>NC_133165.1:22759372-25503122 GCF_040802235.1 Manis javanica
AGGAATCTTATATCTTCTGCCAGCATCTGTGTAACTGTGGCAGGCTGTGTAAATCTCACACCCTTCACAGTTCTTGGAAACCATGTGAGTTTTGAGGCTTTGTGCAGTCCTTCTCCAACAGGGTTCTGTGGGAGAATTAAACCCTTGTGCCCAATATATTTATTGTATGCAATGAACTATCTTTTCTCGTATGCATGTGGAATGGTATTATGTAAAATCGGAAAATTGAGAAAACAGTCAATCAAGTTACCTTCTACAGGGCTTAATTTTCTCATGGAATCCAGTTGAGGACAGTCATATATCCCAAAGGTAAATGTTTGACTTCACATCTTCTCTATTTGGCACTGTGAACATCTTTGGGCAGCACAAGATTGGAGATGGTTATTCAGATGGTAATAAGAAATATGATATTTTTCTTGTTGAGTCTGGCTAAAGGTTTATCAGTTTGTTTTTATCCTTTTCAAGAACCAGCTCTTATATTTCCTTCCTTGTCCTGACTTCGAGATTTCTTTGTTCTTTTTCTAGTTTGTTTATGTGTAGGGTTAGATAGTTTATTTGACATTTCTTTTGTTTCTTGAGGTAAGCTTGTATCATTATAAACTTCCCTTTTAGGAGTACTTTTGCTGCATCCCAAAGATTTTGAACTATTGTTTTTCTATTTTCATTATCCTCCAAGTATTTTTTTATTTCTTCTTTGATTTCATTGCTGATCCATTAATTATTTAGTAGCATGGTGTTCAGTCTCCTCATGTCTGTGTTTTTGCTTTGTTTTTCTAGTTTATTTCTTGTGATTCGTTTCCAGTTTCAGACTGTTGTGGTCAGAAAAGATGCTTGGTATGATTTCAATCTTAAATTTATTGAAACTTGTTTTGTAGCCTAACACGTGATCTATCCTGGAGAATGTTCTGTGTGCACTTGGAAAGACTGTGTATTCTGCTGTTTTGGGGTGTAATGTTCTGCACATACCTGTTAAGTCCATTTGGTCTAATGTGTCATTCAAAGCTACTGTTTTGTTATTGGTTTTCTGTCTGGATGATCTCCCCATTGATTTAAGGGGGGTGCTAAACCCCCAGTTTTTGTATTACTGTCAATTTCTTTCTTTTTCATCTATTAATATTTGTCTTATAAAGGTGCTCCTCTGTTAGGTGTATAGATATTTATAATTATTATATCTTCATGCTGGATTGAGCCCTTAATTATTGTTTAAGATAAATGTTTTGACCCTTCATTATTTCAGGAAAATTCATGCCCTGGTAGAATCACACTTTAAAATTCAAACAAGAGCACATTGCAGTCTTTCGTTTTCATGAAACATTTTGGAATTATCTATTTCAAAAGGGTTTTCTCTTTGAAAATATAAAAGGCTGATTATTCCTTTTATTAATGAACCTAGATACATTAGGATTCTGACACCAAGGATAGACTGAAATTTTATTGGTTTAGATTTTGAATTTACATACAATGCCCTCAAGTAAGGGGAGGAAATATATTGAGCCACTGAACTACCCCTAAGAATGAGGACAAAGTTATGATGATGTTCTTTAAACAGTGGGATCAAATTCAGGGAAGGAAACTTGTTTTCTGTTCATTCTGAATATTCATAAAGTACCAAATACAACCTTAACTTTCTTCTTTCTATTTGTTAGTAGTCAAGAGATAATTTTTCTACTTCTCCCTTTTTGGAAGCTTCATTTTTTCTTCCCATATCACTTTTTGGTTAATTTATAATAAGCTTAGCTGAACTAAGTAAACATTTCAATAACTTTCAGCTAAACCTTGATGCCATAGTCAATTAACTGCGTGACTTATACAAGACCATAAACTGAAAACCAACTTGGACATATATCATCATTCTAACATCCTCTTTGTTTATTTTAATAATTGCTACCTTGCAGAGAATTTGGTTGTTAAAGGGGAAGGAGGAAGAAAAGTTTATAGATAACATACTTATAAACTCTACATAAATGACATAAGCAGTAAAAAAGGAAAAGACAATTACACTTGGATACAGAAAACATAAATATTAAAACCAACTCCATGACCGGGAGGCTGTGTGAACCTGAGCAACTCACTTAAACTTACTGGCCCCCAAAGTCTTCATCTGTGAAGTAATTTACTCTTGGGGTTATTCTTAGTATTAAATAAGAAGGTACATGTAAACAAACACCCTTTTAGAAAAGTATGGCTTTCACTCTAAAGAGGATATTAGTTTGAATTAATGCAGTTTTATCTTACCATTTTCTTATCTTTTTCATCAAAAAAGATCTCACAAATACTGCAGTAGGTTGATTAAAATCTCTAATTTGGACAAGGAAGGTTTCTAGGAAAATATGGACAATAGTCATGCTGATCTTATGGAGAAATATTCTTAAGATATTTTGTTTTCCTCCATAAGTGTATTTTGTTAGTCTCTTATTAGGCTGAAACTTCCTTGAGAATAGAGATATATCTTTAGTAATCTGACTTTATATGGCATGCTGAGAAATTTGTATAGAATTATGGAAACAGATCACTAACAACAAGGCATTATAGTGCCATTGAGAAATAATACCAGGGAAATTCATTATGGAAAATTATGTTAGATAAACATATTTTAATTAGGCATTAACTTTTAGACTGATAATAGCAGAAACACACTTAGATTAAATGAAATACAAGAGTATCTCATAATATCTTAAAGAACTATCACAGACTGAAAAGCAAGATGTTTTGTTGGCCTGATGATCAGGGTGAGTAACTGGAAGTCCAAGAGTAACCAAGGCGAGTATTCTTTCCATGTCCCTCTGTCTCCTATTTTTAACTTTTTGTGTATAGGTCTATTTCCTCTTTTTGTACAAAGGGGATATGTGACCTCACAACAGGTGTTATTTGTAATTCAGGTTGACAGCAGTGGAATATAAACATGAGCAACTTTTTCCTGAATGCATCACCTCAGACAAGGGAAACAATAAAAAATGAACAAATGGAGCTACATCATGTTAAAAACTTCTGTACAGCAAAGAACACCATCAGCATATCAAAAAGGCATCCTACAGTATGGAAGAATATATTTGTAAATGGCATGTCCAACAAGGAGTTAAAATCTAACATATATAAAGAACTCACATGCCTCAACACCCCAAAACCAAATAACCATATTAAAAATGGGTGGAAGATATGAACAGACACTTCTCCATAAGAAGAAATTCAGATGGCCAACAGGCCCATGAAAAGACGTTCCACATCACTAATTATCAGGGAAATGCAAATTAAAACCACAATGAGATATTAACTCACACCAGTTAGGATGGCCAACATAGAAAAGACTAGGAACAACAAATGCTGGTGAGGATGCAGAGAAACTGAAATCCTCCTACGCTGCTGGTGGGAATGTAAACCATGTGGAAAGCACTATGGAGGTTCCTCAAAAAACTAAAAATAGAAATACCATTTAACCCAGCAACTCCATTCCTAGGGATTTACCCAAAGAAAACAACTCAGATTCAAAAAGACATATGTACCCCTGTGTTTATCACAGTCCTATTTACAGTAGCCAAGATATGGAAGCAACCTAAGTGTCCATCAGTAAATGAATGGATAAAGAGGCATACATCACACAATGGAACACTATTAAGCCATAAGAAAGTCACAAATCCTACCATTTGCAACAACATAGATGGAGCTAGAGGG
Source organism: Manis javanica (assembly GCF_040802235.1). NCBI lineage: Eukaryota > Metazoa > Chordata > Mammalia > Pholidota > Manidae > Manis > Manis javanica. The sequence continues at coordinate 22,763,042 of NC_133165.1, forward strand.
TATTATGCTCAGTGAAATAAGTCAGGGAGAGAAAGACAAATGCCAAATGATATTCCTCATTTGTAGAGTATAACAACGAAGCAAAACTGAAGGAACAAAATAGCAGCAGACTCACTCCAAGAAGGGACTTGTGGTTGGTTACCAAAGGGTAGGGGTGGGGAGGGCGGGTGGGGAGGGAGGGATAAGGGGATTTTGGGGTATCATGATTGGCACACATAGTGTGCGTGGGGTAACAGGGAAGACAGTGTAGCCCAGAGAAGACAATTAGGGACTCTATCGCATCTTACTACACCGATGGACAGTGACTCCAATGAGGTATTGGGGGGGGGGGGACTTGATAATAAAGGTGAATGTGATAACCACATTGTTTTTCTTGTGAAACCTTCATGAGAGTGTATATCAATGATACCTTAATAAAAAAATAAAAACAACAACAACCTCTGTTGGCGAATGCCTCTTACCTCTCTCTTCCGCATTTTGCAGCCATAGCTCTGACATCATAAGGAAAGGGAAGGACAGTCCCCTCATCCAGAAAATGTACACCAAAGTCAATTTTTGATTTCTGATAGAATAAATCTATTTATTTCAGGGAAATAATTTTTCCATGGCTTCTGTTAGGCAAGAGTAAATATTGTTGTTTGTTGTTGGCCTTCAGAGGTACAAAACATAATGGTATTTGCGCTTTGTAAATGTTTAATCCTTACCACTTCCATGAATTTTATTTCCTTCTTGCAAAAGCAAATAATACTTAGTTCTGTGATTGCTTGAATAATATTCTCCTCATCTTAATTAATCTACGTAACCCTGCACATTGCAAATTTAGATTTTTGGGTTCTTAAGTGGAATATATAAATTTAAAAAATCAGGAAAAAACAAACAAAAGTGAGTGCTCCACACTGATTTATGTCACTGGTTTATCAATTTTATTTTTTCTTCTGCTTCTATATCCAACTCTTTATCTTGCTAACTCTTTATCTTGCTTATATCTAACAACATTCCTTTATGTTTATCAAAATAAAATATGCACATATTAAAAATAAATCAAATATTTCAAAGGGCTTACATGTCAGTTGGTGATAAATGCTGTGGGGGAAAAAAATGAAGAATAATGGGGTTGGTTTGTAGTGCCAGAAGTTGGGGTGGGTTTGATCAGTTTAATCTAAATATTAAAAATCAATTAATATAAACTTTGCTTAATATAGCAGATTGAACAGAAACTTAATCTTCCCTCTCTTTGTTCTGAATGCATGGAAGGGTGAACATGCCCCTGCTCATGTGTACAAGGGGTCATCAGTTAAACATGTGCTCAAAAACAAGAGAAGTATGTCCATAGGACAAAGAAGAAAGGAACTCAGTAGTTTAAAGTACAAGGGGTCTGTATGGTCAATAGGAAGTAAAAATATGACTCAGGAATTGAAAGAACCTCAAAGCCTGGTCAGAAATAAGAGTAAGAATAAAAAATAAGAGCAGAGGTAGAGGTTTGTATTGTGCACACCTGGGATTTGGGGAGGAATCAGAGGCAGCAGTCCAGGACGGGGAGCTTAGCCTGTGTCTGCACGGAACTACCACCCACTGTGTCGTTACCAGTTCCACTGAAGCGAGGGACCCAGGCACATGGGAACCACAGAACAGAAAAGACTTGCATGAAGAAGTCCCACATGATGAGCATTTTGACAAAATGCGAAGCACACCAAAAAGCTAACCATTATGTGAAGGTCTTCAGAGACACTAAATAGGATCATCAAAGCTTGCAAAAATAAACAGTGAAACTATATAAAAGGCATTAAAGGAAATATGTATACAGTTCTTAAAGAAATAAAATGTCCCTGCAGTACTAACAAGGAGTTACAAAACAAGGACAGGCAGATGCATGAAATAATGAATTATATAAATTTTGAAAAGGAAAAATATTCTCTTTTGGGGAGAAGATCACTCGGGGAGATGAAGAGTAAGCCCGTCAATTGAAGAGAAATGGTGTATTTAAAGATACAGCAAAGCCAACCACAGGAACAGCATAAAGAGATGCAGAAACGAGAAGTTAAGAAACGGAAGATAGACTGATAAGCTCTAATATACACTTCATAGGCATTTTAAACAGGTAACTTTTAGGGGGAAAAAAAGAGAAAATAGTTGAAGAAATCATTGTTTCCAGAAACAAAAAAACATACAACTCTTCAGATTGAAAATATTCACTGAGCTGAGCAGGATAAATTTAAAAATGCGCACACTGAGAGAAAACAAGGATAACTGTATACCATCAATGATAATGAGAAAATCTTAAACAAGGGAATATTTAGCTTACTTATAAAGGAAGATTAAGTTGACAGAAGCCTTATCCACAAAAATACCTGCATGAAAACAAAGAGCTGGAGGAAAATGACTGTCAACCTGGAATTCAGTTCCCAATTAAGCCATCACCCAGTAGTGACAGTCAATAAAGATACACAAAGACTAAAAGCATTTATTTCCTGCAGACCATAACTGAAGAACTGCCAGAAGGGTTACTACAGTATGAGGGAAATGCATGTAGCAACAGTATAAAAATACATTAATAAAAAAGTCAAGCCTAAATATTTCCTGTAGGAGGAAAGGCAGTAATATATGAACAGTTTGAGATAGAAATTGCAGACTCTAGTTAACAATCGAATGTTCAGACAAAGGTTAAATTGTGTTAAGGTCCGTGCCTTTTTTGGGTAGGGAGGCAGGAGATAATCACTAATTTTAGGTATTGTTTACAAACTCTGTGAAGAGAAGTATGTTGTAATGTTAAGAACTAATTAAAAGAATAGAAATTACATTTTTTAAAACTGTTAAAAATGATAACAACTCAAGAAAAGAAGGATAAGTGTGATAGATTATTAGAAATAGCTTGAAATATAATCGCAGTAAGTGTAAAACTCACGTCTTCAAAACTCACGTCTTACAAGACTCTCAGAGCAACTCACATGATTGCATACTATTCAGCAGTTGAATGAATTTGATGTGTATCCCTCTGGATGAATCTCAAGAACACTGGTGAGAGAGAAAAAGGAAGTGTCCTTATTTTCCAACGTGATGCCATTATGCAAAGAACTCACACACACAAGAATGCTTTATGCAGTCTGTGTGGCTACAACTCCTGTTTCTTGTCATGCCCATTAGCACATGGACGACTGGTGAATAAGAAAATAATGCGGATGTTGCATTAATGAATAAGTGGTTTTTCCTTTAACAAATTAATATTTTGTCCTACCTTCTGACAGTGGCTGAGTCCAAGTATAGTCAAAGCCCTCTAGCTGGACAGGAATTTAGTGCAGTATTTTACCTGATACCATTTTACTCCACGTTCTTCTCTCGGCCTGATTTTCTCAGTCACATCTTCCTCATTTCTTTGCCCAGTTCCTATTTCTTTTTAAAGCACCATCTCCAGGTAGCCCCCTAAAGCACATGCAGTGCACATTTTCTGAATTCTCAATATCAAAATACATCTATATTCTATTTTGAATAAATTTTCTGCTACCACACAGAAGAATGTAGCAGGAAGACATGCGAACTCTCCTGGAAAGACTATATTCTTGGATTCCATTCATCCTCTATGGAAATTTTCCGTTCTATTACTACAGTGCAGCATATGGCATCTAGAATTTACAAAAAGGCCCACACTCTCTTTTGTTGTACTGCAGGGCAGGTCAGGATATGAACTGTATATGTTCAGTTGATGACAGATGAAGTCTCATGGAGTAAAATTGCCTAAGTATAATTTTCCCAGTAATTGTTATTCATCCTAGACATTATGTTCTGTTTGCCTTCAAGTTGTAGCCACTCCTTTAAGACAGATCACCATTTCCCAGAAGACCTACCGAAAGACCTTATCTTCATCTAGGCACTTGCAAACTCCAGGGCTATCATAGAAAGTAAGGGCCCTTTCTTTTGGAGCCTAAGCTTACTCTTTGGCTTCAAGCAAACATTTTTCCTTGAAGTTACTTGGGTTAACCTCAGCCACTATTCTCTGTACTTGCCTCATGATAACTTATTATTCTGCTTCTGATATTAGCACTCATGTGTTCTAAGTTCCTATCAAGTTCATTCCATTTACTCCTCAGTAAGTTGTTTAGACAATTACTTATTCTTAGCCTGATATTAGGATAGCTATTGAATTAATGAGGCTTCAGATATGTTGCAGAAATGAATATCCCAGAAAAGGCAGTGGCTTATGACAAAAAAGGTTTATTTCTCCTTCCTGCTCCACGTCCTTTCTGGGTTAGTGGCAGTTCTACTCCAAGGCTGTGCTGCACACATTGTCTTTACCCTGGACCCAAAATAAAAGAGGAGCCTTGATCTGAGACATTGTGACTTCATGTTTGAGGAAAAATTGAATATAATAGAACCTTGCAATTGCTGTTAAAATTTCTTCTTGAGATGGACCATATCACTTGTGATTTCATTCTCATTTCACTGGCCAAGCCAAGTCACAATACTTGGTGTCCAAAGTTGGTAATGGATGATTCACACAGAGGGAGCAAGCCACAAATATTTTGAATGATTCAGTTCTTTTCAGCTATTGACAATTCTATGGCTGCATTTCTGTTCAATTTCTCTTATTCAACCAATATTTCAGTAACATGTGAGTCACCTATGCCTTTCCTGTCTTCTCACCTGTCTTCTCATTTCAGTAACCCAAAAAGTCCTTCTAACTGACCTTCTGAGTTATTTTCGTATATGCTTCCTCTTCTTGAACTTTAGCACCCCGACCTGGTCAGGCCCATGTCATCTCTGTCTTAGACAATCACTCTCATCTCTCAGCTGGCCCTCCTTCCATCAGTCCTGTGCCCCTTCACGTCCATGTTCCCTGCGCCCGCACACCGATCGTGACATCTCCTGCTGAATGAGCCCTTGGGGTTTATGGGGACGTTCACGACGGGAGCCCTATTTCCTGGGTAGTCTTCTTGCTTCTCACTCTATGAACAGCCTCCTGCGCTGCCTCCCCACCATTTATTCATCTGTATAACTCCTACTCATTTTTGGAGACATTTCCAGCATCCATTGGAGAACCCTTTTTAAGCTCCCATGCTCTCAGGGGTCCTGTAATGTACTGTGCTGCATGTATATTTGTGATTTTTTTTATATCCCCGTCTTCCTCACTGAATTATAAACTCTGTATAGTCAAGATCTAATTTTTACTCAGCTTAATGGACAGCAATTGCATCTTAATAATCTTTGTGCTCTTGCACTTAAAGTACCTGCACATAGTAGATGCCTAAAAATTTTGCTTCATAAATAAATGATCATAAGCCAAAAAAAGATATTCCCTTTTTCAAATACGAAAAAGCTATAATTTTAGAGGAAGGACTTATTTTTTACCTGGATTGAACCAGGTATAATAAACATAGTGACTTCTTTCTCTAGGTTTTGGAAATGGAGAAGTGAGATATATAACAGCATTAGTAGTTTCTTTGGTATTTTCCCTAGTAAACAAAGGTATAACCCACAGATTTAAATATATTCCATACAGATTTGTCTATATGTGGAAATTCTGCATAAAATTTGTTTACTAATGTCCTAAGCATCTCTCTTGGTGCTCAAGAATCAAATACGTAATATGTCATGGTTAAAATACTCTTAACACAGACATAATCACAGGAGCCAGTGGTGAGAAAATAGTTGTAAAGTTACAGATAATGTAGAATCTGTCTCTGGTGTACAAACTGCATCTTATGTCTGTTCTTCTATTCAAAAGTATACAGAAAACGGCAAGGACAGGTCTTCCAAAAATGTTGTACTGTTCCAATTCTGAACAGTAAGCATTCTTACATAGATGGCTTTCCTGTTTTCTCTGGAGAAAGCATTTTCCTAGCAGTTATGTTGCACAATTATTTCGTTATCTGGCATGTATCAAAACTTAAGAACAAAGACAAAAGTTTAAAAGTATTACAAAAATGTCCAATTGGAAGTACATAAACCTTTTATATAAATTTACATTTTGAAAGTATTAGTAATATACCAAAGATGAAAAGAATCCTTAAATTACAGTATATGTATTATTGTGGCTAAAATATTAGTTTGGGTCAGATTTAATAGAAATAAATAAAAGATATGACTTCATGGGCAAAAATATTCTTATTTTTGTCAGTTATTTGTCTCTTTATCTGTACTAGTATATCTTTAACGATGCTCAGTTCCTCTGTACAACAGCAAGTAGACTGGGATACACGACTAACAGTCCAGAGACATTATTTCATTTACTTAATAAAAATTTGTTCAGCTTCTACTATATGGTAGGCTTTGTTATAAATGATGGTGATACAGCAGTGAGTGAGTAAAGTCTCTGTCCTATGGCTTATATTCTAGCGGAGGGAATCATACAATAACAACATAACATTTGTCAGACTGTGATAGGTGGTGTAAAGAAAAATAAAAGGGTAAGAAGATAGTGGTGGGCAGACTTCTCTGAAAGGCAGACATTTACACATACATGTGAATGAAGTGAGGAATGAGTCATAGTGGTACTGGGGAGCGGAGCTTTCAAGGTTGAAGGCACAGGGTACAGGATGGTCCTGCAATAGGAGCCTGCTTTGTGGTTCTTGTGTGGCTTGCAAATGCAAAGAAGGTAGAAGGAGTCAGGTCTTGAGGGTTTTGTAGACCGTGACAAGGACTTTAGATTTTATTCTGAGCGGCATAGGTAAGCGATGGAAAGATTTGAGAAAAAAAATCTTTGCAAAGGCATGCCATGGGCACTTGTGTAGAAAATACACTATCACGAGACGTTTGTATTGGTCCACACAGGCTAAGAAATAGAACTTTATCAGCATTCCAGAAATCTTTCACATGGCCCCTTTCTGCACTCAAAAAGTGGTCAAACTTTTAAATTCCTTTAATAAATTAAAGTTAACTTTTATTGATTCAATACCTGAGTATTTTTAAGGAATTAGGTAAAAGAGCAGCATATGAAACTGGCCTAGATAACATTTAAAAATTGTAACTAAAACAAATAAAAATTAATTTTATTGACACAATACCTGAGTATTTTTAAGGAATTAGGTAAAAGAGTGGCATATGAGACTGGCCTGAATAACACTTAAACGTTTCTATTATAGTTGGTGGTGTTGACTAAAACTAGAAGTTATATCAAAACATCTAAATGTTAAAGAGTATTTTCACATGGGAGATTTTTACATATGTAGTACACATTATGGAGTATATTATTCCTAATAATCGTATGGTAGTTTCTCCACTGCATAATATCTTTCAGACCCTCATTCTGGTTTAAGTATCTAATTGGATTTCTCCTCATGAAGCTTATAAAGTACAAATAAAGGTGTGTATTTGTTCTGAGTGAGTAATGGGCAATTTGATTTTCGTATGCAGTGTATTGTGTTCCTTATAATGTCAGTCATTATTCTATTTGATGTGTATAGCATTCTCAGATTGATATGTTTAAAATTAATGAGGCATTTGTCCTCCCTGTGAAGAAACTAATAAGGAAATTTTATCCCAATGAATTATGTAGACAGAATTAGAACAAATCAATTTTATTTTAGAGTAGATATTTTCTCAATTTAAAGGCATCCTAACTATTACTATGAATTGATGTGATGTTTTGGAAAAAAAAAAACGGTGGGTAATTTCAGATCACAACCAAATAAATATGCTGAGAATGTTAGCAGCAAGATTTCATTCCTGTATCTTAAATTTAACAACAGTTTTCCTCCCAGTTTTTTCCTCCAAATGGATAATTCACTGAACGTTTTTACACTTACTGAGTGTCTTCTATGTGCCAGACTAGGTGAATATTCATTCAAAGGTCAGTAAGTATCTAGTTTGTTCTCAAGTCATAATTTATCCAAGAAAAATGTTGTATATACAGCTAAGAGGTGTTATAGCTAGTAAGGTTTGCCGCTAGCCAGTATAGCAACTTTGTGTGAGTTAGAAGGAACCCCACTTCTTCTGTGTTGGGTAAACTAGAACAGGCTCTTTCTTTTGGCAAAGATAGTCCTATCACTAGGTGTGTCAGAAAACTGATGGCATCTTTCAGCATAAAAAATGGTGCCCTCTGCTTCTCCCTCCGCTTTCCCCCCCCACCCTGGATGACGCAGCCCTGTGCCAGAACACAGGCTTGGCAAGCAGACTACTGGTTGGATCTATGCTGTCATTCTCTGCCCTGGGTACAACTGTAGATGACAGCCCTGTCATCAGTGGTTCTCACAGTGGAAACCCTAAACAGGCAATTATGCTAGGTAGTATTTTGGGAAGATTCTCCACATGTTAGGATATTTGAGTAATAAACATGAGAACTAGGAGGTAATTTCTGAACACCGTTGAAGAGAGAGGAAATTTCAGTAAGAAGGTAAAAGATGGAAACATGCCATTTTCACATTTTGAATAGTGGTAAGAAATTTGATAGGGCTGGAGTAAAAGATTCATAGTTGGGAGTGATAGGAATTATGCCTGGAAATAGTCTTCTGCTGATTATGAAGAGCTTAGAATGTACTGATAAACTTGGACTAAACAAAGGAGTTTTGGATTGTTTTTGGAGAAAAATTAGGTATTGATAGAAAGAATTGATAATTGAGTTATCAAAACATTCCATTTAGCACCACATATAAATAAAATAGAATTAAGACAGTGTAGCTGATAACTGATAACTGCTTTGACTTGCAATATGGCATACAGGGCCACTGTCTTTTTTATGGTGAAGATTGGAACATGTCATGAAGTTTAAATAACACCATTTAAAGTGTGAATCCATTGACTAATTTCAAGTTTTCATAAGGATATTTCTCTAAAAAGGTCTACTTTATTATCATTGTCAAAGTAAGATGTATAATAAAAAAATAAGCAGGTTATATGAATGAAAAATATGTGAATATAAAACCAATACATTATAAAATCCTATAAAACCTTGAGAAAATGTCACCATTAGATGGGCTAGTACATACTTAACTGAAGTTGCTGCACATATATGTTGGCTACATAATAGTTCTCATGCCAGTTTAGTCTACATAGATACTTCTTAAAGAAAGATTATTTACTTATACTAGAAAAGGGTTGACTTTTGATAGTTACGGTAACTTTATAATCACAGAACAATTTGATTTTTCTTAAATTCTTCTGTTAGTACCATGCTATTTTACTTTTGATTGTTCTAGTACATCTTCCACATTTTCAACTCAAATTCTTAAAGTTTATTTTAAAATATGTGTTAAAGGTGAAAACATTGTGGGCTCAGATCGAAGTAGAACTAACTCATCGAGTATGTGATCCCACTCAAAATTTTCATCCGAAAAAACGTCCTCAAAAATAATAATGATAAATGATCTTAAGATATTTGTATTCCCCAGTATTCCAATATGAGTACTCATTCATTCTTTGTTGTCTTCTTTTCCTCTGTTTTCTGACTTTCAAAATAAATTCACTGTAAGGGAAGACCTTGGGATGATATTTTTCCCAATTACTTATTGTGCATCAAGCAGAATACTGAACATGTAGATCATTAAAGAAAGGTTTTAATTAATTTTGTCATAAAAATAAATATTTTAAAAAATGCAATTGAATAATATGGGAAAATTGGAGGCTTTCCTAAATCTTTCTCACCTCTGGGTATGTTCACTATTAGCTTTGGGGTGTATTCCTTCATGTAATTTGCTATATATGCTATATGTATATACATATACAAATAAAAGAGGAAGATTTGATTAGCTTTAAGATTGTTACTGCTCAAGTATTCATTAATACTGATGTCTATAATAGACCCTGAAGCTCGACAGGGTTTTGTCTTGATTTGCAGGTTCAGAAACCATAGATATTTCCTAAATTAAGTCACATTGTATTCTGGATATGTTTCAGGCAAATTTTTGAGGTTCATTTAATCTGAGGTTCCTTGTGCTTAAAATTCTGAGATTATCAGCATATGTTTTGTTCTGTGAGTGATGAAACATTTGATTTAAATAAATTAATCTGTTGAAAAATTAGAAGGTAAATTGGAGAAGTATGAAATGGAGCCAAGGTGGTAGATTAAGAGATGTGTCTAAGGACAGGAAAAGTTCTCTAACAACACAGCCAAATTGTGTATATCATTCATTTCTGCTCAGACTGTACACAGATAGTTTTTGCTGAGAGTAAGTCTGGAGATCTAATAACAGTCTACTACAGATATCCCCCACTTCTCAAAAAGTTTGCATTAGACTACTTCACTTTGTCACTTTTACAAAAGACCTACATTAACGACCTGTTTTTACTAACTGAAATCTGAGGAGCATTTTCACTCTTACTAAAACAAATGTGACTGTACTAATGTAGGTTTTGCTAAAAGCAAAGTGATATATATGCAATTGGGAAAGAAGTCGAACACTCTTTGCTTTACATCATTTCCTCTTAAGAAAATTTTCACAGGAATGTTCTACTTTTGGATAGCAGGGGAAACCTGTAGCCCACAGTGGTCATGATCCAGGCCCTCTTTTCATCTCAAATGCATATTTTAAAAGATAATGAATTTGGCTAGATTCTTAGTTATTATCCAGTATAGAGTGCTTCCGTTAGAGCCCTTTTGCCACTCAGCCTCCTAGATCTCTGCACTTCCTCTGAATGCTGTTTTTGGGATGGGATCCATCATTGATCCAATCAACCATGTCCCTAGTCAAGGACCATTGTAGCACATTGTATAGTGAATGTGGCATAATGAAATTCTCAAAATACATCTGGGATATGGGAGCATTTTAGGGACTTTTGGATAGGGGCAGCATAATTAATAGGCTCTATTTGTGGCCTTGCATTAGAAGATATTAACATGAGAGTGCAGATAATGCGGCCTCTTGATAAATTGAGTCACTGGCCCAACATCTTGCCCCCTCCAATATCCACGCTTTTTGCTATTTTATTTTTTAGGTAAAAGTCAATGTTTTAATAGATAACATTAGCATAATCATCTTTATATCAATGCAGTAATAAAATATAATGTTTATATAGAGGAAGGGACCTACAATGGGAAAAAATGCCAAAGGCTCATGAAAGTCAACATTTGGCCCTGTCATAAGCAGACGTCTGGGCTCAGGTAACCACGCTTTTATGCAGGCATATGGGGCACAAGTGGGTGCTCAAACTTCCTTCAGCCCCAGATCTCTCCCGATCATCTTCAGGACCCATTTCAACTGCTTTATTGCCCTTGCACAGTCACTCAGAATTTGATGCCAAAGGCAGTGTGCTTCTCTGGGGAAGCAAGCCCAAAGCCTTTTATCAGATTCTTAGAGGAACCCTAACCGAGATAGCATACCTGCTCAGCATCGCCATGTTGAAGTGAGAGACTCCATCATGACATAGGTGGTGCAGGAGATGATGTGGCATGACTCAGGGAGGCTCTGTGATGATGCCAGAGACACTTAGTGGCATAGAGTTGTGCCCTGATGATACAGAGAGGCTCTGTATGATGCTAGAAGTCTCATGGTAATGCAAAGAGATGCAGTGATGACATAAAAGGACTGTGGTCACCCAAAAGGTGCATAATGACTTGGAGAACTTTGCCACACGGGGCTTGCTTTCCACTTTCCTGCTGGGTCTCCAGACGGTGGGATTTGGATATTTGGATTATTTGGATACAGCCCCAACCTCTCAAGACTTGGCTCAAGGCTCTCTATGATCTAATCCACTGATGCCTTCTCTTTTGTGCTTAGGTACTCCTCCCCACAGAGGAGTTTTGAAAAACTAATGTACCTTTGAAAAGCTATGTACCTGCTCACACACTTAAGTTGACATCTAAAACATGTTTTCTCATAAGTATAAATAGTTGCAAAGGAGGAAATTTCCTGCTGTTGTCAAAGCTATTTTTGCCTGTGCAGTATAAATAAAATTGACCATTTTGAGATGTAAGGTTCAGTGACATTAAGTGCATTCACAGTGTTGTGCAACCATAACCACCTTTCATCTTCCGTACTGCCCTTTGTTATCTGACCTCACAGATCCTTCCTGTAAAGTGCACCTCACCTCCTGACTTTGGGCCTGTACCATGATTTCCTTTGGCTAACAGCAAGCAGGCAGAAGTGGTAATGTGCTGGTTCCCAGACTAGGACTTGAAGGCATCGCATGTTTGTTTGCCCTCTTGCACCTGTGCTGTGGATGTGAAGAGAACAGTATCAAGGACAATGAGAGATGTGAAGTGGATCTGAATCTGACCTTCAGTTTACAGCCGCCCAACTAAGCCCAGGCTAAGTTAGCTGAGCACCAACTGATGTACTGGTGAATGGACAAAGAAATATTTTCTTTTATATAACACAGAAACTTTTGGGGTTGTTATACAGCAATCTACCGCTTATACAGGCCTAAGCTTGGTGTGTGCAGTGCAGAGGGAGAGAACAGTGAACACCATGCTGGTTCTTGAGGCACTTTCAATCCCTGGGTTCCCAGACATCGTATCTCTGGTACATTGTTCTGTTTCTCTGGCTGTTAACCTCAGTTTTCATTCTTGGCATTGAAATGCCACAGTGATTAATTTTTGTAGGTTTTTCAGACTAACCTATTCATGCAAGAGACTCCACTTGGTCATATTTCATTATCTTTTTTTGAAAAAAATTGAGTTCATAAATATATTCTCCTTAGGATTTTTGCATCTATGTTCCTCAGATATGCTGGTCTGTAATTTTCCATTCTCATGCTAGTAAGATTTGAAATTAGTATTATAGCTAATCTTATAAAATGAATGGAAAATTATCTCTGTTTTCTGAAGAAGTTTGTGTAAAAAGAGTTACATTTCTTCCTGAAAGATTTGAAAGAATTCACCAGTAAAGCTAAGTGGTCCCAGAGTTTCATTTTTGAGCAAGGTTTTATTCATGTATTCATTTTTTTTAACAGGCCTAAAACTAATCAGAATGTCTATTCTTATGCCAGGCATAATACTTTACAATTCTCCTTTTTTTCAAAAGCATCAAACTTATTGTTATACATTTGCTCAAAATATTTTATCTTTTAAACGATTAAGGGTCTATGGTGGTTACATTTTTTTATTCCTGAAATTGGTAATTTGTATTTTCTTTCTTTTTGCTTTGATCAGCTTTTGCTAGGGATCATCAATTTCCTTATTCATTTCAAAGAAATTATTTTTGGATCTGTTGTGTCTATTATATATCTGCATTCTATTTTATTGACTTCTGTTCTTATATGATTATTTTCTTTGAGCTCCTTTGTCTTTAATTTGCTAATCTCTCCTAACTTCTTGAAATGAAAGTCATAAGTAATTTATTTTCAGATTGTCCTATGATGTCCTGAAAGTGATGTTTTTTGGGTTTGTCTGTGTTTGTGTTCTGGCCATTGCAGAATGAGCCTTCCCCCGCCGGGATCTACCGTCTTCCCTCCCAGCGCTCGTCCTTTCTACACAATGTGCCCGTCTCAGTGACTGACAACACCAGTCACCTTCCTGTAAAAATCCAGAAACCTGTAAGCATCCTTGAATCATTCTGTTTTTTCTTCAGTTGCCACAACACATTAATTATGCAAACTAGTCTCTTCTAACTCCTAAATGTATCATTAATCCATTCACTTCTGTTTCTCCTCCTAAATATCCCTCATATCCATTCACTTTTCTTTAATTCTGTTTTACCAAAATTATTGAAATAGATTTGAATCTGTTTTCTCCACTTCCAGTTTTTCCTCCCTTTTATCTCTTTTAGGTATGATATGCTAGAGTGATTGTTTCTAATTTAAAAAAAATGGTCCTTCAATGGATTTTACTTTCTTTTAGTATATTAAAATAGAAATGAAGTCAAAATCTCTTCTATACGCTCTGAAGTTCTTGCATGACTTTGTTTCTTCCTGCTTTACCAGTCTCCTCGCTTGCCATGCTTTCATTTATTGTCTGTTCTTCAGGTAGAATACCCTTCACTCTTCAAATATGCTACCACTCTGCTTCATGAATCTTGTCACTCACACAGCCACGGTCTATATTAACGTGTTTTTCTTACATTTGTGAAGGGCAAAACCGAAAATCACTTTTTAAAAAAGCCCTTCTTTGATTCTCCAAACCTAGAACAGGTACTGCAGAATATGTTCTCAAATAATTTAATGTTTCTTCTGCCTAACACTTTTCCAAATTATCAATAAGGATTTGATGTAAAATTTTTCTACCTTTTCTAAAATGTGCATTTGATGAAAGAAGCAATCACATTTGAATTGTTACTCATTACGTTCCTAGTTTGCAGGCACAGCTTTGAACATAATATTATCCAATAGGTATCAAAGTTTTGATATTACTGGACCTATCAGAATCTTGCCTGTTCTGATGGACAAAAGATTTTGGAAAAGGAATGAAAATGTAAGTGAAATGATTCTGAAAGATTTATCAGGGGACATTCTTTGTATTATATTATATATAATATAAATACTATAGTGTTTATTATAATCACTGCATTATAATAAATATAATATTTGTATACAATATAAATAACATTGTCACCATAGTCACTTAAACTTGAGTTTAAGCAAAGGACTTCCCTAATTTCCTCTTCTCAGTATCTTAGTTGTCATTTACAGTTTCTGTATGCTCATTATTCGCAAACCCTCCTTCTAGACCAGCTTCCTGATTTTCCCCTACATTCCACCGCTCTCATTTTGAGGCTTGGGGGTATAAACTGATCTCAATATACAGAAATTTATTGTATACTTTATACACAATAAATATTATTATACAAATATAATTTGTGTCATAAATTGCAATACACATCTACTATAATCATCACATTGTTATAATTTATATTATACTTACAATATAAATTGTTATATAATCATTGTATTATAAATACTAATTGAATAAGCATTGATAATAGATAAGTATAGTGAAAAGTAATGCCCAAATACTGACATTGAGTATTCATGATATACTTGGCACTCTTTTAAGTATATTACATATGTCACCTCATTTACCTACAGTAACCCCACAAGATAGTGACCAATTTTATAAATGAGAACACTGAGGCTCAGAACTGTATCAAGGCTACAATTACCAGTAATCATCAGAGGTGGTGTTTGAATTCCATATACCTTGCTCCACAGCCTCACTATTAATCACTAGGCTATATGCCCTTGAAGCACATGTTCCCCCTTAGGATCACAAATAGAAATACAAATCAATTGGTGGTTCACTGTTTTTTCTTTTCATTTTTCACGTTTATCAAATCTAGTAAAATGGCACCCTCTCTCCATGATTATGGTTTAGTTCCTGACGTTTAAAAATACTTAATTCTGTTGAAAGTATAGAGTTAAAAGTCAAAAATACATCTTGATTTAACCCAAAGATACTCTGAAAGAGCCAGCACTCTTATTGCAAGTGTGTTAAACAACACAGGGAGAATTTTAAGTTTACATTTGGAGAGATATCTAGGCTTCAGACATGCCTGACTAGAAGCACTCAGGTGATGTCATTAGGACTCAATCGCTCTTTCTCTTTTGTGTTTTTATGGAAGCTCCTCCATATGGTGGCAAGATGGTTTCCAAAATGGTTTGCCTACAGCCCACTACCTTAGCAATCAGAAGGAAGGAACAACCACATCTTTTCCAATGATTCAAGCAAAAGGTTCTTACTGCTCTTACTTGGGTCACCTGTCCATCTGTAAACCAATCACTGTAGTTATGGTAATGAAGTAGTTTGATTGCATACATATGAATCATATGTACATCATCGGAATCATAGGTGAGATCAGTTTATACCCCCAAACCCCAAAATGAGAGCGGTGGAATGTAGGGGAAAATCAGGAAGCTGTTCTAGAATGAGGATTTGTGAATAATGGGCATACAGAAACTGTAAATGACAACTAAAGATACTGAGAAGAGGAAATTAGGGAAGTCCTTTGCTTAAACTCAAGTTTAAGTGACTGTGGCGACAATGCTATTTATAAGCTTAGAAATGGTAGTCCTAAAGAGAGCGAAGGTGACTGTCTCACACTGCAGTTTAACTCATGGCATTGATTACCTCTTGGAACCTAAAACTCTTTTTCAATAAATATAGTTATCTCCACTGAATACCAGTAATCCCTTCCTGAAAATCAGATTTTCTACATGCAAACACTAAGCAAGAGCCTCTTTCTCATTATTGTTAGGTGGAAAAAACAATGCATTTCATAAAAACTCCCACTGACAAATTTTCTAAAATGTAACTAAAAAATAGAGAAATGCCCATAAGTAAAAGATTATCACCTACAATGTAAGAAACTTAAAATATGATGTTCTAACTACCAGATAGAAGTTTAAAAGTACTTTATACATGACATACATGATGCTATCCCCTCCATTGGCACTTTTCCAAAATTTCACTTGATTCTGACCATCTAATACTTCTATTTTGAATGTAACTGAAGATTTTTCCTCAGTTTTTGTTAAGAATATTGTATTGAGTTTTGGGGACGAGAATTCACAATTTTTTTTTCCCATCATATAAACGTTGGCTGAAGATGTTGCTTTCAGAGATGATTACCTTCTATGAAATTTGGTTTGCAGGGTTGTGTGTGTGTGTGTTCTGTATATTATAATATTTGACATTTAAAAAAATCCTTCCTGGCTGAGGAGATATTGGCCCTCCTGGGGCTAGCTAATAACCAATGAATAAATGAAACAGCCCTGTGTTTGTACCCTGAATTACTTCTTTACTTCTCACACACCAAGCCAATACCTCCCCTGTCATAAATCATCCCAGGGCCAGGTACCAGGAAACTAACCACCACTCCTTTAGCCCACATCCTGCCAGGATCACTCAAACTAGCTAATCCTAAACTTCTGCCCTGTCTTTCCCATGGAAACCCCAATAAAGACTGTACTACACTTCCCCTCATTCCTGTCTCCTGCTTCCTGACCACCCTAGTGATTTCCCCGCTGACCCTGTGGCATGTGGTGACTCTCTAGTCTGGGACCTATGAGTATAGTAACTTCCCACCAAGCCTTGTTCTCGTCTCCTGCTGTGGTGGTACTGACTTTATCATACCATATGCAGCATGGACATTTTTCAAACATAGGTATAGAGACACGAAGAAGCACTTTGCTAAGCACATGTTACCTGGAGAGATTTCTGCAGGGTTCTTATAAGTGTGCTTGTTTTGGAAACTTGAGAGGAGCCATTGTAGGAAAAAGACATGGCAACATAGAATAATGTATAGATACTGGCTGTATACTACTTGAGGCTTGAGATAATGCTTGGCAAAAACAGTGACAAAATATATATAACTCAAATACTAAAGTTTCAGAGTAAAAAAATGGACAGTATCTACTTTTTTCACAACTCTCCTAAACAATGTATAATACTTTGAAAATGAGCAGCCCTTGTTTAAGCCAAAATGTTAGAATAAGCAATTTAAGTATGGAGGGAAAGCAACTCGATATGTAAAAGTTTATCATATTAGGGTAAAAGTAAGAAAGTGTTACCAAAAACTACTAAAAAAAAAACTTTTTGTATTTATGAGCAATTGCACTTCTGCAATCCTTACGTGAGGAAAAGTGGTCATAGCCTGGCAAACTTGTCAGAAGGTAGCTGTGAAAAACAGTAGTGAAATGTTCAGATGGGAGCAGGTAGCTGAGTGAAGAAAGCAAAAAACCACACTTTAAACCACTTTAATAATAAAATAAGCAATTTTTTTTTACTGATACGTCTTTTTTTCACCTCAAGTGTCTCACTAAGGAAAGAGAGACACTTATAAGGTCTAACAGAAAGCATGAGAGGAGAATAATTACTTTTTTAGTATGCTGTGAGGAAAGAAGATGAGGTTTATTGTCACACAAGCCTGCACTTTTTTAATTTCCAGAGACCCAGGAAAGAAATTTTTAGGGAGATGATGATGGCAATGTCATAAGTTCTATGAGACTTGGTCTCTTCATTGGTAAAATTATGTAATATCCCAGACATCATAGGGCTGCTGTGAATTTTAAATTAGATTTAAATTGGACAGCCTATGACTTTTATTAACATCAGCTCTACCATATCTTACTTATTTTAAAAATTAACTGTAAGCAGTCTTTACTTAACAACCAAAGAGATAAGGAGCTAAATTACTGTTCACACCCGTAGTTTGAAGGCTCTTCTCTTGCCGTTTTAGGTTTGTTTGTGTTTTCTATATCCATAGAAGGTAGGGGGAAAAATTACAAACCTTTTTTCTAGACTTTCCTGAGAAATGAGTCCGTGCTTGGAGGATGTCACTGTTCACCCAGAGACATCCTCTGAAGTTGTTCTGGGATCGTAGGCAATTTCTCGATTGACAGGCTAATAAATTCAGCTTTAGATAGAGATTATTTTAGTGATCTCAGTTCATTCGTCAACCATAGCACTTTAGTATACATTTAGGACAACTCCATAATTGATAATCACATGAATATCTGAATATACTTCAGTTTTAGGCTCTGTGGGTAAAATTGCAATATTTCCAGAATCTCTCACCTGGCCTTAGTGCATCTCCATATCAGTAGGTTTTTCCAAGGGGTGGGTAGAAATAGTCCATCTCCGTATCAGTATGTAATTACATTGGTGAGAGAGGGCACGTCTGGACCAGAGAGGCTGAGAGGGTCTCTTCTCTTGCAATCGGGTGGAGAGAGATATGGGACCATTGCCCCAGGGTTCTCCCCCTGGAGTTACAGGCTCTCTGAATGGTAACGTTCTAATTCTGTAAGGGGACTGTTAGAATCCAACAAGTGAATTTCATATATTCCGCCCACCCTCTAAATTCAGTGAGAATTGCTTTATTGCTTTATTCTCTACCTTAGGACAGATAGACAAGAGCATTTTATTTTATACGTGTCTGACTTCATTTGGCATTAGTGTAATCTCCAAGTTTCCACTTTATTTGGTCATCCATAAAATTGTTTATTCTGTGCTTTTTAACTAGAAACTTTGGAATTTTGGAGATTCTGAAGTTGTCTTTGCCCCCTGTTTTCTAGGATTTAGCAGCTTCCATATACCCAGTTCCTCTGTGATACATGGTTCCTGGCTCACAGTTCCTAAAACCCTTGGAATTTCCTGTGATAGGAACTGTAAAGGGCCTTTTTATTATGTTAATAATGTGACCTTCGGAAAGCCCTTTGGTAACTTAAAGACAGAGGGGATGGTTTCCAAGGGGACCAGCCTTGTGATTAGTGTTGAACTTCAGGGAGAGGAGAGGGGCTGGAGATGGATGGCCAATAATTTAATCAATCTTGCCTACGTAGTGAACCCTCCATAAACACCGACAAGGACAGGCAGAGTTCAAATGCTCCTGGGTTGATGACACGTGGTGACTTGGGGAGAGTCTCAGGCTTAGAGAGAACTTGGAAGCCCTGTGCCCCTTCCCCATATCTTGCCCTTTGTATCTCTTCCACCACACTGTGCCTGACTTACATCCTTTTATATAGTAAACTGGTAATCTTATCTGGAGATGGGCTGTTGGCCTAGTTTTGAGAAAGAATTAAAAAACAGATGCAGAAAAGCCACTGGACATTAAGAGTTTATTTGGAGATTTAGAGTTGAAAGAAGGTACATGCCCAGGGATTTGGGGCACAGGCAGACCCAGAGGGGGTCATGCAGGGAACAATAAGGAGCCTTTTTTATATGAAGGGAGATGCATATTCATTAAACAGGCATGACTTCAAAAGGAACAGGTGGATATTCCTGTAGTCTGGGCTTGCTCCACCTTCACATGGAGGAGGGGGAAATATTTTTACCATATTTGGTTCTCCTTGGAGCTGTCATGGTGTAGGGAGGAATGAATTTTACGATGTTAGTGAATGTTTATGTATTTGGAGGTGAAGTCAGGGCTATCTTCTTCTCCATGTTGGAACCAGCCAGGTTTGGTGGTCTGTTCCCACACTGGAGCAGCTTCTATAGAAGGTGTCGAATGTAAGCAAGTATCTGACTAAATTCCCCCTCCCCTCTCCCTGCTTTTGTCTGGCTATCTACCTACTCTAACAATCTAGTGAGGAAACAGAGTCTCTGAGTTCTGTGAGCCAGTCTAGCAAATTAACTGAACCCAAGGAGGGGGTCTTGGGAATGTCTGATTTATAGCCATTTGGTTAGAAGTATAGGTTAACTGCCCAGGCTTGCAACTGGCTTCTGAAGTGGGGGAGAAGGGGTACTGACCCCTTAACCTATAGAACCTAATGCCATCTTTGGGTGGATAGTGTTAGAATTGAATTGTATTTTCAGACACTGTGTATCATCTAAGAATTGTTCATTGGTATGAGAATCCCTCTGTAACTCCAGGGGGAAAATCCCAGGGCAAAATACCTTTGAAACTGAAATCAGTCAAAGGGAGAAATAAAGTTAAGAAACCCGTTTATTTCTTACAAGCAGTTGTCCCATATCTCTCTTGACCAGGCTGTAGCGGAAGAGAGCTCCACACAACCTCTCTGGTCCAGATAAGCCCTTGCATGCCCTTGTAATTACCTATTGATACGTGGGTGGACCACTCCTCTGCACCCCTTGAAATGCCTATTGATATGCAGATGCACTAAAGCCAGGCAAGAGATTCTGGAAATATTACAATCTTACCCACACCCCCTTACACCCACCACACCCATAAGCCCGTACACTCATACTGTAAACCAGGAACTGAAAAGAGCCTCCTCATTATTTGGTTTCCGTTTGTACCTTCTGAACTGCCAGGATTCCTCATGGTGTTGCTATATCCAAGGCTAAACTCTGAAACAGAGACCCCTAATGCAAATGCTTTACCTCTTAGTGGAGAACACACTTCAGTGATCACAGGAAAGTACGGCAAAGGGAGCACTCAGTACATAAAGAAAAGCTGATAGTGAGGTCACATAGCCGTATCTTAACAGCAGCCTTTTGTAGAAACTGCTTCCAGGAACCAAGAGCAGAGTGGAATTCAGACTGAGAGAGAACTCCAGGCTGGTTGCCCCTAAATCATCTGCCCATTGACTTATTCTGTCAATAACTTATAATTTACCCCAATAAAGATTTTTTCCTCAGATAAAGTTAAGTAAATGTCATAATGTTCTTCCTCTCTTTTGTTTTTTTCTTCTCTCTCTCTCTCTCTCTCTCTCTCTCTCTCTCTCTCTGCTTCTTGGTTCAATTTTTTTTTATACAAGCAGGCCAACTCCTTAACAACTAACAGTAGGTTTCTAATACGAGATTTGGAAAGGGACGTGAACCAATGGTAAAGAGAGTGAAAGGGGAGAAAGAAAACAGAAATTCAGTAGCTCCCCTCACTAACTGACCTTCTCTTTTGGCAGTAACTCACAGCAATGCTCAGAAAATGTATATGGGTAGGAAGTTTAATTTTCTTTAGAATAAATACAAAATTACATCTCACACAGATCTGGTAATTTTTTTTTCTACTTGTGGCCTGCAGATAAAATAACACATTGTAGTTGTAGAGATGTTTCATTTGAAGAAGATGAACAAGGATCTGTACCTAGAAGTCTTTTCCGTAATCCATAATGAAAGTATTCAGTTTCCTAAGGTTGTTTTTATTCTTTCATCTCACCAAAAGACAACATCCTTATTTAGTTTTTTCAGGTTTCCTGGTAGGAGATTTAAAGCTTTATGTGAGCAAGTCAATACTTTCCTTTGAACGTCTTACTGGTAAGCCTTCCTTTATGAGACACATGATTAGGCCTGAATTTCAACAAAAAAAGATTCATCAAACCCATCTTTGGGTTTCTTTCATTTGAAACACTGAGATTTTATATAACATTGGTGTAGTAAAGGTTTTTCTTCTTCATAAAAGTCACCTGGATGTAATGTAACTTCTCTGGATTCTTTCAGTTTACTTTTGTAAAAAAAGGTACTTGCCTAATGAAAAGAAAAAAATACCCTGAATTCTGTTCTAATGATTTAACTTTTATCAACTCTCTTGGTCTTTTACAAATATTCTAAGATAAATTAATTGTTGAGTCATTAATATAAAAAAATGCTTAACCTCTGGTAGGCTAAATGAATATTTAAATTAAACATTTTAATACAAAAAAATAAAATTATCTATCTTGGCTAATTCGTTTAAATTCAACTTAACTTTTGGTTAGGTTCATTACTTGTGAGATGCAGATAATAGTCTCACAGTCTGTGGACTGTCATTACATTGGTGTAACTCCGGGGGAGTCGGGTGGCTCTCCACCCCTGTTAACACCTATTGATACAGAGGTGGATTAAGTCCAGGTGAGAGATTCTGGAAATAATGCAATTTTATTCACAATTGGTTTCAACTATTTCTTTTCAAGATTATGGCATAGGTTTTCTTTATTTTTCATGAACAAAAACTATGCACTACATACACACTATGCATGTATTTAGTATATCATTTGTTTCTGCAGAAAATATTTAATACTTCTTTGAGGTTTCATCATTTCCCTTTTTTTGACTGCTCCTGGTTCAGCAAATTTTAGTAAATCTTGGGGGTCAATATGTTACTTGGTCATGTTTCACTGTACAACAGGACCATGAGCTTTCTCCTCACCAAGCTTGCTTTTCTTTGTATGTACCTCTGTAAGTTTGGGTATTTGCGTATACTAATGTGACAGTGTTTGTCCGAGAGGTCATGGAGGGGATGTGAGGACAGGTTGACCGGTGAGCTGGACACAGGCAATCAGACGCTTCCTTGGCACCTCCCCTGTTCTTGGAATGTGTGTTCTGCCCAGCATCCCCATGGCCAGAGCTATTACAGTGAAAAAAACACGAGATAGTAATGATGCCGGGGTTCTTGTTCATGTAGCCGAAGAATGAGCTTCACAAACACTCAAGGTAGGAGAGCAAGGTACAGGCTTTTATTTAGAGATAAAGGAAAGGACAGAGCTCCTAGCTCATGCCAGGAGGGGACAAGAGAGTCCCTAGTGGTGCATTGTCTAGGGGGTTTTATAGGCAGTTGAGGATTTTTTGAGAACATGAAAAAACTTAGGGGTGGGGACTTGTTAAGTGGTCCCTGAATATTAAAATTTAACTTAACTGTAAGGAATTTCCTACCTTGATATCTCTCTGGGACACCAGCGCCTTGGTCTGGGTACACATCAAAAGGCTGCCTGCCCAGCCCCCAAGGTGGGCTGAGGTATTGTCTACTTGCTAAAGAATCTTGCCTCTTGAACTTCCTGGGTGTTAAAACACAATCTTTTCTTTAATATGGAATTCTTCCTGCCTTTAACCATGCCGTCTACAGCTGGGTCTGCAGGCTAAGTTAGTTGCTCAGTTTGCAGAATCACCTCCTTAGATATGAAGGAGGAAAGACAGCACATAGGCCTGGGCCTTTTAGTATGCTGAAGTGAATCTTACACTGGGTTAGAAATGATTAGCATAATAAAACATGTGCTACTCTTCTTTATCTGGGGAACATTAACTGATTTCACTTAAGAATGATTCTAGAGCTTAATGTTTACAATAGAGTTTTAGCAGGGGGGTTTCTTTGCATGTAGTTTCTCTGACTGCAAATATCCCGCCCTGCGCCCTCCGGAGGCCCTCACCCTACTCTGACTACATCCATGGTCCCTGTCTCAGTAACATGCTGTTTAAACCATCTGTACTGTACATGTGACTTACTGCTATTAGAGCCTCTGTATAAACTTTGAAGATTCTGGTGGGCAGATTTGGAGATCTACTTGTTTGTCTTGCAGCCACTGAAGACAAGCCTCATGTGCAAGTTCCTGTAAGTCTGGGGAGAGGAAATCCTGGGGCAAAATACCTCTAAAACCGAAATCAGTCAAAGGGAGAAATAAAGTTCAAAATCTGTTTATTGCTTACAAACTGCAGTCCTGGCCTTTCTCTCTTTCCTGCTCCAGCAGAAGCAAAACTGGCCCTCCCCTCACCTCTCTGGTACAGATAAGCCCCCCTTGCCCAGGTAATTACCCATTCATATGGAGATGGACTTCTCTCCACTCCTAAGGAATGATGCAAATGCACTAAAGCCATACTTCTTTCCACCTCTGACCGCCTATTGATATGCAGATGTATTAAAGCCAGGCAAGATCTTCTGGAAATGTTACAATTTTACCCACAGTTCCCTTGCTTATTAAAACTGACACCTACCAATCTGGAGTGATCTGCCTCTCTCTTTGATCTCTCCTTGCCCTCTGTGTACAGAGGCCAATTTCAGATTTCACCCGGCAAACTCAGTTTTTTTTCTCAGTATTTCTCAGTATTTGCTCACTTACATAGATAGTAAGCAAATCTGAACCTAATCAATACTGGAGAATGAGATAAATCTTTTTTGATGACTGGCTAAAGTTAATGATAACAACTCATTAATTAAAATGTTATATAAAGGGTACTCAATAAGTGAAGGGCCCCCACCAGTAAGATGGCAAACTTCCGGCTTCTCTTCGGGGTCCTCGGTTCCCGCCAGCGCCACCTGAAGCCCAATCACCTCTCGCCCCCCTCCCAATCCCAGCACCTAGCCAACAGCCACCAGCCCCGTAGAAGTAACACCACAATCACCCTATGCCCCTTCCTATATAACCCAGCACCTTTCCCTAATAAAGCGGAACTCTCCGGTGAATTGCTGCTGTGTGTCGCTCCTTTCCTTTCAATAAGGATGATCATAAATAATATGACAGGAGAAAAATACAAAAGTTTAATATGGAGATACTAAGAAGTTAAGACTCAAATGTGGTTTATTTATGTTTCATTAACATCCAATAAGGCAGTCTCTGTTGAAAGGGGTTTTCTTTTTTTATGTCATTAAAATTAATTTTATTGTCAAGAAGTCTTTGATATGACCACTGAGAGAATTCCTTCTTCTGTGACCTATTCATGAAAGCTACTGACAATTTTCTTTTGTATTGTTCCATCCCAGTTTCTCATAGAGAATTTCAGTGTACTGCTTATTTAAAAAATAATTTATTTTTTAATGAACTCTTTAAAGAATTACTTACTTATAGAAAAATTGTGGAGATAATAAAGAGAGTTACATTACAACACACCCCAGTTTTCCTAATTGTTAGCATCTTGCTTCCATATGGTACATGTTACAGTTAATGCACAGATATTAATACAGTATTATTAAGGTCGTACCTTATTCAGATTGCCTTACTTTTTACCTAACATCCTCTTGATGTTCCAATATCCTATCCAAGATGCCATATTGCATTTGGTTGTCATGTCTCCTTAATCTCTTCTTGACAGTTACAGGCTCTTAAGACATTTTTCAATTCTTTCTTTTTAAAAAAATGTTTTAATGACCTTGATAGTTTAATGACTAGTGGTTGGATATTCTGTAGAATGTCCTTAATTTGAGTTTGTGATATTTTTCTCATAATTTCTCTAGGGTTTATGTCTTCTTGAGAGGAAGACCATAGAGCTAAAACTGCATTGTCATCCCATTATATCCAGGATACATATTATCTGTGTGACTTACCACTGTTGGTATCACCCTTGGTCAGTTGGCTAAGGCAGTGTTTGCCAAGGTTCTCTCTAAGGTTGCTCCTTCTCCCCAGCCCCTTTTCAATGTCTCCTCTTTGGGTAGAAGTCGCTGTGTGCAGCACATGCTTAGAATGGGGATTTATGCTCCACCTCCTGGAGGGTGCAATGTGCACATAAATTATTTGGAATTCTTCTGCACTAAGATTTATCTCTCCTCCCTTGTTTGTCTTGATTATATCAGTTGTTTCTATCAGTCTGAAATCATGTGTATCATTTTATACTTCAGTTATTGAATACTACTTAATTTAATCTGTTAGCAGATTGTTTTCAGCTTTGGCCATTGGGAGCTCTTTCCGTGGGCTCCTGTGTCTCTCTGACATACCCCCGTCATTGTGTGTGTGTGGTTTTTTTTTTTTTTTTGACACTCCCTTTCTGGCCCTATCAGTTGTTGCGGGCCCACCTGGTGTATCTGTTGCTCTAGTCCTGACTTCCGCTGCTGTCCAGGGAGCCCTGGTGCCTTGTTCTGAAGAATGATATTAGAAACCATGCTCTACCTGCTACTCAGAGTATGATCATTGCTAGTGGTTGTAGTTGTTTCTAGGCCTTTCAGCTGAAATAGCACAGAAATATATGTGTGTGTACTAATGCTTTATATATGTATATCTACAAATATTTAAGTGTAACTATATGTCTCATACTCGTGGTATCTCCAACACCAATCCATTACCACATACATCCTTTTAGCCTCTTCCCCTTTATCTGTAAGATAGTCATCAAGCAGTGAGAAACCTGGCTCTAACACCTGCCATCTATTTGCTTAACCACTCAATACCAGGAAACAGGTATGGCAGTAACAGAATGGTTAATGTCTGCTACACTGGGAAATGACTTTATTGAGTATAGCTTAGTACTTATGTACTGTTTCCTTTGCCATTAGTTGTACAGACTCCACTTTTCAGCACCTTGAACTCCACTCCCTAGTTGGAGATTTTTTTCATACATTGGTAATACAAGTAAATTGTTTTGGCACATTCTGCATTCCATCCTTGGATCCTCCAACCTCCTAAATTATGTTTCTAAAAATTTCCATGTATTTTTTGTTTTGATAAAAACATAATGTTATGTGACAAAAAATAAAGATTGTGATTTAGAACAGCATGGCAAAAACCTCTTCCCCAAATCACATAAAACATGAAAGTACAGCAAATACAACTAAACCTGAAAATGACCTGCTGAGCTGAGTACCTACATCTGGAGAAGAAGAGAAGACCCTACAGAAAAGGGTGAAGTGGCACAGCTGTGATCCGGCAGGACCCAAATCCTCTCCCCACCCCAGCCCATGGGCGCAAGGGAGAGGCAGGAGCAGGGAGGGATCTGAAGCCCAGGACTACTGAACACCTGGCCCTGGAGATCTGCTCCAGGAACACGAACCCACATTACACAGTCCCTGGTGATTGGTGGGGCACCACAGAGAAAGGTGTGAAGAGCAGGCATGCTCTACCAAAAAAAGCAAAGTGGGCAGTTTGAAAGACTTCCCAGCAGCAAGAGGGCCAAGGATCACACAGTGCACTCTGCCTGGAGAAAGGTCGGCTGGACAGTACTTCCCCAGCCCGCCCTCACTCCAAAATGTTGGGAGCCCTCAGGAGGTTTAGATGCTCCACCCCCCTCACTGGCAGCACAGCCCCGAGGCTCCCGACTGCAGCATACATCCTGCTGACCTGCAGTGGAACCATCCGTTACTCCTGGGGAGGCAGAGGGGGGACCCCAGCTATCTTAACCCTATTTTGGGCCCGCCACCAGGGAACAAGCCCTGGGAGCTCTTTCTTCCTGGCATGCATTTGTCCTGCTAGCCAGCAGTCCCTGCCATAGCAGCAGGCCAGATGGAGGGTGGCTCTGCCCACAGCAATTCCAGCAATGCCGCGTGAAGTCTCCTCCCTGCACAAGTGGCTCACTTGACCAGAATGTGGAGGCAGATGTTGCAGCCAAGGAAACACAGGGAGACCCTTTGAGCTTTCTTGGCCCTGTTTTGGCCACAGAATTACTGTGGGAGCCAGTCCTGGGAACTCCATCCTAATGGCAGGCACCTGTTCCACTCACCTGCAGCCCCTGCCATTGCTGCAGGCCAGGTGTGGGCAGCTCTGCCCACAGCAACTTCACTGGTGCAGCTCTGAGTATTCTTCCTGCATGGGAGATCAGCAGAAGGCCCACACAGCCCGCATGAAACCAGATCACTACAAGCCAGACAGAAAGGTGCCCTGCCCACTGCATGTGACAGCTGGGGATCCTACCCAGGAAATTGAGCTTGTGGGCACTAGAGGGTGCCTTCTTCATAAAGCTCTTACTCCATAGGAAACACTGAATAAATGAAGAGTCAGAGGAATTTGGTCCAAACAAAACTACGAGAGCAGAAAGAGGGCTGAGTGAAACTGAAGTCACCAATCTTCTTGATGAAGGCTTCAAAGTAAAAGTCATGCACCTGCTCACAGACCTACAGAAAAATATTCAAGATCTCAGGGAGAACCTCCATGAAAAAGATACAAGACTTCCAAAAATTCAGTCAGAACTGAAGAATACTGTATCTGAAATGAAAAATGCAATGGAGGAAATTAATAGCAGGCTTACAAAGGTTGAAGAAGTTGTAAGTGATTTGGAAATTCGAGAGCAAGAAGACAATGAAGCCAGAAAACAGAGAGAGAAAAGGATGTGTAGGAATGAAAGAATAATAAGAGCTGTAATATAGAAACCCCACCAGGCTATCAGCAGAATTTTCAGCAGAAGCTTTACAAACCAGAAGGGAATGGCATGATAGGTTTAATGTATTGGAACAGAAGGGCCTCCAACCAAGAATACTCTACCTGGCAAGTTTATCACTTAAATTTGAAGCAATGATTAAACAATTTTCAGATAAAGAAAGGTTGAAGAAATTCACTACCACTAAGGATATATTCACTAAGAGACTGACTGCTCTGGGTGGAAATGTCCCTAAGGCTAAATAGCTGTTGCCAGAGAAAATAAACTCACAGTAAAGGTAGTAGACCAATTGATTACGAAGCAAGTACAAAATTAAATCAAACACTCACAAAGTCAGTCAAGGGATACACAGGAAGTGCATAATATGGCACTAATACATAAAGTGTGCATGAGAAAGAGGAAGAAGAGGGGGGGAAGTACTTTTAGATTGTGTTTGAAATAGAGTAATCAGTGATCTAAGATAGATAGTTAGATAGAAAGGTAGCTGCCCTTGAACCTTTGTAACCACAAATATAAAGCCTACAATGCCAATGAATACATATCTATTGATAATCACCTTAAATGTAAATGACTGAGTGTACCAGTCAAAGGCACGAGTGGTGGAATGGATACAAACAACAAGACCCATCTATATGCTGCCTACAAAAGACTCATTTCAGACCCAAAGACATATACAGACTAAAAGTGAAGGGACAGAAACAGATGTTCCATGTGAATAATAGGGAGAAAAAGCAGGAGCAGCATTACTTATATCAGACAAAATAGATTTCAAAACAAAGAAAGTAACAAGAGACAAAGAAGGGCATTGCATAATAATAAAGGGGTCAGTCCAACAAGAAGATATAACCATTATAAATGTATGTGCAGCGAAGTAGAAGCACCTAAATATGTAAAACAAATACTAACAGACTTAAAGGGGGAAACAGACTGCACAAATTCATTTTAGGAGACTTTAAGACACCACTCACACCAACAGACAGATAAAACAGACAGAAAATGAGTAAGGAAACTAAGGCACTGAGCAATACATTAGAAAAGATGGAACTAAGAGTTATATACAGAATATTCCACCCAGAAGCAGCAGGATACACATTCGTCTCAAGTGTACATGGAACATTGTCCAGAATAAATCATATACTCGGCCACAAAAAAGAGCCTCAGGAAATTGAAAAAGACTGAAATTGTATCAAGCAGCTTCTCATACCACAATGGTACAAAACTAGAACTAAATTACAAAAAGAAAACAAAAAAGCCTACAAACTCATGGAGGCATAAAAACATGCTCATAAATAATCAGTGGATCAGTGACCAAACTAAAACAGAGATGAAGCAATATATGGAGACAAATGAAACAATTTAACAGCCCAAAACCTGTGGGGTGCAGTGAATGCGGTTCTAAGAGGAAAGTACATAGCAATACAGGCCTACCTTAAGAAACAAGAATAATCCCAAATAAATAGTTTAAACTCACAATTAAAGAAACAAGAAAAAGAACAAATGATGCCAAAAGTCAGTAGAAGGAGGGACATAATAAAGATTAGAGCAGAAATAAATAAAATTGAGAAGAATAAAACAATAGAAACAATCAATGAAACCAGGATCTGGTTCTTTGAGAAGATAAACAAAATACATAAACCCCTAGCCAGACTTATCAGAACGAAAGAGAGAGTACATACATAAATAGAATCAGAAATGTAAAAGGAACAACAACAATTGTCATAACAGAAATACAAAGAATTATTAGAGAATACTATTAAATATTATATTCAATAAATTGGACAACCTAGAAGAAATGGACAAATTTCTAGAAAAATACAACCTTCCAAGACTAACCCATGAAGAAACAAAAAATCTGAACAGATCAATTTCCAGCAATGAAATTAAATTGGTAATCAAAAAACTACCCAAGAACAAAACCTCTGTACCAGATGGCTTCATTGCTGAATTTCATCAAAAATTTAAAGCAGAGCTAATTCCCATACTTCTCAAAAAATTCCAGAAAATGGAAGAGGAGGGAATACTTCCAAATTTATCCTATAAGGCCAGCATCACTCTAATACCAAAATCAGCAGAGGCAAAAATCCTCAACAAAATATTAGTAAACCAAATTTGAAATTACATCAAAAAGGTCATCCATCATGATTAAGTGGGATTCATTCCAGGGATGCAAGGATGGTACAATATTCATAAGTTATTCTGTATGACATACACACCAACAAAAAGCAGGACAAATTCACATGATCATCTCAATAGATGCTGAAAAAGCAATTGATACATTTCAACATCCATTCATGATAAGAACTCTTAACAAGATTGGTATAGAGGGCAAGTACCTCAACATAATAAAGGCCATATATGATAAATCCACAACCAACATCATACTTAACAGCAAAAAGCTGAGAGCTTTTCCTCTAAGATAGGGAACAAGGCAAGGATGCCAACTCTCCCCACTTTTCTTCAACATAGTACTGGAAGTCCTAGCCATGGCAATCAGACAACACAAAGAAATAAAAGTCATCCAAACTGGTAAAGAAGATGTTAAAATGTCCCTGTTTGCAGATGACATAATATTATACATAGAAAATCCTAAAGCTCCACCAAAAAACTGTTAGAACTAATAACTGAATTCAGCAAGTTAGCAGAATACAATATTAATACACAGAAATATGTTGTATTCCTATATACTAACAACAAATTAGCAGGAAGAGAAACCAGGTAAACAACTCCATTTATGAGTATATCAAAAAGAATAAAATACCAGGAATAAACCTAACTAATGAGGTGAAAGACCTTTACTCTGAGAACTACAAGACACTCATGAGAGAAATTAAAGAAGACACCAATAAATGGAAATCTATCCCATGCTCAGGGATAGGAAGAATTCATATTGTCAAAATGGCCATCCTGCCTAAAGCAATCTATAGATTCAAAGCAATCCCCATCAAAATACCAACAGCATTCTTCAAATAACTAGAACAAATAGTTCTAAAATTCATATGGAACCGCAAAACGTCCCAAGGAGCCAAAGCAATCATGAGAAGAAAGAACAAATCTAGGGTGAATATGCTCCCTGACTTCAAGCTGTATTACAGTGCCACAGTAATCAAAACAATTTGGTACTGGCACAAGAACAGACCCATAGATCTATGGAACAGAATAGAGAGCCCAGATAAAAACCCACATATATATGGCCAATTAATATACAATTGGCCTATGAGTACACAATGGGGAAAAGGCAGCCTCTTCAACAAATGGTGTTGGTGAAACTGGACAGCTACATGTAAGAGAGTGAAACAATTATTGTCTAACTCCATACACAAAGGTAAACTTTAAATGGATCAAAGACTAGAATGTAAGTCATGAGACTATAAAACTCATAGAAGAAAACATAGGCACAATTCTCTTGAATGTAAACATGAGCAACTTTTTTCTGAACATATCTCCTCCAACAAGGGAAACAAAAGCAAAAATGAACAAATAGGACTACATCAAACTAAAAAGCTTCTGTACAGCAAAGGACACTATCAGAAGAACAAAAAGGCATACAGTATGGGAGAATATATTCATAAAGTACTTATCTGATAAGGGGTTAATATCCAAAATATATAAAGAAGTCATATGTCTCAATACCCCAAAAACAGATAACCCAATTAAGAAATGGGTAGAGGGCTTGAACAGATACTTCTCCAAAGAAGAATTACAGATGGCCAATAGGCACATGAAAATATGCTCCACATCACTAATCATCAGGGAAATGCAAATCAAAACCACAAGGAGATATCATCTGACACCAATTAGGATGGCCCCTTTCCAAAAGATAAGAAACAACAAATGGCAAAAATGTGGAGAAAAGGTAACCCTCCTACGCTGTTGGTGGGAATGTAAATTGGTTCAGCCACTGTGGATAGCAATATGGAGTTTCCTCAAAAAACTAAAAATAGAAATACCATTTGACCCAGGAATTCTACTCCTAGGAATTTACCCAAAGAAAACAAGATCCCTGATTCAAAAAGACAGATGCACCCCTAGGTCTATCACTGCACTATTTACAATAGCCAAGATGTGGAAGCAGCCAAAGTGTCCATCAGTAGATGAATGGATAAAGAAGATGTGGTACATGTACACAATGGAATATTAGCCATAAAAAGAAAAATCCTACCATTTACAACAACATGGATGGATCTAGAGGGTAGGTATTATGCTCAGTGAAATAAGTCAGGCAAAGAAAGACAAATACCAAATGATATCAGTCATTTGTGAAGTATAAAAACAAAGCAAAACAGAAGAAACAAAAAAAGCAGTAGACTCATAGATGCTGAGAAGGGACTCGTGGTTACCAACAGAAAAGGGTTGGTGAGGGTGGGTGGAAGGGAGAAGGGAATTAAGTGGGACTGTAATTTGCAATTGCAACATAGGTAGGTCACTGGGATGGCAGCACAGCACAGAGAATACAGTTAATGACTCTCTAACATCTTAGTTTGTTGATAGTGACCACAATGGAGGGGGTGAGGTCTTTATGATATGGGTGAATGTTGAATCACTGTTTTGTTATGTGAAACCATTATAAGATTGTATGTCAATTATACTTTAATAAAAAAAACCATGTCATGTATCCCTAACTACAGCATTGTACAGAATACTTTCACGCTGCTAAAAATCTTGTGCCTCACTGTTTCAGCTCAACTCCCTTCCCTGTGCATCCCTGGAAAACTGCTAATTCTTTTTACTGTTCTATAGTTTAATTTTACCTTTTACAGAATATCATTTAATTAGAATCATCGAGTAGTGTCATCGAAGAGACTCTGAATTTGTAAACTAGAGCAGATCTTCAGGTTGGATGACAGTCTGTGACTGCTGTGACACGCTAGGGCACTGTTCTGAATCAAACTAGTAAAAGACAAAGAATTGTGAAGCACCGGACAGAGACTGCATCTTTTAAAATCATTTAAGTCCCTAAACCCAGAAATGTCCTTAATAATTTGGGTAATAAAAGTCAATAAATTACATTTCACTTTTTATGTTATTTTCATTTATGTTGCTATGTCTTGCATCTGAAAGGATCATTACACTGGCTTGAAGTTGAAATTCACAAGTACAGATGTTCCAAATCAGATGCATTAATTTGTCCTTTAGTAGCTTTTCATACGGTCAGCTAAGTAGCATCTTCCTAGAGGATGTATAGCAGCTGGGATTTATGTACTCTAGGATTAATGCTTCTTCTAAATCACACTGGGCAGATTGATTGTACATGAGACAGATGGTACGGGAGTGTTTGTGACTCCTTTGCCTTCAAATATTTCCTCTTTCTCCACCCCTTTACGTAAACTAATAAAGGCCAGTTTAGAGATACTACTGAAACTTTTGTTGACTGTTTCACTGAAAATACCTCAGTGGTGGAACAGCTAGAACAGACCTGAAGGGAAAAAGTGTTTCATCAGCTAAGTTCTCAGTAAGGCAGAAATCATACTATTTTTACCAATTTCCTTTGTCCTCAGAAAGGGTAAACCTGCTGAGAAGCATCTATGAAGACAATGTACCTAAATCTTCTCCTTGTTACTTCCTGTGATATCTGGAAATCTTTAGAAAATGCTTCCACAAAAAGTCCTTCCTTGCACAGATACAATAGGAAAGAATTGAGAGAATCTGATTATTTCCTTTTGTCATAGCTGCTCATGTGACCTGTAGAGGAATAAATATCTTGGAATAACAAACCTGGATATAAGATTTCATTGAGAAAAGTTTCATACACAGTTAAAATATAATTCCCATACTCTTCTTTTATGGTCAAATTCTTCTATGAATGACAACTCTGCTCGAGCATATTATTGATAAGAGCCTGAGTCGTTAAAGCTCATGCCGTCCTATTATGGATGTGTGGACAAAATTCTTAATTGCATTTGTAATCCTCATAAGAATAATTTTACCATGTTTTTTCATGAGTTGGGATAAAATGTATTATTTTAATTTACTCTCTAAACTACAAAATGAAATGACTAAACCATCTATTGTTTAAAGCTATGGTTTCACGTTTATATTTAAGATAACCTTTAAGGAAACTGTCATATACTTCTCTTTTAGTAAAAAAAAAAAAAAGGTAAAAAGTCATTTACTTTTTGAAAAACAATTTAGGATTCATCCTTTAACTTATCACCTTAAAACAAAAGCCTTGTTCTTCATTGGAAAGCCTTTCTTCCTTGATAGAAATGTAATTTTAGTTTATCTACACTGACATTTGAATTTGTATGCATTCATTAAACATTCATATTGTATAAATAATGCGATCTGTATTTTAACAAAGGCAGCTTTCATGGATGAATAACTTCACTTGGCATTATGACAGCTATTGAGAACTGGAAATTTCTGCATTAAAAATATACTGTCTGAAAATATCTTTATCAAAAGAAAGAATCAAATAGAATAACTTTTTAAAAGAGTAGTTTTTAAATGTTTTTGGAAATTCAACAATTTCAAGTTTCTAAATATACCATATTTTATAACTCCTCTGGGAGAGTAGGTTAATTAGAAAGATGTCATATCCTTGACCAGAATATTCTGTTTTCTATACATTTATAATATCTGTACTCTCCTTTTCTCCTAGACCAACTTCCTTTATGTTCTGAAAAGACCTTTGTCCTTCTGTACAGCAAAGGACATTATCAGAAGAACAAAAAGGCATAACCCTGACCTTCTGTTTTTACAACAATTCATGGTACAATTCTCCTGACCTTTCCTTCTGTAGTTCATTGTTCAGCATGCTTAATTTACTTGTTTTCTTGACCAGTGACCATCACACACATTTCACCCTGGACCTGGGCATATTGTGTGAAAACCTTTATTCACTTGTCACATGAGTGCTCAAATGCACTCTTTGAACCACATCAGCATGTGAGAGAATACATACCAGAGTACCTGTTAGTTTAGACTGTTGTATTGTTCTCTGAAAGTCTACAACCTAGCACAATAACTGGCACATAGTAGGCACACAAAAACATTTGCTGAATGATAATGTGTTCTTTGTGTGTGTAAAGAGAAAACTCAGGAGAGGTAACCATAGGTGGTACAGCAGGACTGTATATAAAAAAGAACATGGGTGAAAAGAGAAGTTAAAAGGAGAAAGAACAGTAGGACCATAGAAAATAGCAAAGTGGATCCTACTATATGCTTTTCCCACAAGGAAGGCAAGTATAAGCAAGGAAATGTACAGTGATTAAGGGAAGATTTATTGAATAGCTGCTGTGCCAGGCATTTTTAGAATGTCCACCTATTCATCATTAACTTGACAGGTACTTATTGAGTACCTACTGTATGCCAGACAGTGCTTTGGGTTCTTGAAATCCGTCACTAAACAGAAGAGAGAAAGACTCCTGCCTCCATTTTAGGATATATTAAATGTTATTTTAATAATCATAATAAATAAAGAAATGATATACAATTAGAAAGGTGAAAAGAGCTATGGGGAAAAAAATTAAATCTGTAAGCAGGATAAGAAAAATCAACTGTACTGAGGGTGAGGTCTGGGTAGAGGGATGGGTGGGAGCTAGTGAAGCGTATGTCTGCAGGAAGATCAGCCTGTGTAATGGGAGCACGTAAAGCAAAGAGCCTTAGGAAAGAGCTCTCCTGGGTCGGGGGGGGGGGGCACAGCAAGGGGGCCAGAGGGGCTGGAGCAGAGGAGCAA
Source organism: Manis javanica (assembly GCF_040802235.1). NCBI lineage: Eukaryota > Metazoa > Chordata > Mammalia > Pholidota > Manidae > Manis > Manis javanica. Next base: position 22,798,738 of record NC_133165.1, read on the forward strand.
GATGAGCAGCCAGAGATGCCGTCGGACTTAGGGGTGACGCACAGCGTGGAGAACAGATGATGAGCCTTGTGAGGTAGGTGGCTTTTCCTCTGAAGGGTTAGAGCAGAGGGCTAGTTTGTCTTTCATCTTAAAAAATTATCTTATTCAGTCCTTATAAAAACCCCGTGAAGCAACGTTTCAATAAGAATTATTTTAGATGCAGGTAAACCAACCGGAATTGGATTTCATATTAGGCGTTTATTTTTCCTCCTGAAACAGTGGGTCTGGAGGGAGGTGTTTCTGAGGATGGCTTAGTGAATTAATGATGCTTAACTCTGTGGGCATCACTATGAGCTTGTCATTTTCCTGGTCTTCCTGTCATACATGCTTTTAAGGTGGTTGCTCTAATTCTAGTAATCCCATCTTCACACAACTGTCCTTCAAGACAGGACGAGAGAAAGCTTGTCACTCTTGATCTTGCTCTCCTTTTCATTTTTATCAGGGAGTGAAGTCTTTTCCAGAAATCTCAAGTATCTATCCAGTGAGGCTCCTTTGGACAAAACTGGGTCATACCACTTATCAAAAAGTAAACCAATTACTAACTGGCAAATGGGAAAAGGATTACTGTCAATCAAGGTATGTTCTCTGGAATAAAACTGCTACTTGGTATCTGCATAAAATTAAAGTTGTGTTAATCAAGAATAAGGAGAAATGGCTGTTGAGTAGGCAAGTGATTGTGTCTTCCAGAGGCAGTAGATTTTATCATCTGTATTTATGGGTAAAGATAAAGATTCAGCTACAAAGGGCAGAGCAAGGATTGAACCCCAGGTCTGACTAGTTACAAATGTATGATTTTTCTTTTTTGCTGGTCCATCCATAATATGCCACAGTGCCATGTGGGATTGTTGTGGAGGGAAATGCTATTAACTCACTGCTGTCACATGAACATTTTAATGCTTGCTGACAAGAGAGGCATATCTTCTTTTTCAAACAGACCCATTTGTAAAGCCAAATATTAAGGGGTTGTGGGTAAGAAGAATCTGTCACAGTGGTCTAGCTGCAAACCACAGAACCCTCTTTAGCTAGTTTAAGCAGAAATAGAATTAAAAAAATTATGACTGATTACAGAATCCATGGAGGCTACACCATCTGAAATATTATTCAAGTCATTTTAATAGCCTTTTGGCAGGTACACTGTCTTTGTATCCCAGTCCAAAAAATTGGGTGATTGTTGGACATCTCCACAAGGATACCTACCACTTCTATGAAATCTTTCACTGGACACATGGCTTTTCAAGTTTATTTTGTCCAGGGATAGTCTCCTAAGGGGTGTCTTGTTTGCAGAGAGAAGGACACATGCCTGTGTGCTATCTGCTAAGGGAGGTGGGAAACAAAATCTTGTGGTAGAAATTGTGAAAATTGGTGTTTTTTTTCTTCCTTTAATGTTTGGTAGAATATATCAGTGAAACCAGCTGGTACTGGTTACTTTTTTTTTGAAGTTTTGAACTATGAAATAAATATCTTTAATACATATGGACTGTTCAGATTACCTATTCTGCCTTGTGTGAGTTACGATAATTTCTGCCTTTCAAGGAACTGGTCCAATTCATCTAAGCTGTCAAATTTGTGGATTAAAACTGTTGTAGTGTTCGTTTGTTACTCTTTTAATATCCATATTATCAATAATGATGACCTGTCTTTCATTTCTAACACTGGTAATTTGTAACTTCTTTTTTTTCTTGGTTTGCCTAGCTAGATGTTTAAAAGGACCAATTTTTAATATCATGTTTCTCTATCATATTCTTGTCTTCAATTTCATTCATTTCTCCCCCAAATTTATTATTTATTTTCTTCTACTTGGTTTGGGCTTTAAATTACTCTTCTTTCTCGAGTCTCCCATCGTAGGAGCTTAGGTGGTTATTGATTTTAGCTCTTTGTTCTTTTGCAATGATAGAAATTTCCCTCTATGCACTGTTTGCACTGCATCCCACAAATTGTGATGTTATATTTTCAGTTTTCTTTAGTTCAAAATATTTTTGTTTCCTTTGAGACTTATTTTTGACCGTGTGTTAATTTGTTTAATTCCCAAATAATTTCAGATTTTTCCACTATCTTTATGTTACTGATTTGTAGTTTAATTAATTAAACATGATTTACATGGTTTCTATGCTTTTGGAATTGTTGAAGCATGCTTTAGGTTCCAGAATGTGATGTATCCTGGAGAATATTCCATGCAAGTTTGTTAAGAATGTGTACTTTGTTATAACTGGGTGGAGCTGTCTATAAATATCAATGATAAATTTGATAATGGTGTTGTTCATATCAACTATGTTCTTAACGAATTTTAGCCTGATTCACATATCAGTTACTGAAAAGAGGGGTTTTCAAGTCTCCAAATGTACTAGTAGACTTGTCTACTTTTTCTTTGAGTTTTATATGATTTTTAACTCATATATTTTGATACTTTGTTAGGTGCATGAATGTCAGTCATTTTGTAATGTGCCACTTTCTCCCTGATAACTTTCCTTTGTTTTGAGTTTTCTGAAATTAATATAGATACTCTAACTTTCATTTGTTAATATTAGCTTGGTATCTCTTTATCTTTTAATTAGTATAGTCAGACCACATTTAAAGTAATTATTGACATAGTTGAATTAATATCTGCATTTTTGTAACTTTATATTCATCACGTTTTTTATCTTTTTTTTCTTTTATCCTTTCCCCTTCTTCAGCTTTCTCTCTTCTTGAGTACTTTGTTTCCATTTTCTCTCCTTTTATACCATATCAATTATACTTCATTAACAATTTATTTTTGCCGTTTGTCTTAGAGATTGTCATATACTTTTGTAACTGTTTCACGTCTACCTTCAGATAACACTATATGCTTCACATACGCTGCAGGTTCCTGTAACAGAGTATTCCCAATTCACTGCTATCATTCATTTCATTTATCCATGTTAAAATACTTTGTCATTATCACTTAGACTGTTATTTTTTTAGATTAATTAAGAATGAGAAAACTATATAGAGTTTATGTAGTTATAAAACTAGTTACCAGCATACCTTCTTTTATTGCACTTCACTTTATTATGCTTTGCAGATAGTGTATATTTTACAAACTGAAGGTCTGTGCAACCCTGTGTTGGGCAAGCCTGTCAGTGCCATTGTTCCAACAGCATTTGCTCACTTCATGTCTGTGTCCATTTTGTTAATTCTCACAATATTTAAAAATTTTTCATTGCTATTATGTTTGTTATAGTGATGTGTGATCAGTGATTGTAACTCAGTGAAAGCTCAGATAATGGTTAGCATCTATTAGCTGTAAAGTATTTTAAAATTAAGGTATTGCATTGTTACTTTAAATATCAGCTATTGCACATTTAAGAGACTACAGTGTAGTGTAAACATAACTTTTACATGTACTGGGAAACCAAAAAATTCTTTTGACTTTGACTCTCTTTATTGAGATATTTGCTTCATTGTGGTGGTCTGTAATATGTCTCAATATGTTGGAGTTACTCCTGTATCATACCAGAGTTCTCTTAGTGTGTTGATAAGATACGGAGAAGGGGGAGCATTCTATAATTTTATACCAATCTTAGCTTTTTAATTGTCCTGTTTTCCCTACAATGTGACTTCACAAGTGTTTTTAGTTTTTTTTTCTCTTTAGGTAAGTGTGGCAGGAGTGGAGAGATGCCTTTCTCTGAGCTCTGAAGAGTCTGGGGATGTCTTTGCCCCTGATAGTAGGCCTTGATTATGGAGAAAACTATGGGCCTATCTCACAGTGTTAGATCTGCAATGGATCTGTCTTGGTTCTTTACACTGAGATGGACTTTCTGGAGGTGAATCCCATGTATGTGAGACCTCTCCCAGGTCTAGTCCCCAGGAGATTTTCATTTTTCACTCTGGTCTACATTACTTCTCCCAGTGCAGCAAAATCACTGTCAAGTTTTCCTACCAGTTTAGGGTCCAGTGGCTTCTGTTCCAGGTGAACTGATCTTGACTGTCTCTTACTGAATTTGCCTATGTCTTCAGATTTTGCCATGGTGGTTTAATCTGTAACACATAGTCTCTAATAGTTTAAGAGTCAAACAGATTTTCAGTTTGTTCGGCTTTGTCTTGTAAGGCATGAAGTGATGACTTACCGGCTGGCTACTGGGATCAGATCGTTTAAAGTCTGTTGTCTAATGTCCTCTCGATGGCATTTAAAAGAGCAAAGACAAGGTTTTTACACTGACTTTTTTTTTTCTAGACTTCCAGTATTCACCAGATGCCTACCACCCTGTTCCTTTCATTGATATGTCCTTTCCTTAGTTAAATTTGGCTATAGTCAGTTTGGTGGTAGACAAATCCTGGCAGCTGTTTTTCCAAGGAGAACATTTCTTTCTAATCAGGGTTATTATGTGAGTTATTGTTTTAATGGTAATACATAATCTTATCACTTTATTACTAAATTTAGATTATTTCCCAGAGGATACTGTATTTTGATTCTACCTCACATGCCATTTTCCATATTGGGCCCTCTATCTTCAGAATCTTCTGGGAGAAAAAGTAGAGAAACTCAAAGTCAATTGATTTGACTTTGGTTAGGGAAGTACTCTGATTAGGGAAGTATGCTGCAGCTCTTCATTTAATGAGGTTTGAAGGTTGTCTTAAATTCCACTTATTCATTCTCCCTTTTCTACTCTAGTATATAGGGGAATGTGACCCAAGAGTGGACAGTTAGGTGCCACAAAATAAGTTGCCTAGTAAGAGGCAACAGGGTCAGAGCTTTTCACCCTAAAGGAAATACTTTTTGACAGTTTTGTTTATAAAAGAAGTCAATAATTCTAACAGGATTTATAGTAATATTGTTGGCATTTTCATAGTATGGATAGTATTACTGAAATATGTAAATATAAGAAGTCTATTTTAATAAGCTCTTTTTAAAGGTATGAATGTGCCCTTTTGATGGGAAGAATAAAAATAAAAGATAATTAGGCTGACTGCTGTGAAAGAACTCACATTTCTACCCTGGGCTAGAGGGAAACATTCTGCCTGAGTTACACAGCTTGATTTATCCAAGAAAATTGCATTTATAGTAGTCCTAGCACAAGGAAGCATAGGAAATAATGTCATGACCTTAAATAAGAATCTAAATCTAATAGGAGCCTATTATAATGTAGAATATGATTTAGAAGATGCATTTTAATAGCACTTATTAAATTTAGCATATAAGAAAATCTGTACTTGGAGTATGTTGTTGGAGCTCTTGAAAACAGGTAGAGGACTTTGACTTCTAAATCATAGTATTAACATTAGAAGATATATTAGTTTTTTGATTTCCCTGGATTCTTGCCTCACTGCACAATCTCTGTCCATGGGTTAAGCTTCAAGTAAGACATGAAACCAGTCAAAACTATGGATGATTAAGCATCACATTGAATTTGTGGGTGGCTCTACTCTGGCCATGATAACTGAACTGCCTGTAGCCAGAATCCTGTTCTGTTTACCAGTCTCTTCTGATTAAGGACTTGCCTTGTCCTCTGGAGTCACAGCTCCATTTATATTTTCTAGTATCTGACTTGCTGTCATGACACATCAAATTTCCAAGGGATTGGATTCCTGCTCACACATTTTGTCCCATCTTCTGTTGATGCTTCTGAACTTCCACTGTTCTCTTGTCATCTTTGCTTAGATGGAAAGCCTGGTTCTAGGGTTCATTTTTGTTTGCTTTCAACACTCAGTTGGGAGTTATGATTACACCTGGACCCTAATTTTTGAGAAGTCTTCATCATAAGAAATTAAAAACTGACTTTTAAATTGGAAGGTGAATTCTGGAATTTGAAGTTTGAATTGATCTTTAGTGTGACTGTTTTGGGAAACAAACAAATGACACTTCCTGCAATAAAGCAAATAAAGAAAAGACACATGTTTGTGGTTCTCTAAGTTTTATAAATAAAAGTTAAATATCCTCTATTGAAACAGGTGTTTGAGGCTGGAAGTGCCCAGTGGTTTAATCTATACTATGTATGTTTTATAGAGAAATTATTAACTGTTGCAGTTTTAGTAGTTTCTCCTTTAAAGAGTGTTTCTTCTGGAAATTAGTGTGGGTTTATAGTGCCTTATGACTTTATTACTTATTTTTGCTCTTGAGAAGATAAGTTGCCTGCATTTTTACCATATTGCTCACTGTGATTTGGAAACAGAAATGGCCAAGACTAAGGGAAATCTAGTTCTGTCCCTCTCTTTAACTTTGAATGAAAGGAGAAACTGAAGAGGAACTGGTTGTCACTTAGTCATCTTAACATAAATTATCTTATCAATTCCCTAGATGTAGACTAACTATCAAAAATGCCTTGGTATCTGGCTGTTAAACAATGTATGATTTGGTTGTCCCAGTGGAACCATAGGAAAGATAGTCCCTTTGCACAGAGGATCTGCTTTACCCTTAAGAAAGTGGCTACTTCTGATGTCAGTCCTCCTGGGAAAAGATTGCTTCCAGGATTATGTTGCAGAATAGGGAGGGGTTAGTGAAGGAGAGAAGCTAACGTGGTCAGGAGGTAATCACAGCTACTGTCACCATTGTGGGAGGTTTGCACCCAGGAGCAGTGGGTGGTTATAAAAGCAATATTATTTTTTGTATATATTACAGAGAGAGTAGGAGAGATTTTCAGGGTATTTAATTATGGGGAAATGGTGGTGGTAGAGGTGGTAGTGGTGGTTCTGGACATTCTGGAAATCAAGACTGTGGGGTCTGACTCAATATAATTTGAATACTTCATGAAAATAAGACATTCCTTTGTAATCAGAGCAAATGATGCCTGGAAATTTGAACTTTACACAATCCTTTTCGGCATTAACGGTCTTGTTTTAGTCTGAGTTCTAGGCTATGCCTCAATGTCAGAATCCATCTTACGCCTGCTTATAAGCTATAACTTCTAATTTATCAAATGAAGTTTGATATTTTTACTTTAGGTATCAAATAAAGTTTCTGGATTTTTTAAAAATTCTAATTATCTAATGAAGTTTAAGGACTTTCTTTACATTGCTCCTTGAGTTCATTCACAAATTTGAGAATCCAGTGTAACTTTGGTTCACATAACAATGTGCTGAAAGACTTTCTCCTCTGTGAAATCTTTTATGGCCCCACTTAGGGAAAAATTATTTTATCTTTTGATGGTCCATGCTATTTTTCCTGACTCCGTTATAAGAGAGCCCATATTACTGTTTCTTTTTTGCATATTCTATGGATCCTGTAGTGACACCTTTTTCTGAAAACTATAATTTCCTGTTTGTTTACTCAGCAAATATTAATTACTTTCTGCGCCCTTTTTCTCCTTCCCCTAGCACTCAGCGCAACACAGAACACACACACAGTCAGTGCTCAGGAAGTGGGGGCAAAAAGCTGGCAAAAGCGAATATTTTCATTTTCTCAAGCTCCTTGGCATGGCTTCCTTCAGTATGTCCTTAATGGTCAGAATGGAAAACTGACATAACGGTTTCTTTTTTTCATAATTAAAAAAAAAAGTCCACACCTTGAAACCATCATTTGGATATTGTCATTTCTAAGTAAATAATGAGATATTTTTTAATATGGGATAAAACTCTTCACTGATTAGAGAAAGCTAGTCTGCTAATAGTTATGAGTCAGAAGCAGAACATATTTATCTACTCCTTTCACAGAGATCCCAAATAACAAAAGTTGCTGGTGATGCTTAGGAATATTAAAAAAAGGAATTAAAATGCATCTAACGAGCTATCCCTTCAGTGGCTGACGGCTGGTTTGGGTGAGACACTGATGAACTACTCAGGGCTCACAAATACTGTTGACATTGCAGGAACATTCCATTTTTTACAGAAGAAATATAGGTACAATAAAAATAACCACCAATATTGCAGAGGAGATGGAAGAAAATGTAATATGAAAACAAAATAGGAGTTTTCAAAACTGTGTGAATTTGTCACAAATTTTGAGTTTCTCATGTTTAACTGAAGTTGCATCTAGGCTTTCCACAATTTTACCTTCTTCTGCAAAGTACTAATTGAACAATTTATGGATCGAAATAGAAACCTTGTACAATTATGTGTTTAACAAGTAATTAATTTGATATTTCCTGTTGACCTCTTTACTCCAAGCTTTGTTATCTATATAAACTTGAAGTATTTTATTGCTTATTTTATTTTTAACAATGTCTCCTCTAGAATAAATTAAGGATAAACAACATGGAATGTTTTTAAACTTAAAATTGTTCTCAAGCTTTATGTACTATGAGATTATGGTTATATGAGCTTTTAAGCATTATTTCTCTTTAGAACAACTATTATCTGTGTGCTGGTTGTGATAGAAGGTATTTACAGAAAACCTTCAGTCATTGGAAGCCCCAATATGTGGGGAAATCGTGGATGAATGTTTGAAACAATTATAAAGAATGAAGGTATTATATTTCCTCTGAAAACCATCTACGATGATATCAATGAATGGAGTCAGCATAATTATTTAGATGAGATATTTATAGTGGGGACAGATACAGTGTGGGGTTAATTTCTAGAGCCTCCCATCTGGCCTTAGCGTGTCATATATACCACTGCTTCCTGCAGCCTCCAGGGCAAGGGGTGGAGAGAGGCTGTTCTCTCCTTCCATCCACTGCACAGCTGGTCTGGTGTCTGCCCTTAGAGTTCCTCCCAGAAGGGTGGAGAGGTGAGTGGGCGCTGTGGCCGCCAGGGCTGCAGGAGAGACTGGAGCGCACCGAGCCGGCTTTAGCTAGATGGATGGGGGAGGAAGGAGAGAGCGAACGAACGTAGCTGGGCCCCCTTGTAAACAGTAAAAGGGTTTCTCCCAGCCTTGCCTTTCACTTGAATGATTTCAGTCGCACAGGTTTATTCACCCCAGTCCAGGAACACGCTCCCCCGTGGAGCTACATATAGCATACAGAAAATAATTTGCAGTAGAAGAAAATAGCATTGTAAAAGCAGAGAGCCTACAAGACAGAGAAGGCAAGTAGATTCTTCCTATTTGTAGAGGGCAACATAAAAACTCCTAATAGGCAGGATCCATAATAGAGCTGCCATCTCTTCCACTGGGTTAATTGCATTTTGTTGAATAGATGAACTCCAGAATCACCAAAATGGGTAGCTTCATGTACCCAAGGATCTCTGAATCTGTTCAAAGCAGGCTGGGGGGCTGGGGGGACAGGGAGGAACAATATTAACATATTAAAGAGTCACAATTCTTTTTTTTTTTCTTCTGAGTTTATTAACTGGAAAACACAAAAGTAAGGTGCTGGGACTTGCTCCTGTGGGCCTGTGAGAGCCGTTTGCACAGGTCTTCACAGCTGTACATTTAATGATGCGATGCTGTAATTAGCCATGGTGGGGATATTTACATGACAAAAAATGACAAATGCTACCCATCAGAGTTTTTGTTTCTTGTTTTTTAAGAGTTGGTTTACCAGAACACCACTGCAAAAGATAGAGAAACAATTAGAACCTTGAAATTAAAGTCAATAATTTATTATATCTCTTATCCATTTTCTGAACTCATTCTCTCCTCTCCACCAGGTTTCCTTCTGCCTGTTTGGATAAAATGCACCCACCTCCGTCTGACATATATACAAATCATGCATCCAGCCCTGTGTTATTTCCCCCAGTGCTTTAAACACTTGGAAACAGTCCATGTTTTCCTGCCTCCTTGAACTTTAGCATATGATGATCTCTCTGTCTAGGAGAGCTTCCTCCCATGTTTGCTTCTCACGAAATCCTACTCATTCTTGAAACTCAGCTATGGGATCTGTCACTCCATTGGGAAACCTCTTCTTGACCTCCCCCATCACTACCATGAACTGAATGAAGGATTCTGCTTTATAATCCATTGTAGTGTCTGATTACCGTTATTATAGCAGAGTTATGTCACAGAGTCTGTATTAGTATTCTGTTGCTATTATAACAAATTACCAAAATTTAGTGGCTTGAAATGACATGAATTTCTTCTTACAGATCTGGATGTCAGATATTTGAAGTGAGTCATAGCGGGCTAAAATCAGGGTGTCGGGAGGGCTCTGTTCCTTTCTTGAGGATCTAGGGGAGCCTCACGTTCTCATTTGTAGAAGCTGCCCATATCTTTCATTCTTGGGCATCTTTTCATCTTCAAAGCCAACAATGGCTCTTAGGTCTTTCTTGCATCCCATCACTTCTGCCTCTCTCTTGTAAGGACATTTGTGGTTACATTTGGCCCATCTGGATAATCCAGGAAAATCTTCCTATTTTAGACTAAAATGATTAGCAACTTTAATTACATCTGTCACTGTAACTTACCTTTGTAATATAACATAATATCATAAATTCTGGGGATTGGAACATGGACCTTTTCGGAAGGCCATTTTTCTGCCCAACACAGTCATAAATTTTATTGAACTTGCATGTATACAGCCACAGCTTCCAGCCCTGCATAAATGTTCAATGCAAAATTTTTCATTAAATTAGTATTCACAAAGTCATCAAGGTTTTCATAGAATCGTGCAAGTTTAAAATTAGAAACAACCGTAAAGATCAGTTATTTTCTTGAGCCATAGTAGAGGTTCTAAAGGTTTATTGATTATGTATCCTTTCGTAAGTTTTTGTTCTTACCCTTATAAAACTCCCATTCTTCCTCTGCTGTATAAAAAGTTATTGAATACATAGCAAATGATGACAACATATTTAGAAGTCCTCAACCTTAATAAAAACCCACTGGACAAATCTTCTTAAACCCCTGTTTACACGTTTCCATGAACTGCAAGTAAATTTCAAGAATCTGTTAACCATTCTGTATAGTTTTCCAGCATTCATCAAAAGTGTAGCATTCTCTAAACAGAAATCTGACCTAGAGCATAGCCTAAACAGTTATTTACAATTAATTTTAGTGTCTTGCTAACACATAAGTAAATATGCCATGTTTGAGTTCACAGAAAAAAATCTGTCTTTAAGTCCCTACTTTTTAAGTAAAAAATCAAAAGACTTTTTTTTTACAACGAGACATGGATTAGCAATTTAATTCAAGCTGATATCCCAAAGCTAGTCAGAAGGCTACCATAAAATAAAGAAACTTTAAAGAAATATTTTGCCCAGTGGTCCAGAGATATATAATATAATATATAATATACAATATATGATATATATCTGTATATGTCTAAATGTATCTAATGTTCTCATAATATATACTATATCTGTATATGTCTAAATGTATCTAACATTCTCATCATTGAATACATTTTTACTTGACAAAAAATTACCACTTAACTCCACAGCCCTCCATAGCTTCTTTGATTTTGTGGAATTGGAGAAGCTGATTGCAGGTTGAATGCATGGATTAATGTAATTGAACATCAGTCTTACTATTCAAAAGACTTCTTACACAATGTTTTAACACTGTGTTACCTAATACAAGTCTACTGGTTTCAGTAATGACCACAGTATGGTTCTGGAAAGGCAAATTAAAAGAGGACATAAAAATTCAAAGGAAGTCAGTCAACACTGTTTACAAAGACATGGGATTCTTATATTGGCAAAATCAGTTTATTCTTAACAAAGCTAGATGAATAGTCAGCCACTGGATAATTTCTGGACTTTTTTATATCTTGTCAAGTTTAAAGTAACTTGAGATCATGTTGGATTTCTTTGAATATATGTAGTAGACCCCACCCCCACCCCAACCGTCCTAAGTATTAGGATTGAGAAAAGCTCTCTCTGTATGATAGGACTTGTCTCTCTCTTTTTTTGCAAATAATCTTTTGTTTGTTTCTCCAGGTTATTGTCTTCAAATTGTTCGTATTAACCACAAAATGGTCAAGCACTCACTCTTGTTTCTATAATCTTCCCAGTTCTGGTACATAGTTCCTAACTGTATAGGTTTGTCCTTTACTTCTTTGGTTTTCATGCCTGTAGAATTGCTGGGTAACTATAAGCAAAACTGTAAACTTCTTGATCACAGCATAATGAACCAGGGAATCATGAATGTTAAAGTCAGGGAAAGTTATTGAACTGTGAGCTTCAATTTCATAAAAAAGAATGTAAAATAATAATCACAGTTCTAGCACCCACTAGTGATCAAAAAATATCTATTATAATTTCCTTTCTAGAATGATTGAAAAGTACAATAGTGACACTTTTCAAACACAGGAACAAGGATGGGTCCATGAGGAAAAGTCAAGTGTTAACTGTAAAAGGCAAGGGTGCATATGAATATTCATGAGTGCTTTCACTGACTACTTACAGTTAGGAAGAGAATACCCTGAAGACAAAGGATAATGGTAATGGCATAAACAGAAGTCCCCAACTGTTTCATCCCATAATGATTTACACAAAGGAAATTTGGGATAATTAGTGATTAACCTACCATCAGCCATCACAGAAGATGATAATTTTTTATTCTGGTTATAACTATTAAGTATGATTACAGAAGATGATTTTATAAAAAATTCATTTTTCTTATGGAATTAGTTCCTTTATTTCCTGAACCGAAACCTGTAAAATGAATAGCAGTTTATTTCTGTGATTACTTTCTCTGTAACAGAAAGGGGGCATATGGTCAATTTTAGATTGATTACATAGAATTGTTTTTATAGTTCAATTACATTTTTGGGTGAATACCAAGTCATGCATAGCTTAAAGTTAAAGATAAAATTCATGTTCCCCATGTTTTAAGGCACAGATTTTTTTCTCAGTCTGATTAAAATATCCTATTTATTGAGCACCTACTGTGAGTAAGAAACTGCCCTAGATGGTTTATATTCATAATTTCATTTACTGTTCATGGCAGGGCTCCTAAATGTATGATGCTATGCATTGACCTTTTCCAAGTCACACACCCAGAAGATGGAGTTGATGTCCCAGTGCTATGCCTTCTGACTCCTAGTAGAGGCTCCTGCAGGGCCTCACTGACTATTTTAGCCCGAGGCCCTCCATTATTTGGAAAGAAGCTATCAAAATCTCCTTAAGGTGGAATTATGCTGTTAAGTGGTTAAGCTGGAACATTTCCCAGAATTTCCTTCTCTACACAGTTTGGGTCAGGGTTAACCACAAGAGGAAATGCGCAAAATTTGGAAGGCAGAAGCAAAGCAGTATCCACTGTGCTCTGAAGATGCTGAGCGCCAAGCATGGCCAAAGCCCACCAAGCTGTGCTGACAGGCTAGTTTGCCTTGTGGGACAGCCGTCAGGCCCTCAGCTTTTGTGAGTCCTGGGCCAGGGAAGGGAGCAGATCTGTGGTGTAGGCACCAACTTTTCTGCTTATCACCCAGATCCAGAAAGCAGGAGTGTGGGGAAAGACAGATGTAGTCTCTGTTTGCTCATGTGGGTCGCAGTGTTTCTTGAGCATGCCAAATTTTTCTGGCTTTCCCCTGGTTTGTGTCAACTTTTCTCCACGTCATGCTAACCTACGGTGGTCTTAGGGCCACTTCCTGGCTTGAAAGAAACAACCTTCTGTAGAGTTCTCCACCGGCCCCCATATACTGGGCAAAGTTTAATGTTGATAAGAAATCACTTACTCTGCATCATACCTAGTGGTTCAGCCTCCCTGATGCAACCATGACTATCATGCCTGTAAAATGTCTGGCAATGATCATGTAGACAGATTATTTCTGAAATAATCAACTGAATCTCTCTGAAACAAAGTATATCTCCATTACATTACAAGTTACACAGTAATTGTTTCCCTTCCTTAAAAGTGATTTATTTCAAAAGCTAAAGCAATCTAATGCTCATTCTATCAAACAACTGCATTGAACATATTAGAGTCACAGTATAATTTACATACTTGTATTTACATTCATGAAGCCAAAATACCAGTTTGTATTATTCATTAGCTCTTGACTATGAATCTTCTATAAGTCTTCTAAATTAATTTGCATAGGATCAATTCTAAACTTTGCTATTGACTGTGTTGTGCTTTGTTATTAATTACGGTGATTGGCTTCTAATTGCTCCATCTACTTATGCCCCTACTCAGCTTCTGCATTACTGACAATTACCCTGCCTTTAACACTACAAGAAATGTACTAAGTCTACATTTAAACTTACTTTAAACTCTAAAGTCAGGTTAAAGTAAATATTTAAATTCTATGTGCTGGGTCATGTCTTATTTTTTGCCCTCCAGATTAACCAGAAATAGCTGAATTTAGTATTTCATTTGAAATTTTTGGATTCTCCATGAACATGGATCTATGTAATGTCAGATAAGAATAAGAATCTCCTAGTATCTGAAAAGAATTAAGAAATAGTGCTAGGTACTAAAATGCAACTAATATGCACTTCTCTTTTCCTTATTTTTACCCTTTGTTTACATTTCTTGAGTCTCCATATTTGTGAAGAAGCTAAGACATGTAACTTTGACAACAGAGCCCCATTAACCTGGTGTTAATAAGAACTGGTAAAGGAATCAGAAACTGAACAGCTTCATTATGTGTCCTCAGTGTTTAAAAGCCTTCTCCATGCATTAATTTAATACTCATAAGAAATGTGTGGGTTAAGCAGTATTAGCCTTATTTCAAAAATGAGGAAATTGAAACTTAGTGATTTTAATGACAAAATCACAGAGCAAAGAAATGATTGAGTTAAGATTTGAATTTTGTCTCATCCATTTTTGAATATATTTTTTGTTTTTTTTATTAAGGTATCATTGATATATAATCTTATGCTCAAGTTTGCATGAGCAATATTGTGGTTACTACACTCCCCCCTATTATCAAGTCCCCACCACATATCCCATTACAGTCACTTTCCATCAGCATAGTAAGATGCTATAGAGTCACTACTTCAATTTTTGACTATGTTTTTTTATTCAATTTTTTTAATGGAAAGCCAATGATATACTGGTTCTCAAATTTTAGAATATATTGGAATCACCTGGGGAGCTTGTTGAAACACAAATTGTTTCCAATTTCAGAGTTTCTGATTCAGTAGATCTATAATAGGATACAAGAAATTGCCTTTCTAATATGTTTTCAGTTGATAATTTTACTGCTGACTTAAGAACCACACTCAGAATCTTTGCTATTGGTGAACAGACTGTTGGTTACTATAAGGGAGAGGGGTTAAGGGAATGGGTGACATAGGTGAGGGGGATAAAGAGAGGTACAAACTTGAAATCATAAATTAGTCACAGGAATGGAAGTGTAGCATAAAGAATATAACCAAATTGTAATATGAGCATTTAGTAATGTTTGCTATTATCTAATGACCTTGTTCTACATCTGAAACCAAGATTATATTGTATATTAACTACATTGCAATTAAAAAAGATACAAAAAATAGACTATAATGGAGAACTTTACTTTAAAAAAATTTCAAAACACATGCAAATAAACAGTTGATATAATATATATTTTAATATACTTTGTTTTTTAGAACCATTTTAGATTTACAGAAATATTGAGAATACAGTACAGAGTACCATATACCACACACCAACTTCAATTATTGAAAGTTTATATTAGCATGATGCATTGTTATAATTAATAAACCAATAGTATGCATTATTTTTAACTATGGTTCACAGTTTATATTTAGATATTTTTAGTTCTTAGCTACTATCTTTCTTGGTCCTAGAAAGCACATTTGTTTTTGAATACTTCCTTACTTTATGTTTTTGTTTTTTGAACATTTCCTTGCTTTCTGGCACTACAAGTTGCTCCAGATTCATCTTGTATTCTTTCTTTCTTCAGTCCTAGAATCAGACATTCCTCCATGGATCCCTGGTTGCTTTTTCTAGAGAATGGTATTAGAGACCAAGAACTGGGGGTAGAACAATTCTGCTGCCTTGTTTCTCTTAGATTAGATCATCTGACAAAAAAAAGAATACTATGCCAATAACTGTGTTTATGTATATGTTAGCTTAGACTGCCATAACAAAATACTACAGCTTGGGCAGCTGGAAAACTGAAACTCATTTCTCACAGTTCTGGAGGATAGAATTTGAGAACAATGCTCTGACTTGGTCAGGTTTTGGTGAAGGCTGTCTTCCTAGTTTGCCAATGGCCACCTTCTCACTATAGCCTCACATGGCCTTTATTAAGTGGGTTCACACAGACATTTCTCTTTGTCTTTTCAGAAGGCCACAAATCCCATCACTAGGGAGCTTCTCTCATGATCTAATCTACCCTAGCTACTTGCCAAAGGCCCCGTTTTCAAATATTGCCAAACTGGGGTTAGCACTTAAGGATAATAATTTGGGGGGTGCCATCCATGGCAGCTGCAAAGCATAGAGGCTTACATCTGTGTGCTCGGCCACTGGGTTCTGGCAGTGGAGACAGGCCCAGCAGCCAGGAAGCAGGAAACAGCACTTTCCTACTCCCAGGGGCTGAGCAGCTACAAAGAGTGGAGCTTCTGGGCACTAGAGGGCGCCACCTACAAATATAAAATGTCAAGGGAACCTGGTTCAAACCAGACTCCCACAAACACCAGAAAAAGGGTCAAGTGAAACAGAACTCATCGATCTTCCTGAAAGAGATTTCAAAATAAAAATCATAAACATGCTCATGGAGGTAAGAAAAATATTCAAGAACTTAGAGAAGAATTCTGCTCAGAGATCCATTCATTATGGAATACAGTATCAGAAATTAAACATACAATGGAGGGATTTAAAAACAGATTAGATATAGTGGAGGAGATGGTAAATGGAATAGAAATTCGAGAGGAGGAGTACAAATAAGCTGAGGAACACAGAGAGAAAAAAAGGATCTCGAGGAATGAAAGAATATTGAGAGAACCATGCGACCAATCCAAACAGAGAAATATTTGCATTTTAGGAGTACCAGAAGAAGAAGAGAGAAAAAGGGATAGAAAGTGTCTTTGAGGAGGTAATTGCTGAAAACTTCCCCAATCGGGGGAAGGAGATGGTGTCTCAGGCCATGGAGGTGCACAGATCTCCAAATACTAGGGACAAAAGGAAGACAACATCAAGACATATAATAATTAAAATGGCAAAGATCAAGGATCAGGACAGACTATAAAAAGCATCCAGAGACAGAAAAAAGATCACATACAAAGGAAAACTCATCAGGCTATCATCAGACTTCTCAACAGAAATCTTACAGGCTGGAAGGGAGTGGCATGATATATTTAATGCAATGAAGCAGAAGGGCCTGGAACCAAGAATACCGTACCTGGCAAGATTATCATTTAAATTTGAAGGACGAATTAAACAATTTCTAGGTAAGCAAAAGTTGAGAGAATTTACCTCCCACAAACCATTTCCACAGTGTATTTTGGAGGGACTGCTATAGATGGAACTGTTCCTAAGGCTAAATAGCTGTCACCAGAGGAAATAAAACCACAGTTAAGAAAGTAGAACAATTAATTGCTAAGCAGATGCAAAATTAAATAAACTACCCCCAAAGTCAGTCAAGGGATAGACGAAGAGTACAGAATATGACACCTAATATATAAATAATGGAGGAGGAAGAAAAAGGTGGGGGGGGAAACCCTTTAGATGGTGTTTGTAATAGCGATGTAATAGTGAGTTAAATTGGACTGTTAGATAGTAAGTAAGTTACCCCTAAACCTTTGGTAACCATGAATCTAAAGCCTGCAATGGCAATAAGTACATACATATCGATAACCACCTGAAATGTAAAAGGTCTGAATACACCAATCAAAAGACAGACAGTCACTGAATGGATAAAAACACAAGACCTGTCTATATGCTGCCTACAAGAGACTCACTTCAAACCCAAAGACATACACAGACTGAGAGTAAAGAGATGGAAAAAGATATTTCATGCAGCTAATAGGGAGAAAAAAACAGGTCCTTCAGTACTTGTAGCAGACTAAATAGAGTTCAAAACAAAGAAAGTAACGAGACAAAGAAGGTCATTACATAATGATAAAGGGGTCAGTCCAAGAGGAGGATATACCCATTATAAGTACATATGCACCCAACACAGGATCACCTACATGTGTGAAACAAATACTAACAGAATTAAAGGGGGAAATAGAATGCAATGCATTCATTTTAGGAGATTTCAACATGGTACTCACTCCAAAGGACAGATCAACCAGACAGAAAATAAGTAAAGAGACAGAGGCACTGAACAACACATTAGAAAAGATGGACCTAACAGACATTTACAGAACACTCCACCCAAAAGCAGCAGGGTACACATTCTTCTCAAGTGCACATGGAACATTTTCACAAATAGGTCCATAAACTATGGAAAATTTTCACAAATAGGTCATAAACAAAAAGAACCTCAATAAATTCAAAAAGATTGAAATTGTACCAACCAGCTTCTCATACCACAAAGGTATGAAACTAAAAATAAATTATATGAAGTAAATGAAAAATACAACAAACACGTGGAGGCTTAATTATATGCTTTCTAAATAACAAATGGATCAATGACCAAATAACTACAGAGATCAAGCAATATATGGAGACAAATGACAACAATAATGCAACACTGCAAAATCTGTGGGACCCAGCAAAGGCCGTGCTAAGAGGGAAGTATTTTGCAATACAGGCATACCTCAGGAAAGAAGAACAATCTCATATGAAGAGTCTAAACTCATAACTAGCAAAACTAGAAAAAGAAGGACAAATGAGCCCAAAGTCAGTAGAAGGAGGGACATAATAAGGACTAGAGCAGAAATAAATAAAATCATGAAGAATAAAACAATAGAAAGAATCAATGGAAGCAAGAGCTGGTTCTCTGAGAAAATTAACATAATAGATAAACCCTAGCCAGACTTATCAAGAAAAAAAAGAGAGTCTACTCACATAAACAGAATCAGAAATGAGAAAAGAGAAATCATGATGAACACCACAGAAATACAAAGAATTATTAGAGAATACTATGAAAATTTTTATTCTTATAAACTGGATAACCTAGAAGAAATGGACATTTTCTAGAAAAATACACCTTCCAAGGCTGACACAGGAAGAAACAAAATCTGAATAGACCAATTACCATCAACAAAACTGAATTGATAATCAAAAACTACCCAAGAACAAAATACCTGGACCAGATAGCTTCACTGCTGAATTTTATCGTTTAGTGATGACCTAATACCCATCCTCCTTGAAGTTTTCAAAAAAGTAGAAGAGGAGGGAATACTACCAAACTCATTCCACGAGGCCAGCATCACCCTAATACCAAAATCAGGAAAACACCCCACAAAAAAAGAAATTAAGAGACCAATATGACTGATGAACATAGATGCAAAAATCCTGAGCACAATATTAGCAAATTGAATGCAAAAAAACGTTTGAAAGATCATACACCATGATGAAGGAGGATTTACTCCAGGGGTGCAAGGATGGTACAACATTAGAAAATCCATCAACATCATCCACCACATCAACAACAAAAAAAATCCCACATGATCATTTCTATAGATGCTGAAAGAGCATTTGACAAAATTCAACATCCATTCATAATAAAAACTCTCAACAAAATGGTTATAAAGGGCAAGTACCTCAACATAATAAAGGCCACATATGACAAACCCACATCCAACATCATACCTAACAGCAGTTGAGTATGAGGAGGAAGCTGAAAGCTTATCCTTTAAGATCAGGAACAAGATAAGGATGCCCATTCTCCCCACTTTTATTCAACATAGTACTGGAGGTCCTAGCCACGGCACTCAGACAACACATAGAAATAAAAGGCATCCAGATTGTCAAGGAAGAAGTTAAACTGTCCCTGTTTGTAGATGACATGATAGTGTACATAAAAAACCCTACAGATTCCACTCCAAAACTATTAGATCTAATAAGTGAATTCAGAAAAGTTGCAGGATACAACATTAATACACAGAAATCTGTTGCATTCCTATACACTAGTGATGAAATAGCAGAAAGAGGAATCAGGGAAACAATTCCATTCACAATTGTATCAAAAAGAATAAAATACCTAGGAATAAACTGAACCAAGGAAGTGAAAGACCTATACCCTGAAAACTAAAAGACAATCATGAGAGAAATTCAAGAAGATACCAGTAAATGGAAACAACATCCTGTGCTCTTGGATAGAAAGAATTAATATTGTCAAAATGGTCATAGTGCCTAAAGCAATCTACAGAGTCTATGCAATCCCTCTCAAAATACCAATAGAATTCTTCAATGAACTAGAGCAAATAGTTCTAAACTACATATGGAATCACAAGAGACCCCGAATAGCCAAAGCAATCCTGAGAAGGAAGAATGAAGCGGTGGGGGGTGGGGGACAGGGATTACGCTCCCTGACTTCAAGCTCTACTCCAAAGCCACAGTAATCAAGACAATTTGGTGCTGGCACAAGAACAGACCCATAGACCATTGGAACAGACTAGAGAGTCCCAATATAAATGGAAGCATATATGGTCAATTAATATATGATAAAGGAGCCATGGACATACAGTGGGGAAATGACAGTCTCTTCAACAGCTGGTGTTGACAAAACTGGACAGCTACATGCAAGAGAATGAAACTGGATTATTGTCTAACCCCATACACAAAAGTAAACTCAAAATGGATCAAAGATCTGAATGTATGTTTTGAAACCATAAAACTCTTAGAAGACAACATAGGCAAAACTCTCTTGAATGTTAACATGAGCAACTTTTCCTGAACGCCTCTCTTCAGGCAGGGGAACACAAACAGCAATGAACAAATGGGACTATATCAAGCTAAAAAACTTTTGTACAGCAAAAGGACACTGTCAGCAGAACAAAAAGGCATCCTATAGTATGGGAGAATGTATTTGTAAATGACATATCCAACAAGGGGTTAACATCCAAAATATATAAAGAACTCATACACCTCAACAATGGAAAAGCAAATAAACCTACTAAAAAATGGGCAGAGGATATGAATGGACACTTCTCCTAAGAAGAAATTCACATGGCCAACAGGCACAGGAAAAGATGCTTCACATTGCTAATTATCAGGGAAATGGAAATTAAAATCACAATGAGATATCACCTCACATCAGTTAGGATGGCCAGCATTGTAAAGATGAGCAACAACAAATGCTGGCGAGGATGTGCAGAAAGGGGAACCCTCATACACTGCTGGTTGAATGTAAACTAGTTTATCAATTGTGGAAAGTAATGTAGAAGTTCCTCAAAATCTGAAAGTAAAAATACCATTTGACCCAGGAATTCCACTCCTAGGAATTTACCCAAAGAAAACAATTTCTCAGATTCAAAAAGACATGTGTGCCCCTATGTTTATCATGGCATATACTTATATTTACAGTAGTATATGCTGTATATTGTAAATATATGTCCCTGTATTTACAATAGCCAAGATATGGAAGCAACCTAACTGTCCATCAGTAGATAAATGGATAAAGAAGATGTGATACATATACACAATGGAATACTTTACATCCATAAGAAAGAAGCAAATCCTACCATTTGCCACAGCATGGCTGGAGCCGGAGCATATGATGCTCAATGAAATAAGCCAGGCAGAGAATGACAAGTACCAAATGTATTCCTTTTTTTGTGGAGCATAACAATAAAACAAAACTGAAGGGACAAAACAGCAGCAGACTCACAAATTCCAAGAGGGACTAGTGGTTACCAAAGGGGAGGGGTGGGAGAGGGAGTGGTAGGAGATTGAGGGGTATTATGATTAGTACACATGGTATGGGGTGGGGGCAAGGGGAAGACAGTGTAGCACAGAGAAGACATGTAGTGACTCTGTAGCATCTTACTACACTGATGGACAGTGGCTGCAATGGGGTAGGGGAGGCAACTCGATAATAAGGGTGAATGTAGTAACCACATTGTTTTTCATGTGAAACTTTCGTAAGAGTGTATATCAATAATACCTTAAAAAAAACTCGAGGTTGGATACAAACAGTCCACATAATTCCCCATGTGTGGGAATGGATACCAAAGATATGGGATAATGGTGGAAGGACCATGAAGTTGATCAGACTGAATTTATTGATATGGGCACATGAAGCAAAGATTCTGTATTTATTGTTAAAGTTCAGGGAGTCAGAGGAGCTCTGACAGTTTATTTGGTTGGTTAGTTGGACTTGGACTAAAAGATGTCTCACCTTGGGTCAATTAGAAACTCCATACCCACCTTGGTTTAATGTAGGTGAAGGGATTCAGAAGGTTAGGGAGATTGGAATGTTAGAATAGATTTGTCATTTTAAGAACCATTCATCCACACTGGGAGTGTCAAGAATATACTTTTATACATACTTTCCACCAATACTATGAGAAATAAATTTGTTGGGGTTGGAGGCGGGGCTCTGGCATCTGTGAAGAACTCTGTGATTGCTCTTCTTTACAGGGCAGACCTTAGAGTGGGAAATGCAGTCACTGAATTGGGAAGCCTAAAGGCAGTGGGGGTAAGCGGATCCCAGGCTGGCAGGCACCAAGTGGCCACCCGCAACCACCAGCAGCAGGATGGCCGTGGTTCCTGTAGGGGGCAGCAGCGTCCAAGCAGCAATCAGAATAGTCTGAACTGTGCAGACTTAAACGGCATTGACTAGTTGAACATGGTGTTCCTAGAATTAAAATAGATAGGAAGACTACTAAACTTTTACTTAGTCTGTATAAGCAGAAAAATCCTAGGCCAAATGAACAAAAGTCTAACATGAAACATAAAAACAGAGTCACGGCCCCTCAATCGATTCCCAAACTTGATCCAATTTACAGACCCAGAACCCTCTGAATGAAAGGAAAGCTGGGTCCCCTTGAGGAAGGGGAACACTACAAAAATTTTATTGCGAATCCTGCTCTCAGTCTTCACCAAAGGGATTATGACCTGTGGAATAGATACTTAGTAAAATACATTAGCCAAATGTGTAATAGCAAGATATTTATCAATTGATGATTTGATGGACTTAGTAAGTTCATTCAAGTTGTAGTAAGCCACTGTGAGGCTCCATTCATTCTTTTCAGGTTGAACAACAGGCAAAATTGAGCTGCCAAATGGGAAAGCAGTATGAGAACGAGTCATTAAATAGGCCATATCTGTAATAAGTTTGAATCCTTGAAGGTCAAGTTTTAATTTATATTGGGACACATTAACTATTTACTGGGTATCTTGAGCTTCCAACACCCATAAAAATGTCTTCAATATTCAGGCTATAAAGGGTAGATAATTAATTCAAGCTCTCATCTCTGACATCCTACAAGAAACTAAAATTAGTGCCCCAGGACCATTCCCAAAGACAGTGTAGACTGCAAAGAGAGCTAGAAAACTCTACTTAGTAAATTAAAATCATATTTGGAGTTAATAATGGAATCAGTACCCTATCTCATTGATTAAATCAGACAACTTTGAAAATAAACATTAGGCAACAAAAGACTGCCACAACATTATGTTGGCAGATTGGTCTTGTTACTCCTGGTTTGGGTGATTTCACTGGTTTGCTCTCTGGAGGCCCAAGTCCTTCAAATAAACCTTGTTTCAACCAAGCATAGCAAATGTGGCGGTCATGCAGATGAGTATGGCTAATGCAAGCCCTTCAGCCCGAAGACCTTGCTGGCTTTTCCGTCACCAGCGGAACTGACAACAGAGACAAACAACCCATAATGATTATCTAAATTGGGGGTCTGACTGCAAGCTGATGGTAGAGGTTCAGTCACAGCCACAGGTATTTTACTTAGCAAACAGTCTGTACCTATTAACAGCATATGCCCAAATCAGTCCATATAACTCAAAACCTGTTTTCAACACAACCCCTGTCATCTGTTATCTAGGCAAAGCCTTGGAATGTTGAGAGATTTTAGCTTCCACCAACCTTAAGTGGATTTTCAGTTGTGTTGGTAGGGTTCCAATGCTTTAGTCTAATTATTAGAGTGTCACAGATTGAAGTGTCACAGATTACAGCAGTGACACATCACTTTTGTTAGCAGTACAACCATAAAACCCCTTGAATTAAAAGCTATTTGTGAATCAAGCCCCCAGGCCTAATGTTGCCTTCAAATTCCAAATGTATCTCAGCCTTGTTAGACCATTAAGTCACAAAATTGGGATCCACATCAGCCTTAGTGCATATCTACTTGGGAAGAGTACCCCAGTCCCATATCCCCAAAGACCCTACCCTGGCCCTGGAACTCACCACTAGGGATGACTTTACCCCAGCCCCAGTCATCACTACTGGAGATGACCTGGCCCCCTGACCTGGAGATAACTTTACCCAGAACACGTGGACCACTGACCCACCAACATCCATGGACTTCCTCTTCTAAGGTCTGGCCAATTGAACAAAGGGTATTTATTACGTTTCTTCCTTCAGTATAGGGTTTCTATTACATTTCGTGAACTCACTCTTTGCTTATCCCATGATCTGCTATACTCCTTATTCTCTGCCAAAACGTACACCTTTACACTTCTGTGCCTAAAGGAAGATTAGAGTGGGCACCACTATCTGTGCTACTGTATATATATATAAAACTACTGCTTTCCCCAGGAGCAACTACCTCATTTAAAGGTCTACACCTCAACCCTCTGCAAGAGGATCTCTCATTCTCCAGCACCCGCTCATGTTCCACCCCTCCAGCTCTCCACCGTGACCTCCCACCATGTCTCTGACCCTGACCATCACAACTCTCCCTTCCCTTTGGCTACAAAAAATGCCATTAACCTTTACATATACCTTACTGAACTGTCAGGTGATGCAGCCCAACAATAACTGCTGGACCTGCCACTTTGACATGAGATATTATTGATGAAAAACGTACCTGATACCTTTATGAACTTTACAACTACATCAAGATATTGTTAGAGACCCTAGAAATTGCAGACCTGTTTTCTTGGCTATTGCAATATAAATGAATAACTTGTTTTTGGGCTAGTGTATAAAGGACTCCTTATGCTTCCACTTGCTTTTTTCCTTTTTTCTCTCATAATAAAATGCTTCTTATTCTGTTTAGGGCATCTTGCACCTACTTTCTGGAAGCCTAGTCTGTTACTCAGGTCACTCAAATACTTGAAATAATTGAGCTCAAAAGTTATGTCAAGATTCAAGGGGTGAATTTGAATACAGATTTTTTTAAAAATGCTATCTTGACCCACTCTTGAGTTCCTGGCTAGAGGCCAGTTTTCCTTCTTGAGCAGGTGATCAAATCCATAACCCAGCCACTTCATGGGGCTCACATATTCTGGGGCCACTAGTCACCTTCAGTAATTGCTCAGAGGACCAGGTACCAGACAACTAGGAGTAGCAGGAATGCCCTCGGCCTAAAATTATTCGAATTGGCCACTCCACAGAGATCTTGGGAAACCTAGCCAACCCCATCCTGGTTGCCATATATAAACTGCCACCTGTACAGCTACAGCTCGCTGTCACCCTGTCCCTGGGTACAAACCCCAGTTTGACCCTAGCTGGCAGCCTTCTCTTGTTTGGAACTCTAAGTAATAAGAGTTTGGCCTTTCATCTATGTGAGTGTCATTGTGTTGTGCCCTGCCATCAAAAGAATCTTTACATCTTTTTTTAAATTTTTTATTAAGGTATGATTGATATACACTCTTATGAAGGTTTTACATGAAAAAACAATGTGGTTACTACATTTACCCATATTATCAAGTCCCCACCCATAACCCAATGCAGTCACTGTCCATCAGTGCAGCAAGATGCCACAGATCCACTGTGTGCCTTCTCTGTGCTACACTGTTCTCCCCGTGATACCCCACACCATGTGTACTAAACATAATACCTCTCAATCCCCTTCTCCCTCCCTCCCCACCCGACCTCCCACACCCCTCCCTTTGGTAACCACTAGTTCCTTCTTGGAGTTTCTGAGTCTGCTGCTATTTTGTTCCTTCAGTTTTGCTTCATTGTTATACTCCACAGAAGAGGGAAATCATTTGGCATTTGTCTTTCTCTGCCTGGCTTATTTCACAGAGCATAATGTCCTCCAGCTCCATCCATGTTGTTGCAAATGGTAGGATTTGTTTCTTTCTTATGGCCCAATAGTATTCCATTGTGTATATGTACCACATCTTCTTTACCCATTCATCTACTGATGGACACTTAGGTTGTTTCCATATATTGGCTATTGTAAATAGTGCTGCGATAAACATAGGGGTGCATATGTCTTTTAGAATCTGAGAAGTTGTATTCTTTGGGTAAATTCCAAGGAGTGGGATTCCAGGGTCAAATGGTATTTCTATTTTTAGTTTTTTGAGGAACCTCCATATTGCTTTCCACAATGGTTCAACTAGCTTACATTCCACCAGCAGTGTAGGAGGGTTCGCCTTTCTCCACATCCTCGCTAGCATTTTTTGTTCTTAGTCTTTTTGATGCTGGCCATCCTTACTGGTGTAAGGTAATATCACATTGTGGTTTTAATTTGCATTTCCCTAATGGTTAGTGATGTGGAGCATCTTTTCATGTATCTGTTTGCCATCTGAATTTTTTCTTTGGAGAACTGTCTCTTCATTCCTCTGCCCATTTGTTAATTGGGTTATTTGCTTTTTGGGTGTTGAGGCATGTAAGTTCCTTATATATTTTGGATGTTAACCCCTTGTGGGATATGTCATTTACAAATATATTCTCCCATACTGTAGGATGCCTTTTTGTTCTGTTGATGGTGTCGTTTGCCATACAGAAACTTTTTAGTTTGATGTAGTCCCATGAATTCATTTTTGCTTTTGTTTCACTTGCTCTAGGAGATGCGTTCAGGAAGAAGTTGCTCATGCTTATATTCAGGAGACGTTTCCCTATGTTGCCTTCTAAGTGTTTTATGGTTTCATGACTTACATTCAAGTCTTTAATCCATTTTGAGTTTACTTTTGGGTATGGGGTTAAACAATACTCCAGTTTCATTCTTCTGCATGCAGCTGTCCAGATTTGCCAACACCAGCTGTTGAAGAGACTGTCACTTCCCCATTGTGTATCCATGGCTCCTTTATCGTATATTAATTGATCATATATGCTTGGGTTTATATCAGGGCTCTCTAGTCTGTTCCATTGGTCTATGAGTCTGTTTTGTGCCAGTACCAAATTATCTTGATTACTGTAGCTTTAGAGTAGAGCTTGAAGTCAGGGAGCATAATGCCCCCAGCTTCATTCTTCCTTCTCAGAATTGCTTTGGCTATTCGAGGTCTTTTGTGGTTCCTTATTAATTTCAGAACAATTTTCTCTTGTTCCTTGAAGAATGCTGTTGGTATTTTGATAGAAATTGCATTGAATCTATAGATTGCTTTAGGCAGGATGGCCATTTTGACAATATTAATTCTTCCTATCCATGAGCATGGAATGAGTCTCCATTTATTGGTATATTCTTTAATTTCTCTTAAGAGTGTCTTGTAGTTTTCAGGGTATAGGTCTTTCACTTCCTTGGTTAGGTTTATTCCTAGGTATTTTATTCTTTTTGATGCAACTGTGAATGGAATTGTTTTCCTGATTTCTCTCTCTGCTAGTTCATTGTTCGTGTATAGGAATGCCAAAGATTTCTGTGTATTAATTTTGTATCCTGCAAGTTTGCTGAATTCAGATATTAGATCTAGTAGTTTTGGTATGGATTCTTTGGGGTTTTCTACGTACAATATCATCTCATCTGCAAACAGGGACAGTTTAAGTTCTTCCTTGACAATCTGGATACCTTTAATTTCTTTGTTTTGTCTAATTGCTGTGGCTAGGACCTCCAGTACTGTGTTGAATAGAAGTGGGGAAAGTGGGCATCCTTGTCCTGTTCCCTATCTTAAAGGAAAAGCTTTCAGCGTCTCACTGTTAATTATGACTTTGGCTGTGGGTTTGTCAAATATGGCCTTTATTATGTTGAGGTCCTTGCCCTCATACCCATTTTGCTGAGTTTTTATCATGAATGGATGTTGAATTTTGTCACATGATTTTTCAGCATCTATGGATATGATCATGTGTTTTTTGCCTTCTTTTTGTTAATGTGGTGGATCATGATGGATTTTCTAATGTTGTACCATCCTTGCATCCCTGGGATGAATCCCACTTATCATGATGGATGATCTTTTTGATGTATTTTTGAACTTGGTTTGCTAATATTTTGTTGAGAATTTTTGCGTCTATGTTCATTAGGGATATTGGTCTCTAATTTTCTTTTTTTTGTGGTGTCTTTGCCTGGTTTTGGTATTAGAGTGATGCTGGTCTCATAGAATGAGTTTGGAAGTATGCTCTCTTCTTCTATTCTTTGGAAAACTTTAAGGAGGATGGGTGTTAGGTCTTAACTAAATGTTTGATAAAATTCAGTGGTGAAGCCATCTGGTCCAGGTGTTTTGTTCTTAGGTAGTTTCTGGATTAGCAGTTTAACTTTGCTGCCAGTAATTGATGTGTTCAGATTTTCTGTTTCTTCCTTGGTCAGCCTTGGAAGGTTGTATTTTTCTATAAAGTTGACCATTTCTTCTAGGTTATCCAGTTTGTTAGCATAAAATTTTTCATAGTATTCTCCAATTTTCTTTGTAATTCTGTGGTGTCCATAGTGATTTTCTTTTCTCATTTCTGATTCTGTTTATAAGTGTATAGACACTCTTTTTTTCTTGATGAGTCTGGCTAGGGGTTTATCTATTTTGTTTATTTTCACAAAGAACCAGCTCTTGCTTTAATTGATTCTTTCTATAGTTTTATTCTTCTTGATTTTATTTATTTCTGCTCTAATCCTTATTATGTCCCTCCTTCTACTGACTTTAGCCTCATTTGTTCTTCTTTTTCTAGTTTCATTAATTCTGAATTTAGACTGCTTTTATGGGATTGTTCTTCTTTCCTGAGGTAGGCCTGTATTGCAATATACTTTCCTCTTAGCACAGCCTTGGCTGCATCCCACAGATTTTGCGGTGTTGAATTATTGTTGTCATTTGTCTTCATATATTGATTGATGTGTGTTTTTATTTGGTCATTGATCCATGGGTTATTTAGGAGCATGTTGTGAAGCCTCCAGGTGTTTGTGGGATTTTCCATTTTCTTTGTGTAATTTATTTCTAGTTTCATACCTCTGTGGTATGAGAAACTGGTTGGTACAATTTCAATATTTTTGAATTTACTGAGGCACTTTTTGTGGCCTAGCATATGATCTATTCTTGAGAATGTGCCATGTGTACGTGAGAAGAATGTGTATTCTGCTGCTTTTGGGTGCAGAGTTCTGTAGATGTCTCTTAGGTCCATCTGTTCTAATGTGTTGTTCAGGGCCTCTGTATCGTTACTTATTTTCTGTGTGGTTGATCTGTCCTTCAGAGTGAGTGGCATGTTGAAGTCTCCTAGAAACAATGCACTGCATTCTATTTCCCCTTTTAATTCAGTTAGTATTTGTTTCACATACATAGGTACTCCTGTGTTGGGAGCATAAATATTTATAATGGTTATATCTTCTTGTTGGATTGACC
The DNA here is from genome assembly GCF_040802235.1 of Manis javanica. NCBI lineage: Eukaryota > Metazoa > Chordata > Mammalia > Pholidota > Manidae > Manis > Manis javanica. Next base: position 22,827,977 of record NC_133165.1, read on the forward strand.
CCTTTATCATTATGTAATGTCCTTCTTTGTCTCTTGCGACTTTCTCTGTTTTAAAGTCTATTTTGTCTGATACAAGTACTGCAGTTCCTGCTTTTTTCTCTCTATTAGTTGCTTGAAATATCTTTTTCCATCCCTTCACTTTTAGTCTGTGTATGTGTTTGTGTTTAAAGTGAGTCTCTTGTAGGCAGCATATAGATTGCTCTTGTTTTTTTATCCATTCAGTGACTCTATGTCTTTTGATGGGTGCATTCAGTCCATTTACATTTAGGGTGATTATCGAAAGGTGTGTACTTATTGCCATTGCGGACTTTAGATTCGTGGTTACCAAACCTTCATGGTTAACTTCCTTATTATCTAAGAGTCTAACTTAACTCACTTAATATGCTATTACAAACACAATCTAACGGTTCTTTTCTTTTTCTCCTCCTATTTCTTCCTCCTCCATTCTTTATATATTAGGTATCATATTCTGTACTCTTTGTGTATCCCTTGATTGAGTTTGGGGATAGTTAATTTAATTTTGCATTTGCTTAGTAATTAGTTGTTCTACTTTCTTTACTGTGGTTTTATTACCTCTGGTGACAGCTATTCAACCTTACGAACACTTCCATCTATAGCAGTCCCTCCAAAATAGACTGTAGAGATGTTTTGTGGGGGTAAATTCCCTCAGCTTTTGCTTATCTGGAAATTGTTTAATCCCTCCTTCTAATTTAAATGATAATCTTACCAGATAAAGTAATCTTGGTTCCAGGCCCTTCTGCTTCATGGCATTAAATACATCATGCCACTCCATTCTGGCCTGTAAGGTTTCTGCTGAGAAGTCTGATGTTAACCAGATGAGCTTTCCTTTGTATATGATCTTATTTCTCTCTGGCTGCTTTAGTAGTCTGTCTTTATCCTTGATCTTTGTCATTTTAAATACTATATGTGTTGGTAATGTCTTCCTTGGGTCCCTTGTGTTGGGAGATCTGTGGATCTCCATGGCCTGAGAGACTATCTCCTTCCCCAGATTGGGGATGTCTTCAGCAATTACCTCCTCAAAGACACTTTCTATCCCTTTTTCTCTCTCTTCTTCTTCTGGTACCCCTATAATACAAGTATCATTCCATTTGGATTGGTCACACAGTTCTCTCAATATTCTTTCATTCTTAGAAATCCTTTGTTCTCTCTGTGCCTCATCTTTGTAGTCTTCTTCTCTAGTTTCCATTTCATTTATTGACTCCTCCACCTCATCCAATCTGTTTTTAATACCCTCTATTCTGCTTTTCAACAATCGGATCTCCCACTGAAATTCATTCCTGAGTTCTTGGATGTCTTTCTGTACCTCCATGAGCATGTTAATGATTTTTATTTTAACTCCCTTTCAGGAAGAGTCATGTGGTCCATGTCATCTCTCTCAGGGGTTATATTAATTTTGCTCTGTACCAGATTCGTTTGTCATTTCATAGTTGTATATGGTGCCATCTAGTGTCCAGAAGCTCTACTCTTGGGAGCTACTCAGCCCCTGAAGCAATGTCGCAGGTCACAGGGGAGTGGTGTTGGTGCCTGGCGGGAGCGGGGGGAAGATCTGTTTCCTGCTTCCCAGCTGCTGTGCCTGTCTCCACTGCCTGAACCAGTGGGCCGAGCACACTGATATAAACTTTTGTTGCAGAGCAACTGCATATGGATCCCTGCTTTCCACAAGCAGCTGGAATCTCAGTCTCTTCAGGAATTCTGCCCGTCTTAGCTTTCCAACCCTGTAATCGTGAGACTATCATGAAAGTACCATGAAAGGTAGGTTTGTGCTCCCAGAGCAGCTCTCCGGAGTTAGATAGTCAGCAGTTCCAGGCCTCCACTCCCTCCCCGCTCTGTTTCTCTTCCTCCTGCTGGTGAGCTGGGGTAGGGGAATGGCTTGGGTCCTGCTGGGCCACAGCTTTGGTACATTACCCTGTTCCACGATGTCTGCTCTTTTCTCCAGGTGTATGCAGTCTGGTGCAGTCCTGTTTCCTGTTGCTCTCCCAGGGTCAGTTGTATTAATTATAATTTTGTATTACATGAAGTTTTAGGAGGAAGTCTCTCTCTCACCTCTCACACTGCCATCTTTAATCCCACAAATCGAATCTTAACATTTTATTAAAAAAAAAAAACTTGTAGGGTTCCAGACCAGCTCCACAATATGACACTTTAAACCTGCATGCCTATAATAACTACACCAGAGTTGCTAGTTTTTTTAGTGACCTCCATGTCCACTTTTCTGCTGGTGCCAACAGAGAAGCAAAGGGAGTTTCAGGAAACTTATCACCAGTGTGAATTATAAGCCTCCAATAAAACTAGAGACAACAGTAGTGATTGAAAGATCCATTCAGGAAGTGTATAAATACAAAAGTTCTGATCTCCCACAAAATTTTAGGCAATGGTTATCAACTCTGGCAGCCAACTGAATCACCAGGGGAGATTTTACTAAATACCGTGCTGAGGCCCCAACCTGGAGACTCTGATTAGATCCAGGTATTCACATTCGTGAGGGTTTCTCAAGTGATTCAAACATGATGAAGTAAAGGAATCATTAATGAGATAGAAGAAGCTAACCCTGGGCAACAGAGATGCAAATTTAAATGGGTGCTATATTAAAGAAGATCAGAGAACAACAAGCAATAAAAAGTAGCTGATAATCATTAAAGGTTAATGTGTGATTATCTCTGTATCATAATTGATTGTTCAATTGGTTGTTCAATGATAATGGACATCCTTCTGTCATATAGTGTCACTGCTTGGTATTGTCTACCTAGAACATTCTTTTATTCCCCAATATTCCTTGTATTTAGGGCCTGTGTCTTGATCTTACTAAGGGAATGTCACCAAAAATGATGTGCACCACTCTTAGGCCAAGGTAATTAAGGAGAAGTTTGTATTGTCTCCAACCACTTTCTCTGGCTAGTTGTCAGCATGCAGAGTAACCTTCATTCATGTTAAATGTGACATTGTGTTATCCTATGTCCATGTCAGGACACTAGCCCCCACCTCCAACTTAGAATACCTGAACTAGATTGTTATATTCACAAGAAATGTAGTTCCACTGTATCAAGCCACTGATATTTCATATGTGTTTATTACCACAAATAACACTTTAATCTACAAAATTTTAATGATGGGGTGCTGCAGTCTAAAGTGTGTGGTCATGGCTGAGTGGTTGGGTGGTTTTCAATAAAGAAAAATATATAAAGCTGAGTAGAAGTTAGGACGTTAGGACTGCCTAATGATGCTGTGGGAAAGCCGTTTCCTTTACTAACTTCGAAGGCAGCCACATGCCTAATGAACCTAAAGACTGTGGAGAAATTGTTATGAAGAACCAGCATGTCATAGCCTGTGTTGGCTATTACTCGGTTGTCTTTAGCAAGATATTACAAGAAAGATACGAGCTTAGGCAAGAATTGGTTCATTTTCAAACAAAAACAAATTATGTGGTTGTAGATGAAACATTAATATTTTTACATCATTAATTTACAAGCTTAATATTGCAGATTTTTTAAAATAATCATTTCATCTATGGTAGAACAAAATAAAAGATATGGGACTCAAATAATAAAATAATACTTTCATAATGCTTTCTCTTAGTTTCTTTCATATTTTAACTCATCAATATACATGGTTTAAAAGGATTATGGTGAGAGTAATCTATACCTATAATGGGAAAACTATGCAAATGAAAGTTATGGCAAAACATACTGCCCTTAGCACTCTTTTTTTATAATTCAAAAGGGAAATAACTGTCATGGAGTGTGGAAAAGAGTATTTGTTGGTTTTTGTGAACCATCTCTTTTTGCACAGAGCTTTGCAATTTATAAAGTAATTTTATTATCTCATTTTGTATTTTAATCCAGTGCATGAAAGAGAGAGGACAGGAGTAACACTAATAGGAAGAAGAGTTTTATGCTAGGATTGAACATGAGCTTTGATATCGCACTGTCTGCTTCCTAATCCTCAATCTTCTACCTCTGTGACTTCAAATAAATTACTTAACCTCTCTTGAGTATTCTCAACTGTAAAATGTGGATACTTAATATGACCTCAGAGGTGGTTGTAAGGATTAAATGACCTATATACACAAACATTTAGAAGAAAGCCTGACCCAGGGAAAAGACTCAAAATGTATTAATTATTATCAGCTATTATTTTCAGCATAGTAGAATTATGACCTGAATAAATTAATTTACTAAAGATCACATAAATGAATAAATGTATGCATATAGAGTAGTCTCAGAATATCTAGACTTCTCATTTAGGATTTTCTTTCTTCTGTATAATCACCTGCATTTTGGATGAATTAATATAAAACTTACTAATTTTATAACTACAAGTTGTTTAAACTAAGAGATTTACATATCATATGGAGAAATATTACTTTTGCTTACCGGTGTATCTGCTTCTCCTAATTTCCTGGGCATATGGAAACTTACTTCCTAGCATTTTTTTATAACTGGCCATGTGAGAGGTTTTAGATAATGGGCCAACAGCAGAAGGGATGTGTGAATTTAAGAGTTGGCCTGTGATTTTCTGGGTTTTATTTCCCTACCACAGAAATAGAGGATATATATATTGGGATGGAGTGCTTAGTATAGAAACAGCCCAGATTGCTTAGCTACTTTATGGAGACCAGTTACCCTGAAGTGTCACCCACTCAGCCAACTTAATGTGCATGAAATAAATTTTATTTAGGTTGATATTTAAATTTGGAGGTTGTTTATAATATAATCAAATTGATCTTACCTAATGCATTATATTTTCGTTAAGCTCTTTTAATATTGACTAACTTAGATCTTTGTTCAGCTCAGAAATATTTTCCTGTATTTTCTTTCTTTGATAATTATTTTCACTTTGCTTTTTCTCCAGTGTAGGTAGAGAATAAAATTATGCTTAGATTCCTTGTTCTGGATTCCTGCCATCTTTTAGCTCATTTATTTATTAAATTTTCACTTAACACTATTTTAACATTTGTTTGATTTCTGAAGTTTGTATTGTTAATTTCTTGTCTGCTGCATTATATTACATAGTATATATCTTTCATATATCCATTCCCCTAAGGTTGGACACTAACTACTCACTGCCTTGCTAAGGCCTCCTCCTATGTGTCTCCTATGGACTAGTGGAAGAATTCTCAGTTGTGTTTATATAGAAATGTGTTTCTTGGTTTATATGCATGTTAAATTTCACTGAGGTATGGCCAGAATTCTCATGAAAATACTTTTCCCCGTTGATAGAGTTGCCAGTAATTCATGAAGGCTCCATTTGCTCATATTTGCTAAACTCACCTCTACTTTTGAAATATTCCCCACTGTAATGTATGTAAAGCAAGTTATCATATGTTTTATTTTTCATTTCTATGCAGGAGTTGGTCAGATCTCTATATACTTGTTAGACATCTGCTTGCTGTTCTGTAAATTGACATTTCATACCTTTTGTCCTTCTCTTTTTCTTGTTGATTTGAAAGCACACATTGTGTATTGGGTTTACACATTGCAGCTGTCTTCTCCCAGTTGACGTGTGTTCATTCATTTAAAAGAGTTTTTAATTTTAATTTAATTTCTAGGAGCACTTCTTGATTTATTTTCTCTTCTAATTTTACTGGTACGATTTTCAAAGTATTTTCTCAGATACTTTGATCATGGTTTATAATTTGGCAATTATTTTCTTAAACTTGAACAATCATTTTGGGGATTTTTATTATATCTTCTCCATATTTTTAGATATAGTATCTTCTTTAACTCAGCTGAAAATACTAATTGGAAATCTTCTAAAAATTTATTGTTTCCAGAAATTTTTTATAAATAAGGCATTTTATTTTATTTTAAAGGATAAACCACCAGTTTGGTTATTAGTCTCATTACATACTTCTGATTAATTTTATTTTTAAAATGCTATACATAAATAATGAAACTGTGTTTTAAAACTTTAAGGTAAAATATCCCACTTTGTAGGCTCTGTTCTTCCTATCTTTTCCTGTTCCTTTATATGTAAATCCCACTTGCTCCTTAGTCATTTTCTTCCATCAGGGGGCTTCTTTAATTCTCCTAATGTGCCTTCGGTGCCTGTCTCTTCTTGTTACATAGCTTCCTGAATCTACTCTTGCTATAACGTCTTTTTCATTCTGACTAGCCATTTACTTACCTACTTCTACTGTTAGACATATAAGCTCTTTGAAGAAAAAAACTGACTTTATCTTCCCCTCAAAACTTATCTTATTGCTGGACATACACTTGGTTCCCAGCAAAAATTTGTTGAATAAAAAATAATTCAACAATTTTTTATTGGATGGCTATAGACATACAAGCTTCAAAATGGCTTTTGATTTGTACTGATTCAAGTCTGTTTTCTTTCTTATTTGGTCAGCTAAGACAGAATCAAGTTGTTCATTGTGAATTTCTTTCTAGACATATAGAAATCAGATTTAGGAACAAAATATTCCAAATAGAGTAACATAAGTGCTCTTAATGAAACTCTTTTCAGAAACATACACATTGTTGTACACACACACACCAGGTAGCAGCCTTTTGTGACAATCTTTCTATATGTCTTAATTATTGATTTATTTATTGTTGAAATCTCTTTGATGTAATAGTTTTTTTTTTACTTCCCTTAGAGAAAGGCATAAAATCTATGAGGCTATACAATGGTGTGTAGAAGAGGATTCCCTCAATAGAAATGCTTCCTAATATTTTAAGTACACATATAAGTCTTACTAAAATATTTAAGGAAATTTAAAAAACGAAAACAAAAGTAAATAAGCAAAGTGGGACCCTAGAATTTGTGTTGCAAAGGTTTCCATCTCTTTAAAAACTATTCTTTTGAAGCTAAGTCTACAAATGGTTATGTTTCTTTAATCTTTTGAGGTTAAAATAATGACTTGGATATTTTAGAAGAAGTTCCTTTAAAGTCAGTTAAATATATCTGATTTGAAAATATGCAGCATATAATGCTGTGGGCATAAACCCATGACAGGAATACTCATAGTTCAAAGGGGTCCCTTAGGGAAAGATTGTAGTATTGGTAAAGACACTTGGGAGAGATACATCTCTGATATCAAAGAACAATTTTCTAGTATGAAAAGGAAGGAACTAATTGAAAAAATATGTACTTAGGACTGAAGGACAATCTTTGTTAGCATAACCATATTTAGAGTAACAGATAACTGGAAAATGATTTTCAAGTAGGTTTGTACTACAACTTAGACTAGAAGTATGTTCATTGGTGAGCTGAGTTTGACTATTTCTCACAAAGAGATGATGCTACCCTCCATACACTTTAAGTGAGCAATTGCCCAATTTCCCCATTTTCAGGAAATCTAGTTTTACCGTATAATCATATATGTGAATGCTGTTTTTTGCTTAGTCTTAATGTGATTTCGGGCCAATGAAATATTCCATTTGAACCTCCTGACATGAGGTAGCCTGAGACAATGGAAACAACCCTAGAATTGAAGTCAGAATATTTGTCTAATTCTTCATTAGATCCTTATTGGACCCTCCAATTATCAGACCCATAGTTAATCACTTATCTCTATTAACCCCAGCTTTTTCATGTGAAATGATATCAGAATCACTGCCTGGCCTTATCAAAGGATGTAACATTGTTGGAAGTTTTAAACTGTAAAAATATTTTTAAAATATTATTATCAATAAGAAATTGTCAAATATTAATTTGACTAAGTTTTTCTTTTATTTTAGTTAACTACATTGACTATTTCTCTGGTACTATATATATATAGAGAGAGAGAGAGAGAGTGGGAGAGAGAAAGAGAGCTTACTTAATTGTGGGAATGGAGTGTGGAAATCAGTAAGTAATAAAGCATGCTAATTCTGCTGAGAAGTTGTAAATATATCTGCTATTATCAACATGGGGTACATTGTCAATCTGAAAGTAGTGTTTGATTCCACTAGATTTACTAATTTACTGAACCCTTGAGGAAAGTCAGCTTAATGACATGTACATTTAGCTATACTAATGGGTTCTTGTTTTGGTTTTTGTTATCGTGGAGGGTGTTTTGGGTCAAAAAGAAACATTAAAAAGGCAACTATTGCCCCTTTATCACCAGTATTTCATAAAATCAAAATAATCTGAGCATCTTCCTCTTCTCTCAAACAGGAATATCAACCTCAAGTGAACAGGGAGCGTCTGGATGAGAAGGCACAGTGTACTTGAGAGGATGAGGGAAGGAAGACCATATGACTCGGAGAGAATAGTTAATTTTAAGGGACATTTGTGGCACAGGAAGATTGAGTTTTGTAGCATGAAGAGAGCAGGTATCAAAAAAGAGAAAAGTTCCCTACTATTACAGTGATGAGGGATTCTTTTTAAGATAGGGAGCAAAGTGGGTGAGACGTAAATTGATTTCAGCAGTTTATAATCCGGTTTCTAACTGTGACTGGCAGGACAATTTAGATTCTACACAGATAGGATTCCAGAAATCCAGCATAGATGCAGGAGTTTGATTACGCTGGTCTTTTGGTTAAACTGGGGGGACTTTCTTCACCTCATTTCCTCTAAAAAAATCTTTTCCAAATAAGATTACATTGAATAGCTGTTTCTCTTGCAATATACTAAACTTCATTTTTTATTTAATGCATAACTAATATATAATTATAACCTGCCAGAGATAGTTAGATATTTTATCATTAGTTGGAGCAGTTACCTCGTCTGTTAAAAAGAGTACTGAAATGGAAATCAGGAAATTTGTTTTCCACTCTTAATTGCTAATTGGTTGGCTTTATGTAAGTTATTTGATCTTTCCAGAATAGAATTTTCATAATATATGCACACCATGCTTCACAGTAGAGGTTTTTCATAATTTATTGTTGAAATGAACCGAGTCAGATCAAGAAGCTCTGAAAGTTGGACTTGATTTTTGAAGTTCCCGCTGTCTCTAAAGTTCTATGATGATTCATTTAATCTGGACCTGTGGTTTGCTTTCCCTCCACTATATACCAAGTTCTACTTGCATCTTTCATTTGTGTATTAACAACAGGCTGGCCAGTTAGTTTTTCTTATCACTTGGAGTGATAGTTGTGTCAGAACATTTGTCATAAATTTTTACTGCTTTTATGACTTTGTCTTTCCTACTGCTTATAGACACACACGAATTTGGGGCTTTCCAAGATAGTTCAGAAATATGAACCACCTAGTGTGTGTGTCTTGGGGGCACTGACACATTTTCTGACTCAGCTCCATTTAGAACTTGTTCTTTTACATTTCCTAAAAATACATATATGTAGAAGTACACACATACATGAGTACACACATACATATTTATATGTATCTCTCTGTGTGTATAATATATGTTAATAGAATGTGTTTTCATCTCTATGAATATTTACATATAAATAAATATATTTCCTTTCCTAAAATGCAACTTCTCCAATATCCTCATTTTACATATGAATATCCTTAGGCAAATGAAAATTAAAGGATCTTTCTAAAGTCATATAGCTTATTACTAGGAGAGTATAACTTATTTACAGAAACCAACCTGCATGCTTTTATGAAGTACCATTTTATTTTTAAAGAAAGTCTGTTTATGTTGCAAATTTAAATAGTTATAGAAAAAAGGGCTAGCCAGAACATTAATTTTGTTTAATCATAGCAGCATACATTTTATTTTGGGTTATATGAATAGATCAGAGATGAAACATCATATCAATTAGCTATTGCTACCTAATGAACCACCTCAAACCTCGGTGGCTTAAAACAACACACACTTATTTAATCATGATTCTGTGGTTTGGCAGTTTTGTCTGGGCTGAGCTAAGTAGTCCTTTTGGTTTTGACTGAGCTCATTCATGCATCTGTGGTCAGCTGACAATTGACTGGAGGCTGGCTGATTTGAAATGACCTCCAGGTAGGATGATTTGAATGTGCTTCATGTATTTGCATATCCTCCTAGACTTGTTCACAGGGTAGGCAAAGGAACCTAAGAGTAAGAGGGGAAGCACACAAAATCTTTAATGGGCCAGGTTCAAAACTGTCCTGTTACTTCTGCTAAGTTTTATTGATCAAAGTGGGTCATAAGGCCAGCCCAGATTTAAGGGGTGGAGAAACATGGCAAAGGAGTTTTGCAATTAAGAGTTTGCAACTCAAAGGGATAAGGAATCATGGTCATTTTTGCAATTTGGTATGAACAGCCTTTTTGTAAAAACCAATGTATATAATAACACAACTAATTAATAGCCTTTGTCTGGAGGAAGGATTGGGCAAATTATGACTGTGGGCCAAATTTGCCCCACTGTTTTTGTAAATAAAGTTTTATTGGAACACAAACATGCACATTCATTCTCATATTGTCTATGAATGCTTTTGTACTACAATGACAGATTTGTATAGTTGTGACACAGACCACATAGCCCACCAAGCTTAAAATATTTATTATGCTACCTTTTCTATGAAATATTTATTGATCTTTGGTAAGTTCATTTGTTCAAGTTTCTTCAATAAATAAATTCAATTAAAAACGTTAATAATTTATTATGCAATATAAAAAACAAATTCTGAGATTCTATTAACTAAATTTGCTTTATAAACAATAAGATGGAAACTTAATAAATGGTACATTCTAAATAAAAATCCTGGCTAGTTCTACAGCATGGTACAATTAGTCCATTGACATAAAAAGTCTATGGTGGCATCAGAAGAAAAAATAAATTGGTTTTAGAAAAACATGGGATTGATGAATCAAAAAAGAAAATAAGATGTTGAGGTAGGCTTATCAAATAAACCAATACACAGGTTTCTGCAGTTCTAGCTGAATATTTTTTTATGCTTACGATTAGTATGAGTCCAGCTTAAATTAGTTATAAAGATATGTTATGATGGAATAATAGAAGACTAAAATTATTAGGCTAGAGGTCATTGGCCAATAGTATCCCATCAAGTAGATTTTTTTTTTTTGCCTTTTGCAATGGGACAAATTTTCCTTCATATGATAACAGATAGATTTGATTAATTCTTATCATGATATAGCAATGTGTGAACATTCCATTTTCAGAAAATAATTTGTACAATTTACATCAAAGGGATTCAGTGAAAGCATTTTTTTTCAGTTTTTGCATTTGACTATGTCATGAAACTTTTGCTTTACATAAGTGCTTATTACTTTGAATTACTGCTGTCAGAGACTGAGAGAGCCCGTCTTCCAGGAATCTCATTAAGAAAGGAAAAATAATTGGGGAATCCTCATAGTTCATCATTTTGAGTTAAAAGGAAAGATAAATAAGTTCTGGGGATGTAATATACAGCATGGTGATTATAGTTAACAATACTGTATTGTATATTTTAAAAGTTGCTAAGAGAGTACATGTTGAAAGTTCTTATATGAAAAAACTAGCTACGTGAAGTGATGGATGTTGAGTAAACTTACTGGGATAATTATTTCACAATATATACATACAGCAGTTCCTCAACTTATGATGGGGTTACATCCCAATAAACCCACTGCAAATTGAATGTATCTTAAGTAGAAAATACTTTAATACACCTGACCTGCTGAGCATCATAGCCTGGCTTTCCTTAAATGTTCTCAAAACACTTACATTAGACTACAACTGGCAAAATCATCTAACACAAAGCCTATTTTGTAATAAAGTATTGCATATCTCATGTAATTTATTATACTGGAAGTGAAGAACAAAATGGTTGTATGAGTACAGATGGTTGCATGTATCGGTTGCTTATCATTGCAATTACTTGGCTGACTGGGAGCTCTGGTCCACTGATGCGCCCAGCTTCATGACAGGGTATTGTGCACTATATCAATAGCTGGGGGAAATATCAAACTTCAAAATCCGAAGTACAGTCTCAACTGAATATCTGTTGCTTTTGCACCACTGTAAAGCTGAGAAATCCTAAGTCAAATGATAATAAGTTGGGGACCATCTGTATATCAAGTCATTATGTGTACACTTTAATACAAAATTGTATACCAGATATATCCCAATAAAACTGGGGGAAAAAAGATTTATTCCTCTCCAAGAAAAGGAGGTGGGAGATTACCTTATGGGAGAAACCAGGCCATGTTCTTGAAATTTGATCATGGATCCGTTTTCTGTTTCCTCCTCTAATACATGGAGACTCCCTGCTACTTAGAAGCAAGAATTAGTTCAAGAACAAGTGTCTCACTTGCAGAACGCTGAAGAAACAGTGTCAAATTTCACAAATTATATATTAAGTAGAAAGTAGAAGAATTTTATCACATACTTTCTCTTTATCCATTGAGATGAAAAAAAGTATTATTCTATATAAATCTATTAATATGGTGGATGACACGTGAGAATATTCTAGTATTATTAATCCACCATTGAGTATTGAGGTAAACCTGATGTGGTCATAGTGTATTATTTTGTTTATCAGCTCTAGTGCCCTAGGATTTTGTTTAGGATTTTTGCATGTATACACACAGGTAAGGTGAATCTATTCACCTTAAAAATCTCTTTCTCTTTTATAATGTCTGTGCCAAATTTATGTCATTATTCTAGTCTGCATGGAATGAATTGGGCATATTATCTTTTTTCTCTCTTCTCTGGAAGAGATTTCAAAAGTTTGTTTCTTGAGTTTCTTAAAGTTTAGTAAAATTTGCCTTTAAAACCATATAAGCTTGCCATTTTCTTTATACAACGATTTCCCACTGTGACTAAAATTCTTAATAGAAAACCATTAATGATGTGTAATTTTTTTAGTTATATTTTAGTAGATTGTAGGAATTTCCAGTTACTCCAAGCTTCCAAGATTTTACCATAAAGTCCTTGTTGCATTGTTTTTAAATAGAGTGCTGAGATATGCCACCTAGATTTCCCTTCAGGACTAAAGAATTTGTCTAAGGTGCTTCTCTACTTGTTTAAGGTGTGGCTTTGTGACAACCATTAGCAATCAGCCCATTTCAGAATTGACTCAGCAGAGAAGAGATGCTTCAACCAAAGTAACATGCCCTTTATGGGGCAGCCTGAATCCCCTGACTGATTAGCTTGTGGATGTAAAGGCCTCTTATCTGAGCTGGTGACCTAGAGGACAATCCCAGCTTCAAGTCTCACTATAGGTACCTGAGGCCTTATTGAAGCTGCATAGAAGCCCAGCTTCTCATTTAGCCCAATTCTGCTTCATTATCTTCCCTTCCACATGATAATCCTAAGAACACTCCCTAATATATCCCCCAGAGACTAAGCACCATCTCCAAGTTTACTCCCCACTGTGCCCAACCTAGAAATTTGGTACCAGAAATGATCCAAGAAACAAGATGCTAAAATGACATTTTTAAGCCAGATGACCTGCTTGTTATCTATCTGGCATTAAGCACCTTGTCACTGGAGGCTAGTTACCTAGTAGTTTGAGGAATGATGGGATATTCCTGCCTCTTATACTTCTTACCAGTAAAAATGAAACACAGTGACTGGCAACCCTCTTAGTCATCTGGAGGCAGTATGTTCCACATGTGGAAATAATGTGCCAGCCTTATATTGGGGCACAAGAAAGGCTTACAACTCTGGGAGAGATCAGACAGAAAGAGCTTGGCAGCAGTCCAGACCACAGTACACCCTGTGGCATTAGAGGTATAATGGTGGGAAAAGGCCTTCTAAGGAGTTTTTGGAAAGCCATATGGAACAGTCATAAACAACAAAAAAAATGGTTCTAGTGTAATCCACAGCAGAAAATTATATGCCTTTTAAGTAATAAGCTCCTAGTGTGTTACCAGGCCTTGGGAGAAATGGGGTGTCTGCCCATGGGGCACACAATAACCATGAAGCCTTAAGACATCAAAAGCAAGACTTGGAAATTTTAAAAGAAAACAAAGGTGAGTATCTGATTTGGAGTCAGGAAGAATTCCTAAGATGCAAATAGGAAAAATATCTGTAAGATTGACATATTTAACTATTTTAATGTAAGGTGTTTTGTTCCTAAAGAGACATTTTGAAGAAAGTGAAAAGTTACAAATTGTGAGAACATGTTTGCAACATAAAACCAATGGTAGATTATTATTGAGATTATATAAAAATCCATAAGGAAAGGCAACAATCCAAAAGAAAAATGAGCAAAACATGAAAAATTCATTTTACAGATGAGAAAACCTATTTGGCCCCAAATCAAAATAGAGTCAAACCTCATTAGTGAACACGGAAATGGAAAACAGTTGAAAGATGACATGTGATTGCAAACAACAAGTCTGACAATACTAAATTTTGGAGAAAATGGGGAGTAAGCATTTCTTTATCCACCGCTGATGGGAAAGTAAATTTATACAGCCGTCTTTGAAAACAGTTTGGTATTGTCTTATAAACTGACCATTCATATTCCCTACAACCTAGCAAATCTTTTCCTAGGTATATGCAAGATGGACTTTTGTACATGCTCATGGAGAGATGTACAAACATGTAGTTTTTAGTAGAAAAAATTGGGAAAAACTCAAATATTCATCATCAAAAATATGGATACATATATTATAATATAGTCATGAAATGGAATAAGTTATGATTATATAAATGAAGTCAAAGGAAAGAATTTTAGCATCACAGTTTTCAGCAGAAAATAGGAAGTCTCAGATTTCAACCGTAATGATACATATTCCATAATTTAAAATAAATCCGGACTTAACAATTTATTCTGAGAAGTGTTTTATTTAGAGTTACATGTATATCTGATAAAATGAGAAAAATAATAAGCAAGGAATAAGAAGAAATCTGGAATATTGGAGAGGAGGTAGGGTGTAATGGAGGAAAGGAACTCGTGGGTAGTGTTACTTCTTTTTAGATGTTCGTTTCTTTGCTTGGGTGGTGGGTTCACAGATACTCATTATATTCACATATATTGAAAATAAATCAGTCAATTATTTTAGTTTTTTTCTTGCTGTGTAATAAATTGCTACAAACCTAGCGGCTTATATAATCCACCATTTGTTAGCTTACAGTTATTTCAATTAGAAGTTTGACCTAGTGTGGCTACTCTCTCCTCAGAGTATCTATCGCAAGGCTAAAATCATGCATCATCTAGGCTGAATTCATGTGTCTAGGCTGTAGGGAAAAATGTCCTTCCAAGATCTTTTGTGCTGTTGGCAGCATTCAGTTCTGTGTGGCTGTAGGACTGGCTTCTTCATTTCCCTGCTAGCTGTCAGTTGAGGGCCTTCTCAGTTCCTAGAGACTGCCTGCTGTCCTCAGCTCTTCAGGCTGTCAAAGAAACGCTGAATACCTCTCAGGCTTTGAATCTTTTCCTTTTCTGCAACTGAATGGAAAAATGCTCTGATTTTTAAAGGGTTCATATACTTTCTTCAGGCCCACGTGGATAATCACCCTATGTCAAGGTCAACTGTGCCGTCACACAACCTAATCACAGGAGTAAAAATCCACGACATTCACAGTCTGACAGATTATGCAGGGCATGTACTTCAGATGGGGGGAGTCTCAGGGGCCATTTCAGAATTCTGCCTTCCACATCAATAATCCCATAAAGTAGACTGATGAGAAAGCAATAATTACTATTATGGACAACACAGGTCCATTCTAAGAGAAAGTGAACAAACAAACAAATAAATAAGGCTTGTATCTATAATCTGATTGATGTCTGAACCTTTCTGTTAGTACTTTACTAAGTTTTGAAGTTTAAGATTCTCTTAAGGATGAAAAAGTCTCCTCCGAACTTTGGCCAACACTTCCTAAATAAAAATGAGCTTTGATCTAAACCATTAACTTCGCTAGGCAGGTGGACTAAGTCTGTGAAATCTGCGACTGTAGCAGATGTAACCCGTGTAGCAGAATGTGGCTTCCTCTAAACTATTATGACTGTAGTACTGTAGAGATCATTTTCTCAGTGCTTTTTACCTTTTAAAGTATGTTTTAATTTATCAAGGGCATGGGATGTGGAAATAAAATAATTCTAATTCATCATTACATCATGGTGCTGAGGAGCTTGACTTCCTAAATTCAAATCCTGATTCTGTCACTTATTTGGGTGACCTTGGACAAGTCATTTAACCTCTTTATGTCTAAGATTCTTTATCTACAAAACGGCAACAATGTCTTAGTTTCTAGAGTATAACCTAGATATTCACAGAAAGAATGTGACACATCATATAGACTTTATAAATATGACTTATAATTATGCTCATAATCATTTCACTATGTAGGTTTATTTAAAAGTATCCTATACACATGACACCAGTGCTTTAGTTATTGATTCCATCAGGCCTTCAAAAAATACCAAACAAAACATAGCTTCCTCAGTGTGTTATAATGTTAACCATATTAGGTGTTCCATTAACATATTGTAGTATTCTCATGCTGTTGTATATGCCATTTTTAATTTTGATTCTCTGTGGCCAAAAATTCCTTCCTTTTTCCATTTCTTCAAATGGCTTAAATGTCCTCAGTTGCTATCTGATATTCTTTAAGTAAATTCACTGAGGTTTTGCCAAGCCCCTTCTGAGTTTTATATATGTTTCCTGGGGATTTTTCATTAATGTCATATACTGTGAACTGACCGGCTATTTGTTGTGATCTGGCTCACTTTCCTATCGATGGCTTATTCTATATTAAAAGGGATGAGCAAATTGAGCCTGTGAAACATTTTTGTTTTGCTTGCTTTTTATACCTCCTTTCTATGAAGGAAAATTTTAGTATACTTCTCATTTTAGTTTTATAAGATATTTTGATAAAATGCTGCAGTACTTTATAATCAAACACGAGAGAGGTAGAACACGTCACCACTGAAGAAGTCAGCATTTCCTACAAATCTCTGCGCCTTGGTTTTTAAAGGTTTCATGAACCCGGAGTGGCAGCGTTCCCTTTGCTTAGTTATAACACAATGATGTGTTTCTTTTTCTGTCAGGAACTGGCGGTATGACAAACTCAAGGGAGTAAATGGTGAAACGAGAATTAGAGAAGCCAAGCCAATTTCCTGTATGAAATTACATGCCCTATGCTCAATATCTAGGTCAAAAAACATGATTTAAGAAAATCATGAAAAGAAAAAATGTATCTCAAATTTATGCATCTCAAAATTATGAATTCTCATAAAATTAACTGAGAAAATAGAAAATAGAAAACACGAATTTCTGGAGTTCTTTCTTTTTTGAGATGAATATTGAAGTTTCAATTCTAGGACTTAAGAAGTAGAAAGCAAGCAAGTTACCGTTTATTTATAGACATTTGCTTAGAATTTAGTGCTGGAGGTGGAGTTTACTGTTGTATGGGGTACCCAGCCTCTGGCATGTGGATGTACATGCTGACAGACACACAAGATGAGGGTCAGTTGGGCTCAAGGGAGACCTCAGTGCTGGAAAAAAGTAGAACTCTGCCATTTGTATTAAGGGCTTAGTGTGGAGAGGATGTTGTTAACATGGGTTGTGAGATACGTAAGTGATGGGAGACAGAAAGGAAGGATAGAGCCTCTTGGAGGCTTTACAGGGTGGAATTTACTTTGTCACTATGTTAAGCAGCACTAAGTGGAGTACGCATTGGTGGACACACTAGTCTTTGCAAAGAGGGAACTTCCATTACATAAGCTGGTAGAGTTAACAAGTAATGACTAACCCCAACCATTTCGGAGTAGATAAACTGGTTATCCCATTCCTTTTGATGCTTTCCCACTTTTTGATGCCAAATGATGCAAGCTGAAAAAATGAGGGGAATGAATCTGTGACTAGGTTTTCTTTCATTGCATCTTTAAATTAATCCCAGCCCAGAAAACTAGAATAGAAAAAAAAAGTCATTCCTTGGTTGTTAGATTAAAATGTGTGTTTTGTTGTGAACTTGGTAAAACACTGAAAAGTTGTCATGCCTTAAAAATTTTGGGGACAAACCTCTAGGGCTATGCTCTCCAATAGAAGTGTAATGAGAGTAGCAAAGTGATCCACATGTTTATTTGAAATTTTCTAGGAGTCCCATTAAAAAAGTAAGAACAGACAAAAATAATGTTTATATTTTATTTATCTCAGTGTATACAAAATATCATTTGAGAAGATAACATAAATTATTACTGAGACATTTTACTTTCATATTTTATACTAAGTTCTGGAATCTTGTGTGCATTTTACCCTTGCCACACATCTCAGTTTGGACAAGCTCATTCCAAGTGGTCAAGACCACATGTGGTAAGTGACCACTGTACTGACAGTTTATCTCTGGGGGATAACCAGCCCATTTTCTATGTAACATCCATGACTAAGAGAAAAAGAGATTTTGCCACTGTTACTGCTAATCAGTTAACTGGCTTAGGCAAAGCTAAGTGTCTTTTTTCCTGTACTGCATGGCTAATACAACCCACTAGATGAACTGAAAAGATACTGTACTTTCCTCAACATATATTTCAACTGATAGAGTAAAAATATATTTTTGAAGATGTGAATTATTTAACTCAGGATGTGCAGAAAATATGGCAACTGCTTTTGGAAGACACAAAGATATTTTATTTATAGGCAACTAAACACAAAATACCATATCATGAAGAGTTTTTTAGTGATAGATTTTAAATATAATATTAAAGGATGTTTTAATGAAATCTGAAAATAATAATTCTGTCTGCTTCATTCCCTCACTTTTACCGAGATGCTACATGACAGATTTAATTGTGTGTTATTGAAAAGTGTTGTCTTTGTCTAGGGGATTTACCAGGCAAGACTCTGAGTGGTAAGGTACAGAAATTATTTCCTTTGAACTTACTAAATAAAGAAGGTGGGGCATTATTCACCACGTGATCCAGGTGTTCTGGAATGCGTGGGATGCTAGTGTTAGTATTGGCACTTCATACCTCCTATGATGGCTGGGGAAATTTGTCTGCCTGTTTAAAGAGATAGATACTCAACTAGAAGCTCTTTTTAGCCCCGCCTGCTTATTTAATGTGTCGTGTGAAGTCACTATGCAAAGAGCCAGGCATTTTACTTTATCTAGACTGTCAGATTCTTCATGACAATAATCCTTTATTTCAGGAGTCTGCAGCTGTGGAAAGGCACATTTAAACAAACTACAAAACCTTTACAATGTAGATATAAAACAGTGCTGTCCTATAGTAGATGAGGGTGGGTCAGATTTATATACATTGGATAAAAGCAACACTGGAAACTAAACACTTATAAACTGCATAAAGTAAATAACTGTCTGTAATTAGCTGTGCTAATTTTTAGCTCAGAATTAGGATGATAGTATTCTGTATTTCATATTCTTTACCCAGCTTTACAAAAATATTTTAAAGGGATTTTGCATAAGCTTCCATGAGTTGTCCTTGTTTGTTTTTCTTGTATAAAGGAAGTATATTTTGGATTATGTTTTGTATTATTTGGCATATATTTCTATCTGGATTGTTTTTTTCATGTTTGGAGAGTTAGGGAAAGCTAAAACATTTTGAAGGGCAGATGGCAGCTGGTTACTAAATTTTGCTTGCTGTATACTAAGTCCAAAGAAACACTGCAAGTGGATCAGATTGTAAGAAGTGGATTGGCCCTCATGTAGAATATTTGAAAAATTAGTTATTGCTTCTATTCTTTAATTTTCTATCCATTCCCAAACACCTTTCTGTTTAATAACCTAAAACTACTGTCATATGAATATACTGGAAAATAGTACTTAGAGTTCAATGTCAGGCTCCAGCTCCATTTTATTTTTTACAACACTCTTCACCACAAAGCTAGACCCTTGGCACCTAAACACCCAGCTTTGACCCTATTAAAAGGGCTAAAACTCATTTAAATCAGTAGATCCTTGTAGCTCTACCTTTAATTCCCTGTTTCAGGAATTTTGTTTGGTTCTGTAGATCTGCACCGACCTCTGCATTGTGCTAATGACCTGAATTATACTAGCAAAGATAAACAACCTCAATCCCCAGTGATATAGCAGCTTTTGTTAAAATTTATTGACAAGATGTTTTGGTGAATTTAAGGTGGAACATCAATTTTCTTCTATTTCATAATTACCCAGTGGGAGAAGTTCTATAAAAGAGAAATCTCATTTTCTCCAATTTTTATAATGTTCTACTATTTTCCTAACTTTAATGAAGGTGTTAGAATATATAAAACAAGATTCCTAAACATTCCTCAAATCCTCATCCTGTGGTCTACAGCCTTAGAGTTCTGCTTTCCTGTCCCCTGTACATATTTTCCCTGTCACAGAATGTAACTATCAGAGATTGAGGAGGGAGTACTGATTGTGTGTGCCTCATTTTTCTTCTGTATAATAGTGTCTGATATACTGTAAGGAAGGTAGTGTTGTCTCAAGTTTACATGCAGAGAATGTTACATCTTCAGAGGTTAGTAACTTGCCACAGGTATCACAAATAGTAAATGTGTGAATCTGACCACTTCTCACCATCTCTGTCACTCTCACCTCATTTGTCATCTCTATCTTGGATTGTTGCAGCAGGCTTCTTAACAGAAGCCAGGATAATGCTTTAAAATGTAAGCTAGATAAAATAATTTTTTCTGCTTAAATCCCTTCATTGACCTATCATCTCATTAATAGCCAAAAGCCAAAATCTTAAAACAGTCTTCATGAACCTTGTCCCTCACGCCTCTCTAATTTCATAGCCTACCACTCTCAAATTGCTAGCAACTATCCTGAGGCTACTTAAGGCCTGAGAGTGGAGCCAGTATGAATACACAGAGTCAAGAAATTACAAAGACTTAAACTTGGTGGCAGAGTTTGCTAGTTGTCAATTGTTATATAATATATCATCTAAAGACTAAATGGCTTAAAGCAACAATAACTGTTCATTACTTCTCACAGTTTAGTGGGTAAGGAGTCAATGAGCAGCTTGGCTGGGATGTTTTGATGAGGGGGTCTCATGCACTTGCAGTTTCAGTCATATATTGACTGGTGTTGCAGGCATCTGAAGGCTTGACTGAGGCTGTAGTGGATTTACTTGGAAGTTTGATTACTTACATGGGGGGTCAGTTGGTGCTTCTTGCTGTCCAGAGGTCACCATTTACTACTAGATGGTCTTCTCCACAAGACTGCTTGAGCTTTCTTACAACATGGTGGTGGCAAGCTTCCCTGAGAGTGAATGGTCCAGAAGGCCAGTGTGGAAGGCTCTGTGTCCTTTACACACTGCCTTGGAACTTCCACCTAGCTATTTCTGTATAGTTCTACTGATCACATACGTAAGCCCTCATTCATTGTGGGAGGTCATGAATAATAGGCTAAAATCACTGATAACCATCTTTGCAGCTGGCTACCACACATAAGTTGAGTCTTGGATAAAACTGTGTATGAAACTTTACAGAACTATTCCTCTTCACCTAGGTTGGGTTGATTCTTACGTCAGTTTTGACACATGGCATCCATCTGGTACTTGGAATCCCAACTGATTCTATTAAAAGTTTAAGAGCTTTTAATCACAAGAATAACTTAATCAAATTATACGTCTTCAACTATAAAATAGGACACAACTAATAATCATTAGATGACCTTGTGGATGGTCATATTTATTTTGCCTAAACTATGAAAATGGATATAGCATGACTTATAATAATTAAAATGTTATTAGGCTTTTAGTTTATCTGAGCTTTTGAAAGGATATTTGGAGTTATAGTCCCTTAGGTCACATGATGGCAAATGTTGGAATGCAACTTTATGGCCAACTTATATTAGTTTTTTATTAGGGTGTGAAGCTTTTGAAGTAGTTCTTAAGAATGCTTATTCTTATGCAAATATTTCTTGTCAGCTTGGAATGTAGGCTTGATATTTTTTCATTTCTTTGCTGCTTTATGTTAGGTGTTATGTTATAAACTAATTATTCTACTGTCATGAACATGTGGGACTTGTCTCTACTATGTTCAACATTGTTCTATTGTTTTAAGACAAAGAAGATGATTTTTAGGGACTTTTTAGCAAAATATACACTATTTCTGTAAAGCTGTGTCTATTCTTTAATTAATGCCCTTTTTTTACACATCAAAGAGAATATTATAAACCTCATGAAGCAGATGTAAAATGCAAAAGGAAAAAAAAGATTACTTAATATTTTAAGTTTTTAATTTTTTAATATATTAATATTATTATTTTTAAGGAACTTTTTTTCATCCTGTCCACAACTAAATAAACTACACTGTTAATTCCTCTTGCATGAACACTCAGGTACTGAAATTTAAATCAACTAAATAGAAGACTATTTTATAAGTATTAATTTTAAGAATGTGATACAATTTTAAGATTCTTTTGCAGATCATTGAAGTCTCTCACCCATATTATAATAAAGTAATAACTGAAACTTTTAAGAAAATGGAATGAACCTTTAAATGATCCTCTATTCCATTTTATTTTATTTTTAATTGTCCTCAAACCTTTATTGTTGGTATACTCCTTTACGCATTTGATTTGCTTGCTTTTGTCAATGCAATTAAAATTTTGGCAAATTTGTAAAAGAGGCTAAGAAATTGCTGTGAACAGGAAGGCAGACATAAACCAGAAATAGCCATTTTGGTAAATTTGATAGCAGAAGAGCCATAATCTTCCAAGCTTTTGTTGGAAAAAAAATGGGTTTGAGAATGTAAGGGTGTGTCTAGCCAGCTCTAAACGAAGATTACATGAGACAAAGAAGCTGGAAGCCATCATTACCACTCTTTCCACTTAGCAGCAAATACTTTGGGAGTAAATAAACAGGGACATATGTCTGTGAAAGGTAGGGTATAAATGAGCACTTCCTAGAATTTCATGTAGGAAGAAACAGCAGGGCGGGGAAAGTGTTGTCTAGCACAATTTAGAGATATCCTGTGTAAAACAATAATTTTGTTATGACAGCCCTTAGCCAGATTCTGACCTGGTGAGTTTTCTGCCTGTATTCATAGTCCTTTCTTGTGGTACAAGCTTCTCTACATCCTACTGCTAGTCCCAGGTCAATGGTACTTCTTGTGACGTGATTCCCCATTTGGAGTTGAAATGAAATGATACCACTTTGACCCAGAGCAAGATGAGGGAGTGAGTCAGCCAATCAGACAGTTCTCATGAGTCCCCATCCACAAAGGACCGTGTAAAATTAATAGGGTGCTGAGACACGGCTGGTAATGTAATGGGACGAATAAAATTGTATTTACGAAACCTCCTCTAAGGGACGATGACCTTGCATCTTCTGTGAACTGCCTTCTGGGAAGGATGATTCCAGTATCCACTGGGCTTTCGTTTGGACGAGAGGGATCTGAAAGCTTTGAGCTGTTACCAAACGTCTTAGAGTAAAAATGTGAAGCAAACTCTTGCATTTCTCCCTTCTCCCACACATACTCAAAACCTCCCATTAAAAAATATTAAAAATAAATTTGAGACTTTCAGTTTAAAGTTTTTCCAAATTTCAGCCTGCTTCCAGGGCTCTCCTTTGTAGTCCAATCTTGTCTGATTTCATGGTTCAGTGCTGACTTGATTCTCCATCTCTGGCACTTAATGTCTTCTTTGTTTCCTTGTTTCATGCTGTCTTCTCAGCCCTCACCAGTAATGTACCGTGCATTCTCACTAAATTTCAACTTAGATGACATTTTCTACAGAATGTTTTTCTTGAACCTCCTTGACTTGGTTAGTTGCCTCTGCTATCTGATCCCCCACTTAACCCTTGGCACATTGTACTTCTTATCAAAATCCTTTTTATCTTGTGGGAGTAAATTCTAGTTTCATTGTCTGACTTGCGTCCTGAGTCATATATCCTGTGAGGGTCTGTTTATCATGTCTACTTTGTTCACTATTTTATTTCCAATTATTAGCATGGCAACTCTAATACATTTTTGTCAGATGAATGAATAACTGATTCCAAAGAATAGGACCTCTTAAGTCTTCCTGGAATGAACCTTTAGATTTGATATTTTGGAAATTCACAGACTGTTCCATTGCTTATTGCTTCTCACATGTGGCTGCTATGGAAACATGGACCCGGACTGCCAATTTTAAGAGTGTTAACTCTGCCCTGAGGAGTCTCGCCTGTACTTCCTTTAAGATTGACAGCTATAGGTCTTCCCTTTTTCTGTACCATGTGAACGATGACATTTAAATGGCCATGATCAGGTGAGGGCCTGAACTTTATGGAAAACCCCTTAAATTATATACGAAAGAATGCTATTTCCTGATTATGGTGAATTTCTGCCACTACCCTAACCAGAAGAAGTCCCTCAGCTTCATGTGAGGTACTGCAGTTCACCAGGACACTACCCTAAGGTTTGGGGCTCTTGTGTGGTGTAACCCTTTTGTGTATGTTCCTCAAGAACCTATCGCAATGGTAGGCATCTGGGCAAGGACTAGAGATCTTGGATTGTCGCTGTATCTTTCAATTTCTCTCTTGCCATAATGATAGGACTAATAATAACCAGACCACAAGGAATAATACAGATTAAAACAAAAACCAAAAAGCCAGGGGTGACAAATTTAAGCTAGGGCAAACATGAAAATGTGAATGTCCAAGATTATGGCTATCATGGTTTGAACTAGGGAAAGGCCAGGGACAGGCAGGGATACTCATGGAAAGACCTGATGGTTATACAGATCTCATTCCACAGGGTGACAGGAGTTGGAAGGTGCTTCGCTGAAAGATGAATATTTATCTCTTACCCATCTTTCAGATAGGACACTATCTAAGAACTATGGGGGCTTTTAGAGAAAAGTCTTTG
This sequence comes from Manis javanica, assembly GCF_040802235.1. NCBI lineage: Eukaryota > Metazoa > Chordata > Mammalia > Pholidota > Manidae > Manis > Manis javanica. The sequence continues at coordinate 22,852,551 of NC_133165.1, forward strand.
TTTTTTTTCATTTAAAGAGGTAAGGCAAAATTTTGGTAAATGTGTTATTGTGCTGGGTCTTAGAGAACGATGGTGATGGTGGTGGTGATGATGACTGCTAACAATTAATAAGTATTTATTAGGTGCCAGGGATTTTATGGAGTGGTTTATATGATTTGTCTAATTTAATTATAAGACCGACTCTCTGATGAAGGATTGTTACTGTGCTCATTTACAAGTAAGTAAACTGAGTAACAGTGCTTAAGTTAGTAATCTAAAACAAGTGACAGGACCAGGACCAGGACTTTAAACTAGAATGTCAGATTCCAGAGAACCCTCTCAGGTTACACATGTCATGTAAAGGGCATCCTGAAGAAAGAACATCACGACGAGAGACAAGAGAGTTATCCACTCAGGCTGTGAACAGAGATCGTGTGAGTTTGACAGAATCGTAAGGAAGAGAGACCAGTGGCAGATGAGATTGGAAATGTAAGTAGGGCCAGTTGCAGAGGACTTGATCATACTAAACAATTTGTACTTTTTGTTTTGGGTGTAGAAATGAAAGAAATGCTCCAAAGGGAAAACACGAATTGAGGTATTAACAGTGCCACTTGTATTACCCTGCCTCCTGGTCCTCTGACAGGCATCTATCCATTATAAACAAAGAGAAACCTTTCATTTTCAGAAGTCATTATGAGAATCAGCATTGCTTTTCTTAATGTTTCAAAAATAGGGTGAACTTCAGAATAAAAAACAGGAGGTACAAAGTTCAAAGATGGTTAGGGCTATCATAGCAGTTACTCCCCAGGAACTGATAAGGTGAAATTTCTCTAAACACTTAGAAAAAAAACTGTGGCCAACTTTGAAATGGGCAAAAAGATCCTTTAGTATCTTTTCAAAAAAATGTTAGCCATTGTCTGGTGGGTCCTTCTGGAGTTATCAGATAGTATATGGACCTGTGCCTTTAATTGTCTTTGAGATGTTTTACACCTTTATAAATTGTAGAAATTAATAGTAATGCAAATGATTCCTGTCTGTAGAAATGCAGTTCAATTTTTTTCTGATGGAGATGCAACTTTTTATTGCCTTATATGTATATTGAACATTGTTCCATTTGATGAACCCATTTCACTTTCTTTATTGCATATGTGTCTGTTCTTTAATTTCTCCTGTGAATCATTTGCTTTTTGTTTTTACTTCTTACTGCTTCCCTTGTTATAACATGATACATTTTATTTGTGTACATTTTATATTTGCATGTCATAATTTTTCCCTTAAAAATTCTTTAACATTTGTAATTATTACATTTGTAGATCAATGTTGAAAATTTGATTACTCTTTATACTACAAATCTTGCAATTGCTGTTATTACTGGCCTATTTATCCATGATGAATATCAGTAAAACATTAAAATTAAATTGAAAATAATGACAATATTAGTAATAATTAATGTTCATTATTTTATTTCCAGGGGCATTTTCATTCATTATCACATTTAATTTTTACAAAATATAATGGAGTAAAAATTGTTATTAACACCATTTTACACACAAAAATAATAATGCTTAGAGTTTAATAAATTTCATAATACCATGTAACAAGTAAAAGTTTTATGCTTTAACAACTAGACCACATCTTTGAAACTATTAAGACCTTAATCCACAAGACCCACTCTCGTAGCAGTGCCACTGTTAATGAAACATAGTCCAACAATGAAATACAAATCTAAAACAGCTCATTATATCTTCTTGATTTACTCAATGTATTGTGGGTAAAATGGCAATATTTTCCCCCTGGAGTTACAATACACACAAACTTACCACAATAAGCCAAGGTATCTTTTTTATTCTACTATTCATCAGAATTATTTCAACTATAAGAGATAGCCAAACGAACTTCAATTAAAAAACAAAGTGAAAGGAAGTTTTATTCATTACAATGAAAAGTCAGTGAGGTGAACTAGCCCACATATGGTATGGCTGATTGAAAGAGCTAATACAATGTTTTTTGGGTTTTCTCTCCATCTCTTACCTTAGTTTTTCTGCTTGGCTTCATCTTCTTCTTTAAAGGATTAAATCTACACCCTCAGGAGAGAGGGCTGTCTGCAGCTCAAGCTTTAAAATTTATAATTCCAGAAAAGGAAAAGGCATGTTTGTTGCCAGCTCTAGCAGAACAGTGCAAAGGAGGCTTTTGGAAGTGTGTTCCGCTGTACTAGATTACCAGATCCACACCTGTTACGTTTCTAGTTTATCCAACTTCCTGGAGTCACGTCCTTCCCTAAGCATTAGCCTACAGGGGTGGGTGCAGGGAGTCTCTTGTTCTTCTATCCTGCCATTCTCTCCGACTTTCTTTTAATTCTGCTTGACGACATTTCAAATAACCAGTCTAATGGCAGTAGAAAATTCAATGAAGAGTAAGACGAAAGAAAAACATGATGGCAAAACCCATGCAAATGAACATATGAGGACCCATCCTACTTTCTTGTCTATGTAGGGGAATACTTTGAGATTCTATGTTTCCTTTATAATTTACATCTAGGAGAAGAAGTTTCAAAGGAACCATAGTACTGGCTGAAAAGAATGAGAGGAGACATGTAGGAGATGGTTTGGATTTGAGAGGTAGCAGCAGTAAGAGCTATGTTGACAAATCAAGGTCCTGCTTTTTGATTTGATATTAATCTCCTTGAATCAATTCATCTTATTTTTTAAACACTTTTTTAAATGATTTTACCTTTACCTATATTCCCAACATCAGAAGCATATCCAAAGTGCTTTGATGTAGGTTGAGTTAATTAGCTTTAGTTCAGTGATGTCATAGTATGTTAATTAACACCTCCCTATCCATCTAGCTCACACCCTTAAGTATTAATAAATATTTTATCATTTGTGGTTTCCTGACATAAATTGTCTGAGTTGAATGATGTGAATCTTAGTATTTGTAATTCTCTGGGCTTAAAATATGGTGAATGTAAGCTATTTCCCCTACAGGGGACCATTAAAGGCTTTGAGTCAAGTAATTGATGTGATCAGTGAGATATTTAAGCAGAGTAATCTTGTGTTTGTGAGAAGAATGGTCTGGAGAAGAGGAAGCTGGATGATAGGAAAACTGGTTAGGAGACCATGTCAGTAACAGGTAAGAGGTCATGTTATTTGCACTCATTTTTGCAGGGACACTGAAAAAGAAGGTATCAATATCAGAGATGTATTCGAGGTAAACTTGACAGGGCTGGACAAATAGTGAACTGGGGTTTAGGCAGCAAGTAAGACAGAGATAACTTTCAAATACTGATGTTTGATGACCAAGATTGACGGTGGCTTCTTTCCTCTTGACATGAAACACAACTCCCTCTCTCAGTCTTTATAAAATATGAAATACAGGTATTAAGCAACATTCTCTAGAAGAGTTAAAATTGGGCACTTCTTTGTGTAAAATTTTCATGATTTTCTATTACTTAGGAAAAAGATTGTGTCTTACTTTCTGATGGTAAATCTGTGGCCAGGAGTCAAAAACACATACAAAGCATTCATGCAAATAGAAACAGCATGAATTAACAGCAGGAGAACTTTATGAACTAATCCTAGGGCTTGGCATAATAAATTTTTTTTTAATAATGTCAAAAACTTATGTCAAAAAAAAAATCCAAATTTACTATTTGGATTTGAGTGCACAAACTTTGGAGGTCTTATGATTAACTATGATGGATTATCTGCAAAGATGGCTGCAAACAATTCCTTTTATTGCCACGTAATATTCTTCCCATCTAGCAAGGGAGTCCATTCCTGTCCTCTTGAGTCCAGGCTGGCCATGACTTCCCTTGACAAAAAGAATATAGTAGACATGACATAGTATGACTTTTGGCACTCACGTTAAGAGACATTACAGTTTCCATATTTATTTTTTGGAAACCAGCCTTTGTGTGAAGAACCCCAAGGTATCCTGTGTGGAGCCTGTGTGGAGAGAGATAAGCCCTAGGGAATGAGAGCTCACAAGGAAGGCCCCTGAAGAATGACAAGGCTGCTTCAATCAAAAGCTAGTACGGAGCCCCCCAAGGTGAGTAGGTGAGACCATATTGAATGGACCAGCAAGAGCAGAACTATCTAAGCTAGCAATACATGGAGCAGAGATGACCCTTGCAGCCTCTTGCATGTTCTTTGTCAGAGGAGCAGATAACTTGTATTTTTAGTTGGCCGTTTTGAACCTTGAGTTGTAAGCCTTGTCTTAAGGATGTGTTTTTCTAGCAAAAAGCTAGGACTAGCTTGTTTTCCTAAAGTCATGGGGCATTATTTTAGCCTTAAGCTGCAATTAAAGAGAAATCAAGCTGTATTTGTTTAGGCCACTGTCAGTTTGGAGTTTCTACATCATAGTGCTGACAAAGACTCTCCTGACAAGACTTTAGTTAGACTCCTCTGAGCTCTCTTCTCAGCTTTGGCCTCTGGGTCTGTCCCATCCTTGCCACACCTGCATTGCCTACTCTTTGCAAGAATTCTGCTAAATCAGTTAGCAAGAATCCCCCCACTGCTGATAGGAGATGAACCCTGGTATCTGATCAAGTTCCTCATGCCCATCTTTGATGTGTAAATCCTTGACCTACCTTCAGCAAGAACCCTGTTTTCACCTAGCAGACTCCCCTTACCACTGATGTTCCCACTTAATAATTTCTATCTACTGACTCCCTCACTCTTTTCCTTGGTCATGAATCCTCTATCTTTGTTGTATTTAGAACTGAGCAGATCACTCTCTTCTATTACAATAGTCTTGGCTGCAGTTGCAATAGTCCTGAATAAAGTCTTCTTTATCATTTTAACATGTGTAAGAATAATTTTTTTCTTTAATACTACTAAACCTAATATTCTCTGATTTGGGGCCTTCCTTAGAAAATAATGTCAAGCCCTCAGTGATGATCGGGCATCTTGACTAAGTTTAGAAGAGATTTTTTTCTTTTCTATTGTCCGTTTTTATTATCTGCATTAATGGAACCCATAAGCCTTTGGAACCCCATCAATAGGAAATATCTGATTCTTTTTACTGAAGAGGTAGGGAACATGATGCAGGATACACTTTTCTAGTAAATGAGTTTCTATTTTAAGAACTAGCTGTTCAAGAGAGTGTGTTTTGATTGGCCTGGCACCTATTGTGGAGCTTACTTGAAGCTGAAAAATGTACAGTGAAAATAAATTTGTATCTCAGACAAATTTGGGATATCTATTTACTTTTATTAATTTCTGTACTGAGTCAACCCATTAGTTTAGTTCCAGAAATTTCCCCTCCAACATAATCATCAGATAAAAACCAAATTGTTTGGTTTTGGCTCTAAGCCATGTTTTTATAGAATTCACTGAACATTTCGAGATTTCCTTTGTGTTATCTCTCTTCTCTCTTTGGTTTTCCTAGCTTTTGATAGATACAGTCTTTTATTTGATCTGAGAAAAATAAAGAGCATGGACTCTGGTCACAATAAACCTTGCAGGGTACGTATTTAGGAGAATTACAGGGAAATAGTGCTTCTGGGTCAATGGAAGGAAAATACAAAATCAATTTTAAATAGGAAGGTTCTATGTCAGTTAATATAAATATCCTTGAAATGTCAGAGGTTCTATTGGGAAATTTTACACTTTTTAGAAGAAATTGTGATTTTTAGTGCCAGAAATATTCTATCAATATCCTAATTTTTCAATAAAGCATAGACTCATACATAACATGTACACATGAATATATACTATAATAGATTAAGTGAAAGATTTAGGTCACCCTTTGGACAAGATAAATATTATTGTGGATATCACTAATTATAGCATGAGATAAAAGAATTCAGGGGGAAAAAAGTCCAGTTGTAGATACACATTGGAATCAAACCCCATGGAGGTGGTGATTATTAAAAAAATGAAATTATTGTTTTCCAACTTTAGAGGCAAAAATTAAAACTGATAAGTGCAGACAAAATTTATCATGAATGGACTTGCTTTTTTCTATGATTGCTATTTGCTTTAGGCAATCTTTCTAGAAGAACACAGAATATTTGCAAGATAGGGAAAAAAATCTATTTCAAAGTGACTTACAGAGTAGAAAACTAGGTGAAAAGATCATGGGGTAGCAACTGGAGACTGCATGGTGGCCTTGTAGTGAGGAACTGGGTCATTGCTGATGTTGCCCTTATCATTAATTTCATACTGGTTTGCAATGAAATTTTTTTTAAAAATCTGGTTTCCAGTCATGTTAAAGAACTGGAGCAATCATCCAGCTAAAACTGTTTCTACAAATGTATTACTAGCTTGAGCTTTCTGGATAGTTCAAATCTTATTCTCTTTGCATATGTAGATCATTATTTTCCTGTTATTGAGGTGAGACATGGGAAAGCTATTTTTTAGCTTTGTTTTAAGTATGTCTGATGTATGGCAAGTGGCTCTTTATAGAATAATTATTCTTTACAACTGGTTCTTAGGCAAAATGCTAAGTCCCTGCTCCATTTGCTGTTGTGTGGGACCTGCCCATTCCGTGTTATCCTGGAGGCTTTGTTCACTTCTGGGAGCTTGTTGGTCCCCGGTCCCTGAACATATGCTGTCATAAGAATGCGCGCTCTGTGTTTAATTGCACTTACCTTTGTGTAATTCGCCACACACACAAGGCAATTCTTTCCCAAATACAAATTATGAAATGAATGTCTTATGGATATATATGATGAAAACAAATCCTTGGGATGTGCACTTTTATTTTGAATTAATTAATTAAGAGCAAAATCCTGAAGAAAGCAGCAAATAGAGAACTGGCAACTTTGTGGGCTGTGCTATCATCACTAGTTGGTTCCTCCGGGAATTAACAGCTAGCAGCAAAAATCCACTCTGTGAATATATTATGAATCATTATTTATTCCATTTAAACAGAATCAAAGTAAAGAAAATATATCAAATGCATATCTAATTATGATTGTTTATCATCTTCTGTCTTGACCTACGTCTTCATGTTAACCCATTCACCCTAGCAGAGAGGAAACAGGAGACAGACTTGTTTCATCCAGGTCTCCTTCGACATCATTTATCTCAGTTTCATTACTGACAGGGAATCTGTGTTCTCTTTCCTTTTCCTTAATTCTTGAATTCACCTTCAGAAATTATACCGGGAAGTGGTTGGGGAATTTCTTAGCCTCCTTTTTTATTCTCTGCCAATGTATGTGGGGAGAAGAAGTCTTCCCACTGTTACCAAACTTTATAAATTTCTTGAAATCAGGCAAAGTGTTCCACTACATGATGACTCTATTATGATTACTAATTGTTTTTAAAGGACCCACACACATTGCATTAATTGCCTTTTCCATGATATATTAAAGGTCACTCAGAAGAATATCTAAAACGATATTTCCATTTCAGTTTTTAAATATTTCAAAGTTAAAGTCACTTCAGAACGTAAAACAGTTTAAGGATTCCTACCAGAAGCCAACAGTGTGTTTTAAGTTGTAGGGATGTGATTGCAAAATCTAGCAGGTGGTGATATTTCATTCTTTGGATCTTTGAGGGTCATGTGTTTAGTTAGAATCTCCCTTCTTCATGTGGTACTCCTGAAAACTTTAAAATTATTTCCTTTTCCCCCCTAACATTGCAAAAGTAGTGCTGAGTATAAGAAAAAACACCTTTACCATCACATTTACCCATTTAATGTATTTGTATTTCACCTCCTTCTTTCCTATTAAATTATTAAAGTGCTGCTTAAATCATTGCCCCCACCTTTTCTTTGGATCCCATTCCTTGCCCCTTATTTTTCCAGGACACTGTTTCTGCTATATCTCTGTTTTCCAGCTCCCACTCTAGTTCCATGCTGCTCTTTATAGCAGAACTCCTCAGAACTTTATAGCAGAACTCCTCATTACCTGCCTCTGCATCTTTTGTTTACGTTTCCTCCTGAATCTGTTTCAGGTGGACTTTCCTCAACCAACTCCACTGAAACAGATCTTTTCATTGCCATCTGTAAGTCTGAATTGCCAAATCCAGTGGCCATATCACCTCACAGCAGTCAAGCAATGGTATTCAGCCCATTTGATCCATTTTTCTTTTTAAAACACTTTCCTCAGATGTCTTGCAGGACATTATTCTTTCATTTTTCTTCTTATATAACTGGATACTCCTTCTTAGTCTCCTTTGCTCTTACCTCTCTACTCCCTAAATATTTATGTGGTCAGCCCTTAGACCACTTTTTGGTCTATTTATATAAGCTTTGTCAGGTGACCTCATCCTATTTCATGTCCTTAAATACTATGTGTACATTGACAGATCTCAATTTGTATTTCCAGCGCTGATCTTTTTCCTGAAGTTTACATTGACGTGCCTGATTTGTTATATTTATATTTAGGTGTTTGAAGTAGTACCCTTAAGTTTTCCAGTGTCAAACTCATGGTTTCTATGTTCCAAATTTGCTCCTTCCATGATGCTACCCTTCAGTACATGACAACAGAATTCTACCAACTTGGAGTTATCTGTATCTTCTCTCCTATTATAATCCAACCTAATCTAATTCTGAAATACCTTTAAAATAATACTCCAAAGCCAACCACTTTTCATCTCCTCCACTGTCACCATACTATAAGCTGCTACAGTTTATCACCTGTATTACTGCCATAACCTAATTCATACCCCTGTATCTATTTGTGGTGTTATAAAAAAATTTAGAAAAAAGGACAAAGAAAGTAAGGTATATATTCTGTGGGTATCAATTAGATTTAAATAAATCTAAGGTATTTTTTCTTTTCAGCAGATTGGAGTTTGGTTTTCAGTTTTTGTTGAAACTATACAGAAAAGGAACTCCAGAAATCTACACAGGGAACTCCTTGAGTCTTTGAGTACTGAACTGTGCAAGTCAAGAGTAAGATTCCACAGGACCTTGAAAAGAATGAAAAATAGGGAAGAACCACCATGAGAGATCTTGAAACTGAATACTTACCAGGGCTGGAACAAGGCTAAGAGACCAGTGAGTCTGGTCAATCAGAATGAAGAGATCATGTTAGGAACTCAGGAAATTCCATAGAGAACTCAGGTATGACAAAGAAGTAGAGCTAAACATACAGTGGTAAACATGTTGGTAAATATAAAAGAATTTATTATATTTTCATTTAAAATAATTTCCTTAAAAATTTTAAATGTATTTTCCTTTAAAGCAAAATCAGAGCAATGTGTATGGGGTTTGTAATATAGGGAGGAGTAAAATTCATGACCGTAATAGCAAAAATAATGAGATTAGAGACTGTGATAAATTAAAGATACATATTTGCTAATAGAATACCTATTTAGAGATAATTAAGTGAAAGCTGAAGAAAGATATAATTTAATACCCCAAATTTTCAATCCAAATGATTGAAGGAAACAAAAAGAAAACAAAATAAAGAACCTATGAGATAAATAGAAAACTGACTGTAAAGGTACATAGACTTAATGCCACCTATATCAATAATTATATTAAATGTAAATACACCAAAAAATGACAATTGTAAGGCAGTGACCCCCAGAAAGGATAAAACAAGGCAATTCTCAACTGTATACTTTCTGTAAGAAACACACTTTAATTATACACAGATAATTTAAAAGTAAAGGGATAAGAAAGTATATACCATGTAAACTCTAGGAATAAGAAAGCCAAAGTTCCTATATTAATATCAAACAAAGTTGACATTAATATAAGAAATATTACCAAAGATAAAGGTGGTATTTCTCAATGACAAAATAATAAACTAATCAAAAAACATAATAAGCCTAAAAGTGTAGGCCCAAAATGTGAAAGATTTAAAACAGATGAAGCAAACACTTGCAAACCTGAAAGGAGAAATAGATAAAGCCACAAGTAAAGCTGGTAATTTCATATGTCTGTGTTAGTAATAGAAAAAGTAGAGAGAAAATCAGGAAGTAAGTACAATACTTAAATGACACTATTACCCAATTTAACATAATTAACATTTATAGAATTGTGCATCCAGCCACTGCAGAATACAATTACTTTCAATTATACATGGAATGTTAACCAAGACAGACCATATGCTTGTCCATAAAAGTCTCAATAAATCTAAAAGAATGGAAATCACTCAGTATATTCTCTAACAACACAAAATAAAATAGGAATAAAAAAAATATATCTGGAAAACCCCAAATATTTAGAAAGTTTACAGAATACTTCTAAACAACTCATGAGTCAAAGAGGAAATTACAAGGGAAATTAGAAGCTATTTGAAACTGAATGAAAAAGAAAATACAACCTATTAAAATTTGGGGGTTGCAGCAAAAGCAATATTTTGAGGAAAATTTGTGCTTTGGATACTTACTTTAGGAGAGAAGTTTGAAATCAGTGTCTAAGCTTCTGAGTTTGTACCTTAAGAAGCTCAAAAAATAGTAAATTTACCTAAGGAAGTAGAAGGAAGGAAACAATAAAAATAAGAATAGAAATAAAAAGAATAGAAAACTATGGAAGATGGAGATAACCAATACAGTAATCAGCAATCAACTTGAATGACAACACTCAAGTCTCCTCAAATTAATAGTCACAAACATCCAGCATATTAATTATATGCATGTATCACTAAGCTTTCTCTGATTTCGTTTATATGTCATTTGGTTTGAAAGGTCATTACTTTGACAGAAAGTGTTCCAGGAAAGGAGATGTTATTTTTATAATTCCCAGATTAGATCTACTGTCTAAAGACCTTATTAGGCTGAGACAGTTGGTTAGAATTGTGAACCTGTAAAATAAATAGTTTTTGGCTTTGATACCTATAAAGGAAAATAGTTTTGCTAGAAATGTGTAGGCTGAATCTATCTGGGTTTTTAGAAATAGGATAGAACTTAACATAAGTATTCATTTACTCTACATGGAGGTGAGTACTGCCAAATGATGGCAAGAGCCGAGCCAGTCAGGGTCTCTGGCAGTTTAGCACACTGTGGAGCTTTATGGAAACACAGATGCTTGTCTAAACCCAACCTGGCCCCCAAGGGTGTTGCTTTACCAAGCCCTCCAGGCGATTCCTAGGAAGCTAAACTATAAGAAGCACCAACTTAGAACATCTCAATTATGGTAGTTATTATTGTCTGCTAGACTTTTAACCAAGTAGTCTAGTATGCATAAACCTCAGGAATCTATTAGATTTCTAACAGAAAGTCAACGGAAGTTTCAACAACCCTTCTCTGTCTTCGGACTTTGAGACAGGACAAGTGAATATTAAGATAGATTTGATTGGGAAGAATTTATGTTCTGTGGTTCAAATGAGATGTCCTAAGAGCAGGTTTCTTTATTCTCTTAGAAACATGTTAAACAATGCACTAATGCAATCCCTCCCCCCACCCCCCTTTTTTCTTTCCTGTTTCTTTCTGCTTTCTCTTCCGTATCTCCTGTTTATGGAGGACCACCACCACCTGATGACAAAATGCTACTTGCTTTTTAATCCAAATATAATGGATAATCTAGGAATCAAAAAAATCCTTTCCCATAGCATTATAGTATCAGTCAATATTATAAGTTTTAAACCGAAAGGCATATAAACAAAATCAGGGAAAGCTCGGAGATGCATAAATTTCACATACTGTGTATTAATATGCTGGACATTTGTGACTATTGCTTTGGGGGTCTTGAGTGTTGCTATTCAAGTTGATTCCTACTTTCATTAAGATGCCATTACATTTTTTAAACAGTTTGGGCATTTGGGAACCATGTGGAAATCACATATTCTGCACAAAAAGCTCCCTTTACAGCTCATTTATTTTTATATCTGAAGTCCCTTGCTTTTGATGCGTGTTTTATTTACGCTGATGAGATTTGTTTAGTGTGCAGTAAGTGACAGAGGGGAGAGGAAGAGTCCTAGGTCGCCCTTTCTAACCTTTCACATTCTTGTCAGACTTAATGTTAAAAGCTGTATTTCTTACCCTTGCAGAGGAAAATCAAAAATGTCGTGTGTCTGCCAGCCACACTGAAAGTAAACTAGTTATGCAGCAAAACTCTTTTCAAAATATAATTTCACTGTATAATATCATTTGAATTTGCATCCTGCAAAAGAGTGATTATCAGTTGTATGGAATTTAGTAGTGTTAGCTTTAAACTGGGAAAATGCAGCAAAACTATAATTCTATGATCACTCAGAACAGTATATACTGATAGAACTTCCCTGCACTCCTGCTCAACTGTCATTCACTCACCCTTTGCATAGAAAATGGGAATGACTGATTCCTCTGGGAAACAAAACTTACATGTTTTGTACTACAAGGAAAATAATAATAACAATGTTTCTCTCTTTATAAGGCCCTCTTCTTCTGAATGAGGTGAAGTGGTTTATGCATAGGATCTGCAGAATCCTCCCAGGATCTCAGAGAGGAAAGGAGCAAGTTCTGTGTACTTCTGTCTTAAATATCTAGAACACAGATACAAAACAGCAAGCAGAGCTACCAAGAAAATAGTTGATTTTTTAAAATCCAAGTCTAGTATACTGTTTGTGTTATTTCTAATTGAATGTGAGGAAATGTGCATTAAGCTGGAAGGTTATAAAACTAAATTATATATGTTACATGGATAGAACTGAGAGTGTTTCTGTATTAGGAAAACTAGAAAACTGACCCCGGTTCTTGGCACAGAGAAGGTGTTCAGATTTATAGAACAATGTGCAGGAATACTAAACATATGGTCAGGGCCCCACAATCAGTTGTTACAGACCCAGAGCGCCTATTTAGTTTCCTCCTTTAAGAAACCACCTTGTTCAGAAATTAACTCCATGAAGTGAATCTTTAAAGAAGGTACATAATTGCAAATGCCAAACCATTTTTATAATTATTTTTATTCAAAGGAGTAAAGGGAAATGTGCATCAGGCAGGTAGATGAGCTCTTTTGAAATTACAGTGAAACATAGCAGGCAACACGGTAACTACCTCTGACAACTGCATAGGCAGGTATACTTTACATTATATGCTTTGAGATCTTGAAAACTGATGTTTTTTCCCAATTTAATGATATTTTCTAGTGATTTCAATTCATTTCAAATGTCTTATATTTGTGGGAATTGAAGGTCTAGTCTTATAAATTAGTTTGACATTTTTTGCTGTGAACATTTTTCACTAGTTATTGATTTAGAAATAAATATCTGTTTTGCTGAAGTGACTCTGTGCTTCTCCTGTTATTTATATTTTAATAATATTTACTAGCTTTGAAATATAGTAAAATATGGGCTAAAAGCAAAAACAGCCTATTATATCCCATACAAAGAACATCATTTTAACATGACAGTAAATGTGTGTGATTAAAAATTCAAAAAGTATGGAAAGCTTTAATATGAAAGGTGCTATCTTCCCTTGAAAACAGTTTGGTGGTTCCTCAAAAATTAGAAATTGAACTACTGTAAGATCCAGCAATGCCACTTCTGGGGATATATCCAAAGGAAATGAAATCACTTTCTCATAGATCTGTACCCCCATGTACATTGCAGCATTATTTGTAATAGCCCAGTACCAGAAACAACCTGAGACCATCAATGGGGGAATGGATACATATACTTACTCTTTAACTGATTTGTGTGTTCATTTTAAAAATATTTCTTCCATTTATTAGATTATCATTTTCTTTGAGTTTCATAAGGTGAAAGTTCAGTTCATTGAATTTGAACCTTTCTTCTTAGTTGATTTATGAAACTAAATTTTCTTAACACTGTTTTTGCTGAATTCCACACATTTTATTTTTTTGGCCTTTTCATTTAGATTCAGCAAAAATGTTTTCTGATTTCCTTGGTGAATTCAGCTTTGATACATGACACAGCTTGAACTATATTGTTTAATATACTATTTTAGGGACTTTCTAATTAGTTTGTATTTATTGATTTTTAATTTAATTATGTTGTAGTCTGAGAATATATTCTTGTAAAAGTTCTATCCTTAAAAATTTCCTAGGGACTGTTGTGTCTATGCAAAAAAAAAATGTTTACTTGGCAGGTTTTTGGTGTATATTCTATATCAATCAGATCATGTTTACTGTTACTATTGTTCAAGTATTTTATGTCCTTATTTATTATCTATTTTATCAGTTTTGCAAGAAGACTTTTAGAGTAATTGATTGTAATTGTGGATATATGTATTTCTCTTTTCAGTTCTATTTTTATTTTTAAGCTCTGTTATTTGATTAAGTATTTAGGATTGATATGTTTTCTTGATGAATTAACACCATTATGAGTTGTCCCTTTTTATCTCTGCTAATACTCTTTTTCTTGAAGCATGTTTACCTTAGATTAATACAGCCTCTCTAGCTTTCTTGTTCTTGGAAAGTGCATGATGGACATTTTCCTTCTTCTCACTTTCAACTTATATCTGATTTTTTATATATGGGCAATTTATAGTCTGGTCTTATTTTATAGCCAGTGTGACAATATCTGCCTTCTAATTAGTGTGTTTAGACTTTTTACATGGAATTTGATAATTACTAGGTGAGATTTCATTGTGTCATTTTGTTTTCTGTTTATCCCATCTATTCTTAATTACATTTTTTCCTTTTTTACTGCCATTATAGTTGGTTTTATGTTTCAGCTTGGCTAGGCCATAGTCCTCAGTTACTCTACCCTTCACACCACTGACCAATGTGCTGCTGTCTGGGTATTTGTAGATGTGGTTAACATTTACAGCTAGTTGACTGTAGGTAAAGGGGATTATCCATAATAACTGAATAGCCTTCATAATCAGTTGAATAAGAATGAAAACAAGAAAAGAAAAAAAAAAGGTTTCCCTGAAGAATAAACACCCCCCTGTGGACTGGAGCATCTCTTCCTGCCTGAGAATTTCCTGCATGTCATCCTGTCCTACAAAATTAAAACTTACCTACTTAGCCTCCACAATGGCATAAACCAATTTCATGACATAAATTCCTATCCCTGTCTGTATGTGTATCTGCTTATGTATACACACACATACATATACACACACCACATACACATACATATATATATATGTATAAATTGTTTCTTTCATAGAAACCTGGCACACATTTTCCTTCTAAGAGCATCTCTAAAGGAACAGAATCTTAAGGATGTTTTCTGAATTGGTTCTGGGTTTATTTTTTTATTTTACTTCTATTTTTTATTTTCATATTGTTAATGTACAATTACTTGAACAACATTATGGTCACTATACTCCCCCCATTATCAAGTACCCACCACATACCTAATTACAGTGACTGTCCATCAGCGTAGTAAGATGCAATAGAATCATTATTTGTCTTCTCTGTGTATACTGCCTTTCCCGTTTCCCCCCACCTCTGCATTATGTGTGCTAATCATAATGCCCCGTTTTCTCCCTTATCCCTCCCTTCCCACCCATCCTCCCCAGTCCCTTTCCCTTTGGTAACTTTTAGTCCATTCTTTGGTTCTGTAAGTCTGCTGCTGTTCTGTTCCTTCAGTTTTTTCTTTGTTATTATATGCCACAGATGAGTGAAATCATTTGATACTTGTCTTTCTCCGCCTGGCTTATTTCACTGAGCATAATACCCTCTAGTTCCGTCCATGTTGTTGCAAATGGTAGGATCTGTTATCTTCTTATGGCTGAATAATATTACATTGTGCATATTTAGCACATCTTCTTTATCCTTCTTTAAGTGATGGACACTTAGGTTGCTTCCATTTCTTGGCTCTTGTTAAGTAGGGCTGTGATAAACATAGGGGTGCATATGTCTTTTTCAAACTGGGCTGCTGCATTCTTAGGGTAAATTCCTAGGAGGGGAATTCCTGGGTCAAATGGTATTTCCATTTTGAGTTTTTTGAGGAACTTCCATTCTGCTTTCCACATGGTTGAACTAGTTTACATTCCCACCAGCAGTGTAGGAGAGGGTTCCCCTTTTTCCACATCCTTGCCAACATTTGTTGTTTGTCTTTTGGATGGTGGCCATCCTAACTGGTGTGAAGTGATATCTCATTGTGCTTTTAATTTGCATTTCTCTGATGATTAGTGATGTGGATCATCTTTTCATATGTCTGTTGGCCATCTGAATTTCTTCTTTGGAGAAATGTCTGTCTGTTCAGCTCCCCTGCCCAGGTTGGCTTATTTGCTTTTTATTTGTGGAGGTGCATGAACTCTTTATATAATTTGGATGTTAACCCCTTTTCAGATATGTCATTTATGAATATATTCTCCCATACTGTAGGGTGTTTTTGTTCTACTGATGGTATCCTTTGCTGTACAGAAGCTTTTTATTTTGATATAGTCCCACTTGTTCATTTTTCTTTTGTTTCTCTTGCCTGGGGAGATATATTCATGAAGAAGTTGCTCAAGTTTATGTCCAAGAGATTTTTGCCTATGTTTTTTTCTAAGAGTTTTATGTTTCATGACTTACACTCAGGTCTTTGATCCATTTTGAGTTTACTTTTGTGTATGGGGTTAGACAATGATCCAGTTTCATTCTCTTACATGTAGCTGTCCAGTTTTGCCACCAGTTGTTGAAGAGGCTGGCATTTCCCCATTGTGTATCCATGGCTTCTTTATTGTATATTAATGACCATATATGGTTGGGTTTATATCTGGTCTCACTAGTCGGTTCCATTGGTCTGTGGGTCTGTTCTTGTGCCAGTACCAAACTGTCTTGGTTACTGTGGCTTTGTAGTAGAGCGTGAAGTCAGGGAGCATAATTCCCCCTGCTTTATTGTTCCTTCTCAGGATTGCTTTGGCTATTTGGGGTCTTTTGTTGTTCCATATGAATTTTAGAACTATTTGCTCTCATTCATTAAAGAATGCTGTAGGTATTTTGATAGGGATTGCATTGAATCTGTATATTGCTTTGGGCAGGATGGACATTTTGACAATATTAATTCTTCCTAGCCAAGAGCATGGGATGAATTTCCATTTATTAGTGTCCTCTTTAGTTTTTCTTAAGAGTGTCCCATAGTTTTCAGAGTATCACTCTTTCACTTCCTTAGTTAGGTTTATTCCTAGGTATTTTACTCTTTTTGATGCAATTGTCAATGGAATTGTTTTCCTGATTTCTATTTCTGCTAGCTCATCGTTAGTATGTAGGAATGCTACAGATTTCTGTGTATTAATTTTGTATCCCACAAATTTGCTGAATTCAGATATTAGATCTAGTAGATTTGGAGTGGATTCTTTAGGGATTTTTATGTACAATATCATGTCATCTGCAAACAGGGACAGTTTGACTGCTTTCTTGCCAATCTGGGTACCTTTTATTTTTTTGTGTTGTCTGTTTGCCATGGCTTGGACCTCCAGAACTATGTTGAATAAAAGTGGGGAGAGTGGGCATCCTTGTCTTGTTCCTGATCTTAAAGGAAAATCTTTCAGTTTCCTGCTGTTAAGTATAATGTTAGCTGTGGGTATGTCATATATGGCCTTTATTATGTTGAGGTACTTGCCCTCTATACCCATTTGTTGAGTTTTTATCATGAATGAATGTTGAATTTTGTCGAATGCGTTTTCAGCACCTATGTATATGATCATGTAGTTTTTGTCCCTCTTTTTGCCGATGTAGTGGTTGATGGTAATGGATTTTCGAATGTTGTGCCATCCTTGCATCAGTGGGATGAATCCCAATTGATCATGATGGATGATCTTTTTGATGTATTTTTGAATTTGGTTTGCTAATATTTTGTTGAGTATTTTTGTATCTATGTTCATCAGGGATACTGATCTGTAATTTTCTTTTTTTGTGGTATCTTTGCCTGGTTTTGGTATTAGGGTGATGTTGGCCTCATAGAATGAGTTTGGGAGTATTCCCTTCTCTTCTACTTCTTGGAAAACTTTAAGGAGGATGGGTATTAGGTCTTCACTAATTATTTGTTAAAAGCAGCAGTAAAATCATCTGGTCCAGGCGTTTTGTTCTTAGGGAGTTTTTTGATTGCCAAATCAATTTCTTTGCTGGTAATTGGTCTATTCAGATTTTCTTTTTCTTTCTGGGTCACCCTTGGGAGGTTGTATTTTTCTGGAAAGTTGTCCATTTCCTCTAGGTTATCCAAGTTACTACGATATAATTTTTCATAGTATTCTCTCATAATTCTTTGTATTTCTGTGGTGTCCATACTGATTTTTCTTTCTCAGTTCTGATTCTTTTCATGTGTGTAGACTGTCTTTTTTTCTTGATAATTCTGGCTAGGGGTTCATCTATTTTGTTTATTTTCTCAAAGAACCAGCTCTTGGTTTCATTGCTCTTTTTCTATAGCTTCATTCTTCTCAATTTTATTTATTTCTTCTCTGCTCTTTATGTCCCTCCTTCTGCTGACTTTGGCCTCATTTGTTCTTCTTTTTCCAGTTTCAATAATTGTGAATTTAGTCTGTTCATTTGGGATTGTTCTTCTTTCCTGAGGTAGGCCTGTACTGCAGTATATTTCCCTCTTAGCATGGCCTTGGATGCATCCCACAGATTTTGCAGTGTTGAATTATTGTTGTCACTTGTCTCCATATATTGCTTGATCTCTGTTTTTATTTGGTCATTGATACATTGATTATTTAGGAGCATGTTAGTTAACCTCGTGTTCATAGGCTTTTCCATTTTCTTTGTGTAATTTACTTCTAGTTTCATTCCTTTGTTATCTGAGAAGCAGGTTGGTACAATTTCAGTCTTTTTGAATTTACTGTGGCTCTTTTTGTGACCTAGTGTATGATCTATTCTTGAAAATGCTCCATGTGCACTTGAGAAGAATGTGTATCCTGTTCCTTTTGGATGGAGTGTTTTGTAGATGTAGATTAGGTCCATCTGTTCTAATAGGATGTTCAGTGCCTGTCTCTCTTCACTTATTTTCTGTTTGGTTGATCTGTCCTTTGGAGAGAGTGGTGTGTTGAAGTCTCCTAAAATGAACTCATTGTATTCTATTTCCCCCTTTAATTCTGTTAGTATTTGTTTCACGTATGTAGTTGATCCTGTGTTGGGTGCACAGGTATTTATAATAGTTATATCCTCTTGTTGGACTAACCCATTTATCATTATGTAATGTCTTTTCTCTCTTGCTACTCTCTTGGTTTTGAAGTCTATTTTGTCTGATACAAGCACTGCAACTCCTGCTTTTTTCTCACTATTAGTTGCATGAAATATTTTTTTTCCATCCCTTTACTTTCAGTCTGTGTATGTCTTTTGTTTTGAAGTGAGTTTCTTGTAGGCAGCATATAGACTGGTCTTGTTTTTTTTATCCATTCAGTGACTCTATGTCTTTTGATTGGTGCATTCAGACCATTCACATTTAGTGTGATTATCAATAGGTATGTACTTGTTGCCATTGCAAGCTTTAGATTCTTGGTTACCAAAGGTTCAAGGGTAATTCCCTTACTATCTAATAGTCTAATTATACTCACTTCATGTGCTATTACAAACACAATCTATAGGTTTTTTTTCCCTCCTTTCTCTTCCTCCTCCACTCTTTGTGTGTTATGAATCATATTCGTTACTCTGTCTATTCCTTGGGTGACATCTATTTAGCTTTAAGAATACTTCCATCTATAGGAGTCCCTCCAAAGTGCATTGTAGAGGTGGTTTGTGGGGGGTAAATACTCTCAGCTTTTTCTTATCTAAAAATTGTGTAATCCTTCCTTCAAGTGATAACCTTGCCGTGTATAGTATACTTGGTTCAAGGCCCTTCTTTCTGCTTCATTGCTTTAAATATATCATGCCACTGCCTTCTGGCCTGTAAGGTTTCTGTTCAGAAGTCTGATGATAGCCTGATGAGTTTTCCTTTGTATCTGATCTTTTTTCTCTCTCTAGCTGTTTTTAAAAGTCTGTCTTTATCCTTGATCTTTGCCATTTTAATTATTGTATGTCTTGATGTTGTCTTCCTTGGGTCCCTTGTGTTGGGAGATCTCTCCACCTCCATGGCTTGAGAGACTATCTCCTTCCCCACATTGGGGAAGTTTTCAGCAATTACCTCTTCAATGATGCTTGCTATCCCTTTTTCTCTCACTTCTTCTTCTGGTACCCTTATAATATGAATATTATTCTGTTTGGATTGGTCACACAGTTCTCTCAATTCTTAGAGATTCTTTTTTTTCTCTGTGCCTCAGCTTCTTTGTATTCCTCTTCTCTAATTTCTATTCCATTTACCGTCTCTTCTGCTACATCTTGTCTGCTTTTTAAATCCCTCCATTGTATGTTTCATTTCAAATATGGAATTTCTTAATGATTGAATCTCTGACTTAAAGTCATTCCTGAGTTCTTCAATATTTTTCTGTACCTCCATAAGCATGTTTATGATTTTTATTTTGAACTCTCTTTCAGACAGATTGGTGAGTTTAGTTTCATTTGACCCTTTTTCTGGGGTTTGTGAGATTTTGGTCTGAACCATGTTCTTTTGACATTTCATATTTCTGTGTAGTGCCCACTAGTGCCCAGAAGCTCCAGTCTCTGGAGCTGCTCAGCCCCTAGAGTGAGGTTGATGGTCATAGGGGAGTGGAGCTGGTGCCTGGGGGGAGGAGAGATCTGTTTCCTGATTCCTGTCTGCAGTGCCTGTCTCCAGTGTCAGAGCCAGTGGGCCAAGCACACAGGTGTAAGCCTCTGTACTTTGCATCTCTAGCTGTTGTAGGCAGGGCCTCACTGTGGTGGCCTGATGCTAGCACAGTGACTGCAGCTTTGGGAACTGGTGCCTGTAGGCTAGGAGGAAGGTGCAGGAGGCAGCGTGTCACAGTGGGTGGGGGCCTCGGAGCTGAGTAAGCAGCCAGGGGTTGGGGCACCTGAAGCTCCTCAAAGTTCCCAATCTGCTGGGCAGAGGGTGCCCAGATGACCTTGTCCAGCTCTCCCCTCACCTGCGCAGTAAGCTCCATGCAACCCCCACCCATTCAGCAGCCCTCTTGCTGCTAGGAAGCCTCTCAGACCGCCTGCCTTTCCTCTAACACAGAGCGGCTGGCTGTGGATCCCCATCCTCCACAAGCGGCTGGATTCTCAGTCTCTCAAGCACTCCACCTGTCTGAGCTCCCCAACGTCCAGACCACAGGGTGTAGGTTTCTGCTCCCAAAGCAGCCCTCCAGTTCCAGGTTTTCAACAGTTCTAGGCTTCCACCCCCTCCCTGCCTCCGTTTCTCTTCTTCCTGCCAGTGAGCTGGAGTGGGGGAAGGGCTCGGGGCCGCTGGATTAAGACTTTCGTTAGTTACCTGGTTTCTGCTCTGTTCATGAGGTCTGTGTGCAGTCTGGTTCAGCCTTTTTTCTTGTTGCTGTTTTAGGGTTAGTTGTATCGACTAACTACATGTTTATACTGTTTGTAGTTTTGGGAGGAGTTCTCCGTCTTACCTCTCGCTGCCATCTTGAATCTCCATTGGTTCTGGGTTTTTTAATTTGGTTATCTAATACAATTAGATTCAAAGGCACTAAAGACTGTTTCCAGTGGTAAAGAAGACACTGGTAATCTAGGATATGATGTGACAATAGGTGAGTAAAATATCATCATTGGGGACTACTAATTAGACACTGTATGGACTGAATATTTGTGTCCTCCAAAAATTCATATGTTGAAACCTAATCCCAGCTGTGATGGTATTTGGAGGGTGGGGACTTTGGGAAGAAATTAGGTCATGAGGGTGGAGCCCTCATGAATGGGATTACTGCCCCTAGAAGAAGGTGCCAGACCATTGGCTTACTCTCCTCATCCCAGACTTTTAGCCTCCAGAACTGTGAGAAATAAAGTTCTGTTGTTTATAAGCCACTTCATCTGTTTCTTTGTTATAACAGCCCAACAAAGAATAATGTGCATAGAAGACAAGTTGGCCATGTGTTCAAAGTTAAAAGCAGCATTTATATATTTAAACTCTTTATGTGAAAGTGATAGCATTTAATACATATAAGGTCAGTGTCTGAGAATAATAGGTCAGTTATGCTAAACATAAAATATTGAAAAGTGGAAGTTAAGTATATTAGTTCATGTTAGTTATATTATTTTCATTATTTCTATTTTATTAATTTACCTTTTCTTGTATTTATTCTTCTTATTTATATTCAGCCTGCTGCTTCTGCTATGTATAATACATTTTTCAAGCTGAATTTGCAATTTCTTCATGGTGTTTAATTACAAGTTTTACCGCAACTTCTCCTCCAGGTTGAAATACCCTCAAGGCATATTCTCAAAACGAGTGACAAATAATGTGTTGATATGTAGCATGTGATGTTTCAGTGTGTATATAATATGTTACCGCAGGTTTTAAAGGTAAAGTTTGGATAAACATGTGCAGAATGATCCAACCATCTTCTCTGGTTCCCATGAGCTCTGTGACATATCTTTTGGTGAAATAATCTCTTAGGACCCTCTCTTCCAATTATAAAATATATTTATTCTAAATTTTCATATTTTAAGAGAAGTCTAAATGGCAAAAATAAATATAGCATGGCTGGTAACTATTCATTGATCTGCTTTATTTACCACAATTCCAGCTTCATATATAATATGTAGTTTTTATATTGAAGCTTTACACTAAGATTAGTCTCTACATTTTCTGAACAGTGGAAATAGAAGAGGGGTTTAATATGACAGCTGTTGATTTAGTATGCTCTAACGGGGTGTGAATTTTCTTCTTGACTGTGTGCTTCATACTTTGGAAAGCACTGAGCATTTGCCTGAGGCCTGTAAGGATCACACTTTTGGTTCAAAATGCCATAATATGTATTGTGCAATTCTTTGTGCTTGATTTAAAATAAAAGAAAATCCTGTGGAAGTTTCCCTCATTAATCTACCCACTTTGATTCAACAGATTTCTCAGAGCTATGAAATGATTTGGTGACATAAGTAAGCCTAATGGCCATCAATACTTGAAACCGGAGGGTAATTTATTTTGACTGATCTCGTTATTCTAAAGCATGAATAACCAAGGACAGAACTTCTCAAAATTAAACTTCCTTGTTAGTCCCACTTATAACATTTCTCTGTTTCTTATTCCAGTATTACCATGAAGAATTCACCATTATCTTTATAGTTTTAATAAGGAAGAAATGTTTATTTAGGATTAATGTGACATTTTAAAAATCAGCAAAGCTATCTGCTGTTTCTTTCACAAATACAAAGTTTTCACCTAGTAACGATTCACCATCTCTTCTGCAATGTAGGATTTTCATCTCGTGCATGTGAAGCAAATCTGTATCTCTAAATCTCAGATTTTCATCTTTCTTTCATAAATCATATCTAATTTTCCTTTGTCTTCTGGACATAGATTCCTTATTGGGCACACACCTCAAAACTACTTCTTTCTCCTTAATTTGTGTCTATAAGCTCAATATTTTCCCAATCATCAAGACTTTAAAACTGAGTTAATTCTTCCTTCTCACCTTCCTCTTGCTGGTTTCACTGTCCTGTGCATTCTGATTGCTTCTTAAATCTAAGCTGTGACGTTTGATGTCTCCTGCTGACTTTCATTACTTTATACTTGGTCTATTTAAATAATGTATTTTTTCCTTGTGATCCAACTTTAATATTACTGCTTAATTGTTTTCAGCAATGTTCAGTTTGTTACCATGCTCCTGCTTGAAAAGTGTCCATTCCTTCCCACTGCCTCCTAAGGTGCATCAGGTCAGGCAGGATCCTTGGGACTCTTTCTGCTTCCCGGGTTAGTCTTTTGTAGAAGTTTCAGAGAGGGGACGCCTATGCAGCTCCTGTTAGTTAACCTTGTCTTCTCACCACCCAAAGTTATGTCTGGAGACTGTTTGCATAAATCTGGGCTCTGAAGATAACAGGGCTAACACAACACAGAAGAAACAATACAGGGAGTGGCAATGGCTGATTGCCCACATCTCTGAAGTGAGGCGGTCATGCAGATGGCCGAGATGCCTCATTGGAACATGGGATTTTACCCAGAGAGTAATCACAATGATTTTTAAAAACCGAATTAGAGATAAGGAATAACTGCTTAGCTAGTCACTAAAACAAGCATTCTCTTTATGCAAGAGTGATATCAAAAATCTTTTACTGCTGAGGAATCTCATTTATCCCAACTGGGCTCCTTAGGACTTGAGTGTCTGAACACAGGAAGGGAAAGATAACTTGTGGTGGTGGCAGCTCTCTAACCTTTGAACAGAATCATAACTGGTAAGAAAAAGCCAATTTAATGCATTACTATTCTGAAATTATCTTGTGAACTGAGATAAAGATCTAATACAATACAACTTTAAGATTTATATAGGGTTCTCCATAATATAGCCTACTCATTTTCCAGGGTCACTGCCCATAATTTCTTTACAAATGCACTACATTCCAGCTTTGCTTAATCATGTGCCCAAACTCTACTTACTGCCTGGCCAGGTTGTCCTCGGCGGTCGGTAGGCTATTTAATAGGGGAAGGACAACCTCTCCATCAGATACCAGTTTAACAATGCATTTCAAGTTCACAAAATCAACAAAACATGTTTTGGGAAGATAAGATGGGACTATTTGTGTCCGTTCTCAGAAGACACTATGGAACTTAATGCCCTCCTTTCATTGCCCATTGGCTATAATCAGTATCCTTCCAACTCCACTCATCTGGTTCCAATGTAACTTATAAGATTAGGTCCAAATCTAGTTTTTTAATCTTCACCATAATTTAGAGATTTCTAAACTATTTTAATCATGTTCTGTAGCATTTGAATCTATCAGGGCTTTCTTCCAGCTCTTTTCATATGATACAACATAGCTCCTTAAAACAAGAGCTGTTTGATTCTAATTTATATTTCTTCCAGGGCATCTTGCCCATAGTAGGTTTTCAATAAGCATTTACTGAGTTGAATGTTGCACAGATTTGTAACTATATCTAGTACATTACATTTTTAGTAAGCAAAAAAAGGGAAAAATAAGGAGGTTCTTTATAAGATAAAAACATGATAAAATTCAAGATATATGTAATTTGGACTAGGATTTATGAAAATGACTTTGTAAAACTTTTCTCTACATTTTTAAAAAAAGAGATAATAGTCATTATATTAAATATGACAGCTGCAAAAACATATCTTAATGAAAAATTAGGTGTGTTTTCTGTCTAAGGGCAAAAATAGAATACCAGAATATATTTATAAGCAATTTATTGAAAAAAAAATAAGTGATTTATATTCTTATGTAAATATTACGAATCACTATTATATTTTCACTAAGATTTATAGGTGAAATTTTTGAAGAACTTTAGTTTTAAAAATACTAAAGTACAAGTAAGTTTCCCTCTGGAAAATACAATGAATATTTTGTGAAAAAGACAATTACATTGAAAAATTGAAATGTGCAGAATGCAAACATGTTACTTTGGTACCCAAATGATGATATAAGATAAATGTTGAAAATGCTGAAAGTAGTCAATTGATTTGGATAAATGAAACTCACAAAGCATTATAATTATATGTTAATAGTGTTGAAGAAAACTTCAGGAAAATCTGTATAAACTTATGAAATATGTTCATTTCAATACTCATGATATCTGACAAACCAAATTGGCAATCTACCTGTTGCTAAAATCAAGATGATTTTCTTTGCTATAACATTGAAATACAATCAAACTTGATAATTTACTCTGACCCACAGTTTACTGCATAATAGAAATAAAAATTCCAGCTTGTGGAATTGGACAGAAGGGATTTATGCCTCCCTCAGTGCCAACCCAGTTACTCAGAGATGCAGGATCTATGAGATCTACTGAACAATGCCATACAAGATAGGATGTAGCTTTCACTGTCTCCTCACATTCATCCTGTAGGATTATAAAGGCGGAATTTAATAATGTGAACCAAGATGGGGGAAGAAAAAGGTCCCTTTTTCGCATAATAACTAATTGGACATATTTTATTAGAAGCTCATTCTTGCCATCTGTGCGTCTTCTGCTCTCTGCATGACTTCCCCACTCTTCTGCCCACAGCCCACTCCTCCAAGAATGGGTCTTAAAGCAGCTGAGTAACTGAAAACCTGTGCTAGAGTCTAAGATGAAAAAGAGGCAGAAGCAGTAGAAGAAAAACTAGAAACTACCCTTAAGGGAAGTGTGGATTTCCTAGTGACAGGAATTGAAAATGTCCTCTAGCTGACATCAAAGGATATGTTAAAGAAAGGCATGGCAGAAGGGGAATCTAATAGGGTAGAGGAGCCACACATAAAGTCTCATCCTCCTATAGAGTCCATATGATCTACTTCTAAATCTCCAAAAATGCCACCAAATAAACTGTCAGTGACCTATCCTTTGATCTAAGCCAAGCTTATCTTACTGCAATACAGGAGACTTAAACTTGCCACCTTGGTATGTTTCTTGGTAGTGCTTCTGAAGAATATGTGTGTGGATGGTGTTGGATTGTCAAGGCTATAGATTTATAAGGTTTTGGTATCTGGTATTAGACAAGTGCAAGTTCATTCATATAGCAACTTCATTATATTGTGTGAAGTTTACAGCAGAATTGTTTAGGATTGGTGGACACAGTGAAGTAAGTGTTTGATGAGTATTTTGATAGGCAGGAGTTTTGCCCAGTTGAGATATATTGCCCTAGTAAAGGGGGCTGTTTACCCTAAGGAGAAATCTGTCGTTCTGAGGGAGAGCTTTCTGAGCAGTATGTTGTTCAGAAAAATCTTTTTTTAGGAAGTTCCTGAATTAAACAATCAAGTTAATCACAGATTTATCTGCTTGTTTTAGAATGTCTTTGAGTAGTAAGGTCTTATTAATACCAGTTTCTGAAATAGTTCTTGATTCTATTAAGCTGTGTGAGTACAGGCAAGGTATTTTAAACATGAATTTGAAAATTCCTCTCAAACCTTAAGTTAAGGCCTATGTTAGACATTATTTTCTACTCTCTCTGTATGTGTAGACATGTATAAGAATTTTTTAACAATAAATAAATCACGAGATACTAATATAATTTCTCAAAGAAGCATATTTTCAATATATAATTTTACATTTTGTATCTTGAAATGAGAATTTTATATAATGGTATGTATGTATGTGTGTGTGTGCATGTATATATATATACATGTATATAAAAAATGAGAATTAGACAAATTTCAAACTAGAAAAGTATTCTCATCTTCATCTTTAATGCAAATAGGTAAAAAATTTAAATATGTAACTACTTCAGTTATTAGGGAAATACAATGAACTAAATAGAGGAAAAAGTTGACATAAAAAACTAAAAGCAAAAAATTATAAAAGGCATCATAATGAGTAAAATTTAGCCCAATCAGAAAATACAAAAAGTACATATTCAAATTCAGTGAGATGCCTTTGTTTAAAAATTACCAAAGATTCAAACATAAGAGTGTCCAGTGATATTTACAAATTTTGAATTGAGACATTTATCCATTGTTTGTGTGACTGTATTTTGTTGCAACTGTTCTAGAGTGCTATTTGGCTATTTTGACCAAATGCATTAAGCATATATTCCATTTCTAGGAATACTCCCCTACAAAACAATCAGAGATGTATATCAGATTTGTGTTGAACAAAGGTCATTATAGAAGTGTCTGTGTATGAGTAGGGTTCCAGCCATCATAGCACATTCTAAGAAGCAGAATAGAGGAGTGAATGAAGAGGAAGGGTAAGGAATATGCACCAGTTTTCCCTTGCAGTTGCAGGAAGAGTTCTCTTACATCTTACTGTGTAGCCCTTTGTCACGTTACATGAGAGGCTGGGAAATGTTTTCGTTTTAGTCAGCTGTGTGTCCTGCTGAAAATCAGCAATTCTATTGTAATGTGAGAAGGGGAGTCTCTTTTGCATTGTTTTACTGAGCAAATTAACTCCCAATTTGTCTCAGTCTCTCCAATCTACTCTATTCTCTCCTTAGAATAACTAAAAGGCTCATTAAAATTTCTTCCAAACAAAGTTACTATTTTCTTTAAAAATAACAAGCTACTATCCTACAATTTAGATGACTATAGTCAACTTGTTAAAAATAACATTCTTTTTTATTTAAAGATACATGTTAAAAACTTGAATTATACAATATTCTGTTTTATATTAAATTGTAAACACATGTGGATATAATTCAGGAAATAAAACAAAAGGCTAACAATCATTTTTTGTATAGTAGGATAAAATGATTTTTGCATAGTATGTACATATTAATTGTTTATATAGTAGGATAACTGGCCTTATACTTAATACATTTTTTACATGTTTTTAAAATAGACACAGTAAAAAACCAGGAGAGAAATATCAATTTCCACATATAATGCCAAGAAATAAACTTATTAATTTGTCATTTATCTTACAAAATGTATTTAGTTATTTTATATTCCCTGTACCAAACTTTGTATACAAACAACCATGGTCTCTCCCTACAAGGTACTTAAACTCCACTGGGAAATGCAGAAACACCCAGGTAAAATTCCACTAGAATGGCTGGGATACACTGGGTAGACATATGCATAGATTGGTATTAATTACAGTTCTAAGCGGATTCATTCTCCCCAAACTGTGGGGATCAGAAAAATATTTGCTCTGAGTCTAAATGTTGAAAAGAAGGGTAGGAGACAAGAAGGTGCCTGTGTGAAGTTGTAAAGGTATAGTTTAAAAAGTTATCCTATTGCAAGAGCTGCATATATACTTACATAACTATTGGAGTGCATGTGTGGGTGCATGAATGTGTATGTGTGCATACACACAAGAGCAAGCATGTATGTGTGAAATAGAGTAAGACTTGGGAGGCTTTCAGAGGGCCAGGAGAGCATGATAGATCATCTCAAGAAGTCTGAATTTGTTGTGAAAGGTTTGTGTAGAGAGTGAAAGATTCCAAGCAGGTAAGTGCTGCCATAAGATTTGCATTTTAGCAAGTGTCTCATCTGATGCCCCTTTGATATGCAGTCCATCTATGGATAACATTAAAACTATACAGGAAAAAAAGCCACACTCAGAGGGGGGGGCATGCCCAAAACATTCCATTAAATTCACTCTATTATTTAACAGAAAATACTTACATTATTCGTCCTCCAATGGTTGACTTGCCAGCATCTAAAAGTAATCAACAATGTGTAAACCAGGTGTAAAAGACAAAAACCCCAAATAGCAACAATTAAATACACCAAATCATTTAGCTGATATAATTACATCTTGCAACAGCCACTGAAATGATAGGAATTTGGGGCACACGCTCTGGCTAGTTACCTTCTTCTTCGTAAAATGAAGCTGCTAAGATCCCCTGCAGTTCAACAATGACTGAGAACTGCTTTACTGATAAAGAAATGAATTTTTGGACAGATTCCTCCCTGACCGTTAGCTTAGAGCACATCAACCACAGAATATAAATCACCCCAGCAGAGCCTCAGTGGACAGCAAGAGCAGAGCAGGACTGAGAGCTCCATTTAGGTGGCCAGCCTGCCTTTCACTCTTAGCAGATACAGGTGTGCTTTTACAAATTTCAAAAGGGTCCTGGCTACTGAAAAAGAAGAGGGGAAGCCAGAGATCAAGAGAAGAAAAAAGGACACATAATCCTGTATTTTCCTTTCACAATTTTGGGAGTAAGTCAGACAGAGAACACCTGAATAAATAAAGTAGGGTGTTTTGTGCTAAACCAGCAACCTGACTAGCATGCAGAACTCACTCCAATTAATTTCTTACATTACGCAAAATCAAACTACTTAGTAAAGTCAATCCTATAAAGTTAACAGAGTAACTGAAGCTCACACACAAAAAATAGGCACATTTTCTAGAATGTTAATAAATGTCATAATATGCTGAGCCATCATCAGTGGTCTAGAGACCAATTATGCATCATACAAATATACTGTAGCTTATTTTCTTCCAGCTTCTATTCCATTATATAACTGTTAATTGGCCCAACCTTCAAGAACAAAGTGCTGGCAATTTTTTGCCAGCTAAAAAATCAAGTTAAAAGTCAAGACATTTAGATCAATTCCAGTTTCACTAAACATCTCCAAGCAGCCAAGTAAGATGTTCTGTTTGTTGTACACAGTAACTCTGGTCATTTCTTATTGCTGTGAACGCAACTTACCTACATGCCTAATGAATGCTACATTTACAAGTTCCTTCTTAGGAGCACCTGGTGGTGCAACCACAGATTTGGGTTTTGGTATCTCCTCTTCCTCCTCCATCATCTCCTGGGCACTTTCCTCTGGGGCCTGCCACCTCCCAAGCAGCCACCCACTGGCTCTGCTTCACTGATTCCTTCTTTGTGCTCCCATGATTCTTCTGGAGACATTTCTGTCTCCCCATTTTCTACAGAAATAAGGTATTTTAACTCAGTATTCTGGTAAAAAATTTAGAGTCTATACTTTAAAACACAGATGCTTTTAAACAACAAATAGAACTTTGCATATTTAGTTCCAGTTTCCAATGTCTAGTGACACATAGGAAAGTATCTTTCACAACAGAAATGGATAATAGCTTTCAAGCTGGCCTCACTGCTGACACCAGAGCTGACTCAGAGACTACGAGAGATTTCTATTTTTATAAAGCTTCATTTCATAAGGACAAACAAAATGTGAACAGCGGATGTATCGTTTGTAACAACCCAGTAACTCCATCATCAAAATGCCCTGACAGTGGAAAAAAAGGGAAAGTTTAAAACCAGAACACAGGATTTAGGGGCTCTTTTCTTTTCCCTCTACAAGTAATATCTTTGGTATCAAATTTTTGTAAATATAAAACCCTTAAAAATAAGAAAGTTACACAAAGGAAGGATTTCTCACAAAGTAAATGGAACAAGTATAACTATTTAAACTGACTAGCATTCTTCCACCCAATTCCTCTATATTGACAACTACTAAATTTATCATGGCATGGTTAATCCAAACACAAAGATTCAATGTCAGTGTTAAATGTAGGCATTACAATAATCATAACACTTACATGTGCACCTTAAATCTTGAGTGAAAGAGTTTCATAATATTATATTAATATGGTCAGAAATTTTCTTACCAACAGGTTCTGAAACTTCCATGCTAACAACTGAATTTGAACCTAGACAAGAAATTGAGATATAATATATATTTACAAAACAATATTTAGCTTTATACACTACAGGCAACTTAAATGTTTTCTCAATTAGATATTCAAAGAGTCATATTATAGATGCTTACCTTCACATGATTGTTCCTCTTGAGAAGGTTCCACAGGTGCTATTTAATAGAAATAAGTTCTATTAAAAATTGAAGCTATACATCTATTTTATTTATGTTCTAAAATACACTAAAAACCTAAGTTCAATAACCCAACAAAATCTCAATAATCCAGAACTAACTAATGGCAACTAACTCAGGTTTTCAAACTATAAGTCTGTTTAACCTACGTGTAAAAATCTACCAATCACAGCCAACTTTGAATCCTTTTAGTAACTGAAATGTACTTATAAAAGTATGCTTATTCTCATATTTTGCTTCAAAAACTTTTCTGTCATATATTTAAAGAGTATTCAGCAGCATACACAGATTAGATTAATGATTTTGCTCAACAAAGACACATTACTTCTCTAGTTTCTCTTGGTAGCTGTAGTCAAAGAAGGCTATGATTAGCCCTTTTAAAATTCTATAATCATACATGTTTTACCATCAAGATCCTTGAATAAATTCTATTTGATACCAATAAAGTAAAAAGGACATTCGTATAAAGTCCCTGAAATATGAATGGGCCCTTGCAACATCTCAGAAAAGATGATTAAAATGACACTGGCTTTGTCTCTCTACTAGAATTCTAAGATCAAGCAACAATCCAGTTTCCACAATTGTCACACTGAAATCTATTTGATATCACTGAAAGAGATGTATGAGAAATATATACTGACACTTAAAGGTTTAAATTTCTTTTTATATCTGAAAGCCTAATGATACTCTGGTATGAAAGTGCCCTTGCTTTAAAGAATCTCCAAGATGCAGAAAAGACACTGAACAATTTGAAGTCACATAAATCCTGCACGCCAATAAACACTGAATTCATAATCTGCGAAAGTTATATTTAAAATCACTCCCCTGGAGTGTTAAGACCTGTAAGTCAAGAAAAGTTTTCAGCCCAATCTTCTATAACATGCAGTAGTGAAGAAAGGAGTATCTTGCCCCTGAAAGGTAAAGGGCAACCAACATCTCTTGAGAAGTGACATACTTAGTGTCACTGCTGCAGATGATCCCATACAGTGGTATTTGGATGACCTTAAAATGGAAAGACACCTCAGCCAGCAACACCAGCATGGCTCCCACCGCGGCACAGTGCAGCTGGAGAGGCAAAGCACAGAGGTAACAGGGGCAACACCGGACAGGTGCAGGAAGGTAGAGTGAATGGTCTAAGACACCCCAACCTATGCGATTAGCAGGATGTTAACAGAAATGGAAAAAGCATTTGAACTAGGTTTGGAAGGAACAGTAATTCTACTTCACAAAAGATTTTTTTTTCACTTCCTATTTCAAAGAAAAGTTTAAAGGTATAGTAAGGAAAAATTACTCAACTTCCAGAGAAAGTCAGGCAGTGCTCGGAGATCAGGCTGACGTGCCAACCTCAGGATGGAGGAGGCGCAGACACTGGTGCTGAGAGGCCAGCACTGGGCTGACTCCTGGCTTTAAAGCCTAGAGTGCCACGTACAAGTGGTGAGAGGCAATTATTTCACTGAATCATGGAAATGACATGCCAGCTGCCTGACAGGATTGCTCAGAGCACTGAATGAGAGTATGCATTTGTTTAGTTGCAATTAAAGAACTCCTCGCACCTAGGAGATATTCAGCAAGTGACTCCCCACTCCCTAATATGTAATGAGCCGTCAGTTCAATTCTATCAACTAACATATACTGCACATCTATTATGGGCCAGACAGGGATAGAAACACTCACAAATCCACACAGTGCTGGAGGCAGGGTTGGAGGTTGTGGCAAGTTACCCTAAATCCACTTAAATTTTTATTGCGCCCTCCTGTGCTGATTGCTATCTTATTTAACCACCCCTCCAACCCTATGAAGTAAGCGGTAACTTAGCTAACATTCTGACGTATTAGAATGGGCTTCTCCAAGTTACACAAACGCCACCTTGCCCTTCCTCACACAGCCCCTGCTGAAAATCCCTTAGTAAAAGTAAACCAAGTAAGTGATGACACCGGATGGTCAAGCATTGTAAGGCAAGGAAGACTGAGACAATCAGTATGGGGGGCTCTCCATCACTTATAAGACATGCCAAACTGCAAATGGGCTTTATAAGACCCAACAGTACACACACCTCAACACCTGGTTCTACAACCAACTCTTAGATTTACAAATACACAATACATGCCTCAGGCTGTAAGGCACCTCTCAGGACAGTGACATCAGTCATAAGACTATCTCTATGGCTGCATAATGCAGCATAATAAAAATCTATTCATGGTTTTATTTTTCAAAACACCCTACATTTGTAACACATTTGTCTTCAGTTTGTACAGCTTACAGAGGCAGAGACAGGGTCAAGTACAAACAGCAATTAAGTTATTAATATACACATAATGATGACATTAAAGGGCCTCAAAATCAGAAGCTGACAATAGTTACCCCAGGATGGAAGAAAAAAAGCTTATCTTTGCATTCAGACCATGGATCACATTACAATTCAAATAGCAATGGTGGCAACATCTGCGAACTGATGACTTTGGAACAATGAACCAGAAAAATCACAGCTACAGCAACATGTTCTTTACACTGAAACTTGTCAGTGTATTTGTACCCAGTCTCTTCTCTCACACACATACGCATTCACACACATCTCCAACCCTTTCTCATTCTACTCCTATTATTCATAATATACATCACATCCAGATTTACTGGCTACTAATGCGCATAGGCTTGTAATTCTACCAGGTCCAAAGTCACTTTTTCATGGCTGGCAAATATACCCATTGGGGCTTGATTACCAAGTCC
Source organism: Manis javanica (assembly GCF_040802235.1). Lineage (NCBI taxonomy): Eukaryota > Metazoa > Chordata > Mammalia > Pholidota > Manidae > Manis > Manis javanica. Next base: position 22,886,235 of record NC_133165.1, read on the forward strand.
TGCACGCTTCGTATCTGCTAGTCAAGGAGAAGTTAGTAAACCTCCCAAGGAGTGAAAGCAGTTTCATACTTTCTAATGGCATCTCCATGTGCAGAAGATACATCCTCATCAGGAGCACACCCTCATCAAGTATTCAAAAAAGAACAATTGTAATTAGGTGGGAAAGTTTATCAGAAGTGTTCTAGTTAATAAAACTGCCATACCTCAAACTAAAAGAAACTAATGCTATTGTTTATGATAAAGGAAGATTAATGAACTGGCTATGATACAAGGTATATTACCAAAAATTTTAAAACAAGTGAAAGATTTTACCAAAAGACAGTCAGGCAACAGAACTGCCTATGGTTTAACACAAATGATAATGTGAATCCTAAAACTGTTACTTAAAATTTGATAATGGTGCAATAAGCCAGACACAAAAGATCACGTGTACAATTCCATTCACATGAAATATTCACAATAGGTAAATTTATACACTCAGAAAGTAAATAGTTGATTGCCAAAAGCTGGGAAAAGGGGAGTGTTAAATGACTGCTTAAAGAGGATGATTTCCTTTGGAGGCGATGAGAATGTAGTAAGCTGCACAACGCTGTGTATGTACCAAATGCCACTGAACTGTCCAATTTCAAATGGCTAATTTCATGTCATATGGATTTCACCTCAATTTTTAAAAACAATTTTTTTTTAAAGATTTGATTATGGATCAAAGGTCTTTAACACAGAGACTCTTACTTGGCCAGTTCATGGGTACAGTGAAGGCCACACTAGTGGTGGGCTGTGAAAGCCAGGTTTCAATTCAAGTTATATTTTAAATATAACGTCTGGCCAACTCTTAAGGTGCTTAATCCACATAGTCCATAAATCAGCAATTTAAATGTGTACTGCTTTAGATATATAAAACTAATCTTTCATCTCTTTTCACACAAAACAACAATATGTAAAAGTCATCCTACTTAAATTTCTTAGTCCTGGCAGCTAAATGGTGTTCACTATTAATAAATAAAAACTTCAGTGTTGTTGCAAACGTCACAGTGTCTTACACTACACTGAAGTAAGAAACTGTGTGACAAAATTCTGTCCAATACAAGCTTCTGCAATCATGGAAAAGTTCTGTTTCTGTGCAGTGATATGACCGTCACTTAGCCACATGTGGCTATTAAGCACTTGAAAGGAGGCTGTGACCAAGGAACTGACTTTTAAATTGAAACATTTAGTTTTAATTTAAAGAGCCGTTATGTGCAAGTTCTAGATCCTCTTAATGATTATACTCAGTTGTACAAAACCTTCCACTTTTATCCCACCCCCCACACACCCCATTACCCAGCTTAGGATAGTTCTTCTGAGATACTCTAGGGTGGGATCCTTCTTGCAGCTGTAAGCACACCTACACACAGATCTCAGTTCTGGTTCCCTAAGACATTAGAAACTTCCAGAATGACTGTGGTTTTCTGAAACACAGAGCCTTTTCCCACCTCCTGTAAAGTCTCCACAGGCTGAAATGGTGTACATACCTAGTAAGTATGTAATTCATTGGGCCTGGACTGCAGCCGTTTCTTTTGGTTTTCATAGGTCACTAGTTCCTTATAGTCTTATCACTTCAGTTTTCTCACCATCTGTAGCAGTCCACCTATATATTTACTGCATTTCCTTCAGGGTTCAATAGACTAAAAACAACTTTGTATGTGTCAGTTTTCCAAGAAGGGGTTAGAGAAACAATACTGAAGAGATGCTCAAGTACAATTTGCGTAAGGAACTAAAAATTCTCTAGCAGCCAGATGACCATACACTCCCAACCAAATCCGCCTGCCTGAGGTATTTCTCTCCCACAGACAATACTGAGAACCAGTAAAGGCAGACATCACAGCCAAATGCCCACACAACACATGAAATGTCCATGGTTTTGCCTTAACTACCTATGCTCTCAAAATAAAAAGGTACAATGCTATAGCGGTGAACAGAGCTGTTTCAAATGATCTCACATTATTTCCTAAAATGTAGGAAGAAGTAATTTCAAAGTAGAGCATTGCCTACTTATCACAATGTCACCCTGCTACTACTGAGACAGAACAGGGAGGCGGTGCCATAGGCCACAATCTCATGGACTCAGTTTCTGAAAAAGTGTCTCAGCCAAAAAGACCTTTTCATAGCAAATAAGAGGGAGAAGACTACCTGTGTTATTACTACTAGAATAAGCTTTGAAATCAGATGTAGAGTCTATCCCTGGCTCCTCCACTTACTAGGAGATGTCAGCTCATTTATTTAGCTTTTCTGAGCCTTATTTTCTTATCTACAAAAGGGCTCAACATAACCTCAAGAGATTGTTGTGAAGATAAAAGCATATGAAGCAGGTAACTGCTCAATAAGTTTATTATTACAAGCTTTTCAAAGCCCCATATTAACAAAACTTTTGAAGAATAAACACAAGAAAGGCAAATTCTAGGGCCTCTCTCAGGAAATCCATGCTGGTTGGTGGTCAAGATGTTAGCCCCAGGGATGCCCTTCTCCCCTGTCAACAGCACAGTGTAATGGAAAGGGCACTAAGCTAGCAGTTGGCAAACAAATTCCAGACTCCACTGTCACTGAATCAGTCACTGAGTAACTGTACGCTTCAGTTTCTTTCTCTGACAAACCTGTACTACACTGCCAGGGTCACTTTCAGCCCTAACATTCTACGAACTATTCATTCACTAAAAGCAATGACACACATCCACCTGAGTGGGCTTTCTGCAGAGTAACTAAGATCCACTATGTTTTTCAAACAGCCCTAAAACATAGGTTTATTTATAATTTATACCCCATTTACTTCAAAAATACTGTAGGTGAACTTAAAATACTTTGCAGACAACCAACCACCCAAAGGAGCTGGACACACCACTGAGTAGTACAGTAGCCCACTGTGCTTCTATAGAAACGGTCAACCCAGAAGCTGCCCCAACGACATTCTAAGGCATGCACTTTCTGCTTGTTTCAAGGCGAGTGGCTTACAATTACCGGGATGGAATGTGGTTTGGATTGGGTGTAACCACTCTTAGGTTAGGCTGGTGAAAGATGCTCAAGAAATCCTTACTGTTTCTCTCACCTAGAAAGCAGAATTATGATGGGGAACTGGCTCCACCTGGAGTACTGTGACAACTACATTTCCTAAAACAAAGTCACTTAGAAAAAAATACACCTACAGCATAGCCTGCTTTGTTATAAACCACTGAAAACAAGGACACCACTTTTAAGAAGCTTTGGTATGAATCCACAAATGACAGCTTAAAAAGAAGCCTAAGGATGTCAGAATAATCAAGAACTTTCACCTAGTGGCCATATTCTTGCTTCCCAATAATTTAAGAACTGTGAATTTAATGATGAAATTCTTAATTAACATGCCCAATAGACATACCAGTAAAGAAAAGCTGCTCCAAAGAGCGTCTATTCTCAATCAAAATTTCATAATGGCAGTAACTCACTGTTAGGTATGAGCACCAAGCAGTGTAAAAAGGTAACTGATGCTCTACTCCAGCAATTTCCTAGCAAGCTGAAATAAAATACCGAAACACAAGAAACGTAAATTTTATGTGAATTATATCTGAACTTAAAAAACACTTATGGTATTAACAAAGAACAGTACCAGAAAATGTATCTCTAGGTTTATGATTAGGATAAGATTGAAATGAGTTACAAAGGGCACCTATGAACAACTCCTCTGCTCAGCTTTGAAACCCTCTCAACCATGTTATGTCTTCCAGTAGAGTAAATTGGGGGTCTGACCTCTTTCTAGACTCCAGGACCACGATTAATTCATCTTGTGGTGTCACTTCAAGTGCCCAGCACAGTATCCTGCGTTCTGTAAACACAAAAATGTTTGTTCATTAATTGCTATACATCATTCTGAGCACAAACTAGACTTACATCTCAAAAAATTCCATTCTAATACTGCCAACTCACCACAAAAGACTATCGAATCCTTTTCATTCCTTTCTCTTCGACTAGAAAAACATTAATATTTTAACACTTTAAGACATTTCCTCCCCAGCAAACAAAAACAAAACAAGGCTTAAAATTTGTCATCTTCTCTACTTCCCTAACTCGCCCTCAGAAATTTTAATCACTACCTTTTCTTGCAGTACAATTCCAGAGAAGGTGAAAAACAAGGGACAGAACAAAGCCATGTACAAAAACCTGCAGTAAATAAAAGCTGCTCCAAAGAGGGTCTGTTCTCAATCAAAATTTCTTACCAGTTCAAATAGCTGTTCACAAGGAAAGCACTGGTTCATGTAATGCCTTCACTTACTCCCTAAATCCTCACGCTGGAGCCATAGCAAGCATGTAAAGTCAGGAAATAAGAGCCCAAATCTAATAATTGGTTAAGTCAAGGTAAGAAATAACTAGCTAGAAAATGAGGTAGGAAAAGAAATAACACTCCTGGAACAATATTTTCCCCTCACCTTCTCTGCCTACTTTACTTACTGTCCCACTGAAGACTTTGTTACTGCAGGGATTTCAGTCTCATGGGAAAGGGAAAATCCAGTCAAGAACATCATCTATCTTCTGTCTAAACTTATCTCTCAGTCAACAGGTATCACTTAAAATCATAATAAAGCCCAAGAGCCCTTCTGAACAAAACAATTACATAAGATTCTGCACTCTACTCTGGTGACCCTGAAGAAGTCACTTTTGAGACTACTCAGTGATTAGCAAGCATCCACCACGTACTTGTGACGGCTGCATTAACTTTGTGCATATACTAAAAACCACTACAGTGAATTCTGTGATGTGTGAGTTATATCTCTGTCACTAAAAAAGGCACATTCCTTCCCCACTAAAAGACACCCATCAAAAACCAAGTATGTTCTACGAAACAGAACATTTCTCTTTAAAATTCAGGTTCCATAATACAATGTGCTATGTTTTGGAGACAGTTCCACCTCTGAGAACTGCTGGTTTTATTCTATATTCATTTTTACTGGCAGAGTTCTGAGAGATGTTAAGGGTGCGATGGTGGAAAGGACACCACACCATTACTACAGAAGCCTGGATGCTCTACAAGTCCAAGTGCTATGCTCTGAAATGTTTGTGTCCCCCCCAAAATTCATATGTTGAAATTCTAATGTCCCAAGTATTGGACTTAGGTGGGGTTTTTTGGAGGCCATAAGTCATAACAGCAGAGCCCTGACGAATGCATTTCACAAACAGCTCCTTTATAAAAGAGGCCCCCGGGAGCTCCCTTGCCCCTTCCGCCATGTGAGAACAAGAAGCCAGCAATCTGATCTGAGAGAGGGAAGGAGGCCCTCATCAGACCAGGCTGGCACCCTGATCGTGGTCTTCCAGCCTCCTGAGCTGTGAGGGATAAATTTTGTTGTTTACAGGCTACCTAGTCTGTGGTACTACACAGCAGCCCAAATGGACTAAGACACCAAGTAATCCTGAATTAAATCGCTAAACTTACTTCTCATTCAACAATAAAAAAGAATGAACTGTGTGCAAATTGAAACTCAAAATAAGTAAAATAAGTACATTCTAGCGTAGAAAATGTTTGTTCTCTTACGCACAACCCTTGTCTTCCACATTTTCATTCATTTCAGGACTTCTACTTTAAAGAGCATCACGTAGTCAATTTACTTGGATCCGCAGAGAATTGAACTTCAATGAATTACACGTGGTTACATTTAATTTGTATTCTACTGAATCATTCCGTTGGAAACCTGTATTACTTTTTCAGAGAGCTAAGATCAACACTGAATCCCAAGTTTTGACTTGGGATGGCTGGAAACAGGCATAACCACCCAGCAGCCTTCTGACACTGTGCAAAAACATTTACGGCAACTGGCTGCTCAAGGAACCACCTGAAAAACCCAACTAGCCTGTTTTCAGGAGAAATGACAGATATTCACCCTGGACAGGAACAGTTAGGAAGTCATTCAGTGTTCTACCTCTAGACTTCCTCCTTCAAGAGCTCTTCCTCCTATCCAGCTTAAAAACAGGGACCCACAACAAATCTCAACAAGGGCTTAACAACCAAAGAAAACATGCTCCCCTTCTGTTTATTTCCTCACTATAAAAAAACTTGAAACTTTTATGGCTCCCCCTTTGTAAATTTCTAAGGGCAAGTTTCAATTTTTTCCTCTGCTTCTTCCACGCATAGTTGTCTGCTATGATGGTGGTACTTTATGGACCTATATGGGCTCAAACATGCAATCCAACAGTCCCACATCTCTCTGGACCTCAATTTAGAAACCATTCTTTTCCAATAGACAACCCTAAGGAGGACACTTTTAAAAATATGAACTGGCATTTTGTAGAAGCAGTTGACAAAGTCAGTAACACCAAAACAGTTTGATAAAACTGAAAAAAACTGACCACCAAGTAACAAAGTACTTTTCTTATAATCGCTTTCTTACATATTTTTACATCTCCACTTCTAACAGTGTCACAGAGAAAAGGAGTAAGAATAAACCAGCAAGTTGGCACATGCCAGTAAGAGGAAAGACAGCTCTCCTACCTAAGAGGTAAAGACTCGTCACCCAACAATGCCTACTCCAGATCACTGCTCTGAGGATGGCTGTCCCTTCCTGACTCACTGGCTGATGGGTGGACAAGCTGGAAATGGAGTTCCAAGTCTAGCCAGAGTGGTGCTGGTGGCTCCAGAGTGAGGAGGGACGTCCAAAAAAGAAACAAGAAAATGGCTGGATAAAAGGAATCTGCATGATAAGGTATGGGGAACCGCGCACTTTTAGGGGCTGGTAAGTGAACTTTATTTAAGTAGGCCAAACTGCTTGATCTAAGCAAAGAAATAAAAACTAAGTTTCCTTGCTCAAAGGCAAAACATCAAGAAAATCAAACAACCAAATTCAAAGTGTGCTCATATATGTACTTACTTCACAGAAGTACTTCTCCAAGCTCTCTGCCTCTAATACAGAAACTGTAGCAAGTTTCTGAAGAAGCTAAACTCCCAGAGACTTTTATGATGTCCATTTATCTAGGAAATACAACATGGAACTTCAAAGAGAAATCAACAGTCTATTCTCACAAATTGCCAAGAACATCTGAGATCTGGTTCTCCAATACCCTGGCTCACCAAGGTACATTCCTTTCTCTCTTGAAGCCAATATTGACAGTTCGTAAAATAAGCACTCTTTTATACAGGGGAGAATAGTTAACTTCACTCACTTGACATTCCCACAACATCAGTACCTGAAAGCATGTCATCCTATCACTTAAGCAGCCCCGAAATACAGAAAGCTTTTCAAAGACCAAACCTGACTTGAAAACACACAAAACAGTCTACTAGCTATGGTCAGAATGGCACGTGACAACTATTAAGCTATACTACCAAGTATCTGAACAGGCTAATTACTGACACGTGAACATAAAGAGTGACTTACAATACCACGCAGCCTGAATAAGCTATCCGATTTTGACGAAATTAAAATTCTAAACGTGTCACTAAGAAGACAAGTCCCACTTAAGAAAAAGAGAACACACATCAATGTAGTTTCCTATACACATTACAGGAGGAACTCTTACTTTTGACACTGTTAACTTTACAAGCTTACACAATGCTTTACAAAACTAAAACATCTGTGAAGTGATGGCCAACAGTTTCTGCCGGATCACAAGACTGCAATGCATCTTGGGATTCCTTCAGGACACTTCCGTGCCAGATACCCAAAACGTTATTACAGTTTCAATCATAGAAACTGGAGCAAGAAACGCTCTCTCTAGGTATAAGGTGAAGGGAAAACTCGGGCGCTCGTCCTCCCAGCTCCTCGGGTCTGGCTCGCTCAACGCCCACCCACCTCCTGGTTCCAGTTGTCCCACGTCTGGGCCTCGTGGCACTGATGGCCGCGGTCCCCTCTCCGTCCCATACGGTTCTCAGTTCTAGTGGGTAGCTGCGGCCCCCGAGGAAGGGACGAGCCCCAGATCCCTCCCCGACACCCGGCTACGGCTCCTCCAGGCCCTCCGCCGCGCCTGGGCCGCCCCACCCTGGGCCGCCCCACCCAGGGCTGCCCGCGCCCGGCGTCGCTGTTAGCGCCCCACGTGACGCCAGGCCCCGAGGCCGCGCGTCCCCCGCCCTGCGAGGCGAGCCGCAGACCCGTCCCCCCACCCCACTAAGCTGGGCTCCGGCCTCCCGCTCGGCTGCTCCTGCGTCCCGGCCCCTTTACCAGAAGGGCCTCCCGCGCCACTGCTGGCTCCGTGGTGGTTGGCACTGGCGATGGCTGGGCCGGGCCACGCAGGAAGGACGGCACGAACTCGGCGGCGTGGACGTTGGGGACGAAGGGTTTGGCGCTGACGTGGAGCTGACGGCTGAAGGCCGCGCTGTGGTGCTCACGCTGGGCCTCTGCGGCTACCGCCGCCAAAGGCCTCCGGCGCCGCCGCACGGGCCCGACCCGGGGGCTTCCATGTCCGCCTGTTCCCAGCAGTCGGGCACTGAGTCTGCTCCCTCGGCTGCTGCCCCCGCCGCCGCCGTTGCCACTGCCCGGATCCATGATCGGGGGGCGGGGGGCGGGCGTGTGTGTGGTGAAGAGAGGGCGGGAAATGGAGGCGGGGACGACGGGCCGCGGAGGAGCAGGCCGTGCTGACCCGGGGAAGTGGGAGGCAGAAGGGCTGGGGGCTAGCAACAGAGTCCCCGGCGTCACCGCCGCAGCAGCTCCAGTCCCTACTACGCACTCGCGACAACCGCGACGGCGGCGGCGGCGGCTCAACCCTCCTCGTGTGTGCGAGCCGATGTCCTTCCACCCAACCCAGGCACCTCTGACTGCCTCACCGGCCACCCCACGAACGCGCAGATTGACTCCTCGCCGCCTCCCGTACCTTCGCCTCAGTAGTTCTCAGCCCCGTTCGTCCCCGCTTCCGGCTAGGAAGCACGGACGGAACTACGAGTGCCGACAGCGCCCGCGCGTCCCCGATGCGGTTTCCCGGGGGGCCGATGGGAGTCGGAGTTCCGTGGCCCGGAGCAACCGGAAAAGGCTCCGGTTCCCGGCAGGCAGCGCGAAGACGCGAGACCTGGTCGCCCTGGCGGCCCCACCTGTCACCGGGTGGGGCAGCGGCAGGGGTGAGTCTTGGCGTGACTCCGTGCTGGGCCTCCGATCCAGAGCCTTTCAGCCCTCGGGGGCGGTCCACTCTGTCCTGTGAGGCTCAGGATGAGGGAAAACCGACAGCAGTTCTACGGGGGGATAAAGCTTTCAACCCCTGGACACCTGTTGAAGAGACTGTCATTTCCCCATTGTATGTCCATGGCTCATTCATCATATATTAATTGACCATATATGTTTGGGTTAATGTCTGGAGTCTCTATTCTATTCCACTGGTCTGTGGCTCTGTTTTTGTGCCATTACCAAACTGTCTTGATTACTGTGGCTTTGTAGTAGAGCTTGAAGTTGGGGAACGAGATCCCCCCCGCCCCCCACTTTATTCTTCCTTCTCAGGATTGCTTTGGCTATTCGGGGTCTTTGGTGTTTCCATATGAATTTTTGAACTATTTGTTCCAGTTCGTTGAAAACATCTTAGCCATTTTTAAATGTACAATTGAGTGGTATTCAGTATATTCACGTTGTTGAGCAGCCATCACCACCATCCGCCTCTGAATTCTCCATCTTTCCAGATTGAAACTCTATGCCCATTAAACCCTCACTCCCCAATCTTCCCTCCTGCCAGCCCCTGGCAACCACCATTCTGCTTTCTGACTCTATGAATTTGATTACTTTAGGAATCTCAATACAAGAAAAATCATACAGTATTTATCTTTTTGGGACTGGCTTCTTTCACTTAGCATAATATCCTCAAGATTGATCTACAAGACACACTGAAGCATGTTATCAGAATTTCCTTCCTTCTTAACGTTAAACAGTATTCCATTGTACGGACAGACGGCATTGTGTGTTTACCCATTGCACATATTCTTTTATTTAATTCTCACCACAGCCACAAGAGTCAGGTATCTATACTGGACACATAGTATCTCCTGCTCAGATGACCTCAGTGCCCTTGTCCTGGGCCTTCAGCCACTCCCCCTACCTGGATCTGGGTCTGGCTCCCCTTATAATTTTCAGACCTGGATGAAACCCCACTATCACACATGGTTGCCAAAGCGGTAGCAGGAGGCACACGGATTCAGGGCCGCGGTCTCCTAGAGGGAAACAGTACATAGGAGGAAGCTGGGCAAAGTCCCTATCTTTCTTTCCTCGTGGTCCTATGGGCCGTTCAGAGGCACATCTTCCCCTCTATTGGTTTCCTGTGGGGGCTGTAACAAACTGCCACAGATGGAGTGACTTAAAACAACAGGAACTTACTCTCCCATTGTTCTGGAGGTCTTCAGTCTTAAATCAAGGGGCTGTACCCCCTCTGAAGCCTCTAGGGGAGAAATCTTCCTTGCCTCTTCCAGCTTCTGGTGGTCCCAGACATTCCTCAGCTGTGGCTGCATCGCTCCAATCTCTGCCTCTATCTTGACGTGGCCTCTTCTCTGTGTGTCTGTCCACATTGTCCTCTTCTTTCTCTTAGGAAAACACCAGTCATTAAACTTAAGGCCTGCTCTAAATACAGAATGATTTTTAGACTGAGATCATCCACTATTTACATTTGCAAGGACCCTATTTCCAGGTGGACAAGAATTCTGGGGGACACTGTTCCATCAGTTATACAGCCCACCTGAACAAGTGCTGCATGGGGAACAGGCAGCACCTGCTTTGTCCCTCCCCAGCTCATCCTGCCTCAGTAGCTGCTGAGGTAACTCACTGCATTAGTGTTCTAGGGCTGCCGGAATCAAAGCCATAGACCATGGGGCCGAGACAACTGACATTTGTTTCTCACAGTTCTGTAGGCTGCAAGCCCAAGCCTAAGGGGTTCCAGGTTTGGGTCTCCTGAGGCCTCTCTCCTTGGCTTGCAGATGGCTGCCTTCTCACTGCCTTCTCACTGGCCCTTTCCTCTGGGCATGCCCATCCCTTACATGGGCATCTCTTCTTATATGGACAGCATTCAGGTTGGATTAGGCACACCCTAATGTCCTCATTTTAACTGAACCACCTTTTGAATGACCTCATCTCCAAATACTGTCACAATCTGACCTATGGGGTCTGGGGTTAGGACTTGAATATATGAATTTCAGGTGGGGTGGGAAACAACTCAGCCCACAATACTCATTGTTTGCATTACCTCACATCGTCCTTGCTGAGTGCTTCCTGGAAGACCCCAAACTAACATCAGACTCTCTTCCCCCAAACCCACACGTACCTCTTTCATTCTGTATATTAGCACCATGCCTTTTCCTTAATAGCACTTCCACAATTGTATGTACTTAATTTATTACATTTTTTTTCTGTTTCCCCGACCTGATGGAAAACTGCATTAGGGTAAGAACCACATATAAAATGAATTCACTGTTATGCCTTGATGCCTGGCATAGTGCCGAGTATGGAGTGGGCATGTGACCAATATTTATGGAATGGGAGGATATTTTTTTGCCTCTCAAATCATCTAATAATACAGATACCACTGTCTGCATGCTCTGTGTCTTGCGATTGTTGGTGGCAGTCAATGATTTGAAAGGAAGAAATCAAACTTCCCTGAAAAGACATGGTGAACCTTAAAACTGCAAATAATCAGGACACCCTGGAAATCAGAGTGAAGCCACTTTGAAAAACTCTTAACACCTGACAGACAGTGACACTTCGGACAGTGCTGATGAGACAGGGGCCTTGGGTGTAGTCAGAGTAGGGTGAGATCCTCTGGAAAAAGTAAGGCAGGATATTTACAGTCAAGGAAATGTAACAATATAAAGGATATCAGACTAGGAATATAGACATCTTCAGTGAGATCAGTTAAAGGTCAAAAGGCTAGGAGCAACTTGGCCTGGAATGTCTGAGTGTTCCGCAAGGGTACCTCAGCATAACCCGTGACTTCACTGTAAACAGCCCTAGCAAACAGACAACAACCCAGCCCACCTTGGGGGCAGGGCACATGGTACAAGTCTGCACCCCTAGCCCTTTACCCACATTCCTGAAAATCCTCAATGAACTATAAATCCCCTAGACAACGCACCACCCTGGGCTCTCTTGTCCCCTCCTGGTGTGAGGCAGGAGCTCTTTCCTTTCACTTTATTTCTCAATAAAAGCCTCTCCCTGGCTCTCCTACCTTGGGTGTTTGCTAAGTTCATTCTTCAACTTTGCAAACAAGAACCCTGACTTCACTAAGAGAAAGCAGGAGTTCAGAGGAGCTGATTTTCAAAGGGAATCTTCGTGGGAAACTAGCAGAGGACCCGGAGGGCTGGCTCCAGTCAAATTAGCCTTTTCATGCCTACAAGCAAACAAGGCTTCTGAGGGACATTGAGAAATCTAAGTTAGAGGGAGAGAAGAGAGGGAGAACATCTTTGCCTCGGAATCTGCCATTGCAGGACTCACTCAGCAGGGTTTCCTAGCTTTGTATTTCTTTACATTCTGGCTCTGAGCTGTTTTATCACCTTTAGCCCAAGGCCAACTTCCCCACACTCTGGTTTAAGTGAAAGAAGAAATGAAACTGTCTGCAGCTTATGGGTGAGCTAAAGAGCCAATGTACCTGGCTTGGTGTTTGCTCTTCCTTTGTGTTGTTAATTTTGTGTTCTTTTAGGTTTCTTCCATTTTGGACTGCAATACACAATAAAGGGCTTGTTCAGTAATATTAAGTCTCATAAAGAAGTTTCTGGTGGCAGTGAAGAGGCAGTACTGCACAGTGATTAATCCATGGATTTGGACGCTATATTGGTCAAGATAGATGAGGTCATGGTGCAGTAGCAAACACCACCCAAATTCCATTCATGCAATTTGGTGGTCGTAGGCTGCTCAGGCTGCTAGAACAAAATATCAGAGGCTGAGTGGTTTAAACAACAGAAACTTATTTCTGACAGTTTTGGAGGCTAGGAAGTCCAAGGTCAAGTGGCCAGCAGATTTGGTGGCTGCTGAGAGCTCTCTTCTTAGCTTTCAGTGGCCAACTCTTTAATGTGTCCTTCCCATGGCATGATAGCATTCAGGAGAATAAGTTCTCTGGTGTCTTTTCTTATAAGCCCACAAATCCTTCATGAACGTGTATCAACTTAATCACATCCCAAAGGCCACACCTCCAAATATCATCACAATGCATTTTGAGGGGACACAAACATTCAGCCTGTAACAGTGCTCCTCCTTGGTCACCTGGGGCTATGCTCCGATCATTCTCCCATTGCAACCCAGGCCCACAGAGCCATAACCACCTGGGACACTGCCATTCAGCAGAGCAGAGGGAAAGAGAATGCTTTCAGCTACGCACTGGCCTCTGCCTTCAAGAGGCACATGTCCCTTCTGTTAACATTTCCTTGATCAAAAGCAAGTCACAACAGTGGAATTCAGTCAGAGCAGAAGAATGAAAAAAGGGGTAGATAGCTTCAGGGACATATAGGATAACATCAAACAGACTAATAATATTTGCATTATAGGGCTCCTAGAAGGAGAAAGACAGAGAAAGGGGCAGAAATCTTATTTGATGAAATAATGGTTGAAAGCTTCCCTAACATGGTGAAGGAAACAGACCTGAAGATCCAGGAATCCAAAAGAGTTCCCAAAAAGGTGAACCTAAAGAGATCCACACCAGGACACATTAATTAAAATCTCAAAATTTAAAGACAAGAGGAGAATATTAAAAGCATCAGGAGAAGAGCAACTGGTTATACACAAGGGAACCCTCAAAAGACTATCAAGATTTCTCAGTGCAATTTTGTAGGCCAGGTGGAAGTGACATGATATATTCAAAGTGCTGAAAGAAAAAAAATTTCAAGCAAGGATATTCCACTCAATAAAGTTATCATTCAGAATTGAAGGAGAGAAAGATTTTTTTCCAGACAAGCAAAAACTAACAGAGTTTATCATGCTAAACTGCCTTATAAGAAATACTAAAGGGATCTCTTTAAACTGAACAGAACGGGCAATAATTACTAACAGGGATGCATATGAAAAATACATTTCACTGGAAAAGTAAGTATATAGTAGAGGTAGTCGATTTTAACTACTTATAAAGCTACTATGAAGGTTAAAAGACAAAAGTAATAAAAATAATTATCACAATTATTAGTTAAAGGATACACAAGATACAAAGACATAAACAGTGACATGAAAAATATAAAATGTTGGGGGAAGGAGAGTAAAAATGTTTTAGAATGGGACCAAACTCGAGTTGTTATCAACTTAAGATAGGTGGTTATAAAGGCAAGTTGTTACATGTAAGCCTCATGGTAACCACGAAGCAAAAAACTATAGTAAAGACACAAAAGAGAAAGAGAAAGGAATATAAGCGTACAACTAAAGAAACTCATCAAACCACAAAAGAAGAGAGCAAGATGGTGTTGGCAAAACTGGACAGCTACATGTAAGGGAATGAAACTGGATCATTGTCTAACCCCACACATAAAAGTAAACTTGAAATGGATCAAAGACCTGAATGTAAGTCATGAAACCATAAAACTCTTAGAAAAAAACACAGGCAAAACCTCTTGGACATAAACATGAACAACTCCTTCAAGAACATATCTCCCTGGGCAGGGGAAAGGAAAGCAAAAAGGAACAAACGGAACTGTATCAAGCTGCAAAGCCTCTCTACAGCAAAGGACACCATCAATAGAACAAAAAGGCATCCTACACTATGGGAGGATATATTTATAAACAACATATCCAACAAGGGGCTGACATCCAAAATACATAAAGAGCTTATGCACCTCAACAAACAAAAAGCAAATAATCCAATTAAAAAATGAGCAGAGGGTCTGAACAGACACTTCTCCAAAGAAGAAAAACAGATGGCCAACAGGCCCATGAAAAGATGATCCACATCGCTAGCCATTAGAGAAATGCAAATTAAAACCACAATGAGATACCACTTCACACCAGTAAGGATTGCCACCATCCAAAAGACAAACAGCAACACATGCTGGCAAGGATGTGGAGAAAGGGGAACCCTCCTACACTGCTGGTGTGAATGTAAACTAGTTCAACCATTGAGGAAAGCAGTATGGAGGTTCCTCAAAAAACTTAGAACTACCATTTGACCCTGGATTTCCTCAGCTGGGAATTTACCGAAAGAAAACAAGATCAAAGGTTCAAAAAGACATATGCACCCCTATATTTACTGCAGCACTATTCACAACAGCCAATATATGGAAGCAACTTAAGTGTCCATCAGTAGATGAATGGATAGAGAAGAGGTGGCACATATACAAAATGGAACACTATTCAGCCATAAGACGAAACAAATCCTACCATTTGCAACAACATGGATGGAGCTACAGGGTATTGTGTTCAGTGAAATAAGCCAGGTGGAGAAAGACAAGTACCAAATGACTTCCCTCATTTGTGGAGTATTAACTGAAAGCAAATGTGAAGGAACAAAACAGCAGCGGATTCACAGACTCCAAGAAGCGACTAGCGGTTACCAAAGGGGAGGGGTGTGGCAGGGAGCAGGGAATTCAAGGGAAATCTGAATGGTGCACCTGGTGTGTGTGGGCTCACGGGGAAACAATGTAGCTCAGAGAAGCCAAGTACGGACTCTGTGGCATCCTGCTACCACTGATGGACAGCGGCGGCAATGGGTTATGAGGGGGACTCGATTCTATGGGTGAATATAGCACCCACATTATTTCTCTTAGGAAACCTTCAGAAAGAAAAAAGAAAAAAAGAAACAGAAACTTCACATTATACCAATTGAATTTTATAAAAGACTTCAATGCTTTCCTTTCCTGTTCCTTTTTCTTTTTCGCTGTCTCGCCAACGGGTGTCCTGCTGATTACCTGGTGCCCGCGGCGGCCGCGTTGGCCGAGCTGGCTGAGAGGGGGGGCCACCGCTGCCTGGGGGAGCCTGAGCCGCGAGCCCCGAGCTGCCTGCCATTCGCGCGCCGTCTCCTGGCAACTAGGGAGCGCGCGCCGCCAGCGCACAATGCTCGCCCGCCTCTAGCCCAGGCGCGCAAGCGAAGGCAGGCAGTCTAGCGGTGAGAGCCGCGGAAGCCGCTCCGCCGCCGTAAAGAGCTCGCTGATCTTCCCAAATGGGAGGGGTTTTGAGCAAGCTCTGCCCCCCGCAGCCCGCCCCCGTTCCGGAGGCCAGGAGCCGGCGCCCGGCCTTCCTCGGAAGCCCCGCCCGCCCCGCAAGCCCCGCCCCGCCGGCTCCCTCAGCCCGCCGGGATCGCATTCCCCCGTCAGTATCCACTCGTTTCCTCGGGTCCCCTCGGAGGCCTCATCGCCGGTAAGACACGCTGACCCTCCCCAGACCCAGGAGGACTTGACTTTGAAAGTTTTTTTTCTCAAGTCCTAAGTGGGTTCTGTGCCCTTTTCACCTCTTCAAACACCTTGGTGCGCGTCCACCTGCCTCCCTTTAGCCTTTGCTATGAGATGTGCTGCCAGAACTGTTCCCTTCTTTCAGTTCCTTTTTTTGGGTCATTTTTCTATTCCTTTTATTTTTAATTTTTAACTTTTTTTGGTATCATTAGGGTACAGTTACATGAGCAACACGGTGGTTACTAGACTCCCCCCATTATCAAGTGCCCCCCGTTATACCCCGTTACAGTCACTGTCCATCAGCGTGGGGAGATGCTGTAGACTTACTACTTGTCTCCTCTGTGTGCTATACTGCCCTCCCCGTGCTCCCCGCCTACATCATGTATGCTGACCCTAATGCCCCTTATTCCCCTCTCCCTCCTTTCCCACCCACCCTTCCCAGTCCCTTTCCCTTTGGTATTTGTTAGTCCAATCGGGTTCTGTGAGTCGGCTGCTGTTTTGTGCCTTCAGTTTTTTCTGTTCTTATGCTCCACAGATGAGTGAAATCATTTGATACTGTCTTTCTCTGCCTATCATATTTCACTGAGCATAATACCCTCTAGCCTCATCCACGTTGTTGCAAATCTTTCTTTCAGTTCTTAAAGCTCTGAACTTTAATACAGTATGAGTTTAGCAGAATACCTGGTAAATCATTTAAAATATCCCTGCTTCAGGTGAGAATACCATCTGTCTGTTTATTGCAGCACTATTTACAACAACCAAGGTATGGAAGCAACCTAAGTGGCCCTCAGTAGATGAATGGATAGAGAAGAGGTTGCACATATACAAAATGTTACACTATTCAGCCATAAGAAGGAAACATCCTACCATGTGCAACAACATGGGTGGAGCTAGAGGGTATTATCCTCAGGGAAATAAGCCAGGTGGAGAAAGACAAGTACCAAATGATTTCCCTCATTTGTGGAGTTTTAAATCAAAGCAAATCTAAATCTGAAGGAACAAAACAGCAGCAGACTCACAGACTCCAAGAAGCGACTAGCGGTTACCAAAGGGGAGGGGTATGGCAGGGAGAAGAGGATTCAGGGGTATTATGATTGGTGCACCTGGTGTGTGTGGGCTCACAGGGAAACAATGTAGCTCAGAGAGGCCAAGTACGGACTCCGTGGCATCCTGCTATGCTGATGGACAGCGGCGGCAATGGGTTATGGGGGACACTCGATTCTATGGGTGAATATAGCACCCACATTGTTTCTCTTGGGAAGCCTTCAGAAAGAAAAAAAGAAAAAAAGAAACAGAAACTTCACATTATACCAATTGAATTTTATAAAAGACTTCAATGCTTTCCTTTCCTGTTCCTTTTTCTTTTTCGCTGTGTCGCTAACGGGTGTCCTGCTGATTACCTGGTGCCCGCGGCGGCCGCGTTGGCCAAGCTGGCTGAGAGGGGGGGCCACCGCTGCCTGGGGGAGCCTGAGCCGCGAGCCCCGAGCTGCCTGCCATTCGCGCGCCGTCTCCTGGCAACTAGGGAGCGCGCGCCGCCAGCGCACAATGCTCGCCCGCCTCTAGCCCAGGCGCGCAAGCGAAGGCAGGCAGTCTAGCGGTGAGAGCCGCGGAAGCCGCTCCGCCGCCGTAAAGAGCTCGCTGATCTTCCCAAATGGGAGGGGTTTTGAGCAAGCTCTGCCCCCCGCAGCCCGCCCCCGTTCCGGAGGCCAGGAGCCGGCGCCCGGCCTTCCTCGGAAGCCCCGCCCGCCCCGCAAGCCCCGCCCCGCCGGCTCCCTCAGCCCGCCGGGATCGCATTCCCCCGTCAGTATCCACTCGTTTCCTCGGGTCCCCTCGGAGGCCTCATCGCCGGTAAGACACGCTGACCCTCCCCAGACCCAGGAGGACTTGACTTTGAAAGTTTTTTTTCTCAAGTCCTAAGTGGGTTCTGTGCCCTTTTCACCTCTTCAAACACCTTGGTGCGCGTCCACCTGCCTCCCTTTAGCCTTTGCTATGAGATGTGCTGCCAGAACTGTTCCCTTCTTTCAGTTCCTTTTTTTGGGTCATTTTTCTATTCCTTTTATTTTTAATTTTTAACTTTTTTTGGTATCATTAGGGTACAGTTACATGAGCAACACGGTGGTTTCTAGATTCCCCCCATTTTCAAGTGCCCCCCTCCTTATACCCCGTTACAGTCACTGTCCATCAGCGTAGGGAGATGCTGTAGACTCACTATTTGTCTCCTCTGTGTGCTATACTGCCCTCCCCGTGCTCCCCGCCTACATCATGTATGCTGACCCTAATGCCCCTTATTCCCCTTCTCCCTCCCTTCCCACCCACCCTTCCCAGTCCCTTTCCCTTTGGTATTTGTTAGTCCAATCTCGGATTCTGTGAGTCGGCTGCTGTTTTGTGCCTTCAGTTTTTTCTGTTCTTATGCTCCACAGATGAGTGAAATCATTTGATACTTGTCTTTCTCTGCCTATCATATTTCACTGAGCATAATACCCTCTAGCCCCATCCACGTTGTTGCAAATCTTTCTTTCAGTTCTTAAAGATCTGAACGTTAATGCAGAATGGGTTTAGCAGAATAATTGGTAAATCACTTAAAATATCCCTGCTTCAGGTAAGAATATCTTCTGTCTGTAAAGTATAGGAATCTGATAGGTTTTGTTACTTTTCTGTCTTTGGACCAATAAATTGTATCAGCTGACCTCAAAGAGGTGTACCCAGGAAACCTCCTGAATGGATATAACTTGGCTGATAAAGATGATTAGATTAAAAAGACTTTTATTTTCATTTAGTCCCAGTTGAGTTATAACAACAAAATTGAAAACTTCAGTGACAACACTAGATTCTTGATAAGTACATTTATTAGAAAAGGTGAACATTCAGGTTTTTAAAATGTTTGACTTTGGGTGTACATTTCTGATGACTTAGCATAAGAGATTGAAGGATTCCTGTAAAATTTGTCCCTGCACGTCCTTATGCACACTTTTCTTCCACTGTAGTTTGACTTGTGTGGGCTGTTTTTCAATTTCCCCCTGAAAGTTGTTGAATCCATTGCAGGGACAGCTGTTAAGTACCTGCCACTTTCTGCCCTTAGGTGGAATGGGGAAAGTTGCCATAAAAATGCTGTGTTTTGTATCGCTTAGAGGCTTAAGCTCTCTGGAAAATAACTGAACCCACATGGTTCTTAAGGAATTTAAACTTTCTGTCATTCTTCTAAGCTGCCTTGATTCCATAATGTGTCTCCCATTCTCCACAGGGTCTGTGGGACTTCACCACACCACTTTGGCATAACACGTCCAAGACGATACCCAATCCAGCAGCGCTGGTATTCCTGTGAGCTTCCCACGCTGTGCTGGAATGGCCGTCACAGGAAGCGTGTGCTGTCTCGTGGTAGTTCCAGAGTGGTGTGCAGGCCTTCGACAGTGAGGATCGCTCCTCCCGGGAGCAACCTGACTCGTCTTCCAATGTAAGCATTGCTGGAGGAAAAGACTCCCAGTGTGTCCACTTTATTCTCCTGCAGTTGTTCATCTGAGAGAATAACTGTAACCCAAAGGAAAGGAAGAAGCTCCTTATGTGAGGGAGAAATCTGAAGTTCCAGTTATTGAGCAGTTTTTTATTTTCTAGGTTTTTCCCAAGACTGTAGCTTAACAGCTAAGGGCCATTTGTGTGAGTGTATAAATTACCCTTTCGCTTGTTGGATAGCTTCTGATTTCTAGCGCCTGAAGTTCATGCTATGGAGCATCATAATCAGAATATCTTAATGCAAGAATCCTGTTTTCTGTTACAGAGCAGCGCAGATCCCTAAGGCCCCAGACCCGTGGTCAAAGGAGGCTGTTCTGCTTGCCCTCGAACGTTGGAAGAGGAAGAAAAGGACAGTGGAGGAGGAGGAAGACCAAACATCTGCTGCTGGTCAGGAGGACAAAAGAAGGTAACATGCCCTGCAGAGTACTCAACGTGCCTCTCACGGGGGCTCCTGGGATTTGTTGAAAGAGAGATCACTCCCCAAAAGAATCAGAGGCCACTTCCTGTATGTGAACAGCAGGTCCTCTTCTTTGGCTTTCATGGAAGAGCTTGGTAACAAGCGCTTTAATACTATGCCTTTCGTTAGGCACAGGTTACATACATTTTGTAATATACCTTTTCCGTAAGTACTAGAGAAAAGCCGACAGTTACTGGCCACATCAGCTTCATACTTTTGATATAAATGTGTTAAATTTTATTTTGAGAGAATGCTGAAAGTCTTCCCCTTGTGGTGGTCAGTTATTTGGGTGATCATCAGCTTAGGTGTCATGTTTGTGCTGAAGGAAATACTTAGCAAAGAACAATGAAGACTGGAGTATGGTAGCTTTATGAGTAATGAGAATAAAACCAGTTTCATTATTTGATTTTTGAAAATGTAATGAAAATAGAGGAAGCAGTCTGTTTCCTCGATGGAAAGAGAGGAAGTTGAAGGCCCTGAGTAAGCTGCAGAACTGCTTGTGGCTTTCCAAGGAGTCAGTTAAGAATTTTCTTGTAACTCAACAAATTCCAAGACCCATCATGTGCCGGAGCCTACTCCAGGTACTGTGGATAGAGCAGTGAGCAAGACAAAGGTCTCCTGGGACTTGGGCAATCAATGAAACAGGGTAATTATAGATTGTAAGTATATAAAGATTTTTAAAAAGCAGTGCTATAAGAGGGTCATGAGAAAGGGGGAGCTCTCTATATAAGGTGGTCAAGGAAACATGCTCTGAGGAGACAGTGGGCCCTACATTTGAGAAATAGAACCATTGTCCTCATCAGTTACACCAGGTTAGCCATAACCTGCAGGTTCACAGCTGGCCATCTTTGATAGAGTAGATGGCGACATTAGGTAAGGAAATACTAATAAATGCAAGTGTGTTCATTGGAAGATTGATTGGAAGTAACGTTGGAAGATCAGGTAATGAATACTAGGGATATGCTTTACAAGTGAGCAGTCTGAGCTCATGTCAGCCAACTAAGCAGGAGTGGCAGAGAGAGATGGTGTGGTGGAGGTCAGAGAGAAAATAACTATTCTTATGGTCAAAACAAGTTTCTCATGTTCTCTGGGTTGGTAATTTGTCTAGACCCCAGTGAGCCTATAACTGAGGGCTCTGTGTTGTCTTTCCCATAATTGGAATGAGCAGTGATTATGTGCACCATGCGCAGGCCCTTATCTGTGACCTGTGAAGTTCTTCTCTTACAGACTCAACTAAGTGAGAGCACTGGGGGATGTGTGTAGGTGGGTCGCTAAAGTGTTTTTTTGTCTTTAGTTTACAGATGGTAGGATATTAAATTTGTGATTGCAGTGCTCTGGTGAGAAGTTAGCAAATAATCAGTATACCTGAATAGTTCAAAAGGTCTTGATGCATTTTTATACTTTTCTGATTAGATTAGAACAGTCCTAGAATAAATTGACCTTCCTGAATCTTTGAGATCTGAGGCAACCTTTTCTTGTCTAGCATGAACCTATGTTCTGTAGAAAGAGTAAAAGATCCCAGGAATATGAGAGTATGCTTTAAAGGAGAGGTCTTATCATCTAACTGAGGGTTTGTGATTTGTCACAGGTGCCATGACAGCAGTGGGAGTGGCCATTCAGCTTTTAAGCCCGAGGTGGCCAACGGAGTCCCTGCTGCTTTTGTGCCTGAGTAAGTGAGAATCCATCTGGGTGAGGTTTCCTGTTTGGGAAAGGGTCATTATCAGACTTACTGACCTGTAAGTTTTCCTCTTTGAAGTCAGAGAGGAACATTTTGAGTAACTTGCCACAATAACTATTTTGTCTAATTCCTTTTACTATTTTTTCTTTAATATGCATAAAATATGCTAAGGCTAAGAGGGTTTGTAGATACACTGAATAACCAAGTATGTAACAAAAAAATCACAAGGTTTGTGCAATGGATAGAATGCAGCAGTACAAAATTTAAGAAAAATGTGAGATTTCTGCCTTTTAGCTTAATTATATTTGAGGAAGAACTGGCTGGGAGGGAAAGAGGCTGGAAATGTGCGTGAAAAGGCTTGGGTAAGTTATGTTATTAAATTCAGTCAGCGCTATGATACGGCTGCCAAAAAAGCTTAACATGCTCCTCCCCTGGGGTGATAGCAGAACAAAGACTAGGAGGAGGCCGGTCAGTGGTGGTCCTAATGCCTTAGTCCTGCTGTCCGCGGAGGGCTGCTGGTTGGCTGTGCTGCCCTGCAAGGGGCCGCAGACACAAACCGAAATTCACTGCGAGAGAGTGAAGCAACTCAAGATGTCACGGGGTGGTGGTGGGTGAGGGGGTTCTAAAGGTACATAAGCACTAGCTCAGAGGAGAAAAACCTCAGGGGTGTAAAGAAATACACCCCTGGTGGGAGTGTATTTCTGGAGGGAGGGAAGGATAATGGCCTGCAAAAATCTGAAGGACTATCACATGAAAGGAGGACAATTGGCTTGGCTCCAGATGGGATCCATAGGCGAAGTAAGTGAAAGAGAAAGTATGTTTGCATCTAGTGCAGGGATAAACTGCTCTGTGGTTGACATTCATCAGCCAGGAGACAGTGAGCTGTCTGTGCTGTCACAATGGTTGGATGACTATTTCACAGGAAAGATGTTTAGGGAATTTCTGTTTCAGTTTGAATCTTAGAAAAAGTGGTTGGTTCCTCCTAAACTTTTTTTTAACACCTTTATTGAGGTATAATTGACATAAATAAACTGTGCCTCTTTGAAGTGTACCATTTGATCAATTTTGACATGTATCCTTATCAGAATTATTATCCTATAAATTTTCCTCTTTGAAATCAGAGAGGAACATTTTGAGTAACTTGCCACAATAACTATTTTGTCTAAATTTCACTCCCACGGAACCATCACCACAGTCAAGATAATGAACATCACCATCACTGCCAGAAGTTTCCCCGTGCCCCTTGGTGAAGCCTTAAAATCTCCCTCTCATCCTGTCCCTGTTGCCAGGCATCCATTGGTTCCCATTCTGTCACTATAGATTTGTGTGCGTTTCCTAGAGTATATATAAATAGAATCATACTTTTAATTTTTTAAATACTGAGCTTTCCCTTTCCGACTTTGTGAGACATGTTTAGCTGAATTAACAGTAAAATTAACAACATTATCCTTTTCCATTGCGTTAGAACAGTTTTGTGACCGTGGATGAAGCCTTAAAAAATGTTGGTGCCTTTCAGTAGCACATCTGTGTTTTCCCCTTTTATTTCCCTGTTAGGCCTGGGCCTCTGAAGAGAGGCCTCAGTTCACAGAGCTCAGATGGCGAGCTGTGTAAGAAAACCTGCACCTCTGCTGTGAGCTGCTCGAAGGGCACGTGCGCATGTGGCATCCGTATGTCCAGCCGCAATGCCATTACCAGTTCCTACACTTCTACTGGAGGCATCTCTCAGGTACACACACCTGGTGGTGTGGCAGAAGTGGGTTCTTTGCATTTATTAGTTGATTATGCAGTGTTTACTAGCCACCTTCTGTCAGATGCTGAGATCACCTCTAAGCTAACAGCAGTTACCAACCCTTGAATGATCGCTATGGACCAGTGGAACAAACTAGAAAGCCCAGAATGCCTATGTGGAAACCTGACACAAGACAGAGCCATTATTATAGATAAATAGACAGAGGATGAATAATTCAAAATATGGTACTAATTTGATTAAAAAGGTAGAATGAGTCTGAATTGCACTGGGTCATAAATTCATCCTCTAGGCACTGGGAATTTAATGAAAGTTTTAAAAATAAGTGGTTATAATTATTTTTAGAAAGGATGTAGTGTAGACTGGAGAACAGATCAACTTTTGCTACCAGAATGACTTGGGTTCAAATCTTGGCTTTGGCACTTAGTAGCTATAGACTCTTGGGCAGGTAAATGACTTAAACTCTCTTTTTCTCATCTCTAAACGATTGTTATAAAGATTGAAGGTAATGTTTGAAAAGCACCCATTACAGTGCTTGTCAGTAAGCAGGCACCCAATATATAGGAGCTGGAAAAAAAGTAACACATGCATGAAGGAGGTTTTTGAGAGGAGAAAGAATTTGACATAAGTTTTCATCCATACAGAAGGCTCTTAGAGTAATATAAATGACACATTAATGATAAATGACAAATAGAAGAGATGAAGGCCCTGGCTAAGCAGTTATGACAATGTGGAGCATAAGAGTACGAAGCTGTACCTGGATCTATTCTGCACTAGGCCCTCTGCTGAGCACTGTACACACATTTCCTCAATCAGTGATCCCAACAGACCTGACATACATAGTCATTGCCCCTTCTTACAATTTTATATCAAATGTCATACATACACAAAGGAAGGAAAAATATCATAATGAACCTCCATGTGGCTCCAGCAGTTAACAGTGTTTGGTCAGTCCTGATCCATCAACACCCCCACCCCAAATTGGTTTTCCTCTTGTGTTTTTAAGTACAAACACGTTGTTTCCCCTATTGGTACTTCAGTGTACTTTTAAAACTTTTTGAACATTAATAACCACAATGCCTCTATTCCTCTGAATTATAATGACTTAATGTTAGTTATCATCGCTCCAATTTGCCCTTCTTACCCTCCCTCTCTTATTACAGTTACTTTGAATCAGGGACCAAAAATCAACTCATTGTGTTTGGTTCACATGTCTCTTAGACCCTTTTTTTAAAGTATTAAAGCATTAAAGGTATTTAATTAATATATGTAACAAAAAAATCTGAAGGTAAGGTTGTACACTTATGGAAATAATGATTTTGACCTACTTCATAAGATAGTTGTGAGGCAGTACATGTAAAGTGTTCATGCGTCTACACTGTCCATAGTAAGCGTTCAAGAAGTGCCACCAAAACAAGTACTGAAATTTACATTTCAGGGGACTTAATTCACACTCAGAGCTTCAGACTTAGCATTATACAAGGTTGTATCTTACGGCCTAACAAGCAGACAGGGTAAAAATAATCAACTTTTTAACAGGCCTGGGCGGAGCGATGATGCTCGGAGCTCCGCACCAGGGGCAGGGCGCCGGGACGCCGGGGGTGGGCGGGGCGAGGGACGCACCCACCGCCTGTGGGTCCCCTGGGGACGGGGTCCGCGTTCCCAGGGCCCGCTACACAGCCGCGCCGGAAACCACCGCCGCGTCACGGGCAACTGCGGGGTCGACCGCGGGAGGCGCGCGTGCACTGGGGCCTCTGCCTCCCCGGGCACGCTGCTGAGGCCGGGCAGCCGGCCTGGCAAACTCCTGCGGTGGCAGAACCCCTCCGCGGTCCTGGGGCGCGCCAGACACACCCCCGGGGTTCGCGGGCCCCGCCAGGATGCCGGCTATCCCGGCTGCCGTGCCCCGGCTCCCAGCGCCTCAGCCCGTCCGAGGAGCCGCAGGCGGCAGGTCGCCGGCCTCACAGCGCGGCCTCCCCGGGCGCTCCGAGCCCGCGCGGCCGGCGCCCCCTGGCGGCTTCCAGCTGTCAGGCTTCCCACGCGGGTATCCCCGCCGCTGCTGCCACCGCCGCCGCCGCAGGCGCGGAGCACACGGGCTGGGGCGGTGTCCGCGCGCGCCCTCCCCCGCAGCAGGGACGTCAGGCCTCTCTTAGACTCGATCAACGGTACTACTACTACGCTTTTTCTTAACTTTTGAAAAGTCTGAGTCATTATGTTCTATAGAATTTACTACATTCTGGATTTTGTTTTCGTCATGGTGCCATTTTGACAATTACTCTATCCCTATTTTCCCTGTAAATGGGCAGTTGGCTCCTGAGGCTTGATGAGTTTCGAGGTCAGTGATTTGGGCAGAGGTGCTGCTGTGCACTTCTGATCGCATCACATTGGGAGCACGTGCTGTGTGGTTGCCTCCCACTGGGCTCAGGTGTCAGTCTGATCCTTCACTTTATTGTTCCTATGAGCTTTTCACCTGATGATTTTAGTGGCGATTTTTTGCCTTTGTCTATGTCCATTGTGGCAAAATGGTGATGTTCTAATTCTGTCCTTCCCTCTGCATTTGTTAACTGAAGGTCTGTGTAATTCTAGATAGAAGAACAAACCCTATCTATAGGAGTGGCAGGATAATAAGCAGGCACTGTT
This sequence comes from Manis javanica, assembly GCF_040802235.1. Lineage (NCBI taxonomy): Eukaryota > Metazoa > Chordata > Mammalia > Pholidota > Manidae > Manis > Manis javanica. Next base: position 22,912,507 of record NC_133165.1, read on the forward strand.
GTCATAGTTAACTCCAAAGGTGACCAGTATGATTCTTGCTGTGTTATCTTTATGAACTGATGATATTTTATAAACATTTCATGATCCTCAGTATAGTGTAGCTGCTCTTTCTGATGCAACTTTTCCAACTTTGGCCAATGACAACCCTTTCAAAAAGTCGCAATTGACTCACTTTTCAGAAGCCCCACTTCAGAAAGAAATGTTTTTTTAGTCACTTGAAAAGGAGACATTATATACAGTGATGGATTAGAGCCACCGAATTATGTTGAAGGTCAGATCCTATGTTATTCCCAAGGTCAGTCACGTGACTTGTGTTTGGCTTTTAGCTCTGGAAGAGGCGTCCCAGTGCCTCACCCATCTCCAGCCCAGCCTCCCGTTCACAGACACCAGAGAGTCCAGAAAAGAAAATGAGGTAATCGGTGATTTGCTGTGTGGATTAATGAGAGGGTGGGAAAGGAGGGAAATTTACTTGGCTCTTAGGCTTTCTGAGACTCCGATTTGGAGAATCAAAATAGTTCACATCTAAAGGGCAGAGATGGTGCCGCCCTGAATCGCTTTTGTCTCTTGCAGTCGTCACATAGTGTGACCACACCGGCCTCTGCTTCCCCTCATGCTGCAGTGTGAGGGGCTGGGGCGTAAGAGGAAGGGCTTGCATGGGACAGAGTGAACAGAGTGACTGATGGGGGTGGGCAGCAGGCTTCACATTCTAGACCCCAGCTGACCCCCTAGGTGCCCAACTAGAATGCCACTTTCTTAGAGATAGAGGTGTGACTAGGACTCTCAGAAACTTGGCAGGTTGTATGTAAGGTTCTGAAGATTGTTTTCTGCTTGTTTTAAGACAAAGGTGTCTCTATGGCTTCTGTGAACTGCCTCTCTTCATTTCTTTAGGAATTTTCTTTGCTTCTTTTTGTTGTCTTCTTTTTGTTCTAGACTTTGGTCAGTTGGTAGTTAGGAGGGTGTAAAAAGTTATCCAGTGCTTTTCTAAACTTAACTGTGCCTCTTCCTCCTACAGAGAAGAGGACGGTCCTCAGGGATCTGACTCTTCTGCTCCGCCAGTAAACAAGGAGTCCCAGGGAGAACAGGGTAAGTTGATGAACGCGTGGCATGTGTTGGCAGTAGTGTATGGAGGGCGCATGGACCACAACCCACTGGCAACATGTACTGAGCCTTGATTTGTGTGGGGCTTGGTAGTTACAGAGAGAGAGATGTTCCTGTCCTTCGGGGTTTTTGGTCTGGTAAGGGAGAAAGGTTGCCCAGACTTGTATAGCATAACCCAGGCCAGCTGGGGGGTTTGGGGTAAGGTAAGCCTAGGTGGGGGAATCTGAGCAGACCAGGCAATTTCTGTCCAGTAAACAACAATGTGCACATATTTGGCGCAATGACCACTTCACGTTGTCTTGACTGTTAGAAATAATCTTGCCAACACCATCCAAGTGCCCAAACCATAGAAGATAGAATCTCAGAGACACCTAGTGAAAGTTCAGTATTAAAAACTAGGCTGGATAGACATACCTCTCCATTTCAGGAAGAGAGCAGGAAGAAAGTAAGTCTGATACTTTATTTGCAGATACAACCACATGTAGGGAGCAGAACTGGGATTCTCCACCTACACCCAGCAGCTCCCAGACACGCAGACGCGAGTTTCCCCTGGTGCCCTCCAGGCGAGGGATCCCACTGATCTTGGTATGATCTGTCCACCCACCCCTGCCCACCCCAGTCTGGCTCCCCTGCATCTCAGGAATGGAAGGGTCGGTACAAGTTTCTTTCACTTCCTTCTGACTGGGTTGGCTTCTCCTTTTTCTCTTGGTAGCCTCCAGCTCCCTCGATCAGCGGCTCGATCATGGTCAAAGAGTATTACCAGGAGAAGCAAGCTCAGTCACAGTGGCTGAAGAGGATCTTCGAGGATAAGACTGGTAAGGAATATGGGTTAATTTCACACTCCAGAGACAGTTCGCAGAGTCATATTTGTTGACTCCTGAATCCCTGGCCCAGCAAGGCTTCTAGAGCACCAAATACCATCACGTTTGAGATACCATAGTTGACATTTTCTGTTCTTCTTCCTAGAATCTGCTGCAGTGGCAATGTTTGTGGGGGAGGCATTGTGTATTTTCCTCTGTTCTTGTCCCCGCCATGACAAAGAATTGAAGGGCAGAGACACAGTAGTGCAACAGAGTAAAAGTTTTATTTAAAGTTACTTAGCCAGAAAGAAGTGCAGGTGACCTCAGAGAGGGAGGAGTGCCCTGAAAGGGTGGAGAGCAAGACTTTAAGATTAAAAGGTCACACACTTAGAAAGTGTGGGTGACTTCAGAGAGGGAAGTGCCCTGAAAGGTTGGGAAGAGTTGAAGTTATGCACTTAGGAAGTGCAGGTGACCTCAGAGAGAGGAGTGCAGCAGCCTGAAAGAGGGAGTTTAAAGTTAAAAGATTACGCACTTAGAAAGTGCGGGTGACCTCACATAGGAGCACAGTGAAAGGTTGAGGGTTCCCCCTTTCAAGGATTTTTCAGGAATGTGACAGAGGGCTAGTGTGTGGGCTTAAGTGGTCTCCAGTATCTTTGATGAGACATTAAGTTACTCATCAGTCCTCTAGGTAATTCTGCAGAATTAGCTAATCAAGACTGTCTGCATTTCCTCCAAGGTGGGCAGAGTTATTTGTTTGCTAAAGAGTATGTTAAGAATCTTTCTTCTGAAACTTCCTAGTTTTTTTTTTAAATACAATTTTGGCTTTAAGGTGGGATCTCCCTGTCTTTACTTTGCTGTTTATAGGTGGGCCTTTTAGCAGGCTAGAGTGAATCATACAATGATCTAATGGATACAATGAAGACATGGGCTGTGCTCAGATACTTTTATCTGGGAAATATTCAAACCTTCAAGGCCAAGTTTCTCTTGACCTTTTGAGCTTTAACTGATTAACTCACTAACTCTGAATCTTTTCTGGATTTCTAAATTTAACTGGTTAACCGAGTCCTTTCTAGGGGGCTTTGCTGGCCCTGTACTCTTTCCACCCCACTCATATGTATTTCCCTGCCTAACAGCCACACCCATGGCCCTTTCACCCCTGCAGACACCTGGGCTTCTGGGCCCTCTTGGCTCTTCACAGCCAGGGTCCCTCCCCGGCCCTCCTCTCAGATTCCAGGTTCACAGCCCCTTTCTCGGGGCTGACCCCTGCCTCTCTCACAATACCAGCCAGTGATGCCACCAACTCACCTCCAGCCTCTCAGGCTGAGACATCTGCCAAACCCCAGGCCCCGCCTGCCCCAGGCCCCACCCTGAAGCCCAGTGTTCTCTTTGGAATGCTGAGCAGCCCACCTGCTAACCCTTCTGCCTTGGCAGCTCCTGCTGTGTCTTCAGCACGTCCCATGTTCAAGCCCATCTTTGTGGCTCCACCTAAAAGTGGGAAGGAGGGTCCTGTGCCATGCAGCCATTCCCAAGTCACAACGGAGGCATCTTCCAGCTCTGCCCACACCCCGGCTACCAGCAGCCTCCCCTCACTTTCAGTCCTGTTTTTAGCAGCACAGGGCTACCTACATCTTTGCCCTTGTCAACTCCTTCCTCCTTCAGTCAGACAACTACTTCAGGCACTAGCACGAATACCCCTCTGTTCCCTGGCCCGGCCAGTGTCAGTGTCCCCTCAGCAGCGGCTTGGGGGACCACCACCAGCACAGCCGCAGACTCTGCCCGGAAGCCTGTCTTTGGCTTTGGTGTGAGCAGTGTGACCAGCACTGCGAGCAGCATGACCAGCCCCACTGCTTCCACTGCCCAGCCTGTCCTCCTTGGGTCCCCCCTTGCCTCTGCTGCCAGCTCTGCCCAGCCATGGGCTCCATACTCCAGTTTGGCAGGCGCTGGCCACGCCTGCTCCAACAACAGCCATCACCTTCAGCCACTCCCTGCCTGGCGCCATCCAGACAGCTGCTGGCAGCAGCACCGCCAGTTTCGGTGGCTTCAGTGGCACCCTCACGACCTCCGCCCCCATCGCCCCGAGCCAGCCTGCACTGACATTAAGCAGCACCCCAGCCTTCAACATTCCCTTTGGTTCTGGCACCAGGCCCCCCATCCCATCCTATCCCGGAGTCACCCCACAGCACACGTTCGGAGCCACTGAGAGACAGCAAATGTGGACTGCCAGCCAGCACTGGCCCCCAGCTTCAGCAGCTCCTTTCCTTTTGGAAGCTCAGCATCCCTGGCCCCACCCCAGCCAGCCTTTGGCAGCACCATGTGGTCAGGTTTTCGTGGATTGAAACCCGCAGCCTCTCTTTTTGGCACCATCTCCAGCACCCAGTCAGCCTTTGGCAGCACCACAGCTGTTTCCTCCAATTTTTTTTATTTTGTGGCATTATTAATCTACAATTATTTGAGGAACATTATGTTTACTAGACTCCCCCCTTCACCAAGTCCCCCCCACATACCCCATTAGTCACTGTTCATCAGCGTACTAAGATGCTGCAAAATCACTACTTGTCTACTATGTGTTGCACAGCACTCCCCATGCCCTCCCCAAATTATACATGTTAATCATAAGGCTCCCTTTCTTCTTCCACCCCTTCTCCCTCCCTTTCCACCTATCTTCCCCAGTCCCTTTCTATTTGGTAATTGTGAGTCCTTTCTTGGGTTCTGTGATTCTGCTGCTGTTTTATTCCTTCTGTTTTTCCTTTGTTCTTATATTCCAGAGATGAGTGAAATCATCTGGTACTTGTCTTTCTCCATCTGGCTTATTTCACTGACCATAATACCCTCTAGCTCCATCCATGTTGATGAAAATGGTAGGATTTGTTTTCTTCTTATGGCTGATTAATATTCCATTGTGTATATGTATCACATCATCTTTATCCATTCATTTACTGATGGACACTTAGGTTCCTTCCATTTCTTGGCTATTGTAAATAGTGCGATAAACATAGGGGTGCATCTGTCTTTTTAAAATTGGGCTGCTGCATTCTTAGGGTAAATTCCTAGAGGTGGTATTCCTGGGTCAAATGGTATTTCTATTTTGAATTTTTTGAGGAACCTCCATACTGCTTTCCATAGTGATTGAACTAAATTACATTCCCACCAGCAGGGGAGGAGGGTTCCCCTTTCTCCACATCCTTGCCAGCATTTGTTGTTGTTTGTCTTTTCGATGGTGGCAATCTTTACTTGTGTGAGGTGATATCTCATTGCAGTTTTAATCTGCAATTCTCTGATGACTAGCGATGTGGAGCATCTTTTCATGTGTCTGTTGGCCATCTGAATTTCTTCTTTGGAGAACTCTCTGTTCAGCTCCTCTGCCCATTTTTTAATTGGATTATTTGCATTTTGTTTCTTGAGGTGTGTGAGCTCTTTATGCATTGTTGATGTCAACCCTTTATTGGATCTGTCATTTATGAATATATTCATTATGAATATATTCTGCAGGATGCCTTTTTGTTCTATTGATGGTGTCCTTCCCTGTACAGAAGCTTTTCAGCTTGACATAGTCCTATATGTTCATTTTTGCTGTTGTTTCCCTTGCTGGGGGAGATATGTTCATGAAGAAGTCACTCATGTTTATGTCCAAGAGATTTTTGCTTATGTTTGTTCTAAGAGTTTTATGGTTTTGTGGCTTACATTCAGGTCTTTGATCCATTTCGAATATACTTTTGTGTATAGGGTTAGACAGTGATCCTCATTTCCTTCTCTTTTGCAGCCACCACCTCGGAGTTTGAAGCTACGACCCAGACCACCAGCAGCGGTGGCAGCACAACCTCATCCCATGTCACATCTGGGGTGTCAGCAGGCCCTGCTGTCAGCGGGGACTTTGGGATGAGTGTGTCAGACCCCCACAGCAGCTCCACCACTGGGGTATTCAACTTTGTGGTAGGATGGAGTGGGAGAACTGGTGACACGGCCCCTTTCTGGGGATGCCTGAGTCAGAACTCCCTTGGTGCAGCTGGCCAGAGCACACTGTTTGCCATCTACGTGGCCAGGACACCTCAGGACACATCTGTGCTTGCAGGTGAGATTTGGAATGGGCTCGGTCTGCTGAGCCAGGTGCTGTTTTAAGTACCAACATAGTCTGCACTCTTGGAGGTCTACGCTGTACTGAAGAGACAGATGTTATCTGTAAACAGTGTCAGGTAGCAGTGTAACTCATGACCGGAGGAGCTATGTAGGTAGGCAGTGGGAGCCTTTCTGAGACAATAGTAAACTGAGGCCATGGCCACAGTTCCAGAGTTGGGAGCAGGGACAGGGGCTGGGGGTGAGGGCCTTCCAGGCACAGGATCAAAGGCCCAAACTCAGAGACGAGCTTATGTTTTAATGAGCAGAGAAGAGCCAGGTGTGGCTATAGCTTTAGAAAGGAAAGTGGTATAAAATGACGTTAAGAGACAGGCAGTAAGGAAGATCATTCACGGCCTTTTAAAATGTTTTTATTCTTTGGTATTAATCTACAATTACATGAAGAACATTATGTTTACTAGGCTTCCCCCTTCAACAAGTCCCCCCCACGGACCCTATTATATTCAATGCCCATTAGTGTAGTAAGATGCTGTACAATTACCATGTGTATTCTCTGTATTGCCCAGCCCTCCATCTGCACCCGCCCACATTATATATGCAATTTGTAGTGCCCCCTTTCTTTTTCCTGCCTTTATCCCTCCCTTCTCACCCCCCCTGCTCAGTTCCTTTCCCTTTAGACTATTTCAATAGGTAGTCCAATCTTAGGTTCTGTGATTCTGCTGCTGTTTTGTTCCTCCAGTTTTTCATTGCTCTTATACTCCACATATGAGTGAAATCATTCGGTACTTACCTTTCTCCGCCTGGCTTATTTCACTGAGCATAATACCCTCCAGCTTCATCCCTGTTGTTGCAAATGGTAGGATTTGTTTTCTTCTTTTGACTGAATAATATTCCATTGTGTATATGTACCACATCTTCTTTATCCACTCATCTCCTGATGGACATTTAGGTTGCTTCAATTTCTAGGCTATTTTAAATAGTGCTGAGATAAACATACGGGTGCATCTGTCTTTTTCAAACTGGGCTGCTGCATCACTTAGGGGAAATTCCTACAAGAGGGATTCCTGGGTCAAATGGGATTTCTATATTGATCTTTTTAACGAAGCTCCATACTGCTTTCACAATGGTTGAACTAATTTACATTCCTCCCAACAGTGTAGCAGGGTTCCCCTCTCTCCACAACCTTGCCAACATCAGTTGTGGTTTGTCGTTTGGATGGTGGCGATCCTTACTGGTGTGTGGTGATATCTCATTGTGGTTTTAATTAGCATTTCTCTGATGACAGGCGATGTGGTGCATCTTTTCATGTGTCTGTTGGGCACCTGAATTTCTTCTCTGGCCAACTGCCTGTTCAGCTCCCCTGCCCACATTTTTATAGCAATATTTCCTTTTTGTTTGTTGAGGTGTTTTAGCTCTTTATATATTCTGGATGTCAACCCTTTATCAGATCTGTGATTTAGGAATATATTCTCCCATACTGGAGGATGCCCTTTTGTTCTGTTGATGGTGCCCTTTACTGTAGAGTAGCTTTTAAGCTTGATATAGTCCCATTTGTTCATTTTTGCTTTTCTTCCCTGGAGAGATATGTTCACGAAGATGTCGCTCATGTTTATGGCCAAGACACTTTCGCCTGTCCTTCTCTAAGAGTTTTATGGTTTCATGGCTTCCATTCAGGGGTTCGACCAATTTTGAACTTACTTTTGTGTATGGGGTTAGACAGTGATCCATGTTTCCTCCTTTTTTGCAGCCATCAACTCCGGCATTGGAGCAGTGACCCAGAACACCAGCTGTGGGACCCGTGGTACATCAGGGTTTGGCAGCACCATCCCAGCGCCCTTGACATCCAGGGTGTCAGCAGGCCCCACTGGCAGTGGAGGCTTTGGGACGAGCGTGGCTGCCCCCCACAGCAGCTCCACCACTGGGGCACTTGGCACTGCCTCAGGACGGAGTGGGAGAACTGTACTCAAGAACCATTTCTGGGGAGCCTTGGATCCAAGCTCCCTGGGTGCGGCTGGCGAGAGCACACCATCTGCCATCCAAGTCGCCAGCACGCCTCAGAACACGCCTGGGTTTTCAGGTGAGGTTTGGAATGGGCTCAGTCTGCAGTGCCAGGCGCTGTCTTAAGTGCTGACACAGTCTCCGCTTTCGGAGCTGTATGCTGTGGTGAAGATTTAGATGTTATCACAGAAGTTATCTGTAAACAGCGTCAGGTAGCAGTGTAAGCCATAAACGGAGAAGCTATTTAGGTAGTCAGCGGCAGCCTTTCTGAGACAATAGCAAATTGTTGCCATGGCCGCAGTTCCAGAGTTGGGAGCAGGGACAGAGGCGGGGGTGTGAGGACGTTGCAGGCACAGGAGCAAAGGGCCGAAGGCAGAGAAGAGCTTATGTTTTCATGAGCAGAGAAGAGCCAGGTGTGGCTAGCGGTTATAAAGGAAAGTGGAATAAAATGACATTAAGAGACACGCAGAAAGGAAGATCATTCACGGCCTTTAAAAATTTTTATTTTTTTGGTATCTATCTACAATTACCTTAGGAACGTTATGTTTATGTGGCTCCCCTCTTCACCACGTACCCTGCACAAACCCCATTAGAATCACTGTCCATCAGCTTAGTAACATACTGTAGAATCACTACTCATCTTCTCTGTGTAGCCTAGCCCTCCCCGTGCCCCACCACATTATACATGCTAATCATAATGTCCCCTTTCTTTTTCCCTGCCCTTATCCCTCCCTTCCCACCCATCTTCCTCAGTCCCTTTCTCTTTGGTAACTGTTAGTCCATTTTTGGGTTCTGTGATTCTGCTCCTGTTTATTTCCTTCAGTTTTTCCTTTGCTCTTATACTCCAGAGATGAGTGAAACCATTTGGTACTTGTCTTTCTCCGCCTCGCTTATTTCACTGAGCGTAATACCCTCTAGCTCCAAGCATGTTGTTGCAAATGGTAAGATTTGTTTTCTTCTTATGGCTGAATTATATTCCATTGTGCATACATTCATCTACTGATGGACACGTAGGTTGTTTAAATTTCTTGGCTGTTGTCAATAGTGCTGCGATAAACATAGGGGTACATCTGTCTTTTACAAAACGGGCTGCTCTATTCTTCGGGTCAATTCCCAGGAGTGGTGTTGCTGGGTCAAATGGTATTCCTACTTTGAGCTTTTTGAGGAACCTCCGTATTGCTTTCCACAATGGTTGAACGAATTTACGTTCCCACCAACAGTGTAGGAGGGTTCCCCTCTCTCCACAACCTTGCCAACATCTGTTGTGTTTTGTCGTTTGGATGGTGGCGATCCTTACTGGTGTGTGGTGATATCTCATTGTGGTTTTAATTAGCATTTCTCTGATGACAGGCGATGTGGTGCATCTTTTCATGTGTCTGTTGGGCACCTGAATTTCTTCTCTGGCCAACTGCCTGTTCAGCTCCCCTGCCCACATTTTTATTGCAATATTTCCTTTCTGTTTGTTGAGGTGTTTTAGCTCTTTATATATTCTGGATGTCAACCCTTTATCAGATCTGTGATTTAGGAATATATTCTCCCATACTGGAGGATGCCCTTTTGTTCTGTTGATGGTGCCCTTTACTGTAGAGTAGCTTTTAAGCTTGATATAGTCCCATTTGTTCATTTTTGCTTTTCTTCCCTGGAGAGATATGTTCACGAAGATGTCGCTCATGTTTATGGCCAAGACACTTTCGCCTGTCCTTCTCTAAGAGTTTTATGGTTTCGTGGCTTCCATTCAGGGGTTCGACCAATTCTGAACTTACTTTTGTGTATGGGGTTAGACAGTTATCCATGTTTCGCCCTTTTTTGCAGCCATCAAGTCCGGCTTTGGAGCAGTGACCCAGAACACCAGCTGTGGGACCCGTGGTACATCAGGGTTTGGCAGCACCATCCCAGCGCCCTTGACATCCAGGGTGTCAGCAGGCCCCACTGGCAGTGGAGGCTTTGGGACAAGCGTGGCTGCCCCCCACAGCAGCTCCACCACTGGGGCACTTGGCACTGCCTCAGGTCGGAGTGGGAGAACTGGACTCAAGAACCCTTTCTGGGGTGCCTTGGATCCAAGCTCCCTGGGTGCGGCTGGCGAGAGCACACCATCTGCCGTCCATGTCGCCAGCACGCCTCAGAACACGCCCGGGTTTTCAGGTGAGGTTTGGAATGGGCTCAGTCTGCAGTGCCAGGCGCTGTCTTAAGTGCTGACACAATCTCCGCATTCGGAGCTGTATGCTGTGGTGAAGATTTAGATGTTATCACAGAAGTTATCTGTAAAGAGCGGCAGGTAGCAGTGTAAGCCATAAACGGAGAAGCTATTTAGGTAGTCAGCGGCAGCCTGTCTTAGACAATAGGAAACTGTTGCCATGGCCGCAGTTCCAGAGTTGGGAGCAGGGACAGAGGCGGAGGTGTGAGGACGTTGCAGGCACAGGAGCAAAGGGCCGAAGGCAGTGAAGAGCTTATGTTTTCATGAGCAGAGAAGAGCCAGGTGTGGCTAGCGGTTATAAAGGAAAGTGGAATAAAATGACATTAAGAGACACGCAGAAAGGAAGATCATTCACGGCCTTTAAAAAATTTTTTTTTTTTTGGTATCTATCTACAATTACCTTAGGAACGTTATGTTTATGTGGCTCCCCTCTTCACCACGTACCCCGCACAAACCCCATTAGAGTCACTGTCCATCAGCTTAGTAACATACTGTAGAATCACTACTCGTCTTCTCTGTGTAGCCTAGCCCTCCCCGTGCCCCACCACATTATACATGCTAATCATAATGCCCCCTTTCTTTTTCCCTGCCCTTATCCCTCCCTTCCCACCCATCTTCCTCAGTCCCTTTCTCTTTGGTAACTGTTAGTCCATTCTTGGGTTCTGTGATTCTGCTCCTGTTTATTTCCTTCAGTTTTTCCTTTGCTCTTATACTCCAGAGATGAGTGAAACCATTTGGTACTTGTCTTTCTCCGCCTCGCTTATTTCACTGAGCGTAATACCCTCTAGCTCCAAGCATGTTGTTGCAAATGGTAGGATTCGTTTTCTTCTTATGGCTGAATTATATTCCATTGTGCATACATTCATCTACTGATGGACACGTAGGTTGTTTCCATTTCTTGGCTGTTGTCAATAGTGCTGCGATAAACATAGGGGTACATCTGTCTTTTACAAAACGGGCTGCTCTATTCTTCGGGTCAATTCCCAGGAGTGGTGTTGCTGGGTCAAATGGTATTCCTACTTTGAGCTTTTTGAGGAACCTCCGTATTGCTTTCCACAATGGTTGAACGAATTTACGTTCCCACCAACAGTGTAGGAGGGTTCCCCTTTCTCCACAACCTTGCCAACATCTGTTGTGGTTTGTCGTTTGGATGGTGGCGATCCTTACTGGTGTGTGGTCATATCTCATTGTGGTTTTAATTAGCATTTCTCTGATGACAGGCGATGTGGTGCATCTTTTCATGTGTCTGTTGGGCACCTGAATTTCTTCTCTGGCCAACTGCCTGTTCAGCTCCCCTGCCCACATTTTTATTGCAATATTTCCTTTTTGTTTGTTGAGGTGTTTTAGCTCTTTATATATTCTGGATGTCAACCCTTTATCAGATCTGTCATTTAGGAATATATTCTCCCATACTGGAGGATGCCTTTTTGTTCTGTTGATGGTGCCCTTTACTGTAGAGTAGCTTTTAAGCTTGATATAGTCCCATTTGTTCATTTTTGCTTTTCTTCCCTGGAGAGATATGTTCACGAAGATGTCGCTCATGTTTATGGCCAAGACACTTTCCCCTGTCCTTCTCTAAGAGTTTTATGGTTTCGTGGCTTCCATTCAGGGGTTCGACCAATTTTGAACTTACTTTTGTGTATGGGGTTAGACAGTGATCCATGTTTCCCCCTTTTTTGCAGCCATCAAGTCCGGCTTTGGAGCAGTGACCCAGAACACCAGCTGTGGGACCCGTGGTACATCAGGGTTTGGCAGCACCATCCCAGCGCCCTTGACATCCAGGGTGTCAGCAGGCCCCACTGGCAGTGGAGGCTTTGGGACGAGCGTGGCTGCCCCCCACAGCAGCTTCACCACTGGGGCACTTGGCACTGCCTCAGGACGGAGTGGGAGAACTGGACTCAAGAACCCTTTCTGGGGTGCCTTGGATCCAAGCTCCCTGGGTGCGGCTGGCGAGAGCACACCATCTGCCGTCCATGTCGCCAGCACGCCTCAGAACACGCCCGGGTTTTCAGGTGAGGTTTGGAATGGGCTCAGTCTGCAGTGCCAGGCACTGTCTTAAGTGCTGACACAATCTCCGCATTCGGAGCTGTATGCTGTGGTGAAGATTTAGATGTTATCACAGAAGTTATCTTTAAAGAGCGTCAGGTAGCAGTGTAAGCCATAAACGGAGAAGCTATTTAGGTAGTCAGCGGCAGCTTTTCTGAGACAATATCAAACTGTTGCCATGGCCGCAGTTCCAGAGTTGGGAGCAGGGACAGCGGCGGGGGTGTGAGGACTTTGCCGGCACAGGAGCAAAGGCCCGAAGGCAGAGAAGAGCTTATGTTTTCATGAGCAGAGAAGAGCCAGGTGTGGCTAGCGGTTATAAAGGAAAGTGGAATAAAATGACATTAAGAGACACGCAGAAAGGAAGATCATTCACGGCCTTTAAAAAATTTTTTTTTTTTTTGGTATCTATCTACAATTACCTTAGGAACGTTATGTTTATGTGGCTCCCCTCTTCACCACGTACCCCGCACAAACCCCATTAGAGTCACTGTCCATCAGCTTAGTAACATACTGTAGAATCACTACTCGTCTTCTCTGTGTAGCCTAGCCCTCCCCGTGCCCCACCACATTATACATGCTAATCATAATGCCTCCTTTCTTTTTCCCTGCCCTTATCCCTCCCTTCCCACCCATCTTCCTCAGTCCCTTTCTCTTTGGTAACTGTTAGTCCATTCTTGGGTTCTGTGATTCTGCTCCTGTTTATTTCCTTCAGTTTTTCCTTTGCTCTTATACTCCAGAGATGAGTGAAACCATTTGGTACTTGTCTTTCTCCGCCTCGCTTATTTCACTGAGCGTAATACCCTCTAGCTCCAAGCATGTTGTTGCAAATGGTAAGATTTGTGTTCTTCTTATGGCTGAATTATATTCCATTGTGCATACATTCATCTACTGATGGACACGTAGGTTGTTTCCATTTCTTGGCTGTTGTCAATAGTGTTGCGATAAACATAGGGGTACATCTGTCTTTTACAAAACGGGCTGCTCTATTCTTCGGGTCATTTCCCAGGAGTGGTGTTGCTGGGTCAAATGGTATTCCTACTTTGAGCTTTTTGAGGAACCTCCGTATTGCTTTCCACAATGGTTGAACGAATTTACGTACCCACCAACAGTGTAGGAGGGTTCCCCTCTCTCCACAACCTTGCCAACATCTGTTGTGGTTTGTCGTTTGGATGGTGGCGATCCTTACTGGTGTGTGGTCATATCTCATTGTGGTTTTAATTAGCATTTCTCTGATGACAGGCGATGTGGTGCATCTTTTCATGTGTCTGTTGGGCACCTGAATTTCTTCTCTGGCCAACTGCCTGTTCAGCTCCCCTGCCCACATTTTTATTGCAATATTTCCTTTTTGTTTGTTGAGGTGTTTTAGCTCTTTATATATTCTGGATGTCAACCCTTTATCAGATCTGTCATTTAGGAATATATTCTCCCATACTGGAGGATGCCCTTTTGTTCTGTTGATGGTGCCCTTTACTGTAGAGTAGCTTTTAAGCTTGATATAGTCCCATTTGTTCATTTTTGCTTTTCTTCCCTGGAGAGATATGTTCACGAAGATGTCGCTCATGTTTATGGCCAAGACACTTTCCCCTGTCCTTCTCTAAGAGTTTTATGGTTTCATGGCTTCCATTCAGGGGTTCAACCAATTTTGAACTTACTTTTCTGTATGTGGTTAGACAGTGATCCATGTTTCCCCCTTTTTTGCAGCCATCAAGTCCGGCTTTGGAGCAGTGACCCAGAACACCAGCTGTGGGACCCGTGGTACTTCAGGGTTTGGCAGCACCATCCCAGCGCCCTTGACATCCAGGGTGTCAGCAGGCCCCACTGGCAGTGGAGGCTTTGGGACGAGCATGGCTGCCCCCCACAGCAGCTCCACCACTGGGGCACTTGGCACTGCCTCAGGACGGAGTGGGAGAACTGGACTCAAGAACCCTTTCTGGGGTGCCTTGGATCCAAGCTCCCTGGGTGCGGCTGGCGAGAGCACACCATCTGCCGTCCATGTCGCCAGCACGCCTCAGAACACGCCCGGGTTTTCAGGTGAGGTTTGGAATGGGCTCTGTCTGCAGTGGCAGGCGCTGTCTTAAGTGCAGACACAATCTCCGCATTCGGAGCTGTATGCTGTGGTGAAGATTTAGATGTTACCACAGAAGTTATCTGTAAACAGCATCAGGTAGCAGTGTAAGCCATAAACGGAGAAGCTATTTAGGTAGTCAGCGACAGCCTGTCTTAGACAATAGGAAACTGTTGCCATGGCCGCAGTTCCAGAGTTGGGAGCAGGGACAGAGGCGGGGGTGTGAGGACGTTGCAGGCACAGGAGCAAAGGCCCGAAGGCAGAGAAGAGCTTATGTTTTCATGAGCAGAGAAGAGCCAGGTGTGGCTAGCGGTTATAAAGGAAAGTGGAATAAAATGACATTAAGAGACACGCAGAAAGGAAGATCATTCACGGCCTTTAAAAAAATTTTTTTTTTTGGTATCTATCTACAATTACCTTAGGAACGTTATGTTTATGTGGCTTCCCTCTTCACCAAGTACCCCGCACAAACCCCATTAGAGTCACTGTCCATCAGCTTAGTAACATACTGTAGAATCACTACTCGTCTTCTCTGTGTAGCCTAGCCCTCCCCGTGCCCCACCACATTATACATGCTAATCATAATGCCCCCTTTCTTTTTCCCTGCCCTTATCCCTCCCTTCCCACCCATCTTCCTCAGTCCCTTTCTCTTTGGTAACTGTTAGTCCATTCTTGGGTTCTGTGATTCTGTTCCTGTTTATTTCCTTCAGTTTTTCCTTTGCTCTTATACCTCAGAGATGAGTGAAACCATTTGGTACTTGTCTTTCTCCGCCTCGCTTATTTCACTGAGCGTAATACCCTCTAGCTCCAAGCATGTTTTTGCAAATGGTAAGATTTGTGTTCTTCTTATGGCTGAATTATATTCCATTGTGCATACATTCATCTACTGATGGACACGTAGGTTGTTTCCATTTCTTGGCTGTTGTCAATAGTGCTGCGATAAACATAGGGGTACATCTGTCTTTTACAAAACGGGCTGCTCTATTCTTCGGGTCAATTCCCAGGAGTGGTGTTGCTGGGTCAAATGGTATTCCTACTTTGAGCTTTTTGAGGAACCTCCTTATTGCTTTCCACAATGGTTGAACGAATTTACGTTCCCACCAACAGTGTAGGAGGGTTCCCCTCTCTCCACAACCTTGACAACATCTGTTGTGTTTTGTCGTTTGGATGGTGGCGATCCTTACTGGTGTGTGGTGATATCTCATTGTGGTTTTAATTAGCATTTCTCTGATGACAGGCGATGTGGTGCATCTTTTCCTGTGTCTGTTGGGCACCTGATTTTCCTCTCTGCCCAACTGCCTGTTCAGCTCCCCTGCCCACATTTTTATTGCAATATTTCCTTTTTGTTTGTTGAGGTGTTTTAGCTCTTTATATATTGTGGATGTCAACCCTTTATCATATCTGTCATTTAGGAATATATTCTCCCATACTGGAGGATGCCCTTTTGTTCTGTTGATGGTGCCCTTTACTGTAGAGTAGCTTTTAAGCTTGATATAGTCCCATTTGTTCATTTTTGCTTTTCTCCCCTGGAGAGATATGTTCACGAAGATGTCGCTCATGTTTATGGCCAAGACACTTTCCCCTGTCCTTCTCTAAGAGTTTTATGGTTTCGTGGCTTCCATTCAGGGGTTCGACCAATTTTGAACTTACTTTTGTGTATGGGGTTAGACAGTGATCCATGTTTCCCCCTTTTTTGCAGCCATCAAGTCCGGCTTTGGAGCAGTGACCCAGAACACCAGCTGTGGGACCCGTGGTACATCAGGGTTTGGCAGCACCATCCCAGCGCCCTTGACATCCAGGGTGTCAGCAGGCCCCACTGGCAGTGGAGGCTTTGGGACGAGCGTGGCTGCCCCCCACAGCAGCTCCACCACTGGGGCACTTGGCACTGCCTCAGGACGGAGTGGGAGAACTGGACTCAAGAACCCTTTCTGGGGTGCCTTGGATCCAAGCTCCCTGGGTGCGGCTGGCGAGAGCACACCATCTGCCGTCCATGTCGCCAGCACGCCTCAGAACACGCCCGGGTTTTCAGGTGAGGTTTGGAATGGGCTCAGTCTGCAGTGCTAGGCGCTGTCTTAAGTGCTGACACAATCTCCGCATTCGGAGCTGTATGCTGTGGTGAAGATTTAGATGTTATCACAGAAGTTATCTGTAAACAGCGTCAGGTAGCAGTGTAAGCCATAAACGGAGAAGCTATTTAGGTAGTCAGCGGCAGCCTTTCTGAGACAATAGCAAACTGTTGCCATGGCCGCCGTTCCAGAGTTGGGAGCAGGGACAGAGGCGAGGGTGTGAGGACGTTGCAGGCACAGGAGCAAAGGCCCGAAGGCAGAGAAGAGCTTATGTTTTCATGAGCAGAGAAGAGCCAGGTGTGGCTAGCGGTTATAAAGGAAAGTGGAATAAAATGACATTAAGAGACACGCAGAAAGGAAGATCAATTACGGCCTTTAAAAAATTTTCTTTTTTTGGTATCTATCTACAATTACCTTAGGAACGTTATGTTTATGTGGCTCCCCTCTTCACCATGTACCCCGCACAAACCCCATTAGAGTCACAGTCCATCAGCTTAGTAACATACTGTAGAATCACTACTCGTCTTCTCTGTGTAGCCTAGCCTTCCCCGTGCCCCACCACATTACACATGCTAATCATAATGCCCCCTTTCTTTTTCCCTGCCCTTATCCCTCCCTTCCCACCCATCTTCCTCAGTCCCTTTCTCTTTGGTAACTGTTAGTCCATTCTTGGGTTCTGTGATTCTGCTCCTGTTTATTTCCTTCAGTTTTTCCTTTGCTCTTATACTCCAGAGATGAGTGAAACCATTTGTTACTTGTCTTTCTTCGCCTCGCTTATTTCACTGAGCGTAATACCCTCTAGCTCCAAGCATGTTGTTGCAAATGGTAAGATTTGTGTTCTTCTTATGGCTGAATTATATTCCATTGTGCATACATTCATCTACTGATGGACACGTAGGTTGTTTTCATTTCTTGGGTGTTGTCAATAGTGCTGCGATAAACATAGGGGTACATCTGTCTTTTACAAAACGGGCTGCTCTATTCTTCGGGTCATTTCCCAGGAGTGGTGTTACTGGGTCAAATGGTATTCCTACTTTGAGCTTTTTGAGGAACCTCCGTATTGCTTTCCACAATTGTTGAACGAATTTACGTTCCCACCAACAGTGTAGGAGGGTTCCCCTCTCTCCACAACCTTGCCAACATCTGTTGTGGTTTGTCGTTTGGATGGTGGCGATCCTTACTGGTGTGTGGTGATATCTCATTGTGGTTTTAATTAGCATTTCTCTGATGACAGGCGATGTGGTGCATCTTTTCATGTGTCTGTTGGGCACCTGAATTTCTTCTCTGGCCAACTGCCTGTTCAGCTCCCCTGCCCACATTTTTATTGCAATATTTCCTTTTTGTTTGTTGAGGTGTTTTAGCTCTTCATATATTCTGGATGTCAACCCTTTATCAGATCTGTCATTTAGGAATATATTCTCCCATACTGGAGGATGCCCTTTTGTTCTGTTGATGGTGCCCTTTACTGTAGAGTAGCTTTTAAGCTTAATATAGTCCCATTTGTTCATTTTTGCTTTTCTTCCCTGGAGAGATATGTTCACGAAGATGTCGCTCATGTTTATGGCCAAGACACTTTCCCCTGTCCTTCTCTAAGAGTTTTATGGTTTCGTGGCTTCCATTCAGGGGTTCGACCAATTTAGAACTTACTTTTGTGTATGGGGTTAGACAGTGATCCATGTTTCCCCCTTTTTTGCAGCCATCAAGTCCGGCTTTGGAGCAGTGACCCAGAACACCAGCTGTGGGACCCGTGGTACATCAGGGTTTGGCAGCACCATCCCAGCGCCCTTGACATCCAGGGTGTCAGCAGGCCCCACTGGCAGTGGAGGCTTTGGGACGAGCGTGGCTGCCCCCCACAGCAGCTCCACCACTGGGGCACTTGGCACTGCCTCAGGACGGAGTGGGAGAACTGGACTCAAGAACCCTTTCTGGGGTGCCTTGGATCCAAGCTCCCTGGGTGCGGCTGGCGAGAGCACACCATCTGCCGTCCATGTCGCCAGCACGCCTCAGAACACGCCCGGGTTTTCAGGTGAGGTTTGGAATGGGCTCAGTCTGCAGTGCTAGGCGCTGTCTTAAGTGCTGACACAATCTCCGCATTCGGAGCTGTATGCTGTGGTGAAGATTTAGATGTTATCACAGAAGTTATCTGTAAACAGCGTCAGGTAGCAGTGTAAGCCATAAACGGAGAAGCTATTTAGGTAGTCAGCGGCAGCCTTTCTGAGACAATAGCAAACTGTTGCCATGGCCGCAGTTCCAGAGTTGGGAGCAGGGACAGAGGCGAGGGTGTGAGGACGTTGCAGGCACAGGAGCAAAGGCCCGAAGGCAGAGAAGAGCTTATGTTTTCATGAGCAGAGAAGAGCCAGGTGTGGCTAGCGGTTATAAAGGAAAGTGGAATAAAATGACATTAAGAGACACGCAGAAAGGTAGATCAATTACGGCCTTTAAAAAATTTTCTTTTTTTGGTATCTATCTACAATTACCTTAGGAACGTTATGTTTATGTGGCTCCCCTCTTCACCATGTACCCCGCACAAACCCCATTAGAGTCACTGTCCATCAGCTTAGTAACATACTGTAGAATCACTACTCATCTTCTCTGTGTAGCCTAGCCTTCCCCGTGCCCCACCACATTACACATGCTAATCATAATGCCCCCTTTCTTTTTCCCTGCCCTTATCCCTCCCTTCCCACCCATCTTCCTCAGTCCCTTTCTCTTTGGTAACTGTTAGTCCATTCTTGGGTTCTGTGATTCTGCTCCTGTTTATTTCCTTCAGTTTTTCCTTTGCTCTTATACTCCAGAGATGAGTGAAACCATTTGTTACTTGTCTTTCTTCGCCTCGCTTATTTCACTGAGCGTAATACCCTCTAGCTCCAAGCATGTTGTTGCAAATGGTAAGATTTGTGTTCTTCTTATGGCTGAATTATATTCCATTGTGCATACATTCATCTACTGATGGACACGTAGGTTGTTTTCATTTCTTGGGTGTTGTCAATAGTGCTGCGATAAACATAGGGGTACATCTGTCTTTTACAAAACGGGCTGCTCTATTCTTCGGGTCATTTCCCAGGAGTGGTGTTACTGGGTCAAATGGTATTCCTACTTTGAGCTTTTTGAGGAACCTCCGTATTGCTTTCCACAATTGTTGAACGAATTTACGTTCCCACCAACAGTGTAGGAGGGTTCCCCTCTCTCCACAACCTTGCCAACATCTGTTGTGGTTTGTCGTTTGGATGGTGGCGATCCTTACTGGTGTGTGGTGATATCTCATTGTGGTTTTAATTAGCATTTCTCTGATGACAGGCGATGTGGTGCATCTTTTCATGTGTCTGTTGGGCACCTGAATTTCTTCTCTGGCCAACTGCCTGTTCAGCTCCCCTGCCCACATTTTTATTGCAATATTTCCTTTTTGTTTGTTGAGGTGTTTTAGCTCTTCATATATTCTGGATGTCAACCCTTTATCAGATCTGTCATTTAGGAATATATTCTCCCATACTGGAGGATGCCCTTTTGTTCTGTTGATGGTGCCCTTTACTGTAGAGTAGCTTTTAAGCTTAATATAGTCCCATTTGTTCATTTTTGCTTTTCTTCCCTGGAGAGATATGTTCACGAAGATGTCGCTCATGTTTATGGCCAAGACACTTTCCCCTGTCCTTCTCTAAGAGTTTTATGGTTTCGTGGCTTCCATTCAGGGGTTCGACCAATTTTGAACTTACTTTTGTGTATGGGGTTAGACAGTGATCCATGTTTCGCCCTTTTTTGCAGCCATCAAGTCCGGCTTTGGAGCAGTGACCCAGAACACCAGCTGTGGGACCCGTGGTACATCAGGGTTTGGCAGCACCATCCCAGCGCCCTTGACATCCAGGGTGTCAGCAGGCCCCACTGGCAGTGGAGGCTTTGGGACGAGCGTGGCTGCCCCCCACAGCAGCTCCACCACTGGGGCACTTGGCACTGCCTCAGGACGGAGTGGGAGAACTGGACTCAAGAACCCTTTCTGGGGTGCCTTGGATCCAAGCTCCCTGGGTGCGGCTGGCGAGAGCACACCATCTGCCGTCCATGTCGCCAGCACCCCTCAGATCAGCGCGGGGTTTGGAGGTGAGGTTTGGAAGGGGCTCAGTCTGCAGGGCCAGGCGGCGTCTTAAGTGCTGACACAGCCTCCGCATTCGGAGCTGTATGCTGTGGTGAAGATTTAGATGTTATCACAGAAGTTATCTGTAAACAGCGGCAGGTAGCAGTGTAAGCCATAAACGGAGAAGCTATTTAGGTAGTCAGCGTCAGCCTGTCTTAGACAATAGGAAACTGTTGCCATGGCCGCAGTTCCAGAGTTGGGAGCAGGGACAGAGGAGGGGGGTGTGAGGACGTTGCAGGCACAGGAGCAAAGGCCCGAAGGCAGAGAAGAGCTTATGTTTTCATGAGCAGAGAAGAGCCCCTCCAGGTGTGGCTAGCGGTTATAAAGGAAAGTGGAATAAAATGACATTAAGAGACACGCAGAAAGGAAGATCATTCACTGCCTTTAAAAAAAATTTCTTTTTTTGGTATCTATCTACAATTACCTTAGGAACGTTATGTTTATGTGGCTCCCCTCTTCACCACGTACCCCGCACAAACCCCATTAGAGTCACTGTCCATCAGCTTAGTAACATACTGTAGAATCACTACTCGTCTTCTCTGTGTAGCCTAGCCCTCCCCGTGCCCCACCACATTATACATGCTAATCATAATGCCCCCTTTCTTTTTCCCTGCCCTTATCCCTCCCTTCCCACCCATCTTCCTCAGTCCCTTTCTCTTTGGTAACTGTTAGTCCATTCTTGGGTTCTGTGATTCTGCTCCTGTTTATTTCCTTCAGTTTTTCCTTTGCTCTTATACTCCAGAGATGAGTGAAACCATTTGGTACTTGTCTTTCTCCGCCTCGCTTATTTCACTGAGCGTAATACCCTCTAGCTCCAAGCATTTTGTTGCAAATGGTAAGATTTGTGTTCTTCTTATGGCTGAATTATATTCCATTGTGCATACATTCATCTACTGATGGACACGTAGGTTGTTTCCATTTCTTGGCTGTTGTCAATAGTGCTGCGATAAACATAGGGGTACATCTGTCTTTTACAAAACGGGCTGCTCTATTCTTCGGGTCATTTCCCAGGAGTGGTGTTGCTGGGTCAAATGGTATTCCTACTTTGAGCTTTTTGAGGAACCTCCGTATTGCTTTCCACAATGGTTGAACGAATTTACGTTCCCACCGACAGTGTAGGAGGGTTCCCCTCTCTCCACAACCTTGCCAACATCTGTTGTGGTTTGTCGTTTGGATGGTGGGCGATCCTTACTGGTGTGTGGTCATATCTCATTGTGGTTTTAATTAGCATTTCTCTGATGACAGGCGATGTGGTGCATCTTTTCATGTGTCTGTTGGGCACCTGAATTTCTTCTCTGGCCAACTGCCTGTTCAGCTCCCCTGCCCACATTTTTATTGCAATATTTCCTTTTTGTTTGTTGAGGTGTTTTAGCTCTTTATATATTCTGGATGTCAACCCTTTATCAGATCTGTCATTTAGGAATATATTCTCCCATACTGGAGGATGCCCTTTTGTTCTGTTGATGGTGCCCTTTACTGTAGAGTAGCTTTTAAGCTTGATATAGTCCCATTTGTTCATTTTTGCTTTTCTTCCTTGGAGAGATATGTTCACGAATATGTCGCTCATGTTTATGGCCAAGACACTTTCCCCTGTCCTTCTCTAAGAGTTTTATGGTTTCGTGGCTTCCATTCAGGGGTTCGACCAATTTTGAACTTACTTTTGTGTATGGGGTTAGACAGTGATCCATGTTTCGCCCTTTTTTGCAGCCATCAAGTCCGGCTTTGGAGCAGTGACCCAGAACACCAGCTGTGGGACCCGTGGTACATCAGGGTTTGGCAGCACCATCCCAGCGCCCTTGACATCCAGGGTGTCAGCAGGCCCCACTGGCAGTGGAGGCTTTGGGACGAGCGTGGCTGCCCCCCACAGCAGCTCCACCACTGGGGCACTTGGCACTGCCTCAGGACGGAGTGGGAGAACTGGACTCAAGAACCCTTTCTGGGGTGCCTTGGATCCAAGCTCCCTGGGTGCGGCTGGCGAGAGCACACCATCTGCCGTCCATGTCGCCAGCACGCCTCAGAACACGCCCGGGTTTTCAGGTGAGGTTTGGAATGGGCTCAGTCTGCAGTGCCAGGCGCTGTCTTAAGTGCTGACACAATCTCCGCATTCGGAGCTGTATGCTGTGGTGAAGATTTAGATGTTATCACAGAAGTTATCTGTAAACAGCGTCAGGTAGCAGTGTAAGGCATAAACGGAGAAGCTATTTAGGTAGTCAGCGGCAGCCTTTCTGAGACAATAGCAAACTGTTGCCATGGCCGCAGTTCCAGAGTTGGGAGCAGGGACAGAGGTGGGGGTGTGAGTACGTTGCAGGCACAGGAGCAAAGGCCCGAACGCAGAGAAGAGCTTATGTTTTCATGAGCAGAGAATAGCCAGGTGTGGCTAGCGGTTATAATGGAAAGTGGAATAAAATGACATTAAGAGACACGCAGAAAGGAAGATCATTCACGGCCTTTAAAAAGTTTTTTTTTTTTGGTATCTATCTACAATTACCTTAGGAACGTTATGTTTATTTGGCTCCCCTCTTCACCAAGTACCCCGCACAAACCCCATTAGAGTCACTGTACATCAGCTTAGTAGCATACTGTAGAATCACTACTCGTCTTCTATGTGTAGCCTAGCCCTGCCCGTGCCGCACCACATTATACATGCTAATCATAATGCCCCCTTTCTTTTTCCCTGCCCTTATCCCTCCCTTCCCACCCATCTTCCTCAGTCCCTTTCTCTTTGGTAACTGTTAGTCCATTCTTGGGTTCTGTGATTCTGCTCCTGTTTATTTCCTTCAGTTTTTCCTTTGCTCTTATACTCCAGAGATGAGTGAAACCATTTGGTACTTGTCTTTCTCCGCCTCGCTTATTTCACTGAGCGTAATACCCTCTACCTCCAAGCATGTTGTTGCAAATGGTAAGATTTGTGTTCTTCTTATGGCTGAATTATATTCCATTGTGCATACATTCATCTACTGATGGACACGTAGGTTGTTGTCAATAGTTCTGCGATAAACATAGGGGTACATCTGTCTTTTACAAAACGGGCTACTCTCTTCTTCGGGTCAATTCCCACGAGTGGTGTTTCTGGGTCAAATGGTATTCCTACTTTGAGCTTTTTGAGGAACCTCCGTATTGCTTTCCACAATGGTTGAACGAATTTACGTTCCCACCAACAGTGTAGGAGGGTTCCCCTCTCTCCACAACCTTGCCAACATCCGTTGTGTTTTGTCGTTTGGATGGTGGCGATCCTTACTGGTGTGTGGTGATATCTCATTGTGGTTTTAATTAGCATTTCTCTGATGACAGGCGATGTGGTGCATCTTTTCATGTGTCTGTTGGGCACCTGAATTTCTTCTCTGGCCAACTGCCTGTTCAGCTCCCCTGCCCACATTTTTATTGCAATATTTCCTTTTTGTTTGTTGAGGTGTTTTAGCTCTTTATATATTGTGGATGTCAACCCTTTATCAGATCTGTCATTTAGGAATATATTCTCCCATACTGGAGGATGCCCTTTTGTTCTGTTGATGGTGCCCTTTACTGTAGAGTAGCTTTTAAGCTTGATATAGTCCAATTTGTTCATTTTTGCTTTTCTTCCCTGGAGAGATATGTTCACGAAGATGTCGCTCATGTTTATGGCCAAGACACTTTCCCCTGTCCTTCTCTAAGAGTTTTATGGTTTCGTGGCTTCCATTCAGGGGTTTGACCAATTTTGAACTTACTTTTGTGTATGGGGTTAGACAGTGATCCATGTTTCCCCCTTTTTTGCAGCCATCAAGTCCGGTTTTGGAGCAGTGACCCAGAACACCAGCTGTGGGACCCGTGGTACATCAGGGTTTGGCAGCACCATCCCAGCGCCCTTGACATCCAGGGTGTCAGCAGGCCCCACTGGCAGTGGAGGCTTTGGGACGAGCGTGGCTGCCCCCCACAGCAGCTCCACCACTGGGGCACTTGGCACTGCCTCAGGACGGAGTGGGAGAACTGGACTCAAGAACCCTTTCTGGGGTGCCTTGAATCCAAGCTCCCTGGGTGCGGCTGGCGAGAGCACACCATCTGCCATCCATGTCGCCAGCACGCCTCAGAACACGCCCGGGTTTTCAGGTGAGGTTTGGAATGGGCTCAGTCTGCAGTGCCAGGCGCTGTCTTAAGTGCTGACACAGTCTCCGCATTCGGAACTATATTCTGTGGTGAAGATTTAGATGTTATCACAGAAGTTATCTGTAAACAGCGTCAGGTAGCAGTGTAAGCCATAAACGGAGAAGCTATTTAGGTAGTCAGCGGCAGCCTGTCTTAGACAATAGGAAACTGTTGCCATGGCCGCAGTTCCAGAGTTGGGAGCAGGGACAGAGGCGGGGGTGTGAGGACGTTGCAGGCACAGGAGCAAAGGCCCGAAGGCAGAGAAGAGCTTATGTTTTCATGAGCAGAGAAGAGCCAGGTGTGGCTAGCGGTTATAAAGGAAAGTGGAATAAAATGACATTAAGAGACACGCAGAAAGGAAGATCATTCACGGCCTTTAAAAAAAATTTTTTTTTTGGTATCTATCTACAATTACCTTAGGAATGTTATGTTTATGTGGCTCCCCTCTTCACCAAGTACCCCGCACAAACCCCATTAGAGTCACTGTCCATCAGCTTAGTAACATACTGTAGAATCACTACTCGTCTTCTCTGTGTAGCCAGCCCTCCCCGTGCCCCACCACATTATACATGCTAATCATAATGCCCCCTTTCTTTTTCCCTGCCCTTATCCCTCCCTTCCCACCCATCTTCCTCAGTCCCTTTCTCTTTGGTAACTGTTAGTCCATTCTTGGGTTCTGTGATTCTGCTCCTGTTTATTTCCTTCAGTTTTTCCTTTGCTCTTATACTCCAGAGATGAGTGAAACCATTTGGTACTTGTCTTTCTCCGCCTCGCTTATTTCACTGAGCGTAATACCCTCTAGCTCCAAGCATGTTGTTGCAAATGGTAAGATTTGTGTTCTTCTTATGGCTGAATTATATTCCATTGTGCATACATTCATCTACTGATGGACACGTAGGTTGTTTCCATTTCTTGGCTGTTGTCAATAGTGCTGCGATAAACATAGGGGTACATCTGTCTTTTACAAAACGGGCTGCTCTATTCTTCGGGTCAATTCCCAGGAGTGGTGTTGCTGGGTCAAATGGTATTCCTACTTTGAGCTTTTTGAGGAACCTCCGTATTGCTTTCCACAATGGTTGAACGAATTTACGTTCCCACCAACAGTGTAGGAGGGTTCCCCTCTCTCCACAACCTTGTCAACATCTGTTGTGTTTTGTCGTTTGGATGGTGGCGATCCTTACTGGTGTGTGGTGATATCTCATTGTGGTTTTAATTAGCATTTCTCTGATGACAGGCGATGTGGTGCATCTTTTCATGTGTCTGTTGGGCACCTGAATTTCTTCTCTGGCCAACTGCCTGTTCAGCTCCCCTGCCCACATTTTTATTGCAATATTTCCTTTTTGTTTGTTGAGGTGTTTTAGCTCTTTATATATTCTGGATGTCAACCCTTTATCAGATCTGTCATTTAGGAATATATTCTCCCATACTGGAGGATGCCCTTTTGTTCTGTTGATGGTGCCCTTTACTGTAGAGTAGCTTTTAAGCTTGATATAGTCCCATTTGTTCATTTTTGCTTTTCTTCCCTGGAGAGATATGTTCACGAAGATGTCGCTCATGTTTATGGCCAAGACACTTTCCCCTGTCCTTCTCTAAGAGTTTTATGGTTTCATGGCTTCCATTCAGGGGTTCGACCAATTTTGAACTTACTTTTGTGTATGGGGTTAGACAGTGATCCATGTTTCCCCCTTTTTTGCAGCCATCAAGTCCGGCTTTGGAGCAGTGACCCAGAACACCAGCTGTGGGACCCGTGGTACATCAGGGTTTGGCAGCACCATCCCAGCGCCCTTGACATCCAGGGTGTCAGCAGGCCCCACTGGCAGTGGAGGCTTTGGGACGAGCGTGGCTGCCCCCCACAGCAGCTCCACCACTTTGGCACTTGGCACTGCCTCAGGACGGAGTGGGAGAACTGGACTCAAGAACCCTTTCTGGGGAGCCTTGGATCCAAGCTCCCTGGGTGCGGCTGGCGAGAGCACACCATCTGCCATCCATGTCGCCAGCACGCCTCAGAACACGCCCGGGTTTTCAGGTGAGGTTTGGAATGGGCTCAGTCTGCAGTGCCAGGCGCTGTCTTAAGTGCTGACACAGTCTCCGCTTTCGGAGCTGTATGCTGTGGTGAAGATTTAGATGTTATCACAGAAGTTATCTGTAAACAGCGTCAGGTAGCAGTGTAAGCCATAAACGGAGAAGCTATTTAGGTAGTCAGCGGCAGCCTTTCTGAGACAATAGCAAACTGTTGCCATGGCCGCAGTTCCAGAGTTGGGAGCAGGGACAGAGGCGGGGGTGTGAGGACGTTGCAGGCACAGGAGCAAAGGCCCGAAGGCAGAGAAGAGCTTATGTTTTCATGAGCAGAGAAGAGCCAGGTGTGGCTAGCGGTTATAAAGGAAAGTGGAATAAAATGACATTAAGAGACACGCAGAAAGGAAGATCATTCACGGCCTTTAAAAAATTTTTTTTTTTTGGTATCTATCTACAATTACCTTAGGAATGTTATGTTTATTTGGCTCCCCTCTTCACCAAGTACCCCGCACAAACCCCATTAGAGTCACTGTCCATCAGCTTAGTAGCATACTGTAGAATCACTACTCGTATTCTATGTGTAGCCTAGCCCTCCCCGTGCCGCACCACATTATACATGCTAATCATAATGCCCCCTTTCTTTTTCCCTGCCCTTATCCCTCCCATCCCAGCCATCTTCCTCAGTCCCTTTCTCTTTGGTAACTGTTAGTCCATTCTTGGGTTCTGTGATTCTGCTCCTGTTTATTTCCTTCAGTTTTTCCTTTGCTCTTATACTCCAGAGATGAGTGAAACCATTCGGTACTTGTCTTTCTCCGCCTCGCTTATTTCACTGAGCGTAATACCCTCTAGCTCCAAGCATGTTGTTGCAAATGGTAAGATTTGTTTTCTTCTTATGGCTGAATTATATTCCATTGTGCATACATTCATCTACTGATGGACACGTAGGTTGTTTCCATTTCTTGGCTGTTTTCAATAGTGCTGCGATAAACATAGGGGTACATCTGTCTTTTACAAAACGGGCTGCTCTCTTCTTCGGGTCAATTCCCAGGAGTGGTGTTTCTGTGTCAAATGGTATTCCTACTTTGAGCTTTTTGAGGAACCTCCGTATTGCTTTCCACAATGGTTGAACGAATTTACGTTCCCACCAACAGTGTAGGAGGGTTCCCCTCTCTCCACAACCTTGTCAACATCCGTTGTGGTTTGTCGTTTGGATGGTGGCGATCCTTACTGGTGTGTGGTGATATCTCATTGTGGTTTTAATTAGCATTTCTCTGATGACAGGCGATGTGGTGCATCTTTTCATGTGTCTGTTGGGCACCTGAATTTCTTCTCTGGCCGTTCAGCTCCCCTGCCCACATTTTTATTGCAATATTTCCTTTTTGTTTGTTGAGGTGTTTTAGCTCTTTATATATTCTGGATGTCAACCCTTTATCAGATCTGTCATTTAGGAATATATTCTCCCATACTGGAGGATGCCCTTTTGTTCTGTTGATGGTGCCCTTTACTGTAGAGTAGCTTTTAAGCTTGATATAGTCCCATTTGTTCATTTTTGCTTTTCTTCCCTGGAGAGATATGTTCACGAAGATGTCGCTCATGTTTATGGCCAAGACACTTTCGCCTGTCCTTCTCTAAGAGTTTTATGGTTTCATGGCTTCCATTCAGGGGTTCGACCAATTTTGAATTTACTTTTGTGTATGGGGTTAGACAGTGATCCATGTTTCCCCCTTTTTTGCAGCCATCAAGTCCGGCTTTGGAGCAGTGACCCAGAACACCAGCTGTGGGACCCGTAGTACATCAGGGTTTGGCAGCACCATCCCAGCGCCCTTGACATCCAGGGTGTCAGCAGGCCCCACTGGCAGTGGAGGCTTTGGGACGAGCATGGCTGCCCCCCACAGCAGCTCCACCGCTGGGGCACTTGGCACTGGACTCAAGAGAACTGGACTCAAGAACCCTTTCTGGGGAGCCTTGGATCCAAGCTCCCTGGGTGCGGCTGGTCAGAGCACAACCTCTCCCGTCCACATGGCCCAGTCACCTCAGAACACATCTGGGATTGCAGGTGCGGTTTGGAATGGGCTGTGTGTGGAGTGCCAGTTTCTGTTTTAAGTGCTGAGAGTGTCTCCGCTTTTGGAGCTGTATGCTCTTCTGCACAGTTAGATGTTTTTATATAGTTTATCTCTAAAGAGCTTCAGGTGTCAGTGTACCTCATCACCAGAGGAGCTCTTTTTGGTAGTTAGTCGCAGCCTTTATGAAACAGTAGCGAACTGAGACAATGGCCGCAATTCCAGAGTTGGGAGTTGAAACATCGGCTGGGGTTGAGGACTTCGTCGGCACAGCAGCAAAGGCGCGACGGCAGAGACGAGTTCATATTTTCATGAGCAGAGAAGTGCCAGTGTGGCTAGAGGTTTAAAAAGGAAAGTGAGATAAAATGACATTAAGTGACAAGCAGAAAGGAAGATCATTCGTGGCCTTTTAAATTGTTTTTTTTTTTTAACAATCTACAATTACCTTAAGAACATTATGTTTATTTGGCTCCCCCCTTCACCAAGTACCTCGCACAGACCCCATTAGAGTTACTGTCCATCAGCATAGTAACATACTGTAGAATCACTACTTCTATGCATAGCCTAGCCCTTCCCGTGCCCTCCCCACATTATATATGCTAATCATAATGTCCTGTTTCTTTTTCCCTGCCCTAATCCCTCCCTTCCCATCCATCCTCCTCAGTCCCTTTCACTTTGTAACTCTTAGTACATTCTTGGGTTCTGTGATTGTGCTTCTGTTTTGTTCCTTCAGTTTTTCCTTTGCTCTTATGCTCCAGAGATGAGTGAAATCATTTGGTACTTGTCTTTCTCCGCCTTGCTTATTTCACTGAGCATAATACCCTCTAGCTCCATCCATGTTGTTGCAAATGGTAGAATTTGTTTTCTTCTTATAGGTGAATTATATTCCATTGTGCATATGTATCAAATCTTTCTTATCCATTCGTCTACTGATGGACACTTAGTTTGTTTCCATTTCATGGCTGTTGTCAATAGTGCTGCAATAACTATAGTGGTGCATCTGTCTTTTTTCAAACTGGACAGCTGTATTCTTAGCATAAATTAGTTGGTTTGGAATTCCTGGGTCAAATGGTATTTCTATTTTGAGCTTTTTGAGTAACCTCCATATTGCTTTTCACAAAAGTTAAATGAATTTACATTCCCAACAAAAGTGTAGAAGGATTTCCCTTTCTCCACAACCTCTCCTACATTTGTTGTTGTTTGTGTTTTGGATGGCGGCGATCCTTACTGGTGTGAGGCGATATCTTATTGTGGTCGTATGACGTGGTACAGCCATGCCAAGTCGAGCAGGTCCTGAAGTGCGGAAGGGGGGGCAAAGAAAGGAAAGAAAGACAGAAAGTGCTGGGAGGGCTGACGCTCCCGTGTGTCGCCAGCAAAACTTTATTGAAGGTCCAGGGTTTATATAATGCAGTGGGGTTACATGATTCCAGGACATAGCATTATCCAATAGACAATCAAGCAGAGTATTGACATCAGCGGTAGCCAGGCAAAGGTAGGCTCAGCAGGGGTCCAGTTAGTTGCTCATGGAATGCGTAAGCAGTATGTTCTTTGTTCTCCATTAACCGCCACATCAGCAAGTGGGGGAAGGGCATAGCCAGAAGCAGGGGCGCTGTTTCCACACATCTTCCAGGTCTCCCTATTTTCAGAGTGAGGAGTCTTGGCTCACCTTCAAAGACAAGATATGTTTTTGTGGACAGGTAACTTCCAAGGACTGCACCAGTTGTTCTCAAGCTTGTGCTTTCCCGTCCTGCATTCAGATGTGGGGGAAGGTGCTTTCCCATTCTGCCTACAAACATGTGAGAAGACAAAGTAAAGAACACCATCAGTCCCCAGCAGTCTTAATTGGCCTTTCTCTGATGATAAGCAATATGATGCATGATTTCATGTGTCTATTGGCCATCTGAATTTCTTCTTTCGAGAACTGTCTGTTTAGCTCCTGTGCCCATTTTTTAATTGGAATATTTGCTTTTTGTTTGTTAAGCTGTTAGCTCATTATATATTTTGGATGTCAACCCTTAACCAGATCTGTCATTTATGAATATATTCTCCCATACTCTAGGATGTCCTTTTGTTCTGTTGATGGTGTTCTTTACTTTTCAGAAGCTTTTAACCTTGATATAGTCCCATTTGTTCATTTTTGCTTTTGTTTCCGTTGCCTGAGGAGATACATTCAAGAAGATGATGCGGATGTTTATGTCTAAGAGATTTTTGCTGTCTTTGTCTAAACGTTTTATACTTTCATGGCTTACATTCAGGTCTTTGATCCATTTCAAATTTACTTTTGTCTATGGGTTTAGACAATGATCCATGTTTCCTCCTATTTTGCAGCAATCACCTCGGCCTTTGCAGCTATGACCCTGACCACCAGCAGCGGGACCAGTATGTCAGTGTTCAGCGGCACTACCTTATCACCATTTACATCCAGGGTGTCAGCAGGTCCCGCTGGCAGTGGAGGTTTTGTGATCAGTGTGGCTGCGGCCCACAGTAGCTCCACCACTGGGTCATTCGGACTTGGGTCACGACGGAGTAAGACAACTGTTCTCAAGAACCCTTTCTGGGGAAGGTTGAATCCAAACTCCCTGGGTGCAGCTCGCCAGAGCACACTCTCGACTTGCCACGTGACCAGGACACCTCAGGACACGTCTGAGATTGCAGGTGAGATTTGGAATGGGCTCAGTCCGCAGTGCAAGGCGCTATTTTAAGTGCTGACCCAGTCTCTGCTTTGGTAGCTGTATGCTGTGGTGAAGATTTAGATGTTATCACAGAAGTTATTCATAAACAGTACCAGGTAGCAGTGTAACACATGACTGGAGGAGCTATGTAGGTAGACAGCAGCAGCCATTTAGAGACAGTAGAAAACTGAGGCCATCACCGCAGTTCCAGAGTTGGGAGCAGGGAAAGCGGCTGGGGGTGAGGATATTACAGGCACAAGAGCAAAGGACTGAAGGCAGAGACGAGCTTATGTTTTCATGAGCAGAGAAGAGACCAGTGTGGCTAGAGGTTAACAAAGGAAAGTGGGATAAAATGACATTAAGCGATAGGCAGAAAGGAAGATCATTCACGGCCTGTAAAATTTTTTTTCTTTTTTTGGTATCTATCTACAATTACCGGAAAAACAGTATGTTTACTTGGTTCCCCCATTCACCAAGTACCCCGCACAAACCCCATTAGTGTCCCTGTCCGTCAGCCTAATATGATGCTGTACAATCACTCCTTGTCTTCTCTGTGTAGCCTAGCCCTCCCCATTCACCCCATTATGTATGTGAATCATAATGCCCCCTTTCTTTGTCTCTGCCCTTATCCCTCCCTTCCCACCCATCCTCCTCCTCAGTCCCTTTCCCTTTGGTAACTGTTAGTCCATTCTTGGGTTCTGTGATTCTGCTGCTGTTTTTTCCTTCAGTTTTTCCTTTGCTCTTATACTCTAGAGATGAGTGAAATCATTTGGTACTTGTCTTTCTCTGCTTGGCTTATTTCACTGAGCATATTACCCTCCAGCTCCATCTATGTTGTTTTAAATGGTAGAATTTTTCTTCTTATGGCTGAATTATATTCCATTGTGCATATGTATCACATCTTTTTTATCCATTCATCTACTGGTAGACACGTACATTTTTTCCTTTTCTTGGCTGTTGTAAACACTACTGCGATAAACATAGGGGTGCATCTTTCTTTTTCAAACTGGGCTGCTGTATTCTTAGGGTAAATTCCTTGGAGTGATATTCCTGGGTCAACTGGTATTTCCTTTTTGAGCTTTGAGGTACCTCCATATTGCTTTCCACAACGGTAGAACAAACTTACATTCCCACCAACAGTGTAGGAGGGTTCTCCTTTCTCCACAAACTGACCAACATTTCTTGTTGCTTGTCTTTTGGATGGTAGCTTTCCTTACTGGTGTGAGGTGATATCTCATTGTGGTTTTAATTTACATTTCTCTGATGAGAAGCAATGTGGCCCATCTTTTCATGTGTCTATTGGCCATCTGAATTTCTTCTTTGGAAACTGTTCAGCTCCCCTGCCCATTTTTTGATTGGATTATTTGCTTTTTGTTTGTTGAGGTGTGTTAGCTCTTTATATATTTTGGATGTCAACCCTTTATCGGATCTGTCATTTATGAATATATTCTCCAATACTGTAGGATGCCCTTTTCTTCTGTTGATGGTGTCCTTTACTGCACAGAAGCTTTAAAGCTTCATACAGTCTCATTTGTTCATTTTCGCTTTCCTTTCCCTTGCCTGGGAAGATATGTTCATGAAGAAGCCGCTCATGTTTGTGTCCAAGAGATTTTTTCCTGTTGTTTTCTAAGTGTTTTCTGGTTTCATGACATACATTCAGGTCTTTGATCCATTTCAAATTTACTTTTGTCCGTGGGGATAGACAATGATCCATGTTTTCTCCTTTTTTGCAGCCATTACTTCGGCCTTTGCAGCTATGACCCTGACCACCAGCAGTGGGACCTGTAGCTCCATGTTTGGCAGCAACACCTCATCACCATTCCCGTCTGGGTTGTGAGCAGGTCCCACTGGCAGAGGGGGCTTTAGGATGAGCATGGCTGCCCCCCACAGCAACTCCACCACTGGGGCACTTGGATCTGCATCAGGACGGAGTGGGAGAACTGGTCTCAAGAACCCTTTCTGGGGAGGGTTGAATCCGAACTTCCTGTGTGTAGCTGGCCAGAGCACACCACTTCCCTTCCACGTGGCCAGCACACATCAGAACACGTCTGGGATTGCAGGTGAGATTTGCAATTGTCTCGGTCTGCAGTGCAAGGCACTGTTTTAAGTGCTGACCCAGTCTCTGCTTTGGGAGCTGTATGCTGTGGTGAAGATTTAGATGTTGTGACAGAAGTTATTCATAAACAGCAGCAGGTAGCAGTGTAACTCATGACTGGTGGAGCTATTTAGGTAGACAGTGGCCGCCTTTCTGAGACAATAGCAAACCGAGGCCATGGCCGCAGTACCAGAGTTGGGAGCAAGGACAGCGGCTGGGGGTGAGGACGTTGCAGGCACAAGAGCAAAGACCCGAAGGCAGAGATTAGCTTATGTTTTCATGAGCAGAGAAGAGGCCAGTGTGGCTAGAGGTTTACAAAGGAAAGTGGGATAAAATGACATTAAGAGACAGGCAGAAAGGAAGATCATTCATGGCCTTTAAAATTTTTTTTTCTTTCTAGGTATCTATCTACAATTACCTGAAAAACACTAAGTTTACTTGGTTCCCCCCTTCACCAAGTACCCTGCACAAACCGCATTAGTGTCCCTGTCTGTCAGCCTAGTAAGATGCTGTACAATCACTCCTTGTCTTCTCTGTGTAGCCTAGCCCTCTCCATTCACCCCCACATTATGTATGCTAATCATAATGCCCCCTTTCTTTTTCTCTGCCCTTATCCCTCCCTTCCCACCCATCCTCCTCCTCAGTCCCTTTCCCTTTGGTAACTGTTAGTCCATTCTTGGGTTCTGTGATTCTGCTCTGTTTTTTCCTTCAGTTTTTCCTTTGCTCTTATACTCCAGAGATGAGTGAAATCATTTGGTACTTGTCTTTCTCTGCTTGGCTTATTTCACTGAGCATATTACCCTCCAGCTCCATCTATGTTGTTTCAAATGGTAGGATTTTTCTTCTTATGGCTGAATTATATTCCATTGTGCATATGTATCACATCTTTTTTATCCATTCATCTACTGGTAGACATGTACGTTTTTTCCTTTTCTTGGCTGTTGTAAACACTACTGCGATAAACATAGGGGTGCATCTTTCTTTTTCAAACTGGGCTGCTGTATTCTTAGGGTAAATTCCTTGGAGTGATATTCCTGGGTCAAATGGTATTTCCTTTTTGAGCTTTTTGAGGTACCTCCATATTGCTTTCCACAATGGTAGAACAAATTTACATTCCCACCAACAGTGTAGGAGGGTTGTCCTTTCTCCACAACCTCGCCAACATTTCTTGTTGCTTGTCTTTTGGATGGTAGCTTTCCTTACTAGTGTGAGGTGATATCTCATTGTGGTTTTAATTTACATTTCTCTGATGAGAAGCAATGTGGCCCATCTTTTCATGTGTCTATTGGCCATCTGAATTTCTTCTTTGGAAACTGTTCAGCTCCCCTGCCCATTTTTTGATTGGATTATTTGCTTTTTGTTTGTTGAGGTGTGTTAGCTCTTTATATATTTTGGATGTCAACCCTTTATCAGATCTGTCATTTATGAATATATTCTCCCATACTGTAGGATGCCCTTTTCTTCTGTTGATGGTGTCCTTTACTGTACAGAAGCTTTAAAGCTTCATATGGTCCCATTTGTTCATTTCACTTTCCTTTCCCTTGCCTGGGAAGATATGTTCATGAAGAACTCGCTCATATTTGTGTCCAAGAGATTTTTTCCTGTTGTTTTCTAAGTGTTTTATGGTTTCATGACTTACATTCAGGTCTGATCCATTTCAAATTTACTTTTGTCTGTGGGGTTAGACAATGATCCATGTTTCCTCCTTTTTTGCAGCCATCACCTCGGCCTTTGCAGCTATGACCCTGACCACCAGCAGTGGGACCTGTAGCTCCATTTTTGGCGGCAACACCTCATCACCCTTCACGTCTGGGTTGTGAGCAAGTCCCACTGGCAGTGGGGGCTTTAGGATGAGCATGGCTGCCCCCCACAGCAATTCCACCACTGGGGCACTTGGATCTGCATCAGGACGGAGTGGGAGAACTGGTCTCAAGAACCCTTTCTGGGGAGGGTTGAATCCGAACTCCCTGTGTGTAGCTGGCCAGAGCACACCACTTCCCTTCCACGTGGCCAGCACACATCAGAACACGTCTGGGATTGCAGGTGAGATTTGCAATTGTCTCGGTCTGCAGTGCAAGGCACTGTTTTAAGTGCTGACCCAGTCTCTGCTTTGGGAGCTGTATGCTGTGGTGAAGATTTAGATGTTGTGACAGAAGTTATTCATAAACAGCAGCAGGTAGCAGTGTAACTCATGACCGGTGGAGCTATTTAGGTAGCACTGGCCACCTTTCTGAGACAATAGCAAACCGAGGCCATGGCCGTAGTACCAGAGTTGGGAGCAGGGACAGCGGCTGGGGGTAAGGACGTTACAGGCACAAGAGCAAAGGCCCGAAGGCAGAGATTAGCTTATGTCTTCATGAGCAGAGAAGAGGCTCGTGTGGCTAGAGGTTTACAAAGGAAAGTGGGATAAAATGACATTATGAGACAGGCAGAAAGGAAGATCATTCATGGCCTTTAAATTTTTTTTTCTTTTTAGGTATCTATCTACAATTACCTGACAAACACTAAGTTTACTTAGTTCCCCCCTTCACCAAGTACCCTGCATAAACCCTATTAGTGTCCCTGTCCGTCAGCCTAGTAAGATACTGTACAATCACTCCTTGTCTTCTCTGTGTAGCCTAGCCCTCCCCATTCACCCCCACATTATGTATGTTAATCATAATGCCCCCTTTCTTTTTCTCTGCCCTTATCCCTCCCTTCCCACCCATCCTCCTCCTCAGTCCCTTTCCCTTTGGTAACTGTTAGTCCATTCTTGGGTTCTGTGATTCTGCTGCTGTTTTGTTCCTTCAGTTTTTCCTTTGTTCTTATAGTCCAGAGATGAGTGAAATCATTTGGTACTTGTCTTTCTCCCCCTGGCTTATTTCACTGAGCATATTACCGTCCAGCTCCATCCATGTTGTTGCAAATTGTAGGACTAGTTTTCTTTCTATGGCTAAATTAGATTCCATTGTGCATATGTATCACATCTTTTTTATCCATTCATGTACTGATGGACACTTAGGTTCCTTCCATTTCTTGGCTATTGTAAATAATGCTGTGAGAAACATAGGGGTTCATTTTTCTTTTTCAGGTTTTTGCCTGTTTTTTTTAAGAGTTTTATGGTTTCATGACTTACATTCAGGTCTTTTATCCATTTTGTATGTACTTTTGTGTATGTGTTAGACTGTGATCCATGTTTCCTCCTTTTTTGCAGCCACCACCTCGGGCTTTGGAGCTATGACCCAGACCACCAGCAGTGGGACCAGTAGTTCAGTGTTTGGCAGCACTACCTCATCGCCCTTCACGTCTGGGGTGTCAGCGGGCCCTGCTCACAGTGGGGGCTTTGGGATTAGCATGGGTACCCCCCACAACAGCTCCACCACTGGGGCGTTCGGCTTTGGGGAGGACAGAGTGGGAGCCCTGGAGGCACGACCTCTTTCTGGGGCGGATTGAGTAAGAACTCCCTGGGTGCAGCTGGCCAGAGCACACCCATTCCCTTCCATGTGGCCAGCATGCCTCAGAACACGTCTGTGTTTGCACATTAGATTTGGAATGGGCTCGGTGCCGGAGTCCACCTCCAGCTGAGGTGTGGGTCACGAAGGAAAGGACAGCGTCGGCGAGTGCGATCAATGAGGAGACGAAACACCCAATGAAAGTTCTAACATCAAGAGGCAGGGTCTTTATTTTTGTATCTTTTTACAGTTTACATAATTTTGAACATTTTTTAAAATTATGAATAATACAATCCTTTTTCTGTCAGTTTACATAATTTCAGCTTATTACCCTTAAGGAAATATCACCATTTCTTCTAATAGTAGCCATTTAACATTTAATTTTTACTTTCCCCTAGTCTATTGTGATTAGTAATTCATGTAAGCTACGTGCTAGGTGTTAAACAGAAAATGGCGTAAGACAGTGTGTCAGTTAAGCATGTGGGGTATGATTTTTATTTTAAGCATGTAAGATTATATAGACTTTGAGATATGTGTCTAAGGTATGTGTCTAAGGCTATATAAAGTTTAAGCAGGTTATATAAAATGCAAGCTGTATGCCTTTTGGTTATTAAGTGTAACTATATTATTAATTAAATGCTATCCGACATGTGGGTTGAGGCTTACATCTAAAATCTAGGGCTGGTACTCCTGTCACCCATTCCTTAACATTCCTATGAATACAATAAAAACACCTTATTCTTTTATAATATTCATTCCACAATTTCAGATGTTTACACCTTTCCTCCTGCATCTACAGGCACCAGGGCCTTGCAGTCAGTCCTCTTTATCCTTTATATAATAACATTAAATCTGCTCTTACTACCTTACTATTAATATAGTAGTATTTTATAAATTTATCATAAACTTTTATATATGGGATATTTATAAATATAAATTTTATTTTGCTCATAAATTCTTTCTATGAGGGGGTTACCAGAGGTGTCTTTTAATATTATAAGCAACATAAGGGGGGCTCTGGGCAGTGGAGACTATTAATCTTTATTACTTTGCTGTTTCATATAAGTTTCTTAGGAGAATGGGTTTTTCCATGGCCTACGTTCCAATAACTCCTTCTCTGCCAATATTCTAAAGAAATCCCGGTTAGTCATGTTTGAATTGTTACAAAGGGGAAGACAAACTGCATCTAGGTTTAAGAGAGGCCTGGGCTGTTCTGCCTCACTTATTTGTGGCAGTATGCCTGGAACAATTGGTCCCGTAACAGTGCTTTCATTTCCAGAATTGCTGCTTTGATCAATATTTTGGGTTATGTTATTTACTAAAGATGAATAATCTTAAGTACATAAGATTTCCCATATATGAGCCCAATCACCAACATCATAACTGCAAAAATAAGTGCAGGAATTAGCAGGGGCCAGCTATGAGGTTTCCTGTTTTCAGGATTCCTCCTCATGCCTGGACCTTGTCAAACACTGCACCAGCTCGGTCTACAGTGCCAGGTGCTGTTTTAAGTGCCGACACAGTCTCCGCTCTAGGAGCTGTAAGCTGTGGTGAAGAGAGAGATGTTATCACAGATGTTATCTGTAAACAGTTTCAGGTAGCGGTATAACTGATGACCGGAGGAGCTATTTACGTAGTCAGCAGCAGCCTTTCTGAGACAATAGAAAACAGAGGCCATGGCCATAGTTCCAGAGTTGGGAGCAGGGACAGCGGGTGGGGGTGAGGATGTTGCAGGCACAGGAGCAAAGGCCCAAAGGCAGACACAAGCCTAATGTTTTCATGAGCAGAGAAGAGCCAGCTGTGGTCAGAAGCTTAAAAAGGAAAGTGGGATAAAATGACATTAAAAGACAGCAGAAAGGAAGATCTTTCATGACCTTTTAAAATGTTTTTCTTACAGTACTAATGGAAGTCACTATAGAATTTCAGGCAGAAGGAAGTGATTTTATTTGCCATGTGGAAGATGCATGATGAGTACTTTGGGCCCTGGTAGCTTCCATTTTCCTCACTGAATGTAAGAGCTCCTTGGTGTGGGTTAGGGGGAGATGTATACCAAGGAGGGCCTCTCAGTAGTCATTTTGGAGAGGGGGAGAAAACGCCGTGTGAGAGCTGTGCCGGGCAGTTCTGACGTCTGGGAAATTGTGGTTAGGAATTTGAAGCAAGGCTGGTCAGCACAGTTGTGTCTGCCCAGCAACATTCAGTCTTGAGGTATGGACCTAAAATCAGTGGATAGAGAGTAAACCCAACCTGGTTAAATGGCACAGGGAGCAGGAGGGGCAGGGGGCTGACTACAGGCCCTGATGAGGCAGAGGATCTGGAGTGGGTGCGGTTGGCACGGGAGCAGGGACAGCACTGTGTTCGCAGCTGAGATCTGGGGGCAAGAGCAGTTGCTGGTTGCGATAAGGTGTGACCCCCAGAGGTTGGGTGTGGGGGAAGATTACAGGCAAGGTCAGCACCTCGAGGGGCACCCTCCCCACCTCAGGCCTAGACAGATACAGTTACATGTGAGAGGATCTTCCCAGAGAGCCGCTGTGGAGGGTAGCCCAGCACTGGGCAGGAGCCTCCATGAGGGCAAGCATGTGCAGGAGACCGAGTTCAACTGGGCCTGTGGGAGGATGGGGGCTGACTGTGGGGTGGGGCTAAGGTGAAGTAGAGGAGAGGTGGCAGGCAAATGGGGAGGAGACATAACATTAGTCCTGAGAGAAGAGAGGTCCCCTCAGTGTCCCCCTCAGCTGCATTGTGGTGCCCAAGGCAGTGCAAAGGTTCTCCTCAGGTGCCCAAAGGACAGCTCAGGCTGTACTGCAGTGGGGGGTGGGGGGGTGGGCAGGCTCACCTGGAGCACAGAGGTTAGGACACAGTCACCTTGTGTGCGTCCTTACCAAAGGGTGAGTGGGATAGCGGTGTGGGCTAAGGGATCCTGTGGGGATGCGTTTGCAAGCAGGCCTCCCCCCAGTCCATTACCACCTGCTTGACACCTTTTGCTTTTGGGCCTAGTTTCCAGTTCTTTGCAGTCTCTCCATTCTAGGCACATTCACACCCACCTTTGGTCAGAACACCCCTGGAGTAGGTGCATCGGGCAGCAGCCTCTCCTCTGTGGTGTCCCCAGCACCTGCCCAGGGCTTTGCTGGACATGGAACCTTTGGTAAGCTGCAAGTCTCTCTAGGCAGGGTGACCTGCATATTCCTTGAAGATGGGATAGGGTTGTTGGGGAAGCACTGTCTATTTTCCTTGGTCCTTGTCCCCACCGCAAAAAAGAATCAAAAGGCAGAGACACAGTAGTGAAGCAGAGGAAAAGTTTTATTTAAAGTTACTTACAGAAAAAGTGCATGCAACTTCAGAGAGAGACAGCACCCTGAAAGGTTGAAAAGAAAGTTTAAAGTGAAAAGGTTATGCACTTAGGAAGTGCAGGCAACCTCAGGGAGAGGAGTGCCCTGAGAGCTTGGGGGTTCCCCCTTTTAAGGATTCTTCAGGAATGTGACTAAGGGCTGGGGTTGCAGACCTGTTAGGTGGTCTCTGAATAATACTTAGAACTAACTTAACACAAGCAACTTCCTGCTGTGATTTCTCCCTGGGAGCCAGAGCCTTCTTGGTCTGGGAGCATATCAAACAAGACTGCTTCCCCTGCCCCCGAGGGTGGGCTGAGTTATTGTCTGTTTGCTAAAGAGTAAGTTAAGAATCTTCTCAACTTCCTGGGTATTAAAACACAATCTTATTTTTAAGATGAAATCCTTCCTGCCTGTGACTATGTTGTTTATGCTGGGCTTACTTGCCATTATTAATTGCCCAGAATGCAAACTACTTGATTAGGGCCAAAGGAGAAAAAAAAAAAAACAGCATGTAGGTTAAGTCAAAAAAATAAGCTGGGCCTGCATGATTAACACAATAAAGCCATGGGCTATGCTGACATATCCTCCTTTCTCTGGGGAATATTCAAACATTCCAGGCCAAGTTGCTCCAGGCTTTTTGAGTTTTAACTGATCCACTCTGGGTCATTTTTAGTGGGCTTTTTCCTGGCCTTATTCTCTTTCCATCCCACTCATATCTATTTTCATGCCTAACAGGGTGTGGTCCCTTCCTCTCTGGGAAAAAAACAGGCTAATAAGCACAAGAAAGATGTGACCTCACTGGCAGTCAGGTGCCACTGAGGAGCCATTTCTGGCAGAATTTCTCCCAAGCCACTGGAAAGCCAGGTGGCCTCCTGCATCCCAAGGAACCCAGCCTGGGAAGCCCTGTTGAAGCACCCAGTGTTCTGTTGGCCTGGCCCTCCACAGGGTATGGCACCCAGAGAAGCAGTCTCTGGTAGTAGCCTCCCTGATGAAGTCCTTTTCCATTGGTGTAGGATCAGGGACCGAAGAATTCCAACAGAAAACACAAGCGATAAGCACATTGGCAAGAGGTAGCCTACATCCCTTGCCCCCATCCTGGACCCCTTACCTGGATAGGGAGTTCGAAATAAAAATCATCAACATTCTAATGGAGGTATGGAAAGACATTCAAGAACTCAGGAATGAATTCAGGTCAGAGATCCAACCGTTGAAGAGCACAATGGAGGGTACTAAAAGCAGGTTGGATATGGTGGAGGAGACAATGAATGAAATAGAAACTAGAGAAGAGGAATACAAAGAAGCTGAGGCACAGAGAGAAAAAAGAATCTCTAAGAATGAAAGAATATTGAGAGAACTGTGTGACCAATCCAAGCAGAACAATATTCGCATTATAGGGATACCAGAAAAAGAGAGAGACAAAGGGATAGAAAGTGTCTTTGAGGAGGTAGTTGCTGAAAACTTGCCCAATCTGGGGAAGG
Source organism: Manis javanica (assembly GCF_040802235.1). Lineage (NCBI taxonomy): Eukaryota > Metazoa > Chordata > Mammalia > Pholidota > Manidae > Manis > Manis javanica. Next base: position 22,954,162 of record NC_133165.1, read on the forward strand.
AGATAGTCTCTCAGGCCATGGAGATCCACAGATCTCCCAACACAAGGGACCCAAGGAAGACAACACCAAGACACATAGTAATTAAAATGGGAACGATCAAGGATAAGGACAGACTGTTAAAAGCAGTCAGAGGCAGAAATAAGATCACATACAAAGGACCCATCAGGCTAACATCAGACTTCTCAGCAGAAACCTTACAGGCCAGAAGGGAGTGGCATGATGTATTTAATGCTATGAAGCAGAAGGGCCTGGAACCAAGATTACTTTATACAGCAAGATTATCATTTAAATTTGAAGGAGGGATTAAACAATTTCCAGATAAGCAAAAGCTGAGAGTTTACCTCCCACAAACCATCTCTGCAGTCTATTTTGGAGGGACTGCTATAGATGAAAGTGTTCCTAGGGTTGGATAGCTGTCACCAGAGGTAGTAAAACCACGGTAGGGAGGGTGGAGCAGCTGATAGCTAGGCAAATGCAAAATTAAAATGACTATCCCCAATGTCAATCAAGGGATAGACAAAAAGTACAGAATTTGATACCTAATATATAAAGAATGAAGGAGGAAGAAAAAGGAGGAGAAATAGAAAAGAACTTTTAGATTGTGTTTGTAACAGCATACTAAGTGAGTTAAGTTAGACTCTTAGATAGTAAGGAAACTAACCTGGAACCTTTGATAACCACAATCTAAAGCCAGGGTATTATGCTCAGTGAAATAAGCCAAGCGGAGAAAGACAAATACCAAATGATTTCACTCATCTGTGGATTATAAGAACAAAGGAAAAACTGAAGGAACAAAACAGCAGCAGAATCACAGAACCCAAGAACGGACTAACAGTTACCAAAGGGAAAGAGACTGGGGAGAATGGAAGGGTAGGGAGGGTTAAGGGCGGGGAAGAGGGGGTATTATGATTAGCATGTATAATGTGAGGGGTGGGGGAAAGGGGAGGGCTGTGCAACACAGAGAAGACAAGTAGTGATTCTACAACATCTTACTATGCTGATGGACAGTGACTGTAACGGGGTTTGTGGGGGGACTTGGGGTAGCGGAGAGCCTAGTAAACATAATGTTCTTCATGTAATTGTAGATTAATGATAACAAAACAAAAAAGAAATGGGTCTAATTTAGGAGGGATTAAAAATGAAAGGCCTTATCCTACAGTAGGGGAGAATATATTTGTAAATGACCCATCTGATAAAGTGTTAACATCCAAAATATATGAACTCATGTGCCTCAATACCCAAAAAACAATAACCCAATTAAAAATTGGGGGGGGGGACATGAACAGACACTTCTCCAAAGTAGAAATACAAAGGACCAACAGGCACATGCAAAGATCCACATCACTAATCATAGGGGAAATGCAAATTAAAACCACACTGAGTATCACCTCACACCAGCCAGGATGGTCACTATCTGAAGACAAGAAATAACAAATGCTGGTGAGGATGTGGAGAAAGGAGAACCCTCCTACACTTTGGTGGGAATGTAAATTGGTGCAAGTGCTGTGGAAAACAGTATGGAGGTTCCTCAAAAAACTGAAAATAGAAATACCATTTGACCCAGTAATTTACCCCCCCCCCCAAAAAAACAAAATCCCTGATTTGGAAAGACATATGCACCCCTATGTTTATTGCTGCACTATTTGCAATAACCAAGGTACAGAAGCAACCTAAGTGTCCATCAATAAAATAAAAGATAGATAAATTTAAATAGAATAAAGGATAGATAAATTTATCTATAGGATAAAGAAGATGTAGTACAAATACATAATGAAATATTATTCAGCCATAGAAAGAAAAGAAATACTGCCATTTCCAACAACATGGATGGATCTCGAAGGTATTATGCTCAGGGAAACAAGCCAAAGACAAATACTGTATGATTTCACTTATTTGTGGAATATAAAAACAAAGCAAAACAGAAGGAATAAAACAGCAGTAGACTCAGACACTGAGAAGTCACTAGTGGTTACCAAGCTAGTGGGGAAAGAGGCTGAGGGGGATAAAAGGACACAATAATTCACAATCACAATATAATTTGGTCAGAATAGTACAGCATGGAGAACATAGTCAATGATTCTGTAACATTTTTCTACATTGATCGACAGTAATCACACTACAGGGGGTAAGGATTTAATCATATGCAAAACTGTGGAACCACTGTGTTGTATATTTGAAACTAAAAGACTGTATATCAGTTATACTTCAATTAAAAAAAAAAAGAAAAGCCTTTTAATTAAAAAGATTTTTCAGTATTAGAATACATTACTAAAGGTCAACCATGGTGTTTCCATATCTTCTAATCTTAGCATGTTAGCCAACCACCTATCTTTGATTATAAATTTAAGGAGTTGATGGATTAGAAAAAAACTTTCCCCCATGCACCTAATTCAAGAACTGCTTTTCATTACTCCCAAGAAAATTATACTCAAAGCAGACTGACATTTCCTATGATCTAGGATTCTGTATTAGTTTTTATTAAAAAATCTAAAACACAGCTTTCATATATCCATTTATGTTCCTGGTGGTGATGACAGAAGATTTTAGAGAAGACCTAAATTCCATCAGAAAATACTAACAATGATCACCCTGCAAAAATTACTTAACATCAGCTTTCCCTACAAGTAATGTCATTTTATTATTAATTTTTCTTAAGTTGGGTAACCTGTTTTATCTTCTTTGTGTGAATGTTTGCAGTGCCCAAAATATTCCATTAAATTCACTCTATTATTTAACAGAAAATACTTACATTATTTGTACTTACTTACAATACTTGCCAGCATCTAAAAGTAATCATCAACAATGTGTAAACCAGGTGTAAAAGACAAAAACCCCAAATAGCAACAATTAAATACACCAACAACTGAAGGCATCATTTAGCTGATATAATTACATCTTGCAACAGCCACTGAAATGATAGGAATTTGGGGCACACGCTCTGGCTAGTTACCTTCTTCTTCGTAAAATGAAGCTGCTAAGATCCCCTGCAGTTCAACAATGACTGAGAACTGCTTTACTGATAAAGAAATGAATTTTTGGACAGATTCCTCCCTGACCGTTAGCTTAGAGCACAGCAACCACAGAATATAAATCACCCCAGCAGAGCCTCAGTGGACAGCAAGAGCAGAGCAGGACTGAGAGCTCCATTTAGGTGGCCAGCCTGCCTTTCACTCTTAGCAGATACAGGTGTGCTTTTACAAATTTCAAAAGGGTCCTCGCTACTGAAAAAGAAGAGGGGAAGCCAGAGATCAAGAGAAGAAAAAAGGACACATAATCCTGTATTTTCCTTTCACAATTTTGGGAGTAAGTCAGACAGAGAACACCTGAATAAATAAAATAGGGTTTTGTTTTGTGCTAAACCAGCAACCTGACTAGCATGCAGAACTCACTCCAATTAATTTCTCACATTATGCAAAATCAAACTACTTAGTAAAGTCAATCCTATAAAGTTAATAGAATAACTGAAGTTCACACACAAAAAATAGGCACATTTTCTAGAATGTTAATAAATGTCATAATATGCTGAGCCATCATCAGTGGTCTAGAGACCAATTATGCATCATACAAATATCCTGTAGCTTATTTTCTTCCAGCTTCTATTCCATTATACAACTGTTAATCGGCCCAACCTTCAAGTTAAAAGTCAAGACATTTAGATCAATTCCAGTTTCACTAAACATCTCCAAGTAGCCAAGTAAGATGTTCTGTTTGTTGTACACAGTAACTCTGGTCATTTCTTATTGCTGTGAACGCAACTTACCTACATGCCCGATGAATACTACATTTACATGTTCCTTCTTAGGAGCACCTGGTGGTGTAACCACAGATTTGGGTTTTGGTATCTCCTCTTCCTCCTCCATCAACTCCTGGGCACTTTCCTCTGGGGGCCTTCCACCTCCCAAGGAGCCACCCACTGGCTCTGCTTCACTGATTTCTTCTTTGTGTTCCCATGATTCTTCTGGGGACATTTCTGTCTCCCCATTTTCTACTTAAATAAGGTATTTTAACTCAGTATTCTGGTAAAAAATTTAGAGTCTATACTTTAAAACACAGATGCTTTTAAACAACAAATAGAACTTTGCATATTTAGTTCCAGTTTCCAATGTCTAGTGACACATAGGAAAGTAGCATACACAGATTAGATTAATGATTTTGCTCAACAAAGACACATTACTTCTCTAGTTTCTCTTGGTAGCTGTAGTCAAAGAAGGCTATGATTAGCCCTTTTAAAATTCTATAATCATACATGTTTTACCATCAAGATCCTTGAATAAATTCTATTTGATACCAATAAAGTAAAAAGGACATTCGTATAAAGTCCCTGAAATGTGAATGGGCCCTTGCAACATCTCAGAAAAGATGATTAAAATGACACTGGCTTTGTCTCTCTACTAGAATTCTAAGATCTAGCAACAATCCACTTTCCACAATTGTCACACTGAAAATCTACTTATGATATCACTGAAAGAGATGTATGAGAAATATATACTGACACTTAAATGTTTAAGTTTCTTTTTATATCTGAAAGCCTAATGATACTCTGGTATGAAAGTGCCCTTGCTTTAAAGAATCTCCAAGATGCAAAAAAGACACAACAATTTGAAGTCACATAAATCCTGCACACCAATAAACACTGAATTGATAATCTGCCAAAGTTATATTTAAAATCACTTCCCTGGAGTGTTAAGACATGTAAGCTAAAGTTTTCAGCCCAATCTTCTATAACATGCAGTAGTGAAGAAAGGAGTTTCTTGCCCCTGAAAGGTAAAGGGCAACCAAGATCTCTTGAGAAGTGACATGCTTAGTGTCACTGCTGCAGATGATCCCATACAGTGGCATTTGGATGACCTTAGAATGGAAAGACACCTCAGCCAGCAACACCAGCATGGCTCCCACCGCGGCACAGTGCAGCTGGAGAGGAGAGGCTAAGCACAGAGGTAACAGGGGCAACACCGGACAGGTGCAGGAAGGTAGAGTGAACGGTCTAAGACACCCCAACCTATGCGATTAGCAGGATGTTAACAGAAATGGAAAAAGGATTTGAACTAGGTTTGGAAGGAACAGTAATTGTACTTCACAAAAATTTTTTTTTCACTTCCTATTTCAAAGAAAAGTTTACGGGTATAGTAAGGAAAAATTACTCAACTTCCAGAGAAAGTCAGGCAGTGCTAGGTGATCAGGCTGACATGCCAACCTCAGGATGGAGGAAGCGCAGACACTGGTGCTGAGAGGCCAGCACTGGGCTGACTCCTGGCTTTAAAGCCTAGAGTGCCACGTACAAGTGGTGAGAGGCAATTATTTCACTGAATCATGGAAATGACATGCCAGCTGCCTGACAGGATTGCTCAGAGCACTGAATGAGAGTATGCATTTGTTTAGTTGCAATTAAAGAACTCCTCGCACCTAGGAGATATTCAACAAGTGACTCCCCACTCCCTAATATGAAATGAGCCGTCAGTTCAATTCTATCAACTAACATATACTGCACATCTATTATGGGCCAGACAGGGATAGAAACACTCACAAATCCACACAGTGCTGGAGGCAGGGTTGGAGGTTGTGGCAAGTTACCCTAAATCCACTTAAATTTTTATTGCGCCCTCATGTGCTGATTGCTATCTTATTTAACCACCCCCCCAACCCTATGAAGTAAGCGGTAACTTACCTAACACTCTGACATATTAGAATGGGCTTCTCCAAGTTACACAAATGCCACCTTGCCCTTCCTCACACAGCCCCTGCTGAAAATCCCTTAGTAAAAGTAAACCAAGTAAGTGACGACACCGGATGGTCAAGCATTGTAAGGCAAGGAAGACTGAGACAATCAGTATGGGGGGCTCTCTCATCACTTATAAGACATCCCAAACTGCAAATGGGCTTTATAAGACCCAACAGTACACACACCTCAACACCTGGTTCTACAACCAACTCTTAGATTTACAAATACACAATACATGCCTAAAGCTGTAAGGCACCTCTCAGGACAGTGACATCAGTCATAAGACTACCTCTATGGATGCATAATGCAGCATAATAAAAATCTGTTCATGGTTTTTTCAAAACACCCTACATTTATAACACATTTGTCTTCAGTTTGTACAGCTTACAGAGGCAGAGACAGGGTCAAGTACAACCAGCAATTAAGTTATTAATATACACATAATGATGACATTAAAGGGCCTCAAAAATCAGAAGCTGACAATAGTTACCCCAGGATGGAAGAAAAAAAGCTTATCCTTGCATTCAAACCACGGATCACATTACAATTCAAATAGCAATGGTGGCAACATCTGCGAACTGATGTTTTTTGAACAATGAACCAGAAAAATCACAGATACAGCAACATGTTCTTTACACTGAAACTTGTCAGTGTATTTGTACCCAGTCTCTTCTCTCACACACATACGCATTCACACACATCTCCAACCCTTTCTCATTCTACTCCTATTATTCATAATATACATCACATCCAGATTTACTGGCTACTAATGCGCATAGGCTTGTAATTCTACCAGGTCCAAAGTCACTTATTCATGGCTGGCAAACATACCCATTGGGGCTTGATTTCCAAGTCCTGCACGCTTCGTATCTGCTAGTCACGGAGAAGTTAGTAAACCTCCCAAGGAATGAAAGCAGTTTCATATTTTCTAATGGCATCTCCATGTGCAGAAGACACATCCTCATCAGGAGCACACCCTCATTCAAAAAAGAACAATTCTAATTAGGTGGGAAAGTTTATCAGAAGTGTTCTAGTTAATAAAACTGCCATACCTCATATTAAAAGAAACTAATGCTATTCTTTATGATAAGGGAAGATTAATGAACTGGCTATGATACAAGGTATATTACCTAAAATTTTAAAACAAGTGAAAGATTTTACCAAAAGACAGTCAGGCAACAGAACTGCCTATGGTTTAACACAAATGATAATGTGAATCCTGAAACTGTTACTTAAAATTTGATAATGGTGCAATAAGCCAGACACAAAAGATCACATGTGCAATTCCATTCACATGAAATATTCAGAATAGGTAAATTCATACACATAGAAATTAGATTGGTGGTTGCCAAAAGTTGGGAAAAGGGGAGTGTTAAATGACTGCTTAAAGAGTATGATTTCCTTTGGAGGCGATGAGAATGTTTGAAACCTTGAGGTAGTAAGCTGCACAACGCTGTGAATGTACCAAATGCCACTGAACTGTTCACTTTCAAGTGGCTAATTTCATGTCATATGGATTTCACCTCAATTTATGGATCACCTTGATTATGGATCAAAGGACTTTAACACAGAGACTCTTACTTGGCCAGTTCATGGGTACAGTGAAGGCCACACTAGTGGTGGGCTGTGAAAGCCAGGTTTCAATTCAAGTTATATTTTAAATATAACGTCTGGCCAACTCTTAAGGTGCTTAATCCACATAGTCCATAAATCAGCAATTTAAGTGTGTACTGCTTTAGATATATAAAACTAATCTTTCATCTCTTTACACACAAAACAACAATATGTAAAAGTCATCCTACTCAAATTTCTTAGTCCTGTTAGCTAAATGGTGTTCACTATTAATGAATAAAAACTGCAGTGCCCATCGCAAACGTCACAAGTGTCTCACACTACACTGAAGTAAGAAACTGTGTGACAAAATTCTGTCCAACACAAACTTCTGCAATGATGGAAATGTTCTGTTTCTGTGCAGTGATATGACCGTCACTTAGCCACATGTGGCTATTAGGCACTTGAAAGGTGGCTGTGACCAAGGAACTGACTTTTAAATTGAAACATTTAGTTTTACTTAAAGAGCCATAAGTGCACAGTTCTAGATCCTCTTAAGGATTCTCCTCAATTGTAACACAAAACCTTCCACTTTTATCCCACCCCCCACACACCCCATTACCCAGCTTAGGATGGTTCTTCTGAGCTTCCTCTAGGGTAGGACACTTCTTGCACACAGATCTCAGTTCTGGTTCCCTAAGACATTAGAAACTTCCAGAATGACTGTGGTTTTCTGAAACACAGAGCCTTTTCCCACCTCCTGTAAAGTCTCCACAGGCTGAAACGGTGTACATACCGAGTAAGTATGTAATTCATTGGGCCTGGACTGCAGCCGTTTCTTTTGGTTTTCATAGGTCACTAGTTCCTTATAGTCTTATCACTTCAGTTTTCTCACCATCTGTAGCAGTCCACCTATATATTTACTGCATTTCCTTCAGGGTTCAATAGACTAAAAACAACTTTGTATGTGTCAGTTTTCCAAGAAGGGGTTAGAGAAACAATACTGAAGAGATGCTCAAGTACAATTTGCGTAAGGAACTAAAAATTCTCTAGCAGCCAGATGACCATACACTCCCAACCAAATCCGCCTGCCTGAGGTATTTCTCTCCCACAGACAATACTGAGAACCAGTAAAGGCAGACATCACAGCCAAATGCCCACACAACACATGAAATGTCCATGGTTTTGCCTTAACTACCTATGCTCTCAAAATAAAAAGGTACAATGCTATAGCGGTGAACAGAGCTGTTTCAAATGATCTCACATTATTTCCTAAAATGTAGGAAGAAGTAATTTCAAAGTAGAGCATTGCTTACTTATCACAATGTCACCCTGCTACTACTGAGACAGAACAGGGAGGCAGTGCCATAGGCCACAATCTCATGGACTCAGTTTCTGAAAAAGTGTCTCAGCCAAAAAGACCTTTTCATAGCAAATAAGAGGGAGAAGACTACCTGTGTTATTACTACTAGAATAAGCTTTGAAATCAGATGTAGAGTCTATCCCTGGCTCCTCCACTTACTAGGAGATGTCAGCTCATTTATTTAGCTTTTCTGAGCCTTATTTTCTTATCTACAAAAGGACTCAACATAACCTCAAGAGATTGTTGTGAAGATAAAAGCATATGAAGCAGGTAACTGCTCAATAAGTTTATTATTACAAGCTTTTCAAAGCCCCATATTAACAAAACTTTTGAAGAATAAACACAAGAAAGGCAAATTCTAGGGCCTCTCTCAGGAAATCCATGCTGGTTGGTGGTCAAGATGTTAGCCCCAGGGATGCCCTTCTCCCCAGTCAACAGCACAGTGTAATGGAAAGGGCACTAAGCTAGCAGTTGGCAAACAAATTCCAGACTCCACTGTCACTGAATCAGTCACTGAGTATCTGTACGCTTCAGTTTCCTTCTCTGACAAGACTGTACTACTGCCAGGGTCACTTTCAGCCCTAACATTCTACGAACTATTCATTCACTAAAAGCAATGACACACATCCACCTGAGTGGGCTTTCTGTAGGGTAACTGAGATCCAATATGTTTTTCAAACAACCGTAAAACATAGGTTTATTTATAACTTATACCCCATTTACTTCAAAAATACTGTAGGTGAACTTAAAATACTTTGCAGACAACCAACCATCCAAAGGAGCTGGACACACCACTGAGCAGTACAGTGGCCCACTGTGCTTCTATAGAAACGGTCAACCCAGAAGCTGCCCCAACGACATTCTAAGGCATGCACTTTCTGCTTGTTTCAAGGCGAGTGGCTTACAATTACCGGGCTGGAATGTGGTTTGGATTGGGTGTAACCACTCTTTGGTTAGGCTGGTGAAAGATGCTCAAGAAATCCTTACTGTTTCTCTCACCTAGAAAGCAGAATTAAGATGGGGAACTGGCTCCACTTGGAGTACTGTGACAACTAGATTTCCTAAAACAAAGTCACTTAGAAAAAAATACACCTACAGCATAGCCTGCTTTGTTATAAACCATTGAAAACAAGGACACCACTTTTAAGAAGCTTTGGTATGAATCCACAAATGACAGCTTAAAAAGAAGCCTAAGGATGTCAGAATAATCAAGAACTTTCACCTAGTGGCCATATTCTTGCTTCCCAATAATTTAAGAACTGTGAATTTAATGATGAAATTCTTAATTAACATGCCCAATAGACATACCAGTAAAGAAAAGCTGCTCCAAAGAGCGTCTATTCTCAATCAAAATTTCATAATGGCAGTAACTCACTGTTAGGTATGAGCACCAAGCAGTGTAAAAAGGTAACTGATGCTCTACTCCAGCAATTTCCTAGCAAGCTGAAATAAAATACCGAAACACAAGAAACGTAAATTTTATGTGAATTATATCTGAACTTAAAAAACACTTATGGTATTAACAAAGAACAGTACCAGAAAATGTATCTCTAGGTTTATGATTAGGACAAGATTGAAATGAGTTACAAAACCTATGAACGACTCCTCTGCTCAGCTTTGAAACCCTCTCAACCATGTTATGTCTTCCAGTAGAGTAAATTGGGGGTCTGACCTCTTTCTAGACTCCAGGACCACGATTAATTCATCTTGTGGTGTCACTTCAAGTGCCCAGCACAGTATCCTGCGTTCTGTAAACACAAAAATGTTTGTTCATTAATTGCTATACATCATTCTGAGCACAAACTAGACTTACATCTCAAAAAATTCCATTCTAATACTGCCAACTCACCACAAAAGACTATCGAATCCTTTTCATTCCTTTCTCTTCGACTAGAAAAACTTTAATATTTTAACACTTTAAGACATTTCCTCCCCAGCAAACAAAAACAAAACAAGGCTTAAAATTTGTCATCTTCTCTACTTCCCTAACTCGCCCTCAGAAATTTTAATCACTATCATTTCTTGCAGTACAATTCCAGAGAAGGTGAAAAACAAGGGACAGAACAAAGCCATGTTCAAAACCTGCAGTAAATAAAAGCTGCTCCAAAGAGGGTCTATTCTCAATCAAAGTTTTTTACCAGTTCAAATCGCTGCTCACAAGGAAAGCACTGGTTCATGTAATGCCTTCACTTACTCCCTAAATCCTCACGCTGGAGCCATAGCAAGCATGTAAAGTCAGGAAATAGGAGCCCAAATCTAATAATTGGTTAAGTCAAGGTAAGAAATAACTAGCTAGAAAATGAGGAGGAAAAAGAAATAAAACTCCTGGAACAATATTTTCCCCTCACCTTCTCTGCCTACTTTACTTACTGTCCCACTGAAGACTTTGTTACTGCAGGGATTTCAGTCTCATGGGAAAGGGAAAATCCAGTCAAGAACGTCATCTATCTTCTGTCTAAACTTATCTCTCAGTCAACAGGTATCATTTAAAATCATAATAAAGCCCAAGAGCCCTTCTGAACAAAACAATTATGTAAGATTCTGCACTCTACTCTGGTGACCGTGAGGTCACCTTTGAGACTACTCAGTGATTAACAAGCATCCACCACGTTCTAGTGACGGCTGCATTAACTTTGTGCATATACTAAGAACCACTGAATCATACACTTAATGGTGAATTCTGTGATATGTGAATTATATGTCTGTCACTAAAAAAAGAAGAAAATCCCTTCCCCATAAAAAGACATCCATCAAAAACCAAGTACTATGAAACAACATTTCTCTTTAAAATTCAGATTCCATAATACAATGTGCTACGTTTTGGAAATAGTTCCTCCTCTGAGGACTGCTGGTTTTATTCTATACTCACTTTTTAGTGGCAGAGTTCTGAGAGATGCTAAGGGTGGGATGGTGGAAAGGACACCACACCATTACTAGAGAAGCCTGGATGTTCTACAAGTCCAAGTTCTATGCTCTAAAACTTTTGTGTCCCCCTCAAAAATTCATGTGTTGAAATTCTAATGCCCCATGTATTGGACTTAGGTGGGGTTTTTTGGGGGCTGTAAGTCATAACAGCAGAGCCCCCACATATGCATTTCACAAACAGCTCCTTTATAAAAGGCCCCCGGGAGCTCCCTTGCCCCATCTGCCATGTGAGAACAAGAAGCCAGCAATCTGACCTGAGAGAGGAAAGGAGGCCCTCATCTGACCAGGCTGGCACCCTGATCACGGTCTTCCAGCCTCCTGAGCTGTGACAGATAAATTTTGTTGTTTACAAGCTACCCAGTCTGTGGTACTGTACTACACAGCAGCCCAAATGGACTAAGACACCAAGTAATCCTAAATTATATCACTAAACTTACTTCTCCTTCAACAATAAAAAAGAATGAACTGTGTGCAAATTGAAACTCAAAATAAGTACATTCTAGCATAGAAAATGTTTGTTCTCTTACACACAACCCTTGTCTTCCACATTTTCATTCATTTCAGGACCTCTACTTTAAAGAGTATCACGTAGTCAATTTACTTGGATCCACAGAGAATTGAACTTAAATTACACTTTTTTACACTTAATTTGTATTCTACTTAATCATTCTGTTGGAAACCTGTATTACTTTTTCAGAGAGCTAAGATCAACACTGAATCCCAAGTTTTTACTTGGGAGGCTGGAAACAGGCATAACCAGGCTGCAAAAACTTTTATGGTGACTGGTTGCTCAAGGAACCACCAGAAAAATCCAACTAGCGTGTTTTCAGGAGACACAACAGATATTCACCCTGGACAGGAACAGTTAGGAAGTCATTCAGTGTTCTACCTCTAGACTTCCTCCTTCAAGAGCTCTTCCTCCTAATCAGCTTAAAAACAGGGACCCACAACAAATCTCAACAAGGGCTTAACAACCAAAGAAAAGATGCTCCCCTTCCGTTCATTTCCTCACTATAAAAAAACTTGCAACTTTTATGGCTCCCCCTTTGTCAATTTCTAAGCGCTAGTTCCAATTTTTTTCTCTGCTTCTTCCACGCATAGTTCTCTGCTATGATGGTGGTACTTTATGGTCCTGAATGGGTTCAAACATGCAATCCAACAGTCCCACATCTCTCTGGACCTGAATTTAGAAACCATTCTTTTCCAAATAGACAACCCTAAAGAGGACACTTTTAAAAATATGAACTGGCATTTTGTAGAAGCAGTTGACAAAGTCAGGATCACCAAAATAGTTTGATAAAACTGAAAAAAACTGACCACCAAGTAACAAAGAAAGTACTTTTCTTATAACCACTTCCTTACATATTTTTACATCTCCACTTCTAACAGTGTCACAGAGAGAAGGATTAAGAAGAAACCAGCAAGTTGGCACATGCCAGTAAGAGGAAAGACAGCTCTCCTACCTAACAGGTAAAGCCTAGTCACCCAACAATGCCTACTCCAGATCACTGCTCTGAGGATGGCTGTCCCTTCCTGGCTGATGGGTGGACAAGCTGGAAATGGAGTTCCAAGTCTAGCCGGTGGCTCCAGAGTGAGGAGGGACGTCCAAAAAAGAAACAAGAAAATGGCTGGATAAAAGGAATCTGCATGATAAGGTATGGGGAACCGCGCACTTTTAGGGGCTGGTAAGTGAACTTTATTTAAGTAGGCCAAACTGCTTGATCTAAGCAAAGAAATAAAAACTAAGTTTCCTTGTTCAAAGGCAAAACATCAAGAAAATCAAACAACCAAATTAAAAGTGTGCTCACATATGTACTTACTTCACAGAAGTACTTCTCCAAACTCTCTGCCTCTAATACAGAAACTGTAGCAAGTTTCTGAAGAAGCTAAACTCCCAGAGCACTTTCATGATGTCCATTTATCTAGGAAATACGTGGAACTTCAAAGAGAAATCAACAATCTATTCTCACGAATTGCTAGGAACATCTGTGATCCGGTTCACCAATACCCTGGCTTACCAAGGTACATTCCTTTCTCTCTTTAAGCCAATATTGACAGTTCAGAAAATAAGCACTTTTTTATACAGGGGAGAATAGTTAACTTCACTCATTAGACATTCCCAGAAGATCAGTACCCGAAAGCCTGTCATCCTATCACTTAAGCAGCCCCTAAATACAGAAAGCTTTTTAAAGAACAAAACTGACTTGAAAGCACACAACACATGCTACAAGCTATGGTCAGAATGGCATGTGACAACTATTAAGCTATAATACCAAGTATCTGAACAGACTAATTACTGACACGTGAACATAAAGAGTGACTTACAATACTAAGCAGCCTGAATAAGGTATCCGATTTTGAAACATTTAAAATTCTAAACGCGTCATTAAGGCGAGAAGTCCCACTTAAGAAAAAGTGAAAACAAATCAATGTAGTTTCCTATACACATTACGGGAGGAACTCTTACTTTTGACACTGTGAACTTCACAAGCTTACACAATGCTGAGGACTAAAAGATCTCTGAAGTGATGGCCAACAGTTTCTGCGGGATCACAAGACTGCAATGCATCTTGGGATTCCTTCAGGACACTTCGGTGCCAGATACCCAAAACGTTAATTACAGTTTCAAAAATAGAAGTTGGAGCAAGAGACGCTCTCTCGCCTAGGCATAAGGTGAAGGGAAAACTCCGGCGCTCGTCCTCCCAGCTCCTCGGGTCTGGCTCGCTCAATGCCCACCCACCTCCTGGTTCCAGTTGTCCCACGTCTGGGCCTCGTGGCACTGATGGCCACGGGCCCTGTCTGTCCCATACGGTTCTCAGTTCTGGTGGGTAACTGCGGCCCCCGAGGAGGGGACGAGCCCCAGATCCCTCCCGTGTCACCGACACCCGGCTACGGCTCCTCCAGGCCCTCCGCCGCGCCCGGGCGGCCCCACCCAGGGCTGCCCGCGCCCAGCGCCGCTGTCAGCGCCCCGCGTGCCGCCGGGCTTCGAGGCCGCGCGTCCCCCGCCCTGCGAGGCGAGCCGCAGACCCGTCCCCCCACCCCACCAAGGTGGGCTCCGGCCTCCCGCTCGGCTGCTCCCGCGTCCCGGCCCCTTTACCCGAAGGGCCTCCCGCGCCACTGCCGGCTCCGTGGTGGTTGGCGCCGGCGCCAGCCGGGGGTGGCGACGGCTCGGCCGAGCCACGCAGGAAGGACGGCACGAACTCGGCGGCGTGGACGTTGGGGACGAAGGGTTTGGCGCTGACGTGGAGGTGCCGGCTGAAGGCCGCGCTGAGGTGCTCACGGTGGGCCTCGGCGGCCGCCGCCGCACAGGCCCGACCCGGGGGCTTCCATGTCCGCCTGTTCCCAGCAGTCGGGCGCTGAGTCGCTGCTGCTTCCGTCGCCGCCGCCGCCGCCGGCACTGCCCGGATCCACGATCGGGGGACGGGGGCCGCGCGTGTGATGAAGAGAGGGCGGGAAATGGACGAGGGGGCAACAAGCCGGGGAGAAGGGCTGGGGGCTAGCGACAGAGTCCCCGGAGTCGCTGCGGCAGCAGCTCCAGTCCCCACTCCGCACTCGCGACAACGGCGGCGGCGGCAGCAGCTCAACCCTGCTCGTGTGGGCCAGCCGATGTCCTTCCACCCAACCCAGGCACCTCCAACTGCCTCACCGGCCACCCAACGCCCGGCGCAGATTGACCCCCTCACCGCCTCCCGTACCTTCGCCTCGGTAGTTCTCAGCCCCGTTCGTCCCCGCTTCCGGCTATAAAGCACGGCCAAAGACGGAACTACGAGTTCCGACAGGGCCCGCGCGACCCCGCTGCGGTTTTCCCGGGGGCCGATGGGAGTCGGAGTTCCGTGGTCCGGAGCAACCGGAAGAGGTTCCGGCTCCCGGCAGGCAGAGCAAAGAGGCGGGGACCTGGTCGCCCTCGCGGCTCCGCCTGTCACCGGGTGGGGCAGCGGCAGGGTTGAATCTTGGCGCGGTTCCGTGCGGCGCCTCCGATCCAGAGCCTTTCAGCCCTCGGGGGCGGTCCACTCTGTCCTGTGAGGCACAGGATGAGGGAAAACCGACAGCAGTTCTACGGGGGGGGATAAAGCTTTCAACCCCTGGACATCCCTTCCTTCCCTTTTACCAGCCTCTGAGCGTTCTCTGTCGCACAGTCTCCCTACCTTCATTCTCTTCCCA
Organism: Manis javanica; assembly: GCF_040802235.1. Classification (NCBI taxonomy): domain Eukaryota; kingdom Metazoa; phylum Chordata; class Mammalia; order Pholidota; family Manidae; genus Manis; species Manis javanica. The sequence goes on from NC_133165.1 coordinate 22,969,881, forward strand.
CCTTTCTTCTCCCCGCCTTGAGCAAGATTTTGTCCTACATTAAGACGCCCAACTTAGAGCGTCTCTCATTTCATGTATTCATTTGGTAGAAGAGACAATAAACCGTAAGACATTATAACAACCTACAATGTGGCTAGTAAGGCGCTCGGGTCCAGGCTGAGCGCCAACAGAGGGCATTATTAACTGGAAACCCTTGACGATTCACTGTCTGTTTGACGAGTCTTCCAAACTTTTCCATCCCATCCTCCTCCCGTCCAGGGCTTTGCAAATTAAACAGGATTGCCATATTCCATGACGTACCCAGCTGTACCCAACTATTAGGGTGAGTTTGGTGCGTCTAGCTTCTTTATGCACCATTACATGAAGTGGTTTTCTTTTGAATGAATAGATTTGCTCTAAGTATAACCGCAGTACTTCACTGACTGCATCTCACCGTGACTGGGTTCATTTAGGTAAATATGGGAAAAGCACGAATGAAAGACAAAGATAAATACTTAGACCCAACTGCATGAAGTAGGAAAATAACGTTTCCCTGAGCATCTGTTGTTTTCCTGTAATTCGCTCATGTGGAGTCCAAATCAGATAAAAACATTGTCGAGATTTTTCTGCAAGGAATCTAGACAGAGTGCAACTAACCTTCTAAGAATTACAGAGCAAAGGCTTGGACACATGGAAAAGATGGTTCTTAACTTTATGTTAAGGTCCAGATCTCGATTTAGAGGTGAATTTTATTTTTTAATATCTGTATTTTAAAGATAAAAGGGAATTCAGCTTAATGAGGTAGGTCAAAAATGAAGCTGTCAGGTATGCATTAAAATAAGTCTTACACTAAAGTGGTTTGAAATTGTGTTTAACATTAAACCGGCAATTTTATGGATACTTTAAAAAATACACAACACTTAGGCAACTGTAACTGTAAAGAAACCTCTTTCATAATAGCAAAGCTGACTTTCAGTGTCTCCTCAGGCCTGTGGTCCATAATCCCTGGAATCTGGACATTGATTTTTCCCACCAATAATAGATAATGTATTCCTCTGATTAATACAAAGTTCTGGTTACAGCTTATTAATATAGTTCTCTGAAGACCCAATAGAATCTTTCCTAAGAGTGTCCCACTTTCAAATGATTGTCCTCAGATGTACAGAAACATATTAACAATTGACATAAAAATCAGACCTTCATATATGGGAAACCTGCTTTACTCTTGAATTAGTTAATATTTTTATCTTACATTCACAACAAAAATAAAATACGGTGTGTTTAAAATAAAGCACCTTCTCACTCAAGGTTTGCACCCCATAACCTACTCCTAAGAAAATTTCAACGCAAGCAGTTTACTCAAATAGTGAACCACACTGTAGGATGCCATACCTCAAGATATATCCCCCAAAGGGCTCCATATGATCATGTTGATAGGTTAGTTCTTCACCTCTAATTAAATTAGCAGTGTTTCTTTGTGCCTGGTACTTTTTCTAGGGACTAGGACAGAAACTGCTAAGCCTGCAGATGAGAAAAGCAGTAGATGTCATTAATTTCCCTGTCCCTGAATAGAATAATTATGGATATTCAGGAAAGAATCCACTCCATTGGTTTTCAAATGCTTTGACCTGCCAGGGTTGAGGCACTGCTCCAGCAGGAAAGTGAGAAGCTCTTCTTGATAATTACTGTCGTGCTAAAACTGAGCAACTCGAGGTCAGGGGCTTTTCTTCATCTTCTTTATGTTTCCAATGCCCTATAGAATGCCTTGCATAGAAAACATGCTTAGTAAGTGTTTAATGAATGAACGGGTGAATCAATAGGGAGTTTAGGAGGACACTGCCCTTCTATACTCATCTAGGGCTGTTGAGACACAGGATGATCAACTTTAAGAGAGTTTTTCCAAGGACATCCTGCTATTTTCTGTGAATGTGCACAGGGGGTTAGCTTAACAACAGCTTTACTTTGGAAAGCTATGCTTATTCATGGTCAGAGGCATTTTACGACACATCATTCCCATTGCCAAGTGCAAATTCCACCACCTGGCATTCCTAGTAGTTACTCTTGTTCTATGTGGTTTTCCTCTCCTCCCTTAGCTATTCTACCTTTAAATTTAATCAGGGTCTCAGCATTTGTAACTTTCAGTCAACTGCACAGTATTTTGTTTGTTTTTAAAATCTTTTTATCTTTTTTTTTTAAGCAGAGTAAATGTTTCATGTAAAATTGGTTGCTTAACAAGAGAAAATGTGCAGGCGACCTCAAGGAGGACAGGCGCCTTAAAAGGTTTAAGTTTTATTTGAAGAAAGAAAGTGCACACTCAGAGAAAGGGGAATGTGGGCTACTTCAGGGAGAGAGATACGCTGAAACATTGGGAAAAAGTTAAAAGTGTGGGTGGCCTCAGAGAGAGAAGCCAATCTTTTTTCTCTTTTAAAAAGTCTTTTTCTCTTTTATACTTCTGAACACAAGGCCAAATGAAGGCCACAGCCGTTCCAGGGTTTAGTGGGTGAAAACGCATTCACGTGAATGGACCCTGGTGCAGCAGTCCCGACTCCTGGAAATGTTTTCTATGCCCAAGGGTGAAAAGCTATCCTTTCCAGCATGTTTGCAGTAGCTCCAAACTTGAAACAACCTAAATGTCCCTCAACAGGGAAATGATTAGCTAAGTAATAGTATATCAATATTATGGAATAATATGCAGCTATTAAAGGAGTGAAAGAGACAAGGTGCCAACATAGAAATACATTTATAATATATGGTAAAGCAGGGAAAGAACAATGACGTAGTCGTGGAAGAAACAGTAAATCAATCTCTCTCATACAATCCTATTTCTTTAAAAGTATCTAGTTTTTCCCTCTCTGGAATGCTCTTTCCCTAGATCTTCACCTCTCCAGCTCATGCACATTCAACTCAGACACTGTGCCCTCAGCTCAGAGGCCTCTCCTAGCCACCCTGGCCCTCCACCAACCCATGTCACTCTCTACCTTCTTACCTAGTTTTATTTTTTCACAGCACTTACACAATCTGAAATTTCTACTGGTTCCCATGCTTACTGCCCTTCTCCTCCTACCAGAAAATTAATCCCATCAGACTGTGCATCATTGCCTGGCATGGATAAAGTGCTCAGTAAAGTTTGGGAGAGAAAGAGACACATGCATCATAAACCTTTTAGAAATGTGGACAGTTAAATATTAAACAGTTAATCGAAGGTGTATTAATGGAGTGGGATTGGATGTGGAGAGGAGAGCAGCTGGGAGAAGAAAGTGCAATTTTGTACTTATACTATTATATTTGGGTTTTCCTACAATAAGCAAATTGCTTTTTTCAAAAAGTTTTTAATGAGGTGAAATTTATATAACATAAAATTAACCACTTTAAAGTGAACAAGTCAGTGGTATTTAGTGTAATCACAGTGTTTGTACAGCTACCACCTTCATCTAGTTCCCCAACATTTTCACCGTGGCACAAGGGCGCCCGTAATCATTATATGAATGCTCCCCATTCCCATGGGAACACGCTCCCCTTTCTCCTGTCCTCCTTGTCCCCATATCCACCAATCTCGTTTCTAACTCTAGGATTCACCCATTCCAGTCATTTCATACTAATGGAATCATACAATAGATAAACTTTTGTGTCTGGCTGCCTTCACCAGCATCATATTTTCATGGTTCATCCATGTTGTAACAAGTGTAAGAGCTTCATTCCTTTTTATGGCCAAATAATATTCCATGGATGTACCACTTCTTATTTATCCATTCTTCCGTTGATGAGCAACTTGCTTTTGTAAGTTAAAGGCATTAAAAATAAAAGAAAGGATAAACAGGTAAATCACAGTAAGGCATACAGTCTACTTAATTGTATCAGGGCAATGTCAATTTCTTGGTATTGATAGTGTATTATAGTTACATAAGGTGTTACCATAGGGGAAAGTAGGGTGATGGGGGACCTCTTGTAATATTTTTGCAATTTTGGGGGAGTCTTTAATTATTTCCAAATAAAAAGTTGGAATGTTAAAAATGCTCATACAACAAAAAAGAGAAGTTTCTGAATAAGTAAAGCCCACTTGTAATTAAACTGACTTTAGCCTTGATTCCTATGTCTTTATTGAAGGTTTTTTCTGCCTTCCTTAGTTAAATTTGTTTGGGCCATGGATAGCCCTGGGGAAAGGATCTTTTCACTTTGAGAATTTGTAAATATAGAACAGTATCAGGAATCACAAACACATACCTATGTAGAATCCCCAGATTGTCCATTGTTAACATCTGATCACCTTGTTTTATGTTTTAAGATTAGAAATAAAATAGTCCTAATACATATGTTGCCTCTTTTACTCCCATCCCAGTCAAATTCTACCCTGCCCAACAGGCTATCATGTATGAAATGTGATCCATTTAATGTATTTAGAAACATTCACATATAAAAAATATAAATCAATGAAAATCACCTTATTGTTTTAAAATTCATATATCATACATAACACCTGTTTTCATGCCATGTGTTTCTCTCTTAACTGTATTAGAGTAACTCCATCAATGTTTATACCTCTTCTTTATTCACCCATTTCCCTTTTAGGCTTTTAGGTTATTTCCAAATTTTTGTTATACCCACAGTACTTGTACAAGTGTCTGGATACTGTCAGAAGCAAGTTACAGAAATTTAACTGGATTTAATCAGAAGAAATGTATTATCTTACATAACCATGTTAAAAAACAAAATTCAAGTGAATAAATTTTAAATACCTTGTTGTCGCTATTCAACAATTCATGAATCGGGCAGCATCCAATGGAGCAGATAGAATGGAGCTCTAGGGGGTTAAACCAAAGGAAGGACTTTTATGGGCAGAAGGGAGCAAGAACAAAGCAGTTACACTAGCAACAGGTGGATTGGTGTGGCAAGGTTTATGCCCTCAGGGGATGGCAGGGGTCTATCAGGCAGGGTATACCAGTAGTGTTGACCAGGTGAGCCCTGACTGACTGGTTTCAGATCGTATTTCTGGGGGAGCTGAAACTGTAACTAAGTTTCAGTTTGGTTATGTGGGGCTTAGCATAAATGACTCCATTTTGGACCTAATGTCCTGTTTCTAAAAACCATAAGCCCTTAGATAAGACTGACTTGAGTCCCTTGTATCGGAGCTTAATGACCTCAAGGACTTACACCTTTCCATCTGTCTGCTGCCCTGCATGTTGGCTTCATCCTCAGGCTGGTTCCCAGATGGCTAGAGTCCTAGATGTTAGGTCTGGAGAAGCAAGGGAGTGCATCTCATCCTGCAGCTGTCTTCTAGGATCAGGAAACTTTTCTCAGAAGCCCACCAAGAGCTATCTCCCCCCATGTCATTGGCCTGAATTGAGTCACATACCCAATTTTGAAAAGGAGATCTCTCTCTCCTTATTGTGGTTAAATATACATGACATCATATTGTTTCCTCATTGGCTGTACCATTACACATTCTCACCAGCAACATTATTATCCATTTTGCACAAGTGTTCCAATTTCTCCACATCCTCTCCAGTACTTGTTATTTCCTGTTTTGTTTGTTTTTAGTAATAGTCATCCTAATGGATGTGAAGTGGTATCTCCCTGTGCAAAGGGGATCTCTTGGTGGTTGTACATTAAAATTGCCCCAGGAAATTTTACACCGAACCCACCTCTAGACTCTGATTTAACGGGTATTGGTTAGGACCTAGGCATTGATACATTTGAAATCCACCCCACTGTAGGGCCTCTGATTGAGGCCAAGCTTGAGAACCACTAGCCAGAGACAAATCTTCCAGCAAAAAAGGGATGTTGGGGAATCAATTGCAGTGTTCAATACTACTCAGAAGTAAAATTGCTGAGTCCTCAGTTGGATTTCTGTACTTACTTTGTAGATCCAAGTCCGAATTATTCCTAGAAATTTAGAACCAGAAGTAAGTAGCCTGTTAACCCAGGTAAGCATCAGGGACAGAAAATACACTGCTTGCTGCTTAATTTCCTCACCTAGCAAACTTTGTTTTTGTCTGAATTGGCAGCAAATTAATACATTTCTTTACTTCAGTGGTTCCACTGGTGAGGCTAGACAGAATCCAAGAAACATCTGTAATATGGTTCGCTTTACTTCCCCAACTCGTTTAGTGTATAAGCTTCATCAGGCGGCCTCCCTCTCCCCACCTGCCAGAGCCGTCTTCACTGGAGGGTGCCAGGTCCAGCTCTGGCCCACCTGCAGCAGCTCTGATGTGCATCTGATGGGGTCGGGGAAGTGGTTTATCCCTGAAGCTTTACCGTGCTGGGCTAGCAACTGGTTTTCCTCTGGTCCCTTAAGGGGACTTTTGTTTCTCCATTTCTTGCTGCTTTGCTCCTCACTGGGTCCTTGCAGGATCTCTCTTTAAATAATCTTGAATCTGACTTTGCCTTGGAGACCTGTGTGGGTGGTGCCACCTGTGCTGTTCTGCTTCCTCCTGCCAAGGCCAAGTCAGTGTTTTGCCCCAACCCTCTGCCAGTTTGGCCCCTAAAAGCTTGGTGGTTCAAGACTGTTAGCCTGGCAGATCCTGGGGCAATGCCTCGATCCAAGGAGGGAAGAAGCCCTTGGGGCAGGCAGGGTGCCCGCTGCCACTTTCAGCTACTGCCTGGCCCTCCTTGCCACAGGCCTCACCAGGCTCAGCTGCCTCCCCGGATTGTATGTGTAAACCTTTGTCCTGGTACTTTGTCTCATGCTTGTCTATTGCTCTTTAAATTGAGTTTACAGGAAGTATCAAATGGTGTGAGTGGCAGCATGTTGGTAACGCTGGACTTAACTGTTTCAAGTTTCTGGGGCCTAGAATTCAAAGTGGACAGTAGCACCACTTTACAGCTATTAAATGGTGTTTTGACTTTAAGGGCTGGCAGCCCAAGAGAATGGGGCTGAGGGGACACAAAGACCTCTTCCCTCTGCTGTTTCTCCCACCTACCTGAACTCACTCTAGGCCAGATGGCCCCGAGTATGTGTTAGGAAACCACACTTAAAAATTCTTAAGTTTTTTTCCCTGTAGGGCCTCCAGCCCTTCCCCATTCTTCCATCATTCCAAAACCACACATCCCGGGCCCAGGAGCCATGCTGCCATGCCTAACCTCTTCGGGAGAAGTATGAATGCATGTGTCTTAAGTTAATAAAAGAATATTTAAACATTGTTTAACAAAATAAAATTTTATTTTTGTATTTAAGCTAAATTTCCTTTTAAATTCCTTCAAGCTTGGTTCACTGAGGTGGTTAAGTACAAATGCTACTGACTAGGAATTACCTATATAGTTAAGCTATGCCTGTGTGAAGAGGCTCGAATGCTGTCCCTGGCAGCTTTCCTCACGGACTAGAGCTCCTTCTGGACATACATAGTGTCATTCTTACTTTATAAATAATGTGGTGTAGACGTAGCCAGTCTCCCCCGCCCCCACTGTGTGACAGAGGCAGACTGTTGTGGTGGGGATGACGACTCCCATCCCCACAACCTTCTGTACATGCTTAAGACTGGCACTGAGGAGGGAGGTGAACCTCAAGTCCCAAATACCTGCTCGGGTCTGAGGGGTGGGAGCTGGGCACAGGTCTAGCAATCAAGCTTCTAGTTATACCCTACGTAAGGCAGAGCCTCTTAGTTTAGTGCTCAGAGCTTGTTTACCTCAGTTTCCAGGTAGTGAGACAGGGACCATAGACGTAGTCAGAGTAGGGTAAGGGCCTCCGGAGGAGGCAGGGTGGGATATTTGCAGTCAGAGCAATGTAACTACATGCAAGGAAACACCCCCTACTAAAACTCTATGTTAAACAGTAAGATCTAGAATCATTCTTCAGTGAGATCAGTTAATGCTCCCCAGATAAAGAAGAGTAGCACATGTTTTATGATGCTAATCATTTGTAACCCTGTGTAAGATTCCCTTTCGCACACTAAAAGGCCCAGGCCTATGTGCTGTCTTTCCTCCTTCATATCTAAGGAGGTGATTCTGCAAACTGAGCAACTAACTTAGCTGCAGACCTAGCTGTAGATGGTATGGTAAAGGGCAGGAAGAATTCCATCTTCAAGATAAGATTACATTTTAACAGCCAGGAAGTTCAAGAGGCAAGATTCTTTAGCAAATAGACAATACCTCAGCCCACCTTGGGGACTGGGCAGGCAGCCTTTTGATGTGCTCCCAGACCAAGGCGCCGGCATCCCAGAGAGAAATTAAGGCAGGAAATTCCTTATGTTAATTTTTAATATTCAGGAACCACTTAACAAGTCCACACCCTAAACTCTTTCACATTCCCAAATATCCCCCTAGACAACGCACCACTACAGACTCTCTTGTCCCCTCCTGGCGTGAGTCAGGAGCTCTGTTCTTTCACTTCATCTCTAAATAAAAGCCTGTACCTTGCTCTCCTACCTTGACTGTGAAGCTCACTCTTCGGCTTCATGAACAAGAACCCCAGCATCAGTAGGATGGCTGGTCCAGGAGCTGCCAGGAAAGGTGTTCTGGCCCAGCCTGAGTGTGAGTATGAGTGTGTGTGTACATGTGTGTGCACTGGACAGGAACGGGAGGCTGGGACTTTCCATTAAAAACTTAATTTCTGTGAGTCTAGTTGGAATTTTCAGTATGAATGTGACATTTTTCTCCTTGCTTACGTCATTAAGAATAAAAAAACTGTGACCTATTGTAGACCATGTCGTGCCTTTTATTTTTGTGGGCAGCAGAATTCTCTCATCATTATGAATGTGACCCATGGAAGGGACCCAAAGGACAAAGAAATCCACACCTTTCCAGCTGGAGGAACAGGGTGTAAGTCTAGGGAAAGGAAATCCTGGGGCAAAATACCTTTAAAAACCGAAATCAGTCAAAGGGAGAAATAAAGTTTAAAATCCGTTTATTGCTTACAAAACTGCAGTTCAGCCCATTTGTCTCCTGCTCAAGCAGCAGCAAAAACCGGCCCTCCCCTTCACCTCTCAGGTACAGATAAGCCCTCCCTTGCCCAGGTAATTACCCACTGATATGGAGATGGAGATGAAGTTCTCTCCACCCAGGAGGAATAACGCAAATGCACTAAAGCCAGACTTCTTTCCACCTCTGAACGCCTATTGATATGCAGATGTACCAAAGCCTGGTGGGATATTCTGGAAATATTACCATTTTACCCACATCGTCAGTGCAACTCTATGAAACGTGTATGTGAAGACTGAGCAAAGGTTACAGAGGGAGGCCGACCTAAACTAGGGTTTCGTTTGGCTGGGAGATTCAGACACATCACTCTTTAATTACAATAACAAAGTAACAATTGTAAAATATAATCCTGAAAATGGGAAAAAGCACCCCATCAACCAAACACACAAGTATTTTCATTTTGACATTGTCTCAACCCTAACACATGGCCACGTTCTGGGGCAATTGTAATCATGGTGGACACACTATTTTGCATGGGGCTTCCTTAATGTATTATCATTGGCCTTCCCTGCGTTTCCATCATCGTTATAATTAGGATTTTCAAACTACTACAAGAAATCCCTTCCTTGTGAAGAGGGCCATGATTTGCTTAGCTAATTCTCTGTAGTGGAGTTTTGGTGCTTTCCACTTTTTCACTATTATAAACGACACGGCAGAGCATCTTTCTCCAAAGAGCTCTGGACTTCTGCTGAGTTCAACAGACAAATTCCTAGGAGCCAGAGATTTCATGCTGAAAGGCAATGTGGTAGAAAACTATGAAGCTGTGGGTTACACTGAACTGGGCTGGAATTCTGGCTCCATTCCCCCGTGGGGGGGGGTGCTCCTCCATTCTGTGTTCAACTGTGGATCAAGACTTAGTGGATCAATCATTTTCGTTAGCATTAGAAAGAAAGAAAAGTAGAAGAGAGTATATTACCTACAGAAGTGCTTTGTTAAAGGTCTCCTAAAATGTGTGTACTGGTTGTGATTTTTTTTTTCTTTCTTGGAGTTGCAGGCGAACAGGTTGGGAGAATGTTCCTTTTATCTTTTCTGGGTCCCATTTTCCCAATCTGTAAAATGAGGCAGTACCCTGGACTTCCCGAAGATTAGTGTGAACACGTATTCTCAGGCGATCCATCCACCCCATCTCCATGCCACCACCAGCCAGGCTTCAGGCACTGTTACTTCCCGCTGGTCAGCAGACAGCAATGGCCCCTTCACTCTGCGCCACTACAATTCATTCTCAACCCAGGAAGAGTAACGGTCTTTAAAACCTAATTTAGATTGTGTCACTTTGCTTAAATTGCTGCAACGGTTTTTCTTTTCCTTACCTACTGAGAGTTGGTAGAACAGTCCAAATATGGTAAGGGGTTACCATGGCCTGCAAGGCCCTTCGCTACCTCTTCAAGCTCCTCTCACCACCCTTTCCTCTCTCACGCTCTCTCCAGTCACCCCCTCCAGGCAGGGTCTTTGCACCTGCTGCTCCTTCTGGAACCCCTTTCCTGCGGATCTTCCGGAGCCGTCTCCTTCTCATCCAGATCTAAGCCCAAAAGTCGTCTCCTTCGAGTCGCCCTTCGGGGCTGCCCGCCTCCTTGTCCCGACGTTCTGGCCCACGACTCGATTTCCCTTCTCGGCATCCGGCGTTCTGGAGCGATGTGGTCCCATTCCTCGAGGCCTGGCTCACGGTCTCCGACGGCTGTGGGAACCCGCCCGGCGGGGAGGCGTCCTGTTTGGCCGGCCGCCTCCTGACGCTCCGGGGGCTCTCCCACAGGTGGGCCCACAAGCTAGGACCCCGCGGCTTCGCTGAACGCCAGGAACCGCAGCCCCGGGGCCTCCAGGGCGCCCGCATCTACGTTCCGCGTCGGGGGGCGGAGCCGCGGCGGCGGCCCTCAACTTCCGGGGCGGGGCGGGGCGCGCTGTCTCCCGGCCTGTCTGGAGCTCCGCGGCGGCAGTGGCGGCAGTGGCGGCGCGCGGGGGAGGCACCGGCCCGGGGAGCGGCACCATGAGCGGTGAGTGGCGGCGGCGCAGCTGTGACCCGCCCCGGGCGCCTCGGCTCGGCTGCTCCAGCCGCGCGGTCCGGCTCCGGGGTCCCCGCGTCCCGCTCTCCGCAGACCCCCGTTGCAAAGCTCCCGGTTCCCTGATGCCAGGCACGCCCAGTTCCTGGCCCCGGACACCCGCAGTTCTCAGGCGTCCCGAGTCCAGGCACGCTCTAGTCCCTCACTCTTGCCCATCACTTACAACCAGCTCCTAGACATCTGCCCCCCGTTTTCCTGCCTCTGCCAATGCGCCGACCTCTCTGCCCCGTTACCAGACCCCCAGCCCTCAGACCTCCAGTGTCTCAGTCCCTCTTAACCCCTAAAACTACTGAGACCCAGTTCCGGCCACCCCCCCTGCTCCCCAGTCATTCCCACCACCAAGGCCTCTTGTACCCATTAACTCCAGTCTCCGTACAGGCAGAGTGTCATCTCTGGAGACTTAGCCTGCTGATTCCTGAGCCCCGTGACCTCCTAGCTCTCAGTCCCCAGAGGTCTCTGAGTTCTCCAGCCACTTCGTCTCCCCTGTCCCTTCTATTCTCTTGTATCCTGTCCCCCGGTGCTTTGCTGTTCCAGTCACCAGTTGTTCAGCCTGAGTTTCCCTTTCTGGTCCTTGCCTCTTATGTTTTGGTTATTTTTTCATTCTCCAGCCCCTTCTAGTTCTTTTCCTAGCTTATTTGAGGTCTCCCTTGTCCATGCCTGCAAATCTTCCCTTCTTGTCCAGTGCTGAGCCCATCTGGGGACCATCCTTTGGTTTTCCCAGTCCGCCCCTCTCCCTCCCATCAGTGAGGGATGTAGTTTTGGTGGGGAGGTTGGGAGGGACAGGGAAGTGCTTGTGGACAGCTTGTCCTCAGTGTATTTGAAGTTTAGTTCCTGGACTTGGTGGTATTCTCAGTCCTTTCCTCTGAAGAGGTCTCTTGGTGTTGTGGTGCTAAGTCATTCCTGGGTGTTGTATGTGGAGGTGGGAGTGACTCAGGGAAGCCTCTCAGCTTGCCCACCTGGGATCTGGATTTACTTAGGAGGACCCACCTACCCTCACCATCTGTTTTCTCCTCTCTGTGGAATCGCCTCTGAAGAGTCCTTGTGTCCAGCCCCCTTGGCCCTAGCCTTTAAGCCAGGAGTTTCTGGAGGTCAGAGGGATCTGTCTCTCTTCATTTTTCACTTTCTGGTTATCTGGATCATGTTTTTACAAGTTGTGTGCCTTTTGTTTTGCTAGTCAAGAACAAGATTTGTGAAATTGATGGTCCTAATGAGGGAGCAGCCAAGGGGGTTTCTAGAGAGGTAGTCCAGCTTCTGTTGCCAGAGTGAATGATTTTTGGCCTAATTAAAGTTTTTGGTCCTTGAACATTATTGATACCACAAAAATGTAGATGTAAACAAATTGGCAGGAGCAAGGATACTTGCCACATGTGGTGGCTGTATTAGGGGGGTAGTGGTCAAGATTTATTTTTGTTTTCTTAAAGAATTCAGTAGGTGGGAATCCTTGATTACCAGTGCTGCAAGATAAGGAATTCTGATTTTCATATAATGATTTTATTCTTACTGGAAAAGTAGACCTTGTAAGGACAGAAAGTCATTGTGATTCTTAGCACTGTCTTTTGTAAGGTCCTCAGTGCTCACTTCCATTAGTAATTATCCTGTCAAGAATCCTTCTTAAGTTAGAAAGACACTGAAATCCCCATTTCAAGAATGGGGAAACCAGGCCCTGAGAAGTCAGATAATTTGTGGAAAAGACAAGCTCTAAGGGTCTGATACACCAGAGTTTGGGGCTCTGTGGGTAATTTGCTGCTGTTTCTTGCTTGATGTTTATGTACATTTTGGCAATTTTTTTCTTATTTTTCTGGAATGTTGAAGGTCATGCTTTTCTCTTTGTCATTGACTGGGTCATCTCCAGCAGTGGTCTGTAGTTGGCATAAAGAATTGGCTGCAATGAGCGAATGAAAAAGAATATTTGTGGTTTTCATTCAAAGCAGAAAAAGTGATAATAAAGCCTAAAAGATTTAACATTTTGCTCTTTAAAGAAATGTTCGCTGACCCCTGCTCCAGAGTAAATTCTTTGCCCATTTATGACCCTGCTGTCGACTCAGTCTTTGATCTTAGACATCACAGAGCCACTTGAATGGTTGGAGCCTTGAAGCAGAGCCTGTCTCTCTCCATTGTGCCGTGGTGGACAGTGTGTCCTTTTGTTCGCACCCGGCTGTGCCACTTTTCCGCACAGTCCTGGGAGCCAGCACCCTGACTTTGGGGAAGAATGACGTCCATTTCATCGGTTTGTGTGCTAATGCCGGAGCAGACGGAACTGCCGCTTCACTCAGTGTTACACACGCCAGCTGCCCCCCAGTCCTGGTGCGTTCTGGTTCTCTCTGTTCAAGGCAGCCCTGGAGTCTTGGTTCAACGACTTGAGTTCCTTCTGGGAGCAGGGTTGCTTTAGGGCTCAGTTTCCTTCCCTGAGAAGGCTCACAACCCAGGGGAGATGCCAGGAGCAGGGTCATGGTTCCTGCAGTCCTTCCCGTCTTAGGGACTGTGTCAGGGCCATGGTGTGGCTGGAGGGCTGTGGGAACACCATTTAGAGGACGGTTTATCCTGCCTGTGGTGGGAAGGCCACTCAGAGAAGGTGACATCTGAGCCAGCCGTGGGAGGTTGGTTTGTCTTTGGTCGTGCTTTGCAGTGGGATCTGTTTTTCTGTGCAGAAGCTGAGCTGCTCAAGAGGTTAGCGTGGTCTTGTGGAGATTGGAAAGCATGGGCTTTGGGACAGTGTTGGGTCTGTCTCGGAGCCGTTCCTTGGGCAAGTGATCAGTGTTGCCCAGTCTCAGTACCTTAATCTGTTACAACAGGGCTGCCAGCACCCGCCTTGCAGGTGGTTGTGAAGGTTTAGTGTATATCTCAGAATGGAAGATGGGTAGCAGATCTGGCCGCGAGGCATGTTGTGTTTGGTTCTTGCAGAGCTGGCTGAAACACTGTTCTACAAAGAGTGTAATTAGGTGTTACCTAGTTAACATGAAAATCTGAATTTTCAGCTTTTCTTGGAAAAAACAGAAGTTGGGGCAACCCTGTGCTGCTGTAGCTGTGAGGCTGTGAGGCGCCCTCCGCAACGGTCATCTCTAAGGGCATCTGCCTTGGTTCCCACAGGCTCTGCCTCACCCCTTTTCTGCCTCCCCTCCTCCCGCTGTTCTCCACCTGACCCTGTGGGCGTTGGAAGGCTCTGATCTTGGTCTTGCACATGCCTCTGGCCTGTATTGGGCTACCCTTTCTTCCCCTCTCCTCCTCCACTTATACTTTCTTTCCATTTCTTTATTCGAAATGGCAGTGGATTTTTGGGGGTGGTGGAAGTCAAGCAACAAAAATAGCACTAAACTCACCACTGGCCTGAGTGCACCAACCCTCCCAGATGCCTGCAGATGGGACTATAAATTCTAGTCCCTTGCAAGGCTCTGATGTAGGGTGTTGTTCTAGGATCAGGGAAGATGGGAAATGATTAAGATGTGGCCTGGTCTGCAGCCTGCTGGGCACCCTTGACATGCAACTGTCATACTGCTTACTGGGTAGCTGTGAAGTCTGGAAACATAGGCACTATTTAAATTTTTAAAGTCCTCCTCTGATTAATTCTGCTAGGGCAGTGGGTTGACAAACCATGGGCTGTGGAGTAAATCCAGCCCAAGCCTGTTTTTGTAAAAAGCTACTCTCATTTATTAATGTGCTGTCTATGGATGCTTTCGAGGTGCAAGAACAGAGTCAAGTAGTTGTGACTGTATAACCCGCAAAGCCTAAAATATTTCTTGTTTGGCTTTTTACAGGAAAAGTTTGCTGAACCCCTGTTCTATGATATGTTAAAGGTGCAGGTTTATTCAGTGAAAACTGGAAACACGTTTTCTGAGACGGCACACTGTGTGTCTATGTGGGGCTTTATAGAAGTGCAGTGCACCATGTGTTTATGCGGGGCTTGAAAGAAGTGCAGTGCACCACGAGTCTATGTGGGGCTTGATAGGAATGCAGGGTGAATTGCAGTGTGCATTGAAGGGATCCAATAATATCATTGAATGTATCATCTGTTTGTTATATAGTATCAGTAAAGCATTTACTGTGTGTGCACCTGTGCTTCCAGATGTTACGGCCACTTTGTAGTTAATTCAGTGCAGGGTGAAGGAGACAGCAACAAAAGGGCCTGGGGCCAGAGCCCGGAGCAGCAGTCATGGTGGTAGCTCTCAGGGAGGGCCTGGCTGCTCTTGTGATGGAAGAAGAGAGCTCAGAGCAGAGAAGTGGGGCTGCAGCAGGAAGGCACGTGGGCAAAGGCATGGTTTTTATTAAATATGGGGGAGATATTACAACATCTTTATATGCTGTAGGAATTGCTACATGAGAAGACAAAATTGATGATGTGGGAAGGAGAGGGACAGTCACTGGAGTATGTCCTTGAGCAGGTGAGAGGAGATGGGATTCAGAGCACAGGTGGAGGTTTGCATTAGCATCTTGAAGCCTCAGTCTCATCATCTGTGAAATGGGATAGTCATACTTACTCTGGAGCAGAATTTCTCAACTGAGGCACTGTTGACCTTTAGGGCTAGATACTTCTTTGTTGGGGGCCTACCCTGTACACTGTAGGGTGTTTATCAGCACCCCTGATCTCTACCCACTAGATGCCAATAGTACCCTCCCAGTAGTACCAAAATGTCTCCAGACGTTGCCAAATGTCCTCTGGGAGGCAAAGTCACCCCGGTTGGGAATGGCTTATCTACACCCACTCCGTGGTAGAGCCCTTATCAGGAAAGTCGGAACTCTCCTTATTTGAGTGTGCCTGTTGGCCTGTTAGGAGCCTGACCCTTGCAGAGGTTCAGGACCACCTAGCGTGAGTCAGACCCGCCCCTCAGTGAATCGGAAATATGAAAGAGAAGGAGCATGGGCTGGCTTTTCTCCTGTGACTCGGGTGGGGCCTGGGTGCATCAGGAGCAGGCTTGCCCACCCTTAGAGGAATCCTAGTGTAGTTGTGCCGTTGGCTTGGAATGTGCTCTGGGCCAATAGCTACCTGCTGCAGACCTTCCCCTTTAAAATATTTGTTTATTGAGGTGAAATTCACAGAACAGAAAACGATTTGTGTTTTTAACACAGTTAAAACAGTGTACAATAGTTAAATTATAAATTTAACAAATATACAAGAATTAGCCATTTTAAAGTGTACAATTCAGTGGCACTTAGTGTATTCATAATGTCATGCAACCATCATCTCTATCGAGTTCTCCAAACATTTCATTATCCCAAAAGGAAATCCTATATTCATTAAGCAGTTACATTCTGTCTATGTGGATCCTATTCTAGTCCTTTCCAGTTTTAAAGCACAGCTCAAGTTCCCGCTTTTTCAGTAAGTGTCCCCTGGGCCCCAGTGAGTGGCAGCGTGGTGTGGAGGAAACAATGCTTCCGAGTCAGGCAGCTCAAAGTCTCAGCCTCAGTCCATGCCTGCTTGCTGTGTGACCTTGGGCAGAATTCCTGGCGTGCAGTGGCACCCAAGAAACTTGGCTTTCCTTTTCTTTTCTCCCTTAGAACTGCACAGTGCCTTGCAAGGATTAGCCTTAGACCAGAGAAAAACCCGGCCTGACTTCACTTCTGCCACTGTGTACCGAGGCAGGGAAATACCACTCTTTAAGTGTGTGTGCGGACTTCATCAACTGACCTGATCTCTGTTTACCTTGACCTCCAGGGTTGTTGCCAAGATTAGAGAAGTAATATATGTTGAGCACCTGGTGCATCTTGCCCATTTTCCCCTCCCCAGATGCCATCACTTTTATCCACCCAGGGCAGTGAACACAGAGGTCTTCAGTGGATTGCTTTGCCCAAGCTTTGGAGAGAAGCTAGCCAGTTGAAATTCCTTGGAGCTGGAAGTCTCACACCTCTGGGATATGGAGTTGCCAGCAAGGGTAATCTGTATAAAGTAGTAACACGTGTAAAGTGCTTAGTATGGACTAGGTACTATTCTGGGTGCACGGCATACATTCACTCTTTTAATAGACTAGTTGGTGCACAGATGTTAAGTAACTTGCTGGAGGTGTAAGATTCGAACCCTGTTCTCAATCCCTGATGTCCCCCCAGGAGGTCACCGAAGGCTAGAGGGTTGTGGTAAAAATTAACATAGGATCCTGAGGTTTTGAAACATTAAAGACAACACTGGAGCCAGGTGATTAATTTTTGCAAGTCAGGTGATTTCTGAGTTAGAGTAGGGAAATCAGCCTTGCATTTCTTTGACAGGTTTGTAGACCTCTGTGGGTATCCCCCGGGTGCCTTTCTATTTTCTATTTTCATTTTTGGTGGTGATCTAACAAGAAATAAAAAGAAGCCTGTTCTTACACCTGAAGCCAATATAATGTTGTATATCAACTGTACTTCAGTAGCACCACTGGTGCAGCTGGTCAGTAGTGTGGGTCGAGGACTGCCCTGTGAGGAGAAGGAAGGATGTGGGAAGGCTGGGGCTTCACAGAGAAGTCACTTCTGGGCTGGGACTGCAGGTTTGTTACCAGGGTTGAGAGTGCTGGGCTGAGCCAAGAGCCAGTGGACTTGAACTTTAATCCCACCTCAAGCACCTCACTTCCCATGGAAATAGCCTTGGGTGGAGGTCTTTTCCTCTCTGAGCCTGAGTAGTCTCGTGAGTGGAGCCACCTCTCCTTCTTTGCCAAGGGTTAATGGCAGTCACTTACTGGCTTAGCCCACAGTTGAGGCTCGGGTGGGGGGAGGCATCGGCTCCCTGCTCCTCCTAGGTGGCTGCAGTGCTTGAGACTAGAGGATTCTTCTTGGCTCTGGCAGGGGTGCTGTATTCTCCTCTTTGTCACTGGGAGAAGGCAAGAAAGACCCGGAGCCTTGATTGCTCTGCCTGTCTGCCTCCACAGAGGCCCCATGTTTGCAGACTGCAGAGCCAAGAGGGCATGATCTCATGTAGCAAGCAGTGCCCGGAGAAGGGAAGTGACTGTCCCAGTCACATGGCCAGCAAGCAGCCCAGCGGGAATGAGAACTCATGATGCCTTGTGACTTCCCACTAGAGCTCCTCACAGCCCTGAGCTTCCTGGCTGTCTCCTGTAGTTGATAAATGCTCCCAAGGCCACCCGTGCTTCCTCCACCCTATGAGACCCCCTCCTCTTAATCCCCTTTAAGGGCTGGGATGGCCTCAGGTGTTCCTTCGGAGGTCAGGATTGTCTCTCAGTTGGGTGCACTTCCAGCTTGCAGAGTGATTGCAGCCAGGGAGGGTGCATGGAGGCTGAGGCCTGAACAACCTCAGCCTGTTCCTCTGTAGAAGACATGCTTTTCGTCCCACCATGAGGAGAGGCTTTGTAAGGTAAGGCAGAGAAGGCTGCCGACATCTCATCTAGAAAAAGCAGTGGAGCAAGATACCATAGGAAAGATCTAGAATCACTGTGTATGTTAGGAAAAGTCGGTGCTAAATCCTTGCCAATCAAGTGTAGGTCAGGAACCAGTAGTGTGAGTATCTCTTGGGTGCCGGTGAGAAATACAGAATCCAAGCCCCACCCAGGCCATCTGGATCAGAACCTGCCTTTTAGCAAGACCCCAGGAGATTTGTGTGCACATGAAGGCTTGAGAATTATTGCTCTAAAATTTGTCAGTACTGAGAAGATGGAGATTTTAATTTTCTTTGTATGTTTTTTTCCTGATTTGTTATTGTGTTTTTTCACATGAATTACTTTTTCTTATTGTGGTAAAATATCCATAATGTAAAATTTCCCATCTTAACCATTTTTAAATACACATTCAGTGCTATTAAGTACATTCAAATTGTTGTACAGCCAGCCCCCCATCCATCTCCATAAGTCTTACTGTCTTGTAAAACTGAAACTCTGTCCCTATTAAACACTAAGTCCCCATTCTCTCCTACATCCGGCCCCTGGCAGCCATGATTATACTTTTTGTTTCTATGAGTTTGACTATTCTAAGACCCTCATGTAGGGTGGAATGATAATGGTATTTGTCTTTTTGTGCCTAGTTTATTTCCCTTAGCATAATGTCCTCAAGGTTCATCATGGATCAGAATGCCTTCTTTTTTAAGGCTGAGTAATATTCCATTGCATGGCTATACCTCTTTTGCTTATATAATCATGTCTTGATGGACACTGGGTTGCTTCCACATTTTAGTTACCGTGAATAATGCTGCTATGAACATGGGTGTATAAATATCTCTTTGAAACACTGCTTTCAATTCTTTTGCATATATGCTCAAAAGTGGAATTGGTAGGTCATATGGTAATTCAGTCACATGAATTACATTTATGATCAGAAAATAGCAAAGGCATTTCAGGAGGGAAAACCTTATCAAGTTTCCATTTGGCATTGGCCAAAGTCAGGTGGAGTTGTTGGGTGCAGTACTTGGAAAAAGGAAGAAAGAAAGCCTGATTTCTCTGTTTTTGTGTTAGAGAAGAGTAGAAATTAAACCTTTTGCTGAGCAAAGAACAGGATTTATTGATAGGCACAGGCATCAAGAGAGATGTTTGAGGGCCTTGGGCAGATGGTGTCTCCCATCATCCTTAATGATGTTTCAAGATGGCCTCTTGTCTGGTGGGAATGATGTGAGGCTATCCATTCTCAGGATCTCTTCCAGGAAAAAATGACAAGGGCAACATTTGGGAAGTCAGTTGTATTACTGTGTGTCTGTAGACTGTCTACTGACCATTTCTCTCCAGACCTGGAGTGAGGCAGGCACCCTATGTAGTGGTCTTGGCAGGCTTTTGAGGGGTGTAGTCTGGAGTCAGGATCCTAGTTTTGCTGATTAGTATTCAAATTAGAACAAAACCTAAACCTGTTGTCATGGTCCACGAGGCTCTTTGTGACTGGCCCCTGCCTGCTTGTCTGCTCTTTACTTCCTCTTTTTTTGTTTTTTGCTTATTACAGCAGACTTTCTTCTGGTCCTACAGGACCAGAAGCCAAGCTTGTTCTTGCTTCCAGGCCTCTCCTGGCTGGCTGCTCTGCCTGGAATGCTGGTCTACCAAATCTTTCCATGGTTGCTCCTTCTCCTTAGAAAGGGCTCAGCTCAGATGTATCTGTGCAGAGAGTCCTTCCACAACTGTCCTACTGTCCTGGCTAATGGGGATTTCTTGCCTCCTCCCCGTCTCATCTCATTTGGTTGTTTGTTTTATGAGAGAGAAGGCAGAGGCTTTTATTTCGAGAGAAAGCGAAAAGACAGAGCTCCTGGCTCAAGCCAGGAGTGACAAGAGAGCCGGGGGTGGTGGTGCCTTGTCTAGGGGTTTTATAGGCAGTTGAGAGACAAAGGGCTAGGAATGTACACCTGCTAAGTGGTCGCAAATACTTTTGAAGAAACACTAAGTTTCTTATCTGTCTTCGTGGTTATTTACAAGAATTTTACTGCTCTGATTTCCTCCCAGGATAGCAGCTTCCTGGTCTGGGAGCATATCACTCAAGATTGCCTGCTTTGCTCCCAAGGTGGGCTGAGTTATTGTCTTACTTTTTAACTAATTGGGTTTTAAGATGGAATCCTTCCTGTTTTTACTATGTTGTTTTGGGCTTGCAGTAGTTATGGGCTTGCTTGCTACATTGCCAAGTTGCAACAAATCATTTGTTTAGGGCTGGAAGAAGAAAAGCAGCACTTGGGTAAAGTTAGAAAAATAAGCTGGCCCCCCTCCTCAGTAGGCCAAAGCAAATATCACAATGGATTGTCTTGCTTTGTTTTTTTCCAGAGGCCCTCACCCTACTCTGTCTAAGCCCATGGTCCCTGTCTCATTCCCCCCCCCCCCCCCCGCTACAGATGGAGACCCTAGCTGCTGCTAGGGGAAGGGGGGCAATGAACTCTCTGGCTGCTTCATGCTGAGAAGGGGTGCAGTTAGGAGTGCAGCTAGGTCTCCATCAGTGGTCGGTCAAGAGGGCCTCGGCAAATGGGCACTTCCATCCTGGGTTCTATTTCCATCACCATTTATAGTTTTATGGCTTCTAGGCAAGATAGAAGAAATTGTGTTTTAGGTTCAGTAGCAATATCTGGAGTTGGATTTTCCATTCTGGAAGAACAGACTTGACAAGGAGATTAAAGAATGTATGGCTGAATATGAGGATTAGAAATAGTAAAACTCTAATTGATAATCAGAGTCAGATATCTTGGGGAAACTAGAATTCTGGATCTAGTCTATGTCTCAATGACTGATATTAGGATTCAATATAGATAAGGCTGCATTATTGAAAGAACTCTTTTCTCTAAAATCACCCTCATTTTTATTAGAAGTAACCAGTTTAAGAAAATAATTAATACTTGGCTTGATTATTTGTGTAAGTGCAGTAAGAAGAGCAATTGATTACATAGACTCTTTTAAATGTGCTTTGCTGGAACTTTTTGTGAGGAATTTCAGATTGGACTTTTAAAGGCCTCTCAAGGTCAGAAAGCCAAGCCACACTTGCTATCAGATTTTGCTTGCAGTACCTGTAGATTTGGGTGAATTCCTCTCTTCTTGAGGTCTCCTAGACATTTTGAGGTTCTTGCGCTTCCCAGAAAGTGACTTCTTTACTCACCTGGTAAGACTGCTGGGAACCTTGTAAGCAAGGTACCAACCAGGCCAGTTCTTCTAATGGGCTTTGTTGGCTCTATAAAGTCAATCTTAGTTCTTTAAAGCTGTCTGTTCATATCTGAGTTTACACACGTGTCTCTCAGGTATGACATTCCCATCAAAGCCTTGGTAATATAACCAGTGTTTTTAATTGGTCTTGTTACAAGGAAAGCAGATTCTTACTGAGCTTATGCAAATAAACATGCTGCTATAAAATATAAAAATATTCACTGAGAGTTTTTAAATTCTGGAGGGATCAGGTAGACTAAACTGTTAAGAGAAAAAACGTCTATTTCAGTTCAACTTAAATTAGCATTAATACTTAATATTTTTTATTAGAATTTTCTGGAAGTTTTAGAATGCCCAATTATCAGAAGCACTTGTCTTTAAATCAATTTTTATTAACACCATCTGGAGGTAGAAAAATCTTTCATTTACACACCGAGACACACAAACATACAGATTGAGATGTAATGACTACAGTTAGCAATACTTTTCATAAAAACATATACACTGATAAACTGATGCAAAGATTTGAGTTACTAATATCCAATTGCCTTCTTTCTTTTTAGCTTCTTTTATTAAAAGCATCTCAGTTTTCAAGAATACACTCTAAGGGTGAGCAGTTTATATAACTGGGTTAAGGTTTAGATGGCCGCAGATGAACAGGGCTGATGAAGGCTCTGTACTGATAGGGACTGTGTGTGTCCAGGGGGCTGGAAATGAAATGCAATTACAGTTCTAGCACCAGTTATTTAAATCCAGGCTGTATTGCAGAAGATAAATTTTCATCTAAGGGAGTCCAGTTTAAAAAACCTCCCAATTTTTAAAAAAAATTTTATTTTGGTATCATTAATCTACAATTACATGAGGAACAGTATGCTTACTCGACTCCCCCCATCAAGAAGTCCCCCCTCACATACCCCATTACAGTCACTGTCCATCAGCATAGTAAGATGCTATAGAATCACTTCTTGTCTTCTCTGTGTTGTACAGCCCCCACCCCCGTGCTCCCCCCTACATTATGTGTGCTAATCATAATGCCCCTTTTCCCCCTTGTCCCTCCCTTCACACCCATCCTCCCCAGTCCCTTTCCCTTTGGTAACTGTTCGTCCATTCTTCGGTTCTGTGAGTCTGCTGTTGTTTTGTTCCTTCAGTTCTTTCTTTGTTCTTATACTCCACAGATGAGTGAAATCATTTGATACTTGTCTTTCTCCGCCTGGCTTGTTTCACAGAGCATAATACCCTCTAGCTTCATCCATGTTGTTACAAATGGTAGGATTTGTTTTCCTCTTATGGCTGAATATTCCATTGTGTATATGTACCACATCTTCTTTATCCATTCATCTACTGATGGACACTTAGGTTGCTTCCATTTCTTGGCTATTGTAAATAGTGTGGCGATAAACATAGGGGTGCATATGCCTTTTTCAAACTGGGCTGCTGCATTCTTAGGGTAACTTCCTAGGAGTGGAATTCCTGGGTCAACTGGTATTTCTATTTTGAGTTTTTTGAGGAACCTCCATATTGCTTTCCACATGGCTGAACTAATTTACACTCCCACCAGCAGTGTAGGAGGGTTCCCCTATCTCCACAACCTTGCCAACATTTGTTGTTGTCTGTCTTTTGGATGGTGGTGATCCTTACTGGTGTGAGGTGATAGCTCATTGTGGTTTTATTTTGCATTTCTCTGATGATTAGTGATGTGAAGCATCTTTTCATGTGTCTGTTGACCATCAGAATTTCTTCTTTGGAGAAGGGTCTATTCAGCTCCTCTGCCCATTTTTTAATTGGCTTATTTGCTTTTTGTTTGTTGTGGTATGTGAGCTCTTTATACATTTTGGAAAAAACTTCCCAATTTTTGAGGATAATGATGAACCCAATAAGTAGAATAGATTTCAAATAAAAGGATTTAGAAAACCAGTTTTATATTAGTAGTAGTTCATAGGACTTTTGACTATTTTTCTTCCTTTCCTGCCCAGAGGTGGGAGATCAAGGAGCGGCAGACACCGGGAAACTTTTCACTTGATACTTAAGAATGGTAGCTGATGCTAATCATCCTTGAAGTGGCTAACAGGTGCCCAGACACATTTTATGAGCTAAAAAGTACAGCATTTAGTCAAGAATAAGAGTGAAGCGTAGATCTCCTACGTTGCAGTGGTGAGCATTGGGTTCCGTGAAATTGATGAAGTTAGAAGCACACACAGAGCATGTAAAGAAAGTAAAGAGCGCCTCTGCCTCACCCAGAGGCCAGGATGGCCTGAAGAAGCAGGCTGGAAGTCGGAGACAGAGACAGAGACAGAGAGAGACACTCCT
This sequence comes from Manis javanica, assembly GCF_040802235.1. Lineage (NCBI taxonomy): Eukaryota > Metazoa > Chordata > Mammalia > Pholidota > Manidae > Manis > Manis javanica. Next base: position 22,993,633 of record NC_133165.1, read on the forward strand.
CACGGATACCCAGTCAGGCAGTCAGGGTTTGATTCTAGACATGCGGGCCTTTGAGAAGCCGCTGAAGTGCATCCAGCCCCTCGCATCCAGGGAGAGGCCTCTGAAGGGGAATCCTGGCCTCCACTCAGGTGACATTCCCGGCTTCCAAGGGAGATGGGGGATCCACTGAGGGAGACGCAGGGGAACCTGTCACTTGAGACTTTGAGATCGGCAGCCAGGCTAGTCCCATTTAAGTGGTTGACGAGCGCCCGATGCTGGGTGCCACAGACAGCTTCCTTCTATGAGGACAGTGAGAGAAAAGACAGGCTTGGGTGCCGATACTCACCTCCGAAGTTATCCCAGACGAACCCCCAAAAATGATGTCGGGGTTCTTGTTCACGGAGCCGAAGAATGAACTTTGCGAACAGTCAAGGTAGGAGAGCATGGCAGAGGCTTTTATTTAGAGACAGGACTTTAATATCATCTCATTTATTAGTTTACTTAGGTACTGTTTGTTTCTTCCTAATAGAATTTTCTTTCCATGAGAAGATGGCTCTTTTATATCATTTAACTACTATGTCCCCAGCACTTTGAATGTTGCATGGCACATGGTAGAAGTGAAGTAAATACTGAATGGGTCAATGCACACTATTGCTTGCATTTTCAGAGAGGTCTGAGCTTCAGTTTCCATGTGCAGTTTGGGGATCCTAATACCTGGCTTATACGGTGTGTGTGGAAATCGCAGATTGTAGTGTGTGTGGAAATCGCAGATTGTAGTGTGTGTGGAATACTCAGCTTAGTGCCTGGCATGCAGGCAGTGCTCAATGCACACAGTTGTTACCAACCCAGTGGCCTTGGCATGACTTGAATGAGTGAGTCACTGACCATCTCTGAGCTGATGCCCTGCTGGTACTTCCGGGTGAAGCCCATGTTGAATTGCCCAAGAGAGCAGTGGCTTGGTGGCAAAACAAGGCTTGTGGTAAGGAGCATGTGCTCTTGTAACTCTGAATTTGAATCTCTTCCAATTGTATTCTCTGTCTGATGCATCATAATATGTCGCTGTTGATTGGAGTCCTGGGCCTCTTGCGGAGCCTCAGATGGGCTCAGACAGTGGTTTGCTTGGTGTTTTGAAGTGATCTTGCCCTAGGCCCTCTTAAATGGAAGTTTGGTGTATGCCGTTCTGTGGTATGATTAATGACCCATGATCATTCAGATGGCCAGAATATATTTCTCAGCTATATTTGGTCTTCATCCACAGTTCTTGAAAATGGTTCAGAGCTATAAAGGTGAAGTGGGTTTCTGGTTATTAATGAAGGTAACTTTTCACCCCACCTAAGGGCTTTGGGAAAGCACCAGAGGTGGGGGGCTGGTTGCCAGGAGGACCAACCATGAGATTAGAGGGGTGGAACTCTCAGGCCCACCCTGGGACCTGCGGGGCGAGGAGAGTCAGCCAGTGGCCAATGACTTAGTCAGTCACGGTTATGTAATGAAGCCTTCATAAAAACCCGGGAGGACTGCTTTTGGTTCTTTTCCTGAGAGCTTCCCCGCTTTGGGAACCAGAACCCTTCTGAGCTGGGCCGCAAGCTCCATGAGGATGAAGCTCCTTTGTTTGCAACCTCACCCTGTGTATTCTCTTTTTCTGGCTGTTGGTCTGTCTCCTTTATCACATCCTTCAGTAAACTGGTAAATGTAAGTGTTTCCATGTCGTCTGTGAGCCACTCTAGCAAATTACTCAAACCCAAGGAGGAGGTCGTTGGAACCTGCATTGGTAGCAGCCTGGGGCTTGGGACTGGTGTCTGAAGTGGGGCATGGCTTGCAGGCTTTGTGGGACTGAGCCTTCAGCCTGTGGAACCTGATACTGTCTCCGGGTAGATAGTGTCAGAGTTGAGTTGAAGTCTCAGACACCCACCCTGGCTGGTGTCTGAGAATTGCTTGGTAGTGAGGTGTGTGTATGGGAACACCTCCCTCTTGCCTGCCTGCCCCTCATGTTAATATTGGGTCCAGGAACCCTAAAACACATGTTATCAGTTGGAAATGCTTTTGGCTGTAAATAACAGCCCAATATACAGTGGTTTGAACAAATGGGACTTTTTTGTTGTGTGAAAGGTAGGAGATTTCTAGCTTTGGCTCAGCAGCGAAATGACAGCAGGGCTGGTGTCTTTGATTCTCTTGGCCGGGACCTCCAGGCCTGTTGCTTGCTGGAACAAGATGCTGCCTCCACTCCACCCAGTGTGTTTATGATTAAGGCATGAAGGATGGAAGAGGAATGAACACGGTAACATCTGTTCTTTTATCAGGCTGGTATAATTTTCCTGGAACCCTCCCAGTTTCATTAAGTACTTCTGCTTACTTCTCATTAGCCAGAACTCCTTAAGGTCAGTCTGAGCAGAGAGGCTGAGAAGAGGAGTAATTGGGGCTTTCAGCTTGTGTTGGGGAAGGTGGCGTGGGCAAACATGCTGGAGATGATGCTGACGTCAGCCAGGCTGCCGGCCGTACTAGGAAGCCTGTGTTTTAAGTCAGCCTATTGGTTCTCTTCTGGGGGCAGTTGTGTCTCCTAGAGGACATTTGGCAGTATCTGGAGACATTTCTATTCCCACAAGTAGAGGATGTGCACGTGTGCTGATGGTAAATAGTGGTTAGAGGCCAGGGAGGCTGCTCCACTTCCTGCACTTCACAGGGGCCTCTACCTCAGAAAATTATCTGGCTGGAATGTCAGTAGCACCAAGGTTGTGAAACTCTGAGTTAGACCATTTCAGGCACATTCTTCGAGTCTGGGGAAGAGTCAGCCGCTTTCCTGTGTAGCAGTAACAGGCTCAGATTCATCGTAATGACGTACATTATTGATAACCTGGTCTTGTCACTGGCTTTTTTTCCGAGGGAGGCTGTTGCTTTTTGGGGAGAGCAATATACTATGTGGCAGAAAGTCTTTACAGGAAGCTAATGTCAAACAGAGCTAATCAAGTCTTGTTGCATTTTCGGATCACAGAACAATGACGTGAAAAGACAATTTCTGCTGGAGCGACTGCTGGACGCAGTGAATCAGGTAAGAAGATGAAGTGCACATTTGGCTTTGAGGTCCAGCGATAGTGGCACATAGTTAATTTAGAAGTCACTTCTGTGCTTCTGTATACACACACTCACTCCCACTTTGGATCTGGGAGCAGTGAGGCTAATAGCTTTCCCCAGGAAATGATATGGCAGGGAAGGCAATTGGAAGTAGAGACAGAGGAACCTCTGTGTCCTGACTTTCTAAAGCCCTTTGGAGGATCCTGTCTGCAGTGACATTCCTTTGAGAAGGGCACTGAAGAGGGCTTTAAAGTTTTATTTCCAAGCAGTTGTGTTTTAGCGCAACTCTTACAGGTGCTGAGGTTGTGGTCAGAGTTAAGGCCCCTTGAGCGTGAGAAGAGGGACGAGGAGGAGTGAGGCCATGGCCAGGATCATATGGCTCCTCCAGCGTGGGGTCCGCTCTGATTGGCTGAAGCTTTTTGTGAAGCCTGGCTTTTCGTGGGCATGGAAGCGAGCTTTGACACAAGGCTGGCATCAGTTTTCTTGCCTGAATGTACCAGACATACATCGCTTCTTTTTAGAACCTGGTAGCTATTTATTTAAGATTCACAATTATGCCCCACTTGGGGCAGTGTTCCCGAAGCATTTGACCCATAGAACTTTGTATTCTATATAAAACACTCTGTTTTATATATAAACACTCTGTTTACTATATAAAAATTACCCACCCAAAACACATTGATATGAAGATCAGGCTACTGTTGGGATACCAATGAGAAGATGGTTCTCTCCTAAGAATTATTTATTCATTTCCACAACTAAAAATCTCAAGAAAACATTTTGTGCACTCGCCATCTGAACTCATGAGAATCATGAATTGTGTAATCCCTCTGGCACATATAAATAGACCTGTAATGTTGTGCTTATACAAACATGCACTGTTTATTGCACATTCGTCATATCCTAGGCTCTGCTAAGAGCTGTACAGTTAATCCTTCCAGCCACCCTCTGAGATAGTTTCTGCAGTTATTTGCATCTTACAGATGAAGAAGCTGAAGCTCAGGAAGGTCCAATGACTTGCTCAAAGTGTTATAGTTAATAAGTAGCAGAACTGCCATGCAACCTTGGGAATTCTTGGTTGCCCACATTTTTGGAAGGGGCAACTCACAACTGTATGCATGTACCCACCAATATAAGGAGAGAAATACTTGAACAGAGGTGTGTGTTAAGTATTGAAGCGAGCCCAGAGAATTTAGCATCTGCCTAAGCCTTGAGTTGTCCTGGTGTGCCAAAAGGACACAGGCCTAGATATAGCTGGGGTTGAATGCCACCTTCATCTCTTCACCACTGTGTGTGCTGGGGCAGCCCAGTTAGCCTCTCTGAGCATCTCTCTTCCCTGAAACCAGGTCACTGATCTCCATAGGGCTGTTAAGGGAATTGCATTTGTTAAAGTATGAAAAGGGCCTGGCTGGTACCTGGTTCACAGTATATATGGAGCTCACATTAGTAGTTTCTTCTTTTCTCCAGAGATGGAAAATCTAAGAAGAAGCTGAATAGGCAAGTTGAACCACTTTAAGTGTAGCAGTTAAACATAAATAAATAAAAGTAAATAGTCCAGAGCTACTATTGTTATTATTTTGGTTGAATTAGGATTGTGAAAGTGTTGTATATATGCCTTAAAAAAAAATCAGCTTTGAGATATAATTTGCATATAAGAAAATAATAATAAGTTCTGGAATCTTACAAGCCTGCTACTCCCAGTGGAGATTCTATACCTTTATCAGGGAGTAATGGATAGGGGCAGTGGTTGCACAACATTGTGAACTGGATTGTGTAACTAAAAATGGTAAAAATGGTAAATATTATGTTATCTTTATTTTGTCACAATTTTAAAAAAGAATAGTTTGCTTTTGTTTGTACCCATCCTGGGCAAATTGTGCCCCACTACCAGATGACTTGTTTGAAGTTTGATTGATGCTGTCATAATTTTATAGCCAGTCATAACAACTTCGGGGCCTTGTCAAGAGGGACCCATCATCACAGATTTCAAAGATTTAATTATTGCCTATTAGGAGCAGTGTTCTAGACAGTCAGCTGCTGACAGGTAGAGGACGCTTCCTGCAGATTATTCCTAGATAATCTGTAGAAGGCTGTGTAGTTTTGTTTTCCTCTTAGAATTTTCCCACAAGGCTCCCTTCCATGCAAGTGGGAAATAAAGGCTTCCTTTAAGTGGCAGCTGGAAGACTGGGGTGTTCACTGTCTTACATCCTGGGCTGACACCCAGGGCATGGGGAGCCTTGACTCAGCACCAAGAGTTTCTGGCCCTTTGTCCTCTGTGACCCTGAGGGCCTTGTGACATTTGAGTGTCCCATCCCAGCAGCTGATCTCAGTGGCTTCTTTTTCCATGCAGTGCCAGATGCGCTTTGGAGGGAGAAAGGAGATTGCCTTGGATTCCAACAGCAGGTAATATGTTGCTTCTAAAACCATTTAGTGTTAAGACCAAAAAGGTAGCCAGAGAAGAACAGCTTCTATAACTGCCTCCTTAGCTAAGTGGTGCAGTGAGTAAATCTGGGTGATGTGCAGACCACCCATGAAGTGACTATTGTTGGCAGCATTTCCAGCTTCCCCTAATTCTCTGTCTAGTAATATTAGTCTGAGGAAATTACTTGAAATATCTTTCTGCCTTAAGTTATTTTCAGGGTAATTCATAATGATGAATACTCAGAAATGCATATGCCCAACGATTGGGAAATGGTTAGAAAATGGAGTGCATCAGTAGGATGGAAAGTTATATAGCTATTAAATTGATGCCCATGCAGAATTTGTTTGAAGCAGGAAAATGCATCTGTAGTAAAAGTCCTAAAAATTGCTCTTGACCTTCATGACCCAGGAAAGGCCAACATAATTGCATAAGCTTATAATTTTGACTGGGAGGAGATGCAGATGTTCTGGTAAAGGTAGGAGACACACAGGCAGCTGCTGGGAATGCTTTGTGAAGTCATTTGAGCTGATGTCTCTCTCCGTCTGGCTTATTTCACTGAGCATAATACCCTCCAGCTCCATCCATGTTGTTGCAAATGGTAGGATTTGTCTTCTTATGGCTGAATAATATTCCATTGTGTATATGTACCACATCTTCTTTATACATCTTTATACATCTTCTTTCATCTATGGATGGACACTTAGGTTGCTTCCATTTCTTGGATATTGTGAATAGTGCTGCAATAAACATAGGGGTGCATCTGTCTTTTTCAAACTGGGCTGCTGCACTCTTAGGGTAAGTTCCTAGAAGTGAAATTCCTGGGTTGAATGGTATTTCTATTTTAAGCATTTTGAAGGACCTCCATACTGCTTTCCACCATGGAGACCTGGGTATTTTATGCCCTCTTTGATTAATTGGCTGACCACAGGCCTGATTTTCTTAGCGTTTGTTAGTGATTCAAACAGCAGCTCCTGTGACCCAGGGGATTTGTTAGGCCCTTTGTGTTCGTTATTCTGTTTTTGATTCCTGAAATGAGTAGTGAATGAGAGTTCCCTCATTTTACAGATGAAGAGAAGGCTAAAAAAAGGCAATAACTTCCTCAATGTTCCAGGGCTAATACGTGGCAGAGCTGGAATTTCTACTCAGGTCTACATGGTTGTGATGCAGAATCTCCTACTCCTATTCATAATGGCATATTATTTCCAGAAAGATGGTTCCCTGAAAGATCTTGATCTCCCAATTTGAATTAATGAGTAAATTATGCAGCAAATATCAAGTAAGTTATGACACTCAGAGCAGAGGTCAGCAAACTATGTCCTGCTACCATTTTTCTAATGAAATTTTATTGGAACACAGCCACAAGCATTCATCTACTTACTGTCTGTGCTGCTTCTAGGCAGAGTTGTGACTGAGAAGATCTGGTCCATAAAGTAAAAAATGATTATTTACTTCATTTTATTTATTCTTTGGCTCTTAATGAAAAAGATTGCCATCCCCTGTCTTAGAGAACAAAGGATAGGGGATCCCACTTAATCATAGTGTCCCACCATATTCAGTTGTCTGTTGTCTATATGCTCCACTAGATGGAAAGCTTTGGGAATGCAGGGCACTGTGTCTGATTTTCTTCCTCTTGATGTCCAGCCCCTAGCATAGTAACTGGAAATAGCTAAGTTCTCCAATAAAAGTCTGTTTAGTGAATACATTTTGTTTGGAAGGAAGGGCATTATTCAATGTGCACAGGACTGTATTTCTTTTTTATTTATTTATTTTATTTTTTATTAAGGTATGGATACACACTCTTATGAAGGTTTCACATGAAAAAACAATGTGGTTACTACATTTACCCATATTATCAAGTACCCACCGTTACCCCAATGCAGTCACTGTCCATCAGTGCAGCAAGTTGCCACAGATCCACTATGTGCCTTCTCTGTGCTGCACTGTTTTGCCCATGATCCCCAACACCATGTGTACTAAACATAATACTCCTGAATCCCCTTCTCCCTCTCTCCCCACCTGCCCTCCCACACTCCTCCCCTTTGGTAACCACTAGTTCATTCTTGGAGTCGAGTCTTTGAGTCTGCTGCCATTTTGTTCCTTCAGTTTTGCTTCATTGTTATACTCCACAAATGAGGGAAATCATTTGGCACTTGTCTTTCTCTGCTTGGCTTATTTCACGGACCATAATATCCTCCAGCTCCATCCATGTTGTTGCAAATGGTAGGATTTGTTTCTTTCTTATGGTTGAATAGTGTTCCATTGTGTATATGTACTACATCTTCTTTATCCATTCATCTAGTGATGGACACTTAAGTTGCTTCCATATCTTGGTTATTGTAAAAAGTGCTGCAATAAACATAGGGGTGCATAAGGCTTTTTGAATCTGAGAAGTTATATTCTTTGGGTAAATTCCCAGGAGAGGGATTCCCAGGTCAAATGGAATTTCTATTTTGAGTTTTTTGAGGAGCCTCCATATTGCTTTCCACAATGGTTGAACTAGCTTACATTCCACCACAGTGAAGGAGGGTTCCCCTTTCTCCACATCCTTGCCAGCATTTGTTGTTTCTAGTAGTCTTTTTGATGCTGGCCATCCTTACTGGTGTGAGGTGATATCTCACTGTGGTTTTAATTTGCATTTCCCTGATGATTAGTGATGTGGAGCATCTTTTCATGTGTCTGTTGGCCACCTGAATTTCTTCTTTGGAGAACTGTCTCTTCATATCCTCTGCCCATTTTTTAATTGGGTTATTTGCTTTTTGGGTGTTGAGGTGTGTGAGTTCTTTATATATTTTGGATGTTAACCCCTTGTCAGATGTCATTTACAAATATATTCTCCCATACTGTAGGATGCCTTTTTGTTCTGTTGATGATCACAGGACTGTATTTCCTGATTCCTGAGGTGTCTTATTACCGGCATTACTTGAGCATGCTACAGAGGAAGTGATTCATTCTTGAGGAAAAGTGCAAAGGTTAATTTTTTTTAATTGAAATATCGCTAATATACAATCTTATGTTGGTTTCAAATGCACAACACAGTGGTTCAGCCATTATCCATATTATTAAATACTTACTTCCTCTAGTGTGGTTACATATCTAAACGTAGAAATATGTTGCAGAAGCAAACATTAATTTTAAAATTAATTAAATGTGAATTGAAAGTGGCTGAGAGCTGTGCCTAGGTTTGGCTTGGAATTGGTGCATTTTGTAGCCATTGGAAGCCCTAATAGTCAATATAGGTTGTAATCTGGAAAAATGAGTCATTTTGCATTTGCTGGAGAGAGAAGGAAGACTAATAAAGCTACTGGCTGTCTTAGTCTCTCTGGGCGGCTACAGCAAAATACCAGACTGAGAAGCTGGTTTCCACACCAGCTGTTTCATTTTGCATTCCTACTAGCAGTGCAGAAGAGCTCCAATTGCTCCACATCCTTGCCAACATGTGTTAATATTATTATTATTTTGGATAATAACCATTCAAATGGGTGTGAAGTGGTTTTGATCGATTCTTTCTTGCAGTTGCAGATTTCTCTCAAAAAGTAATTCAAGAGCACCCCACCCAGGTCAGCTGGACTGTGTCCTCTCATCAGTGTCCCCCCTGTAGTTCTGAGTCTGTCTTTCAGCAAACACACATGTCACACTCACTACCTGTTTTGTTTCCTTGACTGTCTCTCTCTCTATGGGCCAAGGACTGTGTCCATTCTCACATGTCCCTGTAGCTTCACTGTATTGAAAGATGCCTTGCCACCAAAAGTCTAAATTAAAAATGATGACTCGAGGACCCAGACTTCAGGAGGTGCTGCTGGTTTTCCCAGGAAGCCAAACCCCACCGTCTGCTGTCTGTACAGCTTTACAGTCAGTTGAAAGCAGGTGTTCTTAATATATACACCTCCAACTGAAATTAGAGAAACCAACCTCCATGATCCTCGGTGGGGCTACTTGAAAATGGTTGATTGCATTTAACTCAAAGCAGAATTTATATTTGGTTCATTGAGTCACTTTGGGTACAACTTCATTTCTGTAGAAAATTAATTTTGGAGGAAGCTGCATGTGACAGGAGAACCCTGGGCCCATCCTTTTGTTTGTGAGGGGAAGTCCACTTCCTCACCCATCTCTGTAGGGTTTCAGTTCTGCCTTTGTAGTTCTCTGTTGTATTCATGAACTTGCAAATCAGCTAGTTCTGGTGAGAGAGATCTTGGAAGGTATGTTTGTGGAAAGTGCAAAGAAAATGCTGGGTTCTGTCGGGGCTGATGATATAAACGTTTAACAGCTGGTAGGCCACTGCTTGCCTTAGGGAGGGAGCCAGCAGCCAGAGTGCCAGCCCCTTGGGCAGGCTGTTAAGCTGTGAGTCACTAGATTCTGGGGACATCTGCAGGGTTCTGGGGAGGGTTCTGGACAGCTGGAGTGGCTGTGGGCTGGGGCCAGAGGCTTTTTAGTAAGGAGCACAGAACTGTCCCAGCATGTTAGGGTCTGGATGCCTCTAACATGGATGGACCTTGAAAACGTTATACTAAGTGAAAGTAGCCAGATACAAAAGGTCACCTACTGTGTGATTCCCTTTATGAAGTGCCCAGAATAGATCCTGGAGAAAGTAGACTAGAGGTTACTAGGGGCTTGGGGAGGGGAGAATGGGGGCGTTTTTGTTAATGACTATGGATGATGGAAAAGCTCTGGAGGTGGATGTGGTGACAGTTGCCCAACATTGGGAATGTACTTCGTGTACATTGTACTGTGTAAACTTAAATATGGTTAAAGTGGTAAATTTATTTTATTTTTTTTATTTTGATATACATGAAGGACATTATGTTTACTAGGCTCCCCCCTTCACCAAGTCCCCCGCACATCCCCATTCACAGTTACTGTCCATCAACATAGTAAGATGCTGTAAAATCACTACTTGTCTTCTCTGTTGCACTGCCCTCCCCGTGCCCGCCCCCCACACTATACATGCTAATCGTAATGCCCCCTTTCTTTTTTTCCCACCCTTATCCCTCCCCACCCATCCTCCCCAGTCCCTTTCCCTTTGGTAACTGTTAGTCCATTCTTGGGTTCTGTGCTTCTGCTGCTGTTTTGTTCTAAAGTGGTAAATTTTATTATGTGTGTTTTACCACAATTTAAAAGAGAGAGAAAAAATGTGTACATACTTTGTACAAGTCTTCGTGGTGTATGGTTCATATTTACACCCGAGTTCTGTGTTCCTGTCCAGGAGGCAGTCTTGTTGCTGGTTGGGGGATGGCACAGTTCCCAGCTACAGCGCCTGTTGGAAACTGCTTTGCTAAGCCGTTCATGCCCTATAGTCAGGCTTGTCCAGATTGGAATGCAGCTGGGATTTGGGAGTGACTGTGCCCACCCAGGTCTCAGGCTGGAATATGGAAGCATCTGGTTTTCTGTCTGCTCCTGGAATGGCTGGTACCATGTCGGGCTGATTCTGTTCATTTCCGACTTCAAGGCACTCCCCTTTTCTTCTTTGGCTTAGTAGAATCCTGATTTTGCTTGGGGTTGTGGGATGCTCTTCTCGAGGTACTGGATCATGAGTGGTTCAACTAGTCTTGACATTCTTTCTCTGCTCCCTGTGGTTTTTCAGGATTACTTAGCCTTGTGGAGAAAAGGGGTGATAATGCTGGCTTTATCTTGTCCTCTTTCTTTCTGCTCCAACTGTGAATGTGATGCCAGAGTGGGTGATGGTTCTCTGAGACAGTGAGGTGCAGGTCAGGGGATTGGGGTTCTGCCCATCACAGAGCATTTGAAACAGCTTTCTACTTCCAGACTAAGTAGATGAGAAGAATAAACCTTCTTTGTTTTTTAGGAGTGTAGCTCCTTGTATTTGGGTTTTCTGTTTCTTGTTGAGCAGAGCTTTTTTCATTTATTCTTCAGGGATGCATCTGCCTCTTCAGTGCATGCAGGCATTGCCCAGTGCCTGGCATGTTATCGGTCCTCTATAAATGCTTGTGAATGATTGAAAAACACACCCTATCTTACTGTATTAGGGTTCTTCTGGTTGCAAGTGACAGCAAGCCATTTAGACTTCAGCAAAAAGGGGCACATGTTGACTCAAGTAAGAAAACTAGGGGTTGAGTTGGATCGAGGGGCTCAGCATCCTCCACATCTCTCTCAGTCCCCCTTCTGTCTGGGTTGGCATCTTTCCCAGGTAGGCTCACTGTATATGATTATGATTATTAGAGCTCCTATTTCTAAAATAGTGGTCAGAAAACTTTTTCCTTAAGGATCAGATAGGATTTTAGGCTTTGTGGGGTAGAATCTCCGTAGTAACTTCCCAGCTCTACCTTCTTAACAGAGAAGCAGCCAAAGACAGTATGTAAACAGATGGCTGTGACTGTGTTCCAAAAAAACTTTATTAACAAAACAGGTGGTAGGCCAAATGTGGCCCTCTGTTCATTGCTTGCTGACTTCCATTCTTGAAGGAGACAAGGCCTGTGTCCTAGTGGTTCAGGTAGAGGTTGCACAGAAGACCAAGTAGTCCTGGGCTGGGACTAAGATGAGGCCAGTGAGATACTCACTTTAGCCTCAAAATTGATGGGAGCACCAAAAACTCAGCTATCAAGATGAATAATATTTTCATGCAGTATTAAAAAAATCAAAACTAATACAGAAAAATCATGATGCACAAAATATCAAACAAGGGCCAGGATGAGGGTGGGTATGAGGGAGGCCAGGCATGGCGTACACCCTGCTGTGGCCAGGTCATTGCCCAGCCTGAGTTGCCTGCCTGCCCACCCCCGTGGGAAGGAGAGATTGGTAGTGCTGAAGGCAATTTCCCAAGGAGCATGGTTCCTCTTTGGTTCCTGAAGACCGGCAGGATGCTGCTTGCCTACTGGGTTCCTTGGCACTAAGCACTTTCCATGTAAGCTCTATTTTCCTGTTTTTCCCTTTATACCAGGCAGCATTTTACAGATGAGGAAAATGAAGGGCAAAATTAGTTGCCCAAGGTCACACAATGCCTGAACTGATCTTTGAGCCAGAGTTTTTGTCCTTTTTGGCTTCCAAAGTATGAATTCTTGCATTATTGACATCGATTAAAGTTGAGCCTGTTAGGAACCTTACCAAAGGCCCTGTGCTGTCTATCGGTCACCCTCTATTAACAAGTGCCCCCAGATAGCTCGCTTCAACACTCCCTTCCTGGCTCTTGTTCTTGTTGGCAGATGGCTTTCAGGAGTCCAGAGAAGAAGAAGCCCTTGCCCACTTTTGGAATTAGCCTCTTGTTTCAAAGCAGTGAGAGACTGGTATATATTTCCAAATTAAAGTATGGACACTGCAAGGGTTAAGTGGCAGGTGAGCTGCACTTTAAATAGGCCACATTAATTCTGGCAGTGGAAGCGGAGCCCTACTGGGATAATCCTTATCATCAGCAGCATCGCTCTGGCAAGCTTTAGAAGGATTCTGTAGCAGTAAGCAATTTGCAAAATTGAAAGGTGAAAACACACCTTTCATGTTTCATGTGTATTCAAGATCAGAGGGAGGTAACTGCAGTCCTCAGGAAAGGCAGGATGCAGGTGGGAGTCATTTGATTTGAGTTGTGATGGAGTTACAGATGGATTTACACACTGGTTGATGTGTTTCAGAACAAGTTAACTGAATAACCCAGGTCCCCCGCCCTGGTTTCTGAGAGAGGCTTCCAGTGGAACCAAGGCAGTAACACTCTTGTATCGTGTGTGCTGACCTTATGGGTTTGGGGAGGGGATTAGTGTGTCATTTGGGGACTGACAGAGATGGCAGTCCTGTGTGAACTGCCCTGTTGGTGGTGTTTCCAGTCCCTCTTGAGGTGTTTATTTGAAATGATCCTAGAGGTTGAGTTGACCCACAGGTGTGTATGCTCATATGCGTATACATTTAGATGCTGTTAACAGAAATGGGAAAAGAGGAAATGACACAAATGCTCTCGTATAAGAAAGTAATTATTAAACATGTGGTGGTTGGTCGTCATGGGCTGGGCCTTGTGCTCAGTACTTTACCTCCTGTTCTCCATGGACCCCCAAACCCAGGTGTTTCTTTACTTGGGGGCTTATTTTAAGGAGGAGGAATTGAAGCTTAGCATGGTTGAGTGGCCTGCCCAGGGTCATTCCTTGCCTGACCTCCCCCACCTGTTATCCTGTCTGCTAGGTGGGATGCTTGTTAGGCACGGGTCCTTCTTGTCCCTCCTTGGCAGCCCACACCCTTGCCCAGCTCATGGCTCCTAGGAAGAATGCAGTCTCTGCTGATGTAACCGAACTGAAATATCAGCATGAGCTTTTGTGGAGCTGGTGTTTGGTCTGAGGAGATGTGTGTATTTGCCCCCTTCTGGAAGGGAGACCAAAGATCTTGTCGTATTTTCAGAGGGGCCTATGAGCCTGTTTAGCTCCTGGATTAGAATCCCCATCTGGCAGCAGAGACTCAGCATATTCTCTCTGGGGGTAGTAAGCAGTTGTGAACACGATACTTTCAAAGGAAGCAGAGCCTTCCTTCCCTTGTGTGTGAGAAGGCAGCGTGAGGGAGCGGTTTGCAGTCAGCTGTCTCCAGCCTCCTCTTCTGCTGGGCCACTTGCTGACTGTGCATCACTGCACAAGTCACCTCACTTGTCTAGGCCTCGGACTTTGCCTCTGAGATGGAGACAGCCTTGGGGGTTGTGAGAACCGGGGTCAGGTACAAAGTGTTCAGTGCAATGGTTGGTATGTAGTTAATGCTCAATAAATATAGTGGCTGTTGCTTTTGGTGTTATTATTATGAAAAATAACATGAAAAATAGCATGAAAAAGTGTTGATGAGCCAATGTTAAGTAAAGAAAATTGATCACAAAATTAGATATGCACAAGAATTATGACTAAGAAATGTGTGTGAATCAACAGGTGGGATGTGAGAAGATACAATGACTGTTTTGTGGATAAAGACAAACTTACTTAGCTTTCCCTAAAGCCTTAAGTCTGTTCCTATTCTCAGATCTATGGCAGTCTCTCCTGGGGAGCTAGGAATGAGAACAATTAGTTATATACAGATGTTCAAAGCAGTATATAGTGAAAACTGGCAATATATCATGTTCCCAGCAGTAGAGAAATAAATTATATTTAACTGGAAAACCATCAAAAATCATGTTTTCAAAGGTCTTTGAATATTACAGGAAAAATGTTTATGATCTAGATAAGAAATAAACCAGGATACAAAACTATATATATGTATGAGTATATATATATATATATGTACATCACACACACACACACTCGCTGTGATGGCATATGAAATTCTGATGACTGCTCTAACAAACCACACGCTTCGAGGCCTAAAGCCACATGAACTAACTTTCTTACACTTAGGGAGGGCTGAAGTCCACAGTCAGTCACGCTAGGCTAAACTTACAACAATGATGGCAGGGCTGCTTCTTTCTGGAAGCCCTAGAGCAGGATCTCTACTTGCCTCTTCTGACTTCTGGTGGCTTCTGGGATTCCTTGGCTGTGGCCCCATCATCCCACTCTTGGCTTCCTTGGCCATGTTGCCTTGTCCTCTTATACCTCAGATCCCCCTCTGCCTCCCTTTTTCAAAGACTGGAGATTACAGTGGGTCCACAGAGACTACCCAGGATAACCCCCCCTTCTCAAGACCCTTAATTCAATCACCTCCACAAAGTCTCTTTTGCTATGTAAGTTAACCTTCACAGGTTCCAGGGATTAGGATGTGATTATATTTGGGGGCCATGATTCAGCCTATTGCAGATGTCAGTTTTGTATAAAACAGAAAAGTACAGGAGGAAAGAGTGGAAGGAATACTTGACAATGTATTTTCATTTTCTAGGGACAGTGGTCATCCCTAGATGGTAGATTGGGGGGTCATTGTTATGTTTGGCATACTCTCTGGTGTCTTCCTTTTCTGTATTAAGGAAGTAACTCTTAAAATCCTCAAAACTAAAAAAAAAAAAAAAAGTCCTCCAAACTGCCCAGAGACCATTACCCCAGTGCATTGCCCGTCACTGGTGGTGAGCCACGGCCTGTCCACTCTCTGTGCAGAGCCGGTGTTCTGGTTCTACGTGAAGGAGGTCCTCAACAAGCACGAGTTGCAGCGCTTCTGCTCCCTGCGCCACATCACCTCCCACGTGGGCCGTGGCTGGGCCTGGCTGCACTGCGCCCTCAACGAACACTCGGTGGAGCGCTACCTGCACATGCTCCTGGCCGATCGCGGCAGGCTCAGGTACCTGATGCGGGGCTGGGAGGGCGTGTAGCCAAAGGGTTAGAGTCATGCAACCTGCAGTCAGCCTGCCTAGGTTTGCATCCTAGTCCCTCCCTGTGGGGCAAGTAGGTTCCCCTTCAAGAGCCCCAGTCGTTCAGCTGTGCTATGAGGCATTTGGTGGGAGAGTAACTGGAACTGCCTGTAAAGGGTTCAGCATGGCTCCCGTGTGTAGCGAGCGCGCTTGATGCTGTTACTGGTAAAGCCACAGGTGTGCAGAAGCTGGCTGTCTTAGGACGCAGTGAGCTTTTAGTTTGGGCTTCTTTCAGATTCAGAGCTTCTTTCTCTTTAGTTGTGGGGTATTTAGGACTCAGTTTCATATTTGGTCTTTCCATGTGTGCTGGGTTCTTTACAACTTTTGGATTTTTGAAGTTACTCCACCCCAAACTGACTGAAAAAAATATAGAAGTTATATGTTGGGGAGAGAAGTCATTTGTCATTTAAGAAGAATGAATTCTATTATGTTTTCTCTTTTTCTTGCTCATAAACAAAAAGTTCACTCTGTCACTTACTTTAGGGCAGGCCATGCTGCCATAAAAACATCACGAAACTCCCAGTGGCTGAGATAGCCACATGTATTTCCTCTCCCTGCTGCAAGTCTGTCATGGCTTCGTAGGGGTTTCTCATCTCAGGACCCAGGCTGACTGCAGGCTCAGTTTCTGTAAATGCTTTCACAATTGCCAAGGCAGGAATAGGGGATGTGGTTGAACAAAGCACTGACTTTTTAAGCTTTTGCCTGCAGGGTTACTTCACTTTCACTCACATTTCATTGGCAGCAAGTCACATGGCCAAAGGCACGCTCAGCTTTGGAGAGTATGGCTGTCCCCAGCGATGTGGCTAAAGCACTGAATATGCATCAGCCGTAGTGCGGCCGGCCACATTCCCGTCAGAAATGCCTGACTATTCTCCTTTTTCCTGTATTCATGATGTTTATGATATCTCTGTCTTTGTCCCTGTCTCTGTTATTTTCCTTCTGAGAATGGTGGACAAGACATGTCATTTTGTGTCACCAGAGGGACAGAAATCGATCCTGTCCTGGTCCCTTGACTAACTTCCACATCAGCAGTGCCCAGATCCTCAACTTTGAAGTTTCATATAATTAAGTAATCGGGCGCTTCATTAGTGCCATGTTGCATTCCTGTGATGTCATATCTTGCTGTGTGTTTCCTGCTCAAGTCTCCTCTTGTGTTTCTTCTGCTGCTTGTGGTCATCCAGTAATGATACCAGTCACTCATTAGGCGTTCTGGAAAGGTATGCTAAGGCTCTTACAAATACCCTTGAAGTTCTCCCGCGGATGTTGCCTGTGGCTCCTTGTCCAGTTGCATGCCCAGATTGTGGGTCTGAAATGGGACGGATGGGGGCCAGGACGACTGGCACTGGCTGTACTTGTGTGCTGCTTGGGGTCTGAGGCGGGAGGCTGTGAACGTCTGTGTGTAAGCATTAACCAGCTTTAGTTATGGAGAACATACTCACATTTCTTAACAATAAATTTTCGTGAAGCTCTTCCCAGCAGATCGTTTACAAGTAGTTCAAAGTTGCACACTCACTGTCAAGGCAGCCTTTAACTATGAACAATTGAAGTGGATTCAGCTGTTAAGGATCACACTTGATCTTACCTGAATCACTAGCCACTTACCCAACTCAGTGTGGGAAAACCAGATTAATTGACATGCATGAAAACTGGCTCAGATTTTTAAAGAATCACAGTTTTGGAAATCAGAGGTATGGTTGCAAAGTGTAGTTTGGGCTTCCACTGATATTCTGCTGGGTGACTATTGAAAGTGATGCATCTCTGTTCTCTTTTTGTTAGTTGTATTCAGTCACTAGAGCAGCTAATGTGTCCAGTTGCTGCTGAGTTGTAGGTCACTCATGACTGACTGTGCTTTAGTGAAACTGAGCTTTCACTCCATTAACTTAGAGTTCTTGGGTCTGGCAGGGAAGGGAGTCGGGGGTTGAGGATATTTGCTTGATATTACTTAGCAGGGGGTTGGAAAGAGAGCTGGGGAATTGCACTGGGAGACCTGCTTTTGAGCCCTGGCTGTACCATTTATTGCCAGATGACCTTGGACAGACCCTGCAGGCCTCTCTGAGCACCATCACCCACCTCACACATACACACTGCCATTAGGATTTTTGGGGCTCTTTTTAGCTTCACAGGCCTTCTGAGGGATGACTTGGACTTTTGGGTCTGCAGCCTAAGCAGATGTTACATACTGGTGCCCTGGCTGATGGAGCCATGGAACTCTAATTTCATTCTGAAATTGTCTCTCCTTGTGTTAGCCCAGTCAGGGGTCTTTCCATCTCATGGAGACACTGTTTGAGTTCAAATCACCCCTCTGTTTGTCCCCTTCTCCTTTGCTGCTTCAGAACTATCATGTTTACATCTCATGCCTATTTCAGCACTCTGAAGCTCAGGGAACCCTAGAGATCTCAGGGGACCAGTGAGGAAGTCATAGGATATGTGTTCAACTCTTATTTATACAGGAAGCCTCAGTCCAGCAGCCACCTCATATATCCACTCTGGGATGACCAGGCATGGATTTTCCAGGGACCCATCTAATGGAATTGTCTGGCTAATGGATGCAGAGAACCACTATTCAGAGCTTTTTCCCTTTCTCTTTCAATTCTCAGCACTTTTTATGAAGATTGGTCTTTTGTGATGGATGAACAAAGGTCTAGCATGCTTCCTACCGTGGCAGCTGGTAAGCCACAAGGCCAGGGGTGATGGGCCTTGTGAGGCTTGGTGAGCAGAGGCTGCCTGGGAGTGAATTTATAACTCCAAGGGATGCTGTGGTTTTCCCCATCCCTGACCAACTTCAGGAGTCACTTGCCACTGTCCTTCCTTTAACGTACTGAGCATTGAGTCCATTTCTCTAGAATTTGATAGTCTGGCAGGGAAAGCATGGGATTGAGGGGGTTTGGGCTGTGGCTTTGCAAGTGTAATATAAACATCTGGGGAATTGGAGGTGGGAGACCTGCCTTTGAAGCCTGGTTCTACCCCTTACTGGCTGGTGCAGACCCATCACTTTTGTTGCCTTTACTTTCCTCCTGTGTGCAGGGAAGGTGGGGATCCGGTAGCATAGCAGTCCCTGTAATGACACTGTGTGATATGGAGTCACGTACGTAATTTGCCAATGTGGAAGCCCTGGACTGATGTCAGCTGGTGAATTGTTAAATTGCTTATCAAAGGATGAACCCGACACAAGTGGGTAACCTGCTTCTTTTTTCCAAATCCTTTGTTGCCTCCTCTTTTTTTGTTCTCCTTATAATTTTTGCCAAGTACCAAACATAGAAAGTTATGTTAGTTTTGTCCATTGAAGAGGAAAAGTCGGGGGGTGACTATGATTCCTTCTGTGGGCTATGGGATACCAGTACAAGTTTTTATGTAAAGTAATAATAAGGATAGTAATAATGATATTGGCACACAGTTTTTGATTGCCTCTGACCCGAGTGTTTTTTGTGGGTGATGATCCTTAATAGTTACCCTGTGAAAGAGATATTGTTGTCTCCATTTCACAGGTAGGGAAACAAAAGCTCAGGGAGGTTATAAATGGCTTGACCAAGGTCTCATAGCCAGTAAGTGGCCATGCTGGGATTCACCCCAAGCAGTCTGACCCCCAGACTTATGACTTATCCTCCCCTTGGTTGACTTATTTGCACTTGTCTTCCTGACAGAAAGGGAGAGAATTTGGAAAGATTCAACATCTGTGGTGGCTGGTGTCTTCTGACCCCAGTTTTGCAGGAGGTCTTTATTAACATTTAAGATCAGCGTGTACTGTACCAACTGCAGCTTGTTTATCGTGTTGGGGTCACAACTGGGTTTTCAACAGCAGACACTCCAGACTTTCCCCTTTTCCTGGCAGGTTTGAACTCTATACTCTTTGCAATTAACATTGACAACAAGGACTTAAATGGTCAGAGTAAGTTTGCTCCTACTGTCTCAGACCTCCTAAAAGAGTCAACGCAGAATGTGACCTCCTTGCTGAAGGAATCCACGCAAGGAGGGAGCAACCTTTTTAGGGAGATCACGGCCTCCTCTGCAGTCTCTAGCCTCATCAGACCTGAGCAGGAGACTGACCCTCTGCTTGTCGTGTCCAAGCATGTCACTGCCGGTAAGGGAGAAGGGGTGTGCGAGGCAGAGCAGAGGGGGTTGGGTGAAAAGATGAGAGACTGGGGCGAGGTGGGCACGACTAGTATCTGAAAGAGGGGAATGAAATCCGATACACCTGTCTGTCCAGGTCATGTTTGTGTTTATTCGTCTTGCCTTTAATTTGTTTGGAAGGGACCTGAGAGCCTTCTTGAAATGTGGTGATGATAAGGTAGGAGAGCAAACAGCTCAAATGAACAAAGTAAAGGTCAGGGTGTGGTAGTCACATGAAGCCGGGTGAGGCTGCTCTTCATTTATCCCCATCCATTCTTTTGTTGTTCATTTATTGCATGCTGAGTAAGACGATTACTAGCATTTAGCCTACAGTCTCCTTTGGGATGGGTGGGGGTAGACATTTAATGACAAATTATACAAATAATTTGTTACCCTTCTGGCAAATGGGATGGAAGCCAAGCGTAGGGAGCTATGGGAAATGCATGCTGTTAAGGGATGACATTTCAATGGAGGCTACAGGGAAGGGAGCAGTTGAGCAGCTTTGACTCTAGGCCACCAGGAGGCAAGAGAAAGTTGATTCCACTAAGATTAATTTTGAGAGAAGTTTATAATACCCATGAGCCTTGGGGGACACCCAGAATGTTGTTGCAGCAAAATTGGAAATTTGAGGTTAAGTTCTTAGTCCTAGTATTCTCAAGTCCCTTGAACGAGGCAGTAATCATGGTCATCTCTCTGGGATTATTGATGGTGAAAATGCAGAATCTCATGGAGTGTTTGGTACATACTGGCTTTATCTATCTTGCCTTCTTCTCCAGCAGAGACCCCATGAAAATGACCTAAGACTGAGGACTGTTGTGGACTTTGCATAGCAGAGACCCTGAAACTTGTATACCCAAAGATGTGTTCTTTCCATCTATTCTTGGGACTCTGCTTTGTTTGGGGACATTGCCTCAGGGTGTGATACTTGGGGAGCATCACCCCATCACACCTTGGTATAGATGGAATGGAGTCTTTTGAATCAGCTCACAGTATCTCACACCCATATTTGATGATTAACATGGGTGAACAAACTGGCTCATCTAAGTTCTGGTTACCACAGCAATCTTGATTTCAGTTTTAGTTAGCCTTTGCTGTGTAACAAAGAGCTCCAGAAGGTAGTGGCTTAAAACAACCACAATTCAATATTTTTTAATGAGTTGGCAGGATGGTTCTTCTGTTGGTTTCACTTGGCTCACTTCTGGGGCTGCATTGAGCTGGTGGCCAAGCTGGAAGGTCTGTGATGGCCCCACTCAAGTGTCTGGAATTAGTGTTCACTGTTGGCTGGGGTGGCTGTATATGGCCTCTCATCCTCAATAAACTAGGCTAGCTTCCTTCCATGGTAGTTGCAGGGCAGCATTCCAAGAGGGCGCAACACATCTCGATGCCTAGGCTGTAGAACTGTCACGCTGCATTATGGCTGCCTCGTTCTGTTGGTAAAAGTAGAACACTAAGCCAGCTCACATTCAAGGGGGTAGAGAAATAGACAGCATCTGTGAGGGAGGAACAGAAAGGTCCCATTGTCAGGGGCTTGGGTAGAAGTAGGAGGAATTGTAGCCATTGAAGAATTGATTTCCACCCCCAAACTGGTTTTCTTGGTCACATCTGCCAGCCATGAGAGTATTTTCCAAAGTGAACAATGAAAATCATTTCTGTAATGGTAGCATCCTTTGAATCAAAGTTCTTAGAAGTATTGCTTAGAAGGAACAATTTTAATGTATTTTATTTAAATCGTATTTGTTTGAATCAGAACATCCATTTTGTTCCATCTCAAAGATTACAAAAAAATATGAATTTACCTTAAATTTATTTTTTCAGTAGAATAATAGAGGACTTTCCACAGTCTAGAGGCAAAAATGGTTTGATCCTGTCTTTATCTTGCCTACATTTTCTTATGTCTTATCCTTTCTTTTGCCAGATGCCAGATATAAAAAGGAGCGGAATAAGAAAAAGAAGGTGACCAACATCATCTCATTTGATGACGAGGAAGATGAGCAGAACTCTGGGAAGGTTTTCAAAAAGATTCCTGGGGCAGGGGAGAGCTTGGAGGAAAACTCTGACCTCTCCTCGGTCAATATCATGTCAGCCTTTGAAAGCCCCTTTGGGCCAAATTCCAACGGAAGTCAGAGCAGCAACTCATGGAAAATTGATTCTCTGTCTCTGAATGTGGAGTTTGGGTACCAGAAGCTCGATGTGAAAAGCATCGATGACGAGGACATGGATGAAAACGAGGACGATGTGTACGGGCCACTCAGAGTCCCCTGAGAAGTACGTTGCACTGGCACTTTAGCAGAGGGGGGTGGTACATTCATTAACGCATTGTTTTCTCTTTCTGCACTATTGGGTGAAATAAGGCAGCAAGTTTTTTTGTGTTTAGGGCACCATTCATTTTTCAGATCTCCATTTAGGAGGAAGGAGTGTGCACTTGCTCTTCTCCTGAGATCTGGGGAAGGGTAGTGTATTTGAAGGTACTTACCCCAAAGTTGGTGCCAAGAAGCATGCCTTGAAATTCTTGCTTTATACATACATCGTTTGTTTCCGTTGTTTGGGTTTTCCTCACATCTCTAACTTTCCACTACCCAGGGGAGCTCAGGAGAAAGGCTGGGTTATACTAGAGAATAGTTGTGGGCTGGTGACTTCTCTGTTTATCTATAAGGGTGTGAACAGCGCTCATTCACTGTGCCTGCTGCTTTAGCACTGGGCATGCAGTAGGTTTATACCTGCAGGAGGGGCTGGATGCACAGGAAGGCACAAAGCAGGAAAGCATAGTTAAGAGCTTGGATCTTGGAATCAAGGCAAGCTGGGTTCTCATTTACCTGCTGCATGGCTTAGGCTGGCCAGAGTGGGCTAAGTTACTCCACCCGCTGAGCTTCCGGCCTCATTGGAGACCTGGGAGGGAAACAGCACCTGCTTTGTGGAGTTGTCAAGTTGATGGGCTACTTCCTGTGTGTGGGGCCTTTGGCACTGGGACTGGCATGTGGAGGAAGGTGACACAGTTCAGCTGCTGTTATGCTGCTCTTGTGAGATTTTCTGTGCTTTGTTTTATCTTTATGCCAGATAAGCTAGTTACCTCTTCAGGTGGGCTTTACAGTGAACAGTGCCACCCTAATCATGGCCGACTTCCAGAGTGTGAAGTGAAGATGCTGAGACCCCTGGTATGGTCAAGGGGGCCAGAATGTCTCCAGCTCTCAGCTTTTCATCTTCATATTTTAGTATGATTTTTTTTCCTTCTCATGAGACTATGCCTGCTTTTGTTTTTCATTTTTACTTAATGTCCTCATTCACATGGATACCTGCATTATTGATCATCCGTGATATGCCAGGCGTGGCAAGCTACTTGCTAACTTTATCGTAATTATTAGAGCTGCCCTGGAACGTTAGTGGGAGTCACTTCCACTTGATGGATGAAAGGACAGGATTCTGTAGAGAGCTCAGATTGGTTAGAGCAATTCCAGAAGCTGGGATTAAGGGTAGGTTATGTTGTGCTCCAAAGCTTATACTGTCAAATATTTTCCGTGATTTTACATAATTGTGAATATCGATTGGTTGACATTCAGTCAGATCAGTATATCATGACTTTCTAAAGGTTCCCCCGTTGTTGAGTGTTTAAATTGTTGGCTTTTTTGTTTTGATTTTTGCTTTTTTATCAGCCATTTGGAAATGAGTCTTTTCATGCACAAGTTTTTTTCCTACTCCTGAAGTGTTTGTTAGGGCAGTGTCCCAAAGCAGTGCTTGAGCTCCTGGGGTATGAATGCTCTATACCTGGGATCCAGGTCTTGTCACCTGCTGTGTTAGTCAGGTTCTCAGGGAAACGGATCCAGCAGGATATGTGTGTATGTCTACACAGGTGCAGTACGTCCCCTTATACTTGGTTTCAGTTTCCCACAGCCAATGACAGTCCCGAAGCAGGTGATCCTCTTCTTGACATTTTGTCAGGTCAGTAGTAGCCTGACACTACGTCACAGTGCCTATGTCACCTCATTTCATCACATAGGCATCTTATTATCTCACATTATCATCAGAAGGGTGAGTACAGTACAATAAGATGTTTTGAGAAAAGGAGAGACCACAGTCAATTTTTTTTTTTTTGAGAGGGCATCTCTCATATTTATTGATCAAATGGTTGTTAACAACAATAAAATTCAGTATAGGGGGGTCAATGCTCAATGTACATTCATTAATCCATCTCAAGCCTAATTCTCGTCAGTCTCCAATCTTCTGAAGCATAAAGAACAAGTTCTTACATGGTGAATGAATTCTTACATAGTAAATAAATTCTTACATGGTGAACAGTACAAGGGCATTCATCACAGAAACTTTCGGTTTTGATCACACATTATGACCTATAAACAATCAGGTCAAATATGAATATTCGTTTGATTTTTGTACTTGATTTATATGTTGATTCCACATTTCTCCCTCTATTATTATTATTATTTTTATTTTTAATAAAATGCTGAAGTGGTAGGTAGATGCAAGATAAAGGTAGAAAACATAGTTTAGTGCTGTAAGAGGGCAAATGTAGATGATCAGATGATCAGGTGTGTGCCTATGGACTAAGTATTAATCCAAGCTAGACAAGGGCAGCAAGACATCCACGGATGCAGAAGATTTCTCTCAAAGCAGGGGGGGGTGAGGTTCTGAGCCTCACCTCTGTTGATCCCCAAATTCTCACCTGATGGCCCCCCTGCGACTGTGCCTGTCTTAGGTTGTTCCTCCCTTGAGGAATCTTACCCGTCTCTGGCTAACCAGTCATCTTCTGGGGCCATACAGGGAAAAGTAAAGTTGGTAAGTGAGAGAGAAGCCATATTGTTTGCAAAGGTTAGCTTTTTACTTCTTTGCAGATTTATGCCCTGTGGCTTCTATGCCCAGCACTTGTCTCGAGGTATCTTTACCACCTGGAGGAATTATGGTACTCGGTAAATTTGATATGAGGCACGAATTCTATTTAAGGGTTGTAATTAGGAATGAAGAAGAAAAGCTATAGTTGTAGCATATGGAAGGAAACATGGGAGGATTGATTATTTCTTTGACATATCTTCTTGTAGAGTACCTTAAGTATGTATAGGTTTTAAACTACTAACTAATTTGCACACACATATTAACATAATAGGAATATGGTGACATAAACAAAGCAAATCTATAATTACCAGCCATCTCCAGTGAAGCCAAGAAAACCATTTAGGCACCCTAGGCATTTGTGAAAATTTATCTATGATATGATGGATATTGTCCAATTGTACTTGAACAGTCTGAGAAAAATCAAATTAAAGCAGCCCATTTCTGGGATCTGTTCACATCCCATATGTTCTTTTAACTGTAGATAGTCTATAGTCATAAGATTTTGGAGTGCTACAACTTGCACCCCTCCCAACTCCTGGTTGAGTTCCAACAGTACAGATCCGGTCAAATTCGTTGTCTCACTGTATGCACATGCCAGCCTAGAAATCTCCCTCCTCATTCCTATGGCAAGTCCAGGAGACGGTGGGCTGGATGCAGCCACACGTGCAGCATCGTCCAGATCCCTGTGGAGGCTTTTTGATGATCATCCCCCGGCACAAGTCCTCCAGAGAGTGCTGATGCCGGAAGCTCCTCCTCATATCGTATCTTAGTTCATTTTCTGGGTATCCAAGCTAGGCCTTGATCTTCTGCATAGAAACAAACAGACCCTTTGCCCACACTTTGACATGCCCTCTATACCACTGTGCAGAACTCATTGGAGGTCAGCACACAGTAACTGCTTCTTTTTTTTTTTTTTTTTAATTAAGAGAAAGAAATATTATCAGAAAAGAGTACCTCCATAGCTGATCATCTGACACCCTTTAAGTGATCAACATTAAGGATATTTAAAGCATACGTTGATCTTTGATTTACCAATAGTTTTATCCTGTTAAGGAGTAATCCCCCTTTTCTTTCTTTCTTTTTTTTTTTTTAATTTTTAATGTACACTTACATGAAGAATACTATGTTTACTATGCTCTCCCCTATATCAGGTCCCCCCTAACAACCGCATTATGGTTACTGTCCATCAGCTTAGCAAAATGTTGTAGAGTCACTACTTGTCCTCTCTGTGTTGTGCAGCCCACCCTCCCCTCTTTCCCTCCCCCCCCATGCATGCTAATCTTAATATCCCCCTTCTTTCCGCCCCCCCTTATCCATCCCTGCCCACCCATCCTCCCCAGTTCCTTTCCCTTTGGTACCTGTTAGTCCATTTTTGGGTTCTGTAATTCCACTGCTGTTTTGTTCCTTCAGTTTTTCCTTTGTTCCTATACTCCTCAGATGAGTGAAATCATTTGGTATTTCTCTTTCTCCACTTGGCTTATTTCACTGAGCATAATACTCTCCAGCTCCATCCATGTTGCTGCAAATGGTTGGATTTTTCCACTTCTTATGGCTGAGTAGTATTCCATTGTGTATATGTACCACATCTTCTTTATCCATTCATCTACAGATGGACATTTAGGTTGCTTCCAATTCTTGGCTATTGTAAATAGTGCTGCGATAAACATAGGAGTGCATCTGTCTTTCTCAAACTTGATTGCTGCGTTCTTAGGGTAAATTCCTAGGAGTGGAATTCCTGGGTCAAATGGTAGGTCTGTTTTGAGCATTTTGATGCACCTCCATACTGCTTTCCACAATGGTTGAACTAATTTACATTCCCACCAGCAGTGTAGGAGGGTTCCCCTTTCTCCACAGCCTCACCAACATTTGTTGTTGTTTGTCTTTTGGATGGCAGCTATCCTTACTGGTGTGAGGTGATACCTCATTGTAGTTTTAATTTGCATTTCTCTGATAATTAGCTATGTGGAGCATCTTTTCATGTTTCTGTTGGCCATCTGTATTTCTTTTTTAGAGAACTGTCTGTTCTGTTCCTCTGCCCATTTTTTAATTGGGTTATTAGTTTTTTGTTTGTTGAGGCATGTGAGCTCTTTATATATTCTGGACGTCAAGCCTTTATCGGATGTGTCATTTTCAAATATATTCTCTGATACTGTAGGGTTCCTTTTTGTTCTATTGATGGTGTCTTTCGCTGTACAGAAGCTTTTCAGCTTAATGTAGTCCCACTTGCTCATTTTTGCTGTTGTTTTCTTTGCCCGGGGAGATATGTTCAAGAAGAGGTCACTCATGTTTATGTCTAAGAGGTTTTTGCCTATGTTTTTTTCCAAGAGTTTAATGGTTTCATGACTTACATTCAGGTCTTTGATCCATTTCTAGTTTACCTTTGTATATGGGTTTAGACAATGGTCCAGTTTCATTCTCCTACATGTAGCTGTCCAGTTTTGCCAGCACCATCTGCTGAAGAGACTGTCATTTTGCCATTGTATGTCCATGGCTACTTTATCAAATATTAATTGACCATATTTGTTTGGGTTAATTTCTGGAGTCTCTATAATCTGTTCCACTGGTCTGTGGCTCTGTTCTTGTGCCAGTACCAAATTGTCTTGATTACTATGGCTTTGTAGTAGAGCTTGAAGTTGGGGAGTGAGATCCCCCCTACTTTATTCTTTTTCAGGATTGCTTTGGCTATTCGGGGTCTTTGGTGTTTCCATATGAATTTTTGAATTATTTGTTCCAATTCATTGAAGAATGTTGCTGGTAATTTGAGAGGGATTGCATCAAATCTGTATATTGCTTTGGGCAGGATGGCCATTTTGACGATATTAATTCTTCCTAGCCATGAGCATGTGATGAGTTTCCATTTATTAGTGTCCCCTTTAATTTCTCTTAAGAGTGACTTGTAGTTTTCAGAGTATAAGTCTTTCACTTCTTTGGTTAGGTTTATTCCTAGGTATTTTATTCTTTTTGATGCAATGGTGAATGGAATTGTTTTCCTGATTTCTCTTTCTATTGATTCATTGTTAGTGTATGGGAAAGCTACAGATTTCTGTGTGTTAATTTTGTATCCTGCAACTTTGCTGTATTCCGATATCAGTTCTAGTAGTTTTGGAGTGGAGTCTTTAGGGTTTTTTATGTACAGTATCATATCATCTGCAAATAGTGACAGTTTAACTTCTTCTTTACCAATCTGGATTCCTTGTATTTCTTTGTTTTGTCTGATTGCCGTGGCTAGGACCTCCAGTACTATGTTAAATAACAGTGGGGAGAGTGGGCATCCCTGTCTGGTTCCCGATCTCAGAGGAAATGCTTTCAGCTTCTCGCTGTTCAGTATAATGCTGGCTGTGGGTTTATCATATATGGCCTTTATTATGTTGAGGTACTTGCCCTCTATTCCCATTTTGCTGAGAGTTTTTATCATGAATGGATGTTGAATTTTGTCAAATGCTTTTTCAGCATCTATGGAGATGATCATGTGGTTTTTGTCTTTCTTTTTGTTGATGTGGTGGATGATGTTGATGGATTTTCGAATGTTGTACCATCCTTGCATCCCTGGGATGAACCCCACTTGGTCATGGTGTATGATCCTTTTGATATACTGTTGAATTCTGTTTGCTAATATTTTATTGAGTATTTTTGCATCTACATTCATCAGGGATATTGGTCTGTAATTTTCTTTTTTGGTGGGGTCTTTGCCTGGTTTTGGTATTAGGGTGATGTTGGCTTCATAGAATGAGTTTGGGAGTATTCCCTCTTCTTCTATTTTGTGGAACACTTTAAGGAGAATGGATATTATGTCTTCTCTGTGTGTCTGATAAAATTCCGAGGTAAATCCGTCCGGCCCTGGGGTTTTGTTCTTGGGTAGTTTTTTGATTACCGTTTCAATTTCTTTGCTCATAATTGGTTTGTTTAACTTTTGTGTTTCTTCCTTGGTCAGTCTTGGGAGGTTGTATTTTTCTAGGAAGTTGTCCATTTCTTCTAGGTTTTCCAGCTTTTTGGCATATAGGTTTTCATAGAAGTCTTTAATAATTCTTTGTATTTCTGTGGAGTCTGTCGTGATTTTTCCATTCTCATTTCTGATTATGTTGATTTGTGTTGATTTTCTTTTTCTCTTAATAAGTTGGGCTAGAGGCTTATCTGTTTTGTTTATTTTCTCGAAGAACCAGCTCTTGGTTTCGTTGATTTTTGCTATTGTTTTATTCTTTTCAATTTTGTTTATTTCTTCTCTGATCTTTATTATGTCCCTCCTTCTGCTGACTTTAGGCCTCATTTGTTCTTCTTTTTCCAGTTTTGATAATTGTGATGTTAGACTATTCATTTGGGATTGTTCTTCCTTCTTCAAGTGTGCCTGGATTGCTATATACTTTCCTCTTAAGACTGCTTTCGCTGCGTCCCACAGAAGTTGGGGCTTAGTGTTGTTGTTGTCATTTGTTTCTATATATTCCTTGATCTCTATTTTGATTTGTTCATTGATCCATTGATTATTTAGTAGCATGTTGTTAAGCCTCCATGTGTTTGTGAGCCTTTTTGTTTTCTTTGTAGAATTTATTTCTACTTTTATACCTTTGTGGTCTGAAAAATTGGTTGGTAGAATTTCAATATTTTGGAATTTACTGAGGCTCTTTTTGTGAGCTAGTATGTGGTCTATTCTGGAGAATGTTCCATGTGCACTTGAGAAGAATGTATATCCTGTTGCTTTTGGATGTAGAGTTCTATAGATGTCTATTAGGTCCATCTGTTCTAGTGTGTTGTTCAGTGCCTGTGTGTCCTTACTTATTTTCTGCCCGGTGGATCTATCCGTTGGGGTGAGTGGTGTGTTGAAGTCTCCTACAATGAATGCATTGCAGTCTATTTCCGTCTTTAGCTCTGTTAGTATTTGCTTCACATATGCTCGTGCTCCTGTATTGGGTGCATATATATTTAGAATGGTTATATCCTCTTGTTGGACTGAGCCCTTTATCATTATGTAGTGGCCTTCTTTATCTCTTGTTACTTTCTTTGTTTTGAAGTCTATTTTGTCTGATATTAGTACTGCAACCCCTGCTTTCTTCTCACTGTTGTTTGCCTGAAATATGTTTTTCCATCCCTTGACTTTTAGTCTATGCTTATCTTTGGGTTTAAGGTGAGTTTCTTGTAAGCAGCATATAGATGGGTCTTGCTTTTTTATCCATTCTATTACTCTATGTCTTTTGATTGGTGCATTAAGTCCATTTACATTTAGGGTGACTATTGAGAGATATGTACTTATTGCCATTGCAGGCTTTAGATTCGTGGTTACCAAAGGTTCAAGGTTAGCTTCTTTAGTATCTTACTGCCTAACTTAGCTTGCTTACTGAGCTGTTATATACACTGTCTGGAGATTCTTTTCTTCTCTCCCTTCTTATTCCTCCTCCTCCATTCTTCATATGTTGTGTGTTTTGTTCTGTGCTCTTTTTAGGGGTGCTCCCATCTAGAGCAGTCCCTGTAGGATGCCCTGTAGAGGTGGTTTGTGGGAAGCAAATTCCCTCAGCTTTTGCTTCTCTGGGAATTGTTTAATCCCGCCATCATATTTAAATGATAGTCGTGCTGGATACAGTATCCTTGGTTCAAGGCCTTTCTGTTTCATTGCATTAAGTATATCATGCCATTCTCTTCTGGCCTGTAGGGTTTCTGTCGAGAAGTCTGATGTTAGCCTGATGGGTTTTCCTTTATAGGTGACCTTTTTCTCTCTAGCTGCCTTTAAAACTCTTTCCTTGTCCTTGATCCTTGCCATTTTAATTACTATGTGTCTTGGTGTTGTCCTCCTTGGATCCTTTCTGTTGGGGGTTCTGTGTAATTCCATGGTCTGTTCGATTATTTCCTTCCCCAGTTTGGGGAAATTTTCAGCAATTATTTCTTCAAAGAGACTTTCTATCCCTTTTCCTCTTTCTTCTTCTTCTGGTATCCCTATAATACGAATATTATTCCTTTTGGCTTGGTCACATAGTTCTCTTAGTGTTGTTTCATTCCTGGAGATCCTTTTATCTCTCTCTATGTCAGCTTCTATATGTTCCTGTTCTCTGGCTTCTATTCCTTCAATGGCCTCTTGCATCTTATCCATTCTGCTTATAAATCCTTCCAGGGATTGTTTCACTTCTGTGATCTCCTTCCTGACATCTGTCATCGCCTTCCAGACTTCATCCCACTGCTCTTGCATTTTTCTCTGCATCTCATCCCATTGCTCTTGCATTTTTCTCTGCATCTCTGTCAGCATGTTCATGATTTTTATTTTGAATTCTTTTTCAGGAGGACTGGTTAGGTCTGTCTCCTTCTCAGGTGTTGTCTCTGTGATCTTTGTCTGCCTGTAGTTTTGCCTTTTCATGGTTATAGAGATAGTTTGCAGACCTCGTATGAGTGACCGCTGGAAGAGCTTCCCTTCTTGTTGGTTTGTGGCCTTCCTCTCCCCCTTCGCAAGTCGCTGGGTTCTTGCAGGTGTGGATGTTGTCTGGATGTTGTTCTGTGTCCTGTGGTCTCTATTTTAGGAAGATTTTTCTTTGTTATATTTTCATAGCTCTATGTGTTTTTGGGAGATTTCCACTGCTCTACTCACGCCGCCATCCTGGCTCCGCCTCCCACAGTCAAATTTTTTTTACACTACATTGTTATAATTTTGCTATTTTATTACTAAAATTAGTGATTTTTTACCATGCCTGATTTATAAATTAAACTTTGTCATAGCCATATATGTCTAGGAAAAAAATATGGCTTGGGTAGTGTTCCATTCCCTGCAGTTTTAGGCATCCAGTGGGAATCTTGGAATGATCCCTCTGTAAAAGCAGGGAACTGCTGTATACATGTATGTACCTGCCTCCCTCTCTCTATCTAGAGACACTTATTTTAAGGAATTGTCTCAGGTGATTGTTGAAGCTTGACAAATCAAAGTCTGCAGGTTAGGCTGGCAGGCTGGAGCCTAGGGAGGAGTTGCAGTTTGAGTCCAAGAGCAGTCCGATGGCAGGGTTTCTTCTCCTTTGAGGGATCTCAGGCTTTTTCTATTGAGACCTTCAACTGCTGGGGTGAGGCCCACCCAAATTATGGAGGGTGATCTGCTTTACTCACAATCTACTGATTTAAAATGTTAATCCCATCTAAAAAATGCCTTCACAGAAATATCTAGAATAACTTTTAATCAAATGCCTGGGTACTGTGGCCTTGCCAACTTGACACATAAAATTAACCATCACTGTTACATTTTGTTCTTAATCTGGGTCTTTTAGGAAATGCGCTTTGCATTCTGTGTCTCTATAGGTGAGTGAATCTCTGAGTTGATTTACTCTGTGGGTTTTTTTTGTTTTTTTGTTTTGTCTTGGATGCAGTCATTTCTCTTCCTTATTGACTGGTGCCACTGAAGGGAGCCTGAAGGGGAGGCCAGCTTGTGAGCAAAGGTACTGTTGTCATTGTGATGGGTGAAACACAAAACAGGGTAGAGGGACCTTTACAGGGGCCTGGGCCCTCCAAGACCACTGGGCCTCCCCTGGATTATAGACAGCTTCTCCCTGTCATAAAGAGGGGATTTTGATTGAACATTCCACTGAGCATCTTGGGGAAAAACAGAGGAAGGATGAGATGGCCTACTGAGTAATACTTCCCTTTGATTTCAAGCTAACGTTCACAGGAGAGGTCTAGGAGCCTAGAAGGGCCAGATTAACAGCACAGCCAGATCTGTGGGGAGAGTGGCCAGGCCACTAGGAGCACATTGTGGATTGCCATAGCCTCTGACAAAGTCACCTTTCTGATTGTCTTTAAGATGCACTGTTGGCCAAAAGTTGCATTTGCACCATTGTTTGCTGGTCAGCAAACCTTTCCTTCAATAACAGGAAAAATCTTGTCCCTCTGCCTTGGTATTTACAGGCGTTGGTTTTGCTTTTTGTTTTTCTCTTGAAAGGATAATACCTTTATCAGGGAAAGGGGTTTTTCTGTCACTTCCTATATGCCCTGTGACACCAATAGGGAAGTGGGGTGAGAACGTAATTCAGAAAGAATTACAAACATATGGAAAAACGTTGTACCTCACTAGCAATTCAGCAAATGCAACATGAGATCAGACACTATATTTTGCCTGTCATATTTGCCAAGATTTAAAATGAGAGCTGTATAGAAGGAGAACCCTGGGGGCAAGGCTTGTGCTCAGTGGGTCTCAGTCTCGGTGTCTTCCAGGTGCACAGTGGGCATCAGCTGTGGAAAGAGCAATGAGGCAGGGCGGGTGCACAGAGTGTCTTCAGAGAGAATCATGTCGACGGCCCTCTGGGGGAAGAGGTGGACATAGTGTCAGGAGCCTTAAAAACGTTCATTGCACTTGATTTAGCAATTCCACTGCTGGGAATCTACCCTGTGGACATCTCAGGAGAAAGGTTCTGCATCCACATACACAGTCTTTGTTTAGAGAGGCAGAACATGGGGATCTACCTACATGAGCAGCCACAGAGCAACAGTTCACAGCAGAATGTTTGGTGGTGTAAACGTTTAACTTAATATCCTAATGCATAGGATCTTATACATCTTCAATGACATTTGAATATCTGGGTAGTATGAATACAAACTCACTCATTAATGTTGAATGATAAAAGCAAAATGTAAAATCCTGTATTTAGTTTCATTACGACCTTGTAAAGAAAAGTTTATTTGGGAAGAAAGGAAAATGACACTAAGGAAGTAGTATCTAACCCATTAATTGTGTTTTGGGTGATGTGGCTTTGGAAATGTATTTTTTCTCTTCTTGTTGGTTTTTCATAGGTTTTAAAATAAGTCTTACCCAAAAATAAGCAATACCCATTATGTTTTTAAGCCAACTGTGGCACCACATTCTGGATTGGTCCATGCCTTAGGAATCACTTCAATTTAACTCATTTTGAGGTAGTGGCTCTTGGCCACTTTTACATGGAGTCCAAACCTCAGCAGGTGGGGTGTGGCTTCACCTTGCACTCTGCACATGTTGCTGGAAAGTGGCAAGATTTCTTCTTAGAAATAAGCAGTAAAGTCCACTAGCTTGGAGCCTGGGCAATGGCCAGGAAATGGTGGGTAGTTTTCCTGCTTCCTGAGGAGCGACTGCCTCTGGGTGTCCAGGAGTCCCCTTGGTCACCAGCTGCTTTATCAGAGCCCTGGGAGGGCAGTTCTTTGTAGATTTTATAGAGACACAGCCAAGATCACCTCAGAACCTGGTGCAAGTTTTGTTCTGCCACCGGGCGCACAGGTGGGAAGGCATCCAGTTTACTGTCTGAGGGTCTCATTGTGTGTGCTACCTGCAGGATTAGATGATAAGCTTTGCAAAAATTCTGTTAGGATTATTTCCCCTTGTTTCTTGCTTAGTGTCAAATGTATAACCAAAAGCTGGAGAGATGGAAAGGAGACTGTATTTGACAGGCCTTGGAGTGAGAGGTGCATTCGCCTGCAGGCCAAATCCACCTGGAAGCTGAGCGTGGCTGTTATATGTTTTTTAAAGGGTTGTTAAAAAACAACAACAACAATGAAGAATACTTATAGCCACAAGGCCCGAAATATTGACTGTCTGGACCTTTGCAGAAACATTTTGTTGACCCCTGCTCTTAATAAAAGAAAAACCATGTACTTCACGTCACATGCTGGGCAGTGGATCTGGAAGACCTGGGCTGGACTCCTGCAACCCTTGGTTCTGTCCAAGGTGATGAGCTTGGACAAATCACACAATCTCTTTGGAGTTTTGTCCTCTTTTCCCTGCTTCTTCCCTCCCTGTTTCTCCTCCCCTCCCTCTTTGCCTGCCTTCCTTCTCTATTAAGTAGGTATGATTAAGATCTGCTTTGGTCTTACAACTGAGTTACAGAGTGATTTTATTAACTTTAAAGCATGACACAAATCCATCCTGGTATTTATTAATGTTTCCTAATGTCTCAGAGGCAAATGCTGTGCTGGGCAAATCCCTGCCCTAATTCACCTGGCATTGCAAAGACTGTATGGGTTGGTTTTGTGCTTTGACACTATAACAGATCATATGAATCTGGTTAATATTTCAACTGACCCCCTTTCTTGGAAGGGACCCAGGTATGATCTAGTCTGATTCTGTCCTCTTACTCAGGAGGGTTTGAGAACCAGTGAGGTGAAGCCCGAGGTCACATGGCTGCCATCACTTCAGGACCTGGAATGCACTGTGCTTCCTCCTTCTCCAGCACTTAGCATGTGTTGTGCACCCCCCTCCATCCCTCTCACCCCTTCTCTTCACTCAGGTAGATCTCCTGCTTCCTTCAGCTCCCAGACTCTGACCTCCCTTCTTCAGGGAACCTTCTGCCACCTTCCTGACCAGCTCCATGAGCCTGAGCTGCCATTTTATACCTACTCACAGGATTATTTGATTCATGTCAGTGTCCCCCACCAGCCTGTCAGCAACCCAAGGGCGGGATGAACAAGGCTTGCTGGCTCTTTTGCCAGCACAAAATAGATGTGAGCACGCTAACTGGCACAGAGCAGGTGCTTATAAACACTGGTAGAAAGGATGAATGCAAGAGGTCTTGGATATGGACAATACACTTCTTTAAAAAAATTTTTTTTTATTAAGGTATGATTGATATACACGCCTATCAAGGTTTCACATGAAAAAACAATGTGGTTACTACACTTACCCGAATTATCAAGTTCCCACCCATATCCCAATGCAGTCACTGTCCATCAGTGCAGCAAGATGTCACAGATCCACTATGTGCCTTCTCTGTGCTACACTGTTTTCCCCCTGACCCCCCACACCATGTGTACTAAACATAATACCCCTCAATCCCCTTCTCCCTCCCTCCCCACCCACCCTCCCACACTCCTCCCCTTTGGTAACCACTAGTTCATTCTCGGAGTCTCTGAGTCTGCTGTCATTTTGTTCCTTCAGTTTTGCTTCATTGTTACACTCCACAAATGAGGGAAATCATTTGGCATTTGTGTTTCTCGCCTGGCTTATTTCACTGAGCATAGTGCCCTCCAGCTCCATCGTGTTGTTGCAAATGGTAGGATTTGTTTCTTTCTTATGGCTAAATAGTATTCCATTGTGTATATGTATCACATCTTCTTTATCCATTCATCTACTGATGGACACTTAGGTTGCTTCCGTATCTTGGCTATTGTAAAAAATGCTGCAATAAACATTGGGATTCCTGGGTCAAATGGTATTTCTATTTTGAGTCTTTTGAGGAACCTCCATATTGCTTTCCACAATGGATGAACTAGTTTACATTCCCAACAGCAGTGTAGGAGGGTTCCCCTTTCTCAGCATCCTCACCAGCATTTGTTTTTCTTAGTCTTTTTGATGCTGGCCGTCCTTACTGGTGTGAGGTGATAGCTCATTGTGGTTTTAATTTGCATTTCCCTGATGATTAGTGATGTGGAGCATCTTTTCATGTGTCTGTTGGCCACCTGAATTTCTTCCTTGGAAACTGTCTCTTCATTTCCTCTGCCCATTTGTTAATTGTGTTATTTGTTTTTTGGGTGTTGAGGCATGTAAGTTCTTTATATATTTTGGGGGTTAACCTCTTGTCAGATATGTCATTTACAAATATATTCTCCCATACTGTAGGATGCCTTTTTGTTCTGTTGATGATGCTCTTGGCTGTACAAAACCTTTCTAGTTTGATATAGTCCCATGAGTTCATTTTTGCTTTTGTTTCCCTTTCTCGAGGAGATGTGTTCAGGAAGAAGTTGCTCATGCATATATTCAGGAGATGTTTGCCTATGTTGTCTTCTAAGAGTTTTATGGTTTCATGACTTACGTTCAAGTCTTTAATACATTTTGAGTTTACTTTTGTGTATGGGGTTAAACAATAATCCAGTTTCATTCTCTTGCATGTAGCTGTCCAGTTTTGCCAACACCAGCTGTTGAAGAGGATGTCATTTCCCCATTGTATGTCCATGGCTCTTTTATCATGTATTAATTGACCATATATGGTTGGGTTTATATCAGGGCTCTCTAGTCTGTTCCACTGGTCTATTGGTCTGTTCTTGTGCCAGTACCAAATTGTCTTGATTACCATGGCTTTGTAGTAGAGCTTGTAGCTGGAGAGCATAATTCCCCCTGCTTTATTCTTCCTTCTCAGGATTGCTTTGGCTCTTCGAGGTGTTTTGTGGTTCCATATGAATTTTAGAATGTGATTTTCTCTAATTTGTCAAAAAATGCTGTTGGTATTTTGATAGGAATTGCATTGAATCTATAGATTGCTTTAGGCAGGATGTCCATTTTGACAATGTTAATTCTTCCTATCCATGAGCATGGGATGTGTTTCCATTTATTGGCACCCTCTTTAATATTTCTCATGATTGTCTTGTAGTTTTCAGAGTATAGGTCTTTCACTTACTTGGTTAGGTTTATTCCTAGGTATTTTATTCTTTTTGGTGCAGTTGTGAATGGAATTGTTTTCCTGATTTCTCACTCTGCTAGTTCATTGTTGTGTATAGTAATGCCACAGATTTCTGTGTATTAATTCTGTATCCTGCAACTTTGCTGAATTCAGATATTAGATCTAGTAGTTTTTGGAGTGGATTCTTTAGGGATTTTTATGTACAGAATCATGTCATCTGCAAACAGGTACAGTTTAACATCTTCCTTGCCAATCTGGATGCCTTTAATTTCTTTGTGTTGTCTGGTTGCCATAGCTAGGACCTCCAGTGCTATGCTGAATAGAAGTGGGGAAAGTGGGCATCCTTGTCTTGTTCCTGATCTTAAAGGAAAAGCTTTCAGCTTCTTGCTGTTAAGTATAATGTTGACTGTGGGTTTGTCATATGTGGCCTTTATTATTTTGAGGTACTTGCCCTCTATACCCATTTTGTTGAGAGTTTTTATCATGAATGGATGTTGAATTTTGTTGAATCCTTTTTCAGCATCTATGGAGATGATCATGTGGTTTTTGTCCTCATTTTTGTTGATGTGATGGATGATGTTGATGGATTTTTGAATGTTGTACCATCGTTGCATCCCTGGAATAAATTCTACTTGATCCTGATGGATGATCTTTTTGATGTATTTTTGAATTCAGTTTTCTAATATTTTGTTGGGTATTTTTGCATCTATGTTCATCAATGATATTGGTCTGTAATTTTCTTTTTTTGTGGTGTCTTTGCCTGGTTTTGGTATTAGAGTGATGCTGCCCTCATAGAATGAGTTTGGAAGTATTCCCTCCTCTTCTGTTTTCTGGAAAACTTTAAGAAGAATGGGTATTGGGTCTTCACTAAATGTTTGATAAAATTCAGCGGTGAAGCCATCTGGTTCTGGAGTTTTCTTCTTAGGAAGCTTTTTGATTACCAGTTCAATTTTGTTGCTGGTAATTGGTCTGTTCAGATTTTCTGTTTCTTCTTCAGTTAGCCTTGGAAGGTTGTATTTTTCTAGAAAGTTGTCCATTTCTTCTAGGTTATCCAGTTTGGTAGCATATAATTTTTCATAGTATTCTCTAATAATTCTTTGTATTTCTGTGGTATCTGTAATGATTTTTCCTTTCTTATTTCTGATTCTGTTTATGTGTGTAGACTCTCTTTTTTTCTTGATCAGTCTGGCTATGTATTTATCTATTTTGTTTATTTTCTCAAAGAACCAGCTCTTGCTTTCATTGATTCTTTCTATTGTTTTATTCTTCTTGATTTTATTTATTTCTTTTCTATTCTTTATTATATCCCTTCTTCTACTGACTTTGGGCCTTGTTTGTTCTTCTTTTTCTAGTTTCATTAATTGTGAGTTTAGACTGCTTATATGGCATTGTTCTTCTTTCCTGACGTAGGTCTGTATTGCAATATCCTTTCCTCTTAGCACGGCCTTGGCTGCATCCCACAGATTTTGTGGTGTTGAATTATTGTCATCATTTGTCTCCATATATTGCTTGATCTCTGTTTTTATTTGGTCATTGATCCATTGATTATTTAGGAGCATGTTGTGAAGCCTTCATGTGTTTGTGGGATTTCAAAATTTTCTTTGCGTAATTTATTTCTAGTTTCATACCTTTGTGGTCTGAGAAAGTGGTTGGTACAATTTCCATCTTTTTGAATTTACTGAGGCTCTTTTTGTGTCCTAGCATATGATCTA
Organism: Manis javanica; assembly: GCF_040802235.1. NCBI lineage: Eukaryota > Metazoa > Chordata > Mammalia > Pholidota > Manidae > Manis > Manis javanica. Next base: position 23,032,303 of record NC_133165.1, read on the forward strand.
TTTTTGGAAATGTTCCATGTGCACTTGAGAAGAATGTGTATTCAGCTCCTTTTGGGTGTTGAGTTCTGTAGATTTCTGTGAGGTCTGTCTGTTCTAATGTGTGTTTAGTGCCTCTGTCCCCTTACTTATCTTCTGTCTGGTTGATGTGTCCTTCAAAGTGAGTGGAGTGTTGAAGTCTCCTAGAATGAATGCATTGCATTCTATTTCCCCTTTTAATTCAGTTAGTATTTGTTTCACATATGTAGATGCTCCTGTGTTGGGAGCATAGATATTTATAATGGTTATATCTTCTTGTTGGATTGACCCCTTCATCATTATGTAATGTCCTTCTTTGTCTCTTGTGACTTTCTTTGTTTTGAAGTCTATTTTATCTGATACAAGTACTGCAACTCCTGCTTTTTTCTCTCTATTAGTTGCATGAAATATCTTTTTCCATTCCTTCACTTTTAGTCTGTGTATGTCTTTGGGTTTAAAGTGAGTCTCTTGTAGGCAGCATATAGTAGGGTCTTGTTTTTTTGTCCAGTCAGTGACTCTATGTCTTTTGATTGGTGCATTCAAGCCATTTACATTTTGGGTGATTATTGATAGGTATGTACTTACTGACATTGCAGGCTTTAGATTTGTGGTTACCAGAGGTTCAAGGTTAACTTCCTTACTATCGAAGAGTCTAACTTAACTCACTTAGTATGTTATTACAAACACATTTAAGGGTTCTTTTTTTATTTCCCCTCCTCCTTTTTCTTCCTCGTCCATTCTTTATATATTAGGTATCTTTGTCTATCCCTTGATTGACTTTAGGGATAGTTAATTTAATTTTGCATTTGCTTAGTAATTAGGTGTTCTACTTTCTTTACTGTCATTTATTACCTCTGGTGACAGCTATTAAACCTTAGGAACATTTCCAGCTATAGCAGGCCCTCCAAAATAGACTGTAGAGATTGTTTGTTGGAGGTAAATTCTCTCAGCTTTTGCTTATCTGGAAATTGTTTAATCCCTCCTTCAAATTTAAATGATAATCTTGCTGGATAAAGTAATCTTGGTTCCAGGCCCTTCTGCTTCATTGCATTAAATGCATCATGCCACTCCCTTCTGGCCTATAAGGTTTCTGCTGAGAAGTCTGATGTTAGCCTGTTGGGCTTTCCTTTGTATGTGATCTTATTTCTCTCTCTCCGGCTGCTTTTAATTGTCCTTATCCTTGATGTTTGCCATTTTAATTACTATGTGTCTTGGTGTTGTCTTCCTTGGGTCCCTTGTGTTGGGAGATCTGTAGATCCCAATGTCCTGAGAGACTATCTCCTTCCCCAGATTGGGGAAGTTTTCAGCAACTACCTCCTCAAAGACACTTTCTATCCCTTTCTCTCTTCTTGTTCTGGTACCCCTATAATGCGAATATTGTTCCATTTGGTTTGCTCACACAGTTCTCTCAATGTTCTTTCATTCTTAGAGATTCTTTTTTCTTTCTGTGCCTCAGGTTCTTTGTATTCTCTTCTCTAGTTTCTTTTTCATTTATTGTCTCCTCCACCATATCCTATCTGCTTTTAATACCTTTCATTGTGCTCTTCAACGATTGGATATCTGACCGGAATTAATTCCCGAGTTCTTGAATATCTTTCCGTACCTCCATTAGCATGTTAATGTTTTTTATTTTGAACTCCCTTTCAGGAAGATTTATGAGGTCTATGTTATCTTTCTCAGGGGTTATATTAATTTTACTCTGAACAGGTTCCTTTAGCATTTCTTATTTGTATATGGTGCCCTCTAATGTCCAGAAGCTCTACTCTCTTGAGCTGCTCAGCTTCTGGGGCAATGTTGGGGGTTGCAGGAGCGGTGTTGTTGCCTTGGGGGAGGAAAGAGCTGTTTTCTGCTTCCCGGCCACTATGCCTCTCTCCACTGCCAGAACCAGTGGGCTGAGCACACAGGTATAAGCCTCTATGCTTTCCATTTGTAGTTGCTGTAGATAGAGCTTCCCTCTAGCTGGCCTAACGCCAGGGTAGGGTTTGCCGGTTTGCCACCCAGATGGGGCTGGCCGGGAGAAAGCACAATAGGCTGCCTATCACAGAGGGCGTCCTTGGAGCTGTGTAGCCAGCCAGGGAGCTGGAGTACATGGAAATTGTGAAAGCTCCCAGCCTTCTGGGCAGAGTGCACCCAGACAATTTTGTCTACCTGTCCTTTCTCCTGAGCAGTAAGCTCTGTGCAATCCTTGCCCCTTTAGCAGCCTTCTTCTTAGGGCTTCCTTGTTAGGAAGTCTCTCAGACTGCCCAGCTTTCTTTTGTCCCAGAGCGGCTGGATATGGATCCCTGCTTTCCACCAGTGGCTGGAATCTCAGTCTCTCCAGGAATTCTGCCTGTCTTAGTTTTCCAATCCCCTAGTTATGAGAGTATCATGAAAGCACCTTGAAATGTAGGTTTGTGCTCCCAGATCAGGTCTCCAGAGCTAGGTATTCAGCAGTCCCTGGCTTCCACCCACTCCGTGCTCCATTTCTCTTCCGGCCGTGAGCTGGGGTTGGGGAGGGGCTCGGGTCCTGCCGGGCCTCAGCCTTGGTACGTTACCCTGTTCTGTGATGTCTGCTGTTTTCTCCAGGTGTGTGCATGCTGGCGCAGTCCTTTCCTGTTCTTTGTCAGGATCAGTTGTATTAATTATGTTTTCATATTATATGCGGTTTTAGGAGAAGCCTCTGTCTCACCTCTCATGCCGCCATCTTTAATCCTGATGATACACTTTTATTCCCAGCCCATGTCTCCTTCTGTTTTCAGCCCGGTCACGGCCTGGTTAGTTCCCAGGAGGCAACTTGTGGGAGGCCGGCAGATGCTCATGGTGATCTGAGCCCTCAGGGGCTGTCCGCCCTGTCACACAGCTGTCTTCTTTCATCTTAGGCCACTGGATGGGCCCACCTGCCTCTCTGAGATGCACACCTGGGCTCTGCTGCAGGTGCTCCATGGCGACATTGATGTCCTCTTTCCGGTCAGCGCAGTGGGCTCCTAGGCCCTGCAGGTGGGTGTTTCCTGCTTACTCATTTCCTCCCATATAAGCCTTGGCTCCAAGAGCCTCAGGAGTGTCTGGGTTACCTGTGCAGGTAGGAGTGGGAGGGGGAGGCTGGTTGAGATTAGAGGTGACAGAGGATCTGGCTTCTCTTCCTGCTAAACCTGGGTGTTGTTAGATGCTCTTGTGAGTGAGTCACCCAGGAGGCCCAATCCTATTTTTTTTTCTCTCCAGTGATTTGTTGATCTTGGTCATTCATGTACAAGATGACTGCAAATGATGACCATTGTTTTTCCTTCTTAGGAGAAGGGAGGTCACAGAACCCGTAGCTGTGAAGGTCTTGGCACTCTCTGCAGCATAGGTCTAGGGGATCAGGGCTTAGCTTGCTTGAAACCTGCCTTTGGATTGGGTAAGCATTTCTTTCCCATTCCATGGGATTGAGTATGCTTTATGTGGTTCCTTACGGTTTTCTTTAGCTAGAGAAGGTCACAGGGGCAGCGAGGTTTGGGGTGGGGAGTGGTGGTGAGGATGTGGATGAGCCCGGCTCGCCCACAGGGGTGCGTGTGAGCATAGCCTGTATGGTGCCTGTCACTGTGGACTGGGACGTCACACTGCACAGCACACTGTCACACAGCACCACCGGCTGAGTGAGGCCTTGGTGCTGATACCTCTGTATGTGGGCACCCTGCTCATCTTCCCAGGGCCGGCTTTAGGAAGCTGTCGGTGATGGGGGCCCACCAACTGCTCAGGAAGATGTTGACATTCTGAACCGGATGAAGGACTATTGTTCTTGCTGCCGTGTGGGGAACAGAAACCCACTCAACGCAGCTCAAGCGCAGGGGCAGGGCGGGGACAAGGAGAGGCAGCAGTCTGCGGTGGGGGTCAGGTCAGCCCCCCTCTGGCAGTTGCGGGAGCTAGGCTGGGAGACCTCTGAGAGCAGTGAGTATTCCTGGTGGAAACAGGCTGATGGGAGGGGTGGCTGAGTGGCGTTATCTAATAGGCTCATCTCTTTTGGAAGGTGCAGTCGGTGGTGAGAGTGACAGCCAACACTCATCAAACCCTCGACGTAGGTCTAGGGCTGTAAGGTGGCCCACATGCACGCACCCACCCTGACCACAGCCCATGGGGCAGGGGTGGTTATCACTGTGTCCCCTTCCTCCCAGATTTGTGGTCACTGTTCCCCAGGTTAATGTGGGAAGAGATGAGGCACAGTGCAACATGACAGGGTATTTTGTGGGTACCCGTGGGCTTGGGAGCTGGGAACTTGGAGTGGAGGGGCTCCTCACCTGGCCAGGTCATTCTGAGCCCCCACACTCCCTCACAAGGCTGTCTGTACTCCGCTGAGGTGCAGACCATCGCCGCAGCCACGGCCTTCCATAGCAGCGAGCAGGTGCTGGGTTTCAGCTGACTCTCCCAGAGGTGCCATCTGGTGGGCCCTGCTTGGGTCTGCACGCCCCTCCTTCCACTCAGGTGGCGTCCTTGGTGCAGACGGCCGAGGACGGGGATGGTTATCTCGCCCCTTCAGTGGCGGTGTGCAAGCCGTGGGATGTCTGAGAAGGGGGCAGGCTGCAGACAGCATGTGGTCCTGAGGTGTGTTTAGGGCCCCTGACGTTCCCAGAGTTTATTCACGGCTTCCAGCTGATTACCTTGTGTCACCCCCTGACTGAGGGGGCTTTTTTGTTGGGCTGTTCTGTTTCAAGTGGTTCCTTCATTTCTTAACTGGATTCTTCCAAACTAGTAGACCCTGGGGTCTGCTGGCTGCCTGCTCCTGGGACATGGCTATTTGTGGTTCACATTGGGGTTAGCCTTACAGAACCCAGCACTCTCTCTCCCTCGCTGGGCTCTCCACTGTCACCAGGGAAAGTGGCTTCTGGCAGGCCTCCAGAATCATCGCAGGAAGGCGCCCCCGGCAGATTCCCAGGGTCCCATCTGGCTGTCAGCCTCGCAGACCCAGAGGCCCTATCTTGTCACTGTTGATGGGACTCTCAGTCCCAGCTTATCTCGGTTGTGTGCACCAGAGATGGTGTGTGTGAGCTGGTCTGCCAGCTTTTTAATTTGCTACAGTGACAAAGCTGCCAGGTGTTTTGGAAGCCTGTGTCTGCCTGAGGGGCAAACCCGCCTGGGTGGGAACATCAGATGGGAAGGCACAGTGTTCTAGGGCCACATGAAGACACTGGAATCCGAGTGGGGGGAATCCATTACCTGATTGGAATGCATGTTGGGTTGATTCCCTTCTGGCCTGGTGCTCCATCTCCAGGGGAGGCACGTGTGCCAGGTGGTGCTGGGCTGGCCTGCCTGCCCTGGGCCCTGCCCACACTCCCCTCCCAGATGCCTTTTCTTTTACTCCGTTTCTGACCAGGGTCCCTTTGGCTGACACCCTCCTCCTTGAGCAGCACTAGCCTGTTCTCCCCCATCCTGGCCTGGGAGCCATAGCGTGTCTCTACTGATGACTTTGCACACAGAGGACTCGTCCCTTAGGAGGCGCTCCCGTCATCTTGGAAGACGTTGGTGCCTCTACTACCACTGTCTGTGGGGGTTTTTAGAGAAAGACCGAGAGAGGAGGATAAAGTGGGAGGGGAGCACATGGTGGGGAAGGATGGACGGCTTGGGTAGCTAGGTCTTGGCAGGGAGAAAGCAGCAGAGAAGGGGTGTCTGAATCTCAGAGGAGGGGGCTCTGCAGTTTAGTGGTCTGTACTTCAGAGCTGTATTTTTAGGGCTCGGGGGCCTCACACAAGGGAGACCCCATTCCAGCATCACACGAGACCTGACAGGCGGGTTGGAGGAAGGGATACATCAGTTCCTCTGGGCCTGCATTTACTCACAATGAAGCCACACATGTTTACTAGCATCCTTTTGAAGCTGCAAGGGAGGGCGATCCCCCAGAGTTTCTCTCAGCTGAGAATAACAGGAGGAGGTGAACAAGCACCCATTTCTACCTACTGCACATGTGACGGTTCCTGATTGCCTCTCGGTGGAAGGGCCTGCGCTTAGTGTTGGGTTAGTAAACACACAGTTTCTGAAGGCCAGCTTTGGTTCGTCTGTGACCTTGACCCCCTTCTCTTCCAGGTGGGTCTACCATTCAGGGCTTCTCCTCATCCTGCGGTGGGTCTCTGCAGATTCCCAGGGTCCCATCTGTCTGTCAGCTGGCTGAGGAGGAGGAGCTGCTGCTATAGTCCTGCTCTCCTCTGAAGTGGCTGATTGCTCCCCCAGGGTAGTTTTACTGTTTGGACTCTTAGATTCTGTGGTGGTTGCAGGGCGTTCATTGTGTTCCTGCCCCACTGATGGGGCTCACGGGCCACTGGGGTGCACAGTTTACTTTACTCCATCCTTTGGCGATCCTGTTATGCACTAGCACCATGCCAGCTCTGGGGACCCAAAGGCGTATCCCTCCTGGAGTTTTGCATGTAAGGAGGGGAAGATCCATCAATAGTTCTCTCTGCTTCAACCCTGCAGCTACCCTGTCCTTTCTTCTTTTAGCAAACAGAGTGGTTTTATAAGAACATGAATCAGAGTGCATCATTACCGTGCATAAACTGTTCCACCCCACTTGGGATAAAACCCGGAACCCTCACTGTGGCCACCCCTGCTCCCGACCACCCCGCAGCCTCACTTCTTATTTCCCTTTGCTTGGTATCCCTGGCCACACTAGCCTGCATGCAGCTTCTGGAACCGAGTCTGCAGCCCCCTCTCCTGCATCTGCCCCCTCTGCCCATCCTTCAGGTTGTGGCCCTAGGGTCGCTGTCTCACAGAGGCTTCTCTGGCTCCTCGCAGACAGGCCAGGCCTTGTTGGTCATAAACCTTGTGTATTTCCAGTTTTCCACTGCTCTGACCTTAGTTTGTAATTGTATATTTGTATAATTACTTGCTAATGCCTTTTCCCACTGCTAGTCTTGGAGGTCCATGAAGACAGGACCATGTCTGTTTTGATTCCAGTGTGACCCCGATCCTGGCCAGTGTCAGGCCCACAGTGGTGGCTCAGGAAGCCTTTGCTGGGTGGGTGAGTGGGTGAGGGGATTGATGCGGTATAGGTAGGGTTGGGGGCATGCAGGGAGTGGACATCTGGCAGTTGGAAAAGTGATGTCCAGTTGGAGACACAATGTGCACCAATGAGTGGAGGTGGGAACTCCAGGGACATGTAGATAGAAAAGCACATATCTCAGATCAGCTGAATGAAACTATGATAAGGGCTCAGCTCTGCCATGGAGCAGAGAGGGGTTCAAACCCTCGCATATTGGCGCTGTGGTCTTGGACAAGTCACTTGAACCCACGAGGCCCTACTGCACATCTGTAAGGTTAAGATAACAGTTGCACCCACCTCAGAGGGGGCCCTGAGGATGAGTGAGGCAGTCTGTCTCTGCGACTGCACTGTGGCCCCAGTGCCTCAGGCCCGCTTCAGCTGTCCTGGGCCATGGTTGTGTATTATCAAGGGCAGCCTACTTGGGCCAAGTGGGTGTAGTGTCCGTGGTGCTTGACAGTGGTGGTCTTTATGCAGCCATGGGTTTCCGTTGTGTGTGTTGCATCCCGTCTTCGCTTCAGGAAGCAGCATCAGGCAGCCTTGTGTGAGTTAGATGAGAGAGGGTGAGATGGAACTGGGGGGACCTCTGCACTAGACCCCAAGAACGCACTGAGCCTTCAACTAGGGTAGCCGTGGAAATGGCTTGTGAGCCAGGGTGGGAGATAATTGGGTGGAACTGGGAGGTCGTGGATACCACGTAGCTCTGTGATGGCCAGCGGGGTGGTGTGGGCACTCTTCTGAGGTCGCAAGTCAGGAGTGGTGACAGGAATGGTTTTGTAGGTCATGGTAAGTTGGGAGGCCCCAGAGGGTACCCCAGGGGAGCTTTCTGCCAGAGAGATGTGGGAGTAGGATTGAGGCTGAGGCCCTCGGCTGTGGTGAGGGCTTGGGTGGCATCAGCTGCACAGAGGCGAGCACTGGAGCCAAGCCCTGGGTTTGCCAAGGGGGCAGAGGCCATGGGGCTGTGCCTCGGGGACCTTCGTACTGGAATCAGAGAAAAAGAGGGTGGGGCGGAAGCGAAGACTACGTTAGGAGGCCAGGAGAGAAGCTCCAGGAGGAGGGCTTGCTTGGCCTGTCATCTGCCACCCCCGGGAGAGTCCTTTGGAACTATTTAAAAGAGGCAGGAGTGAGTGGATGGAATAGCTTAATGGAGGCAGCCCGGCAGAAGAAAAGGTGAGAAACCTTTCCTCCTAGGGTTCCCTCAGTTCAGCCTTGTAGGAGCTGGGGAGCCTTGAGCAGGACGAAACCAGGCGTTAAACAGGAGTGAGGGGGAGGCTGTGAGGGCTGAGGGCCACGAGGCGAGTCTCCGGCTCTGCGTCCCCTGTCCGCGGTGCAGGCCTCATTCTGTAGTGGGCATCGGCGAGTCAGAAGCTTCTCCAGTGAGCCTGTGTTCCGGAGGACACTGGCCTTCATGTCACCGTACAGCCCAAGGGGCATGAAGTTGCACTTTTTCCTGGAAAGAGATGTGAACAGCAGCTAATACATTTATGGAAGTCTTCAGTGCCTTTTGCCTGTTGTTTCTGGAGATTATTTATGGCCTCACAAATCTTTTCTCACTTATGAATCCTTTCTCACTTAATGGCACATAATGCAGGGCAAGTGGCTTTTAGAAAGCCACAGTCCCTCAGTTTGGACGTGAGCTGACTGTCAGCGGCTAGAACATGCCTGCCCCCTTGTGCCCATATCAAGCCACTACAGCAGTAGTTTGTCTATCAGCTGATTTACTATTTCCTGACTCTGAGGTTTGTGCTAAATATGAACTTCATGCATGAATTCAAGTGGATCGAGAAAAAAAAAATGGTTAAGTCGGATTATGGGCCCTCCTCTCAGTGACTGATGCCAAATCTGTGACTATGGCTGAAAAAGTGCAATAGGCAGCAGATTAAAACCCAGTGTGCAGATGTGGAAAGATTTGTAAATCAGCTGCTTTAGCAGATAAGCCAATGTCTGTTCTGTGTCCTTGTCTCATGGAGAAAAATGAGATGAAAACAGAAACTTGACTTTTTCTCTGTGATTCCTCTGTGCACAGATGCCCCCCTTGGAAGCCTGGAGAACAGACAGACCCGGAGGACCACGTTCTCCCAGAGACAGACTCTCTGTATATGTTAGTATTCAGAAACCAAGTTGCCTTCGGAATTGAATTGTTCTATTCACTGTTCTGCATTTTATTTTCTCTTAAGGATAGGGGGGCACCTGCTGAGATTAAAAGTCAAGGCTTTCCTTCCCGTTCGTGTTTGGGGTAGTCTTACATCACATAATGTACAAAGTTGCCAAGGATCTCAGAGCTTGAGAAGCAGTGTTGGTCACACTTGACTTGCCTACCACTTTACTTTTTACACTTTTGGGCCATATCTGGGTATCTCCTCTATAATTATTTGCTTGATTTTAATATGTGATAATATTGAACAATTTTAATATTGTGTACTATGTAAGCTGCTTAGATACCGTATATTTGTGAAGTGCTTAGTCTGGCATACAGCAGCAAGCACTCTGTGGGTTGTTTCTTTTTTCAAATAAAAGTTTCTGAAAGGGAAATCGAGTTGCCCCAAGTCATTGTGTATTAGGTGGCAGGGCTGAGACGGACACTCAGGTCTCCCTGATGCCACCACAATCCCTGTTACTCTGATACATTTCTCCTCCTTTCTCTTTATGGTTTTAATTTGGTGTCCCAGGGATATGTCACATTTGCATTTTTAATGAGCCCCAGGATGGGAGTCACTGTTTACCTTGCAGTCCTCTTTGCTGTTTACTTTAGAACATTTAGAAAATGCAACAGTAAATGAAGAAATATTATTCTCAACCCCCAGTTTCATTGATGGTCTGGCCCTTTTCTTCCTAGTTGTGTGTGTGTGTATGAACCATATTATGACCCTACTATTTTCATGAAAGATGTGAAGTATTATTTTTCCATGTTGGAATTTCTTTGTAAATATACAGTCATTCTTCATTGTTTGCGGCAGTCACCGTGAAGACCGAATCATCACCCTTAGGAGAAATACAGGGTTAGTCCCTGTGAACATCTGGTCACATTTTTGGTCAACTGATTAACGCATAACTTTGTTTTTGTCCATTCCTGTTTAAAGACATCTTATTTAACACGTTTTGTTGATTCACTGACATTGAACTCATGGCCCACAGCACTATAACTTAGGCTTTGAGTAAAGGTTACCTAACATACACATTTTCCACATAGTGAATATCACAGTCTTCTTGTGCTTAGGAGCACCAGACAGCACCTGACACTATGCTGGGGGCCATGTCCAAGAGCAGAATCACTAACAGAAAGCACAGGATGGCACTAAGTAGCCCACCCAAAGGACACGTTCCCTGTGTGATCATTAGAGCAGGCAGAACTCATCTTGTTTGATGTCAGGTGGGAGCATGAGCTTCGGTGACTCAGGTTTTTTGCCACCCAGGATATGTTCATGAATGACCAGGGAAGTGCCGTGAGTCTTGATCTTGGGTTACAAATAAACCTTATTGAGTAGGTGAATTTGCAAATATGGGATCTGCAAATAACGAGGACTGACTGTAACTTCAAAGGGTGGCCTCTGTTCCGTGTAGCAGGCACCTGAGTAAACTTGGCACCTGCAACTTTTTGAATGGTGAGGTGGCATTTTAAGTTGCTGAGTGTAACTTCCTTCTGCCTGCCTTTCCCCAGTGTGGAAGCCAGTCCTCCAGACCAAGGAAGCCCTCTGAGCAGCCTGTTAACTTCTTCCTCAGTGCCAGAGTCGATGACAATTAATAAGTACTTTCTGAGCCATATTTGTCAACACTGGGTTGACTCTTGGGCCTGCACATTATGCCGGTGCCTTTGCACTTGCTCCCACATGACTGTGAACTTGCCAGAGAGAAGTCGTATGTGTGCACATCTGGTCATCACCTTGAAGTGTGGTGCTTGGTTTTCAGCTTCCTGAGCTGTGGTTAACGTGTGGTGCTTGGGCCCATGCCTGCACTGCAGAGGTGGAGTGGCCTTGAGATAGACGGGGAGCTTGTGTGGTTCAAGGTTTTGGGGTTTGTGTCCTGTAAGGCTGTCGGCTACAGAAGAACTGTTCTATGTGGGTTTCCTTAGTAGCGGTGGAGGAACCATTTTTCTAAGTCAGGGTTTGTTTCTTAGAGATGACTGAAGGTTGCTAAGGATCAGGTTCAAGCTGTTTGCAACCTCACCACTCAGGAACAGTATTAGAGATACAGCAGTTAAGATCAGGTTTGAGTGGCTTTATATAAGCAAGAATAAACCTACTGTGGCCTAACAAGATAGAAATTCATCTCTCTGTTCAGAGGTAGACAGGCTGGGGCTGGTATGTGGCTCTGTGATCATCAGAGACCAGGACTCCTCCTACCTTGCCTCATTGTCCAAAGTGGCTATTTCAGCTCCAGCCATCCCATTCTCATCCCAGGTATCAGGAAGGGGGAGGGGGAAAGAGGAGAGATTTCCTCCATTTCCATAGGTAGGATTCAGGGATTTGAGAAAGAAATTATAACTTTTTTCTCTAGCCTCTGACTGAACTGTAGCATTATCTTCAATTATAAAAGTAACAGCAAACCCTAGATACCATAGTGGTGTTAGCAGGGGGCCTGTCACAGCTATGACATGAAAAGAATCTCAGAGTCATTTCTACTCGAAGATAGAGTGGCTTTTTAATGTGATGATAAAGAATCCCATATATTACTACGTCACTTTTGTTTTTTACATTTTGATGACTCTGTTTCAGTATAATCAGTTTCCTTTGTAATCTCATATGTTTTATTTTCTGTGTTTTAAAATATTTTTCCAAGAAGTGGCCCCTGGGCTTCACCAGGCTGAAGAATTGATCCATGGCATAGAAGAGGTGAATTTGGGGACTGCCCTCAGTCCCCAACGCTGTAAGGACCCTTCCTAGAGGGTGCACACAGCATCCCACTTATATGGCCAATACCAGTCCTGAGGCCTCCCCCTGACTGCTAAGGAGGCAGTGTACCCCCCAACCCCCTAAAAATTGGGGTTTTCATTGCTAAGGAAGGAAGAGTAGAGTTTGGGAGACAACCAGTGTCCTGTGATTCAAGGATGAATGAGGAAACGAGTGGGCACTGTGAGGCTGGCATGGTGGGAAGGACGGGCCTCACTTTGTACAGTGGGAGTGTGTGGCCCAGTACGGTGCTTCCCAGCTGTGAATTCAGCTGTGCGGATATTTATAGGTCACCTGCTTTGGGGGACTCATGGGCTGAGAACCCTGAGGGTGCTGGTTTTCAAATTTCAGTTATCTATCACTGTACTATTACTACAATTTTAAAAAATGGTGCACTTAAAAAAATCTGAATTCTTTTCTTCAGAAAGGGAACTTTATATGGTTACTGTAGATGGACAGCTACTTTCAGTGGACATGAATAGCAGGTGACTGTGAGATGAAGACAATGACAAGGAAACAGTGTTATTCAGTCGGCCTGGATGTTGCTGCCCATCACAGCTTCTGACTGAGACCTGCTTCCTTGTTAGAGAAGAGAGAGTGGGAAGTGAGAAGCCTTGGGAAGGTCGAGGGTGTTCTGGCGATACACTCCCAGTGTTTCCTGGGGGAAACAGGATTGGAGAGGCGATGAGGAACGAGGTCCCGAGTCCCTGCTGGATGCCTGGCCCCTCGGCCTCTGCCGTGCCTTCTCTCTGTGTGGGCCACACCTTCATGCAGGGTGATGAGATTTCCTCTTAGGTGTATTGACCCTTAAGAACACTGGTACAAATTTTGCTTTATTTACATTTATTGGATAAAAAACAATGACCCCGAGCCTGTGGCCATGAATACCATGCTTTGCAGGCCCCACCTGCGTCCACGGGCACCCTTGTGCGGTTTGGGTATCTTCGTTTCCCCCTCTGGTGGGTAGCCAGCATTGTACTTCCATGCGGATTTCCTGCACCCCAGGATGGGGTCCCCATCTCAGGTAAACCTGGTTTGCTTTGTCAGCTGCCCTGGGGGTCTGCAGGGATCATGACCTGGCTGTGTCCCTCCGCTGTTTCCTGACACTGGGGAAGGTGCTGGCTCTGCTTGGGCATTTTCACTAAGGACATCCCTCTGAACACCCTCGAGTGATGCTCATGGCAGGGATTTGCACTGGTTTTCTTGGCTGTACTCATACACTTTCCCAGAAAATGTAAATCCAGTTTTATGACTTGGTGTCTTTGGCAAGCAGGGGTATATCCAGAGTTTACGCCTGGAACCTCTGAGGAAATGGGTCGCTATGTGCACGTGGTGAACCTGGCTGCTTTGCAGTAATGTGGTTTGTGGGGGGTGGTTGTGTGCAGGGTGGGGTGGCGGTAAATTTCAGGGAGACTTTGGGACAGCACTGTGGTCCACCCTGTTTGTGTTCTAGGTGAGAGATCAGGATTCATAGACGCTTTGAATGGAGGGTAGTTTTGACTTGTGTCTCCCCTCATCCTGTACCATCTCCTGCATCATCACAGAAAAATGAGAAGAGCAAGTCTGTCTGGGTATCCAGGGTGCATTTGTTTGCTGGGGCCACTGTAACAAAATATCACAGACTGGGTTACTTAAGCAACAGACACTTAGTTCTCACCATTGTGGGGGCTGGAAGTTCAAGGTCAAGGTGCTGACAGGGCTGGTTTCTGATGAGGCCTCCCTCCTGGGCTGCAGACGGTCTTTCTGGTCACACATCCCTGTTCTTAAATGGGCACCAGTCCTATTGGATTAGTGTCCCACCCTTAGGACTTCCTTTAACCTCAATTACCTCCTTAAAGGCCCTGTCTTCAAATGTAGTCACATTGGGTGGGGGTCAGGGCTTCAACATGAACTTGGGGGACACACACGCTTCAGTTCATAACATGGGGCATCTCAGACATGGTGTCCCAACGCCTACCCAGCTTCTGATTGAGAATTGCGTCTCAGCACGTGAAGCACCCCAAGGGAGATGCTCGACCCTCAGAAACCCCGAAAGAGTCTGGCAAGAGACTCCTGAGTCTGTGCTCCCCAGGGCTCCCTGGCAGCTTCCTGGCTCATTTCACACTTGGTACAGGTGGCCGCCCTGGCATTGCAGTCGAGCTAGAGTGATGCACTAAATCCCTGGTATTCGGGGTAACTGACAAGTCCTCTGGCAAGCAGCTTTCCCCTCTGGGAGAGTCTCTGACATGGCAAAGGGATTTGTTCTGGCCTTTTGGGCATATGTGCTTGTCCTTATCTAGTGCCCAAGAGAAGGTGGTGCAGCCAGACCCATGTTACTGCCCTCTCTTTCCACAAGGCCCTTTGGTGCTGGAGAAAACACAAAGCCTGTGATGAAAAATGGATTTATTTAGTGAAGTAGTAAAGACAGTTTCCAGCAGCCCAAACACCCATGCTTCTGTCTCTGCAGGTAGGTTTGTAATTTGTGTTTGGGTGTGCAGAGCTGTCTGTGGCCATCACTGCATCATGCCTGTTGCTTTGGGGGGCAGTCTGCTCACCCAGCCTGGAGGGCACGCTTGGAAGCCGTTCCAGCTGGTGGCCTCAAGCCTCTGTGGGCCTGTTTCCTTCTCTGAGCGTGCGGATGTGATGAACCCCATCTTGTATGGTGGGTGTGAAGATGAACTGTGACGTGCTTGGCAAAGTATTCAGATCAGAGTGAAGAGTCGATACATATTAGCTATTATCAACATGCCTATTTGTGTTCTGCTCCAGTAACCGTATTTCGTAGTCGTCCTTTTCTTCATCTCCCCAGGCCTCCTGTGGAATGACTGTGTACTCTCCCATCGCTTGGGTTATTACAATTTACTAGATTTTTTTTTTTTTTGTAGAGGGTGAGGGGGGCACTAGAAAGGTTTTTTGTTATCTTGTTTTCTGTTCCTGCAGTGAGTTTTTTCATTCTTTGTGAACAACAAATGAAGTGCTGGGCCTGCCAAGAGTGCATTCTAAGAATATTGGCCACGATTACTGTTTACAGGTCCTTTGTGGTAACATTCCTCATTGAGGATCTGGGGGCCGAGGTTGGGCCCATCCCTACAGGCTTGTTGGGAGCAGATATTTTGGTGCTGAGTTGGTGTGTGCCAGGAGTCTGACCCCCTACAGCTTCTTTGCATGCCACAGCGTTAGTGAATGCATTTTCCTACGTTAAGAGCTGGAAGATGGCCCTGTGGCTGGGTGGCTGTGCCCTCCATGGAGGGTGTGTGCCCGCTTCATGCTGTTTGATGTGCCCCCATCCCGGCCCGTGAGGTGCTTGCCCATAGCCTCTGTTCTGGGCTCTTTTGCCCTCTCTCGGGTGTTCTGCCTGATGGGCAGAGGGAGTGCGCACAGGCGGGATGGGACCAGTGCGGTGGCTCTTTGCTGCTCCTGAGGCTGTGTGGCTTGGGGAGGAGGCCCAAAGGGGCGCTGACAGCACCCTCATCTTCATGGGAGTCCCCCGGACTCTCTTGTCTGCCCTTTCATTTCCTTGGTCCTGAGAGCTGGTGGAAAAGAGTTCTCCACTTCGTGTGCCCCTCTGTTCTGCCACCTACAATCCTGGGGGCGGCTGAGTCTACTGTCCCCACTGAGCTCACCCGGCCAGGTGGGGTGGGGGCCTCTGCCTTTTCTAGCTCTTCTCTGTGGGCTCTTACCACTAGTTCCTGACAAGCCCTGAAATGAAACTTCTGGAACTCAACTGGTGTGTTTAGAAACAGCAGGTCTGAGGAGGGTAGCACTGGATTTATTGCTGGGAGAACCCCCCCATCTCACCTCCACCCTTTTTCTGTAGTCAGTGTGTTTACATATCACTCCAGTTTTGGCAATAACATTGGGTAAAAATATAACCAAGGAAAAGTAACAATTTGCTTTGCAGAGCTTACTATGTGCCAAGTATTATGCCTAAGCTTTTAAATTTACATTTTTTCTATTTAATCCCCCAGTAACTTCTGAAGTACAGGTAATATTATTCTCTGTTTTGGTTTAAGAAAATAGAGGTTTAGTGGGGTTAGGTAATGTGTCTAAGGTCTCTCAAAGAGGATATCATTCAATAAATATTTATGGAGCACCTACTATGTGCCTGTATGGTGCCTAGGTAGAGTAAGTGGCGAGGCTGGTGATGGACCTGGGTTTTCTGACTCCAAAGCCTTCACAGTTCCTCATGCTTCTACATTAGCAGGGCATGCAGCATTGTGCTAATAATGGTAGGCATCCAGGTTTGAGAGCCTAAAACTTACTACTATCTTTTTAATAAAGCAAGCAGTTCCTGAGTGAGGATACTAGGTCTTCAGGATGAGCATACCAAACTTGTTTAGTTATTTTCTGGGGCACTTTTGGTCTGACAGCTATGGTCTGGGTGTGTGTGTCCCCTCCCAAAATTCATATGTTGAAATCCTAATGCCAATGTGGTGGCATTAGCAGGTGGGGCTTTGGGAGGTACTTAGCCTTGAGGCTATAAATTTGATTAGTGACCTTATAAATGAGGCCCTTGAGAGCTCTCTTGCCCCTCCCACCACGTGAGGACACAGTGAGACACCTGCCCTTGAAGAGGGCTCTCCCCTGAACACACTGGCACCTTGATCTTAGACTCCCAGCCTCCAGAACTGTGAGCAAGACATTTCTGCTGTGTATAGGCTACCCAGTCTGTGGTATTTTGTTGAGCAGCGTGAACAGACTGAGACACTGAGGATCGGTGGGGCCATGAGCACTGGAACTGCTGACCTCTCAGCCACGCCAGCCAGTGTGGGCGTGTGCTGACCCTCGGCCTTCCCGTCCCCCACTACCCCTAACCTGGGGATGGGCCAGGAACTAGCCCACGTGTGTTCTTTTCTCCATCACCGCCATCTCCCCACTAAAAACACCCAATGATTACAACTTTGGATGTGTTTCTCATTATAGATGGTTTTAGGAGTTTCACCCTAGATTACCATTTTCATACCTGCATAAAGTAATAAGTGGGTAAATAGAAAAAGAATTTGCCTAATATACTGGAATTGTATTAAAATAAAGTCATATATTTCTGATGTGAAACGAGACATAAGAAATCCATGTTATTAACCTCTAGTGCCTTTAAACATACCTAGAAGTCTTTCTCAGACTGATTTGAAATTGGCACAGAATAACTGTCCACCTTGTCATCATTTGCTCTTTAAGCTGGTTTACTCCAAACAGGAAGTTTTATAATGAATACAGTTTCATTTTCTAATTTCATTTAACTATTGGAATTCTTTGAAACTGAATTTGTGGCAACAATGTTTCCACAAAGTTTTGGATTAAATAGTCCTTTGGGTCCCAGTGTGGGGTCCAAGAAGATACAGATGGGGGTTGGGGTGCAAGAGGAGTGATGTGGGCCTTTGTGGTGGAGGCCGACCCAGGCCCAGAGCTGTGAGGCCTTTTGGAATAGCCAGTATGTCTGCCTTTGGTGGGGACTCTTCCCATCCATGTGATCACCAAGCTTTAATGTCAAGCAAAGTAACTAAGGTTGAAGACCGGTAGACAAGTGTGGTTCATGGGGATGGCATAGGAGGGGCTCCTGGTGGTCAGCAATAATTATGACAGTGATTAGTACTCATTAAATGGTAAGGCAACAGGCACTGTGCTTGATTCCTCCCTGGAGTCGTCCCTGCTTTACATTGACCTGCAAGGTGCAGGCACCAATGGCCCATTGCACAGATGGGAAAATCATTGAGTGCAGTACTCAAGGCCATGCAGCCGAACTCCTGGGGCTGTGGCCCCATGTCCACCTCTGGCCTCTCTCCTCTTTTTCCTGGTGTTGATGTGGTTGGGAAGAAGGGGGTTTGCCTTTTACAGGCTCATCTGGCAACTTGACTCTGGCCTCCCTGCTGCTGAAATGTGACTTTGGGGGAGGAGCTGGTGGGTACCAGTGACGCAGGGCCCACATCTCCTTGCTGCTGTGAACATGGCCTGTCTGGTTCTACTTTGCTTGCCTCTTGAGGCCATGTGACTGGGAAGGGCAGGTGCCAGCTGCGGGTCTGCTGTGGACGTCCTAGGCTGCAGGGCGTTGGCTCAGCCTCCTCAGCAGACTTAACAGTGTCACCTTTGAGTTCAGCCAGGAAGGTCAAGCTTGTAAGCCAGGAACGTGTGGACAGAAGGGCCATAGCAGGGCAGTGGTGGCAGGGTTTGCGGTCACTGATCAGGGAAAGTGTTTACATGTTGCCAGGGGGTGATGCCATGTTGTGGGGTACCACGTTGTGAGGCCCACAGTGTGCTTGGAGGACATGGGTGGTGCCCTGTGCTATTTGATAGTCATGGAGGCTATCCCACGTGTCCTACCCTAGGAAGGACTTCAGTGGTCAGCCTCTGTAGCCCCCTCATTTGTAAGGGATGCTGCTCTCAGACGGCAGGAACGGTGGCTGTGTGGTGTGTGGTCACCCATGAGAGCAGAAGAGAGAGGGGTGGCATTTACAGTTCTCTGGGGAGTTCTTTTCTGTTATTTTTTTTAAAAAAATAAACACTCGATTGAGGTTTGGTTGACATACAAAAAGCTGCACCTATTTAATGTGTGTGACGTGATGGGTTTGGAGCTAAGTACCCCCATGAAGCTGTCACCACAATCCATATTGAACACACCCAGCACCTCTAAAATTTCCTCCCAGACTATTTATTGATGGGTGCTTTATAAGAACACATAATATTCAATCTACGCTTGCAGCAAATTTTGGGGGAGTGCTTTTCTTGATGAAGAGAAAAGTACACTTTCATTCTTTTTATTCTCTTCTCCCCCATTCTTTCTTTCACTATTTGCCAGATCCTTTCTTCTACTCAAAACTCTTTGGGCCCCGTGCTTACCTCGTGAGACACTGTGCCGACCCTGGCCTGTACACTGGTGACCCAGAAGCCAGAACCCTGCCTGAGGAGTTGCCAGGCCAGTGGAGAGGACCCAGCAGGGGCATCAGCAGTCACATGGACTTGCCCCTGGGAGTCTCAGCAAGTGCCAGGCAGGGCGAAGCATGGGTTTGGGGGGCCCAGTCTAAGGTGGTTGTCAGGAGGCCTCAGGTGACATCCTGTGTGGAGGCCTGCGGGATGAGGGGACAGGGTGGCTTGGTGGCCATGGCAGTGTGGCTGGGTGGAGGGGAGAGGGGACAGCCAGGCAGGCGGATGCTGGAGCAGGCAGTCCATTTGGATTTTATCCTAAGAGTGGTGGGAAGCCCGCGGAGGGGCTTAAGCAGGAGGGATGTGACTTACCCGCATCGTCTTGCAAAGACAGGGCGGGCTTTTCAGTCCCCCTGCCCTGACGGCCGTTCCTCATGTCAGAGATTCTCCAAGGCCTCCCTGTGCCCCTGAGGGTGGGGATGTCTGAGCTGATGTGGCGTCCACACCCTCAGGCTGCCGACAGTGTCCAGCTGGTGCCCTGAGCACAGTGCGCTGCCCCCGTGATCCAGTGATGTGCTGAGTGCCACTGGCCCCAGCAGAGCGAGGCAGACTCACAGGGGTGGCCTGGAGCCACTGTCCTGGGCTCCGGCCCCGGCTCTGTTACTTCCTCGCTGGGGTTCTCTCGTTCTTTTTCATCCCCCCCCCCCACATCCGCAGACTCCGTGGGGCTGGGTCCTCAGGGCTGTTCTGAGGGCTGAAGGTACCAGCAGGTGAAGGTACAAGACGCGGTACCGAGCCAGGCGTCACAGCAGGTGTGTAGGGGCTTCCACGGTGGTGAGTATTAGCATCGCCATGCTTGGTTCCTGGTCAGGTCGATGCCAGGGAGGCTGAGGGCCAGGCCGAGGACAGCGAGAGGATCCACGCAGAGGTCCAGTGTCCTCATGTGTTTGGGTGTCAGGCCGTGGCATCGCTCCCAGGCCACCTCTCTCTGATGTCATTTCTGGAGACCCTCTTTGTGGTTCCATTCTGAGCCCATTCAGTAGCTCCAGGGACTCAAGCTCTCCACCCTAGTGCTGGTTCTTTCCAGGTGACCACTGCCAGTCTTCAGTATAACATCCATCCTGAAAGTTTGTACCTATTTCTAGGGCAATTCTGGATTTTCCTTCAAGGTGTGCCTGGAGAAGATGAATAATGTGGGTATCTCCTCCTTTATTTTGCTACTGTGAATCGGCTTTATCTATATTGTCATTTAATCCTCCCACCATCTTTGCAAAATGGGACTCTTGGCCTTTAGAGTTGACAGAACTTCCAGAGAGGCTGTGGAAGGCCCAAGGGCTCTGACGTGCTGGGTCAGGCCGTCCTCCCACTCCCCCTCCTCATGGTCCTTGGAGACCCCCAGTGTCTGGGATGCCCCACCATCAGATGGAAGCACTCAGGTCTGTTGAAATGCCCACCTTTGGAGGACTTTCTTCCGATGGCCTATTGAAACGGCCTGCCCCTCAGTCTCGTCATGTCACCCACCGGGACCTCTCACGTCCATGGACTTCAGGGCTGTGAAGCCCCCATGGCCGGGATAGACTGCGTTTATCTTCTGTACCTGCCCTGGGCTGTAAGCGCCTTGAGGACAGGCACTCTTCCTGCCTGCTCACTGCCGCATCCCGGTGCCTAAACTCCCGCCTGCCACAGAATCGTTTCTTAAGAAACCCTAGTTGAAGGAATGAAGGAATGAATGAGTGAACTAACAGTTTTTCTAGTTCTGACAAATGCAAGAAATTAAAAAAGTGTTCTGTAGGGCTGACCTAAAAGCGGGTTCCCAAGGGCTGGTGCACAGCTGTTAATGAGCATTGCCTGTCTGGCTTGGCCCACAGGGTAAGCCTGGTGCCAGGAGTGGCACTGCGAGTGCGTGGACCCTCACTCTCCCCACCCATCAGGGAGGGGGCAGCTGGGGGTGGTAGATGGGGCACTGGATGGGCCATTAGGAAAATTGGTTCTGATTTGTGGATAAAATGAAAGTTCCTGTAGCCAGGATTCTCACCCGGCCCTGGTTGGCTAGCTCACTGCACACATGGGCAGTATGTTGCTATTGGCCCTATATAAAGAGCTCTGCTCAGTGGTCCGGGTGACATGGTCGCATGGCTGTAGGAGAGCAGAGGCTGCAGTGGTGACAGTGCCAAGGACAGAGGCCCAGAGAATGGCTGTGCAGGAGACTGTGTGGGCCAAGAGGCCCAGAGGATGGCTGTGCGGGCAGAGAGGCCCAGAGGCAGAGACGGGCTTGCTGCAGGCAGACTTGCTCTGAGTGGGCGAGATTTTAGTGATTGACCTGCCGCCGTGGAAATAAAGTTGGGTATAAACCCTTTCACCCCAAGAACGTTCTACTGTCATTTCTTTGGTCACACTGAATCCATAGTGAACTTGCCTAGGCTGAAACCCATCGGCAGGACATGATTCCAGCTCTGATGGAGGGGGTCCTCTGACCTCTGTGTGCCTTGGTTTCCCCCACTGTAAAGCAAGGAGGCTGTCCTCAAGGGTTTGTTGTGCTTCGAGAAAGGAGTCATGATACTCACATTGTTTGGCAACCATTGAAGAGCTAAGTTGTCTGGTGAGCATTTTGCAATATATGTAAATGTCGAACCACTATGCTGTACACATATAATACTGTGTATCAACTGTCCTTCAGTTAAAATACATTAATGAAAAGAGCCAAGTTGGGGAAGTCTGGGTGTTTCTAGTGTCTTGCCTGGTTGATCTCATCAGAGTTCTGTCAAAGGCAGGTGTCTTCGTTTCCCCCTTGCTGACTGGCTCTTTGCAAATGTGTGGGCTGTGGAGTTGACCCTGAATGACCTTTGGCTAGGTGAGCTAGCAGCCATAAGCATCCTGACCGTGATATTTGGCCCACAACTTTTTCTACCTTAGGCCAGGTGTTGGCCTATGTAGGAAGCATGGCTGGTTGGAAAGAGGCAGGATGGTATTTGTGTGAGCGCCCAGACTCCTGTGGGCTGCCAGGAAAAGATGCTGTCTTACGGAGTTTGTAAAGGTGAATCGACTTCCTTTGTGAAAAGCAAATGTCACTTTCAGGTTTACTAGTGGCCAGCAGCCCTTATAGTGTCACCACCAAGTTTCTCTCATCAGCGCTGCTAGGAGATTAGAAGTATAAATCCTGTCTGTACTTTATGCATCCTTTATTTTTTTGAGTGCCCTGGTGTGGAGGACCATGCATGGATTGAGTTGAGAGGCAGCCTTTTGGGGTGGAAAGAACACTGGGGTTCGGTCTGTGACCTTGGGCAAGTGACTTACCTTTTCTGAACTCAGCTTCCCAGTCCATGAAATAAGGTGAAATATTACCTGCCTGCAGGATTCTCATGGTGTATCTGAAGGGCTTAGCACAGAGCCTAGGTGAATTGTGCCTGAGCTTTTTTAGAGGCTCATTCATTGACTCACAGCTTCAGAAGCCTCTTGCGATTCTGTGCAAAATTGTATTTGTGCTCATATGTGGATTTCCTGGGAGAAGGTCCTTTGCTTTCATCACTCCTCTTCAAAGGGTTCCAGCTTTCAGAAAAAGGAAACCCTTGGGTGCTCAGTTTGTGATACTTGCATCAAGTATCTGCAGCAACCCTGGCGGCTGTGGTGTTGCTGTGCTTGCTGCTGCTCTTCGGCTCTGCCAGGGAGACCAGCTGTGATCTTATGCACATCCCTCCATAGAGAAGCCGTGGGAACTTGGGCAAGTTATTTAACCTACCCATGCCTCAGTGTTCTCGTCTGTAAAATGGGGCAAACACTACTACCCATCTGATAGGATTGTAAGGATTGTAATATGTGAAAGATACTGTAGATACATCATGGAAACTACAACTTGATAAGGAAAATGGGATAAACATATTCAAAGAGTGCTCAGCTTATTAAATGATCAATAACTGGTAGGTGCTCTGATCATTAACATCTTCAAAGGGGACAGTGATGGCTAATCATCCCAAAAGTAGGAGTTGGCCTCCTTGTTGAACTGCAGTAGGTATACCTGACTTCCTGTTTTACTGAAATCATGCCCACTGCAGAGGCCCCTAAAGTTCCCTCTATGTGGCATTTCCTCCTTAATCTTCCCTGCAGAGGGGATTCGTGTACAGACTCTGCCTGTGAGGCTGGTGGCTTTAGGAATGGAAGTGATGATCAGAAAGGACAGTGCATCTCCACGGGGGGTAATTCCAACCCCCAGGGGACACTTGGCACTGTCTGGAGATAGTTTTGGTTGTCCCAACTGGGGTGGGGGCTACTGTTATCAGAGGGGGAGGCCAGGGTTGCTGCTAAACCTCAGTGCACAGAACAGCCCCCCAACAGAGGATTATCCAGCCCAAGACGTCCCCAGTGCTGAAGGCAGGACACCTGGAGATAAGAGAAGGAATCAGTGGGCTTTATTCCAGGAATCATGTTTTTATTTGTTTATCTTTATTTTTATTTTTACCACTTGTGTCCTGCATGGCTCAGGGAATGAAACTTAAGAGAAAAATGAACAAAGTGCTGGGTCCCAGAAAGCATTAGTTCTGGGGTGTGTCTTTGGGAGCTGTTTAGTTCCATCACCCTTGCACTGATGATGACTTGGGGCACTGTCGGTGCAGAAGGATAAACGCCTGGAGAATGTGCCAGAATGAACGGCCCCAAGCTGGTAACTGCAGAGATGGACACTTTCAGCACCTGCAGCTCATTGGTGCTCTTTTACCGGAACTTAATGAACATTCTTGAGGTTGTATTTATTGGTATACATTCCAACCTTACAATCCTTCACTTCCTCTTGAAGAAATGAGTTTTTGCTTTTGAATTAAACTCTTTGTTTGAATTTGCGATTTGGGAGCTGGAAGCAGCCTTTCTTCCTGCCGATGGCGGAGGAGCAGCCCTGGAGCCGCCAGCGGGTGCTCGGGCTCCTTCCCTGCTGCCCCTGCTGCGGGGTTCCTTCCGCTGCTGTGGGCGGTTGTCTCAAGTTTTGATGTCCAGCGCTTGGTGCCCTGTTTTAACAGTGAGGTGGGGTGGGAGCCACCAATGGTGTTTTCCAGTTGAAAAACATGAAGCATGTACAGAACATTCTGTTTGCCCCTGTACCGCTGAGTTTTCTGAGTTACTTAGCTGAGAATTCAGAACTCTGTGGACAGGAGGAGGCCCCAGGAACAGAAGCGGATGCGGCCTTTCTGTGGCCGCTTTCCCTTGCCTCTGGGTTCCTTCTGCAGCATCCTGCTGGCCTGGGCTCCCAGCGCAGGGCAAGTCCGCCAGCCTTGAGAAGGAAGCCCGTTCTGATGGTGCCACTGTGTCCTGTTTCCAGGCTCACACTACCCTGCTGCGCACCTGTGACCCGGAGCGCTCGCTGGCCAGCAGGGCTTTCCTGTGGGAGGAAGCAGCATGCCACGTGAGCCTGTGTCTCCAGGGTGCTGGCATGCCTGGGCCCTGCGTTTGCTCCTCATGAAACAGATACCCTCATGCCTGGCTTGTCTGATCCAGGCTTTGAGCTGAGGACCCTGGACACACATGATCTCTCTGGGGTGCACGATGCCCAGTGACCACCATTGTGAACAGTCAATCTCCTCAGAGTGAATGGAAATGCAAATGCCATGTGCTGTGCGTGGCAGGCATGTGCTGAGCCCGTCATGGTTCTTCCCCTCATCTGATCTCCACGACAGCTCCATGAGGCAGACCTGTGATTACCTGTCTTCCTGAGTATAAGCTGAGGCTCGGTGAGTAAGGGGCATGCGTGTCACACAGGGCGTGCTGGACAGGAATGTGTGGGACCTCATGGCCTGGTTCCTAAGCCTGGTGCTCTATTGATGCTGGCTGTTCATTATTCATTCAGGCATTCATTCACCAAATACTGAGGACCTACAGTGCCAGGCACTGTGGTGGGCTCTGGGCAGGGTGTCTCAGCCTCAGCACCACAACCTTTGGGCTGGCTTATTCTCTGTTGGGGGCTGTCCTGTGTACTATAGGACGTTTAGCAGCACCCATGGCCTCCGCCCACTAGATGCCAGAAGCCCCCTCCACCCCAGTTTTGACAACCAGAAACATCTCCAGCCATTGCCATGTGTTCCGTGGGGGGCAAAATCTCCTTTAGGTGAACACCACTGCTTTGGGGATGTAGCAGGAAACACAGAGCTCTGTCCTCTGAAGTAGAATGACGTTGAACAAGAGCACAGATAGACAGTGGCAGAGGGGCTGCTGCACCTGCTGTCTGCAGAGGCCCATCTGACGAGGGGACTTTGGGTGGAAGCCTGAAGCAGTGTGCAAGGGAGCCATGAGTGTGTTAGAAGAGGAGTGTTCTCAGCAGAGGGGACAGCCAGCACCAAGGCCTTGGGGTTGGATGGTGCTGGGTGTGGCTTAAGCAGGAGAGGTCAGGGGTGGGGCAGGTGGGAGTGGCTTTAGCTTTTACTCCCAGTGAGAAGGGAAAGAAGCAGAGACTTTGGGCAGACTAGTGACACAGTCTGATCTTCCAAGTCTTAGAAGGGCCACTCTTGCTTCCAGGTGGGGAGATGACTGGCTGACAAGGAGAGCAGCTGGTAGATGCCTGTCCCAGTCCAGGAAGCAGGTGCAGCCACTTGGTGGAGGCGCTGGGTTGCTGCTTAAGGGGTTGACCTGGGCTTTTTTGAAATTAAACGATGAGTGCAGGACGTGCCAAGGTAAACAGACCTGGCCCCAGCCCACCTCTTCGCATGGCCAGCACTGTTCCTCCCAGGACTGAGAGCAGACTTCTGAATCTTTAAGCTGCTACTTCTGCAGCTCTGTGTTCTTCTTAAACCACCATTTCTTGAATCAGCACTTTTTTTTATTAAGATATCATTGATATACAATCTTATGAAGGTTTCACATGAGCAATGTTATGGTTGCTACATTCTCCCCTATTATCAAGTCCCCCCTACATACCCCATTACAGTCACTGTCCATCAGCATAGTAAGATCCTACAGATCACTGCTTGTCTTCTTTGTGCTATACTGCCTGCCCCGTGCCCCTCCTACACTATGTCTGCTGATCGTAATGCCCCTTAATCCCCTTCTCCCCACTCCCCAACCGTTTTCCCTTTGGTAACTGTTAGTCCATTCTTGGGTTCTTGGGTTCTGTGAGTCTGCTGCTGTTTTTTTCCTTCAGTTTTTGCTTTGTTCTTATACTCCACAGATGAGTGAAATCATTTGGTACTTGTCTTTCTCTGCCTGGCTTATTTCACTGAGCATAATACCCTCTAGCTCCATCCATGTTGTTGCAAGTGGTAGGATTTGTTTTCTTTCTTATGGTTGAATAATATTCCTTTGTGTATATGTACCACATCTTTATCCATTCATCTACTGATGGACACTTAGGTTGCTTCCATGTCTTGGCTGTTGTAAATAGTGCTGTGATAAACATAGCGGTGCATCTGTCTTTTTCAAACTGGGCTGCTGTGTTCTTAGGGTAAATTCCTAGAAGTGGAATTCCTGGGTCAAATGGTATTTCTATTTTTAGTTTTTGAGGAACCCCCATACTGCTTTCCACAATGGTTGAACTAGTTTGCATTCCCACCAGCAAGTAGGAGGGTTCCCCTTTCTCTGTGTCCTCGCCAGCATATGTTGTTGCTTGCCTTTTGGATGTTGGTCATCCTGACTGGTGTGATGTACTATCTCATAGTGGTTTTAATTTGCATTTCCCTGATGATTAGTGATATGGAGCATCTATTCATGTGCCTTTTGGCCACCTGAATTTCTTCTTTGGAGAACTGTCTTTTCCTATCCTCTGCCCATTTTCTAATTGGGTTATTTGCTTTTTGGGTGTTGAGGTGTGTGAGCTCTTTATATATTTTGAATGTTAACCCCTTAGGATCACACTTTTTAATAATTATCAATTAGCTTCCTGCCAGAATGGGCAGGGCCTGTGTTTCCTGACTGGAGCACTGTGTTAGGCTGAAGGAACCCTATTTTGTTCTTCCTCAAGGCTGTCTGCTATTCATTCTCATTTAAATCCAGATGTCCTAAGATAGCTGTTTGCCACCTTTTGCTTTTTCAGAATCTGTAGTTTCCTTCTGATGGTGTTCTTCCCTCTAATAATCACAGTTTATTGACCCCTAATTAATTTAAATCATTTTATATGGGCAACTTTAGATAGTGACAGCTATCCCTTTGCAATAATGAGAAAGGTAAGTGTCTTCTTAATGTGTCCTTGTTTCCCTTTATTATCTCCATTGTGTTCTTATAATCATTAATTTATTCATTCATTTCTAGAGGCCTGTGTGATTAGGGCCCTTCTAAAATTCACTGATAAAAAGATGAACTATACTGGAAACAAATGGCCTCTTCTCACTTCAGTTTCCTAGAGTTAGAAACCTACATCTAAGGCTCTCATTCCCTATGAGGCAGTAGAAAACCCAAGTTTATTTTCTTGAAACTGGGGCTACTCCTTGTCCTAGACCATCTGGCAGTGAAATGCCTTGTTTGAAAATCAAGATGTAGTTTGATGCTTGTGTGCACTTACATGCAAGGACATTCCTTTGAAGGGAAACCAGACACAGAGATCACCCCCACTGGAGTTCTCTGAGGCCAGTGCCTTTTAAAATATCCTTGCCATTCATGGTCTGGTGGCCTGGCTTCAACCAGAATTGCTCCAGGATGAGCTTTGGGTTGGCACCATCATTTTCATGCACTGGGGCGGCACACAAAATAGTTGGTACACCAATCCCTGAAGACTGGAAGTCAATATTTTTCTAGGCAAAGCTGTTTAAAAATATTTGGTGACCCCTGTCTTTATTGCTCTCTATTGTACTTAGGGCATTCTTTGCCTTCTAGAGATAGGTCCAACAGACCGATTGGGGAAATGAACTGGAAAGAATGCCAAAGACTTGCCTTCTGCTGCTGTATCTGGGGGTCTCCTGGGAATATCAGCTTGATCTGACTCTCCACATTGTGTCAAGCTGGTACTGAGCTTGGACTTACTCGGATTTGATCACTGCTTCTTTTTGCCAGTGCCCGGCTCATCAGTGCAGGAAGGAGTTGGAGACTGACTTTGGGAGTTTCTGGGAAGCCAGCCTCAACCCTCTGAGTGTGAGACGACACAAAAAGCAGATTTCTTCATAGATCGAGCCACAGTTAACTTAAATATGAAGCTGGACTATACTAAGAATCTGATTTGAGAAGATAATTTTAGAAAAAATATCACGTATCTTTAATGATGCTCAACCCTTTATTCTAAATTAGAATTTTTCCCCTTCTGAGTAGCACTGATGACTTAGAGCAGCAGATGTCTTATTTTCAGTAATACGCTGGCATGGAAACCTGTGAAAATGGGGACAATGCAGCCCTCTCTTCCCAAAAGCCTCCAGATCCAGCAGTATGGTGCTCTCACATGGACAAGCCACCCTCCCTCAAATGGAGAAGTCTTTCTGGAGAGAGGAGTTGTGCAGAGTTCTCTTCACACAGATACTAAGTTCAGGTGATTGAGAAGCCAGGACCCAGGGACTCCAACCATATTTAATAGAGATTCCAGCCGTGGGTGTGCTGTTTGGTCTAGCATGGGAGGCGATGAAGGGTGATTGCTCTTGGAGGAGCCCCTCCCTCATCACTAAGCTGGCTCCTCTGGACGGGTGGGTCTGCATCTCTATCTAAATTACACTGGGGACAAGGGAGAGGCAGAAGACAGACTGTCATAGCTTCACATGAGTAGCTGTCCCCAGGGTCCGAAGCAGTTTAGCTTCTGTAAATTTCATTTGCTCATCCCCGGCTTGTGTGGGCTGAGGCTTGGGCTTAAAGTCCACCTTGCTAATGTGCTGGTTGCCTTGTTAAAAATGAATTTGGGGGGGCGGAGCCAGGATGGCGGCGTGAGTAGAGCAGTGGAAATCTCCTCCCAAAAACACATAGAGCTATGAAAATATAACAAAGAAAAATCTTCCTAAAATAGAGACCACAGGACACAGGACAACACCCAGACAACATCCACACCTGCAAGAACCCAGCGCCTTGCGAAGGGGTGCTTTTTGGAAGTCTTAAAGGGGCAGGACAGGTCACTTAGACCAGAGGCAGGGAATCTGGGGATCTCTGGGCACTCTAACCCGCTGGGCAGCAGGGAGCACAGAGACCCCTTATGGAGATAAATAGCCTCCTGGCCGCTCCCCCTCCAACGGGGCTCCACCATTTTGGAGGAACAGCCCCAGCCAGGCCAAGCCCACAGCAACAGCGGAGATAAACCCCAAAGCAACTGGGCAGGAAGCAGAAGCCCTGTCTGCGCACAGCTGCCCAGCACAAGCAACTAGAGGTCGCTATTCTCCCAGGAAAAGGCTACAAACCAACAAGAAGGGAAGCTCTTCCAGCGGTCACTTGTACCAGCTCTGCAAACTATCTCTATTACCATGAAAAGGCAAAACTACAGGCAGACAAAGATCACAGAGACAACACCTGAGAAGGAGACAGACCTAACTAGTCCTCCTGAAAAAGAATTCAAAATAAAAATCATGAACATGCTGACAGAGATGCAGAGAAAAATGCAAGAGCAATGGGATGAGATGCAGAGAAAAATGCAAGAGCAGTGGGATGAGATGCAGAGAAAAATGCAAGAGCAGTGGGATGAAGTCCGGAAGGAGACCACAGATGTCAGGAAAGAGATCACAGAAGTGAAACAATCCCTGGAAGGATTTATAAGCAGAATGGATAAGATGCAAGAGGCCATTGAAGGAATAGAAGCCAGAGAACAGGAACATATAGAAGCTGACATAGAGAGAGATAAAAGGATCTCCAGGAATGAAACAACACTAAGAGAACTATGTGACCAAGCCAAAAGGAATAATATTCGTATTATAGGGATACCAGAAGAGGAAGAAAGAGGAAAAGGGATAGAAAGTGTCTTTGAAGAAATAATTGCTGAAAACTTCCCCAAATTGGGGGAGGAAATAATCGAACAGACCATGGAATTACACAGAACCCCCAACAGAAAGGATCCAAGGAGGACAACACCAAGACACATAGTAATTAAAATGGCAAGGATCAAGGACAAGGAAAGAGTTTTAAAGGCAGCTAGAGAGAAAAAGGTCACCTATAAAGGAAAACCAATCAGGCTAACATCAGACTTCTCAACAGAAACCCTACAGGCCAGAAGAGAATGGCATGATATACTTAATGCAATGAAACAGAAGGGCCTTGAACCAAGGATACTGTATCCAGCACGACTATCATTTAAATATGATGGTGGGATTAAACAATTCCCAGACAAGAAAAAGCTGAGGGAATTTGCTTCCCACAAACCACCTCTACAGGGCATCCTACAGGGACTGCTCTACATGGGAGCACCCCTAAAAAGAGCACAGAACAAAACACACAACATATGAAGAATGAGGAGGAGGAATAAGAAGGGAGAGAAGAAAAGAATCTCCAGACAGTGTATATAACAGCTCAATAAGCGAGCTAAGTTAGGCAGTAAGATACTAAAGAAGCTAACCTTGAACCTTTGGTAACCACGAATCTAAAGCCTGCAATGGCAATAAGTACATATCTCTAAATAGTCACCCTAAATGTAAATGGACTTAATACACCAATCAAAAGACATAGAGTAATAGAATGGATAAAAAAGCAAGACCCATCTATATGCTGCTTACAAGAAACTCACCTTAAACCCAAAGATAAGCACAGACTAAAAGTCAAGGGATGGAAAAACATATTTCAGGCAAACAACAGTGAGAAGAAAGCAGGGGTTGCAGTACTAATATCAGACAAAATAGACTTCAAAACAAAGAAAGTAACAAGAGATAAAGAAGGCCACTACATAATGATAAAGGGCTCAGTC
The DNA here is from genome assembly GCF_040802235.1 of Manis javanica. Lineage (NCBI taxonomy): Eukaryota > Metazoa > Chordata > Mammalia > Pholidota > Manidae > Manis > Manis javanica. The sequence goes on from NC_133165.1 coordinate 23,062,781, forward strand.
CAACAAGAGGATATAACCATTCTAAATATATATGCACCCAATACAGGAGCACCAGCATATGTGAAGCAAATACTAACAGAACTAAAGAGGGAAATAGACTGCAATGCATTCATTGTAGGAGACTTCAACACACCACTCACCCCAAAGGATAGATCCACCAGGCAGAAAATAAGTAAAGACACACAGGCACTGAACAACACACTAGAACAGATGGACCTAATAGACATCTATAGAACTCTACATCCAAAAGCAACAGGATATACATTCTTCTCAAGTGCACATGGAACATTCTCCAGAATAGACCACATACTAGCTCACAAAAAGAGCCTCAGTAAATTCCAAAATATTGAAATTCTACCAACCAATTTTTCAGACCACAAAGGTATGAAAGTAGAAATAAATTCTACAAAGAAAACAAAAAGGCTCACAAACACATGGAGGCTTAACAACATGCTACTAAATAATCAATGGATCAATGAACAAATCAAAATAGAGATCAGGGAATATATAGAAACAAATGACAACAACAACACTAAGCCCCAACTTCTGTGGGATGCAGCGAAAGCAGTCTTAAGAGGAAAGTATATAGCAATCCAGGCACACTTGAAGAAGGAAGAACAATCCCAAATGAATAGTCTAACAATACAATTATTAAAACTGGAAAAAGAAGAACAAAGGAGGCCTAAAGTCAGCAGAAGGAGGGACATAATAAAGATCAGAGAAGAAATAAACAAAATTGAGAAGAATAAAACAATAGCAAAAATCAACGAAACCAAGAGCTGGTTCTTTGAGAAAATAAACAAAATAGATAAGCCTCTAGCCCAACTTATTAAGAGAAAAAGAGAGTCAACACAAATCAACATAATCAGAAATGAGAATGGAAAAATCACGACAGACTCCACAGAAATACAAAGAATTATTAAAGACTACTATGAAAACCTATATGCCAACAAGCTGGAAAACCTAGAAGAAATGGACAACTTCCTAGAAAAATACAACCTCCCAAGACTGACCAAGGAAGAAACACAAAAGTTAAACAAACCAATTACAAGCAAAGAAATTGAAACAGTAATCAAAAAACTACCCAAGAACAAAACCCCGGGGCCGGACGGATTTACCTCGGAATTTTATCAGACACACAGAGAAGACATAATACCCATTCTCCTTAAAGTGTTCCACAAAATAGAAGAAGAGGGAATACTCCCAAACTCATTCTATGAGGCCAACATCACCCTAATACCAAAACCAGGCAAAGACCCCACCAAAAAAGAAAATTACAGACCAATATCCCTGATGAATGTAGATGCAAAAATACTCAATAAAATATTAGCAAACAGAATTCAACAGTATATCAAAAGGATCATACACCATGACCAAGTGGGGTTCATCCCAGGGATGCAAGGATGGTACAACATTCGAAAATCCATCAACATCATCCACCTCATCAACAAAAAGAAAGACAAAAACCACATGATCATCTCCATAGATGCTGAAAAAGCATTCGACAAAATTCAACATCCATTCATGATAAAAACTCTCAGCAAAATGGGAATAGAGGGCAAGTACTTCAACATAATAAAGGCCATATATGATAAACCCACAGCCAGCATTATACTGAACAGCGAGAAGCTGAAAGCATTTCCACTGAGATCGGGAACCAGACAGGGATGCCCACTCTCCCCACTGTTATTTAACATAGTACTGGAGGTCCTAGCCACGGCAATCAGACAAAACAAAGAATTACAGGGTATCCAGATTGGTAAAGAAGAAGTTAAACTGTTACTATTTGCAGATGATATGATACTGTACATAAAAAACCCTAAAGACTCCACTCCAAAACTACTAGAACTGATATCGGAATACAGCAAAGTTGCAGGATACAAAATTAACACACAGAAATCTGTAGCTTTCCTATACACTAACAACGAATCAATAGAAAGAGAAATCAGGAAACAATTCCATTCACCATTGCATCAAAAAGAATAAAATACCTAGGAATAAGCCTAACCAAAGAAGTGAAAGACTTATACTCTGAAAACTACAAGTCACTCTTAAGAGAAATTAAAGGGGACACTAACAAATGGAAACTCATCCCCTGCTCATGGCTAGGAAGAATTAATATCGTCAAAATGGCCATCCTGCCCAAAGCAATATACAGATTTGATGCAATCCCTCTCAAATTACCAGCAACATTCTTCAATGAATTGGAACAAATAATTCAAAAATTCATATGGAAACACCAAAGACCCCAAATAGCCAAAGCAATCCTGAAAAAGAAGAATAAAGTAGGGGGGATCTCACTCCCCAACTTCAAGCTCTACTACAAAGCCATAGTAATCAAGACAATTTGGTACTGGCACAAGAACAGAGCCACAGACCAGTGGAACAGATTAGAGACCCCAGAAATTAACCCAAACATATATGGTCAATTAATATTTGATAAAGGAGCCATGGACATACAATGGCAAAATGACAGTCTCTTCAACAGATGGTGCTGGCAAAACTGGACAGCTACATGTAGGAGAATGAAACTGGACCATTGTCTAACCCCATATACAAAGGTAAACTCAAAATGGATCAAAGACCTGAATGTAAGTCATGAAACCATTAAACTCTTGGAGAAAAACATAGGCAAATACCTCTTAGACATAAACATGAGTGATCTCTTCTTGAACATATCTCCCCCGGCAAGGAAAACAACAGCAAAAATGAGCAAGTGGGACTACATTAAGCTGAAAAGCTTCTGTACAGCGAAAGACACCATCAATAGAACAAAAAGGAACCCTACAGTATGGGAGAATATATTTGAAAATGACACATCCGATAAAGGCTTGACGTCCAGAATATATAAAGAGCTCACACGCCTCAACAAACAAAAAACAAATAACCCAATTAAAAAATGGGCAGAGGAACTGAACAGACAGTTCTCCAAAAAAGAAATACAGATGGCCAAGAGATACATGAAAAGATGCTCCACATCGCTAATTATCAGAGAAATGCAAATTAAAACTACAGTGAGGTATCACCTCACACCAGTATGGATAGCTGCCATCCAAAAGACAAACAACAACAAATGTTGGCGAGGCTGTGGAGAAAGGGTAACCCTCCTACACTGCTGGTGGGAATGTAAATTAGTTCAACCATTGTGGAAAGCAGTATGGAGGTGCATCAAAATGCTCAAAACAGACCTACCATTTGACCCAGGAATTCCACTCCTAGGAATTTACCCTAAGAACGCAGCAATCAAGTTTGAGAAAGACAGATGCACTCCTATGTTTATCGCAGCACTATTTACAATAGCCAAGAATTGGAAGCAACCTAAATGTCCATCGGTAGATGAATGGATAAAGAAGATGTGGTACATATACACAATGGAATACTACTCAGCCATAAGAAGTGGAAAAATCCAACCATTTGCAGCAACATGGATGGAGCTGGAGAGTATTATGCTCAGTGAAATAAGCCAAGCGGAGAAAGAAATACCAAATGATTTCACTCATCTGAGGAGTATAGGAACAAAGGAAAAAGTGAAGGAACAAAACAGCAGCAGAATTACAGAACCCAAAAGTGGACTAACAGGTACCAAAGGGAAATGAACTGGGGAGGATGGGTGGCTATGGAGGGATAAGGGGGGGGGAAGAAGAAGGGGGGTATTAAGATTAGCATGCATGGGGGGAGGGAGAAAGGGGAGGGTGGGCTGCACAACACAGAGATGACAAGTAGTGACTCTGCAACATTTTGCTAAGCTGATGGACAATAACCGTAATGTGGTTGTTAGGGGTGACCTGATATAGGGGAGAGCATAGTAAACATAGTATTCTTCATGTAAGTGTACATTAAAAATTAAAAAAAAAAAAAAAAAAAGAAAGAAAGAAAAGGGGGTTTACTCCTTACAGGATAAAACTGTTGGTAAATCAAAGATCAACGCATGCTTTAAATATCCTTAATGTTGATCACTTAAAGGGTGTCAGATGATCAGCTATGGAGGTACTCTTTTCTTATAATATTCCTTTCTCTTAATTTAAAAAAAAAAAAAAAAGCAGTTACTGTGTGCTGACCTCCAATGAGTTCTGCACAGTGGTATAGAGGGCATGTCAAAGTGTGGGCAAAGGGTCTGTTTGTTTCTATGCAGAAGATCAAGGCCTAGCTTGGATACCCAGAAAATGAACTAAGATACGATATGAGGAGGAGCTTCCGGCATCAGCACTCTCTGGAGGACTCGTGCCGGGGGATAATCATCAAAAAGCCTCCACAGGGATCTGGGCGATGCTGCAGTTGTGGCTGCGTCCACCCCACCGTTTCCTGGATTTGCCATAGGAATGAGGAGGGAGATGTCTAGGCTGGCATGTGCATACAGTGAGACAACGAATTTGACCGGATCTGTACTGTTGGAACTCAACCAGGAGTTGGGAGGGGTGCAAGTTGTAGCACTCCAAAATCTCATGACTATAGACTATCTATGGTTAAAAGAACATATGGGATGTGAACAGATCCCAGAAATGGGTTGCTTTAATTTGTCTGATGGTTAAAGTACAGTTGGACAATATCCATCATATCATAGATAAATTTTCACAAATGCCTAGGGTGCCTAAATGGTTTTCTTGGCTTCACTGGAGATGGATGGTAATTATAGATTTGCTTTGTTTATGTCACCGTATTCCTATTATGTTAATATGTGTGTGCAAATTAGTTAGTAGTTTAAAACCTATACATACTTAAGGTACTATACAAGAAGATATGTCAAAGAAATAATCAATCCTCCCATGTTTCCTTCATATGCTACATCTATAGCTTTTCTTCTTCCTTCCTAATTACAACCCTTAAATAGAATTCGTGCCTCATATCGAATTTACCGAGTATCATAATTCCTCCAGGTGGTAAAGATACCTCGAGACAAGTGCTGGGCATAGAAGCCACAAGGCATAAATCTGCAAAGAAGTAAAAAGCTAACCTTTGCAAACAATATGGCTTCTCTCTCACTTACCAACTTTACATTTCCCTATATGGCCCCGGAAGATGACTGGTTAGCCAGAGACGTGTAAGATTCCTCAAGGGAGGAACAATCTAAGACAGGCACAGTCGCAGGGGGGCCATCAGGTGAGAATTTGGGGATCAACAGAGGTGAGGCTCAGAACCTCACCCCCCCTGCTTTGAGAGAAATCTTCTGCATCCGTGGATGTCTTGCTGCCCTTGTCTAGCCTGGATTAATACTTAGTCCATAGGCACACACCTGATCATCTGATCATCTACATTTGCCCTCTTACAGCACTAAACTATGTTTTCTACCTTTATCTTGCATCTACCTACCACTTCAGCATTTTATTAAAAATAATAATAATAAAGAGAGAAATGTATCCACATATAAATCAAGTATAAAAATCAAACGAATATTCATATTTGAACTGATTGTTTATAGTTCATAATGCATGATCAAAACCAAAAGTTTCTGTGATGACTGCCCTTGTACTGTTCCCCATGCAACTTATTCACTATTTAAGAATTTGTTCTCCATGTAAGAACTTGTTCGTTATACTTCAGAAGATTGGAGACTGACAAAAATTTGGCTTGGGGTGGATTAATGATTGTGCATTGAGCATTAACTCCCCTATACAGAATTTTATTGTTGTTAACAACCATTTGATCGATAAATATGAGATGCCCTCTCAAAAAACAAACAAACAAAAAAAAAAAGTACAGACTTCCAATTGTAAAATAAATAAGTAACCGGGATGTAATATATAGCATAAGGAATATAGTCAAAATATTATAACAACTTTGTATGGTGATAGCTGGTAGCTAAAATTATCATGTATATAAATGTTGAATCACTGTGTTGTACACCTGAAACTAATGTAATACTGTGTGTCAACTACCCTTCAATAAAAAATAAAAAAATAAAAAAAAATAAAAAAATAAAAAATAAAAATAAATGAATATGGCAGAGGATCTGGCAGGAAGTCGCTGGGAGGGCTGTAACAGAGACCTGGGGTAACGGCGGTTCACATGGGATGGAACTGGGACCCGGACCCTGATACTGCCCTTGTTCCTGGCCATCAAATGCATTTTCTGCCCAAGGGGAGGCCTGGTCCCTCCCCTTAAAGGCATTACCCAGACTCCCTGCATGGCTTCCCCCTCACCTCAGGGCAGCTGGAGTTAGTCATCTGGCTGTGGTCATGGGACCAGCTACACAAAGAAGAGGAAAACGGGCCTGTGGTGCAGATGGCACCTACAACAGGTGGACGACAACGCTGTCAGTGTGACCATTGCACTTTTTTGTGGGCACTTTTTTAAAGAACTATTTTTGGAAAGAACTTAAGCCCCACAAGAGGTTGTAAGAAACAGAATTTCCATGTACCCTTCTTCCAGCTCTCCCCAGTAAAAACACCTTCTAGAACAGAGCACAAAACCAGGGAACAACACTGCCACAGAGCTGATCTGGGTTTCACCAGTTTTTATGTAAACTGGCATAGTTCCTAAAATAAGTAGTTTGCTCTGTGCTGGGGGATCTTACCTAATTTTGGGAGGTCAGCTACTCACCTGTCAAGCCTTTGGGCAAGCATTTTTCCTCTAAGGAAGCATTTCTTGTCACCTCCTGCCCCGACTTTTGGTGGCATCTACTCTCTCTGCTGATGTCCATCACACCGCCCCCTGCTCCTGCCGCTTGCCTGTCATGCCCCATGGTGTCTGCCCTCTTTGCAGGCAGGGGGCTGGGATCAGGGGTGGTGACTCCTCTGTGAGCGGGTCCTCTCAGCATCTGGCCTAGGGCCCGGCACCTTGGAGTGATGAGTCATTGTTGCTAGAGTGAACGCAGAGGCATCTAGGTGAGGAGCTGGTGTCGACGTGCAGATTGCCCACTGTGGGCCGGGCTCTGCTTGGCTCTGCACCTCATCCTTGCCCATCTTCCCGTGACTCTGCAAGAAGCTGTTCTTTTGACCATCTTAAGAATGAAGAAATGGTGGCCCAGATTAATTAAAGAGTTTTTTTACAGTGGTAGAATTAGGTACTGATGAGGCTGTGGAATGAATTCTGTCTCAGACAGTTTTTAAGGCCAAGGATTGATTGACAGCCCTGAAATGAGATAATTGCAATGTATTAGGAATTGCTAGAAAAATACAGGAAAAAAGGGAAAGGTCAGTGTTGAACCACAGAGATTTTCTTGTTGATGTATTGATCTCTGTTTGCCATTCCAAAGAGGATAATTACGCCACTCCAGCTGAGATGGGGGATGGGTTTCGCATTGGAAGGCCAGGGTCTTCTAGGACAATCCTGGGGGCATGAGACGTGCTCTTGGTGACAGGGAAAGTTGACTCTCACCTGACACTCAGAGAAGCACTGATGGAAATGAGAAAGGGGTCAGGATGAGGCTGGGGGAGAATGTCACCTGGCTCTTGGGGCTGGGACCCAGATGTCCCTTTGGAGGGCCAGTCCTGCTGCCCTCTAAAGGGAAGTGCCAGGCCCGGTCACGGGAGACTTGGTCAGTGACTTCCATGAGAAAGAACGACTGGGCTGGACTTGACCACGCAGGCCAATGCAGACAGGGGCCCTGGAAACGTCCAGACCCTAATTGTGGCTTTGTCCCTTAGCCCTTTGGGTCTTGGAAGTATTGTGTTGTCCCATCTTTTAGGAAAGGGGTAAGAGGTATCCAGGCTTGTCTGCTGAGTCACAGTGCTCACATGAGCACTGAGTTTATAGCCTGTAATTCACTGAATTCCCCTGGCAAGCCTGTGAGTTGGGCGATAATATCGCTGTGCCCAGCACAGCTGGGGGCCAGGAAGGTTCACATCGTCCGAGGTACACAGCTGGTGATCCCTGGTGTGAGGATTTGCCCACCCTCAACCCAAAGCCTTGGCTCCATCCACTGTGCCAGGCTGCCTCTCCCCTACAGCGGCCCCACCGCTGCACGGGTCCTCGTGGCCTAGGTGGAGCCACCTGGGCACGCGCTCATTGCTGCTACCACCTGGAGCCCAGGGAGGGCATGGGGAGCCCGGGGACAGAATGACCGATGGGAGGCTGCCAGTTCTCCAGCAGAAAAGCCCAGTACCACCGACTCTAGATAGTTCCTGTGAGTAAAGCATGAACATTCTTGCAGGGCCAAAAGTTAACCTGTTTAGCTCCTCTTCAAAACGGGACCAACCTCACCTGTCCTCTTTCCCCACAGGGCAAAGTGAATGTGGACTTTGCCCGTGCTTTGAAAACAATGCGGGGGCTGCCCTTCAGCAAGCAAGCTGGGGTGGGCACTGGTGCTGAGTGGAGTGGGAAGTTTCTCAGACTGCAACAGGGCTTGTGTCCTTGCTTAGGGACATTTCCCCCGCAGTTTCCTGAGGCAGGACAGAGGTGAAAGCTTCATTTTACTTCTGCTTAACCATTCCCAGCCCTCACCGGTGGGCCTCAGGCTCGAGTCCTACCTGTTTAATATCTCCTGCAGCGCAGCATGGTTCCTGTGTATTAGCTTGATTAAAGACTAATTTTCTAGCTCTCAAGGTGGAGCCCGGCTCAGATTGTCTTCTGTCCCTGTGTGTGAGTTATACAGATGCGTCAGACCACAGACTACGTAGAAGCAAGCTTTCAATGTGGTTCCCCCACCGGCCTGCTGAGCCCAGGTGTGAGGACAGGAGAGTGCCTTGAGGGAGCAGGTGTGAGGGCCTGGGCTGCTTAATGCCCCTGGTCTCCAGAGGGCTGAGCAGTGGGACTCCCCAACCAGTGTGCGACCCCAGGCTGATGGCCACTACTGGAAATGAGGCCCTGGTACCCGAAGCCACCCTCTCTACTGTGGGTCACTGTCTTGCCAATGGGTTTCAGCCCTGGGCAAGTTCACTATGGATTCAGTGTGACCAAAGAAAACGACAGCAAAATGTTCTTGGGGTGAAAGGGTTATACCCAACTTTATTTCCAGGTGGAAGGTCAGTCACTAAAATCCCTTTCACTCAGAGCGAGTGAGTCTGCATGCAGGAAGCCCGTCTCTGCTTCTGGGCCCCTCTGTCTGCACAGCCGTCCTCCGGGCCTCTGCACAGTCGTCCTGCACAGCTGTCCTCTGGGCCTCTGTCCTCTGCTCTCCTGCAGCCTTGCAGCACCGCCACCGTGTCATGCCCAGAGCAATGGGTGGAGCTCTTTTTATAGAGTCAACAGCCATGTAGTGCCCACAGGTGTGCAGTGAGCTAGTCAACCACGGACAGGTGAGAATCCTGGCCACAGGAACTCTCATTTTATCCACAGTCACTTCCATCCACCAGCCCTATAAAGGGTCTGCAGCTCTGGCCCTCTGAGGACAGGCTGGTGGCTTGTATTTTCTGTAGGGGCTCCAAGGTTTTAATAAAGTGGAATATGCACATGCCTCCTAGAGAGGAGCTGCACCCTTGTTCTCATCCACGGGACAGCGGCATGGGGCAGGTGGGACGTGTGTACAGCCATGTGCTCCCTCCCTAGCTCACCTCCCTCCTCCAGACCCTGCAGGAGCCCTTTTCTGCACTTGGAGCAAAATCCAAACTCCTGCCTGGCCTACAGATCCTGCCTGATGAGCCCCCTTTTTCTTTCTTCCCTGCTCCAGTGCCTGTCACTTCCCAGCCACAGTGGCCTTCGGGCAGGTCCTCAGACTTGCCACGTTCTTTCTTGCCCTCAGGACCTGAATCAGGCTCTTCCTTCTGCTTGGAATCCCCTCCTTCCCTCCCTGAATCACCTTTCCGTTTTTACCTTAACTTTCCTGTCTGGCCACTCATTCCTCACAGAATTCAGCCCACCCTTCTTTCCCTTCCCAGCATCCCTCCCAGTTTGAGACGATTTTCCTGCACTTGTTTAGTATCTGTCTCCCCGACTGGCCTGAGGCTCTGTGAGAGGGACCCCTAGGTCCCCACTGGCTTGGGCCACGTGTGGCTCTTAGCAGGTGCTCAGGAATAGTTGGTGATCGAATGTCCCTGGGAGGCACTGGCACTGCCCAGGGCAGGTGCAGAGGGAGGACTTGGAGCTGCCCAGACCACAAGGAGCCACCCTTCCTGGAGCAGGTGGGTGTGAGCTTGTTAGTGGAGGGGCGGGACCCGGACACCAGCGTGCTCATGACCGTGAGCATGCACACAGGTCTCTCCCACGCTCCCTTCCTTCATTTTAGGAACAGCCTGGGGCAGATAGGGCCGTGGACCACCATGAGGAAGGAGCCCGGATTTAGGCTGCCTGTGGGCGCCCCCTGTGGGACTTTGGGCCCGCCCCGGGGCCTGTCGTTGGGCAGCACCACCTCCCCCTCGAGGTGCAGCACAGCTGCGAATAGTCAGCGCTTACCTCGCATTGGCTGGGCACTCACAACACCTGGTCCTCCCTGCGTGAGCGCCCAGTCAGCCTCCAGTCAGCCTCCATCTCACGCTTTCCTTTTTCCTTCGGGTTTCTTGGACAGTTTGGAGTCTTCGTTCCAGGAAGTAATCGATGAGGCCCAGCATTTGTAATTCTCAACACAAAAACACCCAGATTGCAGGTTCGTGTGCAAAGGGAGGCTTCCTGCCTGGCTGGGGGGTCTTTTGAGCCAGAGGAATCAGGTGACGCAGGGCCTCAGTCCTCACGCTCTCTCCCTGCTGGCCTCCAGGGTCAAGGCCACAGGCCCCAACCATCTGAGAGCAGGATGGCCTTCCTCTGCGGCTTTTTATGTTTGGGGAACAGGGGTTCAACATGAAAGAAGGGAGGGGTTCTTTTGGGCTGTGTGTTAGGAGCACAATCCCTCTGAGTCAGGCGGTGGCCGTTTCTGCCAGGAAGGAGGTTTTCCTCCCTCACCTCTGCTCCTCGGGGAGGCGAAGGGGCTTAGCTGAAAGGAACTTAGTGGCCACAAGGGGAACTGCGGTCTCCTTAAGCTTCCTTTGGAAGGCGGGACCTGGGGTGATTCTGCCCCAGGGCGGGGCAGGAACAGGAGGAGGGAGGGGTGGGCCTTCCAGCCCTGCTGAGGTTGGTGCTTCCCCTTCATCTCAGTCCCAGAACAGCTGTAGGAGGTGAATATGGCTCTCCCCATTCTACAGGTGAGGAAAATGTCCAGAGGGGTCAAGTCGCTTGCCTGAGGTAACTCACAGAGCCGCGTGTTTCACAGTGAAGCCCCTCCAACCCCAGCTGGAGTTCTTCTGGCTGTGCTGTGCACAACAGAAAAATCAGTGACTACTGCAGACCTACTGCGTGTGAGAGTCAGAAATGACAGGCTCACCCCTGCTCCCATCCTGGCGCTCACCTCCCGACTGGAGTCTTCATCTCACTTGGTCCCCAGGCCAACCTGGGGTGCAGGTAGTGTGATCCCCAGTGCAACAGACAGTGGCTCAAAGGGGTCCAGGGACCCACTTCTGAGTGGGATTTGGGCTCTGTGGAGGGTGATCCCTGGGAGTGCTTCAGAGGCAAAGAGGGCCCAGGTCACTGTTCTGATCCAGGTGGGCCAGAGGGTGGAGGGGCTCAGGGATGCTTTCAGCCGCATGTAACTGAAGCCCGGCAGCTTAACCAGGCATCGCGTTTTCCCTGTACCAGGCGGTAGCCGGCAGTCTGGAGGCGGTTGTGGCACAGTTCCGTAGCTTTGCCCCCATTCCTGCTAACTTCCATCCTAACGTCTGTCACCTGATGTTTGCAGGATGGTTGCTGCTGTTCCGGGTGCCAGACCCATCTTCACGCAGAAAGCAAGGGAGAAGGGGCAGCAGTGGCCGTTGCTTCCCTTTATCAGGAAAAGAGCCTCCCCAGAGGCCCACCTAGCAGACTTCCCTTACGACCCGGTGGTCCAGACGGAGTCACCCAGTCCCCTCCAGCTGCGAGGAAGACTTTCAGGCCCTGGGCTGGGCTGGACACCGGAGGGAAATCCAGAGGTGGTAGGCTCACTCCCGCTCCCACAGGACTCACCGCTTAGGGGAGGTTGTAAAAGCTGAAGGTCCTCAGGCCTCCCGCCCCAGGAGGAGACCAGGCTTTGTCTTGTAGAATCCAGAAGGCCTGTGGGAGAGGATGTCTAAGCTGGGCTCTAAAGTGAAAGAGTGTTAAATCTGTGACTATTAAAGGCCGCTAATTGTTCAGTTTGTGATTACACTCTTCCTGTAAGACAGCTGGTCCTGAATATCCCCCTGTTGTTAGCTTAGGACTGTCTGTTACCTGCACAGGGCAGCTCGACATTTAACTCCTGCCTCCTCCCTGCCCACCCTGGGGGAGGCCCGTGTGTGCTGCCTGGTGTTGGAGGTCACCTCCTGAGTCATCAGGGCCCTGGGAGGAGGCCTCATGGCCGTTGGCAGCAGTGATGGGAAACACAGTGCTCGTTAGGGTCAGCGCAGTGGGCTCGGTGTCAGGAGAGCCAAATGACTTCCATTGTTTCTTGGCTGCGGCAGGTCTGGGCGTCTCTCGATTTGTCACTCCTCCCCTCTAGGCCTCGCTTGCTTGTGTTACATGACTTGGGGGCATCATTCCGCTTCCCTTCCAGCTGTCTGACTGAGGAGGTGGCTTGAGGTGTGATTACTTAGCAGACGTTAGCATCACATATTCCATTTATAGAGCAACTCACGGCCTCTCTCTGTTGAATTGCATCTGTGATTTCAGAGGTGGGTGGCCGGTGCCAGCATACCCATTTCAGAGGTGGGGAAGCTCAGGAGGACTCAGGGTAAGTGGTGCCCACGGCTACACAGGGGGTAAACAGCCTGGCTGGGACTAGGACCAGGAATCTTTCTTGGCATTGTGGAGCTGGTGTTCTGTGTGACAGGCATCAGGACTGAGCCGTGGAGCAGGGCCGCCTAGAGCTGGTGTGAGAACTGCCTCTGCCCTCTCAGTGCTTCTAATTAATTGCAGGTTTTGTGTGTGGTTCTGTCTGGGAATCGCTCATACATACGAGATCACAGCCCAAGGGTGGGAGGAAGCTGCGCATCCGATGTCCGAATTATGTACGGGCACTTCACATGCAGTTAATCTTCCTTGCCATCGCTTAACCCCAGCACTGTGCTGGGCATGAGGCCATTGTAGCAGATGCTGGTGCTGTGGCCATCAGAGCCTTGGCAGCCCAGGGCTTTGGCCAGGTCAGGGTCATGTGTCTGCTGGTTGCATTGGTTAATGCCAAATAGTAGTAGCCTGCCGACAGGAGCAGGTGATGGGCCTGCCTGGTGTTCCACTGCCTGTGGAGCCAGGAACTGGAACATTCATATGCTATTCCGGATGAATTGCAGCATCCCAGAGCTAGAAGGATTCCAGAGGATCAGCTGTCTAACGTCCTCATCTCATAGACGCAAACTGGATGTGAAATGCCTACAGCCCCTTGCCAGTTAGTGGCTGAACCAGCTGTGGACACGCATCCTCGTCTGTGACTTGTCCTCACATCACACAACTTTGCTTTTATCATTTCCTCATTCTGCATCTCCCAGCCTGCTGGTGACGTTGTCTCCAGGGCCAACTCCATGCAGGTCCCAAGTTGCAGCATATGAAGTGACTCATTTGTTCTCAGGTGACAGAAGCCAGCCGGAGCCAGCTTCAGTAAAGTAGGGAATGTCCTGCTCTCACAGCCCCAGTGTCCAGGGCCCCATTGCATTTAGGAGGCCCTGGGTCCTCAGGATCAGCTGTCTCTAGGTCTCCCTTCTCCGGGCTCTGCTAGGGGAAGAGGAACAGGGTGAAGCTGGGTGAAGCCCGTGACTTCTGGCCAAGCTGGGCAGCACCTGCTGAGACTTTGTCTCTCCAGTGAGAATCTAGAGAATGTTGATTTTGGGGGTAAAATACTAAGCCAGCATGCAGCCCTGAGGGCCCACTGTGGGGCTGGGAAGCCAGATCACCTGGTAGTTAGGGTTGTGGGTCCTGGTGTCAAATGGCCTGCATTCTGATCTGTGTCTCTGTGTTTCTTTATTTACAAATTGGGTTTGAGTGTAGCACGTGCTTCGTGTGATTGTTTGGAGACAATTTATGCACAGTTTCACCGGCTACCAGCTGTTATTAGCTAAGTCATTTAACTTCTTGTTTTTTTCCACGTGTAAAATCGGGGATGACATCACCAGTTCCGTGAAATAACTCATTGGTTTCTTTAATACAGCCAAGCCCACACTTAGCCCTCAAGGTTGGCAGTGGATGGAAAATAGCCACGTACGGGGAAAAGCTAGAACCCAAGGCCTTCTCATCGGCCTTCCCCTTTAGGCCTGCTCGCTGTCACACTGAACCCCATGCCTCCTCTGGGGGCACTGGGTCCCCTTTAATGCTCTCAGCCCTGCTGTGGACTCTGCTTCACAGGAATACATCTGAGACCAGGCTGGAGCGGTTAACAGGGCTTGTCTGCATGTTGGGGTATGGGATCAGTCACCTTTCCCGGGAGGAGGAAACACCTGAAAACTTCCCCAGAGAAACCGCGGTGATCCTTGGGACAGAGGCCTCTGCCGTCTCGCTCTGCAGCCTCACTGGGGGAACACGGGCTCCAGGCACAGCAGGACCCTAGTTGCCTTGCTGTGTGACCCAGAGCAGATTATTTAACTTCTGTGAGTCTTAGATTGCTCATCTGATAAACAGGAATGGCGACAGCATGCACCTTGGGGGCTGTTGGGAGGGCCGACTGCAGTGAAGTCTGTGAGGTGCCCTGGGGAGTGCCCGCCTGCAGTAGGAGCCTCTGATGTTCGCTGTGCCCAGGGCTGCTGTGCTGCATCTTCAGCCTGGGGTCTCCCACAGCCCTGCCAGGGCCTTTCCACATCAGCTGATGTGCTTCCCACAAAAACATGGATACTCGGGTTCCCCCCACCCCCCGAAGATTCTGGGTTAGCTAGGCTGTGGTGCAGTCTGAGCTTTGGCTTCTTGGTTGTTAGTTTTTTTTTTAATAGCTGCCTATGTGGTGCTAATGTATAGTGCTGCCTGGATGAGACGTTACCCTACTGTCTGCTGTCATCTGCTCTGTCCCCGCATGGCTGAGGCCACCTTCCCCCACTGTGTGGCTCCCTAAGCTCCCTCACCACTTCGGCTCTAGCAGGGCGGAGCCACTTCTGGTTTATTTCTACCAATCTGTGAAACTGTGGGGTCAGATGATTCTGGCACGGGAGTCTTTGACCTTGTGGGGGAGGAGCAGTGCCACCAGTGTTGTTTCCTCTCGCTGGGAATCCTGTCCTGCAGAGGGATGGAGTCTCCTTCACAGCCCCAAGGAGGAAGGTGGTTCTTCAGTTTACACAGGGTCACGGATCTGTGTGGCTTCAGGAGCCAGGCCAGTAGATCCACAGACAGGGGTAGGGGCAGCAGAATAGGACATGCTGTGTCCAAAGAGGCTCAGGGGAGTTTTTCCTGGTCTCTGCTGCACAGCACAGGCTGTGTGTGTGCGTTGGGGGTGGTGGTGGTTCTGCGTCACCAAATGGACTCGTGCTGTAACAGCAGCAGGGTGGTGGCCCAGGTTTCTCACTAATGCCTGGGTGAATACTGCTGTGGAATGTACTATCTCTTTATGAGTGTCTGCTAAGTTAGCTGTTTTGCAATGAAGAGCAGTTAGCCCTGATTTCTGTGGCTTCACATTTATCTGACACTATCTGGTTAACACTTGTATTCCACTTGTCCCTTAACCCAGACCCTTCACTGGGATTCCTGTGCTGAGGAGGGAAGCATGGTTTGTAGACTGGTCAGGATTTAGGTCGTGGTAATGATAATTAGGAATTTGTCTCCTGGGCCTTTCTTCGTAAAACAGTTCAGCATATAACTAGCTCTTCTGTGCACACTGCTAGAGAAGAGGCCAGCTTCGCATATGATGGCTAAGCAAGCCAGTCTGTGCCCTGTGACAGCATCTGGGGAGAGCAGCTGTCTTCTAGCCTTCCTCTCAACCCCCTGCCTCATTCCCCAAAATGTGTTTTTCAACTATGTAATTTGTTAAAATATTTGAGGTGAATATGGCAAAAGGAAGAATTGACTGTGCTTGGTGGGGGGGGGGTGAAGACATAGATTCTACCAAACACATTTCACTCTTTCATGAGATGCAGGGATTTTAAACAACTGTGTCTCTTCACTGTGGAAAACATCCTGGCAGTTCTGTGAAGAGTGAAATAGTATCACATGACCCCACAATTCCACAGTTTACCCAGAAGAACTGAGAATAGGGACTCCAACAAGCACATGAATGCAAATGTTCATGGCAGCAGTATTCACAGAAGGCGGAGACAGCCCCAGCGTCCACCAGTGAGTGGATGGATGGATGAACACATGTGGTCTAGCCACACGTGGAATAGCATCAGCCACGGAAAGGAAATAAAAGAGCTGAGACAAGCTATGCTTTGGAAGAACCTTGAAAACACTATGCTAGGTGCAAGAAGCCAGACCCAAAAGGTCACATACTGTAGGATTCAGTTTATGTGGCATATCTGGAATAGGAAATGCCATGGAGACAGAACCAGATTAGTGGCTGCTGGGGAGGGGAGCTGGGGGAGACCCTGCCTCACAGGTGTGCGGTTTGCACCGGGCTGGCGGAGAGCCCGGAACAGGGCAGAGGTGCTGGCCGCACAGCACTGAATGGACTAAATGCCACTGAACTGGCTTTAAAGTGGGTAATTTTATGTTATGTGAATTCCTCAAGATGTTGATTAAAAAAAAAACAACTATGCCACTCCCTCCAACCCCTTCCCTCTTCTTACTGGCCAGATAAGTCACTTGGTTCTATTTCGTCTCCTTGAAGCAACGTTTAAAACTGTTTCTGTGTTTGGTCCTCATGGCTACATCCTTAAATCTAAATGATGTGCTGGGACCTCCTTGTCTTTTTAGAGATAAATGGAGAGACTGCTTCTTGACTCCTTGAGAAGAAAAAAATATATGTGGAAAAGCATGAAATTGAAAGAGACCACTTAGTAAATGTATGTAATTATCGAGTCACTGTGCTGTACATCTGAAACCAATATAATACTGTGTATCAACTATATTCTGATAAATGAGTGAAAAAAATAGGCCCCCCCACCCCTCCATACTCCTAATTTGACAGTTTCCTGTTTACACAGGTGCTGTCTCAGAGGCTTTTCTGCGTGGGGCAAGGCAGGGGTGCTCCGGCCTTCTCTGGTCCCTGAGTCTGTCACTTGGAGGTTCCTGGGAGCTGCCCTGGGGGCCTAGCTGCTGCTGGTCTTCACCTCCTGAGGTCTCTGCCCTGCAGCCCCTTCCGTCTCGACACTTCTGTCATTCTCTGATCTGGAACAGAGAGCTGATTTTTTAAAAAAGACGTTGTGCTTGTCCTGACATTTCCAAACTAACCTGTGGTCAGGAGCTCGGACTTTAGGGCAGGGGGTCGCACAGTGCTGGCCCGTCCTGTGATCCACTGGGTCTGCTTGGTCAGAACCTTTGTGAAGTCAGATTTGTATAAGAAAGGTGGGTGCTGGCTTCTCTCGATGCATCGGACACGTTGATGGCAGCCCGCATGCACCCCTGCATGGGACAGTGGACTGGTCGCAGGGTCTGCTGCCTCGGCAGGGCATGTCCTCCCCGCTTCCAGCTGTCCCCAGGTCCCTCTGGGAACTTCCTTGTGTTCACTGTCATTACTTGTGAGGCTCTGCCTGCATTTGCTTTTGGGACACCTGCCTTAAGGTTTGCACTATGTTACTATAAACAAACACTGTGTGTGTGTGTGTGTGAGAGAGAGAGAGCGAGAGAGAGAGCAAGCACATGTGTGTGTGTGCACACACAAGAATGAGCAAAGAACCTAAAAACTACATGTTTGGAAGACTGAAAGATCTAGAAGTTTATTGAGATATTGCCAACTATTTTTCTTCTGTCCCTTGTGATTTTCTTATATTTCTCACTCTGCTGCCATGGGTTCCTCAAGCCTTTTCTTTTCCAGGTTATGTAGAAATAGTAGTTTCAAAGCTTGGTGGATGATGGGAGAGCAGGATTTAATCAGATTCCTGATTTTCCAGAGGAGGAGGACAGAGAAAGGTCAGGACAGGCCGTACACTGGGAGTTGGTGTGAGTCCTGAGGGAGTGGGCACCCTGGGTTAGGGGGAGCACAGGTCAGGGCAGGCTTCCAGGGGAGCCAGACGGAGTGTGGGTCCTTGCCCTGCTGTGTGTCCTGGGGCACGTCACCACCTGTCTCTGGGCCTTTGCTTTCTCATCTGTATGATGTGGAGTAAACCTTGCTTCTCAAGGATGTGGCAGTTAATGAGATGGCATGTTTAAAGTGCTTCTCACCCTCACCTGCTGAGCAGACAGAAAACAGTGCGTGGTAGCTACTGACCATCTGAGCACAGGGAACATATCTTGGGCATTTTTTTCCTCCATTTTTCAGAGTAGGAGCCCCGGGTGGGCAGGGGAAAGGGAGAGGCAGGAGAGCAGCACCAAAAGCTGGAAAGGGCCGAAGATTGATTTTTAAAAGTTACATTTTAGAGCTTAACAGTTTATCCTTTCTCTTGGAGATAAAAGAAAAGGGAGTGGGTAGGCAGAAAAAGATATAAAAAGCAGTATGTTAAGTTCAAAAAATGATGGTGTAGGTTAAGTATATCCACAGAAGGGCATTTTTTATTTGTGGGCGTGTGCCCGCATAAGTGCTCTCTTTAAATATAACAGGACGGGCCCCAGGGGAGTGTTTGTAAGGCTCTTTGAGGTCTTTGGGAAAAGATATATATAAAGCTAGAGAATTAGTACACAGCTCCATGCATATGTGTGTGAGAGAGTGAGTGTGTGTGTGCGCTTCTGCATGCGCGAGCCATCCAGATGTAGCTGTCTAGTTACCACGGTTTTCCCTTTTTTATTTTGAAAAGGGAGTTGAAGATCAATTGATCTCGATAGTTCCCCCCCCCCCCCACTACCCCCGTGGCCTTTGATGGCTGACATGGGAGGTCTCTCCCCCACCCTCCAGGCACTGCTTCAGGACTTTATATCGTAACCTCGTCTACCCATAATCACTGTGTGAGTGGAGTGTTAGCTGTAATGGTGCCTGTGTTTCTGTTTGAGTTCCTGGGTGACGGGCTTGGTCCCTGCCCTGCTGATGTATTTGGAACCTGGATTCCTGCACTGAGGAGGGAGGCGTGGTCTTGTGGACTGGTCAGATTTTAGGTCATGGTAATGAGAAGTAGGAATTTCTCCCCTCTTTTCCATGTGTATCCATCCCGGAGAGAATTGGAAAAAGCTCAGTTTGCATCTGAATCCCTGTCACTAGGACAGGAAATCACAGCTGAGCATTTGGTGGTTAGCTTCCCTGGTGAGACCTTGAACTTGTTATTAAACACCATTGACATTTGTGCCTGGCCCTTCCCACGCTCAGTTGCTGGAGATGAGGGGCAGGTCTTAGCAGTGGGCCTCAGTTGGTTATTCACTTGTTTATTAATTTGCCTATTTATCTGGCCCTTGACTCATTCTACACGTCTCTCAGGCTCGCCCTGGCCAGGGGCTGTGCTGGGCCCTGGAGCCCTGGTGGCTTGGTGGGGGCGCCTCTATAGCTGCACCTGAGATGAACAGTTCACCGCAAAGGACAGAGCGCTGCTGTGGAAGTGCATACCTGTGTGGCGGGGGCTTGGGAAAGGGGACCGGATGAGCTCTCCTGGGCGTGTTTGCTGGGGCGACTCAGGACCTGCTCAGGTGGAGGACTCAAGGGCAGAGTATTATAGGGGCTCACAGGGGCCTGGGTGCCGCGTGGAGCTGGGCAAGAGCTGGGGTGGCCATTACTACGTGCCCGCCTTGTTCCTGTGGCTGCACTCTCTCAGCAAGTCACCCTCAGTGAACCGTCTTGGTTACCTTTGTACAGCAGGAGACCCAGTCAGCCAGTGGCAAGTTCACTGAACCAATAGGATTCTTTTCTGAGTGGTGTTCCTCTGTGGCTTTGCCCCAGTGTCAGGCTGCAGGGCCCTGTGGCGGCTTGTGCTTGACTTTTCAGATGCCAGCCTCTTTGCAGATCTCAGCACTTTCTCTGCACCACGTGGGCTTGGAGGGGTTTTCCTCGCTCTTCTCTTTGGTGGGCTGCCGCTCTGTGCCTGCATCTCATTTGCCCTTGGCCAGGCCTCTGCACCTGGTGACCAGAAGCTGCAAACTGTCCTCAGCTTGGCTTCCCGCAGATAGATTCTGGAGCAACTTAGAACCATCTGCTCTCAGGCTGGATGCGCCAGCTCCATCCTCCTTATCCCCACTCAGCCTGTGGCCCATCCCCGCTTCTAGAAGACTGTATGATTCTCACTTCGAGTCAACCAGCCGCCCTACATCTCACCAGGTGCCATGGGGTGTAGGGGGAACGCCTGTGGAGGGAGCATCTGTGAAGAGGGGCATGGATAAGACAGGCGGGCCTCCTGGCTTGCACGTCCACCACAGCCAGTGGGTGAGGGAGTCACAGAAGAGGTGATTTCTGAGCTGGAACTTGGAGGAGGCCCAGAGTTAGGGAAGCACCCAGGACTTCCAGGCCCTCAGAGTACCTGTGACAAGGCACAGAGGCTAAAGAGCAGGAGAGTGGGTTTGATGTGGTGGGAGACGAAGCAGAGAGGTGCGGAGGGGCCAGTGCAGTGCTGTGGTGCACGCGGCCTTTGGGCATCTGCTGGGGAGCAGTGGAGGTGAGCCCTGGGTGGAGGTGCGGCCGTCTCTGGGGAGCTGGTGAGGGTGGAGGAAGAAGGCCCAGTGCAGGAGGCTGAGTGGGGACAGCAGGAGGACCAGAAGCAAAGCTGAGGAGTCCTTTGGAGCTGTGGGGAGGGATCTACAGTGTGGAAGCCGCAGCTGCTTGAATGCCCTTTCCCATATGTTAAAGGCAGTGTGCAGTCTCTTACTGGGGGCTACCAGCAGGCCCCGCAGAAGGGCATGAGTGTCTGGCAGGCCATGCACCTAACCACAGAGCCACCTTCAGCCCTGGAGTGGAGAAGGCTGTCAGTCAGACGTAGATGGGAGAGTTGCTCTATGTCCTAAGATAGGGCTGGCACACCTTTTCTGTAAAGGGCTGGATGGTAACTGTGGTAGGCCTTGCAGGCCCCTTGGTCTCTGTCAGAACAGCTCAGCTCTGCCGCTGTAGTGAAAGCAGCCATATACAGTATAAAAATGGATGAGTGTGGCTGTGTTCCAGTAAAACCTTTGCAACTCCTGTCCTATGATTTCGGCAATATTAGTCTCATTTTTCCAGCTGAGGTAACTGAGAGGCAAAGAGATTGTCATTTGCCCAGGTCCCAGAGCTGAGACAAGGGGGTTCTGGGATTCAATTAGAAAACATGTGTTCTTTCCACTCTGGTTGTTTACTGCCCTAAAGACCTTAAAGTTTCCACAATGGGCCAGTTTTTTGTTAGACTGGCCCTCGGTATTCAGGAATTTAAAAAAAACAAAAAACCAAATTATTATTTCTTTAATGGACTTGTTCTGCAAGGTAGCATAAAGGTTGCTTACATATTTATATAGTTTTTACTTCTACATTGCCCATTTAAATAACTCCATTTGAAATTTATTTTGATACATAGCAGAAACAGAGATATAGGTTTTATTTCTTACTCCCAAAATGGTGCCTTCCTAGCAACACTTATGGATGAATCCATCCTTTTCACAGTGATGCCAAATGCTGCTCTTTATCACAGATCAATTTCTTACTGTTAAAGTTAACATTCTCCTGTGTACCTGACGGATGTGCTGTTTGGTTATCTGAAGCCAGGCCAGGGTTTCCAGTTGGATGGTCCTTTGCCTTTTTGAGCCTTAGGAGAGGGACACCCAGTGAAACTCTGAGGGTCGCAGTGCAGAAATTCTGCTCTGCTGTCACTTGAAATGTGTGCTGTGGCAGGTAATAAAGAATAAGGAAACCACAATGATGGATACTGAACAAATAATGGGATGTGTGGTGCTGGGGAGAAGAGACAAAATTGCAGGTTAGGGAGCACCTCTGCCCGTGCATGTCACTGGCACTTGGAGAAATGCAGTATTTACGTGATATATGGAAATCAACCCCGACATCCTGGCTCTTCTGCCCAAGGAAAGTCAGCAAAGTGAATGCGTATAAATTTAAAGCCTGCCGAAAGAGTGATTTTTATATTTATTTATTTTTTGTGTCTGGGGTACTAACTCTTGGGCCATTTCATTTTTGACCATTACCACGAACATTCTGTGATGGCAGCATGGGGCTGGGGGGATAGCCTGATGGCCTTCTTTCTGTGATGGCTTTTTTAGGATTCCTAATTTCAGTACCCTACCTGTCTTTGCGTCCTCAGTCTCTGATGTGGATGCAGTTATAGGGGCGCAGTCCATGAGGGTGGAGGTGCTCTGCATCAGGGCCAGGTGGCAGGGAAGGCTGGATCAAGGGCATGGGTCAGGTCTGCATTGTTCATCCCACTGTTGCTCCTGGGGGACTTCTGTGCAGTGTGATTCGGGCCTCTTCAGGTCAGGCTACCATGGCTGTTTTTGTCACAAGGGCATTCGTATGTTTTCTGGAACTTTCTGGGAAACACTTCTTTAAGTTTACTTCTTTCTCTGAAATCTACAATTCTCAGCTGCAAAGTCTGAGTGGCAGGTTTGGGATCCCCACATGCCACGCCTAAAAGCCCAGAACCCAGACACTTGCTCAGCCTCCTCCAAGTGACTCCTCGCCCTCTGGGACTGACTTCTCACGTTGCCTGTGGTGATCTTGTTTGACACTTCAGAAAGTTCTATTATCTAGTCTGATGCTCTAGGACATAGATAGCATTTCAAAATTCCTTTTTATTTCCCAAGGTTGAGGCACACAGGAGCTCACCTCATAACTCCTGAAAATGTGCTCTGTTGAACCAACGTGTACTTAGGTAGTCACTGTTACCTTGTCCCTGTCTGCCTGCCCCCCACCGCTGAAGGGAAAGGTTCTCATTATTGTGATCAGTAACCTGTGTTGAATGCTTTCTATGTGCTGGGCATTGTTCTAAGCACTTCATTTACATTTTACTGAATTGAATCCTTACAACACTTGTATGAGGTAGGGACTGTTAAGATAAGGAAGTTGGTGCTCAGAGAGGGTGTGTATCTGTTCAGAGCTACCCAGCTGCTGAGTCAGGATCTGAACCCAGGTTCTGACTCCAGAGATTATGCTCTAAAATCCAGGACCCTGAGTCACTTCCCTGCCTTTGTTGCTGTGCGTACACCAGGCTGGGAACTTGATCCTTTCAACCTTCCTGCAGGGAACGTGGCAGCATCCCCATTTTGTATTTTGCAAAGGTGGAAGCGTGCTTGAGGTTAGTAAGTGGCTTAGCTGGGGTTAGGGCTCTGATGAGCCAAGGAGCCTATTGACAGCAGCTTTCTATGCATCCTGCTCCTGTCACTGGAATGGAAGCTACCAGAACCCCCACCTGACCACCTTCTTGCCCCTCACAGCTCCCCACTAAAAAGCACTTTATTTCTTTCTAGCTCTTGGTCCTGCCCAGAACTATTTCCACACTTTTCAGCCTAAGAGAGATTCTGGATGGTGACTTGGGTCCCTTCAGGACTTGTCCCAGTTTCTTGCTCTGTATTATTGAGCGCCCTCATCAGGTGGTTGTGAGAATTGAACAAGGCTTGTCTTGTGCTGACAGGTTGTGCATAGAAAGTGTTCACTATGCAGTGGCTGTTATGTTTGCTGTTAGTTTGGTAGTATTGTAGTTAGGTAGGAATAGTCTTTCTGCGTCTTTCATTTTGTATGACTTAGCCTTGACCGAGCACCCAGTGTGCGGCAGCTCTGGGGACCCAAGATGACTCCCTGTGCACCTTTACGGAGTTGTGAGTTAATTGCAGGAGACAGGCAGTACATTATTGCACGCTCTGCAGCTTGCTGAGGGGTAGGGAAATCAGGGACGGCTTCTAGGTGAGGTGCCTTTTCATCTGGGTCTGAATAGATGACTTTGGTTTAATCAGATTGGTAGTAGGGTGGTGAACATGAGAAAAGATGGGTTCTGGGCAGGAAATACATGCAGCAATTGTGGGTAGGCCAAAATAAGGCAGTTAAAGTCTCTCAGGAGACCCTGCAGGAAATCTTTGGGTCAGAGGCTGCTGGACCAGGCCGACTGCTGTCTCTGTATTGAGCCCAGGAGAGGGGTTGGTAAGAGCAGGAGGGTGCATGAAATAAACATCTCAGCCGAAGGAGCATGTTCAGAGTGGTGAAGTGCTCCCTCCAGGAGAGGCTTAGAGCCAGGGGACTGAAGGCCCCTGAGCATGGCGCTCCTGTCCTGAGCATCCCAGGGCACCCTGTGCCGACACTCCAGCGGTGGAGGGTGTCTGTGCTGTGCACGGGCCTCTGCTGAGCTCTCCTCCTGCTAGATCTGGTGCAAGCAGCTCGTTAGTGTAGATGAGACATGCGCGTGATGTGCCGTCACTGAGCAGAAGGCTGGCCAAGATGGGGTAATTTCTTTGATTAAGAGGCAATTTCACCAGGGGTTGGGGGCAGGGAGGAGGGAATAGGCAGAGCAAAGAGGATTTTTAGGGCAGCAAAACTACTCTACGATACAGTAATGGTGGATTCATGTCATTATACAATTTTCCAAACTTACATGATAAGTAACACAGAGTGAACCCTGATGTTGATTTGGGGGGTTGGGTTGGGTCAGCACGGGTTCATCAGTTGTAACAAATGTCCCTTCTGCAGAATGTTGGTAATGGGGGATGCTGTGCCTGTGGGGGGAGGGGAGCAGGGGGTATATGGAAAGTCTGTGTACCTTCTGATTTTGCTGTGTACCTAAAACTGCTCTGAAAAATAGTCTTTAATTAAGAAAAAAAGATTGCCTCTCTTAGGGACCTCATATTGCAATTATGAACATCCCATTCCCCCATAAGAAATTCTGGCCAGTTGAGAACTCTGTGGGGAAGAAAGCCTTGTAAGGAAATTCAGAATTCAAACAGGCCTTGAAGTAAAGGCACAGTTTCCCAAGTTTGTGTCCACGTTTCCCAGCCTATAGCCTCACCACCTGCACTGGGTTTCTTGAAGATAAGAACCAAAGAGATATTATCCTGTCTTCAATAATATATGAAACCTTGACTCTTTTTTTCTTTTATATGGCAATGGTATCATGAGAATCAATTACTGGCTTTTTTTGGGTTTTGTTTTTTAACAGCCTTATCAATGTTTTCAGTTAAAAAAATGTAACTGGAGCGTTATGATGAATTCTTCTAAATTGTTAATGCATCTGGCTGCCGTCTATAAGAAGCAGTGCCTTGACATAGCGCTGTCCCATCTGGTCTCTTCTCTGATGACAGTGCTCCAGAGAGTGGGGAACCAGGTGCTATTTGCCCCCTGTGCACCAAAGACAGGCTCACAGACATTGAGACGCTGGTCTGAGGCCTTGGTTCCCAGGTCCCTAGTTCCCTGGTCAAGTTCAGAATGTGGTCAGGCAGACTCTGTTTCACCGTAGGCAGATGTGAATGTGTATTGTCCCCCATTAAGAAATCCTCCATTAAAGACATTGCTTCCTTAGGTAGGTTGGGAGCTTGGCTCTCTGCCTGGGAAGGTACCTTGTGCCCAGTAGGTGCTCAGTAGATGTTTACTGAGGAATGAATGCGTGAGCTCTGGGCTGGAGTAACTGCAGGCAGAGCGTGGCCCAGGTAGGCAATGCACTGTGGCTTTATCTGTTTTGCATGCCCGTTTGTCTCTTTAGGCCCTCTGCATGGGCCTGACCCTCCTTTCCCTCTTCTCAGTCCTGCTTGCTCTCAGCTTTATTAGTCTCTTTTCTGGAAATGCTTTTTCTGCCTTTTTAAAGAGTTGAAAAGATCACATGTGTGGCTCTGGTCTTCCCACACGTGTTGAGAACTGAGCCCCTGCAGTCCTATGCAGCCTTGTTCCCCGGACCTGTGTTCAGCGGGCTCCAGCACCTTGGTTCTGGATGTGGCACACATGTGACACGGGTGTTCTCCCCGGCCCTCCTGTGTCCTGTTGGTGCTGTGTCTTTACAGCGGTGTCACCCTGGAGCTAGAGGCTGTGTTATTGATGCTGGCCTGACCTTTAAAGTGTGTGGTTGTACGGCTTACTTAATAACCCTCTCCACGTTTGTTCATCTGTGGAATGGATTCATGTCACTGAGGTATTGATAAAATAGTGGTTCTTATATGCATGTAAGTGGTAGCCGTTATCATTGTTTCCTAGGATTGAATGCAGTGTTTGGAATTAGACTTGGATTCAAATTCCAGCCCTGTCTTTCCATTTAATCTCTTGGAGCCTGTCTGCAAGCCTGTGAAAGGGACTGGAAGATAGCTTCCCATAGAGTTGTGTGGCTCCAGTGAGACAATGTACGGGAAGCACTTAGCTGGGAGGTGCTGGAATTATTAAGTCCTCAAGATGCAGAGCTTCCAGAGGGCAGGGCTACATGCTAAGACTTATTGCCCAGCTCCTCCACCTCCCCGAATCTGGGCAAATCCATCTGCTGGATTTTGCCCTCTGGGTTGCATGCAGGCCTCCTCATTTCCCTTGGCTTTCCTCCTGTGACCTTGCTTGCTCCTCTCTCAGGGCCTTTGCACGTGCTATGTGGAGCATTTTTCCCTTCACAGCAGGATGGCTCTCTCCTTGGTTGGTCAGGCCTCTGCTCACCTGTCCTCCTCAGGCCTTCCCAGAGCGGCCCATGCAAAATGGCCCTGCTCCCCCCCAATCTCTTGCCTCCACTCGCTGTCCTCTTCCTCTTGGCACTTCTCACCACCCCGGCATATGGCCTGCTTGCTCATCTTCCCTCTGGGAGAGGAGGCTGTGTGCAGGCAGAGGCTCTGGCATTGCCCACAGTGCCAGCACAGTGTGTGTAGCTGGGCAGTGGTGAATGGAAAATACATCCTCTCTTTGAATGCAGCTGCTGAGTAACATCTGTGGAAGATGACTGTTGCTGTATTTCTCTTTTTGTCTAAGATGTGGGGGTGGAGGAGAGTTTATACTCAGCTGTTTAAACCCAAGTAGTAACTTTATCAGCAGAGAGCTAAGAAATTAGTGAAGAAAATATCTGATAATTACTTAATGTTATCTTGGACAGAACATAAAAAGACATGTCAATAACCTTTTGCCTGACCTCTTTTAGTGGTCTATTTGTTTTAATACTCAGGAAGGATCAGTCCATCTTTTAGGGCTTGTGGCTGAGACTTAGCTGTCCAAATTCATTCTCCCTTTCTCTCTCTTTCTTTCCCAGCATAAAGCTTTTCTGTGGTTAATAGTCCCCTTTGCAGCTAGGTGAGGCCATGTGACAGAGCTTCAGGCCACGGAAGGGATGGATGTTTCCAGGCCTGGTGTATGAACTACCCTAAGTCGCTCCTCTGGGCTTTCTTTCCTTTATGGCTGTCGGGGATCACAAGCTTCGTGCTGAAACTGGAAATTATCCATTGGAGATGACAGAGCCTCCAAAGTTCTGGGTCCTTGAACAATTTTACAGAGCAGTTCTCCTACCCCACCCCAGCAGGAAATATCTATCTTGTACTCTTAAAGAGAAAGAAATATTTCTTGATCCTCAAACTATTGAATTTTGGGGGTTACTATAGTATAATTGTGCTAATATACGGCCTGTTAAAAAGAAGAGATTCATCCATGATTATGGAATGGTATCAAA
Source organism: Manis javanica (assembly GCF_040802235.1). Taxonomy (NCBI): domain Eukaryota; kingdom Metazoa; phylum Chordata; class Mammalia; order Pholidota; family Manidae; genus Manis; species Manis javanica. The sequence continues at coordinate 23,090,125 of NC_133165.1, forward strand.
ATGTTTGCGAGGCCAGAGAGTTCTCTCAGAGGAAGGGATGATCAAGTTGTTACCATTGCTACTGATAGAATAGTTCTGAAATATTTCTGTGCTAACACATAGGCCTGGATGGCCATACAGGATTCACAGCAATCAGCGATCTAACCCCAAAGCAATGTTTGCTACCTGATAATGAGGACAAAGGACATGAAAAGGCTCAGATGAAGCAGAGAGCATGGACACAAGGCCCTTTCCATGTTGGATGTGCCCTTCTGGCCCAGATCAGATGAGGTCCCTAAGTGTGGTTTGCTAGCTTTTCATATTATCAAGAGTGAAATAATTATGAAACACCTTCATTTTATCCCCAGAGAACTGCAGAGCTTACATGACATTGCTCAGAGAGCTGTGCCTCCTAGATCCTGGGTTTTCTTCGCTATAGGTAATCCTTAGCTAAAGATATCAGGGAAATTTATGAAATGTCAGGAAATTTCACAAATAAAGTCTCTTCTTCCTAGTATATGTTAACAGTCTACTAACCCACAGGTCCACCAACTAAGGAATTAAACGTATAGGGTCACCTGCTTCTCTTTTTCTGCTAGTGGTATTTCCTCAGGTGAATGGATCCCAATACACTCTTTTAGCTGCTTTCTTATAATTTTGTAACTACTAGAAGAGAAACAGATCAATTATACATTATGTATATTGCCAAAGACTGCTTGGCTAAGGCCGAAAGGAAGAGAGGCTCATTTGTGCTTTCTAGCAGCTTTTTGTTTATTAAGCTGTGCATTTTGTGCTAAAGAAACTGAGGCTTGGAGATAGTGTAGAGCCTAGTGATTTACACAGCTAGTGAGGGTCCAGGTGGGACCCCTGGACTAGGACCTAGGTGTTGTGACTCTGTGTCCAAAATCAGTTTCTCCAACTCAAGTTACCTCCCCAGTGAGTGGAGGTTCTTTGCCCATATTTGATTACACTTCTCTGACGTCCATCTGCTTCTGCTGATAGTGTGTTTGTGACAAAAGGTGGTATAATGACTAGTAAAACAAACACAGAAAAGTTACTTAAATCTTTCCTCAAATTCTGTCTTCCATTTCAGTGTGGTAGTCCTAATAATTGGCATTGGTGGGGGAATAACGGGAAGAGCAAAGAAAGGAGAATTCTTTGAAGAGTTTAAAAAAATTACAGTAGAAGGAAGTAAGAAATTTATTTTATTCAATTCACCATTAAGAACTGCTTCCCAGACTTACCATCTTATTAAACAAACTGGTGTCCATCAGAGCAGAAAACTGAACAATGAATGAAAGGAACAGAGTCTGTTTCCTGAGCTGCCAACTTTAACAATCAAAAACAATAGGTGTGTGTGTGTCTGAGTCAATATTTAAAATTTGTGAAATGCAACAGGAACTACAATAATCAAATACATTCCACAAGGATTAAAAACATATGTAGTCCTAGATTAAGGTAGAATAAAAATGAATGGAATTATTTCCAAATTTTCCACCTTGAAATTTTTAAGATAATGATGTTTTACTCATGTGTATATCCCTAATAACTAGCACAATGCCTGGCTCGTATCAGACTTCCAAGCAGTGTTTGTACTACTGGAATTTTCTTACCCCTTTTGGTGTATCCGTGTGGGTTTTCTCTCACATGAGCAGGTACAAGCCGGCCACCAGGCTCCTGGGACCATTCACAAAGGAAGGGAAGGCACAGTGGTTTAATAGACTTCAAAATCACTTTTTTAGCTGAAAGTTTGTTCACTTTTCCCTTAACAGCCTGAGTGTAAATGAACTCCTTGTGTTTCTGGAAATATTACCTTACATGCTTTTTAAACCTTATCTATATGCCAGTTGACTAGCCTAATGGTTAAGCGTCTACTATATGGAGTTCTAGCTCCAATACAAGTTTTTACATTATTTTCAATACACTACATATGAAAACAATTTAATGGTAAAATTAAAAGTTGTAAGTTTATTGTGTTGGAAATTACAAAAATATACAAATGAGAATTAATATATGCATAATCTGACAGTTTCAAGCTGTGCATGTGTAACTGCTAACGGTTTGATGTTTCCTTCTGTAGATTTTCTATGCATATGTATATCTTTTTGCCATTAAAGTTCATACAATATATTCAGTTTCAAACTTAGCCTTTCTGTTTCTGTATCAGCCTAGTTTAGATCCTTTGACTAAACTGACCCTGGCAATTAAGCTTTATTACTATGGGCCTAGAATAGCAATACCTCAATTATTATACAAAAGATGATGAGGAAGGCTTTGCATTTCAGTTATTTGTTATTGCTACATAGTGTAGTTTACTATGTGTCAGGTATTATTCCAAGCACCTAGATGCATTAATTAACTTAATCCTTACATTAATGCAATAAGGTAGGAATTGTTTTTACCACTGTTTTGTACAGGCAGAAAAGGGCACAGATTAGTTAAGTATCTTACTAAAGTTCACACAGCTAGTAAGTAAAAGGGCTGGGATTGGATCTGAGCTGTCTGAATCCAGAATTCATGTTCTTAACTGCTATCTCCAACTGCGTCTCAGAGTCCTGACTCTCTTTTAGGATAGGGTTCTGAGGAAGAGAGTCAATAGCTGTGGGGATACCTCATGAACTTGGCACTACAAAGCTTTTGGCCTTAGCACTACAAAGCTTTGGGGCCTTAAATGAGGGTCATCTATGGTCTAGTTCAAAATGGGGGAAGTAGAGCTGCTGGCAGAGTGGCTTTTTCTCAAAGGATTATGGCTAGGGAGCTCAGCAAGAGAGACTTGGACAGAACTGTGGAGAGCTGTCATGGTGCCATGGGCCAGCAAGGCTGGGGTAGAGCATTCTGCTCAGCATACCTGTCAGGCTGGGAGGACAAACTGCAGTGAAGGCAGCTGCAGACTGGTGGACACTGGGTCTCTTACCAGCCTGGGAGAGGAAGGCTGGACCAGCCCTCTATTGTGCTGCATAAGTCGTTATGGTTCTGGGATGATGGGTAAGGGGCTTGATATGACGGGAAGAGGAGTTTCAAGTGTATGATAATAAACCATTTGTCAATATGTTTAATGGGGCTCAAGTCAATTCTAATATAATTTCAGTTCTAAGTAAATACAGTGGTGGGGATAAAAAGATCTACTACACTTACATAACCACTGCCATATCATTCAATAGTTTTTTGACATAAATGAAGTAATAGATATGTTTGCAATTTCACACTTTAGAGCAAGCTTTTTTTTCTTTTGATATCATTAATATACAATTACATGAGCAACATGGTGGTTACTAGAATCCCCCCATTATCAAGTCACCCTACATACCCCATTACAGTCACTATCCATCAGCGTAGTGAGATGCTATAGAGTCACTGCTTGTTTTCTCTGCACTATACTGCCTTCCCCATGTCCCCCACCCGACATTATGTGTGTTAATCATAATGCTCCTTATTCCCCTTCTCCCTCCCTTCCCACCCACCCTTCCCAGTCCTTTCCCTTTGGTATCTGTTAGTCCATTCTCGGGTTCTGTGATTCTGCTGCTATTTTGTTCCATTCATTTTTGCTTTGTTCTTATACTCCACAGATGAGTGAAATCACCTGGTACTTGTCTTTCTCCACCTGGCTTATTTCACTGAGCATAATACCCTCTAGCTCCATCCATGCTGTTGCAAACGGTAGGATTTGTTTTCTTCTTATGGCTGAATAATATTCCATTGTGTATATGTACCACTTCTTCTTTATCCATTCATCTACTGATGGACACTTAAGTTGCTTCCATTTCTTGGCTGTTGTAAATAGTGCTGTGATAAACATAGGGTTGCATATGTCTCTTTGAAACTGGGCTCCTGCATTCTTAGGGTAAATCCCTAGGAGTGGAATTCCTGGGTCAAATGGTATTTCTATTTTGAGTTTTTTGAGGAAACTCCATATTGCTTTCCACAATGGTTGAATTAGTTTACATTCCCACCAGCAGTGTAGGAGGGTTCCCCTTTCTCTGCATCCTCACCAGCATGTGTGGTTCCTATTCTTTTCTATGTTGGCCATTCTAACTGGTGTGAGCCACTCATTGTGATTTTAATTTTCATTTCCCTGATAATTAGTGATATGGAGCATCTTTTTATGTTCCTGTTGGCCATCTGAATTTCTTCTTGGAGAATTGTCTGTTCATATCCTCTGCCCATTTTTTAACACAGTTATTTGCTTTTTGTGTGTTGGGGTGTATGAGTTCTTTATATATTTTGGATGTTAACCCCTTGTTGGATATGTCATTTACAAATATATTCTCCCATACTGTAGGATGTCTTTTTGTTTTGCTGATGGTGTCCTTTGCTGTACAGAAGCTTTTTAGCATGCTGTCATCCCATTTGTTCATTTTTTATTTTGTTTCCCTTGCCCAAGGAGATGCATTCAGGAAAAAGTTGCTCATGTTTATATTCAAGAGATTTTTGCCTACGTTTTCTTCTAAGAGTTTTATGTTTTCATGACTTACATTCAGGTCTTTGATCCATTTGAGTTTACTTTTGTGTATGGGGTTAGACAAGAATCCAGTTTCATTCTCTTGCATATACCTGTCCAGTTTTGCCAACAGCAACTGTTGAATAGCCTGTCATTTCCCCCATTGTATATCCATGGCTCCTTTATCATATATTAATTGACCACATATGGTCGGGTTAATATCTGGGCTCTCTAGACTGTTCCAGTGGTCTATTGTTCTGTTCTTGTGCCAGTACCAAATTGTCTTGATTACTGTGGCTTTGTAGTAGAGCTAGAAGTTGGGGAGCATAATCCCCCCAGTTTTATTCTTCCTTTTCAGGATTACTTTGGCTCTTCAGGGTCTTTTGTGGTTCCATATGAATTTTGGAACTTTTGCTCTAGTTCGCTGAAGAATGCTGTTAGTATTTTGATAGGGATTGCACTGAATCTGTAGATTGCTTTAGGCAGAATGGCCATTTTGACAGTATTAATTCTTCCTATCCATGAGGACGGGATGTGTTTCCATTTATTGGTATCTTCTTTAATTTCTCTCATGAGTGTCTTATAGTTTTCAGAATATAGGTCTTTCACTTCCTTGGTTAGGTTTATTCCTAGGTATTTTATTGTTTTTGATGCAATTGTAAATGAAATTGTTTTCCTTATTTCTCTTTCTGCTAGTTCATCGTTAGTGTATAGATTTCTGTGTATTATTGTATCCCGCAACTTTGCTGAATTCAGATATTAGATCTAGTAGTTTTGGAGTGGATTCTTTAGGGTTTTTTAAATGTACAATATCATGTCGTCTGCAAACAGAGGAGCAAGAATTTTGTAGATGATAAATAATTCCTCATAAAGTTGAACAACCAGAAAGCTTACATAACATACCGTAATCTGCTCGATTCAATCTATGTGACACTCAGGAATAGGCAGCATTAGTTTATATTGATAAAGTAAGAATGGGGTCACTTCTGTGGGTTACTGATTCAGCAGGGAGACAGGAGAGCCTTCTTGGCAGGCTGTTGAAAATGTATCACAATCTGGGTGGTGTCCACAGGGGTATATGCATATGCAAAAATATATCAAGCTGTACATTTAAGATTTATGCCCTTAACTGTTGGAGTATTATACCCAACAAATAAACAGATGAGTAATCAAATGGAGCCCAAATATTCAGGACCACTTTGCTTCCATCTTAGAGGAGTTTCTTCCACCAAATGGCTTGATAGCCTATATCAAGGGACACAAACTTTGATCCAAGGGCTAAATCCAGCCTACTGCCTGTATGTATAAATAAAATTTTATTGAAAACAACCATGCTCATTATATATTGCAGATACTGCTTCCATGGCATAATGGCAGAGTTGAGCAATATGACAGAAAGTGTATGGTGCACAAAGCCTGAGATATTCAGTACCTTGTCTTTCACAGGAAAAATCTGCTGTTTCTTTGCCTAGGTCACATTTAGGTTCCCTCCCAGTACTGAGATTTTGACCGTATGATTCTCGAGTCCAGGATATTTTCTTCTGGAAGCATCTCTAGAACTAATGCTAATCTCAAGATTTATTACACGTAAATAGAAAGTAAGTGGACTGTAGCCTTTTTTGTCTTGATCATGAATCTCCGCCTTATACTTCTATTTTTTAAAAAAGAAACAGGAAGAGAAAAGATATGTAAATGTTTTGAATATAAACATCTCTAAAACAGTTAAATGAATTTGGACTGGAACTTGGTCCATGCGTCATAGGAGCAACGGGCGTTCCTCTTTGTATGTGGAGGATGACAGTGAAACCCACAACACAGGGATATGGAACCAGAATTTTATTCCTGTCTGTTTTTAGGATATGAAAGTAAAAAGAAACAAAATTGGCAGAGAACCAACCTGACAAATCTTCCAGCTCCACCTCCGCAATGCCTCAAGTCTGCTTAATATTTCTTACCTTGAGGCTGTGGACACCTGCTGCTTGATTTAAGGCATTTGAAAAGTGAGCAGCTTGCTCTGGGTGAAGCTGCTGCAGAATAAAAAGCCTCAAGGCCCAGCTTTTCTTTGCTTTAGTTGTATGATTCACCCCTTCAGTGTTTCTCCACTTTTTGGTAGCTTCCTAGGGTTTCACAGCTTCTATTCTTAGTCTGTGATATTAATGATGCTGATAGGCAGGCCCAGAGACTGCTGTTTTAAGAAATCTTTACTGATATAATCTTAATATAACTCTTTTGAGTCTCTTGGGCTTTTTGTTTTGCTTGGCTCTCTTTTACCTTTGCCCTGTAGAAGCTGCAATTTGCCATTTCTTGCTGCTACTCACATTTTCTTCCCTGCTGATACTTTGCATTAAGGCTGCTATTAAGCTACCATTCTATTTCTCTGGGACAACCCTGTCTCCAAACACTGCAGGGAGAGCCTTTCTGGCAACCTGCTGTCCACAAATCAGAAACTACAGCCGAAGCCAAACAATTCCTTTGTTGTAAGCATTCAGACATACTGAGCGCTGCCCATGTACTGAGAATACATAACAGAAGGTTCCTACTCTCTACAAGCTTACAATATTGAAGATGTGTAAGCTCTTAGGGAAAATAGAGTAGTTAAAATTAGTGAACAGAGTGATATAAACAGCCTCTAAAAGAGAGTCCAAAAATGCCCACCAAGAGCATCATCTGAAAAATTAAATCTTCAGCTTTAAAGCCATGACCTTAATCTTCCAGTTGCTCTCTGAAAACACTCTACAAAAGCTTGAAGTTCTTTATGGAGTTCACAGAGAGAGCCTGATAATTTGTCATTCAGGTATATTTCTCATGGCCTTTGGCAAGACTGGATCTGGCGTGCCACAGCTCTCTGGCAAGGGAGTGTTGCTAGCTGGTGCTGCACCTCTGAGCTCGTAAGAGGGGTCCTGTAGGGCTGGGAGCCAGACTTCCAGTGCCAGTCTACAGTGCCCACATCAGTGCGGCTGGCGCTGTGAGTGCCGGAGGAACCGAAAGTGGGGTTCACTTGCTGCTATGGGAAGGAACTGCCTCTGCAGGGGGAGGATGTGTTGCTGAGCTGATGTTCCCAGGACACTAAGGCAGGGAGGAATCCCAGGGGAAGCATACAGGGAACACACGGAAAGGAGCATGTCCCCTTTTCTGTCTCCACTTCCCAGTCTTCCTCTGCCACCCTGTGGGGAGGAATTGCCACTCCAACATGAAGCCTTGCTGACATGATGCCTGCAGGAACCACAGCAGTTGGAAGCCCAACAGAAACCAGCAGAGAACAGGAAAGAGCAAGCCTCTTCCTCCTCCTCCAACTTAGCAGGCTCCTCTGGCTCCCCTCGTTGTCAAAGCTTGATGGGCAACCGTTTGTATATAAGAAAAGTAGTTCGCGGAGCCCCATCGCAAAGAGGAGGAGAAAGTAGGTTTGGAGCTGAGAGACAGTAACTTAAAAAATAGTGTAATTATTTTCCCCACAAGGCTCTGTTCTGCTTTCCCTGACTGTATTGAAATGATGATGGATATTGAGAAGTGCACAGGCTTTCTCAACTGTGCTTGGACCATTAGACTCTCCAGGAATGAAGAAGAGAAAGGGAAAGAAAAAGAAAGGCTTTGAGGACACGGTTGTAGATAATGCACTAGGCATGACTTCACTTCCAACTTGAGACACTATCATTGGTTGGGAAACATGTCCTCAGTATGTGGGAATGGGAGACAATGAAAAAAAAAGTGAGTAGAAAAAGAGGCAATGATTTCACAGCGAGCCTGTCCCCACCTCCCACACATCATACAGTTTCTCTATATTCTTTATCCTGTTCCTCACATCCTCTGTAGTTCCCTGGTTAGCACATGATATATAAAATATGTAGAATAAACTGGGCACTTTCAAATAAAAGCAACGGTGAGCCTATGCTTACAATTCTCCATGCATGGAAGCCTCAGTGTGGTTTCTGTTTGCTTTACAGGCTGCATGCTATGCAGTTGGCTGTCATCTGGCACGTCAGTTGGTGAAGCACACAAGCGGCTGTACTTCCTTATTTCCCACGGGCAGTATTTATAATGGCAAGACTGTGTGTCCAGAATTCAAGCTAAGAAGATAGGGGGGAAAAAATCATGAGCTGAGTGCTACAGCCTTAGACTTTATTGAGAACCGAAGGTAATGATTTCACAGGCAAGCATTTTTTTGCTACAGGGAATAACAAAGAGTGCTTGTGTGCTGTCTGAGGGGTGAACATGAAAAAGAGAAGGTGGAACCAACCCAATGGACCAGACATTTTTAAACCCTGTGAAATACATCATCTCAAACATTTAAAGGAAAATAATGCACTTTAGAAAAATAGAAGAAATAAATAACCAAGTTACAGTTATAGAACACCAGATCTGTTTATCAGCATTAAGGAATGGGTTGTTTTAATTATATTTAATTAAACTCCTTTAATTATGATTTCCAGAAAAAATGCCATATTTTTTACAGCATTATATGCTTTGAAATATGGATGGTAAAAACTGATTCCTAAACATACTTTTCTTAAAAAATTTCCCTTTTATTTCAACCAGCAGTTTGTTCAGATTGTTTTAGTTTTCAGATCCTTGCAATTAAATTGGCCATAGTATATATCTTTAAGAAGTTCAAAGAACTTGGAGGAAGATACAACTAAGTGTGAATCTTCCTCTGGCACTTATGAGTGAGGTATTTTGGATAAAACATATAAATAGACCCAAAGTTTAGTTTCTTTTCTAAACGGGGAATTCAAATTAGCTTAGGGTGATTAACTACTTCAACACTCTGACTTGCCCCTATGAACCACCAAAATATTAGCTATTGTTACTACTAGCAGCATTATTACATAATTATGTTTATCTTATTAGTATTACAATTAGCCATACAAGCATTGTCATAGTTATTTTGTTACCTACATGTATTATTTTTCTAAAGTCTAACTTACACTTGTAGACTCCAAAGCGTCACTTGGTTTCCTTGCCCATGTGTCCTGCCTGAAGGAGCAGCAAGCTGGAGAAAATAAAACTCCCTGAAGGGGAGTGAGCACAAGGCTGCTCCACAGCTGTTCCATATGACGCCGGCACGTCAGTGGGCAACATTCTGTATCCAGTTCGGACTTACCCACTGGGGTCGTGGCTCACTAGGGGCAGATTGAGTTTGCATGTCTGATGTAACACCTTGGTGATCAGGAAGGCATTTCAGATCCAACTGGCATCACCTAGCAGCACCAATACCAATGAAACAACCACTTGCCTTCCTATATACCAACAATTACAAGGGGAATCAGTTAAAAATAATACTTCATCTGTAAGCCTACTGAGGAACACTTTGTAATCTGTCATTAGATCAGTATTCAAGAATGTGAACGTTCAGCACTGCAGTTAAGTGAAAGATTCCTAGTTTAGTCCTATTAACTGCCCAGGATACTGCTAGAGCTTATGGGATTTCTGCGAATGATTTGAACAGGCTTTTGATCTCTCTGAATAATAACACACTCGGGACATATATAGGACAAGTAGAATTTGGAGACACATTGGCAACGCTACAAGGTGGAAGTAATTTAGAAAAATTTCCTAAGGTTTTGGCAAAATTACTTAAATTAATTGGTAATCTCTTTCCTGAAATGTCAAATAGCTGTGACATGTTGAAATGAAATGCTTGGTTTTAACCACTTGGAAGTGAAGTTCCAGGACTCCAGCATCTGCTTCTGTGCCAAGACTGTGACTAATGCCTGCTGTGTTTCTGGGAAAGGGTGGCACTCTTGGTGCATCTTTTCTTAGTAATTAAAGAATGTCTTTAAACTCACTGTCCATGGAGGGGAATTTTCCTTCCAAGTCTTTTCCTCTACTCAGAGCAAACATCTAGTTTATTATCATTACACAGCATAGAAGATAATTATTTTATAGTCCTAGCACTTGCACTTAATACAGAAAATAATCACTCAAAAAGCGAAGGGTCAGATGCTTTTGTTTTTATGTTTAAGAAATGTTCTGCAGGTTCATGAACTGCTCAATTGTAATGGTAACTGATGTAAAAATGTAAGCTTACTCAAGACACTCTGACAACAGCTTGAACTTACACATTTCTTTTCATCCTTAATGACCTTTTTTAAGTTCAGGTACAACGGACAGATCTTAGGATGCCTCTACCAGCCCAGCCATGTTGAGCAATGTCACATGGCAAGGAACTGCCAGTAACTTTTAGAAGCTGAGGGTTAGCATCTGGCTGAGAGTCAGCAAACACCAAAGCTCTTAGTTCAACCATAAGGAACTGAAGGCTGACCCTTCCATAGTATCCACGTGAGAAGACAGCCCTGGCTGATACTTTGCAACCATAAAAAACCATAAGGCAGGGAAGCCACGTTTAATCCACAGAAACAGGTATGTGTTGTTTTAAGCCACTAAGTTTGTGATCATATTACATACCAAAAAAATTTAATACAAAGTGATGATAATCAAAGCCTGATTTACTTCTCCAGTTTCTTAATTAACCTCTTTGAGTATAAACTTGGTCTTACTGGAATTCATTCGCTACTCTGAAGTCACTCTCTGAAATACAGACCTGATTATGCCTTGCTTGAATCTCTCCAGTGTCTCTGTGTATTTTCTGAAGACCCTTCATCGTCTGTTTTCTCTGTCACTCTCCCGCCTTGTTCTGCCTGCTTTGCCACCACCTCACATAGGGCTTTACTCCATGGAAGACTTCAGTCTTTGCATATCCTGCACATACCCCTCCTTTGCCTTTCAATTCTCACTTTAGGCATGGCTTCCTGACATTAGGTCATAAGCTTCTACGTGCTACTGTAAAATTATAAAAAAACTACCTACCTCTGATATTGAATTTATCAAAGTGTATTAAAATTGCCTATTGACTGATGTATCTCTCCTGTTGACTAAACACTTCTGGGAAGAAAAATCACAATATGTTTATCATAAATTGCCACTTTCATACAGCACTAATGGCTAGCATATAGTGTGTAGTCAGTAAATATCTCACGAATGAAGGTTGTACATGTTTCCAACCTAAAAAGAATATTCAAATCTCCACTGAACTGATTGCATCCCCCATTTTATAGTCATAACCATTGTCTCTCTCTTTTTTTTTATTTGATTAATCTAAAATCAGTAATTTTGAAATTTGCCAGATTTGAAGACCCATTATGGATATTTCTTTAAAATGCAAATGTTTCTTCCTCTATGATACCCATTGTGTGAACCGGTATAGGGGAAGAACTACAAATCTATTATTTTAGCCAATACTCTTTGCAACTGTTTTGATTTAACAAGTTTAGAACACAGGTTTTAAATGATTACATAGTATTGACTATTGCACACCTGAGTCCTACCTGTGGTTTTTAGTTTGCATGTAAAGCCAATGAAATCAAGCCACATGAATTGCCTACCATAACTAGAATTGTCCTGAATTGAAACCCAATGACTTGTCTCTGGCTCACCAGTTGCTTTTCTGTTTTCCCACAGCTCAGTTCCCAGAACCCTTTTGTATACTCACCCATGTTGACTCCCTCTAGGACCCACCACATCACCATTTTGGAGGTGGCCATTGCTTGATATTGACACATTTTTTTCTCCCCTCTTATTTGCTACTAAATTACCCCCAAATTAAACCTTAACCCAATGAAGCCCCTTACTTCCCAGAATGCAGTTTTCTAATTTACTTCATACTCAGGTGTTCCTCGGTCACAAAACAGCAATTCCTGTAAGAATGTTGGTATTGTAACTATGTAAAAACACATCACATTTTAAGCAAATGCAAGAGTTTTTCTTTTTTACTTTCAATTATCATCTTTTCTCAGGGGGCTTACATGCATAAGTAAAATCAAGACACAGATAAATAGATCCCATGGTTTTATAGAACCTAGCAGTAAGATTTGGGGGAGATAGAAAATGGGTGGGCGGCAGGGAGCTACACACCCAATATGGATCTCCAGTCTTCTGGTGGTTCCAGATCCCAGTTCCATTCACTACTGACGGGACCACTGTGGGCAAGTGACTTAACTGCTCTGCACTTTGATTCCCTCATCTGTACAGATGGGGACAATAATAGGGTTTTGTGAAGAATGTAGGTTTCAATATAAATAAATTGCTTAGGGAAGTATCTGGCACACAGTAGTGTTAATATTGAATTAAAAATATAGGTGGACTGATGTTAAATCAACTTTGTGAACAATTTTAAATCAGCTCACAATGGCTTAAAAATACAGAATAACAATTGAGAACATATCATTAACTTGTAACCTGGAATGCAAAGGTGGAGTTGGGTCAGTATCAATCAGTTTGTTGAGAAATCACCTTCCTTCTTTTCCTCTTTTCTCTTAGATTTATCCCTTTTGTTACAAGGATGGCTCCAACCACAATTGAAAGATGGCTATCAGCGAAAAAAGGGGACTTTTCTTCATACTCACTTAAGTGGAGGACAAAGAATGGTATCCTATCTCTCTTATTTAAGGAAAAAAATAGAATTTTCTCAGAAAAGTTTGGCATTCCACCCCTGCAGCAGCCCATTCCAGGAGAATCACTGGTAGGAGGGCTGGTATTTTCTTTAAACAATCCAATTCTGCCCTTGATTTGAAGTCAATTATAAAAACTAATTAGGGGAGAGGTAAGTCAACCACAGTGTTCACTACACTTCATTTTTCAATTTTAAAATGAAGAAGATGGATTAAATGATTGGTAAAATCCTCTCTGTGTCCACTATTCTATCAGATCAGACATTCTTAACCATTTACGACACCTCAGAATAATTAAGAAAAAGGCCACATGTAATTAGTAAGAAACCAAAGAGTTGTGTATAGTTGTACATGCACAACATATATTTGTGCTTTTTGGTAGCACATTATGTAACAGTAACTACTGAAAACTTTGAAGTAGTGGTAAGAGTAAACAATAGTTTAAGATCTCTATTGTGATCTGAGACATTGCTAATTTTGGCCTACATTAATAATTGCAGAGAATTACAAATTTCAGTTAGAATTTAGTGGAAATAAAGACTAACAACCTCCTACTATCCATGGACCTCTTGGTACTTCATGGACCCAAAAGTGAGAACCCCTGTCATAGAGCATTCTTTTAGGCTATCAGGAAAAAGTCCTATCATGGAGGTTCAATTGTAATTCTCTTAACAGCATTTACCACAATTTTCCCATGATATAATGATAGCAGTATGTGGTACAGTTTCATAACTAGAGTGTGAGCCCCTTAAAAGAGAGAGCCATATCATCTACATTTTTTACTTATTTACAGCATCTTTCTTAAAACTGCTTCTGCAGTAAAATCACTTCGGGAGATTAAAAAAATTCAGATGTTCCCCACCTACCTCTGAGTCAGGATATCTGCATAGGGACCTAGGAATCTGTGTTTATAAAAGCTTCCAAGATTATACTGATGCACTTAGGTTTCACCAGGTTAATGATTCACATTAGGGAAGGAGTGTCATTTAACACCTGGCATAATGCTTTGCACAAATTACATCTTCAGTAAATGAGTTAGGGATTTGAATGAGGGAAACTAGGCCATATAAAAGGAGTTCACATTTAGAAACACTACTAAAAAACCCTGTCATTCAAATATGACATAAAAATGTCCTCAATAAAGTTTCATTTCTAAGTCATTTTTAATAACAGAATTATATTTGAAGGCACAGTCCATGGCTCTTATATAAGAATTTTAGAGGGGATTCTCAAAGCAGACCAACCAAATACTAACTAAAGGCAAAAAATAAAATCAGCTATCCACAAAAACAGTCAAGGGAAACACAAAAGAGTACAGAATAAAACACCTAACATATAAAGAGTGGAGGAGGAAGAATAAGAAGGGAGAGAAATAAAGAATCATCAGGCTGTGTTTATAATAGCATAATAAGTGAGTTAAAATTAGACAGATAGTAAAGAAGATACCCTTGAAACTTTGGTAACCATGAATCCAAAACCTGCAGTGGCAATAAGTACATATTTATCGATAATCACCATAAATGTAAATTTTCTGAATGCACAAATCAAAAGACACAGAGTAAGAGAATGGATGAAAAAGCAAGATCCATCTATACGCTGCTTACAAGAGACTCATCTCAAACCCAAAGACATACACAGACTAAAAGTGAAGGGATGGAAAAAGATACTTCATGCAAACAATAGGGAGAAAAAAGCAGGTGTTGCAGTACTTGTATCAGACAAAATAGACTTTAAAACACAGAAAGTAACAAGAGACAAAGAAGGACATTACATAATGATAAAGGGGGCAGTACAACAAGATGATACAACCATTATAAATATATATGCACCCAACACAGGAGCACCTACATATGTGAGACAAATGCTAACAGAATAAAAGGAGGAAATAGAATGCAATACATTCATTTTAGGATACTTCAATACACCACTCACTCCAAAGGACAGATTCACCAGACAGAAAATAAGTAAGGACACAGAGGCACTGAACAACACACTAAAACAGATGGACCTAACAGACATCTACAGGACTCTACATGAAAAGCAGCAGGATACACATTCTTCTCAACTGCATAAGGAACATTTTCCAGAATAGACCACATACTAGGCCACAAAAAGAGCCTCAGTAAATTAAAAAAGATTGGAATTGTACCAAACAACTTCTCTGATCACAAAAGTATAAAACTAGAAACAGATTGTAAAAAGAAAAAAAAGAGGCTCACAAACACATGGAGGCTTAACAACATGCTCCTAAATAATCAATGGATCAATGAACAAATTAAAACAGAGATCAAGCAATATATGGAGACAAATGAAAACAACAGCCCAATGCCCCAACTTCTGTGGGATGCAGTGAAGGCTGTTCTACAAGGAAAGTACATAGCACTCCAGACCTATTTAAAAAAAGAAGAACAATCTGAAATGAATAGTCTAAAGTCACAATTACTGAAACTGGAAGAAGAACAAATGAGGCCCAAAGTCAGCAGAAGGAGGGACATAATAAAGATGAGAGAAGAAATAAATAGAATTGAAAAGAATAAAACAATAGAAAAAAAAATCAATGAAATCAAGAGCTGGTTCTCTGAGAAAATAAATAAAATAGATAAATGTCTAGCCAGACTTATTAAGAGAAAAAGAGAATCTACACACATAAACAGAATCGGAAATGACAAAAGGAAAAATCATGAGGGACACCATAGAAATACAAAGAATTATAAGAGAATACTATGAAAATCTATATGTTAACAAACTGGATAATCTAGAAGAAATGGGTTACTTTCTAGAAAAATAAAACCTTCCAAGACAGACCAAGGAAGAAACAGAAAATCTAAACAGACCAATTACCAGCAATGAAATTTAATCAGTAATCAAAAAATTACCCAAGAACAAAATTCCCAGACCAGATGGATTCACCACTGAATTTTATCAGACATTTAGAGAAGACATACTACCCATTCTCCTTAAAGTTTTTGAAAAGAATAGAAGAGGAGGGAATACTTTCAAACTCATTGTATGAAGCCAGCATCACTCTAATATGAAAACTGGGCAAAGATCCACAAAAAAAGAAAATTACAGACCAATATCCCTGATGAACATAGATGTAAAAATACTCAACAAAATATTAGCAAACCAAATTCAAAAATACATCAAGAGTATCATACCCCATGATCAAGTGGGATTAATCTGAGGGATGCAATGAAAGTACAACATTTGAATATCCATCAATGACATGCACCACATCAACAAAAAGGAGGACAAAAACCACATGATCATCTCCATAGATGCTGAAAAAGCATTTGATAAAATTCAACATCCATTCATGATAAAAAGTTTCAACAAAATGAGTATAGACGGCAAGTACCTCAACATAATAAGGCCATATATGACAAACACACAGCCAGTATCACACTTAACAGTGAGAAACTGAAAGCTTTTTATCTAAGATGGGGAACAAGGCAGGAGTGCCCACTCTCCCCACTTTTATTCAACTTAGTACTGGAGGTCCTAGTCATGGCAATCAGACAAAAGGAAGAAATAAAAGGCACCCAGATTTGTAAGGAAGAAGTCGAACTGTCAGTATTTGCAGATGACATGATATTGTACATAAAAAACCATAAGGAATCCACTCCAAAACTACTAGATCTAATATCTGAATTCAGTAAAGTTGCAGGATACAAAATTAATCTGAAAAAATCTGTTGCATTCCAAAACCTAATGATGAACTAGCAGAAAGAGAAATCAGGAAAACAATTCCATTCACACTTGCATAAAAAAGAATAAAATACCTAGGAATATACCTAACCAAGGAAGTGAAAGACCTATACCCTGAAAACTACAAGAAACTCTTAAGAGAAATTAATGAGGACACTAACAAAGGGAAATTCATCCCATGCTCTTGGCTAGGAAGAATTAATATTGTCAAAATGGCCATCCTGCCTAAAGCAATCTACAGATTCAGTTCAATCCCTATCAAAATACCAACACCACTCTTCAACGAACTGGAACAAATGGTTCTAAAATTCATATGGAACCACAAAAGATTCTGAATATCAAAGCAATCCTGAGAAGGCAGAATAAAGCAGGGGGTGTCTCGCTTCCCAACTTCAAGCTCTACCACAAAACCACAGTAATTAAGACAATTTGGTACTGGCACAAGAACAGACCCACAGAACAGTGGAACAAAACAGAGAGTCCAGATATTAACCAAAACATATATGGTCAATTAATATATGATAAAGGAGCTATGGATATACAATGAGGAAATGACAGCCTCTTTTTTCCTTCTAAACTGTTTTTTTAATAGTTTTATTTTATTTTTATATATTTTTATTTTGATATCATTAATGTACAATTACTTGAACAACATTGTTACTAGACTCTCCCTATTATCAAGTCCTCACCCACATACCCCATTACAGTCACTGTCCATCAGCATAGTAAGATACTATAGAATCATTACTTGTCTTCTCTGTATATTCTGCCTTCCTCATGTCCCCACCCCCCTACATTATATGTGCTAATTGTAATTCCCCATTTTCCCCCTTATCCCTCCCTTCCCACCCATCCTCCCCAGTCCCTTTCTTAGGTTCTGTGAATCTGCTGCTGTTTTGTTTCTTCATTTTTCTCTTTGTTCTTATACTCCACAGATGAGTGAAATCATTTGGTACTCATCTTCCTCTGCCTGGCTTATTTCACTTAGCATAATACCCCCTAGCTCCATCCATGTTGTTGCAAATGGTAGGATTTGTTTTCTTAGGGCTGAATAATATTCCATTGTGTATATGAACCACATCTTTATCCATTCATCTACTGATGGACACTTAGGTTGCTTACAATTCTTGGCTATTGTAAATAGTGCTGCGATAAACATAGGAGTGCAACTGTCTTTTTCAAACTGGATTGCTGCATCCATAGGGTAAATTCCTAAGAGTGGAATTCCTGGGTCAAATGGTATTTCTACTTTGAGTTTTTTGAGGAAGATCCATACTGCTTTCTGCAGTGGTTGAACTAGTTTACATTCCCACCAGAAGTGTAGGATGGTGCCCCTTTCTCCATATCCTTCCAACATTTGTTGTTGCTTGTCTTTTGGATGTTGGCCATTCTAACTGATGTGAGGTGATATCTCACTGTGGCTTTAATTTGCATTTCCCTGATGATTAGTGATGTGGAGCATCTTTTCATGTGTCTGTTGGCCATCTGAATTTCTTCTTTGGAGAAGTGTCTGTTCAGATACTATGCCCATTTTTTTAATTGGATTATTTGCTTTTTGTTTGTTGAGGTGTGTAAACTCTTTATATATTTTGGATGTCTACCCTTTATCGGATCTGCCATTTATGAACATATTCTCCCATACTGTAGGATGTCTTTTGTTCTACCAATGGTATCCTTTGCTGTACAGAAGCTTTTTAGTTTGATATAGTCCCACTTGTTCATTTTTGCTTATATTTCCCTTGCCCAGGGAGATATGTTCATGAAGAAGTTGCTCATGTTTATGTCCAAGAGATTTTTGCCTATATTTTTTTCTAAGAGTTCTATGGTTTCATGACTTATATTCAGGTCTTTGATCCATTTTGAGTTTACTTTTGTGTAGGGGGTGAGACAATAATCCAGTTTCATTCTCTTACATGTAGCTGTCCAGTTTTGCTGACACCAGCTGTTGAGGCTGTCATTTCCCCACTGTATATCCATGGCTCCTTTATCATATATTAATTGACCATATATGCTTCAGTTTATATCTGGACTCTAGTCTGTTCCACTGGTCTATGGGTCTGTTCTTGTGCCAGTACCAAATTGTCTTGATTACTGTGGCTTTGTGGTAGAGCTTGAAGCTAGATATCCCCTGCTTTATTCTTCCTTCCCAGGATTGCTTTGGCTATTCAAGGTCTTTGGTGGTTTCATATGAATTTTAGAAGTATTTGCTGTAGTTCATTGAAGAATGCTGTAGGTATTTCGATAGGGATTGCATTGAATCTGTAAATTGCTTTGGGCAGGATGGCCATTTTGACAATTATTAATTCTTCATAGCCAAGAGCATGGGATGAATTGCCATTTATTAGTGTCCTCTTTAATTTCTTTTAAGAGTGTCCCATTGTTTTCAAGGTATAGGTCTTTCACTCCCTTGGTTAGGTTTATTCCTAGGTATTTTATGTATTTTTTGATGTAACTGTGAGTGGAATTGTTTTCCTGATTTCTCTTCCTGCTAGTTTATTATTAGTGTATAGGAATGCAACAGATTTCTGTGTATTAATTTTGTATCCTGCAACTTTGCTGAATTCAGATATTAGATCTAGTAGTTTTGGAGTGGATTCTTTATGGTTTTTTATGTACAATATCATGTCATATGCAAGCAGGGAGAGTTTGACTTCTTCCTTGCCAATCTGGATGCCTTTTATTTCTTTGTGTTGTCTGATTGCCATGTCTAGGACCTCCAGTACTTTGTTGAATAAAAGTGGGGAGAGTGGGCATCCTTGTCTTTTTCCTGATCTTTAAAGGAAAAGCTGTCAGCTTCTAGCTGTTAAGTATAATGTTGCCTGTTCCTTTATTATGTTGAGCTACTTGCCCTCTATACTCATTTTGTTGAGAGTTTTTATCATGAATGCATGTTGAATTTTATCAAATGCTTTTTCAGCATCTATGGAGACGATCATGTTTTTGTCCTTTTTGTTGATATAGTGGATGATGTTGATAGATTTTCAAGTGTTGTACCATCCTTGCATCCCTTGGATGAATCCCACTTGATCATGATGGATGATCTTTTTGAAGTATTTTTGAATTCGGTTTACTAATATTTTCTTGAGTATTTTTGCATCTATGTTCATCAGGGATATTGGTATGTAATTTTTTTTGTGTGCGTGTGGTGTCTTTGCCTTGTTTTGGTATTAGAATGATGTTGGCCTCATAGAATGAGTTTGGGAATATTCCCTCCTCTTCTACTTTTTGGAAAACTTTAAGGAGGATGGGTATTATGTCTTCAGTAAATGTTTGATAAAATTTAGCATTGAAACCATCTGGCCTGGGGGTTTTATTCTTGGTTAGTTTTTTGATTACTAATTCAATTTCTTTGCTGGTATTTGGTCTATTTGGATTTTCTGTTTCTTCCTGGGTCAGCTTTGAAAGGTTGTATTTTTCTGGAAAGTTGTCCATTTCTTCTATGTTATCCAGTTTTTTACCATATAATTGTTCATAGTATTCTGTCATAATTCTTTGTATTTCTGTGGTGTCCTTGGTGATTTTTCCTTTCTCATTTCTGATTCTGTTTATGTGTGCAGACTTTTTTTTTCTTGATTAGTCTGGCTTGGGGTTTATCTATTTTGCTTATTTTCTCAAAGAACCAGCTCCTACTTTCATTGATTCTATTGTTTTATTCCTCTGAATTTTATTTATTTCTGCTTTAATCTTTATGTCCCTCCTTCTACTGACTTTGGGCCTCATTTGTTCTTTCTCTTCTAGTTTCATTAATTGTGAGTTTCGACTGTTCATTTGGGATTGTTCTTTCCTGAGGTATGCCTGTGTTGCAATATACTTCCCTCTTAGCACAGACTTTACTGTATCCCACAGATTTTGTGTTGTTGAATTATTCTTGTTATTTGTCTCCATATATTGCTTGATCTCTGTTTTTATTTGGTCATTGATCCATTGATTATTTAGGAGCATTTTGTTAAGTTTCCATATGTATGTGGGCTTTTTTGTTTTGTGTAAATTCTAGTTTCATACCTTTGTGATCTGAGAATTTCAATCTTTTTGAATTTACTGAGGTTCTTTTTGTGGCCTAGTACATGACATATTCTTGAAAATGTTCCATGTGCACTTGAGAAGAATGTGTATCCTTTTGCTTTTGGGTGTAGAGTTCTGTAGATGTCCATTAGGTCCATCTGTTCTAATGTGTTGTTCAGGGCCTCTGTCTATTTACTTGTTTTCTGTCTGGTTGATCTGTCCTTTGGAGTGAGTGGTGTGTTGAAGTCTCCTAAAATGAATGCCTTGCATTCTATTTCCCCCTTTAATTCTGTTAATATTTGTTTCACATACATAGGTGCTCCTGTGTTGGGTGCATAGATATTTATAATGGTTATATCTTCTTGTTGGACTGCTCCCTTTATCATTATGTAATATCCTTATTTGTCTCTTGTGACTTTCTTTGTTTTGAAGTCTATTTTGTCTGATACAAGTACAGCAACTCCTGCTTTTTTCTCCCTGTTAGTTGCATGAAATATCTTTTTCCATCCCTTTACTTTCAGTTTGTGTATGTCTTTGGGTTTGAACTGAGTCTCTCGTATGCAGCATATAGATGGGTCTCATTTTTTAATCCATTTAGTGATTCTATGTCTTTTGATTGGTGCATTCAGTCCATTTACATTTAGGGTGGTTATCAACAGGTATGTACTTATTGCCATTGCAAGCTTTAGATTTGTGGTTACTGAATGTTCAAGGGTAATTCCCTTACTAACAGTCTAATTTAACTAACTTCGTGTGCTATTACAAACACAACCTAAAGGTTCTCTCTTTTTTTTCCCCTCCTTTTTCTTCCTCCTCTATTCTTTGTATGTTATGAATCATATTCTGTGCTCTTTGTGACATCTATTTAGCCTTAGGAATACTTCCATCTATAGGAGTCCCTCCAAAATACACTGTAGAGGTGGTTTGTGGGAGGTAAATTCTCTTAACTTTTCTGTATCTGAAAATTGTTTAATCCCTCCTTCAAATTTAAATGATAACCTTGCTGGGTATAGTATTCTTGGTTCAAGGCCCTTCTGCTTCATTGTATTAAAGATATCATGCCACTCCCTTCTGGCCTGTAAGGTTTCTGTTGAGAAGTCTGATGATAGCCTAATGGGTTTTCCTTCGAGGAGTGTATTCCTTGAGATATATATTAAACTGTATATTCTTGGTCCAATCACAAAGTAAGCCATACAATGACACATACACTAGATATTGAACTTTGTGAATTTCAGTTACATTATTAATTACATGAAAAATATATGAACATTTAAATTAACACTTTGATAATTGGAAAATTAATTGTAAGATGAAAGTCTGTTTCAAATGAATGATTCCATTAGAACATTTAATAATCTCCTTGTCAGTGAAATAAATTCCACTGTTAAAAATCTTCTGAATAATTAAACTCTTTTAATGGTTACAAAGTTGGATATTTTCTACTATTTTCCCATATGGAGATATTAAATATTGTAGTTTTAAATGTATGAATTTCTAACCCTGATAGAGAAAGGATTTTCCTGAATCCAGAGTCAGCTTTGTTAATAAAGGTTATCAAATTATAGATATATTATCTTTGGTAATAATAAAGTTACTTTTCAGAGATATGTTAATATTCAGACTAAAGTAATAAATCATTAGTATAGTACACAGCTAAATCTTTTCATATTTATAAGTATTCACATTTCTTAACTATGTTGGGGAGAATTTTTTTTTTAAACTATATAAACTCTTCATGGAAGAAGCAGCAACTGAAGAACTATAGAAAAATACTTCTCTGCAAACAGTCCTATTGAGGTCAGTAACAATCCTAATAATATCACCCTATCTAGATGTGAATTCACTAATAATTTACAACAACTAGCTCTGTCTCCATGGTATGAATCAGAACTAGTCTAGTTCCATTTAGTCGGTTCAGTCTGAGTAATTGTGACATGTTAGAGCTTTAATATGCCACAATATTTAATGAGAAACTATTTTTTTACTTATCAAATATTAACTGGTGTCTGTTACATTCCTAATATCAGGGATACAGCTGCAAACAAGACCTTATCATCGATGAGAAAATAAATGAACATCTCTATGCAGAAACTTGTTTTTCCGAGTTTTTATTGTGTATGTTAAATGGGTGCTATAGAGTGAATGTCCCCCCCACCCCCAAATTCACATATTGAAACCTAACCCCCAGTGTCATGGTATTTGGAGTCAGGGCCTTTGGGAGGTGATTAGGTCATGAGGGTGGAGTCCTCATTAATGGGATCAGTGTTCTTGTGGAAGAGACCCACAGAGTTCCCTCACCCCTTTGCCATGTGAGGACACGGCCACCTGTAAACCAGGTGGGTTTGCACCAGACTCTGAATCTGTAGGTGCCTTGTTCTGGACCTCTCAGCCCCATGATCTGTGAGAAGTAAGTATCTGTGGTCTGTCAGTCACCCAGTCTATCGTATTCTGTTGTAGCAATTCAACTGGACAGTATCTTAGAACGGACATATCCCTGGACATATGTAAATACCTGACACGTCAAGGTAGTTTGCATTCCTTGCCTCTATTGGATCTGACAGGTTAATCATTTTGCCCTTGTGTCAAATATTTATTTTACAAAGTCCCACTACTACTTAATTCCTGCCCCATTTTGCCAGTCCCAGGTACTGACAGTTATAGTAGAGACAGATTCTGTATACCCTTCACCCTGTTTCCCCTGATGTTACCATATTATATGAACATGTTTCATTTGTCAAAATTAAGTTGGTGACAATTGGTACATCACTATTAAGTAAACTTCTGACGTTTTTAGGATTTCACCATTTTTTCCACTCCTGTCCTTTTCCTGTTCCAGGATTCAAGCCAGGACACTACATTACATAGAGTGGTACATCAATTTTGTGATTATCTTAATTTTAAATGGTATGGTTTGACTAGAGAAAACATGACTTTGCTATTTTTCCTTCCTTCTATTAATTTCCTGTTTACAATTCAGTTCATTAAAATTACTGTTATTTTTAAAAGATTCTTTACTTCTGCCTACTCAATACATTTACAGTTCTCCTGAGTCTCAAGAGGAAGGTTTAAATGCAAAGTTAGAAAGAAAACCTTAGGAATGGAGAATACAATCAACTCTTCTAAAGTTCACAAAACAATTGAACATCATCAGACACAGTAGAAGAAATTAGTTTTCCTGTAAAATTCTAGAAAGCTGTTTTATGCTTCAAAGTTAAAAGTAAATTGATCTGATTGCTGCTTAATGTACGACTTCATAGTCTTCAGAGAGATTGAGTTCTTGTTTGTAGAAAGTCAAACTGAAATAACTTAAGAACTATGTAAGATCACAGTTAGAGGGAGGGCATAGTAAAAAAGTTCACCAACAGCACGAGTAGCTATTATACAGGACTATGGCGTTTCTTTAGTCTTTTGACATCTGTGATCACAATAAAGATTTGCAAAATGTTGAGTGGCACTGTCTCTCTTATTTTCCCAAATCTCCTTGTGCATCACATAATTTTAATGGCTCATAGATAAGTTTCTCTTTGATTTTACTTTAACTATGAAGATTTATTCATGATCTATAAAGAATGTCTAGGAAATAATGAATTTCACTTTCTCAGGATTAACATTTTATATTGTTTTGCTTTGCACTTAACTTTTCTTCATTTATGATGACTGTTTTTAAAAAATAAGGAAATTATTGTGCATGGTAAGAAAAATTAAATTTTATGATGGAGTTTATAAGAAAAACAAAAGGTACCCCACCTCTTTCAGGCCTATATCTGAGGTGACTCTTTTATTTTGGTGTACCCTATTTTTTTTTTTGTGTGTGGCTACATTTGAAAATCAAATCAATGTATATACTATTTTACTAGCAGCTTACTAATTTCTTTCTGGAAATAAATGGACCTTTAATCAGTTATCTGTCTCCTTTATTCCAACCTGGTCTCTGCTATCTTCTCAGGTTTTGATAGTCATTATTTTCACTTTTCTGAGAAGTCACTTTTGCAATTGAATGCTATACTGAATACCCCAATTCTTATTCCACTGGCTTTCGACATTGCTTTTTTCTTTTCCCATTATGCATAAGGTTATTACAGCCCTATTTCTTCCCCACTTCTTTTTCTAGTATTTAGTAAAGCTTCTTTTACGTTGTTGAGGTTAATAGGTTAATAGCATCACATTTTATAATTGTCTTTTACAATCTATATATAGCTCAACTTAAAAATATAAAAACCAGTATATAGCATTCACTTTATCCATAAGGTAAATCTTACTCCTTCCTTCTTGATCACTGCAGGGGATGCTAAGACTGCAATTCCATCTTCTTTGGTCCAAAGTAATGATCCCTGTTTCACTCAAAGGTGAATGTGCTTAGAATTAATATTTCATTACTTATACTCCATCAATTCATTTATTCACTTAGCACATAAGAATTGAAGTCCTACTGTGTGGTAGGTACAGTTGAAGGCACAGTAGTGAATGTAACAAATACAAATCTCTTGTCTCTGTGAATGGAGAGGAAGTATAAGCAGATGGTGTTGATTATGTTTATTACTTAAAACAGGGTAGTTAAAAATGACCTCATTGAATAAGGGGTATTTGGGTAAGGGAAGGAGTGGTGAGTCTGTGGACAGGACATGCCTATGGACAAACTTCTTTTCTGAGTGTGCAGGAAACTGAGACTTCTGTGAGTTTTAAGTGGCCTTTGTTGTATACAAAACACCCCAGACTCAATGACTAACAACCATCCCCACCCCGTAGTGCTTCTCAAACTCTTACAAGTATGGCCTGGGCTCATTCAAGTGGATTCATTCAGTCGGCAGTTTAGCTGGGATGGACGGTCTGAGGTTTTGAGGCTCAGCTGGCAGGGCTGGGGAGTCAGGAAGCCTAACCCTTTGCTTCCTGGGGTCGTCCGTGCTGGGCTTCTTTACCTCACGACAGAAACAGTCTGAGGGGATGGAGACAGGAGTTCCAAGAACTTGCACAGTGACTTTTGCCACATCCTATTGGCCAAAATAAGGCATAAGGAACAGTCCAGGTTCAAGGGATGGGAAAAGAGACTCTACTTCTCAATGAGAGGAGTTGCAAAATATTATAGTCATTTTTTTCAATGTACTAAAAATCGGTTGCTTCCCAAATAATAACCTAACGAAGGATCTGTGCTGGATGTTAACACTTATGAGAGTGTAGGATCTGAAGAATCAAAAGTTAGCATAAGTACAGCCATCTTAAGGCCTAAATACCACCCCCTAACCCAGAAGAAGCAAAATCATTAGAATCTTGAAAAACAAGTTAGTTAGCCTGTGTCAATTGTAGTGACCTTTCTGTGTCAATTGTAGTGACCTTTAGTTAGCTAACCGTAAATCAGTTAATCATACACGCCTAGCTTATCTTACTAGAACCACCCTAGACATTCCGTAGGTGATCTCATCTAATCAGACCCCAGGATGTGGCGCCAGCAAAAGATTTATGAGCCTATAGAAAAAAACCCTGTATTGTGATTATGGAAAATTTTACCCCTTTTGAAAATGCTATAAAACCTTCTGCCTTAGTGTGCTCGGGGTCCTCGTTGAGACCCGCTGCGACGGGCTGACGTGGACCCCAGCTAGTTGGCTTCTGAATAAATTCCTCTTGCTTGTTGCATCAAGAAACGTCTTTAGTGAGTGATTTGGGGCGGCGCCTTCCTCAGGGGAATCCAACATTTGGGGGCTCGTCCGGGATCGGTTGTCCACCCCGCTTCACTCCCGAAGTCGCTCTTGGAGGAAGAGGTAAGATTGATGGCGCCTTGAGTTGTTGTTTGTGTTCTGTTTTCTGTTTCAGTGAGACCGGTCAGAGTTCTGAAGGGTACCCGTTGTCTGGCAGCCGTCTCAATCCCGTACAGGGGCTGTGACTGCGGTCGGTAGACGTACTAGAGCACCGCAGGCTGCAACCCTGGGGGACGCCTCAGGGAGGTTGGGGGGCCAGGGACGCCTGGTAGCCTCCCGTCTGTTTTTCCGGCAAACTGAACCTGATGAGATAGGGTTGATTTTTGGGCGCCGAGAATATCAACCCTCTGATTCCTTTCGGTTTCTGTTCGAGGCTCTGAAAAGAACCAAAAGCGGCCGCTGTGTGTCTAATCTGTGTGTGTCTTTGTTTTTTGTGTCCTTTACGTGTCTAATTATTGTTATACTGACAATGGGACAGACAGTGACGACCCCCCTTAGCCTGACACTAGATCATTGGACGGAAGTTAGAGCGAGGGCACGTAACTTGTCAGTAGAAGTGAAAAAGGGACCATGGCAGACTTTCTGTTCCTCCGAATGGCCCACCTTCAATGTTGGGTGGCCCTCGGAGGGGACTTTTGATCTCCCCACTTTACTAGCAGTAAAAGCTATTGTTTTTCAGGATTCGTCTCAAGGACACCCGGATCAGCAACCCTACATTGTAGTCTGGCAAGAGTTGGTGGAGAACCCACCACCCTGGGTAAAGCCCTGGGTGCAAAAGAAAATGGGCCCTCGAGTTTTAGCTGCCCAGACTCAACCTCAGAAAAAAGAAAAAGAAACTACCAAAGTTTACCCTGATACTCAAGATTCGCTTATAATTGATGATCCCCCTCCCCCTCCTTACCCTCCTGCTCCCACGGCACCCCCGGTGCCCCCGGCCCCAGCACCCCCAGCACCCCCAGCACCCCCAGCTCCGGCACCCTCAGTCCCTGATGCTGAGGCAGTAGGGCCGGCTCCGGGACCTGCCCAGGGCACCCGGCGCCGCCGAGGGGCCATCTTGGACCCACCGGGTATCTTTCCTCTCCGGTCTTATGGAGTTCCCATCCTTGGAGAAGAAGGGGAACCGCTTTCCAACCTCTGCAATATTGGCCCTTCTCCTCTGCTGATTTGTATAATTGGAAAGCTAACCACCCGCCCTTTTCAGAGGAACCACAGAAATTAACTGGTTTAGTAGAGTCTCTGATGTTTTCCCACCAGCCCACCTGGGATGACTGTCAGCAGCTTTTACAGGTGCTCTTCACCACGGAAGAGAGAGAGAGGATTCTCCTAGAGGCACGGAAGAATGTGCCTGGAACCGACGGACGGCCTTCGCAACTCCCTCATGACATAGAGAGGGGGTTCCCGTTGACTAGACCCAACTGGGACTTTAATTCTCCAGAAGGTAGGGAGCGACTAACCATCTATCGTCAGGCTCTGGTGGCAGGTCTCCGTGGGGCCGCAAGACGTCCCACCAATTTGGCCAAGGTAAGAGAGGTCAGCCAGGGAGCCACTGAAGCACCTGCAGTATTCTTAGAACGCCTGATAGAAGCCTTCAGGCGGTATACTCCCTTTGATCCCACTTCTGAGGGGCATAGTGCTTCAGTGGCCCTTGCTTTTATCGGGCAATCGGCACCCGACATTAGGAAAAAACTTCAGAGATTGGAAGGCTTACAGGATTTGTCGCTGAAAGATTTAGTGAAAGAAGCAGAGAAAGTTTATCATAAGAGAGAGACTGAGGAAGAGAAAGAGTTAAGGAAAGAGAAGGAGAGAGAAAGTAAAGAAGAAAAGAGAGATAGAAAGCATGAGAGAAATTTAACAAAGATCTTGGCCGCAATAGTAGAAAGTAAGGGACGACCGCCCTCTAGTGGTAAAACTAGTAAGGCAGGGTCCCTGGGCAACCGACCTCCTTTAGATAAAGATCAGTGTGCGTACTGCAAGGAAAAGGGGCATTGGGTGAAAGAATGCCCTAAGAAACCACCACGGGGACCTCCGAAGAAAGTGTTGTCCCTGCTAGAAGATGAAGATTAGGGAAGACGGGGCTCGGAGCCCCTCCCCGAGCCTAGGGTAACTCTGAAAGTGGAGGGGCAACCCGTTGAGTTTCTGGTAGATACCGGTGCTCAACATTCAGTACTGACCCAAGCTAGAGGCCCCCTTTCTAGTAAAAAGTCTTGGGTGTTCGGGGCCATGGGTCAGAAACAATATGCATGGACTACCCAAAGAACAGTAGACTTAGGAGTGGGACAAGTAAACCACTCATTCCTTGTTATACCAGAATGCCCTACACCCTTGTTGGGAAGAGACATCTTGACCAAAGTCGGGGCCCAAATATCCTTTCAGACTGAAGATACCCAAGTAACTGACAGAAAAAAGAGACCCTTGGGCCTAAGCATCCTGTCCATAAAGTTAGAAGACGAGTACCGCCTTTTTAAAGAACCAGAACCCTCCCGAGTTAATCAGAGGTGGCTCAACCAGTTTCCAGGGGCCTGGGCAGAAACGGCAGGTATGGGACTTGCTGTAAACCAGCCCCCGGTAGTCATAGAATTGAAAGCCTCAGCCTCACCAGTAACTGTGAGACAATATCCAATGAGTAAAGAGGCCAGAGATGGGATTAGGCCCCATATCCAGAGGCTCATAGAGCAGGGGATATTAGTAAAATGTAAATCCCCATGGAACACTCCCTTGCTGCCTGTAAAGAAGGCGGGAACAGGAGATTATCGACCAGTGCAAGATTTAAGAGAAGTTAATAAGAGAACACAGGACATTCATCCCACTGTGCCGAATCCTTACAACCTGCTAAGCTCTCTGGCCCCAGAAAACACTTGGTACACAGTCTTAGATTTAAAAGACGCCTTCTTTTGTTTGCGCCTGCATCAGAGTAGCCAACCGCTGTTTGCCTTTGAGTGGAAAGACCCCTCCACAGGAACTACTGGACAATTGACCTGGACTCGCTTGCCACAAGGATTCAAGAACTCACCTACCCTCTTCGACGAGGCTTTACACCAGGACTTGGCCTTTTACCGAGCCTCCAACCCGCAGGTAACCTTGTTACAATATGTTGATGACTTACTGATAGCCGCTCCTACACAGGAAGTCTGCCAAGCGGCTACTGAAGCCCTTTTGACTGAACTTGCTAGGCTGGGGTATAGAGCATCTGCCAAAAAAGCACAGATCTGCCAACAACAAGTGACTTATTTAGGGTATTCCCTGAGAGAAGGGAAAAGGTGGCTTACTGAAGCCCGGAAGCAGACTGTGACGCAGATCCCGGTCCCTACTACTCCGCGCCAAGTCCGCGAATTTCTGGGAACAGCAGGGTTCTGCAGATTATGGATATCCGGATATGCCACCTTAGCTGCCCCCCTGTACCCCCTGACCAAAGGGGCAGCCCCGTTTGTTTGGGGACCTCAACAGCAACAGGCCTTTGATGAGATCAAGAAGGCCCTCCTGTCGGCACCTGCTCTGGCCCTCCCAGACGTATCTAAGCCGTTCGTCCTTTTTGTGGATGAACGGAGTGGAGTAGCTCGGGGAGTGTTGACCCAACAATGGGGACCTTGGAAGAGACCTGTCGCCTATTTGTCAAAAAAATTAGACCCAGTAAGTAGTGGATGGCCTGCCTGTTTGAGAGTAGTGGCGGCTGTGGCCCTCCTAGTTAAAAATTCTGACAAACTGACACTGGGACAGAAACTTACTGTGGTTGCTCCACATGCGTTGGAGAGTGTAATTCGGCAGCCACCCGAGAGATGGATGTCGAATGCCAGAATGACTCACTACCAAACCTTACTCCTGAATCGTGATCGAGTAGAGTTTGCCCCCCCTGCCATCCTAAACCCGGCCACTCTGCTCCCCGAGTTGGGGAAAGAAGTGCTTCATACCTGCCAGGAAATCCTGGCTGAAGAGACAGGAACCCGCCAGGACTTGCAAGACCAGCCCTTAAGGGGAACAGGACTCCTGACTTGGTACACGGACGGGAGCAGTTACATCATGGATAGTAAAAGAATGGCTGGAGCTGCAGTAGTAGATGATGACCGAGTTGTATGGGCCAGTGGACTCCCAACGGGCACCTCTGCACAGCGAGCAGAACTCATCGCCCTGACTCAGGCCCTAAGGATGGCAGAAGGTAAGAGACTTAACGTCTACACTGACAGCAGATACGCCTTTGCCACTGCTCATATACACGGGGCTATTTATAGACAGAGAGGGCTGTTAACTTCTGCCGGGAGAGATGTTAAAAACAAACAAGAAATTTTAGATTTGCTAGAAGCCATCCATAGGCCTAAAGAAGTAGCAATAATACATTGCCCTGGACACCAGAAAGATGACTCTCCAATAGCTCGAGGAAACCGGAGAGCAGACCAAGCCGCAAAGCAAGCGGCTCAGGGAATGAACATTTTGCCCCTCCAAGTGTGTCCGGAAGCCACTCACATCAAGAGCTTCCAGTACACACCTGAAGATCTCATTTGTATAGACAAATTAGGGTTCAAAAATTCTTCGCCCCAAGAGATATACAAGTCTGAAAAAGGGAAAGTTGTCCTGCCCCAGAGAGAGGCAGCAGAATACTTAAGGCAATTACATCAACTGACACATTTGGGAGCAAAAAACCTAAAGACCTTAGTTCGAGACTCCCCTTATCATGTTATTAAATTAGGAAAATTAGCTGACGAGATTGTAAAAAATTGTGTTCCCTGTCAATTAGTAAACGTGAGCAAAAATCAAGCAATATCCGGGAAAAGACTTCGAGGAGATCGCCTAGGAGCTTATTGGGAAGTTGACTTCACTGAAATTAAGCCTGCCAAGTATAGATATAAGTACCTTCTAGTTTTTCTAGACACATTTTCAGGATGGACAGAGGCGTTCCCCACCAAAACTGAGACAGCTCAGACGGTGTCTAAAAAGATCCTTGAAGAAATATTTCCCAGGTTTGGAATCCCAAAGGTAATCGGCTCCGACAACGGCCCTGCTTTTGTTGCCCAGGTAAGTCAGGGATTGGCCAAGATCCTGGGGACGGACTGGAAATTGCATTGTGCATACAGGCCCCAGAGCTCAGGACAGGTAGAAAGGATGAACAGAACTCTAAAAGAGACCTTGACTAAATTGTCCATAGAGACTGGCTTATGTGATTGGTTAGTCCTCCTTCCCTTCGCCCTATTTAGAGTCAGGAACACTCCCGGCCGCTTTGGACTAACGCCTTTTGAAATAATGTTTGGGGCCCCAGCTCCGCTTCAGTCAGCACATCTTCATGTATTCCCTGAGTGTGCAACTAATAAGTTTTTGCTTGAAAGGTTACGAGCCTTGGAAGCTGTGCAGAAAGAGGTGTGGGCCTCCATCAAGGAAGCCTATCGGCCAGAGGAACTCTCAGTGCCTCACCAGTTCCAGGTGGGAGACCCTGTCTATGTAAGAAGGCACCGGACAGGAAACCTCGAGCCACGGTGGAAGGGGCCTTTCGTCGTCCTCCTGACTACTCCCACAGCTGTAAAAGTGGACGGCGTCTCTTCCTGGATACACGCTTCACATCTAAAGAAGGCACCCCCGGACCCAGACTGGCGAGTAACTCGGACTGATAACCCCCTTAAGCTTCGCTTGTGTAAAAAGAATTATGCTGTTAGTAATTCTGATGTTTCTGCTACCTCCAACCCACCAGAACCCTAACCCTCATGAGCCCAGGTTACTGACATGGCAAATCATTACCCCAGCTTCCCGCCAAATAGTAGTCCAGATAACAGGACAACACCCTAAGGGAACCTGGTGGCCTACCCTCACTGTAGACGTATGCACTCTTTTCAAGCAAGACCCTAGGTATGAGGACACAGTTGGAGTACCCGGATGTAGCACTCGGGATTATATAGTGCATTGGGGCTCTGGGACTATGAAAGAAATTCAAAGTGCCTGCTTTTATGTATGCCCGGCCCCCTCAACTGATGCCGAGGTCTCACAATGTGGAGGGCAGACAGATTTTTTCTGTAAGAATTGGGGTTGTGAACAGACAGGGACATGCCATTGGCTGACAGGAAGCGCAGGGAGACCCCCTCCAGGCCTCATAAAAATCCAACGAGGTGCCACTCATGCCCAGTGCAAGACTCATCCCACCTGCAATCTCATTGATATCTCCTTCACAGATGCAGGAAAAAGGGCAGCAAACTGGGAAAAGGGGCTTACTTGGGGACTAAGACTGTACCAGAGTGGGTATGACAATGGAGTCTTATTTATGCTCAGGCTAAAAGTAGAAACTCTCCCGGCTATCCCAGTGGGACCCAACACTGTCCTGCAGGACCGGCCGCGTCTCCCAGCCCCGGCCCCCGAGCAGACCCCAGCCCCTCCTGTAGACTCTACCGCCGCTCCCTCTGTTTCCACTCCTGGTCAAGTTGCCCCTTTCCCTAGCACAGGACGACGCCTCCTTAACCTCCTTGAAGGAGCTTTTCAGGCCTTAAACACCACCAATCCTAAAACTACTGAATCCTGTTGGTTGTGTTTCTCTTCTGGGCCGCCTTATTATGAAGGATTAGGATTGTTAGGCAATTTTAATAAAACAACCCGTCACGAGATCTGTAGCTGGGGAAGCCACCGGAAAGTAACTCTAACTGAAGTAACTGGAAAAGGAAAATGTTTAGGTACAGTCCCCCCGACCCATAAAGCCTTGTGTAATGAAACCGTAGCTATAACCCCCTCAGGTAAAAATGAGTATCTAGTCCCTCCCCCCGAGGGATGGTGGGCTTGTAATACTGGAGTGACCCCATGTGTCTCTACTTCTGCCTTCAATTTCTCTCGCGATTTCTGTATTATGGTTCAGCTAGTACCCAGGTTAATGTATCATGATGATCTCTCATTCGTAACTGAATTTGAACCTAGGCATAGATATAAAAGAGAGCCGGTCTCGCTGACCTTAGCCGTGTTGTTAGGGATAGGAGTTGCAGCCGGAGTGGGAACGGGGGCAGCCGCTATTGTTCAAGGGAACCAGCATTATGAAGGACTAAGGACTGCTATTGATGAAGACCTAAAAACAATAGAGCAATCCATTACAAAACTTGAAGAATCTCTAACTTCCCTCTCTGAGGTAGTCTTACAGAATAGACGAGGGCTGGATCTACTGTTCCTAAAAGAAGGAGGACTGTGTGCAGCTTTAAGAGAAGAATGCTGCTTTTATGCAGATCATTCCGGGATAGTAAGAGATTCAATGTCAAAACTTAGAGAGAGGCTAGATCAGAGGAAGAGAGAGCGAGAAGCAGGCCAAGGACTGTTTGAATCTTGGTTCACCAGGTCCCCGTAGTTTACAACCCTGATATCCACTCTGGCTGGGCCCCTACTCATCCTTGTGTTGCTTCTAACTTTAGGACCCTGCATGTTAAACCGGTTAATAACTTTTGTTAGAGAAAGAGTGAGTGCCGTTCATGTACTAATGTTGAAGCAACAATACCACTCACTCAACTCACAAGAAGATACAAACATTCCATGATTGGAATGCCCCAAAAAGAGAAGTGGGGAAATGTAGGATCTGAAGAATCAAAAGTTAGCATAAGTACAGCCATCTTAAGGCCTAAATACCACCCCCTAACCCAGAAGAAGCAAAATCATTAGAATCTTGAAAAACAAGTTAGTTAGCCTGTGTCAATTGTAGTGACCTTTAGTTAGCCAACCATAAATCAGTTAATCATACACGCCTAGCTTATCTTACTAGAACCACCCTAGACATTCCGTAGGTGATCTTATCTAACCAGACCCCAGGATGTGGCGCCAGCAAAAGATTTATGAGCCTATAGAAAAAAACCCTGTATTGTGATTATGGAAAATTTTACCCCTTTTGAAAATGCTATAAAACCTTCTGCCTTAGTGTGCTCGGGGTCCTCGTTGAGACCCGCTGCGACGGGCTGACGTGGACCCCAGCTAGTTGGCTTCTGAATAAATTCCTCTTGCTTGTTGCATCAAGAAACGTCTTTAGTGAGTGATTTGGGGCGGCGCCTTCCTCAGGGGAATCCAACAAGAGTTCCCCCACTTTACCTTCACACATGTAGTTCTGTAGATTTCAAAATAATAAATTAATTTTTGTACAATTTAAACTATTTCTGATTGATTCTATGCATGAGAGTATAGATAGGAGGGGAATTTGTCCAGTAGTTAAATAAGAAGATCTCCAGTTAATGTCTCTTTCTGTACCTTTACCTTTTCTTTATCTCCTGTACCTGTCCACCGTGGGCTAATGCCTGCCCATAATTACACCACAAGAATAGTCGACCTCATTGACTGCAGCCCAGTTATTTGAATATTTTATAATGCTGCCTTGTCCCCTTTCATTTATCAGAACACTTCCATCTGATTTACATCTTCTAGAAATGTGTTGAAATTTCTTGATGATGACCTTTCTCCCAATTTCTTTGCTGGTTAAGTTATTCATTTCTACTCTTTCCTGTTTTCTACTCTATCTCAAAAGGCTTAAAAACTGGGAACTGCACTGCTAGAATATTTTGGTTCAAGATTGTTCTTGCCAGTTAAGGATGTTCTTCTGATAAGATGCACTCATGGAAGATTTGGACAGTAAAAGAGAAGCAGGAGCCATTCTTCTCCTTGCAGTTATATTAAGCTCTCCCAGGTGTGTGCTCCTGCAGCAGCGGCTGGACTTATGTGCCACTGCTAGTCACTGGCCTGGGGGATGGGGGCAACGGCATCTCTTGTGAACTTTCTTGACTGATTGTAAACTTCCTTGATTGCAGTTTGCTGCTGTGTGTCTAAAGAACTAGGAGCTATTTATTCCTGTTGTTAGAGCCCTTCTGATTATTATTCCTTCCTAACTTCTATTTTTCTGTATTAATTCCTTTTATGCTTGAAACACCTAGAGTTATGCTTATGTTCCTGATGGATTCTTGGAGTTATTTAAATATTTCTTTATTGTGATTTTAATTCAGTCCGGAGGAAAGGAAGCATGTGTGTGTACTCAGTCTGTTGTCTTGAGTTGGAAACCATTCACATTTCATTATCATCTGTTTAGCTCAGTTGTTTGGGTTTCTATCCTATATACTTCCCCCCCCTCCAAAAGAGTCAGGACACACTAAATTAAAAGGTATGAAAAGAGAATTTCTTAATTTTTAAGAATAACCTAAATCTGATACCTCATGAATATCCTGATAGCAGCCTTCCTAGTAGAACATTGTTTCTTCCTACGTAATGTACAGGTTTTTGTGTAAGTTTGGTTAGACTGTAGTCCCAGTTATTCAATTATATATTGACCTAGGTGTTGCTATGAAGGCATTTCTGTAGATGTGATAAAAGTCCATAACCAGTGGACTTTAACTAAAGGAGATTTTCTTGAATAATCTGGGTGGTCTTGAAAAAACAGTTGAAAGACCTTAATAGCAGAAATGAAGTCCCCAAGAGGAAGAAATTTGACCTGCAAACTATTAATTAGGTGAAGCCATTGCCTGAGGGCTTCCAGCCTGCCCTTCCTGATGGACTGTCCCCCCACATCTGGTCATGCCTAGGCAGCCCCTGGACCCCACAGTTGTGAACCAAGTCCTTGCATTAAGTCTAGCTATCTAGGTTCTCTTTCCTTAATGGTACCCCAACTGTTACAATTCTAAGGCCAAATTGGAAAGTCACTATTTCTCCATACAGAAACCATATAGGGAGATTTTAAGTTTTAGTCTTTTCTTTTGCCCAGTTTTCTCTAGATATTTCATGGTTTTATTTGTATTCTTAAATCTTTGATCTATTTAGAGTTTATTCTGTACTGTAGTGTGAGATACAGATCCAGTTTATCTCTTTTAGGATGACTATTCAGTTGCCTGACAAAATTCATTAGTATCTTAAATCCCTATGTACATTTGGGGTTATTTCTGGACTTTCTATTGCCATGCTATTTTAAGTTTTGAGGCTTAATATTTTAATACCCAATAGGACTGCTCGCACCTTTTACTCTCCTCTTTTCAGACTTTCTATTCTTGCTTCTATTTTTTTCTATATAAACTTTAAGTTGTAGAGTGTCATAGTACTGCTGCTGTTACTGGGATCATATTACATTTATAAACTTAAGGAAAAATTGTCATTATGAAGTCAGGTGTTTCTATTTACAAATATGGGAAAACTTACTTTTGTTTAAATCTTCTTTTGTGGACTTTTTCTCACATAGGGCTTGTGTAAGTTTTGTTAAGTTTATTCCTAGGTATTTTATCATCTTACTATTATTCTACTGGCAATCTTTGCCTCCTTTAAAGCTTTGCTTCCTAATGGTTATTTGATATATAACAGAAGCAATTGCTTTCTGAATACCCAGGAACTAAACTACATTCTCTTATTTCTGTTGAACTTTTATAATGAATTCTTTTTGGTTTCCAAGTACACAATAATTTCAGCTGCAAGTAGTTATATTTTCATCTTTCCCTATTTTTAATTTTTTAATATCTTTAATTTTCTTCCTTTATCTCTATGCATTGGCCAATAGCTTAAGTAGAATATTACCTTATACTGCTGTCTACTCTTATTGTCAGTTTTGGTAAGTGATATTTTGCCAGAAAGTTATCAGCTTATTTCAGATTGTCATATTTACTAATAACAAGTAGTATAGTCACTTGTGATTTAAATAATTTCTTCCACATTTTGTTTAAAATTTTAAAAATCTTTATTTTCACTTGCACAGCATAATATGTAAAGGACTTAAAATTAGCATCTAAATTTGAAGTGTTAACATTTAAAAATAAATGCTTGGATAAAAATGAGTTATTTTTTTAATGTATATTATAGGAAAGACACTTTCAAGAGCTAAAATCTATTATTGTTTACATTGTTAAGACAGTTGCCTCAATTTTGCTTGGTCTCTGTATTTTCTAACAATTATGAAACCTTCACCTTAAAAAAAAAAGCAGAGAAAAAAACTTCATTCAAAAATTGAAACTACTGATATGTGAGGAATATGATAATATCTCTTTCATTATCATTGTAGAAAATAGACATAGTAGTCTAATCAAATAACAATTTGCATCGTGTTTAGCAGGTTTAGGAGTAGAGAAATATTGATTAGCCATCCACATTTTACTCAATTAACTTAGATGGTGAAAGAGAAAACTATGCTATTAGAGTTTACTGCTGAGAAAAAGCTAGCTGAGATAACTGATATGATAGGTATTAAAATGAACATTCAAAATGATCTCAATTGAAATAGGTGAAGGTGGTCAAATAGGGCAACTTCCAGTTCTTCTGCATCCTGGGGATGTAATGTATAGCACCAAGACTGTAGCTGTATTGTGTATTTGAAAGTTGCTGAGAGTAGATCTTAAAAGTGCATATCAGAAGAAAAAAACAAAAACATTTGTAACTACGTGAAGTGATGGATGTTAACTAACCTTATTGTGGAAATCATTCACTTTGCAGTATATACATATAGTAAATCATTAGGTTGTGTTCCTAAAACTGATTCAGTTATATATCAATTATATCTCAATAAAAAGGGAAAAATGATCTCAATAGTTTAGAATACAAAAGTCCTAGAATACAAAGCTGAGACAACAAAAATGCAATTTAAGGGGGAAGTAAATACCGGTATTTTGGTATAGATATGATCTGTCACTATATAGAATGAGCCTTAGCTTCAGCAAGGGGACTGCATGTTTTAATCCACTATAACCTGAATTTGAAACAATAATATTTTGTGTTGGTATATGTTACTTAAGAATTAGCCTCTTCTATTGTATTGAACATATAGATCAATTTGAGATAATTTCAAATTAACATTATTAAACCTTCTAATCCATGAAAACAGAAGGTTTTTCCATTTATTTAGGTCTTGTTTAATTTCTTTCAATAATGTCTTGTATTTTTTAGTGATCAAGTCTTGTACCTCTTTTGTTAAATTTATTCCTAAACATTTTGTTCATTTTGATGCTTTCACAAATGAAATTGTTTTATTTGAATTTTTGAATTTTTCATTACTAGTGCATTGAAATAAAGTTAATTTTTCAATATTGAAAAAAAAGAATTAGCCTCTTCTTAGTTTAGACCAATAGAAATGCAAGGAACATATCATAAGAGGTACATATCTGACTATTCTCTGTGCTGCACAGACTCTTTTATGATTTTTGCAGTAAGTTTTGAGTCATATTTAAGAGAGAGGCTTGCAACTGGAATTTGTCAAATAGACAACCATTTGGCTTTTAAGGCTAGTGAGGTCTAGAAACTGGATCACAAGAGACAGTATTGGATGCATCTGAAAATTTGACTGTGGAAGACTTAAGGTAATTGCCCTAAGTAGTCTTACGAATCTGTTTGTCCAAGGCCCCTTCCTCTGTGCTGCCCCATACCCTGTACATGCACTCACTCTTTTCACTAAGAATTGTATGGATCACTTGTGATATGCCAGGAGCTGTTCTGCACTCTGGGGCACTAAGTAGTGAAAAGAACAGATAAGATCCCTGCTCTTAC
Organism: Manis javanica; assembly: GCF_040802235.1. Lineage (NCBI taxonomy): Eukaryota > Metazoa > Chordata > Mammalia > Pholidota > Manidae > Manis > Manis javanica. Next base: position 23,128,815 of record NC_133165.1, read on the forward strand.
TGAACTGACTCTGTGGGAGTCACAGACATTAAACAAATATAAACAAGTGATAGATGCCAGGAGAAAATAAAATAGGTCAAGGTAATAAAAAGTAACTAAAGAGGGGGTGCTTTCTTATATCTTAGTTTTGAAAGGCCTATCAGAGGAGGGGACATTTTACAGGAAGTTAATTATAGGAAGAAATGAACCAAGGACTAGGGTTGGCATCTTCCTTGCAGAGGTATTAATAAGGGCATATGTCTTCTGTTGTAGGGATGGGCTTGGCTTGTGGCAGGAGCAAAGGATAGACTCGTAGGAGATTAAATTGGAACATAAGCAGGGATATTTCTTGTGGGACGTTTAGTCTATGGTCATGAGTTTGAATTTTATTAGAAATGCTTGAGAAGTTTATGGATGGTTTAAACTGGGGAATTCCATGATCAGATTGGTAAGCTGTGAGGCTGCTATGCAGTATATTGATTGTAGGGGGAAGAAAGAAGAAAGGAAACACTTACAAAGCACTTTAGTTTTAGTATTTTTCATATCATGTAAATATTATTTGCTTATACATATTCATTTTCTTCTAAAGTATAGCTTCCTCAATAGGAAGAACCATATCTTGTTTATTTTTGTGTCACTAGCACCAGAAAAATAACTGGAATCCAAGAGATACTTAATAAATTATTTCTTGAAGATTTTAATTTTATTCTGCCTGATATCTTAAATGGACAAAATAATATTTGGAAGCTGATGATGTCTACCTGCCACAAGGATGGAAGCAAAGCTAGCTGGTTTGTAACAACGACGTCATGCAGAGAACGTAGAAGAAACAGGGACTGAGGCATTGCTGTGCCCCCTATGGTACTCCGTCACCGTGTGCAGCTCATTCCTGATTATATTCTGACTTTGAGTGTCAAGAGACAATACCTGAATATTTATAACCAGCTAGTTTCCAACTTTTTGTGTGTTGTCAACTGGTGTTGATTACTGTTACTTTCAAAGAAAAGAATCCTAGGATTGATTGTTAAGTCAAGTTCCTTAACTTCTTTATGTTTCAGTTTCATATTTCCTCATAGCAGGCTTGATAAAATTGTAATGCCTGATGATTATACACATTCAGATAATGCAATTAGCATTGGGTTCTTCCCTGACTAGCTTCTATTCATTATACTATGTGCGGAGGGTAGTCATGATGAGATGTGGATGGGAACAAAAGTCTAGGTGACAGGCTAGCCTATTCCAGGAATAGGGGAGAAGGCGAGTGAGTCTCCAAGTCCCTAGAATTTTCTCAGCCCTATCGCTCCATATCTCTGGCCAAATGGGCATGGAAAGATTCCTGGAACTGCCTATGACCTAGGAGTCTAAGCCATTGACAAATGTCACAAGGTGATATAAGCACAGTTGGAGTTCAGATGGCTGCAACTTGCATCTCACCTCTTCCTCTCACCCCTCACCCATGTCTTGTACAGGGTCAACCTAGTCATTTAATTGTACTTGCAATAACATTACTTCTTGTATTGTGTAGCTGAAATTTTTATACATCACATTTCACTATGGTGAGGTTTTGCTATAACATCCACCAGTAAGTCATTAAGAGAATTATGAGATTGCACGGGTACAGTCTTGGTGTAGGTTATTGTGCACACCCAATAATTGTGAAGCTGATTATCAATCATCATCATAATCCTCAAAGTTATGGTTATAACAGGAGGATGAGCATATAAAGGAGTTGAAATTCAGTATGACTAATTCTAACATTTCTCATGGTTTGTAGTTGAATAATAGAGCGAATACAAACGGCTGAAGTGCTAATCTGTAAATCTCACTTGTGTAAGTTATTTCTTCCTCTATGCTGACTAATTGTGAGTTGGATGCATATTTACTTTCAAAAGAACTGGCAGTGAGTTTGCTCTGTTGGCATTTTTGTTCATACATATGTTTTATCTGTGGCTAGAGATGGTATTATTTTTACCTCCCTGTCATACTGATCTCTTTTGTAAGAGCAAACATTTCAAAATATGAACATTTGGGATTTAGTTTATTCATTTTAAAGCACTCATCTAACTTGCATTCATTCCCCTTGATATATGAAGTCTGTACATTCTATGCTACTTAGGATTTGTAAAGCAATTATTAAGAGTCTGATATTTATAAAGGATCTGAAGCTTTCAGAGTGATTAATTATTGATTAACCAAATGAATCAACCTATCAGGCCACAATAAATATTTAATATTTTATTGGAATGAAGTTTTTTTTGTTATATCATTCTTCTGTGTGTTTAAATTTCTTTTATGCTGCATTGCAATGAAATGCAATCTGCTTTTAGTAAATAGGCTTATTTTGATCCTTATATCATGTTTGTTATTTTAAATAAATCAAGCATATAATACAGTTAATAACCACTAAATTTTTCCCTAGGTAATTCTTATATATGTTACCACTAAGGCATACCATAGAGAGAAACCAGTTTCCATTGGTTACTGGACAAATTCAAACCTATGCCATGATAAGATTTCTCATTCATATGTAAATGGTTTTAAATTTATCTCTGTTTTGGATTTTTGGGAGCCTGATATTCTGTATAAACAAGTAAAACATTTCTTTTTTACACAGTAACAGGTTTGGATGTTTTCACTGTTCTGAGTAGGTATGCCAAGCAGTACAAAGTCAATTCTCAAAAATTAATTGGTTCAGATTAATATATATAAAGAGTTTTGTCAAATCCAAACTACAGAGTATTGTTACCTGTCTCCGTGGAATTAGAGGTCTCAATTTACTATTCCTTCATGGAAAATACTGATCAGCTCAACCATGAAAGCCTTTACAACAGCAACTGCATTCAAACAATGGAATATTTCCTATATACTCTTTGTATAAACACGTTCAAGAATCTTTGAAGAATACGGTCCTGTTAGTGGCATAAGCCATTCATTCATTTATTCACTCAACAGTTAAACAATGTGTAAATACTCCGTGCCCTATGGTACATTGTGAAGATGTGCCATTGAGAAGGACAGACATGGTTTCTACCTCTCAGAGCGTGGAGTATGAGATAAATGCAAGGCCAGACCAGGTAGCACACAGTGAATATACCACATCCTGTGTTTATCTGTGTGCTTGTTGGGAGGGGGATAAGTAGGAATTTGCAAAGTCCAGAAGTTGGGGAAAAATAACTGAAACAGAAGGAAGAATATATGAAAATGCTCAGTTTTATAAAAGGCCATTAATAACAGAAGAATGAAGGGGAATGAGAAATAAGTTGAAGAGACTTAATAAACAGTGTAGGTGTTTTAAACAAACATGCCATTAATAACAGAAGAATGAAGGGGAATGAGAAATAAGTTGAAGAGACTTAATAAACAGTGTAGGTGTTTTAAACAAACATGACTGAATGAAAGAAAGGTTAAGGTGTGAGCAAATGGAGGAATAAGAAATATGGGAAAGATGAAAAGAATTAAAAAATGAGTGGGAAGAAAACTCAGAAACACACAATCCTGAAAATGAGAATACTCTTGTATTTAATGTTTAAAAGGTAAGTCTGATGATGAAAGACAGGACCTGGAGAATGTGTTTTTATGGGTGCTGCTGAATATCACTTTAAACACATTTTTATTGCAATATAGGTTAGGGAAAAATTGGACAGGATCATTCATTACAGGACTTCAGAACCTGTAGTATTCTAATGTACTCTGTGATTCTTGTAGAAAGCAGTACACTAGGTCACGCTCCCCCACATTTCTTGACCATAATGTTTTCTTTTTTTTTCCTTGCTAGTATTTCCAGGGATTAAGCTTCTGAGGACCACAGTAGAAAATATTATATTAATAGAGAGATATATATAAATGGAGGGGAGATAGGGAATAAAAAACAACCTTGTTTTTTCTGAATTTGGCACTGATTCTCCCTGGGCAAACCCCTTTCTGTCTGTCACCTCTTTTCATACCCAGGATTCAGTCTGCTATAATTTATTTTATTTTTCAAGCATAAATCCCATAATGGCCTATATGTACGTATGTATGTTTGTGTATATAGATATATATGTGTGTATACATGTATATACATGAGCATATATACACATATACATATATGTGTATATACACACATATAAATCATATATATCTATCTTTGGTTCTCATTAAAAATCAGTTTTCTAGGTTCAAAGGGTAGATCGAACACACTAACCAAAGGTATTCAGCAACTCTGATAGCGGTTAAGAGTAGTATATGACACAAAAAGTAGTAGTGGAGACCCATCATTTAAAGTGAAAATGAAAAAAAAATCATAATAGGAAACAAAGTAATAATGTAGAAAATGCTATAGAAATATTCTCCTAGTCTTCAAACATTATACAGCACAGAAACCCTTAAGGGATCAATAACCACAGTGTTTATGTGTGCCACATGGAAATATTTCCTCTGCAGTGTGCCTGCATTGCTATTTAAATGGAGAATAAATGTTATGTTAGCAATATTTTTATGTAGCCTAGAATTTTTATTAAAAAAAGTTTTTTTCTCTATTGCATCTGGATGGTAAATAAAAGATAAAAATCACTAGAGAAGAAGTTATATATATAATCTTATACAATAGTCTGATTTAAAATGAAACTTTAACAATTTTATTCTTGAAAGAATTAGTTTTTTTTCAAAAATAGTAAGCTGAATTGTAGGTAATTATGTGCTCTAACAACAATAAGATACAAGCTTTTATGGACTGTTATTCTGTGCCCTTAAGGCAATGCTGGACATAACAATGCACCTTACACAATAAAGTGATAATTCAAATAAGAAAATTTAGTAACTTTGGAATTTCTGAAGTTATTTCTGGATTCTATCCAGGGAATTTCGATAATGCACCTATTGTTTTTCACAATTTTTCTAACAAATGAGAATAAAGATAAAGATCATCTTAACATTAACTTTTTATATTATAAAGCACTGCATATTCTAAAGCATATGTCTCAATCATAGGGAAGCTGGAAAACAAAATTATAGAAAGAATATTAAAATTGCACATACCTAACCATCCAATGTTAACCACTCTTAACATATACCATCTCTATTTATGTACATCTATGTATATGCACATCTCTATTTATGATGCCTTATAGATACATATAGCTTTACTTTTCAGCATAGGACCACATTTTATAGATTCCAAGCTATATATCACCATTTTTAACCCTCACTGCATGCTGGGAGGACTCTCATGTTTACTCAAGGACACGTCCTAGTCTACTACTGGTATCCACAGCTTGCTTCCTTTCCTGAGCTCAGCAGCCCTTTCATGTCATCCGTGACTATTACTTCTCTTAGGTGTTGTTACTGCGCACCACACTGTATTCTCACAACGAACCCTACTCCCTCCCCCTAGCAGAGCGGATTTCTCTGGAACATGATCATGATGCATGAACATCCTTCTGTAGTCTGGGCAGGTGAGAGGAGACATTTCTCTAAGCCCCTAAAGTTATGTTTCCCCTGGTGTACTAGAGCCAACAGTTTAGTAAGGTTTAGTAGGGTTTGGCTCCAATATTAAACAGATTTGTTTTTTTTTTAGAAAAAAAACCTTTTTAGGGGTCTACTTATGGCTTCAAATTCTGCCCTCCATGAAATGAAGGGGAGGGCAGGAGCTCCATATAACCGATAATCATCATTGTGTATTGAGAATGGCCTCTCTTCTCACAGCACTAGAACTTTGTGGCCTGCCCAGACTTCAGAATGACTCCCGGTGGAGTAGTCTACGCCTGTCAGTTCTGTACCTCCAGAGACTAGTGTCATGTTGGACACATGATAAGCCTTGAAAATGTATTTTGCTTGTTTGTGTGTAAGTGTGTGTGCATGTGTGTAAGGGAGGAATAGCATTTGTATATATATATGTGTATATTATTGGTGATGATAGTTGGGTATTTTTCCCCAAGTAAATGTTTATTAAATTGTCAAAAAATGCAGAGAGAAATATATATTTTGTTTTAGTATGAAGAAGTATTCCCTCATGCTGGATGTAGCACTAAATTTTTCCCTAGGTAATTCTTATATATGTTACCACTAAGGCATACCATAGAGAGAAACCAGTTTCCATTGGTTACTGGACAAATGCAAACCTATGCCATGATAAGAAATGCTACGTAATAAGAATGCAGAGTTTCTGCTCAGAGTGAATCATCATTAGGAAAATCCCAAAGAGGTTTTCAGTGATGTTGCCTCATGCATCCTCTGAGACTTTAGGAGAAGGTAAATTTATTGAGACGTTAGAAAAGGGCTAATTTATTTCCTGAAAGACAGAAAAACTGTTCTTAGGAGAACTCCCAGACTCAATGAAATTTCTGGTACTTTTCAATGTACTTGCATCTTTTTTTCTGTCCAGTAAGTCACATTTCACAGAGATCTTGGAAATTATTTAAATTACTTTGGGATATACCGCTGGATCCTAACTTATTAAATAGTCCTGTCAGGTTCCACCAGATAATTATCTGTAGTCCCTGCCCAGTGAGTGTTGGAAAGTTCTAGAACTTTCAGCCTTTCTGGGCAGTACAAATGAAGTATGCCTATCTTCATTCCTAGAGCCTCGCCAACCAGGGATTCCCAATATTATGTCAAAGCTAGTTGCCAATTGTTTAAAAAAAAAAAATTCAAGCAAGCTTCCCTAAACAGCTGATTGGTCAACTTACTATATACCATATTTTGGAATTTCCTAAAAGTCATTCTGGGAGTGTATATGAAGATTTTCATGTTAACCTTGATAATATTAAGTAAAAGATATAATTCCCATTTACAAATTACATAGTTTTATACTAATATATGTTAAATTTCTTCTAAGTTGTCAAATATTAATATTTCTGAGTTAGATATCACCAAAAAGTGTTTCAGTTTATTTCTCATGTTGCTGCAAAAGTTAAATAACAGTAGAAAATATAAGAAAATAAAAAATAAAAAATGTAATACTACGCTTTTTCCAAAACATTCTTTAGAATAGCTTTCAATCAGTGAAGTCTTGATTAGTGAATTGATACTTAACAAGGATGCAATACTTTCATTTAGGCCATTAGATTTTTCAGTGGCCAACCCAGAATCTTTAGACATCCTTCTGACTTCTCATCTTTTCCAAAGGACACCTGACTTTTGACCCCTCTAATAATCCTTAAATTTTCTGCAGGTCAACCTAAAACTCAGCTTTTTGAGGTCAATCCTGTCTGTCAGTGTTAGTGCTGTTTTATAAACATCAATAAATATATTAACACATGTTGTCTAATTCTAATAAATAGAACACCAACGGAGAACTCTTAACTCCAAGGAACAACTGAATACAGGAAAGTCAAAAAAAGGAAGCAGCAGCCTTGCTTTGATTCTGAGTTTATGAATAAGTAGGCATTAGAGAATCCTCTACTTGTATGCACATTAACAGAATCCTGGAGAGGGAATGTTTGTAGGATCCCGGCTGCAAATGCAGTACAACACACATTTCTGTTCAGCCTGTTTTTGGGGCCACCAATCTGACAGTTGCCAAGCAAAGTTCTCAGGACACAAAAGGAGACAAATACCAGGCAATAGCTGTCCCCAGGAGATAAAGGATTAACAGCAGATTACTAGAAAACAAATTCAAGAGTCACAATTCAAACATCTAATTGTTAACAAATGTTTTTTACCTGCCAATCTGAATTTGGACAGGAAGAGCAACGTGAAATTGTACCTTCCCCTCTGGACCAGGTACGACAGATAGAAATCTAGGGGAGCTGACTTTGGTAAGAATTCTTACCCTGTGCCGACTTCTGCCAGTTTTCCCAGGATGCTGGCTGTAGGCTCCGGAGCAGGTGCAGTGTCCCAGCGAGTCCCTGCGTCTTACGCCCTTTCCCAAAGTCATTTAAATAATTTCCAAAATCTCTGTGAAATGTGATTTTTTGGACAGAAAAAGATGCAGATACTTGGCTGAGATCCCTTTTTCTCTAGGACACCTTGGATATAGATACGCTCATCCAGGTTGAAAGTTCTCCACTGTATCTCTTACCGGTGGAATGCGTTGTTTCTCGACTTCTTGTCTTCTTGAAGGAAGTAATTCAGTCAAGAGCCCAGAAAGCAAGAAAATGCAGTGAGGCGAAAAATAGGCTCTCCAGACCATAGAGACGATTGTGGGGAAAGCTGAACAAACCCGGCTATTAGGGTTAGATTGGTTTTTATTTTTTCTTAAGAGGCAGGAAGTCCTGCCCTGCTTCTTAACGTCCTTTGACCGACAGGTTGATTGACAGCTCTGGGTTGTATCAACTTTTTCTCAGCGCGCAGGCACCTCAGCTGGAAGTACGCACGCGAAGCCCACAGGTGGGCCAGAGCCGCAGGGCTAATGTTAGTTTAATGAGGTGGGGATGCTAGATCTTCGGACCCTGGGCGTGCCCTGTAGTCACAGGAGCCCCCGAGCCAAGTCAGGTGGCCTTAACCTGGAACTGGGACCTACGGAGGGCTTAGCAGCTGGCCAGGGAGTCGTCTTCCTCGGTGACAGCCTGGCCCCCTTCTCCTGCCTCTGTCTGCCTAGCCGCCTCCTAACACGGCCACTCGAATTCAAGATTATCTTTGATAAGGTTAACCTGCTACTGCCGCCTTGCAACAGAATTTTAACCACCTGAGGCCTCTCACTGCACCCGGTTCAGCTGAAGTCGGACCCAGAATGAGCCCAGACCAGGTCTGGTTTCTAACCCAGCCCAGCCTGGACGCGGTCGGGTTTGTAAGTCGGACCCAGGCCGGCTCTGCCCGTTTCCCATCCAGTCTGGAAACAGACATGCCCGAATGAACCCTGACCTGCCTACCGAAATCCCGACTGCAGAAGCTGCGGAGGATCCCGGAGGGCCCTGGGCTCGCCCTGCCGGCGGCGAGGGAGGAAGCCGTCCGCGAGCGCGGAAACCGCGAGTCCCGCGCCCACCAGGTACCCCGTGCGCTGGCTCGTCGCTCCCGCGGGTCGTCGGAGCACCTCTGAAGTCTCCCTGCCCCACAGTTACTATGAAAACATAAACTGAGGCATGTTAAAATTTTTGAGAGTTTATTTGAGCGACAGTGGTTTTGAGTCGGGCAGCGTCTAACCCAACAGCAAGGCGCCTAGACGAGCTGTACAACCTGAGACGTTCAGAGGCTGAAGGCAGGGAAACAAGGAGTTAGAATAAGCAGAAAACGGGGTGAGGGGGAGCTGGTTATTGTAAGGTTACTTTCCTTTAGGGAACGGCAGGCGTCTGGCAGGCAGATCACTTAACTAGCACTGCTCAGGTGATACCTAATTGGTTTAAGATTGCAGTTCTAGGAAAACCAAAACTGTAATAAAGTTTCTGTTTGGTGATACGGGGTTTAGAATAAACAACTCCGTTTTGGGCCTGTTGTCTTGTTTTTAAAACGGTTATGCTTATATTTAATGTCATGCTTAAAACATCTTCCTCCTTACAACTGTGCTAAAATATTTAGTGATTTTTACCCTACACTTTGGACCTTGTTTTTCTTTTCAAATGTATTTTTTGGTAAGAATACAAAAAATTTAATCTAGCTGTATAATATTTTTCTAAGTGACTGGTTGATTTTTCTCAGCATCCTTTATTGATTTCTCTATCTTTCCCTCATCCATTTGGAAATATGTATTTCCCAAATTTCCTATTTAATAGGTTCATCTGTGAACACTGTTGTTTCATTGATCTATTTGTCTATTATACTGTCTTTCAAATTGTGCTTTTTTTCATTAGAGAAGATGTCTGTTTAGCCAACAAGATTGGAAATAGTGTTTTCTGTTAATCAAAAAACTGGTTAAAGCAGAGAATCATAAAAAAACACAGTAGCTTAAATATTTTAATATAAAACTTACAAATGCAATTTGCTAGTCTCTTGAATTAGATCTCAGGCATTTTGTATGACTATTGTTCTGTTAATTTTTGTATCAATATTGGGGCAGTTTGGGCAAGATCTTGAAAGAAAGACATAAGCAATCTGAGTGAGAATCCTTTTTATGATTTGTGTCTTAATCCGTTAAGAGTTTTCTTATCCACACTAGTTCAAAATATTTTTTTGTGGTTTTCTAAAACATTTAACTTAATTTTCATAGAAACAACCTTTTTCTTTAAGAACACATTTCCTGGGTTTACGTAATATTAAATTAGGTAGTTATTTGCTGTAAATAGGCATAAACAGTTCTGAGTTTTTAGTTTTAGTTCTGAGAAAGAATAATTGACTCAATCGTGGAAACAGATTTGGGTGAATATAATAGAGTATTGCCCATTGGCTGTATTTTCAGTATTTAGAGGGCATCAGGTGATACATTTCAGAGTGAAAAGTGAATTCCTTAAACTGGTAGATTAGTTAGGGGAAGAATATTTGTAGTTGTCTTACAATCATCTGGGAATCTTATTATAAAAAATGCACATCTCTATGCTCTAGTCCTGACCTAGAAAATCAGAATTTTCACTGTTTTACCCACTGGGAAATTTCAGAATTAATATGCATCCTAGGTGATTCTTCTGCATGATTTGAGAGCTGTGGGTGTATTACTTCACTCATAACAAGCTACTCTAATTTATGTAACTCTATTATATTTTAATATTCTGTAACACTCCATCAATTTTCTTAATTTTCTTGACTAGTTCTGCATGTTTATTTTAACAGGTCAAAGTTAAAATTTTACTTTCAACTTATTTCAGGTCACATTGATTCAGTAGATTAGAGAGAATTGGCATCATGACAGTGTGCAATTTTGGATTCCCCAGACACATTATGTATATCCATTTATTCCAGACTTTTTAAGTGACTCAGTAGGGTTTTAAAGTTTTCTTTGTATAAGCCCTACGTAATTCTTGCTAAGTTTCTTCCTCAGTGTTTTATCCTCTTCTGCTGTTCCTACTGAAAATAAGAACTATTTATCCATCAAATTTTCTAACTTACTTGGTCTATATATTATAAAAGCTGTTGCATTTATATTTTGATTTTGTAGTCAGTCTCTTGATTCACTTTTTTTCATAGTTCTAGTAGTTTGTTATTTGTTCATTTCTCTGGTGTTTTCTAAACATAAGTCATGTCTACTGCAAACAATAACTATTTTGCCTTTTCCTTCTTCTGTTTTTATTTCTTGTTTCTCTTTCCAAGTGCACAGACTTCCTGAACGGCACTCTGCTGAAATGTGGAACTAGGCCCTTATTGTTTATTCCTCCTGTCCCTGGCCCAGCCCGCAAGTCTTACCAGTCTAAGTAAATGATGCTGAGACTTTAGAGAGCTGCACCATTTATTTGACTATTATTTCCCAGTCTGTGTGGAAGTTACATTCTCCCCCATTTGCTCCAAAATGCTCAGTGTTTGGGAAATTTTTTTTTTTTAGCTTCTGTTTTAAATTTGTAGCTGCTTTTCTTACTTAATTGAAAATGCTCTGTGTTTATTTTTGTTTTTTGTTGAGTTTCACATAAAGTGCTATAATTACATCTGGCTAATTATCATAGGAAGTCTTCTCCATCAGCTTTTCAAAGACCTGAAAATATGTTATTTGGATTTTAATTTCTTTTTTCTTTTTACATAAATGTAAGCTTGGTGGGACATTCTAATTCTAAATCTTAGGGAGAATTTTCATCTGTTATTGCTAAAAATAAAGATGATGATAGTTTTATTTCAAGAATACATTATAGGTGAGATTCAAGATGGCGGTGTGAGAGGTGAGATGGAGAATTCCTCCCAAGACCACAAATAGTGTGAAAATATAGTTAATTGCTACAACTAACCCTAAAACAGCAACAAGAAGGAAGGCTGAACCAGACTGCATCCAGACCTCATGAACAGAGCAGACCTCATGAACACAGGGTAACATATGAAAGCCTTAATCCAGCGGGACCCAGGCCCTTCCCCAACCGCAGCTCACCGGCGGGAGGAAGAGTAACAGAGCAGGGAGTCGGTGGAAGCCTAGAATTGCTGAACACCCAGCCCTGGAGGTCGGCTTTGGGAGCAGAAACCTACACTATATGGTGCTCTGGACGTTGGGCGGGTCAGACAGATGGAGTGCTTGAGAGACGGATTGCAGCCGTTTGTGGAGGAGGGGGTCCACACCCGGCTACTCTGGGGCAAAGGAAAGGCAGGGAATAGAGGGCAAGTACCTCAACATAATAAAGGCCATATATGATAAACCCACAGCCAGCATTATACTGAACAGCGAGAAGCTGAAAGCATTTCCTCTGAGATCGGGAACAAGACAGGGATGCCCACTCTCCCCACTGTTATTTAACATAGTACTGGAGGTCCTAGCCATGGCAATCAGACAAAACAAAGAAATACAAGGAATCCAGATTGGTAAAGAAGAAGTTAAACTGTCACTATTTGCAGATGATATGATACGGTACATAAAAAACCCTAAAGACTTCACTCCAAAACTACTAGACCTGATATTGGAATACAGCAAAGTTGCAGGATACAAAATTAACACACAGAAATCTGTAGCTTTACTATACACTAACAATGAATCAATAGAAAGAGAAATCAGGAAAACAATTCCATTCAGCATTGCATCAAAAAGAATAAAATACCTAGGAATAAACCTAACCAAAGAAGTGAAAGACTTATACTCTGAAAACTACAAGTCACTCTTAAGAGAAATTAAAGGGGACACTAATAAATGGAAACTCATCCCATGCTCATGGCTAGGAAGAATTAATATCGTCAAAATGGCCATCCTGCCCAAAGCAATATACAGATTTGATGCAATCCCTCTCAAATTACCAGCAACATTCTTCAATGAATTGGAACAAATAATTCAAAAATTCATATGGAAACACCAAAGACCCCGAATAGCCAAAGCAATCCTGAAAAAGAAGAATAAAGTAGGGGGGATCTCACTCCCCAACTTCAAGCTCTACTACAAAGCCATAGTAATCAAGACAATTTAGTAGTGGCACAAGAACAGAGCCACAGACCAGTGGAACAGATTAGAGACTCCAGACATTAACCCAAACATATATGGTCAGTTAATATTTGATAAAGGAGCCATGGACATACAATGGCAAAATGACAGTCTCTTCAACAGATGGTGCTGGCAAAACTGGACAGCTACATGTAGGAGAATGAAACTGGACCATTGTCTAACCCCATATACAAAGGTAAACTCAAAATGGATCAAAGACCTGAATGTAAGTCATGAAACCATTAAACTCTTGGAAAAAAACAGGCAAAAACCTCTTAGACATAAACATGAGTGACCTCTTCTTGAACATATCTCCCCGGGCAAGGAAAACAACAGCAAAAATGAGCAAGTGGGACTGCATTAAGCTGAAAAGCTTCTGTACAGCGAAAGACACCATCAATAGAACAAAAAGGTACCCTACAGTATGGGAGAATATATTTGAAAATGACAGATCCGATAAAGGCTTGACGTCCAAAATATATAAAGAGTTCACCTGCCTCAACAAACAAAAAACAAATAACCCAATTAAAAAATGGGCAGAGGAACTGAACAGACAGTTCTCTAAAAAAGAAATACAGATGGCCAACAGACACATGAAAAGATGCTCCACATTGCTAATTATCAGAGAAATGCAAATTAAAACTACAGTGAGGTATCACCTCACACCAGTAAGGATAGCTGCCATCCAAAAGACAAACAACAACAAATGTTGGCGAGGCTGTGGAGAAAGGGGAACCCTCCTACACTGCTGGTGGGAATGTAAATTAGTTGAACCATTGTGGAAAGCAGTATGGAGGTTCATCAAAATGCTCAAAACAGACTTACCATTTGACCCAGGAATTCCACTCCTAGGAATTTACCCTAAGAACGCAGCAATCAAGTTTGAGAAAGACAGATGCACCCCTATGTTTATTGCAGCACTATTTACAATAGCCAAGAATTGGAAGCAACCTAAATGTCCATCGGTAGATGAATGGATAAAGAAGATGTGGTACATATACACAATGGAATACTACTCAGCCATAAGAAGTGGAAAAATCCAACCATTTGCAGCAACATGGATGGAGCTGGAGAGTATTATGCTCAGTGAAATAAGCCAAGCGGAGAAAGAGAAATACCAAATGATTTCACTCATCTGAGGAGTATAAGAACAAAGGAAAAACTGAAGGAACAACACAGCAGCAGAATTACAGAACCCAAAAATGGACTAACAGGTACCAAAGGGAAAGGAACTGGGGAGGATGGGTGGGCAGGGAGGGATAGGGGGGGGGAAGAAGAAGGGGGTATTAAGATTAGCATGCATGGGGGGGAGGGAGAAAGGGGAGGGTGGGCTGCACAACGCAGAGAGGACAAGTAGTGACTCTACAACATTTTGCTAAGTTGATGGACAGTAACCATAATGTGGTTGTTAGTGGGGACCTGATATAGGGGAGAGCATAGTAAACATAGTATTCTTCATGTAAGTGTAGATTAAAAATTAAAAAAAAAAAGAAAGAAAGAAAGAAAGAAAAGGGGGATTACTCCTTGATAGGATAAAACTATTGGTAAATCAAAGATCAACGCATGCTTTAAATATCCTTAATGTTGATCACTTAAAGGGTGTCAGATGATCAGCTATGGAGGTACTCTTTTCTGATAATATTCCTTTCTCTTAATAAAAAAAAAAAAAAAGAAAAGCAGTTCCTGTGTGCTGACCTCCAATGAGTTCTGCACAGTGGTATGGAGGGCATGTCAAAGTGTGGGCAAAGGGGTTGTTTGTTTCTATGCAGAAAATCAAGGCCTAGCTTGGATACCCAGAAAATGAACTAAGATACGATATGAGGAGGAGCTTCCGTCATCAGCACTCTTTGGAGGACTTGTGCCGGGGGATGATCATCAAAAAGCCTCCACAGGTATCCGGATGATGCTGCGGTTGTGGCTGCATCCAGCCCACCGTCTCCTGGACTTGCCATAGGAATGAGGAGGGAGATGTCTAGGCTGGCATGTGCATACAGTGAGACGAATTTGACCGGATCTGTACTGTTGGAACTCAACCAGGAGTTGGGAGGGGTGCAAGTTGTAGCACTCCAAAATCTTATGACTATAGACTATCTACGGTTAAAAGAACATATGGGATGTGAACAGATCCCAGAAATGGGCTGCTTTAATTTGTCTGATTTCTCTCAGACTGTTCAAGTACAGTTGGACAATATCTATCATATCATAGACAAATTTTCACAAATGCCTAGGGTGCCTAAATGGTTTTCTTGGCTTCACTGGAGATGGATGGCAATTATAGATTTGCTTTGTTTATGTCACCGTATTCCTATTATGTTAATATGTGTGTGCATATTAGTTAGTAGTTTAAAACTTATACATGCTTAAGGTACTCTACAAGAAGATATGTCAAAGAAATAATCAATCCTCCCATGTTTCCTTCCATATGCTACCTCTATAGCTTTTCTTCTTCCTTCCTAATTACAACCCTTAAATAGAATTCGTGCCTCATATCGAATTTACCGAGTATCATAATTCCTCCAGGTGGTAAAGATACCTCGAGACAAGTGCTGGGCATAGAAGCCACAGGGCATAAATCTGCAAAGAAGTAAAAAGCTAACCTTTTCAAACAATATGGCTTCTCTCTCACTTACCAACTTTACATTTCCCTGTATGGCCCCGGAAGATGACTGGTTAGCCAGAGATGGGTAAGATTCCTCAAGGGAGGAACAACCTAAGACAGGCACAGTCGCAGGGGGGCCATCAGGTGAGAATTTGGGGATCAACAGAGGTGAGGCTCAGAACCTCACACCCCCTGCTTTGAGAGAAATCTTCTGCATCCGTGGATGTCTTGCTGCCCTTGTCTAGCCTGGATTAATACTTAGTCCATAGGCACACACCTGATCATCTGATCATCTACATTTGCCCTCTTACAGCACTAAACTATGTTTTCTACCTTTATCTTGCATCTACCTACCACTTCAGCATTTTATTAAAAATAAAAATAATAATAATAAAGGGAGAAATGTGGGATCAACATATAAATCAAGTACAAAAATCAAACAAATATTCATATCTGACCTGATTGTTTATAGGTCATAATGCGTGATCAAAACCGAAAGTTTCTGTGATGAATGCCCTTGTACTGTTCACCATGTAAGAATTTATTCACTATGTAAGAATTCATTCACCATGTAAGAACTTGTTCGTTATGCTTCAGAAGACTGGAGACTGACGAGAATTAGGCTTGAGGTGGATTAATAATCGTACATTGAGCATTGACCCCCCGTATACTGAATTTTATTGTTGTTAACAACTATTTGATCAATAAATATGAGAGATGCCCTCTAAAAAAAAAAAAAAAGGACACTCAGCAGAACAAAAAGGCATCCTACAGTATGGGAGAATGTATTTGTAAATGACATATCCAACAAGGGATTAACATCCAAAATATATAAAGAACTCATACACCTCAACAATGGAAAAGCAAATAAACCTATTAAAAAATGGGCAGAGGATATGAATGGACACTTCTCCTAAGAAGAAATTCACATGGCCAACAGGCACAGGAAAAGATGCTTCACATTGCTAATTATCAGGGAAATGGAAATTAAAATCACAATGAGATATCACCTCACATCAGTTAGGATGGCCAGCATTGTAAAGATGAGCAACAACAAATGCTGGCGAGGATGTGCAGAAAGGGGAACCCTCATACACTGCTGGTTGAATGTAAACTAGTTTATCGATTGTGGAAAGTAATGTAGAAGTTCCTCAAAAACAAAGTAAAAATACCATTTGACCCCGGAATTCCACTCCTAGGAATTTACCCAAAGAAAACAATTTCTCAGATTCAAAAAGACATGTGTGCCCCTATGTTTATCACGGCATATACTTATATTTACAGTAGTATATGCTGTATATTGTAAATATATGTCCCTGTATTTACAATAGCCAAGATATGGAAGCATCCTAACTGTCCATCAGTAGATAAATGGATAAAGAAGATGTGGTACATATACACAATGGAATACTTTACATCCATAAGAAAGAAGCAAATCCTACCATTTGCCACAGCATGGCTGGAGCCGGAGCATATGATGCTCAATGAAATAAGCCAGGCAGAGAATGACAAGTACCAAATGTATTCCTTTTTTTGTGGAGCATAACAATAAAACAAAACTGAAAGGACAAAACAGCAGCAGACTCACAAATTCCAAGAGGGACTAGTGGTTACCAAAGGGGAGGGGTGGGAGAGGGAGTGGTAGGAGATTGAGGGGTATTATGATTAGTACACATGGTATGGGGTGGGGTCAAGGGAAAGACAGTGTAGCACAGAGAAGACATGTAGTGACTCTGTAGCATCTTACTACACTGATGGACAGTGGCTGCAATGGGGTAGGGGAGGCAACTCGATAATAAGGGTGAATGTAGTAACCACATTGTTTTTCATGTGAAACTTTCATAAGAGTGTATATCAATAATACCTTAAAAAAACTCGAGGTTGGATACAAACAGTCCACATAATTCCCCATGTGTGGGAATGGATACCAAAGATATGGGATAATGGTGGAAGGACCATGAAGTTGATCAGACTGAATTTATTGATATGGGCACATGAAGCAAAGATTCTGTATTTATTGTTAAAGTTCAGGGAGTCAGAGGAGCTCTGACAGTTTATTTGGTTGGTTAGTTGGACTTGGACTAAAAGATGTCTCACTGTGGGTCAATTAGAAACTCCATACGCACCTTGGTTTATGTAGGTGAAGGGATTCAGAAGGTTAGGGAGATTGGAATGTTAGAATAGATTTGTCATTTTAAGAACCATTCATCCACACTGGGAGTGTCAAGAATATACTTTGTACATACTTTCCACCAATACTATGAGAAATAAATTTGTTAGGGTTGGAGGAGGGGCTCTGGCATCTGTGAAGAACTCTGTGATTGCTCTTCTTTACAGGGCAGACCTTAGAGTGGGAAATGCAGACACTGAATTGGGAAGCCTAAAGGCAGTGGGGGTAAGCGGATCCCAGGCTGGCAGGCCCCAAGTGGCCACCCGCAACCACCAGCAGCAGGATGGCCGTGGTTCCTGTAGGGGGCAGCAGCGTCCAAGCAGCAATCAGAATAGTCTGAACTGTGCAGACTTAAACGGCATTGACTAAGTTGAACATGGTGTTTCTAGAATTAAAATAGATAGGAAGACTACTAAACTTTTACTTAGTCTGTATAAGCATAAAAATCCTAGGCCAAATGAACAAAAGTCTAACATGAAACATAAAAACAGAGTCACGGCCCCTCAATCGATTCCCAGACTTGATTCAATTTACAGACCCAGAACCCTCTGAATGAAAGGAAAGCTGGGTCCCCTTGAGGAAGGGGAACACTGCAAAAATTTTATTGCTAATCCTGCTCTCAGTCTTCACCAAAGGGATTATGACCTGTGGAATAGATACTTAGTAAAATACATTAGCCAAATGTGTAATAGCAAGATATTTATCAATTGATGATTTGATGGACTTAGTAAGTTCATTTATATCTTGGGTATGAAGGCCTTAATGGAAAGGACTCCAACATTCAAGTTTTGGTAAGCCACTGTGAGGCTCCATTCATTCTTTTCAGGTTGAACAACAGGCAAAATTGAGCTGCCAAATGGGAAAGCAGTATGAGAACGAGTCATTAAATAGGCCATATCTGTAATAAGTTTGAATCCTTGAAGGTCAAGTTTTAATTTATATTGGGACACATTAACTATTTACTGGGTATCTTGAGCTTCCAACACCCATAAAAATGTCTTCAATATTCAGGCTATAAAGGGTAGATAATTAATTCAAGCTCTCATCTCTGACATCCTACAAGAAACTAAAATTAGTGCCCCAGGGCCATTCCCAAAGACAGTGTAGACTGCAAAGAGAGCTAGAAAACTCTACTTAGTAAATTAAAATCATATTTGGAGTTAATAATGGAATCAGTACCCTATCTCATTGATTAAATCAGACAACTTTGAAAATAAACATTAGGCAACAAAAGACTGCCACAACATTATGTTGGCAGATTGGTCTTGTTACTCCTGGTTTGGGTGATTTCACTGGTTTGCTCTCTGGAGGCCCAAGTCCTTCAAATAAACCTTGTTTCAATCAAGCATAGCAAATGTGGCGGTCATGCAGATGAGTATGGCTAATGCAAGCCCTTCAGCCCGAAGACCTTGCTGGCTTTTCCGTCACCAGCGGAACTGACAACAGAGACAAACAACCCATAATGATTATCTAAATTGGGGGTCTGACTGCAAGCTGATGGTAGAGGTTCAGTCACAGCCACAGGTATGTTACTTAGCAAACAGTCTGCTACCTATTAACAGCATATGCCCAAATCAGTCCATATAACTCAAAACCTGTTTTCAACACAACCCCTGTCATCTGTTATCTAGGCAAAGCCTTGGAATGTTGAGAGATTTTAGCTTCCACCAACCTTAAGTGGATTTTCAGTTGTGTTGGTAGGGTTCCAATGCTTTAGTCTAATTATTAGAGTGTCACAGATTGAAGTGTCACAGATTACAGCAGTGACACATCACTTTTGTTAGCAGTACAACCATAAAATCCCTTGAATTAAAAGCTATTTGTGAATCAAGCCCCCAGGCCTAATGTTGCCTTCAAATTCCAAATGTATCTCAGCCTTGGTAGACCATTAAGTCACAAAATCGGGATCCACATCAGCCTTAGTGCATATCCACTTGGGAAGAGTACCCCAGTCCCATATCCCCGAAGACCCTACCCTGGCCCTGGAACTCACCACTAGGGATGACTTTACCCCAGCCCCAGTCATCACTACTGGAGATGACCTGGCCCCCTGACCTGGAGATAACTTTACCCAGAACACGTGGACCACTGACCCACCAACATCCATGGACTTCCTCGTCTAAGGTCTGGCCAATTGAACAAAGGGTATTTATTACGTTTCTTCCTTCAGTATAGGGTTTCTATTACATTTCGTGAACTCACTCTTTGCTTATCCCATGATCTGCTATACTCCTTATTCTCTGCCAAAACGTACACCTTCACACTTCTGTGCCTAAAGGAAGATTAGAGTGGGCACCACTATCTGTGCTACTATATATATATATTATATATATATAATATATATATAAAACTATCGCTTTCCCCAGGAGCAACTACCTCATTTAAAGGTCTACACCTCAACCCTCTGCGAGAGGATCTCTCATTCTCCAGCACCCGCTCATGTTCCACCCCTCCAGCTTTCCACCGTGACCTCCCACCATGTCTCTGACCCTGACCATCACAACTCTCCCTTCCCTTTGGCTACAAAAAATGCCATTAACCTTTACATATATCCTACTGAACTGTCAGGTGATGCAGTCCAACAATAACTGCTGGACCTGCCACTTTGACATGAGATATTATTGATGAAAAACGTACCTGATACCTTTATGAACTTTACAACTACATCAAGATATTGTTAGAGACCCTAGAAATTGCAGACCTGTTTTCTTGGCTATTGCAATATAAATGAATAACTTGTTTTTGGGCTAGTGTATAAAGGACTCCTTATGCTTCCACTTGCTTTTTTCCTTTTTTCTCTCATAATAAAATGCTTCTTATTCTGTTTAGGGCATCTTGCACCTACTTTCTGGAAGCCTAGTCTGTTACTCAGGTCACTCAAATACTTGAAATAATTGAGCTCAAAAGTTATGTCAAGATTCAAGGGGTCAATTTGAATACAGATTTTTTTAAAATGCTATCTTGACCCACTCTTGAGTTCCTGGCTAGAGGCCAGTTTTCCTTCTTGAGCAGGTGATCAAATCCATAACCCAGCCACTTCATGGGGCTCACATATTCTGGGGCCACTAGTCACCTTCAGTAATTGCTCAGAGGACCAGGTACCAGACAACTAGGAGTAGCAGGAATGCCCTCGGCCTAAAATTATTCGAATTGGCCACTCCACAGAGATCTTGGGAAACCTAGCCAACCCCATCCTGGTTGCCATATATAAACTGCCACCTGTACAGCTACAGCTCGCTGTCACCCTGTCCCTGGGTACAAACCCCAGTTTGACCCTAGCTGGCAGCCTTCTCTTGTTTGGAACTCTAAGTAATAAGAGTTTGGCCTTTCATCTATGTGAGTGTCATTGTGTTGTGCCCTGCCATCAAAAGAATCTTTACATCTTTTTTTAAATTTTTTATTAAGGTATGATTGATATACACTCTTATGAAGGTTTTACATGAGAAAACAATGTGGTTACTACATTTACCCATATTATCAAGTCCCCACCCATAACCCAATGCAGTCACTGTCCATCAGTGCAGCAAGATGCCACAGATCCACTGTGTGCCTTCTCTGTGCTACACTGTTCTCCCCGTGATACCCCACACCATGTGTACTAAACATAATACCTCTCAATCCCCTTCTCCCTCCCTCCCCACCCGACCTCCCACACCCCTCCCTTTGGTACCACTAGTTCCTTCTTGGAGTTTCTGAGTCTTCTGCTATTTTGTTCCTTCAGTTTTGCTTCATTGTTATGCTCCACAGATGAGGGAAATCATTTGGCATTTGTCTTTCTCTGCCTGGCTTATTTCACTGAGCATAATGTCCTCCAGCTCCATCCATGTTGTTGCAAATGGTAGGATTTGTTTCTTTCTTATGGCCCAATAGTATTCCATTGTGTATATGTACCACATCTTCTTTACCCATTCATCTACTGATGGACACTTAGGTTGTTTCCATATATTGGCTATTGTAAATAGTGCTGCGATAAACATAGGGGTGCATATGTCTTTTAGAATCTGAGAAGTTGTATTCTTTGGGTAAATTCCAAGGAGTGGGATTCCAGGGTCAAATGGTATTTCTATTTTTAGTTTTTTGAGGAACCTCCATATTGCTTTCCACAATGGTTCAACTAGCTTACATTCCACCAGCAGTGTAGGAGGGTTCGCCTTTCTCCACATCCTCGCTAGCATTTTTTGTTCTTAGTCTTTTTGATGCTGGCCATCCTTACTGGTGTGAGGTAATATCACATTGTGGTTTTAATTTGCATTTCCCTAATGATTAGTGATGTGGAGCGTCTTTTCATGTGTCTGTTCGCCATCTGAATTTTTTCTTTGGAGAACTGTCTCTTCATTCCTCTGCCCATCTGTTAATCAGGTTATTTGCTTTTTGGGTGTTGAGGCATGTAAGTTCCTTATATATTTTGGATGTTAACCCCTTGTGGGATATGTCATTTACAAATATATTCTCCCATACTGTAGGATGCCTTTTTGTTCTGTTGATGGTGTCGTTTGCCATACAGAAACTTTTTAGTTTGATGTAGTCCCATGAATTCTTTTTTGCTTTTGTTTCACTTGCTCTAGGAGATGCGTTCAGGTAGAAGTTGCTCATGCTTATATTCAGGAGACGTTTGCCTATGTTGCCTTCTAAGTGTTTTATGGTTTCATGACTTACATTCAAGTCTTTAATCCATTTTGAGTTTACTTTTGGGTATGGGGTTAAATAATAGTCCAGTTTCATTCTTCTGCATGCAGCTGTCCAGATTTGCCAACACCAGCTGTTGAAGAGACTGTCATTTCCCCATTGTGTATCAATGGCTCCTTTATCATATATTAATTGATCATATATGCTTGGGTTTATATCAGGGCTCTCTAGTCTGTTCCATTGGTCTATGAGTCTGTTTTGTGCCAGTACCAAATTATCTTGATTACTGTAGCTTTAGAGTAGAGCTTGAAGTCAGGGAACATAATGCCCCCAGCTTCATTCTTCCTTCTCAGAATTGCTTTGGCTATTCGAGGTCTTTTGTGGTTCCTTATTAATTTTAGAACAATTTTCTCTTGTTCCTTGAAGAATGCTGTTGGTATTTTGATAGAAATTGCATTGAATCTATAGATTGCTTTAGGCAGGATGGCCATTTTGACAATATTAATTCTTCCTATCCATGAGCATGGAATGAGTCTCCATTTATTGGTATATTCTTTAATTTCTCTTAAGAGTGTCTTGTAGTTTTCAGGGTATAGGTCTTTCACTTCCTTGGTTAGGTTTATTCCTAGGTATTTTATTCTTTTTGATGCAACTGTGAATGGAATTGTTTTCCTGATTTCTCTCTCTGCTAGTTCATTGTTCGTGTATAGGAATGCCAAAGATTTCTGTGTGTTAATTTTGTATCCTGCAACTTTGCTGAATTCAGATATTAGATCTAGTAGTTTTGGTATGGATTCTTTAGGGTTGTCTATGTACATTATCATCTCATTTGCAAACAGGGACAGTTTAAGTTCTTCCTTGACAATCTGGATACCTTTAATTTCTTTGTTTTGTCTAGTTGCTGTGGCTAGGACCTCCAGTACTGTGTTGAATAGAAGTGGGGAAAGTGGGCATCCTTGTCCTGTTCCCGATCTTAAAGGAAAAGCTTTCAGCGTCTCACTGTTAATTATGATTTTGGCTGTAGGTTTGTCAAATATGGCCTTTACTACGTTGAGGTACTTGCCCTCATACCCATTTTGCTGAGTTTTTATCATGAATGGATGTTGAATTTTGTCACATGGTTTTTCAGCATCTATGGATATGATCATGTGTTTTTTGCCTTCTTTTTGTTAATGTGGTGGATGACGATGGATTTTCTAATGTTGTACCATCATTGCATCCCTGGGATGAATCCCACTTATCATGATGGATGATCTTTTTGATATATTTTTGAACTTGGTTTGCTAATATTTTGTTGAGTATTTTTGCGTCTATGTTCATTAGAGATATTGGTCTCTAATTTTCTTTTTTTGTGGTGTCTTTGCCTGGTTTTGGTATTAGAGTGATGCTGGTCTCATAGAATGAGTTTGGAAGTATTCTCTCTTCTTCCATTCTTTGGAAAACTTTAAGGAGGATGGGTGTTAGGTCTTAACTAAATGTTTGATAAAATTCAGTGGTGAAGCCATCTGATCCAGGCGTTTTGTTCTTAGGTAGTTTTTGGATTAGCAGTTCAACTTTGCTGCCAGTAATTGATGTGTTCAGATTTTCTGTTTCTTCCTTGGTCAGCCTTGGAAGGTTGCATTTTTCTATAAAGTTGACCATTTCTTCTAGGTTATCCAGTTTGTTAGCATAAAATTTTTCATAGTATTCTCCAATATTTCTTTGTAATTCTGTGGTGTCCATAGTGATTTTCTTTTCTCATTTCTGATTCTGTTTATAAGTGTATAGACACTCTTTTTTTCTTGATGAATCTGGCTAGGGGTTTATCTATTTTGTTTATTTTCACAAAGAACCAGCTCTTGCTTTAATTGATTCTTTCTATAGTTTTATTCTTCTCGATTTTATTTATTTTTGCTCTAATCTTTATTATGTCCCTCCTTCTACTGCCTTTAGCCTCATTTGTTCTTCTTTTTCTAGTTTCATTAATTCTGAATTTAGACTGCTTTTATGGGATTGTTCTTCTTTCCTGAGGTAGGCCTGTATTGCAATATACTTTCCTCTTAGCACAGCCTTGGCTGCATCCCACAGATGTTGCGGTGTTGTATTATTGTTGTTATTTGTCTTCATATATTGATTGATGTTGTTTTTATTTGGTCATTGATCCATGGGTTATTTAGGAGCATTTTGTGAAGCCTCCAGGTGTTTGTGGGATTTTCCATTTTCTTTGTGTAATTTATTTCTAGTTTCATACCTCTGTGGTATGAGAAACTGGTTGGTACAATTTCAATAATTTTGAATTTACTGAGGCTCTTTTTGTGGCCTAGTATATGATCTATTCTTGAAAATGTTCCATGTGCACTTGAGAAGAATGTGTATTCTGCTGCTTTTGGGTGCAGAGTTCTGTAGATGTCTCTTAGGTCCATCTGTTCTAATGTGTTGTTCAGGGCCTCTGTGTCGTTACTTATTTTCTGTGTGGTTGATCTGTCCTTCAGAGTGAGTGGCATGTTGAAGTCTCCTAGAAACAATGCACTGCATTCTATTTCCCCTTTTAATTCAGTTAGTATTTGTTTCACATACATAGGTACTCCTGTGTTGGGAGCATAAATATTTATAATGGTTATATCTTCTTGTTGGATTGACCCCTTTATCATTATGTAATGTCCTTCTTTGTCTCTTGTGACTTTCTCTGTTTTGAAGTCTATTTTGTCTGATACAAGTACTGCAGTTCCTGCTTTTTTCTCTCTATTAGTTGCTTGAAATATCTTTTTCCATCCCTTCACTTTTAGTCTGTGTATGTCTTTGTGTTTAAAGTGAGTCTCTTGTAGGCAGCATATAGATGGGTCTTGTTTTTTATCCATTCAGTGACTCTATGTCTTTTGATGGGTGCATTCAGTCCATTTACATTTAGGGTGATTATCGAAAGGTGTGTACTTATTGCCATTGCGGACTTTAGATTCGTGGTTACCAAACCTTCATGGTTAACTTCCTTATTATCTAAGAGTCTAACTTAACTCACTTAATATGCTATTACAAACACAATCTAATGGTTCTTTTCTTTTTCTCCTCCTATTTCTTCCTCCTCCATTCTTTATATATTAGGTATCATATTCTGTACTCTTTGTGTATCCCTTGATTGAGTTTGGGGATAGTTAATTTAATTTTGCATTTGCTTAGTAATTAGTTGTTCTACTTTCTTTACTGTGGTTTTATTACCTCTGGTGACAGCTGTTCAACCTTACGAACACTTCCATCTATAGCAGTCCCTCCAAAATAGACTGTAGAGATGGTTTGTGGGGGTAAATTCCCTCAGCTTTTGCTTATCTGGAAATTGTTTAATCCCTCCTTCAAATTTAAATGATAATCTTACCAGATAAAGTAATCTTGGTTCCAGGCCCTTCTGCTTCATGGCATTAAATACATCATGCCACTCCATTCTGGCCTGTAAGGTTTCTGCTGAGAAGTCTGATGTTAGCCAGATGAGCTTTCCTTTGTATATGATCTTATTTCTCTCTCTGGCTGCTTTAGTAGTCTGTCCTTATCCTTGATCTTTGTCATTTTAATTACTATATGTGTTGGTAATGTCTTCCTTGTGTCCCTTGTGTTGGGAGATCTGTGGATCTCCATGGCCTGAGAGACTATCTCCTTCCCCAGATTGGGGATGTCTTCAGCAATTACCTCCTCAAAGACACGTTCTATCCCTTTTTCTCTCTCTTCTTCTTCTGGTACCCCTATAATACAAGTATCATTCCATTTGGATTGGTCACACAGTTCTCTCAATATTCTTTCATTCTTAGAAATCCTTTGTTCTCTCTGTGCCTCATCTTTGTAGTCTTCTTCTCTAGTTTCCATTTCATTTATTGACTCCTCCACCTCATCCAATCTGCTTTTAATACCTTCTATTGTGCTTTTCAACAATCGGATCTCCCACTGAAATTCATTCCTGAGTTCTTGGATGTCTTTCTGTACCTCCATGAGCATGTTAATGATTTTTATTTTAACTCCCTTTCAGGAAGAGTCATGAGGTCCATGTCATCTGTCTCAGGGGTCATATTAATTTTGCTCTGTACCAGATTCCTTTGTCGTTTCATAGTTGTATATGGTGCCATCTAGTGTCCATAAGCTCTACTCTTTGGAGCTGCTCAGCCCCTGAAGCAATGTTGCAGGTCACAGGGGAGTGGTGGTGGTGCCTGGCGGGAGGGGGGGGAAGATCTGTTTCCTGCTTCCCAGCTGCTGTGCCTGTCTCCACTGCCTGAGCCAGTGGGCTGAGCACACCGATATAAACTTTTGTTGCAGAGCAACTGCATACGGATCCCTGCTTTCCACAAGCAGCTGGAATCTCAGTCTCTTCAGGAATTCTGCCCGTCTTAGCTTTCCAACCCTGTAATCGTGAGAGTATCATGAAAGCACCATGAAATGTAGGTTTGTGCTCCCAGAGCAGCTCTCCGGAGTTAGATAGTCAGCAGTCCCAGGCCTCCACTCTCTCCCTGCTCTGTTTCTCTTCCTCCTGCTGGTGAGCTGGGGTAGGGGAATGGCTTGGGTCCTGCCGGGCCACAGCTTTGCTACGTTACCCTGTTCCATGATGTCTGCTCTTTTCTCCAGGTGTATGCAGTCTGGTGCAGTCCTGTTTCCTGTTGCTCTCCCAGGGTCAGTTGTATTAATTATAATTTTGTATTATATGAAGTTTTAGGAGGAAGTCTCTCTCTCACCTCTCACACTGCCATCTTTAATCCCACAAATCGAATCTTAACATTTTATTAAAAAAAAAACTTGTAGGGTTCCAGACCAGCTCCACAATATGACACTTTAAACCTGCATGCCTATAATAACTACACCAGAGTTGCTAGTTTTTTTAGTGACCTCCATGTCCACTTTTCTGCTGGTGTCAACGGAGAAGCAAAGGGAGTTTCAGGGAACTTATCACCAATGTGAATATAAGCCTCCAATAAAACTAGAGACAACAGTAGTGATTGAAAGATCCATTCAGGAAGTGTAGAAATACAAAAGTTCTGATCTCCCACAAAATGTTAGGCAATGGTTATCAACTCTGGCAGCCAACTGAATCACCAGGGGAGATTTTACTAAATACCGTGCTGAGGCCCCAACCTGGAGACTCTGATTAGATCCAGGTGTTCACATTCTTGGTAAAGTAAAGGAATCATTAATGAGATAGAAGAAGCTAACCCTGGGAAACAGAGATGCAAATTTAAATGGGTGCTATATTAAAGAAGATCAGAGAACAACAAGCAATAAAAAATAGCTGATAATCATTAAAGGTTAATGTATGATTATCTCTGTATAGCAAAATTGGTTGTTCAATGATAATGGACATCCTTCTGTCATATAGTGTCACTGCTTGGTATTGTCTACCTAGAAAATTCTTTTATTCCCCAATATTCCTTGTATTTAGGGCCTGTGTCTTGATCTTACTAAGGGAATGTCACCAAAAATGATGTGCACCACTCTTAGGCCAAGGTAATTAAGGAGAAGTTTGTATTGTCTCCAACCACTTTCTCTGGCTAGTTGTCAGCATGCAGAGTAACCTTCATTCATGTTAAATGTGACATTGTGTCATCCTATGTCCATGTCAGTACACTACCCCCCACCTCCAACTTAGAATACCTGAACTAGATTGTTATATTCACAAGAAATGTAGTTCCATTGTATCAAGCCACTGATATTTCATATGTGTTTATTACCACAAATAACACTTTAATCTACAAAATTTTAATAATAGGGTGCTGCAGTAAGATCTAAAGTGTGTGGTCATGGCTGAGTGGTTGGGTGGTTTTCAATAAAGAAAAATATATAAAGCTGAGTAGAAGTTAGGACGTTAGGACTGCCTAATGATGCTGTGGGAAAGCCGTTTCCTTTACTAACTTCGAAGGCAGCCACATGCCTAATCAACCTAAAGACTGTGGAGAAATTGTTATGAAGAACCAGCATGTCATAGCCTGTCTTGGCTATTACTCGGTTGTCTTTAGTAAGATATTACAAGAAAGATACGAGCTTAGGCAAGAATTGGTTCATTTTCAAACAAAGACAAATTATGTGGTTGTAGACGAAACATTAATATTTTTACATCATTAATTTCCAAGCTTAATATTGCAGATTTTTAAAAATAATCATTTCATCTATGGTAGAACAAAATAAAAGATATGGGACTCAAATAATAAAATAATACTTTTATAATGCTTTCTCTTAGTTTCTTTCATATTTTAACTCATCAATTTACATGCTTTAAAAGGATTAGGGTGAGAGTAATCTATACGTATAATGAGAAAACTATGCAAATGAAAGTTATGGCAAAACATACTGCCCTTAGCACTCTTTTTTTATAATTCAAAAGGGAAATAACTGCCATGGAGTGTGGAAAAGAGTATTTGTTGGTTTTTGTGAACCATCTCTTTTTGCACAGAGCTTTGCAATTTATAAAGTAATTTTATAATCTCATTTTGTATTTTAATCCAGTGCATGAAAGAGAGAGGACAGGAGTAACACTAATAGGAAGAAGAGTTTTATGCTAGGATTGAACATGAGCTTTGATATTGCACTGTCTGCTTCCTAATCCTCAATCTCCTACCTCTGTGACTTCAAATAAATTACTTAACCTCTCTTGAGTATTCTCAACTGTAAAATGTGGATACTTAATATGACCTCAGAGGTGGTTGTAAGGATTAAATGACCTATATACACAAACATTTAGAAGAAAGCCTGACCCAGGGAAAAGACTCAAAATGTATTAATTACTATCAGCTATTATTTTCAGCATAGTAGAATTATGACCTGAATAAATTAATTTACTAAAGATCACATAAATGAATAAATGTATGCATATAGAGTAGTCTCAGAATATCTAGACTTCTCATTTAGGATTTTCTTTCTTCTGTATAATCACCTGCATTTTGGATGAATTAATATAAAACTTACTAATTTTATAACTACAAGTTGTTTAAACTAAGAGATTTACATATCATATGGAGAAATATTACTTTTGCTTACCGGTGTATCTGTTTCTTCTAATTTCCTGGGCATATGGAAACTTACTTCCTAGCATTTTTGATAACTGGCCATGTGAGTAGTTTTAGATAATGGGCCAACAGCAGAAGGGATGTGTGAATTTAAGAGTTGGCCTGTGATTTTCTGGGTTTTATTTCCCTACCACAGAAATAGAGGATATATATATTGGGATGGAGTGCTTAATATAGAAACAGCCCAGATTTCTTAGCTACTTTATGGAGACCAGTTACCCTGAAGTGTCACCCACTCAGCCAACTTAATGTGCATGAAATAAATTTTATTTAGGTTAATATTTAAATTTGAGGTTGTTTACAATATAATCAAATTGATCTTATCTAATACATTATATTTTCATTAAGCTCTTTTAATATTGACCAACTTCGATCTTTGTTCAGCTCAGAAATATTTTCCTGTATTTTCTTTCTTTGATAATTATTTTCACTTTGCTTTTTCTCCAGTGTAGGTAGAGAATAAAATTATGCTTAGATTCCTTGTTCTGGATTCCTGCCATCTTTTAGCTCATTTATTTATTACATTTTCACTTAACACTATTTTAACATTTGTTTGATTTCTGAAGTTTGTATTGTTAATTTCTTGTCTGCTGCATGATATTACATAGTATATATCTTTCATATATCCATTCCCCTAAGGTTGGACACTAACTACTCACTGCCTTGCTAAGGCCTACTCCTATGTGTCTCCTATGGACTAGTGGAAGAATTCTCAGTTGTGTTTATATAGAAATGTGTTTCTTGGTTTATATGCATGTTAAATTTCACTGAGGTATGTCCAGAATTCTCATGAAAATACTTGTCCCCATTGATAGAGTTGCCAGTAATTCATGAAGGTTCCATTTGCTCATATTTGCTAAACTGACATCTACTTTTGAAATATTCCCCACTGTAATGTATGTAAAGCAAGTTATCATATGTTTTATTTTTCATTTCTATGCAGGAGTTGGTCAGATCTCTATATACTTGTTAGACATCTGCTTGCTGTTCTGTAAATTGACATTTCATACCTTTTGTCTTTCTCTTTTTCTTGTTGATTTGAAAGCACACATTGTGTATTGGGTTTACACATTGCAGCTGTATTCTCCCAGTTGACATGTGTTCATTCATTTAAAAGAGTTTTTAATTTTAATTTAATTTCTAGGAGCACTTCTTGATTTATTTTCTCTTCTAATTTTACTGGTACGATTTTCAAAGTATTTGCTCAGATACTTTGATCATGGTTTATAATTTGGCAATTATTTTCTTAAACTTGAACAATCATTTTGGGGATTTTTATTATATCTTCTCCATATTTTTAGATATAGTATCTTCTTTAACTCAGCTGAAAATACTAATTGGAAATCTTCTAAAAATTTATTGTTTCCAGAAATTTTTATAAATAAGGCATTTTATTTTATTTTAAAGGATAAACCACCAGTTTGGTTATTAGTCTCATTACATACTTCTGATTAATTTTATTTTTAAAATGCTTATACATAAATAATGAAACTGTGTTTTAAAACTTTAAGTTAAAATATCCCACTTTGTAGGCTCTGTTCTTCCTATCTTTTCCTGTTCCTTTGTATGTAAATCCCACTTGCTCCTTAGTCATTTTCTTCCATCAGGGGGCTTCTTTAATTCTCCTAATGTGCCTTCGGTGCCTGTCTTTTCTTGTTACATAGCTTCCTGAATCTACTCTTGCTATAACGTCTTTTTCATTCTGACTAGCCATTTACTTACCTACTTCTACTGTTAGACATATAAGCTCTTTGAAGAAAAAAACTGACTTTTTCTTCCCCACAAAACTTATCTTATTGCTGGACATACACTTGGTTCCCAGCAAAAATTTGTTGAATAAAAAATAATTCAACAATTATTTATTGGATGGCTATAGACATACAAGCTTCAAAATGGCTTTTGATTTGTACTGATTCAAGTCTGTTTTCTTTCTTATTTGGTCAGCTAAGACAGAATCAAGTTGTTCATTGTGAATTTCTTTCTAGACATATAGAAATCAGATTTAGGAACAAAATATTCCAAATAGAGTAACATAAGTGCTCTTAATGAAACTCTTTTCAGAAACATACACACTATTGTACACACACACACCAGATAGCAGCCTTTTGTGACAATCTTCCTATATGTCTTAATTATTGATTTATTTATTGTTGAAATCTCTTTGATGTAATAGTTTTTTTTTTACTTCCCTTAGAGAAAGGCATAAAATCTATGAGGCTATACAATGGTGTGAGAAGAGGATTCCCTCAATAGAAATGCTTCCTAATATTTTAAGTACACATATAAGTCTTACTAAAATATTTAAGGAAATTTTAAAAATGGAAACAAAAGTAAAAAAGCAAAGTGGGACCCTAGAATTTGTGTTGCAAAGGTTTCCATCTCTTTAAAAATTATTCTTTTGAAGCTAAATCTACAAATGGTTATGTTTCTTTAATCTTTTGAGGTTAAAATAATGACTTGGATATTTTAGAAGAAGTTCCTTTAAAGTCAGTTAAATATATCTGATTTGAAAATATGCAGCATATAATGCTGTGGGCATAAACCCATGACAGGAATACTCATAGTTCAAAGGGGTTCCTTAGGGAAAGATTGTAGTATTGGTAAAGACACTTGGGAGAGATACATCTCTGATATCAAAGAACAATTTTCTAGTATGAAAAGGAAGGAACTAATTGAAAAAATATGTACTTAGGACTGAAGGACAATCTTTGTTAGCATAACCAGATTTAGAGTAACAGATAACTGGAAAATGATTTTCAAGTATGTTTGTACTACAACTTAGACTAGAAGTATGTTCATTGGTGAGCTGAGTTTGACTATTTCTCACAAAAAGATGATGCTACCCTCCATACACTTTAAGTGAGCAATTGTCCAATTTCCCCATTTTCAGGAAATCTAGTTTTACCATATAATCATATATGTGAATGCTGTTTTTTGCTTAGTCTTAATGTGATTTGGGGCCAGTGAAATATTCCATTTGAACCTCTTGACATGAGGTAGCCTGAGGCAATGGAAACAACCCTAGAATTGAAGTCAGAATATTTGTCTAATTCTTCATTAGATCCTTATTGGACCCTCCAATTATCAGACCCATAGTTAATCACTTATCTCTATTAACCCCAGCTTTTTCATGTGAAATGATATCAGAATCACTGCCTGGCCTTATCAAAGGATGTAACATTGTTGGAAGTTTTAAACTGTAAAATATTTAAAAAATATTATTATCAATAATAAATTGTCAAATATTAATTTGACTAAGTCTTTCTTTTATTTTAGTTAACTACATTGACTATTTCTCTGGTACTATATATATAAATATAGAAAGAGAGTGGGAGAGAGAAAGAGAGCTTAGTTAATTGTGGGAATGGAGTGTGGAAATCAGTAAGTAATAAAGCATGCTAATTCTGCTGAGAAGTTGTAAATATATCTGCTTTATCAACATGGAACATTGTCAGTCTGAAACTATTATTTGATTCCTAGGTTTACTAATTTCCTGAACCCTTGAGGAAAGTAGCTTAATGACATGTACATTTAGCTTTACTAATGGGTTCTTGTTTTGGTTTTTGTTTCATGGAGGGTGTTTTGGGTCAAATAGAAACATTAAAAAGCAACTATTGCCCCTTTATCACCATTATTTCATAAAATCAAGATAATCTGAGCATCTTCTTCTTCTCTCAAACAGGAATATAACCTCAAGTTAAAGGAGCATCTGGATGAGAAGGCACAGTGTACTTGAGAGGATGAGGGAAGGAAGACCATATGACTCAGAGAGAATAGTTAATTTTAAGGGACATTTGTGGCACAGGAAGATTGAGTTTTGTAGCATGAAGAGAGCAGGTATCAAAAAAGAGAAAAGTTCCCTACTATTACAGTGATGAGGGATTCTTTTTAAGATAGGGAGCAAAGTGGGTGAGACATAAATTGATTTCAGCAGTTTATAATCCGGTTTCTAACTGTGACTGGCAGGACAATTTAGATTCTACACAGATAGGATTCCAGAAATCCAGCCTAGATGCAGGAGTTTGATTACGTTGGTCTTTTGGTTAAACTGGGGGACTTTCTTCACCTCATTTCCTCTAAAAAAATCTTTTCCAAATAAGATTACATTGAATAGCTGTTTCTCTTGCAATATACTAAACTTCATTTTTTATTTAATGTATAACTAATATATAATTATAACCTGCCAGAGATAGTTAGATATTTTATCATTAGTTGGAGCAGTTACCTCATCTGTTAAAAAGAGTACTGAAATGGAAATCAGGAAATTTGTTTTCCACTCTTAATTGCTAATTGGTTGGCTTTATCTAAGTTATTTGATCTTTCCAGAATAGAATTTTCATAATATTTGCACACCATGCTTCACAGTAGAGATTTTTCATAATTTATTTTGAAATGAACCGAGTCAGATCAAGAAGCTCTGAAAGTTGGACTTGATTTTTGAAGTTCCTGCTGTCTCTAAAGTTCTATGATGATTCATTTAATCTGGACCTGTGGTTTGCTTTCCCTCCACTATATACCAAGTTCTACTTGCATCTTTCATTTGTGTATTAACAACAGGCTGGCCAGTTAGTTTTTCTTATCACTTGGAGTGATAATTATGTCAGAACATTTGTCATAAATTTTTATTGCTTTTATTACTTTGTCTTTCCTACTGCTTATAGACACACATGAATTTGGGGCTTTCCAAGATAGTTCAGAAATATGAACCACCTAGTGTGTGTATCTTGGGGGCACTGACACATTTTCTGACTCAGCTCCATTTAGAACTTGTTCTTTTACATTTCCTAAAAATACATATATGTAGAACTACACACATACATGAATACACACATATATATTTATATGTATCTCTCTGTGTGTATATGTTAATAGAATGTGTTTTCATCTCTATGAATATTTAAATATAAATAAATGTATTTCCTTTCCTAAAATGCAACTTCTCCAATATCCTCATTTTACATATGAATATCCTTAGGCAAATGAAAATTAAAGGATCTTTCTAAAGTCATATAGCTTATTACTAGGAGAGTATAACTTATTTACAGAAACCAACCTGCATGCTTTTATGAAGTACCATTTTATTTTTAAAGAAAGTCTGTTTATGTTGCAAATTTAAACAGTTATAGAAAAAAGGGCTAGCCAGAACATTAATTTTGTTTAATCATAGCAGCATACATTTTATTTTGGGTTATATGAATAGATCAGAGATGAAACATCATATCAATTAGCTATTGCTACCTAATGAACCACGTCAAACCTCAGTGGCTTAAAACAACACACACTTATTTAATCATGATTCTGTGGTTTGGCAGTTTTGTCTGGGCTGAGCTAAGTAGTCCTTTTGGTTTTGACTGAGCTCATTCATGCATCTGTGGTCAGCTGACAATTGACTGGAGGCTGGCTGATTTGAAATGACCTCCAGGTAGGATGATTTGAATGTGCTTCATGTATTTGCATATCTTCCTAGACTTGTTCACAGGATAGGCAAAGCAATCTAAGAGTAAGAGGGGAAGCACACAAAATCTTTAATTGGCCAGGTTCAAAACTGTCCTCTTACTTCTGCTAAGTTTTATTGATCAAAGTTGGTCATAAGGCCGGCCCAGATTTAAGGGGTGGAGAAACATGGCAAAGGAGTTTTGCAATTAAGAGTTTGCAACTCAAAGGAATAAGGAATCAGAGTCATTTTTGCAATTTGGTATGAACAGCCTTTTTGTAAAAACCAATGTATATAATAACACAACTAATTAATAGCCTTTGTCTGGAGGAGGGATTGGGCAAATTATGACTGTGGGCCAAATTTGCCCCACTGTTTTTGTAAATAAAGTTTTATTGGGACACAAACATGCACATTCATTCTCATATTGTCTATGAATGCTTTTGCACTACAATGACAGATTTGTATAGTTGTGACACAGACCACATAGCCCACCAAGCTTAAAATATTTATTATGCTATCTTTTCTATGAAATATTCATTGATCTTTGCTAAGTTCATTTGTTCAAGTTTCTTGAATAAATAAATTCAATAAAAAACTTTAATAATTTATTATGCAATATAAAAAACAAATTCTGAGATTCTATTAACTGAATTTACTTTATAAACAATAAGATGGAAACTTAATAAATGGTATATTCTAAATAAAATCCTGGCTAGTCCTACAGCATGGTACAATTAGTCCATTGACATAAAAATTCTATGGTGGCATCAGAAGAAGAAAAAATAAATTGGTTTTAGAAAAACATGTGATTGATGAATCAAAAAAGAAAATAGGATATTGAGGGAGGCTTATCAAATAAACCAATACACAGGTTTCTGCAGTTTGAGCTGAGTATTTTTTTATGCTTGCTATTAGTATGAGCACAGTTTAAATTAGTTATAAAGATATGTTATGATGGAATAATAGAAGACTAAAATTATTAGGCTAGAGATCATTGGCCAATAGTATCTCATCAAGTAGATTTTTTTTTTTTTTGCCTTTTGCAATGGGACAAAGTTTCCTTCATATGATAACAGATAGATGCGATTAATTCTTATTAGGGGATCATGATATAGCAATGTATGAACACTCCATTTTCAGAAAATAATTTGTACAATTTACATCGAAGGGATTCAGTGAAAGCATTTTTTTTCAGTTTTTGCATTTGACTATGTCATGAAACTTTTGCTTGACATAAGTGCTTATTACTTTGAATTACTGCTGTCAGAGACTGAGAGAGCCTGTCTTCCAGGAATCTCATTAAGAAAGGAAAAATAATTGGGGAATCCTCATAGTTCATCATTTTGAGTTAAAAGGAAAGATAAAGAAGTTCTGGGGATATAATATACAGCATGGTGATTATAGTTAACAATACTGTATTGTATATTTTAGAAGTTGCTAAGAGAGTAGATGTTGAAAGTTCTTATATGAAAAAACTAGCTATGTGAAGTGATGGATGTTAAGTAAACTTACTGGGATAATTATTTCACAATATATACATACAGCAGTTCCTCAGCTTATGATGGGGTTACATTCCATTAAACCCACTGCAAATTGAACGTTATCTTAAGTAGAAAATACCTTTAATACACCTGACTGCTGAGCATTATAGCCTGGCTTACCTTAAATGTTCTCAAAACACTTACATTAGACTACAACTGGAAAAATCATCTAACACAAAGCCTATTTTGTAATAAAGTGTTGCATATCTCATGTAATTTATTATACTGGACGTGAAGAACAAAATGGTTGTATGAGTACAGATGGTTGCATGTATCGGTTGCTTATCATTGCAATTACTTGGCTGACTGGGAGCTCTGGTCCACTGATGCACCCAGCTTCATGACAGGGTATTGTACACTATATCAATAGCTGGGGGAAATATCAAACTTCAAAATCTGAAGTACAGTCTCAAATGAATATCTGTTGCTTTTGCACCACTGTAAAGCTGAGAAATCCTAAGTCAAATGATAAAAGTTGGGGACCATCTGTATATCAAATCATTATGTGTACATTTTAATACAAAATTGTATACCAATTATATCCCAATAAAACTGGGGGAAAAAGATTTATTCCTCTCCAAGAAAAGGAGGTGGGAGATTACCTTATGGGAGAAACTAGGCCATGTTCTTGAAATTTGATCATGGATCCGTTTTCTGTTCCCTCCTCTAATACATGGAGACTCCCTGCTACTTAGAAGCCAGAATCAGTTCAAGAACAAGTGTCTCACCTGCAGGACGCTGAAGAAACAGTGTCAAATTTCACAAATTATATATTAAGTAGAAAGTAGAAGAATTTTATCAGATACTTTCTCTTTATCCATTGAGATGAAAAAAAATATTATTCTATATAAATATTAATATGGTGGATGACACGTGAGAATATTCTACTTTTATTAATCCACCATTGAATATTGAGGTAAACCTGATGTGGTCATAGTGTATTACTTTGTTTATCAGCTCTAGTGCCCTAGGATTTTGTTTAGGATTTTTGCATGTATATACACAGGTAAGGTGAATCTATTCACCTTAAAAATCTCTTCCTCTTTTATAATGTCTGTGCCAAATTTATGTCATTATTCTGGTCTGAATGGAATGAATTGGGCATATTATCTTTTTTCTCTCTTCTCTGGAAGAGATTTCAAAAGTTTGTTTCTTGAGTTTCTTAAAGGTTAGTAGAATTTGCCTTAAAAACCATATAAGCTTGCCATTTTCGTTAATCAAAGATTTCCCACTGTGACTAAAATTCTTAATAGAAAACCATTAATGATGTGTAATTTTTTTAGTTATATTTTAGTAGGTTGTAGGAATTTCCAGTTACTCCAAGCTTCCAAGATTTTACCATAAAATTCTTGTTGCATTCTTTTTAAGTTGAGTGCTGAGATATGCCACCTTGATTTCCCTTCAGGACTAAAGAATTTGTCTAAGGTGCTTCTCTACTTGTTTAAGGTGTGGCTTTGTGACAACCATTAGCAATCAGCCCGTTTCAGAATTGACTCAGCAGAGAAGAGATGCTTCAACCAAAGTAACATGCCCTTTATGGGGCAGCCTGAATCCCCTGACTGAGTAGCTTGTGGATGTAAAGGCCTCTTATCTGAGCTGGTGACCTAGAGGACAATCCCAGCTTCAAGTCTCACTATAGGTACCTGAGGCCTTATTGAAGCTGCATAGAAGCCCAGCTTCTCATTTAGCCCAATTCTGCTTCATTATCTTCCCTTCCACATGATAATCCTAAGAACACTCCCTAATATATCCCCCAGAGACTAAGCACCATCTCCAAGTTTACTCCCCACTGTGCCCAACCTAGAAATTTGGTACCAGAAATGATCCAAGAAACAAGATGCTAAAATGAGATTTTTAAGCTGGATGACCTGCTTGTTATCTATCTGGCATTAAGCACCTTGTCACTGGAGGCTAGTTACCTAGTAGTTTGAGGAATGATGGGATATTCCTGCCTCTTATACTTCTTACCAGTAAAAATGAAACATAGTGACTGGCAACCCTCTTAGTCATCTGGAGGCAGTATGTTCCACATGTGGAAATAATGTGCCAGCCTTATATCGGGGCACAAGAAAGGCTTACAACTCTGGGAGGGATCAGACAGAAAGAGCTTGGCAGCAGTCCAGACCACAGTACACCTGTGGCATTAGAGGTATAATGGTGGGAAAAGGCCTTCTAAGGAGTTTTTGGAAAGTCATACCATATGGAACAGTCATAAACAACAACAAAAAATGGTTCTAGTGTAATCTACAGCAGAAAATTATATACCTTTTAAGTAATAAGCTCCTGGTGTGTCACTGGGCCTTGGGAGAAATGGGGTGTCTGACCATGGGGCACACAATAACCATGAAGCCTTAAGACATCAAAAGCAAGACTTGGAAATTTTAAAAGAAAACAAAGTTAAGTATCTGATTTGGTGTTAGGAAGAATTCCTGAGATGCAAATAGGAAAAATATCTGTAAGATTGACATATTTGACTATTTTTATGTAAGGTGTTTTGTTCCTAAGAAGACATTTTGAAGAAAGTGAAAAGTTACAAATTGTGAGAACATGTTTGCAACATAAAATCAATGGTAGATTATTATTGAGATTATACAAAAATCCATAAGGAAAGGCAACAATCTAAAAGAAAAATGAGCAAAACACATGAAAAATTTATTTTACAGATGAGAAAACCTATTTGGCCCCAAATCAAAATAGATTCAAACCTCATTAGTGAACATGGAAATGGAAGACAGTCAAGAGATGACATGTGATTGCAAACAAGTCTGACAATACTAAATTTTGGAGAAAACGGAGAATAAGCATTTCTTTATCCACCACTGATGGGAAAGTAAATTTGTACAGTCATCTTTGAAAGCAGTTTGGTATTGTCTTATAAACTGACCATTCATATTCCCTACAACCTAGCAAATAATTTCCTAGGTATATGCAAGATGGACTTTTGTACATGCTCATGGAGAGATGTACAAGCATGTAGTTTTTAGTAGAAAAAATTGGGAAAAACTCAAATATTCATCATAAAAAATATGGATACATATATTATAATATAGTCATGAAATGGAATAAGTTATGATTATATAAATGAAGTCAAAGGAATGAATTTTAGCATCACAGTTTTCAGCAGAAAATAGGAAGTCTCAGATTTCAACCGTCATGATACATATTTCATAATTTAAAATAAATCCGGACTTAACAATTTATTCTGAGAAGTGTTTTATTTAGACTTACATGTATATCTGATAAAATGAGAAAAATAATAAGCAAGGAATAAGAAGAAATCTGGAATATTGGAGAGGAGGTAGGGTGTAATGGAGGAAAGGAACTCATGGGTAGTGTTACTTATTTTTAGATGTTCGTTTCTTTGCTTGGGTGGTGGGTTCACAGATACTCATTATATTAACATATTGAAAATAATTCAGTCAATTATATTAGTTTTTTTCTTTCTGTGTAATAAATTGCTACAAACCTAGTGGCTTATAGAATCCACCATTTGTTAGCTTACAGTTATTTCAATTAGAAGTTTGACCTAGTGTGACTAGATTCTCTCCTCAGAGTATCACAAGGCTAAACTCATGCGTCATCTAGACTGAATTCATGTGTCTAGGCTGTAGGGCAAAATGTCCCTCCAAGATCTTCTCTTAGCAGCATTCCGTTCTGTGTGGCTGTAGGACTGGTTTCTTCCTTTCCCTGCTAGCTGTCAGTTGAGGGCCTTCTCAGTTCCTAGAGGCTGCCTGCTGTCCTCAGCTCTTCAGGCTGTCAAAGAAACACTGAATACCTCTCAGGCTTTGAATCTTTTCCTTTTCTGCAACTGAATGGAAAAACGCTCTGATTTTTAAAGGGTTCATAGACTTTCTTCAGGCCCACGTGGATAATCACTCTATGTCAAGGTCAACTGTGCCGTCACACAACCTAATCACAGGAGTAAAAATCCACGACATTCACAGTCTGACAGATTATGCAGGGCATGTACTTCAGATGGGGGGAGTCTCAGGGGCCATTTCAGAATTCTGCCTTCCACATCAATAATCCCATAAAGTAGACCGATGAGAAAGCAATAATTGCTATTATGGACAGCACAGGTCCACTCTAAGAGAAAGTAAACAAACAAATAAATAAGGCTTGTATCTATAATCTGATGTCTGAAGCTTTCTGTTACTACTTTACTAAGTTTTGAAGTTTAAGATTCTCTTAAGGATGAAAAAGTCTCCTCTGAACTTTGGCCAACACTTCCTAAATAAAAATGACCTTTGATCTAAACCATTAACTTCCCTAGGCAGGTGGACTAAGTATGTGAAATCTGTGACTGTAGCAGATGTAACACATGTAGCAGAATGTGGCTTCCTCTAAACTATTAAGACTGTAGTACTATAGAGATCATTTTCTCAATGCTTTTTACCTTTTAAAGTATGTTTTAATTTATCAAGGGCATGGGATGTGGAAATAAAATAATTCTAATTCATCATTACATCATGGTGCTGAGGAGCTTGACTTCCTAAATTCAAATCCTGATTCTGTCACTTATTTGGGTGACCTTGGACAAGTCATTTAACCTCTTTATGTCTAAGATTCCTTATCTACAAAATGGCAACAATGTCTTAGTTTCTAGAGTATAACCTAGATATTCACAGAAAGAATGTGACACATCATATAGACTTTATAAATATGACTTATAATTATGCTCATAATCATTTCACTATGTAGGTTTATTTAAAAGTATCCTATGCACATGACACCAGTGCTTTAGTTATTGATTCCATCAGGCCTTCAAAAAATACCAAACAAAACATAGCTTCCTCAGTGTGTTATAATGTTAACCATATTAGGTGTTCCACTAACATATTGTAGTATTCTCATGCTGTTGTATATGCCATTTTTAATTTTGATTCTCTGTGGCCAAAAATTCCTTCCTTTTTCCATTTCTTCAAATGGCTTAAATGTCCTCAGTTGCTATCTGATATTCTTAAAGTAAATTCACTGAGGTTTTGCCAAGCCCCTTCTGCTTTTTATATATGTTTCCTGGGGATTTTTCATTAATGTCATGTATTGTGAACTGACCGACTATTTGTTGTGATCTTGCTCACTTTCCTATCGATGGCTTATTCTATATTAAAAGGGATGAGCAAATTGAGCCTGTGAAACATTTTTGTTTTGCTTGCTTTTTATACCTCCTTTCTATGAAGGAAAATTTTAGTATACTTCTCATTTTAGTTTTATAAGATATTTTGATAAAATGCTGCAGTACTTTATAATCAAACACGAGAGAGGTGGAACACGTCACCACTGAAGAAGTCAGCATTTCCTACAAATCTCTGTGCCTTGGTTTTTAAAGGTTTCATGAACCCGGAGTGGCAGCATTCCCTTTGCTTAGTTATAACACAATGATGTGTTTCTTTTTCTGTCAGGAACTGGCGGTATGACAAACTCAAGGGAGTAAATGGTGAAACGAGAATTAGAGAAATCAAGCCAATTTCCTGTATGAAATTACATGCCATATGCTCAATATGTAGGTCAAAAAACATGATTTAAGAAAATCATGAAAAGAAAAAATGTATCTCAAATTTATGCATCTCAAAATTATGAATTCTCATAAAATTAACTGAGAAAATAGAAAATAGAAAACATGAATTTCTGGAGTTCTTTCTTTTTTGAGATGATTATTAAAGTTTCAATTCTAGGGCTTAAGAATTAGAAAGCAAGCAAGTTACCATTTATTTATAGACATTTGCTTAGAATTTAGTGCTGGAGGTGGAGTTTACTGTTGTATGGGGTATGCAGCCTCTGGCATGTGGATGTACATGCTGACAGACACACAAGATGAGGGTCAGTTGGGCTCAAGGGAGACCTCAGTGCTGGAAAAAAGTAGAACTCTGCCATTTGTATTAAGGGCTTAGTGTGGAGAGGATGTTGTTAACATGGGTTGTGAGATACCTAAGTGATGGGAGATGGAAAGGAAGGATAGAGCCTCTTGGAGGCTTTACAGGGTGGAATTTACTTTGTCACTATGTTAAGCAGCACTAAGTGGAGTACGCATTGGTGGACACACTAGTCTTTGCAAAGAGGGAACTTCCATTACATAAGCTGGTAGAGTTAACAAGTAATGACTAACCCCAACCATTTCGGAGTAGATAAACTGGTTATCCCATTCCTTTTGATGCTTTCCCACTTTTTGATGCCAAATGATGCAAGCTGAAAAAATGAGGGGAATGTATCTGTGACTAGGTTTTCTTTCATTGCATCTTTAAATTAATCCCAGCCCAGAAAACTAGCATAGAAAAAAAAAATAGTCATTCCTTGGTTGTTAGATTAAAATGTGTGTTTTTTGTGAACTTGTAAAACA
This sequence comes from Manis javanica, assembly GCF_040802235.1. Classification (NCBI taxonomy): domain Eukaryota; kingdom Metazoa; phylum Chordata; class Mammalia; order Pholidota; family Manidae; genus Manis; species Manis javanica. The sequence continues at coordinate 23,171,397 of NC_133165.1, forward strand.
CTGAAAAGTGGTCATGCCTTAAAAACTTTGGGGACAAACCTCTAGGGCTATGCTCTCCAATAGAAGTGTAATGAGAGTAGCAAAGTGATCCACATATTTATTTGAAATTTTCTAGGAGTTCCATTAAAAAAGTAAGAACAGACAAAAATAATGTTTATATTTTATTTATCTCAGTGTATACAAAATATCATTTGAGAAGATAACAGAAATTACTACTGAGACATTTTACTTTCATATTTTTTTTTTGAGAGGGCATCTCTCATATTTATTGATCAAATGGTTGTTAACAACAATAAAATTCAGTATAGGGGGGTCAACGCTCAATGTACAATCATTAATCCATCTCAAGCCTAATTCTCGTCAGTCTCCAATCTTCTGAAGCATAACGAACAAGTTCTTACATGGTGAACGAATTCTTACATAGTGAATAAATTCTTACATGGTGAACGAATTCTTACATAGTGAATAAATTCTTACATGGTGAACAGTACAAGGGCATTCATCACGGAAACTTTCGGTTTTGATCATGCATTTTGACCTATAAACAATCAGGTCAAATATGAATATTCATTTGATTTTTTTTTATATGTGAATTTTTGATAATTCAACTTCTTTTGGGCATTCTATATATTTTTTTTTTTGAGAGGGCATCTCTCATATTTATTGATCAAATGGTTGTTAACAACAATAAAATTCAGTATAGGGGGGTCAATGCTCAATGTACAATCATTAATCCATCTCAAGCCTAATTCTCGTCAGTCTCCAATCTTCTGAAGCATAACGAACAAGTTCTTACATGGTGAATGAATTCTTACATAGTGAATAAATTCTTACATGGTGAACAGTACAAGGGCAGTCATCACAGAAACTTTCGGTTTTGATCATGCAATATGACCTATAAACAATCAGGTCAAATATGAATATTCGTTTGATTTTTGTACTTGATTTATATGTTGATCCCACATTTCTCCCTTTATTATTATTATTTTTATTTTTAATAAAATGCTGAAGTGGTAGGTAGATGCAAGATAAAGGTAGAAAACATAGTTTAGTGCTGTAAGAGAGCAAATGTAGATGATCAGATGATCAGGTGTGTGCCTATGGACTAAGTATTAATCCAGGCTAGACAAGGGCAGCAAGACATCCACGGATGCAGAAGATTTCTCTCAAAGCAGAGGGGGGTGAGGTTCTGAGCCTCACCTCTGTTGATCCCCAAATTCTCACCTGATGGCCCCCCTGCGACTGTGCCTGTCTTAGGTGGTTCCTCCCTTGAGGAATCTTACCTGTCTCTGGCTAACCAGTCATCTTCCGGGGCCATACAGGGAAATGTAAAGTTGGTAAGTGAGAGAGAAGCCATATTGTTTGAAAAGGTTAGCTTTTTACTTCTTTGCAGATTTATGCCCTGTGGCTTCTATGCCCAGCACTTGTCTCGAGGTATCTTTACCACCTGGAGGAATTATGATACTCGGTAAATTCGATATGAGGCACGAATTCTATTTAAGGGTTGTAATTAGGAAGGCAGAAGAAAAGCTATAGATGTAGCATATGAAGGAAACTTGGGAGGATTGATTATTTCTTTGACATATCTTCTTGTAGAGTACCTTAAGTATGTATAGGTTTTAAACTACTAATTTGCACACACATATTAACATAATAGGAATACGGTGACATAAACAAAGCAAATCTATAATTACCATCCATCTCCAGTGAAGCCAAGAAAACCATTTAGACACCCTAGGCATTTGTGAAAATTTATCTATGATATGATGGATATTGTCCAACTGTACTTGAACCATCAGACAAATTAAAGCAGCCCATTTCTGGGATCTGTTCACATCCCATATGTTCTTTTAACCGTAGATAGTCTATAGTCATAAGATTTTGGAGTGCTACAACTTGCACCCCTCCCAACTCCTGGTTGAGTTCCAACAGTACAGATCCAGTCAAATTCGTCTCACTGTATGCACATGCCAGCCTAGACATCTCCCTCCTCATTCCTATGGCAAGTCCAGGAGACGGTGGGCTGGATGCAGCCACAACCGCAGCATCGTCTGGATACCTGTGGAGGCTTTTTGATGATCATCCCCCGGCACAAGTCCTCCAGAGAGTGCTGATGCCAGAAGCTCCTCCTCATATCGTATCTTAGTTCATTTTCTGGGTATCCAAGCTAGGCCTTGATCTTCTGCGTAGAAACAAACAGACCCTTTGCCCACACTTTGACATGCCCTCTATACCACTGTGCAGAACTCATTGGAGGTCAGCACACAGTAACTGCTTTTTTTTTTTTTTAATTAAGAGAAAGGAATATTATCAGAAAAGAGTACCTCCATAGCTGATCATCTGACACCCTTTAAGTGATCAACATTAAGGATATTTAAAGCATGCATTGATCTTTGATTTACCAATAGTTTTATCCTGTTAAGGAGTAATCCCCCTTTTCTTTCTTTCTTTCTTTCTTTCTTTTTTATTTTTTTTTTAATTTTTAATCTAAACTTACATGAAGACTACTAAGTTTACTATGCTCTCCCCTATATCAGGTCCCCCCTAACAACCACATTACAGTTACTGTCCATCAGCTTAGCAAAATGTAGTAGAGTCACTACTTGTCCTCTCTGTGTTGTGCAGCCCACCCTCCCCTTTCTCCCTCCCCCCCATGCATGCTAATCTTAATACCCCCCTTCTTCTTCCCCCCCCTTATCCCTCCCTGCCTACCCATCCTCCCCAGTTCCTTTCCCTTTGGTACCTGTTAGTCCATTTTTGGGTTCTGTAATTCTGCTGCTGTTTTGTTCCTTCAGTTTTTCCTTTTTTCTTATACTCCTCAGATGAGTGAAATCATTTGGTATTTCTCTTTCTCCGCTTGGCTTATTTCACTGAGCATAATACTCTCCAGCTCCATCCATGTTGCTGCAAATGGTTGGATTTTTCCACTTCTTATGGCTGAGTAGTATTCCATTGTGTATATGTACCACATCTTCTTTATCCATTCATCTACCGATGGACATTTAGGTTGCTTCCAATTCTTGGCTATTGTAAATAGTGCTGCAATAAACATAGGGGTGCATCTGTCTTTCTCAAACTTGATTGCTGCGTTCTTAGGGTAAATTCCTAGGAGTGGAATTCCTGGGTCAAATGGTAAGTCTGTTTTGAGCATTTTGATGAACCTCCATACTGCTTTCCACAATGGTTCAACTAATTTACATTCCCACCAGCAGTGTAGGAGGGTTCCCCTTTCTCCACAGCCTCGCCAACATTTGTTGTTGTTTGTCTTTTAGATGGCAGCCATCCTTACTGGTGTGAGGTGATACCTCACTGTAGTTTTAATTTGCATTTCTCTGATAATTAGCAATGTGGAGCATCTTTTCATGTGTCTGTTGGCCATCTGTATTTCTTTTTTAGAGAACTGTCTGTTCAGTTCCTCTGCCCATTTTTTAATTGGGTTATTTGTTTTTTGTTTGTTGAGGCAGGTGAGCTCTTTATATTTTTTGGACGTCAAGCCTTTATTGGATCTGTCATTTTCAAATATATTCTCCCATACTGTAGGGTTACTTTTTGTTCTATTGATGGTGTCTTTCACTGTACAGAAGCTTTTCAGCTTAATGCAGTATGCAGTCCAACTTGCTCATTTTTGCTGTTGTTTTCCTTGCCCGGGGAGATATGTTCAAGAAAAGGTCACTCATGTTTATGTCTAAGAGGTTTTTGCCTATGTTTTTTTCCAAGAGTTTAATGGTTTCATGACTTACATTCAGGTCTTTGATCCATTTTGAGTTTACCTTTGTATATGGGGTTAGACAATGGTCCAGTTTCATTCTCCAATATGTAGCTGTCCAGTTTTGCCAGCACCATCTGTTGAAGAGACTGTCATTTTGCCATTGTATGTCCATGGATCCTTTATCAAATATTAATTGACCATATATGTTTGGGTTAATTTCTGGGGTCTCTAATCTGTTCCACTGGTCTGTGGCTCTGTTCTTGTGCCAGTACCAAATTGTCTTGATTACTATGGCTTTGTAGTAGAGCTTGAAGTTGGGGAGTGAGATCCCCCCTACTTTATTCTTCTTTTTCAGGATTGCTTTGGCTATTTGGGGTCTTTGGTGTTTCCATATGAATTTTTGAATTATTTGTTCCAATTCATTGAAGAATGTTGCTGGTAATTTGAGAGGGATTGCATCAAATCTGTATATTGCTTTGGGCAGGATGGCCATTTTGACGATATTAATTCGTCAAAATTAAATGGATGAGTTTCCATTTATTAGTGTCCCCTTTAATTTCTCTTCAGAGTGACTTGTAGTTTTCAGAGTATAAGTCTTTCACTTCTTTGGTTAGGTTTATTCCTAGGTATTTTATTCTTTTTGATGCAATGCTGAATGGAATTGTTTTCCTGATTTCTCTTTCTATTGATTCGTTGTTAGTGTATAGGAAAGCTACAGATTTCTGTGTGTTAATTTTGTATCCTGCAACTTTGCTGTATTCCAATATCAGGTCTAGTAGTTTTGGAGTGGAGTCTTTAGGGTTTTTTATGTACAGTATCATATCATCTGCAAATAGTGACAGTTTAACTTCTTCTTTACCAATCTGGATTCCTTGTATTTCTTTGTTTTGTCTGATTGCCGTGGCTAGGACCTCCAGTACTATGTTAAATAACAGTGGGGAGAGTGGGCATCCCTGTCTGGTTCCCGATCTCAGAGGAAATGTTTTCAGCTTCTCGCTGTTCAGTATAATGCTGGCTGTGGGTTTATCATATATGGCCTTTATTATGTTGAGGTACTTGCCCTCTATTCCCATTTTGCTGAGAGTTTTTATCATGAATGGATGTTGAATTTTGTCAAATGCATTTTCAGCATCTATGGAGATCATCATGTGGTTTTTGTCTTTCTTTTTGTTGATGTGGTGGATGATGTTGATGGATTTTCGAATGTTGTACCATCCTTGCATCCCTGGGATGAACCACACTTGGTCATGGTGTATGATCCTTTTGATACACTGTTGAATTCTGTTTGCTAATATTTTATTGAGTATTTTTGCATCTACATTCATCAGGGATATTGGTCTGTAATTTTCTTTTTTGGTGGGGTCTTTGCCTGGTTTTGGTATTAGGGTGATGTTGGCCTCGTAGAATGAGTTTGGGAGTATTCCCTCTTCTTCTATTTTGTGGAACACTTTAAGGAGAATGGGTATTATGTCTTCTCTGTGTGTTTGATAAAATTCCGAGGTAAATCCATCCGGCCCCGGGGTTTTGTTCTTGGGTAGTTTTTTGATTACTGTTTCAATTTCTTTGCTTGTAATTGGTTTGTTTAACTTTTGTGTTTCTTCCTTGGTCAGTCTTGGGAGGTTGTATTTTTCTAGGAAGTTGTCCATTTCTTCTAGGTTTTCCAGCTTGTTGGCATATAGGTTTTCATAGTAGTCTTTAATAATTCTTTGTATTTCCTTGGGGTCTGTCGTGATTTTTCCATTCTCATTTCTGATTATGTTGATTTGTGTTGACTCTCTTTTTCTCTTAATAAGTTTGGCTAGAGGCTTATCTATTTTGTTGATTTTCTCAAAGAACCAGCTCTTGGTTTCGTTGATTTTTGCTATTGTTTTATTCTTCTCAATTTTGTTTATTTCTTCTCTGATCTTTATTATGTCCCTCCTTCTGCTGACTTTAGGCCTCATTTGTTCTTCTTTTTCCAGTTTTAATAATTGTGATGTTAGACTATTCATTTGGGATTGTTCTTCCTTCTTCAAGTGTGCCTGGATTGCTATATACTTTCCTCTTAAGACTGCTTTTGCTGCATCCCACAGAAGTTGGGGCTTAGTGTTGTTGTTGTCATTTGTTTCTATATATTCCTTGATCTCTATTTTGATTTGTTCATTGATCCATTGATTATTTAGTAGCATGTTGTTAAGCCTCCATGTGTTTGTGAGCCTTTTTGTTTTCTTTGTAGAATTTATTTCTACTTTCATACCTTTGTGGTCTGAAAAATTGGTTGGTAGAATTTCAATATTTTGGAATTTACTGAGGCTCTTTTTGTGAGCTAGTATGTGGTCTATTCTGGAGAATGTTCCATGTGCACTTCAGAAGAATGTATATCCTGTTGCTTTTGGATGTAGAGTTCTATAGATGTCTGTTAGGTCCATCTGTTCTAGTGTGTTGTTCAGTGCCTGTGTGTCTTTACTTATTTTCTGCCTGGTGGATCTATCCTTTGGGGTGAGTGGTGTGTTGAAGTCTCCTACAATGAATGCATTGCAGTCTATTTCCCTCTTTAGTTCTGTTAGTATGTGCTTCACATATGCTGGTGCTCCTGTATTGGGTGCATATATATTTAGAATGGTTATATCCTCTTGTTGGACTGAGCCCTTTATCATTATGTAGTATCCTTCTTTATCTCTTGTTACTTTCTTTGTTTTGAAGTCTATTTTGTCTGATATTAGTACTGCAACCCTTGCTTTCTTCTCACTGTTGTTTGCCTGAAATATGTTTTTCCATCCCTTGACTTTTAGTCTATGCTTATCTTTGGGTTTAAGGTGAGTTTCTTGTAAGCAGCATATAGATGGGTCTTGCTTTTTTATCCCTTCTATTACTCTTTGTCTTTTGATTGGTGCATTAAGTCCATTTACATTTAGAGTGACTATTGAGAGATATGTACTTATTGCCATTGCAGGCTTTAGATTCGTGGTTACCAAAGGTTCAAGGTTAGCTTCTTTAGTATCTTACTGCCTAACTTAGCTCACTTATTGAGCTGTTATATACACTGTCTGGAGATTCTTTTCTTCTCTCCCTTCTTATTCCTCCTCCTCCATTCTTCATATGTTGTGTGTTTTGTTCTGTGCTCTTTTTAGGGGTGCTCCCATCTAGAGCAGTCCCTGTAGGATGTCCTGTAGAGGTGGTTTGTGGGAAGCAAATTCCCTCAGCTTTTGCTTGTCTGGGAATTGTTTAATCCCGCCATCATATTTAAATGATAGTCGTGCTGGATACAGTATCCTTGGTTCAAGGCCCTTCTGTTTCATTGCATTAAGTATATCATGCCATTCTCTTGTGGCCTGTAGGGTTTCTGTCGAGAAGTCTGATGTTAGCCTGATGGGTTTTCCTTTATAGGTGTCCTTTTTCTCTCTAGCTGCCTTTAAAACTCTTTCCTTGTCCTTGATCCTTGCCATTTTAATTACTATGTGTCTTGGTGTTGTCCTCCTTGGATCCTTTCTGTTGGGAGTTCTGTGTATTTCCATGGTCTGTTCGATTATTTCCTCCCCCAGTTTGGGGAAGTTTTCAGGAATTATTTCTTCAAAGAGACTTTCTATCCCTTTTCCTCTTTCTTCTTCTTCTGGTATCCCTATAATACGAATTTTATTCCTTTTGTATTGGTCACATATTTCTCTTAGTGTTGTTTCATTCCTGGAGATCCTTTTATCTCTCTCTATGTCAGCTTCTATATGTTCCTGTTCTCTGGCTTCTATTCCTTCAATGGCCTCTTGCATCTTATCCATTGTGCTTATATCTCCTTCCTGACATCTGTGATCTCCTTCCCGACTTCATCCCACTGCTCTTGCATTTTTCTCTGCATCTCATCCCACTGCTCTTGCATTTTTCTCTGCATCTCATCCCATTGCTCTTGCATTTTTCTCTGCATCTCTGTCAGCATGTTCATGATTTTTACTTTGAATTCTTTTTCAGGAGGACTAGTTAGGTCTGTCTCCCTCTCATGTGTTGTCTCTGTGATCTTTGTCTGCCTGTAGTTTTGCCTTTTCATGGTGATAGAGATAGTTTGCAGAGCTGGTACAAGTGACCGCTGGAAGAGCTTCCCTTCTTTGTTGGTTTGTGGCCTTTTCCTGGGAGAATAGCGACCTCTAGTGGCTTGTGCTGGGCAGCTGTGCGCAGACAGGGCTTCTGCTTCCTGCCCAGTTGCTTTGGGGTTTATCTCCGCTGTTGCTGTGGGCTTGGCCTGGCTGGGGCTGTTCCTCCAAAATGGTGGAGCCCCGTTGGAGGGGGAGCGGCCGGGGGGCTATTTATCTCCGTAAGGGGCCTCTGTGCTCCCTGCTGCCCAGGGGGTTAGAGTGCCCAGAGATCCCCAGATTCCCTGCCTCTGGTCTAAGTGACCTGTCCTGCCCCTTTAAGACTTCCAAAAAGCACTCTCCAAACCAAAACAACAACAGCAACAATGAGAGAGGGAACAGAAAGAAAAAAAAAGGAAAAAACACGTGATTTTTTTTTTTTTTTTTTGTCCTCAGGTGCCAGTCCCAGGCACCCGCTCACTGGTCCCGCTGCCCTGCCTCCCTAGCACCGGGGTCCCTTTCCCTTTAAGGCTTCCAAAAAGAGAGAAAAAAAGGGGAAAAACGCACGATTTCCTCCGTCCTCAGGTGCCGGTCTCAGGCACCCGTCCACAGGGAAAAACGCGCGATATTCTTTGTCCTCAGGCGCCAGTCCCAGGCACCCGCTCACCAGTCCCACCGCCCTGCCTCCCTAGCACCGGGATCCCTGTCCCTTTTAGGCTTCCAAAAAGCACTCGCAAAAAAGAGAGAAAAAAAAGGGGAAAAACGTGCCGGTCTCAGGCACCTGCCCCCCGGTCCCACAGGGAAAAACGTGCGATATTCTTTGTCCTCAGGTGCCGGTCCCAGGCACCCACTCACCAGTCCCGCCACCCTGCCTCCCTAGCACCAGGGTCCCTGTCCCTTTAAGGCTTCCAAAAAGCGCTCACAAAAGAGAAAAAAAAAAGGGGAAAAACGTGCTATTTCCTCCGGTCTCAGGCACCCGCTCGCCGGTCCCGCAGGGAGAAACGCGGGATATTCTTTGTCCTCAGGCGCTGGTCCCAGGCACCTGCTCACCGGTCCCGCCACCCTGCCTCCCTAGCAACGGGGGCCCGTCCCTTTAAGGCTTCCAAAAAGCACTCGCCAAAAAAAACCGCTCCGGTTTCTTTCCACCCGCCAGGAGCCGGGGGGAGGGGCGCTCGGGTCCCACCGGGCCGGGGCTTGTATCTTACCCCCTTCGCAAGGCGCTGGGTTCTTGCAGGTGTGGATGTGGTCTGGATGTTGTCCTGTGTCCTGTGGTCTCTATTTTAGGAAGATTTTTCTTTGTTATATTTTCATAGCTCTATGTGTTTTGGGGAGGAGATTTCCACTGCTCTACTCACGCCGCCATCCTGGCTCCACCTCTACTTTCATATTTTATACTAAGTTCTGAAATCTTGTGTGCATTTTACCCTTGCCACACATCTCAGTTTGGACAAGCTCATTCCAAGTGGTCAAGACCACATGTGGTAAGTGACCACTGTACTGACAGTTTATCTCTGGGGGATAACCAGCCCATTTTCTATGTAGGATCCATGAAAAAGAGGAAAAGAGATTTTGCCACTGTTACTGCTAGTCAGTTACTGGCTTAGGCAAAGCTAAGTGTCTTATTCCTGTACTGCATGGCTAATACAACCCACTAGATGAACTGAAAAGATACTGTATTATCTCAACATATATTTCCACTGATGGAGTAAAAATATATTTTTAAAGATGTGAATTATTTAGCTCAGGATGTGCAGAAAATATGGCAACTGCTTTTGGAAGATACAAAGATATTTTATTTATAGGCAACTAAACACAAAATACCATATCATGAAGAGTTTTTTAGTGATAGATTTTAAATATAACATTTAACACGACACAAAGCCCCAACTTCTGTGGGACGCAGCGAAAGCAGTCTTAAGAGGAAAGTATATAGCGATCCAGGCACACTTGAAGAAGGAAGAACAGTCCCAAATGAATAGTCTGACATCACAATTATCAAAACTGGAAAAAGAAGAACAAATGAGGCCTAACGTCAGAAGAAGGAGGGACATAATAAAGATCAGAGAAGAAATAAACAAAATTGAGAAGAATAAAACAATAGCAAAAATCAACGAAACCAAGAGCTGGTTCTTTGAGAAAATCAACAAAATAGATAAGCCTCTAGCCAAACTTATTAAGAGAAATAGAGAATAAACACACATCAACAGAATCAGAAATGAGAATGGAAAAATCACGACAGACTACACAGAAATACAAAGAATTACTAAACCCTACTATGAAAATGTATATGCTAACAAGCTGGAAAACCTAGAAGAAATGGACAACTTCCTATAAAAATACAACCTTCCAAGACTGACCAAGGAAACACAAAAGATAAACAAACCAATTATGAGCAAAGAAATTGAAACGGTAATCAAAAAACTACCCAAGAACAAAACCCCTGGGCCAGACAGATTTACCTTAGAATTTTATCAGACACAGAGAAGACATAATACCCATTCTCCTTAAAGTTTTCCAAAAAATAGAAGAGGAGGGAATACTCCCAAAGTCATTCTAAGAAGCTAACATCACCCTAATACCAAAACCAGGCAAAGACCCCACCAAAAAAGAAAATTACAGACCAATATCCCTGATGAATGTAGATGCAAAAATACTCAATAAAATATTAGCAAACAGGATTCAACAGCATATCAAAAGGATCATACAACATGACCAAGTGGGATTCATCCCAGGGATGCAAGGATGGTACAACATTCGAAAAACCATCAACATCATCTACCATATCAACAAGAAGGACAAAAACCACATGATGATCTCCATAGATGCTGAAAATGCATTTGACAAAATTCAACATCCATTCATGATAAAAACTCTCAGCAAAATGGGAATAGAGGGCAAGTACCTCAACATAATAAAGGCCATATATGATAAACCCACAGCCAGCATTATACTGAACAGCGAGAAGCTGAAAACATTTCCTCTGAGATCGGGAACCAGACAGGGATGCCCACTCTCCCCACTGTTATTTAACATAGTACTGGAGGTCCTAGCCACGGCAATCAGACAAAACAAAGAAATACAAGGAATCCAGATTGGTAAAGAAGAAGTTAAACTGTCACTATTTGCAGATGATATGATACTGTACATAAAAAACCCTAAAGACTCCACTCCAAAACTACTAGACCTGATATTGGAATACAGCAAAGTTGCAGGATACAAAATTAACACACAGAAATCTGTAGCTTTCCTATACACTAACAACGAATCAATAGAAAGAGAAATCAGGAAAACAATTCCATTCAGCATTGCATCAAAAAGAATAAAATACCTAGGAATAAACCTAACCAAAGAAGTGAAAGACTTATACTCTGAAAACTACAAGTCACTCTGAAGAGAAATTAAAGGGGACACTAATAAATGGAAACTCATCCATTTAATTTTGACGAATTAATATCGTCAAAATGGCCATCCTGCCCAAAGCAATATACAGATTTGATGCAATCCCTCTCAAATTACCAGCAACATTCTTCAATGAATTGGAACAAATAATTCAAAAATTCATATGGAAACACCAAAGACCCCAAATAGCCAAAGCAATCCTGAAAAAGAAGAATAAAGTAGGGGGGATCTCACTCCCCAACTTCAAGCTCTACTACAAAGCCATAGTAATCAAGACAATTTGGTACTGGCACAAGAACAGAGCCACAGACCAGTGGAACAGATTAGAGACCCCAGAAATTAACCCAAACATATATGGTCAATTAATATTTGATAAAGGATCCATGGACATACAATGGCAAAATGACAGTCTCTTCAACAGATGGTGCTGGCAAAACTGGACAGCTACATGTTGGAGAATGAAACTGGACCATTGTCTAACCCCATATACAAAGGTAAACTCAAAATGGATCAAAGACCTGAATGTAAGTCATGAAACCATTAAACTCTTGGAAAAAAACATAGGCAAAAACCTCTTAGACATAAACATGAGTGGCTCTTCAAGCCGAACTTGATCACACGCTTGTCAACGCCCCCAATGTCGCCACAGTATTTACGTTAATAACAAAGCGACTTCCCCCTGGGAAAAGCAAACCACCTTCCTGCTTGGCTGACCTCCCGCGGTCTGTGAGCAGCGGGACCCCTGCAGAGGAAAGGCGCCTCCAAGCCCACTCGCCCGGGCATGGGGAGGGAGGCTGTAGGACCGGATGGTGGCGGGAGCAGGGCCCCTCCCAGGCGACCGCAGCCAGAGACAACAGGGGAAACCGCACTCCCGTCCGGAGCTTCACCAAGGCCTCGGGGCGCTGGACTAAGTGGACCCTGGTGGAGGTTCCCAAGAATCGGTAGTTTATATAAACTGTTTTTTGAGGGAGGAAATGGCCTTAAAGGAACCAATTTATTAAAAAACAAAAGCATGGAAATCCCTTAAATAATGTAATGTACATTTTTTTATAAGGCTGCATCAAATTCCTGGGAGAAGAGTAAAAGGAAATAAATGAGCACACCACACCGCTGCCTGCTGGCAATTAGCTTTACAGTCAGGGCCCTGGCTCTGTGTTTGACCTCAGGTCAGTCTTCACCTCTCTGAGCTTCATTTCCGCCTCTGAATATGGGGAAAGCAGGTCTTTGCGCACAGTTGTTGGGTCTGTGAAGTGGGGTGGATTTTGTAAAGAGGTGCTGAATAAGTGAGTGCTGATGTGCCTCGTATCGGCCTCCCTCTCGCCCTCACAGTTCACTTGGGAAGCCAGGGCCATGGGCATAAACAGTTTGGTGTCAGGACAAAGTCTGCAGGCCTAAAGGGCTTGACCCCCAGAGCCCGCCCCTTCCGCCTGACCTACCCCACCGCCAGGACCCCGCCACAGGTCCCGTTTATCAGAAACCGTAACTAAAATAAAGCATGGGGTCCCAGGCCCTCCACCCTGCATCTCCTCAGGTGTGGTCCCTGGAGCAGGAGACGTGTTCGGTGACCCCAGGCTGGGGTAGGGACGAGCGGGCACGGCACCTGGCCCTGGTCCTCCACTATCTCTCCAGCAGCAGCCCAGACATCATCCAGGCCAGGCAGCGTCTTTCTCTGGATCACTCAAGCTGGAGGCCTCTTGTGGTTCCAGTGCCCTCCCCAAGTGCCAGGTCCCAGAGCAACAATAGCTGTGGGCAAAATATGAACTGTGACAAGAGGGAGGGCCCAGGAGCCGTGCATTTCCTGGGACTCTGGAGGTCTGCTACTGCAGAGAGGCAGACACCAGACCCCAGTAGGCCAGGCCCCCATTCATGAAAGGCCAAGGGCAAGATCTGACCCAAGGACTGATGTATGAACTGCATGGTTTCCTTGGAGCCAGCTGGGCACAGGCTGACAGAGAAGCAAGAACAGCCCTGTGCCGAGGAAGGAAGGGGAAGATAGAGCCATCTCCTGACCTGCTGGCCAGCAAAGGGCCAGGACATTGAGGCCGCTGCGTTCTGAGAGTCAGGCCTCTGTTGTGCTAGATGATCATTTGTTCACTGACAGGCTTCCCCTCCCTGCCTTTCAGAAAATGTTTCTGACTTCCCTGCCCCCAGCCATCGCAACACGCCTATTCCATCCACGTCCTGCTCCCACCCAAACTGACCCAGCCCTCTTCTTTCCTCAAGGGGCCCCCAGGGACCATGGGTACCTCCAAGCTCTACACCCTGGTGCTAGTCCTTCAGCCTCAGCGAGTTCTCCTCGGCATGAAGAAACGAGCCTTCGGGGCCGGCCGGTGGAATGGCTTCGGGGGCAAAGTTGAGGATGGAGAGACCATCGAGGAGGGGGCCAAGAGGTGAGGGAGGTGGGCCTGAGCACAGAACCAGCTGCAGAGCCTGACCCGATTTCCCCACTTAGAGCTTGGGGCCTGGGGTGTGTACTGGGTCTGAGCCTGCAAAATGGGAATCTTAAAAGTCACAGTTCCTCTTAGGGTTGTCAGGAAGATCGAGGACATGACATGAGGACTTGGAAGAGTAGTCAGTGCTGAGGACAGGAGCTGTAGTCGGGGGCGGGAGCAGTTAGGATGCATTTGGGGAGTGTGTGTGGCTTGAGAAGTCCTGGTTTCCTCTCCAGTGAGGGGTGTGCCCAGCCCCTTGGCTCTTGTGCAGGGGAGCTGATGAGTGTTTTGACTGGATGCCTTTGCACGGTGTCAGGTAATCCTCAGCACAATCACAGCCTCCCATGGGAAGGAACCAAGGCCCCGAAGGTCAAGCAGCTTTGCTGAGATACCTCACCCCCCAGACATCATCCTGTGCCTTCCTCTCTCCTCACAGGCATGTGTGAAGGAGACTGGGGTCAACATAGCAAAGCGCTGCACAAACTGTAGCTCCTGTTAATGTCATTCTGGGAGCGTTGGCAGCCCATCAGGCCACCTTCCCGAGAGAAGAGAACAGCTCCCCAAATGCATATTAAGGAAGTTTCTTTAAGACAGGAATGCTGGCAACGTTGCAGCCCAGTGGCTTTCAAGTTTGGGTTTTTTTTTAAAAGTCAGAAGTCACAGTAAAAAATGTTTATACTCTGATAACAGCAAAACCCTTCCTATGTGAAAGTATTCCAGTGTAGTCCCCATGCTTTATTTGAATCACCAGTCACAGTCCACTAAGCGACTTCACAGTGCACAGCAGGCCATGGCCCACAGTTTGAAAGCCCTGCATGGTGTTCCCACCGTGCACCTCAACTCCTCGGCCTGGAACCCAGGGCTGCAGCCATTTATGCCCTTAGTCATCTGTTTTTACAAGTACTGGGACACAGCTGGGAGAAGCCCAGTCTTGTGAGACTCCGGCACTTAGCCCTGTGAGCCATACCTGGGTTGGGACAGGCTGCAGGAGAAACGGAGTGGAGAATGGACAGCAATGGGGGCCCTGGTGGTCACTTTGCCAACCGCAAATGTGTCCTTCCAAGACTGGTCCTTGGGTCACTGGCTTATGTAATGCCCACCACCACTGCTCAGTGTCAGGCACAGAGGAGCAGGTCCCAGCCACTGCCCCTAGTCGCTGCTGGGCCCTGGGGGTGTGCAGAGAGCAGGTCTAGTGGACACCCAGTGGTCCAGGGCATCCGGAGTAGAGGGAGAGCAGGTAAGGGCGCAGAACTCCCAAAGGGCCTGCCATTCGGTCCCAGCAAGTGGAAGGTGGAGGGGCACCATGCCCCAAAGCACCGGGGGCTAAGGAGACTCCTTGGGAGGGGCCGCAGATGTCTTCACCTCAGCCCCTTGCCATGCTGGTGACAAGAAAACCCCCATGGTCCCTGAAGCAGCCCACGGTTATGAACTTTCCCTCCTGTCCTCCCAACAGTGTTCATGCACAGAATGGGAAACGGACAGAAGGACCCTCAGTAAAGAGTACTGAGTGGGCTTGAGGTTAGGTAGGAAACCTCTTTCCACACAAGCATGTGGTTTCTGTCCCTGAATGTATCTTGAATGTATCTGGGTGTCACCCTCTGCTGCGGCATCCAGACCATCCCCTCTCACGTTGACAGGTGGAGGAACCTCCTACCTGGAACCCCAATCCACAGTCTGTTCTCCACATGACTGCCAGGTGACCCTCCTGATTAAGGCTGGGTTGGGGTTGAGCTCTGGGGCTGGGTCCAGGTCTGGAGGTCTGGGTAGGGGTCTGGGGGTGTAGATCTGGGTCCGAGTCTCTCTGACTCATGCATTAAGTGCCTCTATCAGCTCCCAGTGCACTAAACGACCTGTCATTCACTGAGCCCCCAAGTGCAGCGCCCAGCTGCCCCTCATGTTGGCTCCCATCCCCCTCCTCCCGGCTCCCCATGTTGGGCCCCTCCAGGCCTTCCAGTTAGGAAAGCTAAGTGGCCTACACCCCTGTGCAGATCACACTGTGCACTGAACGACTCTCTTCTGTCTCTTCTGTCTGTGTTCCCCCACAAGCACACCCTGAGGCCACGACTGGGGGCTTTTTCTCAGTTTGTTTTGAAGTCAACGTGCCCAAATCATCAGGGGGTTTTCAAGAAATAGGTTGGTCTTTTAGCCTGTACGCGAATCAAGAAACAGAAATGGAGCCAGATGCTGCCCTCTGGTGGGCAGCCTCACTGGGCCGCCGGCACCGCTGGAGAGCCAGCCGCCCGTCCAGAGTGGCATAGGTGGAACCCCGCCACAGGCCCTCCGTGCCTGGCTACTCCCCTCGCGGTGTCTGTGGGCGCCTGGGTGCTCTACCGTGGGGCTGGGAGTGTGTTCTCGTGGTGGATGTCCCCCCTGGGGAATAGAGGGGTCTGGCCTTAATAAGCATTGCTCGTTTAGCAAAGCAGCTGGGCTCTGACTCCGCAGAGCTGAGTGCGCTTCCTCCAGACCCGTGGACGCAATGGACACATTGCATGTGGACCGCCGGCAGCTGTGTATGATGCCTCGCTGAGGCTTGCCCTGCGTTGCCCTGAGGACTCAGATGGCCTCCTGGGTGTCCTCGTTTGTGAAGTGTCTGCTCATCTTTTGCCCATTTTTTTTACCCAGTTGCCTTTTTCTTACTGATCTGTAGTTTCTCATACGTTTTACTATGTCCTTGTTGAGTTTCTGACCTCACAGTTTGATGGTGTTTTTAGGCATATACATGTTAAGTATTGTCTTGGGAACTGGCCCTTTTCCCACCATGGGGTGCCCCCAATCGCTTCCCTTCCTCTGCAGGCGGCTCCATCTGAATGCAGGAGAGCTACTCCTGCCTGCCTGTCAGTGCTGGCCTGGCATGTTTTCTCCATCCATTCACTTTCATCTACATTTTTAACCTTTGTGCTTTTATACTTTTAATCTTTATTTGTAAAGTGGGATCCTCATGGACACCACATAGCCTGGTCTTTTTTTGATCCTGATGATGTCTCCTTTGAGAGCATTTGGGCCCTCGGTGTGCATGACGGTGGATAAAGCCAGGCTGGTGTCAGCACATTCATTGGTTCTCTGTGCCCCTGTTCTTCATAATGTGCTCATGTGGACTTGCAGAACTTCCACTCTTCTCCTGTCTTGTGTGGTTCTCAGTGGGCATTTTACATGATCTATTCTCTCTCCTTATCTTAACTGTTTTTTATCTGTTTTGTTCTGTTTTGATCTGTTTTAGTGGTTGCTCATGTTTGCAGTGAACATCACAGCTAAGCCAGGTCCACCCCCAGACAGCTTGAGAGCACCTTATAAATAAAGGGATCCAACTCCTGCCGCCTGCTCCATCCCCTGGCTGTCACACAAATGCCAGGCAGGATAGACAGCAACCAAGCCCATCATCGCTGTTAAACTGAACAAACCCTTACCTGTTAGGGCAACTAAGAAAACAAACTCTTGACCCTTCCGTCCTCTCCCTTTGATGCTTTCCCTTTCTTTATGCAACCCAGGCTTCTGACCTGCCTGGTCCTTCTCTCTAAAGAACTTCTTTAAATATTTCTGCAGGTTGAGCCCCTCCATTTTTGTTTTGAGAAGTCATTTTGCCATCCGTTTTGAAGGGTGATTTCAGAGACGTGACTGTGGGCTGGTGGTTTTTCTCTCAGCACTTTGCATATTCACTCTAATCCTTGCTTCCATGATTTCTGAGCAGTCAGGGGTGTTCGTTCCATTTGCCCCTCTGTGGGCCATGGACCTTTTCCTCCCACTTCTTTCAGCATGCTTTATCCCTGAGTCTGTAGTTTGGAGACAGTGCACCTGGGTGTTGTTTTTTGAATATTTATCCTGCTTGGTGTCCCCTGAGTTTCCTGAATCTGTGGTTTGGTGCCTGACATTAATTTGGGGAAACTGAGTCATTGTTGTCTGAACATTTCTCTGCTCCTTTCTCTCCCTCGCCTGTGTTCCCACCTGGTGTCTCTCACGGCTATTTCGGTAGTCCCAGAGCCCTCAGTGTTCTGGTTTTTCAGTCTTCCCTCTTTGCTTTTCGTCTTTGAGCATTCCATCAAGAGGGCCTCGTGCCCAGAGGTTTGCTCCTCAGCTGCATGCAGCCTGCTAACAAGCCCCTCAGAGGTGCTGGTCATCTCTGTGGCCGCTTGGGGCTGCAGGACTCCAGGTCCGTCCTTAGGTTACGCCTCTGCACTCACTGCCGGTCTGTTCCCACACCCCATCCACCTCGCCCGCCCTTGGTGGAGCAGCCCTACTTGCTGTAAAGCACGGGTCTGAGGACTCCAGCACCCCTGCCTGCTGCTCTGGCTCTCATGGCTCTCTCTTCACATAACCTTTTCTGGCCATTTAGTGTGCTTGTAATTCTTCCTCTATACCCAGACCCAGTGCACCAGGTGAAAGGAACTGTCAGCTGGCCTCGGGACCACAGTGAGGTGGTGGCATGAGCACTGGCCCCATGGCTAGCAGGTGTGTTCGTGGGTCTGTGTCCCTGGACTGTGACCCTCACAAGTGAGTCTCCATCTCTCTCTCTCCCCTTCAGGGGGACAGAGTGGCTGGGGAGGGCAGGAGCTGACGGTTTTCTTCCCCATGTCAGTCAGGCTGTGGGTGCCTAACATCTCCCAGGGGAGGCCCCTGGCAAGAGCAGAGCCAGGGAGCAGGGGGGTTGGTTCACGGCGGCTTCTGGCCTTGTCGGTCCTGGGGTAGGTCTTCCTCGAGGACACAGCTCCCCTGTGCTCATCCCCCTCGTGGATCCAAGAAGACATGGAAGTTTTTCCAGTCTGTTCAGCTTTACTTTTGTTAGGATGGAGGGGTGATGTGCAGGCTCCTTACAGCTGAAGGAGAAGCCAGAAGCATCTGTAGATGTTCTAGACTGACTTGTTGGATAAATTGCACGTTATCTTCTCTCTCTGGCTTGTCTTTCTACTCTTAGTGATGTTTTGATAAACAGAGAAGCTTGTCATTTTAATGCAGCCCCACATACAGCTTTTCTTCACAGTCACCCTTTTTTACACCCTTTTAAAGAAATATTTGCCTGTGCTGAGTTCTTCTAAGGAGATACTCACCTGTCTTCTCTTCTAAAACTCTCAGGAGCATTACACCTTAAATCTATCAGGAATTGAGTTTCAAGTATGGCATAAGGTCAGGATCCTTCCATTCCATACAGACATCCAGCTGACAGGACCATTTACTGAAAAGACCATGCTTCCCACGGTGCTGCATGGCCACCTTCTAACATGTCAGCAGGGACGTGGAGCCACGAAGCCACTTTCCTCTGACACCGTCTCCAGGGCCTGCACAGGGCCAGCCTTGGGGCATTAGATGGCTCAGTGGAAAAACCCGGTTGGCCCAGTTGCCCAGGCACCACGGGACCCTCCAGGCTCTCCCTGGACAACCAGATGCCACTGGAGCTGCAGTCCCCCGCCCGCACCTCACTCCTTCCTCATGGCCTCATCGCAGATCACAGAGCCATTGTGAAATTGAAGACTTGTGCTCAGATTCAGCTTTCTTGTGGAGGACTCCCTTACCTCCCAGGCTCATGATTCTGCACACTTTAGGGCCCTGCTGTGGCAGACAGCGCAGAGGACGCCTCTCCCAGCTGCACCTTGCTCCTGAGTGACACCCGGGTGTCCACAAGAGCAGGCCCTGACCCTGCAGGCTGCATGCTCCCTGGAGAGCCTGCTCCCTGTGGCCATGGGGCACTCATGGTTCCCACACCGACAAGCAGCAAGCAGGAGCACCAGGTCATCACCCTGACTGTGTTCTTCAGTGGGGCAGGAGAGGCCTCACCCTGACGCGGGGGCAGAGTTTCAGCATCCAGGGCCCCCCTGCCACCCCAGTTTGCCTGTGGACCACATGGCTCCCGTGGCGGCCTCTCCTCTCCCCTGGTGGCAGCCTAGAGTGCAGGGTGTGTAGGACACCCTTTGACAGAGGACTGCCCCTGCCAGCTGATGGAATGCTCTGATGCTGACAAGGAGCAGGCCGAGATGAGGCCCAGGGCCTGCCAGTCTCAGGGATGGCTGCCCGTACGTGTGCATGCAGCTGATCCTTAGGCCCATTGCCCTGGCATCTGATGTGCATGTGACTCACAGTAGCCCCGGAGTCCAGCCTGGTGCATGCTTTACCCACTGCACTGTCCTTTTGCCCTTTGGGCTTCCAAAGCAGGCCCCAATTCAAGAAGAGGTTCACACGCCCACAGGCTCAGAGGGCCATGTCTGGTCATCCCTTCCTCTGTGCCAGTGTCCCTGTCGGGGAGGCCCTCGGAGCTTCAGGGAGATGATTCTCTTGGGGGGAGGGGGACCTGGGAGCCCCCAGAGTTGAGGTTGGGCTGTAGGCGGGTGGAGTGTGCCGACCTTTCTGGCCAGCATCCCTGATGGCCCCCAACGCAGTGGGGATTCAGAGCTCCATGTTCAAAGGACTCCAGGAGGCAGTGCAGGACGAGGACTGGTGGTGGGACCCCCAGGCCACACAGGCCTGGGAATGCAGGTGCCTTGCTCCCAGGTGCTTGGCTGCCCAATTTAGTGTCACGTGTCACTCGTCCTGTCCTCCACCTGCCATGTGGGGACCAGCAGATAGAATCACAGGTTGACAGAGCTGTGTCATCTCCATCTGCCTCGTCATTCCCACCCGAGAAACAGAGCCTCCACTCTGTCACCAAAGAGAGAGATTTCATACACTGCCATGCGCCTAGGAAACATTAACCAAAACTGCTGAAAATGGTAAATCAGTGGGTGAAGCTTGTAAAAATGAGACGAGTCAGCCTGCTGCCAGAGCGCCTCCGTTACGTCTAACTGGGGAGCCACTAGCACCCCCCAAGGGCAACACACATTCGTCTTTTTAGGTCAAGTCTGATTTTAATTAACCATCTCAATGAATAAATCCCAGCTTTCAAAAGAGCAGCTGGCCTGCATCTAAAGGCAGCAGATAAGGGTCCCGACCAGGGCTGAGGAAGGGCAGGGCAGGCCCACACCAGGAAGGCGTCTGTTCATAGAGGCATTTCACCAGCATGATACGTCTAGCGAGCAGAGTGGGGTTCCTGACTCCTCGGTACTGGCACAGAAAGTAATGATGCCTTGTGTTCCTAACAGGTCAAAGCAAAAACACTCCACGCACATCTATAAACGGCCAGACATAATTAGAGCATTTTTATGGAACAAAAATAAACATAAGGCAGTGGGGGAGTGAGGGTCTCTAAAGGGAGGAGATGGAGCCCTGTGGCTGCAGTGGCTCTGGCCCAGAATCCTGAGCACATCCCCTCCAGAGAGCGCTGCTGAGGAGCGGGGAACAGCCTGTGGGCCGAGGACCAAGGGGCCTGGCACCTGTGCATGGTTGGAGCTTCTCAGTATACAACACAAGAGTTGAAAAACTAGTTGAATTCCTTAAGGTGTAGCGTGTCACTCTCCTGCATGAAAAGCACACGACATGCCAGCAGTTGTTCACAGGGAAGCACGGAGGGAACGGGCCCAGAGGGGAGCACCAGAGCTGTCCCCGGGGTCCTGGGCGATGAGGCCATGGGTCTCTGCCAGTCTGTCTCCAGTGAACGTGCCAATTGGAAATGCTTTCAAGAGGCAACAGCATTGGCCTGTGGGGGGCACCCTGGTTCCACTGGTGTGAGCCACACCTGCCTGCTCAGCGGCTGAGACCACAGCCCAGGGAGCCGGTGGGGAGGGGCCCTGAGACGGGGGACACAGCGGGCATGAGCTCTGTCCACTGGGACCACTGCACATCTTGGCCGGGGCGGGGGCGTCTCCTTAGTGGAACAGAAGTTACAGCAACTCCTCCTCCATTAGAGACTGGGGACCTACAGGGCGATCCCGTGCTCTCAGCACGGCTGTGAGGAAGGATGGTGCCTCGGCAGGACGCTTGTGGTTTGTGGTCTGCAGCCCTCATGGGGTGGCAGCCTGCAGGGAGGGCTGGATCTGAAGGACCAGCCAGGCTCTACCCCCAGCCTCCTGGGAGACCTCTGGGCCTGCCGTGGCGCAGTACAGAGGGTGCTGACCAGGTCGGCTTGCGCACCCTGAACTGGCTCCTCACAATCTTGACCCCTTTCCAGAATCTCTGAACCAAATCAGAGTTTTTAAAGTTGTCGGCTGGCTGCCAAGTTCTGCCAGACTGAGAAAAACGCACACACTCCAGATGACGCCCCAGGATTCCAGCCCATGCTTCCCGTCGGCAGCCCCAGGCCCTCGGGGCACCTGCCCAGACATGCTCCTCATGCTCCACCGCTGTCAGCTCTGCGCAAACGTGGGTGCCTTGCTTACTGTCACCTTCTTTCTGTCTGTCTGCCCTCCCTCCGCCCACAGGGAGCTGCAGGAGGAGAGTGGTCTGACGGTGGACACGCTGCAGAAGGTGGGCCAGATCATGTTCGAGTTCGTGGGTGAGCCTGAGCTCATGGACGTGCACATCTTCTGCACAGACAGTGTCCAGGGGACACCCATGGAGAGCGATGGTGAGCCCGGGTGGGCAGGGGAGTCAGGCCAGAGCTGGGGGCAGCCTGCCTCCCTCTGCCTTCAAGGCAGGCACAAGGAGACGGCGTGCGTTCCCACCCAGGACTGCTTAAGTAACTCCTCCTGAAGCTCAGTTTAAGTCTGGCTGGACATCAGTCCTTCCTTTTCACCCTGCAGAAATGTGCCCTCAATGGTTCCAGCTGGACCAAATACCCTTCAACAACATGTGGCCAGATGACAGCTACTGGTTTCCCCTTCTGCTTCAGGGGAAGAAATTCCATGGGTACTTCAAGTTCCAGGGTCCAGACGCCATCCTGGACTACACACTACGTGAGGTGGACAAAGTCTAGGAACCTGCTTGCTCTCCGGCCACGGGAATTGCTGCCCCACAGCGACGACTGGCCCTCTGGGCTGTGGGCAGTTGGAACTTAGGGTTTCTGTTTGCAGAGTGATTGGATGGGAAGGTATAAAATAAATGTCTTTTATGTTTTCACCATTCTCCACAAGCCCAGCAGAGCCAGCCCAGTTGCGTCCTCAGGAAGCCACCAGGCATGTGGGCTGTGGCCCACGCCACAGGACAGAGATGGGAGATGCAGACCTGAGGGGCAGAGGGGACAGCTCTTCTGTCCCCATGGCGGACAGCTGGGGAAGTAGGGCTGGGCACTGGCTGGTGCAGCACCACAGGCTCTTGTTGGGATCAGAAGGGTGGGCTGTATGATGGGTCCTCTCATCAAACACCCTGAAAGTTTCCCTTTCAAGGGGAAACAGGCAACATCAGGGCCCAGGGCTAAAATTCCAGTCTAATGAGTCACAGGCTAGTCACCCTCCCTGACCTAGGAGCACCAGGCCACCTTCATCCTGATTTCTGCCTGCCAGGAAGTTACGGGGTCACTACCACTTACGGAAAGAACACACAATGGTACTATTATCAATAGGTTTAATAGTTTATTGGTAAGAATCCCAGAAGGTAGGTCATTTGTAAACAATTCCAGTTTACTGGGTATAATAACTGATTCCTGCTGCTTATAAAGTGCTTCATACATGAACTGACTTGACTCATGCACAGTGATAGGGAAGCCCTCAGATACTGGCCCATCCTGAACTAAGCCAGACGAGAGGCCCATGTGTCCCCATGCTAGGCTGCCTGATCACATCTTCCCGTAATGAGAACACATCTGTGGGTCTCCACTAAGCAGAATGCAGCGGGGTCCCAGTGAAGGTCTGCTCCCATGGCCAGACCAAAGCAGCACTGGGGACCAGCCTTCCTAGGGCAGGAGGGCCAGGGTTTCTCTGAAAGGCCTCGGGACCGTGGAATGAGATGTCCTTTCAATGGGGCTGTAGCAAGGCAGGCTCCCCAGCCAGCCAGGAAAGCTGAGCTGCAAAGGTGAGCAGGTCCCCCAGGACAATATCGAGCACCAAATCCCAGGCCCCATGCCTGGGTACCCACCAGCAGCCCAGATACAGGGCTGACACGGAAGCTTCATGAGAAGATGGCCCTCTGCTGTCCCACTGCAGGCACTCTGCTGTCCCACTGCAGGCACCAGGGTGAAGGGACCTGCCCTAGGTCACTCCCAGGAAGTCAGCCCAGCAAGCCTCTCTTCCCATCAGCCCCCTACAGTGCCCAGGGCTGGGAGGACACTGAGGGCCAAGCACCCCTCCTAATGAGCCTCCACAAACAAGGAAAGGGCTCCAACCCAGAGCTTCTCATTCCCACCACGGGAATAAGATGCTACCAGGAATAAGGAATCCATGGCAGAAAGTATGCAAGGCTTGTCCTGGAACTCTGCTCAGCGACCTGTGAAAGCACCCAAATGTGCAGTGGGCACAGCCTCCTGCCTGCCTACCACTGGCCCCACGTGCAAGGTGTGTCCACCCCACCCAGCCTGCCTGCATGTGTCCAGCTCCACCATCCTGTGGTCACTCGTCCCTCACCCCACAGGCAGGCCCCTGGTGGTGGGGTGAGCAGCCGCCGCCACAGAGACAGGACAGGAGGCCTGGAGGCTGTGTTCTGCCTTGGGACTGTGTCGGGGGGCCCAGCCCTCCAGGCAGCAAAGTCCTCTAAAAGCAAGGCCCATTTGTACAGAGGGAAGGAGATCAGAAGGCTAAGACAGCCCAGAAACCCAGGCCAGTGGTCCAACAGTCCCCCTTCTCCACACTCGGGGGGATACTGACAGCCCGGGGAAGCGCATCACCATCACCATCTTGGGCCCAGGCTGGGGTGGCATGCAGCATGGCAGACCTTCCCACATCCCCAGGCTGAAGCCACTCACAGTGAGTCTGCAGCCCAGCCAATGCTGCTGTCTGGCCAAACCTGAGACACTTTGCCCTGGACTGAAGTCATGCATCAGCTCATCGGGGTTGCCTGCCAGTCTGCAGGCATCCAAATTTATCCCAAGGCCTCCACCTGCTTCTGGGTCCTGTGCACTGGGTGACGATATGCGTAAGGTGAAATATCAGATCTGAGACAAGGAGAAGTCCATTGCATCAGGCACTCACCCCTGCAAAGCAGGAACCTCAGGATGCCTGGGTGGCTAGGACCCCCACCTACCACCACCCAGGCCTGTGGCACAGTGAACTTGAAGGCGGCCCGAAGGCCAGGGGGCCTGTCTGGCTCCAGGCCTCCATGCGATGACACAAAAGGGATTCTGAACAGGAAACTGCCAGGGCTGGGAACATCATCCCTGCAGAGGGCCAGGAACACGAGCTGGGCTGGCAGTGCACAGGAAGCCTGGGAGGGTTCTGGTTGCCCAGTGGAGAGGTTAGTTTAAGAGGGGGTTGGCTGCAGCAAGGCACAGCCCTCCTCCGGAGTCCAGCTGGAATGCTTCTACCCCCCCCCCTCTGCCCTTCCAGCCTCTGTTGTCTCTGTGCAATGAGGAGAGCAGCCCTTCCTGGTCCGCAGAGCAGAAGCACCAGCCCACCATACCACTGCCAGGCACATGGCATGGTCACACAGCAAGTGTGCACATTTGAACACACATGTGGTGGGACGCAGGACCCTTTACCCTCAAGGCCAGGCCCCAGGGTGCTTGCTCAACTCATCCCCAGAAGTCAACACAACACCCAGCGACCCCCAGTGCCAGCCTTCTCTGCTGGGCCCCGCTGCCGGCTCAAGTGTGCCTGCACCGCCCCTCCACCCCCAAGCCAGGCCATCTGCTAGCTGTGACTGGCTGCCCTCTCGCTGACCAGCTACACATGAGACAGCCACCTCCTTGTCCCGTGGCGGCATGCTGCTGCAGGACAGTCCTGCCCTCTCTGTATTTCAGCTCCTCTCTCCCTGCTCAGCTAATCCAGACCCTTCCTGACCTTTCTAGCAGGTGAGGCCCCCTGCACACAGCCCCAGGTACCATCTGCCGTGAAAACCTTCATTGCTGCCCTCCCCCTGGGCATCCGTTCCAGGGAACCTCAGACTAACAGGCAGAGTGCAGGCGTCAGGGCTGCGGGTGACAGGAACCCATCATGGCTGCACAGGCCCTGTGTGGCCTCAGCCTCCATGGATGCTCAGAGACCTGAAGTGGTGTCCTCGGCCCTGCTCCCCACATGGGGAGGAGAGCCATGCCACCTGGCCCCACTCAAGGGCATCAGCCCAAGGCTAGGGGCCCAGTGGGGTGGGGGGCAGCCGCTGTCTAAGGGAACTGAACAGGGACACAGCATTTGGAAAGAGGCTTTAGTGAGGCCCCGGAAGCACTTGGCACTAGTGAGGAGACACACCGTCCTGCAGGGACCTCAGGGGGGGCGGTGCTGCTGTTCTATCCCATGGAGAAGCAAGGCAGCTTGGACCTCAGGTCATTCCACACCTTACTCATCTGTGGGGGTAGAGGGCACAGTGCCCTGTGAGGGCTGGTGCCAGCTCCACAGCCCAATGCACAACCCCGGTGGCCTCCCTGAGAGCCACCAGATCTGACTGCACTGGCCCTTCCCTCCAAGTTCCAGGGCCCCAGCCTCCATGGCTGAACACCCAGTGAGGCACAGGCCAGACCAGGAGACTGGGGGCTGGTCCCCATCCCCTGCAGGCATGGCTGAAGGGGCCTGAGTCTGCTCAATGCAGAATGAGTGAGCACTGCTGTGTGGGTCCAGCACATCCTAACAGCTCCGAGGCACTGGCCTTCTGCTCAGCAGGCCAGACACCAGGACAACATCCACCACAAAAACAAAACGAGGTGGAGTAAGACACGGCCACCAGCACTCACAAGCACTCTGGCATCCAGGGTGAGGCCCGTGAGCACGAGGAGCAGAGAGGCTGGGGGTGCCCACGATCAGTGGTGAACAGTGGCCCGCGTGACAGCAAAAGCACACTGTGACCCTGGGAACGTGCAGCACACGTCACCCAACCAGGGGACTCACTGCACCACCTGCACCTGAGAAGTCTGGGGCCAGGCTCACGGCACCTAAGCCAGGTGGCACCAGCCTCGCCTGGGCGTCCTCCCTTAGTTCTCCCTCACTGAACAGTTTAGTCTGGATCCTGGCCCCCAGATTCTGGCTCAGGAGGTCTGAGACCTGTACCCTGTGATCCACATGTTGAACAAACACTGCGCATGGTTTGGCACAACAGGCCTCAGAGCAGGGTCTAGACTGGCCACTGGCCCCGTCACCACTGCTTCCCACCTGGATTGACAGCCCCCTTCTACCCATTAACTACCCTCCAAGCCATCGCCAATGACCTTCCTGAACCACAGGTCTGAGGTCATCCTATGCATTGCATACAGAAAGCTGCTCGGCCCCCATAAAAAGTGCCAGCATCCTGGACTGTACCCCTGACCCTGGGCTCTGCACAGGCCTCCATCGGACTGAGAGGCACCCAGTCCTCTGGCTGGCTGACCCCTCTGGACCCTCTTCCAAGTCTGTGCAGTCTCTGGTGACAGAACAGCTATGGTCCAACTATGTGCCCAGCACAGCCACAGAACCTACCCAGAGTGGCTGCTTGCAGCCCTTTACCCACCAAACCCCCAGGCCAATCTTGGAAAGCTGAGAGTCACATTTCATGCCATCTTTCAGACATGGCAGCTGGGGCCAGGGGTTAAATGTTCCAGCCAAGGGCATATGAGCACATGACAGTCACAGGGCTGGGATCTGAGACAGGGCTTCAGGCCCCGCCCACCACCAGGTTATCAGGAGCTGGGGCGCCACCAGCAGACGCACCCCTCAGATGACTGTGCTCCCAGTGCCAACAGGAGGCACCAGAGGAGCAGGGCAGAGAGCAGTGGGGTACAGGCCACACAGAGGCCAGCTCAGGTGTGACCCTGAGGCAGGACCCTTTCTCAAGGACCTCTTCAGCCCTGCAGTTTCTAGGCTGTCTGGAGATGGACACGTGTGAGCAGAGACGCTAGCTAGAGTTACACAGCTCTAAGTAATTCAGAGAGCGTCCCTGCAGCGACAAAGGTCCAGGACAACCAGAAAGGCTGCGGAGCCACCTGCAGGGGACGCTGACTGGGCTGTGCCCCACCTCCTCAGATTGCTCCCACCGCCTCCTCTCTCCACTGCTCTCAGTCTCCTGTGTCTACATGCTTCACTGCTGACCTCCAGAACTCCCCCAGGAGCCAAGGAGCTGCTCCTTCAGTCTCACTCTGCTCCCACCCCCTCCCAAGAGTCACAGGGACAAGGCTACAGTTGTCACTTGCTCCCGTCACAGGTCAAGAGAGTGGGAGCTGCTTTAAGGCCCGACACTCGCCCCAATCTGCTAACTCTGCTAAGCAGTCCTCCGTGGCAGCTGCGAGGGGAGGCAGACCTTCAGGCAGGGGACCCACCTCCTTGTGCCCTGGGATCTGAGAGTTGACGAAGGCCCCGAGGATGTGGGAGGTGAGGGGCAGGTAGGCGTGCACCAGCTGCATCTCCTGGTGCAGGCAGTACAGGGAGAAGCAGTTCCGCAGCTCCATCGTCTGAATCGCGTTCTCCTGCTGCACAGAAAGCACCCTTGCACCTGGCCCGCTAGAAGGGCAGGAGCGCACAGCGCCTGAGCCGGGGCTCGAGCCTCTCCTGCGTGTAACCACTGAGGCACAGTGCAGCCCACGCAGCTCAGCCAGAGGTGCCAAGGGAGGAGGGGACCCCCGTGGTGGCCTGTGCCCCCGCACTGTTTTGACCAGCTATCGCTTACATGTGTGCCACATTCTGGAAGCTCATTAAGCCAACAGGGACTGCCGGGAAGTCCTGCTGGGGGCCCAGCGGGCCAGGCAGAAAGGCTCTGCAAGTCTCCCACCCTTGCACCCCTGCACCCTGCCACACCCACCTCCACAATGTGGATCTCCAGCTGCTCCACGTCCTTGGGCTCACAGCTCTGCACGGCAGCGTGCATCATTTGCCTCTTCATCAGGCTGTACTTGTGCAGGGCCCGCTGGTGCCTGTGTAGCATGCCCTTCTCATGCCGCTCACACAGGTCCTGTGGGAGAGGGGGCGCTTGGTGCCCTCAGCCTCCAGCCTCAGGGACCACAGTCAGCAGTGCCACCTCCCTGCAGGAGGGCCGGAATGCAGATGGCAAGGGGGCACCATAGAGGCAACACTAATGCTGGGTGCCCGCCCTCAGAAACTACCCCAAGCAGGCAGGCAGGCCAGGGTCCAGCCACAGGGGGCACGGTGCAAACCAGTGCCACACACAAACCCTGTGCAAAACAGGCTCTGTTTAGTGGTGCCGTGAGCAAGGAGCACGAGCCGCCCCAGGCAGGTGGGAATGGGAACACTGCCCACCAGACCACCCACCAGGGTCACCCCAGCAGCAGGAGGACCACGTGCCTCCAAAGGCAGCAGCACTGGCATTTCCCCAGGGGCCCCAGGAATCATCCCAACTAGAAAGAAATCTTGTGAGAAATACTAGCCCCAGAACCAGGGGCTGAGATGTTCCAGACTACCTGCCACCACAGCACTCAACAAAGAAATTCCCTCTGGAACACTCTGCACAGCACTGAGCTAGCTCTCCCGGAGCTCAGCACGCAGGAGTCACAGGCACTGCAACTGGCACACCAGTGGTTAGAAGGCCACCTGCAGCAGCGGAGGTCCAACTGCCCATGGGAAGAGGCAGCTCGCTTCTCCAGGCAGCCCCACATGCTTGTCCACGGCCAGGATGCCCCCACACTGACATGACACACACACACCCCTGGACACACTTGCTCAGACACACACATGGCCATGCTCATGTTCATTGTCCTTCTCAGACATACCCAGACACGCTCACAAGGACACACTCATGTTCACTCTTGACTCGCTCAGACATACCCACACACTCTCAGACATACTCATACACATATACTCATACACGCTCACATGCTGACACACTCACACACACCCAGATGCTCTACACAGGCTTGCACCCCATCTCTGTTCTCAGATCCAGGGAAGCTAGAGGCCCATCTGTCCACCTGTTGGGCCGCACGCAGCCCAGAGCCCACCACAGGGAGCAGAAGGCCTACAGTCCCTCCATGGCCGGCTTCTCAGGTCTTTCTCCACCCCCTGGAGTCACACCCCTCCAAGGTCACAGGACCCTTCTCAAAAGCTCTGTCCCTGACCACAGAGCAGCTGAGACTCACCTTATAGGACTGGAGCAAATCCAAGAAGAGGTTCAGTTTCTCCACCACATTGTTCTCCTCCTGTTTGCCCTGGGAGACGGGGTTTACCCTACACTGAGACCTGGCCAGGCACCCCCTCACAGGCCAGGAAGACCCTTCCCCAGGCACACACACACCCCTGGACACACTCAGACATACCCACAGACATGCTCACATTCAGCTCTGCCAGCTCTGCAGAGGCACACCCTTCCCACACGGCAGCCCAGCCAACACCAGGTGGAGAGCAAGGGCCTGAGTCCCATCCACCTGCCCGCTGCACTCACTGTCCAACATCATGTCCTCCCAGCATTCCAAGCCATGTCCCTATCTTCCCAGCATGCGCCTTTCCTGCACACTCCTTCCTGGCATGCACGGGAAGAGCGGGCACCTCAAATGCCCTCCCCCAGCAGCTTTTCCATGTGAGCTTTGAGGGATGCTGAGAAAGGGAGTAAATGGGAGGGGAGGCAGGGCGGCCTCAGTGGAGGGAAAAGGAGCCCAGGGCGAGGAGAGGCGGGGGCTTCTGAAGCCTCAAGCTGAGACAAGCAACCAGAGCTGGGTTAGCTGATTCGGGCCAGAGAGGCACCCAGTTCTGGCTCTCACGCAGGCCTCCACACCTGGACCACATGGTGTACCTAGGCAAACTGACGGGTGAGCCACAGAGCTCATTTCCAAAGCACAGAGACCCATGGAGGCCTGGAGGGCAGCCCTGGAAGAATGGGTGTCCCTGATAACAGCAGGGAGCCCGGCATCCTGGGGCATGAGTACGACTGAATGCCCTCGGCCTGGGCGTTCGGTCATACTTTGCTCCAAGCACAGACAGGCCACCGTATGCATGGCCTGCCCAGCACCGATGCTCAGAGAACCAGTTGGATGGGGACACAAGCACTGGGTTGCGGGCCCTGGGACCCCTGGATCCACTGAGCACAAAGGCTGCAGGTCCCTGAATTGCACACACACAGCCAAGGTTCCATCCAGTAAGGTTTCTGGGAAGTAACGGCCTGTCACAAGTTTTTAAAACTTACCAGGTGGCCACAGGCGCCCTGTTTGTTCCTGACGGCAGGGCAGGGGCATGGAGGCTCCCTACCTCCAGTCCACAGCAGGGACTCAGGGGACCCTCCTGGTCATTTCATTTGTCACCAAGTCCCATTCTTGGCCCAACGAGAGATCCTGAACACCAATGCCTGTGCCTTTACAGGAAGTACACATCCTGTCACCGTGGCCATGACAGCCACCAGGAGTCCCACTTGTGTACCCAGGTCTCCTAACAGGCCGGAAACAGTAAAGCTGAGGACGTGAGTGGGGTTAGGGAACCAGCCCTCGCTGTCTGGGCTGCATGAGTGACGTGCTACAGCTGCGCAGCGAGCGGGGTTAGGGAACCAGCCATTGCTGTTCTGGCTGCGAGTGCCACACTGAGACTGTGCGAATCCAAGTCCTGAGCGGTCATCTGTCTCCTCCAATTTCCTATTCAAACTCTTAATTTCACTTCAACATGGAAACCATCGAGGACAGTGAGGAATATTCTGGAAACAGTACCTCTCCAGACCTTAAATTTCAGAGCCACATTCATGAGACAGCAGAGAATCCCAGAGCGGGGAAGTCCAAGCCACAAACATGTCGCCCACATGGGAAGCCTGGCCTTCCCTCCCTCCTCAAAGCAGAAACACAGCACCCATGCCTGACTCAGAAAAGACTGGAAATGACCTCGATCGGGATTCCCCACCCTACACTCCACAAGGCCCCACTGTTGAAGAGGCAGCCATGTGGACCGAGGGCCCTGTTACCAGGGCAGCTTCATTTTTGTTTCACAGACAATGTTTCTGATGAGCTCTGAGTAAGGGTCAACAGGTCACATAAAAAGTTTATAACAATCGAGCCCCACCCCTTGCTTTTAATTGGTGGGTGTAACAGACCTGGGGACCAAAGTAACCTGAACAGGGGCCTGAGAGGCCCCAGCAGGCACAGAGCAGGCTGCCCAGAGCTCACCTGCCAGGCCACGACCCCAACACAACGTTCATGGTCCTCCCCACCGTGGACGTGTGGGCGCTTCACAGACCTGGAGATGGACTGGATCCCAGAGATGTGAACCCCGCCCCACACTCAGTTTCTAAAGGAACACACAGGCACCAGGCCTGGAGGAGGAAAACCCAGGACTTCCCATACACGCCACAAGATCGGATTCCCTCCTCAGAATGTGGAGGCGTGCTGGATGCCCAAGCACCCCTCCTCAGGTGCAGAGTCCCCCAGTTCCAAACTCAGCAGACCTGCTGCTGTCACTGAGGCCTCTGACCTGCTTCTAAGGAGTTCCAGGTCTCAGGTAGGCAGCGAGGCTTTCACAACTACATGGATTTAATTTATTATTTACTAGCAGCCTGAAGACCACTTCCCCAAAAACTAGGCAGCACCTCTCACCCTCCAAGTCATGTAACAGGTTCAGAGCATAAAAGCACCCAGACACCCCTGTCCCTTTGGCAGTAAACACTGGTATCTTCAAATTCACCAACGACTACAGGGTGCAGCCTTCCACAGAAAGCACCTGTGTGTACAGGAGCATTTCCTGAGGGCATCAGGGGTGAGAGAGGGAGCCTCTTGGGGTGCAGGAACTTAGCTGTTTTTCTGATGAGTTATCAAAGGACCAAGGACAGCAAATGGGGACATCTGGTCCACTCGGATATCCTGGTGTAAGTCCAGGACACACTTTCAAGAACAGATTGTATCTTCTACTCTCAGCCGAGTCAACTCCCAAGAGTTTTCTTGTCATGAGAACCACCTTGAGTGTATAAATGGGCAGCAAGAAGAACCGATGGGGACGTGCAGTCTGGCCCAAGACAGCTCTCCACACACTTAAGACTCAGAGCCCTGAGAAGCGTCTGAGGAGGAGATGCTCCATGTCCAGGCACAGACTGTCCTCTGGGGCGGGTGCCACCAGGACAAACTCACTCACCTGCTGCACAGCCCTGTCAGCGAGCAGTGCAAATTCAACAGACAGGCCCTTCAGCACCTGCTTAAGGGACGCCCATGTGCTACTGCTGAGAGGGGCCCAGGAGGGGAGCGGGGTTGTGTCAGATCCCAGAGCACTAGGGAAAACAAGACACGGGGAGAGACACTCAAGGCCTTGAAGCCCCCAGGGCAGCCTGCACACCTCCTGACCCAGCCCCTTGTGATCAGGTGGGACCTCAGCCCCCCTCCCCAGGTGACTGTGCACACAAGCATGTTGAGAAGGTGGAGTCCCGCCTGGAGGTCTTGCCTCCCCCAGTGCAGAGGAAGCAAGAGCAGCCATGGCGTCCTCTCCCCACTCCGTGGGTCAAATGAATTGTTTAGTCTAATCCGGACAATGGGGACCATGTGCTGTGAGATGCGAGCAAGCACTCGGGTGTGGAGGAATCCACACTCCTTTGCCTAAATTCTCCACCTTTTTCTTCCAAATATGATCTCCCATTTCCCCAAACTGCTTCTTCCCACTCTGGAGTGAAACAGGCCAGAATGAGGGTCATGATGGCAAACGTACTCTGCTCCAAGCTGCCACCCAAGTCTGACCATCCCTTCCCCCAACCAGCCCCTGCAGAACCGAACAGGGTCCCTGCCTTAATTCCTTCCCAAATATGAGAAGGTCAGCAGCATTGTCGATGGCCCTTGACGCAATCTGCTCAGCCCGATCGCGGAGCTTGTAAACTGAGTCTGGATGTCAGCCGGCAGGAAGTCCTGACAGGTGAGGAGGGAGAGACTGCGTTACCACACGTGGCGTGATGTGCTCAGTGAAGACGAGAAGCCAGGGCTGGAACGCCTCCCTCTGCTGGGCACGTCAGTGAGCCTGGTCACGTAGGAGCCGACCGGCGAGCCCACTGCCCCTCCTGCAGGGCTGCACTGCACCTCCCTTTTCGTGGGTGACCCCGGGGAGGACGCTGCCCTGGGATTCTGGGGAAGGAGGGCTGGTGGCAGAATCCATTCAGTAAATGCTGGCTGAGGTCCCTGTTCTGGGCATGGGTGGTTCCCTTGGGATCTGGCAGGGAGGGCACAGGGAGGCTCAGTACTGCTGGTACCCACAGGGCCAAACTCCCAGCTGAGCTGGGCATGGGGATCCTGGCCCTCCACAGTGGTCAGCAGCCCCTGCCATCCAGACCAGCATGGGAGGCGTCTGGGGCCTATGACTGGTGCCGAGGGGCCTACAGTGGGGCAGAGCAGGCAGGGGGAGCACCCAGCTGGGCCCCGAGAGCTCTGTCAGGAGCCGGCCTAGGCCCATCCCCACAAAATACCAGGTTCACAATGACAGGCAAGTGTTCAGGTGCCTTCTGCAGAGTGTAATCCTCAGCGTGGTCATGGGGTGCCCATGCATTTACCCACTTTGTCCCCTGGCCGGCTGAAGCCACGTCACCCACAGCCCTGCCCCACCCCCCTGGTCACCTTGGAGGCCGCGCACTGCAGCAGTCATAGTGCTCTGTGGGCACCGCCAGGTGGGTGCTCACCATGGTGCATTTGGTGAATCTTGCCCCAGGCCCCTCAACTCTTCTCAACTCACACTGAAGGGACGGACCCACAGGACCCCGGCCCTCAACTCACCGATTCCAGCCTGCTGGCAGGTGTCATAACACAGGCAGCTCTGGGTGACTGCTGCGAAGGGGCGATGGAGCCCAGCTCCCACAGGGGCCCGACCCTGCCTCCAGCCCACCCCTGCCCACAGTCCCTCCCCTGCAGTGTCTGGTGCCCAGACCAGGGTAGGAGAGGAGGGCCTGCTCCCAGAAGATGGTTGGCACCCCCAGGATGGGAATCATGATGGATAACCCTGAGAAGCAGCGTCACGGACCTGCCATGGCCTAGACGTAGAGGCAGAGGGTAGATGAGAGCGAGACCTCCGCTCGCCTGTGCAGGACGCCCTGGTGCAGTGCTGGAGGTGCTGTCCTGGGACAGGGCCGGGCACAGATGCCTGCTCAGCACCCCTGCGGGGGGCCCCTCTCTCATCAGCCCAGAGTGGCAGTGGTGTCCAGGACCTGCAGGTCTGGGACCGGCTCCTCTGATCACACAGACCGAGGATGGCCGCCCTGCTCTGCACCTGCGCTGGACCCAGCGGCCCTGCAGAGCCCAAACTTCTCTCCCCTCATATGTTAGTTTTGACGGGGTAAACAACCGCGCTTTGAAAATCGCATGTTTTTTTGTGATTGCTTCTAATTGGTTGGTTTAACATTTGAAATCTGATTTAATTCCAACTCAATTTTCCTCACCATGGGGTCAGGCTCAGAGCTGGGGATTGTTACTGAAGTGACCATCTCTAACAGCAGGGACCGGGGAGCACGCATCCCTGGTCCCTGGGCACCACAGCCCATGTCCTGGCCCAGGGGGCAGCACACTGAGGAAGGGCAGCTGCAGGGATGTGACCCCACTCCAGACTTCAGGCTCCCAGTGGGTGGGAGGCTGGGCTGCGGCAGCCTAGCCAGACCCATATGCAAGCTGACCAGGGGCACTGGGCCTCGCAGGGCCTGGGTGCAGCCTAGGCAGGCCATTTCTAAGAGCCCCTTGCAGGTGATGGGAGGTCCGATGGGACGGGCTCCTGTGCGGGGACAGCCTCCTGGCCTGCCTGCTGTCTCGTGGTGAGGTGACACACAAGACGAGGCAACTGCTGGTGGTCTCGACTGGAACAGGTGAGCAGTGTGGCTGGCAGCCTGGTCCTCAACCCTCCCGGACAAGTGCCCCCCTCCAAGCCTGTTTCCCCTTGTGCAGAACAGGGACAGCATCCAGCTCAGAGCCCTCTGAGTGGACAGGAGAAGGGAACCCTGAGCTGAAAACGGGGGCTGGTGTGAGAACTCAGCCAAAGCAGACCTTGCTAAAGGGCTCTCAGATGTGAGCCGGCCTCCCAGGCCCCCCCTACCCATCCCCAGACAAGCCAGCTGGAGAGGTGTGACTGTCTCCAAGATTTTCTGTGCCTCAGAAAGCCCGATGTACAGCTGTCCTGGGTGCCCACCAGAACTCCCAGGGGCAGGCCGCCCCCAGCACCGTGGATGCTGGGGACCACCCCATGCACTGTGGGGGGCGGACCAGCATTCCCGGCCTCCACCACTTGATTCCAGCCACGCTGTCCCAGCCACGCTGCCCCAGCCAGGGCACCAAGGAGCCTCTCAGCAGTGCCACCATCCCTGGGAGGGAGCCTTCTTACCACACCCTGTCTGAGGGAGTTTGGCCAGGCCCACCCCAAAGCTAAGAGCTGGATGTTTTGCCAGACAGCTCTGGATCTGCAGGACAGCCTGCGCTTCTGGGCTTTGCCTCTCCAGCTGTGTGGGTTCTTGGTCTTTCTGAATGGCAGCAACACTTGCTGTGGGATGAAGTGAACGCCACTGCTCTGCAGGCCCTGCTGACATGAGGAGCAGGCCCACGCCAGTTTCCAAGCGGCAGTCAGCAACAAGGCACTGCCTGCCAAGTCTGCTGTTTACTAAATGTTTTTCTTTAAATCAGCTATTCTTATTAACTTAAACTTGGCTTAAAAAGAAGCTCTAAGGCAATCCTGAGAAGGAAGAATAAAGCAGGGGGCATCTTGCTTCCCAACTTCAATCAAGACAATTTGGTACTGGCACAAGAACAGAGCCAAAGACCAGTGGAACAGAATAAAGAGTCCAGATATTAACCCAAACATATATGGTCAATTAATATATGATAAAGGAACCATGGACATACAATGGGGAAATGACAGCATCTTCAACAGCTTGTATTGGCAAAACTGAACAGCTACATGTAAGAGAATGAAACTGAATCATTGTCTAACCCCATACACAAAAGTAAATTTGAAATAGATCAAAGACCTGAATGTAAGTCATGAAACCATAAAACTCTTAGAAAAAAACATAGGCAAAAATCTCTTGGACATAAACATGAGTGGCTTCTTCATGAGCATATCTCTCTGGGCAAGGGAAACAAAAGCAAAAATGAAGAAGTGGGACTATATCAAGCTGAAAAGCTTCTGTACAGCAAAGGACACCACCAATAGAACAAAAAGGCATCCTACAGTATGGGAGAATATATTCATAAATGACAGATCCGATAAAGGGTTGACATCCAAGATATATAAAGAGCTCACGCACATCAACAAACAAAAAGCAAATAATCCAATGAAAAAATGGGCAGACGAGCTGAACAGACAGTTCTCCAAAGAAGAAATTCAGATGGCCAACAGACACATGAAAGATGCTCCATATCGCTAGTCAACAGAGAAATGTAAAGTAAAACCACAATGAGATACCACCTCACACCAGTAAGGATCGCCACCATGCAAAAGACAAACAACAACAAATGTTGGCGAGGTTGTGGAGAAACTGAAACCCTCCTACACTGCTGGTGGGAATGTAAACTAGTTAAACCATTGTGGAAAGCAGTATGGAGGTTCCTCAAAAAACTCAAAATAGAAATACCATTTGACCCAGGAATTCCACTTCTAGGAATTTGCCCTAAGAATGCAGCAGCCCAGTTTGAAAAAGACAGATGCACCCCTATGTTTATTGCAGCACTATTTACAACAGCTAAGAAATGGAAGCAGCCTAAGTGTCCATCAGTAGATGAATGGATAAAGAAGATGTGGTACATATACACAATGGAATATTATTCAGCCATAAGAAGAAAACAAATCCTACCATTTGCAACAACATGGATGGAGCTAGAGGGTATTATGCTCAGTGAAATAAGCCAGGCAGAGAAAGACAAGTACCAAATGATTTCACTCATCTGTGGAGTATAAGAACAAAGCAAAAACTGAAGGAACAAAACAGCAGCAGAATCACAGAACCCAAGAATGGACTAACAGTTACCAAAGGGAAAGGGACTGGGAAGGACAGGTGGGAAGGGAGGGATAAGGTGGGGGAAAAAGAAAGGGGGCATTACAATTAGCATGTATAATGTAGCGGGGAGCATGGGGAGGGCTGTGCAACACAGAGAAGACAAGTAGTGATTCTACAGCATCTTACTACGCTGATAGACAGTGACTGTGATGGGGTATGTGGGGGGGACTTGGTGATGGGAAGAGTCTAGAAAACGTAATGTTCCTCATGTAACTGTAGATGAATGATACCAAAAAAAAAAAAAAAAGAAGCTCTGTACCACGCAACACAAAAACAAACGCTGCTTGCTCAAAGAATCCAACAGAAACAAGACAGTGGCACTGAGCCCTCGCCTCCTGCTTGAGGCGGGCTGAACCGGGGCCCGTCTGTGGTGGGGCAGGGATCAGCTGCGCTGTGGGGCAGCCCCATTATTCTGGGGCTACAATGCTCAGAATGGATTCTGGCTGAGACAGAAAGTGCCTCAAATCGCCCAAGGGCCATGAAGGCAGCTCCCCAGCAGGGGAGGCATTATGGGCAGTGCTGGGCCCAAAGGTGCCCACTGTCACCACAATGGGTGTCACAGAGCCCAGGCTGCTATTGGAAGTGACGAGCATGGCTGACTGGCTGCAGACGAGGAAGGGAGAAAGGGACACCCAGGGCCTGGTAAAAACCAGGCAGGGGCCCATCGGAGCAGCCGAGGCCAGCCAGACGCCCGGCCAGACCCAGTGCCAACCCTGGAATGGGGAAGCAGGCTGGCCGGTCAGGACCAGTGATGGCACCACCAGGCCCAGGGACATGAGCCCCGCCCTCTATCCAGGGCAGGCACTCCTAGGAGGACAGCAAGGCATGTGCTCAGACCCAGTACATGGGAGGCCTGCAGCTCAGCTGTCCACACAGCTTCATCCTGCACAGGCATCTGTGTGCTCCCTTCCTCCCTCACTGCCACTTTCCAAGGCCTGGACAGGTGTGGCCTGTCACCAGTTTACGGATGAGACTCAGGCTTGGAGTGGGTCCCACGCCCCAGCCTGCCCCATGTTTCCACCCCCTTCACTATGCCATACTGAGGGCACCGCTGTGCAGAGGGCAATGGGGCTGCAGGGTCCCAGGCCCTGCCCCTGCAGCCCCCGAGGCCCTGCTCTCTGCGGCCCTGCCTTGACTACATTTGGCTGAGCCCATGCAGGCACTGGGGAGGCCAGCTGGGGGACTGGAGTAAGGACCCCAGGAAGAGGGTCTCTGGGAGGCCCAGACAATGGCAGAGGACCCGTTGTTCTGATCTCTGGAGTAGTGGACAAACACCGAGAGAAGAGGGAAGGGGCTGTGGGGCTGCAGCTCACCTCACCCCTCAGCAGTGCCCTGAGCAGTGCTGTCTTGGACCCCAGGGTACCTGTCCTCAGCTGGAGCCCCCAGGAACTGAGGACCTTAGGCTGGCCCCTGCCTCTAATTGGCAAGCTCGGAAAGTGTCATTACCCACACATCTCACTGCTGAATATCCTTTGCTGGTAGTCTTACAGAATTGAAAATCCCTGACATAGTCCAGGAAGGGCAGTTTGTGAGGCAGAAGAAACACTTGTTAACAACCAAAATCGTCAACTGGTGTGATTCCTGAGAACCAGGAGGCCCGAGGGGCGGGGTCTCCAGTGCCCTGTGTGTCCCGTTTACCAGCCATACCTTCCCAGGCCCGGGCCCCTGCCTGCCACTGGGCTCAGCCCACATGTCCCTGCCTCAGCTTGACCACAAGGACGAGCTGCCTCCCTGCTGGGCCTGACCGCTTGCTCCCGCTGCTCTCCCCTACTTGCCCGGCTGGGCCCTGGTTTAGCCTAAAAGGTGTGTGTTGGGGAGACCAGCTCTTGCAAACCACGTGTCCCGTCCTCCAGGTTCCCTCTGGCCCGCCTGTGCTCTCTGCGGTGGCACATTCGCGGGGGTGGGGCTGCCTGTCCTGTTCTCCGCTGTGTGGCCACTGCCCAAGCATGGGCCCAGCTCAGAGGAGGCGCTCCATGAGCGTCCCCCTCCAGACTCACAGCAGTATTTCACAAGGGAAGGGGTGCCCCCACCCCATGGGCACCAATGCCCCCACAGCACCCCACCCACATGACTGTCAAGCGCACACCTGTTTATCTCACCCCAGCATCAGCCCTGTCCCGTGATCCTTGGGCCTAGTGCCCTGCCCGATGGCCTCCTCGCTCAGCGGGGTCTGCCTGGTCCATACCCTGATGCACTCACCACCCTCTGCCCATCATCTCAGTGGCCTCCTCTGCCTGCCTCCCCTCAACCTTCCCACTTCCCATGTCACCCTGTCCTGCCCATACCCCTGGTGCCCAGAACCAGCTCAGACACTGCCTGTGAGCCAGTTTCCCATGGGCCTCGTGTGCTGTCCCCCACCCACCCTGAGGCAGGGACTGTGCCCATCCATTGCTGTGGCCTTGGGGGCTGGCCTGGAGCAGGTGTTCACAAATGTCTATGGGAACAGACCGCCATCATAAGGAGGATTCCCACGTCCTCGGGGGGCCTGCTGGGTGCTCTGTCCCACCCCTGACTGAATCTCCCAGCCCGTGCCAAGCGACTCCAGTGAGAACTCACTACCTCCAGCAGCTGGCCGCCATCTTGGAGGAAGGGAGGCCACTGGGTGGGAGTAGAGCTCGGAGGGCCGGGCCAGCCCCGGAGCCACAGCTGTGTCGCTGTGATTCCTTCCCTCCCAGGAGCTAGCCAAGAGACGGACAGTAGTCATACACAGACGTGCACATGGACGGTTCCCGCAGCTCTGTTCACAATGGCCCCAAGTCCGCCAGTGGGCAAACAGACAAAACGTGGTCGCATGCTCGAAGGAATGTTGCTTCTGCAGAGACCTGAGTGCAAACACGCGCAAGGCGGAAGATCCTCCGGCAGCAAGAGCCACGCAAAGGCGCACACTGTGAGCTGCAAATCCTCACAGAACGTCAGGAGCAGGGAACTGGGGACCGTGAGCTGGCAGGGGCTGCTACGGGGCTCCGGGTTCCCATAGGGGGCGAGGAAAGTGTCCTGGGATTAGGCAGACAAGCTGGATGTCCAGCACTGTGAATGTGCTGAGAACAGCCACTGTGCCATAAGCTTAAGGAAAGATATCCCGGTGAGTGAGTTATACCACAAAGACATACACTAGATGACTTGTTAACAAGGGCTTGTGGGGGCTGTTGTGGCCACACTGGGTGAAGACTCCCATCTCCTAGAGTGGGGCAGCAAAACTAGCTCACAGGCCAAAGCTGCTGTCTGCTCTGTAAATAAAGTTTTATTGGCGCACAGCTGTGCCCTGCTGGTCACATGCCATCCACAGCTGTTAGGCCTGCTTGTGGTGGGCGCTGTGCTCTGCAACCTGCGTTCATACCCGCTTTACTGGAGCCAGGGTGGAGGCAGGAGGCACCTGTGGCCAGCAGAGGCACCATGGAGAAGCCACCAGAAACCCAACAAGGTGCCTTCATGGCTGTTCCCCGCAGCAGGGCAAGCAGGCCACTCCTCTTCCACAACCTGGGCCCCATGGGCATGGCTGAGCATCACGTGTGGGGTGGAGGCAGGACACCGAGGGGTGCTGGCCTGCACCCGGCTCCCTGGGCCATGGTGGCTGGTCTTGCGGGCAATGGGGGTGCAGTGGGGGCTGTGTCCAGGCCTGCTGAGAGGAAGACTGAGTTCACCCTGAGGCCACAGCAGGCTCTGGGGAAACTGAGCTGGGGCTTCAGGGACAGAAAATGCCACCAGCCTGAGACAGATCTCTGGGGACGGCCTCAGACCAATTCAAACCAGCACGGGATGGGAGCTGGAAGGGGTTGTGGAACAAGTGGCCCAGGCAGCTGGATGGGCCAATGCCCAGCATGGTCCGGCCACACACGAGGCCTGGGGCAGAGCCCTCTGTCTGTGCTGGCAGGGCCAGGGAAGAGCGGCCCCAGGGCAGTGCTGGCCTGGGGGCAGCCCTGGGAGCAAGGACCCATGCTTTCTGGCCCAGCTTGCTGGTGGGGAAGCATCTGTACCAGCCACGGCTCTGGGGTCGTGGGAGGGGCAGAGCATCCTTCTGCAGGGCCATCAAGCCCAGACCACCGCCAGGCTCCCAGCATGTGGCTTCTCCCACTAGGTGGCCCTCCCAGGCCCCAGCTCCATGTGGCGGCGGGAGTCCTGGACATATGCTCGCAAAGCCCCCTGCCCCTCATGTCATGGCTGCCCCTCCCGCACAGAGACCAGAGCCAGGCCCTGCCCTCCCTCACAGTCCCTTTGGTCCTTGGGGAACATGGTTTCAATCCTGCAACAGCGATTGGTGGGGCACAGCAGAAAAGGGAGTTTCTTTACAACACCGGGAGGGACTAGAACTCCAGGACAGGTTCCACGTAGCGGCTGTCACCTCAGTGAGGAGTCCAGTGTGTGTGGTAACTGCAGGCTGTTCGCTCAAGCTCCTGGAAGAGCGCCTTCCAAACTTTGATGTGAACTAATTAAGTTTGCGCAGTTAATCAGGACCGGCTGCCCCGGAGACCCAGCTCCAGCGACTGCTGGCTCACATCAGCCCTCCAGCTGCTGCGCAGAAGCACAGGCCCCGGCCCACGGCCCTGGGGAGAGGTGGCCCCGGGAGCTGGACAGTGGCTGCCAGTGACCCATGGGCCTCAGCACCTGTGTTCTAGCCCAGCAGTGGGTGGGCCTCACAGGATGGGGAAGGCGCCTGAGACAGGCATCCCAATACAGGTGAAGGGGCAGCCCTGGTCCAGGGGAACAAGCAGGCTCAGGGTCCTCTGAGCCTCTGGGTGAGGCCAGGGAGTCCCCATGCCAGGGACCAAGCATGCAGCTCGGATGTGAGGCAGCGGGTCCCAGGAGTCCTGTCCCCCAGGAGATAGCTGGGGCTTCCCCCAGGGCCCACTTGGGATCCTGGCTGAGATCCTACAGCTTTCCACGCACCCATGGCTGCCTGGGCCCTGGACCGTGCTCTACAGAGAACAGAGTGGAAAAGCCGTGAGAACAGGCTCCACCCTCCAGAGGCTTCCAGTCTGAGAGAGTGTGGCCCTGCTGTAGGAGGCAAGCAGGACAAGGTGGCAGCTGGGCAAAGGGCCGAGATGCTGTGTGGAGGGGCTCTGAGAGCCCACGCACCCAAGGCTGTGGTGACAGGCGGGTGCGGAGCCTGAGAGAACCGACCACATCCACTGCACAGGCGACAGGTTCCAAGGGGCTGTGGTTGGGATACTGTGGCCAGGCCTTGGCTCGAGGGAGAACAGGGCTCCAGGTGTGGATACCTGCATGGCCCTGGCCCCAGGTCCTTTATCCATGTGTGCAAATGCCTCTGCGTTCTTGCAACAGCATGGTGAAGCAGGCAGGGGTGGGCAGCAGCGGGTGGCAGCTGCTGTGCAGTGGGGTGGGAGTGCCGTGACCACCGTGGTTGAAGCGTGAAAGCTAGGAGCCCTCTCTAGGCGGGGTTGGGGGAGCAGGTCGTGTCACCAGGCCAGGTCTGGGACACACAGACAGCTGGTGCCAGTGTGTGGTGCCCACAGGCCCTCAGGAACCACGGGAGAGGCAGGCAGTGAGACAGGACCAACAGGGGAAGCGGCCCCTGTCTGAGTCCAAGGCGGGAGGCAAGGAGCAGGAGGCTGGGGAGCAGCTGCACCACTTTCTCAGGAAAATATCAGCCATGATCCCCAGTGGGGCCCTGGAAGGAAGCCCCTCCGGCTGCCCATCTCCTAGGGCAGGTGCCCTGGCTCTGATGCCCCTGATGGGTCCTGGAGCTGGGGCCCACCCACCTGTCCCATGGTGCTCAGTTAAGTCACCTGAACTGAAGCAGGACCCTGGGTATGAGGCCCCCATTCTGTGATCCCCAGCTCACCTCCATGGCACCCTCATGCCCGGTACGTAGGCAGGAACTCAAGGGCTGGCAAGGCTGTGGTCCCTATCCTGGGAAACCAGGCCTCTCAAAGGGCCCCTTGTCAAAGGACAGGGTCTGAGGACAGGGCCAGCTCTTGGCTCTGGCTCTGAAATAACCTGGAGCTGTGTGAGCTCCAGTTGCTTATTGCATAGAGGCCCTTCCCCGTTCTGTTGTCCTCGAGGTGCCCTGCCTGTGGTGTTGTTAGGAGTCCAAACAAATCGTCTAGGCCCAGATGCCCGTGGGGACTTCTGTGTATCACCTGCGACCCCCTGCAAATGCCATGCTGAGACGGCCCTGCGCTCTCCATCACTGTGGGCTGCTGCCCTCGACACACGCTCCCAGGCTCCTGAGGGCAGGAGCCACGTGTGGGGCCGTCCTTCCTTCCTGGGGACTCTGGACTCTAGCCAGGACCAGTACGCTGGTGCACACGAGCTGGTCCACCACAGGGGAGAGCATGTGGCCAGCTCGAGGCCTTGTCTTCCCATAGCTAGGACAACCCCTTCTCTCCAGCCCTCAGCACAGGGCCCTGACGGCCACCAGACACTGCGGCAGAGGACACGTAGTCATGTCCCAGCCTGGTTGTGCCATTAGCCTCCCGGCCACCAACAGCTGGTCCAATTAGAGGGGGTCTGTAATGAGCTCCTGTCAATTAGCCCCATGGAAGTGGGGGGTGCTGGGGGCCAGGAACCAGCAGAGTGAGGCAAGTGCTAGGCCAGCCTGGCCCAGACCCAAGCTGGACTCCGCCAGGTCACCCCAGTCAGATGGCAGGTTCGGAGTGGGCAGCCGACGGCGGAGCTGGGGGTCAGCCCAGCTGCCTGACTGGCAGGTGCTGGCGAAAGGGCTGGCTGCCAATACCAAAGAGGGTGCCCCCTGCCCTGCCGCTTTGCCCTTCCCCGGGCCACCCGGCAGTGTGTGGGCATACCTGGAGCCCATGCTTGGCTGGTGAAGTGGAGGCCCAGCCAGTTGGGGTCTTCAGGATGAGGAGCCAGCTGGCTGTGCAGCTGGGAGAAGGGGAGGTTTCTGGTTTGAGGGGCTTAGTAAACACCAGTAAGAACCCAGGCCTGGCGACACTAAGCTGACCTTCGCTGCAGCCCTCGCTGTCCCCCCGACCCCAGGACAGGTTCCACGCTTCTCCAGCTCAGCGATCCCTTCTGGCCTAAAAAGAATCAGGGCCGTGAGAATCTCTCCGCCTCACCCCGCCTCATCCTAGGGAGCCCTTCGGGGTGTGAGCACCAGTGGCATGCTTGATTCCCAGGGATTCTTGCTCCAGCACCACTGCTAGTGCCGACAGACTCCAAGCCAAGCCTCCCCAGTGACAG
Organism: Manis javanica; assembly: GCF_040802235.1. Lineage (NCBI taxonomy): Eukaryota > Metazoa > Chordata > Mammalia > Pholidota > Manidae > Manis > Manis javanica. The sequence continues at coordinate 23,215,892 of NC_133165.1, forward strand.
TGTTGAGGGGGGGCATGTGACACCAGGTTTAGGGCCAGGCCGCCCCCTCTGAGCACCCCACACACATGGGGCTGTGCCTGGCAGGGGGCCGTGGGGACAGAGAGCCAGGACCTGGAGGGCCTCCTGTGCCCAGGCCTGCTGTCCAGCAGGCAGGGAGGTGAGACAGCCATAGTCCTCAGCATCCTGGGCTGGTGTAAGCCTGGGGCCCCTGCCTGTGGGGGTAATGGTGCCAGGAAAGGAAGGCCCAGCAGACCTGGGTTAGTGCTGGGCATTGGGGGCCATGCGGTGCAGCATCACTGTACATGGTGTGGGGGACTATGCACCTGAGGTGCTTACATATGGGGGCTGGGGCAAGCAGATCCCCGAGTTCTCACTGGAGGGAGAGTAGGTGCTCCCCAGTTCAGAACGGGGAGTGGGCAAGCAGATCCCTGAGTTCTCACTGGAGGGAGAGTAGGTGCTCCCCAGGTCAGAATGGGGAGCCAGAGCTGCAGCCCCCACCACACAGCCAGAGTGCATCTTGCGGGGGCAGACCTGGGCATGAAGCAGAAGCGGCAGCAGAGGGCCCGGCCCTTTGACCTTGGTAATCCAAGGGCACCCACATGGCATGTGGTTTCCTTAAAAGCATAGAAGGGGTACTGAGCTACTCTCACAAACCAGCATCATTCAGGGACAGAGGGCTGTTCGTCAATCGCCTGGTGGGCTCCGCACTGACCGCCGAAGGGAAAACACCTCGTGACACCACCTGCTGTCTGTTCAACTGCTGGAGGGAGAGGCCTGGGATGGATGAAGGGGCAGGATGAAGAGGCAGGATGGGGGAAGGGGGTGGAGCTCTCAAACCCCTGCAGCCAGCTCCCCATCGACCAAACCCCAGCCAAGTGAGCGACCTGCATCCGCCATGGGCTGCCCACTGGGGTGACACACAGGCTGGGCCTGGGCTCCAGCAGGGTGCAAGGGGGCTAACCCAGTCCCCTGCTTTCTGCTCCAGTGGGAGATGGCTAACAAGCAGCTCCCACGTGGGGGGGGTCTCTTCCTCAGTTCCACTCCCCACCTGCCGCCCCCACTCAGAGCAACACCACACGCCTGCCCAGGTCTGCACTCTGGAGCCCAGCAGAGCTCCCCATTGGGAGCTGGGCCAAGAGGCCAAGGGGAAAACTCCCCTCTGCCTGCTGAGAGTCTGTCCCTTCTCTGGGCTGAAAACGCCGCTGAGAACAACTCAGTTTGCGGGTATTGCAGGTATGTCTGAGCCAGGCAGACTCTGGGCCCCTCTCCAGCTTCTCACTGATTCCTGTTGCAGACGAGCATGGAGCAGGTGCTTCCATGGGCTGGGGGCAGGTCACAGCATGAGGTCTTCCCAGGAAACCCCAGCAGGCGTGCCGCAGTCTCGTCCACAGAGAACTGCCTGTGCTCCGTGCAGCATACAGGTCACACACGCATGTGGGTCATGTGAATATCTCACGTGTATCAAGTAAAGTGAGCAACGTGCTCCACGAGCTGTTACAGACGGAACTGTGTCCCCAGTTCCTACGCGGACACCCTAGCCCCCATGACTGTATTTGGGGATGGGTCTTTAGCACTGTAGTTAAGGTAAAATGAGGCCATCAGGGCGGGCCCTGATCCAACAGGACTGGTGTCTGCATGAGAAGGGACCCCAGTGCACTCTCCCTGTCCCTGCCCCTGGCATATGCACCACGGACACGTCCAGAAGGCGACCATCTGTGTGCCAGCCTGGATGAGAGTCCTCACCAGGAACTGACCGTAGGCTCCCGGCCTCCAGACTGAGGATGCGCTGGGGCCACCCGGTATGTGGTGTCACTGTGGCAGTTTGAGGTGCCCAATGCCTGAGATGGTCTTATTTTGACAAACTCCCTATAAAGTGTTTGTGCTCTCTCTGTGAGGGGAGGGTGTGGGCAGCACCCGGGGCGATCGGCATGGCCCTTACACGAACAAGGGCACCAGGCTTTTGTAAGCATGGGCCTGCTCAGGCAGCTGTGCCCAGGACCCCAAGTCCTCCATGGGCTCCTGCACTGAGTGGTCACCTGCACAGCCCTGCCCCTGTCTCTACCTACCCAAACCCTGTGCTGTGTCATGGGGGCTCTCAGAGGTCAACATTGCTGTCCAAACACTCAAAGTGACAAGATACCTGCAATCTGCTTCAGAATAATGGAGGGTGGGAGGAGGCTCAGGGGGGCACAGGGGACTTCCAATGCTGTTTTCTATGCTTTCATAGATGTTTAGGAATTTCTATATAAAAAAAATGAAAATAACCACTCAAAAAAGCCTGGAAAACCAAAACCACTGTTCACCTCACCCAAGTCAGTGACCCGGAGTACTTGGGAGGACCTTGTGGGATCAGCGCCCTGGCGGGAGCACCTCTCTTTCTGGCCCACAACACGGAGGCCATGCACAGAAGCCCAGGACCCATGAGTTAATGGAGTAACACGTGAGGGCAGAGCATCCACCCCAAAGGCCGTCCTGTGTCCTCCGGTGTGCCATGGTGCACCAGCACTGCCGAGGACATGAGACCAGGACCTCTGCCAGGGGTCTGCGCACAAGGAAGGCCGTGCTTCCCACTCAACTCCAGGGATTGCGGGAGTCCCCTGGAGCCCCAGAGTCTCTAGTGCAGCCCACCCTGTGCAGGTGCAGTGCTCTTCAGGGACTTGTTCTGGGAAACAGGGACAGGACCTACCTTCACCTTGTAGAAACTCAGAAGAATGGACAAAATGTACACATGAACTGTTCACAGACACTGAACAAGTGGCTGTGGTGGTCCCTGAGGAAGAAGACAAGTTGTGGGCCCGTGAGCATCCTGCTGACACTGTGCATCTCCCACAGGATGGCAGTCTTGCCATGAGTTGAGGACAGAGGGCTGGACTCTGGGGGCAGACAAGCCCCACACTCTGGAGGCCGGCCCTTGAACAGCAAAGGGCACACAGGGTGTGTGCAGCTCCATGGGTGTAGGGGCGTGGCCAGCAAACGACCCCAAAGCTCCCATGGGCCATGAGGAGTTTCTGGAGAGCACCCAGGGCATTTACCAGAGGCCCCAGAGGGAGAGAGTCAGCCTGGCAGTGGAGTCCAGCCCTAAGACAATCCAGATCAGCTCTGACCAAGCCTAGAAACAAGCCCTGAAAGGACGCAGCCGACCCATGACAACTCAGCTCTCTGCCAGAGGCTTGGAAGTGTTCTGAGACTCAACAGCACCATATCCATGATGTCCAGCACACAACCACAGATGACTAAGCACTCAAAAAGGGAAAATGAGACCCAAAACCAAGGGAAAAATCAGCCACTAGAAGTAGGTCCAGAAATGAGGGAATTAGCAGACTCGGACTTTAAAACAACAATGAAAATCATGCTCAAGGATTTAAAAGACAACATGAACACAATGAGGTGCATGACAGTCACTTTCCAAGACAGCCTGTAACTACCTTCCAAGATGGATCCACACCCTATGTGGTCTTCTCCTGCACCACGTGAGGGCTGATTTGTGTGAGCAACAGACAGCAGAAGAAACAGTAGTTACTTCTAAGATGAAGCTTCCACCTTGCACTGGCTCCTCCATCTCTCTCAACACTCAGTCTAGGGGGACCCAGCCACCATGCAGAGACAACACTCAGGCAGCCCTATGAGAGGCCCCTGTGGTAAAGACAACAGTCATGGAGTGAGTTTGAGAACAGATGCCCTGGACCTCATCAAGCCTGCAGAAGCCTACAGTCCAGGCCAGCAGCCCAGCTGCATCTTCAGGAGAGACCCTGAGGCAGAACCTAACCATCTAAACTTCACCCAGGTTCCTGACTTACAAAAACTGAGGTAACAGATGTTCATTGTTTTAAGATGTTAAGTTTTGTGGTAATTTGTTACACAGCAATAGACAACTAAAATGAAGGGGAAATTAAGATACAAAAAGAATCAAGTGGACCTTTTAGACATGGATGAGACTAACAGCAGATTAGACATGCTAGAAGAAAAGGTCAGTGAACTTAATGACACAGCAACAGAAACTATCCAAACTGAAGCACAGAAAAGACATTCTCACATTGACACAATGTGAGTATCAGTAGCCAACAGGATAAAACCAAGCAATTTTACATGTGTGACTGGAGTCCCAGAAAAGACGGGAGGAATAGAGAAACAATATTTAAGGGAATGATACAAATTTTCCACATTTGATAAGTCACACCCACAAATCCAAGAGGCACCATGAACACATCAGGATAAACACAAAGAAAATCTACAAATCAGCTGGAGGAAAACAGACTTTGTGTACATGAAGGACAAGGTCAGCTTGCTAACCTGGTAGCCTCCAAATCTTGCTGAGCACAGACTGAGCACAGCCCTGGCCTGGGCATTTGCAGAGCTTCAAGGGCCTTGTGCTTGGCAGTCATGTGCCATCCCCCTCGGGCTCAGCCTCCTGCTCTGCCCCTTCTGCCATCAGGCCTCTCCTCTGCCAGGGCACTCGGCCCTGGCCTGACCCTGGGCTCCCAAGTTGAGGGCAGGCTGGAGGGCTGTTGAGGGTAAGGGAAATGCAGACAGTGCTGAAGGGAAAAGGTGGTGTTTCTGGGGGCTGTGCAGAGGAAGAGGGAAGCCACGTTGATGTGGCGGGCAGGGTCTCCCCAGGAAGCAGAAATAGCACTGCTGACTGTGGGACCTGGGCCCCAGTCTGCTCACCTTCAGGTGGGTGGCGGGAGCTGCCCCTGCATTCCTGTGGGTGCAACACCATGAGGGTACTCTGTGCTACCCCAGGCCTGTGGCACCAGGACTTCCACCGGGAGCCACACTCAGCTCCGTGAAGTCCTACTGGTTTGAGCAGATTCAGAACAACTCAAATAGGAGCTGGAAAATGGTCATACCTGGAATTGGATTAAACTAATAATAATCAGTCTACTAGGAACGTAGTCTGAGGATATATTCAGAGGTGCAAAGAGTGATTTGTGTGAATGCATTATCACCACAATACTGTTTTATAATAGGAAGTAAGTAAAAAACAAATAGAGGAACTAGTTGAATGTGTGACCAAGAGGAAATATATTAAATAGATTATGGCCCCACCACAAAATTGCACATTATGGAACCATTGGCAGAGAGTGCTCATGATCTAGTGTCAAAGAAGCAGAAAGAAACTACACATTCCAGCCTCTATTTGACCAGAAAATAAGTGTGAACATGGAAACCCATGGGGACACTGGCCAGAAACCATCAGTGCTAACAGGGCAGTGACATCAAGAGGAGATGGGGTCATGAGTGATTTCAGTTTTATTCTATACGCTTCATTATACTCTGATGTATTTTCTTTTATTATTAGGATGCTACGGATACTAGTAACTCTGTGTTTGGTCAGCAGGTAAGTGGCTGGCAGCAAGGAAGGTGACTGAGCCCCAGGCTTGCTCACAGTCCTTGGATTTCCTGCACTGGAGCCTCTGCCTGCCTATACCTGGCACTGGGGAGACATGCCCCCAATGTGCACCAGCCCCCTCAACCCCCAACTACGAAGGTCAGGAAGAGGGTCTGCAGCTGCAGGGCCAAGCCAAGGTGGTGGCCAGGGGACAGCAGGCCCCACTCACCACCCCTCCCCCCTAAGCCCACCTCTACCCAGAATCTCCAGATACCAGCTTGAGGCCCTAACTTCCTTTCTCAGAAACTCCTTAATGAGCTCCCGCTGCTCTTAGGAAAAAGACGCAGCTCTCTGCCCCATGCTTCAAGGCCCTGAGTGCCCCAGGCCCTGCCCCCTCACCAGCCTTCCCTTAGACCATGCTTCTCCACAATCCCTGGGGTTTATCCCCACCCACCATTTCAGTTCAGAGGACTCCCTCACCACAGGGCCTTTGCACCAGCTGCTGGAATTGGAATCAGCTCTTTCCACTGTACTGTATTGTTCACACTGTCAGGAGCCCACTGACTGCTGGGAGGAGATGCCTCATATTCTTGGGAAGAAGCTGCTGTCTAGTTCATCCCTGGTTTCACTCCTTGTTTTTGCCCAGAAGTCATGGGCCTCTTCCCAAAGGCTTCCGGTGACAGGGAATGCAGCACTCACTACATGCCAGTTGGCTTTGTGAATTTTCTCCTGAGGTTGGTAAGCCTTATGCTGAGCTGAAGGCTGTGTCCTGGGATCCCCCTGCTCTCCAATCCTACCTCCAGATCCCCAAACAGTCAGGCCCAGCAATATATACCACAAAGCAGTGACTCTGGGGTGTCCTCCAGATAACACAGCCCTGGCCTCTCTCACCCTTGTCCCCAGAGGCTGGTGTGTCTGGGCAGAGAGGAACCTGGGCCACGACTCATTTTATGTGGCTGCTTGGACATCCTGAGTCTTTCTAATTCCAATGCCTGCTCAGCCTGGCTTCCTCAGTTGGAAAAATGAAAGGTTTTGAAGTCAGCATGCATTCAAAGCAGCTCTGTTTGAAATTCAGGAGACCCAAAAAAGGCAAATTCAAATTAAAGCGTGTACCTAGATCTCATTGTTACGGCTGGAGATTGGAATGCGCTCCCGGCCAGCTTCTTCTGAAAGGTACCTGTGCAGTCCTGACTACCTGTCAAGGGAGGAGGTGAAGGAGGACGTGCTCAGGTCCCCCCGGCTCCCCTGTGGAAGCCCTCAGACCTCCAGTTCCAGCTCACTTGCCTCCCTCGGCCAGGCCTCGGACCTGGGACCATGCAGCCCCCATGAGCGGCAAACAACAGAGCAGAGCAGAGACGGGCTGGGGCTGGAGAGACGGTGGCTCCAGCTGGGCCCTGCCAGGCTTGCTGAGTGACCCTGACCCTTCCCGGCATCGGGCATCCACCCAGGCCCACCAAACGGGCTGTGCAGCCTCCTCTCAGGCTCGCTGCTCGCAGGCTGCCCCAAGTAGCTCCTGCCTCAGCTTTGTGCTGCATAGAAAGAGGAAGGCAACTTGTTGTGGGGCTGGGTGCTCGACAATGGCCGTGCACTCAGACGAGGAGCCATGGTCGCTGTCAGTGCCCCAGAGGACACGCAGGGCTGCAGGTGTCAGACGAGTGGGTTCCAGGTCAACAGTTGACAAGGGATGCTGCCCCGGGGAGATGGAGGAGACGGCTGCTGCTCTTGGAAGCTGTCCAGCAGGGCTGGGCCTCCAGAGCCCCTAATTCCTCCCTCCTTCAGCCAAGAACCGTTGCCATGGCAACCCCGGGGCACCCACTCCTGGCTTCGTGCTCTGGCTCCAGCCCTGCGCCTGCAAGACAGGGCCACCGCGGACTCCTGGGCCAGGCTGCACGGACCTCTCTCCCACAGCCCGAGGCTTTCTTTTCCTCTTGGCCTTGTCTGAGCCCTTTCTCTTGCTCCAGCCCTACCCTGGGGCATCCCTGGTCAGAGCGGCTCCTCTGCACGAGGCGTGCTGGGGGGCAGACGACACCCTGGGAAGGCCCTCCCAGGCCTTGGTCTCTGGCCCCTCCTGCCTCTGCTGCCCCATGGCAACTCTTCCAAGAAGCTACTCTGCATAGGGCTGTCCTCTCGGCCTTCACATGCCCTGTCCCGTGAGCCCCCGAGGCTGGTGGCCTGCCATGCCCATTAGACAGAAGCCCTGAGGGCAGGGGCTTGTTCTGGGTCTCTGGGGCCAGTGCAGAGCCTACAAGATGGCAGGGCCATGGCCAAGGATGCTGAAGGAGTCTGTGCTCTGTGGTGATGAACGCACAGGGAGGGTGAGCTGGCAGGTCTGCTCTGCTAAAGTACAAGGTTGCTTTAAAAGGAAAGACCCAGAAAGCTGGAAGGACAGCAAAGCAGACACTTCTTCAGGGAGTGAACCAACCTGTGCAGAGCTTGGCTGGTGTCAACATGCTCAGTTGGCCACCAGGTGCCCCAGCAAAGGCCATATGGCATGAGGGGAGCAGGAACACGGCCATGAGAGGCTCGGAGAGAATGGCTATGAGGGGCAGGGGTGGGTTCCCTTCCACTACAGGAGGGCAGCAGTGGGGCTGTGGGAAAGCCAGGTGTACTTGGGGGTCCTCAGCCTGAACCTCTGTCCTGAGAGCTTGGGCAGGGGCCCAGCACGAAGGGATCTGCAGGAAGAGGCCAGAGAGGGAGCAGGGCCGAAGTTCGTGGTGACACGGGGAGGCTGGCCATGGTCCCTCCTGTCTCAGGCCAGAGCCTCCCAGGGACTGAGTGGGCTTGCAGCCATAGACCTCCCAGGCAAGCAAAGGTTCCAGGAGGTGACACCATACATCTATCTCCCACAGCCTGCCCATGCGTCTGCTCAGGAGGCTCCACTGACCAGGGAAGGGGCTGCCAGAGTGGAGCAGGTGCCGGGCCACCTGCAGGCAGGCTGGATAGCAGGATGGCATACCAGGGCCCTCCCAGATGCTTCTCTGACCTGCTCTGTGCATGTACGAGGCCTTTGCAGCCTTTGAAATATCCTCAGACTGTTCCTCTTGGGAAAAACAGGGCCCCTGCAGGCTCTATAGCACAGCATCCCACCACTGCAGGGAGTCCCTGGAGCATGTGTGAGCTTCTCAAGGCCAAGCCCCAAGAGCCACTCTGTCTCAGATGCCAGGTCCCATCATGACCCAGGAGGCCATCCCCAAGATGCATGCTGGGAAGCCACATGAAGGTCCCACGGCTCAGTGAGGGCAGGTGACAGTCATGCCTCGGCAGCTCTGGCCCAAGGTCCGGCACCTTTCCACAACTCAAGAGGGACCATCCTTGCAGCAAGGCCGGCCCCAAAAGTGTCTCAGGCAGCAGATGCCCCCCAGATGCTCTGGGCTTGCCCAAGACACCATGGGGCTGTGGGCTGGGCCGTGGGCCAGGACTGGGGAGGAATGAGCCCCGAGGAGCAGCTTCACCGCCACGACAGCCCACGGCAGGCTCCCGCTCGTCCCGCCACCTGACTCGTCTCCCACTCCTGCCCGCTGTGGGCCCCAGGATAGGCCCCAACAAGATGGGCTCCCTGCCCAGGTGCTTGGGGTGGCCTGGCTCAGGAAGGACTCCCATCAGGGCCCAGCTGGGAAGCACGCCCTGAGGAGAAGTGGTCCCATGAGGCCGGGCAGAGGAAGCTGCCCCAGGGCTGGGCTGTGAGCTCAGCTGGCTATGCAAGATGCAGGAAAGGAGCAGGACCCCCCAGCAGGAGCGGCCCATGGGGACGGTGGTCCAGGGTCAACGTGCCCCCAACCCACCCAACCCACAACAAGCAGAGCCCCGGCGTCAGGCTGGCCTCACATGGGTCAGACTCTCCCATGGGCAAGGGAGTCCATGCTGCCTGTCACGGGCTTGATGCCAGAGCCCATGGCCCTCACTAGTGAGAACCTCCCCAAGGCTCAGGGCTCAGGACTGAGGAGCTCCAGCACTTCCTGAGGCCTAGGGGGTGGGGGTGGGGCCAGGTGCAGGCCCTGCCACAGCATGTGCATTTACAGGGTCACAGGTTACACGTACACACAGCTCCCCTCACCCATAGAGGACTATCCTACAGTGCTGCTGCCCTGGGGAGTGGATGTTACCACCTCCTCAGTTTACAGGGGTGGAAACTCAGGCTCAATAGCAAGGATCACGGTGGCCATGCCAGACACATGCGTGGTTTGTCTAATTCGAGGATCTGTGTCCTGTTGCCTTGCCTGCTGTGTTTGAAGGCGTCTGTGCACGTGGCTCTGACTCCAGGATTCAACTGCCTGTTCCTGTAGCCAGTTTTTTCCTGGGTGCGGGAGCATCCCTTCCCTGGTCTTCAGGAAGGAGGGGAGGAAATTCCTCATGACCTACGGTGACACAGCATGACAGGGAGGAGGAACAGGGCTACGAATATGGTCCTGCCCACACGGAGCGCCTGGAAGTTCTGTCCACCTGCATGGCCCAGTGGGCATCCCCTGCTGCATGTGTGCGGCAGGACAAACCTTTCCAAGAAAACTTTGAAGGCTTTGGGCCTATTTCTCCTCTCAGGAGTAGCTGGGCAGCAGGCCAGGCCCTTGCTGCGATAAGCTGGAGCTGAGTTCCTATTTCTCCTCAGAGTGGCACCCCCAGGGCAGGCGCCCTCCCCCCCAGGCCCATCTCCTGGAGCAGAGCTGTGGGCTGAGCCCAAACCCTCTATTACCGGGAGCACATCTGCAGAGCCGCTCAGCCGGAACAGCACGCCGCTATTTCTAACTCTGTCTTCAGCCCCCTTCCTGCCTGAAAAATCATCTCTGGGAAATAAAATCACCTAAATTGAAGTGGCCAGGTGGCTGCCCTTCACTGCGACCCTTCCCATCCTGATTCAGCCACCACTAAGCCCATCTGTGCGCTGGTGGCCAGGCCGTGACATGGCTGGGGGACTGGTGGGTCCCCAGATCCTGGGCCTTGGGGCTGGTCTCCGAGCCCGTTCAGGACCAGCAGCTCAGCTTGAGCTGAGATCCTCCCTCAGGGCCCCACAAGGGCCTGGCTTGCCGGGGAAGCCCTTCTGACCCCAGAAGGCCAGAGTAAAGGGGACCCAAAGAGCATTGGGACAAGCTCATCACAGGGGGGAGACTGAGCCCTCAGAGAGTGGCCTGCCCAAAGTGAGATGACTCCAGGGTGCCCCACACCCCTCCCGGGCCCTCTGTACAGTGCTGAGGGAGATGCTCCCTCTGCCTAGGTCCCTGAAGGTGGAGACAGTCTGGAGGCAAGGTGGGACTAAGGCAGTGGCCACCTGGTCCCTGTGGCCAGCCGGCCACCATCTCTTTTCCTCTTCAGAGCTCCCTGTCCGTGGTGCACCCACAAGTCTTTAGTAGCGTTCTTCACCTGCTAGGCCTTGATTAGGCGGTGGCCGCAGGCAGTATGACCCCTCCTGGGCAGAGCCCAGCTCTCTCAGGGCCAATGAACAGGAGGATGGCAGGGGGCTCTGCTGGCAGTCGGTCCTGCCTTCTAGAACTCCCAGCCCTGGGGGTTGGGGGGAAGCCACAAAAGGCCACTTGGCCTGGTTCCTTGGATGGCCCCCCAACCTGCAGGCATAGAGCTAGGCTCCCTCCCCTTCCTTCTGCTGCTATCCAGCCGCACGCCTTGGAGAATAAGGACACCACGAGTCAGTGGTCTTGTCCAACAGCCACTGCGGCTGGAGAAGGTCAGGCACTTGGGGGAGGGATGTCTGGGCTCTGTGCCAGGCATCGGGGGGCTTCCGGGCACTGGGGGAGGGGACTAGGCCTAGGTGCCAGGGATCAGCCCACCTTGTGCCTGGTCCTAGATGTTCTCTGACATCTAGGGAAGCTGGTGCTGCCGGCCCAGTAACACGGAACCTGCTCCTGATTCTCCGAGGGACACAGAAACAGCTCCTGCTTCCCCACTGCAGTGCCCGCTGCTCCCACAGCTGGCAGGGGCCCTGGCTGGTGGGTGGTTGGCACTAAGGCACTAAGAGCAGGAAGGGTCCAGAGGCTCTGAGGTGCTGCCTACACTCAGGCAGGGTGACCACAGGAGGATGCAGGACAGGCATCTACGCGCACCCTTGCTGTCCCCACCCTGCTCTTCCCAGGACTTGGCAACATCTCTCCCCCAAGGCTCTGTCCACTCGCCTTTTGAACCAGGCCCTGGCCAGGGGCTGAGCAGGGTGCCTGTGGCCAGGCAAGATCCTGGCTACTGTGCAGCCTCTGGTCAGCCTCGGGAATTCAGACCTGACAAAGAGGGGGTGACTGCAATGCATGCCGGGGTCTGGGATAGTGGGGTCTGACTTAGGAGGGACTCACTGCATTGCATTTGGGGTCTCCCACAGGCGGGCGGTAGGCAGGGCCCCCTGAGGTCAGACAGGGTGGTTCCCACCTCCAAGGGACAGCTCATCCAGCGAACAAAAGCCACCTGTGTAACTAGCCATCGGGGGGGCAGGGCTCCCAGATCTGGGGGGCACCTGCAACCTGACCCAGGCCTCATCACTGGGGTGGGACAATCTGACCAGGGGGACCAGAGACAGGCGTCCTGTGGGCAAACGTGGGCCCAGATGAGCAGCTGTGTCTGTCGAGGGTTCACTGCTCAGAGAAAGAGTTCTGACGTGCCCCAAACCCTGGTGGGGACCCCCATGCCGCTGCTGGTGCCGCTGCATTAGGCACTGTGGTGGGTACACACATGGGAGCTCTTTCACTGCTGACCCCTGACCTGCAGATGAAGAGACTGTGGCACAGCAGCATCTGGTGGCAGAGGCAGCGGCGGCACCAATGCTCATGCACCAAGTCCAGCCCGTCCCCAGCGTCACCACCTCCACATCCACAATGCCCGCCAACTCCTGAGAACACAGCTCTTTACAACAGGCAAAGTCCTTCTGTTGCTTCACCTGAGCCTCCCGACAGCCCTGCAGAGTGTGGGGAATGAGCAGCCTCAGAGCTGGTCACTGTTCGGAGTCATGCATCCAGAGGTGGCAGGCTGCATGGTGTGCTGGGGTCACCTGGGCAGGGCTGGTGGCCCAGCAGGGCAGGCGGGGGGAGACCACATGGACATCCACGGACGGCTCATCAATCAGCCTTCCACTGTTGTCCCCCCGGGGGTCAGTCGGCACACCCACTCCTCATAGCCGGGGGCCGGGCCTGCAGCTGATGGCAGGTGGCAAGGACCCCGGGACAGGCAGCTGCAGGGGAACCCGAGAGGGAGCTGAGGGTCAGAGGGCCGGCGGGGGTGTGAAGCAGGATGTACAGGGCCCCCGAGAGCGTCCCCAGGTGGGATGGCACCAGTGTTACTGCACCAACACGCAGCCAGGCCTGGTGTGAGCCTAGTGTGCTGATGCACTCCTGGGGCGTGAGGGCCTGAGCAGAGCCAGGCCGGGGAGAGCCTGGGGGTCTGATGGTTCCCCCCACCCCTCACTGCCGGCCTCTCTGACAGAAAAAGAAGGGTGGCTCCCCTGAGCTGTGTAGCTTGTGGCCTCTGCATCACTTGCTCCCCCTCCTGGGCCCCCTCCCTGCCCTCCTGGCCTCCAGAGCTTGCAGGGCCACACGGGCTCAAAGGTGAAGGGGAGCTGGTGTTTCCGCCAAACTGTACATGCTGGAGGGCCAGGCAGGGACAGCCCTTGAGGAGCTGGAGGTGGCCCAGGTCATCTGTTCTCAAGGGGACGGGGAGCAGTGCTTGGCAAAGACGAGCCACAGCAGAGCAGGATGAACACTGACCATGGCTGTGTAAACATAACCAACATGCCCGTGCCTGTGTGCAGGAAACACTGAAGGGGGGCATCTGCAGGTTGGAAGCAGTGGGTTTCCTGTAAGTGGGATTATAAGCAAATTGTGTTCTTTGGGACTTTCAACAACCCTTACACACTAATGCTTTGGAATGTCCCCCAGGCTTTTGTAAGATCAGCCATGTCAGCTGACCAATACGCAAGGACCTCATTGAAACTGGGCCTAGTAATCTATAAACATAGGTGAGCGATATATTAAATAGCAGCTGGAGAATCGCACATCCCCATTCACTGAACCTTAAACCCCATGGGGTCACTGCAGCTTGCTGGGCACCTGTCAGTAATACCAATTCACTCAAGCATGTGTAGAATTATGCAAAAGAGAAGCACATTTCTGACGGTTCACTGACAGAATGCTGTTCTGAATGTTTGGGTATTATATTTGAAGTCCTAAGGGCTCCAAGGAGTTCAAACTGGAGAATGTGACTTGAGAAGCCAGAAACCTAGAAGAGACTCTGTGTTGTGCCAGGGAGCAGATGCGGGGCTGAGCCAGAGGCCGCCGGGAAGGAGGGAGGCTGAAGGGGGAGGCCCTGGCAGCACAGAGCCAGCCACAAGCCTTCCAAGTGTGGCTTCCTTTAAGGGGGAACCCAGGGGACCACCTCCCTCTGTGAGGGGACCCAGGGCCCACAAACTTGGGCCTGGCCAGCCCCTCAGCTGGAAAGCAGCAGGTGGGCATGGGGGCCCATGAGGAAATTCATGACTGCACACAGAACACCTCTGCCCACCAAGCTCTGCATGAGACGTACAGGTCACACTGGCTTTAACTTCTTTACAAAAAGGAAAAAGGTTGGTTCCTTGTTTGTACAACAGGCAGAGTCAGCAGACGGCCCGTTCTGCACAGTGGCCTTGCTGCACGGAGGCCTCCCCGCTGGCCCTCAGCACCCCTCCTGAATGGTCGAGCACCAGACTGGCACCACAGCAAAAGGGGAGGTCAGGCTGGTGGGTCTCCTGGGCCTCTGGTTCATGCTGCCGGCCTCCTGGCCCCTCCAGTCAGGTGCCAGTCGCACCTGCCACAGGGCCCCACCAGCCGTGCACACTGTGGGTGCTCCACCGCCAGGGCCTCCCCAGACCTTAGCTTGCACACGATTCCACAGGCCCAGGGTTACCCCCGACTCGGGCCCGGCCCTGCCCAGCACTACACATGACAATACTTCCCGGAGGCACTTTGGGGCCAGCACAGCAGAGAAGCCCCTGCCCTCCCGACTGCCTGCAGATCCAGCCCCAGCCTCTCAAGCAAGCCCGAAAAGTACGCGCTGGAGAGCATGTCCTGTCTGCACACATCAAGGCCCCTGGCTGGGGTTTCTGGGCCTGCTGGCACCGCCTGGCCCAGCACTGGCCTCTCCTCATTTATGCGGGCCTCCCTTGAGCACCGTGGACACCAAAGGTCACCACTTCCCCTGCCAGAGGGCTGGGCCCACGTGGCAGTGGGACGGCAGACGCCTAGCAAGGCCGGCTCGGGGCCTGGCTGGTATGGCTTATGGGAGGCCCAGGGCTGCAGTAAAGCTGGTGGCCGTGGGCCAGCAGAGCCCCTACCCGAGCTATCCTGCCTTCCTGAGGCTGTCTGGCTGAAACAGATCATGCAGGGGGCTCATGACCTGGCCCCCTCCACGCGCTGCAGGCTGCCACGAGGGCCCTACCTTGAAAATGAGGCAGTCAGCCTTGTGCTCGGCGTACATGGACGTCAGCCGGTACTGGCTCTCCGTGGTGACGTCTATCTGGTAGCCTGTGAGTGCGTAGCACACTTTGCGGAACTCCTGTATCTTGGTCTGGAACACCTCCTTGAGCCTCTGGTTTTTTAGCTCAGCACTTTCCACCTGCTTCTTCAGCTCTGAGGGAGGAAGGGGGGAAGGAGGTGAGTTACTGGCCAGGCTGGAGGCGAAGGGACAGTGCTGGGGTCACCAACCCAGATGCCAGGGTCAGAGGTCACAGACTGAGGGACAAGGAAGAGACAGGGTCCAACCTCGAGCCACATCTGCCCCAGGGTGGGCAGGCCGCACGCCATCAAGTCTTGAAGTGTGCGCTTAGATACCAGCATGAAAAGAACCGGCTAACAACAGCCTGACCTTCACGGTAATAATGAGGAAGTTATTCTGTTCAAAACCCTAACTAAAGAAACTGGTGACTCTGAAGGCCAGATACCTTCCCAGCTCTGAAGTCCGGCTCCTTTCAAAAGGGTGGGCTCTTGGTTGGTAGCACAACCACGGCCGTCCCAGGTCAGCAGGTGATGGGTTGAAATGATGGGGGGTGCTGGACCTAAGCCCTCACTGGCAGACATCAGGCAAGAAGGCCAGGGGGCACTGACTAGGAACCCAGATCCTGGACTCTGCTCCTGGGCCTGCACCCCTCACCTGAGGGCTGACCAGCATTCCCCTGTCTGTAGCCGAGTCCCTGCTGGGGACCAGATGCCCACATCCATGGACCAGCATCAACAAGTGGCAGGAGGAGGGTGCTCGGAGGCAGAAACTGTTGGAGATTCCCCATCACACTGCCCTGGGGGCTCCCCTGCCTTCCACCCGGTGATGAGGCCCCTGGGTGTAGACAGGCCCCCTGGGCAGCAGGGCATGGGCAGCCACCTGGGCCCGCCCACCACTGGCCTGCCTGCCAAGGGTTATGGCCAGGCAGGGAGAAGCCAGGGGCGCAAAGCCACATCAGTAGGGTACACAGCTATCACTGCGAGCCCTTCACCCAAGGTGCCTTCCACATAATCAGGCTCCATTTCCTGTGCATCAGTAAGGCTGGCTCTGCTTGAGGACATGCAGCCGTCTTCTGCCTCCAGGGCCTGGGGTTACCCTGGGAGGGGGGGACCCCAGGCAGCCAGGGTTTGTGAGTCCCAGGAACCCCCACCCACAACCACCACCACAGTGACAAAGATGGTGGTCTCCCTCCTCATGGTGTGTCCTGTGCCAGTGTGGATGCCCTGTGCAGGCCTGGGGCCCACTAGCTCCCTGCTGGAGCTGAGGATAAGAAGCACCAAGACAGCCAGTTGACATGAGCAGATGCAGCCAGGAGGTGAGAGGGACAGGGAGCCTGCATGTGGACAGAAACCTCCCCCAACCCTCCCAGCAGGCATGCAGCTGCCTTCAGAGGCTGCAGCAAGGCTCAAGCTAGATCCTGGGGCTGGGCCCATGCTTACTGATGGCAGGAGATAGCCAGCTACACGAGGGGGCCAAAGCACCTTGCAGCCACTACATGGCTGTGAGGTGGGCACAGGTTCTCTCCCCATTTCACAAAGGGATACGTGAGATTGACCGCTGGCTGCAGATACACGGCAGAGGGAAGGCCATCCACTCCACACCAAACTCCCCACCACCTCACTGCCTCTCACAAGCTCTGGAATGCTGAGCACACATTCTGGATTTTGTCTATACTGTCTGCAGCTCTGCGGGAAGCCTGTGACTGGCCATGATCCGGTTCTGAACAAGGAATCCTGATGCCAGGCCACAACTCCTTCCCAGCTTTCCACAGCACACAGAGGGACCAAACTCAGTGCCTGTGTACCCAGACACGTCCGTATGGCCAGGCGCCTGCCCCTGCCACTACCCAGCTCCGAGGGCCTGGAGGACACTGTCACTCTGGAACTGAGAGCCTCTCCACTGAGGCCACGATGCGGAGCCCTTGATTAATTGAGTAATCAGACTATGAAACCAAAGGGTAATTGGCAGCTCTGACCCCAGTGCTCCTCCCTGCATCTGTCAGCAGGTGCAAAGCCTACCCTAGAAGGAATGACGCACGGACTGAGCTTCTGCAGTGGTATCTCATCCCCGCCAGGGATAGCGCTGCCTTTGACAGGCCTCAGAAGTCCAGGGGGAAGGACCACATTTTGGTAATGAATGCAGCGTGACCTCGGAGAAGGAAACAGCCTCTCTGCCTAGAGGTGATACCACAATGCTGCCTGTTACCCAGTTCATGGGGTCTGCAAGCACCCGGGGGTTCAGGTCAGTGAGTGAGGTGAGACACGTTACCTGCCAGCCTCACCTGGTGGGTCATGAGGCGTGTCTCTCAGCTGGAGCCCAGCCAGCACGGCTCAGCAGGGAGACCGTGGGTGCTGCTCGGACTCTGCGCACAGCAGTGTTCTGACCTCCTGCCCAGCCTCATGGTTCAGTCACTTATATAAACGTGAATGAATAATTCACACAATGGTTTGGATTAAATAAGTAAAAGATGGGCCTTCTGCCTTGGAAATGTCACTGCTCATGTAGCCTCTTCCCTGAGTGAGCTGAGGCTTCCTCTGTTGGGGCTGGTGGCAGGGGCATGTGGCGCCCACTAGATGCTCCTCTGGAGCCCCAGAGGCCAAGGACCAGAGACCCCTGGGGTCTGTGGTGACCCTGCTCTGAACCCACCTGCAGGCAGTAATAGCTGCACCACCAGGGCCTGGCAGCCGCTCTCAGGCCTGACCTGCCAGGGATGACCATCTGCAGGCAGAGAGCCCAGCAGAGCAAGCTGGGGGCCCTGCCAGGTCTGTTGAGCACTCTGCAGAGCCTCTAGGCCAGCCACCCCAGGCTTCACCCTGCCTGTGCACAGCCAGGGCCTCAGCCCTGGGCCAGGTCCACACACTGGCAAACACTGCTGAGCCCATGTCCCTGGCTGGGACCTGCGATCGGTCCTTTCTTGTCTTTCCTGTGCTTTGACTCTGGCCCCCACCATGCCGGCCGGGGAAGCTGCTCACAACTGTCTTCCCCTGCCATGCCAACACCCTCCTCTCACCCATGCCACCTTGCCCCGGGCCATCCTCCCTCTCCAGCCCTTTGCAAGGGCTCTGTGCAGGAACAGGGGACAGGGAGGGATGCCGGAGAGATGGCCAGGACCCAGGTGTGGGGGTGGGGGTGGGGCGCGGAGGCTGGGGCCTCTGAGCAGCGCTATCTGCTCCAGCCCAGCAAATGGGCCAGCCCAGACCCACTGGCTGCCTCCAGCCACATCCCCAGGGCCACATGATGCTCTGATCTCCAGCCCCCTCCACCACCCATCTCCAACACCTGGCTCCTCCTGGAATTGCAGAAAGCAGCTGTGTGAGCTCTGTGTGAAGGACACAGAACAAAAATAAACCACATGCTATTATATAAAGGCTGGCGGGAGAAGAGATGTCAGGATGAAGGAGCGTGTATGGGCACATCTCTCTGGAGATCCAGTTCATAGCCTGAAATCTGGAGAATGAGGTGGGGAGAGCAAGCAAAAGGCAGGTGCGCAGAGGCAGGGGAAGTCCACGCAGCTGCACCGGCCAGCAGAGCCCGGCTGTGCCCGTGAGCATGCAGGCTCTGCCATGGCTGACCCATGCCCTGGGATGGTCCAGTCCTCTGGGAGCCGCCAGCACCCAGCACTTCCCTCTGATTGCCCTTCCTGGGAGTGCCGAGAAGCACAAGCAAACAAGACAGCAGCAGAAACACTCTTAAAGATGTGAACGGCTCTTGGGGGGAGGCCCCAGGGGCCTGTGAGCCTCCTTTCCTGCGCCTGCTCTGTGCCTACACATGAGCCAGGGCCACATGGCCTCTGGGCACAGGGTGCTGCCCTGCCAGAGACCCTAACGGGGCCTGACCCTGCATTCTGTGGGACAGACGCAGCTCCAGCACCCCGATGCACTTGGGGTGCCGCGGCCTCTGCCTGTTCCCTGGGGGCAGGCTGAGTCCAGAAGGGCTCTAGCAGCAGAGCTGCCCACCACCCACTGGGGACCTAGCCATACTGGGGGAAGCCAGCCCCTTCACAGTGGAGGCAGCTAGCATTGAAGGGTGGCCCCACAGAGGGCAGAGCTGGGACCAGGATGTGGGTCGCAGGACCCCAAGATCCCCCCCAGGGCCACTGAGCTCTGAGTGGCCTCGCCCTGGGTCCTCTGTTCCTGGGGTTCCTGCTCCTCTTCTGTCCTGTGTGAGGGCTCAGGTTGTCTGCACAGAACTCTCAGCTCCTAAGGGAAGATGTGGTCAGAAGAAAGTCTCCTGTGACCGCCAGGCCTCTGCTGAGTGACCTGGCCCACCACCTCTCCAGTTCACTTGCATGGCTTTACTTTACGCCCAGGAGGCACTGCTGTCCTGCCTGCCTTGGGGCCTTTGAACACACCTGGAGGAGCCTCTGCCCTGAGCTCACTCACCCATGCTGACTTCAAAGTCGCTTCCCTGGAACAGAGGCAGTCGCTGCCCTGTATTCCCAGCAGGCACTGCACTTCCTGCACAGCGTTTATCATCACACAACAGGGTATTTAAAAGAATTCTTTGGTCAATGCTTACTTCCCTCACAAGAGCGTACACTCAGTGGAGGTGAGGACAAGGCCTCTGTCACATCGTGTCTCCAGTGCATGTCAACAACCAAGCACAGAAACTGTGACTGCCATTTCTCCACGACCCTAAACCACACCCACCAGCAGAGCTGTGAAGGCAGTTTAAACAAAGTAAACACCCATGCGGGGGGTCTCCCTGCAGATGGCAAGTGGAACGTGTGTTCATCCTGCTGCCTCCTGGAACACGGTGAGACGGAGGAGAGGCAGCAGCAGATGACGGGCGGGCAAAATTTCAGAAGATGGACGGCAGCCGGGCAGAGGAAGCTGACTCGGCAGAGCTGGTGCTGAGGCTGCAGCAGTACAGCGGTGGCCGCGGCTGGGGGCCCAGGAGGCAGGGGCACAGGTGGGGCGGCTCCAGTGGTGTCCACGGGCAGTCCCGCTCCTCCCAGATCCCAGGTGGCAGCTCTTGCTGAAGAGCATGGGGCCGTGGTTCTCATGCACAACAGACCAGTCCCAGAGGTCCGGCCCCAGCACTGAGGCCCGGGAATTGCCGGCCAACCGCCCCACCCAGAGAATGGCCACGTGGGGGCCTTGCTGGCTCCTATGCAGAGACACAGGGGAGGCCCACCGGGCACTAGGGCACTCCTCCTGTGGACAGAGTTAAGAGCATGTTGAGAAAAAGCAACTTGGAGAAAGTGGCATAAAAGGATCAGCAGTGAGAACTCCTGAGCGGCAGGCAAGGAGACGGCCTGCGCAGCCTGGAAGGGGGCTCCCAGTGCTGAACCCGTCACAGACATCCCGGCAGAGCTGGCAGACGGCATGCTGCCTCCCAGGAAGTGCCCGTTCAAATGAATCGGGGATGGATATAGTAAAACAAGAGATTTTGCCCAATATCAACTAACGGATTTTACATAAAGAGATGACAGAACATGGGAAGGGGGAAGTTTCTGTGGAGTCACACAGGACAGACACCCAGAAGTAAAGGACAGGTCTCTCCAGCACCACAGAAGGCAGGCATCTGATTCTCAGGGACACCACCCACGGCAGGTCACAGGACTGCCTGGAGGAGGGCCCCACCACGCTCCCACCTGGAAGGCTGCCCTTGGTCAGCACCCATCAGTGTGAGAGCAGACAAGGGCCATTCCCACACATGCAGGGCCTGGAGACGAGCCCCTTCTCCTTCTCAGCTCCTGAAAGATGTGCCCTGGATGCAGTCAAAGACCAGATCAGGAAATGGGACCCAGCTTCAGGAGGTGCAGAGCCACCCTGGGAAGGCAGGTGAGGTGAGTGCTCGGCAGGTGGCTGAGGGTGCAGGCAGAAGCAGGTCCGCAGGGGGGCAGGCACTGGGTGCGGGACACAGCCAGGGAAAGAAAGCGATCCCAGCACCAACGGAGGGCCTGCTGCCTCTTGAAGCTCCGCAAAAGGTGTGGCCACTCCACCAGAGGGTCGAAGAGCAACCAGGCACGCCAGATGGAGAGCCAGGACGCGGGAGGAGGAGCACAGCAGGTGTGGGACTGAACAGCCCCAACCCATGGGAAACACAGCCGCAAACCCTGACAGCTGCAGACACGGGCGTCACGGGGTGCGAGTACCCAGCACAGGTCAGGCCGAAGCTGAGGCACAGCCAGAGAGGAGTGGGGGCAGGAAGGCAGGCAGCGCGCCCACAATCCCATGGCACCAGAAGGCGGAAGGCTGGCCCGCGCCTCAAACCGGAGAACGTCTGCCTCGGCACAGGCTGTCCAGAAACGCTCCTGGGCACATCCTTGTCCTTACGAGCACGTGCTGACCACAGAGCTCCAAGGGGTTTCAACCCAAGATGACGGGGGTCAGAGCCCAGGCAGAGGGGGCACTGGCACCCCCAAAAGCATCTGGTGCTGAGACTGAACCCCAGGAATGGCCCCTCCCCCACAGCGGACAGAAGTCGGGGAGGGGAGCTGAGGGGAGGCCTGCCCAGGCTCTGAAGGGGGTCCCTGGCAGCCGAGGGGGGTGGGCCCAGGCCGGCTCCTGGGGCAGTTGTTAAAAATTCCCTTTGGGGACTCAGGCCAGAGTCATTTTTCTTTCTGAAAACTGAATAAAAAATACTTAGCTGGTACTAAAACTTTCAGGCTTTGAAAACCAGCAAAAATGACTGGTATTTCACCATCAGAAAAAGCCCTGTGAGCCCAGGCTGACAGGGGGGCAGCTGTTCCCAAGCCGGGTCCGTGGCAGGGACACCAGCGGGGGCGGCACAGGAAGCCTGAGATGGGCCAGCCACGAGCCACGGGGGGGTCCAGGGCATCGAAGCAGGGGTGTCGCAGGGGCAGGGGTGCCACCACGGCCTCAGCGTTGCCTAGGCCTGCCGGCGGTAGACATCCTCTGCCCCTGGCCCCACCCGGCTCAGGTGCCCTACACTCAGGAGGGATCCTCGGGGCAGAGAGCTGGGCATGCCTCTCCCCAGCGGCGGGCTCGCCCACCTCTCCGCTGCTTGCCGAGCTGGTTCCATGGGTGTTTCCTCAGCACGGCCGTGAGGTGGGAGAGGGCCTGGCTCCACGATGGGGTCAGGCTGAGAAGGGGGTGCACCGGCTCTCACGGTGGCTGTTTGCTCCCAAAGGGAGCTGTCTCTGCTGGCACTGAGCAGCGGTGACATGGCTGGATCTGAGCACCAAGGCTGAAGCACTGCAGGCCCCTGGGGTCAGGGGAGGCCACGCAGCTAAGGGGTGCTCCCCCAGGGTGGTAGCAGCTGACAGCCCACCGACAGCTGCCCCCTGGGACCTCTTGGTGCCCGGGTTCTGTATCTTCTGCAGGTCGGAGAGGGCAAACCGGAGCCAAACTGGCCACTGGATGCGGGGATGAGCAAGTGGTAGGGCCAATGCCCGCACTCTGCTGAGCTTTGTTTCTGAGTAGGCCCTGGAAGCTCTGTGGCCTAGGGTCAAGGTCCTCAGCTGGTCTGACCCCTGGGTCAGAGGTGCTGGCAATGGAGCCCAGGGAAGCACGTGCTTGGTGAGCAGGTCTGGAGGGAAGACATATTATGGGTGCGGCAGCCCCACAGGTGGGAGCCCAGGCCTCGGGGAGCACACGGGAGCAACTGTGGGGCGGACCATCGGGTCTGGAGATAGGAGAGGGCAAACATGGTCCCACAGTTTGGTTGCTCGGTTAGTGCCCCGCCTCTGCAAGGGGCACATCCCTGGCACGGCTGAGTACTGGGCTTTGCCGAGGCCAGGCCACAAAATCACGCTCACGTAGACAGGAAGCCCACATGAGGATGGAGCTGCTAGCATTCTCATCCGCGCTCTTCCACGTGCGAGGCCCGGCTGCGGAGCTTGGCTGGGGTCCTAGTGCCCCACAGGAAGGGCTCCGAGCCTCCCGGCAAGTGGCGACACCCCCTGGCTCTGCTCAGGCCCAAAGCTGGGCCATGTCCAGGGTTGAATTATTCGTATCTCGTAACTTCTAAACTATTTGAGTTTTACATTTTTAAATATTTAATAATTAAACATCAAATATTTATGTGATTTTATTAGCACCAGTGGGAGCCAGCTCTGCAAAGTTGGGACTGTAGGTCTGCATCCATGGGCCAGTGGCGGAGGGAGATGAGCCCTTGACTGGACCGAGGCCCTTGGCAGGCCTTCCGTAGGACACCACATGTGGAAGAGCAGGGCCACTGCCTGCCCTGGTACCTGCATCCTGCCCGCTGCTCTCGGAGGCTGCCTGCCTAACCCAGATCCAAGTGCCAGGAGAGGAGCATGGTTGTCAGCATGTGCAGGGGGCACCCGGATGGTCTGCAGATCTGTGGGCCGCACCAGCCAGGCAGCGTAAGGGCACTGGGCTCCTTGCACAACAGGCAGGGTGGGAGGCCTTCCCAAGGGGCGTGCGGAGTGCCACTGTCCACAGCTGCTGGATTCTGTGACAGGCGGACAGGAGCCTCCCGCCCACCAGCCACAGCCCTCTGCTACCCAAGCTGGTGGTTTTGCTTGGGGTGCCTGAAGCCAGGGGGCCCTGGCAACCAGGGCTCTCCATTCTGAGCCCATAGTTCCCTGCTGGGCCCGAAATTGCACGTTTTACATGACAGAGAGAGAGAGAGAGGGAGAGGGAGAGAGGGAGAGAGAGAGACACTCACCCTGGAATTACATGGAGATGAGCAGCCTGCACCCACCGCCAGGCTGCCTGGCAGACACTGCCTTGGGTAAGCACAGTGCTGGCTTTCAAATGGGGCATCTCTGTGATTAATGGCTCACTTTGGCAAACAGCCTGTCACCTTGCACAAAAATGATCTGAAAAGACACCAGCAATTAGAGCCCACCAGATTATGGGGTGGGCAAGTCCTGGTGACAGGCGGGTGCTGATGTGGCATCATATTCTCAGGAAACCTCCCTCCCTGCACCGAGAGCAGAGAGCAGTTGAAGCCTCAGGGGACGGCCGTCCCCAAGCTACTCAGGTACCAGGTGCCCACCCGCTGACTCTTCAGGTCCGGAGGATCTGCGGAGCCTGGTGGGAGGTCTCCACCTGCCCCTCGTCTGGCCTTTGGAGTGGCCCCAGCGGGAACACCCACCTGACGGATGCGGGGCAGACCCAGAGGAGGTTGGCGCCCTGCTCAGCATCACACAGCCTGGTGATGGAGAAGCTGGAATTTGGCCAGGCCACCAGAGTGGGGTGGGTCCCCCGGAGGCCATGGGCAGGGCTGCATGACTGGAGGAGCCACTCCTGAGTGGCAGGTGCTGCCTAGCTCAGGAGGGCTGGCCTTGGTGGGACGTTGGGGCCTTCCTGACCATGCCACCCCCAGGTGCCCCTCCAGGTATCTTCACAGAAGCCACTGGGCCCTGACCCTATTGTACTTACTTATCTGTTCAGTTGTTTACCACCCATTTCTTCCAAATGAAGCACCCTCCCCATGAGGGTGGGGACCTTGGCTGTAGTGCTCATGGGGTCCAGGCAGTGGGACCCAGGAAATGCACACCCACTAACTCATGTCATGTGCACTGGCTCATCTCAAGCTTTAGATCCACCTGCCAAGTATCACCACATTCATCCCCACAGACAGGGAACCGAGGACAGTCAGAAGCAAAATGCCTGGGGCATGCACTCACGCACACGCACGCACGCAGACAGTCATAGGCAATGCTCACATACATCACAAGCATGCACACGCTCACACCCACCCACCAGAGGTAGAACCATTCAGGACAGAGCAGCACCCAGTAGCTACGTGACATGACAAACCCCAGACATGGACCGACAACACCGCTGAACTCCTTTGAGCAACTGCCTGCATGTGTGCCCTGGCAGATGGCCTGCAGGGGCTGCTGGGCTGGATGGCGTGGGAGCCCTGCTCAGGTATGCCGGCAGCTGCACGGCCACCCCGAGGGGCATCTGCACAAGCCTGTGGCTCTCTGTCCACTCTGCGTGCCGATGTGTCAGTGATTTCTGACGACAGCTCATGGAAACCGATTCCCCAGAAGGCGGGCTCTCTCAGGAGAGGGAAGCCTTTTCAGAGCTCATCTTTTATTGACTGAGTCATTTTTGAGTCAATCTGTCTGCTTTCAGGAAGACAAGATTTTAAATCTTCTCTCTCTGCCTCCTTTGGAGCGTGGCAATCCCTGAAAGCCTGCTACCGCAGCCAGGCCTCAGATCTGACATGTGATGACTGCTTTAGGTAGTGGGAGATCAAGGAGGAGGACCCCAGAATCGGTTCGGTGGCTGAGCAGCCCACAGAGAAAAGGCTTGAAAGGAGGCCAGGCTGAGGGGTGGCAGACAGGCAGCAAGCCAGCCCTCCAGGGACAGGGAGGCGGCCCTAAGGGACTCTGAGGGACAAGGACGAGGCCTTCGAGGCAGAGCCATGCCTGGGGAAAACCCGCCGGAGACACCTGTGTGCAAGCGGCTTGGCTCTGCCTGTCAGAAGGGATGCAGCAGGTGCACACATGCAGGACCGGGTGGGGAGGCAGCAGCCTGCGGGTGTCCTCTCTGCGGGGAGAGGAACTCAATCAAGGTCCCTGGTGTTCCCGGTAGCTTGGGGACCAGTGTCCTTGGGCCGCGTGCCAGAGCCACACCACTAGCTATGGCACATACAACTCCATCTCACCATTCACAGCGGTGCAGCGTGGCCAGCAGTGCCAGCTCTGACAGTCTCTGCCAACACGGGGAAGAGGCTTAGATAGATGAAGGCTTTGTCTGAGGACATACAGGACGAGGTGGCGGAGCCAGGCCTGGAACCCAGCTCGGCTGAATTCTGCCATGTGGAGCAGAGTGTGACTCCCCTGGACAAGCAATGATGAGCATGGCATGGCCCCATCATTGGGGTTCAGAGGACAAGGCCACCGGTGTAGCGGCCCTGTCCTGCCTGCATTCTGCCCTGGGAAGCCCTTCTCCTTCCAGCCTTTGCTGAGCTGCGCTATCCAGCAGCCTACTGTGACCTACAGCATGTCACTCCCCACCCCTGCAGACACCATGGCAGGGCAGGAAGGGGCCAGGGCATGGCAGGGTGAGAGCAGGGTATGTACAGGGTGAGAGCAGGGCAGGGCCGGGCAGGGTGAAGGCAGGGCAGGAGAGAAGCAGCCAGGGTGTCCCTCCCATAACTGTTGGGGCTTTCAGGGCCCCCCTGGTGCCTGCCTCCCCCTCAGGGTGGCCCCTGTGCCCTGGCCCGCCCACCTCCATCCAGGGCTGGGAGTCCTGCTATGCCCGTGGACATGGGCTCTGCCTGATCCTACTCGTCCAGTCCTGACTGTCTGTCGGTCAGAGAGGAAATCAGTATTCCAGTGGATGGAGGGGCAACCAAGACAGGCCAGAATCCAGAACTATTTCCTCATTTGGCAAAAGGACTTTGCAAATGTAAGGCAGCTGAGATCACGCAGGTGGGCCCCACATGATCACCAGGGTCCCAGTCAGGGGAGGGGGTAGGTCAGCAGAGGATGAGGCAGGTCCCCAAGCCAAGGAGCACAGCTGCCTCTATGCGCTTCTAGATGCTGAAATGACAATGAAACACAGTAATATGAAACAAAAAAAAAAAACAATGAAAAGCTGGGGCTCTGAAAGATTGATAAAATGGGTGTGTCTCCAGCAAGTGACAAAGAGAAAAAGGGCCAAGGCACTAACTGCCAAAGCAGAGAAGGAACAGGGGTCTCACACAGACTCAATGGAGATTATAAAATGATAAAGAGGTTCGTCTATGCCATAACTGTGACAAGTTAGACCAATTCCTCAAACAAAACACAAACTACCAAAATTCACCAGAGAAAAAATAGCCCGATATTCCTATTGTCTTAGTCAGTCTCGGTTGCTGTAACAATCCCACAGCTAGGGTGGCTTACAAACAACAGACATTTCTCTCTCACAGTTCTGAAAGCTGGAAGTCCAAGATCGAGGT
This sequence comes from Manis javanica, assembly GCF_040802235.1. Lineage (NCBI taxonomy): Eukaryota > Metazoa > Chordata > Mammalia > Pholidota > Manidae > Manis > Manis javanica. The sequence goes on from NC_133165.1 coordinate 23,242,512, forward strand.
ATCAGAAGACTCCGTGTCTGGTAAGAGCCCGATTCTCAGTCCTGGAGACGGTCTTCTTGCTGTGTCCCCCACAGGCAGAAGGGATGAGTGAGCTCTCCCGGGTGTCTGACATGAGGGCATGGATCCTCCCAAAGGCCCCACCTCCAAGTGCCATCACTCCGGAGACTAGGGGCTGGGTGGGGTGGCTGGAGGGGGGATCGGGGAACACACACACACACACACACACACACACACACACACACACACACACACACATTCAGTCCATTCCTCTTGTAAATATTAAGAACCTTCCACAACCCAAATCTACAGGCACAGATGGCATCACAGAGAATTCTACAAACCACTGAAAGAAAAAAACACCAATTCTACACAATCTCCTCCAGGAAACAGAAGAGGAAGGTATGCTTTCCAGCTCATTCCATCCACTGTGCAGACACCAACATCAGACAAGGACAGAGCAGAAAGCTGTAGACCAGCACGGCCAAAGATACAAGAATCACTGACAAAGAGTCGGCAAGTTGAAGCCGGCAACATTACATATACAAAGAATATACCACAACCAAGGGGAACTTAGTCCAGAAATGCAAGGTGAGCTCGATACTGAAAAACTGCACAGGCGTCAGTGCCACACTGACGGTGTAAGGAAGAGCAGCGTCTGACTGCATCAATCGATGCACAACTATTTGATGCATTGAACAGCCAACACAGAGAACACTCTCGGCAAACTAAGACTGGACTGGCACAGGGTGAAAGGTACCTACAAATCGCCCACGCTGGAATCACACTGAGCCACAGAGCACTGCCCCCCAAGATAAGGCACATGGCTGGGTGCCCACACACACACCCCCACCCAGCACTGTGCTGAAGTCCTCACTGGCACTGCAAGACAAGAACATGGAATTCAAGGCACCCAGGTTATAAAGAAATCAATAAAACCATCCCCACTCACGACGACAAACTGCAAAGAGTGAGTTAACAAAATCCTTCTAGAACAAACAAGTGAGTCCAGCAAGGTTGCAGGATCCAAAACCAACACAAAGCCAGTCATATTTACATACATAAGAAAGAACAAACAGAAACAGTGGTAGCGAACACTTAAAACACCCACACCCCCAGCAGCAGTGAAGTACCGAAGTGTAATTCTAACGGGACATGCAGTGGGTGTGTGCACTGACACTCACGAAATGCTGATGGGAGAAATCAAAGACCAGCTGAATGAATGGAGGAGAGCCCTAGACTCAGCACATTAAAGACAGGATTCTCCCCACACTGGCCTATAGATTTAACGAAGTCCCATAAAAACCTCAGCAGAATTTCTGCGGATACAGACAAGCCAGTGTGAAAGGTATATGGAAAGACAGCAGAGCTAGACTTGCCCACATGGCCTTGAGAAAGTGCCAGAAGTCAGTAGACCTGTGCTGCTGACTTCAAGACTCACCACCGGGCCGCGGTCACCAGGATGGCATGGTGCCCAGACACGCAGCCGGCGGACAGAGGAGCAGAAGGAAAGCCCGCCCCAAAGGCCGCCAAATGGACGGGGGAAAGGGCGGGGGTCACACAGTGGAGGCACGGCGCTCTCCTCAGCAAACGACAGGAACACACCAGGTGGTTTGGCCTAAAGCGCATGTGGCAAAAATCAACTCAAAATGGATCCCAGATTTACATGTAAAATGAGAAAACTTTTGGTAGAAAACTGAAACATCTACCAGTGCCCTGACCTCGGGTTATGTGAAGTTCTTAGGTCTGACTTCTAAGGAAAGACAGACCACCAGGGAGCATCCGCTCTGAGAAAGATGATGTAAGAAATGCAGTACAAAGAGCACAGTCCTGTCCAAAAATGGGCAGAAACTGGAACAGAGAGTCACCCGAGAGGATGTAGGGAGGCCAAGTGCCACAAAAGGCGCCCATCTTCAGACACCAGGGACATGCGAGTGGAAACGTGGCACTCCTCACGGGGTGCTCACAGGCCGGGGCTACAGGGGTTCACAGCCCTCTGGGCAGCATGCGTTCTCACAAGCTTATCCACACAACAGGTCCACTGGCAGGACCCGCTGCCCTGAGCAAGGGCGCCCTGCCCCGTGACAGCAGCCGCCTCTCGGTGAGAGTTTCCAGCCATCTGAGGATGGGTGTCTACATGTGCCCCACCACCTCTGGAGCTTCACTTCCACTGTCAGCTCAGGTTTGGAGCCTCTGAGAGGCTTTTCAGACTGAAACCCCGGCGACCGCAGAGACCCAACGAGTACCTAAGCCGCCCATCACTCCCTTCCTACTTGCTGCCAGGCTTGAGGTGGGGAAGGGTGTCGCTGTGCTGCCCTGCAAGGCCACAGGAGAGGGCACCAGAAAGAGACACCGGCACCCCTGCTCCAGCATTGGAGGGACATTCCCCGAGCCCAGAGGCCCACGCTGGTCTCTTCCTGCCACCTGGGGGTCACCCGGCTGGTGGGAGCCAGGGCCAAAGTGGCAGCATGACTTTCCTCTGCAGGCTGGGGGAGCAGGCAGGGGCTCCCCCAGTTGTTAGAGGCAAGGTCCTCAGCTGAGTGCGGCCCCTCATCTAAGCGTTACAGCCACCTAGGCCTCAGCCAGACCAGGTGGCCACCACAAACCCTGGCTCCACCACCTTACAGGAAGCACTGAGCCACGTGAAGCCTCAGGGTCCCACGTGGGGCCTGTGGCCAGAGCTCCTTTCCCCTCACTCCGCCTGCGTCCTGCCTGGTGTGTGCTTGGGCCCGAGCCCCAGGAGGCACCACCACCAACCTGGGGCACTAGTGGGGCTCACCTGCCACTCTTCCTCCACTTGGCTCAAAGCAGGGCTGTAGCCCAAGCATGGTGCCCAGCCACCAGTCTTCCCTCTGTGCCTCCTGCACACCGACCCCACACCCAGGGTCATGCTGAGGCCGCCCGATTGCCATGGCCCTTCCCTCGCTGAAGACCTGAGGGCAGGGACCAGGGCCTGCCAAGCCCCCGAGTTCAGCGTAGGCCCTGGTGGCTGCTCACAGGTACACATGTGCTGCTCTGGGGGTCCCAGCAAGGCTCCTCCGTGTGCCCCCCAGCACCACACCTCACCTGAGGACAAGCAGGCGGAGGCCTGGGGTGGCTGCCGTGCCCGGGGACACCGGGACAGCAGGAATGCAGGCAGGCCTGTGCCAAGTTAGAGCCCATGGGTGGGTTTCGGCCATCCCACCTGCACACAGAAGGCCCAGCCTCCTCGGCGCCCACGATGCGTGGCCCTTCTCTCTAGCCCTGGCTGAACCAGGGTGGCTGAAGGGGAAGGAAGTGAGTCGCAGCCTGCAGCGGGGCAGGTGGGGAGAGGAGAGGCAGAAGGCCTGCCCTGGGGCTCAGCCCCCGCGATGTGAGCTGAGCACCCAGCCTGCCTCCAGGGAGAGCCTGGCCCACTGCCCCACTCCCACTCCCACTCCCCACTCCTCCGATCAGCTGTACCCAGTCAGGCGGACACAACTTCCATCACCTTCCACGTGCTTTTCTGACAAGATTAGATTATTTTAATATTAATGTGTTACCTAATTAAACTGCAATTAATAATCTCCCTGGCCCAGGTTGGCCTCAGAGGGGGGCCTATGATGAGCCAAGAGCCAGCTGGGAGAGGCTGAGGTTTCAGGCTTCTGCCCACCCAGCAGGCTGTGCTTTTGGGAAGGGCTGGTAAGCAACTCCTTTGTCAAACAGCCAGGAAAACCTGATGAGCTTTTCCGGCCACATGGTCAGAGTGCAGTGACTGGAGGATGGGTGGCTCCTCCACCTCCAGCTCAGGGCAGCCCCCGGTGAGTGGCACTGAATCCTGCTCTGCAGTGATTTTCCCTGGAGACGGCACCCCTGCTGCTAACCAGGCCCCCACCCCCGCCCACCCCAGCTTGGGTGCGAGCCTGGATGCACTGCTCTGCAGCCACCTCCTGGGCAGTCCTACAGGGCTCAGCTCCAAGCCCACGTCCTGTGACAGCAGACAGGAACCCTGTCGGACCCTGCAGTCTTGTCAGGGGCTGCCCACTGCATGCGGCCTGTTGCTCTGTGCTAGTCCCAGGTGCTGAGGGCAGGGGCTGCTCTGTTTCCACGCTTCTGCCCCTCAGCCCAGGCTCAGAGCAGGCCAGGCTGCCCCAGCAGCCCCTGTCCTCATGACTAACGGCCTTAGATGAGGGAGGAAGCCTGCTCAGAGGCAACATGGCAGGCTGGCTTGCAAGGCTTAGAGTGGAGGGCAGACAGTGTCACGCAGGGACACTGGCTGGTGGCTGGAAGGCCCCTAAAGCCCTGCCCTCCAGGACATGTCTTGGGGGACCCAGAGACCCTGGCCAGGGGCCCACAAGTATCAAGCCTTCTGCAATAGTGGGAGGACACAGCCTAGCAGCCTGGCCTCATGCTGTTAGAGCTCTGGGTGGTGGTGAGGGTCACTGAGTTGTGACTTTACTGACAACTCTCGAGTATTGCAAGGCAATGTAAGCCGGCCATCCGCTCAGCAACAGAAGCACCCCTGCCATCTGTCTACCAGCTGCTTGGGAGCTGCCAGTGAGGCACCTGCTGCCCAGGGGCTCCCTCCAGGAATGGGGCCGTGGCTGAGCTTGTGCCAGTGAGCGAGCAAGGCTGGGGTCAGTCAACCCAGCTCAGCCCTGTGGTGGCAGTGTATGTGCTCGTCTGTGCTGGAAGGGCCAGCCCGTCTTTCTCATCTGCCACAGGCCAGTCTTGGCAGGTTGTTCCCAGGGTCGCTCCTTGTCAGGGGCTTAGCTGCAGCCCTTTACACAGAAGGAGCCTTTCTCAGTGCACCTGGGGTTGTGGCGCTGGGCTGGGCCCAGGCTGCCTAATGAGGTCAAGGTCCCAGCCGGGCCCTCCACACGTCACCAGCCTCCCGAGGCCACAGGGTCTCGACTGTAAAGCAGAGATGGACATTCTCGTGGGAGATAGGCTAGAAGCCCCTAACGCTGATCCTGTACACAGTAGGGGCTCGATGGCTGCTCAGTGGCGCATTCTGACCTTAGTCTTTCCCTGGCTCCCATGCAGTGGTCCCCAGGACCCTCCACCCTGTGCCCTTTCTGAGACTGGGGTTCATGTACATCAAGGGATTCAGCTCTGACCCCAGCAGGATGGAGTATGACAGATTCTGACACCTCCACCTAGACTCTGCACCCCTCGACACCTGGCAGATTGCATTTGCCATGTAGTGGCTTTCCCGTGATCTCTTTGGCTGTGAATGGGGGCACAGGGTATGACATATACACCTCATACCTGACCTCTCCCATCCTGTGCTTGTCATTCACTCAGCCATGCCATTCTGCCACCCACGTGCAGCTCTGCTAACTGGCCACATCAGAGCTTCCTAACCTTTTAGCTATGGAAGACATAACGCAGGACATGCAGGTTCGACACACAGGGCAGGGGTGGTGGCTCCGTGCAACCATGCACACAAATCAATACTGACAGCAGCCACTCGTGATGCGCGGATGTGGAAAGCTCTGGTCCATCCACATCTCCTTTGAGGACACTGGATGCATTACATTCTGTCTGAAGCCATCACCAGCCTCCTGATCAATCCAAACTGTCCAGCAGCTACCAAGGCCTCTGTCCCAGTGTCCCTCCACATCTGTCCTGGGCTGGTGTTGCTCTGTGCCCCATGTCTGCCTGGCTGGTTTCTCCCTCATTTGACTAGGGTGTGTCCTCTAGTAGCCTCCAGAGAAAGGAGACATGGGAGGTAAATGTTTGCAGACCCTGGACATAGAAAATGAACTTAATTCCCCCTCCACACTTGATGGAGGGTGTGGGCGGGCCTGTATGCTGCAGGCATGTTCCCAGAGATGACGTGGCATTGCCCCGTGGCTGTTAGGCTTCCAGGGCTGCTGCTGAGGGAGAACCTAGTCTGACTTTCCGACCTTAGACAAGTGACCTGGTCTCGCCCCCTCTGCAAGTTTATAGGTCTTCTGTTTTTCCCCAACGCTCAGAATTTTCATGGTGATGCCCTGATGTGGGTGCACTTTCACCCCTTGAAGGCCCTGTGGGTGCCGGCCAGCCGGAAGAGTCGCCCCCCTCCTTGTGGGAAGCACTCCGGGTGTCCGTTCTCTCCTGTAGCTACTGGTACCAGGTGCCAGATCTCACAGGCTGCTCCTCTAACTTTCTCTTTAACCCTGTTTTCTACCTCCATGTCTTTCTATTCTACTTTTCAGATAAACTTTCTCAATTTTATGTATTTAGATTTTCACTTAATTCTTACTATTTTTGACTTCCACAAGTTCGTTTTTTTCCTCTGAAAGTTCAAAGCTCCTTGGTCTTGCTTCGCTGTGGAAAGGCCCTTCCTCAGCTGTATGAGGACACTGTGGTGCCAGCTGGGGTGTCTGCGCTGCAATGGTCTGCTCCCTCCAGGCTGCATTTTCTTGCTTCCTTACTTTGCTCTGTCCGTCCCGTCCTGTGACTGCAGAAGCCAGTTTTTGGACCTCTGTGCAGACTTTCCATGACCATTGTTCAATTCCGTCCCATTCTCCATAGATTGGAACATCCAGACATGGTAGGAAATGTGACAGCCCACTCCTGGACCCAGCTCTTTCCATCCCTGGCTGGAGCAGAGAAACTCACTGGTACCACAGGAGGCCCTGCCCAGCGTGGAGCCCCACCCAGGCCTCCTGCAGCTCCCTCTCTGACCTCTCCCGGGCCTCACGTGTCTCCTCTCTTAGCTGCCTCACTTTTCCATTCTGGCCACACAGTGCGCTAATGACTGCCCTGTGGGAAAGCAGCCTCCCTGTTACAGGTGCAGGTGGCCTTGGCTGCACAGCACACATGGTTCCTGAGGGACGGCAGAGCCATGTGTAAAAGGTAAACCACAGAGTTTCCCAAGAAAACCTAAGAGAACATCTTCATGCGTAGATGATGACTCCCTACCCAAGTTCAAATGTGAGAAAAAGTATCAAACAGAACTTAAAGAAACAAAGGTCTCCTGCTCATCAACAGTGAAAAGGCAGCCAACAGAGTGGGAGGTGTCAGAATGCATAAATCCGCCAGAAGACTTACGTCCAGAATACACAGAGAACACAGAAAAATCAGAAAAGGCCAGACTTTAAAAACAGGCAAAAACTGTGAACAGATGCCACGTAGAAGAAGACAGCTGAAGAGGTGGTAACCCACAGAAAGGAGCTCCAGTCAGGCACCAGAGGGTGTAACGCAAACCCCAGTGAGATGCCCTGCGCTTCTCTGAGGCCCGGTCAGCAGTGAGCAGATGGAAAATGCAGGCACGAGGGGCCCCCATGCTGGGGAGAACATGAACCTGACGGCCACTGAACTGGAGCGCCAGTGCCATCCCGCGGCCAGCAGCTCAGAGCCACGTGACACGCTCACCAAACACCACGGTCCCAGGCGGCCAACAGGAAGCTGATCCAGAGCCCAACGAGCAGTGTGTGTGGACTCAGGAAGACAGCGCGTGAGGCTGGAGGCCAGGAGCACAAGCAGAAAGGATGAATGTCACAGACACAACACTGATGACAAGGTCAGGCACGGGGCGTGCACGGGTGCGGATCTAGCGGCAAGTCTCACACAGGCGGGTGGTACCATGCTGGGGGTCAGGGAAGAGGTACGGCACTCGTGCTGTTCTGGCGCATGGCTTGGCTGCCAGCACAGGGAACCCACCCCTCATGCCTGCTCTTTCCTGGCCGTACACTGCTACTCACTAAAAAGTTGTCAGCATGTGCTGAGTGAGTCCTCGGGTCCCCTCATGCCCAGGGCTGTTCTGCCTCAACCTCCCCATCACAGAATCGCTGATTGCACCCCTCCTTGTGAAGTTAGTTCAGGCGGGTTTTTTCACCGAGTCAGGCCAGCAGACGGGGGCAGGCGTGCCTCTTGGTCACTGAGGACAGGACAGCCATAGACAGAGGACACACATCCGTCCTCCAGTCTCTCCATGGGGATGCTCCCAAGGCAGGGCCACCCGAGCCCTCAGTTGCTGCTGTGCTGTGTGATCGGCCTCAGCACACCTGGGCCTGCCCCGCCTACAGCCCTCACACCCCAAGTCATTCCACCGCCCACTGACACTGGCTATGTGACTGCTCCCATTCCAGGGCTGACTCTCCTCACCTAGGTCTCGAATGCAGCCCCCCGAGATGTAACAGCAGTTCTAAAGCAAAGACTCAAAGTCATGCACAGCTTCTGGTCACTCCACAGGGGCTCTAACACGGGGGCTTTCTGGGCTGTTCACTGGGGGTGGTACCCCATGTCTGCCAGCCCCTTCACCCAACAGGGTCCATGCAGATCGCATGGCAATGCTGGCAGCCTTCCTGTGATGCTCCACTTCTCTGGAGGAGATAATGGGGACCTGCTGTCTAGAGGGGTCCCAAGGCACATCAGGCCTGTGAGGGAGGGTGCGGTCAGCTCAGGGAGGGCCCTCTGCCACCCCTCACATGGCTTGGGCACTGGGGGTCCCTGTGCCGCTGCTGGCCTCCACCAGGCTGACCATCTACACTTCTAGAGCCCAGCAAAGGTTTGGCACACTAGGTGCTTAAAAAAGAGTTGCTGAACTGAGCTGATTTCTTGGACTCACACCACCTGCTAAGAAGGCCATAGGGACCTGGGTTCTTAGGGGTCACAGCAGCTTCCTGTGGGCAGCGCCATGTGGCAGAGCCGGCCACTCCTCCAGGCCAACGAGGTGGCTACAACTGCACGTGCAGCCACTGGCGTGCCAGCCAGGCCCTTCCCCCTGAAAGGAATTTCTACATAGATCTCGCAACTAAAAGTCTAAGTCTGACAAGGCAGCATAGACACTCCAACAGAAATTCAAAAAGCAAGCAGCAACTTCTAAGAACGTGCCAAGCCTTCACACCACAAAGCACTTCCCAGGCGCTTCCTGCTCTGGTTTCCAGACCCCGGCAGAGAGCAAGTAGCCTTCTTCAGGATGAGGACCCTTATGCTCCTGAAGACAGGTGGCTTGTGGGGGCACATGGCTGGGGAGTGGCTGGGCCCAGGTCTCAGCTACAGACCCCAAAGCTGCTCCCTGCCCAGTAGCTGTGATGCAGATGAGCTTGGACTCAAAGGACTGTCCACATGAGCGGGAGCAATGCCTGGCTTTACCACTGATGCTCAGCGATGAGGGCAGATACGCAGGTGTACGTGCAGAAACGCACACACTTGTACAACGCAGAGACACATGTGTACAGATATACACAGACACACATACATAACGTGTACCAGAGAAACACCATGCACACATATGCATGCATGCACACATCATGCATGCACACACACCTATTGGCCCTGGTGCTCCTGGTGTCCTGGGCCCCCTAGTCCTGACCTGTTTCTACATGTAGCACCTGCCACCTTAGCACACATCAGGTTGTGTTTCTGTTTGTCACCTGCCCCCCTACCTGAAGGTAAGGCAGGACCATATGAAAGTCACATAAACGTTTGCCGGCACATGGACAGAAAAGTTTACTGAGTCAGGATTCACTTCCATCGTTTGGAAATCAGCGCCCAGCTGGTCATAATGTGTGACATAGGAGCCGCCGTTGTCCCGCTCTCCAGGGCCAGCCTCCCCAAAGGCAGTGTACCTGGGGCACCCGGTGTCCTGGCCACAGGGAGGGGTGCCTGCGGGGTGCAGGGGGGTTCACACCACCGCAGAGGAGCGCATCCAGGGTGCTGTTGTCATTGAAGGTAAGCAGATGGGAGAGATGGGACTTTGCTAATCTGCTGCTAGATGACAGTTTTGAGGAAGAAAGGGGGAAAATGGCTATAATCTTCTGCTAAAAATGTGTCACTTGTTTGATTCATAGCTGAGAAAACTGTGAGACACTGACAAGAATCTCAAAAGGAGAAGTTCTGGCCTTCCTCTGATGTGCTGGTGTAGTTATTGACTGAACAGAAATATTTTGCTTGCCTGGGGAGTGGAGGCCACAATCAGGGAGTAGACAGCAGACGGTCACTGAGGGGCTGCCTTCTGTCCGGCTCTCCCTGCACCTGCTCTGAGTGGTGCCGGGGTCCTGTGGGGCAGGCACAGAGTGTCAGGGGACCCAGGTGCTCAAGGAGAATTGGGCACATGTTTTTGTGGAGGCACGAGAAACTGAAATCCAAAGACGGCAAGTGGCTCACCTGAAACCACTTGCAGACCCAGGGCAGAGCTGGGCCCTGGAGGGCCACGGGCCTGTGTAAATACTTGCTTGCCTGCCTGCCTCCTGGAGCCCTGGGCTCCCCGCCTTCTCCCCATGGTGTGGACTTCTGTCTGCTGCTCAATTCTGTGCCAGCTCAGACAAATGGCCATTTCCCTCTGATTGCAGCCTACTGTGCCAGTGCCCTAAATCCCTTTGAGAAGACAGCGGTGCTACCTGCTTCACCCTGTTGGTGTTTAAGTTCTACCCCTAACTTCTGGTGGCCCTGAATCTCCTGTCCTTGCTGGGCCCATCTGCATAAGAGTGTGAGGATGTGATCTTTAAAGACCTCTGGGCTTAATACTGGTAGACGTGGACAGAGGACAGGCCCCCTAGAGCCCCTGCCTGGCCTGCGGATGGACCTGCTATCCAGAGTGACTGTGCCCACCCCAGGCAAAGGAAATGGCTGTCCCGTGGCCGGGAAGGAGGGCACCTGCCACACATACTGAGAGCCCTGCTGTGAAGAGGCAGGGATGTGAGAATTAAAAAGCACAGTTAAATAGCTGCTGAGCCTTATGCATATTTATAACTCACCCGGCCTCAAAACTAAATCAATATCTCCCAGCTGAAGGGAGCACAGCTCAGGAGAAGAGTGGGGGAGCTCTGGGGGCCCCTGCTGGGTCTGAGGGACAGGGCAGGAGCCAGACCCACTAGGCGTGGGCGCACAGCTCCATGGGCCCTGCCCAGCCCTGCGTCTGCTGCCTGCCACACCCCCAGCCTGTAGGTCTGCCAATGCACAGGCCCAGGGCCAGCGCCCCTGCTGTTCAAGGGCTCGTGACCTTGGGCAGGTCCCCAGGGGCTGGCCTCACATCCTGCAGCCTCTCAGGCTGGGTGTGCCTGGTTCTTGCTGGGCACCTAGTGAGCCCACTGGGACACTCACTCCCTAAGCTAAAGTCTTGGGCACGAAGCAGGTCTGGTCTCCAAGGGATAGTGTGCTGGCCACAGGTGCAGAGTGTGAGGGGTGGGAGACACACAGAGCAGCACTGGCCAGATACCCCCAATATCTGGCACCATGGGCAGCTGGCCCACCTCATCATTCAGAGACCAAGAACCTGAGGACAGAAGGGCCAGGCAGCAGCCCAGGGCTGGCCACTGAGAGGGCAGATGGGCAGAGAGGCCCAGGGCTGGAGGCAGGGAGGCCAGCGTTCAGGGGACCCAGCTGCAGGCCCCTGGGGTCAGTCCTCAAACCATAGGCCTTTGGCCTAGAGGGAACAGGTGCTCTGAAAGCCTCATCTGCCTTTGTGCCATGCGCCTGCAGCACCCCCACCCGTCAATTTCCACTTGTCCCCTAGAGAGATGCCTCATGGGGAAGCTGGGCACTCGGGCGTTCCCTGTGTCCAAGGCACCCTGCAAAACAAACAGGTGTAGGCCAGCCGCCTCTGAGAAAGAGCTTTAGATGGCCACTCTGAGTGCACACTATGGATCAGCCCTGAAGGGCCCAGCCCCCTGCAGCAGTGGGGGGATGGGCGGAGGGGCTGCTCCTCAAACCAGCAGGTGAGAGAGGGGCCCGAGTAACTCCTGTGGGGAACTGGGCCCTTCTGGTCAAAGACCCTTGCAGCTCCAGGGGTGCTCTAGAGGGAGGACAGAGCCTGAGGGCAGGTGGGGTCCATTGGGAGCCCCCAGGAGGGCCTGTCTCACATGACCCTGGGCGTGACTGTCTCCACTAGCCTGGACCGGAGTGCCAGCGTGTGTTTATTCACAAGCCATGTGGTGCTGCGTAGGCACCAGGCACAAAGGTGAGCATGGCAGACTGTCCCGTGGCTGGCATCCCCATGCACCATCAGGATGAAGGGATAGAAAAAGGTAGTCCATGCAAATAATAGGGAGAAAAAATGCAGGATCAGCAGTACTTATATCAGACAAAATAGACTTCAAAACGAAGAAAGTCACAAGAGACAAAAAGGACATTACATAATGATAAAGGGGTTAGTCCAACCAGAGGACATAACCATTATAAATATTTAAGCACCCAACATAGGAGCACCTACATATGTAAAACAAATACTAACAGAATTTAAGATAAAAACAGATTGTAACACATCCATTTTAGGAAACTTTTAACAAACAAACAACTCACATCAACAGACAGATCAACCAGACAGAAAATAAATAAGGAAACAGAAGCACTGAACAATGTATTAGATTACATGGACTTAACAGATATCTACAGTAGAAGGAGGGACATAATAAAGATCAGAGCAGAAATAAATGAAATAAAGAATAAGACAACAGAAAAAAATCAATGAAACCAGGAGCTTGTTCTTTGAGAAAATAAACCAAATAGATAAACCCATAGCCAGACTCATCAGGAAAAAAAGAGAGCATACACACATAACAAATTATGACATAAAAAAATCAGAAACAAATAAGGAATAATCATGGATACCACATAAATATAAAGAATTATTAAGAATACTATGAAAAATCATATGCCAATAAATAGAACAACCCAGAAGAAATGGACCACTTCCTAGAAAACTACAACCTTCCAAGATTGATCAGGAAGAAACAGAAAATCTGAACAGACCAATTACCAGCAATGAAATTGATTTGGTAATCAAAAAACTCCCCAAAAATAAGAGCAAAGTACCAGATGGTTTCACAGCTGCATTCTACCAAACATTTAAAGAAGAGCTAATACCCATCCTTCCTTAAGTATTCCAAAAAGTAGAAGAGGAGGGAATACTTCCAAACTCATTCTATGAGACCAGGATCATTCTAATACCAAAACCAAAGAAATTCATAAAAAAGAAACTTACAGACCAATACCCATGATGAAAATAGATGCAAAAATCCTGAACAAAATATTAGTAAACCAAATTCAAAAATACATCAAAAGGATCATTCATCATGACCAAGTGGGATTTATTCCAGGGATGCAAAGATGGTACAATATTCATCAATCATACACCACATCAAGAAAAAGGATAAAAACCATGATCATCTCAATAGTTTCTGAAAAGCATTTGACAAAATTCAACATACATTCATGATAAAAATTTTCAACAAAATTGTTATAGAGGGTACATACGTCAACATAATAAATACCACATACAACAAACCTAACATCATATTTAATAGGGAAAAGCTAAAAGCTTTTCCTCTAATATTGGGAGAAAGACAAGAATGTCCACTCTCACCACTTTTACTCACCATAGTACTGGAAGCCCTAGCCATGGCAATCAGAAAACAGAAAGAAATAAAAGGCATCCAGATTGGTAAAGAATGATTTAAACTGTCACTATTTTCAGATGACCTGCAGATGACATAGAAAACCCTAAAGAATCCACCAGAAAACTATTAGAACTAATAACTGAATTCAGCAAGGTTGCAGAGTACAAAATCAATACACAGATATCTGTTGCACTCTTATATACTAACAACATACTTGCAGAAAGAGAAATCAAGGAAACAACTCAATCAACAATTGCATCAAAATGGATAAAATACCTAGGAATAAACCTATCAAAGGAGGTGAAAGACCTATACTCTGAAAACTACAAGACACTCATGAGAGAAATTAAAGAAGACACCAATAAAAGGAAATCTAGCCTTGCTCATGGATAAGAAGAATTAATATTGTCAAAATAGCCATCCTGCCCAAATCAATTTAAAGATTCAATGCAATCCCTATCAAAATACCAACAGCACTTTTCAGTTAGCTAGAATAGTTCTAAAATTCATATAGAACCATAAAGACCCCAAATAGTCAAATCTGTCCTGAGAAAGAAGAACAAAGCTGCTTGGATTACACTGCCCAACTTCAAGCTCTACTACAAAGCCACAGTAATCAAAAGAATTTGATACTGGTACAGAAAAGATGCATAGATCAATAGAGCAGAATAGAGAGCCCAGATATAAACCCACACACATATGGCCAATTAATAAATGATAGAGGAGCCATGGATATACAATGTGGAAATGACAGCCTCTTTAACATCTGGTGTTGGAAAAACTGGACAGCTACATGTAAGAGAATGAAACTGGATTATTGTCTAACTCCATACAGAAATGTAAACAAGAAATGGATCATTGACTTGAATGTAAGACATAAAACCACAAATCCCTTAGAAGAAAACATAGGCAAAAATCTCTTGAACATAAATAGGAGCAATTTTTTCCTCAACAAGCAATTTTTTTCCCTCCTTGTGCAAGGGAAACAAAGTCAAAAGTCAACAAGTGGGACTGCATCAGATTAAAAAAGCTTCTGTACAGCAAAGGACACCATCAGTAGAACACAAAGGCAGCCTACAGTATGGGAGAATATATTCATAATCAACTTATCTGATAAGGGTATAACATCCAAAATAGATAAATAAATCACATGCCTCAACATACAAAGAACAAATAACCCAATTAAAAAATGGGTTGAGGACCTGAACAGACACTTCTCCAAAAAATAAATATGGGTGGCCAACAGCCACAGAAAAGATGCTCCACATCACTAATCATCAGGGAAATGCAAATAAAAACCACAATTGGACATCACCTCACACCAGCAAGAATGGCCACTATTCAAAAGACAAGGAATAACAAATGTGGTTGAGGATGCAGAGATATGGGAACCCTGCTATACTCTGTTGGTGGGGATGTAAATTGGTGCAACTGCTGTGGATAGCAGTGTGGAGGTTCCTCAAAACACTAAAAGTAGAAATATTGTTCAATCAAGTAATTCCACTTCTAGGAATTTACCCAAAGAAAACAAAATCCCTGATTCAAAAGATATATGCACCCCTATATTTATAGCCACAGTATTTTCAATAGCCAAGATAAGGAAAAAAACTAAATGTCCATCAATAGATGAATGGATGAGGAAGAAGTGGGACATATACATAATGGAATATTATTCAGCCATAAAAAGAAAAGCAATCCTGCCATTTGCAGTAACATGGATGGATCTAGAGGGTATTATGCTCAGTGAAATAAGCCAGGTGGAGAAAGACAAATACCATATGATTTCACTTATTTGTGGAGTATAAAAATGGAGCAAAACAGAAGGAATAAAACAGAGATAGACACATAGACACTGAGAAGTGACTAGTGGTTTCCAAGAGGGAGGTAATTAGTGGGTGGGGTGAGGGGATGTGTATAAAGGGGCACAATAATTCACAAACACAGTACAAGTTGGTCATGGAGACAGTAGTACAGCATGGAGAATATAGTCAGTGATTCTGTAATGTCTTTCTATGTTGACAGATTATAACTATAGAGGATTTAATAAAATAGGTAATTGTTGAACCACTGTTATACATTTGAAATCAATATAATATTGATTATCAATGACAGTTCAATAAAAAAGAAAAAGTGTTGAACAAATTAATATAACTCAAGTATTTATAATTAAAAAGCAAGATTTATAATTAAAAAACAGACAAGATTATAAGTTCAATGAAGTTAAGTTGAAGAGGTGTTGGTCAAATTAATATAACTCAAGTATATTAAACAATGAAAGAGTATAAACTTCAAAAGTCTCTGTGGCCATTTCTACATGGTTTTGAGATGTGTGAAAAATACTATGTTCATTTAACTTAGTTGAGAGCAAGGCAATTCTTTTGACTGATCCTTGAAGGCTTTCTTAACGTAGTTGCTTCTCAAGGTATAAATAAAGGGCTCAAATAGGTGAAATTTAAAAAATGAGTAGTGAAACCACTTTATTAGTGATCACTTCTTCCTTTGCTGCAGGATTCATGTAGATGAAATGCATTTGCCATTTTGATGAAAACCATAAACGTGTGGGAAGAACACACTGAAAGTCCCTTTTTCTCTGTTGAACTGAAGGGAGTCTTGAAGTAGCCTTGATACAAGCACATGAGAGAACTACCCAAGTAAGAGTCATATTTAGGGCCAGCATGGCACAGATGATAATTGTTCCATGAACCAGGTATCTGAGCATGAGATTTTCACTAAGGGAAGTGCATCACAGCCAAAATGCTCAATCATGTTGGAGTCACAAAATTTTAGATTTAAATCCAGGCTAAGGGGTGGGATTATTATACATAAACCAGCCATCCAAGAACAGATGGTGAGAATCCTGCAGACTGCTGCTCATGACGGTCACATAATACAGATGTTTGCAGGCGGTCACATAGCAATCATAGGGCATGTCCACTAGCAGAAAAAATTCTATTACTTTACAAAAGGGGTTGGTAAAAAGTCTTGGATGACACAGTATTATAGGTAATGACCTTGTTATCTGTTGTAATACTATACAAATATCTGGGAATAATGGCAGATGTGGATGAGATCTCTAAGGAAGAGAAATTTTTAAAGAATAATTTACATGGGTGTTTTAAGGTGTGAATCCACAAAAAAGTGATTGTGACGATGGTTGGGTTTCCAGTGACACTCAGTGTGTAGGGAGAAATAGATAAAAATCACAACCTGAAGCTCAGGGTCATCTGTCAGTCCCAGCAGAATGAATGTGGTTACTGTATCGTTTCTCATCACTGACTTCTGACTTCTCTCCAATCTGTACGTGATAGACAATATAGATTTTCTAATAGATTATGGATTATTTCAACTGTTCTAAAATTTAATGTATTCAAACACTTCTAGTCATTATGTGTATAATATTATGTATATTTAGATTTTATGTTTATCCGGTACTTAGAATTTTACCATGTAACTAAGTAGATTGCTGAGGAGGTGTCATTTTGTGGCAGTTAAAATGTCTATTGGCTCTCAAGAATTATTCCTCTTCAGAAAGAAAATCACAAAATTTTACCCTTGATTTCATTTCTTTTCTTGGCATTTTGGGTCATTTCAAAAAACTCTGCTAACACGACTTGGGTTTGTTGCACAGATTCTAAAGCAAATATTGAGTCTATGCCAAAAGATTTTGTTGGTCTCCTTTTAGGTCACATGTGCTTGATTCTTTTTTTTTTTTTTAGGCTCTCCCCTACCCCAAGTCCGCCCCACAAACCTCATTACAGTCACTGTCCATCAGCATAGTAAGATGTTGTAGAATCACTACTTGTCTTCTCTGTGTTGCACAGCCCTCCCCTTTCCCCCACCCCCCACATTATACATGCTAATCATAATACCCCCTTTCTTCTTCCCTGCCCTTATCCCTCCCTACCCTCCCATTCTCCCCAGTCTCTTTCCCTGTGGTAACTGTTAGTCCATTCTTGGGTTCTGTGATTCAGCTGCTGTTTTGTTCCTTCAGTTTTTCTTTTGTTCTTATATTCCACAGATGAGTGAAATCATTTGGTATTTCTCTTTCTCCGCTTGGCTTATTTCACTGAGCATAATACTCTCCAGCTCCATCCATGTTGCTGCAAATGGTAGGATTTGTTTTCTTCTTATAGCTGAATAATGTTCCATTGTGTATATGTACCACATCTTCTTTATCCATTCATCTACTGATAGACACTTAGGTTGCTTCCATTTCTTGGCTATTGTAAATAGTGCTGTGATAAACATAGGGGTGCATCTGTCTTTTTCAAACTGGAGTGCTGCATCCTTAGGGTAAATTCCTAGAAGTGGAATTCCTGGGTCAAATGGTAAGTCTATTTTGAGCATTTTGAGGAACCTTCATACTGCTTTCCACAATGGTTGAACTAATTTACATTCCCACCAGCAGTGTAGGAGGGTTCCCCATTCTCCACAACCTCACCAACATTTGTTTTTGTTTGTCTTTTGGATGGTAGCTATCCTTCCTGGTGTGAGGTGATATCTCATTGTGGTTTTAATTTGCATTTCTCTGATAACTAGCGATGTGGAACATCTTTTCATGTGTCTATTGGCCATCTGAACTTCTTCTTTGGAGAACTGTCTGTTCAGCTCCTCTGCCCACTTTTTCATTGGATTATTTGCTTTTTGTTTGTTGAGGTGCATGAGCTCTTTATATATTTTGGATGTCAACCCTTTATCAGATATGTCATTTATGAATATATTCTCCCATACTGTAGGATGCCTTTTTGTTCTATTGATGGTGTCCTTTGCTGCACAGAAGCTTTTCAGCTTGATATAGTCCCACTTGTTCATTTTTGCTTTTGTTTTCTTTGCCTGGGGAGATATGTTCATGAAGAAGTCACTAATTCTAATGTTTATGTCCAAGAGATTTTTGCCTATGTTTTTTTCTAAGAGTTTTATGTTTTCATGACTTACATTCAGGTCTTTGATCCATTTTAAATTTACTTTTGTGTATGGGGTTAGACAGTGATCCAGTTTCATTCTCTTACATGTAGCTGTCCAGTTTTGCCAGCACCATCTGTTGAAGAGACTGTAATTTCCCCATTGTATGTCCATGGTTCCTTTATCGTATATTAATTAATGATATATGTTTGGGTTAATGTTTGGAGTCTCTAATCTGTTCCACTGGTCTGTGGCTCTGTTCTTGTGCCAGTACCAAATTGTCTTGATTACTATGGCTTTGTAGTAGAGCTTGAAGTTGGGGAGTAAGATCCCCCCCCCACTTTATTCTTCTTTCTCAGGATTGCTTTGGCTATTCAGGGTCTTTGGTGTTTCCATATGAATTTTTGAACTATTTGTTCCAGATTGGTGAAGAATGTTGTTGGTAATTTGATAGGGATTGCATCAAATCTGTATATTGCTTTGGGCAGTATGGCCATTTTGACTATGTTAATTCTTCCTAGTCAAGAGCATGGGATGAGTTTCCATTTGTTAGTGTCCTCTTTAATTTCTCTTAAGAGTGTCTTACAGTTTTCATGGTATAAGTCTTTCACTTCCTTGGTGAGGTTTATTCCTAGGTATTTTATTCTTTTTGATGCAATTGTGAATGAAATTGTTTTCCTGATTTCCCTTTCTATTGGCTCATTGTTAGTGTATAGGAAAGCCACAGATTTCTGTGTGTTAATTTTGTATCCTGCAACTTTGCTGTATTCTGACATCAGTTCTAGTAGTTTTGGAGAGGAGTCTTTAGGGTTTTTTATGTACAATATCATATCATCTGCAAATAGTGACAGTTTAACAACTTCTTTACCAATCTGGATTCCTTGTATTTCTTTGTTTTGTCTGATTGCCATGGCTAGGACCTCCAGTACCACGTTGAATAACAGTGGGGAGAGTGGGCATCCCCGTCTTCTTCCCGATCTCAGAGGAAAAGCTTTCAGCTTCTCGCTGTTCAATATGATGTTGGCTGTGGGTTTATCATATATGGCCTTTATTATGTTGAGGTACTTTCCCTATATACCCATTTTGCTGAGAGTTTTTATCATGAATGGATGTTGAATTTTGTCAAATGCTTTTTCAGCATCTATGGAGATGATCATGTGGTTCTTGTCCTTCTTTTTGTTGATGTGGTGGATGATGTTGATGGATTTTTAAATGTTGTACCATCCTTGCATCCCTGGGATGAATCCCACTTGGTCATGGTGTATGGTCCTTTTGATATATTTTGAATTCAGTTTGCTAATATTTTACTGAGTAGTTTTGCATCTATGTTCATCAGGGATATTTTTCTGTAGTTTTCTTTTTTGGTGGGGTCTTTGCCTGGTTTTGATATTAGGGTGATGTTGGCTTCATAGAATGAGTTTGAGAGTATTCCCTCCTCTTCTATTTTTTGGAAAACTTTAAGAATGGGTATTATGTCTTCTCTGTGTGTCTGATAAAATTCCGAGGTAAATCCGTCCAGCCCCGGGGTTTTGTTCTTGGGTAGTTTTTTGATTACTGTTTCAATTTCTTTGCTGGAAATTGGTTTGTTTAGATTTTGTGTTTCTTCCTTGGTGAGTCTTGGAAGGTTGTATTTTTCTAGGAAGTTGTCCATTTCTTCTAGATTTTCTAGCTTCTTAGCATATAGGTTTCCAGAGTAGTTTCTAATAATTCTTTGTATTTCTGTTGGGTTCATCGTGATGTTTCCTTTCTCATTTCTAATTCTGTTGATGTGTGTTGATTCTCTTTTTCTCTTAATAAGTCTGGCTAGAGGCTTATCTATTTTGTTTATTTTCTCAAAGAAACAGCTCTTAGTTTCATTGATTTTTTCTATTGTTTTATTCTTCTCAATTTTGTTTATTTCTTCTCTGATCTTTATTACACTCCTCCTTCTGCTGACTTTCGGCCTCATTTGTTCTTCTTTTTCCAATTTTGTTAATTGTGATGTTAGACTATTCATTTGGGTTTGTTCTTCCTTCTTTAAATATGCCTGGATTGCTATATACTTTCCTCTTAAGACTGCTTTCGCTGCGTCTTGGGGCTTTGTGTTGTTGTTGTCATTTATTTCCATATATTGCTGGATCTCCATTTTAATTTGGTCATTGATCCATTGACTATTTAGAAGTGTGTTGTTAAGCCTCCATGTATTTGTGAGCCTTTTTGCTTTCTTTGTACAATTTATTTCTAGTTTTATACCTTTGCGGCCTGAAAAGTTGATTGGTAGAATTTCAATATTTTGGAATTTACTGAGGCTCTTTTTGTGGTCTAGTATGTGGTCTATTCTGGAGAATGTTCCATGTGCACTTGAGAAGAATGTGTATACTGTTGCTTTTGGGTGTAGAGTTCTATAGATGTCTATTAGGTCCATCTGTTCTAGTGTGTTGTTCAGTGCCCCTGTGTCCTTACTTATTTTCTGTCTGGTGGATCTGTCCTTTGGAGTGAATGGTGTGCTGAAGTCTCCTAAAATGAATGCATTGCAGTCTATTTCCTCTTTTAGTTCTATTAGTATTTGTTTCACATATGCTGGTGCTCCTGTGTTGGGTGCCTAGATACTTATAATGGTTGTATCCTCTTGTTGGACTGAGCCCTTTATCATTATGTAATGTCCTTCTTTATTTCTTGTGACTTTCTTTGTTTTGAAGTCTATTTTGTCTGATACTAGTACTGCAACACCTGCTTTTTTCTCCCTATTGTTTGCATGAAACATCTTTTTCCATCCCTTGACTTTTAGTCTGTGCATGTCTTTGGGTTTGAGATGAGTCTCTTGTAAGCAGCAATTAGATGGGTCTTGTTTTTTTATCCATTCAGTGACTCTATAACTTTTGATTGGTGCATTCAGTCCATTTACGTTTAGGGTGATTATCGATAGGTATGTACTTATTGCCATTTCAGGCTTTAGATTCGTGGTTACCAAAGGTTCCAGGTTACTTTCCTTACTATTTAATAGTCTAACTTAACTCACTTAGTATGCTGTTACAAACACAATCTAAAGGTTCTTTTCTATTTCTCCTCCTTTTTCTTCCTCCTTCATTCTTTATATATTAGGTATCAAATTCTGTACTTTTTGTCTATCCTTTGATTGACTTTGGGGATAGTCAATTTAGTTTTGCATTTGCCTCACAATCAGCTGCTCCACCCTCCCTACCATGGTTTTACTACCTCTGGTGACAGCTAACCAACCCTAGGAACACTTGCATCTATAGTAGTCCCTCCAAAATAGACTGCAGAGATGGTTTGTAGGAGGTAAACTCGCTCAACTTTTGCTTATCTGGAAATTGTTTAATCCCTCCTTCAAATTTAAATGATAATCTTGCTGGATACAGTAATCTTGGTTCCAGGCCCTTCTCCTTCATGGCATTAAATACATCATGCCGCTCCCTCTGGCCTGTAAGGTTTCTGCTGAGAAGTCTGATGTTAGCCTGATGGGCTTTCCTTTGTATGTGATCTTATTTCTGCCTCTAGATGCTTTTAACAGTCTGTCCTTATCCTTGATCTTTCCCATTTTAATTACTATGTGTCTTGGTGTTGTCTTCCTTGGGTCCCTTGTGTTGGGAGATCTGTGGATCTCCATGGCCTGAGAGACTATCTCCTTCCCCAGATTTGGGATGTTTTCAGCAACTACCTCCTCAAAGACACTTTCTATCCCTTTCTCTCTCTCTTCTTCTTCTGGTATCCCTATAATGTGATTATTGTTCCATTTGGATTGGTCACACAGTTCTCTTAATATTCTTTCATTTTTAGAGATCCTTTTTTCTCTCTGTGCCTCAGCTTCTTTGTATTCCTCTTCTCTAGTTTCTATTTCATTTATTGTCTCCTCCACTGTATCCAACCTGCTTTTAATACCCTCCATCGTGTTCTTCAACAATCGGATCTCTGACCTGAATTCATTCCTGAGTTCTTGGATGTCTTTCTGTACCTCCACTAGGATGTTGATGATTTTTATTTTGAACTCCCTTTCAGGAAGAGTCATGAAGTCCATATCATTTAAATCTTTCTCGGGTGTTGTATTAGTAACTTTCCTCTGGACAAGGTTCCTTTGGCGTTTCATGTTCTAGTGTCCAGAAGCTCTATTCTGGAGTTGCTCAGCCCCTGAAGCAGTTTTGGGGGTGGCAGGGCAGCAGTACTGGTGCCTGCAGGGAGGAAAGAGCTGTTCCCTACCTCCCAGCTGCTGTGCCTGTCTCCACTGCCTGAGCCAGTGGGTGGGTCACACAGGTATAAGTTTTTGTCCCAGAGCAGCCAGATATGGATCCCTGCTTTCCACAAGCAGCCAGAATCCTAATCTCCTGAGTGTATTAACTTTCCAACCCAGTAGTCATGTGAGTCTCATGAAAGCACCATGAAATGTAGGTTTGTGCTCCCAGAGCAGATCTCTGGAGCTAGGTATTCAGCAGTCCCAAGCCTTCCACTCCCTCCCTGCTCCATTTCTCTTCCTCCCACCAGTGAGCTGGGGTGGGGGAGGGGCTCGGGTTCCATGGAGCCACAGCTCTGGAATGTAACCCCATTCGCTGAGGTCTGCTCTTTTCTCCAGGTGTGTGCAGTCTGATGCTGTCCTCTTTCCTGTTGCTCTGTCAGGATTAGTTGCACCAATTAAATTTTCTAATTGTATCCCGTTTTAGGCAGAAGCCTCTGTCTCTCCTCTCACACTGCCATCTTTAATCCATCTGCTTGATTCTTATGAACAATGCTAAGTCCTGCTGGTGACTCCCACCCCTGCTAAACCCTTTACCTATTTTTTTTCCTGAATATGTGCATTATCTTTACTGAGTGTTTGTGCTACCTTTACTGCTGACAAGTGATGACTGCCTACTCTTTCCCCCTCCATCTTCCAGCCGATTAATTATTTTATCTTGATGTTACACCAGTAGGAACTCAAATGTTTCTAATATACAAAATCAGTATTTCAAATTTTGAGGCCCTGATATCAGTTAATAGAACATATTTCCCCTTTGTACTTAGTTTATTTGTTTTATGAGTGGATTCACTTATTGTTTAACTTAATGTGTTCTCTTCCTACTGAGGTTAGGGCAGAATTGATTGTGACTATTTAGTTCACATTATTCCTAATATAGAGAAAAATCACTAACTGAGGATCACAGCTTACTCAAAAGTTAGAATCCTCTTAAGAAATTTTGTCAGTCATTCAGGAACTGTCAAGTATTAATATTAAATTGAGATACACCAAGGTTATTTACGTATGTGTGCAATTACATTAAATGCTTTTTTGCTTCTCACTAATGTTCTTTCCATCTTTTCTCCTAATCTCTCATGTAATTGTACATCACCATGAAATATCTCTCAATTTTCACACTAGCATTTGATAATGAATTTGAGCATTATTCAATCTCAAATTATGCCTCTCTCTATGAATATTACAACTTATTTTATAATATAATAGATTGGCGCTAAAGTGTAATTAACTGATTTCTATTTATTCTATCTTTCAAAAACTGTTCAAGATGAACACAAGAATCTGAGTCACTTGAGTCATTATGTTATTCATTTTGGGGTGGGAGGAAGAATGCAAGGGCATGCTGGTATACTTCTATATATCCAGAGACACTTTTTTTCCTTGAAAGTTAACATCCAGTTTATTATTTTATGATTCAAAGTTCCAGATTACTCTGCAGCATCAGCCTTGTAGGTTTTGGAGGGAAGGGGCAGAGATGTAAAACCCTCTCCAAGTTCTGTGTGTGGAACAAAAGTGGGAAACAGGAGGTGTTGGCATTCCCTGCCCTGGTACAAGAGTCCCATGGTTCCCAGGTGGAAGCACAAACCCTCAGGCTGACAATGAAATCCATTATCAATTCCTCTGGCTAAAGACAGTTTATTTTTAAATGAGACTGAATATCTATCCAAAATTACTGATTATTTCTTACATTAAGATAGATATGCATTTGTTTCATATCTTATACATAAAAACCTCCCAGGTAATGACATTTATATGCACAAAAGAGGTTCATTTAAAAAATGACATTCCATAATTATATCTGAAGTACATTAAAATGAATAAACTATAACTGAAATTGTTTTCTTTTGTGAGGAAAGTATAACCTAGACCTTACAATCAAAGAGATAAACTTTATTATACTTATTGTTCTGGTAGTAAATCAGAGCTTCTGTTGGTTGTTTAAACCAAGCAATTTGACACTGCAATGTAAAAAATGATAGTTTTATAAAAGTACTATGTCTTCACATTCACTGACATGTCTGGGTGGGCCTAGAGATCCATTTGTTTACTATGTCCGACAACCTGGACAGACATGCCTATGATGGACTTAGTGCTGTTATAAGCCTCCAAATACTTTCTTTCTGTCTCCATCACTGAAATAAATTACACTATAGGCTGAGAAACTCTCCCCACTGGTGGAAGAGATGAATTTTAAATCATCAGTCAAATGTGACTTTTCTTTTAATTTTCAGAAAATGCCACTAAGTGAAAAAAACTAATGGTACATGGTGACCTAGAATCTGGAGTCATTCATTAATTTTCTGAGTATGAAGTTGGCAGGAACACAAGTAACACAGCTTCCTTGGGGACTGTGTCCTTGGAGATAGGAGGATGTTACAGCCTCATTTGACATGAGTCAGGAGGACAACTGTGTCAGTTAAATTACATAGTTCAAATTTTTTTAACTTTCCCATTTAGTAAGACATTTGGTAGATTGTAATTCTTTATCATATGAATTATTTATTATCATTTGGCAATTTTAATCATATAAGCAAAAGGAAAAGTTTATAAATTACTTAAGGCTACTGCTTACATTATAGACTTTATCCTTGCATATTTTTATTTCCCCAAATACACTAGCTATATTATAAATATTAATCACCAAAGCATAAAAATTTGCAGTGGTGTCTTATAATTGTATAAAAATATCTGCTTTTATGGTTGCACAGCCAAATTAATGTGCTTAATGCCCCTGAATTTACACTTCAGTATGGTTAAAATGGTAAATTTTATGTTATGTATATTTCACCACAATAAAAGAACATGCTTTTGTATATGTAAACATAATCTCATTTATGATATAATATTAATTTGTTTTTACCGATTATTCAGTATTAACAACATTGGCTGTATGAATATTTTGGTAATTTTAAACCAATGCCTGACAATGTTCTTTATTTAGTAGTTGTCAACCCATTCTATCTATTGCATACAAATATTTGTGAGAATAATTGCTAGAAATTAAATTTGTAGATAAAAATGTGATTTCATCTGTAAAAATTGGTATAATGTTATGAGACATAAGATTATTTTATGTCAATCACTTGCCAATTTAATGAGACTTTAGTGCACATAATTTTTATTTTATTTTATGCCTATTTATATCTTCTTCTTTCAACTAGGTTATATATGTATTTTAAAATTATAGTGTCTTTCCAAGGGTCAATGTTGATTGCTGGCATACAGTTCATGGTTACATACAGACAAATGTCTCAAATTATTTTTTGCTTTTTAATTTTTAACAGCATTACTGATATGATTGACATACAATAAGCTGTGCATATTTAAAGTCCAAAATCTGTTAAGTTTTGACATCTGTATACTCCCCAAAGAATCACAATGACAATAATAAACATGTTCATCATTCCCCAACGTTCCCTTGTATCCCATTTTAAATCCCGCCTTCCTGTCCATTCACACTGCTGTATCCCAAACAACTCCTCATCTGTTCTCTGTCCTTAGAGATTAGTTTGCATCTTGTAGCATTTTACATGAAAGGGATTAGGCAGAGGGTACTCATTTTTCACCTAACTTATTTCACATAGCATAATTTTTTGAGATTCATTCATGTTATTATGTGTATCTATATTTCATTCCTTTCATTTCTGAGAAATACTCCATTGTGGGGCATTTGCTTACTATTCCCTTACTAGGAGATATTTTCTCATTTCAATTTTAAGGCACATAACATATAAAGCACCTATGAACATTTATGCAAAAATCTCTGTAATGACATATACTTTCATTTCAGTTGTGGAAACACATAGGAGTAGAATGGCTGGGTCATGTGGAAAGTGTATATTTAACTTTTAAAGAAACTATGGAAGAGTTTTCCAAAGCAGTCATATGATTTTACATTCCCACCATCAATATGGGAGTATTTAAATCAGTCAGTCTCCTTGGCATGCTCAATCTTTATTCTTTTACACATTCTAATAGGTGTGTAGTGGTGTCTCATTGTGATTTTAACTTTTGTATGCATAGTAGCTAATAATGTTGAACAGCTTTTAGTGCGTTTAGTTGCCATCTGTATATCTTCCTTGGTGAAGTGTCTGTTTAAGTCATATGCCTCTTTTTTAATTGGGTTATGTGTTTGGTTTTTGAGTTTTTAGTGTGCTTTTTGTAAGGCTGAGGCACCGGAGGGAGGAAAGTGAGGACAGGGCAAATGGAACAAAAACAGCACCAAATAACTCTGTGCCATATAAGGAAGGAACAAACAGCTCCTCCTGGATTTCAGTCCCATGACGCGCTGACAAACACCAGATGCAGACCCCCTCCATCCGGACAGAGGAGACCTCTGGCTGTCCATCACCTGACCCTAAGCCAATAAAAATTCCCCACATACCCCTGGCATGGCCCACTTCCCCCTCCCCTCCCTGTGCTTATAAAAATTTCCCGCCTATCTGGTTATGCATGACTTCCCCAGCCTGCGTCCCTGCAGACTGGTGAACCTCGCCCTGGAATTGCCCTCAAATAAACTGCCTGGCCCTTTGTTGCCTCTCATTGCCTGCTTATTTTGGTTAGAATTTATCTTACATTTGGTGCCAAAACCTGGGAAGGAGCATGAGTGTGGGGCCCCAACCGGCCACCAGTGGCCCTGCCTCCTCCTTCCCCGACCCGGGACCTCAGCCTGCTCTACGCTGCATGAACTATTTTCTGGTGAGTCCCTCAGTTTTCCCCGGTCTGTTTCCCTTCCTAGCACTTTTTCACCTGGTCCATTAGAAATCATAGACACGTCCAGGTTGGGGCATCCAACCCCTTGGGCATCCAGCTGACTCTCTGGGGGCATCCGGCCCTGCGATGTGGGAGACGTCCCTCACCCAGGCTCCCAGGATGTCTCCCCTGACTTGGCACACTTGGGACGCTGGGTGCTCCTCTCAGCGGGATTAGTTGGGGAGGTGACGCAGACATGGGGAACCCCCCTCAAAAGCAAAGGCTCAGACCCCGTTGCAGTGTCTCATTTCTAATTTGGCTACTCTATATTTGTCCCGGGAAGTTCGCAAATGGAACCTGATCTTCCTTTGCTCTCAGGCCTGGCCTCAGTATCCCTTGGACAACCAATCTTGCTGGCCCCCTGAGGGAACTTTCGATTTTGGCCTCCTCACTGATTTGACTAATTACTGCCACTAGAGCAGAAAGTGGAGTGAAATCCCATATGTGCAAGCCTTTTGGACTTTGTGCATCCGCCCAGATCTATGTGTTAAGTGTACTCCTTCCCAAGGTTTGTTAGCCCAGGCCTCTGCCCAGGACCACTGATCTCTACCCCTCCTATTACTGGGAGGCTCTTCTCTGACGGACTTGGTGGAGGATCTTGGCTACCCCCATTCCTGCTCCTCCAGGCCGACCGTGAGGGCCAGCTCCCTTCTTCAATGTTCATGTCCTCACCCCTCCTCCTCTCTCTCTCTCTCTCTCCACCATTTTGTTCCCCTTCTCTTCCAGTCTCTCCACGACCTTGTTCTCCTTCTTTTCTGGTCTCTCCACCATCTTGTTCCCCTTCTCTTCTGATCTCTCCACCATCTTGTTCCCCTTCTCTTCTGGTTGCTGCCATCTTGCTCCACAGGTGCCAACTCCACTTCAGAAAAAATGGATAAAACTCTCCCATATCCTGGTCCCCCACCTTCAAGTTCCACATCGATTCCCAGGTTGTATCCCTCATTGCCAGTGTCACCTCCTCTGTCCCCTCCTTCAAACCTGCAGCCATCCTACTCACTGCAGCTGGCACCAAAATGGTCTAGCCCTCCTGTAACCCACTCTAAGTCACAGTCGTCTCGGGCTCATGTGATGGATCCTCTGAGGGAGGTGGCAGGGGCTGAAGGGGTAGTGCAGGTTCATGTTCTCTTTTCCCTGGCAGACTTGTCCCAAGTGGAACAGCAATTGGGGTCGTGTTCCTCCAACTCCATAATGTTTGCTAAACAGTTTAAATATCTCACTTGGGCTTACAAGCTCACCTGGCATGATGTACATGTATATGTACAAGAATATGACTACGTCATGGCGGCGGCACAGCACTGTGCCAATGAGGCCCATACTGCAGATGAATGGGAACCTATGGACTGTTCCTCTACAGGAACCCCTGTGGGATTATAATTCTCCCAAGGGTGAGGCGTGCCGGGATCACGTGGTTTGCTACTTGTTAGCAGGTATGAACTCAACCACCCAAAAGGCCATCAATTATGATAAGCTTAGAGAAATTACCCAGAGGCCTGATGAAAACCTGTCAGAATTCCTCAAGCGCCTCAAGGAAACCCTAGAGGCTTTTACTAAAATTGACCCGGCCTCAGCATTGGGTTCCTCTCTCCTTGCCATGCATTTTATAACTCAATCGGCCCCTGACATCAGATGCAAGCTTAAAAAGGCTGAGGATCATTTCCAGACCCCTCTAGGAGACCTGGTAGATATGGCATTTAAGGTTTTTTATGCTCGAGAGGACAAGAGCGAGAATAGGTCAGCTGCCTGAATGGCGGAACAGACTCATGCCATAACAGCTGCTCTGTTACCAGCTTGTGGGAATCATCAGGGTGTCTCTGAAGATCGACTCGAACCTGTGGGCCCTTGCTTTTGGTGCAGCAAACAAGGGCACTGTGCACAGAAGTGCCCCAACCAACCACGCAGACCGACCAAACCATGCCCCAGCTGCGGTAAGTGAGGTCATTGGAAAGTAGATTGTCCACTAGATGGTGGTCCTCCTCTGGTGGCAGAGCCCCATGGGGGGGCAGATGCCCTCAAAAGACTACCCTTCAGACCTGTTGGGCACCCTCGAAGATTGAAGATGCCTGGACTCCGACACCCCAATCACCCTCACCGAGCCCAGAGCCAAGCTGTGGGTAGTGGGGTGGATCGAGGCCTTCCCCACCTACTGAGAATACTGAGAGGTGCTGGTGGAACACATTGTTCCTCGTTTCAGACTCCCCACTTCACTCCAATCTGATAACGGACCTGCCTTCATCTCTCAGGTCACTCAGCTAACAGCCGAGGCTCTCAATATCATCTGGAACCTTCATATACCCTATCAACCCCAATCATCAGGTAAGGTTGAAAGGGCTAACGGTCTCCTAAAGGACCAACTAACTAAGCTGTCTCTGGAGGTAAAGCTCTTGTGGCCCGATGTTCTCCCCATCACTCTTGCTCAACTGCATGCTGCCCCCAGGGACCAGCTGCACTAAGCGCATTTGAGCTAATGTATGGCAGGCCCTTCTTACTGAGCACAGGCCTGCCTGCTACCTCTCCTCCTTTGGCCTGCTACCTCCCTTACTTTTCACTGTTGAGACATCTTCTCAGGGAACATGCAGACCAGCTCCTACCCCAAACTACATCATCCAACAACCCAGGAGATGCAGTGATCCTTCACCCAGGGGATGAGGTACTTCCAAGAGAACTCCAGCCAAAATCTCTCCAACCCCGCTGGACAGGGCCTTATATGGTAATCCTCACTATGCCCTCAGCAGCCAAGTACATGGGCATTCTTCCTGGTTTCACCTTTCCAGGCTCAAATGGGAGCCCAGACACAATGATTGGGTGTCTTATGAGGTCGGTCCTCTTAAGCTGCAGGTTAGTTGTGTCAAGTGCAACCAGCCAGATGAATAGCCCGGTGGTCTCCAGGCAGAGCTACTCTGCATGGAAGTTTAAGCTCCAACTAGCTCTTCCTCACAGAACTCCAAGAAGTAGGCCCCAAGTTGCCCACATGTGGGTTGTCAGGCACCAGTTCAAATACTGGTACACACAGACATCTTAAACACTTTCTCAAACCCAATGCTGTGCTTTCTGTATAACGAAACCTCTCATACATGTACTTTCCAGTCCAACATGTATGGGGGATGTCATCCTGAATTAGACACATGCAGAGTTCATGCAGTAGGAGATACAACAAGAGGAGTCTCTGTCAACATGTTCACCAGAATACAAGATAGGCTATACATTACCATTAGTGACCCATGGGATCAACACTGGGAGAAAGGTGTACAGGGCAAGCTATACAGTAGTTACCAAGCCCAGCCATGGGACACAGTATACATCAAGAGGGCTGTCTTCCTACCCGTACTAGTAGGAGTAAGTCTGGTCACCACAGTAGCTGCAGCTGCCACAGGAGCAGGAGCATTAGGCCATAGCCTAATCAGCTCTCAAGGTCTCGCAAGTCAACTGGCAGCATTAGATGATAGAGTGAGCCTGACCCTGGGAGAAACCTCAACCTCTCTTATTTTCCTCCAGCAGCAGCTTACCTCCCTTGCCCAAGTCACCCTTCAAAATAGGCGGGCTTTAGATCTGCTTACGGCAGAAAAGGGCAGAACCTGTATTTTCCTACAAGAAGAATGCTGTTACTATGTCAATGAATCTGGGACCGTAGAACAAAGCATTAAAAAATTACAAGAACTACAAAAAGACCTCCACAAAACATGAGTACCTGAAGGCAGCCCATATGGGTGGCTTCAGTCCCCCATGACGGTCTGGCTAATGCCTCTACTGGGCCCCTTAATAACAGCTTGTGGTTTACTCTTAATTGCCCCTTGTGCCTTCAAGTTCCTCCAACAGAAGCTAACTGAGATGACCCGGGTGGCCACTAATCAGATGTTTGCTCCATCGTTATGCACTTCTCCCCACTAAACCCTCTCCTTTGGCCTAATACCAGCCTGAACCCACCCCCCCAATGCCCCTTGTCAGCCAGAAGTAGCCAGACCAAGTCATGGCCCATTATGACCAAAAGGCTGGAATGTAAGGCTGGAGGCACCGGAGGGAGGAAAGTGAAGACAGTGCAATTGGAACAAAGACAGCACCAAATAGCTCTGTGCCATATAAGGAACGAATGAACAGCTCTTCCTGGATTTCAGTCCCATGATGTGCCGACAAACCCCGGATGCAGAATCCCTCCATCTGGAAGGTAGAGACCTCTGGCTGTCCATCACCTGACCCTGAGCTAATAAAAATTCCCCACATACCCCTGGCATGGCTCACTTCCCCCTCCCCTCCCTGTGCTTATAAAAACTCCCTGCCTATCTGGTTATGCATGACTTCCCCAGCCTGCATCCCTGCAGACTGGTGAACCTTGCCTGGGAATTGCACTCAAATAAACTGCCTGGCCCTTTGTTGCCTCTTGTCATCTGCTTATTTCAGTTAGAATTTATCTTATACTTTTTACAGTCTGAATTAAGTCCTTTTTCAGATACGTGATTCATAAATATTTTCCCACAGTTGTGGCTTATCTTACACTCTTAATCATATCTTTTTGAGAGCAGAATTTCTTAATTTCAATGAATGACATTTCCATATTTTTTAAACATTAGCATGCTTTTTTGTTGAGTCTGACAAATCTTTGCCTAATCCCAAAATAATGCTGTTTTACGTTTTTTTCTAGAAATGTTATAATTAAAAAAAGTATTTATGGCTCTCCAATTCTACCAGTGCCATTTGTAGAAAAGACTAGTATTTCTCCAATGGTTTTGCATCTCTACCAAAAATCAGTTGACCATAAATGTAAGAGTTTACTTATAGAGTTTCAATTCTTTTCCACTGACATATTTCTCTATCTTTATACTAATATCACTCTATTTGATTATATAAGTTTTATGATAAGTGTTAAAATAAAAAGGTAAGTACTATGAAATTGCCTTTTTTGCAGAATTGAATTGATTATTCTAGTACTATTGAATTTCCATATGACTTTTATAATCATCAATTTATACAAAATTTCAGCTTGAATTTTGATTAAGATGGAATTGAACGTGTAAACTAATTTGGGAATAATTGACTCAACAATATTTAGTTTTTTGATCTATAAAAGTGGCATATATCTTGATCTATATTGGCTCTTTTTAGACTTCTATAGGTCTGGAGAAAGGAAATCCCAGGGCAAAATACCTCTAAAAACCAAAATCAGTCAAAGGGAGAAATAAAGTTTAAAATTCATTTATTGCTCACAAACTGCAGTCCAGGGCCCTTTCTCTCTTTCCTGCTCCTGCAGAAGCAAAACCAGCCCTCCCCCTCACCTCTCAGATACAGATGAGCCCTCAGTTGCCCAGGTAATTTACCCATTGATATGGAGATGAACTTCACCCCTGAAGAAAGATGCAAATACACTAAAGCCATAGTTTTTCCACCTCTGAACACCTATTGATATGCAGATGTAAGGGTGCTGGCTTCTTTCACTGGGCATGAATTTAAAAATTATTACTGTTTTATATGTGTCAATAATTCATTTCTTTTTACTTCTGAGTATCATTCCAATGTTGATGGATCTATGAGTACTGCCCAGTTTCTATTACATATAAAGTTGCTGTGAGAAGATGTGAACCAGAACTGTTAGCAGGTATGCCTTCATTTCTCTTGGGTAAATACTTTGGGATGAAGAGGAATGGTTGGTTAGTTTATAAGTTTGGTGTACACTTAACTTCTGAAGAATCTGTCAAACTGTTTCCCAATATGCCTTTAGCATTTAACATTCCTCTTATCAGTGTATGAGAGTTC
Organism: Manis javanica; assembly: GCF_040802235.1. NCBI lineage: Eukaryota > Metazoa > Chordata > Mammalia > Pholidota > Manidae > Manis > Manis javanica. The sequence continues at coordinate 23,275,419 of NC_133165.1, forward strand.
TGATAGCTCCACACCAATGCCCGACCTTAGCATGACCAGTCTCTAATTTTAGCCTTTTTAGTGGGTGTGCCATGGTGTCTAATTGTTTTGACTTACAATTCCCTAATGCCACATGACATTGGTCATCTTTTCATATGTTTATTTGTATATATATGTATGTATGTTTTTTGATGTAGTATTTGTGTAGATCTTTTGCCCATTTTTAAAATTCATTTTATTACCATTAATCTACAATTACATGAAAAACATTATGGTTACTAGACTCCCCCCTTCACCAAGTCCCCCCTCCACAAACCCCATTACAGTCACCCATTTCTTAATTTGGTTGTTTTCCTATTGTAGAATTGTAAGAGTTGTTTATGTATTCTGGATATGTTATCTCATCAGATATATGATTTTTGAATATTTTCTTCAGTTGTGTGGGCTTTCCATTTCTGAATGGTGTTCTTTTCCAAAAAGGAACTTATTTTGGATGAAGTCAGACTGATTAATGCTTATGCTGTCAGAGTTAAGAAACCATTGCCTAACCCAAGGTACAAAGAGGACTATCTAGGAATCCCTTATTTACTTTTAATATAGTTGTAAATCTCCCAAATTTTATTCAATTATTAATTTAAAATTTTATTACCTTGTAGTTGGAGAACATAATTTGTGTGATTTAAATCCTTTTTGGTATAGCAATTCTTGTTTTATGACTTAGTATGTGATCTATCCTAGAGAATTTCTTTGTGTGTGAGAAGAATGTGTACCTTGAAGCTGTCTGGTGCAGTGCTCTGGAGGTGTCTGTCAGGTCTAGTTGGCTTTAGTGTTGCTCATATCTTCATGGAGTAATCTGCCTAGTTCTACCCACTAAAACTTTGAATTGTCCATTTCTTTTTACTTTTTCAGTTTTTATTAATGATTTTTGGTGTTCCATTAGTAGTTGAACATATGTTTATAATTATGTTTTTCTGATACAGTGTTAACATTAGAAATGTCCTTCTTTGCCTGTTGTAATGATTTTTGTCTTCTGGTCTTTTCTAGCTGATATTAACATAGGTACTTCAACTTTCTTTTAGGTGGTATACATTTTGCATATTTTACTTTGAACATACTTAAGTTTTAATAAAAATTTAAACCTCTTGGATTGAAAGTATGTGTCTTGTAGGTGGTATAGAGTTAGGTAATTTAAAAAAACATTTTGTCTATCTCTGCCTTAGATTGCAGAGTTTATCCCATTTATATTTAATTTATAATGATAAGGGAAGGCTGCCTATCATTTTGCTATTATGTTTGTATTGTGTATTTGTCTTATTCCTTTATTCCACCATTACTCCTTTTTTATATTAGATTAATATTTTTCTATAATTATATTTTAATTCCTTTGCTGTTCATTTAATTGTACATTTTAAAGATATTTTCTTAGTCATTGTCGCAGGAATTACAATAAACACCTTAACTTTGAACAATCTCATTCTGAATAAACTAATTGCAGTAGTGTGCAAGACTGCCCTAGGACAGTGTCATTCCATTCTCTTGCTACAGTACTATTATTGTGGTACAAATTCCATATTTATGAATTATAAGCTCAGCAACACAATTTTATTTTCACTTTATGCAATTGCCTAAATCAGATACCAAAAGAGATTTACAAACATAACTTAATCTGTCTTTTATATTTCCCTCTGTATTTACCATTATTTGGCTCCTTATACTTCTGGTGGATTTATTTCTAGTGTCCTTAAGGTTCAACCTGAAGGTTTTCCTTTAGTGTTTCTTGTGGGGCAGTGTTTTTAGTTAAAGCTTTTCTGGTTTTGTTTATCTGGGAACATTATTTAAAGGTACATATGTTGGCAATAAAATCTTAGATTTACTTTGAGAATATCTCTATAGTAATTCTAAGTGCAATTATAGTCCAGTGTCTTCTGTCAGTTTTGGGAGGTTTTCAGCTATTATTTTTTCAAATACAATTTCAGCTCCAGTCTCCTCTCTTGGGAATCTGTACAGATAGAGATATTAGCTGTTTTGCTATTGTCTTAAAGATCCCTGAACCTCAATTTATTTTCTATTTTCTTTCTGTTTTTCAGTTGAGGATCTTGAATCAGCATTCAAATTCTCTGTTTCTCTCCTCTGTAATCTTCACTCTAATATTAAGCTAATCCAGCAAGGTTTTAACATTGGCTATTTGTTTACAAATTATGTTTGATTCTCTTTTTCATAATCTCTATTTCTTTGCTGAGATTTTTCATTCTTTGTGTTCATTTTCAGAGAATTTGTAATTACAAGTTAAGGCATTTTTATGATGGCTTTCAAAAAATCCTTGTCAGGTAAATCCACATCGGATTCATCTTAGTGTTAGTATTTGTTGCCTCCTCATAGTTGAGTTGTGATTTTCCTGGTTGTTGGTATGACAAGTGATTTATTATATCCTGGATATTTTGGATATGCATTATAAGACTCATTTTAACTTTTTTAAAATCAGGCAGTTTTCTTGTTTAGATAAGCATGAGGGCTGGGTTAATGTTCACTGTCAGCTTCACACTGATCTTGGTAAAATTGGTGCAGTAAGATACATTGACTCATTGTGGACAGGTGGAGTGGAATTTCAGGTCCCATCACAGCTCCACTGACACCTTCACAGTCAGTAGCAGTGACACATAAAGCCTTACTGTCCCTTCCTGATGGGATTCACTCAGGGAAAGTATGAGGAGGGGTAACTCTTACCACCTGTTGACATAGTAGGTGGGGAAAATCAGCCTCCAGTGGTGCTCTGCTGATGAAAACAGGGAGCAGAGGGTGCCACCAAGACCACTTCCCACAACCTCTTTTTGTCTGTTTGACTGGGTGGCAGGTGGGTGTATAGGATCAGTTCCTGACTGGACATCACTGATAGAAGGAGTGTGGAAAAATGGAGAGTTTTCAGAATCCAAATTGCATAGCCTTGTTTAGTCTCTTTTTAATGGTACATCTGGATGGAGACTCAACTCCTTTTAGTTACTGCTGACATGTTGATGTGGAATGATGGGCAGTGACATGTGGTGACAATCCCCTCCTTGTGCCACCTGGTAAAAAATCATTGCTTCTGTTGTGAGTGGAGATTAGGTTGGAACTGGACATCACTGAAACTTCTCTGGTGGGGAAATTTAAGTACCATCTGATGCTAGGGAGAGGAAGAAAGATTACCTCTTGATAGGCCTCACAAAAATCACTAGATGGGAGACTGAAGCTTATCACTGGCTTCCACATGGCTGGATGGAAAAGTTTGCAGAGGATTCCTACTTGGCCCTATTTAAACCAAGGGTGTGTGTGGGATTTGTTCGTACTTCCCTGGAGTAGAGTGAATATTGCAAATAAAGAGTTTCTGCTATTAGGCCACACTTTTCTCAGTCCTTTGTGTAGGTATATCAGGCATTCTTAGAGACTTTATTTTTATTTTTAGATGTGTCTGTTGGAGACTCTGGAGTGGAGGCTTCTTCAGTGCCCTGCCAAGGACATAAGGGAGGTGATAAGTGAGCTGAGGGAGCTCATGGCCCTGTTGCTCCTCAGCCTTCTTGTGGTGATGGTGTGAGAAGGTGAAATGCCTACATGACGAGATGAAGTGAGGGCGACGACACAGGCACCATGGCACAGCATCACACTGCTATTGGCCTTCTGAGCATAGGTGAGAAGGGGGATTGCCTTCTTCCACACTACAGTTGACCAAGGGTAAGCGAAACTGTGGAAAGCAGAACAACAGATAAGGGGTAAAAACTGTAATGAGAAAGCTATATTTTTGTTATTTGAGTAGACTTAAAATGCTATCTTAATGTTGCTTTCATGTGTATTTCTTTGATTTCTACCAAGAATGTATTCCATGTATTTGCTTACTAAGTGTATTTCTTCCAGGGTAGAAAAGATATATTTTCCCCTCAGCTTATTGAGATTATTGACCTATAACATTGTACATATAAAATATTTTAAATGATGTATATTCAAAAGTATATCTCTTTTCTTTATTTTAATGTCCTGGTTTTCTTATTTTTGTTGTTGAAAAAAATCTTAATCATGGCAGTGCATATTTTCTCAGGAAATGTCATGTATGTATGTATGTATTTATCTATTATCTATTTATCTGTGTACCTATCAATTATTTAGACATATAATCATTTTGAGATTTGTTATTGTACATATTGTGAAAAATATTTCCAATTTATTTACAGAAGAAAAAGTTGTACCAGCAACATTCATTATATAATCATCCTCTCCACATTGAAATTAAATTCCATCTTTATAATTGAATATAAGCTTCTTTACATAAATCTATTTCTGTATTTCTTTGTTTTGTGCTTTAATTATTTCTAGACCAATACATATTTTAAATTTATTTCAGTGGATAACATTTGTAAATTTATGGGGCATTTCTGAGTTTTAATTCTTCCAGGTGGACCTAGACATAATAATCTGTGATTAATATCATAACTCTTCACATTCTAATGAGAATTCCATTAAATTCCTTATGTTGAATTCCTTTTGGTGAATCATTATATTTTTTATGTAAATCTTTGCAACCAAGAATAAGATAATGCTTTTAATCATTTTTTTTTTGAGAGGGCATCTCTCATATTTATTGATCAAATGGTTGTTAACAACAGTAAAATTCAGTATATGGGGGACAACGCTCAATGTACAATCATTAATCCATCTCAAGCCTAATTCTCGTCAGTCTCCAATCTTCTGAAGCATAACAAACAAGTTCTTACATGGTGAACGAATTCTTACGTAGTGAATAAATTCTTACATGGTGAACCGTACAAGGGCATTCATCACAGAAACTTTCGGTTTTGATCATGCATTATGACCTATAAACAATCAGGTCAAATATGAATATTTGATTTTTGTACTTGATTTATATGTTGATCCCACATTTCTCCTATTATTATTATTATTTTTATTTTTAATAAAATGCTGAAGTGGTAGGTAGATGCAAGATAAAGGTAGAAAACAGTTTAGTGCTGTAAGAAGGCAAATGTAGATGATCAGATGATCAGGTGTGTGCCTATGGACTAAGTATTAATCCAGGCTGGACAAGGGCAGCAAGACATCCACGGATGCAGAAGATTTCTCTCAAAGCAGGGGGGGTGAGGTTCTGAGCCTCACCTCTGTTGATCCCCAAATTCTCACCTGATGGCTCCCCTGCGACTGTGCCTGTCTTAGGTTGTTCCTCCCTTGAGGAATCTTACCCGTCTCTGGCTAACCAGTCATCTTCCGGGGCCATACAGGGAAATGTAAAGTTGGTAAGTGAGAGAGAAGCCATATTGTTTGCAAAGGTTAGCTTTTTACTTCTTTGCAGATTTATGCCCTGTGGCTTCTATGCCCAGCACTTGTCTCGAGGTATCTTTACCACCTGGAGGAATTATGATACTCAGTAAATTCGATATGAGGCACGAATTCTATTTAAGGGTTGTAATTAGGAAGGAAGAAGAAAAGCTATAGATGTAGCATATGAAGGAAACATGGGAGGATTGATTATTTCTTTGACATATCTTCTTGTATAGTATCTTAAGTATGTATAGGTTTTAAACTACTAACTAATTTGCACACACATATTAACATAATAGGAATACGGTGACATAAACAAAGCAAATCTATAATTACCATTCATCTCCAGTGAAGCCAAGAAAACCATTTAGGCACCCTAGGCATTTGTGAAAAATTTTCAATGATATGATGGATATTGTCCAACTGTACTTGAACCATCAGACAAATTAAAGCAGCCCATTTCTGGGATCTGTTCACATCCCATATGTTCTTTTAACCATAGATAGTCTATAGTCATGAGATTTTGGAGTGCTACAACTTGCACCCCTCCCAACTCCTGGTTGAGTTCCAACAGTACAGATCCGGTCAAATACGTTGTCTCACTGTATGCACATGCCAGCCTAGACATCTCCCTCCTCATTCCTATGGCAAGTCCAGGAGACGGTGGGCTGGATGCAGCCACAACCGCAGCATCGTCCGGATACCTGTGGAGGCTTTTTGATGATCATCCCCCGGCACAAGTCCTCCAGAGAGTGCTGATGCCGGAAGCTCCTCTTCATATCGTATCTTAGTTCATTTTCTGGGTATCCAAGCTAGGCCTTGATCTTCTGCATAGAAACAAACAGACCCTTTGCCCACACTTTGACATGCCCTCTATACCACTGTGCAGAACTCACTGGAGGTCAGCACACAGTAACTGCTTTTTTTTTTTTTTTTTAATTAAGAGAAAGGAATATTATCAGAAAAGAGTACCTCCATAGCTGATCATCTGACACCCTTTAAGTGATCAACATTAAGGATATTTAAAGCATGCGTTGATCTTTGATTTACCAATAGTTTTATCCTGTTAAGGAGTAATCCCCCTTTTCTTTCTTTCTTTCTTTTCCTTTTTTTTTTTTTAAATTTTTAATCTACACTTACATGAAGAATACTATGTTTACTATGCTCTCCCCTATATCAGGTCCCCCCTAACAACCACATTACGGTTACTGTCCATCAGCTTAGCCAAATGTTGTAGAGTCACTACTTGTCCTCTCTGTGTTGTGCAGCCCACCCTCCCCATTCTTCCTCCCCCGCATGCATGCTAATCTTAAAACCCGCCCGCTTCTCCCCCCCCCTTATCCCTCCCTGCCCACCCATCCTCCCCAGTTCCTTTCCCTTTGGTACCTGTTAGTCCATTTTTGGGTTCTGTAATTCCACTGCTGTTTTGTTCCTTCAGTTTTTCCTTTGTTCCTATACTCCTCAGATGAGTGAAATCATTTGGTATTTCTCTTTCTCCGCTTGGCTTATTTCACTGAGCATAATACCCTCCAGCTCCATCCATGTTGCTGCAAATGGTTGGATTTTTCCACTTCTTATGGCTGAGTAGTATTCCATTGTGTATATGTACCACATCTTCTTTATCCATTCATCTACCGATGGACATATAGGTTGCTTCCAATTCCTGGCTATTGTAAATAGTGCTGCGATAAACATAGGAGTGCATCTGTCTTTCTCAAACTTGATTGCTGCATTCTTAGGGTAAATTTCTAGGAGTGGAATTCCTGGGTCAAATGGTAGTTCTGTTTTGAGCATTTTGATGCACCTCCATACTGCTTTCCACAATGGTTGAACTAATTTACATTCCCACCAGCAGTGTAGGAGGGTTCCCCTTTCTCCACAGCCTCGCCAACATTTGTTGTTGTTTGTCTTTTGGATGGCAGCTATCCTTACTGGTGTGAGGTGATACCTCATTGTAGTTTTAATTTGCATTTCTCTGATAATTAGCGATGTGGAGCATCTTTTCATGTGTCTCTTGGCCATCTGTATTTCTTTTTTGGAGAACTGTCTGTTCAGTTCCTCTGCCCATTTTTTAATTGGGTTATTTGTTTTTTGTTTGTTGAGGCGTGTGAGCTCTTTATATATTCTGGACGTCAAGCCTTTATCGGATGTGTCATTTTCAAATATATTCTCCCATACTGTAGGGTTCCTTTTTGTTCTATTGATGGTGTCTTTCGCTGTACAGAAGCTTTTCAGCTTAATTTAGTCCCACTTGCTCATTTTTGCTGTTGTTTTCCTTGCCCAGGGAGATATGTTCAAGAAGAGATCACTCATGTTTATGTCTAAGAGGTTTTTGCCTATGTTTTTTTCCAAGAGTTTAATGGTTTTATGACTTACATTCAGGTCTTTGATCCATTTTGAGTTTACCTTTGTATATGGGGTTAGACAATGGTCCAGTTTCATTCTCCTACATGTAGCTGTCCTGTTTTGCCAGCACCATCTGTTGAAGAGACTGTCATTTTGCCATTGTATGTCCATGGCTCCTTTATCAAATATTAATTGACCATATATGTTTGGGTTAATTTCTGGGGTCTCTAATCTGTTCCACTGGTCTGTGGCTCTGTTCTTGTGCCAGTACCAAATTGTCTTGATTACTATGGCTTTGTAGTAGAGCTTGAAGTTGGGGAGTGAGATGCCCCCTACTTTATTCTTCTTTTTCAGGATTGCTTTGGCTATTCGGGGTCTTTGGTGTATTTATCATATTTTTTATATCTTATTTTAGATCTTTGAATGGATTGTAACCATGCTTTATTTATTTATTTATTTTTGATTAAGGTATGATTGATATACACTCTTATGAAGGTTTCACACGAAAAAACAATGTGGTTACTACATTTACCCATATTATCAAGTCCCCACCTATACCCCAATGCAATCATTGTCCATCAGTGCAGTGAGAAGCCAGAGATCCACTATGTGCCTTCTCTGTGCTACACTGTTCCCCCCATGATCCCCCATACCATGTATACTAAACATAATACCCCTCAGTCCCCTTCTCCCTCCCTCCCTCCTCACCCACTCTCCCCCACCCCTCCCCTTTGGTAACCACTAGTTCATTCTTAGAGTCACTGAGTCTGCTGCCATTTTGTTCCTTCAGTTTTGCTTCATTGCTGTACTCCAAAAATAAGGGAATTCATTTGGCACTTGTCTTTCTCCACCTGACTTATTTCACTGAGCATAATGTCCTCCATCTCCATCCATGTTGTTGCAAATGGTAGGATTTGTTTCTTTCTATGGCCGAATAGTATTCTATTGTATATATGTACCACATCTTCTTTATCCATTCATCTACTGATGGACACTTAGGTTGCTTCCATACCTTGGCTCTTGCAAAAAGTGCTGTGATAAACATAGGGGTGCATATGTCTTTTTGAATCTGAGAGGTTGTATTCTTTGGGTAAATTCCAAAGAGTGGGATTCGTCGGTCAAATGGTATTTCTATTTTTAGTTTTTTGAGGAACCTCCAGATTGCTTTCCACAATGGTTGAACTAGCTTACATTCCCACCAGCAGTGTATGAGGGTTCTCCTTTCTCTGCATCCTTGCCAGCATTTATTGTTCTTAGTTTTTTTGATACTGGCCATCCTTACTACTGTGAGGTGATATCTCACTGTGGTTTTAATTTGCATTTCCCTGATGATTAGTGATGTACAGCATCTTTTCATGTGTCTGTTGGCCATCTGAATTTCTTCTTTGGAGAACTGTCTCTTCATATCCTCTGCCCATTTCTTAATCAGGCTACTTGCTTTCTGGGTGTTGAGGTGTGTAAGTTCTTTATATGTTTTGGAAGTTAACCCCTTGTCAGATATATCATTTAAAAATATATTCTCCCGTACTGTAGGATGCCTTTTTGTTCTGTTGATGATGTCCTTTGCTGAACAAAAACTTTTTAGTTTGATGTAGTCCCATGAGTTCATTTTTGCTTTTGTCTCCCTTGCTCGAGGAGATGTGTTCAGGAAAAAGTTGGTCATGCTTATATTCAGGAAATGTTTGCCTACGCTGTCTTCTAAGAGTTTTATGGTTTCACGACTTACATTCAAGTCTTTAATCCATTTTGAGTTTACTTTTGTGTGTGGGGTTAAACAATAATCCAGTTTCATTCTCTTGCATGTAACTGTCCAGTTTGCCAACACCAGCCATTGTATGTCCATGGCTCCTTTATTATGTATTAATTGACCATATATGGTTGGGCTTATATCAGGGCTCTCTAGTGTGTTCCATTGGTCTATTATCAAGTCCCCACCTATACCCCAATGCAGTCATTGTCCTTTCTTGTGCCAGTACCAAATTGTCTAGATTACTGTGTCTTTGTAGTAGATCTTGAAGTCAGGGAGCATAATTCCCCCTGCTTTATTCTTCATTCTCAGGATTGTTTTGGCTATTTGAGGTCTTTTGTGGTTCCATATGAATTTTAGGACGATTTTCTCTAGTTCATTGAAGAATGCTGTTGGTATTTTGATAGGAATAGCATTGAGTCTATAGACTATTTTAGGCAGGATGGCCATTTTGACAATATTAATTCTTCCTATCCATGAGCACGGGATGTGTTTCCATTTATTGGTATCTTCTTTAATTTCTCTCATGAGTGTCTTGTAGTTTTCAGAGTATAGGTCTTTACTTCATTGGTTAGACTTATTCCTAGGTATTTTATTCTTTTTGATGCAATTGTGAATGGAATTGTTTCCCTGACTTCTCTCTCTGCTAGTTCATTGTTACTGTATAGAAATGCCACAGATTTCTGTGTATTAATTTTGTACCCTGCAACTTTGCTGAATTCCGATATTAGATTTAGTAGTTTTGGAGTGGATTTTTTAGGATTTTGCATGTACAATATCATGTCATCTGCAAACAGGGACAGTTTAACTTGTTCCTTGCCAATCTGGATGCCTTTTATTTCTTTGTGTTGTCTGATTGCTGTGGCTAGGACCTCCAGTACTGTGTTGAATAAAAGTGGGAAGAGTGGGCTTCCTTGTCTTGTTCCTGATCTTAAAGGAAAAGCTTTCAGCTTCTCACTGTTAAGTATAATGTTGGCTGTGGTTCTGTTGTATATGGCCTTTATTATGTTGAGTTACTTGCCCTCTATACCCATTTTGCTTCGAGTTTTTATCATTAATGGATGTTGAATTTTGTTGAATGCTTTTTCAGCATCTATGTAGATGGTCATGTGTTTTTTGTCCTTTTTTAAAAAAAGTGTGGTGCTTGATGTGGATGGATTTTTGAATGTTATACCATCCTTCCATCCCTGGCATACATCCTTTATCATGTTGGATGATCTTTTCGATGTATTTTTGAGTTCAGTTTGCTAGTATTTTGTTGAGTATCTTTGCATCTATGTTCATCAGGGATATTGGTCTATAATTTTCTTTTTTTGTGGTGTCTTTGCCTGGTTTTGGTATTAGGGTGATACTTGCCTCAAAGAATGAGTTTGGGAATATTCCCTCTTATACTTTTTGAAAAATTTGAAGAGGATGGGTATTAGGTTTTCACTAAATGTTTGGTAAAATTCAGCGGTGAAGCCATCTGGAAAAGGGGTTTTGTTCTTAGGTATGGGAAAGTGGTATATTCGATGTTTACTTTTTTATTGTTGATAGATGACTTATCTACAGTCAATATTGTTATTGACCCCATACATTTTTATATTCACAATAAGATTCCCATGACATTTTACAGCAACTAAATTATGTGCCAATTATTTATCTTAAATTATATTTTAAAAGCAAGTAAATGCATTGAGTGTTGGTCATCAGTAAGTGATGAATGAATCTAGTATGGAAAAATGATATTTTTATGAGGTAACAAGGGACAATAGATCTCACGTTGGAGAACAACATTACACCACTGACTGGCCCTCGTGCTTCAAGCAATTATGCCAAACAGAAACTGCTGTGAAAATCACTTTGGGCTCTTAGTCTGTCATAAAGTCAATATTATAAAACACTGGAATGTTGTGTTCAAGACTGGTTGCCTTATATAACAGAAACTTGAATTAATGGAATCATGTCCAAAAGAAGATGACCTTTGTAAGTGAGATCTAGAGGCCATATGGCATGAGGTTGGCTTATGGCAGGCAGAAATATAAGCTTGAATAAAGGCTGGCTTAAGAGTGATGTTGCCACTGGGTTCATCCCTGAAGGACATTGACATGGAAAAGAAAGTTATTATTGTATCTGAGTAGATCCAGATGGAGATGTAGGATAAACATTTATGTCTTCTAAAGAAAATTTCAGTTTTGGTAAGGGAGGTGAACTAGATGATTCTTACAATCTTTTCCAATTCTAAAATCCTCAGATTTAATGTTTCTGGATTGTGTTTGTTTTTCACTTTAGCTTATTTAGAAGATAAATTTTGAAAATGAAAAATAATTTCTTTTAACAAAGCCAACAATTTCAAGACATCAAAAAGGACTGGTTTAAATTTTTCTATAGTAAGCAGGAAACATTTTTTACTCCTACATAAACATTCTGAGTACTGACCAGGATTCATATAAATGTCAAAAGAGGCTTAGTGAGCCAGAACCTTGGATTATGCATATATATATATATATGTGTGTGTGTGTCTTTTTAAAGATCAGATAATTTCTACCAAAATTTCATCATGAAGTTTCAAAATACAAATTGAAAGAACTGTACAGTGAAAACCCATATACATGCCACCAAGATTTTTCAGTTAATATTTTGCTACATTTGCTCAACCATATGTTGATCAAAGGGTAAATTTGATGCAAGTTGTTTTCACATCCAGATATTTATGACACAACTTAGTGCAGTAAATTTCCAAATATCAAATGGACCACAGTAACTGTATTTGCAATTTGCCTAAACAATGCGTTTTACATACTTAGTGCCATCGTCTGTCTTACCTATAGTTTTTAGTATACTAGCACTGGCACACAGCAGAATTAAATAGTATGATGTGAGTGCCTTGTACTTGAGGATACTGCAGTGAGACAATAAAGTCTCATGAAGCCTCTGCTCTGTGATCTCAGAGGCTACCTTCACAGGTTAGTCGAAGAATTTCTTGGTTGCATTAAAGCAGTGTTCTCTCTCTCTCTAGTTTCCAAACTGTTCCAAAGGTCCTTTGAATAATTGCTTTTAATCCTCCCATTTTCTTTCTTTCTTTCTTTCTTTCTTTTTTTTGTGGGGGGAGATGTTTTTATTTTGTTATCATTAATCTACAATTACATGAAGAATGTTATGTTTACTAAGCTCTCCCCTTTACCAAGTCCCCCCTTCTTAGGTAGTTTTTTTGATTACCAGTTCAATTTTGTTGCTGGTAATTGGTCTGTTCAGATTTTCTGTTTCTTTCTGGGTCATCCTTGGAAGTTTGTATTTTTCTAGAAAGTTGTCCATTTCTTCTAGGTTATCCAGTTTGTGAGCATATAATTTTTCATAGTATTCTCTCATAATTCTTTGTATTTCTGTGGTGTCTGTAGTGAGTTTTCCTTTCTCATGTTTGATTCTGTTTATGTGTGCAGACTCTCTTTTTTTCTTAATAAGTCTGGCTAGGGGTTTATCTATTTTGTTTATTTTCTTGAAGAACCAGCTCTTGCTTTCATTGATTCTTTCTAATGTTTTATTCTTCTAGATTTTATTTATTTCTGCTCTAATCTGTATTATGTCCCTCCTAGTGACTTTGGGCCCCATTTGTTCTTCTTTTCCAGTGTCATTAATTGTGAATTTAGTGTGTTCATATGGGACTGTTCTTCTTTCCTGAGGTAGGCTTGTATTGCAATATACTTTCTTGTTAGCTAGGCCTTCACTGTGTCTCACAAATTTTGTGGTGTTGAATTATTGTTATCACTTGTCTCTTTTTTTTTTTTTTTTTGAGAGGGCATCTCTCATATTTATTGATCAAATGGTTGTTAACAACAATAAAATTCAGTATAGGGGGGTCAACGCTCAATGTACAATCATTAATCCATCTCAAGCCTAATTCTCGTCAGTCTCCAATCTTCTGAAGCATAACGAACAAGTTCTTAAATGGTGAACGAATTCTTACATAGTGAATAAATTCTTACATGGTGAACAGTACAAGGGCCGTCATCACAGAAACTTTCGGTTTTGATCATGCAATATGACCTATAAACAATCAGGTTAAATATGAATATTCGTTTGATTTTTGTACTTGATTTATATGTTGATCCCACATTTCTCCTTTTATTATTATTATTTTTATTTTTAATAAAATGCTGAAGTGGTAGGTAGATGCAAGATAAAGGTAGAAAACATAGTTTAGTGCTGTAAGAAGGCAAATGTAGATGATCAGATGATCAGGTGTGTGCCTATGGACTAAGTATTAATCCAGGCTAGACAAGGGCAGCAAGACATCCACGGATGCAGAGGATTTCTCTCAAAGCAGGGGGGGTGAGGTTCTGAGCCTCACCTCTGTTGATCCCCAAATTCTCACCTGATGGCTCCCCTGCGACTGTGCCTGTCTTAGGTTGTTCCTCCCTTGAGGAATCTTACCCGTCTCTGGCTAACCAGTCATCTTCTGGGGCCATACAGGGAAATGTAAAGTTGGTAAGTGAGAGAGAAGCCATATTGTTTGCAAAGGTTAGCTTTTTACTTCTTTGCAGATTTATGCCCTGTGGCTTCTATGCCCAGCATTTGTCTCGAGGTATCTTTACCACCTGGAGGAATTATGATACTCGGTAAATTCGATCTGAGGCACGAATTCTATTTAAGGGTTGTAATTAGGAAGGAAGAAGAAAAGCTATAGATGTAGTATATGAAGGAAACTTGGGAGGATTGATTATTTCTTTGACATATCTTCTTGTATAGTACCTTAAGTATGTATAGGTTTTAAACTACTAACTAATTTGCACACACATATTAACATAATAGGAATACGGTGACATAAACAAAGCAAATCTATAATTACCATCCATCTCCAGTGAAGCCAAGAAAACCAGTTAGGCACCCGAGGCATTTGTGAAAATTTATCTATGATATGATGGATATTGTCCAACTGTACTTGAACCATCAGACAAATTAAAGCAGCCCATTTCTGGGATCTGTTCACATCCCATATGTTCTTTTAACCATAGATAGTCTATAGTCATGAGATTTTGGGGTGCTACAACTTGCACCCCTCCCAACTCGTGGTTGAGTTCCAACAGTACAGATCCGGTCAAATACGTTGTCTCACTGTATGCACATGCCAGCCTAGACATCTCCCTCCTCATTCTTATGGCAACTCCAGGAGACGGTGGGCTGGATGCAGCCACAACCGCAGCATCGTCCGGATCCCTGTGGAGGCTTTTTGATGATCATCCCCCGGCACAAGTCCTCCAGAGAGTGCTGATGCCGGAAGCTCCTCCTCATATCGTATCTTAGTTCATTTTCTGGGTATCCAAGCTAGGCCTTGATCTTCTGCATAGAAACAAAGAGACCCTTTGCCCACACTTTGACATGCCCTCTATACCACTGTGCAGAACTCATTGGAGGTCAGCACACAGTAACTGCTTTTTTTTTTTTTTTTTTTTTAAATTAAGAGAAAGGAATATTATCAGAAAAGAGTACCTCCATAGCTGATCATCTGACACCCTTTAAGTGATCAACATTAAGGATATTTAAAGCATGCATTGATCTTTGATTTACCAATAGTTTTATCCTGTTAAGGAGTAATCCCCCTTTTCTTTCTTTCTTTCTTTCTTTTTTTTTTTTTTTTTTAAATTTTTAATCTACACTTACATGAAGAATACTATGTTAACTATGCTCTCCCCTATATCAGGTCCCCCCTAACAACCACATTATGGTTACTGTCCATCAGCTTAGCAAAATGTTGTAGAGTCACTACTTGTCCTCTCTGTGTTGTGCAGCCCACCATCCCCTTGTTCCCTCCCCCCCATGCATGCTAATCTTAATACCCCGCTTCTTCTTCCCCCCTCTTATCCCTCCCTGCCCACCCATCCTCCCAGTTCCTTTCCCTTTGGTACCTGTTAGTCCATTTTTGGGTTCTGTAATTCCACTGCTGTTTTGTTCCTTCAGTTTTTCCTTTGTTCCTATACTCCTCAGATGAGTGAAATCATTTGGTATTTCTCTTTCTCCGCTTGGCTTATTTCACTGAGCATAATACTCTCCAGCTCCATCCATGTTGCTGCAAATGGTTGGATTTTTCCACTTCTTATGGCTGAGTAGTATTCCATTGTGTATATGTACCACATCTTCTTTATCCATTCATCTACCGATGGACATTTAGGTTGCTTCCAATTCTTGGCTATTGTAAATAGTGCTGCGATAAACATAGGAGTGCATCTGTCTTTCTCAAACTTGATTGCTGCGTTCTTAGGGTAAATTCCTAGGAGTGGAATTCCTGGGTCAAATGGTAGGTCTGTTTTGAGCATTTTGATGCACCTCCATACTGCTTTCCACAATGGTTGAACTAATTTACATTCCCACCAGCAGTGTAGGAGGGTTCCCCTTTCTCCACAGCCTCGCCAACATTTGTTGTTGTTTGTCTTTTGGATGGCAGCTATCCTTACTGGTGTGAGGTGATACCTCATTGTAGTTTTAATTTGCATTTCTCTGATAATTAGCGATGTGGAGCATCTTTTCATGTGTCTCTTGGCCATCTGTATTTCTTTTTTGGAGAAATGTCTGTTCAGTTCCTCTGCCCATTTTTTAATTGGGTTATTTGTTTTTTGTTTGTTGAGGCGTGTGAGCTCTTTATGTATTCTGGACGTCAAGCCTTTATCGGATCTGTCATTTTCAAATATATTCTCCCATACTGTAGGGTTCCTTTTTGTTCTATTGATGGTGTCTTTTGCTGTACAGAAGCTTTTCAGCTTAATGTAGTCCCACTTGCTCATTTTTGCTGTTGTTTTCCTTGCCCGGGGAGATATGTTCAAGAAGAGATCACTCATGTTTATGTCTAAGAGGTTTTTGCCTATGTTTTTTTCCAAGAGTTTAATGGTTTCATGACTTACATTCAGGTCTTTGATCCATTTTGAGTTTACCTTTGTATATGGAGTTAGACAATGGTCCAGTTTCATTCTCCTACATGTAGCTGTCCAGTTTTGCCAGCACCATCTGTTGAAGAGACTGTCATTTTGCCATTGTATGTCCATGGCTCCTTTATCAAATATTAATTGACCATATATGTTTGGGTTAATTTCTGGGGTCTCTAATCTGTTCCACTGGTCTGTGGCTCTGTTCTTGTGCCAGTACCAAATTGTCTTGATTACTATGGCTTTGTAGTAGAGCTTGAAGTTGGGGAGTGAGATCCCCCCTACTTTATTCTTCTTTTTCAGGATTGCTTTGGCTATTCGGGGTCTTTGGTGTTTCCATATGAATTTTTGAATTATTTGTTCCAATTCATTGAAGAATGTTGCTGGTAATTTGAGAGGGATTGCATCGAATCTGTATATTGCTTTGGGCAGGATGGCCATTTTGACGATATTAATTCTTCCTAGCCATGAGCATGGGATGAGTTTCCATTTATTAGTGTCCCCTTTAATTTCTCTTCAGAGTGACTTGTAGTTTTCAGAGTATAAGTCTTTCACTTCTTTGGTTAGGTTTATTCCTAGGTATTTTATTCTTTTTGATGCAATGGTGAATGGAATTGTTTTCCTGATTTCTCTTTCTATTGATTCGTTGTTAGTGTATAGGAAAGCTACAGATTTCTGTGTGTTAATTTTGTATCCTGCAACTTTGCTGTATTCCGATATCAGTTCTAGTAGTTTTGGAGTGGAGCCTTTAGGGTTTTTTATGTACAGTATCATATCATCTGCAAATAGTGACAGTTTAACTTCTTCTTTACCAATCTGGATTCCTTGTATTTCTTTGTTTTGTCTGATTGCTGTGGCTAGGACCTCCAGTACTATGTTAAATAACAGTGGGGAGAGTGGGCATCCCTGTCTGGTTCCCGATCTCAGTGGAAATGCTTTCAGCTTCTCGCTGTTCAGTATAATGCTGGCTGTGGGTTTATCATATATGGCCTTTATTATGTTGAGGTACTTGCCCTCTATTCCCATTTTGCTGAGAGTTTTTATCATGAATGGATGTTGAATTTTGTCAAATGCTTTTTCAGCATCTATGGAGATGATCATGTGGTTTTTGTCTTTCTTTTTGTTGATGTGGTGGATGATGTTGATGGATTTTCGAATGTTGTACCATCCTTGCATCCCTGGGATGAACCCCACTTGGTCATGGTGTATGATCCTTTTGATATACTGTTGAATTCTGTTTGCTAATATTTTATTGAGTATTTTTGCATCTACATTCATCAGGGATATTGGTCTGTAATTTTCTTTTTTGGTGGGGTCTTTTCCTGGTTTTGGTATTAGGGTGATGTTGGCTTCATAGAATGAGTTTGGGAGTATTCCCTCTTCTTCTATTTTGTGGAACACTTTAAGGAGAATGGGTATTATGTCTTCTCTGTGTGTCTGATAAAATTCCGAGGTAAATCCGTCCGGCCCCGGGGTTTTGTTCTTGGGTAGTTTTTTGATTACTGTTTCAATTTCTTTGCTTGTAATTGGTTTGTTTAACTTTTGTGTTTCTTCCTTGGTCAGTCTTGGGAGGTTGTATTTTTCTAGGAAGTTGTCCATTTCTTCTAGGTTTTCCAGCTTGTTGGCATATAGGTTTTCATAGTAGTCTTTAATAATTCTTTGTATTTCTGTGGAGTCTGTCGTGATTTTTCCATTCTCATTTCTGATTATGTTGATTTGTGTTGACTCTCTTTTTCTCTTAATAAGTTGGGCTAGAGACTTATCTATTTTGTTTATTTTCTCAAAGAACCAGCTCTTGGTTTCGTTGATTTTTGCTATTGTTTTATTCTTCTCAATTTTGTTTATTTCTTCTCTGATCTTTATTATGTCCCTCCTTCTGCTGACTTTAGGCCTCATTTGTTCTTCTTTTTCCAGTTTTAATAATTGTGATGTTAGACTCTTCATTTGGGATTGTTCTTCCTTCTTCAAGTGTGCCTGGATTGCTATATACTTGCCTCTTAAGACTGCTTTCGCTGCATCCCACAGAAGTTGGGGCTTAGTGTTGTTGTTGTCATTTGTTTCTATATATTCCTTGATCTCTATTTTGATTTGTTCATTGATCCATTGATTATTTAGTAGCATGTTGTTAAGCCTCCATGTGTTTGTGAGCCTTTTTGTTTTCTTTGTAGAATTTATTTCTACTTTCATACCTTTGTGGTCTGAAAAATTGGTTGGTAGAATTTCAATATTTTGGAATTTACTGAGGCTCTTTTTGTGAGCTAGTATGTGGTCTATTCTGGAGAATGTTCCATGTGCACTTGAGAAGAATGTATATCCTGTTGCTTTTGGATGTAGAGTTCTATAGATGTCTATTAGGTCCATCTGTTCTAGTGTGTTGTTCAGTGCCTGTGTGTCTTTACTTATTTTCTGCCCGGTGGATCTATCCTTTGGGGTGAGTGGTGTGTTGAAGTCTCCTACAATGAATGCATTGCAGTCTATTTCCCTCTTTAGTTCTGTTAGTATTTGCTTCACATATGCTGGTGCTCCTGTATTGGGTGCATATATATTTAGAATGGTTATATCCTCTTGTTGGACTGAGCCCTTTATCATTATGTTCACTTGTCTCTTTTTATTGCTTAATCTGTGTTTTTATTTGCTTATTGATCCATTGATTATTTAGGAGCATGTTATTAAACCTCCATGTGTTTGTGGGCTTTTCTGTTTTTCTGTATAATTTATTTCTCATTTCATATCTTTGTGATCTGAGAAGCTGGTTGGTACAATTCCAATCTTTTGAATTTATTGAGACTCTTTTTGTGGCCTAGTATATGATCTATTGTTGAAATGTTCCATGTGCACTTGAGAAGAATGTGTATCCTGTTGCTTTTGGATGGAGTGTTCTGTTGATGTCTGGTTAGGTCCATCTGTTCAAATATGTTGTTCAGTGCCTCTGTCTCCTTACTTAATTTCTGTCTGGTCTATCTGTCTTTTGGAGTGAGTTGTGTTTTAAAGTTTCCTAAAATGAATGAATTGCATTCTATTTCCCCCTTTAATTCTGTTAGTATTTGTTTCCCATATGTAGGTTATACTGTGTTAGGTGCATAGAAATTTTTAATAGTTATATCCTCTTGTTGGACTGACCCCTTTTTCATTATGTAATGTCCTTCTTTGCCTCTTGTTACTTTCCCTGGTTTGAAGTCTATTTTGTCTGATACAAGTACTGCAACTCCTGCTTTTTTTTCTCCCTTTTTGTTGCATGAAATATCTTTTTCCATCCCTTTCCTTTCAGTGTGTGTACGTCTTTGGGTTTGGAGTGAGTCTCTTGTAGGCAGCATATAGATGGGTCTTGTTGTTTTATCCATTCAGTGACTTTATATCTCTTGATTTGTGCATTCAGACCATTTCCATTTAGGGTGATTATTGATAGGTATGTACTTATTGCCACTGCAGGCTTTAGATTTGTGGTTTCCAAAGGCTCAAGGGTAATTCCCTTACTATCTAACAGTCTAATTTAACTCACTTAGTATGCTATTACAAATACAACCTTAAGGGTTTTTTTCTCCTTTTTCTTCCTCCTCTATTCTTTATACATTAGGTATCATATTCTGTACACTTTGTCTATCCCTTGATTGACATTGGGGTAGTTAGCTTGATTTTGCATCTGCTTAGTAATGAATTGTTCTACTTTCTTTCTGTAGTTTTATTACCCCTGGTGATAGCTATTTCACCTTAGGAACACTTCCATCTATAGCAGTCCCTCCAAAATGGACTGTAGATGTGGTTTGTGGGAGGTAAATTCTCTCAGCTTTTGCTTATCTGAAAATTGTTTAATCCCTCCTTCAAATTTAAGTGATAATTTTGCCAGGTAGTGTATTCTTGGTTCAATGCCCTTCTGCTTCATTGCCTTAAGTATATCATGTGACTCCCTTCTTGCCTGTAAGGTTTCTGTTGAGAAGTCTGATGATAGCCTGATGGGTTTTCCTTTGTATGTGATCTTATTTCTCTCTCTGGCTGCTTTTAATAGTCTGTCCTTATCCTTGATCTTCTCCATTTTAATTATTATATATCTTGGTGTTGTCTTCATTGGGTTCCTTGTGTTGGGAGATCTAAGCACCTCCATGCCCTGAGAGGCCATCTCCTTCCCCAGATTGGGAAAGTTTTCAGCAATCACCTCCTTAAAGACAGTTTCTATCCCTTTTCCTATCTCTTCTTCTTCTAGTTCCCCTATAATGCGAGTTTGGTCACAGTTCTCTCAATAGTCTTTCATTCTTAGAGATCCTCTTCTCTCTTTCTGTGCCTTGGTTTCTTTGTACTCCTATAATTTCTATTCCATTTACCATCTCTTCTACTACATCTAATCTGCTTTTAAATCCCTCCATTGTGTCTTATATTTCAGATATGGAATTTCTTAATGATTGGCTCTGCATCCTAAATTCATCCCTGAGTTCTTGAATATTTTTCTGTACCTGCATGAGCATGTTTATGATTTTTATTTTGAACTTTCTCTGAGGTAGATTGGTGAATTCAGTTTCATTTGGGCCTTTTTCTGGTGTTTGTGAGATTTTGCTCTGAACCAGGTTCCTTTGATGTTTCATATTTGTATGTGGTACCCTCCAGTACCCAGAACCTCTTGTCTCTGGAGCTGCTCAGCCCCTGGTGTGATGTCAGGGCTTGCTGGGAGTGGTGCTGGTACCTGGTGGGAGGAAATAGCTGTTTCCTGCTTCCCTGCTGCAGCACCTGTCTCCTCCATCAGAACCAGTGGTCTGAGCACAGAGGTGTAAGTCTCTGTGCTTTGTGTCTGTAGTTGCCATAGGCTGGGCCTCCCTCTGGCTGGCCTGATGCCAGGGCATGTACTGTCAGTTTGTAAGTTAGTGTTGACAGGCCAGGAGGAAGGCACAGCAGGCTGTGTATCACAGTGGGGGGCCTCAGAGCTGAGTAGCCAGCCAGGGTAATGGAGAGCCAGAAGCTCCTGAAGGTTCTGACCTAGATAACCTTTCCCACCTATCACTTCTCTTTCATCAAGCTCCATGCAAACCCCACCCCTTCAACAGCCCTCTCATAGCTAGGAAAACTCTGAGAATGCTCACCTTTCCTTTGTCCCAGAGCAGCTGGATATAGATTCCTGTCCTCTACAAAGAGCTGGAATCTCAGTCTCTCCAAGTATTCTGCCTGACTTAGCTTTCCAACCCCACTAATCTCCAGAGCACCAAGAAACGTTGGTTTGAGATCCCAAAGCAGATCTCCAGGGTGCTGGGTGTTCAGCTGTCCTAGGCTTCCACCCCCTCCCTGTTCCTTTTCTCTTCCTCCTGCTGGTGAGCTGGAGTGAGGGAAGGGATTGGATCCCACTGGATCAAGGCTTTGGTACATTACCCTGTTTCATGAGGTCTGCTGTGTTCTCCAGTTATATGCAGGCTGATACAGCCTTATTTCCTGTTTCTCTTTTAGGATTAGTAGTATTAACTGTATTTTCATATTATATGTGATTTTTGGAGGAATTCTCTGTCTCACCTCTCATGCCACCATCTTAAATCTTCACCACTGAATTTTATTAGACATTCAGATAAGTCCTAATACCCTTCTCCCTTAAAGTTTTCCAAAAAGTAGATGAAGAGGGAATCCTTCCAAACTCATTCTGTGAAGCCAGCATCACTGTAATAAGAAAACCAGGAAAAGACAGCAGAAAAAAAGAAAATTACAGACCAATACCCTGACGAACATAGATGCAAAAAAACTCAACAAAATATTAGCAAACCAAATCCAAAAATACATCAAAAAGATCATCCATCATCAAGTAGAATTTATTCCAGGGATGCAAGGATGGTACAACATTTGAAAATCCATCAACATCATCCACCACATCAACAAAAAGGACAAAACCACATGATCATCTCCATAGTTGCTGAAAAAGCATTCAACAAAATTCAACATCCATTCATGATAAAAAAATCTCAGGAAAAGGGGTACAGTGGGCAAGTACCTCAACATAATAAAGGCCATATGTGACAAACCCACATCCAACATCATACTTAACAGTAAAAAGCTGAAACCTTTTCCACTAAGATCAGGAACAAGAAAAGGATGCCCATTCTCCCCACTTTAATTCAACATAGTTTTGAAAGTCCTAGCCATGTCAATCAGACAACACAAAATAATAAAAGGCATCCACATCAGCAAAGAACAAGTTAAACTGTCAATGTTTGCAAATGACATGATATGACAAAGGAGCCATAGATATTCAATGGAGAAATGATAGTCTCTTCAACAACTGGTGTTTTAATAACTGGATAGCTATAAGTAGATGAATGAAACTGGATTACTGCCTAACTCCATATACAAAAGTAAACTCAAAATGGATGAAAGACGTGAATGTAAGTCATGGAACCATGAAACTCCTAAAAGAAAACACAGGGAAAACTCTCTTGGATGGAAACATGAGCAACTTTTTCAAGAACACCTCTCCTTGGGTAAGGGAAACAAAAGAAAAAATGAAATTATGGGACTACATCAAACTAAAGAGCTTCTGTACAGCAAAGGACACCATCAGCAGAACAAAAAGGCATCCTACAGTATGGGAGAATATATTTGTAAATGACATATCCGACAAGGGTTAACATTCAAAATACATAAAGAACTCAGATGCTTCAACACCCAAAAAGCAAATAACACAATTAAAAAAAGGGCGGATGATCTGAACAGACACTTCACCAAAGAAGAAAAACAGGCACATGAAAAGATGCTCCACATTGCTAATCATCAGGGAAATGCAAATTAAAACCACAGAGATATCACCTGATGACACCACTTAGGGTGGACAACATCAAAAAGACTAAGAAACAACAAATACTAGCAAGGATGCAGAGAAAGGGGAACCCCTTCTACACTGCCAGTAGAAATGTAAATTAGTTCAACCATTGTGGAAAGCAATATGTATGTTCCTCAAAAAATAAAAATAGAAATACCTTTTTGACCCAGGAATTCCACTCCTAGAAATTTACCCAAAGAAAACAAGAACTCAAATTCAGAAAGGCATATGCATCCCTATGTTTATTGCAGCACTATTTACAATAGGGAAGATATGGAAGAAACCTAAGCGCCCATCAGTAGATGAATGGATCAAGAAGATGTGGTATCTGCCTGCCAGAACACCAGCAAACATGAAAGGCCTGACTCAGGTGTGAGAAGGAAAGACAATGCAGTGAAAAACCTTCAAAAGATCATCAAAATCAAGTTTTTGAAATTTGAAAGAACAAAGCTAGGAGACTGCAAGCCATTAAACTTGTTCCTCCACTTCCCCAACTCTATAATGGAACAACACTGACAAAAAGTGATTCTCCAGCCAACAGATACTTACTCAGCACTTACTATGTAGCAGGATATGGATTTGATGACAGATACTGAATGATGTTGTGGCCATCTTGTAACTCTATCACCCAAAACTACAGAGATGGAATGGATGAATGGTTTAGACAAAGAATAAGAACAAAAGAGAGCTAAGCCCTGAGATGACTCTCAGGAAAGTCATCTGCAGAAGGAAGCCCATGAGAGACTGAATATGTAGCCAGGGAGGAAGAAAATAAGAATACTGTGACATCAAGCGAAAGTAAGCAAAGTGTCTAAGGAGATACTTTGATCAGAGTATCAAACACTGAAGGAAATTTAAGCAGGAGACTGCTAAGGGCAGAGTCACTCATGAAGCCTAGATATTGGTTTGTTAAAAGAGATTTCTCAAAAAGTTATCTTTATTCCCTACGTTCAGAATGAACAAAAAGCTCAGGTATCCTCAAACAGAAATTAAATGAAAAAGAGCTTCTTTGGGTTTTTAGAATAATTTCTATAAGAAGAATAAAATGTGAGACATTATTATGAACTTCTTAATCTATTTTCTTTAGTGATTGAGCCTAGATTAGTAGGAATTGTCAATTTGAAATCATATATATATATATATATGCTTGAGAGTAGAAATAAAATATTAAGAGCACTCTTGGATTCCTGAATAGAGATTCAAAAAATCACCGGTAACTAGAGGTAAGGATAAAGATGTATATTAAGGATACAGAAGAGGGATTATTTGAGAGAGAAGTAACACTGGGTAAGATAAAAATTTAGTAGCAAAAAGAAAAAAGATGTGGTCCATATAAACAATGGAATATTATTCAGCCATGAGAAGAAAATAAATCCTACTATTTGCAACAAAATGGATAGAGCAAGAGGGTGCTATGCTCAGTGAAATAAGCCAGGCAGAGAAAGACAAATACCAAATGAGTTCCCTCATTTGTGGAGTGCAACAACTAACAAAACTGAAGGAACAAAAGAGCAGCAGGAGGCGGCGCCAAGGTGGCAGCATGAGTAGAGCAGCAGAAATCTCCTCCCAAAACCACATATATCTATGAAAATATAACAAAGACAACTCTTCCTAAAATAGAGACCAGAGGACACAGGACAACATCCAGACCACATAAACACCTGCGAGAACCCAGCATCTCACAAAGGGGGTAAGATACAAGCCACGGCCCGGCAGGACCCAAGCGCCCTCCTCCCAGCTCCCGATGGGAGGAGAGGAGTCAGCAGGGAGGGAGATGGAGCTCAGGACTGCTGAACACCCAGCCCCAGGATTCCAGACCAGAGCGCAGACAAAGTGCATGCCTGGGGTCCTGGATACTAGGGAAACAGGGCAGCAGGACTGGTGAGCGGGTGCCTGAGGCAGATGCTGGAGAACAAAGAAATGGGAGAGGACATTGTTTTGTTTTGTTTTTCTTGGTGAGTGCTTTTTGGAAGTCTTAAAGGGACAGGGACCCCAATACTAGGAAAACAGGGAAGCAAGACCAGTGAGCGGGTGTCTGAGACTGGCACCTGAGGACAAAGAACATCATGCTTTTTTCCTTCATTTTTTAAAAAATTATTTATTTAATTTGTTGTTGTTGTTGTTGCTGTTGATGTTTTGGTTTGGAGAGTGCTTTTTGGAAGTCTTAAAGGGGCAGGACAGGACACAGTCCAGAGGCAGGGAATCTCGGGTTCTCTGGGCACTCTAACCCCTTGGACAGCAGGGAGCACAGAGGCCCCTTACGGAGATAAATAGCCTCCCCGCCACTCCCCTCCAATGGGGCTCCACCATTTTGGAGCAGCAACCCAAGCCAGGCCACACCCACAGCAACAGTGGAGATAAACTCCATAGCAGCTGGGCAGGAATCAGAAGCCCTGTCTGCACACAGCTGCCCAGCACAAGCCACTAGAGGTCACTATTCTCCCAGGAGAGGAAGGCCACAAACAAACAAGAAGGAAAGCTCTTCCAGCTGTCACTCGTACCAGCTCTGCAAACTATATCTATCACCATGAAAAGGCAAAACTACAGGCAGACAAAGATCACAGAGTCAACAACTGAGAAGGAGACAGACCTAACCAGTCTTCCTGAAAAAGAATTCAAAATAAAAATCATAAACATGCTGACAGAGATGCAGAGAATTATGCAAGAGCTAAGGGATGAAGTCTGGAGGGAGATCACAGATGCCAGAAAGGAGATTACAGAAGTGAAACAAACCCTGGAAGGATTTATAAGCAGAATGGATAAGATGCAAGAGGCCATTGAAGGAATAGAAACCAGAGAACAGGAATGTATAGAAGCTGACATAGAGAGAGATAAAAGGATCTCCAGGAACGATACAATACTAAGAGAAGTATGTGACCAATCCAAAAGGAACAATATCTGTATTATCAGGGTACCAGAAGAAGAAGAGAGAGGAAAAGGGATAGAAAGTCTCTTTGAAGAAATAATTGCTGAAAACTTCCCCAAACTGGGGGAGGAAATAATCGAACACACCACAGAAATACACAGAACCCCCAACAGAAAGGATCCAAGGAGGACAACACCAAGACACATAATAATTAAAATGGCAAAGATCAAGGACAAGGAGTTTTAAAGGCAGCTAGAGAGAAAAAGGTCACCTATAAAGGAAAACCCATCAGGCTAACATCAGACTTCTCGACAGAAACCCTACAGGCCAGAAGAGAATGGCATGATATATTTAATACAATGAAACAGAAGGGCCTTGAACCAAGGATACTGTATCCAGCACGACTATCATTTAAATATGATGGTGGGATTAAACAATTCCCAGACAAGCAAAAGCTGAGGGAATTTGCTTCCCACAAACCACTTCTACAGGGCTTCCTACAGGGACTGCTCTAGATGGGAGCACCCCTAAAAAAAGCACAGAACAAAACACCCAACATATGAAGAATGGAGGAGGAGGAATAAGAAGGGAGAGAAGAAAAGAATCTCCAGACAGTGTATATAACAGCTCAATAAGCGAGTTAAGTTAGGCAGTAAGATACTAAAGAAGCTAACCTTGAACCTTTGGTAACTACGAATCTAAAGCCTGCAATGGCAATAAGTACATATCTCTCAATAGTCACCCTAAATGTAAATGGACTTAATGCACCAATCAAATGACACAGAGTAATAGAATGGATAAAAAAGCAAGACCCATCTATATGCTGTTTACAAGAAACTCACCTCAAACCCAAAGACATGCACAGACTAAAAGCCAAGGGATGGAAAAACATATTTCAGGCAAACAACAGTGAGAAGAAAGCAGGGGTTGCAGTACTAATCAGAAAAAATACACTTCAAAACAAAGAAAGTAACAAGAGATAAAGAAGGACACTACATAATGATAAAGGGCTCAGTCCAACAAGAGGATATAACCATTCTAAATATATACGCACCCAACACAGGAGCACCAGCATATGTGAAACAAATACTAAGAGAACTAAGGAGGGAAATAGACTGCAATGCATTCATTTTAGGAGACTTCAACACACCACTCACCCCAAAGATAGATCCACTGAGCAGAAAATAAGTAAGGACACAGAGGCACTGAACAACACACTAGAACAGAAGGACCTAATAGACGTCTACAGAACTCTACATCCAAAAGCAACAGGATACACATTCTTCTCAAGTGCACATGGAACATTCTCCAGAATAGACCACATACTAGATCACAAAAAGAGCCTCAGTAAATTCCAAAAGATTGAAATTCTACCAAACAACTTTTCAGACCACAAAGGTATAAACTAGAAATAAATTCTACAAAGAAAAAAAAAAGGTGCACAAACACATGGAGGCTTAACAACATGCTTCTAAATAATCAATGGATCAATGAACAAATCAAAATAGAGATCATGGAATATATAGAAACAAATGACAACAACAACACAAAGCCCCAACTTCTGTGGGACGCAGCGAAAGCAGTCTTAAGAGGAAAGTATATAGCGCTCTAGGCACACTTGAGGAAGGAAGAACAATCCCAAATGAATAGTCTGACATCACAATTATCAAAACTGGAAAAAGAAGAACAAATGAGGCCTAAAGTCAGCAGAAGGAGGGACATAATAAAGATCAGAGAAGAAATAAACAAAATTGAGAAGAATAAAACAATAGCAAAAATCAACAAAACCAAGAGCTGGTTCTTTGAGAAAATAAACAAAATAGATAAGCCTCTAGCCCAACTTATTAAGAGAAAAAGAGAATCAACACAAATCAACATAATCAGAAATGAGAATGGAAAAATCACGACAGACTCCACAGAAATACAAAGAATTATTAAAGACTACTATGAAAACCTATATGCCAACAAGCTGGAAAACCTAGAAGAAATGGACAACTTCCTAGAAAAATACAACCTCCCAAGACTGACCAAGGAAGAAACACAAAAGTTAAACAAACCAATTACAAGCAAAGAAATTGAAACAGTAATCAAAAAACTACCCAAGAACAAAACCCCGGGGCCGGACGGATTTACCTCGGAATTTTATCAGACACACAGAGAAGACATAATACCCATTCTCCTTAAAGTGTTCCACAAAATAGAAGAAGAGGGAATACTCCCAAACTCATTCTATGAAGCCAACATCACCCTAATACCAAAACCAGGAAAAGACCCCACCAAAAAAGAAAATTACAGACCAATATCCCTGATGAATGTAGATGCAAAAATACTCAATAAAATATTAGCAAACAGAATTCAACAGCATATCAAAAGGATTATACACCATGACCAAGTGGGATTCATCCCAGGGATGCAACGATGGTACAACATTCGAAAATCCATCAACATCATCCACCACATCAACAAAAAGAAAGACAAAAACCACATGATCATCTCCATAGATGCTGAAAAAGCATTTGACAAACTTCAACATCCATTCATGATAAAAACTCTCAGCAAAATGGGAATAGAGGGCAAGTAACTCAACATAATAAAGGCCATATATGATAAACCCACAGCCCACATTATACTGAATAGTGAGAAGCTAAAAGCATTTTCTCTGAGATCGGGAACCAGACAGGGATGCCCACTCTCCCCACTGTTATTTAACATAGTACTGGCGGTCCTAGCCACGGCAATCAGACAAAACAAAGAAATACAAGGAATCCAGATTGGTAAAGAAGAAGTTAAACTGTCACTATTTGCAGATGATATGATATTGTACATAAAAAACCATAAAGAGTCCACTCCAAAACTACTAGAACTGATATCGGAATACAGCAAAATTACAGGATACAAAATTAACACACAGAAATCTGTAGCTTTCTTATACACTAACAATGAGCCAATAGAAAGAGAAATCAGGAAAACAATTCCATTCACAATTGCATCAAAAAGGATAAAATACCTCGGATAAACCTAACCAAAGAAGTGAAAGACCTATACCCTGAAAACTACAAGACACTGTTAAAATTAAAGGGTACACTAACAAATGGAAACTCCTCCTGTGCTCATGGCTAGGAAGAATTAATATTGTCAAAATGGCCATCCTACCCAAAGCAATATACAGATTTGATGCAATGCCTATCAAATTACCAGCAATATTCTTCAATGAACTGGAACAAATAATTCAAAAATTCATATGGAAACACCAAAGACCCCAAATAGCCAAAGCAATCCTGAGAAAGAAGAATAAAGTAGGGGGGATCTCACTCCCAGCTTCAAGCTCTACTACAAAGCCATAGTAATCAAGACAATTTGGGACTGGCACAAGAACAGAGCCACAGACCAGTGGAACAGATTAGAAACTCCAGACATTAACCCAAACATATATGGTCAATTAATATTTGATAAAGGAGCCATGGACATACAATGGTGAAATGACAGTCTCTTCAACAGATGGTGCTGGCAAAACTGAACAGCTACATGTAGCAGAATGAAACTGGACCATTGTCTAACCCCATAAACAAAAGTAAATTCAAAATGGATCAAAGACCTGAATGTAAGTCATGAAACCATAAAAATCTTAGAAAAAAACATAGGCAAAAATCTTTTAGACATAAACATGAGTGACCTCTTCTTGAACATATCTCCCCGGGCAAGGAAAGCAACAGCAAAAATGAACAAGTGGGACTATATTAAGCTGAAAAGCTTCTGTACATGTACAGCAAAAGACACTATCAATAGAACAAAAAGCAACCCTACAGTATGGGAGAATATATTTGAAAATGACAGATCCAATAAAGGCTTGATGTCCAGAATATATAAAGAGCTCACATGCCTCAACAAACAAAAAACAAATAACCCAATTAAAAAATGGGCAGTGGAACTGAACAGACAGTTCTCTAAAAAAGAAATACAGATGGCCAACAGACACATGAAAAGATGCTCCACATTACTAATTATCAGAGAAATGCAAATTAAAACTACAATGAGGTATCACCTCACACCAGTAAGGATAGCTGCCATCCAAAAGACAAACAACAACAAATGTTGGCGAGGCTGTGGAGAAAGGGGAACCCTCCTACGCTGCTGGTGGGAATGTAAAGTAGTTCAACCATTGTGGAAAGCAGTATGGAGGTACATCAAATTGCTCAAAACGGACTTACCATTTGACCCAGGAATTTCACTCCTAGGAATTTACCCTAAGAACACGGCAATCAAGCTTGAGAAAGACAGATGCACCCCTATGTTTATTGCAGCACTATTTACAATAGCCAAGAATTGGAAGCAGCCTAAATGTCCATCGATAGATGAATGGATAAAGAAGATGTGATACATATACACAATGGAATACTACTCGGCCATAAGAAACGGGCAAATCCTACCATTTGCAGCAACATGGATGGACCTGGAGGGTATT
The DNA here is from genome assembly GCF_040802235.1 of Manis javanica. Classification (NCBI taxonomy): domain Eukaryota; kingdom Metazoa; phylum Chordata; class Mammalia; order Pholidota; family Manidae; genus Manis; species Manis javanica. The sequence continues at coordinate 23,305,791 of NC_133165.1, forward strand.
ATGCTCAGTGAAATAAGCCAAGCAGAGAAAGAGAAATACCAAATGATTTCACTCATCTGTGGACTATAAGAACAAAGGAAAAACTGAAGGAACAAAACAGCAGCGGAATTACAGAACCCAAAAATGGACTAACAGGTACCAAAGGGAAAGGGTCTGGGGAGGATGGATGGGTAGGGAGGGATAAGGGGGGTGGGGGGGAAGAAGAACATGGATATTAAGATTAGCATGCATGGGGGTGTGGGAGAAAGGGGAGGGCTGTGCAACACAGAGAAGACAAGTAGTGATTCTACAACATTTTGCTAGCTGATTGACAGTGACTGTAAAGGGGTTTATAGGGGGGACCTCATATAGGGGAGAGCCTAGTAAACATAATATTCGTCATGTAAGTGTAGATTAATGATAACAAAAAAAAAGCAGTTCCTGTGTGGTGACCTCCAATGAGTTCTACACAATGGTATAAAGGACATATCAAAGTGTGGGCAAGAGGTCTGTTTGTGTTTATACAGAGGATCAAAGCCTAATTTGGGTAGTCAGAAAATGAACTAAGATACGATGTGAAGAAGAACTTCCAATATCAGCATTCTCTGGAAGAGTCATGCCAGAAGATGATCATCAAAAAACCTCCACAAAGATCCAGGTGATGCTGCAGTTGTAGCTGCATCCATCCCACCGGTTCCTGGACTTGCCATTGGAATGAAGAAGGAGATATCTTAGCTGGCCTGTGCTTTCAGTAAAACAACAAATTTGACTGGATCTATAATGTTGGAACTCAATCAAGAATTAGGAGAAGTGCAAGTTGTAGCGCTCCAAAATCTTACGACTACAGACTATCTACTGTTAAAAGAACATATGGGATGTGAACAGTTCCCAGGAATGGGTTGTTTTAATTTGTCTAATTTCTCTCAGACTGTTCAAGTTCTGTTGGACAATATCCATCCTATCATAGACAAATTTTCACAAATGCCTAGGATGCCTAACTGGTTTTCGTGGCTTCACTGGAGATGGCTTGTAATTATAGATCTGCTTTGGTTATGTAACTGTATTTCTATTATGTTAATGTGTGTGCACAATTTAATTAGTCGTTAAAACCTATACATGCTTAAGTTACTCTACAAGAAGATATGTCAAAGAAATAATCAATCCTCCCATGTTTTCTTCTGTCTGCTACCTCTATAGCTTTTCTTCTTCCTTCCTGATTACAACCCTTAAATAGAATTCGTGCCTCATGTCAAATTTACTGAGTATCATAATTCCTCCAAGTGGTAAAGATACCTCAAGACAAATGCTGGGCATAGAAGCCACAGGGCATAAATCTGCAAAGTAAAAAGCTAACCTTTTCAAACAATATGGCTTCTCTCTCACTTACCAACGTTACATCTCCCTGTATGGCCCCGGAAGATGACTGGTTAGCCAGAGACGGGTAAGATTCCCCAAGGGAGGAACAACCTAGGACAGGCACAGTTGCAGGGGGGCATCAGGTGAGAAATTGGGGATCAACAGTGGTGAGGCTTAGAACCTCATCCCCCCTGTTTTGAGAGAAATCTTCTGCATCTGTGGATGTTTTAATGCCCTTGTCTAGCTTGGATTAACACATAGTCTACAGGCACACACCTGATCATCTACAATTGCTCTCTTACAACACTAAACTATGTTTTCTACCTTTATCTTGCATCTACCTACCACTTCAGCATTTTATTAAAAATAAAAATAATAATAATAATAAAGGGAGAAATTTGGGATCCACATATAAATCAAGTATAAAAATCAAACGAATATTCATATTTGACCTGATTGTTTATAGTTCATAATGTGTGATCAAAACCGAAAGTTTCTGTGATGACTGCCCTTGTACTGTTCAACATGTAAGAACTTATTTACTGTGTAAGGATTTGTTCACCATGTAAGAACTTGTTCGTTATGCTTCAGAAGATTGGAGACTGATGAGAATTAGGCTTGAGATGGATTAATGATTGTACATTGAGCATTGACTCCCCTATACAGAATTTTATTATTGTTAACCGTTTGATCAATAAATATGAGAGATGCTCTCTCAAAAAAAAAAATTTACCAGGTGTGCACCAAAATGTGTATGGATCAATTTTTTATAACAATGGTATAGGGATAATTTAGTAAACTCTAACATACTCACAAAATGACATCTTCTGCAGCAGCTTTCAATATAATCGAGAACATATAATAAAGTGGAAAAGTGCCTTAAAAAAAAAAAGCAGCAGCATACTCACAGACTCCAAGAAGGAACTAGTGGTTACCAAAGGGGAGGGGTGGGGGAGGTTTGGTGGGGAAGGAGGGAGAAGGGGATTGAGGGGTATTATGATTGGCACACATGGTGTGTGGGGGATCATGGGGAAGACAGTGGAGCACAGAGAAGGCAAATAGTGACTCTGTGGCATCTTACTATACTGATGGGCAGTGACTGTAACTGGGTATGAGGGGGACTTGGTAATATGGGTGAATGTAGTAACCACAATGTTTTTCATGCGAAACCTTCATGAGCTTGTATATCAATGATACCTTAATGAAAAAATGATAAAATTGTTATTTCAGTAATAAAATTTTTCTCTCTAGCAGTATATACTAATGCTTTTATAAATAAATTCAGTTATGCATAACATTTAAAACTGAACATTTGAGTATTTTACAAATCAGTGTTACATGACAACATATTTAACCTTCTATGACAAATAACCAAAACTGAACAAGTAAACAAATCCCGTGTAACATGAAGTGATATCAAACAAAAATTGAAGAAAAAATCTTTATCTCACCCAAAACATTTCTTGAACATTGAACTATTCCAATCACAATTTCTCAGGAAAAGAATACATTGCAAAGAAGTGCTGCATCAGTCTGGAAATAGGGTGAATAGTAAAATTATTATCATCATTATTATTATTATTATTATTATTATTATTATTATTATTTTGGTATCATTAATCTACAATTACATGAAGAATATTATGTTTACTAGGCTCGCCCCCTCACCAAGTTCCCCCCACAAACCCCATTACAGTCACTGTCCATCAGCATAATAAGATGCTGCAGAATCACTACTCATCTTCTCTGTGTTGCACAGCCCTCCCCGTGCCCCCCTCCCACAACATATGCTAATCGTAATGCCCCCTTTCTTTTCCACACCCTTATCCCTCCCTTCTAACCCATCCTCCTCAGTCCCTTTCCCTTTGGTAACTGTTCGTCCTTTCTTGGGTTCTGCGATTGTGCTGCTGTTTTGTTCCTTCAGTTTTTCTTTGTTCTTATACTCCACAGATGAGGGAAATCATTTGGTACTTGTGTCTCTCCGCCTGCCTTATTTCACTGAGCATAATACCCTCTAGCTCCATCCATGTTGTTGCAAATGGTAGGATTTGTCTTCTTATGGCTGAATAATATTCCATTGTATATATGCACCATCTCTTCTTTATCCATTCATCTACTGATGGACACTTAGGTTGCTTCCATTTCTTGGCTATTGCAAATAGTGCTGCGATAAACATAGGAACATTTTTTTTTAAATGTGTGTGTGTGTGTGTGTGTGTATGTGAAGGGGGGTGATGTGAGTTTCTTTTCTGTTGTAGTTGCTTTCTTACTCCATCTGTTTTTCAGCTAAAACAAAGAATACAATAATAAAAAAAACCCACTATTATATAAAAAGAAATCACACAGAAGTAACAGCGTTTATATTTCTTGGATTGACAAATGACCCACCATGGCAGGTTGTACTTCTCATATTTCTCCTTGTTACCTGCATGCTGAGTGTGACTGGGAACCTGATCAGTATCACGCCCCCCCCTCCTTTTCACATCCCCCTTGAAGACTCCAAGGTCTTTTTTCACGAGGAACTTTTCATTCCTATAAATATCACTCTTGTCTCTTCATACTCCCAGGTTCCTTGTCACCATTAGACAGAGGATAGAACCATTTCCTGGAAGGGCTGTATGTCAGGCTCAGCTACATTTCATCATCTTGGAGGTACCATGTTCTGCCTTCTTTCTGCCTTGTTCTTTGAGCACTACATGGATTCTCTAAAGCATGTCTTATGAATGATACATGAAGTATTTATGCCATAGGTTTCCTTTATTACCAGAGGCAGAATACTGACATCTTTCCTTTTGTCTCTTTCCTAGTAGGTCCAAACCCCATCATCATATTCAAGTGACTTTAAAAGGTAATTGTTGGCTGTGAAAAATAAGTTCAAACATAGTTTCTACATTTAATGAATCTTTCAACTTCAATGTATCATTAATAAAATTGATTGCTTTGGGTCAGTAGCTTTCTGTCTGAATACATGTAAAGTAAATGGATTAAATTTTGGTTTACTTATTTTCAGCCTAGCCTGATGATTAGGTTTATGCTTTTTAATTTTCACAAATTAGTTTATTTGACTGAGATATATTTTTAGGTGTACAACACTTACTTTTGTTCTTTGAGAAGAGAACTTTAAAGATTTACCCTATTAGCAACTTGCAAATGTACAATACAGCATTATTGTGTCACTGTGGGTTCATTATATCCTCAGGAATTATGTATCTTATAAATTAAGTGTGTAAACTTTGACCACCTCCACCCATTACTCACACCCCCATCACAATCTGACAACCACTAGTCTGTTTTCTCTTTCTGTAAGTTTGGTAGGGTTTTTTTTTTTTTATCTTTAGATTCCAAATATAAGTGAGGTCATAATGTATGTGTTTCTCTCTGTCTGACTTACTCACTTAGCAGAATGCCCTCAGGGTACATCTGTATTGTCACAAATAACAATTTCATACTTTTCAATGGCTAAATAATATTCTTGTGTTTGTGTGTGTGTGTGTGTGTGTGTGTGTGTATCACATTTTCTTTATCCATCCATGGACACTTAGGTTGTAACTATGTCTTCACTAATATCAACAATGTTGCAATGAACATGGGGTGCAGATATCTTAAGATATTGCTTTCATCACTTTCATGTAAATACCTAGAAGTGTAATTGCTGGATCCTGTGGTAGTTCTCGTTGTAGTGTTTTGAATACCCTCCATACAATTTTCCATAGTGGCCATATCTTTCAACAGTCCCACCAGTAGTGTGCAAGGATTCTTTTCTCTACACCCTCTCCAATGCTTCTTATTTCCAGATTTTTGAAAATAGCTGTTCTAACAGGTGTGAGGTGATATCTCCTTGTGCTTTGGTTTGCATTCTCCTGATGATTATTGATGTTTAGCACCTTTTCATGAACCTGTTGGATGTTTGTAGAACTTTGGAATTTGTCTACTCAGTATGCCTGTCTGGTCTTTTAATTGCGTTGTTTTTTTCTTTGCTACAAGTTTTGAGTTGCTTATATATTTTGGAAGTATTTTCAAATATCTTTGCCCATTCTGGACATTACCTTTTGTTCTTTTGATTGCTTCTTTTGGTCAGAAAGATTTACCCTATTAGCAACTTGCAAATGTATAATATAGTATTTTTAAGTGCAGAAGCTTTTCATTTGATGAAGCCCCATGTTATCATTTTTGCTATCCTTGCCTGTGCTTTTAGTGTTATATCCGAAAAGTGTTGCTAGGAGCTTTGGCCTATTATTTCTTTCTTCTTTTATGAATCATTCATGAAGTGGTGACTAAACCAATGGGGAAAAGTACTTTTTCCAAGTGGGACTTTCCAAACATTAAGTTTTACCCCCTTCCTATATACTACACAATAAAAAAAGAAAGAAGGAAGGCAAAGAGAGAGCAAGCAAGCAAAAAATTCAAATTTGATTGAATATCATTGAGCATATCCACCATTCCCGGGTCAGGGATCTCCTGGTTTATATTGGAGGAAGAGTGAGATGACTTCCCCAGAAAGAGGGTTTATTAGCTTTTACCTGGACTTGACTATTACCTGATAAAAGGAGAGCATTGTTTACTATAATCATTACTTCTAGCCCCACAAAACTGCCTAGTATGGAAGCTACTAGCGGTTCTAGCTTGAATTACCATGGACGAGCACTAGACCACTTGGTCTGGCATTCCTGTGACAGTATTACTTAAAGACAGGAATCCATTGTGTTAATGACCTACTAAATTTAAATTATTTATAACCACCCATGAGTCACACATTTTATGTATTCTAAGTCCATGTACACAAGTATTTATTTTATGAAATCTGTAGTACTTTACTAAATCATTCACCAAAAATACATGGCCTTCCCCCAAAGTGAACCTCAGCTGTACTCAGAAAAAATACTTCATCCTTTTGGACACTATAGAGTCACCTAGGTTGGAAATTCTTCTGGGTCCCAATTAAATTCCAACCTCATAATTCATGTTTTCTCGTTAAAATTTTCAAGGGTGCCTATGAGAGTCTGTTTTGTTTCAAAATAATAATCAGGATAATTTGAAAAATAATCAAGGAAGAGATAATTTTCCATAAGCGTTTACTTTATGGAAAGCCTAATATTATTGTTAGAATTCTATATTCCTCTGATACCTATTGGCTCCCAAGGGAGCCCAATTACAGAGTGTTGCCAAAATTAATTGCATTGCACATGCAGTAGTGTTCCTGTTTCCAGAGAGGTTGTTCCCAGTATATTTCCCTCAAAAACAACCTCTTCTGCAATGCTCTACTCAACAGACATAAAATATGTCTGGTTCTTTTAGAGAAAAGCTTCTTGAAAAACCTGCATCACTGAATGGTCAGAAAAATCATGAAATGCACTTCATTTAAATTCCCAAACAAAATATTTTGGGAGGTATTCTCACTGGATTTTCTCATTCTCACAGATTGGGTTTTTAATTTGAGAAATGGATAGACAGGGGGAACCTGATAGGAAGATCTTAACAAAATCTTTAAATGTTAAATAGTGAGGCTACGAGTGTAAACTCACTTTACACAATGTGTAAAAATGAAGGAACCCTTTTATATCTAGAGCATTGTTCCTCTTATTGTAGATAATCAGAATAATATTTAGGCTTAAACTATGAATTGGATTTGTCAAGAACTATCATAAATGTAAGTATTCTTCCTCCTCATCCACATTGTTAATTTATCTTTACAGATTGTAGGACTGTAATAATTGCTCTCTTTGAAATACATTGTGGGACATTTTGTCAACTCCTGATTATTTTCTCTGCCTATAGCTTCCTAAATTTGTCACAGCTGAGCTCACAAATGTGTCACACTTGCTTCAGGAGGGGACCAGGTAGCCTCGTTCAGCCATACCTAGTCTTGTATGACTAAGGGAGTCACACCAGCCTCAGTGAGCTTTACTCACACCATCGGTATCTGCACACTCCTAACATCCTTGAGTCTGCTACTCAGTCAGACTACACTGATAATTCACTCAATCATCATCGTTCTGGCATCTCTCTTCCTAGTAAAGTAGCCCCCTCCTCCTTGAGGAATATGTTCCAAGCTCCCCACTGAATGCCTGGAACCATGGGCAGTATGGAAGCCTAGATATACTAAGTTTTTCCCACAAATACATACCTGTGATAAAGTTAATGCATAAACTAGTATTGTAGAAGTTAACAGGAGAGATCATATTAACATAGAACAATTATAACAATACACTGTAATAAAAGTTATCTGATTATGGTCTCTCTCTCTCTATCCCAAAATATCTGATGTATTGTACTTATCCTTCTTCTTGTGATGATGTGAAGTGACATGTACTGAAGTGAATGATGTAGGCATTTGTTGCAGCACTAGGCTGCTGTTGACCTTCTGACCATACATCTGAAGGAGGAGCAATCTGCTCTGGATCGTGGAAGTCCACGGATAACTAAAAACCTGGAAAGCAAAACCACAGGTAAGGGGATTAGTGTAGTGGTATCAGCACATGCTGATCCACATAGGCAACATCTGCCTCACAGAGATTACAAAATTCTCATTAAGTAGATTTTGCTGACTCGCATGGCTTCTATGGGGCATATATTAATAGAAATCCCTGGATTTTGAGGCCATTGCTAATCTGGGTTGCATGTGCATTATTCAATCTTAATTTGTTCTTCAATTCATCAAGTAAAATCGAATCTGAATCTGTTAAGGCCTAGGAAAGTTGCATTGGAAGACAGATATGGATGCTCTCTATGAATACTGCCTTCGTGACCTTGGGTGATTTACCTAACTATCTGTACCTCAATTTCCTCTATTGCAAAGGGAGTTCCTTAATAGGAACTACCAAAAAAGCATATTGCTATAATAGGAACCAGAATGATCATAATAACAATAATGATCAACAATAACCAAAGTCATATTTTGTACTGTGATTGTTGCTCTCCTTGCTGTTGCTATAATCTCCCTTCCTAAAGTCCTACAGCTAAAACTTTAACAATGTGGGGACTGGGGCCACTGATTTCAATGCAGTTGAAAATCCATGTATAACTTTTGACTCCCCAAAATTGCCTGCTGTTGACCAAAAGCCTTACTGATAATATAGTCAATCACACATGTATATTGCATTTCACAGATAACATATATTGGATTCTACCAAGAAACTATACTAGAGAAAATATAATGTATTTTTAAATTGTTACACATCTCAAAAAATTTTTTCCAACATGTTTACTGAAAAAAATCTTCATGTAAGTGATCCACACAGATCAAACCATGTACTTCCTTTCCCCATAATATCCTCAAACACTAGTTTGAGAGACAAGTAAGTTATGAGATTATTATTATTTTTTAGCTTTATTTATTTATGTTTTTATTTCATATGCTATTACAAACATATCCTAAAGGTTCTTTTTTCCCCTCCTTTTTCTTCCTCCTCCATTCTTTGTATATTATGAATCATATTCTGTACTCTTTGTCTATCCCTTGGGTGACATCTGTTTAACCTTAGGAATAATTCCATCTATAGGAGTCTCTCTAAAATGCACTGTAAAGGTGGTTTGTGGGAGGTAAATTCTCTCAGCTTTTGCTTATCTGAAAATTGTTTAATCTCTCCTTCAAATTTAAATGATAACCTTGCTGGGTAGAGTAGTCTTGGTTCAAGGCCCTTCTGCTTCATTGCATTAAATATATCATGCCACTCCCTTCTGGCCTGTAAGGTTTCTGTTGAGAAGTCTAATGATAGCCTGATGATTTTCCTTTGTATGTGATCTTTTTTCTCTCTCTAGCTGCTTTTAAAAGTCTGTCTTTATCCTTGATCTTTGCCATTTTAATTATTATATGTCTTGATGTTGTCTTCCTTCGGTGCCTTGGGTTGGGAAATCTGTGCATCTCAATGGCTTAAGAGACTATCTCCTTCCCCAGAGGGAAGTTTTCAGCAATTACCTCCTCAATGACACTTTCTATCCCTTTTTCTCTTTCTTCTTCTTCTGGTACCCCTATAATGCGAATATTGTTCCATTTAGATTGGTCACACAGTTCTCTCAATATTCTTTCATTCTTAGAGATCCTGTTTTCTGTCTGTGCCTCAGCTTCTTTGTATTCCTCTTCTCTAATTTCTATTCCATTTACTGGCTCTTTTACTACATCTAATCTTCTTTTAAATCCCTCCATTATATGTTTCATTTCAGATATGGAATTTCTTAATGATTGAATCTCTGACTTAAATTCATTCCTGAGTTCTTGAATATTTTTCTGTACCTCCATAAGCATGTTTATAATTTTTATTTTGAACTCTCTTTCACAAAGATTGGTGAGTTCCATTTCATTTGGTCCTTTTTCTGGGGTTTGTAAGATTTTAGTCTTAACCACATTCTTTTGACCTTTCATATTTCTATGTGGTGCCCTCTAGAACCCAGAAGTTCTGGTCTCTGGAGCTGCTCAGCCCCTAGAGTGAGGTTGGGGGTCATAGGGGAGCAGCACTGGTGCCTCGGGGAGGAGAGATCTGTTTCCTGATTCCCGACTGCCCTGCCTGTCTCCAGCATCAGATCCAGTGGGCTGAGCACACAGGTGTGAGCCTCTGTGCTTGGTGTCTCTAGCCATTGTGGACAGGGCCTCCCTCTGGCTGGCCTGATGCCAGCACAGTGACTGCCGGTTTACGAGCTGGTGCTGTCAGGCCAGCAGGAAGGCTCAGCAGGCTGCATGTCACAGTGAGAGGCTCCTCAGAACTGAGCAGCCAGCCAGGGGGATGAAGCGCTGAAGCTCCTTGAAGTTCCCAACCAGCTGGGCAGAGAGCACCCAGACTACCTTAACTAGCTCTCCCTTCTCCAGCACAGCAAGCTCCATGCAAACCCCACTCGTTCAGCAGCCCTCTTGCTGCTAGGAAGCCTCTCAGGCCGCCTGCCTTTTCTCTGACACAGAGTGCTCAAAGCAAGATCCCCTCCACCACAAATGGCCGGAATCTCAGTCTCTCAAGCACTCCATCTGTCAGAGCTCCCCAACGTCCAAAGCAGCACACAATATAGGTTTCTGCTCACAAAGCTGACCTCCAGGGCTAGATGTTCAGCAATCCCGGGCTTCCACCCCCTCCCCCACTCCTTTTCTCTTCCTCATTCCTGGGGGCTGTGGTGAGGGAAGGGTTTGGGTCCCGACAGATCAAGGCTTTCGTACGTTACCCTGTTTCATGAGGTACTGGGTTTCGTGAGGTCTGCTCTGTTCATGAGGTCTGTATGCAGTCTGGTTCAGCCTTCTTTCATGTTGCTGTGTTATGAGATTTTTTTTAAAGCAGAGTTTGATAAAGACTGTCATAAGATTAAATAATACAGGGAATAATCTGCTTTCTTTCATTTATGATATGATTGACTATATACTTAAGAAGGTCAGTTGACACTTTTACAGTATAACCTTATTTACTATTAATGCTGTTGTTTTGTTTGTGCCAACTTTAGTCAAGAGGAGAGAATAGGATCAATTATGTACAAGGGAAAAGAAATGGATTTCAGTAATTGTCCATAAATTCAGTATTTTCTATTTAAGTTTTTACTACAGATAGGAACCAAGACATATTTAGGAAAAGATGTTGTTGTCATTCAAAATTATGTTTTCCAATGGCAATATTAGCATATGAAATTTTATATGGGCATCGTTTTCAAAAGTACTATTTATTTCAATAACTTGTTTACTCTTCCCAAATGAATTACTTCCACAATCCAGTAAACTAAGTATTTATCATTGTTACCCATGTTTATGACTCTAAAAACCAATTTTATGCAGGTTAAATATATAACCAACAGTATATCACATGGAATTATCAAAGCTGAGATTAAAATGTATGCTTTTAAAGTAAAAAACATGGTTTAATTCTTCCCTACTAAACAATTCTGAGTTTGAAATTCTGATGGATGCCTGTTTTCAAATCGCCAGTGCACACTTTGTTGTGGTTTGTGAAGAGTAAGAGCACTGTACTTGTATTTGAAATCATATCAAGTTGACACCCACTCCTATTTTCATCTACAGACCTGAAGATTTCAGAGTTTAGTCATGCTGAATAAGACATCGATTACAGAATTCGTTCTTCTGGGATTCACAGATGACCCAGAGTTACAGGCTGTGATATTCGTCTTCATGCTGCTCACCTACTTATTAAGTGTAGGAGGGAACATGACCATCATCCTGTTAACACTATCCAGCGTTTGCTTCAGGACTCCCATGTATTTCTTTCTCAGGAATTTCTCTTTCTTAGAAATTTCATACACAACAGTCTGTATTCCTAGGTTTCTGGTCAGCATCGCTACAGGAGACAGAACCATTTCCTACAACGCTTGCATGACACAGATATTCTTTGAAATCCTTCTTGGTGCCACAGAGTTTTTCCTTCTGGCTGTAATGTCCTATGACCGCTATGTGGCTATCTGCAAACCTCTACATTACATCACTGTCATGAGCAACAGAGTCTGCAGCCAGTTTGTAATCAGCTCCTGGCTGGCTGGTTTCCTTGTTATCTTTCCCCCGGTGATTATGGGGCTCCAACTGGATTTCTGTGACTCCAACATTATAGACCACTTTGCCTGTGACTCCTCCCCTATCCTGTTGCTTGCCTGCACAGACACAAAGTTTCTAGAGCTCATGGCATTTCTCTTAGCAGTATTCACACTCATAGTAACTTTGGCCTTGGTGATTCTCTCTTACACACTCATCCTGAGAACAATTCTGAAAACCCCCTCAGCCCAGCAAAGGAAAAAGGCCTTTTCCACCTGTTCCTCCCATATGATTGTGGTTTCCATTTCTTATGGGAGTTGCATTTTCATGTATGTAAAGACATCTGCACAGGAAGGTGTGGCTTTGAGCAAAGGTGTAGCGGTACTTAACACCTCTGTGGCTCCCATGCTGAATCCCTTTATTTACACTTTAAGGAACCAGCAGGTGAAACAAGCCCTTAAGGACTTCACCAAAAAAGTGTTCTCAGACAAGCACTCATCTTCATGAAATCTGCAGCTGAAACCACACACCAAACACACATAAATCAAATCATTGTTCTGAGTGGTAGGCATACCTAAGACAATAAAGCACACAAGAGTCCCGACTATTGTAGAGCTTCCTTGTAGTGAGGGACACACACCCTAAACAGCCAACATAATAGGCAAGTCAATTATCTAGGCTTTAGTAAGTGATAACTGCTTTATAAAAAAAAAGAAATGTTTCAAGGAAAGGATAGAAATCAAATTATATAAAGTGGTCATAATTTCAAAGTGATTAGATGGCTCCTTTTTTCACATTTTTCAACACTCAGATGTACTTCTCTGTATTCCTTTTTTCAATTAAACTATTATTGACATACAATCTTTGTGATGATTTCAGCATTCACCCATATTATCAAGTCCTCAACCTCCCACTGTAGTCCCTATCAGTGTAGTAAGATGCTGCAGAGCCATTACTTGTCTTCTCCATGCTGTATTACTTTCCCTGTGACCTACCTCTTTTGTGATTGCAAATTATAGTGCCCCTTAACCTTCTCCCTCCCCACACACCCTCCCCAGATCATCCCCTTTGGTAACCACTTTTCCTTCTATAAATCTTTCACTTTTCTACCATTTTGTTTCTTAAGTTTTGCTTGGATATTATACTCCACAAGTGAATGAAATCACTTGGTATTTGTCTTTCTCTGCCTGTCTTATTTCACCCTCCACATACATCCATGTTGCAAATGTATGATTTCTTTTCTTTTTATTTGAGGAGGAATATTCCATTGTGTACATGTACCACAGCTTCTTTATCCATTCATCTACTGATGGACACAGGTTGCTTCTCTACCTTGGCTATTCTAAAAAGTGCTGTAATAAACACAGGGGTGCATATGTCTGTTTGAGTCAGGGATCTTGTTTTCATTGGGTAAATGCCTAAGAGCGGAATTGCTGGGCCAACTGGTATTACAATTTTTAATTTTATGGAGGAACCTCCATATTGCTTTACACAGAGATTGAACCAATTTATATTCCCACCAAGAGTGTAGAAGGGTTTCCCTTTTCTCTGTATCCTCACCAGCATTTGTTGTTTCTTGACTTTTGGATATTGGCCATCCTAACAGGTGTGAGGTCATATCTCATTATGGCTTTAATTTGCTGTTCCCTGATGATTAGTGATGTAGAGCATCTTTTCATGTGCCTGTTGGCCATCTGTGTTTCTTCTTTGGAGAAGTGTCTGTTCCTATCCTCTGCCCAATTTTAAGTAGGGTTACTTGGGTGGGGGGGTGTTGGGGCATGTGAGTTCTTTATATAATTTGGATGTTAACCACTTATCAGATAAATTGATTATGAATAGATCTCCTATACTGTAGAGTACATCCTTGTCTTGCTGATAGTGTTCTTTGCTGTATAGAAGCTTTTTAATTTGATGTAATGTCACTTCATCATTTCTGATTTTGCTTCACTTGTCCAAGGACAGGTGTGCAGGGAAAAGTTGCTTATGTTTATATTCAGGAAATTTTTCTGTTTTCTTCTATGAGTTTTATGGTTTCATAACTTAGTCTGGTCTTTGATCCATTTCAAGTTTACTTTTGTGTATGAAATTAGACAACAATCCAGTTTCATTTTCTTACATATAGTTGTACAGTTTTCCCAGCACCAGTTTTTGAAGAGGCTATCATTTCTCATTGTATAATCATGGCTCCATTATCATATATTAATTGACCATATATGCATGGATTTCTATCTGGGCTCTCTATTCTGTTCCATTGGTCTATGGGTCTGTTCTTGTGCCAGTACCAAATTGTTTTGATTACTATGGCTTTGTAGTAAAGCTTGAAGTTTGGAAGCCTAATCCCAAGAGCTTTTCTCTTCTTTATCAGGATTACTTTGGCTATTCAGGCTCTTTTGCAGTTCCATATGAATTTTAGAACTATTTGCTATAGTTTGTTGAAGAATGTCATTGATATTTTGCTAGGAATTACATTGAATCTGTAGATTGCTTTTAATGGCCATTAATATTAATTTTCCCTGTCCACGAGCATGGGATGTATTTCCATTTTTGTTATTTTATTTAATTTCTCTCATGAATGTCTTATAGTTTTCAGGGGATAAATCTTTCATGTCCTTGGTTAGGTTTATATTAAAGTGATGCTGGCCTCATAGAATGAGTTTCGAATTGTTCCCTTCTCTTCTACTTTTTGCAAAACTTTAAAGAGGATGGGTATTTGGTCTTCACTAAATGTTTAATAAAATTCATTGGTGAAGCCATCTGGTCCAGAAGTATTGTTCTTAGGTATTCTTTTTGATTTCCAATTCAGTTTTGTTGTTGGTAATTGGTCTTTACATATTTCTGTTTCTTCCTGAGACATTCTTAAAAGTTTGTCTTGAAATTTTTCTGGAAAGTTGTCCATTTCTTCTACATTATCCAGTTTGTTAGCATATAATTTTTCATAGTATTCTCTCATAATTCTTTGTATTTCTTTGGTGTCTGTAGTGATTTTCCCTTTCTCATTTCTGATTCTGTTTATGTGTGTAGACTCTTTTTTCCTTTATCTGTCTGACTAGGGGTTTATCTATTTTGTTTATTTTCTCAAATATCAAGCTCCTGATTTCACTGATTCTTTCTATTGTTTTATTCTTCTCAATTTTATTTATTTTTGCTCTGATCTTTATTATGTCACTCCTTCTGCTGACTTTGGGCCTCATTTGTTCTTCTGTTTCTACTTTCATTAATTGTGAGTTTTAGACTGTTCATATGGGATTATTCTTTTTTCCTGAAGCAAACCTGTATTGCAATATACTTCTCTCTTAGCACAGACTTCACTGCATCCCACAGATTTTGTGGTGTTGAGTTATTGTCATTTGTCTCCATATATTGCTTGATCTCTGTTTTTATTTGGCCATTGATCCATTGATTATTTAGGAGCATGTTGTTAAGCCTTTGTGTATTTATGAGCTTTTTTGTTTTCTTTGCATAATTTATTTCTAGTTTTATACCTTTGTGGTCTGAAAAGCTGGTTGGTAGAATTTCAATCCTTCTGAATATAGTGAGACCCTTTTTTGTGGCTTAGTATATGATCTATTCTTGAAAATATTCCATGTGTACTTGAGAAGAATGTGTGTTCTGCTGCTTTTGGGTGTAGAGTTCTGTAGATGTCTGTTAGGTCCATCTGTTCTAATGTGTTGTTCAGTGCCTTTATGTCCTTATTTATTTTCTGTCTGGTTGATCTGTCCTTTGGAGTGGTGCACTGAAGTCCCCTAAAATGAGTGCATTGTATTCTATTTCCCCCTTTAATTCTGTTAGTATTTGTTTCACATATGTAGGTGCTCCTATGTTGGGTGCATAGATATGTTTAATGGTTACATCCCCTTGTTGGATTTACCCTTTTATAATTATGTAATGTCCTTCTTTGTCTCTTGTGACTTTCTTTGTTTTGAAGTCTATTTTGTCTCATACAAGTACTGTAACTCTTGCTTTTTTCTCCCTATTAGTTGCATAAAATATCTTTTTCCACCCCTTCATTTTCAGTCTGTGTATGTTTTTGGATTTGAAGTGAGTCTCTTGTAGGCAGCCTATAGATGGGTCTTGTTTTTTGTCCATTCTGTGACTCCGTCTTTTGATTGGTGCATTCAGATCATTTACATTTAGGGTGATTATCGATAGGTATGTACTTATTGCCATTGCAGGCTTTAGATTTATGGTTACCAAAGGTATGAGGGTATAACTTCTTTACTATCTAACAGTCTAACTTAAGTCAGTACAATATTACAATTACAATCTAAAGGTTGTTTGTTTTTCTCCCTCCTTTTTCTTCCTCCTCTATTCTTAATATATTAGTTATCCTAGTCTGTACTCTTTGTCTACCCCTTGACTGACTTTGGGGGTAGTTGATTTAATTTTGCTTTGGGTTAGGAATTAATTGGTCTATTTTCTTTACTTTTTTTGGTGGTTTTATTTTATTTCATTTGGTGAAAGCTGTTTAGCCTTAGGAACACTTCCATCTATAACAGTCCCTCCAAAATGCACTGTAGAGATGGTTTTTGGGAGGTAAATTCTTTCTACTTTTGCTTATATGGAAATCATTTAATCCCTCCTTCAAATTTAAATGATAATCTTGCTTTGTAGAGTATTCTTGTTTTGAGGTCCTTCTGTTTCATTGCATTAAATTTATCATTTGACTCCTTTCTGGCCTGTAAGGTTTCTGTTGAGAAGTCTGACAATAGCTTGATGGGTTTTCCTTTGTATGTGATCTTTTCTCTCTCTCTCGCTGCTTTTAAAAGTCTATCCTTATCCTTGATCTTTGCCATTTTAATTATTATATGTCTTGGTGTTGTCTTCCTTGGGTCCCTTTGTGTTGGGAGATCTGTGCACCTTCATGGCCTGAAAGAGTATCTCCTTCCCCAGATTAGGGAAGTTTTTAACTATTACCTCCTCAAAGACACTTTCTATCCCTTTTTCTTTCTCTTCTTCTTCTGGTAACTCTATAATGTGAGTATTGTTCATAACTGCATTGCCAGAAAGGGAGATGGAGAACCTGAAGCTCCTGAATATTTCCAACCCACTGGGCTGAGTGCACCAGGACAATTGGTCCACCTGTCCTTTCTCCTATGCAGCAAGCTCTTTTCAATCATTACCCCTTCAGCAGCCTTCTCATTGTTAAGAAGTCTCTAAGAGTGCCCACCTTTCTTCTGTCCCAGAACAGCTTGTTGTGTGTACCTGTTCTCCACAAGTGGCTAGAATCTCAGTCTCTCCAAGTATTCTGCCTGTCTTAGCTTTCCAACCCCACTAATCTCCATATAATGTAGGTTTGTGCTCCCACAAGCACCATATAATGTAGATTTGTGCTCCCAGAGCAGATATTCAGTGCTGGGTGTTCAGCTTTCCTAGGTCTCCACCCTCTCCCTCTTGGTTTCTCTTCCACATGTTGGTGAGCTTGGGTGGGGGAAGGGCTTGGGCCCCACTGGATCATGGATTTGGTACTTTACCCTTTTCTTTGAGGTCTCTTCTGTTCCCCAGGTGTAGGCAGTCTACTACAGCCTTCTTTCCTGTTGCTCTTTCAGGATTAGATGTATTTGCTATATTTTCATATAGCAAATGGTTTTGGTTTTGGGAGGAGGTTTCTGTCTCACCTCTCACACTGCCATCTTTTAATCTGGTAGTCTGTTGAGTTATTTAATCTGTGAGATCATGTAGACACATTGTACAAATTAAATAGAAATTGGGATTATTTAATTGTCATGATTTGCTAGACTTTCCTGAACAAATATTTTAAAGATGTGTACTGTTTCTTTAGTAGACAAAGTTATAAAATACAACTATAACATATATTTCTTCAAAGTATATGATATATGATACAGAATGCTTATGAAGAAAGTGTTGAAGTATAATAGCTTTTTTAGGTTCAAAATATATTCTATTACATTATCAATGATCAAAGTCAAGAACTTGAGTAAACATTATGAGTATACTCAAATTTTAACAAAAATTTTGTTATAATATTATATGTAATCATTATATGTAGGTCAAGATACACTTAAAAATGTACCTTTATGAGAATATGTTATTAATGAAAGACAGGTGGGAAGTTGCTTTAAAATGCATTCTTAGAAAGTATGGGCTGAATACCATTTAAACCAACAACCTAATACAGCTCTTTTATTCTGAACATTGTGTGTAGAGAGGTTTCCATCTAGATCAGCATAACAGTATTGGTGAGTTAGACCAAATGATTCCATAAATGGGAATAAAAACAAATAATTTTAAGATTTTTAAAGAATCATGTACACCTTAACTGAACATTACATTGTATGTTATTTTTAAATGTTTAGGAATCTCTGCTATATATTAGTATTTCCAATAAAGGATTAGACTAATACATGTTACAATTGTGGAATATAAGTAACTGAAGTAAAATAATCTTTTAAAAAGGAACCCATCAAAAACTTATAATCTAAAACCTGATATGCCATCTATGTTAATAATAAGGTCCATATGCTGGTACTTAAACTTTAGTGTACTTTAAAGTACACTCTTAGGATTTATAGAACTTTGGGAATTAGAAATATGTTAATTCTTTTCAGGGGAGATTTAGGTGAGATTCAAATATATAGGAATTGGTGGGCTGAGAAAATGGAATTTCCCATTAAATCACAAAGCAACTAAATTCCCCATTTGTTATCAAGCACTGACATGGTCCTATCTTTAGTTATCAGTGTGAGATACAGATGAAGGGAACAGACAGAATTCCCCACATCCTGATCCTTTCAAAGTCTGTTTTTTTTACTCTTATTTTATTTTGGTATCATTAATCTACAATTACATGAAGAACATTATGTTTACTAGGCTCCCCCTTCATCAAGTACCCCCCACATACACCTTAACAGTCACTGTCCATCAGTGTAGTAAGATGCTGTAAAATCACTACTTGTATTCTCTGTGTTGTAGAGCCTGCCCCATACCCCCTCCACATTATACATGCTAATTATAATGCCCCCTTTCTTTTTCGCACCCTTATCCCTCCCTTTGCACCCATCCTCCCCAGTCCCTTTCCCTTTGGTAACTGTTAGTTCATTCGTGGGTTCTGTGATTCTGCTGCTGGATGTTCCTTCAGTATTTCTTTGTTCTTATACTCCACATATGAGTGAAATCATTTGGTACATGTCATTCTCTGCCTGGCTTATTGCACTGAGCATAATACTCTCTAGCTCCATCCATGTTGTTGCAAATGGTAGGATTTGTCTTCTTCTTATGGCTGAATAATATTCCATTGTGTATATGTACCACCTCTTCTTTATCCATTCATCTACTGATGGACACTTAGGTTGCTTCCATTTCTTGGCTATTGTAAATAGTGCTGTGATAAACATAGGGGTGCATCTGTCCTTTTAAAACAGGGCTGCTGTATTCTTAGGGTAAATTCACAGGAGTGGTATTCCTGGGTCAAATGGTATGTCTATTTTGAGCTTTTTGAGGAACCTCCATACTGCTTTCCACAATGGCTGAGCTAATTTACATTCCCACCAGCAGTGTAGGAGGGTTCCCCTTTCTCCACGACCTCAACAATATTTGTTGTTGTATGTCTTTTGGATGTTGGCCATCCTTACTGGTGTGAGGTGATATCTCATGTGGTTTTAATTTGCATTTCTCTGATGACAAGCGATGTGGAGCATCTTTTCATGTGTCTGTTGGCCATCTGAATTTCTTCTTTAGAGAACTGTTTATTCAGCTCCTCTGCCCATTTTTTAATTGAATTATTTGTTTTCTGTTTGCTGAGGTGTATGAGCTCTTTATTTATTTTAGATGTCAACCCTTTATCAGATCTGTCATTTATGAATATATTCTTCCATACTGTAGGATACTTCTTTGTTCTATTGATGGTGTCCTTTGCTTTACAGAAGCTTTTCAGCTTGATATAGTCCCATCTGTTCATTTTTCCTTTTGTTTCCATTGCCCAGGGAGATATGTTCATGAGGAAGTCACTCATGTTTATGTCCATTAGATTTTTGCCTATGTTTTTTTCTAAGAGTTTTATGGTTTCATGACTTACATTCAGGTCTTTGATTCATTTCAATTTACTTTTGTGTATGGGGTTAGACAGTGATCCAGTTTCATTCTCTTACAGGTAGCTGTCCAGTTTTGCCAGCACTATCTGTTGAAGAGACTGTCATTTCCCCATTGTATGTCCATGGCTCCTTTATCATATACTAATTGACCATATATGTTTAGGTTAGTGTTTGGAGTCTCATTCTGTTTAGGTTAGTGTGGCTCTGTTCTTATGCCAGTACCAAATTGTCTTGATTACTGTGGCTTTGTAGTAGAGCTTGAAGTTGGGGAGTGAGATCCCGCCCCGCCCCCCCACTTTATTCTTCCTTCTCAGGATTGCTTTGGCTATTCGTGGTCTTTGGTGGTTCCATATGAATTTTTGGACTATTTGTTCCAATTCATTGAAGAATGCTTTTGGTAATTTGACAGGGATTGCATCGAATCTGTATATTGCTTTGGGAAGGATGGCTATTTTGATGATATTAATTCTTCCTAGCCAGGAGCATGGGATGAGTTTCCTTTTGTTAGTGTCCTTTTTAATTTCTCTTAAGAGTGTCTTGTAGTTTTCAGGGTAAAGGTTTTTCACTTCTTTGGTTAGGTTTATTCCTAGGTATTTTATTCTTTTTGATGCTATTGTGAATGGAATTATTTTCCTGATTTCTCTTTCTATTAGTTCATTCTCAGTGTATAGGGAAGCCACAGATTTCTGTGTGTTAATTTTGTATCCTGCAACTTTGCTGAATTCCGATATTAGTTCTAGCAGTTTTGCAGTGGAGTCTTTAGGGTTTTTTATGTACAATATCACATCATCTGCAAATAGTGACAGTTTGACTTCTTCTTTACCAATCTGGATTCCTTTTATTTCTTTGTTTGGTCTAATTGCCATGGCTAGGACCTCTAGTACTATGTTGAATAACAATGGGGAGAGTGGGCATCCCTGTCTTGTTCCCAATCTCAGAGGAAAATCTTTCAGCCTCTCACCATTCAGTATGATGTTAGCTGTGGGTTTATCATATATGGTCTTTATTATGTTGAGGTACTTGCCCTTTATGCCCATTTGTTGAGAGTTTTTATCATGAATGGATGTTGAATTTTGTTGAATGTTTTTTCAGCATCAATGGAGATGGTCATGTGGTTTTTGTCCTTCTTTTTGTTGATGTGGTGGATGAAGTTGATGGATTTTCAAATGTACCATCCTTGAATCCCTGGGATGAATCCCACTTGGTCATGGTATATGATCCTTTTGATGTATTTTTGAATTTGGTTTGTTATTATTTTGTTGAGTATTTTTGCATCTACGTTATCAGGGATATTGGTCTGTAGTTTTCTTTTTTGGTGGGGTCTTTGCCTGGTTTTGGTATTAGGGTGATGTTGGCTTCATAGAATGAGTTTGGGAGTATTCCTTCCTCTTCTATTTTTTGGAAAACTTTAAGGAAAATGGATATTACGTCTTCTCTGTGTGTCTGACAAAAATTCCTAGGTAAATCCATCTGGCCTGGGGTTTTGTTCTCGGGTAGCTTTTGATTACCGCTTCAATTTCTTTGCTGGTAATTGGTCTGTTTAGATTTTCTGTTGCCTTCTGGGTCAGTCTTGGAAGGTTGTATTTTTCTAGGAGGCTGTCCATTTCTCCTAGGATTTCCAGCTTGTTAGCATGTAGGTTTTCATAGTATTCTCTAAAAATTCTTTGTATTTCTCTGGTGTCCGTCATGATGTTTCCTTTCTCGTTTCTGATTCTGTTGATGTGTGTTGACTCTCTTTTTCTCTTAATAAGTCTGGCTAGAGGCTTATCTGTTTTGTTTATTTTCTCAAAGAACCAGCTCTTGGTTTCATTGATTTTTTCTATTGTTTTATTCTTCTCAATTGTGTTTATTTCTTCTCTGATCTTTATTATGTCCCTCCTTCTTCTGACCTTAGGCCTCATTTGTTCTTTTCCCAATTTTGATAATTGTGACATTGGACTATTCATTTGGGATTGTTCTTCCTTCTTTAAATAGGACTGGATTGCTATATACTTTCCTCTTAAGACTGCTTTCACTGGGTAACACAGAAATTGGGGCTTTGTGTTGTTGTTGTCATTTGTTTCCGTATATTGCTGGATCCCCATTTTAATTTGGTCATTGATCCATTGATTATTTAGGAGGTTGTTGTTAAGCCTCCATGTGTTTGTGAGCCTTTTTTCTTTCTTTGTACAATTTATTTCTAGTTTTATACCTTTGTGGTCTGAAAAGTTGGTTGGCAGGATTTCAATCTTTTGAAATTTACTGAGGCTCCTTTTGTGGCCTAGTATGTGATCTATTCTGGATAATGTTCCATGTGAACTTGAGAAGAATGTGTATACTGTTGCTTTTGGGTATAGAGTTCTATAGATGTCTATTAGGTCCATTTGTTCTAGTATGTTGTTCAGTGCCTCTGTGTCCTTACTTATTTTCTGTCTGGTGAATCTGTCCTTTGGAGTGAGTGGTGTGTTAAAGTTTCCCAAAATGGATGCATTGCATTCTATGTCCTCCTTTAATTCAGTTAGTATTTGTTTCACATATATTAGTGCTCTTTTATTGGGTGCATATGTTTTTAATGGTTAAATCCTCTTGTTGGACTGAGCCCGTTATCATTATGTAATCTCCTTCTTTATCTCTTGTTACTTTCTTTGTTTTGAAGTCTATTTTGTCTGATACTAGTATTGCAACACCTGCTGTTGTTTGCATGAAATATCTTTTATCCCGTGAATTTTAATCCGTGCATGTCTTTGAGTTTGAGATGAGTCTCTTGTAAGCAGCATATAGATGGGTCTTGCTTTTTTATCCATTCTATTACTCTATGTCTTTTGATTGGTGCATTCAGTCCATTTACATTTATGGTGATTATTGAAAGATATGTTCTTATTGCCGTTGCAGACTTTAGATTCGTGGTTGCCAAAGTTTCAAGGTTAGCTTCTTTACTACTTTATTGTCTAACTTAATTTGCTTATTGAGCTATTATAAGCACCGCCTAATGATTCTCTATTTCTCTCCCTTCTTATTCCTCCTCCTCCATTCTTCATATGTTGAGTGTTTTGTTCTGTTCTCTTTTTAGGACTGGTCCCATCTAGAGCAGTCCCTGTAAAATACCCTGTAGAGGTGGTTTGTGGGAAGCAAATTCCCTCAACTTTTGCTTCTCTGAATATTGTTGAATCCCTCCTTCATATTTAAATGATAATCATGCTGTATACACTATCCTTGGTTCAAGGCCCTTCTGTTTCATTGCATTAAATATATAATGCCATTCTCTTCTGGCCTGTAAGGTTTCTGTTGAGAAGTCTAATGATAGCCTGATGGGATTTCCTTTGTAGATGACCTTTTTTCTCTCTCTGGCTGCCATTAATACTCTGTCCTTGTCCTTGATCTTTGCCATTTTAATGATTATGTGTCTTGGTGTTGTCCTCTTTGGGTCCCATCTCTCAGAAGTTCTGTGTGCTTCTGTAGTCTGAGCAACTATTTCCTCCCCCACTCCCCCATTTTGGGGAAGTTCTCGGCAATTTCTTCAAAGATGCTTTCTATCCTTTTTCTCTCTCTTCCTCTGGTACCCCTATAATGCGGATATTGTTCCTTTTGGATTGGTCACACAGTTCTCTTAATATTGTTTCATTCCTGAAGATCTTTTTATCTCTGTCTGTGTCAGCTTCTATGTGTCCCTGTTCTCTGGCTTCTATTCTACCAATGGCCTCTTGCATCTTATCCATTCTGCTTATAAATCTTTCCAGAGATTATTTCATTTCTGTAATCTCCTTCCAGATGTCATCCCTTAGCTCTTGTATATTTCTCTGCAGCTCTGTCAGCATGTTTATGATTTTTATTTTGAATTCTTTTTCAGGGAGACTGGTTAGATCTGTTTCTGCAGATCCTCTCTCAGGAGTTGTCTGAACTATTTTGTACTGGACTAAATTTTTCTGCCTTTTCATGGTGATAGTGGTGGCTGCAGGCAGGTTGTGGGTGTGTCAGCAGGGAGAAGAAAGTCCTTTCATGCTGCTGGATGCCTTGCCCTTCTCTGCTGCCTTTGTCTGTTACCCACACTTCTGGAGCAGCCACCAGGTTAATCCCCTAAGGTTCTGTGGGTGGGGTCTCTGTCAGAGCTGTGTGGAGCCCTGCAGGGAGTGTCAGGCACACCAGGTGCGCTCCTCTGCAGTAGGGGTGCCCCTGCAGTGCAGCTGTGTGCCAGCAGTGGCCTTTGGGTCTGGCCCAGGTGGCTGTGCATCGAGCTGGGATTCCTGTTGGCTGTTGGGAGTACAGCTGCTCCCTCTGGCACTGCTGTAGGTGTATGCAGGCCTCTCCTGTGCCCCTTTGGCACCGCCACCACTGGCACACATGGGCTGCTCCCAGGCTGCTCAGTCACTGCTGCTCCGGGCTTGCACGGACCTCTCCCAGGTTCCTCTGGCACCACTGCCACCGGCGCACACAGGCCACTCCTGGGCTGCTCAGTTGCTGCCACAGCAGGCTCTCACGAGCTGCTCCCAGTCCCCTCTGGTGCCACCAGCACATGCGGGCTGCTCCTGGTCCCCTCTGGCACCACCGCCCCTGGTGCGCACTGCCACTCTCCAACTACTGGGCCAGTGTGTTGGGGTCTGCGCCAGTTGGGGCAATGACTTGCAGGCTGCTTAGTGCTGTGAGGGGCTTCAGAGCTGCACTGCTGCCCAGGGGTTTAGGATGCCTAAAGTTCCCCAGTATTCCCAGATGCTGGCTAAATGTGCCGGGATGACTTCATCCAGCTGTGGGGTCCCTGTCTCTTTAAGACTTGCAAAAAGCACTCGGTTTTCTTTTGTCTCAGGGGTGCCGGTTGCAGGGACCTGCCTGCAGGTTTTGCTTTTCCATTTCTCTAATATCTAGCACCCCATGCACTTTCTGTCTGTGCTCCAGGTTTGGATTTCTAGAGCTGGTTGTTTAGCAGTCCTGGGCTTTCACTCCCTCCCCGTTCTGACTCCTTTCTTCCCACCGGGTTCTGGGGTGGGGGGGGCATTCGGGTCCCACCTGCCCACAGCTTGTATCTTACACCCTTTGTGTGATGTTGAGTTCTCACAGATGTAGATGTATCCCAGCTGTTGTACTGTATCCACTGGTGTCTCTTTTAGGAATAGTTGTATTTATGTATTTTCATAAATATATATGTTTTTGGGAGGAGATTTCCACTGAACTCATGCCGCCATCTTCCCGTGATCCCCTCAAAGTCTGTTTGAAGTACACAGGGACAAATGGTTTATTGCAAAGGGATGGACTAATTTAATTCTTTCAGCTAGTCAACAATGTTGAGTTACTCCCTTGAGGCACCAGGATAGATGAAGAGAATGTAGCTGCACAGTACTATATCTCATCATTTCTTGCCACATGACATAGAATCATAAAAATTGAAAAGGAAATCTTATGAGTTGGGCAGATGTCTGTAAATGGCTAGGGAGTTATCTTTTTCAGCTCTTTGGGCCATGAAGTTTCTGTTAAGCTACTCAATTCTGCCATTAGAAGAGCCATAGACAATATACAAATTAATGGAATGAACATATTTCAATGAAACTTTATTTGCAAGAACCAGTGGAGGATGGAGTTTACCCTTAGATCTTAGTTTTCTGACTCTTGCTCTTTAATATGGTCTTTACTCCTAAATGACCCTCACAGGGTTTTCCCAGTGGAAAAAGCCTATGGTTTGAAGAGATATAACAAGATCCTTCACTTTGGCTGGGCCCAGACTCCAAGGCCACTGATTGCTTGGCCTCTAGGATTTCTGATAAGCTCTCAGCTTTATCACTGGTTAACTGGACAACACCTGCCTACATGTGCTGAGTCAATCCTTCAGTCAAGGATACATGGTGAACTTTGGCTCAGATCCAGACTCTATGTGTTCCTGACCTGGGGATAATAACCACTTCAGTTGACCTGGTCTTTGCTAACTAAACTCAGAGAGATGATTTTGTTGAGCTTAGTCTAGTTGATCATGTGGACGAGGCTAGCACTAATTGTGAGCCATTTACTGCATTTCCCTTTTCTGGAGGGACATAGTTTTGAGCTGCTTGTCATCATGGGTTTCCCCATAAAGCTGATTCTGTTTTATGATTATTTAAGGCAGAAAACATGACTCAAACTAGCTGCTCTGGCAACACAGAGACAAATTCGTCTTCTTTTAAGCTTGTTTGATTTTTTTGTTTGTATGTGTGCATGTGTGTATGAGTGGTTGCACACTGTTTTCAACCAGGTGTGGACTTCACATTTCTCCTCTGTCTTGAATGAAATCTTCTAAGTATTTTGAGGTTAACTTTTATATTTTCTATATCAAATTTATTTCCATATTCCTGGTATTTAATTTCTTATTTTGGTTACAGTGTATTTTCATTTTACTTAATATACCTATTTTGAATTCTTTTATTTTAAAGTTTGTCTTATTAGTACCTTAAAACAATGGTGAAAAATTTCTTCCTATTTCAGCTGTTTCTTTCAGAATGTAAATTAAAGGAGTTTCATGCAACTATTGTTCCAAAAATTTCCCATATATTATAGATACAATATTTAACATGTTAAATAATTTCTTTCTGAATAATGTTAGAAAAGCTATTGGGAGATGAAGGAAGACTTTTTTCCATGAACACATTCTTTTAATGATAGAGAAAATTTTCATTGATATTAAATAGAGTAAGAACCTCCAAGTAGGTTCACAAATCAAGTATTGAAGGATTATAAAAGGTTAGTCTAACTGAACTAGTTAGGCCTTCAGGAAAATATGTTAAGGAATGAATATCGTTTTCATTTGATATTTGAAATTCAGTGTGCTCTTACTTGTATGAGAGAAATATGCATTTTTTGAATGTCATTGAGAACTTGTTTCATTTGCTTGATTCTCAAAGTATAAATGAAGGGGTTCAACAAAAGGGTTGCAGATGTTGTGAACATGGATACCCCTTTATCGGTGTCTACATCTTCTTTAGCTGAAAGCTTTATGTAGATGAAAATACAGTTGCCATAAGTGATGGAAACAATAATCACATAAGAAGAATGGGCAGAGAAAGATTTTGTTATTTTTGACTCAGAATGGAAACCTTCGAATTATCCTGATGATATATATGTGTAAAAAGAATACCTATCAGTGTTATGATGAAAATCAGTAATGCACAGATTATAAACACCTGTTATAAGAACCATGTATCTGAGCATGAAATCTTAAAAAGAGGAGACACAAACTCACATGCTCAACACCCAAAAATCAAATAACCCAATCAGCAGAGGATATGAATGGACACTTCTCCAAAGAAGAAATTTGGATGGTCAACAGACACATGAAAAGATGCTCCACATCACTAATTATTAGGGAAATGCAAATTAAAACCACAATGAGATATCACCTCACACCTGTTAGGATGGCCAACATATAAAAGAGTAGGAACAACAAATGCTGGTGAGGGTGCAGAGAAAGAGGAACCCTTCTACACTGCTGGTGGGAATGTAAGCTACTTCAATCACTGTGGAAAGCAATATGGAGGGAGATCCCTCACAAAACTAAAAATAGAAATACCCTTTGGCCCAGGAACTCCACTTCTAGGAATTTACCCAAAGAAAACAACTCTCAGATTCAAAAAGACATATGCACCCCTATGTTTATCGCAGCACTATTTACAATAGCCAAGATACGGAAGCAACCTAAGTGTCCATCAGTAGATGAATGGATAAAGAAGAGGTGGTACATATACACAATGGAACACTATTGAGCCATAAGAAAGAAAGAAATCCTACCATTTGCAACAAGATGGATGGAGCTAGAGGGTATTATGCTCAGTGAAATAAGTCAGGCAAAGACAAGCATCAAATAATTTCCCTCATTTGTGGAGTATAACAATGAAGGAAAACTGAAGGAACAATATAGCAGCAGACTCACAGACTCCAAGAAGGGACTAGTGATTACCAAAGGGAAGGGGCGGGAGAGGGTAGGTGAGGAGGGAGGGAGAAGGGGATTGTGGAGTATCATGATTGGTGCACATGGTGTGTGTGGGGTCACTGTCTTCCCAGAGAAGACAAATAGGGACTCAGTGGCATCGTACTACAGTGATGGACAATGACTGCAGTGGGGTGCGGGGGGGGGACTCAATAATAAGGGTGAATATAATAACCACATTGTTTTTCTTGTGAAACCTTCAGAAGACTGTATATCAATGATACCTCAATACAAAAAAAGGAGACATACCACAGCCAAAAGGTCAATAGAATTAGAGTCACAGAATTCCAACTGGAGACCCATACCAAGTGGTTTGATAATGATCATCAGCCCGGAGATGGAAGCAGAGAACAAGCATGGTACAGACATTACTGTTCATAATGATCATGTAGTGAAACAGTTTAAGATGACCACATAGCAGTCAGAGAACATAGCTGGCAGAAGAAAAAAGTATATGGCCTCAAAAAGTCCAGTAAAAAATATTTGACTGGCACAAGAATTATAAGTAATGGTGTTATCCTCAGTTGACATACAGTACAGGAATCAGGAATTCAGACTGTTCTGAATGAGATTTCTAAGATGTATAAATTTCAAAGAAAAAGTACATAGGTGTTTTAAGATGAGAATCCATTAGTATGAGAATGATAATAGTCAGATTTCCAGTAATATGCTCAGCATGTAGGTGAGAAATAAGAAGATAAAGGTCCTCTGTAAGTCCCCACAAGATGAATGTTGTTATTTCTGTGTGATTTCTCATTACTATCTTGATGTTTTAGGCAATCTACATGTAAAAAGTCAAAATGGAAGCCTCTAAAAAGAGAAGAGGAAATTATAACCAAAACATCAGAAACAGAAAATGAAAAGGCAAGATTAATAGAATCCTAGGCAGATGCTTAGTAAGGATGAATAACTTGAATAAAACTGTTGTGAAACTAACCTGGAAAAAAGGAGAAAATTGAAATTTATGAGGAAAGAAAGATCAGGAAATCATTACAGATTATACAGATTTTAAAAAGATAAACATCTAATATTTTGAAAAGGTGTGCAGAGTAGATTTGTCAACTTCTGTGAATTAAACTAATTATTTGAAATACACAACTACCAATGTTAATTCAAGATGAGGTATTAATCTGTGTAGTGGTATATCTCTTAAAGTGAAGCAACATATACTTAATAATCTTACAAAGAGAACTACAAGGTCATATGTATGAATTATAGATTTCTATGAAGCATTTAAAAATAAAAATGCCAATTCTACATAAATTTTCTCATAAAATTGGTCTTTGAAAGCAAAAATTTTAGCTATCTGATGGAGTTTCCAGTAGACCTAGATATACTATATGTGATAATCACAATAAAAAAGGGAAGAGAAAAGCATTCTAGTGATAAATTTTATGCATTCTAACTTCAGTGATAAAATATTGCTTCTAAATAGTCCATGAAATGTTCTGTATATATAGTAATTCATAGACCAAGCACATACTTTTAAGAAAAGATATAATTAAAAAGCAACTTATATTAAAATGGAGCACTAAAACTGTTCCATTTACGACAGGAAAGAGGAAGCTAAATAATGAACCACAATGGAGACAAAGAAAACTCATGTAACAAAATGACAGAAGTCCAAACATAAATGATTGCATTACATATAAATGACACTATTTAAAATATAGATATTGTAAGAATGGATTTTTAAGATATTGCCCACCCAGGCACTGTATGCAAGAACCCACAATTCAAGCAAAATGACATGGGTTAAAAGTAAAAGAATGGAAAAATAGGTACCATACAAACCATAATCAAGAGAATGTTGGGGTAACTATATTGCTATTATCACCAAAGGAAAGTAAGCTTCCAGAAGAAGACTGTATATTGATAACTGAGTTGATTCTCCAAGAAAACATATTCTAATTGTTTATGTATTAAAGACAGCATCAAAATACATTAAGGGTTAACTGACATAAATGAAAGAAGAAAGGGGAAAATTAGTGACTTTGTTGGAGATTTCTCTTATTAACCTGCTATCACTGCCCTTGTTCAACTCACTATTACACCCCTTCTAGAAGGCCTTCTTCTATGCTATTGCCCCCATGTAGATAATGGCCAATCTGTTTAGGCTTGAAATCCTCAATATGTTATAAAAATTATTTTTCCATTCCATGTGCCTCTACCCTACCTTAGATTACCTTCATCTCACCCTTGATATGAAACATTCATGCTCTAGTAGAATTCCTGTCTTCTGTTTTCATCATTTTAATCAATTTCCTCATTGCATCTAGAGGAAGTCCTGAGATACCAACTCAATTCCTCCAGACTGGTCTAGGTACAGCCCCTAGGGACATCCATCATCCCAATATCAGGGCTGAATTGTATTGTATTGGTTTTTTATTGCTTGTCACACAATTCAACCATGATAGTTTCCAGATCAAGGCCTGTCTTATTCTCAATAGTATACTCAGATCTTACCACATTTCCTGGGATATAACAGTTTCTCAATATGTTAATTAAACACAGATATTTATGAACAAAGACTAGGATACAGTCTTTCATTATATTTCAGGGTTTTCCTTGACAGAAATAAAGGACTCCTGTGGTCCTTATAGAAGAAGCTACACTAATGTTCAAGATACTTCCTTCAGTACAAGGGTTTGTATCATCTTGTCCTGATGTTTCTGCACAAGTTTTGAGTATCAAAAGATAGTCACTTCATCTGTCACAATTCTATCAGCTGCACTGGTCATAGTGCCACAGTACTTTTCATTTAAATTCTTTTGAATGTAGAACATGTAAAAAACTAGAAGTCACAAAAAAATAAGTATAAGGTATTGAGGTCTTTAAAAAGTTCTAGATAAGAGCTAATGATAATTTTTCATTGTTTTATATTTACCTGAGCATATTTTAATAAAGACCTTTAATTGTATGGAAATATTCTCTTTGATTTAACTGATAGTATAGAGGGCAAACTACTTAGATTTTAGTCCAGTAGACTAGAATTAACATTCTTCTGTATAATGTGCTATCAGATGGCTATTTTCAACCAAAGCTTGGTCCTGGGTTCTTTCTTTGATGAAATGGTCTCATATGGAACCTATGTAACAAAAGGCAGCATTCAGAGCTTCTAGACACTATCAGAAAGGATAAACACAATTATAGACTCCTGAGCAAAACATTTTGTCTAAATGCTCTTATCCTATCGTGTTCTGCAGATCTATCTTTTAAATATCTGCAGTAGGTCAAATAAGAAACACAGAATTGTTGTTCCCAAGAGCCCACTTTCCCTTTTTCTTATAGTCTTCTTTCTTCTGAAACATCTAGAGAAACTCCCTGCTGGTCCTGTGTACTATACAAGGAGGCAAAACTACCCTTGTGTCATTCTTGTTTTTGACTCTAGAAACATGCAACAGACACATTCTAACAAATTGTGTTGCAGGTGTAACTGACTAATTTTTCTTTAATATAACTAGATATCAAGAAGTACTTATGTTTGAAAGATAAGATTTTTTAGGTGAAATGTTAAACCAAGTTTTATTGTTGAAAATATGTATTTTATAATTGAGATTGTGTGTGCGTGCATGCACATATGTTTTGGCAATGGAGCAATAAATCTTACTTATATGCCCATCACTATTTCTCTATTTCATTGCCCACATACTAAACAATTCATAAAATGGACTTAGAGGTTTCCTCATTTGCTTCCATGATTAATATTTTTTAAAAAGAAATGACATTCAAGAGAAGATTCAAGATGGTGGCATGAGAGGTGAGACAGAAAATTCCTCCCAAAACTGTATATAGTGTGAAAATATAGTTAATACAATTAGCCCTAAAACAGCAACAGGAAAAAAGGCTTCACCAGACTGCATACAGACCTCATGAACAGAGTAGACCTCATGAAACAGGCTAACATATTAAAGCCTTGATCCAGTGGGACCTGAGCCTTTGCCCCACCCCCAGCTCACCAGCAGGAGGAAGAGAAATGGAGCGAGGAGGGGGTGGAAGCCTAGGGCTGCTGAACACCTAGCCCTGGAGGTCTGCGTTGGACTACAGATCTCCATTGTGTGGTCCTCTGGAGGTTTCTGGGGTTAGGGAGCTGAAACAGGCAGAGTGCTTGAAAGACTGCGATTCTGGCCATTTGTGGAGGACAGGATCCACAACCGGCAGCTCTGAAACAAAGGAAAGGCAGGTGGTCTGAGAGGCTTCCCAGCAGCGAAAGGGCTACTGAATGGGCAGTTTTTGCATGATGCTTGCTGTGCAGGAGAAGGGAGAGCTAGACAACATTGTCTGCGTGCACTCTGCCCAGCGGAATGGAAAATTTGAGGAGGTTCAACCGCCCCATCCACCTGGATGCCTACTCAGCTCTGAGGACTCAATGTGACATGCAGCCTGCCGCACCTTCCTCCTGGCCTGCTGGCACCTGCTCGCAAACCACAGTCACTGGGCTGGTGTCAGGCCAGCCATAGGGAGGCCTCACCTATAACAGCTAGAGATGCAAAGCACAGAGGCTGACACCTGTCTGCTTGGCCCACTGGCTCTGATTATGGAGACAGGCACTGCAGCTGGAATCAGGAAACAGCTCTTTCCTGTCCTCAGGAACCAATAGCAACCCCCTATGACCCCCATCCTTACTCAAGGGGCTGAGCAGCTCCAGAGACTGGAGCTTTTGGGCACTAGAGGGCACCACATAGAGTTATGAAATGTCAAAGGAACGTGGTTCAGAACAAACTCCCATAAACACCAGGAAAAGAGCCAAATGAAACTGAACTCACCAATCTTCCTGAAAGAGAGTTCAAAATAAAAATCATAAGCATGCTCATGGAGGTACAGAAAAGTATTCAAGAACTCAGGAATAAATTTAAGATGGAGATTCAATCATTAATAAATTCCATATCTGAAATGAATCATACAATGGAGGGATTTAAAAGCAGATTAGATGTAGTAGAAGAGGCAGTAAATGGTATAAAATTTAGAGAAGAGGAATAGAAAGAGGCTGAGGCACAGAGAGAAAAAAGAATCTCTAAGAATGAAAAAATATTGAGAGAACTGTGTGATCAATCCAAATGGAACAATATCCTCATTATTGGGGTACAGAAGAAGAAGAGAGATAAAAAGGGATAGAAGGTGTCATTGAGGAGGGAAAAGCTGAAAACTTCCCCAATCTGGGGAAGGAGATAGTCTCTCAAGCCATGGAGGGGCACAGATCTCCCAACACAAGGCATCCAAGGAAGACAACCTCAAGACATATAATAATTAAAATGACAAAGATCAAGGATAAAGACAGACTTTTGAAAGCAGCTAGAGAGAGAAAAAAGATCACATAAAAAGGAAAACCCATCAGGCTATCATCAGATTTCTCAACAGAAACTTTATAGGTCAGAAGGGAGTGGCATGATATATTTAATGCCATGAAGCAGAAGGGCATTGAACCAAAAATACTCTACCCAGCAAAGTTATCATTTAACTTTGAATGAGGTATTAAACAATTTTCAGATAAGCTAAAGCTGAGATAATTTACCTGTCACAAACCACCTTTACAGTGTGTTTTGGAGGGACTGCTATAGATGGAAGTATTCCTAAGGCTAAATAGATGTCACCAAGGGAAATAAAACCACAGCAAAGTGGAACAATTAACTATTCAGCAGATGCAAATCAAATCAACTACCCCCAAAGTTAATCAAGGGATAGACAAAGAGTACAGAATATGATACCTTACATATAATGAAAGGAGGAGGAAGAAAAAGAAGGAAAAAAAGAGAATCTTTAGTCTGTGTTTGTAATAGCATGTGAAGTGAGTTAAGTTAGACTGTTAGGTAGTAAGGGAATTACCCTTGATCCTTTGCTAACCACAAATCTAAAGTCTGCAATGGCAATAATTACATACCTATCGATAATCATCCTAAATATAAATGGTCAAAATGCACCAATCATAAGACATAGAGTCACTGAATGGATTAAAAAACACAGCATATGCTGCCTGCAAGAGACTCACTTCAAACCCAAAAACATACACAAACTGAAATTGAAAAGATGGAGAAAGATATTTCATGCAACTAATAGGGAGAAAAAAGCAGGAGTTGCACTACTTGTATCAGACAAAATAGATTTTAAAACAAAGAAAGTAACAAGAGACAAAGAAGGACATTACATAATGATAAAGGGGGGAGTCCAACAAGAGGATATAACTATTATAAATATCTATGCACCCAACACAGGATCACCTACATATGGGAAACAAATACTAACAAAATTAAATGGGGAAATAGAATGCAATGCGTTCATTTTAGGGAGACTTTAACACACCACTCACTCCAAAGGACAGATCAACATAACAGAACATAAGTTAATAGAGACACTGAACAATGTATTACAACAGATGGACCTAACAGACATGTACAGAACATTCCATACATAAGCAACAGGATACACATTCTTCTCATATACACATGGAACATTTTCAAGAATAGATCGTAAAGTAGGCCACAAAAAGAGCCTCAGTAAATTCAAAAAGATTGAAATTGTACTAACCAGCTTCTCAGATCACAAAGGTATGAATCAAGAAATAAATTACACAAAGAGAATGAAAAAGCCCACAAATGCATGGGGGCTTAATAACATGCTCCTAAATAATCAATGGATCAATGACCAAATAAAAACAGAGATCAACAATAAATGGAGACAAATGACAATAATAATTCAACACTGCAAAATCTGTGGGACACACCCAAGGTCGTGCTAAGCAGGAAGTATATTGCATTACAGGCCTATCTCAGGAAAGAAGAAAAATCCCAAATGAACAGCCTAAAACACAATTAATGAAATCTCAAAAGGAAGAACAAATTAGGCCCAAAGTCAGTTCAAGGAGGGACATAATAAAGATTAAAGCAGAAATAAATAAAATTGAGAAGAATAAAACAATAGAAAGAATCAATGAAAGCAAGGGCTCGTTCTTTGAGAAAATAAACAAAGGAGTAAAACCCCTAGCCATACTTCTCAAGAAAAAAAAGAGTCTACACACATAAACAGAATCAGAAATGAGAAAGGAAAAATCACGACGGACACCACAGAAATACACAGAATTATGAGAGAATACTATGAAAAATTATATGCTAACAAACTGAATAACCTAGAAGAAATGGACAACTTTCTAGAAAAATACAGCCTTCCAAGGCTTACCCAGAAAGAAACAGAAAATCTGCGACCAATTACCAGAAGGGAAATTGAATTGGTAATCAAGAAACTACCTTAGAACAAAACTGCTGAACCAGACGGTTTGACTGATGAATTTTTTCAAGCACTTAGGGAAGACCTAATACCTATCCTCCTTCAAGTTTTCCAAAAAGTATGAGGTGGGAATACTCCCAAACTCATTCTATGAGGACAACATCACTCTAATACCAAAACCAGGCAAAAACACCACAAAAAAGAAAATTACAGACCAATATCCCTGCTGAACATAGATGCAAAAACACTCAACAAAATATTAGCAAACTGAATTCAAAAGTACATCAAAAAGATCATCCATCATGACCAAGTGGGATTCATCCCAGGTATG
The DNA here is from genome assembly GCF_040802235.1 of Manis javanica. NCBI lineage: Eukaryota > Metazoa > Chordata > Mammalia > Pholidota > Manidae > Manis > Manis javanica. Next base: position 23,341,088 of record NC_133165.1, read on the forward strand.
CAAGGATGGTACATCATTTGAAAACCCATCAACCTTATCCACCGCATCAACAAAAAGAAGCACAAAAACCACATGATCATCTCCATAGATGCTGTAAAAGCATTTTACAATATGTAACATTCATCCATGATAAAAACTCTCAACAAAATAGGTATAGAGGGCAAGTACCTCAACATAATGAAGGCCATATATGACAAAACCACAGCCAACATTATACTTAACAGCGAGAAGCTGAAAGCTTTCCTGTAAGATCAGGAACAAAACAAGTATGCCCACTCTCCCTACTTTTATTCAACATAATTATAGAGTTCCTAGCCATGGCAATCAGACAACACAAAGAAATAAAAGGTATCCAGATTGATAAGGAAGAAGTCAAATTGTCCCTGTTTGCAGATGAAATAATAGTGTATATAACAAGCACTAAAGAATCCACTCCAAAATTACTAGATCTAATATCTGAATTCAGAAAAGTAGTAGGATACAAAATTAATACACAGAAATCTGTGGCATTACTATACACTAATGATGAACAAGCAGAATGAGAAATCAGGAAAACAATTCCATTCACAATTGCATCAAAAAGAATAAAATACCTAGGAATAAACCTATCCAAGGAAGTGAAAGACCTGTACTCTGAAAACTACAAGACACTCATGAGAGAAATTGAAGAACATACCAATAAACAGAAACACATCCCATGCTCATGGATAGTAAGAATTAATATTGTCAAAATGGCCATCCTAAAGCAATCTACAAATTCAATGCAATCCCTATCAAAATACCAACAGCATTCTTCAATGAAATAGAGCAAATAATTTTAAAATTCATATGGAACCACAAAAGACCCTGAATTGCCAAAGCAACTATGAGAAGGAAGAATAAAGCAGGGCGAATTATGCTCCATGACTTCCTGCTCTACTACAAAGCCACAGTAATCAATACAATTTGGTACTGGCACAAGAACAGACCCATAGACCGATGGAACAGACTAGAGAGCCCAGATATAAACACAATCATATGTGGTCAATTAATATATGATAATGGAGCCATGGATATACAATAGGGAAATGACAGCCTCTTCAACAGCTGGTGTTGGCAAAACTGGACAGCTACATGTAAGAGAATGAAACTAGATTATTGTCTAACCCCATACACAAAAGTAAACCCAAAATGGACCAAAGACCTGAATGTAATTCATGATACCATAAAACTCTAAGAAAAAATATAGTAAAAAGTCTCTTGGACATAAACATGAGCAACTTCTTCATGAACATACCTCCCAGGCAAGGGAAACAAAAGCAAAAATGAACAAGTGGAACTATATCTAAAAAGCTTCTGCACCATCAGTAGAACAAAAAGGCATCCTACAATATGTGAGAATATATTCATAAATGACATATCCAATATGGGATTGACATCCAAATTATGTAAAGAGCACATGCACCTCAACAAGGAAAAAACAAATAAGCCAATTAAAAAATGGGCAGAGGAGCTGAACAGACACTTCTCCAAATAAGAAATTCAGATAGCCAACAGGCACATGAAACGATGCTCCACATCAACAAACATCAGAGAAATGCAAATTAAAATAACAATGAGATATCACCTTACACCAGTTAGGATGGCCAATATCCAAAAGACAAACAACAACAAATGTTGGTGAGAATGTGGAGAAAGGGGAACCCTCCTACACTGCTGGTGGAAATGTAAAATAGTTCAACCATTGTGGAATGCAGTATGGAGGTTCCTCAAAAACTAAAAATAGAAATACCATTTGACCCAGGAATTCCACTCCTAGGAATTTACCCTAAGAATGCAGCAGCCCATTTGGATAAAGACAAATGCACCCCTATGTTTATCACAGCACTACTTACAATAGCCAAGAAATGGAAACAACCTAAGTGTCCATCAGAAGATAAATGGATAAAGAATATGTGGTGCATATACACAATGGAATACTATTCAGCCATAAGAAGAAAACAAATCCTACCATTTGCAACAACACAGATGGAACTAGAGGGTATTATGCTCAGTGAAATAAGCCATGCAGAGAAAGACAAGTATCAAATGATTTCACTCATCTGTGGAGTATAAGAACAAAGCAAAAATTGAAGGAACAAAACAGCAGCAGACTCACAGAGCCCAAGAATGGACTAACAGCTAACAAAGGGAAAGGGACTGGGGAGGATGGGTGGGGAGGGAGTGATAAATGGGGAAAAGGGTCATCATGATAAGCATGTATAATGTCAGGGGGGAAACAGGGTAGGCAGTATAACACGGGGAAGACAAGTAGTGATTCTGTAGCATCTTACTAAACTGATGGACAGTGACTCTAATGGGGTGACTCATAATTGCGGGAGTCTAGTAACCATAATGTTCTTCATGTAATTGTACTTAATGATAGCAAAATATATGTAAAAAAAAAGAAATGGCATTCAAAAATGAGATTTTGTTATCTTATCCTTATGAACCAATCAAATTAAAAACTATATACATATATATGTGTGTGTTTATGTGTAGTAATACCCATACAATTAGGAAAGTGATAGGAACTGTTATAAGTATTTATCCAAATTTCAGACTAGGAAAAAAATGATTAGAAATTATGTACATACTTACTCTTTAGTCTCTCTTCTCATTCAGGCTTCAGTTTTTGTTTTATCCACACAGATGCTTAGTGGAACTCACAAGTAAACAAGAATTACTTGTAGTGGCATGAATATAATCTAGTCATGCTTTCTCACTTAACTTTCATAAAAAGGGTGCAGTGGAAATGCATACACAACTGTATCAAGTTTTATATCCCTATGCATAACATTTATCATGAATTACAAAATGAGTGTAAAAAGAGAAAAGAACTGTTTTTGCATAATATGAAAAGCTAGTTAGAAGGTAAGACTCATGAACAGGCAAAAGAAAATCAGAAATTCCCTTATTCTTGAAAAGTTGATGATATGACCCAATTTTATCAGTCCTTTAAAGCTTCACCACAGATTTGATTGAGAATGCTTTATATAGCCAACCTGTAATAGATAGACCAACTAAGTTTTTAAAATGTTTCCTTGGGGGTTCCTGGGAAAAAGATGGTGGGGTAAAAGCAAGGCAGAAACCCCTTCACAAAGTCACATAAAACATGAAAATACAGCAAATACAACTTATCATGAAAATGATCCAAAGTCTCCAGAACAAACTTCAGAACATTTGGGAAGAAGAGAAGACCTTATAGAAAAGGATAAAGAGGCAAAGCCATAATCTGGAGGGACACAAGCCCTCCCACACCCAAACCCACAGGTGGAAGAAAGATGAGCAGAGCAGGGAGGGAGTAGAAGCACAGGACTGCTGAACTCCTGGCTCTGGAGATCTGCCCAGGAACATGAACCACATTACTTGGTGCTCTGGAAATTAGTACGGCTGGAAAACAGATGGGCAGGACAATAGAAGAGGCTGAGATTCTACCCACTTGTGGGGGACAGGTTTGCACTACTGGCCCCTCTGAGACAAAAGAAAAGTGGGCAGTTTGAAGGACTGCTTAGCAGTGAGGTGGGTGTTGGAGGGGCAAAGATTACACAGAGCTCTCTGCCCAGGTGCTCAAAGCCTTCCTGTCTCACTCAGCCTAGCAGGTTGTGAACTCTCAGGCATTTCAGATGCTTCATCCCCTTGGCCAGCAATGCAGCCCCAAGGATTCCCCCCTACAGTGCACAGCCTACCACTCCTTTCTCTTGGTGGGTGGAGTGGTCACCTTCCATGCCTGTCATCATGGTAGGCCAGCAGAAGGGTGACTCCACCCAAGAAACTCCAGGGATGCAGCACCGAGACTCCTTCCTGCACACATGGTCCACCCACTTGACCTGGTAGTAGAGGGAGGTACTACAGTTTGGAAGGCAGGAAACCCTCCCAGCCAAGCTCTTGCCTCCAAGCATATGCTGGTCCTGCTTGCCTCTGACCCCTGCCACTAAACTAGGCCAGAGAGAGGGTGGTTATACCTACAGAAGCTCCAGAAGTGCACAGAGAGTATGCTCCTAGCTCACTCAGTCAGCTGGTGGCCCACACAGTCCAACGTAAATCAGATTACTACAAGCCAGGCAGGTGTCAAAATCACTGCATGCCAATAGCTGGGGCTCCCACACAGGAAATTGAGCTTTGGGGCACCAGAGGGTACCTCCTACACAAACCTATTATTCCATCAGAAACACCAAAAAAAAATCAGGAGGCAGAGCAATTGGTCCAAACAAAACTACAAGAAAAAAACAGCAGAAAGAGGCCTTAGTGAAACTGAAATCACAAATCTTCTTGAAAGAGATTTCAAAATAAAAGCAAAAAATGCTCACAGATTTACAGAAAAGTATTTAAAATGTAAGGGAGGACTTCAACAAAGAGATAGAAATGCTGAAGAAAAGCTATTCAGAGCTGAAGAACACAGTAACTGAAATGAAACATGTAATGTAGGGAGTTAAAAGCAGATTAGATGAAGTAGAGATGGCAAATGAAATAGAAATTAGAGAACAAGAATACAAAGAAACTGAGGTACAGAGAGACAAAAGATCTCTAGGAATGAAAGAATATTAAGAGAACTGTGACCAATCAAATGGAACAGTATTCATATTATAGGGGTACCAGAAGAAGAAGAGTGAGACAAAGGGATATAAAGTCTCTTTGAGGAAATAATTATTGAAAAATTCTCCAGTCAAGGGAAAGAAATAGGCACATAGGTCATGGAAGGGCAAGGATTCCCTAACAAAATAAACCTGATGAAGATAACACCAAGACATATAATAATTAAGATGGCAAAGATCAAGGACAGAGAGAGTAGTGAAAGCAGCCAGGGAGAGAAAAAAGATCACTTATAAAGGAAACTCCATTAGGCTACCAGCAGACTTCACAGCAGAAACCTTACAAGGCACAAGGGAGTGGCATGCTATATTTAATGTAATGAAACAGAAGGGCCTCCAACCAAGAATACTCTACCCAGAAAGATTATTGTTTAAATTTGAAACAGGAGTAAAACAATTTCCAGATAAGAAAAAGTTGAGTGTTTTCGCCAACAATAAACCATCCATTTAGGACCTGTTAAAGGTACTGCTCTACATGGAAAAGCTACTAAGTCGAAATAGCTGTCACCAGAGAAAATAAACCCACCGTAAATGTAGTTTACCAATTATTAAGCAAATATGAAATTAAATCAACTATTCACATAGTTAGTCAAGGAATAAACAAGAGTGAAGTATATAACATCTAATTGTAAAGAGTAGAAAGGAAGAAGGAGATGGGGAGTAATATGAATACCTTTAGATTGTGTTTTATAATTGAGCTATCCGCAATTTAAGATAGACTGTTAGATAGGAAGGAAGCTATCCAAGAACTTTTATAACCACAAACTTAAAGCCTACAATGCCAATAAGTACATATCTACTGATAATCACCCTAGTTGTAAGTAGATTGAATACACCAATCAAAAGACATAGAGTGGTAGAATAGATTTGAAAAAAGGTCCATCTATATGCTGCCTACAAGAGACTCACTTCAAACATAAAGACTTACACACACAAAAGTGAAGAGATGGAAGAAGATATTTCATGAAACTAATAGGGGGAAAAAAGCAGACATTGCAGTACTTCTATCAGACAAAATAGATTTCAAAACAAAGAAAGTAACAAGAGACAAAGAAGGACATTGCATAATGATAAAGGTGTCAGCTGCAAAAGAGGATATAACCATTATAAATATCTATGAACCCAACACAGGATCACCTAAATATGAGGAACAAATACTAACAGAATTAAAGGGGCTCATTTTAGGAGACTTTAACACACCACTCATATCAATAGACAGATGAATCAGAGAGAAAATAAGTAAGGAGACAGAGGCATTGAACAATACATTAAAACAGATGGACCTAACAGACATCTACAGAACACTCCACCCAAAAGCAGCAGAGTACCCATTCTTCTCAAGAGTACATAGAAGGTTTCCTAGAATAGATCATATACTAGGCAATTAAAACAGCCTCAATAAATTTAAAAAGATTGAAATTGTGCTAACCAGCTTCTAAGAACACATAGGTATGAAACTAGAAATACATTATGCAAAGAAAACAAAAAAGCCTACAAACACATGCTCACATGCTCCTAAATAATCAATGGATCAATGACCAAATGAAAAGAGAGATCAAGAAATATATGGAGACAAATACAAACAACAACTCAACATCCCAAAAACTGGGATGCAATGAAGGCAGTTCTAAGAGGGATGTATATAGCAATACAGGCATACCTCAAGAAAGAACAATTCCAAATGAACAGTCTAAATTCACAATTAATAAAACTATAAAAAGAGGACAAATTATGTCAAAACTCAGTAGAAAGAGGGGCATGATAAAGATTAGAGCAGAAATAATGAAATTGAGAAGAATAAAACAATAGAATCAATGAAACCAGAAGCTAGTTCCTTGAGATAACAGACAAAATAGATAAACCACTAGCCAGACTTTTCAAGAAAAAAACAGAGCTTACACACATAAACAGAATCAGAAATGAAAAAGTAGAAATCACAATGGACACTACAGAAATACAAAGAATTATTAAAGAATACAATGAAAAATTATATGCCAACAAAGTGGAAAACTAGAAGAAATGGAAAACTTTCTAGAAAAGTACAGCCTTCAAACACCCAGGAAGAAATAGGAAACCTGAACAAAACAGTTACCGGTAATGAAATCACATTGGTAAACAAAAAACTACCCGAGAACAGAATTCTCGTGCCAGAAGTCTTCACAGCTGAATTTTATTAAACATTTAAAGAAGAGCTAATACCCAGTCTTCTTATAGTTTTCAAAAAAGTAGATGAGGGAATTCTTCCAAAATCATTCTATGAGGCCAGCATCGCTCGAATACAAAAACCAGAGACACTCTAATACCAAAAACACCACAAGAAAAGAAAATTACAGACCAATATCCCTGATGAACATAGATGAAAAAAATCATCAAAAAAATATTAGCAAACTGAATTCTAAAATACATAGAAAAGATCACCATCATGACAAGTGCAATTTATTCCAGGCATGCAATGATGGTACCATATTTGAAAATCAATCAATATCATACACAACATCAACAAAGAAGGACAGAAATCACATGATTATCTCTATAGATGCTGAAATCATTTGACAAAATTCAACATCATTCATAATAAAATGTCTTAAAAATAGAAAGGATTAAAGAGGGCAGCATGAGAGGTGAGACAGAGGCCCCCTCCCAAAACCACATATAATACGAAAATATAGTTAATACAACTAATGCTGAAAAAGCAACAGGAAAGAAGGCTGTGCCAGACTGAATACACCTGGAGAAAATAACAGACCTCACAGAACAGGGTAATGCACCAAAGCCATGATAGAGCAGGACCCAAGCCCCTCCCCCACTCCCAGATAACCAGAAGGAGGGAGTGGGTGGAGGCCTAGGACTGCTGAATATCCAGCCCTCGAGATCTACTCTGGGATAACTAACCTATATGGCATGGTGCTCTGGAGATTAGTGGGGTTGGAAAGCTAGAAAGGCAGGATATTTGGAGAGACTAGGATTCCAGCTGTTTGTGGAAAACAGGGATCCACATCCAGCTGCTCTGGGACAAAAGAAAGGTGGGTGGTCCAAGAGACTTCCTAACAGTGAGAGGGATGGCAAAGGGGCAAGGATTGCACAGAGCTTGCTGCTCAGGAGAAAGAACAAGTGGATAAAATTGTCTAGGCACACTGCCCAGCAGCTTGGGTACTTTCAAGGACCTTCAGGTGCCCAATACCTTCTGGCTGCCTATGCAGCTCCTAGAACCCCACTGTGAAACAGTCTGCTGCACCTTTCTCTTGGTAAGCTGGCACTGGCTCACAAACCGGCAGCCCATGCCCTAGCATCAGGACACCCAGAGAGAGGATTCACCTAAGGCAGCTACAAACTCAAAGCACAGACACTTACACCTGTGCACTCGGCCCACTGGTTCTGACAGTGGAGACAGTCACAGCATCCAGAAAGTAGGAAACAGCTCATTCCACCCCCCAGGCACAAGTGCTACTCCCCTGTGACCCACAACATCGTTCCTGGTGCTAAGCAGCTCCAGAGAAAAGACCTTCTGGACACTAGGGAATGCGACATACAAATATGATATGTCAAAGGAATCTGGCTCAAACAAAAATCCCACAAACAACAGAAAAATGGCCAAGTGAAACCTAACTGATCAATGCTCCTGAAAGAGATTTCAAAGTAAAAATCATAAACATGTTCATGGAGATACAGAAAAATATACAAGAGCTCAGGGAAGAATTCCAGATGGAGATGCAATCACTATGGAATACGGTATTGGAAATGAAAACTGCAATGGAGAAAAGCAGATTAGATGTACTGGAGGAGATGGTAAATGGAATAGAAATTAGAGAAGAGAAATACAAAGAAGCTGAGGCACACAGAGAAAAAAAAGATCTCTAAGAATGAAAGAATATTAAGAGAACTGTGCAATGAATCCACAAGGAACAATATTTGTATAATAGTGGTACCAGAAGATGAAGAGAGAGAAAAAGGGATAGAAAGTGTATTTAGGAGGTAATTGCTGAAAATTTCCCCAATTAGGGGATGGAGATAATCTCTCAATCCATGGAGGTGCACAGATATCCCACCAAAAGGGACCCGAGGAAGACAACACAATGACATATAATAATTAAAATGGCAAAGATCAAAGATAAGGACAGACTTTTAAAAGCAGCTAGAGAGAGAAAAAAGATTACATACAAAGGAAAACCCATCAGGCTATCATCAGACATCTCAACAGAAACCTCACAGGCCAGAAGGGAGTGTCATGATATATAAAATACAATGAAGCAGAAGGGCCTTGAACCAGTAATACTCTACAAAGCAAGATTATCATTTAAATTTGAAGGAGGGATTAAATAATTTGTAGATAAGCAAAATTTGAAAGAATTTACGTACCACACATCTTCTCTGCAGTGTATTTTGGAGAGGGTGCTATAGATGGAAGTATTCCTAAGGGTAAATAGATGACACCAGGGGAAATAAAACCACAGTAAATAAAGTAGAACAATTAATTACTAAGCAGATGCAAAATCAAATCAACTACCTCCAAAGTCAATCAAGGGATAGACAAGAGTACAGAATATGATATTTAATATATAAAGAATGGAGGAGGAAGAAAAAGGAGGGGAAAAAGAATATTTAGGTTGTGTTTGTAATAACATACTAAGTGACTTAAATTAGGCTGTTATAAAGTAAGGAAGTTACCCTTGAACCTTTGGTAACCATTAATCTAAAACCTGCAATGGCAACAAGTGCATACCTATTGATAATCACTCTAAATGTAAGTGGTCTGAATGCACCAATCAAAAGACATAGAGTCACTGAATGGACAAAAAAACAAGACCCAAGTTTAAGATGGCAGCATGAGGGATGAGACAGAGAACTCCTCCCCAAAACACATATAGTTTGAAAATATAGTTTGGGATGGCAACAGGAAGGAAGGATGCACCAGACTGCATACAGACCTCATAAAAAGAGCAGACCTCATCAAACAGGATAACATATGAAAGCCTTGATCTGGGGGGACCCAAGCTCTTCCCCCACCCAAGCTCACAGGTGGGGGAAAGAGAAATGGAGTGGGGAGTGGGTGGAAGCCTAGGGCTGCTGAATACCCAGCCCTGGATGTCTGCTTAAGAATAAAAACTATATTGTGTGGTGCTCTGGAGATTGGTGAGGTTGGGGAGCTGGGACAGGTAGAGTGCTTGAAAGACTTGAGATTCCAGCTGTTTGCGGAGGATGGGATCCACATCCAGCCACTCCGGGACAAAGGAAAGTCAGGCAGTCTGAGTGGTTTCCTAGCAAGAGGGCTGCTGAAGGGGTGGGGTTTGCATGGAGCTTGCTGCATGGGAGAAGGGATAGGCGAACAAAGTTGTCTGGGCACATGCTGCCCAGCAGGTCAGGAAATTTGAGGAGCTTCATGTGGTCCATTTTCCTGGCTGGCTACTCAGCTATGAGGTACCCCACTGTGACATGCAGCCTGCTGCACCTTCCTCCTGGCCTGAAGCACTGGCTTGCAAATTGGCAGTCACTGCACTGGCATCAGGCCAGCTGGAGGGAGGCCTCACCTACAACAGCTAGAGATGCAAAGCACAGAAGCTGACACCTGTGTGCTCAGCCCACTGGCTCTGACACTGGAGACAGGCACTGCAGCCGGGAATCAGGAAACAGCTCTTTCCTCCCCACAGGCACCAATTCAGCTCCCCTATGACCCACAAACTCACTCTAGGGGCTGAGCAGCTCCAGTGAATAGAGCTTCTGGGCACTAGAGGGTGCCACATAGAAATAAATATGAAACGTCAAAGGAAATTGGTTCAGACCAAAAGCTCACAAACCCCAGAAAAAGGGCCAAGTGAAACTTAACTCACCAATATTCCTGAAAGAGAGTTCAAAATAAAAATCATAAACATGTTCATGGAGGTAAAGAAAAATACTCAAGAACTCAGGAATGAATTTAAGATGGAGATTCAATCATTAAGAAATTCCATATCTGAAATGAAACATACATTGGAGGGATTTAAAAACAGATTAGATGTAGTAGAAGAGATAGTAAATGGAATAGAAATTAGAGAAGAGGAATACAAAGAAGCTGAGGCACAGACAGAAAAGAGGATCTCTAAGAATGAAAGAATATTGAGAGAACTGTGTGACTAATCCAAACTGGACAATATTCACATTATAGGGGTACCAGAAGAAGAAGAAGAGAGAAAAGGGGATAGAAAGTGTCATTGAGGAGGTAATTGCTGAAAACGTTCCCCATCTGGGGAAGAAGATAGTCTCTCAAGTCATTGAGATGAACAGATCTCCCAACACAAGGGACTCAAGGAAGACAACATCAAAACATATAATAATTAAAATGACAAAGATCAAGGATAAAGACAGACTTTTGAAAGCAGCTAGAGAGAGAAAAAAGATCACATAAAAAGGACAGCACATCAGGCTATTCATTATATTTCTCAACAGAAAACTTACAGGCCAGAAGGGACTCACATGATATATTTAATGCAATGAAGCAGAAGGGCCTTGAACCAAGACTACTCTACCGGCAAGGTTATCATTTAAATTTTAAGGAGGGATTAAACAATTTTCAGATAAGCAAAAGCTGAGATAATTTACCTACCACAAATCACCTCTACAGTGTATTTGGGAGGGACTACTATAGATGGAAGTATTCTTAAGGCTAAATAATTGTCACCAGGGGAAATAAAACCACAGAAAAGTGGAACAATTAATTACTAAGCAGATGCAAAATCAAATCAACTACCCCCAAAGTCAATCAAGGGATAGACAAAGAGTACAGAATAATACCTAAAATATGAAGAATGGAGAATGAAGAAAAAATGGGAAAAAAAAACACCTTTAGGTTGTGTTTGTAATAGCATACGAAGTAAGTTAAGTTAGACTGTTAGATAGTAAGGGAATTACCCTTGAACCTTTGGTAACCACAAATCTAAAGCCTGCAATGGCAATAAGTACATGTCTATTGATAATCATCCCAAGTGTAAATGGTCTTAATGCACCAACCAAAATCATTGAGTTACTGAATGAATAAAAAAAGCAAAACTCATCTATATGCTGCCTACAAGAAATTCATACACAGACTCATACACCCAAAGACATAAACAGACTGAAAGTAAAGGGATGGAAAAAGTTATTTCAGGCAACTAACAGTGAGAAAAAAACAGGAGATGTAATACTTGCATCAGACAAAATAGACTTCAAAACAAAGAAAGTCACAAGAGACAAAGAAGGACATTACATAATGATAAAGGGGTCAGTCCAACAAGAGGATATAACTATTCTAAATATCTATGCAACCAACACAGGATCACCTACATATGTGAAACAAATACTAACAAAATTAATGGGGAAATAGAATGCAATGCATTTATTTTAGGAGACTTCAACACACCACACACTCCAAAGGACAGATCAACCAGACAGAACATAAGTAAAGAGACATAGGCACTGAACAACACATTAGAACAGATGGACCTAACAGACATGTACAGAACTCTACACCCAAAAGTGGCAGAATACACATTCTTCTCAACTGCACATGAAACATTTTCAAGAATAGATCATATAGTAGGCCACAGAAAGAACCTCAATAAATTTAAAAGGATTAAAATTGTACCAACTAGCTTCTCAGATCAGAAAGGTATGAAGCTAGAAATAAATTACACAAAGAAAATGAAAAAGCCCACAAACACATGGAGGCCTAATAACATGCTACTAAATAATCAATGGATCAATGACCAAATAAAAACAGAGATCAAGCAATATATGGAGACAAATGACAACAATAATTCAAAACCACAAAATCTTTGGGACGCAGCCAAGGCAGTGCTGAAAGGGGAGTATATTGCAATACAGGCCTACCTCAAGAAAGAAGAACAATCCCAAATGAACAGTCTAAAGTCACAATTAATGAAACTGGAAAAGGAAGAACAAATGAGGCCCAAAGAGAGTAGAAGGAGGGACATAATAAAAAAATAGCAGAAATAAATAAAATGGAGAAGAATAAAACAATAGAAATAATAAATGAAAGCAAGAGATGATTCTTTGAGAAAATAAACAAAGGAGATAAACCCCTAGCCATACTTCTCAAGAAAAAAAGAGAGTCTACACACATAAACAGAATCAGAAATGAGAAAGGAAATACCACTATGGACACCACAGAAATAGAAAGAATTATTAAATGATATGATGAAAAATTATATGGTAACAAACTGGATAACCTAGAAGAAATGGACTAATTTCTAGAAAAATGCAACTTTCCAAGGCTGACCCAGGAAGAAACAGAAAATGTGAATGGACCAATTACAAACAAAGAAATTGAATTGGTAATCAAAAACTATCTAAGAAAAAAACTTCTGGACCAGATGGTTTCACTGCTGAATTTTATCAAACATTCAGCAAAGATCTTATACCCATTGTCCTTAAAGTTTTCCAAAAAGTAGAAGAGGAGGGAATACTCCCAAACTAATTCTACAAGGACAACATCACTCTAATACCAAAACAATGCAAAGACACCACAAAAAAAGAAAATTACAGACCAATATCCCTGATGAACATAGATGCAAACATACTCAACAAAATATTAGCAAACTGAATTCAAAAATACATCAAAAAGATCATCCATCATGACCAAGTGGGATTCATCCCAGGGATGCAGGGATGGTACAACATTCGAAAGTCCATCAACATCATCCACCACATCAACAAAAAGAAAGACAAAAATCACATGATCATCTCCATAGATGCTGAAAAAGCATTTGACAAAGTTCAACATCCATTCATTGTAAAAACTCTCAACAAAATGGGTATATAGGGCAAGTACCTCAACATAACAAAGGTCATATATGGCAAACCCACAGTCAACATTATACTTAACAGTGAGAAGCTGAAAACTTTTCACCTAACATTAGGAACAAGATAACGGTGCCCACTCTCTCCACTTTTATTCAACATAGTTCTGGAGTCTTAGCCATGGCAATAAGACAACACAAAGAAATAAAAGGCATCCAGATTGGCAAGGAAGAAGTCAAACTGTCCCTGTGTACAGATGACATGGTATTTTACATAAGAAACCCTAAAGAATCTACCCCAAAACTATTAGATCTAATACCTGGATTCAGCAAAGTTACATGATACAAAATTAATACACAGAAATCTGTTGCATTCCTATACACTAATGATGAACTAACAGAAAGAGAAATCAGGTGAGCAATTCCATTCACAATTGCATCAAAAAGAATAAAATACCTATGTATAAACCTAACCAAGGATGTGAAAGACCTATACTCTGAAACCCTCACAACACTTTTAAGAGAAATTAAAAAGGACACTAATAAATGGAAATTCATCCCATGCTCTTGGCTAGGAAGAATTAATATTATCAAAATGGCCATCTTGCCTAAAGCAATCCAGAGATTCAATGCAATCCCTCTCAAAATACCTATAGCATTCCTCAATGAACTGGAACAAATATTTCTAAAATTCATATGGAATGACAAAAGACTGAAATAGGCAATGCAATCCTGAGAAAGAAAAGCAAGGTAAGGGGAAAGAAGGATGAATAAAGCAGGGGGAATTATGCTCCTGACTTCAAGCTCTACTACAAAGCCACAGTAATCAAGACAATTTGGTACTGGCAAGAACAGACCCATAGACCAGTGGAACAGATTAGAGAGCCCAGATATAACCACAGTCATATATGGTCAATTAATATGCGATAAAGCAGCCATGGATATACAATAGGGAAATGACAGCCTCTTCAACAGCTGGTGTTGGCAAAACTGGACAGCTACATGTAACAGAATGAAACTGGGTTACTGTCTAATCCCATATGCAAAAGTAAACTCAAAATGGACCAAAGACTTGAATGTAACTCATGAGACCCTAAAACTCTTAGAAAAAAATATAGTAAAAAAATCTCTTGGACATAAACATGAGAAACTTCCTCATGAATATATCTCACTGGGCAAGGGAAACAAAAGCAAAAATGAACAAGTGGGACTATATCAAACTACAAAGCTTCTGTACAGCAGAGGACACCATCAGTAGAACAAAAAGACATCATACAGAATTGGCAAATATGTTCATAAATGACATAACCGATAAGGGGTTGACATCCAAATTATAAAAGACTCATGCACCTCAACAAACAAAAAGCAAATAATCCAATTAAAAAATGGACAGAGGATCTGAACATACGCTTCTCTGAAGAAGAAATTCAGATGACCAACAGGCACATGAAAAGATGCTCCAGATTGCTAATCATCAGATAACTGCAAATTAAAACCACAATAAGATATCACCTCACACCAATTAGGATGGCCAACATCCAAAAGACAAACAATAAATGTTGGTGGGGATGTGGAGAAAGGGGAACCCTCCTACACTGCTGGTGGGAATGGAAACTCATCCAATCACTGTGGAAAGCAGTATGGAAGTTCCTCAGAAAACTCAAAATAGAAATACCATTTGACCTAGGAATTCCATTCCTAGGAATTTACCCTAAAGATGCAGGAGCCCAGTTTGGAAGAGACATATGCACCCCTATGTTTATCACAGGACTATTTATAATAGCCAAGCTATGGAAGCAACCTAAGTGTCCATCAGTAGATGAATGGATAAAGAAGATGTGGTACATATACACTATGAAATATTATTCAGCCATAAGAAAACAAATTCTACCATTTGCAACAACACGGATGGAACTAGAGGGTATTATGCTCAGTGAAATAAGCCATGCAGAGAAAGACAAGCATCAAATGATTTCACTCATCTGTGGAGTATAAGAACAAAGCAAAAAATGAAGGAACAAAACAGCAACAGACTCACAGAACCCGAGAATGGACTAACAGTTACCAAAGGGAGAGGGACTGGGGAGGATGTGTGGGAAGGGAGGGATAAGGGGTAAAAGGTGCATTACGATTTGCACACATAATGCAGTGGGGAGGGTGGAGTGGACACAGGAAAGGCAGTATACACAGACAAGACAAGTAATGATTCTATAGCATCTTACTATGCTGATGCCCAAATATAAACTCAAGCATATACAGTCAATTAATTTATGATAAAGGAGCCATGGATATACAATGTGGAAGACAAATAGGGACTCTGTGGAATCTTACACTGAAGGACAGTGACTGCAATGGGTTATGGGAGGGAACTCGATAATAACAGTGAATGTAATAACCACATTGTTTTTCTTGTGAAACCCTCATAAGAGTGTATATCAATGATACCTTATTTTTAAAAAGTGATTCATTTCCCTTTCCAAGGTATTTGCATATATTCAGGATATTAAGTCTTTTTAAGACTGTAATGGGGTATGTGGGGGGACTTGATAATAGGGGGATAATGTTGTTTAAGTAATTGTACATTAATGATACCAAAAAAAATTAACATGGAACCACAAAATACCCCCAATAGCCAAAGCAATCCTGAAAAGAAAGAATAAAGTGAGGAGGATTACACTCTCCAACTTCAAGCTCTACTACAAAGCCATGGTAATCAAGATAATTTGGTACTGGCACAATAACAGACCCATAGACCAATGGAACAGACTAGAGGGCCCAGATATAAACTCAAGCATATAGTCAATTAATTTATGATAAAGGAGCCATGGACATACAATGGGGAAATGACAGCCTCTTCACCAACTGGTGTTGGCAAAACTGGACAGGTACATGCAAGAGAATGAAATCAGATTATTGTCTAACCCCATACACAAAAGTAAACTCAAAATGGATCCAAGACCTGAATGGAAGTCATGAAACCATAAAACTCTTAGAAGAAAATATAGGTAAAAATCTCTTGAATATAACCATGAGGAACTTTTACCTGAACGCATCTCCTTGGGCAAAGGAAACAAAATAAAAAATGAGCTCATGGGAC
Source organism: Manis javanica (assembly GCF_040802235.1). NCBI lineage: Eukaryota > Metazoa > Chordata > Mammalia > Pholidota > Manidae > Manis > Manis javanica. Next base: position 23,357,563 of record NC_133165.1, read on the forward strand.
TACATCAAGCTAAAAAGCTTCTGTACAGCAAAGGACACCATCAGTAGAACAAAAGGCATCCTACAGTATGGGACAATATATTTGTGAGCGACACATCAGTCAAGCAGTTAACATCCAAAATATATAAAGAACTCCCACACATCAACACCGAAAAACTAATAACCCTATGAGAAAATGGGCGAAGGATATGAACAGACACTTCTCCGAAGAAGAAATTCAGATGGACAATAGGCACATGAAAAGATGCACCACATCTCTAATTATCAGAGAAATGCAAATTAAAACCACAATGAAATATCACCTCAAATCTGTTAGGATGGCCAACATCAAAAAGACAAACAACAACAAATGTTGGTGAGGATGCAGAGAAAGGGGAACCCCCCTACACTGCTGGTGAGAATGTAAACTAGTTCAACCATTGTGGACAGCAATATGGAGGTTCCTCAAAAAACTAAAAATAGAAATACTATTTGACCGAGAATTCCACTTCTAGGAATTTACCCAAGGAAAACAACTTCTCAGATTCAAAAAGACATATGCACCCCTATGTTTATTGCAGCACTTCTTACAATAGCCAAGATATGGAACCAACCTTAGTGTCCATCAGTATTTGAATGGATAAAGAAGAGGTGGTATATGTACACAGTGGAATAGTATTCAGCCATAAGAAAGAAACAAATTCTACCATTTGCAGCAATATGGGTGGAGCTAGAGGGTATTATGCTCAGTGAAATAAGTCAGGCAGAGAAAGACAAATACCAAATGATTTCCCTCATTTGTGAAGTATAACAATGAAGCAAAACTGAAGGAACAAAATAGCAGCAGACTCACAGACTCCAAGAAGGGACTAGTGGACAAAAAAGGGGAGGGGTGTGGGAGGGTGGGGAGGGAGGGAAGGAGAAGACATTTGTGGGGGTACCATGATTGGTGCACATGGTGTGTGGGGGGCCACAGCAAAGACAGTATAGTTCAGAGAAGACAAATAGGGACACTGTGGAATCTTGGTACACTGAAGGACAGTGACTGCAATGGGGGTTATGGGAGGGGACTCAATAACAGTGGATGTAATAACCACATTGTTTTTCTTGTGTAACCCTCATAAGAGTGTATATCAATGATACCTTATTTTTAAAAAGTGATTCATTTCCCTTTCTAAGGTATTTGCATATATTCAGGATATTAAGTCTTTTTAAGTGTCTTATGTCTCAAAATGTATTTAATGTTTTATTAACCTTTAATATAACATGTGGTGTTTGTATACAGAAAGTTTGATTAATATTTAGGAAAATATGCTCACTTTTTAGTCTATATTTCTGAATCTGTGGCTATTACCTTTGAAGCTTTATTGATCCTGATCTAATCATGTATTTACTTTGATTTTCTTCCAATAATTTCATGACTTACTTTATTTACATTAACATCTTTACCTAGATGATGGTTGGTATAAGGTATGAGGATATCAAATTTTCTGCCAAAAGATGAGGCATTTGTTCTAAAGCCACTGAGAAAAGAATCTTCAATACGTTTTTGCTCTCATCTCTGTTTTTGTGCTTCAAATTTATCTTAATTTCTTCATTGGAAAGAAAGAAATGGAGCCCATCATCATTTTTAAGTTTTTCAAAAAATTCTTTAGAATTTAAATTTTGAAGAATTCTTAAAAGCCAGAAAGAAGGTAAGTTTTCCTTTCTACCTCCTATCTCAATTTTATTCCATATTTATATCATCTTATTTATATCACCACAGGATGGGAACCAAGGGAAAAGAAAAGGGGCTCTTGATATCTCATGTTGGGTTATTGAATATTAAACATTAGGGCAAGAGAAAAAGATATTCTTTGTCGGTGGAAATGGATTCTTTCATGGAGAAGGACTAGTGTCAATAAAGCATAGTGGGGACAATGAAAAGAAGTTGGGGGTCATGATATAAGCAAGAGATGGCTGCATAGCTATAATGCATGCCCTTTGTTGCACAAGAAATGGAGGAAAGGGAGTCCTGAGATAACCGAAGCAGAATCACGTGGGTGTCGACTTGATATTTTGAAAAATGTTAAATAATAGGCGTGAGTAATTTATTAGAAATTCCAAATTATTCATCTATCAAGAAGGGAAATCAAACTCCTGTGTACCTTCCTACCCATCATTTCAAATCATTACAAAAGGTCATGATATCCAAGATATGCATGTAGGAGGAAATGATATTTTAATGTTCACAACTAGTATAAATATTAAATTAAGTAAAAGCATCTTTTAAACTATTAAAAAGGAATGTATCTAATTCTGTTTTACTGGATGTAACCAGAGTACAGCCAAGTGACATGTGGCCTAGTTTCACACTGATTCTACAGTCTAAAATAGAAAGTCACAAAGCCAGGAGTCAGTGCTAAAACAAAAATTTATTTCATATTTCATATTTTTTACTAAAATAGTGGGCGTATGATTCATAACCCCCTGCCACAGGTAATACATCTCCTTCTTAAATTTACTCTTGACATTTTTCACACACAGCATGCATGCATCTAAGGTAATTTTATTTTGCTCTCCCTTCTCTCTTTCTACCCATTTACCCCCAAAATATTGTCCATTGCCTATTGGTTCTTATATTTCCTTTCCATCACCCTATCTTCAACTCTACCACGTACTACAACATAATTTTCATAACAGCTTGAGAAAGTTAAAATCTGAGTGGAAAAACCTTGGGTGATACATTTGCACTTGTTACGTAAAAAGGCTAACTTTTATACTAACTAAAGTTGAAATTTTAAAAAAAAACAGCGTATCATGAAATGATAGTCAACTCTAATTTCTCATATGTTAGGAGTTCTATCTCAACATCTTTGCCTACTGATATAGTCATTAAAACATTTTTAAAAAATGATACAAAATTTCAGCAATTACTCCTTTGTCCAGAGGAAATCAACTGGCTGTGGGTTAATTCACATATGCCATGAAGTTTAAAATGGTACCTTTCTAATATTTTCATTCTTTTTTATTAAGGCATGATTGATATACACCCTTATGAAGGTTTCACATGAAAAAACAATGTGGTTACTACATTTACCCATATTATCAAGTCCCCACCCATACCCCAATGCAGTCACTGCCAATCAGTGCAAGATCCACTATGTGCCTTTTCTGTGATACACTGCTCTCTCCGTAATCCCCCAAATCATGCATACTAAACAAAACCCCTCAATTTCCTTCTCCCTCCCTCCCCACCCACCCTCCCACACTCCTCCCCTTTGGTAACCACTAGTCCTCTCTTGGAGTCTGTGAGTCTGCTGCTATTTTGTTCCTTCAGTTTTGCTTCATTGCTATACTCCACAAATAAGGGAAATCATTTGGCATTTGTCTTTCTCCGCCTGGTTTATTTCACTGAGCATAATGTCCTCCAGCTCCATCCATGTTGTTGCAAATGGTAGAATTTGTTTCTTATGGCTGAATAGCATTCCATTGTGTATATGTGCTACATCTTCTTTATCCATTCATCTACTGATGGACACTTAGGTTGCTTCCATATCTTGGCTATTGTAAATAGTGCTGCGATAAACATAGGGGTGCATATGTCTTTTTGAATCTGAGAAGTTGTATTCTTCGGTTAAATTCCGAGGAGTGGGATTCCCTGGTCAAATGGTATTTCTACTTTTAGTTTTTTGAGGAACCTCCATATTGCTGTCCACAATGGTTGAACTAGCTTACATTCCACCACAGTGCAGGAGGGTTCCCCTTTCTCCACATCCTTGCCAGCATTTGTTATTCTTAGTCCTTTCGATGCTGGCCATCCTTACTGGTGTGAGGTGATATCTCATTGTGGTTTTAATTTGCATTTCCCTGATGATTAGTGATGACGAGCATCTTTTCATGTATCTGTTGGCCTTCTGAATTTCTTCTTTGGAGAACTGTCTCTTCATATACTCTGCCCATTTTTTTTTTGAGAGGGCATCTCTCATATTTATTGATCAAATGGTTGTTAACAACAATAAAATTCTGTATAGGGGGGTCAATGCTCAATGCACAATCATTAATCCATCTCAAGCCTAATTCTCATCAGTCTCCAATCTTCTGAAGCATAATGAACAAGTTCTTACATGGTGAACGAATTCTTACATAGTGAATAAGTTCTTACATGGTGAACAGTACAAGGGCATTCATCACAGAAACTTTCGGTTTTGATCACTCATTATGAACTATAAACAATCAGGTCAAATATGAATATTCGTTTGATTTTTATACTTGATTTATATGTGGATCCCACATTTCTCCCTTTATTATTATTATTATTTTTATTTTTAATAAAATGCTGAAGTGGTAGGTAGATGAAAGATAAAGTCAGAAAACATAGTTTAGTTTTGTAAGAGAGCAATTGCAGATGATCAGGTGTGTGCCTGTAGACTATGTGCTAATCCGAGCTAGACAAGGGGAATAAAACATCCACGGATGCAGAAGATTTCTCTCAAAACAGGGGGGGTGAGGTTCTAAGCCTCACCACTGTTGATCCCCAATTTCTCACCTGATGGCCCCCCTGCGACTGTGCCTGTCTTAGGTTGTTCCTCCCTTGAGGAATCTTACCCGTCTCTGGCTAACCAGTGATCTTCCGGGGCCATACAGGGAGATGTAAAGTTGGTAAGTGAGAGAGAAGCCACATTGTTTGAAAAGGTTAGCTTTTTACTTCTTTGCAGATTTATGCCCTGTGGCTTCTATGCCCAGCACTTGTCTCGAGGTATCTTTACCACCTGGAGGAATTATGATACTCGGTAAATTCGATATGAGGCACGAATTCTATTTAAGGGTTGTAATTAGGAAGGAAGAAGAAAAGCTATAGAGGTAGCATATGGAAGAAAACACGGGAGGATTGATTATTTCTTTGACATATCTTCTAAACTACTAACTAACTTGCGCACACATATTAGGAATATAGGAATAATAGGAATATAGTGACATAAACAAAGCAAATCTATAATTACCATCCATCTCCACTGAAGCCAAGAAAACCATTTAGGCAACCTAGGCATTTGTGAAAATTTGTCTATGATATGATGGATATTGTCCAACTGTGCTTGAACAGTCTGAGAGAAAACAGACAAATTAAAGCAACCCATTTCTGGGATCTGTTCACATCCCATATGTTCTTTTAACCGTAGATAGTCTATATTCATAAGATTTTGGAGTGCTACAACTTGCACCCCTCCCAACTCCTGGTTGAGTTCCAACAGTACAGATCCGGTCAAATTCGTTGTCTCACTGTATGCACATGCCAGCCTAGACATCTCCCTCCTCATTCCTATGGCAAGTCCAGGAAATGGTGGGGTGGACGCAGCCACAACCACTGCATCGCCCAGATCCCTGTGGAGGCTTTTTGATGATCATCCCCCGGCATGAGTCCTCCAGAGAGTGCTGATGCCGGAAGCTCCTCCTCATATCATATCTTAGTTCATTTTCTGGGTAGCCAAGCTAGGCCTTGATCTTCTGGATAGAAACAAACAGACCCTTTGCCCACACTTTGACATGCCCTCTATACCACTGTGTAGAACTCATTGGAGGTCAGCACACAGGAACTGCTATTTTTTTTTTATTCAGAGAAAGGCATATTATCAGAAAAGAGTACCTCCATAGCTGATCATCTGACACCCTTTAAGTGATCAACATTAAGGATATTTAAAGCATGTGTTAATCTTTCATTTACCAATAGTTTTATCCTATCAAGGATTAATCCCCCTTTTCTTTCTTTCTTTCTTTTTTTTAATCTTTAATCTACACTTACATGAGGAATACTATATTTACTATGCTCTCCCCTATATCAGGTCCCCCCTAAAAACCACATTACGGTTACTGTCCATCAGCACAACAAAATGTTGTAGAATCACTACTTGTCCTCTCTGTGTTGTATAGCCCTCCCTCCCCTTTCTCCCTCCCCCCCATGCATGCTAATCTTAAGACCCCCCTTGTTATTCCCCCCCATTACCCCTCCCTGCCCACCCATCCTCCCCAGTTCCTTTCCCTTTGGTACCTGTTAGTCCATTTTTGGGTTCTGTAATTCCGCTGCTGTTTTGTTCCTTCAGTTTTTCCTTTGTTCTTATACTCCTCAGATGAGTGAAATCATTTGATATTTCTCTTTCACTGCTTGGTTTATTTCACTGAGCATAATACTCTCCAGCTCCATCCATGTTGCTGCAAATGGTAGGATATTTCCACTTCTTATGGCTGAGTAGTTAGTCCAAAAATGGACTAACAGGTACCAAAGGGAAAGGAACTGGGGAGGATGGGTGGGCAGGGAGGGATAATGGGGGGAATAACAAGGGGGGTCTTAAGATTACCATGCATGGGGGGGAGGGAGAAAGGGGAAGGAGGGCTATACAACACAGAGAGGACAAGTAGTGATTCTACACTATTCCATTGTGTATATGTACCACATCTTCTTTATCCATTCATCTACCGATGGACATTTAGGTTGCTTCCAATTCTTGGCTATTGTAAATAGTGCTGCGATAAACAAAGGAGTGCATCTGTCTTTCTCAAACTTGATTGCTGCGTTCTTAGGGTAAATTCCTAGGAGTGGAATTCCTGGGTCAAATGGTAGGTCTGTTTTGAGCATTTTGATGCACCTCCATACTGCTTTCCACAATGGTTCAACTAATTTACATTCCCACCAGCAGTGTAGGAGGGTTCCCCTTTCTCCACAGCCTCGCCAACATTTGTTGTTGTTTGTCTTTTGGATGGCAGTTACCCTTACTGGTGTGAGGTGATACCTCATTGCAGTTTTAATTTGCATTTCTCTGATAATTAGCGATGTGGAGCATCTTTTCATGTGTCTGTTGGCCATCTGTATTTCTTTTTCAGAGAACTGTCTGTTCAGTTCCTCTGCCCATTTTTTAATTGGGTTATTTGTTTTTTGTTTGTTGAGGCATGTGAGCTCTTTATATATTCTGGATGTCAAGCCTTTATCGGATCTTTCATTTTCAAATATATTCTCCAACACTGTAGGGTTCCTTTTTGTTCTATTGATGGTGTCTTTCGCTGTACAGAAGCTTTTCAGCTTAATGTAGTCCCACTTGCTCATTTTTGCTGTTGTTTTCCCTCCCCGGGGAGATATGTTCAAGAAGAGGCCATTCATGTTTATGTCTAAGAGGTTTTTGCCTATGTTTTTTTCCAAGATTTTAATGGTTTCACGACTTACATTCAGCTCTTTGATCTATTTTGAGTTTACCTTTGTATATGGGGTTAGACAATGGTCCAGTTTCATTCTCCTACATGTAGCTGTCCAGTTTTGCCAGCACCATCTGTTGAAGAGACTGTCATTTTGCCATTGTATGTCCATGGCTCCTTTATCAAATACTAATTGACCATCTATGTTTGGGTTAATTTCTAGAGTCTCTAATCTGTTCCACTGGTCTGTGGCTCTGTTCTTGTGCCAGTACCAAATTGTCTTGATTACTATGGCTTTGTAGTAGAGCTTGAAGTTGGGGAGTGAGATCCCCCCTACTTTATTCTTCTTTTTCAGGATTGCTTTGGCTATTCGGGGTCTTTGGTGTTTCCATATGAATTTTTGAATTATTTATTCCAATTCATTGAAGAATGTTGCTGGTAATTTGAGAGGGATTGCATCAAATCTGTATATTGCTTTGGGAAGGATGGCCATTTTGATGATATTAATTCTTCCTAGCCATGAGCATGGGATCAGTTTCCATTTATTAGTGTCCCCTTTAATTTCTCTTAAGAGTGACGTGTAGTTTTCAGAGTATAAGTCTTTCACTTCTTTGGTTAGGTTTATTCCTAGGTATTTTATTCTTTTTGATGCAATGGTGAATGGAATTGTTTTCCTGATTTCTCTTTTTATTGGTTCATTGTTAGTGTATAGGAAAGCTACAGATTTCTGTGTGTTAATTTTGTATCCTGCAACTTTGCTGTATTCCGATATCAGTTCTAGTAGTTTTGGAGTGGAGTCTTTAGGGTTTTTTATGTACAGTATCATATCATCTGGAAATAGTGACAGTTTAATTTCTTCTTTACCAATCTGGATTCCTTGTATTTCTTTGTTTTGTCTGATTGCCATGGCTAGGACCTCCAGTACTATGTTAAATAACAGTGGGGAGAGTGGGCATCCGTGTCTGGTTCCCAATCTCAGAGGAAATGCTTTCAGCTTCTCAGTGTTCAGTATAATGCTGGCTGTGGGTTTATCATATATGGCCTTTATTATGTTGAGGTACTTGCCCTCTATTCCCATTTTGCGGAGAATTTTTATCATGAATGGATGTTGAATTTTGTCAAATGCTTTTTCAGCATCTATGGAGATGATCATGTGGTTTTTGTCTTTGTTTTTGTTGATGTGGTGGATGATGTTGATGGATTTTCGAATGTTGTACCATCCTTGCATCCCTGGGATGAATCCCACTTGGTCATGGTGTATGATCCTTTTGATATACTGTTGAATTCTGTTTGCTAATATTTTATTGAGTATTTTTGCATCTACATTCATCAGGGATATTGGTCTGTAATTTTCTTTTTTTGGTGGGGTCTTTGCCTGGTTTTGGTATTAGGGTGATGTTGGCCTCATAGAATGAGTTTGGGAGTATTCCCTCTTCTTCTATTTTGTGGAACACTTTAAAGAGAATGGGTATTATGTCTTCTCTTTGTGTCTGATAAAATTCCGAGGTAAATCCATCCGGCCCCGGGGTTTTGTTCTTGGGTAGTTTTTTGATTACTGTTTCAATTTTGTTGCTCGTAATTGGTTTGTTTAACTTTTGTGTTTCTTCCTTGGTCAGTCTTGGGAGGCTGTATTTTTCTAGGAAGTTGTCCATTTCTTCTAGGTTTTCCAGCTTGTTGGCATATAGGTTTTCATAGTAGTCTTTAATAATTCTTTGTATTTCTGTGGAGTCTGTCGTGATTTTTCCATTCTCACTTCTGATTATGTTGATTTGTGTTGATTTTCTTTTTCTCTTAATAAGTTTGGCTAGAGGCTTATCTATTTTGTTTATTTTCTCAAAGAACCAGCTCTTGATTTCATTGATTTTTACTATTGTTTTATTCTTCTCAATTTTTATTTCTTCTCTGAACTTTATTATGTTCCTCCTTCTGCTGACTTTAGGCCGCATTTGTTCTTCTTTTTCCAGCTTTGATAATTGTGATGTTAGACTATTCATTTGGGATTGTTCTTCCTTCTTCAAGTGTGCCTGGATTGCTATATACTTTCCTCTTAAGACTGCTTTCGCTGCGTCCCACAGAAGTTGGGGCTTTGTGTTGTTGTTGTCATTTGTTTCTATATATTCCTTGATCTCTATTTTGATTTGTTCATTGATCCATTGATTATTTAGTAGCATGTTGTTAAGCCTCCATGTGTTTGTGAGCCTTTTTGTTTTCTTTGTAGAATTTATTTCTACTTTCATACCTTTGTGGTCTGAAAAATTGGTTGGTAGAATTTCAATATTTTGGAATTTACTGAGGCTCTTTTTGTGAGCTAGTATGTGGTCTATTCTGGAGAATGTTCCATGTGCACTTCAGAAGAATGTATATCCTGTTGCTTTTGGATGTAGAGTTCTATACATGTCTGTTAGGTCCATCTGTTCTAGTGTGTTGTTCAATGTCTGTGTGTCCTTACTTATTTTCTGCTCAGTGGATCTATCCTTTGGGGTGAGTGGTGTGTTGAAGTCTCCTCAAATGAATGCATTGCAGTCTATTTCCCTCCTTAGTTCTGTTAGTATTTGTTTCACAAATGCTGGTGCTCCTGTGTTGGGTGCATATATATTTAGAATGGTTATATCCTCTTGTTGGACTGAGCCCTTTATCATTATTTAGTGTCCTTCTTTATCTCTTGTTACTTTCTTTGTTTTGAAGTCTGATATTAGTACTGCATCCCCTGCTTTCTTCTCACTGTTGTTTGCGTGAAATATGTTTTTCCATCCCTTGACTTTTAGTCTGTGCTTGTCTTTGGGTTTGAGGTGAGTTTCTTGTAAGCAGCATATAGATGGGTCTTGCTTTTTTATCCATTCTATTACTCTGTGTCATTTGATTGGTGCATTAAGTCCATTTACATTTAGGGTGACTATTGAGAGATATGTACTTATTGCCATTGCAGGCTTTAGATTCGTGGTCACCAAACGTTCAAGGTTAGCTTCTTTAGTATCTTACTGCCTAACTTAGGTCACTTATTGAGCTGTTTTATACACTGTCTGGATATTCTTTTCTTCTCCCCCTTCTTATTCCTCGTCCTCCATTCTTCATATGTTGTGTGTTTTGTTCTGTGCTCTTTTTAGTAGTGCTCCTATCTAGAGCAGTCCCTGTAGGATACCCTATAGAGGTGGTTTGTGGGAAGCAAGTTCCCTTAGCTTTTACTTGTCTGGAAATTGTTTAATCCTGCCATCATATTTAAATGATAGTTGTGCTGGATACAGTATCCTTGGTTCAAGGCCCTTCTGTTTCATTGCATTAAATATATCATGCCATTCTCTTCTGGCCTGTAGGGTTTCTGTCGAGAAGTCTGATGTTAGCCTGATGGGTTTTCCCTTATAGGTGACCTTTTTCTCTCTAGCTGCCTTTAAAACTCTCTCCTTGTCCTTGATCCTTACCATTTTAACTATTATGTGTCTTGGTGTTTTCTTCCTTGGATCCTTTCTGTTGGGGGTTCTGTGTATTTCCATGGTCTGTTCAATTATTTCAAACAGTTTGGGTAAGTTTTCAGCAATTATTTCTTCAAAGAGACTTTCTATCCCTTTTCCTCTTTCTTCTTCTTCTGGTATCCCTATAATATGAATATTATTCCTTTTGGCTTGGTCACATATTTCTCTTAGTGTTGTTTCATTCCTGGAGATCCTTTTATCTCTCTCTATGTCAGCTTCTATACGTTCCTGTTCTCTGGTTTCTATTCCTTCAATGGCCTCTTGCATCTTATCCATTCTGCTTATACATCCTTCCAGGGATTGTTACACTTCTGTGATCTCCTTCCTGACATCTGTGATCTCCCTCCGTACTTCATCCCATTGCTCTTGCATTTTTCTCTGCATCTTATCCCATTGCTCTTGCATTTTTCTCTGCATATCTGTCAGCATGTTCATGATTTTTATTTTGAATTCTTTTTCAGGAGGACTGGTTAGGTCTGTCTCCTTCTCAGGTGTTGTCTCTGTGATCTTTGTCTTCCTGTAGTTTTGCTTTTTCATGGTGATAGAGAGAGTTTGCAGAGCTGGTATGAGTGACCGCTGGAAGAGCTTTCCTTCTTGTTGGTTTGTGGCCTTCCTCTCCTGGGAGAATAGCGACCTCTCGTGGCCTATGCTTGGCAGCTGTGCGCAGACAGGGCTTCTGCTACCTGCCTGTTTGCTATGGAGTTTATCTCCACTGGGGCTGCTCCTCCAAAATGGTGGAGCCCCGTTGGAGGAGGAGCAGCCGGGAAGCTATTTATCTCCGTAAGGGGCCTCTGTGCTCCCTTTTGCCCAGGGTGTTAGAGTGCCCAGAGATCCCCAGATTTCCTGCCTCTTGTCTAAGTGGCCTGTCCTGCCCCTTTTAGACTTCCAAAAAGCACTCTCCAAACCAAAACAACAACAGCAACAACGAAAGAGGAAAAAAAAAAAAAGGAAAAAACACGTTATTTTGTTTGTCCTCAGGCACCGGTCCCAGGCACCCGCTCACCGGTCCTGCTGCCCTGCCTCCCTAGCACCAGGGTCCCTGTCCCTTCAAGGTTTCCAAAAAGCACCCACCAAAAAAAGAAAAGGGGAAAATGCGCGATATTGCTTGTCCTCAGGCACCGGTCCCAGACACCCACCCACTGGTCCTGCTGCCCTGCCTCCCTAGCACTGGGGTCCCCATCCCTCCAAGGCCTCCAAAAAGCACTTGCCAAAAAAAAAGAGAAAAACACACGACCCTCTCCGTCCCCAGGTGCCGGTCCCAGGCACCCGCCCACTTGCCCTGCCGCCCTGCCTCCCTGGCACTGGGGTCCCTGTCCCCCTAAGGTCTCCAAAAAGCACTCGCCAAAAAGAAAAAAAAAGGAGAAATGCGCGATTTTCTTTTTCCACCAGGCATCTGCCCACTCGTCTTGCTGCCCTGCCTCCCTGGTATTGGGGTCCCCATTCCTCCAAGGCTTCCAAAACGCACTCACCAAAAAAAAAGGGAAAAACGTGCAATTTTCTTTGTCCTCAGGCACCAGTCCTAGGCACCCGCTCACCGGTCCTGCCGCCTGCCTCCCTGGCATTGGGGTCCCTGTCCTTTTACGGCTTCCAAAAATCACTCGCCAAAAAAAAGAAAAAAAAGGGAAAAACGCTCGATATTCTTTGTCCTCAGGTGCCAGCCCCAGGCACCCACCCACCAGTCCCGCCACCCTGCCTCCCTGGTATTGGGAAAAAAGTGCGATTTTCTTTGTCCCCAGGCGCCAGTCTCAGGCACCCGCTCACCAGTCCTGCCGCCCTGCCTCCCTGGCATTGAGGTCCCTGTCCCCTTAAAGCTTCCAAAAAGCACTCGCCAAAAAAAAAAAGGGAAAAACGTGATTTTCCTTGTCCCCAGGCGCCGGTCTCAGGCACCCGCTCACCGGTCTTGTTGCCCTGTTTCACTGGTATTGGGGTCCCTGTCCCTTTAAGGCTTCCAAAAAGCACTCGCCAAAAAAAAAAAAAACCGCTCCGGTTTTTTTCCACCTGCCGGGAGCTGGGGGGAGGGGCGCTTGGGTCCCGCGGGGCGGGGCTTGTATCTTACGCCCCTTCGCGACGCACTGGGTTCTTGCAGGTGTTGATGTGGTCTGGATGTTGTCCTGTGTCCTCTGGTCTCTATTTTAGGAAGAGTTTTCTTTGTTATATTTTCATAGATCTCTGTGGTTTTGGAAGGAGATTTCCACTGCTCTACTCACGCCACCATCCTGGCTCCACCCCCACTCTGCCCATTTTTTAATTGGGTTATTTGCTTTTTTGATCTTGAGGCATGTAAGTTCTTTATACATTTTAGATGTTAACCCCTTGTTGGATATGTCACTTACAAATATATTCTCCCATACTGTAGGATGCCTTTTTTGTTCTGTTGATAGTGTCTTTTGCCATACAGAAGCTTTTTAGTTTGGTGTAGTCCCATGAGTTTATTTTTGCTTTTGTTTCCCTTGCTCAAGGAGATGCTTTCAGGAAAAAGTTGCTCATGGTTATATTCAAGAGATGTTTGCGTATGTTGTCTTCTAAGTGTGTTATGGTTTCATGACTTACATTCAAGTCTTTAATCCACTTCGAGTTTACTTTTGTGTATGGGGTTAAACAATAATCCAGTTTCATTCTCTTGCATGTAGCTGTCCAGTTTTGCCAACACCAGCTGTTGAAGAGGCTGTCATTTCTCCATTGTATATCCATGGCTCCTTTATCAGATACTAATTGACCATATATTTTTGGGTTTATATCTGGTCTCTCTATTCTGTTCCACTGGCTTATGGGTCTGTTCTTGTGCCAGTACCAAATTGTCTTGATTACTGTGTCTTTGTCATAGAGCTTGAAGTTGGTGAGTGTATCCCCCCCAGCTTTATTCTTCCTTATCAGGATTGCTTTGGTTATTTGGGGTCTTTTGTGGTTCCAAATGAATTTTAGAAAGATTTTCTCTAGTTCATTGAAGAATGCTGTTGGTATTTTGATAGGGTTTGTATTGAATATGTAGATTGCTTTAGAATGGCCATTTTGACAATATTAAATCTTCCTATCCATGAGCATGGGATGTGTTTCCATTTATTGGTATCTTCTTTAATTTCTCTTAAGAGTATGTTGTAGTTTTCAGGGTATAGGTCTTTCACTTCCTTGGTTAGGTTTATTCCTAGGAATTTTATTCTTTTTGATGTAATTGTGAATGGAATTGTTTTCCTGATTTCTCTCTCTGCTAGTTCATTGTTAGTGTGTAGGAATGCCACATATTTCTGTGTATTAATTTTGTATCCTGCAACTTTTCTGAATTTAGATATTAGATCTAGTAGTTTTGGAGTGGATTCTTTAGGGTTCTTTTTTGTTTTTAACATATAACAAGATTTCTTTATTTTTTGTGGCTGGAAAACTTTCCACTGCATGTACATACCACATCTTTTGTATCCATTCATTCATTGGTGGATACTTAGGTTGTTTCCACCTAGTGGCTATTAGGAATATTGATAATGCTACAAGGAACAACAGAGGGCATATGTCACTTCAAATCCCACTTTTCAAATTTTGAGTATGTACCCCAAAATTGGATTGCTGGATAATATGGTAGTTACATTTTTAAGTTTTTGAAGAACCTTCATACTGTTTTCTCCAGTGGCTACACCAATTTACATTCTTACTTACAGTGTTTAGGGGTCCCAGTTTGTCTGCATCCTCACCATTACTTGATATTGCTTATCTTTTGATAATAGTCATCTTAAAAGATGTGAGTTTTGATTTGCATTTCATTGTGGTTTGGATTTGCATTTCACCGATGATTAGTGATGTTTCCATGCATGTGTTGGCCATTTATATGTCTTCTTTGGACAAATGTCTAATGTTTGGAAAACTGGATACCCACATGCAAAACAACAAAATTGGCACCCCCTTTAGGGTTTTGTATGTACAATATCATGTCATCTGCAAACAGGGGTAGTTTAACTTGCTCCTTGCCAATCTGGATGCCTTTTATTTCTTTGTGTTGTCTGATTGCCATGGCTGGGACCTCCACTACTATGTTGAATACAAGTGGGGAAAGTGGGCACCCTTGTCTTGTTCCTGATCTTAAAGGAAAAGTTTTAGCTTCTCGCTGTTAAGTATGATGTTGGCTGTGAGTTTGTCATATATGGATTTTATTATATTGAGGTACTTGCCCTCTATACCCATTTTGTTGAGAGTTTTTATCATGAATGGATGTTGAATTTTGTTGAATGCTTCTTCAGCATCTATGGAGATGATCATATGGTTTTTGTGCTTCTTTTTTATGTGGTGGATGATGTTGATGGGTTTTCAAATGTACCATTCTTGCAACCCTGGAATAAATCCTACTTGATCATGATGGATGATCTTTTTGATGTATTTTTGAATTCGGTTTGCTAATATGTTGTTGAGTATTTTTGCTTCTATGTTCATCAGGGATACTGGTCTGTAATTTTCTTTTTTTGTGGTGTCTTTGCCTGGTTTTGTTATTAGAGTGATGCTGGCCTCATAGAATTATTTTGAAAGTATTTCCTGTTCTTATACTATTTGGAAAACTTTAAGGAGGATGGGTATTAGGTCTTCACTAAATGTTTCACAAAATTCAGTGGTGAAGCCATCTGGGACAGGAGTTTTGTTCTTAGGTAGTTTTTTGAATACCATTCAATTTTGTTGCTGGTAATTGGACTGTTCAGATTTTCTGTTTCTTTCTTGGTCAACCTTGGAAGGTTGTATTTTTCTAGAAAGTTGTCCATTTCTTCTAGGTTATCCCGTTTGTTAGCATATAATTTTTCATAGTATTCTATAATAATTCTTTATATTTCTGTGGTGTCTGTAGTGATTTTTCCTTTCTCATTTCTGATTCTGTTTATATGTGTAGACTCTCTTTTTTTTTTTTTTGATAAGTCTGGCTAGGCATTTCTCTATTTTGTTTATTTTCTCAAAGAACCAGCTCTTGGTTTCACTGATTCTTTCTTAATATTTTCATTCTTTATGCATTAATAATATGGCATTAGCATTATTCTATAGAGTTTCCATTTGTCTTTGTGCATTCATAAACACATCTATATCCATAAGAAGATCTACATAGTGATATCCCAATGGTGTTTTTTATTTAATCTTATAATTGTGTATTTCTATGGTATTTTCTTTTTGGTACTCACTATTTTGAAAATTTGGTCTGCTAAGAGGGTCCTGTATCATTTTGGAGTTTTCCCCTAGGTGTTTGAGTGGAATGATGATTTTAGAGTGCTTTTCTTTCACAAGACATCAGAAAAGGACACATTAAGAAATTCTTAATTTACACTAGTGCCTTTACTTCTAATTCAACACCTCTGAGTCTTCCCATTTATATTTTAATCTCCACCCCACCCCAACTTTTTATTTTACAGTGAGATCCTAGTTCTCCACATCAATACATTTATGAATTTGCTGCATGCCAAAATTCACACAAAATGAAGTCAGAATTACTCTGTCAATATCACCAATGGTAACACACAGGTTAAATTAAGTTAAAGATTTGTCATCCTTCCACTCTTTAGAATATATCTCATGGAGAGTCATTGATCACAGCATGATATTATAAATAAAACACAAAATTGTTATTGGTTTCTTTGATTTTTACCCATGTGATTTTCATTCAGTGTGGTTGTTCAGTGTGAAATATTGTTACTTCATTTGTTTCTGTTTATATTCAATAGTCGTTATTTTTTACAGTAATATGGCATTTTAAAACTTTGAAATATATAAAATAATGATATGGTTGAAAAATCAAAATTTAATTTAAAATGTATACTCAAAAAGCTACATGAATACATTTTATTTCTTGAAAATGTTTCTGCATGCATGGCATAAGGATGTCAATCTTTGTCATACATTTATTTTTTCATTAAAAAAAGTTCAGCACTCATACCTTAAGTACAGTATGTTTCATTAGATTTTTGACTATTTTCCAAGTTAAATATACCCTCCTTTTCTACCTATGATCTATCATCTATATCTATCATCTTTCTATTTTCATCTGACGATGATATATATATATATCATCTATCTATATCTTTCTATATCTATATCTGTAATCTATCTAATCATCTATCTATCTATCATCATCTACCTATCATTTAACTACCCATTTACTTAGTTGGAAGTACTGCATAGTGGTAAATAAGCTAAACTTTGGAATCAAAAATCTGGTTATAATTTCTAAATTTCATCATGACCGTGATCAAGTTAAAATAATTCCCCTAATTCTCAGTTTCTTTAACAACAAAAGAAGTTTATAATTATGTGTAGGTTGCCTATTATATTGATTATACTGAATAATGAACACACAACTGTTAGCACAATACTTCATGCACAGTAATTTTTCACTTCATGATAATAATTAGACCTACTTTAAAAGGTTGAAATTATGTACACATTCTCAGTCACTGAAGAAAATATTCATTCTGAAATTATAATAATATGCAGGTCTATTTTTTTCTTAATATCAACACTGTTGATTTTAAAAATAAGTACAAGGTGTATTTGTGTTAAGTACCCATATGGTCTTCTCCTAGTGATAGGTTCACATATTGAAAAAAGCCTGGGAACTTGGCACATGTCATTATCTTTGATCCAAAATAACCTGCTCATTTGCAATGTCTACAGTTCTTATTTACAATATATACTATCATCATGTCTGAAACAATGAGATTATTTTTATTTAAATGATAAAGGCAAAGGCCAACGTGTGTTTCTTTTTGAATATTTTTTCTTCTGTCCTGTATCTCCTTAGAGACAATGTCCCCTCAGACTTCCTGTAAAGAAGCAGTCGCTCCTTTTAAGTAATTTGAAACCAGCAAATATTCCCAAGTTTCAGGCTAATCATCTCAGCTATGATAATCTTTATGAATGTCTGTGAGGTAGGATTAATTGGACACCATCGGACAAATTATTTGGTATAAAAAAGAAGAGTTTATTAGAAATCTTTATTTTCTAAGTCATAGATACTACCATGTGTTCAGATATATATGATAGTGAAGAAAAATTACATTAATAAAATAGACATACTTTGGCTCTCTGATTTGAATTAACCTGAGAGATTATAATAACCTTCCTGCCTACATAATTAACTATTGTTTTTGAAGGAGTGAGTTTGCCTTTCATTATGGTTGATCTCTGCTCTTGTAATCTAGATAAAGAAAAAGAAAACCCAACACATTCTGCTAATGGTAAGTAAAATAGTGGTATTATTTTTCTTTCCAAAATCTAAGAATGCCTACAAATACCATGTAAGTTAGATACAAATTACAAACATGGATTTAAAGGTTATATTTTATTATTCCTCTTTGAATAAAACATTAATTATCCCCCATTTTCTATTTTCTGAATCAGTAAAGGCAAGAGCATGAAGTTTGAATTTTGCATGTGAACCTGCATTTCTAATACTTTAGTGGTTTACAGCAGACACTGCACCATAAAACTACAGAAGGAATGTTTGTTCTACTACATCCATAAAGGGCCTGAACAACTCTGGAAGTCAAACATAAGTCAATTAAAAATATCCTCTGTTAAATTGGAGGATATTTTTCTTGGATAATTGACTCCATCTGTTTTAATACATTTAAAAAAATAGATCTTCCAAGACTTCTAAGTCTGATAACACTTTGAGCAATGACAACTTAGTCATTGATAATTATAGATGGCCCATTGGTACTGGTTGCAGAACAAATATCTGCTTTATGGCTCTGAAATGCCCCTGACACTGGCACTGAACCTGCAGAATGCTCAGGGCATTTTTCCATAAAAGGAGAAGTTAGAGAAAAGACATATCAACAAAATGAACAGTGACCTACGAAGGGTAGATCAAGGGAGAAAGATTTCGATTCATCTGTGGGTTTCCTAAAATCTGACATATCCATCAGCCTGGAGAGAATTCATTTGAAAATTAGTATGAGAGGAGAAGAGACATGCTAAGAAAAATGAAAAAACTGCAATGATTTGCCAAAGGAATAAAACTTTATCTAAACAATGTGGGGTTTGTGAGTTCATAGATGAGGTAATAGGCCACATCATATAGAAAAAAAATACTATTTATTCATTGATAAAAAGAAGAAATGTTTCAGAGTTGGCAGAGATTTATATTGTTAATTAAATGGCAAAATTTAATTAATATGAGGAATGCAATTTAAATAATTTTTATTTAAAATAGAGAAAACTGTATATGGTATGAAACAGTCTATTTTTTCTTTCTCTCAGTGCTTATGTTCTAAGCTTATTTAGAAATCATTTTCCTAATTTGCCAATTTTTAAAAAGGAGTCCTCAGTTTAGAGAAAAATGAAGTGCATCATGAGATTCATTTTAGTTGAAACTACAGCTCGAAAATATGTATCTAATCAGTGTTATGAAATTGCTAACAGTTATTTTTTTGCTTTTATAAAGTAAGTTAGAAAAGTTTGAAAAATACCATGTTTTATTGGATGATTTTCTTTGGTAGGATGTCCTTAAGAAGGACTGAATTTTTATGAAAAACCTAAATGCACAATAATATAGTATCTGAAAACTATGCTATTTTTACTATTAATATTTGTGTATATATGTGCAGAAATAATGCCTGCATGTACATATGTAGACATTTATAAAAATGGGGAGACATTAATTAGAAATTTATATAAATCATTTTGTGATTTTCTGTCTAAAACACATTTAGAATACTTTTAATGATAATGTATATTCATCAGTGTTCTCACTTCAAAATGTAACTATCTGAATGAATAAAATTATTTGGAGAGTTGCTTATTTTTTGAATATTTAGATTATTTTCTATCTTTCACTCTTAACCGTGTCATGACATAGAGTGTATGTCTATATGGAAGTTGAATTGCTTTTGGAGGAAGGTGAATTTTCCATTATAAGTTTTAAAACAGTTTTTTCTCTTGAAATTTGTTTTGTCCATTTACATTCCTGAATTATCTTATTATTGTAATGGCTTCAACTGATCTTGGAAATTCCCTAAAATTCACTGTTAAACAACAAAAGGCCTGTCTAAGCTTTCATCTAAGTGTGGATTGATCTGTGCCCCAGTAGCCATTAGTATGTTTCTTTCTCAGATCCATAGCTGCATTGTGTGTGGAGTGGCACAGTTTTAAGTCC
Organism: Manis javanica; assembly: GCF_040802235.1. Lineage (NCBI taxonomy): Eukaryota > Metazoa > Chordata > Mammalia > Pholidota > Manidae > Manis > Manis javanica. Next base: position 23,377,281 of record NC_133165.1, read on the forward strand.
AGTTTCTAGTTGCTAACAGTCTCCCACCATTGCTACACTTCTCTATTATTCACTGTGTTTTCATCACTGGCCATCTGAGATTCGGGAAGCCTCCAGTGCAAACACAAAACACTGTCAGTATGCAGCTCTCTTGTGCAAACCATCACACACTTCCTTAGTTACAGTCATAGTCAGTGATGAGGTGTATGAGTGCTTGCTGGGGACATGGGGACATGGGCAATGTGGAAAAAAAACTGATTTTCACTCTCACAGAACTCATCTGGAAAGTAGATTTAAAATCTATATATCCATATGAGGTGAGGATAGTGAAGAGACATAAGGCATTTTCTGTTTTCTCTCTTATTCTTATGGGTTACATGTGGCAAAATATTGGTGTCCTGAATAGGTTTTACTAATTTTTTGTAATGTGTTTATATCTGCTTTATATTCACAGCCAACTTTTCCCAGATTTAGCTAGGACTTATTTTGTGGTGGTATTGCATGCTTACACTATTTTTTTGTTCTTTTCTATGTCTTCAACACTAGTTTCATAGAGAGGTTGGAAGAGGCTTAAAATGTCACTTTAATATGAAATCCAAAGTTACAGAATTTAACTGTAGGTCTTTGCTCATTACACCAATATAATTTCATTTTGATGAAGTCAAAAATTAAAAATGAATGAGTCCTTTTTGAAACGTGTGCCATGATTTTATCTCATTTATTTAACAAATGGACAAAATTGTAATTTTTTAAGTTGATTGGAAGTTTGTAAAAGGGTGAAAAAATAAACTATCCTGGAGTTTGCAAGTCAGTTTCCAAACCTGAGTTGACCTCTGTGGTGCTCCTATTTAATAATTTCTGTTGTACAGTTCCAGATCATATCTTCAACTTCATGGAGCATTACCTTGTAAATGGGTGTGCTTGTGCATATGGATCCTTTATGTAGCATTTCCTGAATATAAAGCTGTTCATGTCATTTCTTATTTTGCACCTTTTTATTTCTAGAATTTGTTTCAAATCACGAAAGTGAAATGAAGAACCATACAAGACAGATAGAGTTTATCCTTCTGGGCCTGACAGATAATGCTCAGTTACAGATTGTAGTCTTTTTATTTCTCCTTCTAAATTACATGTTGAGCATGATAGGAAACTTAACCATCATCGCCCTCACTCTATTGGATTCCCATCTCAAGACCCCAATGTATTTCTTCCTGCGGAATTTCTCTTTCTTGGAAATGGCATTCACAAGTGTTTGCATCCCCAGATTCCTAATCACCATTGTAACCAAGAAAAAGACCATTTCCTATAATGATTGTATATCTCAGTTATTTTTTTACATATTCTTGGGAGTTACAGAATTTTTCCTTCTGGCGACCATGTCTTATGACCGCTATGTTGCCATCTGCAAACCTCTGCATTACACAGCCATCATGAGCGGTAGAGTTTGTCATCAGCTTGTACTCAGTTCTTGGGCAACTGGATTCCTGGTCATTTTCCCTCCACTGATTTTAGGTCTTAACCTACATTTCTGTGCTTCAAATATCATTGACCATTTCATTTGTGACACTTCCCCTGTCCTGCAACTCTCTTGCTCAGACACACGTTTGCTAGAACTGATTGCTTTTTTCTTGGCTTTGATAACGCTCATTGTCACATTGTTGTTAGTCATCCTTTCTTACTCTTATATCATCAAGACAATCCTAAAATTCCCTTCAGCTCAGCAGCAGAAGAAAGCCTTTTCTACCTGCTCTTCTCACATGATTGTTGTATCCATCACTTATGGTAGTTGTATATTTATCTACATAAAGATATCAGCAAAGGAAAGAGCCACTTTAAGCAAAGGAGTAGCTCTTCTCAATACTTCAATTGCCCCTTTGTTGAACCCATTCATTTATACTCTGAGAAACCAGCAAGTTAAAAAGGCCTTCAGAAATGTGTTTAGAAAGATATTTTCTGATTCAGACAAGTAATACTATTTATTGAAATAATAACAGGGAATCACAAAAAGAACTTGAACAAAAATGCTTTTGACTCTTCTAGTTTAAGAATTGATCTCTAATGTTTAATTATTTGGATCATTTAAGCTTGCCTGAGCCAGGAAATTATTTCCATTCTGTTTATCTTGACTTGAGCTTTCTGTTCAAAGTAAAACCTTTCTATGTTAGAAATATAAAATTGCAAAATATATTTTCTCTAAAGAGTATTAGAGTTAAATGAGGGGTTTTAGTTGTATTATACAACTGTTTGAAGAGCTATACTTGTTAAATAATTTCCATAAATGAACCATATTTTATTTCAAAGCCATGCTCTCTAAAACTTGTAGATAAATTGAATTTTTCACTTATTAAATATGCTTAATTGCACCAGGATATCTTATACATTAAAATAATCATTAGAGAATAATTTTGTAAAATGATTTTTTGAAATATCAATGGTCAACCTAGTGTGGAAGAATAAATTCCTTTGAAATGAATCACACATTTCATTTGCATGATGCTTTTATGTTGGGTAGATTATAAAAACTGTAGTAGAAAATAAAATATTTAATGTACAACAGATTTATTACACAATCTTTCATTAATACATATGCATTTAATCTCTTGAATTTGTCAATGAATTGGATAAATGTGAATAAATGATGGATGTTACGACATGTCATCTAACTGGTAATTTAAATATTGTACAAATTTCCTACAGTAAGTGATATCAAATACCAATTCTTCCAAATTCAAATGAGTGTTTCAAATATAAAATTATGTTTAATTTCCTCCAAAACTGGGAGAAGGAATCAGACTCTTAGCTGTACGTACATCTCTTTTCTCCTAAAGAGGAGTCAGTTAGTGCTCCTTTATTTTCATTTTTTGTCAAAACAAGATGGAAATTCTTTAGAACTCTTAAATAGATAAGTAAAGTTATTAAAATATAGTGTTCTGCATGGTTGATAGAAAAGAAAATCTCAAGAAAAAAAGGTGACAAAGGAGCTGAGGAACTGTTCAGATTAACAGAGCTAAGTAGAAATGAGAACAAAATGCAGTGCACAACCTTAGATTATGCTGGGTCTGGTGGAATTAGAAAGATATAGAAATCAATCCTGGGACAGTTTATACAATTTTAATATGGATAGAGATTATATAATACATGAATGTCATATTTTCTGATTTTGAACACTATGCTTTAGTTATGTAACACAATGATCTTATTAGGAAGCATACCCTGAGGCAGTGAGATAGTTAGAGATGGAGGTGCAAAGTCCAACTTCCTATCAAATGATTGAGAAAAACATAGACATATATATGTGTATATATATATATATAAACACACACACATATATATATTTATAATGTTAGTATTTATATATAAAGTATAAAAAAGGGTGTATCTAAATGTAAACAGAGATAGAGAGAGAATGATAAAATAAAGCATACAAAGCCTAAGCAACTGTGACTCAATAAAGGGCATATCAAGCACTTTTACTATTTTGGGAACATTTCCTTAAATTTACTATTACAAAAATGTTACAAAAGAGAAAGCTTGGACTGGGGGGCAACCATCCCCTAATCAAGTAACTTTGTAACCAGGGCAGGAGAAAGACCTCAGAAGTGCAAATAAACCTATGTGGACAAATAATGTTGATGTCCCAAATCAACATAGTCCCCTAAATAACCCTATTCTTAAGACAAAACTCCAAAGGAATTATAAATTACCTGTATACATCATGGCTTATATTGATCCTTACCCAAAAAAGCCCTATTAAACCCAAGACCCTGCACCCTTAAGTGCTTCCTCTCCGAGGCTGCCCACACTTGCCTTGATCTGAGAGTGCCGTCCTCTCTGTCCTACTCCAGATAAGTAGGGAGGGGCTGCTGAGAGCTCTGATCTGGGATGGCAAGTTCCCATTGCCTGGGTGACCCAGACAGAGCTGAAGCTGTGCAATCATGCTCCTTAGCAGCCTGTCTGAAACTCTCCTTTCATTTCCATTGGGAAGTTCTGAGAACTTAATCTCACTTCATACAGTGCTCTGCAGCTTCCCCAAATCCTGGGGTGGTAAGGGCTTAGTGCCCATACCATGCAGATCTAAGCAGACACTGTCTGCCAGGAGAAACTGGCTTTGGGAGTTGGTGAGGGATTATGTATGCCCAATGCTGAGCAGCAGTCCAATGAGCTTCCCTTTCCTCCCTCTAGTTTTCCTTCCTCTCTGCTTTATTCAAAGGAAGCTGCCTTTATCTATCTTGACTCTTGCCCACTCATCCCTTGGAATGTATTCAAATAAAACTTTCTCTCCTTCACTACTGTGTCTCTGACCTTGAATTATTTGTTGTGGTAGGGACAGGAACTGAGGAAATTAAATTCAACCCTCCTCCCCAACAACATTTCTATCTCAGAAAGCAGAAAGGAATGTATGTGACGATCTCTCCAGTTTTTATGCCCCTTTACTATTATCACCAGGTCTTCTAAATATTAGAAAGCACAATCAAATGTGCTGAATTCAAACAAAATGTGGTCCATGAATGTGCACAGCAGCACTGTTCATAATAGCCAAAAAGTGGGAACATTCTAAATGTCCATCAACTGAAGAATTGATAAACAAAAGGTGAGATAAAGTGATAAATGCAATGTTATACATCCTTAAAATGTAAGGAAGTACCAATAGGTACCAATAGATTCCCTAACACAGATGAAATTTGAAAACATGCTAAGTGAGAGAAGCCAAACACAAAAGGCCACACATGTCATATGATTCAGTTTATAGGAGGTGTCTAGAATAGGCAAATCGGAGAGACAGAAGGCATATTTCTGGCTTCCAGGAGCGGGAGTTAGGGAGTACCAGGGGTCACCGCATAATAGATGTGGAGTTTTTTTCTGAGATGATGATGATGCAGAAGTTTAAAATTAAATGAGGGTGATAATTGTACACACCTTTTGAAGTACTAATAGGCACCAAATTGTACACTATAAAATGGTTAAATGGTGAATTTTATGTTATGTAAATTTCCCAATAAAAATATCATTTTGGGAAGGGATGTAAAAAAATTATAGATGAGATTGGAAGATTTAATGTGCTTCAAACCTGAGTCCTTACTTCCTGATCATCAGCCCACTTTGTGCAAATCCTCGTCATGTTAAAGGGGAGACTGAACAGGAGAAGAGATGACAACAGGTGCTAACCAACAAGAATAATGCTGATGCATAGCTGGTGTACTTGGTGAGAGTGCTTTTTAGTTTAGAAGAATCACAGCAAATCAAAGAGAAAGAAGACCCATGTCCCAGTACTGTGCCAGGAACACGGGGAGATGGGATGCAGGCATAGAGCAGAGAAAAATCATCTGCTGGCATTTAATGTGACCGACTTCCCACTCATCTCTGACCGTCAAGTCACAAATCTGCCAGCATTGAGGCCAGCAGAGGGAAAATGGTGGCTTAACAAGAATGATATAGCCCAGTGTAAATTAAATACAATATTAGTAGGTAAAACAACAAGACATGACAGTTCTAGAAAGGATGTGGTAAGCTTTATATTTTAAATTTGGTTCCATATCGACATCTTTTGCTCATTTAAAAAAGACTTTTAAAATAAATTTATTTTCAAGAAAAAGTTTAATTAGAAGAAGGAAGGTTTATGTTATAAGTAAAGTCTTAGACAAAGGAGAATTTAGTTGAATTTTTAGTTACCATGGCTGTTCAAAGGCAATTGTCTAAAGACAAATGTAAGGTCTTAGATTTTCAAAAACCTGAAATTTCTATTGGTGGTGTATTTCAGAGAAGTATAGGAATGTATTATAAGCCACAGATGAATAAATTTTTAATGTGCTAAATTAGGAGTTAAAGGACATTTGCTTTATGAAAATCTTTGTTCAATAAATTTGAACTAATGACCCAGGAATTCCACTCCTAGGAATTTACTCTAAGAATGCAGTTTCCCAGTCTCAAAAAGACATATGCACCCCTATCACAGCACTATTTACAATAGCCAAGAAATGGAAGCAACCTAAGTGTCCATCAGTAGATGAATGGATAAAGAAGATGTGGTACATATATACAATGGAATATTATTCAGCCATAAGAAGAAAACAAATCCTACCACTTTGCAACAACATGGATGGAGCTGGAAGGTGTTATGCTCAATGAAATAAGCCAGGCAGAAAAAGATAAGTACCATATGATTTCACTCATCTGTGGAGCACAAGAACAAAGAAAAAACTGAAGGAACAAAATATCAGCAGACTCACGGAACCCAAGAATGAACCAACACTTGACAAAGGGAAAGGGACTCTGGGAAGCGGGTGGGTGGGAAGGGAGGGAGAAAGGGAATAAGGGTCATTACGATTAGCACTCATAATGTAGCAGGGGGTGGGCACGGGGAAGGCAGTACAACACAGAGAAGACAAGTAGTAATTCTACAGCATCTTACTACACTGATGGACAGTGACTGTAATGGGGTATGTGGTGGGGACTTGATAATGGGGGGAGTCTAGTAACCACAATGTTGCTCGTGTGATTGTATATTAATGATACCAAAACAAAACAAAACAAAACAAAACTCTAACTTAAACTGAAGAAAAAATAATAACAGGCACCTGGAAGAGGGTAGGAAGCACATCTCACCATACCCATGTCACCCTTCCCCTAAGCCCAGGTAGTGCAACATGGAGAGAGAAACCCACCCTCTGTGGGGAAGAGAGTGAAGTGAGCAACCTCCTGACTTCCCCATGGACCCCAGTGCTAGGGTGGCCCCCATGAACACCCATACCAGGTTGACCCCTATAGTCCAACCTCCAGTCCTGACCCAGCATCAGGCCCCTTCTCTTTCCCTCATTTTTTGTTATAATATATGTAGTATATTGAAATAGTGAACAAAATATGTTTGTATCTAGCCCATATTTTTACCTTAGAAAAGGTATTGATCTTAATAAATGTATTTTATGATGTCATCCTTTTTCCAGATGATTCTCTTAGATTTTTCAAATATGTACTCATATTCTAAGCAAATGAGTAATTTTTCCATGGATTCACCAAAGGGATTTATAATACCATTGAGTTGTATTACTGAACAGCTTTTAAATTATTTTTTATGAAATTGAGCATGTGCACAAAACAGTGTGTAATTGTAGAGGTGTCTACAATCTAGGTTAAGGAACAGAACCTTACCTATACCATGGAACCTCCTGTTTGCCTATCTCTAATCACATCACATTCTGTTTTCTCTCTAATAGATGAATTCAGGGGCCACTTTGTTTCTGTTTGCACTCATCTTCATCCTGCTCTTTGGGGAGGCTGACAGAATAGACTGTATACACAGACTCCATTTTTCAGTGGATTTGACTTTATTCAGCCTTTGAGAGCCCCTTATAATATCATCATCAAGTTTTATATCACGATTATGCTGTTCTTATTTTTTCTAATTGAAGTGTAGTTGATACATAGTATTAAGTAGGTTTCAGGTGTACAACACAGTGGTTTAATAATTACATACATTACTAAATGGTCACCACAATAAGTGTATTTACCAAATGTTACCATACAAGGTATTACAATATTGACCATACTTCCTAGGCTGTAGTTTCATCCCTATGACTGACTTACCTTTGGAAGTTTGTATTTCTTTATGTCCACTCATCTATTGCACCCATACTTTTACCCCCCTTCCCTGTGGCAACCTCCAGCTTATTCTCTGTGTTTATGAGTTTATGTCTGTTTTCTTTGTTCAATTTTTAGAACCCATATACAAGTGCAGTTATATTGTATTTTTCTTCCTCTGGCTTATTTCATTTAACATAATATCCTCCAGGTCCATCTTTGCTGTCACAAGTGGCAGGATTTCCTTTTTTCTTCATTTATGGGCAAGTAATATTCCATTGTACACATTCCATTCCATATGTATCACTTTTTATCCGTTCATCTACTGATGGACACTTAGGTTGCCTCCATATCTTCTCTATTGTAAATAATGCTGTAATGAATATAGGTTTGCATATATCTCTTCAACCTGGTGATTTTGTTTTCTTTGGGTAAATTCCAAAACTGGAATTACTGGGTCATTTAGTATTTTGGTTTTTAGTTTTCTGAGACACTTCCATACTGTTTTCATACTGATTGCACTTAGTTTACATTCTCTCCAAGAGTGTATGAGGGTACCCTTTTCTCTACATCCTCACCAACATTTGTTATTTCTTGCCTTTTTGATACTAGCCATTCTGATAGGTGCAAAATGATTCTCATGGTAGTTTTGATTTGCATTTCCCTGATTATAAGTGATGTTGAGCTGTTCATGTGCCCACTGGCCATCTGTATGTCTTCTTTGGAAAATGCCTATTCAGGTCCTCTGCCCATTTTTTAACTGGATTATTTGGGATTTTTTGTATTGAGTGTACGTATTTTGGATTTTTCCCTCTTATCAAATATGTTTTATATCATCACACATTTTTTTCATCTATTTTCTCTATCAGTTACTGAGAATAGCTTGTTAAAAAATTGTGAATTTGTCTATTTCTCCTGGAAGTGCTAATGATTTTGCTATGTGTACTTTGATTCTCTCTTACTAAGGAAATACAACTTGAGAATTTTATTAGATGTGAACATTTTGTCATTGTGAAATCTTTATTTCTACTGATTTTTTATTCATTTGATCTGAAAGGATACTTGGCCTTATTGTTAATATGGGTACACCATCTGTAGTTTTTTACAATATTTATATCATATATATGCTTACTGGACACAATTTTTAGTAACCTTTGAACCAGAGTTGCCAAGAAATCTCTTATTTATTTGGTTGATCCTTATAAATAAGTTTAGAAATGTACTGAAATGTCAGTTTTATTAGGATAAATGCTCTTTCTATGCCTAGAGAAATAAAAACATTTATGTTTACTTTCTTCCTTTTGTCATATATTTTTTCCCTTCAGGAACCTATAATAAAGAAACCTATTCTGTAGAACTTTCTTACTGTAAATTTTTTTATTAAGGTATCATTGATATACACTCTTATGAAGGTTTCACATGAAAAACAATGTGGTTACTACATTCACCCATATTATTGAGTCTCCCTGATACCCCATTGCAGTCACTGTCCATTGGTGTAGTAAGACGCCACAGAGTCACTATTTGCTTTCTCTGGGCTACACTGTCTATCCTGTGACCTCTCCCACACCATGTATACTAATCATAATACCCTTCAATCTCCTTCTCCCTCCCTCCCTACCAACTTTCCCTCCCTCACCCCTTCCCTTTGGTAACCACTAGTCCCTTCTTGGAGTCTGTGAGTCTGCTGCTGTTTTGTTCCTTCAGTTTTGCTTTGTTGTTATACTCCACAAATGAGGGAAATCATTTGGTATTGATTGGTCTTTCTCTGTCTGACTTATTTCACTGAGCATAATACCCTCTAGCTCCATCCATGTTGTTGCAAACGGTAGGTAGGAATTGTTTCTTTCTTATGACTGAATAGTATTCCACTGTGTATATTTACCACCTTTTTTTGATCCATTCATCTACTGATGGATTCTTAGGTTGCTTCCACACCTTGGCTATTGTAAATAGTGCTGCAATAAACATAGGGCTGCATATGTCTTTTTGACTCTGAGAATCTGTTTCCTTTGGGTAAATTCCTAGGAGCAGAATTCCCTGGTCAAATGGTATTTCTATTTTTAGTTTTTTGAGGAACTTCCATGTTGTTTTCCACAATGCTTGAACCAGTTTACATTCCCACCAGCAGTGTAGGAGGGTTCCCCATTCTCCACATCCTCACGAGCAATTGTTTTTCCTAGTATTTTCTATGTTTGCCATCCTAACTGGTGTGAGGTGATATCTCATTGAGGTTTTAATTTGGATTTCCCTGATGATTAGTGATATGGAGCCTCTTTTCATGTGCCTGTTGGCCATCTGTATTTCCTCTTTTGAGAAGTGTTTGTTCATATCCTCTACCCATTTTTTAATAGGGTTATTTGTTTTTTTGGGTGTTGAGGCATGTCAGTTCTTTATATATTTTGGATATTAATTCCTTGTCAGATATGTCATTTACAAATATATTCTCCCATACTGTAGGATGACTTTTTGTTCTGCTGATGGTATCCTTTGCTGTACAGAAGCTTTTTAGCTTGATGTAGTCCCATTTGTTCATTTTTGCTTTTGTTTCCTTTGCCCGAGGAGATGCGTTTAGGAAAAAGTGGCTCATGTTCATATTCAAGAGATTTTCGCCTATGTTTTCTTTAAAAGTTTTGTGGTTTCACGACTTACATTCAGGTCTTGGGTCCATTTTGAGTTTACTTTTGTGTATTGGGTTAGACAATAATCCAGTTTCATTCTCTTTCATGTAGCTGTCCAGTTTTGCCAACATCAGCTGTTGAAGAGGCTGTCATTTCTCCATTGTATATCCATGGCTCCTTTATCATATATTAATTAACCACATATGTTTGAGTTTATATCTGGGCTCTCTAGTCTGTTCCATTGGTCTATGGGTTTGTTCTTGTGCCAGTACCAAATTGTCTTGATTACTGTGTCTTTGTGGTAGAGCTTGCAGCTGGAGAGCATAATCCTGCCAGCTTTATTCTTCCTTCTCAGGATTGCTTTGGCTACTTGGGGTCTTTTGTTGTTCCATATGAATTTTAGAATGATTTGCTCTAGTTCTTTGAAGAATGCTGTTGGTATTTTGATAGGGATTACATTGAATCTGTAGATTGCTTTAGGCAGGATGGCCATTTTGACAATATTAATTCTTCCTATCCATGAGCACTTGATGTATTTCCATTTATTGGTATCTTCTTTAATTTCCCTCATGACTGTCTTGTAGTTTTCAGAGTATAGGTCTTTCACTCCCTTCATTAGGTTTATTCCAAGATATTTTATTCTTTATGATGCAATTGTGAATAGAATTGTTTTTCTTATTTCTCTTTCTGCTAGTTCATCATTAGTGTATAGGAATACAACAGATTTCTGTATATTAATGTTGTATCCCTCAACTTTTCTGAATTCAGATATTGGATCTAGTAGTTTTGGAGTGGATTCTTTAGGGTTTTTTTATGTACAATATCATGTCATCTGCAAACAGTGATAGTTTAACTTCTTCCTTACCAATCTGGGTGTCTTTTATTTCTTTGTGTTGTCTGATTGATGTGGCTAGGACCTCCAGAACTATCTTGAATAAAAGTGGGGAAACTGGGCATCCTTGTCTTGTTCCCGATCTTAAATGAAAAGCTTTCAGCTTCTCGTTGTTAATATTTTATAGATCTTAAGTGAAACACTATTTTTGCTGAGAAGGCTATTGTATATGATGCAACAGATGGAGACATACAAAGAGATGCTTTTCTCTGGAGCATGTGTGTGACCATATATGAAAGCCGAACCAGGAGCTCATTGTATATCTAAATGACTCATATATCTTTGATGTATAGCAGTCTGTGTTAAACAAACAAATAACTCAAGTCTGTGTTAAACCTACCTGTATGCCACATTTCAGGTTAACTATTCCTATATAAGTAAAATTGTAATATCTCTAAACTTGAAACAAGAACTATTGTCTTTCACGACATGAAGTTAACCTTTGCAAACACCACAAAAACACCTTTACAGATATTTAAGTTAATATAAGGACACTTAAGAGCTGTTATAAAATGTATTATGGTAATAAAATTGACAAGCTAGAGGAAATGGAAATTTTTTCTGAACATTTAAATTTACCAAAACTTTCTCAATAAGTAAGAGAAAATTTGAATAGCCATATACCATTTCTAGAAATTTCATTGTAATAAAAATTTTTTTTCAAACTTAAGGAAGAAACAATACCAATCCTATCCAAACTCTTTCAGAAAATAGAGTAGGATGGAAGGCTTCCTAACTCATTTATAAGGCTAGGATTTTGTGGTACAAAAACCAGAAAATGACATGGCAAAAAAAGAAAACTATTGACTAATACTCATAATAAACATAGAAATAATCTTGATGAAATATTAGAAAATAAAACATAAATATATAAAAGAATAATAAATGTGCTTAAGTAGGAATTATGCTAGAATTCAAGGGATGTTTAGTATTCAGAGTGATCAGTGTGGGACAACTGCTTATAAGATTGAGTAGAGGCGCTTTTCTTTATTTCTCCACAAAATCTTACTAAAAATCCTTGGCGCTGTATATGCAACAAACCCAAAAATACTTTGATAGATGGAGAGAAAAAGGAGATCAGCTAGAGAATGTGAGAACCAAGGAGTAACAGAGTGGTGTGTTCTCTGGGTTTTCCTTTTTTCTTATCCCAGGCATGAAGCTTCAGAAGCTGGCAACCTAACAACGTCACTGTGTGCAAACAAACAAATAAAATGTGTAGACAAACAACCAAGAAAGGAGCAGCCCAGAGACAGTAAGACAGTAGCTTCTCTGCTGCAGCCAAACACAGATGACATGGTGGCCCTATGCCCGCCTGTACCAGGAACCACTGAATGGGGAGAGTAGGCTGCCATGCTCAGGAGGCTGTACTGAGGCTCCCCAGTGCTGCCTCTGGGCTGGTATCAAAGAAGGTTGAGTAGGAAGCCAGGACTTCATCCCTATTGTATGTCCACCAACAACCTCTACCTTATGGTATCAGTGGACATCCATCTTCTGACAGTAACAAAACACCCTTCCCTCTCCTTAGTGGGGGGGTGTAGAGGAGGACGGATTCATGGAGAGCCAAACATCCCCCACGTCCACATTGTGTCAAAGGTCATGTGGAACAATGCTGACAGGCACTCCCACCCCTCCCCCCACATGACATCAGCAGAGGCCAGTAGGGACCTAGAAATGCCACACCTGCCCAGCTATAATGAGGATCCCTCTTCCCATACATGTCATCTGGGGCCAGGTAGAGGACCAGGACTTCTCTCTGCATCTGGCAGTAACAAGGCTGAGTCCCTGCCTTCCCTGGTGGACTAGGGTCTAAGGAAGCCAGCTAAAACAGCAAGTATGTATAAGACACCCAGACATTTTATAACAAATCTGTGCAGGTCTCAATCAAAAATCGCCAATACAATTTAGCAGTTAATAAAACCAAGAAACAGACAGCTTAGGTAAATTTATGCAAGTCTGTTAGTGTAGTCAACTATACTGTAAATACACACACAAAATATCCAAATTTAGCCATATTAATTCAGTGCAATCTAATTTCTCAGGAAATATACCTGGTCTGGAGTATTTAGACTTGTCACAGATGGGACATATTTCATCATGTATCCTCATGTCTAAGTTAAGAAAAATGAAACAGAAGGAAAACAGAACAATGATATTCACTATCTACACCACCCTGTTGTCCTCAGTTCCTTAGTATGCTGATGTTAAGAACATGTCTCCCTAGATAAGGCTCCCAGGCATTCATAACCCTTTTTAAGTGATGACATTTACATTGTGATTTATGTTTGATTTTCTTGTGATTATGACTGGTAGACTCCAGATATGATCAAATAAGCCAACTGGACAAGGCAAAGAGCTGGCCTTTCACCACCACAAACTTGCTCAGAGGGTGCCACCATTTAAAGAGAGCTGGTATGCATGCTTAGGTGGCCTTTATCTGCTAAGAGTCTCCGCATGTGCAGGTTTGCATGATTTCCATTAAAGCAGATGGGCCATGTTGAGATGAATGACATAAATCTGAATGGTATTTTCTTTACTCAAGAGCTACTTCCCTCTTATTTTGAACCAGTGGAGCAGCAGCCACCAACTCTACCTGTCAGTAAATAATGCGATGCAAGCAGATAGATCTGCCAATATAAGTAACTATGGTAACAATGAAAGCAACAGCAGCTGACACTTCAGCATGACTGGTAAGTCCCTGGTTTGTGAGGGACAGCAGCACAGTACACACTTAGTGGCCTAGGAACACCAGCACGATTATGATAATTGATGCACTGGCTGAAAATCATGTAACTGGTCCTTTTGGATTAAAGAGCTGGTAAGTGATGGACACCCACAGACAGTTCACTCAGTTCTTCTCAAATGATGCTTCTATTGGACTCAGTGGCCAGGAGTATCTTCCCTTTGTTCTGGGAACTGAAAAGAGTGAATTGGAGACTGCAAAGTGCTGGGCTATCTGTCATGTGACAAGGGAGTATCGCATTAAGGATGGAGAAGAGAAAATTTAAACACATGAAGATATGACAGAGAAAAAGCAGGGAAGGAAGTAGCTGACAGAGTGAGACTGGGCAGCAGTAAGTCATGGGATATATGAACCCTTCTTTTAGGCCCTGATGTAGGATAATTTTCTGGAATTTACACATCTTCCTAAGATTACCAACATGATAAGACTTTTTTAAAAAGTAATCTGGTGCTTTTTTTATGGGCAGTGGGCAAAATATGATCCCACAGATCACAACGGGTGAATTTTATAAAAAATAGACTAAGAATTTATAAAAGAGTGATAACACTATTAGCTAGGATAGTGTATGGTTATAAAATCATAAACCACTATCTTGGGTAAAGTTCCCCAGAGCATCATCACCAAGCCAAATGACACTGGCTCTTCAAAGAATTGTTTTTATAGAAAATGATTATATGCTATCATCTTTCTTATTAAACAAGTTCTACACTCAGGAAAATGTTCCTAATGGCATAGCTTGCTAATTAATTGTTTTCAGGTAAGCATTTATGCAATAAATTGCTTTAAAGACAAAATAAAAACTGCAAAGCTTATTCTAGATCTTGCTGCTATGTTATAATGAACAGATGTAATTTCATTTTTTATTTCATACCTTTAGTTTTTATATAAAGGTCTAATGGTTTATACAATGATAAGCATATATTTTTAATCCCTACACATTTTATTTCCAAATATTAATGAAGCTTCTGAACCTTTATCTTCATTGTTGATTTCCTAAACAGAGATGACTTTCCAGGTAAATTGAATTAGCTTAGGCGATTTTCATTTTATTATTTTAAAATTCCTAACAAAATAATTTTTGAAAATCTACTCAATGGTTGAGCATGATGCAATCTGTTCACAAAATATGTTAATGAAGTTCAGAAGTACTCTCACACAGAATTTAGATATGAAACATGTAAACACTTTACATGTGTTATTTAGAACTCTGTTTGGACCCCCATACCAGGAACACACCTTTGGTATTTCTAAAGTGTAAAAAAACCAATATGGAGAATGTATGTCATGTTCCAAACATCTCAGTTAATGGATAAAAATCACCATTTATAATATTTCTTGAAAGAAAAAAAGAGGGGATGGATGAAAGAAAAAGGAGATGCTAACTCAGAAGTCCAAGCAGGTTTATTGCTGAAACTGAAAGGGTCCCCCTTGTTCTGGCCAACAGAACAAAGGAAAAAAGGGGTGTCTAACAGGTCAACAGATTTTTATGGCTAGAGTTTTTGGAGGGCTCTTTGAAGGGAAGGGTCAGGGTTGTGGCCTGCTGATGTGTCCTCTGGAAGATGCTTGAAGCCTAGGGAAGATGACACCCAAGTCCCTCTGAGATGGTGAGTGGGCTTATTGGAAAGGCAGTACTCAGGTCTGGGTTCTATAATTTCTACCTTTCAATTTATTGATTTAATTTTGGATATAAAGAAAATATAGAATATATTGAATATGTTCAATGGAGAGAGAGAGAGAAAAAAGAGCAAGACACCAGAAGGTAGTATCAGTATATATAATGAAATGAAATTGAAACAAGATAAAAGCTGAGAATACTAATATTTTGTCAGAGGGTTGATGGTTAGTGTTAAATATTGAATGCAAAATTGTGTTCAACTGAATTCAATCAAAAGACAAGCAGTGGGTGAATGTTTCATGGAGGAAGAACTGTTTTTCCTCCCTTTCCACAAAGCTTCTCTCAGAAAAAAAAACTCACTATTTCATCTCAAAACACCTAATGGAAGACAGGGATGCCCACTCCCCCCACTGTTATTCAATATAGTACTGGAGGTCCTAGCCATGGCAATTAGAAAAAACAAAGAAATACAAGGAATCCAGATTGGTAAAGAAGTCAAACTGTCACTGTTTTCAGATGACATGATATTGTACATAAAAAACCCTAAAGACTCCACTCCAAAACTACTAGAGCTAATATCGAATTCAGCAAAGTTGCAGAATACAAAATTAACACACAGAAATCTGTGGCTTTCCTATACACTAACAATGAACTAATAGAAAGAGAAATCAGGAAAACAATTCAATTCACAATAGCATCAAAAAGAATAAAATACCTAGGAATAAACCTAATGAAGGAAGTGAAAGACCTATACCCTGAAAACTACAAGACACTCTTAAGAGAAATTAAAGAGAACACTAACAAATGGAAACTCATCCCATACTCCTGGCTAGGAAGAATTAATATCGTCAAAATGGCCATCCTGCCCAAAGCAATATACAGATTCAATGCAATCCCTATCAAATTACCAACAGTATTCTTCAATGAACTAGAACAAATAGTTCAAAAATTCATATGGAACCACCAGAGACCCCGAATAGCCAAAGTAATCCTGAGAAGGAAGAATAAACTGGGGGGGTTCATGCTCCCCAACTTCAAGCTCTACTACAAAGCCACAGTAATCAAGACAAGTTGGTACTGGCACAAGAACAGACCTACAGACCAGTGGAACAGAATAGAGACTCCTAACACTATACGATAAAAGAGCCATGGACATACAATGGGGAAATGACAGTCTCTTCGACAGATGGTGCTGGCAAAACTGGACAACTACATGTAAGAGAATGAAACTGGATCACTGTCTAACCCCATACACAAAAGTAAATTTGAAATGGATCAAAGACTTGAATGTAAGTCATGAAACCATAAAACTCTTAGAAAAAAACATAGGCAAAAATCTCATGGACATAAACATGAGTGACTTCTTCATGAACATATCTCCCCGGACAAGGGAAACAAAAGCAAAAATGAACAAGTGGCAGGAGTTTGGGTGGGAAGAGAGGGATAAAGGGGGGGAGAAGAAAGGGAGCATTATGATTAGCATGTATAGTGTGGGGGGGGCGGCCACGGGGAGGGCTGTGCTACACAAAGAAGACAAGTAGTGGTTTTACAGCATCTTACTACACTGATGGACAGTGACTGTGAAGGGGTATGTGGGGGGGACTTGCTGAAAGGGGGAGCCTAGTAATCACAATGCTATTCATGTAATTGTAGATTAATGATATCAAAATAAAAATAATAAAAAGGTAGAAAAAAATGAATAAGTGGGACTATATCAAGCTAAAAACTTCTGTACAGCAAAGAACACCATCAATAGAGCAAAAAGGAATCCTACAGTATGGGAGAATACATTCATAAATGACAGATCCGATAAAAGGTTGACACCCAAAGTATATAAAGAGCTCACACACCTCAACAAACAAAAAGCAAATAATACAATTAAAAAATGGGCAGAGGAGCCGAATAGACAGTTCTCTAAAGAAGAAATTCAAATGGCCAACAGACATGTGAAAAGATGGTCCACACTGTTGTCATCAGAGAAATAAAAATTAAAACCACAATGAGATATCACCTCACACCAGTAAGGATCGCCATCATCGAAAAGACAAACAACAACACATGTTTGGGAGGTTTTGGAGAAAGGGGAACCCTCCTACACTGCTCGTGGGAATGTAAATTAGTTCAACCATTGTGGAAAGCAGTATGGGGATTCCTCAAAAAGCTCAAAATAGAAATACCATTTGACCCAGGAATTCCACTTCTAGGAATTTACCCTAAGAATGCAGCACCCCAGTTTGAAAAATACAGATGCACCCCTATGTTTATCGCTGCACTATTTACAATAGCCAAGATATGGAGCAACCTAAATGTCCATCAGTAGATGAATGGATAAAGAAGATGTGGTACATATACACAATGGAATATTACTCAGCCATAAGAAAAAAACAGATCCTACCATTTGCATCAACATGGATAGAGCTAGAGGGTTTTATGCTCAGTGAAATAAAGCAGGCAGAGAAAGACAAGTACCAAATGATTTCATTGATATGTGGAGTATAAGAACAAAGGAAAACTGAAGGAACAAAACAGCAGCAGAATCACAGAACCCAAGAATGAACTAACAGTTACCAAAGGGAAAGGGACTGGGGAGGATGGGTGGGAAGGGAGGGATAAGGGTGGGGAAAAAGAAAGGGGCATTACGATTAGCATGTATAGTGTGGGGGGGGGCACGGGGAGGGCTGTGCAACACAGAGAAGACAAGTAGTGATTTTACAGCATCTTACTATGCTGATGGACAGTGACTGTGAAGGGGTATGTGGGGGGGACTTGGTGAAGGGGGGAGCCTAGTTAACATAATATTCTTCATGTAATTGTAGATTAATGATACCAAAATAAAAATAAATGAATGAATGAATGAAAAAAAAAAAACACCTAATGGGACAGTGTATTCATGTCTTTTCCCACCCTCCTATTTGGGAATCATGAAATATTGCACCGGCCATCCAGGCCACAATTTTTCAGGTAAAAGTTATAAAAGAAAAACAATGTAGTTATTTTTTTATTATCTTTCTGATTACTTCACAGAGGGCCATTTCCATTTAATTTCCTTAGGCAAAGTAAACACAGACCTTTTCATGTATTTTGCCTTTGAAATATCTTTTTGCTTGGGAAATACACTTTGAGATAAATTCTTAATGACATTTTAGGAAATAGTAATTGAGCACTCATGAATCATGCACAATATCAGCTGTGGAGACTATATTTTAATTCGTTTATTATGGGAACATTGTCCCAGGAGAAATTTGAGGAAATTATCCAGGATGATGGCCAGGTATTAGGGGAGGGGCAGGCTTAGGAAAAATAAGCCAACATTTTCTGTGTTCATGTGCCTGTGATCCATGTATCATTCTTAACGCTGTGGGGAATCAGTTGACAATGTTGAAAGGTAAAGCAGGTAGAGAACTCTTAAGCAAAAGCACCCGGTTCTAAGGCCTATGAAATAATTTTAAAATTATTGAAGACATTTGATAGATATCATTACAGGTGAAATTTCCTAGCAAGTTTTTCTTTAATCAATTGAGCCAAGCAGCTAGAATACAACTAAAATTAGAAGCAACTCAATTTCACCACTAATTTCTATGCTATTGTCAACAATGAGTACAAAAGTCAAGACACATCTTAATAACATGCTATTCTTACTAGTGGGCAAAGTAAGTGACTTATTTCACAGTATATAAATACAGTGGTGAAAGGAAAACCTTCCTTGAAATAGCATCTTCCAGTTAGACATACTATGTAAGTGAAAACTAAGACTTTTAATTACTTTGTATATTCAAAAATGGTACTGCAAAAACAGATTTCGTTTGTATTGGATTTTTAGAAACCATACCACCACTGCAGAGACAAATTTAATCTTAAAAAAATCAAAGGATCCATCTTTCCATATTAAAAAAGTTGTCTTCATGTGATACATACATAATTTTAAATACTTGATTCTTATATTAGGAAATATTAATTATAAGGAATAGTTAAACTTTTAATATTAGTGTATACATTTCCAGCATTGGTTTAAAAGGCTGAATATGGTTTGACTTTATGGATGTGCCATAATGAATCCAATCCCTCCTTGTGGAGCATTTAAAGTTCCCATTTTATAAAAATGTTAGAAAGTAACGAATTTGACCAGATCTGTACTGTTGGAACTCAACCAGGAGTTGGGAGGGGTGCAAGTTGTAGCACTCCAAAATCTCATGACTATAGACTATCTATGGTTAAAAGAACATATGGGATGTGAACAGATCCCAGAAATGGGCTGCTTTAATTTGTCTGATGGTTCAAGTACAGTTGGACAATATCCATCATATCATAGATAAATTTTCACAAATGCCTAGGGTGCCTAAATGGTTTTCTTGGCTTCACTGGAGATGGATGGTAATTATAGATTTGCTTTGTTTATGTCACCGTATTCCTATTATGTTAATATGTGTGTGCAAATTAGTTAGTAGTTTAAAACCTATACATACTTAAGGTACTCTACAAGAAGATATGTCAAAGAAATAATCAATCCTCCCAGGTTTCCTTCATATGCTACATCTATAGCTTTTCTTCTGCCTTCCTAATTACAACCCTTAAATAGAATTCGTGCCTCATATCGAATTTACCGAGTATCATAATTCCTCCAGGTGGTAAAGATACCTCGAGACAAGTGCTGGGCATAGAAGTCACAGGGCATAAATCTGCAAAGAAGTAAAAAGCTAACCTTTGCAAACAATATGGCTTCTCTCTCACTTACCAACTTTACACTTCCCTGTATGGCCCCGGAAGATGACTGGTTAGCCAGAGACGGGTAAGATTCCTCAAGGGAGGAACAACCTAAGACAGGCACAGTCGCAAGGGGGCCATCAGGTGAGAATTTGGGGATCAACAGAGGTGAGGCTCAGAACCTCACCCCCCCCCCCCTGCTTTGAGAGAAATCTTCTGCATCCGTGGATGTCTTGCTGCCCTTGTCTAGCCTGGATTAATACTTAGTCCATAGGCACACACCTGATCATCTGATCATCTACATTTGCCCTCTTACAGCACTAAACTATGTTTTCTACCTTTATCTTGCATCTACCTACCACTTCAGCATTTTATTAAAAATAAAAATAATAATAATAATAGGAGAAATGTGGGATCAACATATAAATCAAGTACAAAAATCAAACGAATATTCATATTTGACCTGTTTATAGGTCATAATGCATGATCAAAACCGATAGTTTCTGTGATGAATGCCCTTGTACTGTTCACCATGTAAGAATTTATTCACTATGTAAGAATTCGTTCACCATGTAAGAACTTGTTCGTTATGCTTCAGAAGATTGGAGACTGACGAGAATTAGGCTTGAGATGGATTAATGATTGTACATTGAGCGTTGACCCCCCTATACTGAATTTTATTGTTGTTAACAACCATTTGATCAATAAATATGAGAGATGCCCTCTCAAAAAAAAAATGTTAGAAAGCATAGACACACATACACATTTTGGCATTATTGTCCTGCTACGTTTGGAGAGCAAGTTTCCACAAAAGCAGTTAAGATCATAACTACATGATTTATTTATTTGTTTGTTTGTTTGTTTATTTATTTATTTTTATTAAGGTATTGTTGATGTACACTCTTGTGAAGGTTTCACATGAAAAAACAATGTGGTTACTACATTCACCCATATTATCGAGTCCCCAACCACACCCCATTGCAGTCACTGTCCATCAGTGTATATGATGCCACAGAGTCACTATTTGCCTTCTCTGTGTTACACTGTCTTCCCCATAACCCCCCACACCATGTGTACTAAACATAATACCCCTTAATCCACTTCTCCCTCCCTCCCCACATACCCTCCCACACCCTTCCCCTTTGGTAACCTCTAGTCCCTTCTTGCTATTTTGTTCCTTCAGTTTTCCTTTGTTCTTATACACCACAAATAAGGGAAATCATTTGGCACTTGTCTTTTTCTGCCTGGCATATTTCATTGAGCATAATATCGTCCAGCTCCATCCATGTTGTTGCAAATGGTAGGATTTGTTTCTTTCGTATGGCTGAATAGTATTCCATTGTGTATATGTACCACATCTTCTTGATCCTTCATCTACTGATGGACACAGGGTGTTTCCATATCTTGCCTATTGTAAATAGTGCTGTGATAAACATAGGGGTGCATCTGTCTTTTTGAATCTGAGAAGTTGTATTCTTTGGGTAAATTCCAAGGAGTGGGATTCCTGGGTCAAATGTACTGCTATTGTTAATTTTTTGAGGAACCTCCATATTGCTTCCCACAATGGTTGAACTACTTTACATTCCCAGTGTAGGAGGGTTCCCCTTTCCTGCATCCTCACTAGCATTTGTTGTCCTTAGTCTTTTCAATGCTGGCCATCCTTATTGGTGTGAGGTGATATCTCATTGTGGTTTGAATTTACATTTCCCTGATGATTAGTGATGTGGAGGATCTTTTCATGTGTCCGTTGGCCATCTGAATTTTTTCTTTGGAGAACTGTCTGCTCATATCCTCTGCCATTTTTTAATTGTGTTATTTGCTTTTTGGGTGTTGAGGTGTGTGAGTTCTTTATATATTTTGGATGTTAACCTCTTGTCAGATATGTCATTTACAAATATATTCTCCTATACTGTAGGACACCTTTTTGTTCTGTTGATAGTGTCCTTTGCCATACAGAAGCTTTTTAGTTTGATGTAGTCCCATGTGTTCATTTTTGCTTTTGTTTCCCTTGCTCAAGGAGATGCATTCAGGAAGGAGTTGGTCATGTTTATATCCAGGAGATTTTTGCCTATGCTATCTTCTACGAGTTTTATAGTTTCATGACTTACATTCAGATATTGGATCCATTTTGAGTTTACTTTTGTGTATGGGGTTAGACAGTGATCCAGTTTCATTCTCTTACATTTAGCTGTCCAGTTTTGCCAGCACCAGCTATTCAACAGGCTGTCATTTCCCCATTGTATGTCCATGGCTCCTTTATCATATATTAATTGACCATATATGCTTGGGTTTATATCTGGGCTCTCTAGTCTGTTCCATTGGTCTATGGTTCTGTTCTTATGCCAGTACCAAATTGTCTTGATTACTGTGTCTTTGTAGTAGAGCTTGAAGCTGGGGAGCATAATCCCACCAACTTTATTCTTCCTTCTCAGGATTGCTTTGGCTATTCTGAGTCTTTTGTGGTTCCATATGAATTTTAGAATGATTTGCTCTAGTTCATTGAAGAATGCTGATGGTATTTTGATAGGAATTGTACCGTATCTGTAGGTTGCTTTAGGCAGGATGGCCATTTTGACAATATTAATTCTTCCTAGCCATGAGCATGGGATGTCTTTCCATTTATTGGTGTGTTCTTTAATTGCTCTCATAAGTGCCTTGTAGTTTTCAAAGTGTAGGGCTTCTACTTCCTTGGTTAGGTTTATTCCTAGGTATTTTATTCTTATTGATGGAATTGTTTTTCTGATTTTTCTTTCTGCTAGTTCATCATTAGTGTATAGGAAAGCAACAGATTTCTGTTTATTAATTTTGTATCCTGCAACTTTGCTGAATTCAGATATTAGATCTAATAGTTTTAGAGTAGAGTCTTTGGGTTTTTTAATGTACAATGATACGTCACCTACAAACAGTGACAGTTTAACTTCTTCCTTACCAATATGGATGCCCTTTATTTCTTTGTGTTGTCTAATTACTGTGGCAAGGACCTCCAGACCTATGTTGAATAAAAGTGGAGAGAGTGGGCATCCTTGTTCATGATCTTAAAGGAAAGACTTTCAGCTTCTTGCTATTTAGTGTAATGTTGGCTGTGGGTTTGTTATATATGGCCTTTATTATGTTGAGGTACTTGCCCTCTATATCCATTTTATTAAGAGTTTTTATCATGAGTGGATGTGGAAGTTTGTCAAATGCTTTTCAGCATCTATGGAGATGATTGTGTAGTTTTTGTGCTTCTTGTTGATGTGATGGATGATGTTGATGGATTTTCTAATATTGTACCATCCTTGCATCCCTGGAATAAATCCTACTTAATGATGCTGGATGATCTTTTTGATATATTTTTTAGTTTGGTTTGCTAATATTTTGTTGAGTATTTTTGCATCTATGCTCATCAGGGATATTGGTCTGTAATTTTCATTTTTGTGGGGTCTTTGCCTGGTTTTGGTATTGGAAGTAGTCCCTCTTCTACTTTTTGGAAAACTTTAAAGAGGATGTGTATTAGGTCTTCACTAAATGTTTGATAAAATTCAATGGTGAAGCCATCTGGTCCTGAAGTTTTGTTCTTAGGTAGTTTTTTGATAACCAGTTCAATTTTGTTGCTGGTAATTGTTCTGCTCAGATTTTCCCTTTCTTTCTGGGTCAGCCTTGGGAGGTTGTATTTTTCTAAAAAATTGTCCATTTCTTCTAGGTTATCCAGTTTGTTAGCATATAATTTTTCATAGTATTATCTAATAATTCTTTGTATTTCTGTGGTGTCTGTAGTGATTTTTCCTTTCTTATTTCTGATTCTGTTTATGTGTGTAGACTCTCTTTTTTTTCTTGATAAATCTGGCTAGGTGTTTATCTAATTTGTTTATTTTCTCAAAGAACCAGCTCTTGCTTTCGTTGATTCTTTCTATTGTTTCATTCTTCTCAATTTTATTTATTTCAGCTCTAATCTTTACTTTGTCCCTCCTTCTACTGACTTTGGGCCTCATTTGTTCTTCTTTTTCTAGTTTTGTTCATTATGAGTTTAGTCTATTCATATGGGATTGTTCTTCTTTCCTGAGGTAGGCCTGTATTGCAATATACTTTCCCCTTAGCACAGCCTTCACTGTATCCCACAGATTTTGTGGTGTTGAATTATTGTTGTCATTTGTCTCCATATATTGTTTGATCTCTGTTTTTATTTAGTCATTAATCCATTGATTATTTAGGAGCATGTTATTAAGCCTCCATGTGTTTGTGGGATTTTTCATTTTCTTTGTGTAGTTTATTTCTAGTTTCTTATCTTTGTGTTCGAGAAGCTGGTTTGCACAATTTCAATCTTTTTTAATTTACTGAGGCTCTTTTTGTGACAAAGTGATCTATTCTTGAAAATGTTCCATGTGCTTTTGAGAAGAATATGTATTCTGCTGCTTTTGGATGTAGATTTCTGTAGATGTTTGTTAGGTCCATCTGTTCTAATGTGTTGTTCAGTGCCTCTGTCTCTTTACTTATTTTTTGTCTGGTTGATCTGTCCTTTTGAGTGAGTGGAGGATTGAAGTCTCCTAGAATGAATGCATTGCATTCTATTTCCCCTTTTAATTCTGTTACTATTTGTTTCACATATATGTAGGTGCTCCTGTTTTGGGTGCATGGATATTTATAATGATTATATCTTCTTGTTGGATTGACCCCTTTATCATTTTGTAATGTCCTTTATCTCTTGTGACTTTCTTTGTTTTGAAGTCTGCATTGTCTGATGCAGGTAACCCTACACCTGCTTTTTCTCCCTATTAGTTGCATGAAATATCTTTTTCCATCCCTTCACTTTTAGTCTGTGTATGTATTTGGGTTTAAAGTGAGTGTCTTGTAGGAAGCATATAGTTGGGTCTTGTTTTTTTATCCATTCAGTGACTCTTTTGCTTGGTATATGTAGACCATTTACATTTAGGGTGATTATAGATGGGTATATTCTTATTGCCATTACAGGCTTTAGATTAGTGGTGACCAAAGTTTCAAGGTTAACTTCCTTCCTATCTAAGAGTCTAACTTATCTCACTTAGTATGCTATTACAAACAATCTAAAGTTTCTTTTTTTCTCTTCCTTTTTCTTCCTCCTCCACTGTTTATATATTAGGTATCATATTCTGTACTCTTTGTCTATTCTTTGACTGACTTTGGGGGTAGTTGATTTAATTTTGCATTTGCTTAGTAATTAACTCTACTTCTTCTGTACTGTGGTTTTATTACCTCTGGTGACAGCTATTAAACATTAGGAACACTTCCATCTATAGAATTCCCTCCAAAATACACTCTAGAGATGGTCTGTAGGAAGTTAATTCTCTCAGCTTTTGCTTATCTAGAAATTGTTTAATCCCTCCTTCAAATTTAAATGATAATCTTGCCAGATAAAGTATTCATGATTTGAGGCCCTTCTGCTTCATTGCATTAAATATATCATGCCACTCCCTTCTGGCCTGTAAGATTTCTGTTGAGAAATCTAATGATAGCCTGATGGGTTTTCCTTTGTATGTGATCTTTTTTCTCTCTCTAACTGCTTTTAAACATCTGTCATTATCCTTGATCTTTGCCATTTTAATTATTATATGTCTTGCTGTTGTCTTCCTTGGGTCCCTTGTGTTGGGAGATATGTGAAGAGTTTCAGCCAAGGTCATTTCTGACTGAATACCTGCCAGTGACAACCCTGTCAAGCCTCATTCAGGATTGAGGATAAGGCTGATACCCACGAAAAAGCCTGTGAGTAGTTTAGGATAGATGATCATGTCAGAAGCATTTTATGGTGACCAGGAGAGGAATACTGTTTTCTCAGCCTGGGTGGGATGGGGTAAATACATACCATGAATCCTCTTGCTGGGTTTCATGCCATATGTACCACCATAGAGTGCTCCTCGCTGCTGGTGTGCATGCTTTGGAAATCACAAATTATTTGAGGATCCCTTATTAGGGAAGGAACTAGTAGTTGGGCAGCATTGTTTATGGAAAGATAACTGAACTGGATAGCAGCTCTCCATTTGCATGGATTCATTGCATCACCCGGGAGAACTCCCTTCCTTCTCTGGAGGTGAGAGGGTTGGATGGTATCAGGAGCATAAAAATATCTCATATCATAGGCCAACTCTTATGGTGTTGGCACTGTGTTGGGAAGGGTTCTGAGGTCATATCTTCACTCTTGAAGAAATAATTATGCAACTCATTTGCAATTATGGTTAGTGTTCTGTCTCTTTTATTTTCTCTTGCTGTATGAGACCATATCTACAATTGCCACTAGACGGAAATTTTTTTATCTTAAAATCTTAGTAGTTTACATGTTGCTTCAGACTAGACAATTATTACTATCCCTTCCCAATCATTTTCAGTGATGTTACCATACCAATCTTCTACCAAATTATAAGATTGCAGACTATTTTTAGTATTAAAACTCAAAGCATTTATAAAGCAGAGTATAGGCATTCAATTTACTAAGGTCTTCAGATCCACTGTGTGTTCTAATAAGTGAACTCTAAAGAAATTAATAAACTACAGTCTGTAGAATCACACACCCACACATCCACACACATGAATACTTTAAGTAAATGATTTATGCATGTAAGTTTACTCATCCAATAAGATATTAATGCAATCGTGGAAATGCTTTGAAGGCATAGCTCTCAAAGATTTGTATAATTTTTCAGTAATTCCTCCCATAGTTGAATATATATTCAGATTATCTGTTGGCTTATGAATATTTTACTAATTAATACTATATCCTAAATTTTAAAAATAAGTGTATATAATTGCATATAGTAACATTATTGCATTAGTATCATACAATCATACCATTTTATTACCTTATTAATATGTGGAATATATCAGCCTTATAATATTTTTGTCTCACACTTTTGTGATATTAGAATTGCAGAAGATTTTTAGTACATTTGTAAAAACCTTCCTGTTTTCCTTGTTTTTATTAATTTACAATTTATGATTATTTTCCTTGTTGTTCCATGTACTGAATTGCATAAGTTTTAATTTTCAGGCTCTTGAATTTCACATTTAATTCCAATATTTTAATTCCTTTTAACTAAATATTATAAGCTACTTAGAGTGATTTTGAAAACATAAAAGGAGTGTTTTTTTCCTTGAAGAGCCCTTATTTGAGTACCAGTAAAATGTGGTCCTCTGATTCTTCTATGCATGTTAAACAGGTTGTAAAAATAATGCATTGGTTTTCAGCATCTTCATGGGTGGAGTCTTTCTGATTTCCTAGCCTTTTGCCTATTTTCTGATAATATGATATATCAAAAAATTAAATAAGTAAAGTCACTGCATTGACTGTAAAAGCAGTCATCCCTAACAACCCTGCTCTTAGCACCAGGGGAGAAGATTCCCTTTCCCGGGAACAATTCCAGTTATGGTTTAACAGAAGGTTAATAATCTGAAATGATATAGATATTCTATATTTAGATGCAGAGTTAGAAAAGAAACTTGGCAGCCTGAAAAAAGCCCATTTTCACAGTAGAATACCATTGGATATCAGCTGTGTTTTCCGTATACAGATTCTGAATGTGCGATTCACTAGAATAAGGGAGTAAGCGTAGGAAGGAGACAGTGCCCCTTGCTAGAAGCAATCATAAGCAGAGTTTTCTAAGCCTTAGAGTTCTTAGAGTTAAGTCCCATTCCATTCGTAAACTGTGTTGTGAATTTTATTTTGTATCTTTTATTTTCATGTGGGATTTGAATAGGTTTCTAGAGCTTGCTACTGAACTTCGAAAGTAAGGAAGTCTTATTTAAAGTCACACTTGATAATCCCCATATGGTTGACATGTGTGAAACAGATCACTATATGGATTTGGGGAAATGAAAGAAAAGAAAAATGTAAAGAATACAGAGAAGTCATGCCATTGGAATGAAGAAGGAGATATCTAAGCTGGCCTGTGCATACAGGAAAACAACAAATTTGACTGGATCTATACTGTCAAAACTCAACCAAGAATTAGGAGAAGTGTAAGTTGCAGCACTCCAAAATCTTGTGACTATAGACTATTTACTGTTAAAAGAACATATGGGATGTGAACAGTTCCCAGGAATGTGTTGTTTTAGTTTGTCTGATTTTTCTCAAAATATTCAAATTCAGTTAGATAATATCCATCATATCATTGATAAGTTTTTACAAATGCCTAGGTTGCTTAACTGGTTTTCTTGGTTTCACTGGATATGGCTGGTAATTGTAGGTCTGCTTTGGTTATGTACCTGTATTCCTATTATGTTAATGTGTGCATGCAATTTAATTAGTAATTTAAAACCTATATACGCTCACGTTACACTACAAGAAGATATGTCAAAGAAATAATCAATCTTCCCATGTTTTCTTCTGTCTGCTACTTCTATAGCTTCTCTTCTCCTTCATAATTACAACCCCTAAGTAGAATTCATGCCTCATATAGAAATTACCGAGTATCATAATTCTTCCAAGTGGTAAAGATGCCTCAAGACAAATGCTGGGCATAGAAGCCACGGGGCATAAATCTGCAAAAAAGTAAAAAGCTAACTTTTTCAAACAATATTGTTTCTCTCTCACTTACCAACTTTACATTTCCCTGTATGGCCCCGGAAGATGACTGGTTAGCCAGAGACAGGTAAGATTCCTCAAGGGAGGAACAGCCTAAGACAGGCACAGTCACAGAGGGGCCATCAGGTGAGAAATTGGGGATCAACAGAGGGGAGACTTAGAACCTCACCCCCCTGTTTTGAGAGAAATATTCTGCATCCGTGGATGTTTTGTTGCCCTTGTCTAGCTTGGATTAACACATAGTCTACAGGCACACACCTGATCATCTACATTTGCTCTCTTACAGCACTAAACTATGTTTTCTACCTTTATCTTGCATCTACCTACCACTTCAGCATTTTATTAAAAATAATAATAATAATAATAATAATAATAATAATAATAATAATATGGGAGAAATGTGGGATTCACATATAAATCAAGTATAAAAATCAAACAAATAATCATAATTGACCTGATTGTTTATAGTTCATAATGCGTGATCAAGACCGAAAGTTTCTGTGATGACTGCCCTTGCACTGTTCACCATGTAAGAACTTATTCACTATGTAAGAACTTGTTCACCATGTAAGAACTTGTTCGTTATGCTTCAGAAGATTGGAGGCTGTTGAGAATTAGGCTTGGGGTTGATTAATGATTGTGCATTGAGTCCCCTATACAGAATTTTATTATTGTTAACAACCATATGATCAATAAATATGAGAGATGCCCTCTCAAAAAAAAAAAAGAATACAGAGAAGTCTGATGCTGGGCTGAACCTGGCCAATAGGGAGAGGGGCATTTATGGCACAGATTGGGGGAACAGATGGCCAAGTAGGATGGCAAGGTAAAAACCTCCTCCCAAAATCACATAGAAAATGAAAATACAGCAAATACAACTAGGCCTGAAAGTTACCTGCAGATTGCAGAACAAAATACCTCATCTTTGGAAAAGAGGAGACCCTGCAGAAAAGGGTAATGTGGCAAAGCCATGATCTGGTGGGACCCAAGCCCTCCCTCCACCCTGGACCACAGGTGAGAGGAAGAGGAATGGAACAGGGGGGAAGAGAAGCCCAAGACCAGTGAACACCACGTCCTGGAGATCTGCTCTGGGAACATGAGCCCATATGGCATGGTGCCCTGGTGATTGGTGGGACTGTATAACAGAGAGGGGAGGAACACTTGGGGAGGCTGAGATCCCACCTGCCTATTGAGAACTAGACCACCTGAGAAAAAAGCAGAGTGGGCAGTTTGGAAGAGTTCCCAGCACTAAGAGGGGCACCAGAGGAGCAAGGATTGCATTTCTGTTTAGGGGAAAGGTCAGATGGACAATACCTCCCCAGCCCACCCTCAGACCAACAGGTTAGGAGCCTTCAGGAGCTTCAGATGCTCCATTGTTCTGACTGGCAACACAGCCAGAGGCTCCTAGCAGTGGCACATGGCCTACCTGCTAGCAGTTAAACCAGAATTTGCTCACATAAAGGCAGCAGGAGAACTCCCAGCAGAGTCAGCCCTGTTTTGGGCCTGCCATGGGTCTGTGCACAGGATCCAGCCCCAGGAGCTCTTTCCTCCAAACAGGCAATGGTCCTGTTAACCAGCAGCCTCCCATATTGCAGGACAGATGGAGGGCAGCTCTGCCCATGACAGCTCTAGCCCCTCAGCACTGACACCCTTCCCTGAATTAACGTGTGGCCCATCCACGGGAGCTCCTTCCTCCCAGCAGTGGCTGGTCCCACTTGCCCATGGCTCCTGCCATAATGGCAGGGCAGAGAGAGGGTGGCTCTGCCCATGGCAGCTCCAGAGAGTATTCTCCCTGCTCCTGCAATCACCTAACTTCCCACAGAGCCACCTTGAAATAAGATCACCATGAGTAAGGCAGAAAGGTGCCCCACCCACTGCATGTCAACAGCTGGGGATCCTGCAGAGGAAATGGAGTTCCTGGGCACTAAATTGCACTCCTACATGAAGCTATTATTCCATAGGAAACTTAAAAAAAGAAAAGAGAAGCCAGAGGAATTTGGTGCAAACAAAAATACAAGATAAAACACAAGAAAGAGGGCTTAGTGAAACTGAAATCACCAGTCTTCTTGGAAAGATTTCAAAATAAAAGTCATAAAATGGTCAAGGATTTACTAAAAAATACTCAAGGATGATTTCAACAAAGAGATAGAAATCCTGAAAAAAAAACCCCAAAGAGCTGAAGAATACAGTATCTGAAATGAAACATACAATGAAGGGATTTAAAAGTAGATGAGATAATGTAGAGGAAATGGGAAATGAAACAGAAATTAGAGAACAGGAAAGCCAAATGAGGAACAGAGAGAAAAAAAGATCTCTATGAATGAAAGAATAATATGAGATCTGTGTGACCAATGTAAATGAAACAATAATTGCATTATAGGGGTACCAGAAGATGAAGAGATAGACAAAGAGATAGAATATCTTTGAAGAACTGATTCTTGAAAACCCCCAATCTGGAGAAGGTAATAGACACTCAGGTCATGGAACCAGAAAGATCATTCAACAAAAGGAACCCGGGAAGTCAGCACCAAGACATGTAATAATCACAGTGGCAAAGACCAGGGAAAAAGAGAGAGTACTGAAAGCAGTCACAGAGAGAGAAAAAAGATCACTTATGAAGGAAACCCCATCAGACTATCAGCAGACTTCTCAGCAGAAACCTTACAGGCCATATGGGAGAGGCATGATAATATTTCATGTAGTGAAATAGAAGAGCCTCCAGCCAAGAATACTCTACCCAACAAGATTATCATTTAAATTCAAAGTAAGGTTTATACAATTTCCATACAAACAAAAGTTGAGAGAATTGACCATGACTAATTAATTCAGATCACTATTCATACAAGATCTCATAAAGGGATGCTCTAGATGGAAATGCTCCTAATGTTAAATAGCTGTCACCAGAGAAAATAAACCCAGGGAGGGTTTCTACTCCTTTCCTGTTCCATTCCTCTTCCTCTCTCCTACGGGTCAGGGGGGAGGGCTTGGGTCCCACCAGAGAAATAAGTGGACCAATTAGTTACTAAACAAATATGAGATTAAATCAACTACTCACAGTTAGTAAAGGGATACACAGAGAATGCAAAATATGACAGCTAGTATATAGAGTGGAGGAGGAAAAAGAAGAAGGGGAGAAAAAAAGGAACCTTTGGATTTGTTTGAAATAGAGTAATCAGAAATTTAAGATAGACTATAAGATAGTAAGGTAGGTTTCCTTGAACCTTTGGTAACCACAAATCTAATGCCTCCAAAAGTAATAAGTACATATCCATTGATTATCACAAATGTAAATGGACTGAATGCACCAATCAAAAGACACAGAGTGGCAGAATGGATGAAAAACACAAGACCCATCTATATGCTGCCTACAAGAGACACACTTCAAACCCAAAGACAAACACAGACTAAAAGTGGAGGGATGAAAAAAGATAGTGCATGCAAATAATATGGAGAAAAAACAGGAGCAACAGTACTTAGTATCAGAAAAAAATAGATTTCAAAAGAAAGTAAAGAGAGACAAAGGAAGAAATTACATAATGATAAGTGGTCAGTTCAACAAGAGGAAATAACCATTATAAATATCTATGCACCCAACAAAGGAGCACGTGCATATGTGAAACAAATACTAACAGAATTAAAGGGGGAAATAGAATGCAATACATTCATTTTAAGAGACTTTAACACACCACCTACTCCAAAGGATAGATCAAACAGACAGAAAATAAGTAAGGAGACAAAGGCACTGAACAATAATACATAAGAACATATGGACCTAATAGACATCTACAGAACACTCCACCCAAAAGCAGAAGAATACACATTCTTCTCAAGTGCACATGGAATGTTTTCCAGAATTGGTTACATATTAGATCATAAAAAGAGCCTCAATAAATTAAAAAATCTTAAATTGTACAAACCAACTTCTCAGACCACAAAGATATGAAACTAGAAACAAACCATGCAAAGAAAACAAAAAAGCCTACAAACACATTGAGGCTAAACAACATGCTCCTATGTAATCAGCAGATCAAATAAAAAGAGATCAAGCAATGTATTAAGACAAACAAAAACAATAATTCAACAACCCAAAGCCTGTGGGATGCTACAAAGGCAGTTCTGAGAGGAAAAAATATAGCAATACAGACTTACCTCAAAAAAGGACAGTACCAAATGCACAGTCTAACCTCAGGATTACTGAAACTAGAAAAAGAATAAATGAGTCCTAAAGTCAGTAGAAGGAGGGACATACTAGAGATCAGAGCATAAATAAATAAAATTTAGAAGAATAAAACAATAGAAAGAAGCAATGAAACCAGGAACTACTTCTTTGAGAAAATAAACAAAATAGAGAAACCCCTAATCAGACTTATCAAGAAAAAAAGACAGTGTACACACATAAACAGAAACAGAAATGAAAATGGAAAAGTCATGATGGACACCAAGGAAATACAAAGGATTATTAAATAATACTATGAAAAATTATATGCCAACATATTGGACAACCTTGAAGAAATGGACAATTTTCTAGAAAAATACATTATCCAAGAATGTTCCAGGGAGAAACAGAAAATCTGAACATATCAATCACCAGCGATGAAATCAATTTTGTAATAAAAGAAAAAACCTAAAAACAAAACCACTGGTCCAGATGGATTCATGCTGAATTTTATCAAACATTTAAGGAAGAGCTAATAACCACCCCTCTTAAATTATTTCAAAAAGTAGAAGAGGAAGGAATACTTCCAAATTCATTCTATGAGGCCAGCATCACTCTAATAACAAAACCAGACAAAGAAAGCACACACAAAAAAAATTACAGACCAATACCCCTGATGAACACAAAAGCAAAATTCCTCAACAAAATATTAGCACACCAAAATCAAAATACATCAAAAAGGTCATCCATCATGATCAAGTGGGATTTATTCCAGAGATGCAAGGAAAGTTGAATATTTAAAAATCCATCAGTATCATACACCACATCAACAAAAAGAAAGACAAATATCACATGATCACCTTAGTAGATTCTTAAAAAGCATTTGATAAAATTCAACATCTATTCATGATAGAAACTCTCAACAAAATGGGTATAGAGTGTACATACCTCAACATAATAAAGGCCATATATGACAAACCCACAGCCAACAATGTACTTAACAGCAAGAAGCTGAAAGCTTTTCCTCTAAGATCGGGAACAATACAAGGATGCCCACTCTCCCCACTTTTATTTAACATAGAACTGGAGGTCATAGCCACAGCAATCAGACCACACAAAGAAATAAAAGACATCCAAATCGGTAAGGAAGAAGTAAAACTCTCACTGTTTTCAGATGATATGATATTACACATAGACAACTCTAAAGACCCCACAAAAGAACTATGAGAACTAATAACTGAATTCAGCAAAGTTGCAGGATAGAAAATTAATATACAGAAATATGTTGCATTCCTATACACTAATCACAAATTTGCAGAAAGAGAAATCAGGAAAACAACTCCACTTACAATTGCACCAAAAAGGATATAATGCCTAGCAGGTGAAATAACCAAGCAGGTGAAAGACCTATACTCTGAAAACTGTAACACCCTCCTGAGAGAAATTAAGGACACCAAGAAATGGAAATCTATCCCATGTTCATGGATACAAAGAATTAATATTGTCAAAATGGCTATCATGCCTAAAGCAATCTATAAATTCAATGCAATTGCTATAAAAATACCAGTGGCATTCTTCAATGAACTAGAACAAAAAGTTCTAAAATTCATATGGAACCACAAAGGAGATCAAATAGCCAAAGCAATTCTGAGAAAGAAGAGCAAAGCTCTTGCCATTAGGCTCCATAACTTCAAGCTCTACTACACAGCCACAGTAATCAAAACAATTTGGTACTGGCACAAGAACAGACTCATCAATCAATGGAACACAATAGAAAGAAAGCCCAGATAGAAATCCATGCGTATATGGTCAATTAACATACGATAATGGGGCCATGATTATACAATGGGAAATGACAGCCTCTTCAAAAACTGGTGCTTGGAAAACTGGACAACTACATGTAAGAGAATGAAACTAAATTGTTGTCTAACTCCATACACAAAAATAAACTTGAAATGTGTCAAAGAACAGAATGTAAATTATGAAACCATAAAATTCATAAAAGAAAACATAGCATGAATATAAGTCATTAAAAAACATGAACAACTTTTCCCTGCACACCTCTCCTTGGGCAAGTGAAGCAAATCAGAAATGATGAAGTGGGACTACATCAAACTAAAAAGCTTTCATGCAGCAAAGAACACTCTCAGCAAGACAAATCGGAATTTGTCCAAAGAAAACAAGATCATTACTCAAAAAGATATATGCATCCCTATGTTTATCACAGCACTATTTAGAATCGCCAAGATATGGAAGCAACCTAAGTGTCCATCAGTAGATGAATGGATAAAGAAGCTGTGGTATATATCCACAGAACATTATTCCTCCAGAAAAAGGAAAGAAATTCTATCATTTGCAACAAGATGGATGTATGTTGAGATTATAATTCTCAGTGAAATGAGCCAGGCAGAGAAAGACAAATACCAAGTGATTTCACTCATTTGTGAGGTATAAAACCAAGCAAAACTTAACATTTCTATGTTATGACATCAAATGCTCATATTAATGATTGTATTGTGGTTACGTGGGAAAATGTTCTTATTTACAGGAAACACACTAAAGCAATCATCAGTTTGACAACTTATTCTCATATGGTTCAGTTCTTTTTAAAAAGTTCACCATATTTTCCAACTTTTTATAACTTTGTGATTATTTGAAAAAATTAATAAAAATAAATTCATCTTTTTTTTCCAAAAAAAAAAAAAACAAGCAAAACTGAAGAAACAAAATGGTAGAAGATGCACAGACTTGGAGAAGGGACTAGTGGTTACCAAGGGGGAGGACCTGGGGAGGGTAGGTGGGCAGAGGGAAGGGAGTTTAGTGGCACTATAATTTGCAATCACAACGCAGGTAAGTCATGAGGAGAGTAGTACAGCATGGAGAAGACGAGTAATGACTCTTCAACATCTTTAACTGATAGACAGTGACTGCAGTGGGGATTTGAGGACTTGATAAGATGGGTGATTGCTAAAACCACAGTGTTGTTTATGTGAAACCATCATAAAGATTGTTTATCAATGATAGTTTAATTAAGAAAAGGAATATAGAGAAGTACATTTGAATGTTGACAAATGTGAAAATGATAGGAGCCGTATAACTTTGAAATTATGACCACTTTATATAATTTGATTTCTATCCTTTCCTTGAAACATTTCTTTTTTTTATAAACCACTTATCACTTACTAAATCCTAGGAATTGACTTTCCTATTACATTGGCTATTTAAGGTGTGTGCCCCTCACTATAAGGAAGCTCTACAATGGTTGGGACTCTTGTGTGCCTTATTCTCTTAGGTATGCCTACCACTTAGAACAATGATTTGATTTATGTGTGTTTGGTGTGTGGTTTCAGCTGCAGATTTCATGAAGATGAGTGCTTGTCTGAGAACACTTTTTTGGTGAAGTCCTTAAAAGCTTGTTTCACCTGCTGGTTCCTTAAAGTGTAAATAAAGGGATTCAGCATGGGAGCCACAGAGGTGTTAAGTACCGCTACACCTTTGCTCAAAGCCACACCTTCCTGTGCAGATGTCTTTACATACATGAAAATGCAACTCCCATAAGAAATGGAAACCACAATCATATGAGAGGAACAGGTGGAAAAGGCCTTTTTCCTTTGCTGGGCTGAGGGGATCTTCAGAATTGTTCTCAGGATGAGTGTGTAAGAGAGAATCACCAAGGCCAAAGTTACTATGAGTGTGAATACTGCTAAGAGAAATGCCATGAGCTCTAGAAACTTTGTGTCTGTGCAGGCAAGCAACAGGACAGCGGAGGAGTCACAGGCAAAATGATCAATAATGTTGGAGTCACAGAAATCCAGTTGGAGCCCCATAATCACCGGGGGAAAGATAACAAGGAAACCAGCCAGCCAGGAGCTGATTACAAGCTGGCTGCAGACTCTGTTGCTCATGACAGTGATGTAATGTAGAGGTTTGCAGATAGCCACATAGCGGTCATAGGACATTACAGCCAGAAGGAAAAACTCTGTGGCACCAAGAAGGATTTCAAAGAATATCTGTGTCATGCAAGCGTTGTAGGAAATGGTTCTGTCTCCTGTAGCGATGCTGACCAGAAACCTAGGAATACAGACTGTTGTGAATGAAATTTCTAAGAAAGAGAAATTCCTGAGGAAAAAATACATGGGAGTCCTGAAGCAAACGCTGGATAGTGTTAACAGGATGATGGTCATGTTCCCTCCTACACTTAATAAGTAGGTGAGCAGCATGAAGACGAATATCACAGCCTGTAACTCTGGGTCATCTGTGAATCCCAGAAGAACGAATTCTGTAATCGATGTCTTATTCAGCATGACTAAACTCTGAAATCTTCAGGTCTGTAGATGAAAATAGGAGTGGGTGTCAACTTGATATGATTTCAAATACAAGTACAGTGCTCTTACTCTTCACAAACCACAACAAAGTGTGCACTGGCGATTTGAAAACAGGCATCCATCAGAATTTCAAACTCATATCAGAATTGTTTAGTAGGGAAGAATTAAACCATGTTTTTTACTTTAAAAACATACATTTTAATCTCAGCTTTGATAATTCCATGTGATATACTGTTGATTATATATTTAACATGCAAAAAATTGGTTTTTAGAGTCATAAACATAGGCAACAATGATAAATACTTAGTTTACTTGATTGTGGAAGTAATTCATTTGGGAAGAGTAAACAAGTTATTGAAATAAATAGTACTTTTGAAAACGATGCCCATATAAAATTCCATATGCTAATATTGCCATTGGAAAACATAATTTTGAATGACAACAACATCTTTTCCTAAATATGTCTTGGTTCCTATCTGTAGTAAAAACTTAAATAGAAAATACTGAATTTATGGACAATTACTGAAATCCATTTCTTTTCCCTTGCACATAATTGATCCTATTCTCTCCTCTTGACTAAAGTTGGCACAAACAAAACAACAGCATTAATAGTAAATAAGGTTATAGTGTAAAAGTATCAGCTAGACTTCCTAAATATATAGTCAATCATATCATAAATGAAAGAAAGCAGATTATTTGCTGTAAGATTAAAAAATTATTTCATAAAGTTGTCTCATGACTGTCTTTATCAAACCCTGCTTTAAAAATAATCTCATAACTTACTTGTCTCTCAAACTAGTGTTTGAGGATATTATGGCATGGTTTGATCTGTGTGGATCACTTATATGAAGATTTTTTCAGTAAATATTTTGGAAACAATTTTTGGGATTTGTAACAATTTGAAAATACATTTTATTTTCTCTACTGTACTTTTTTGGTAGAATCCAATAAATGTTACCTGTGAAATGCAATACATGTGTGGTTGACTATATTATCAGGAAGGCTTTTGGTCAACAGCAGGCAATTTTGGGGAGTCAAAAGTTATACATGGATTTTCAATTGCACTGAGGTCAGTGATGAGTCCCCAGATTGTTAAAGTCTCAGCTGTAGGGCTGTAGGAAGGGAGGTTATAGCAACAGCAAGGAGAGCAACAATAATCATAGTACAAAATATGACTTTGGTTATTGTTGATCATTATTATTATTATCATTGCAGTTCCTATTATAGCAATATCTAAATGGCCTTTACACTGTGCCCAAAAATGCTTTTGGTAGATCCTATTAAGCAACTAACTTTGCAGAGGAGAAACTGAACTAGAGATGGGTCATGTAACTCACCCAAGGTCACAAAGGCAGTCTTCGTAGATAGAGAGCATCCATATCTGTCTTCCACTGTACTATTCCTACTCCTTAACATAGACTCAGAGTCAATTTCACTTGATGAATTGAAGAACAAATTAAGACTGAATAATGCACATGCAACCCAGATTAGAATTGGCATCCAACTCCAGGGATTTCTCAGCTGTATGAATATATGCCTAATGGTAGCTGTGTGTGTCAACAAAATGAGGAATTTATGTAATGAGAATTTTGTAATCTCTGTGAGGCAGATGTTACCTATGGATCAGCATGTGCTGATACCACTACACTAATCCCCTTACCTGTGGTTTTGCTTTCCAGGCTTTTAGTTATCCGTGGACTTCCACAATCCAGAGCAGATTGCTCCTCCTTCAGATGTATGGTCAGAAGGTCAACAGCAGCCTAGTGCTGCAACAAATGCCTACATCATTCACCTCAGTACATGTCACCTCACATCATCACAAGAAGAAGGATATGTATAATACAACAGATATTTTGGGGCAGAGAAAGAGACCATAATCTGGTAACTTTTGTTACAGTGTATTGTTATAATTGTTCTATTTTAATATGATCTCTCCTGTTAACTTCTACAATACTAGTTTATGCATTAACTTTATCACAGGTATGTATTCGTGGGAAAAACTTAGTATATCTAGGCTTCCATACTGCCCATGGTTCTGGGCATTCAGTGGGGAGCTTGGAACATATTCCTCAAGGAGGAGGGGACTACTGTACTAGGAAGAGAGATGCCAGAACAGCGATAATTGAGTGAATTATGAGTGTAGTCTGACTGAGTAGCAGAATCAAGTGGGGAATGTTAGGAATGTGCAGATGCCGATGGTCTGAGTAAAGCTCCCTGGGCCTGATGTGACTCCCTTAGTCATACAAGACTAGGTATGGCTGAACAAGGCTACCTAGCTCCCTCCTGAAGCAAGTGTGACACATTTGTGACTCAGCTATGATAAACTTAGGAAGCTATAGGCAGAGAAAATAATGCAGAAGTTGACAAAATGTCCCACAATGCATTTCAAAGAGAGTAATTATTACAGTCCTACAATTTGTAAAGATAAATAAAAAATGTGGATGAGGAGGAAACATACTCACATTTATGATAGTTCTTAATGGATCCAAGTCATAGTTTAAGCCTAAATATTATTCTGATTATCTACAATAAGAGGAACAATGCTCTAGATAGAAAAGAAAGGGTTCATTCATTTTTACACATTGTGTAAAATGAGTTTACATTGGTAGCCTCACTATTTAACATTTAAAGATTTTGTTAAGATCTCCCTGTCAGGTTCTCCCCTGTCTACCCATTTCTCAACCAAAAACCCAATCTGTGAGGATGAGAAAATCCAGTGACCATACTTCACAAGACATTTTGTTTGAAAATTTAAGTGAAGCACATTTCATGATTTTCCTAACTATGCGGTGATGCAGGTTTTTCTAAAAGCTTTTCTCTAAAAGAACCAGACATATTTTATATGTCTGTTGAGTAGAGCATTGTGGAAGAGCTTGTTTTTTGAGGGAAATATACTGGGAACAACCTCTCTGGAAACAAGAACACTAGTGCATGTTCAATGCAATTAATTTTGGCAACATTCTGTAATTAAGCTCCCTTGGGAGCCAATAGGTATCAGAGGAATATAGAATTCTAACAATAATATTAGGCTTTCCATAAAGTAAACGCTTATGGAAAATTATCTCTTCCTTGATTATTTTTCAAATTATCCTGATTATTATTTTGAAACAAAACAGACTCTCATAGGCACCCTTGAAAATTTTAACAAGAAAACATGAATTATGAGGTTGGAATTTAATTGGGACCCAGAAGAATTTCCAACCTAGGTGACTCTATAGTGTCCAAAAGGATGAAGTATTTTTTCTGAGTACAGCTGAGGTTCACTTTGGGGGAAGGCCATGTATTTTTGGTGAATGATTTAGTAAAGTACTACAGATTTCATAAAATAAATACTTGTGTACATGGACTTAGAATACATAAAATGTGTGACTCATGGGTGGTTATAAATAATTTAAATTTAGTAGGTCATTAACACAATGGATTCCTGTCTTTAAGTAATACTGTCACAGGAATGCCAGACCAAGTGGTCTAGTGCTCGTCCATGGTAATTCAAGCTAGAACCGCTAGTAGCTTCCATACTAGGCAGTTTTGTGGGGCTAGAAGTAATGATTATAGTAAACAATGCTCTCCTTTTATCAGGTAATAGTCAAGTCCAGGTAAAAGCTAATAAACCCTCTTTCTGGGGAAGTCATCTCACTCTTCCTCCAATATAAACCAGGAGATCCCTGACCCGGGAATGGTGGATATGCTCAATGATATTCAATCAAATTTGAATTTTTTGCTTGCTTGCTCTCTCTTTGCCTTCCTTCTTTCTTTTTTTATTGTGTAGTATATAGGAAGGGGGTAAAACTTAATGTTTGGAAAGTCCCACTTGGAAAAAGTACTTTTTCCCATTGGTTTAGTCACCACTTCATGAATGATTCATAAAAGAAGAAAGAAATAATAGGCCAAAGCTCCTAGCAACACTTTTCGGATATAACACCAAAAGCACAGGCAAGGATAGCAAAAATGATAACATGGGGCTTCATCAAATGAAAAGCTTCTGCACTTAAAAATACTATATTATACATTTGCAAGTTGCTAATAGGGTAAATCTTTCTGACCAAAAGAAGCAATCAAAAGAACAAAAGGTAATGTCCAGAATGGGCAAAGATATTTGAAAATACTTCCAAAATATATAAGCAACTCAAAACTTGTAGCAAAGAAAAAAACAACGCAATTAAAAGACCAGACAGGCATACTGAGTAGACAAATTCCAAAGTTCTACAAACATCCAACAGGTTCATGAAAAGGTGCTAAACATCAATAATCATCAGGAGAATGCAAACCAAAGCACAAGGAGATATC
The DNA here is from genome assembly GCF_040802235.1 of Manis javanica. Classification (NCBI taxonomy): domain Eukaryota; kingdom Metazoa; phylum Chordata; class Mammalia; order Pholidota; family Manidae; genus Manis; species Manis javanica. The sequence goes on from NC_133165.1 coordinate 23,418,699, forward strand.
ACCTCACACCTGTTAGAACAGCTATTATCAAAAATCTGGAAATAAGAAGCATTGGAGAGGGTGTAGAGAAAAGAACCCTTGCACACTACTGGTGGGACTGTAGAAAGGTACAGGCACTATGGAAAACTGTATGGAGGGTATTCAAAACACTACAACTAGAACTACCACAGGATCCAGCAATTGCACTTCTGGGTATTTACCTGAAGGTGATGAAAACAGTATCTTAAAAAGATATCTGCACCCCATGTTCACTGCAACATTGTTGATATTAGTCAAGACATAGTTACAACCTAAATGTCCATGGATGGATAAAGAAAATGTAACATGCACACACACACTGGAATATTATTCAACCATAAAAAAGTATGAAATTGTCATTTGTGACAGATGGCTTGAGGGCATTGTGTTAAGTGAGTAAGTCAGACAGAGAAAGACAAATACGTTATGATCTCAGTTATAGTTGGAATCAATAGACAGAAATAAATCCTACCAAATTTACAGAAACAGAAAATAAACTGGTAGTTGTCAGATAGTGATGGGGGTGTGACTAATGGGTAGAGGTGGTCAAAAGGTCTGTACTTATGTTATAAGATTCTGAGGATGTAATGAACCACACAGTGACATACTTTATAATGCTGTATTATATATTTGCAAGTTGCTAATATAGCAAATACTTAAAATCTCTTCCCAAAGAAAAAAAACTAGTGATGTACACCTAAAAGTAATATGTACCAATTATATCTCAATCAAATAAACTAATTTGTGAAAATTAAAAAGCAAAAACCTAGTCATAAGGCTAGGCTGAAAATAAGGAAACCAAAATTTGATCCATTTACTTTACATCTATTCAGACAGAAAGATACTGACCCAAGACAATTTTATTAATGATACACTGAAGTTCAAGATACATTGAATGTAGAAACTAGGTTTGAATTCATTATTTACAGCTGAAAATTACATTTCAAAGTCACTTAATATGAGGATAGGGTTTTGGAACCTATTATGAAAGAGATAAAAGGAAAGATAAGTCAGTATTATCTGACTATGGCATAAATACTTTATGTATGATTCGTAAGACATGCTTTAGAGAATCCATGCAGTGCTCAAGAACAAGGCAGACAAAAAGCAAAACATGGTACCTCCAAGATGATGAAACATAGCTGAGACTGACATACAGCCCTTGCAGGAAATTGTCCTATCCTCTGTCTAATGGTGACATTAGACAATGGTGACAAGGAACCTGGGAGTGCAGAGACATGAGTGATATTTATAGGAATGAGAAGATCCTAGTGAATAAAGACCTTGGAGTCTGCAAGAGGAATGTTAAAAGCAGAAGGTGATACTTATCAGGTTCCTAGTCACATTCAGTATGTAGGCAACAAGAGAAGTACATGAGAAGTACAACCTACCACTGTGGGTCATTTGTCAATCTAAGAAAAATAAATTCTGTTACTTCTGTGTAATTTCTTTTGATATTATAGTGTTTCTTTACCACTGCATTCTCTGTTTTAGCTGACAAATAGATGAAGAAGTAAGAAAGCAACTACATCAGTAAAGAAACTCACATCACCACCACCCCCACACACATACACCACACATTTAAAAAATAATGCTCCTGACAGAGGGATTAAGATGGTGGTGTGAGAGGTGAGACAGAGAACTCCTCCCCAAACCACACATATTATGAAAATATAGTTAATACAACTAATCATAAAAGAGCAACAGGAAAGAACATTGCACCAGACTGCATATGCCTGTAGAACAGAGCAGACCTCACAAAACAGGGTACTGTATTAAAGCCTTGATCTGGTGGGACCCAAGCCCTTCCCACACCCCCAGCTCACTGGCGGGAGGAAGAGAAATGGAGTGGGGAGGGGGTGGAAGCCTGGGACTGCTGAACACCTAGCCTTGAAGATCTGCTGTGGCAGTACAAACCTACATTGCATAGTGTTCTGGAGATTAGTGGGATTGGAAAGCTAAGACAGGTGGAATACTTGGGGAGACTGAGATTCCAGCCATTTGTGGAGGACAGAGATCCACATCCAGCTGCTATGGGACAAAGGAAAGGTGGGCAGCCTGAGAGGCTTCCTAGCAGTGAGAGGGCTGCTGAAGAGGCAGAGTTTGCATGGAGCTTTTTGTGCAGGAGAAGGGACAGGGGGACAAGGTTGTCTGGGCACACTCTGCCCAGCAGGTTGGGAAGTTTGAGGAACTTCAGGTGCACCATTCCTCTGGCTGGCTACTCAGTGAAGAGGGCCCTCACTGTGACACACAGCCTGCTGTGCCTTCCTCCTGGCCTGATGGCACCAGCTCACAAACAGGCAGTCCCTGACCTGGCATAAGGCCAGCCAGAGGGAATCCCTGCCTATGGCAGCTACATACACAAGGCACAGAGGATTACACCTGTGTACTAGCCCACTGGTTCTGACAGTGGAGAGAGGCACTTCAGACAGGAATCAGGAAACAGATCTTTCCTCTCCCAAGAAAACAGCACTGCTCCCCTGTGACCCAAACTCACTCTAGGGGATGAGTAGCTCCAGAGACTAGAGATTCTGTTCATTAGAAGGTGCCACATAGAAATATGAAACTTCAAAGAAAACTGGTTCAAACAAAAATCACACAAACACCAGAAAAGGGACAAATGAGACTGAACTCACCAGTCTTCCTGAAAGAGAGTACAAAATAAAAATCATAAACATGCCCATGGAGGTACAAAAAAATATTGAAGAACTCAGGGACAACCATGAATCTAAAGTCTGCAATGGCAATAAATACATACCTTTCAATAATCACCCTAAATGTAAATAGTCTGAATGCACCAATCAAAAGACATAGAGTCACTGAATGAACAAAAAAAAAAGACCCATCCTTATGCTACCTACAAGAGACTCACTTCAAACCAAAGACATACACAGACTAAAAGCGAATGGATAGAAAAAGATATTTCATGCAACTATTAGGGAGAAAAAATCAGGTGTTGCAGTACTTGTATCACACAAAATAGACTTCAAAACAAAGAAAGTTACATAAGACAAAGAAGGACATTACATAACGGTAAAGGGGTCAATCCAACAAGAGGATATAACCATTATAAATATCTATGCACCTAACACATGAGCACCTATATATGTGAAACAAATACGAAAAGAATTAAAAGGGGAAATAGAATGTAATGCATTCATTTAATCTTAGGGTAAAATACTTAGGAATAAAACTTCAACACTCCACTCATTCCAAGGGACAGAGCAACCAGACAGAAATAAGTAAGGAGACAGAGGCATTGAACAACATATTAGAACAGATGGACCTAACAGACATCTACAGGACTCTATATCCAAAAGCAGCAGGATACACACTCTTCTCAAGTGCACATGGAACATTTTCCAGAATAGACCACATACTAGGCAACAAAAAGAGCTTCAGTAAATTCAAAAAGATTGAAATTCTGCCAACCAACTTCTCAGATCACAAGGGTATAAAACTAGAAATAAATTGTACAAAGAAAACAAAAAGGATCACAAACACATGGAGGATTAACAACATGCTCCTAAATAATCAGTGTATCAATGACCAAATTAAAACAGAGATCAAGTAATATATGGAGACAAATGACAACAACAGCACAACACCCCAACATCTGTGGGATGTGGTGAAGGCAGTTCTAAGAGGAAAGTATACAGCAAACCAGGCCTATTTGAGGAAGGAAGAACAATCCCAAATGAATAGTCTAAATTCACAATTACTGAAGCTGGGAAAAGAAGAACAAGTGAAACCCAAAGTCAGCAGAAAGAGGGATATAATAAATAACAGAGAAGAAATAAATAAAACTGAGAAGAATAAAATGATAGAAAAAATTAATGAAACCAAGAGCTGGTTCTTTGAGAAAATTAAAAAACATAGATAAACCCCTAGCCAGACTCATTAAGAACAAAAGAGAGTCTACACATAAACAAAAACAGAAATGATAATGAAAAAATCATGACAAACACCATAGAAACACAAAGAATTATTAGAGAATACTATGAAAATCTATATGTTAACAAACTGGATAACCTAGAAGAAATAGATGACTTTCTAGAAAAATACAACCTTCCAAGACTAACCTAGGAAGAAATAGAAAATCTAAACAGACCAATTACCAGCAATGAAATTGAATTGGTAATCAAAAAACTACACAAGAGGGGGGCGGAGCCAAGATGGCGGCGTGAGTAGAGCAGTGGAAATCTCCTCCCAAAAACACATAGAGCTATGAAAATATAACAAAGAAAAATCTTCCTAAAATAGAGACCACAGGACACAGGACAACATCCAGACCACATCCACACCTGCAAGAACCCAGTGCCTTGTGAAGGGGGTAAGATACAAGCCCCAGCCCGGCGGGACCCGAGCGCCCCTCCCCCCGGCTCCCGGCGGGTGGAGAGAAACCGGAGCGGTTTTTTTTTTTTTTTTTTTTTTTTTTGGCGAGCGCTTTTTGGAAGCCTTAGAGGGACGGGCCCCCGTTGCTGGGGAGGCAGGGTGGCGGGACCGGTGAGGAGGTGCCTGGGAACGGCGCCGGAGGACAAAGAATATCCCGCGTTTCTCCCTGCGAGACCTGGGGGCGGGTGCCAGAGACCGGTGCCTGAGGACAGAGGAGGTCGCGCGTTTTTCCCCTTTTTTTTTTTTTTCTCTTTTTGGCGAGCGCTTTTTGGAAGCCTTGAAGGGACGGGGACCCCAGTGCTAGGGAGGCACGGTGGCGGGACTGGTGAGCGGGTGGCTGGGACCGGCGCCTGAGGACAAAGAATATCCCCCGTTTTTCCCTGCGGGACCGGTGGGCGGGTGCCTGAGACCGGCACTTGAGGACAGAGGAAATCGCGCGTTTTTCCCCTTTTTTTTTTCTCTTTTCTGCGAGTGCTTTTTGGAAGCCTAAAAGGGACAGGGACCCCGGTGCTAGGGAGGCAGGGCGGCGGGACTGGTGAGCGGGTGCCTGGGACCGGCACCTGAGGATAAAGAATATCCCGCATTTTTCCCTGTGGGACCGGTGGGTGGGTGCCTGAGACCAGCACCTGAGGACGGAAGAAATCGCACGTTTTTCCCCTTTTTTTTTCTCTCTTTTTGCCGAGTGCTTTTTGGAAGCCTTGAAGGGACAGGGACCCCGGTGCTAGGGAGGCAGGGCGGCGGGACTGGTGAGCGGGTGCGTGGGACCAGTGCCTGAGGACAAAGAATATTGAGCATTCCTTCCCTGCGGGACCGGTGGGTGGGTGCTTTCTGGAAGCCTTGAAAGGACAGGGACCCTGGTGCTAGGGAGACAGGGCAGCAGGACCAGTGAGCGGGTGCCTGGGACCGGCACCTGAGGACAAAAAAAAAAAAAAAAAAAAAATCGCTTGTTTTTTCCTTTTTTTTCCTTTTTTTTTTCTCTATGTTTCTGTTCCCTCTCTCATTGTTGCTGCTGTTGTTTTGGTTTGGAGAGTGCTTTTTGGAAATCTTAAAGGGGCAGGACAGGTCACTTAGACCAGAAGCAGGGAATCTGGGGATCTCTGGGCACCCTAACCCCCTGGGCAGCAGGGAGCACAGAGGCCCCTTACGGAGATAAATAGTCTCCTGGCTGCTCCCCCTCCAACGGGGCTCCACCATTTTGGAGGAAGAGCCCCAGCCAGGCCAAGCCCACAGCAACAGCGGAGATAAACCCCAAAACAACTGGGCAGGAAGCAGAAGCCCTGTCTGCGCACAGCTGCCCAGCACAAGCCACTAGAGGTCGCTATTCTCCCAGGAAAAGGCTACAAACCAACAAGAAGGGAAGCTCTTCCAGCGGTCACTTGTACCAGCTCTGCAAACTATCTCTATCACCATGAAAAGGCAAAACTACAGGCAGACAAAGATCACAGAGACAACACCTGAGAAGGAGAAGGACCTAACTAGTCTTCCTGAAAAAGAATTCAAAATAAAAATCATGAACATGCTGACAGAGATGCAGAAAAAAATGCAAGAGCAATGGGATGAGATGCAGAGAAAAATGCAAGAGCAGTGGGATGAAGTCCGGAAGGAGATCACAGATGTCAGGAAAGAGATCACTGAAGTGAAACAATCCCTGGAAGGATTTATAAGCAGAATGGATAAGATGCAAGAGGCCATTGAAGGAATAGAAGCCAGAGAACAGGAACGTATAGAAGCTGACATAGAGAGAGATAAAAGGATCTCCAGGAATGAAACAACACTAAGAGAAATATGTGACCAATACAAAAGGAAAAACATTCGTATTATAGGGATACCAGAAGAGGAAGAAAGAGGAAAAGGGATAGAAAGTGTCTTTGAAGAAATAATTGCTGAAAACTTCCCCAAACTGGGGGAGGAAATAATCGAACAGACCATGGAATTATACAGAACCCCCAACAGAAAGGATCCAAGGAGGACAACACCAAGACACATAATAATTAAAATGGCAAGGATCAAGGACAAGGAAAGAGTTTTAAAGGCAGCTAGAGAGAAAAAGGTCACCTATAAAGGAAAACCAATCAGGCTAACATCAGACTTCTCAACAGAAACCCTACAGGCCAGAAGAGAATGGCATGATATACTTAATGCAATGAAACAGAAGGGCCTTGAACCAAGGATACTGTATCCAGCACGACTATCATTTAAATATGATGGTGGGATCAAACAATTCCCAGACAAGCAAAAGCTGAGGGAATTTGCTTCCCACAAACCACCTCTACAGGGCATCCTACAGGGACTGCTCTAGATGGGAGCACCCCTAAAAAGAGCACAGAACAAAACACACAACATATGAAGAATGGAGGAGGAGGAATAAGAAGGGAGAGAAGAAAAGACTCTCCAGACAGTGTATATAACAGCTCAATAAGCGAGCTAAGTTAGGCAGTAAGATACTAAAGAAGCTAACCTTGAACCTTTGGTAACCACGAATCTAAAGCCTGCAGTGGCAATAAGTACATATCTTTCAATAGTCACCCTAAATGTAAATGGACTTAATGCACCAATCAAAAGACATAGAGTAATAGAATGGATAAAAAAGCAAGACCCATCTATATGCTGCTTACAAGAAACTCACCTTAAACCCAAAGATAAGCATAGACTAAAAGTCAAGGGATGGAAAAACATATTTCAGGCAAACAACAGTGAGAAGAAAGCAGGGGTTGCAGTACTAATATCAGACAAAATAGACTTCAAAACAAAGAAAGTAACAAGAGATAAAGAAGGCCACTACATAATGATAAAGGGCTTAGTCCAACAAGAGGATATAACCATTCTAAATATATATGCACCCAATACAGGAGCACCAGCATATGTGAAGCAAATACTAACAGAACTAAAGAGGGAAATAGACTGCAATGCATTCATTGTAGGAGACTTCAACACACCACTCACCCCAAAGGATAGATCCACTGGGCAGAAAATAAGTAAAGACACACAGGCACTGAACAACACACTAGAACAGATGGACCTAATAGACATCTATAGAACTTTACATCCAAAAGCAACAGGATATACATTCTTCTCAAGTGCACATGGAACATTCTCCAGAATAGACCACATACTAGCTCACAAAAAGAGCCTCAGTAAATTCCACAATATTGAAATTCTACCAACCAATTTTTCAGACCACAAAGGTATGAAAGTAGAAATAAATTCTACAAAGAAAACAAAAAGGCTCACAAACACATGGAGGCTTAACAACATGCTACTAAATAATCAATGGATCAATGAACAAATCAAAATAGAGATCAAGGAATATATAGAAACAAATGACAACAACAACACTAAGCCCCAACTTCTGTGGGATGCAGCGAAAGCAGTCTTAAGAGGAAAGTATATAGCAATCCAGGCACACTTGAAGAAGGAAGAACAATCCCAAATGAATAGTCTAACATCACAACTATTAAAACTGGAAAAAGAAGAACAAATGAGGCCTAAAGTCAGCAGAAGGAGGGACATAATAAAGATCAGAGAAGAAATAAACAAAATTGAGAAGAATAAAACAATAGCAAAAATCAACGAAACCAAGAGCTGGTTCTTTGAGAAAATAAACAAAATAGATAAGCCTCTAGCCCAACTTATTAAGAGAAAAAGAGAGTCAACACAAATCAACATAATCAGAAATGAGAATGGAAAAATCACGACAGACTCCACAGAAATACAAAGAATTATTAAAGACTACTATGAAAACCTATATGCCAACAAGCTGGAAAACCTAGAAGAAATGGACAACTTCCTAGAAAAATACAACCTCCCAAGACTGACCAAGGAAGAAACACAAAAGTTAAACAAACCAATTACAAGCAAAGAAATTGAAACAGTAATCAAAAAACTACCCAAGAACAAAACCCCGGGGCCGGACGGATTTACCTCGGAATTTTATCAGACACACAGAGAAGACATAATACCCATTCTCCTTAAAGTGTTCCACAAAATAGAAGAAGAGGGAATACTCCCAAACTCATTCTATGAAGCCAACATCACCCTAATACCAAAACCAGGAAAAGACCCCACCAAAAAAGAAAATTACAGACCAATATCCCTGATGAATGTAGATGCAAAAATACTCAATAAAATATTAGCAAACAGAATTCAACAGTATATCAAAAGGATCATACACCATGACCAAGTGGGGTTCATCCCAGGGATGCAAGGATGGTACAACATTCGAAAATCCATCAACATCATCCACCACATCAACAAAAAGAAAGACAAAAACCACATGATCATCTCCATAGATGCTGAAAAAGCATTTGACAAAATTCAACATCCATTCATGATAAAAACTCTCAGCAAAATGGGAATAGAGGGCAAGTACCTCAACATAATAAAGGCCATATATGATAAACCCACAGCCAGCATTATACTGAACAGCGAGAAGCTGAAAGCATTTCCACTGAGATCGGGAACCAGACAGGGATGCCCACTCTCCCCACTGTTATTTAACATAGTACTGGAGGTCCTAGCCACGGCAATCAGACAAAACAAAGAAATACAAGGAATCCAGATTGGTAAAGAAGAAGTTAAACTGTCACTATTTGCAGATGATATGATACTGTACATAAAAAACCCTAAAGACTCCACTCCAAAACTACTAGAACTGATATCGGAATACAGCAAAGTTGCAGGATACAAAATCAACACACAGAAATCTGTAGCTTTCCTATACACTAACAACGAATCAATAGAAAGAGAAATCAGGAAAACAATTCCATTCACCATTGCATCAAAAAGAATAAAATACCTAGGAATAAACCTAACCAAGGAAGTGAAAGACTTATACTCTGAAAACTACAAGTCACTCTTAAGAGAAATTAAAGGGGACACTAATAAATGGAAACTCATCCCATGCTCATGGCTAGGAAGAACTAATATCGTCAAAATGGCCATCCTGCCGAAAACAATATACAAATTTGATGCAATCCCTCTCAAATTACCAGCAACATTCTTCAATGAATTGGAACAAATAATTCAAAAATTCATATGGAAACACCAAAGACCCCGAATAGCCAAAGCAATCCTGAAAAAGAAGAATAAAGTAGGGGGGATCTCACTCCCCAACTTCAAGCTCTACTACAAAGCCATAGTAATCAAGACAATTTGGTACTGACACAAGAACAGAGCCACAGACCAGTGGAACAGATTAGAGACCCCAGAAATTAACCCAAACATATATGGTCAATTAATATTTGATAAAGGATCCATGGACATACAATGGCAAAATGACAGTCTCTTCAACAGATGGTGCTGGCAAAACTGGACAGCTACATGTAGGAGAATGAAACTGGACCATTGTCTAACCCCATATACAAAGGTAAACTCAAAATGGATCAAAGACCTGAATGTAAGTCATGAAACCATTAAACTCTTGGAGAAAAACATAGGCAAAAACCTCTTAGATGTAAACATGAGTGATCTCTTCTTGAACATATCTCCCCGGGCAAGGAAAACAACAGCAAAAATGAGCAAGTGGGACTACATTAAGCTGAAAAGCTTCTGTACAGCGAAAGACACCATCAATAGAACAAAAAGGAACCCTACAGTATGGGAGAATATATTTGAAAATGACAGATCTGATAAAGGCTTGACGTCCAGAATATATAAAGAGCTCACACGCCTCAACAAACAAAAAACAAATAACCCAATTAAAAAATGGGCAGAGGAACTGAACAGACAGTTCTCCAAAAAAGAAATACAGATGGCCAAGAGACACATGAAAAGATGCTCCACATCGCTAATTATCAGAGAAATGCAAATTAAAACTACAATGAGGTATCACCTCACACCAGTAAGGATAGCTGCCATCCAAAAGACAAACAACAACAAATGTTGGCGAGGCTGTGGAGAAAGGGGAACCCTCCTACACTGCTGGTGGGAATGTAAATTAGTTCAACCATTGTGGAAAGCAGTATGGAGGTGCATCAAAATGCTCAAAACAGACCTACCATTTGACCCAGGAATTCCACTCCTAGGAATTTACCCTAAGAACGCAGCAATCAAGTTTGAGAAAGACAGATGCACTCCTATGTTTATCGCAGCACTATTTACAATAGCCAAGAATTGGAAGCAACCTAAATGTCCATCTGTAGATGAATGGATAAAGAAGATGTGGTACATATACACAATGGAATACTACTCAGCCATAAGAAGTGGAAAAATCCAACCATTTGCAGCAACATGGATGGAGCTGGAGAGTATTATGCTCAGTGAAATAAGCCAAGCGGAGAAAGAGAAATACCAAATGATTTCACTCATCTGAGGAGTATAGGAACAAAGGAAAAACTGAAGGAACAAAACAGCAGCAGAATTACAGATCCCAAAAATGGACTAACAGGTACCAAAGGGAAAGGAACTGGGGAGGATGGGTGGGCAGGGAGGGATAAGGGGGGGGGAAGAAGAAGGGGGGTATTAAGATTAGCATGCATGGGGGGAGGGAGAAAGGGGAGGGTGGGCTGCACAACACAGAGAGGACAAGTAGTGACTCTACCACATTTTGCTAAGCTGATGGACAGTAACCGTAATGTGGTTGTTAGGGGGGACCTGATATAGGGGAGAGCATAGTAAACATAGTATTCTTCAGGTAAGTGTAGATTAAAAATTTAAAAAAAAAAAGAAAGAAAGAAAGAAAAGGGGGATTACTCCTTAACAGGATAAAACTATCGGTAAATCAAAGATCAACGCATGCTTTAAATATCCTTAATGTTGATCACTTAAAGGGTGTCAGATGATCAGCTATGGAGGTACTCTTTTCTGATAATATTCCTTTCTCTTAATTTAAAAAAAAAAAAAAAAAGCAGTTACTGTGTGCTGACCTCCAATGAGTTCTGCACAGTGGTATAGAGGGCATGTCAAAGTGTGGGCAAAGGGTCTGTTTGTTTCTACGCAGAAGATCAAGGCCTAGCTTGGATACCCAGAAAATGAACTAAGATACGATATGAGGAGGAGCTTCCGGCATCAGCACTCTCTGGAGGACTCGTGCCGGGGGATGATCATCAAAAAGCCTCCACAGGGATCCGGACGATGCTGCGGTTGTGGCTGCATCCAGCCCACCGTCTCCTGGACTTGCCATAAGAAGGAGGAGGGAGATGTCTAGGCTGGCATGTGCATACAGTGAGACAACGAATTTGACCGGATCTGTACTGTTGGAACTCAACCAGGAGTTGGGAGGGGTGCAAGTTGTAGCACCCCAAAATCTCATGACTATAGACTATCTATGGTTAAAAGAACATATGGGATGTGAACAGATCCCAGAAATGGACTGCTTTAATTTGTCTGATGGTTCAAGTACAGTTGGACAATATCCATCATATCATAGATAAATTTTCACAAATGCCTAGGGTGCCTAAATGGTTTTCTTGGCTTCACTGGAGATGGCTGGTAATTATAGATTTGCTTTGTTTATGTCACCGTATTCCTATTATGTTAATATGTGTGTGCAAATTAGTTAGTAGTTTAAAACCTATACATACTTAAGGTACTATACAAGAAGATATGTCAAAGAAATAATCAATCCTCCCAAGTTTCCTTCATATGCTACATCTATAGCTTTTCTTCTTCCTTCCTAATTACAAACTTTAAATAGAATTCGTGCCTCATATCGAATTTACCGAGTATCATAATTCCTCCAGGTGGTAAAGATACCTCGAGACAAGTGCTGGGCATAGAAGCCACAGGGCATAAATCTGCAAAGAAGTAAAAAGCTAACCTTTGCAAACAATATGGCTTCTCTCTCACTTACCAACTTTACATTTCCCTGTATGGCCCCGGAAGATGACTGGTTAGCCAGAGACGGGTAAGATTCCTCAAGGGAGGAACAACCTAAGACAGGCACAGTCGCAGGGGGGCCATCAGGTGAGAATTTGGGGATCAACAGAGGTGAGGCTCAGAACCTCACCCCCCCTGCTTTGAGAGAAATCTTCTGCATCCGTGGATGTCTTGCTGCCCTTGTCTAGCCTGGATTAATACTTAGTCCATAGGCACACACCTGATCATCTGATCATCTACATTTGCCTTCTTACAGCACTAAACTATGTTTTCTACCTTTATCTTGCATCTACCTACCACTTCAGCATTTTATTAAAAATAAAAATAATAATAATAATAGGAGAAATGTGGGATCAACATATAAATCAAGTACAAAAATCAAATGAATATTCATATTTGACCTGATGGTTTATAGGTCATATTGCATGATCAAAACCGAAAGTTTCTGTGATGACTGCCCTTGTACTGTTCACCATGTAAGAATTTATTCACTCTGTAAGAATTCGTTCACCATGTAAGAACTTGTTCGTTATGCTTCAGAAGATTGGAGACTGACGAGAATTAGGCTTGAGATGGATTAATGATTGTACATTGAGCATTGACCCCCCTATACTGAATTTTATTGTTGTTAACAACCATTTGATCAATAAATATGAGAGATGCCCTCTCAAAAAAAAAAAAAAAAAAAAAAAAAAAAAAAAAAGTTAAACAAACCAATTACAAGCAAAGAAATTGAAACAGTAATCAAAAAACTACCCAAGAACAAAACCCCGGGGCCGGACGGATTTACCTCGGAATTTTATCAGACACACAGAGAAGACATAATACCCATTCTCCTTAAAGTGTTCCACAAAATAGAAGAAAAGGGAATACTCCCAAACTCATTCTATGAAGCCAACATCACCCTAATACCAAAACCAGGAAAAGACCCCACCAAAAAAGAAAATTACAGACCAATATCCCTGATGAATGTAGATGCAAAAATACTCAATAAAATATTAGCAAACAGAATTCAACAGTATATCAAAAGGATCATACACCATGACCAAGTGGGGTTCATCCCAGGGATGCAAGGATGGTACAACATTCGAAAATCCATCAACATCATCCACCACATCAACAAAAAGAAAGACAAAAACCACATGATCATCTCCATAGATGCTGAAAAAGCATTTGACAAAATTCAACATCCATTCATGATAAAAACTCTCAGCAAAATGGGAATAGAGGGCAAGTACCTCAACATAATAAAGGCCATATATGATAAACCCACAGCCAGCATTATACTGAACAGCGAGAAGCTGAAAGCATTTCCACTGAGATCGGGAACCAGACAGGGATGCCCACTCTCCCCACTGTTATTTAACATAGTACTGGAGGTCCTAGCCACGGCAATCAGACAAAACAAAGAAATACAAGGAATCCAGATTGGTAAAGAAGAAGTTAAACTGTCACTATTTGCAGATGATATGATACTGTACATAAAAAACCCTAAAGACTCCACTCCAAAACTACTAGAACTGATATCGGAATACAGCAAAGTTGCAGGATACAAAATCAACACACAGAAATCTGTAGCTTTCCTATACACTAACAACGAATCAATAGAAAGAGAAATCAGGAAAACAATTCCATTCACCATTGCATCAAAAAGAATAAAATACCTAGGAATAAACCTAACCAAGGAAGTGAAAGACTTATACTCTGAAAACTACAAGTCACTCTTAAGAGAAATTAAAGGGGACACTAATAAATGGAAACTCATCCCATGCTCATGGCTAGGAAGAACTAATATCGTCAAAATGGCCATCCTGCCGAAAACAATATACAAATTTGATGCAATCCCTCTCAAATTACCAGCAACATTCTTCAATGAATTGGAACAAATAATTCAAAAATTCATATGGAAACACCAAAGACCCCGAATAGCCAAAGCAATCCTGAAAAAGAAGAATAAAGTAGGGGGGATCTCACTCCCCAACTTCAAGCTCTACTACAAAGCCATAGTAATCAAGACAATTTGGTACTGACACAAGAACAGAGCCACAGACCAGTGGAACAGATTAGAGACCCCAGAAATTAACCCAAACATATATGGTCAATTAATATTTGATAAAGGATCCATGGACATACAATGGCAAAATGACAGTCTCTTCAACAGATGGTGCTGGCAAAACTGGACAGCTACATGTAGGAGAATGAAACTGGACCATTGTCTAACCCCATATACAAAGGTAAACTCAAAATGGATCAAAGACCTGAATGTAAGTCATGAAACCATTAAACTCTTGGAGAAAAACATAGGCAAAAACCTCTTAGATGTAAACATGAGTGATCTCTTCTTGAACATATCTCCCCGGGCAAGGAAAACAACAGCAAAAATGAGCAAGTGGGACTACATTAAGCTGAAAAGCTTCTGTACAGCGAAAGACACCATCAATAGAACAAAAAGGAACCCTACAGTATGGGAGAATATATTTGAAAATGACAGATCTGATAAAGGCTTGACGTCCAGAATATATAAAGAGCTCACACGCCTCAACAAACAAAAAACAAATAACCCAATTAAAAAATGGGCAGAGGAACTGAACAGACAGTTCTCCAAAAAAGAAATACAGATGGCCAAGAGACACATGAAAAGATGCTCCACATCGCTAATTATCAGAGAAATGCAAATTAAAACTACAATGAGGTATCACCTCACACCAGTAAGGATAGCTGCCATCCAAAAGACAAACAACAACAAATGTTGGCGAGGCTGTGGAGAAAGGGGAACCCTCCTACACTGCTGGTGGGAATGTAAATTAGTTCAACCATTGTGGAAAGCAGTATGGAGGTGCATCAAAATGCTCAAAACAGACCTACCATTTGACCCAGGAATTCCACTCCTAGGAATTTACCCTAAGAACGCAGCAATCAAGTTTGAGAAAGACAGATGCACTCCTATGTTTATCGCAGCACTATTTACAATAGCCAAGAATTGGAAGCAACCTAAATGTCCATCTGTAGATGAATGGATAAAGAAGATGTGGTACATATACACAATGGAATACTACTCAGCCATAAGAAGTGGAAAAATCCAACCATTTGCAGCAACATGGATGGAGCTGGAGAGTATTATGCTCAGTGAAATAAGCCAAGCGGAGAAAGAGAAATACCAAATGATTTCACTCATCTGAGGAGTATAGGAACAAAGGAAAAACTGAAGGAACAAAACAGCAGCAGAATTACAGATCCCAAAAATGGACTAACAGGTACCAAAGGGAAAGGAACTGGGGAGGATGGGTGGGCAGGGAGGGATAAGGGGGGGGGAAGAAGAAGGGGGGTATTAAGATTAGCATGCATGGGGGGAGGGAGAAAGGGGAGGGTGGGCTGCACAACACAGAGAGGACAAGTAGTGACTCTACCACATTTTGCTAAGCTGATGGACAGTAACCGTAATGTGGTTGTTAGGGGGGACCTGATATAGGGGAGAGCATAGTAAACATAGTATTCTTCAGGTAAGTGTAGATTAAAAATTTAAAAAAAAAAAGAAAGAAAGAAAGAAAAGGGGGATTACTCCTTAACAGGATAAAACTATCGGTAAATCAAAGATCAACGCATGCTTTAAATATCCTTAATGTTGATCACTTAAAGGGTGTCAGATGATCAGCTATGGAGGTACTCTTTTCTGATAATATTCCTTTCTCTTAATTTAAAAAAAAAAAAAAAAAGCAGTTACTGTGTGCTGACCTCCAATGAGTTCTGCACAGTGGTATAGAGGGCATGTCAAAGTGTGGGCAAAGGGTCTGTTTGTTTCTACGCAGAAGATCAAGGCCTAGCTTGGATACCCAGAAAATGAACTAAGATACGATATGAGGAGGAGCTTCCGGCATCAGCACTCTCTGGAGGACTCGTGCCGGGGGATGATCATCAAAAAGCCTCCACAGGGATCCGGACGATGCTGCGGTTGTGGCTGCATCCAGCCCACCGTCTCCTGGACTTGCCATAAGAAGGAGGAGGGAGATGTCTAGGCTGGCATGTGCATACAGTGAGACAACGAATTTGACCGGATCTGTACTGTTGGAACTCAACCAGGAGTTGGGAGGGGTGCAAGTTGTAGCACCCCAAAATCTCATGACTATAGACTATCTATGGTTAAAAGAACATATGGGATGTGAACAGATCCCAGAAATGGACTGCTTTAATTTGTCTGATGGTTCAAGTACAGTTGGACAATATCCATCATATCATAGATAAATTTTCACAAATGCCTAGGGTGCCTAAATGGTTTTCTTGGCTTCACTGGAGATGGCTGGTAATTATAGATTTGCTTTGTTTATGTCACCGTATTCCTATTATGTTAATATGTGTGTGCAAATTAGTTAGTAGTTTAAAACCTATACATACTTAAGGTACTATACAAGAAGATATGTCAAAGAAATAATCAATCCTCCCAAGTTTCCTTCATATGCTACATCTATAGCTTTTCTTCTTCCTTCCTAATTACAAACCTTAAATAGAATTCGTGCCTCATATCGAATTTACCGAGTATCATAATTCCTCCAGGTGGTAAAGATACCTCGAGACAAGTGCTGGGCATAGAAGCCACAGGGCATAAATCTGCAAAGAAGTAAAAAGCTAACCTTTGCAAACAATATGGCTTCTCTCTCACTTACCAACTTTACATTTCCCTGTATGGCCCCGGAAGATGACTGGTTAGCCAGAGACGGGTAAGATTCCTCAAGGGAGGAACAACCTAAGACAGGCACAGTCGCAGGGGGGCCATCAGGTGAGAATTTGGGGATCAACAGAGGTGAGGCTCAGAACCTCACCCCCCCTGCTTTGAGAGAAATCTTCTGCATCCGTGGATGTCTTGCTGCCCTTGTCTAGCCTGGATTAATACTTAGTCCATAGGCACACACCTGATCATCTGATCATCTATATTTGCCTTCTTACAGCACTAAACTATGTTTTCTACCTTTATCTTGCATCTACCTACCACTTCAGCATTTTATTAAAAATAAAAATAATAATAATAATAGGAGAAATGTGGGATCAACATATAAATCAAGTACAAAAATCAAACGAATATTCATATTTGACCTGATGGTTTATAGGTCATATTGCATGATCAAAACCGAAAGTTTCTGTGATGAATGCCCTTGTACTGTTCACCATGTAAGAATTTATTCACTCTGTAAGAATTCGTTCACCATGTAAGAACTTGTTCGTTATGCTTCAGAAGATTGGAGACTGACGAGAATTAGGCTTGAGATGGATTAATGATTGTACATTGAGCATTGACCCCCCTATACTGAATTTTATTGTTGTTAACAACCATTTGATCAATAAATATGAGAGATGCCCTCTCAAAAAAAAAAAAAAAAAAGATTGTCACATGCTGCCTTCCCCCAAATACCACCAGAACAGCCTGTTAATAAGACAAGGCTGAGTTCATTCTTTCCTCAAGAGGCTGAGTCTTAGTGTCTTGGAGATGGGAGGCCAAAATTGGGATATTGATGAGGTTTTAGAGTCCAGTTTAAGGCAGTTCTTTCAATGTGGGTGTAACTACAGGGGGAAAATATATTCCCAGCCCAGAGCAAATTACCTCTGAAACTGAAATCAGTCAAAGGGAGAAATAAAGTGGGAGAAACCCATTTATTGCTTATAAACAGTCATCCACTTCTGCTGGCCCATGTCTCTTGTGACCCAGCTGCAAAAAGAAACCCCACCCAACCTCTCCAGTCCAGATATGTCCTCCCTCCCCCTTGTAATGACCTACTGATACGGAGATAAATTATTTCTCTCCACCCCTTGGAAACATCTATTGATATGAAGCACTAAGGCCAAGCAAGAGACTCTGGGAATATTGCAATTTTACCCACAGTGGGGCTCAATTAGGATTGAGTAAGGATCACAGTGTAATAGTTTCAAGATTGGTGGGTGCAACAAGGGGAGCATTTTTAAGGCAAGGGGTTTAAGCAATTATGGCAAAGGGTTTTAAGGCCAAGGGTTTAAGCAAAACCCTGCCCCCTAGTACACTCGTCTTGTGGGAGTAAACTGTCACTGATGTTTTCTGTTGAAGAGTTGAACAATTTAATGATCCTTTAAACAGTGTTTTTGAAGTGTATGGGAATAAACAATAGTTATTTCAACTTAAAAAAAAAAAAAAACTACACAAGAACAAAACCCCCAGACCAAATGCATTCAATGCTGAATTTTGTCAGCCATTTAGAGAAGATATAATACCCATTCTCCTTAAAGTTTTCCAAAAAATAGAAGAGAAGGGAATACTTCCAAACTTATTCTATGAAGGCAGAATCACTCTAATACCAAACCAGGCAAAGACACCACAAAAAAGGAAAACTACAGACCAATATTCCTGATGAACATAGATGCAAAAATACTCAACAAAATATTAGCACACCGAATTCAAAAGTACATCAAGAGGATCATACACCATGACCAAGTGGGATTCATCCCAGGGATGCAAGGATGGTACAACATTCGAAAATCCATCAACATCATCCACCACATCAACAAAAAGGACAAGAACCACATGATCATTTCCATAGATGCTGAAAAAGCATTTGTCAAAATTCAACATCCATTCATGATAAAAACTCTCAACAAAATGAGTATAGAGTGTACATACTTCAACATAATAAAGGCCATATATGACAAACCCACAGCCAACAACATACTTAACAGTGAGAAGCTGAAAGCTTTTCCTCTAAGATCGGGAACAAGGCAAAGATATCCAATCTCCCCACTTTTATTCAAAATAGTACTGAAGGTCCTAACCATGGTGGTCAAACACAAAGAAATAAAAGGCATCCAGATTGGTAAGGAAGAAGTCAAACTGTCACTGTTTGCAGATAACATGATATTATACATAAGATACCCTAAATAATCCACTCCAAAACTACTAGATCTAATGTCTGAATTTAGCAACGTTGCAGGATACAAAATTAATACACAGAAATCTGTTGCTTTCCTACACACTAATGATGCACTAGCAGAAAGAGAAATCAGGAAAACAATTCCATTCACAATTGCATCAAAAAGAATAAAATACCTAGGAATAAAACAAACCAAGGAAGTGAAGGACCTATAACCTGAAAACTACAAGACACTCCTAAGAGAAATTAAAGAGGATACTAATAAATGGAAATTCATCCCATACTCTTGGGAAGGAAGAATTAATATTGTTAAAATGGCCATCCTGCCTGAAACAATCTACAGATTCAATGAAATCCCTATCAAAATACCAACAGCATTCTTCAAAAAACTGGAACAAATAGTTCTAAAATTCACATGGAACCACAAAAACCCTGAATAGCCAAAGCAATCCTGAGAAGGAAGAATAAAACAGGGGGGATCTCGCTTGCCCAACTTCAAACTCTACTACAAAACCATAGGAATCAAGACAATATGGTGCTGGCACAAGAACAGAGCCACAGACCAGTGGAACAGAATAGAGACTCCAGACTTTCACCCAAATATATATGGTCAATTAATATATGATAAAGGAGCCATGGACATCCAATGGCTAAATGACAGTCTCTTCAACAGATGGTGCTGGCAAAATTGGCCAGCTACATGTAAGAGAATGAAACTGGATCACTGTCTAACCCCATACACAAAAGCAAATTTGAAATGGATCAAAGACCTGAATGTAAGTCATGAAACCATAAAACTCTTAAAAAAAAACATAGGCAAAAATCTCTTGGACATAAACATGAGTGACTTCATGAACATATCTTCCCAGGCAAGGGAAACAAAAGCAAAAATGAACAAGTGGGACTATATAAAGCTGAAAAGCTTCTGTACAGCAAAGGACACCATCAAAAGAATAAAAAGGCACCCTACAGTATGGGAGAATATATTCATAAATGACAGATTCGATAAAGGGTTGAAATCCAAAATATATAAAGAGCTCATGCACCTCAACAAACAAAAAGCAAATAATCCAATTAAAAAATGAGCAGAGGAGCTGAACAGACAGTTCTCCAAAGAAGAAATTCAGATGGCCAACAGACACATGAAAAGATGCTCCACATCGCTAGTCATCAGAGAAATGCAAATTAAAACCACAATGAGATATCACCTCACACCAGTAAGGGTCGCCACCATCCCAAAGACAAACAAGAACACTTTGGTGAGGTTTTGGAGAAAGGGGAACCCTCCTACACTGTTGGTGGGAATGTAAACTAGTTCAACCATTGTGGAAAGTAGTATGGAGATTCCTCATAAGACTCAAAATAGAAATACCATTTGACCCAGGAATTCCATTTCTAGGAATTTACCCCAAGAATGCAGGAGCCCAGTTTGAAAAAGACAGATGCACCCCTATGCTTATCGCAGCACTATTTACAATAGCCAAGATATGGAAGTAACATAAATGTCTGTCAGTAGATGAATGGATAAAGAAGATGTGGTACATATACACAATGAAATATTACTCAGCCATAAGAAAAAAACAGATCCTACCATTTGCAACCACATTTATGGAGATAGAGGGTATTATGCTCAGTGCAATAAGCCAGACAGAGGAAGACAAGTACCAAATGATTTCACTCATATGTGGAGTATAAGAACAAAGGAAAACTGAAGGAACAAAACTGCAGCAGAATCACAGAACCCAAGAATGGACTAATAGTTACCAAAGGGAAAGAGACTGGGGAGGACGGGTAGGAAGGGAGGGATAAAGGCAGGGGAAAAGGAAGGGGGCATTATGATTAGCATGTATAATGTGGGGGGACACAGGGAGGGCTGTGCAACACAGAGAAGACAAGTAGTGATTTTACAGCATCTTACTACACTGATGGACAGTGACTGTAATGGGGATTGTGGGGGGAACTTGGTGAAGGGGGGAACCTAGTAAACATAATGTTCTGCATGTCATTGTAGATTAATGATAACAAAAATAAATAAATATATAAATACATTCTCACAATCTTGTTAAATGTCACTCTCATTTATGTGACATCAAATCATTCATGTTCAGAAAATTTTCAGTGCTCATGAATGTAAAAAGACAGTTGAACCAGATGAGGACAAAGTGGGATGAATGGAGAATAAAACCTGAAGGAAAAAGAAATATAGCAATCTTAAGACTATGTTAGACACAGGTTCCATTGAAATTTAGGCCATGAATTTCCTTATGATTAAAACAAATTTGAGAAGCATTTTGTGACTAAGTTATTACAGGACGCTTTGCCCACTGGTTCCTTAGCGAGTAAATAAAAGGCTTTAGCATTGGGGCAACAAAGGTATTGAGTACTGCTGTACCCTGGGCCAAAGCCACTCCTTCTTTTGCAGAAGTTTGACATACATGAAAATGCAACTTCCATGAGAAATAGAGACAACATTCGTGTGTGAAGAGCACTTAAGTGGAAAAGGCCTTTTTCCTTTCCTCAGCTGATGGGATTCTCAGACCTGTTTTAAGGATGAGTGCATAGGCAAGAATCACTAACATTATGGTTATCATGAGTATGAATACTGCCAGCAAAGTCCCCTGAGCTCCAGGAATGCTGTGTCTGTGCAGGAGATCAGCAGCATGGAAGAGTCACAGGTGAAGTGGTCAATGATGTTGGAGTCACAGAAATCCAACTGCAAGTTCCAATGATTATGTGTGGAAAGATAATGAGAAACCCAACCAGCCAAGAACAACTACAGGCTGGTTGCAGATGCTGCCATTCATACTGTGTGTAATGCAGTGGCTTACACAGAGCTATGTGCCAGTCAGAGGACACAGCTGTCAAAAGAAAAAATTCTTTTTAATTTTTGGAATCTAGGATAATTTTTTGAATTTAAGAAGATGAATTAAAAACACTCAGGCAGTGCAAGAATGATAGAAAGTGTTGATATCTGTGTTACCATCCTAACCAGAAATCTAGAAATGCAAACTGTTTTGAATGAGATTTCTGGGAAAGAAAGATTCCTAACGAAGAAACACATAGGAGTTTTCAGGCGTGAATCTGTCAGAGTAAGGGTGGTAATTGTCAGGTTTCCAGTTATACTGAATATACATGTGAAAAATAGAAACAGAGATATCATACATTTATCTTTGGGTCATTTGTTAATCCCAGAAGAATGAACTCTTTCACAGATGTCTGATTTTTCATTTCTTATTTCTGACTTCTTCCAGGTCTATAAATGCAAATAAGAAACAATGATTTTGTGAATTTAGGATTACTTATTTTTTGTCATCCCTACTAATTTAAGAAATATATGAGACATATAATGGATCAAAATGTTAGCTGCCAATGAACATTTATGTGAGTCAGGATGAAGAAAACTATATCTAGTATTCACCTTGTAATTCATTAGCCATTTAATATTGAAAGAATCACATGATAGGTCAAATAAACACACCTATATAACAGAAAATATACCTACCAAATGTGTTTTACATTCTTTTAAAACTTGATCATGAGTAGGTGAAAACTAGGTGAAACTCTAAAACGTAAATTATTTTACTTTATTAAAAGTATTTTACCAATGACATATGTCCTAGTGGCTTTCAGAAAATGAAACATTTTGAAGTTTCTTTTTTTAGAGAGTTATTTAACACAATTTTTTCTAGATGTTTCAGGTGCATACTGCCCATATAGAGAATTAATAACTTAACAAAAGTAACAGGGCAGTTAAAATTAATATTTATATAATCCTAAACAAAGTTATAATTTAAAGGTTATTTTCTGAATTAAAAAATGATCTTTTTAGATTCTAACAGCCAAAATTATCTAAGTTATAAATGGATGAGAAAATGAAAAAATAAATAATGTGAAATACAAAAAATATACTCAGTTATGTAACCCATATGGTAGCAATTGGACTGCCCAACACAAGTGCTCCTCTGCCTTACCTTAGTTGAGTGTCAGTGTTTGATGTTTTACTTTTGGAGTATTTCATGGGCTTCACAACTTGTTTCAGCCCCTGAATTTCTCCTGCAAGAACATACTTCGAAAGTGCAGGTGGAATTTAGCCAGACGATCCCGATCGCACAGAGTAACAGGGAACACAATATAAATGCAGAAAATGTGTTTCTGAAGTTAAGGAGGTGCTGATCGGATGGCGACATAGTATCTGTCACTGGTAGACTGCATCCAGACCGCAAGCAAAGTATTCAAGTGGTCCTGCCACTTGTGACACGGGGAGGACTTGGTGACACGCTGGTGAAAGCTGTATGGACGTCCCAGGTAGTCAGTCCATGCTAAGGATGAAAGGCTGAGACTCAGGTAGTGCTACCAAAGTTTTCATTAGGTAACCATGTCTCTGGTACTAAGTTGTTCAGGAAGAAAGCTTGGGGCTGTGGAAATGGGAGAGGGCAGAAAAATGGACCCCTGAGTTTTTAACTGGTGACACAGCAGAACTAGAGACTAAACTTACTTGGAATATGGATTACACTCTCCAAAAATTTAATTGATATGGAAAAGAAAAATGTGGGAACGGGACAATAGTCACAATGAAAAACAGAAATTCTTGATATTGATTAGATATAAAAAATACAACATGATGCTATATTTGGCACTCAAGAGTCATAGAGAATGTTATATGGAATTATCAATTCCAGTTTAATCTTAATGAAAACAAGACAAATCAGTCTGAAGACTACACCACCCCAGTAACCACCACTAACAAGTGTTTATTTAGGGAAAATCACTTAACTTCATGTTGAGACATGAAGTGTAGTCAGAGTAGGGTGAGGGCCTCCAGAAAAAGCAAGGCAAGTATTTACAGTCAGAGCAGTGTAACATACAGAGAAACCCCCTACCAAAACTCTGTGCTAAACATTAAGCTCCAGAGTCATTCTTCAGGGAGATCAGTTAATATTCCCCAGATAAAGGAAAGTAGCCCATACTTTTTTATTATGCTAAACATGTGTAATCATGTGTAAGATTCACTTTAGCATGCTAAAAGCCCCAGGCCTATATGCTCTTTTTCCTCCTTCAGACCTGATGAGGTGATTTGCAATCTGGGTAATTAATAATGGCAAGCAAGCCCAGCCATAAACAACATGATAAAAGGCAGGAAAGATTCCATATTAAAAATAGGATTGTATTTTAATACCCAGGAAGTTAAGAAGTAAGATTCTTAACTTACTCTTTAGCAAACAGACAATAGCTCAGCCCACCTTGGGGGCTGGGCAGGCAGTCTTGTTTGATATGCTCCCAAACCAAAACCTGGTTATCTCAGGGAGAAATCAGAGCAGTAAATTTCTTGTGTTTAGTTAATTTTAAATATTCAGTAACTACCTAACAAGTCTGGACCCTGAGCCCATGGTCACATTCCTGAAAAAAATCCTTAAAACGGGGAACCCCAACCTTTTAGTGCATTCCTCTCTCTGAGGTCGCCCATACTTTCTAAGTGTGTAACCTTTTCATCTTAAACTCTCTCCAACCTATTAGGGCTCCTCTCCTCACCCAGGTTGCCTGCTGCACTTTTTCTCTCTTTAAGTAACTTTAAATAAAACTTTTATTCTGCTTCACTACTGTCACTGCCCTTCAATGGGTAATTACCTGGGCAACCAAGGGTGTGTCTGAACCTGAGAGTTTAAAGTGAGGGACTGGCTGACTTTCTTGCTTGCTTCCTCCAGAACAGAGGAGAAAGATGGCCCAGGACTGCAGTTTGTAAACAATAAATGGGTTTTAAACTTTATTTCTCCCTTTGACTGATTTTGGTTTTTTAGAGGGATTTTGCCCCAGGATTTCCTCTCCTCAGAATTACAGGAGAGAGGTGTGTATTTTCCTCAGTTCTTGTCCCTCCTGCTTTGGAATTGAAGGGCAAAGACACAGTAGTCAAGCAGAGTAAAAGTTTTATTTAAAGTTACTTAGAGAGAGGACATGGAGGATTAAAGATGGTGGCATGAGAGGTGAGACAGAGGCTTCCTCCTAAAACCACATACAATTCAAAAATATAGTTGCTGCATCTAATCCTGAGAGCAACAGGAAAGAGGACTGTGGCACACTACATACACCTGGAGAAAAGAGCAGACCTCATGGAAGAGGGTAACATACCAAAGCTGTGGCCTGGCAGAACCCAAGCCCTTCCCCAACCCCAGCTCACTAGTGGGAGGAAGAGAAACAGAGTGGGGAGGGAGTGGAAGGCCTGGGATTGCTTTATACATAGCTCTGGAGATTTGCTCTGGGAGCACAAACCTACATTTCAGGGTGCTTTCATGATACATGATTATGGGGTTGGAAAGCTAATACAGGCAGAATTCCTGGAGAGACTAAGATCACAGCCACTTGTGGAAAGCAGGAATCCATATCTGGCTGCTCTGGGACAAAAGCTTATACCTGTGCGCTTGGCCCACTGGTTCAGCAGTGTAGACAGGCATAGCAGCTGGGAAGCAGGAAACAGCTCTTTTCTCCCCCCAGGCACCAATAAAGCTCCCCTGAAACCCCTGACATTGCTTCAGGGGATGAACACCTCCAGAAAGGAGAGCTTCTGGACACTAGAGGGTGCCATATAGAAATATGAAATGTCAAAGGAACCTGGTCCAGAGTAAAATTAATATAACTCCAGAGAAAGATTTAAATGACATGGCCCTTATGACTCTTCCTGAAAGTTAGTTCAAAATAAAAATCATGATCATGCTAATGGAGGTACTGAAAGATATTGAAGAACTCAGGAACGAATCCCAGTCAGAGATCCAATTGTTGAAGAGCACAATGGAGGGTATTAAAAGCAGGTTGGATATGGTGGAGGAGATGATAAATGAAATAGAAACTAGAGAAGAGGAATACAAAGAAGCTGAAGCACAGAGAGAAAAAAGGATCTCTAAGAATGAAAGAGTATTGAGAGAACTGTGTGACCAATCCAAATGGAACAATATTCACATTATAGGGATACCAGAAGAAGAATAGAGAGAGAAAGGGACAGAAAATGTCTTTGAGGAGGTAATTGCTAAAAACTTCCCCAATATGGGGAAGGAGATAGTATATCAGGCCATGGAGATCCACAGATCTCCCAACACAAGGGACCCAAGGAAGACAACACCAAGACATATAGTAATAAAACTGGCAAAGATCAAGGATAAGGACAGACTGTTAAAAGCAGCCAGAGAGAGAAATAAGATCACACACAAAGGAAAACCCATCAGACTAACATCAGACTTCTCAGCAGAAACCTTACAGGACAGAAGGGAGTGGCATGATGTATTTAATGCAATGAAGCAGAAGGGTCTCGAACCAAAAATACTTTATCTGGCAAGATTATCATTTAAATTTGAAGGAGGGATTAAACAATTTCCAGATAAGCAAAAGCTGAGAGAATTCACCTCCCACAAACCATCTCCACTGTCGATTTTGGAGGGACTGCTATAGATGGAAGTGTTCCAAAGGTTTAATTGCTGTCACTAGAGGTAATAAAACCACAGTAAAGAAAGTAGAACAGCTAATTATGAAGCAAATGCAAAACTAAAATTAACAATCCCCAAAGTCAATCAAGAGATAGACAAAGAATACAGAAAATGATACCTAATATATAAAGAATGGAGGAGGAAGAAAAAGAAGGAGAAAAAAGAAAAGAACCTTTAGATTGTTTTTGTAACAGCATATTAATTGAGTTAAGTTAGACTCTTAGATAGTAAGGAAGTTAATCTTGAACCTTTGGTAACCATGAATCTAAAGCCTGCAATGGCAATAAGTTCATACCTATTGATAATCAGCCTAAATGTAAATGGACTGAATGCACCAATCAAAAGACATAGAGTCACTGAATGGATAAAAAAACAAGACCTATCTATATGCTGCCTACAAGAGACTCACTTTAAACCCAAAGACATACACAGACTAAAAGTGAAGGGATGTAAAAAGATATTTCATGAAACTAACAGGGAGAAAAAAGCAAGAGTTGCAGTACTTGTATCAGACAAAATAGACTTCAAAACAAAGAAAGTCACAAGAGACAAAGAAGGACATTACATAATGATAAAGGGGTCAATCCAACAAGAAGATATAACCATTATAAATATCTATGCTCCCAACACAGGAGCACCCACACATGTGAAACAAATACTAACAGAATTAAAAGGGGAAATAGATACAATGCATTCATTCTAGGAGACTTCTACACTCCACTCACTCTGAAGGATAGAACAACCAGACAGAAAATAAGTAAGGAGACAGAGGCACTGAAAAACACATTAGAACAGATGGACCTAACAGAACTCTACACCCAAAAGCAGCAGAATACACATACTTCTCAAGTTCACATGGAACATTTTCAAGAATAGATCATATACTAGGCCACAAAAAGAGCCTCAGTAAATTCAAAAAGATTGAAATTGTACCAACCAGTTTCTCAGGCCACAAAAGTATGAAACTAGAAATGAATTACACGGAGAAACTGAAAACTCCCACAAACACATGGAGGCTTTAGAACATGCTCCTAAATAACTAATGGATCAGTGACCAAATAAAAACAGAGATCAAGCAATATACGGAGACAAATGACAATAATTCAACATCACAAAATCTGTGGGATGCAGCCAAGGCTGTGCAAAGAGGAAAGTATATTGCAATACAGACCTACCTCAAGAAAGAAGAACAATAACATATAAGCAGTCTAAACTCACAATTAATGAAACTAGAAAAAGAACAAGAAATGAGGCCCAAAGTCAGTAGAAGGAGGGGCATAATAAAGATTAGAGCAGAAATAAATAAAATTGAGAGTAAAAAAATAGAAAGAATCAATGAAAGCAAAAATTGGTTCTTCAAGAAAATAAACAAAACTGATAAAACCCTAGCCAGACATATCAATAAAAAAAAGAGTCTACTCACATAAACAAAATCATAAATGAGAAAGGAAAAATCACTATGGACACCACAGAAATACAAAGAATTATTAGAGAATACTATGAAAAATTTTATGCTAACAAACTGGATAATCTAGAAGAAATGGACAACTTTCTAGAAAAATACAACCTTCCAAGGCTGACCAAGGAAGAAACAGAAAATCTGAACAGACCATTTACCAGCAATGAAATTGAACTGGTAATCAAAAAACTACCTAAGAACAAAACCCCTGGACCAGATGGCTTCACAACTGAATTTATCAAACATTTAGTGAAGACCTAATACCCATCCTCCTTAAAGTTTTCCAAATAGTAGAGGAGGAGAAAATACTTCCAAAGTCATTCTATGAGGCCAGCATCACTCTAATACCAAAACCAGGCAAAGATACCACAAAAAAAAAAGAAAATTACAGACCAACATCCCTGATGAACATAGATACAAAAATACTTAACAAAATAGTAGCAAACTGAATTCAAAAATACATCAAAAAGATCATCAATCATGATCAAGTAGGAGTAATGCCAGGGATGCAAGGATGGGACAGCATTTGCAAATCCATCAACATAAATTGCCACATCAACAAAAAGGGAAAAAAAAACACAATCATCTCCATAGATGCTGAAAAAGCATTAGACAAAATTGAACATCCATTCATGATAAAAACTCTCAGCAAAATGGATAGGGCAAGTACCTCAACATAATGAAGGCCATGTATGACAAACCCACAGCCAACATCATACTTAACACCAAGAAGCTGAAAGCTTTTCCTTTAAGATCAGAACAAGACAAGGATGCCCACTCTCCCCACTTCTTTCAACATAGTACTGGAGGTCCTAGCCATGGCAATAAGACAACACTAAAAATAAAAGGCATCTAGATTGACAAGGAAGAAGTTAAACTGTCCCTGTTTGCAGATGACATGATATTGTACATACAAAACCCTAAAGAATCCACTCCAAAACTACTAGTTCGCTGAACTCAGCAAAGTTTCAGGATACAAAATTAATATGCAGAAATCTGTGGCATTCCTATACACTAACAATGAACTAATAGAAGAAGAAATCAGGAAAACAATTCCATTCACAACTGCATCAAAAAGAATAAAAAACCTAACCAAGGAAGTGAAAGACCTATACCCTGAAAACTACAAGACACTGTTAAGAGAAATTAAAGAAGATACCAATAAATGGAAACACATCCCATGCTCATTGATAGGAAGAATTAATATTATCCAAAGGGTCGTCCTGCCTAAAGCAATCCATAGGGTCAAAGCAATTCCTATCAAAATACCAACAGCATTCTTCAATGAACTAGAGAAAATCATTCTAAAATTCATAGGGAACCACAAAAGACTTCGCATAGCCAAAGCAATCCTGAGAAGGAAGAATAAGGCAGGGGGAATTACATTCCCCAACTTCAAGCTCTACTACAAAGCCACAGTAATCAAGATAATTTGGTAGTGGCACAAGAACTGACCCATAGACCAATGGAACACACTAGAGAGCCCTGATATAAACCCAACCATATATGGTAAATTAATACAGAATAAAGGAGCCATGGACATACAACAGCTGGTGATGGCAAAACTGGACAGCTATGTGCAGGAGAATGAAACTGAATTAATGTTTAACCCCATACACAAAAGTAAACTCAAAATGGATTAAAGACTTGAATGTAAGTCATGAAACCATAAAACTCTTTGAAGACAACATAGGCAAACATCTCCTGAATATAAGCATTAACAACTTCTTCCTGAACCCATCTCCTCAAGAAAGGGAAACAAAACCAAAAATGAACTCATGGAACTACATCAAACTAAAAAGTTTTTGTTCAACAAAGGACATCCTCAACAAAACAAAAAGGCATCCTACAGTGTGGGAGAATATATTTGTAAATGACATATCCAACAAGGGGTTTACATCCAAAACATATAAAGAGCTTACACACCTCAACACCCAAAAAACAAATAACCCGATTAACAAATGAACAGAGGAGATGAGCAGACAGTTCGCCAAAGAAGAAATTCAGATGGCCAACAGACACATGAAAAGATGCTCCACATCAGTAATCATCAGGAAAATGAGATACCACCTCACACCAGTAAGGATGGTCAGCATCAAAAAGACTAAGAACAACAAATGCTGGTGAGAATGTGAAGAAAGGGGAACCCTCCTACACTGCTGGTGGAAATGTAAGCTAGTTCAACCATTGTGGAAAGCAATATGGAGGCTCCTCAAAAGACTAAAAATAGAAATACCATTTGATCTCAGAATCCCACTACTTAGAATTTACACAAAGAATGCAACTTCTCAGATTCAAAAAGACACATGCACCCCTATGTTTATCGCAGCACTTTTCACAATAGCCAAGATATGGAAGCAACCTACGTGTCCATTAGTAGATGAGTAGATAAAGAAGAAGTGGTACATACACACAATACTATTCAGACATAAGAAAGAAACAAATCCTACCATTTGCAACAACATGGATGGAGCTGGAGGACATTATGCTCAGTTAAATAAGCCAGGCAGAGAAAGACAAATGCCAAATGATTTCCCTCATTTGTAGTGTATAACAATGAAGCTAAACTGAAGGAATAAAATGGCAGCAGACTCAGAGGCTCCAAGAAGGAACTAGTGTTTACCAAAGGGGAAGGGTGTGGGAGGGTGGGCGGGGAGGAAGGGAGAAGGGGATTGAGGGGTATTATGTTTAGTACACATGGTGTGGGAGATCATGGGGAGAACAGTGTAGCATAGAGAAGGCACATAGTAGATCTCTTGTATCTACACTGATGGACAATGACTGCATTGGCGCATGGGTGGAGACTTGATAATATGGGTAAATGTGGTAACCACATTGTTTTTTCATGTGAAACCTTCATAAGAGTGTATATCAATCATACCTTAATAAAAAATTTTACAAATAAATAAATTAATAATGTTACTTACAGAATAAGTGCAGGTGACCTCAGAGAGAGGAGTCCACTGAAAGTTTTGGGGTTCCACCTTTTAAGGATTTTTCAGGAATGACAAAGGGCTGGGGGTGCAGACTCCTTAAGTGGTCTCTGAATATTTAAAATTAGGTTAACACAAGAAATTTACTGCTCAGGTCCCTCCCAGGAGAGCAGCTTCCTTGTTTGGGGGCATAAATTACAATATTTCCAGAAAATCTCACCTGGCTTTAGTGAATCTGTACAATCACCAGGCATTCAGGGGTGGAGACGGCTTTAGTGCATTTGCATATCAATAGGTGTTCCTCAGGTGTGGAGAGTGTTCATCTCCATATCAATTTACCTGGGCAAAGGAGGGCTAATCTGATACTGAGAGTTTAGGGGAGTGCTGGTTTTTCCTCTTGTCTGAGTCAGAGAGAGAGAGAGGAACAGCCCCCAGACTGCAGTTTGTAAGCAATAAATGGGTTTTAAACTTTATTTCTGCCTCTGACTGATTTCGGTTTTAGAGGTATTTTGTCTAGGATTTCCTTTCCCCGGACTTACAGGTGTTGAGTATTTTCCTTGGATCTTGTCCCTGCTGCAACAAAGAATTGAAAGGCAAAGACACAGTAGTGAAGCAGAGTAAAAGCTTTATTTAAAGTTACTTAGAGAAAAAATGCAGGTGACCTCAGAGAGAAAGGAGCCCTCAAAGGTTGGGAAAAGTTAAAATTATTCACTCAGAAAGTGGGTTGACCTCAGAGAGAGGAGCCCATTGAAAGTTTGGGGGTTCCCCATTTTAAGGATTTTTTCAGGAATGACAAAGGACTGTGTGTGCAGATATGTTAAGTGGTCTCTGAATATTTAAAATTAAATTAACACAAGAAATTTACTGCTATGGTCCCTCCCAGAATAGCAGCTTCCTGGTCTGGGAGCATATCAAACAAGAGCACCTGCCCAGCTTCCAAGGTGGGCTGACTTACTGTCTGTTTCCTAAGAGTAAATTAAGAATCTTCTTAACTTCCTGGGTATTAAAATGCAATCTTGTCTTAAGATGGAATCCTTCCTGCCTTTTACTATGTGGTTTACAGCTGGCCCTGCATGCTAAATTAGTTGCCTACGTTGCAAATTAGTTGATCAGGGTTGAAGAAGAAAAGGCAGTGTATAGGTAGGTTAAAGAAATAAGTAGGCCTGCATGATTAACACAATAAAGACATGGAATATGCTGAGGTACCCTCCTTTATCTGGGGAATATTCGAACATTCCAGGCCAAGTTGCTCCTGGCTTTTTGAGCATTAACTGATAAACTCATTAACTCTGGGTCTTTCTTAGTGGGCTTTCCTGCCCTTACTCTCATTCCACACTGTTCATATCTATTTTCCTGCCTAACACATACATTATAAAAGAAAGTTTATAACATAATAGATTATTCTTTACTTTTTTGTTATAAGCCAAACACTTGATATAATTAAAATGCATTTCCCCTTTTTAAATATTCTAATTATATTAAATAAGATCACATAGTATAAAATACCCCCTTTTAAAGTGTACAGTTTAATGAATTTTGTCATTGTGTCATGTACCTATACAACCACAAGAAGAGGGTGATAATTAACAAGTACAGGGTGATAGATAACTCTATCACAAAACAATGGGATCAGATATATGGGGCCACTTAACAAATAATCTATAGTTTTGTTTCTCTACAAATTACTGAAGACAAATATTTTTAACTAGGTGACCCAGGGAGATATCCTGTCAGATGGGTCAGAACAATTCAAAAACAATCAGGGAGCTTTTTGATAGCTCAGAGATGAAGAAAGATAGAAGAAAATAGTTCCCACTCCTAACAAGATAAAAAACTGATAAGCTACAAATGAATGATTTTTCATAAACTAATGAAAGAGCTGAGGTTTCAAAACAATTAACACTAATTTTAGGTTGTGGCACTTATCAGCAGGAAATAACAGAATATATATGTTTGCTTTTAAATGGCAGAAATAACTCTAATGCCATATAGACCTGTAATTGATTGAGCACTCTGCCAGATACTTTTAACAAATTACTGAATGCTAAGCCTGGCTACTAGGAGAATGTGAAGCCATTAGAAGGCTATTTACAAACAGAAAGGTATTTGAACTCTATTTCACATTTCCTCCAGGAAGCCCACCAAGAAACTATCCTGAGCCAGCTCTCCCCATTGTGTGGGAGGTGAGCTGGGGAAGGAACAGCAGCTGATGCTGAAACTCTCCCCAGACTCATACCTTTAAATCCCCTATAGGATGAAAATCAAATCTTCAGGGCAAGGCAACAAAAGTATAGCCTGAGAGCTCCTGCTTTGACAGAAATGTCAGTCATCTCTGCAACTCTGGCAAGACCTATATCCCATGTCTGAATTAAGAAATAAATGCCGCAAACTTCAGGGAGTAAAGCCACAAAATCATGGCCACTGGCATTGATGGAAATCCATGAAGCTGTCACAGAGGAGCAGGGGTAGAAATGCAAGCTAGATCCAGCATTACTGTGGATGAGAGAGAGAAACTCTCAGGAAGGCCAAACACTGGAAACCCAGGTTCCCATTACCTTCCTAAAATGTAGGCTTAATGATGACATCACCTGCATCCCACTCCAGTCAATGCCAGCAAACACTGAGAGTCGTGACAGCAGAATCAAACACGAAGAGCTACAAAAGACAGCTTCCCTCCAGGAGCAGTACAAAGAGAAGTGCCAAAGCCAAACAGGAGGACCCAGCCAAGTGGGGACAGACATCCAGAAAAGCGGTCTGGTGAGATAGCCCCTGCAGTAAGTGCAAGTATCACTACAGCAATCTCAGATCCGAGACTGATTGAGGGACAGACGCCATAGCCAACCACAAGCTTCAAACAAAGCTCAGCTCCTAACTAGATGAACACAGAAATTTTTTGAGAAATATATAAAAAACTAATGGCAGACAATTTTCCAGAATTGGTGATATATATGAAATCAATCTGAAAATTTCACAGAATACCAAGCTGAATAATTATCAAGAATAAATAACTAGCCCTCAAACCTAGTCATATTATATTCAAATTACTGAACACAACAGGCAAAAAGAAAATCAAGAAGTCTGTCAGAAGTGGGCTGTGTGAGAAGAACAGAACTAAATATTACTCTTGAGTGAACGTTGTATATTTTCCTCAGTCCTTGTCCCTGCGCCAACAAAGAATTGAAGGGCAGAGACACAGTAGTGAAGCAGAGTAAAAGATTTACTTAAAGATACTTAAAGAGAGAAAAAGTACAGGCCACCTGAGCAAGGAGAGGTGCTCTGGAAGGTTGGAGAGAAAAAGTTTAAGATTAAAAGTTTATGCACTTAGGAAGTGTGGGAGACCGCACAGAGAGGAGTTCCCTGAAAGGTTGGGGGTTCCCCCTTTTAAGGATTTTTCAGGAATGTGACCACGGCCTGGGGGTGTAGACTTGTTAAGTGGTCTCTGAATACTTAGACTAAACCCAAGGAACTTCCTTCTCAGATTTCTCCCTGGGCTACTGGTATCTTGGTCTGGGAGCACATCAAACAAGACTGCCTGCCCAACCCCCAAGGTGGGCTGAGTTATTGTCTGTTTGCTAAAGAGTAAGTTAAGAATCTTCGTAACTTCCTGTGTATTAAAATGCAATCTTATCTTAAAGGAGGAATCCTTCCTACCTTTTACTATGTTGTTTACAGTTGGGTTCACATGCCAAATTAGTTGCCTAGGTTGTACTCTACTTGATTAGGGCTGAAGGAGAAAAGAAACAGCATATAGGTAAAGTGAGAAAATAAGCTGGGCTGTGGAGACTAGCTCCACAAATAGCTGAACCTGAGAGGAGTGGATAAGGAGATTAAGGGAAACACAGAGAAAGATGTAAGGAAGACACAGAAACCAAACTTGGGATAAGGAGGTCCACTGAATACTGGTGGCAGACAAGTGACACAGTATTATTTCTGAGCACAGCTTATATACACAGGCTCATAATGATGTCACTTAGGGACTGATCTCATATCTGGTATCACTTCTGCTTCCAGTGATCTCATTTCCAGTGATATCACTTCCTGGTGACCAGATCTGGTGATGTCACTTCTGGGGGGCCGTCACTACTGGGGTGATATTGCTTCTGGTCCTCCACATCTTCCCCTTTTTTCTTTATTGAAAAATGTATGTGATAGATATAATAGAGATTATAGAAAGTTTTCTAACACACTCTTTCCTTAAATTTTCCATTTATGACATATGCTTTTCCTTAAATTCCCATAGAAAGATAAAAGATAGTTTTTTCTCTAATTTAACATAGTGCAAGAGAAATGTGGGATTATGACCACAGCCTGGCCCTTGATCTGAGCTTAGCATGGGCAGCAAAGCAGCTGTAAGAGGAGATCTCTCTCAGAGATCATGAAGGTTTAGGCCTCTGCAAGGTTGGGGGTGTGAGGATATGTGCCTCACCTCTGTTGGCCCCCAAGTTCTCTCCTGATGCCCCCTCTGAGACTGTGCCTGTCTTAGGATGTTTCTCTCTTGAGTAATCTTACCTGTGTATGGCTAACCAGCCATCTTCTGGGGTCAATCAGGGTAATTTGAGGCATGTGAGTGAGAGAAAAGAACTGTTTTTCAAGGTCAGCTGTTTGTCTCCTTGGTAGTTTATGCTTCCGTGGCCACCATGCCCAGCACCTGCCTTCAGATTCCCTCAACAGCTGGCAGGGCCCTAGCTCAGGTAATGTATTTGGAGGAACCCAGGTTACTTTTTTACAATGTAAAATGCTCCCTTGGAACAACAGGGTAGAGAGCTTCTAGAAAGGGCTTTGTTCGAGAAAGAAAGAGAGAGATAACAGCACCAGCAAACAGGAAGAAAGGTGAAAAGATTGGAAAATCTCCAAAAGATTATAAAAACCTCAGGGTCTTGGAGCTCTCCCCCTTCTTTCTTTAATTGAAGACATAGGTAATGTGGGTTTAATCGTTCTGCGTGGATTCTTCTCTGGAGGGCTCACCAGCTGATTGGATGGTGATGATGGCTATCATTGCTAGGAACAGCTTATTAGGTGTTAGAGTCACATTCTGTTGTCTGACCGTATCCTCTCCCTCCTGAGTCAGCATTTTGAGCTGTTTCCATGTCAGAGGGTGGGCTCTCTGAATCTGTTGTGATGTTGGATGTCTAGTTTAGGAGTAGTAAACTATAAAAACAAAAGACTTACAAATGACAATGGTTAAAGATCTGATGAGACTTTGTTATAAGACAGTTGATATAAGGATGTTTGGATATTTCTGTAACATAAAACATTCCATTTGTTCAGCACTATTTCTTTGACAGTGCCTTCCAAGTAATTAAGCAAGTAATTATACATCACGTAGATGAACTGAATTACCCATATATTTTCTCCCATGAGGAGAACAAAATGGATCTGACATATTCCAAGGGCCCGCTGTAAAATATGAGTTAACTAGACATAAAAGCACTGTGGGTAAAATTGTAATATTTCCAGAATATCTCACCTGGGTTAAGTGCATTTGTATATCCTCAGGGTTGGAGAGAAGTTCCTCTCCATGTCAATGGGTAATTACCTGGGCAACTGAGGCCTTATCTGAACCTGAGAGGTTAAGGGGAGGTGCTTGCTTGCTTGCTTCTGCTGGAGCAGGAGAGAGAGAGAGCCCAGGGCTGCAGTTTGTAAGCAATAAACAGGTTTTAAACTTTATTTCTCCCTTTGACTGTTTTTGGTTTTTAGAGGTATTTTGCCCTAGTATTTCCTTTCCCCAGACTTATATCTGCATAGTTGGCAGGATTCCTCTGAACCCAAAATCTGTCACAATGGGTGTGACCTTTGGGAGGGCTGCCCCTAGAAATGGTGGGGAAATGCCTGGAAGCCCCTTGTGCATGGTGGGGAGGCCCCAGTGGATGCAGCAGCAGAGGGGTGCAGCTTCACCTGTTATCCCCCCAGCTGTGGGGCTTCCAATTTGGGAGCCCCTAGTGGGGAATTGGTCTAGAGTAAACTACCTCCTAGAGGGGTGGGACCTTCCCCAGAACAGGGGAAGGGTGGAAACACCAGAAGCTGCAGAATTAGCCCTCTGTGAGTTGGAAGACTGCTTGGAAACCTTAAGGGGCTGTGTAGCAGCTGGCATTGTAGGGTTTCTTTTCTTCCAGATAGTGGAAAATGTTATACAGGAGAAAGAGAGGATTATCGAGAGGTTTAGCGAGGAGAGAGAGTGACTTAGGTGGGAAAGAGACATAATTCCGCATTGCTTGGAGGAGCGGGGCAATAACCTATGGGATGCTGTTAAAGAAGAGAGATACTGAAAAGGCAGTTTAGGCTCCTAGAAGATTCCTTAGCAGCGGCAGGGGGAAGGTGGCAGGAAAATTCACGTTGTAGGAGGTTGTGGGGGAGGACAGAGTGGGGCCTTCAGCCCCAGAAATGGTGGAGGAGGAGCTGTTGGTGGAGAAGAAGCCTGAGGGAGAAGAGGAGGATGTGGGCAGTTGGCAGATCTGCTACCCACGCCACCACCGGAGGTACCATCCTCTCCTGTTTTAAGACCCGCCCAGAAATAATTAAGAAAATAAAATTGAAACAACCTCAGGCTCCTCAGGGGAAGGAGCCATCCCCTCCCCAGGTTGTGGAGCATCCTTTGCTCCATCCCAATACCCAGGATTTGCTGGTGGACATGAGCATCAGGTATAGGCAGAAGCTATCAGAATCTCTGCCTACATGGCTTTTACATCTCTGAGATATGGGGTGGAAAACATTGTTATGTCGGGTATTGAGATGAGTATAGTGGCTTCCTTGATGACTCACCCTTCCCTCTGGCAGCAGTTGCAAAATACCCATCATGCGTCAGGGAATCAGACACTCCTGGAATTGCTGACGGACGCCATCAGGGTAGTTTGATCCAATCAGGGTGATTTACCATATTTTCCCAGTGGTTAGAAAACATAGGCAGAGCTCCAACAGGTACTGTGTGAATTGGGGATGAAAAATATCATCTATAATATGGACCCCCAGGGCCCTGATGAGGAGGTGTTCACTGAAGGAATGAGAAACCTGGTGCTGCATACAGCTCCCACATCTCTCTTTGGGTCCCTAGTGAATACTCTTGCCCCCACCTAGGGTGACCCATAAGAGAGGCTACTTGTACTTTAGCAGATGTGGGGGAGGTTGAAACAATAAGGGCATGGAGGGAAGTACAGGCCACGACTGAAAGGAGAGGTGCAAAAGACCCCGTGAAGGTCTCGAGGACCAGATGTGGGTTGATTTGATAAAGGCTGGGTTAGTGAAAGAAGAATTTGATGGGCAGCCCTAGAACAGTGGCACCAATTAAAGCCAGAGCAGCAGTTCCAGCCACTGAGGTCCAGGACACGGAAACCAGAGTCAAGGCCTCATGCCCGGCCTGTGTCCCTGCAAAACTTCCTGGGGGACAGTACTCAGGATTTGTCTGAGCCCTCATATCTGCAGGAGCACAATTAGGCATCAAGGTTCGACTGAGGGTGGGGGATCAAAGTCCCCACCTTGGGAGACATGGTGGGGACCAGAGTCCACATGTAGAATTAGCAATTCATTGGTCCCTTGTGAATATACGATGTGTCCTGGTGCTGGGGGACACAGGAGCTGAGTGTTCTCTGATTCATGGCAACCCTGAGTTTCTGTGATAGATGGTTATGGGGGTAGGGCAATCACAGTGAAGAGAGTCCAAATCTCACTGGGGATAGAGTGTTTACCCCCAAAGGAGTATACCATGCCCATTTCTCCCATCCCTGAATATATTTCTGGGTAGATATCCTGCAGAGCCTGTGGTTACAGACCACTGCAGGTGAGTTCAGACTGAGGGTACATGTGGTAAAGGCAGTTCTGAGGGGACATGCTAAGCACCCACCTGTAGCTCTGCCTGTACCTCAGCAGGTGACAAATACCAAGCAGTATTTTGCTGGGGCACAAGGAAATTGGAGAAACTCTACAGGAGTTGGAGAAGGTGGGCATCATAAAGCACACTCATAGTACTTTTAATTCCCCAGTGTGGCCAGTGAGAAAGCCAGATGGCTCCTGTGGTATGACTGTGGACTATAGGGGACTGAATAAATTCTCACCCTCTTTGCATGCTGCTGTCACCTCTATAGCAGATATTCTGGACACCTTCAGCCACGAGTTGGGAGCATATCATTATGTAGTAGACCTTGCTAATGCTTTCTCCTCAATTGACACAGCACAGGAAACTCAGAAACAGTTTGCTTTTTACATGGGAAGGCCGGCAGTGGACATTCACTGTCCTTCCACAGGGATATCTCCACAGTCCCACCATCTGTCATGGACTTGTAGCCCAGGACTTGGCCACATGAAAGAAACTGCAAACAGTGCAGTTGTATGGCTACATTGATGATATTATGCTCACATCTGATACTCTTTCAGATTTAGAAGGAGCAGTTCCTAGACTGTTGCAACATCTACAGGAAAAAGAATGGGCTGTGAGTAGCACCAAGGTTCAGGGACCTAGTTTGTCTGTGAAATTCTTGGGGTTGTCTGGTCGGGTAAAATTAAAGTTGTTCCTGAAGCAGTCATAGACAAGGTCCAGGCTTTCCCCACCCCTACCACTGTGGCAGTATTACAAGTTTCTGGGTCTTTTGGACTACTGGAGAGTGTTTTTGCCACACTTGGCACAAATTCTGAAGCCCTTATACTGCTTGGTATGAAAGGGGATCAGATAGGCAGGGATGAAACTTGTGCAGCTGTTTTTACTGATGCCAAGCGGGCAGTCAAGGCCAGACAGGCCTTGAATGTAATGGACTCATCAAGGTCCTGTGAAGTTCACAACTGTGATGTTCATGTAACTGAAGATGGTTATGGATGGGGTCTTTGGCAGTGGCTTGAATGGACCCATCAACCTATTGGATTCTGGTCACACCAATGGAAAGGAGCAGAGGTTTGATACACCTTGATAGAGAAGCAACTCGCTGCTGTGTACCATGCTTTGCTGGCTAAGGAGCCCATTGCTGGAACAACTCTAACCAAGGTAATAACCACCTATCTCATTGTGGGATGGGTCCCAGACTGGACCCAAAGGCCACAGATACCTACACTGACCAATTGGGAGCATATTTACAGCAATGCAGAGCCCTCTCTACCAGCCCCTTAAGTGGAGAAATCCAACACTTTTGGGTCCAGTGACCTATAACAATGGAAAGCAAGAAGAACTTGCTTTTGAGCCATTGGTAGCTGAGACTCCTTATCAGGAGGGAAAAGTCCCTATACCTGAAGAACATTGGTACACAGATGGCTCCAGTCATGGGCATCCCCCAAAGTAAAGGGCTGTGGCTTTCCATCATAACACTGAGGCAATATGGATGGAGGATGGAGAGGGGAAGAACAGTCAATGGCTCATAATCACCCAGGAGCCTTCCCCCATAGTTGTGTTCACTGACAGCTGGACCGTCTCTTGGGGCTTGACCCTGTGGCCCCCGACATGGTATCATGCCATCTGAATGGTTGTTCACCAGCCCATTCAGAGGCAAAAGTTGTGGCAAGACCTATGGGCCTCTGGTCAGACTAAGACTGTTACTGTATATCATGTGACTGGTGATTTGCCTTTGGCAAGTAGACTATATTGTGCCTTGCCCATATCAGAAGGATATCAATGTGCCATGACTTGTGTGGACACGGGTATTGGGCTATTGATTGCTTTTCCTGCTGTTTGTACAGATCAGCAAACCACCAAGGGGGACCTGGAGTGTCTCTTTGTAGCCTATGGCCGGCCACAGGTGATTGAAAGAGATCAAGGCACCCTGGATATGCACTACAGGAATGGGTGCAGCAATTAGGAATAAAGTGGATATTTCATGTACCATATAATCCTACCGGGGCAGGCATAATAGAGAGGTACAACAGTTTGTTGAAATCTGGCCTGAAGTTGGACACCAATAGTCTATGGGGTTGGTCAGTTCACCTATGGACAGTGCTGTGGCATTTGAATGATAAGCCATGTAAAGGAGCTTTGAGCCCTGTGGATATGTTTACACACCTTGCTGCTGCTCCTGTACAATTGTACATCTAAACCAAAGAAGAGCTATTGAAGCCAGGACATGGCCAGCAGAGCCACATCTTGCTGCCAGCCCCTGTTGCATTAAGCCCTGGAGACACTGTTCAATGAACTTGGCCCTGGACATTTTGACACATGGACCAGCGATGGCTGGCCCTTCTGGCACCTTGGGGGAAAGGCCTGGAAGCTGGCCTCATGTGTATTCCTGGAGTAACAGCTGAATGGCCCCCAAACATTGTGTTATTGTACCCAAAACATCCAGGAGGTAAGAGCATCTTGCAGGGAAGTTTTCATTTATCTTTATGGCCAGTGCATGTACTTCCTGTAGTCCCATATACCTACCAATCTGTAACTCCAATGGGGAGGGCAGTGGAACTCTGGTATATAATAGACCAGGATGAGATCTCATTCGTGCCACTGTTTTTATTTATTTATTTATTTATTTTTATTTTGTTATCATTAATCTACATTTACATGAAGAACATTAAGTTTACTAGGCTTCCCTTTAATGAACTACCCACACCCCACACCCCATTACAGTCACTATCCATCGGCATAGAATCACTACTTCTCTTCCCTGTGTTGCACAGGCCTCCCCATGCCACCCCCTACATGCTAATTAGACATGCTAATCATAATACCCTCTTGTTTTTCACCCCTCCTTATCTCTCCCTTCCCACTCATCCTCCTCAGTCCCATTCCCTTTGGTAAATGTTAGTCCATTCTTGGGTTCTGTGATTCTGCTGATGTTTTATTCCTTCAGTTTTTCTTTATCTTTATACTCCACATATAAGTGAAATCATTTGGCACTTGTCTTCCTCCACTTGGCTTATTTCACTGAGTATAATACCCTCTAGCTCCATCCATGTTGTTGCAAATTGTAGGATATGTTTTCTTCTTTCAGCTGAATAATATTCCATTGTGTATATGTACCACATCTTCTTTATCCATTCATCTACTCATGCACATTTAGGTTGCTTCCATTTCTTGGCTATCATAAATAGTGCTGCGATAAACATAGTGTTGCATCTGTCTTTTTCAAACTTGGCTACTGCATTCTTAGGGTAAATTCCTAGAAGTGGAATTCCTGGGTCAAATGGTATTTCTATTTTGAGCTTTTTGAAGAAACCCCCTACTGCTTTCCACAATGGTTGAACTAATTTACATTCCCACCAGCAGTGTAGGAGGGTTACCCTTTCTCCACAACCTCACCAACATTTGTTTTTGTTTGTCTTTTGGATGGTAGCTATCCTTACTGGTGTGAGGTGATATCTCATTGTGGTTTTAATTTGCATTTCTCTGATGACTAGCAATTTGGAGCATCTTTTCATGTGTCTGTTGGCCATCTGAATTTCTTCTTTGGTGAAATGCCTGTTCAGCTCCTCTGCACATTTTTTAATTGGATTATTTGCTTTTTGTTTGTTGAGGTGCGTGAGCTCTTCATATATTTTGGATGTCAACCCTTTATCGGATCTGTCATTTATGAATATATTCTCCCATACTGTAGGGTACAATTTTGTTCTTTTGATAGTGTCCTTTGCTGTGCAGAAGATTTTCAGCTTGATATAGTCCCACTTGTTCATTTTCGCTTTTGTTTCCCTTGCCTGGGGAGATATGTTCATGAAGAAGTCACTCATGTTTATTCCAAGAGAATTTTGCCTATGTTTTTTTCTAGGAGTTTTATGGTTTCATGACTTACATTCAGGTTTTTGATCCATTTCTAATTTCCTATTGTGTATGGGGTCAGACAGTGACCCAGTTTCATTCTCTTACCTGTAGCTGGCCAGTTTTGCCAGCACCATCTGTTGAAGAGACTGTCATTTCCCCATTGTATGTTCATGGCTTCTTTATCATATATTAATTGACCATTTATGTTTGGGATAATGTCTGGACTCTCTGTTCTGTTCCACTGGTCTGTGGCTATATTCTTGTGCCAGTACCAAATTGTCTTGATTACTGTGGCTTTGTAGTAGAGCTTGAAGTTGGGGAGTGAGATCCTCCCACTTTATTCTTCCTTCTCAGGATTGCTTTGGCTATTCAGGGTCTTTGGTGTTTCCATATGAATTTTTGAATTATTTGTTCCAGTTTGTTGAAGAACGTTGTTGGTAATTTGATAGGGATTACATCAAATTTATATATTTCTTTGGGCAAGATGGCCATTTTGACTATTTTAATTCTTCCTAGCCAAGAGGATGGGATGTTTCCATTTGCTAGTGTCCTCTTTAATTTGTCTTAAGAGTGTCTTATAGTTGTCACAGTATAGGTCTTTCACTTCCTTGGTTAGGTTTATTCCTAGGTTTTTTATTCTTTTTGATGCAATTGTGAATGGAATTGTTTTCCTGATTTCTCTTTCTATTAGTTCATTGTTAGTGTATAGGAAAGCCACAGATTTCTGTGTCTTAATTTTGTATCCTGCAACTTTGCTGTATTCCAATATCAGTTCTAGTAGTTTTGGAGTGGTGTCTTTAGGGTTTTTTATGTACATTATCATGTCATCAGCAAACAGTGACAGTTTAACTTCTTCTTTACCAATTTTAATTGGTTGTATTTCTTTGTTTTGTCTAATTGCCATGGCTAGGACTTCCAGTACTATGTTGAATTACAGTGGTAAGAGTGAGCATCCCTGTCTTGTACCTGATCTCAGAGGAAAAGCTTTCAGCTTCTCACTGTTCAGTATGATGTTGACTGTGGGCTTATCATATATATATATATATATATATATATATATATATAATTATTATTATTATTATTATGTTGAGGTACCTGCCCTGTATACCCATTTTGCTGAGAGTTTTTATCATGAATGGATGTCGAATTTTGTCAAATGCTTTTTCAGCGTCTATTTAGATGATCATGTGGTTTTTGTCTTTCTTTTTGTTTATGTGGTGGATGATGTTGATGGATTTTCAAATGTTGTACCATCCTTGCATCCCTGGGATGAATCCGACTTGGTCATGGTGTATGATCCTTTTGATGTATTTTTGAATTCAGTTGGCTAATATTTTGTTGAGAATTTTTGCATCTATGTTCATCAGGGATACTGGTCTGTAGTTTTTCTTTTTTGGTGGGATCTTTGCCTGATTTTGGTATTAGGG
Organism: Manis javanica; assembly: GCF_040802235.1. NCBI lineage: Eukaryota > Metazoa > Chordata > Mammalia > Pholidota > Manidae > Manis > Manis javanica. Next base: position 23,462,755 of record NC_133165.1, read on the forward strand.
TGATGATGGCTTCATAGAATGAGTTTGGGAGTATTCCTTCCCCTTCTATTCTTTGGAAAACTTTAAGGAGAATGGGTGTTCTGTCTTCTCTGTATGTCTGATAAAATTCCGAGGTAACTCCATCTGGCCCGGGGGTTTTCTTCTTGGGTAGTTTTTTGATTACCGCTTCAATTTCATTGCTGGTAATTGGTCTGTTTAGATTTTCTGTTTCTTTCTGGGTCAGTCTTGGAAGGTTGTATTTTTCTAGGAAGTTGTCCATTTCTCCTAGGTTTTCCAGCTTGTTAGCATATAGGTTTTCATAGTATTCTCTAATATTTCTTTGTATTTCTGTGGATTCCATCGTGATTTTTCCTTTCTCGTTTCTGATTCTGTTGATGTATGTTGATTCTCTTTTTCTCTTAATAAGTCTGGCTAGAGGCTTATCTATTTTGTTTATTTTCTCGAAGAACCAACTCTTGGTTTATTGATTTTTTTCTATTGTTTTATTCTTCTCAATTGTATTTGTTTCTTCTCTGACCTTTATTAGGTCCTTCCTTCTACTGACTTTGGGCCTCATTTGTTCTTGTTTTTCCAATTTCGATAATTGTGACATTGGACTATTCATTTGGGATTGTTCTTCCTTCTTTAAATATGCCTGGATTGCTAAATACTTTCCTCTTAAGACTGCTTTCACTGCGTCCCACAGAAGTTGGGGCTTTGTGTTGTTGTCATTTGTTTCCATATATTGCTGGATCTCCATTTTAATTTGGTCATTGATCCATTGATTATTTAGGAGCATGTTGTTAAGCCTCCAGGTGTTTGTGAGCCTTTTTGCTTTCTTTGTAAAATTTATTTCAGTTTTATACCTTTGTGATCTGAAAAGTTGGTTAGTAGGATTTCAATCTTTTGGAATTTACTGAGGCTCTTTTTGTGGCCTAGTATGTGGTCTCTTCTGGAAAATGTTCCATGTGCATTTGAGAAGAATGTGTATCCTGTTGCTTTTGGATGTGGAGTTCTGTAGATGTCTGTTAGGTCCATGTGTTCTAGTGTGTTGTTCAGTGCCTCTGTGTCCTTACTTATTTTCTGTCTGGTGGATCTATCCTTTGGAGTGAGTGGTGTGTTGAAGTCTCCAAAAAATGAATGCATTGCATTCTATTTCCTCCTTTAGTTCTGTTAGTGTTTGTTTCACATATGCTGATGCTCCTGCATCGGGTGCATATATATTTATAACGGTTATATTCTCTTCTTGGACTGAGCCCTTTATCATTATTAATGTCCTTCTTTAGCTCTTGTTACTTTCTTTGTTTTGAAGTCTATTTTGTCTGATACTAGTACTGCAACACCTGATTTTTTCTCCCTTTTGTTTGCATGTAATATCTTTTTCCATCCCATGACTTTTAGTCTGTGCATGTCTTTGGGTTTGAGGTGAGTCTCTTGTAAGCAGCATATAGATGGGTCTGGCTTTTTGATCCATTCTATTACTGTGTGTCCTTTGATTGGTTCATTCAGCCCATTTACATTTAGGATGATTATTGAAAGATATGTACTTATTGCCATTGCAGGCTTTAGATTTGTCATTACCAAAGGTTCAAGGTTAACTTATTTAATATCTTACTGTCCAACCTAACTTGCTTATTGAGCTATTATAAACACTGTCTGGTGATTCTTTCTCTCCTTTATTATGCCTCCTCCTCCATTCTTTATATGTTGGGTGTTTTATTCTGTGCTATTTTGTGTTTCCTTTAACTGCTTTTGTGGGTAGATGATTTTAATTTTTGCCTTTAGTTAGTATTTGGTTGATCTTCTTTCTTTGGCGTGATTTTATTTTCTATGGTGACATCTATTTAGCCTTAGGAGTGCTTCCATTTAGAGCTGTCCCTTTAAAATATCCTGTAGAGGTGGTTTGTGGGAGGCAAATTCCCCTCAACTTTTGCTTATCTGGAAATTGTTTAATCCCTCCTTCAAATTTAAGTGATAATCATGCTGGATACAGTATTCTTGGTTCAAGGCCCTTCTGTTTCATTGCATTAAATATATCATGTCCTTCTCTTCTGGCCTGAAAGGTTTCTGTTGAGAAGTCTGATGATAGCCTGATGGGTTTTCCTTTGTAGGTGACCTTTTTCCTCTCTCTAGCTGCCTTTAAAACTCTGTCCTTGTCCTTGATCTTTGCCATTTTAATTATCATATGTCTTGGTGTTGTCCTCCATGGATCCCTTCTGTTGGGAGTTCTGTATATTTCCACGGTCTGAACGATTATTTCCTCCCCCAGTTTGGGGAAGTTTTCAGCAATTATTTCTTCAAATACACTTTCTGTCCCTTTTTCTCTCTTCTTCTTCTGGTACCTCTATAATGCGAATATTGTTCCATTTGGATTGGTCACACAGTTTTCTTAATTTTGATTCATTCCTGGAGATCCTTTTGTCTCTCTTTCTGTCAGCTTCTATGCGTTCCTGTTCTCTGGTTTCTATTCCATCAATGGCCTCTTGCATCTTATCCATTCTGCTTATAAGTTCTTCCAGAGATTGTTTCTTTTCTGTAATCTCCTTTCAGACGTCATCCCACAGCTCTTGCATATTTCTATGCAGCTCCATCAGCATGGTTATGACCCTTATTTTGAATTCTTTTTCAGGGAGATTGGTTAGGTCTATCTCCCAAGATTCCTTGTCAGGTGAAGATGTCTGGGTTAGTCTGGTCTGATTCAAATTCTTTTTCCTTTTCATGGTGATAGTGGTATTTGTGGGGAGCTGGCACGTGTATTGGCTGGGAGAACGTCCCTTCTTACTGATTTGTGGCCTTCCTCTCCTGGGAGAACAGCGAACCCTAGTGGCTTGTGCTGGGCAGCTGCGCATAGACAGGGTTTCTAATTCTTGCCCGGCCGCTGTGAAAGAAGCTCTGCCCTACTGCCTCAGGCTGCTTCTCCACTATGGCAGAGCCGCTTTGGAGGGGAAATGGTTGGGAGGCTGTTTATCTCTGTGAGGGGCCTCCGAGCTGCACTGCCACCCAGGTGGTTAGGGTGCTGGAGTTCTCCCGGATTCCCAGATGCTGGGCTAAGTGTCCCGGGACATTTCCATTCAGCTATGGGGTCCCTGTCCCTTTAAGACTTTCAAAAAGCACTCGCTTTTCTTTGTCCCAGGAGCACTGGTTGTGGAGAACCACTCACAGGTCTTACTGTCCTGTTTCCCTAGTTTCCAGCACCCCATGCATGCACTGTGTGTCTGCGCTCTGGTGCGGATGGCTAGGGCTGGGTGTTTAGCAGCCCTGGGCTCCCTCTCTCTCCCCACTCCAACTCCTCTCCTCCTGCTGAGAGCTGGGGTGAGGGGCGCTCAGGTCCCACTGGGCAGGGTCTTGTATCTTACCCCCTTTGCGAGGAGCTGGGTTCTCACCGGTGTGAATGTAGCCTGGCTGTTGTCCTGTATCTTCTGGTCTCTCTTTTAGGGATAGTTGTATTTGCTGTATTTTCAGAAATATATATAGTTTTGGAAGGAGATTTCCACTGCTCTACTCATGCTGCCATCTTGACTCCCGGACGCTGCCACTGTTTTATCACAAGACCACTATCTTGCATGTATCCTATCTGACGGACAAGATTTGCCTATGTTGGTGTCATTAAAGCATACATCTCATAACCCTTAAGGTTGTTTTCTCCTACAGTCCTTGTGGCCTCAATGCATCCCCTGGATGCAGCTGCCACATGATGATTGCTCTGAACCCTCAGCTACTGCCTGCTTATGGAATGGACGAGCTATGTACTTAATCTGCATAAGGCTATGAACCTAGCTGAATCCTCCAGCTTGAGGAGTGCCATATTTTATTGCTGCTGTTATTGTTCTGTCATTAGTCTGGTGACAATGCTGGTTTTCTCGCCCAGGGACCATTGCAGAAGAAGAGAAACAAGTAGATTGTAAAGCAAGATTCTTGGAGGGGTGGCCTGTGGGTAAAATTGTAACATTTCCAGAGTATCTTGCCTGGCTTTAGTGCATTTGCATATCCTCAGGGGTGGAGAGAAGTTCATCTCCATGTCAGTGGGTAATTACCTGGGCAACCAAGGGCATTTCTGAACCTGAGAGTTTAAAGGGCGGGGCAGGCTTGCTTGCTTCTGCCAGAGCAGGAGAGATAGACGGCCCCAGACTGCAGGTTGTAAGCAATAAATGGGTTTTAAACTTTATTTCTCCCTTTAATTGATTTTGGATTTTAGAGGTATTTTGCCCTGGGACTTCCTTTCCCCAGACTTACACTGCACTCTTTTGAATTTGGTATTGGGAAGTTGTCAAAAGAAAGTCTTTAAGGCTCTTGCCTAAATAGAATTATACTTATTATTTAACCAGATAACAATAAAAATGTTTAAAGGCAAATACAGATTACACAGTTGTTAACAACACTTAGCTTACAGTCCTTAATATTAAGATTTTACTTTTTTAAAGAAGCCATTAAACAACTGTACTTAGACTAAAGTTACCTTCTTTTACTCTGAATATAATGCATTTTTATTCCTTATATCTCCTCTTATTAAAACACACATTCTTTAGCATGCAGAAATGTTTTCCTTATTATATTAAGTAATTTTAATTAGAACTTAAAACCACTAGGTACCATAACCTTCAGTGAACACTGAAAAGTAGGCCATTGTAAACTGTTACACCAGCATTCCTTTAGATTGATACATTTATGAATACATTTTATCACTTCTGAAAATGAGCACAATTTCTCACTGAGCACAAAATATGTCCATACAACAGCAAAATCTTAAGAATTTGGGTTACCATAAAAATTCTTAGGCTGTTTGCAGATATACACACTATTATACATTAACACACTATTATTATTAAGATGTTCATTGCTACACTTGTTTAATTATTTCACAAAACGTTTATCAAACATCAGACAAAGTCAAGCCTCTCTTTAAGAATCTTCTTGAAAGATTTAACAGATAACATCAACTTAAATGACTTTAAATGAACAGGCAGCTGATAATTCTAAGGACATGTCCATTTTAGTTAAACTTAAAGTAGCATTAATACTTAATATCTGTTATTAGAATTTCTGGAAGTTTTAGAATGCTGTATTTTTACAAGCACTTGTTTTGTTTTTTTTTTTTATTTTTATTTTTATTTTTTTTTATCAGTTATTTTTTTAATTTAAAAAATTACATAAGCAAAAATCATACAAACACTTATTTTAGATACAGTAGAAAATGAGGCAAACTAAAATAATCTCTAAGCTCACATCTTTGGTGTACGTCTATGTGTGTGTATGTATATACACACTAATACATACATTCACATAACTATATATTTTAAAAAGCAACCGTATGATGGTATTATACAAACTTTTTAAACATGATTTTCTCCCTGGAATATATTTAGATATAGGAAAAAACTGCTTCTTCAAAATAATACATGCCTACTGCAAAACATCTAAGTGGTAAAGAAGATATAAAAAGGAAATCAACTCTTCACTAATTCTATTTTCCAGAGTTAAAAGCACTTACTCTTTTAAAAATCTAAATAGTATGCTATTATTAGATATACCATTATTTACTAGCTACTCTATTATGGGTACTTAAGCTGTTTCTAATTGTCTATAGTTGCAAATAATGCTGCAGCATATGTCTTGTATATATCAAATAATTTATTGAGCTTTTAAGTTTTCTAAATTTCCAGGAAAAGGCAGTCTAGTTCTTCCCTAGGTTTCTCATTTTTAGTATTTCTACCTCTTTAGCCCTGCCCGCCAAATTCCATATATATAGAAAACGTCAAAAAAAGATTGAAAAGAAATATAATAAAATTTCTAATACATAGCAAGAAACATTTGGTGCCAAATTATCCGTGTGGGGGAAAATGAGTTAATGTTTCCAAGACGGGAAAATACAGCTTTAAACCTGGATATTGGAAGGATGCGGAGAGAGAAGAGATTCAATTGTGCTTCACTTCCTGTAAGTTTAAGAATGACTTTTTTTTTTTTTTTTTTTAGAGTTATTGGGAGGATTTATTTATTTATTTATTTATTTTTTTTTTTTGAGAGGGCATCTCTCATATTTATTGATCAAATGGTTGTTAACAACAGTAAAATTCAGTATAGGGGGGTCAACGCTCAATGTACAATCATTAATCCATCTCAAGCCTAATTCTCGTCAGTCTCCAATCTTCTGAAGCATAACGAACAAGTTCTTACATGGTGAACGAATTCTTACATAGTGAATAAATTCTTACATGGTGAACAGTACAAGGGCAGTCATCACAGAAACTTTCGGTTTTGATCATGCAATATGACCTATAAACAATCAGGTCAAATATGAATATTCGTTTGATTTTTGTACTTGATCTATATGTGGATCCCCCATTTCTCCTACTATTATTATTATTTTTATTTTTAATAAAATGCTGAAGTGGTAGGTAGATGCAAGATAAAGGTAGAAAACATAGTTTAGTGCTGTAAGAAGGCAAATGTAGATGATCAGATGATCAGGTGTGTGCCTATGGACTAAGTATTAATCCAGGCTAGACAAGGGCATCAAGACATCCACGGATGCAGAAGATTTCTCTCAAAGCAGGGGGGGTGAGGTTCTGAGCCTCACCTCTGTTGATCCCCAAATTCTCACCTGATGGCCCCCCTGCGACTGTGCCTGTCTTAGGTTGTTCCTCCCTTGAGGAATCTTACCCGTCTCTGGCTAACCAGTCATCTTCCGGGGCCATACAGGGAAATGTAAAGTTGGTAAGTGAGAGAGAAGCCATATTGTTTGCAAAGGTTAGCTTTTTACTTCTTTGCAGATTTATGCCCTGTGGCTTCTATGCCCAGCACTTGTCTCAAGGTATCTTTACCACCTGGAGGAATTATGATACTCGGTAAATTCGATATGAGGCACGAATTCTATTTAAGGGTTGTAATTAGGAAGGAAGAAGAAAAGCTATAGATGTAGCATACGAAGGAAACTTGGGAGGATTGATTATTTCTTTGACATATCTTCTTGTATAGTACCTTAAGTATGTATAGGTTTTAAACTACTAACTAATTTGCACACATATATTAACATAATAGGAATACGGTGACATAAACAAAGCAAATCTATAATTACCATCCATCTCCAGTGAAGCCAAGAAAACCATTTAGGCACCCTAGGCATTTGTGAAAATTTATCTATGATATGATGGATATTGTCCAACTGTACTTGAACCATCAGACACAAGCACTTGTTTTTTAATCAATTTTTATTAATACCATCCAGAGGAAGAAAAATAATTTTTATTTACGTATTTGGACATACAAACATACAGATTGAGATGCAATGACTACAGTCAACATAAAAGTGTATATACACAGATGGAAACTGATACAAATATTTTCTGGTTACTAATATCCAATTGCAAAATGATGATGTAATTATGGGCTGATCTATGGTCTGTTTGCTAAAGAGTAAGGTAAAGATGGAATTCATCCTGCCTTTCACTATGTAGTTTACAGCTGTGCCTGCATGTTAAATTAATTGCCCAGGTTGCAAATTACTAGAGAGAATATGGTAGACTTGAAAAGAGCAAGAGTGAGAGATAAGGAGAGGTTATTTTATGCTTCCCAAGTTCAGCTAGCACTGACTCAGAGTCCATAGGTGGATCCGCATCATCATTATCCTCCCCCACTGATGACCCAGATTCTTTCTGAAAGTATTGTTGTTTCTCCTGGGTCAGTTTTTGCTCATGTTCAGAGGCAAAGATTCATCACTCCCTGCGTCTGTGGAATGTACAAGTGCCTCATAACCAGTTACTGTCTAAGTTTTTCAGCCACAACATTCCCTTCAAGAGGTTTATCTAGCAAACAGGAGGTTTTAGGGGAAAGGTCCAATCTTTCTTTCATTAAATTCCACAGGGAAAATGTTTCCATGGGAAAGTCCCGAGGTCCATGAAGGGTGAAGCACTCTTTAAGCTGCAGTCCCACCCTTCTCCAAGTCTACTCAAAAGCAAGAAAATATTTTAGCTGCCGGCTGCCCATATTACTGCGACAGGAATCAAGCACAGCTTTAAGCATATGTACAAAGAGTGCTCAGTCCTTTGATCCAGATTGTCCCATATTTATAGTTTTAAGCATATATGCAAAATTTTTATGGTCTACCTGACAGTCCTTTGACCCTTACTGTCCCAAGTTATACTCCTGATTCTAATTCTCCCATATCAACCCCTGGACTTTACTAAGTCAGTACCTTATCGATGTATGTCTGTTCTCCTACGGGAGTCTCCTCACTCAAATAGCTGACCACCTTACAGAGGCAAGCTCTGGAGGACCTGAGTTTTTCAGTCCTTGTCTCTCCATTCTCAGGTCCCTGTTTGGGCACCACCTGTGGACACCAGCTCCACAAAGCAGCTGAAGCTGAGAGGACTGGATGAGCAATTAAGGGAAACAAAGAGAAAGATATAAGAAAGACATGGAAACCAAAGTTGGGATCAGGAGGTCCACTGAGCACTAGTGATGGACAAGCAATAGAGTTTTATTTCTGAGCACAGCTTATAGATACAGGCTCATAATGATGTCACTGAAGGATTGATCTCATATCTGGTGTTGTCACTTCTGTTTCCAGTGATCTCAATTCTGGTGATATCACTTCCTGGTAACTGAATCCTGTGATGTCACTTCCAGGGTGACATCACTAGTGGGGTGATATCGCTTCCAGCCCTCCACACTGGGCCTGCATGATTAACACAATAAAGACATGGACTGTGCTGAGGTACCCTCCTTTATCTGGGGAACATTCAAACATTCCAGGCCAAGTTGCCCATGGCTTTTTGAGCTTTAATGTATTAACTCTGGGTCTTCTTAGTGGGCTTTCCTAACCTTATTCTCTTTCCACCCTGCTGATATCTATTTCCCTACCTAACATTCCCCCCTCAAGCAACTGGGACACAAATCATTGGGGGAGGGGCGATGACCGGTCTGGCTGCTTCCTGCTTATAAGGGGCAGTGTAGTTATTAGGGTCCTTCTGCCTGCTGACTGTTGGGATGGTGGAGATTCCGAAAGGAACAGTGCCCATATGCGGTTGTAGTTGCTTGCTGTCTGTTGGCTGGCTGTAGGGGTGTCCAAGTGGTCCCATGAAGATGGAGGTGTGGTCATCAGAGGAGTCACTGTGGGCATGAGGAATCTGGCAGTGAAGGCTTCTGAAAATAAGTTGCATGAGGTTAAAGGGAGGATGAGGGTGGAGATTGGTGACACTGAAGATATTAAGGACTGTCCCTGTCTGAATTCCAATACCAAGAGATTATTGTCCCAATGGATTGTTGATTATGCCCCAGGACTTGTCTGCATAATGCTTGGTGGAATTGTACTTATTGTTACCCCACCACAACCAGAGGCCAAAAGTGTTGCCTTGGAAGGGTGGCTCTCTGATGACTATGTGGTTAAGGCTACAGACATTGAATTTTTCTCCATTATTAGGGGAATCCTTAGGAATTGTGGTTCCTATTTATGAAAAGTATAATTATATACAAAAGCTGCATTACAGTAGGAATATATGAAGATTCTCAAAAGGGGACCAGTGCCCCAGGAATTGGAAATGCATAGATTGGCTCTTCCAGCTAGGTGATGGGATTTACTTACTTGTTTAGATGGTGTGGGGGTGACCCACTCTGGATTGAGAGGTTGGGGTCCTCCACCATCTCCATCATTGTTGATGGTAGTATAAGTTGTGTAAGAAAAACCCCAATATATTTTTCTCAAACTATTCAAATTCAGTTAGACAACATCCATCATATCATTGATGAGTTTTCACAAATGCCTAGGGTACCTAACTGGTTTTCTTGGTTTCACTGGATATGGCTGGTAATTGTAGCTCTGCTTTTGTTATGTAGCTGTGTTCCTATTATGTTAATGTCTGTGCGCAATTTAATTAGTAGTTTAAAACCTATACATGCTTATGTTACTCTCCAAGAAGATATATCAAAGAAATAATCAATTTTCCCATGTTTTCTTCCATCTGCTACTTCTATAGCTTTTCTTCTTCCTTCCTAATTACAACCCTTTAGTAGAATTCGTGCCTCATATCGAAAATTCCCGAGTATCATAATTCTTCCAAGTGGTAAAGATACCTCAAGACAAATGCTGGGCATAGAAGCCACAGGGCATAAATCTGCAAAGTAAAAAGCTAACCTTTTCAAACAATATTGCTTCTCTCTCACTTACCAACTTTACATTTCCCTGTATGGCCCAGAAAGATGACTGGTTAGCCAGAGACGGGTAAGATTCCTCAAGGAAGGAACAACCAAAGACAGGCACAGTCACAGGGGGGCCATCAGGAGAGAAATTGGGGACCAACAGAGGGGAGGCTTAGAAACTCACCCCCCCCCCCTGTTTTGAGAGAAATCTTCTGCATCCGTGGATGTTTTGTTGCCCTTGTCTAGCTTGGATTAATACTTAGTCTATAGGCACACACCTGATCATCTACATTTGCCCTCTTACAGCACTAAACTATGTTTTGTACCTTTATCTTGCATCTACCTACCACTTCAGCATTTTATTAAAATAATAATAATAATAATAATAATAAGGGAGAAATGTGGGATTCACATATAAATCAAGTATAAAAATCAAACAAATAATCATATCTGCCTTGATTGTTTATAGTTAATGATGCGTGATCAAAACTGAAAGTTTCTGTGATATGACTGCCCTTGCACTGTTCACCATGTAAGAAGTTATTCACTATGTAAGAACTTGTTCACCACGTAAGAACTTGTTTGTTATGCTTCAGAAGATTGCGCACTGTTGAGATATAGGCTTGGGGTTGATTAATGACTGTGCATTAGGTCCCCTATACAGAATTGTATTGTTGTTAACAACCATTTGATCAATAAATATGAGAGATGCCTTCTCAAAAAAAACCCCAATATAGTACTGTGGTATAAGCAACAGTTTCTAAGGGCATTGGAATGCTGAGAAAATTTATACCATCTTCAAGATGACCCCATGGTGATAAGTAAACTGCCATTCTTTCCCTCCGGGCAGATCCAGCAATTGGTTTGGTTAGTTACTTTAGAAATTTTGTTAATTACTGGCGTTAGAGGGTGTATGGCTGCTAGGAGACGAACTAGTAAAGTGAGGGTTAATAGCAGTAGTGATGGCATTTTTAACGCCATTTCTTTTTAAGATTTAAACCCAATGGGCACAAATACTGCTGGCTAAAGGAAAGGGGTTTACAATCGCACAGGAAATGAATAATAAGTCCCACTCTCACAATGATGCCTAGAAAGAGATAGGGAACTGGAGTTATGGTGCACTTATCTTAGATGGCTGTCACTGGAAAGAGGTATTTCAGTTCTACAGGCTCACAGGTGTAGCAAGGCCCTTGGATCTCATGACTCTGCACTGCTGGATTTTTCCACAGCTGTTGACTTCAGGGAACTTGAAGGCTGAGGGGGTAGACATAGGACAGGGTAGGGTCCTTTCCAAATAGGCTGCAGTTGAGGTTGGAACAACCCATCTTTCCAGACTTTGATAAGGACTTGGTTCCCTGGGCTGTAGAGACACTGGTTCTCTAATAGGTCAGAGACTGTGGCCTGGGTGAGCCCAAATTCTCTTAAAGCCTATTGGGACTGATGTATAGATGTGGCATATTCTGATAAGACACTGGCCTCAGAAAGTTGGCCAACTTGTCAGTTGGTAAGGACTTGAATTTTCAGGATAACTGGACTTTAATCTTGCTGGACTTAGTCTGGAAGAAATAAATTTAGTTTAGTAAGCATGGCTCACACAGTAGGGCCAGTAAAAGCATTAGTAGGAGTTTAGCAAGGGATAGTAGCCAGGATGTCCAATTCTAAAACTGGAACTGAACTCCTTATGATTCTGAGAGCCTCTGATGAATCTGAGGGACTTGATCAGCTAGTTTCTTTGCTGCTTGTTAGAGATAAAGGTAAAAATCTTTGAGCAACATCTGGAGTTGGATTTTCCATTCTGGAAGAACAAACTTGACAAGGAGATTAAGAATGCATGGCTAGAGGGGCTCAAGATGGCGGCATCAGTAGGGCAGCAGAAATCTCCTCCCAAAACCACATATATTTTTGAAAATACAACAAATACAACTATTCTCAAAAGAGAGACCAGAAAATACAGTACAACAACCAGGCTACATCTACATCTGCAAGAACTCAGCATCTCATGAAAAGGGTAAGATACAAAGCCGTGACCTGGCAGGACCCAAGCACTCCCACAACACCAGCTCATGGGTGGGAGGAAAAGAATCAGAGTGTGGAGGGAGTGGAAGCACAGGACTACTAAATAATCAGCCCCAGTAATCTGCACCGGGAGCACAGACACACACTGCATGGTGAAATGGATATTAGAGAAATGGACAAGTAAAATCTGAGATAGAGACCAGGAGCAGGTCCCCACAGCCAGTGCCCCTGGGACAAAAGATAAGTGGGCACTTTTTAAAATCATTAAAGGGACAAGGGCTGAACAGCTGGACAAAATCATACTGGCACACTCAGCCCAGCATGCTGAGAATCATGAGGAACTTCAGGTGCCCTAATCCCCTGGGGGATAAAGCAGCCACAAACCCCCCACTGTGATAAGTAGCCTGCCATTCATTCCTCCCCCCAGCCAGTGATGTAAGCAAACCAGCTGACTCGCCACAGCTACAGAGCAGCCGGAGAGCAGCCCTGCCCACAGCAACCACACAGAGTCTCCTCCCAGCATGCAGCTAACCACGACAGACCCAGAGGCTGTCGCCAGTGCACAGCTGCCCAGCACAGACAGAGGAAGCCAGAGCAAGGTCTGGAAGGCATGAAAGGACAACATTCTCACAGGAGAACACACCCAATGCGTGACCCACACCCCACACTGCACTAGGCTATTCTGAGGGCCACCCTGCCCACTGCAGGCTCAGGGGATTAACCCAGAGACTGCTCCTGGTTTCAGGGTAACTGGCAAAGGCAGCAGAAGCCAGAGCAAGATACGGAAGTCATGAAGGGGTGCCGTTCTCACAGGAGAACACACCCGGTATTTCTGCAACCCCTGCAGGGCCCTAGGCTATCCCAAGGGACACCACCACAGCAGCTCAGGATATTATCCCAGAGGCTGTGTGTGGGTACATGGCACAGGGAGCGGAGAAGTGCAAGGTGACCAGCAAGCAGGAAAGGACTTTGTTCTCCCAGCTGACACATGTGCCACCTGCCTGCAACCACTTTGCTCACCATGAAAAGGCAGAAGAATCTGGTCCAGTCAAAATCACTCAGACAACTCCATATAGAGGGCCTGGTAAGATAGATATAACCAATATTCCTGAAAAAGAATTCGAAATAAAAGCCATAACCATGCTGATGACCTGCAGAGAAATACGCAAGAGCTAGGGGTTGAAGTCCAGTGGGAGATAATAGACATGAAATAATCAATAGAAGGCCTTAAGAGCAGACTGGATGAGGTACAACAGATTGTTAATGGAATAGAAATCAGAGAACAGGAATACGCAGAAGCACAGGCAGAGAGAGATAAAAGTATCTCTAGGAATAAAAGAATAGTAAGAGAACTATGTGAACAATCCAAACAGAACAATATTCACATTATAGGGGTACCAGAAGAAGAAGAGAGAGAAAAAGGGATAGAAAGTGTCTTTGAAGAAATAATTGCTGAAAACTACCCCAAGCTGGGAAAGGAAACAGTCTCTCAGACCATGGAAGCCCACAGATCTCCCAACACATGGGACCCAAGGAGGACAACACCAAGACATATAATAATTAAAATGGCAAAGATCAAAGACAAGGACAGAGTATTAAAGGCAGCCAGAGAGAGAAAATAGATCACCTACAAAGGAAAACCCATCGAGCTATCATCTGACTTCTCAAAAGAAACCTTACAGGCCAGAAGAGAATGGCATGATATATTTAATGCAATGAAACAGAAGGGCCTTGAACCAAGAATACTGTATCCAGCACAATTATCGCTTAAATTTGAAGGAGGGATTAAACAATTTCCAGATAAGCAAAAGTTGAGGGGAATTTGCCTCCCACAAACAACCTCTACAGGATATTTTAAAGGGACAGCTCTACATGGAAGCACTCCTAAGGCTAAATAGATGTCACCATAGAAAATAAAATCAGACCAAAGAAAGGAGATCAACCAAATACTAACTAAAGGCAAAAAATAAAATCAACTATCCACAAAAGCAGTCAAAGGAAACACAAAAAAGTACAGAATAAAACACCTAATACATAAAGAATGGAGGAAGAATAAGACAGGAGAGAAATAAAGATTCATCAGACTGTGTTTATAATAGCTTAATCACAGAGTTCAGTTAGACGGTTAGATAGTAAAGAAGCTATGCTTGAACATTTGGTAACCACGAATCCAAACCCTCCAAAGGCAATAAGTACATATCTCTTGATAATCACCCTAAATGTAAATGGACTGAAAGCACCAATCAAAAGACACAGAGTAATAGAATGGATAAAAAAGCAAAACCCGTCTATATACTGCTTACCAGAGACTCACCCCAAACCCAAAGATATACACAGATTAAAAGTGAAAGGATGGAAAAAGATATTTCATGTAAACAATAGGGAGAAAAAAGCAGGTTTTGCAGTACTTGTATCAGACAGAACAGACTTCAAAACAAAGAGAGTAACAAGAGATGAAGAAGGACATTACATAATGATAAAGGGGTCAGTCCAACAAGAGGATATAACCATTATAAATACCTATGCACCCAACATGGAACACCAACATATGTGAAACAAATACTAACAGAATGAAAGGAGGAACTAGAATGCAATGCATTTATTGTACGAGACTTCAACACACCACTCACTCCAAAGGACAGATCCTCCAGACAGAACATAAGTAAGGACACGGAGGCACTGAACAACACACTAGAACAGATGGACCTAACAGACATCTACAGAAGTGTACACTCAAAAGCAGCAGGATACACATTCTTCTCAAGTGCACATGGAACATTTTCCAAAAGAGATCACATACTAGGCCACAAAAAGAGCCTCAGTAAATTCAAAAGACTGAAATTCTACCAGTCAACTTCTCAGATCACAAAGGTATAAAACTAGAAATAAATTGTACAAAGAAAACAAAAAGGCTCACAAACACATGGAGGCTTAACAACATCTGCCTAAATAATCAATGGATCAACAATCAAAAGAGGTAAAGCAATATATGGAGACAAATGACAACAACAGCACAAAGCCCAACTTCTGTGGAATACAGCAAAGGCATTCTAAGAGGAAAGTATATAGCAATCCAGGCCTATTTAAACAAGGAAGAACAATCCCAAATGAATAGTCTAAAGTAACAATTATTGAAACTGGAAAAAGAAGAACAAATGAGGCCCAAAGTCAGTGGAAGGAGGGACATAATAAAGATCAGAGAAGAAATAAATAAAATTGAGAAGAATAAAACAATAGAAAATATCAATGAAACCAAGAGC
Organism: Manis javanica; assembly: GCF_040802235.1. NCBI lineage: Eukaryota > Metazoa > Chordata > Mammalia > Pholidota > Manidae > Manis > Manis javanica. The sequence goes on from NC_133165.1 coordinate 23,478,141, forward strand.
TGGTTCTTTGAGAAAATAATAGCCCTTATTGAGAAAAATAGATAAGCCCCTAGCCAGATTTATTAAGAGAGAAAGAGAATCTACACACATCAACAGAATCAGAAATGAGAACAAACGAATCATGACCAGACACCAGAGAAATACAAAGAATTATTACAGAATACTATGAAAACCTATATGCTAACAAGCTGGAAAACCTAGAAGAAATGGACAACTTCCTAGAAAAATACAACCTTCCAAGACTGACCAAGAAAGAAACAGAAAATCTACACAGAACAATTACCAGCAATTAAATTGAATCGGTATTCAAAAAACTACACAAGAATAAAACCCACACCAGATGGACTCATGGCTGAATTTTATCAGACATATAGAGAAAACATAATACCCATTCTTCTTAAAGTTTTCCAAAAAATAGAAGAGGAGGGAATACTTCCAAACTCATTCTATGAAGTCAGCATCATTCTAATACCAAAACCAAGCAAAGACACTACAAAAAAAGAAAGTTACGGACCAATAACCCTAATGAACATAGAAGCAAAAATACTCAACAAAATTTTAGCAAACTGAATTCAAAAATACATCAAGAGAATCATACACCATGATCAAGTGGGATTCATCCCAGAGATGCAAGGATGGTACAACATTAAAAAATGCATCAGCATCATCCACCACATCAACAAAAAGAGGAACAAAAACCACATGATCATCTGCATAGATGCTGAAAAAGCATTCGACAAAATTCAACATCCATTGATGATAAAAAACTCTCAACAAAATGGGTACAGAGGGCAAGTACCTCAACATAATAAAGGCCATATATGAAAAACCCAAAGTCAACATCATACTTAACTGCAACAAGCTGAAAGTTTTTCACCTAAGATCAGGGAGAAGACAAGGATGCCCATTCTCCCCACTATTATTCAACATAGTACTGGAGGTCCTAGCTATGGCAATCAGACAACACAAACAACTACAAGGCAACCAGATTGGTAAAGAAGAAGTCAAACTATCACTATTTGCAGATGACATGCTTTGTACATAAAAAACCCTAAAGGCTCCACTCCAAAACTACTAGAACTAATATCGGAATTCAGCAAAGATGCAGGACACAAAATTAATACATAGAAATCTGTTGCTTTCCTATACACTAACATTGAACTAGCAGAAAGAGAAATCAGGAAAACAATTCCATTCACAATTGCATCAAATAGAATAAAATATCCAGGAATAAACCTAACAAAGGAAGTGAAAGACCTATACCCTGAAAACTGTAACACACTCTTAAGAGAAATTAAATAGATCACTAACAAATGGAAACTCATCCCACGCTCTTCTCTAGGAAGGATTAATATTATCAAAATGACCATCCTGCCAAAAGCAATCTACAGATTCAATGCAACTCCTATAAAAATACCAACAGCATTCTTCAAGGAACTGGAACAAGTAGTTCTAAAATTCATATGGAAACACGAAAACCCCAAATAGAAAAAGAAATCCTGAGAAGGAACAATAAATAAAGCAGGCGGGATCTTGCTTCCCAACTTCAAGCTCTACTAAAAAGCCACAGTAATGAAGACAATTTGGTGCTTGCACAAGAACAGACCCACAGACCAGTGAAGCAGAATAGAGACTCCAGATATTAATCCAAACATATATGATCAATTAATATATGATAAAGGATCCATGAATATACACTGGGAAAATGACAGCCTCTCCAACAGCTGGGGTTGGCAAAACTGGACAGTTACATTTAAGAGAATGTAACTGGATCATTGTCTAACCCCATACACAAAAGTAAATTTGAAATGGATCAAAAACCTGAATATAAGTCATAAAATCATAAAACTCATAGAAAAAAACATAGGCAAAAATCTCTTGGACATAAACATGAGTGACTTCTTCATAAATATATCAAAAGCAAAAGCATAAATGAACAAGTCAGTCTATATCAAGCTGAAAAGCTTCCGTGCAGCAACAGACACCATAATAGAACAAAAAGACATCCTACAGTATGGGAGAATATATTCATAAATGACAGATCCCATAAGGGTTTGACATACAAAATATATAAAGAGCTCATGTACATCAACAAACAAAAAGCAAATAATCCAATTAAAAAATGGGCAGAGGATGTGAACAGACACTTCTCCAAAGAAGAAATTCAGATGGCTGACAGGCACACGAAAAGATGCTCCAACATCACTAATCATTAGAGAAATGCAAATTAAAACCACAATGAGATACCACCTCACACCAGTAAGGATGGCCACCATCCAAAAGACAAACAACAACAAATGTTGGTGACAATGTGGTGAAAGTGGAACCCTCCTACACTGCTGGTGGGAATGTAAATTAGTTCAACCATTGTGGAAAGCAGTAGGGGGTTTCTTCAAAAAATTAAAAATAGAACTACCATCTGACCCAGGAATCCCACTCCTAGGAATTTACCCTAAGAATGCAGGAGCCCAGTTCAAAAAAGACAGATGCACTCCTATATTTATCACAGAATTATTCACAATAGTCAAGAAACGTGTATATCAGCAGATAGACTAAGTGTCTATCAGCAGATGAATGGATAAAGAAGAGGTGGTACATATATGCAATGGAATATTATTCAGCCATAAGAAGAAAACAAATCCCACCATTTGCAACAACATGGATGGAGCTAGAGGGTACTTTGCTCAGTGAAATAAACCACTCAGAGAAAGACAAGTACCAAATGATTTCACTCATCTGTAGAGTATAAGAACAAAGAAAAAAACTGAAGTAACAAAACAGCAGCAGACTCACAGAACCCAAGAATGGACTCACAGTTACCAAAGGGAAAGGGACTGGGGGAGGGTGGGTGGCAAGGGAAGGATAAGAGGGGAAAGGGAGCATTACAATTAGCACCCATAATGTAGGGGGGCACGGGGAGGGCTGTACAACACAGAGAAGACAAGTAGTGATTCTATAACATCCTACTACGCTGATGGACAGTGACTATAATGGGGTATGTGGGGGGGACTTGATGATCAGGGGAGTCTAGTAACCATAATGTTGTTCATGTAATTGTAGATTAATGATACCAAAAAAAAAAAAAGGATTGACTGCAAAGGGCTGGTTATAAGAACAGCATTGTTTGTAGCCTTGTAATTCTCACCACTCTCAGAAATATTTCCTCCACCTGACACAGTTGTGGTCAAACCCTTTCTCCTGCAGGCCCTCCCTCAGAGGTCTGCCTCTGAGCTCTTCTCCCTGAAATATCCCTAGAGAGTTCTATGGAATGCTCCAAACTGTCTCTCTTTCCCAAACCCACTTCCAGGTCTGACGCTGTGACAGACTAAGTGCACAGTGGCCCTTGTTGGGACAGACGACTCTTCGGTTGCTGTTCCCACTGGGCAGCGGTGAGTGTCCTCCACACCAGACTCATGCCAGGCCAGGTGACCTCAGTGACCCGGTGTCTTCAGGGTCTGGCGCCAACCTGCTCTTGTTGCACCAAGATGTGGATGTGCTCTCTGCTCCCAAACCTCAGGCCCACCCCACAGCATGACTACTGGGCAGAGGCAGTGAGGCAGCAGGAATCTGCTTGCAAGTAGCCAGCATACGGGTGGGTAGGCACCGTGATGCAGAGGTACTGAAGGGTGCAGTCTGGGATTCACATTTGTACAAAATCAGAACCCCTTGCTTACTTTTGTTAGCTCTCTTCACCCCAGTTTCCCTTGTATCTACCTTGTGAGGATCATATACCACCACCTAAACCAGTAGGCCCCCACTTTAAATTCCCCTTCATAATATCATTACTGCATGGATTTCCAGGTGTGCTGTGTCCTTACAGCTCACAGATCCCGGAAGCCAACCACACGCTCACTTCTTGCACCACTCAGCTTTTGGGTTTAACAAATCTCCACAAAACGTACTGGCTTAAAATAACAGCCACTTTTTCAGTCCATGACTCTACAGGTCAGCAGTTTGGACTGGGTCCATCTAGGTAGGTCTGGCCAGGTGGGCTGGGGGTTCGTGGGCTGGGGGTCCTCAGCTGAGATGGCTCATCTCTACGTGGTTTCTCACGTAGATGCTTCTGGGAAGTCACCTGGTGACCTCATTGTTCTCAGAGCAAAATAAAGGAGCTGCAAGTCTTCCTTTTTTTTCCTCCAGTATTATTGAGAAATAATTGACATATATCACTATGTATGTATAAGGTGTAGAGTATGACGCTTGATTCATATTTATTGTGAAATGGTCCCAACAGGTTTAGTTAACATCCATCATCTCATATACATACAATAAAAAGAGAAGGAAAACCATTTCGCCATGTGATGCCAGCTCTTAGGACCCACTCTCCTATCACTTTTACTAGGCTGTGCATCACAACTGTAGTACTTATTTATCTTATAACTGGCCATCTTTCTCCAATTCCTCCTTCCTGCATCCTCTAACTCTGGTAATCGCAAATCTAATTTCTTTTTCTATAAACTTGGCTTTAAAAAATTACATTCTGAGGATGGCGGTATGAGTAGAGCAGTGGAAATCTCCTCCCAAAAACACATAGAGCTATGAAAATATAACAAAGAAAAATCTTCCTAAAATAGAGACCACAGGACACAGGACAACATCCAGACCACATCCACACCTGCAAGAACCCAGCGCCTTGCGAAGGGGGTAAGATACAAGCCCCGGCCCGGTGGGACCCGAGTGCCCCTCCCCCCAGCTCCCGGCGGGTGGAAAGAAACCGGAGCGGCTTTTTTTTGGCGAGTGCTTTTTGGAAGCCTTAAAGGGACGGGCCCACCTTTGCTAGGGAGGCAGGGTGGCGGGACCGGTGAGCAGGTGCCTGGGACCGTCGCCTGAGGACAAAGAATATCTTGCATTTCTCCCTGCGGGACCGGTGGGCGGGTGCCTGAGACCGGTGCCTGAGGACGGAGGAAATCGTGCGGTTTTCCCCTTTTTTTTTCCTCTTTTTTGTGAGTGCTTTTTGGAAGCCTTAAAGGGACAGGGACCCCGGTGCTAGGGAGGCAGGGCGGCAGGACTGGTGAGTGGGTGCCTGGGACCAGCGCCTGAGGACAAAGAATATCGAGCATTCCTTTTCTGCGGGACCGGTGGGTGGGTGCTTTTTGGAAGCATTGAAAGGACAGGGACCCTGGTGCTAGGGAGAAAGGGCAGCAGGACCAGTGAGCGGGTGCCTGGGACCGGCACCTGAGGGAAAAAAAAAAATCGCGTGTTTTTTCCTTTTTTTTTCTTTCTGTTCCCTCTCTCATTGTTGCTGTTGTTGTTTTGGTTTGGAGAGTGCTTTTTGGAAGTCTTAAAGGGGCAGGACAGGTCACTTAGACCAGAGGCAGGGAATCTGGGGATCTCTGGGCACTCTAACCCCCTGGGCAGCAGGGAGCACAGAGGCCCCTTATGGAGATAAATAGCCCCCCGGCCGCCTCCCCCTCCAACGGGGCTCCAATATTTTGGAGGAACAGCCCCAGCCAGGCCAAGCCCACAGCAACAGCGGAGATAAACCCCAAAGCAACTGGGCAGGAAGCAGAAGCCCTGTCTGCGCACAGCTGCCCAGCACAAGCCACTAGAGGTCGCTATTCTCCCAGGAAAAGGCCACAAACCAACAAGAAGGGAAGCTCTTCCAGTGGTCACTTGTACCAGCTCTGCAAACTATCTCTATCACCACGAAAAGGCAAAACTACAGGCAGACAAAGATCACAGAGACAACACCTGAGAGGGAGACAGACCTAACTAGTCCTCCTGAAAAAGAATTCAAAATAAAAATCATGAACATGCTGACAGAGATGCAGAGAAAAATGCAAGAGCAATGGGATGAGATGCAGAGAAAAATGCAAGAGCAGTGGGATGAGATGCAGAGAAAAATGCAAGAGCAGTGGGATGAAGTCCGGAAGGAGATCACAGATGTCAGGAAGGAGATCACAGAAGTGAAACAATCCCTGGAAGGATTTATAAGCAGAATGGATAAGATGCAAGAGGCCATTGAAGGAATAGAAGCCAGAGAACAGGAACGTATAGAAGCTGACATAGAGAGAGAGAAAAGGATCTCCAGGAATGAAACAACACTAAGAGAAATATGTGACCAATACAAAAGGAATAATATTCGTATTACAGGGATACCAGAAGAAAAAGAAAGAGGAAAAGGGATAGAAAGTCTCTTTGAAGAAATAATTGCTGAAAACTTCCCCAAACTGGGGGAGGAAATAATCGAACAGAACATGGAATTACACAGAACTCCCAACAGAAAGGATCCAAGGAGGACAACACCAAGACACATAGTAATTAAAATGGCAAGGATCAAGGACAAGGAAAGAGTTTTAATGGCAGCTAGAGAGAAAAAGGTCACCAATAAAGGAAAACCCATCAGGCTAACATCAGACTTCTCGACAGAAACCCTAAAGGCCAGAAAAGAATGGCATGATATACTTAATGCAATGAAACAGAAGGGCCTTGAACCAAGGATACTGTATCCAGCACGACTATCATTTAAATATGATGGCGGCATTAAACAATTCCCAGAGAAGCAAAAGCTGAGGGAATTTGCTTCCCACAAACCACCTCTACAGGGCATCCTACAGGGACTGCTCTAGATGGGAGCACCCCTAAAAAGAGCACAGAACAAAACACACAACATATGAAGAATGGAGGAGGAGGAATAAGAAGGGAGAGAAGAAAAGAATCTCCAGACAGTGTATATAACAGCTCAATAAGCGAGCTAAGTTAGGCAGTAAGATACTAAAGAAGCTAACCTTGAACCTTTGGAAACCAGGAATCTAAAGCCTGCAATGGCAATAAGTACATATCTCTCAATAGTCACCCTAAATGTAAATGGACTTAATGCACCAATCAAAAGACATAGAGTAATAGAATGGATAAAAAAGCAAGACCCATCTATATGCTGCTTACAAGAAACTCACCTTAAACCCAAAGATAAGCATACCCTAAAAGTCAAGGGATGGAAAAACATATTTCAGGCAAACAACAGTGAGAAGAAAGCAGGGGTTGCAGTACTAATATCAGACAAAATAGACTTCAAAACAAAGAAAGTAACAAGAGATAAAGAAGGATACTACATAATGATAAAGGGCTCAGTAGAACAAGAGGATATAACCATTCTAAATATATATGCACCCAATACAGGAGCACCAGCATATGTGAAGCAAATACTAACAGAACTAAAGAGGGAAATAGACTGCAATGCATTCATTTTAGGAGACTTCAACACACCACTCACCCCAAAGGATAGATCCACCGGGCAGAAAATAAGTAAAGACACACAGGCACTGAACAACACACTAGAACAGATGGACCTAATAGACATCTATAGAACTCTACATCCAAAAGCAACTGGATATACATTCTTCTCAAGTGCACATGGAACATTCCCCAGAATAGACCACATACTAGCTCACAAAAAGAGCCTCAGTAAAATCCAAAATATTGAAATTCTACCAACCAATTTTTCAGACCACAAAGGTATGAAAGTAGAAATAAATTCTACAAAGAAAACAAAAAGGCTCACAAACACATGGAGGCTTAACAACATGCTACTAAATAATCAATGGATCAATGAACAAATCAAAATAGAGATCAAGGAATATATAGAAACAAATGACAACAACAACACTAAGCCCCAACTTCTGTGGGATGCAGCGAAAGCAGTCTTAAGAGGAAAGTATATAGCAATCCAGGCACACTTGAAGAAGGAAGAACAATCCCAAATGAATCGTCTAACATCACAATTATTAAAACTGGAAAAAGAAGAACAAATAAGGCCTAAAGTCAGCAGAAGGAGGGACATAATAAAGATCAGAGAAGAAATAAACAAAATTGAGAAGAATAAAACAATAGCAAAAATCAATGAAACCAAGAGCTGGTTCTTTGAGAAAATAAACAAAATAGATAAGCCTCTAGCCCAACTTATTAAGAGAAAAAGAGAGTCAACACAAATCAACATAATCAGAAATGAGAATGGAAAAATCACGACAGACTCCACAAAAATACAAAGAATTATTAAAGACTACTATGAAAACCTATATGCCAACAAGCTGGAAAACCTAGAAGAAATGGACAACTTCCTAGAAAAATACAACCTCCCAAGACTGACCAACGAAGAAACACAAAAGTTAAACAAACCAATTACAAGCAAAGAAATTGAAACAGTAATCAAAAAACTACCCAAGAACAAAACCCCGGGGCCGGACGGATTTACCTCGGAATTTTATCAGACACACAGAGAAGACATAATACCCATTCTCCTTAAAGTGTTCCACAAAATAGAAGAAGAGGGAATACTCCCAAACTCATTCTATGAGGCCAACATCACCCTAATACCAAAACCAGGCAAAGACCCCACCAAAAAAAGAAAATTACAGACCAATATCCCTGATGATTGTAGATGCAAAAATACTCAATAAAATATTAGCAAACAGAATTCATCAGTATATCAAAAGGATCATACACCATGACCAAGTGGGGTTCATCCCAGGGATGCAAGGATGGTACAACATTCGAAAATGCATCAACATCATCCACCACATCAACAAAAAGAAAGACAAAAACCACATGATCATCTCCATAGATGCTGAAAAAGCATTTGACAAAATTCAACATCCATTCATGATAAAAACTCTCAGCAAAATGGGAATAGAGGGCAAGTACCTCAACATAATAAAGGCCATATATGATAAACCCACAGCCAGCATTATACTGAACAGCAAGAAGCTGAAAGCATTTCCTCTGAGATCGGGAACCAGACAGGGATGCCCACTCTCCCCACTGTTATTTAACATAGTACTGGAGGTCCTAGCCACGGCAATCAGACAAAACAAAGAAATACAAGGAATCCAGATTGGTAAAGAAGAAGTTAAACTGTCACTATTTGCAGATGATATGATACTGTACATAAAAAACCCTAAAGACTCCACTCCAAAACTACTAGAACTGATATCGGAATAGAGCAAAGTTGCAGGATACAAAATTAACACACAGAAATCTGTAGCTTTCCTATACACTAACAACGAATCAATAGAAAGAGAAATCAGGAAAACAATTCCATTCAGCATTGCATCAAAAAGAATAAAATACCTAGGAATAAACCTAACCAAAGAAGTGAAAGACTTATACTCTGAAAACTACAAGTCACTCTTAAGAGAAATTAAAGGGGACACTAATAAATGGAAACTGATCCCATGCTCATGGCTAGGAAGAATTAACATCGTCAAAATGGCCATCCTGCCCAAAGCAATATACAGATTTGATGCAATCCCTCTCAAATTACCAGCAACATTCTTCAATGAATTGGAACAAATAATTCAAAAATTCATATGGAAACACCAAAGACCCCGAATAGCCAAAGCAATCCTGAAAAAGAAGAATAAAGTAGGGGGGATCTCACTCCCCAACTTCAAGCTCTACTACAAAGCCATAGTAATCAAGACAATTTGGTACTGGCACAAGAACAGAGCCACAGACCAGTGGAACAGCTTAGAGACCCCAGAAATTAACCCAAACATATATGGTCAATTAATATTTGATAAAAGAGCCATGGACATACAATGGCAAAACGACAGTCTCTTCAACAGATGGTGCTGGCAAAACTGGACAGCTACATGTAGGAGAATGAAACTGGACCATTGTCTAACCCCATATACAAAGGTAAACTCAAAATGGATCAAAGACCTGAATGTAAGTCATGAAACCATTAAACTCTTGGTAAAAAACATAGGCAAAAACCTCTTAGACATAAACATGAGTGATCTCTTCTTGAACATATCTCCCCGGGCAAGGAAAACAACAGCAAAAATGAGCAAGTGGGACTACATTAAGCTGAAAAGCTTCTGTACAGCGAAAGACACCATCAATAGAACAAAAAGGAACCCTACAGTATGGAAGAATATATTTGAAAATGACAGATCCGATAAAGGCTTGACGTCCAGAATACATAAAGAGCTCACATGCCTCAACAAACAAAAAACAAATAACCCAATTAAAAAATGGGCCGAGGAACTGAACAGACAGTTCTCCAAAAAAGAAATACAGATGGCCAACAGACACATGAAAAGATGCTCCACATAGCTAATTATCAGAGAAATGCAAATTAAAACTACAATGAGGTATCACCTCACACCAGTAAGGATAGCTGCCATCCAAAAGACAAACAACAACAAATGTTGGCGAGGCTGTGGAGAAAGGGGAACCCTCCTACACTGCTGGTGGGAATGTAAATTAGTTCAACCATTGTGGAAAGCAGTATGGAGGTGCATCAAAATGCTCAAAACAGACCTACCATTTGACCCAGGAATTCCACTCCTAGGAATTTACCCTAAGAACGCAGCAATCAAGTTTGAGAAAGACAGATGCACTCCTATGTTTATCGCAGCACTATTTACAATAGCCAGGAATTGGAAGCAACCTAAATGTCCATCGGTAGATGAATGGATAAAGAAGATGTGGTACATATACACAATGGAATACTACTCAGCCATAAGAAGTGGAAAAATCCAACCATTTGCAGCAACATGGATGGAGCTGGAGAGTATTATGCTCAGTGAAATAAGCCAAGCGGAGAAAGAGTAATACCAAATGATTTCACTCATCTGAGGAGTATAGGAACAAAGGAAAAACTGAAGGAACAAAACAGCAGTGGAATTACAGAACCCAAAAATGGAGTAACAGGTACCAAACGGAAAGGAACTGGGGAGGATGGGTGGGCAGGGAGGGATAAGGGGGAGGGAAGAAGAAGGGGGGTATTAAGATTAGCATGCATGGGGGGGAGGGAGAAAGAGGAGGGTGGGCTGCACAACACAGAGAGGACAAGTAGTGACTCTACAACATTTTGCTAAGCTGATGGACAGTAACCGTAATGTGGTTGTTAGGGGGGACCTGATATAGGGGAGAGCATAGTAAACATAGTATTCTTCATGTAAGGGTAGATTAAAAATTTAAAAAAAAAGAAGAAAGAAGAAAGAAGAAAGAAAGAAAGAAAGAAAGAAAGAAACAAGGAAGGAAGGAAGGAAGGAAGGAAGGAAGGAAGGAAGGAAGGAAGGAAGGAAGGAAGGAAGGAGAGGAAGGAAGAGAAGAAGAAGGAAGGAAAGAAAGAAAGAAAGAAAGAAAGAAAGAAAGAAAGAAAGAAAGAAAGAAAGAAAGAAAGAAAGAAAGAAAGAAAGAAAGAAAGAAAGAAAGAAAGAAAGAAAGAAAGAAAGAAAAGGGGGATTACTCCTTAACAGGATAAAACTATTGGTAAATCAAAGATCAACGCATGCTTTAAATATCCTTAATGTTGATCACTTAAAGGGTGTCAGATGATCAGCTATGGAGGTACTCTTTTCTGATAATATTCCTTTCTCTTAATTAAAAAAAAAAAAAAAAGCAGTTACTGTGTGCTGACCTCCAATGAGTTCTGCACAGTGGTATAGAGGGCATGTCAAAGTGTGGGCAAAGGGTCTGTTTGTTTCTATGCAGAAGATCAAGACCTAGCTTGGATACCCAGAAAATGAACTAAGATACGATATGAGGAGGAGCTTCCGGCATCAGCACTCTCTGGAGGACTCGTGCCGGGGGATGATCATCAAAAAGCCTCCACAGGTATCCAGACGATGCTGCGGTTGTGGCTGCATCCAGCCCACCGTCTCCTGGACTTGCCATAGGAATGAGGAGGGAGATGTCTAGGCTGGCATGTGCATACAGTGAGACAACGAATTTGACCGGATCTGTACTGTTGAAACTCAACCAGGAGTTGGGAGGGGTGCAAGTTGTAGCACTCCAAAATCTCATGACTATAGACTATCTATTGTTAAAAGAACATATGGGATGTGAACAGATCCCAGAAATGGGCTGCTTTAATTTGTCTGATGGTTCAAGTACAGTTGGACAATATCCATCATATCATAGATAAATTTTCACAAATGCCTAGGGTGCCTAAATGGTTTTCTTGGCTTCACTGGAGATGGATGGTAATTATAGATTTGCTTTGTTTATGTCACCGTATTCCTATTATGTTAATATGTGTGTGCAAATTAGTTAGTAGTTTAAAACCTATACATACTTAAGGTACTCTACAAGAAGATATGTCAAAGAAATAATCAATCCTCCCAAGTTTCCTTCATATGCTACATCTATAGCTTTTCTTCTGCCTTCCTAATTACAACCCTTAAATAGAATTCGTGCCTCATATCGAATTTACCGAGTATCATAATTCCTCCAGGTGGTAAAGATACCTCGAGACAAGTGCTGGGCATAGAAGCCACAGGGCATAAATCTGCAAAGAAGTAAAAAGCTAACCTTTGCAAACAATATGGCTTCACTCTCACTTACCAACTTTACATTTCCCTGTATGGCCCCGGAAGATGACTGGTTAGCCAGAGACAGGTAAGATTCCTCAAGGGAGGAACAACCTAAGACAGGCACAGTCGCAGGGGGGCCATCAGGTGAGAATTTGGGGATCAACAGAGGTGAGGCTCAGAACCTCACCCCCCCTGCTTTGAGAGAAATCTTCTGCATCCGTGGATGTCTTGCTGCCCTTGTCTAGCCTGGATTAATACTTAGTCCATAGGCACACACCTGATCATCTGATCATCTACATTTGCCTTCTTACAGCACTAAACTATGTTTTCTACCTTTATCTTGCATCTACCTACCACTTCAGCATTTTATTAAAAATAAAAATAATAATAATAATAGGAGAAATGTGGGATCAACATATAAATCAAGTACAAAAATCAAACGAATATTCATATTTGACCTGATTGTTTATAGGTCATAATGCATTATCAAAACCGAAAGTTTCTGTGATGAATGCCCTTGTACTGTTCACCATGTAAGAATTTATTCACTATGTAAGAATTCGTTCACCATGTAAGAACTTGTTCGTTATGCTTCAGAAGATTGGAGACTGATGAGAATTAGGCTTGAGATGGATTAATGATTGTACATTGAGCGTTGACCCCCCTATACTGAATTTTATTGTTGTTAACAACCATTTGATCAGTAAATATGAGATGCCCTCTCAAAAAAAAATGTTTAATAACACACACACAAAAAAAATTACATTCTACATATAATAATAAATGAGATCATACAGTATTTGACTTTCTCTGTCTTATTTCACATAGCATAATGCCTTCAAGGTCTATCCATGTTGTTGCAAAAGGTAGGATTTCCTTGCTTTTTTGTGGCTGAGTAATATCTATTACATATATATACACCATAACTTCCCATCAATGGACACTTCAGCTGTTTCCATGTCTTGGCTATTGTAAATAATGCTGCTATAAACATGGGAGTTCAGATATCTTTTCAAGTTAGTGTTTTGTTTCCTTTGGATATATTCCCAGCAGTAGAACGGCTGAATCATATGGTTCTTCTATTTTCAATGTTTTGAGGAACCTCCATACTGTTTTCATAGTGGCTGTACCAATTTGCAATTCCACCAACAATACAAGGAGTCCCTTTTCTCCACATCTATTCCAGCATTTGTTATCTTGTCTTTTTGTTGATGGCCATTCTAACAGGTGCAAGATGACATCTCACTGTGGTTTTAATTTGCATCTCCCTGGTGACTAGTGATGTTGAGCGCCTTTGTATATACCTGTTAGCCTTTCACATTTCTTTTGTGGGAAAATGTCTATTCAGTTCCTTTGCCCATTTTTAAATTGGATTATTTAGTATTTTGCTATTGAGTTGTGTGAGTTCTTTATGTATTTCAAATATCAATCCCATATCAGATATATGGTTCAAAAATATAATCTCCTGTTCTGTAGGTTGTCATTTCACTTTGTTGATGGTTTGTTTCTCTTGCTGTGAAGAAGCATTTCAATTTGATGTAGTCTCACTTGTTTATTTTTGATTTTGTTACTTATACTTTAAGTGTCATATCCAAAAATTCATTACCAAGACACATGTCAAGGAGCACTTTTCCTGTGTTTTCCTCTAAGAGTTTCATGGCCTCTTATATTACATTTAAGTATTTAGTCCACTTAAAATTAATTTTTGTGAGTTATGTATCATATGCATCCTGTTTCCTCTTTTACATGTGAATATCCATTTATCCCAGCACCATTTATTGAAGGGACAGTCCTTTCTCCATTCAGAATTCTTGGCTCCCTTGTCAAATACTAGTTCACCACATATTTCAGGGCTCTCAGTTCTGTTCCATTCATCTATTTGTCTATCTTTATGCCAGTACCATACTGTTTCAATTATCATAGCTTTGTAGGACACTTGAAATCAGGAAGTGTGATGCCTCCTGCTTTGTTCTTCTTCCTCAGGATTTCTTTGACTATTCAGGGTCTTTTGTGGTTCCATACAAATTTTAGGAGTGTTTTTTTTCTATTTCTGTAAAAATGACATTGGAATCTTAAGAAGGATTGCATTGAATCTATAGATGGGTTTTGTAGTACTGACATTTTAAAAACATTGATTCTTCCAATCTGTGAACATAGGATATATTTCCATTTATTCTTCTCTTCTTTTATTTCTTTTATTAATGTCTTATAGTTTTCAGAGTAGGGAGCTGTGAGGACTTTTTTTTTTTTTTGGTATTATTTATCTATAATTACATGATGCAAGGTCTTTTGAACCGTAGGTTTGGAACTCATGTAGTGCTGTTTCCACCATATTCTATTAATTTAAATAAATCTCAATGCCATCCCAGATTCAAAGGGATATCCTAGCTCTTGGTAAGAAGAGCTACACAGCACTGTGGTCATTTCTACAGTGTGCCATCTCTCAGCGGGAAGAAACTAGGACTCAGGGAGGAGAGAATGAGCAACTTTTACTTTTCATTTATGTCATTCTATTGTTTTCAATTCTTAAAATCATGTATGAATATATACACATTACTTCTATATTAAAAATAATGATAATAATGTTACAGTATGACTCTAAAGATTTATTACTTAAGTTACACACCAAGATAATAATTCACTGACACTTCAAAGAACCCATGATTCTGAGTCAAAACACATAATGCACAATATGTCTTCATACCTCCTCTAACTATAAGGCCAGGTAATAGCAGGTGTCATGAAATCCCCAGCATTGGGATCAGCATGTCATAAATACTTAATAAATGTTCAATCTGTATCTGATTGAGAATATAGGAGCAAAAATGATGTAAATCTGTTCTACTAATTCAGTGTTTATAATCAGTCTTTCTCATAGTAGCTTAGAATTTAAAGATAAAAGAGATCTTATTTAACTACTATAACATTGTAGCATGGATGAAATAGTAGCATGCCCAATGCTATAAATAATAGCAACTATAGTATCTAGGAATTATAATCTAGGGCAGAATTAAACTCTGGTCCTATAAATCACCCACCTAATTAATAAATCATGTATCTTTATAAATGCCAAGGATGGTCTTCAGCTATTCCAAGTGGGACCTTGGAGAAGAGCCCAAAGGAGCTATTTTTTAAAAACCTCCTTCCTTTAGCAGCTGTAACATAAATTAGTAAAGATGCAGAAAGTGACCTCTTAATTTTGTTTAATACACCCCACATTCAATTTGGTTTTGTGTTTACAATTGCTTCTGTTTCTCCAAATTAAAAATTGGTAAATAGAATCAATAAGATTACATTAGAGAAATTCTTGCAAATTCTTTCTTGGCTGATTTTTGGTCTGCAATATATTTCCTTAAGTCCTACTAATTAAACAATTGCAAGAGTAGGCTGGCTCTTTGTTTAATGACCATTAGAAGCCATCCTGACCCTTTCCAGGAAGGTCAAAGAGTAGCCTATCATTTCGATGCCTAATTTAATTGAACAAAAGAAATTGCTTTCAGCTTCTTTACTTAGCCCTTTCTAATTGGATCGAATGTCAACTTTCCATGCAATATTCCCCAACAAACACTCATGTTCTTAACACCACCAGATTAGAACAACCTGCATCTGTCTCCATGGTACCCTGGGTCTGCATAAACTTTGGATACATATTTATTTTCTGGATTTCATTTCCATGTTCATTAGAATGCAGGTTCCTGGAATTTCCATTCTGAGTATGATAATCTTCTTATAGTCAGCATGATGGAAGCAGCTGTAATGTTGTTTACTTTATGAAAGATGGTGTTCCTTGCTCAGATGATCATTGGATATAGGTCAAAGATTGTGTCCCCATTCCTTCTTAAAAGATTTTTCAGAATATCTTCATTTATTGAGGACTTTCAAACATAATTTTATTAGGTCACTGTGTTTTTTGGAAGGCATAATGGGTAACAAAATCTATTGGGAAATTGTACTTAACAATATGTATCTCATTCCTTTTTCTTTCACTGTTACTTCTATTCTCTCATCAAGTATACCTTTTTAAAAGAGTAGCTATTTTTTCTAATTAAAGAGCTATATATGTCAAGGGCAGAAAATCTGGAAAGTTGACAATCCGACTACCATTAACATTTTTATGGCTTTCTTTCTGTATATGCATAGTAGATTTTTATAAGATGTTATTACTTTGAGCAGGTAAATATGATATCAGTTTTTCTCTACAAACTATCCTTCCAACCTAATCAAGACTTTATTAGATAATAAATGAAGCATGTTATTTAATCCAACATCAAACATGTACTAAAGACCTACTATGTGCCACCTACTTTCCTCTGTCTGGGATGGGTGAGAAGGGCACAAAAATAAATAAGATACATCCTTTCTTTGACAACGTTTATAAACTATGAAAAGCAGTAAAATCCAGTTATAAGTGGACTGAAAATACTATTAACCAGTCACTGGACATCACACACCGTACCTTTTACTCCTTGTACCAGCGCTATGATGTGGACACAGCGACACTTCCCATTTCACAGGTGAGGGAACTACGGCTGAGAAATGCTACGTGTTGTGCCCCGAATCACACAGCGAATCAGGTGGAACTAGGATTTAAATCTAGAACTATATCTTCCCCAGTGCTCCGTCACGTCCCTCCTCCATAGGAGAACACTTGAGCTGTGACATGTCTTCCCTTCACAGTGCCTCACATGTAAAGGAACTCCGCCAACAGCTTCCGTGAGGTAGATGTGAGCATGAAAGACACATGGGATTATGCTGAAAGCTTCGCTTTCAAAAAACAAGGCTGTTAATTAAGTATTAGAGAGCACAATCTATACACTATAAAGGTGAAATGCCTTGGAAATGCCCATCAATTTAGGGGCCCTGGGAACCCTGTAATGGGTCCATAATTTGTGGGTCTATTTTCAGCCTGAACATCGAGTAATAATACATGGCACGACTCCCCGCTGTTTGCTGCAACCCCATCATCTCCACTCCGTACGGCCGACACGCGGATACGCAGTGGGTAAGACTTAGGCAAGGTCTCCTTATCACCAGCAGGCGCCTCTGACTCTCTTCCACTCGTCCAGGTCACAGAGCGTCTGTCTTTCAGGTCTCATAAAATTCAAATCCTACTTGCTTGCCATGATCGAATCCCTAACCCGTGCTGTCAACCGTATTCTGTGGGGTTTTGTTCCTTTGCTTACTGACATCTGGGATTATGGTCAGGGCAGCAGCATTCTCAGAGGAGAGCTGCCCCTTTCTTTGGTTCTAAACTTTCTTCCTGCCGAGTTTCCTGTCTTGGTACCTGCAGGGTTCACGCACACGAGTACGATATCACTCAGTCAGACTCCAGGCTTGTTCTTTAACCCTGCTATTACCCAAAAAGGGAGTTCCAGATTTCAGTTTCACCCACTCTCCCTGAGAGGTGTGGGATGTGGGGCTCTTGCCACAGAACACGAAGTTTAGAAAGCAGAACATTTAGAAGTTCACTAGTTAAAGTGAATTGTCTTTTGGTTTTAGCAAAACAAAAAGTCTTGGACCACTGGCTAAAATCTTACTTTTTACGCAGCTATTTTAGCATTACAGTGACAAAGTGCAATTGTGTTTGAAATACACACACATCGTTTAGAAATGAGGTAAAGCTTAGGGGGAGAGCCAAAAGGCAGAGGGAGCCGCTGGGAGCACGTGGGGCCTGCTCTGCGCCATCAAAGCCCTGTGGTGTTGTTTCATTTTAAACCAGGTATACTATGAACCCAGGGCAAAAAAATTAATTGGAGAATCTATGAAATTAAAAACACCTGGAGAGATTACTACCCATTTTCCTAACTTAATGCTTCTGAGCATCAAACATATACATCCATCAAATACTTATGCATGGAGTCCCTACTTTGTACCAACCAGCACAGTCATTAATCAACCCCAACCCTGTTCACCAAATTATAGGGCAAAGATGGTGGGATGTCATGTTACACAAGACTGAACCCATATTTCTCTCCCTTTCATTGGCTTTGAGAGGCAAGGGCAGTGCTGGGAAGACCCACATGGCAAGATGCTGTGGGCAGCCTCTGCGCCGCCCCGAGGAACTGAACCTCGCCAACAGGCACACGGACTTGGCTCCTTCCCAGTCTGACCTCAGCTCACACCTTGGCTGCAGCCTTCAGAGACCCTGAATTGGTTGAGCCCACCCATGCCCTCGTTCCTGACCTACAGGCACTATGAGATAATAAATGTGTGTTTGTTTAGACCACTAAGCTTGTGATAATATTGTTATTCAGCAATAGAGAACTAATACAGAACACGTTTTAATAATAATAATTGTTTTGTTGAACTTCAGATTTATAACCATGCCAGTAAAAAAATAAAACAAAAATAAATTAAAGGTAAATAACTAAAGGATAAAGAAAAACATGGATTAAAAATTTTTTAATACATTCATGAACTTTTTTAAAAAACAAGAAATAAAGGTCAGGAATTAATAAATTTATGGTGTCTGTTTCTAAGCCATAACTTCTGCCAATTTGTTAATGGCTTCACCAATAGGTCTTTTTTGCATATTCATGTTCAATAGAGTTCACCTAGATTTGTCAATTTTTCATTGCCCGTAGTTGATACTTATCTAGGAATATGTCTACACCCCAAGGGTTGGGATTGCCACCTGCAACCAGAGCTCTGACTCTGAACTCCCACACATTCACCCACAAACACGCACAGCCCTGTCCACCTGCACCAGACACCAGCTGGACAGCTTAGAGTTCTCTGAGTCAACTGTGTAGAGCACCATGTCCAAGCACTTCTAGGGAGAACACTGTGTTTGTTAAGGGACAAGTAATGAAAATGTGCTCATTAAAGTATACATATAGGTTTTTAAAACTCAGAAATGATTGTTGCAGTTATTCCAAACTTAGACCAACAAAGGCTGCTTTGTTTTTCTCAGAAGAGTGTTCCATCACTGATACTGCTTAGACTTCCTGGTGATGGTGAAAATAAACAGCAGACTGAGTGTTAGTTCTAGTATCGTCAGTCTGTGCCTGGGTAATGAGGACCCCTCTCCTCTACAGGGCTCAGTGAGGGGCCTTGGAGCAGAGAGCTGAGTTCAGGGACCGAATGAGCCAAGTCACTCTCCGGGGAGCAGGGGTTCCTTCCAGCAAGTGCAGAGGTTCCGAGACCAGAATGTGGTGCTGTGCTCAAGGGACGGCAAGAAGCCAGGTGGCTTGTACAGAAGGAGTGAGGGGGATGTGCTGGCTGGTGAGGTGAGAGAAGCAGCAGGTTGTGGGAAGCAGGGGGAAGGACACATGAATCTCTGAGGCATGTGAGATCTGTTTCTACCACATCTTCCATACAGGTGACGTGAGCTCTGGCCTGGCAAAACTACATTGGCTTTCCTACTGGAAAACCTCATCTGAGTTAGATATTTCCCAGTTAGTTGAACTGTTTTCCAGCATAAAAATTGGAACAATAAAACATATCTCAGAGGGTTATTGAGCTTATTAAATTAAATAAGGTAATGTTTGTGGATGTGCTTTGTAATCTGTAAAGCAGGGCAGTGGGGACACTCCTGTGGCTGCGGGGAACTGATGTCTATGTGCCCAGAAACCAGGGAAGTGCCATGTGCTGAGCTGGGGCTCTGGATCCTGCCATCTTCTCCCCTCACTGCTCTAACCACTGAATTCCAGGCCCTCCCTGCACCTTCCTTCAGGAGGCGGCTTCCCCCCAGCATGACAGAAGGCATGTCACCACCCATGGTGACAACACTTAACCAGGCTAAACAAGATGGAATAAGCTCCATTTGCATATCTGATGAGCAAAATTACAGGGTTCAGCACTAATAGAGGGGGGAAATGAAGCTCCAGATCATTATTTCCACATCTAAGGTTAGCAGCTGGAAAACACAGCACATCTGTAAGATGACAGTGTCACAGATACCCCAGTTCTGCATGACACCAGCACCCACACAAAAAAGGAATCACTCCAAAAAGGAGAAATGGAGACACTGTCCTCTGCATAGACATGCCAGATAGATGCATACGGTTTTTTGCCACATCTCAGTTTAGGCTACCATGACATCATTTGTTGAAACTACTGATAGAGGCCACTGGCAAGTATCTGCTAACCCAAAGGAAAACAAAAGCTGAGTTTCCATCCATTTTCTCTTTCATAGGTCAGAAGAAAGTGTTCTTTGCCTGAGGAAATACTCCTTTGTATAAATCAAGCAGGGAAGATGAGGGTGGAAGGAATAAGTGCAGGAATGAGAAGTTGTCCCAGGAGAAACTGAACATCCCCCTTACACGTCTAGGGGCAGTTTGTTTCCGCATCGTAGTGATTTACTAAGGGTCTAGACCTCCAAAAGACATGGGTTTGAACCCTTGTGTGCCATGGAGCAAGCTACTTAACATTTCTAGTTTCTATCTCCTCATTCAGTAAGGGGAGACAACAGGAGATCCTAACTGGTAGGTCTGTGCTGAGGACTGAGAACATGTATGTAAAGCACAGCAAAGTGTTGGGCATATGGCAGGTGTTCAATAAAACGTTATACACGTGCATTATTGCGGGAAATTACTGAGAAAGATGTTTTCAGAAGGAAAAAGCAAGAATGAGGGAAAATAGTCAACGTTGGAAACATTCTTAGATTTCTAGGATTTATCTAACATACCTCTGCTGTAATGCTTAGTGTATGCGATCTGGTTTTTTAAATGAGCTTATTCAATATAGAGCATTTCAGAACACACTTTTAATTTTCTTAATATATTAAGATGCAGGTTGATATGAATTACTATTTAAGAAAAACATATCATAGAATTTAAATGGTAAAATAAAAAAATTTAAATGTTAGTGTTAATATTTTTAAAGCCACCACTCCTTTTATATAACCAACAGAAATAACTACCTTCATTGCAGTAATATATGGAACCATGAGTAAATGAAGAGTGTATACCGTATAAGCAAAATTTCCAGATTCCTGAAACCAAAGCCTTCAACATCAAAACTTTAAAGATATATTTTTTAATGTATTTCATGTTTCTGTATCTTGGTACTATACAGTATGTTAGTTATATTGTATTTATCTTATTGTGGGTATATATATATATATATATATACACACACACACCTGCTTATTATAATATTTTAGATGGCTTTTGGACAATTTTCCTTATTCTTAGTACTTGCTCATTGATTTGGGTTCATCAGTCTGAGCATCAATTACTGCACAAAGACCATGGTCAAATTGCAATCTGTCTACAAGAAACTCCCTTCAGTATAATGGTATAAGTACCCTAGCAAAAGGGATTTGGGGTGGCTATATTAATATCAGGCAAAGCAAGTTTCAGAGCAAAACATTTGCCAATAATAAACAGGGGCAGTACATATTTATAAATGGGTCAAATCATCAAGAAGATAGAATGATATTAAATATGTATGCACCTAACAACAGGGCTTCAAAATACATGAAGATAAAAGTAGAGCTGAAAGGAGAAATATATCATACATAGTTATAGTCAGAGAGTTAAACAATTCTTTTAGTAAACCATTCAATTATTATTATAGAGAAATTAGCAAGGATATAGAAGACTTAAACAACAGTATCAACCAACTGCATCTAATTGACATTTACAGAAACTCTACCCAATAAAAATATTAACATTAGCAAACTGAATCCAGCAACACATAAAAATAATACACCATGACCAAGTTCAGTTAGCCCCTGGAAAGACGGTTCAATATTCAAAAATCAATCAATGTATATGAAAGATTCACAAGACAGCCCATATTCTGACTGGTAAAATAAACCTTAACAAATTTAAAAGAATTGAAGTCATGAAAAGTATGTTCTCTATGATGTAATGAAACTAGAAATGAATCACAGAAAATAGCAGGAAAAATCTCCAAATAATTGGAAATTAAACAACACACTTCTACATAAACCCAAAGCAACCTAAGATAAGAAAATAATGAAGGTAACCGCAGAAATGAATCAAATGGAAACCAGAAAAACAAGAGAAAATTGATGAAGCAAAGAGCTAACTCTTTGGAAAGATCAATAAAAGTAACAAAGGTCTTTCAATATTGGCCAAAGGAGAGAGGGCAGGGGGACACAAATTACCAACTGTAGGATTGAAAGGATATCACTATAGTCCCCATAAACATTAAGAGGTTAATTAGAATACTGGGAACACTTTATGTACAGACATTTCATGATTTATGAAAATGGACTGATTCCTTGAAGACTACAAGCTCCCAAAACTCACTCAAGATGAAATATAGTATGTTATCTTATAACTGAAAGAAATGAAAGTCATAGTTTGAAAACTTCTGAAAAAGAAGCAACTAGGCCTAGAGGGTTTCACTGGAGAATCTTTTGAGACATTTAAAGAACCATTCTACATGATTTCCATAACACTATTCTACTAATCTCTCCAAGCAAGTAATAAAGGAGGAAACATTCCTTAACTCATTTTATGAGGCCACCATTACCCTAATCCCATAATCAGACTGATTGTACAACAAAGGAAATCTACAGACCAG
This sequence comes from Manis javanica, assembly GCF_040802235.1. NCBI lineage: Eukaryota > Metazoa > Chordata > Mammalia > Pholidota > Manidae > Manis > Manis javanica. The sequence goes on from NC_133165.1 coordinate 23,500,904, forward strand.
TATCCCTTATGAACATAGATGCAAAAATACTCAAAAAGCATTAGCAAATGAAATCCAGCAATAAAAAGTGGAAAGAGTAATACATCAAGACCAAGTAGGGTTTATCTCAGAAATGCAAAGCTGGTTCAATATTCAAAACCAATCTATATAATTCACCATAACATTGTAAAGAAGAAATACCACAAGGTCATATCAATTGACATAGAGAAAGCTTTTGACAAAATTCAACATCTATTCATGATAAAAATTCCATGAAGACTTGGAATAAAATGAAACTTCCTCAACCTGATAAAGGGCATTTATGAAAACCCTAAGCTAACATCATTATGGGGAAAGATAAAATGTTTTCCTAAGGTCATGAAAGACAAGTATAATTTTTAGGGGTGCATACTCAGCAGATAAGAAAAATTGTCCAAAATGATCAACTAAAATATTATAATACGCACATGTGTATATACATTGTAATGAATCTAGATTTAAATCTAAAGCAAAGCAAGGAATTATCATAATTCAAGCCAGGACACTGATTACCTCTGGGAAGGGAGGAAGAGGCACACAGGAGTCTTCTGGGTGCTGGAAATCAATAGTTCATTTCCTTACCTAACGGTGGTTTCATGGGTGTTTACATTACAGCAATTTGTCAGGTTGTATATTTGTTCTATGCACTTTCCTGTTACTGCATTATATTTCACAATAAAATGTTACAGAAAAAAATGAACATTTAAAAATTTCTAAATGTTAGTTTCTTTAGAAAGAATATTTTAGCAGTTTATGCCTAACTTCCTATGTCTTTAATATTAGTACTAACACTAAGTGGTTTAAATAAAGAATTACACTTCAGAGTTTTTAGTGTAATCAAGCTAAAATCATGGTTTTAGCTACTCAGCCTGGAATCTCCCTAACTCCTGAGTTGTGGTTTTCTCACCTGCAGTGCGGGGTGCGCTCATAAGCCTCTTCCGGCTGTGCGTGGGCCCCCTGTGAGCCCCCTCCCTCTGGCACCGCGACGAGCACTGGGCAATCAGCCAGCAGCCACTTCAGTCTCCTCTCTGCTGTAATCCAAACACTCCTGATTGAAAAACAGTTGTCAAAAACTGGCCTTCATTACCTAAAATCTTTTTATATAAGTTCCTTAGATTATTTGTAGCAAAGCCATTTAATACCATTAAGATAATTCCATGTGCATTAAAAAAAAACATTTTAAATTCCAGTGATTGCTCAAAATGTCTTTCCTAATTTTTTAGATTTCACTTGCTTAAAATAGTGATTAGAATAAAAATTTGGATCAAGGGGCTAATAGAAATTTTGAAAAAATAGAATGGATAGAAATTAAGAGTGGATAGCAGTCCCATAACTATATCCAAATTTATATCAGTATTATGGAGAAAATATGTAGGCAGCCTTCAGAAAAGGTGCATATAATAACCTCAGCTCTTTTTTTTCCCAGAGGTGGAAAAAATGACTAAAAGCTTAAATTTTTATTGTGAGCATTACTCCAAAATCAAAAAGTTCTTACATTAAGATAGATCTGGTGGTTTTCTGAAATATAAGATAAGTAGCCTCCTTTTGTATTTTTGTTATACATAAAAAGTTTTAAACTTGTACCCAGTAAAATGAAGAATTCCTCTTTGTGATTCCTTTGTATCTTTTCTATGCATAGGAAGTTCCCCACGATTTCTCATTCATCTAATTAATCTAATTTCATTTACTTACTACATATTGAGCATGTAATATATGAAACACCGATCTAGGTATCTATTATGAAACAAAACACAATATTTCTTGCCCTCATAAGCTTACCTGTAGAGGAAGGAGAAAAAAACAAAATGAGTATATTCCACATTCTATTAGAAGGTAAAAAGATCATGGGAATAAACCAGAGCAGGGCTACACACTGAGCAGCCTTAGGACGGGGGCTGGAGGTGAGGACACGCTGCAACTATAAACTTGCTGTAGATGGGGGGCAGAACTCCCTGGAGGAGACACTGAGGAAGGCGCCTAAAGGAGGTGAAGGAGTCAGACCCACAGGTATTTGGAAGAGCCTCCTGGGTGAAGGAAGCAGCATACCTAGGTGCCCGGAGAGTTGGACGGCTGCAGCAGAACAGTGGGAGGGATCAGAGATGAGGAGGGGAGCTTAGGGGGTCCTAAGTGACATTACTAAGACAGAAGCCATTGGAAGGCGTGTGGTAAAACCTGGGTTTTGACAGGCTCACTCTGCTTGCCCTGCTGACAGGCGCTAGAGAGGCGAAGGCGGAAGCAGAGCAGCAGCGGGTCAAGAGGCCATCGCAGTAGTTCTGGCGACACCGGTGACCTACTGATGGCCTCCTGGTCCCTCTCGGTCTCCAGGCCACTGAGAGAGGAGGGCCAGGAGCCTCCGCCCATACATGGTACATCCCTTGCCCATCCACATGCGATCCCCCTCGCAGCGCCAGACCTCACCGTCCGGGGAGGAGGGCGCCCCAGAGACCACCTCTCGGCCGCGAAGGACCCGCGGTCAGGCCCCCTGGGGGAGGCGGAGGCCTCCCTACACCTGGTGGCCTTTTGCTCTCTATGTGGTCAGGGAGGCTGAACAGAGCCCGGCTCAGCGCACGGTCTCCAGACTCTGCTGTGCGCTAACGGCGCGCTCTGCAGCGCTGCAGGGCGGTGAGCTCGCAGCGGGAACAGCCCCTCACCAATTAGCAGCCAAACGGAATACTCTGGAAGCCGCCAATCTCTAATTGGCAGCCCGATCACGCTGAGGAAATTGCCCTTAATGTGTCATCCAAATGTTATGTAGACCCAAATGTTTAATTTAAATGTAAAACCAAGATAATGGAGCGTATCCTTGGTGAAATGTGCCTCCCTCCCAATCACGCTGCGCTTTCCCCGACACTCAGACTCAGCCCTGCTTAGAAGTTTCCCCACGTCCGCATACTAGCTCCCAAGACTCCCATCGGAGCCATACAATCACCTTTGAACTGTTTCTTCAGTGCGTCTCAGATATAAAGTCAGTCAATCAATAGCCGGGAACCTGCTTGGCCACAGTCTCTAGGCTGGCTTTGTGGGGAAGCCAGCAGCACGTGGCCGTGCGTCCTGCCTCGAGTCTGAGAGTTTAGAAGGACAAGGAATCGCACATGTCACCCAGGGGGAGGGAGAGCTGACACACCACACGGATGCGCAGGGAAAGGAAACGAGGAGTCTGCCCCTCCACCGGCCCGTGCTTGGTTCATTCCAAGACTGAGAAGACCTGCCCTCTGACCGAGTCCGCGAACATGCGTTTTTCTTGGAAGTAAGGCCTTTTTCTGGAAATACCAGCAGAGAAATCCAACAGTGAGCGACGCTGCTGGTCAGGGTGCATTTCCACCAGGGGCCAGGTTCCTCCGCCGGCCCTTTCCTCTGGCTTCTCTGGGCACCAGCATTGCCTGTGATGGAGGCTTGGGTGCAGAAGTGCACCGGCCTGGGATCCTAATGAAGCCCCGAGCTCGCAGAGCGCCTCGCAGCTGTGAGCGTGCAGAGCAGTGAGACAGGAACTTGTGCTCCTGGAAGAGCCACACTGAGCACTGAGCAGGGGCTCCCTCCTCCATTACGGCCGGGTTAGTGGGTGAGAAAATTAAGCTCGAGGGCAGAGAGAGGAATCTTTTACTTACTAAATTTCTCACTGAAATTTGCATATTAGACGACCTTTTTAAGGGAATCGAGTTTTTTTCTACAACTAGGTGGTTAGGGTGGGAGGGGTGCGTCTGGGACGAGCTGCTGCCCGTGCTGACGGGAGATCCAGAAGCGCTGTCTCAGCCGTCAGGCAGACTGGGGAGTCCTCTGACTGCTCCCGTCTTCCCTCAGCCCGGTCCCCCCAGCGTGCACCGAGCGCACGACCGCTCCGACGCTCCCCTTCGAAACCATCCGGGCTCCCTGGTTTCCAATCGGCGGACGGGGGCCTTGCCCACGGCCTCAGCCCACGCTCAGGCCTGCAAACCGCGGCCTCGTCCGCTCCAGCTTCGGCCTCCCCCCGCGTCAGGGCCCACCAGGGGTGCTTGGGGCACTGCGGCACCGGTGTTAGGAAGGCCCTCAGGACCCAGACTGACTTTGACGGTGTCAGGACGCTTTCCGGGGGGCGGTGCTCCGCCCCGGCGCCGGCAGGAAGCTGTGTCTGAGCGTCAGGCCAGCAGCTGTAGGTGTGAGGACGGGCTGACTGGAGGCAACGCGAGCCGCGGGAAAGCGGCAGGCCAGGAGACAGACGGTGTCCCGGCTGGGCCGCGGCTCACTTCTCTGCCTGCGGCCCTGGGGTGGCCTGTCTGCGCTGAGGCGCAGGAAACTTGCTTCCCCCACTGCAGAGCCCCAGGGCCCAGTGCGCGCGCCAGGCGGGCTCGCAGCCGCGGCCTCCAGCAGCGCCGGGCCTGCGCCCAGACGTCGGGGCCGGCCCCTCCCCTGCCTGGCCTGGAGGGTCCCCTTGCACTCTTCTGACCACGTGGACATGCCCGTCCTCAGCGCTGGGACACGGGGAGGCCAAAGAGGCAGGAAGCACACAGAAGGCCCTCTCGGAGCCAGCCAGAGCCGGCGTGGGACCCCACAGGGAGTGCTCCCCGAAACTTCAGCCCGATTCCCCTAGATGGCCTTGCCTCTGTCCTGCTCAGCAGACCCTTTGCTCTCCCTTTTCCTCCACCCCACTGCCCAGCCTATCTGATTCAGACATCACCGGGGCAGTGATGGGCTGCGGGTCTTGCCATCAAATGCGGCTCTTTGGCATACTGAGTATCTGAAAAGCGGGGGGTTGAGATAATGGCAGAAGCAGGAAGGTCGCTCGGAAGTCCTCCCCACCTTGCCCTTCTTCCCTGGAACAGGTCATAAAATCCTCATGGCAGAGGAGGCCTCACTACTCCTGCCCTGGGAAGGACAGAACACGCTTTTCTCCAAGACCAGGATGCCAAGCAGAGTCTAACCAGCAGGCCGGGCTAGGTCTTCCCCCAGGCGCCACAACTGTCCGCTCATTACCACGCCCACCTGTCCCGTGGGTCCTCGTATCCTGGTGGAGGCTCTGTGTCACTAGGACTTACACTGACTGAGTCTGTAGGCTTTTCTCCTGTGCCTGCTTTTGTCAGTTTGATGACCCAGGGACCCTTAAGGCATTGAGGGCAATTTCTTCCTCCTCTGCACCATATGCAGCTTTCAGCCCCCGTGGGGTTAGTGGTGTCAGGGCCATCGCCAGCAGGGCCCCCCTAGTTGTTTGCGGGGCTGCTTCACGTAGGTTCTCCAGTTGCACCGTGGATCTTAGCCTGACTATTCAATTCTTGGCTATTGTAAATAGTGCTGCAATAAACATAGGTGTGCATCTGTCTTTCTCATACTTGATTGCTGCGTTCTTAGGGTAAATTCCTAGGAGTGGAATTCCTCGATGAAATGGTAGGTCTGTTTTGAGCATTTTGATGAACCTCCATACTGCTTTCCACAATGGTTGAACTAATTTACATTCCTACCAGCCGCATAGGAGGTTTCCCCTTTCTCCACAGCCTCGCCAACATTTGTTGTTGTTTGTCTTTTGGATGGCAGCTATCCTTACTGGTGTGAGGTGATACCTCATTGTAGTTTTAATTTGCATTTCTCTGATAATTAGCGATGTGGAGCATCTTTTCATGTGTCTGTTGGCCATCAGTATTTCTTTTTTAGATAACTGTCTGTTCAGTTCCTCTGCCTATTTTTTAATTGGGTTATTTGTTTTTTGTTTGTTGAGGCGTGTGAGCTCTTTATATATTCTGGACGTCAAGCCTTTATCGGATCTGTCATTTTCAAATATATTCTCCCATACTGTAGGGTTCCTTTTTGTTCTATTGATGGTGTCTTTCGCTGTACAGAAGCTTTTCAGCTTAATGTAGTCCCACTTGCTCATTTTTGCTGTTGTTTTCCTTGCCCGGGGAGATATGTTCAAGAAGAGGTCACTCATGTTTATGTCTAAGAGGTTTTTACCTATGTTTTTTTCCAAGAGTTTAATGGTTTCATGACTTACATTCAGGTCTTTGATCCATTTTGAGTTTACCTTTGTATATGGGGATAGACAATGGTCCAGTTTCATTCAACTACATGTAGCTGTCCAGTTTTGCCAGCACCATCTGTTGAAGAGACTGTCATTTTGCCATTGTATGTCCATGGCTCCTTTATCAAATATTAATTGACCATATATGTTTGGGTTAATTTCTGGGGTCTCTAAGCTGTTCCACTGGTCTGTGGCTCTGTTCTTGTGCCAGTACCAAATTGTCTTGATTACTATGGCTTTGTAGTAGAGCTTGAAGTTGGGGAGTGAGATCCCCCCTACTTTATTCTTCTTTTTCAGAATTGCTTTGGCTATTCGGGGTCTTTGGTGTTTCCATGTGAATTTTTGAATTATTTGTTCCAATTCATTGAAGAATGTTGCTGGTAATTTGAGAGGGATTGCATCAAATCTGTATATTGCTTTGGGCAGGATGGCCATTTTGACGATGTTAATTCTTCCTAGCCATGAGCATGGGATCAGTTTCCATTTATTAGTGTCCCCTTTAATTTCTCTTAAGAATGACGTGTAGTTTTCAGAGTATAAGTCTTTCACTTCTTTGGTTAGGTTTATTCCTAGGTATTTTATTCTTTTTGATGCAATGGCGAATGGAATTGTTTTCCCGATTTCTCTTTCTATTGATTCATTGTTAGTGTATAGGAAAGCTACATATTTCTGTGTGTTAATATTGTATTCTGCAACTTTGCTGTATTCCGATATCAGTTCTAGTAGTTTTGGAGTGGAGTCTTTAGGGTTTTTTATGTACAGTGTCGTATCATCTGCAAATAGTGACAGTTTAACTTCTTCTTTACAAATCTGGATTCTTGTATTTCTTTGTTTTGTCTGATTGCCGTGGCTAGGACCTCCAGTACTATGTTAAATAACAGTGGGGAGAGTGGGCATCCCTGTCTGGTTCCCGGTCTCAGAGATAATGCTTTCAGCTTCTTCCTGTTCAGTATAATGCTGGCTCTGGTTTTGTCATATATGGTCTTTATTATGTTGAGGTACTTGCCCTCTATTCCCATTTTGCTGAGAGTTTTTATCATGAATGGATGTTGAGTTTTGTCAAATGCTTTTTCAGCATCTATGGAGATGATCATGTGGTTTTTGTCTTTCTTTTTTTTGATGTGGTGGATGATGTTGATGGATTTTCGAATGTTGTACCATCCTTGCATCCCTGAGATGAACCCCACTTGGTTATGGTGTATGATCGTTTTGATATACTGTTGAATTCTGTTTGCTAATATTTTATTGAGTATTTTTGCATCTACATTCATCAGGGATTTTGGTCTGTAATTTTCTTTTTTGGTGGTGTCTTTGCCTGGTTTTGGTATTAGAGTGATGTTGGCTTCATAGAATGAGATTGGGAGTATTCCCTCTTCTTCTATTTTTTGGAACACTTTAAGGAGAATGGGTGTTATGTCTTCTCTGTGTGTCTGATAAAATTCCGAGTTAAATCCGTCTGGCCCCGGGGTGTTGTTCTTGGGTAGTTTTTTGATTACCGTTTCAATTTCTTTGCTCATAATTGGTTTGTTTCACTTTTGTGTTTCTTCCGTGGTCAGTTTTGGGAAGTTGTATTTTTCTAGGAAGTTGTCCATTTCTTCTAGGTTTTCCAGCTTGTTGGCATATAGGTTTTCATAGTAGTCTTTAATAATTCTTTGTATTTCTGTGGAGTCTGTCGTGATTTTTCCATTCTCATTTCTGATTATGTTCATTTGTCTTGATTCTCTTTTTCTCTTAATAAGTTGCGCTAGAGACTTATCTATTTTGTTTATTTTCTCTGAAGAACCAGCTCTTGGTTTCGTTGATTTTTGCTATTCTTTTATTCTTCTCAATTTTGTTTATTTCTTCTATGACCTTTATTATGTCCCTCCTTCTGCTGACGTTAGGCGTCATTTGTTCTTCTTTTCCAGTTTTGATAATTGTGATGTTAGACTATTCATTTGGGATTGTTCTTCCTTCTTCAAGTGTGCCTGGATTGCTATATACTTTCCTCTTGAGACTGCTTTCGTTGCATGCCACAGAAGTTGGGGCTTAGTGTTGTTGTTGTCATTTGTTTCTATATATTCCTTGATCTCTATTTTGATTTGTTCATTGATCCATTGATTATTAAGTAGCATGTTGTTAAGCCTCCATGTGTTAGTGAGCCTTTTTGTTTTTGTAGAATTTATTTCTACTTTTATAGCTTTGTGGTCTGAAAAATTGGTTGGTAGAATTTCAATATTTTGGAGTTTACTGAGGCTCTTTTTGTGAGCTAGTATGTGGTCTATTCTGGAGAATGTTCCATGTGCACTTGAGAAGAATGTATATCCTGTAGCTTTTGGATGTAGAGTTCTACACATGTCCATCTGTTCTAGTGTGTTGTTCAGTGCCTGTGTGTCCTTACTTATTTTCTGCCCGGTGGATCTATCCTTTGGGGTGAGTGGTGTGTTGAAGTCTCCTACAATGAATGCATTGCAGTCTATTTCCCTCTTTAGTTCTGTTAGTATTTGCTTCACATATGCTGGTGCTCCTGTATTGGGTGCATATATATTTAGAATGGTCATATCCTCTTGTTGGACTGAGCCCTTTATCATTATGTAGTATCCTTCTTTATCTCTTGTTACTTTCTTTGTTTTGAAGTCTATTTTGTCTGATATTAGTACTGCAACCCCTGCTTTCTTCTCACTGTTGTTTGCCTGAAATATGTTTTTCCATCCCTTGACTTTTAGTCTGTGCTTGTCTTTGGGTTTGAGGTGAGTTTCTTGTAAGCAGCATATAGATGGGTCTTGCTTTTTTATCCATTCTATTACTCTGTGTCATTTGATTGATGCATTAAGTCCATTAACATTTAGGGTGACTATTGAGAGATATGTACTTATTGCCATTGCAGGCTTTAGATTCGTGGTTACCAAAGGTTCAAGGTTAGCTTCTTTAGTATCTTACTGCCTAACTTAGCTCGCTTATTGAGCTGTTATATACACTGTCTGGAGATTCTTTTCTTCTCTCCCTTCTTATTCCTCCTCCTCCATTCTTCATATGTTGTGTGCTTTGTTCTGTGCTCTTTTTAGGGGTGCTCCCATCTAGAGCAGTCCCTGTAAGATGCCCTGTCGAGGTGATTTGTGGGAAGCAAATTCCCTCAGCTTTTGCTTGTCTGGGAATTGTTTAATCCCGCCATCATATTTAAATGATAGTCATGCTGTATACAGTGTCCTTGGTTCAAGGCCCTTCTGTTTCATTGCATTAAGTATATAATGCCATTCTCTTCTGGCCTGTAGGGTTTCTGTCGAGAAGTCTGATGTTAGCCTGATGGGTTTTCCTTTATAGGTGACCTTTTTCTCTCTAGCTGCCATTAAAACTCTTTCCTTGTCCTTGATCCTTGCCATTTTAATTACTATGTGTCTTGGTGTTGTCCTCCTTGGATCCTTTCTGTTGGGGCTTCTGTGTAATTCCATGGTCTGTTCGATTATTTCCTCCCCCAGTTTGGGGAAGTTTTCAGCAATTATTTCTTCAAAGAGACTTTTTATCCCTTTTCCTCTTTCTTCTTCTTCTGGTATCCCTATAATATGAATATTATTCCTTTTGGCTTGGTCACATAGTTCTCTTACTGTTGTTTCATTCCTGGAGATCCTTTTATCTCTCTCTATGTCAGCTTCTATACGTTCCTGTTCTCTGGCTTCTATTCCTTCAATGGCCTCTTGCATCTTATCCATTCTGCTTATAAATCCTTCCAGGGATTGTTTCACTTCTGTGATCTCCTTCCTGACATCTGTGATCTCCTTCTGGACTTCATCCCACTGCTCTTGCATTTTTCTCTGCATCTCATCCCACTGCTCTTGCATTTTTCTCTGCATCTCATCCCATTGCTCTTGCATTTTCCTCTGCATCTCTGTCAGCATGTTCATGATTTTTATTTTGAATTCTTTTTCAGGAGGACTGGTTAGGTCTGTCTCCTTCTCAGGTGTTGTCTCTGTGATCTTTGTCTGCCTGTAGTTTTGCCTTTTCATGGTGATAGAGATAGTTTGCAGAGCTGGTACAAGTGACTGCTGGAAGAGCTTCCCTTCTGGTTGGTTTGTGGCCTTCCTATCCTGGGAGAATAGCGACCTCTAGTGGCTTGTGCTGGGCAGCTGTGTGCAGACAGGTCTTCTGCTTCCTGCCCGGTTGCTATGGGGTTTATCTCCGCTGTTGCTGTGGGCTTTGCCTGGCTGGGGCTGCTCCTCCAAAATGGTGGAGCCCCGTTGGAGGGGGAGTGGCCAGGAGGCTATTTATCTCCGTATGGGACCTCTGTGCTCCCTGCTTCCCAGGGGGCTAGAGTGCCCAGAGATCCCCAGATTCCCTGCCTCTGGTCTAAGTGACCTGTCCTGCCCCTTTAAGACTTCCAAAAAGCACTCCCCAAACCAAAACAACAACAGCAACAATGAGAGAGGGAACAGAAAAAAAAAAAAAAAAAAAAAGGAAAAAACACGTGATTTTTTTTTGTCCTCAGGCGCCGGTCCCAGGCACGCACTCACTGGTCTTCCTGCCCTGCCTCCCTAGCACCAGGGTCCCTGTCCCTTCAAGGCTTCCAAAATGCACCCACCCACTGGTCCCGCAGGGAAAAATGTGCGATATTCTTTGTCCTCAGGCGCTGGTCCCAGGCACCCGCTCACCAATCACGCCACCCTGCCTCCCTAGCACGGGGGTCCCTGTCCCTTTAAGGCTTCCAAAAAGCACTCACAAAAAAACAGAAAAAAAAAGGGGAAAAACGCCCGATTTCCTCCGTCCTCAGGTGCCGGTCTCAGGCACCCGACCTCCGGTCCCACAGGGAAAAATGCGCGATATTCTTTGTCCTCAGGCGCTGGTCCCAGGCACCCGCTCACCAGTCCTGTCGCTCTGCCTCCCTAGCACCAGGGTCCCTGTCCCTTTAAGGCTTCCAAGAAGCACTAGCAAAAAAAAAAAAAAAAAAAAAAAAACTGCACCGGTTTCTTCCCACCCGCCGGGAGCTGGGGGAGAGGCGCACGGGTCCCGCCAGGCCGGGCATGTATCTTACCCCCTTCGCAAGGCGCTGGGTTCTTGCAGGTGTGGATGTGATCTGGATGTTGTCCTGTGTCCTGTGATCTCTATTTAAGGAAGATTTTTCTTTGTTATATTTTCATAGCTCTATGTGTTTTTGGGAGGAGATTTCCACTGCTCTACTCATGCCGCCATCCTGGCTCCGCCCTGAGGAAAGTTTTGGTGTGTGATAGGAATGTGAATCCCTCTTTATCTATGTACAAAAATGTTAATAAAACTCTTCCTTGTTAAAGGCTGTGCTGGCTGGCTGCCTGCTTGTTCAGACACCCTTGAAGCCTGTGGTCTCTCTCTGCCTGGGCTGCAAGCTCTGATTCCCAGGCTCCCTTGACCATGAGCTCAGGGCCAGGTTTGCCCATGAGAGGTGCTGGTGGAGACTGGAGTTTGGGAGGTAAGGAGAAGACTGGGTAATTCTCTCCCTTTTCCTCTGCTTCTGGAAGCATAAGTGTAACCCTCCCACTCCCCCGACGGCCCCAGCCCTTGCCCACGTAGGCCCTCCTGATGCTGGGCCCGCCGAGTGTCCCCAGCTCAGGTGGCACTGCCTCCTCACTGTCCCTCCAGCCCTAAGGGACTGCTAAACTTTGGGGTACCTCATCTACCAGGCTATCCTTTCAGTGCCTCTAGCACCTTTGCAAACAATGCCCTGTTTTATACCCTCTGCTTCATAACCCTGGTGTGGGTTTTGTCTTCCTCTGTTGACAGAGAGGAGAGACACCATTTATCCTCTCCTGGTTTCTATGAGGATTTCCTGAAGCACAGGTGTCTGTCTTTCCCCCTCTATTTATTCCGCCCTCGGGGCTCTGGAATGAGAAATCTGACCATGATTTTGGAAGAATTGCTAGGTATGTGGGCTCAGCCCTGCTTCTTCCTTTCTGGGGTGAACCTTCCAAGAGAGCACGATGCCTCTCTGTTGTGCGTCTGACCCAGACCTGCCCCATCCAGAATGCCTGCCTCAAGGCCAGCCTGTCCGATGTCAGCCCCCCTGACTGCCACACCTAAATCCCACTCATACAGCCCGATCCTGGCAGTAACAAAGGCCCCTTTGCTCTGCCTTTGTTTTATCTCCTCAGCCTGTTCAGAGCCACGGTGGGGCCGAGGAGTGCTATTTTTTGAGGCTCATTGAAGAGAGCTTTACATCACTCATTTTGGAACTGGGTTTATGGGATTTTTTTTGTTTGTCTTTGTTTTTTAGATGCTACAATTAGTAGAAAATGGCCTAAAGACAGGGGCATTTGGGCTTTCCTCATTACACAGTGATTCCCTCCTCATCAATTTCTGGTACCCTCCAATGGGGCTCATGCAAACCCCTGAGTCAGCCCTTCTTATGACTCACTTCCAAAATCCACGGCCTCTCTCGAAACAGGCCTCTAGTGATGTAACTGAGGTAGACTATTACCCCTGATGCCAAGACGATGGGGCCAAGCTGAGTGCGCGCCCACGAGGTGGGAATCCCGCCACAGTTCTTGTTGTTGAAAGTACAGTCCTGCTCTGCATGGTTATCAGTAAAGCCAGCTTCTCGTTGCTCCTGGAATCACCAGCACACTGAATCTTGAAGACCTTGCTCCCTCATGGAGCATTCTTCTGGTGGTACCCATCATTCCCCCTGCAATCTGGCTGCCTTGGACCACTGGCATGCTTTGAACCCATACACACCCACGTGCACACATGCATATCTAATCCCTTTGCATGTTTGTGGTCCATGTCTTTTTCCCAGGAGGCTCCTCAGCTGCCATGTAAATTAAGGGTTCAAATATATGTCCCAGCCGAGGGTTATCCTCAAACATCACTCTTTGGAAACACCTAAGTGACCTTCTGTCACTGTCTATTGTGAAAGCAGAGCCTGAAGTGAAGTGCACTGCCTTCTAGACTCCACCACGGCTGTTGCTCTGTTCTCCATTCTCTTTATCAGTTCACATGAAGGGAGTGCAGAAAATCTGAGCTCTGGCAGTGAAGTCAACAAGGACACCCTATAAAAGAGGTCTTTCTTTGGTGTCTGTGAAGCCCTTGATAGGGTGAGGAACCGGGACTAGAGGTGACTAAACTGAGAACAGATTGGAACTGTGCTGCAAAGGGTGCACTTTGCCCCCCCAGCATGATGGAATTGTGACAACATGAGGCTGTTGGTGATGATTCTGCACAGAAGCCCTGCGGGCTGACTGCGGCTCCCACATCTGTACCCAGATTCCAGGGACAGAGAATGATTTGGAGCATGGACGCTCACATCCTGACTGTGTCCAATACCAGGGCAGGTGAGTAGCTGCTGATAAATAAATGAGCAGTGTTTCAAAGCATGTCCAGACAAACCATGAATCTCTGGCAGAGAAGACAACTGAGCCTGGTGCAGCAACGTAAGACCATTTGTATAAAATGCTCACTTAGCTTCCTCCCTCCAATTCTGAAATCCTAGTTTTTCTTCCTTTCTCTTTCATCTCTTTGCCGTCTTATCTTACCTCATTTCTCCCTTTAGACTCTTATCTATAGGCAATAAAATCCTCATTCTGTGAGCTGAATAGGGAAGAGGGAAATCCCTTCTGGTTAGTAGACAGGCAGTGCATCAGCTCCCTCTGCCATCCAGCAGGGTGTGGCCAGCCAGGGACTCAAATGCCTCCCTCCCCCTCCGTGAGGGTAGGAGGAGCAGCCCTACAGATCTCCTAGCGAGTGGGAGTGGAAGATAAGAGGACAGCAGCTGAAAATGCTTTCTTGGAAGTTAAAAGCCCTATACTTTATGTGCTGGTCATTGTTGCCTATGTCACCAAAAAGGGCCAAGTGTGCGAACTGAGCGCAGTGCGAGCCAGGGAGAGCACCATCCCTCTTCTGAGGTCTGGGGCCCCCAGGGATCCTCTATGCAAGTGTCGGTCACCAGAGGCTCCCACTTTGAAGGAGAGCCCAGAAACCACACATGAGAGAACTGGAGATGGGAAAGGGTGTGGTTCTGACCGTGGTTGGGAAGGGAACACCTTTCTTCCACTGTAAGGGGGATATTTGGAAGCTGGGAAGAGAAGCCCAAAGCCTTTTCCTCTGTTAAAATGGTATATGAGCCGCTGAATCTAATTGCCTCCTTGAGCTCATTTCTTTTCTGTGTGCTCATAAATAACAAAACATAGACAATAAAATGTGGGCTTTTTCTCCTGCTAACCTGTCTTGGGTCAGCTTAATTCATGGCACCAGGCACTGAACAGAGGAGGGCAGAGGACCAGGTTTTCCTCCCCAGTGTGATGAATGAAATGTTGAAAGCATGAAATTCATCTTCAGAATTTCAGATTAAGTTTATGTGAATGAAGCTGCCATTTACAACCACATCAACTCGTGAGTGAAAGGCTGCCACGCGCCTCGGGACCACTGATGCATCTCAGGAAGGGAGGGACACGCCTCCACTTCCCACACTGAGCACAAGCTATGAAAATCCACTTTGGCTTGATATTTGCAGACTTTAGGCATTAGCATACATTTTAGTAGGTGTGGGTGGATAGCTATTAAGTCACACATTCACATTTTAAAAGCTATACTGATTGTGGTTTTAAATGGGAACAAGTAAAAAAAACATGAAAATGAGTAGAATGTAAGAGTAGCTTTAAGAGAACAGTTAAAAAATTGGCTTATTTTCCCCCCAAAGAATCTCTATTCCTCAAAAAAAAAAAAAAAAAAGCTTCAAAATAGGATTTAGCTCATTGTGATGCAACAAAACAAACCATAATTACAGCAAACTGCAAACCGCTTTGGGGCTCAGGACTGCTCATTTGTGTACAATCATTTATTCATCCAAGCTTATTAAGTTCTGAGTAAATGCTACACGTGGGGGACATAAAAATGAGTAAAACTCATCTGGCTGTTCAGGAGCAGATCGGGGACACTCACTGACAACTGTAATGCAAAGTAGTGATGCCAGGAAGACCGGGTGAGCAGGTGCTGCGGAGCCCAGGGTCCACGGTGAGCAGTCTGCCCCTTCCTAGACCCAGATCCCCAAAGTGCGGTGTGAAGAGGAAACCTTTCCCGGGGTGTTGTCAGGGCTACCAGGCCACCCTCTGTGTGCCTCCCCGTGTTGGTCACATTCTCCGTCTCCTCCCCTAGGTGTAAAGTGCTGTAGACTTGGACTCACAAATGGGAGTCAACCAACTACTTAGAAACTGTCGGAAATTGAGCCATTTAGGTGTCTGGGTGAAGGGCCTGCTTTAGGGGCACCCTATCTGGGTTGGGATCTCGACTCTTCTTATCACTATCTCTCTGCCCTTGACAATTTACTTAATCTTCCTCTGCCTTAATTTCCCTCATCTGCAAAACGGGACCTCTAGTACCCACTTTACAGAGGGGATGAGAGGATTAAATGAGTGTTTAGAACAACAATGCCTGCCAAGTCATGGGCACAGGTAAGTGGTGTTGTTACCGCCAAGTTCCAGGATGCCGGCATGCCACCCCGAGAGGAGGCTACTCTCTGCTGCTTGTCTAGTGTGTTTGCGAAGATCAGTGAGGTGATGCAGCAGAAGACGTCGAATAAAACAAAGCTAATGTTTTCTGACAGCTACTGGATGACAGTTGCTATACCAATGCTACCATATTTAAAATGCTTACTATTTGGATTTTATAAGGAAGGATATTTATGTGACAGAGCTGAGAATGAAAATCACTGACACCAAGATCTATAGAGACGCATCCACTAGAGCAGAAGATCCTGCAGGCCAGCGTGAACGCAGAGGCTTGTCTCATGTCAGAGGGACTCCTGGGGATGAAACAAGAGGTGTTTGATAGCCTGTGTGCATAGGCAGCTCACCATTCGGTGTGCCCGCCCAGGAGATGTGGTCCCCGTGAACTTAGTGGGGAGGGGGGCTGTGAGAGAGCAGGTACCTCATCTGGCACCTAATGTCACTGAGAGACATGCATGAGTTTGGAGACCTGAATTTTAGAATAACCAAAACAAAATTCTACGCTCTAAGACCTCACACTGTTTGAGGAGCTCTGGCTGCCCTGTATCCTGACCAGTGAATCCAAAACACTAGATGCTGTTCCAACGGCTCAGAGTCAAAAGTGCACAAAAATGTTCACTTAGGAACTTCTAATTGTTATTCTGCCACAGAATGTGCAGGTCAGTCTGTGGAAAAGAAGGGAGGGGGAGAAGCCTTCCAATTCGAAGCTGAGACTGAAGGGAAATGCAGAGCTTCTGGGTGAAGAACACCATGACTGCCAAAGGATCACAAATCAGACACCCACACAACTATTGAGAAAGACTTGTGTAGACTAAGATGCCAAGTGTTAGAAACAAAACCTAAGAGAAACCAAGTGTCTTTTTAGACGGGGGATATATAGGGAATAATTTGGAAAGCTGAATCTTCTCTGATCTAACACAAAGTTGGTAAAGTCCAATTTCAAAGCTTTTCTAATGTATGAAATGAAACACAAGAGGGATTTGAAAACAGCCAGATAAGTGGTCTTCTTAGCCCAGGCTTCTTCCTTTGCTTCAGTTTTGCTAACCTCACTTACTAGTTTTGGTAGCTATATCACAGATTGCCTCATTCATTCATTTAATAAGGATCACTGAATCCTTTCGATGAAAGGAGTGGGTATACAAAGGCGTCTCTTTCCTCAAGAGGAGATGCATACACACAAGCAGATTTCAGAGGAGAGAGCAGCTGGAATTTCTGCAAGTAAATGAAGCAGGAAAACCAGTCAGAGGAGTGGGGATGGGGCTGGGGTCATGCGATGGTCACTCCAATCTGTGATCCAGCCTCAAGTTAAAAGCGATGTTTTAGAAAAAGTGACTCATGATTATTCCTAAAGTCATAATTAAAAGCAGTTTCATGTTTGTTTTCAAAGTAAAATTTGGGCTTTGGCTAAAGCTCTGACAAACATGCATTAATAATGGCTACTATTATAAATTATTTGCAAGCATCTCACTTAGATTTCTCTGTTTGGGAATAATTAATTTTTTAATAGCTTCATAAGCCAAGACTTATAAATCACTGACTACTGCTTTATAACTATCACAAATCAAACACAGAGCATTTCCTTTTCATTCATCAATGTGCTAGATATTAGGTCAAATTTTTTCGTTTCTTATTGGTCTTTAATTACACGATGAGTGACACAGACATAGGCCAGTTGCTCCAAAGATCCTTTGGGGAAGTCTCAACTAATACTTAGGATGTTGTTTTGATTACTTGTTTAGAAGTTTCTTGCTTATGACTAACCATCTTAATGCAACACCATACTAAGAATATAAGTAGTTCATTTCCTTCTAACTGCATTTTTGGTGATCAAATCAATGTTTGGAACTTCCAAGATCCCCTTTTTAACAGAATAGATGGTACAAATAAGAAAAAATTATTTTTCATGAACTAACCTCTACAACTGACCTACCTCTTGGCATTTGCTTAGCTTTCTAAGTGGAGTTTCAACTTGTCAAAAATTAAATTCCATGTCATATAAAGTTTTCAAAGGAAAAAAAAAGATAAACTTCTCTTTGGAAAAGCTTAATGAATGGCCTGAGGACTGGAGATTCTCAAGAGGTCCACCTCTGACTGGGGGCAAGTCGGTCCCATCTACTCCTCTACATAACACAGAATGGGGAGAAGAGTGCAGGTCTACTATTCTAAAGTGCTTGTAGGAGCAAAGTTTTAACAATACATAAAAGTACTGTGAGATACTATGGTAAATAATGCCACACAACAATTACTTCCAAATGACACCCATTGGAAAGACTGTTTCTAATCCCCCACTCCAAAAACCTCGCCTCTTCAAAAACCTCTAACATTGGCCTCAGCTGTGCAGCCCATTAACCAACTCAGTAAGAACTTAGAGAAAACCTCTGCCTGTTTGGGGCTATGATGGGTTTCATTCTGCAAACTGGACTCATGCTCCCAACTACTGTCATGGTTACCCCATCCGTACACCCTACCGTCCAGCCATGTCTTTAATTTGGCTATTCAGTTAGTTCTTACATACCACACCTACAGTCTCAGATGCATGTGGCATAAAGGGAAAATTGAAGATAAATACTGATCTTCAAACTGGGCTCCATGTGACCACAAGTTTTCCTGGGGAAGGGATCACTGCGGACATATTCACCTCATATCTGTACCATCCCTGCTGGGCCACAATCATAAATTTGTGATTCTTTTGCAATGAAACACCAGTGGTAGAATTTCACATACTTGAAGACTGAAAGTTACCAACTTTAAAAACCCTTAAGGCAGCATATATTTCCCATAGCAATCATCTAATATACAACTTTCCTATGGGTTATAGAAAGAAATGCAGGGGACATCATTTATGAATGAGGTAGGGGCTCACACCTCAGGGAAGTTCTATAGAAACGAAAGATAAACTACGGAGCCTTGATTCAAATAGCCTCATTAAAAAACAAAAATCACATTTCTTACAAAAGGATCTCCTAATGTAAAAACTCAAAACAATTCACATACATAAAAATGTGACTTCAATCCTGCCTATGACTGACTTCCACACTGTGCTCTCAACCACATTTGCTGTGGTTTAACTCCAAGCTAGCCTCTAACACCAGAGCAAGATGCTGGGAGACAGTGAACTGGCTTTCATTTGCCGGAAACCCTGGAGCCGCCGTGACCTCCGGCCCTGGACAGCGGTGCACTCTCAGGCTGGCTATGTCCTGTGCTTGACCTCTGGTGCCAAGCGAGGGACACCGCCTACCTCCTGAGCCTCAGTGCAGGACAGCGAGCACACCTACATCTATGGGGGACCTACTGCAGGGCCTGGGTACACCAGTTACCCTGGAGCCTGAGCACAGCGCCCCTCCCTGCTGGGATCTGGAGAAATCGCAGCCTGCAGACAGCACCTCTTTCTGGTTCCCTGTCCAGCCTCCAAACTCACAGGCCCTCTCTCGTCCCACAGAGGCAGAGCTACTCTCAGGTGCAGGGTGATCCCTCGGCTCAGGCCGTCCTGTGTCCTCAGGCATCTGGCCCTGCTCTCGAGAGCGAGTAACAGTGGTTCTGCTTCCCTTCACTCTCCGCAGGTTGGCTCCTTCCTTTTAGCTTTAAACACACTTAGTTTTTTGCTTTAAAAAAAGAAGGCAACATCCCTGACTCCAAGTCCAAGCCAGTCTTTTTGCCTCTCCCTCAAGGCCACCTCTGAAGGAACTGCATGCCCTGGCTGTGTCTGGGTGCTCAGCTCGCACTGAACTCCACTAAGCTGGAGACATGTCTGCCTGGAAGTCACCAATGGCTCCCTGCTTCCCCTCTCAGTGGCCTCTCCCTGGTCTGTCCCTCCACAGCCTTCCCAGCTATGGGGGGCTTGGTGCCTCGACCACTCCTCAGAAAAGCTGTGCCCAAGACCAACAGTCTTGTCTCCTGCCCATCTCACCTCCCCAGCACCCTTTGTGAGTTTCTCTTTCTCTGGCAATTCCCCACATGTTGGTCTTTCTCAAAGCCCACTAATCGGCTCCTTTCTTCTTCTCCTCAGCTTCCTTTGCTTTGGTAAGTTCGCCCACTCCACAGAGTCCATCAGTGAAGTGATCATAGGTCCCTATTTGCTCCAAACTGTTCTGGTTTGCCCAGCATAATTATTAATGGCACTACCCTCAAAGTTCCAGTTTGGATGGAAACCAAGTAGACATCCCCTTATCAGTCACCATTTGTATACAGATGGCTCCCAATTGAGATGACACTCAGAGGCTCAGTGGGTGGGCCCTGGAGTCAGCCTCCCCCCAGCCCCTAGCCCTGGCGTGTTCATCCTGCTCCATGATTTACTAGCTCTGAGACCCTAGGCAGATGAAGTGATTTCTGTACATCAGAACCCTCATCAACACAAGGGGAAAGCACTACAGATTTCCCAAGAAGGGAGGGCTACATGGACACAGATGAAGTCACCAGCAGGGCGACATGCCACACTTTTATGTGCTACATAAAGTTGGCCCAAGCATGCTTCCCAAGTTACAGACACATCCAGGTAAGCAGAAAAAAGCCCCAAGGTGGTGTGAGCAAGGAGAGACAAGGAGTAATTTAGACTGTGTGGGGCTCATGGCTTCCACATCCTCTAGAAGCCTGTTTGTCCTCCCATCAAACTGTAGCTGCGTTCTGGTGACCTAAAACCCCAACCCCAACCCCTATGACAATCCCTAACCCCTAACCCTCATCCTCACCCTAACCCATACCCTAACTGTGACCCTTCCTCTCATTCCTATACCCTGATTTTAACCAAATCCCTGAGAGAAACTCACTTGTTTTCAAACCTCTTATCTCTTAAATTCTAATAATTAATATTCTAATCCTAAATCTCTAAATTATTAAATCCCACATCTCTGAACCCTTAAATTCCCAAAGTTAAGCTAGTAAACTGAGTGAAGTTAAAAGAAAACACACCAGGACACAAACATGTTTTATTTGTGTATATCAGCAATGAATAATCTTAGAAGGAATTTTTTTAATTCCATATTAGATAATGTCAATGTTAATAAAATACATAGGATTAGACTTAATCAAGGTATAAATCTTGTACATTGAAAAATTATAAAACATTGACAAATTAAAAACTAAAGAAAATCTAAATAAATGTGACGTCCACCCATGGTGATGGGAGACTTACTATCGCTAAAATGGCAATGGCACGAATGCCACCTACAGACTCAATGAGTTTCCTATGAGAATTCCCAAAGCCTTTTGGGAAGAAATGCACCAGCTGATCCTGACACATATGGAATTGCAAGCGACCCCAATGAGTCCTCGGAAACAATCTTGAAAAAGAGAAGCTGGAGGCTCGGGCTTCCCAAAATAGAATCTTAGTACAGAGTAACAGTAAATACAGCACTGTGACACTGGCTTAAAGACACACAGTTGACCCTTGGACAGCAGGGGGTGTGAATGGCACAGGTGCACTTAGACAAATTTTTTTCCCACAAATATATTGAAAAATGTTGTGACAACAATTTGAAATATTTGATTTCCTCTAGTTTACTTTACTCTAAGAATACAGCAAACAAATGTATAATGTACAAAATATAAGTTAATCAACTATTTATATTATTGGTAAGGCTTCCAGTCAAAATGGGAAATCAGTTTGAGGATAATACTTAAGTTGTGGGGTAGTCAGATGTTCAATGTGGACTCTGACTCGGTGGGGTATCAGCACCACTAACCCTCATGTTTTTCATGGGTCTAATGTATATGCAGATTAAAAAACCTGAATGGAAAACCCAGAAATTACCACAAATTGTCAATTGATTTCTGACAAGGGTGAACAACATTAACTTGGGGAAAGAATGTATCTTTTCAGTGAATGGCGCTGGGCAAACTGGCTGTCCACGTGCAGAGAAATGAAACTGAGATCTTAACACATGCCATATACAAATATTAACTTAAAATAGATAAAGGGCTTAAATGTAACAGGTAAAATTATAGACTCTAGAAGAACACATGAGGATATACATTCATGACCTTGGATTTAGCCATGGTTTTTCAGATCTGACACCAAAGGACAAGCAACAGAATAAAGCATAAATTATAGTTACCCCAAATTAAAAACTTTTCTGTATCAAAAGTCACCAACCAGAATGTGAAAAAAAAAACAGAATGGAAGAAAATATCTACACATAGAACATCTGACAAGAGCCTGTTATCCAGAAAACACCACAAGCTCGTACAGGGCAACAAGACAACATCCCAATTTTTAAAGTGGACCAAAGACTCGAGGTAAGACATACAAACATTCAACAAGCACATGAAGAGGCATCACACAGCATTAGTCACCATGGAAATGCAAATTGAACCACAGTGATGCCCCCTGCACACATGGCAATGGCCACACTCAGAAAACTGAAAATCATATGTTGCTAAGGTCATAGAGGAATTGGGGCCTCTAAACTTTGCTTCTGGGAATGTAAAACGTGCAGCCTACATACAACAGCTTGGCTTTTCCTGATGAATATAAAATATATTTGCCTAATTGTGGGTATACACGCACTCCTAGAGAAATGCCCCAAAGAAATAAAAGTGCTGTTCAAACAGAACCTGGCTCATGAGTTCTGGGCAGCACTGCTCACCACAGCAAAAAGGTAGAAACAACTCAAAGGTACATCAGGGTGTCAATGGATGGACAAAACGGGGTTGATCCATAAACTGCATTATTCTGCCATATAATGAAATAAATAAAAATGGTCCACAGCCATTTTGAAAACACTACTGGGAGGAGGCAGCCCCAGAAACTCAAACATAAAATTAACATATGGAGGAGGAGCCAAGATGGCAGCATGAGTAGAGCAGCGGAAATCTCCTCCAAAAACCATATATATTTTTGAAAATACAACAAATATAACTATCCCTAAAAGAGAGACCAGAAGATACAGGACAACAGCCAGACTACATCTACACCTGCGAGAACCCAGGGCCTCACGAAGGGGGTAAGATGCAAGCTCCGGACCAGCTGGACCCAAGGGCACCCCTCACCCCAGCTCCCTGGTGGAAGAAGAGGAGTCAGAGCTGGGAGGGAGAGGGAGCCCAGGACTGCTAAACACCCAGGCCTAGCCACCCGCACCGGAGTGCAGACACATGGTGCATGGTGTGCTGCATACTAGGGAAAAGGAACAGTAAAGGAACAGTGCCCATTGAAAGTCTTAAAGGGACAGAGACCCCATGGCTAGATGGAAGCATCCCAGTATACTTAGCCCAGCAGCTGGGAATCCTGGGGAACTCCAGGCACCCTAACCCACTGGGCAGCAGCGCAACCTCCAGCCTGTTCCCCCTCCAATGCAGTCCCGCCATAGCGGAGAAGCAGTCTGAGAGCAGCCATACCCACAGCAACCATGGAGCTTAACTCGACAGAGGCCGGGCAAGAATCAGAGACCCCATCTGCGCGCAGCTGTCCAGCACAAGCCACTGGGGGTTGCTGTTCTCCCAGGAGAGGAATGCCACAAACTAGCAAGAAGGGATGTTCTCCTAGCCAACACACGCAACAGCTCCCCACAACTACCTCTATTGCCATGAAAAGGTAGAAGAATTTGATCAAGACCAAAATCACAGAGACAACCTCTGAGAAGGAGCTTGGACAGACAGACCTAAACAATCTTACTGAAAAATAATCCAAATAAAGGTCATAACCATGCTGATGGAGCTGCAGAGAAACATAAAAGAGCTAACAGACAAAGTAGGAAGGCAGACTACAGAAATAAAACAATCTCTGGAAGGATTTAAAAGCAGAATGGATGAGATGCAAGAGGCCATTGATGGAATAGAAACCAGAGAACAGGAATGCATAGAATCTGATGCAGAGAGAGATAAAAGGATCTCCAGGAATGAAACAATATTAAGAGAACTGTGTGACCAATTCAAACGGAAAAATATCTGCATTATAGGGGTACAAGAAGAAGAAGAGAGAGAAACAGGGATAGAAAAGGTCTCTGAAGAATTAATTGCTGAAAACTTCCTCAAACTGGTGGAGGAAATAATCACTCAGACCACGGAAGTACACAGAACTCCCAACAGAAGGGACCCAAGGAGGACAACACCAAGACATATAGTAGTTAAAATAGCAAAGATCAAGGATTAGGGCAGACTATTAAAAACAGCCAGAGAGAGAAATGAGATGACATACAAAGGAAAGCCCATCAGGCTAACATCAGACTTTTCAGCAGAAACCTTACAGGCCAGAGGGAGTGGCATGATGTATTTAATGCAATGAAGCAGAAGGGCCTCAGACCAAGATTACTTTATCTGGCAAGATTATCATTCAAATTTGAAGAGGGATAAAACAATTTCAAGATAAGCAAAAGCTGAGAGAATGTACCTCCCACAAACCCTCTCTACAGACTATTTTGGAAGGACTGCTATAGATGGGAGTGTTCCTAAGGTTTAATAGCTGTGAAACAGAGGCAATAAACCACAGTAAAGAGACTAGAACACCATCTTTCTTTTTTTTCATTTACTAAGAAAATGCAAAATTAAATGAATTATCCCCAAAGTCAATCAAGGGATACACAAAGAGTACAGAACATGATATCTAATATATAAACAAAAGAGGAGGAAGAAGAAAAAGGAGGAAAAAAATGTACCCTTAGATTGTATCTGTAATACCATATTAAGTGAGTTAAGTTAGACTCTTAGATAGTAAGAAAGTTAACCTTCAAGGTTTGGTAACCATGAATCTAAAGTCTGTGATGGCAATAAGTACACACCTACCAATAATCACCCTAAATGTAAATGGATGGAATGCACCCATCAAAAGACATAGAGTCACTGAGTGGAAAAAAAAACAAGACCCTACAAGAGTCTTGCTGCCTACAAGAGACTCACTTTAAACCCAAGGATATACACAGACTAAAAGTGAAGGGATGGAAAAGATATTTCATGCAACTAATAGAAAAAAAACAGGAGTTGCAGTAGTTGTATCAGACAAAATAGACTTCAAAACAAAGAAAATCAAAAGAGACAAAGAAGGACATTACATAATGATAAAGGGGTCAATGAAACAAGAAGATATAACCATTATAAATATCGATGCTCCCAACACAGGAATATCTACTTATGTGAAACAAATACTAACAAAATTAAAAGGGGAAATACAACACAATGCATTCATTCAAGGAGACTTCAACACTCCACTCACCCTGAAGGGCAGGTCAACCATACAGAAGATAAGAAAAGAGACAGAGGCACTGAAAAACACAATTAAATAGATGGACCTAACAGACATCTACAGAACTCTACACCCAAAAGCAGGAGAATACACATTCTTCTCAAGTGCACATGGAACATTTTCAAGAATAGATCATATACTAAGCCACAAAAAGAGCCTTAGTAAATTCAAAAAGATTGAAATTGTACCAACCAGTTTCTCAGACCACAAAGGTATGAAACTAGAAATAAATAACCTAAAGAAAATAAAAAATCCCACAAACACATGGAGGCTTCACAACATGCTCCTAAATAACCAATAGATAAATGACCAAATAAAAAAGGAGATCAAGCAATATATGGAGACAAATGACAACAATAATTCAATACCACAAAATCTGTGGGACACAGCCAAGGCCATGCTAAGAAGAAAGTATATTGCAATACAGGCCTACCTCAGAAAAGAAGAACAATCCCATGTAAGCAATCTAAACTCACAATTAATGAAAATAGGAAAAGAAGAACAAATGAAGCTCAAAGACAGTATAAGGAGGGAAATAATAAAGATTAGAGCATAAATAAATAAAATTGAGAAGAATAAAACAATAGAAAGAATCTATGAAAGCAAGAGCTGGTTCTTTGAGAAAATAAACAAAATAGATAAACCCCTAGCAAGACTTATCAAGAAAATAACAGGGTCTACAAACATAAACAGAATCACAAATGAGAAAGGAAAAATCACGAGTGACCCCACAGAAATACAAAGAATTATTAGAGAATACTGTGAAAAAGTATATGCTAACAAACTGGATAACTGGGAAGAAATGGCAACTTTCCAGAAAAATACAACCTTCCAAGGCTAACCAAGGAAGAAACAGAAAATCTGAACTGACCGATTACCAGCAACAAAATTGAACTGGTAATCAAAAACTACCTATGAACAAAACCCTTGGACCAGTTGGCTTCACCACTGAATTTTATGAAACATTTAGTGAAGACCTAATACCCATTCTTCTTAAAGTTTTCCAAAAAATAGAAGAGGAGGGAATACTTCCAAACCCATTCTATGAGGCCAGCATCACTCTAATACAAAAACCAGGCAAAGAAACCACAAAAAAAGAAAATTACAGACCAATATCCCTGATGAACATAGATGCAAAAATACTCAACAAAATATTAGCAAACCAAATTGAAAAATACATCAAAAAGACCATCCATCATGATCAAGTAGGATTTATTCCAGGGAAGCAAGGGTAGTACAACATTCAAAAATCCATCAACATCATTCACCAAATCAACAAAAAGAAGGACAAAAACCACATGATCATCTCTAGAGATGCTGAAAAAGCATTTGACAAAATTGAATACCCATTCATGATAAAAACTCTCAACAAAATGGGAATAGAGGGCAAGTACCTCAACATAATAAAGGCCATATATGACAAACACACAGCTAACATTATACTTAACAACGAGAAGTTGAAAGCTTTTACTTTAAGATCAGGAAGAAGATAAGGATGCCCGCTCTCCCCACTTCTATTCAGAATAGTACTGGGGGTCCTGGCCACGGTGATCAGACAACGCAAAGAAATAAAAGGCATCCAGATTGGCAGGGAAGATGTTAAACTGTCCCTGTTTGCAGATAACATGCCATTGTACATAAAAGACCCCAAAGAATCCACTCCAAAACTACTAGATCTAATATCTGAATTTAGCAAAGTTGCACGATACAAAATTAATACACAGAGATATGTGACATTCCTATACACTAACAATGAACTATCAGAGAGAGAAATCAGGAAAACAATTCCATTCACAACTGCATCAAAAACAGTTGCAAACCTAACAAGGAAGTGAAAGACCTATACTCTGAAAACTACAAGACACTCGAGAGAAACTAAAGAAGATACCCATAAATGGAAACACATCCCGTCCTCATGGATAGGAAGAATTAATATTGTCAAAATGGCCATCCTGCCTAAAGCAATTTATAGATTCAATGCAATTCCTATCAAAATTCCACCAGCATTCTCCAACGAACTAGAGAAAATCGTCCTAAAATTCATATGGAACCACAAAAGACCCCGAATAGACAAAGCAATCCTGAGAAGGAAGAATAAGGCAGGGGGAATTATGTTCCCCAACTCTAAGCTCTACTACAAAGCCATGGTAATCAAGACAATTTGGTACTGGCACAAGAACAGCCCCTTAGGCCAATGGAACAGAATAGAGAGCCCTGATATAAACCAAACCATATATTATCAATTAATATATGATAAAGAAGCCATGGACATACAATGGGAAAATGACAGCCTCTTCAACAGCTGGAGTTGGCAAAACTGGACAGTTACATGCAAGAGAATGAAACTGGATTATTGTTTAACACCATACCCAAAAGTAAACTCAAAATGGATGAAAGATTTGAATGTAAGTCATGAAATCATAAAACTCTTAAAAGACAACACAGGCAAACATCTCCTGAATATAAGCATGACCAACTTCTTCCTGAATGCATCTCCTCGAGAAAGGGAAACAAAAGCAAAAATGAACTCATGGGACTACATCCAACTAAAAACTTTTTGTATGGAAAGGGCATCATCAACAGAACAAAAAGGCATCCTACAGTATGGGAGAATATATTTGTAAATGACATATCCAACAAGGGGTTAACATCCAAAATATATAAAGAACTTACACATCTCAACACCCAAAAAGCAAATAACCCGATCAAAAAATAGGCAGAGGATATGAAGAAACATTTCTCCAAAGAAGAAATTCAGATGGCTAACAGACCCATGAAAAGCTGCTCCACATCACTAATCATTAGGGAAACGCAAATTAAAACCACAATGAGATATCACCTCACACCAGTAAGGATGGCCAGCATCAAAAAGACTAAGAACAACAAATGCTGGCGAGGATGCAGAGAAAGGGGAACCCTCCTACATTGCTGGTAGGAATGTAAACTAGTTCAATCATTGTGGAAAGCAATATGGAGGTTCCTCAATAAACTAAAAATAGAAATACTATTTGACCCCAGAATCCCACTCCTTGGAGTTTACCCAAAGAATACAACTTCTCAGATTCAAAAAGACATATGCACCCCTATGTTTATCGCAGCACTTTTTACAATAGCCAAGATATGGAACCAACCTAAATGTCCATCAGTAGATGAATGAATAAAGAAGGTGTGGTACATATAGACAATGGAATACTATTCAGCCACAAGAAAGAAACAAATTCTACCATTCGCAGCAACGTGGATGGAGCTGAAGGATATTATGCTCAGTGAAATAAGCTAGATGGAGAAAGACAAATGTCAAATAATTTCCCTCATGTGTGCAGTATAACAATGAGGCACAACTGAAGGAACAAAATAGCAGCAGACTCAGAGACTCCAAGAATGAACTAGTGGTTACCAAAGGGGAGGGTTGTGGGAGGGCAGATGGGGAGGGAGGGAGAAAGGGATTGAGGGGTATTATGTGTAGTACACATTGTGTTGGGGATCATGGGGAGAACAGTGTAGCCCAGAGAAGGCACATAGTGGCTCTGTGGTATCTTGTTGCACTGATGGACAGTGACTGCATTGGAGTATGGGTGAGGACTTGATACTATGGCTAAATGTAGTAACCACATTGTTTTTTCATGTGAAACCTTCATAAGAGTGTATATCAATCAGACCTTCATAAAAAAAAATAGTCAGGGAATAGATGGGTCTGTGTTCCAATAAAACTTTATTCACAAAACAGGTGGCCAGCCCAGTTTCCCAATCCCTGCTTTAGAAAAACAAAAAACAATGGAAGAATGGTTAAATAACTGTGGTACATCCATTTGGTGGAATGTCACTCAGCCTTTTTCAATAACTCTGATGAGAAGGAACATGGATAGGTGCTCGACTATAAGTGGAAACACTAGTTCAGAGTAGACTCATGCAATTATATGAAATGCATATGCTTTCAACAAGGACAGAAGGGGAACACCTAAAAGTCCAAATGTTTAATGTGCTAAAGAGGCAATATTTATAGGTATATTCTATGTTTTCACAATAGTCTTTAATGTCATTGTGGGTTCTCATTGTTTTTTTCTTTTTTTATGATGGGGGAGTAAAGAGCAGATTACAAGATGTGCAGACGCAGGCAAGGAAAAATGAGATGTGAGTGGGAAAGGTTCCCTCTTTTTAGGGAGCCCAGGAGCACAGGCCCCATGGGGTGCTGCCCTGGACAGTCCTCACTCTCCCTGGAGGCTTCAAACTTCTTCACCCCACACCCAAACCTGCTCCTCCACTGCCTTCCCACCTCAGTAAAAGGTAATTCTTACCCCTTCCAGCTGCTCAGGAGCAAAACCCAGGAGTCACTTTCCCCTCCCTCAGGTCTCTGCTCAGGTACCACCTTCTCTGCTAGGTCTTCCCTGACCACCCCCATTCAAAATCACAACAGCCCTTCACCTTTACTTCAGCCTCTACCCAGACAAGTAGGTCAGACACTGCCCTCGGGCTCTGGACTGGGCATATGACCCAGACCTGGTCACCCAGAGTCACAGTGATGGGTTCCAGGATGGTGAGTCAACCCGAGGACTTCTGAAGCCCGCTCTTCCTTCGGGCATTGCTACACTGCAGGATGTGACCAGGAGCCGGTAGTAACCATCTCGCCTCCATGGACGAGGCACCCTCATGAAGCTAAGAAAGAAAAGAAGAGTTGTGAGTGGGACAGAAAGGTAGTCCTGATGACTCTAGCACTTGAATACAACTGAGCCGAAAGACAGCCTTATCTCTAGGCTTTTCCACTACAAGACACTTTAAGTTCCCATTGTGCTGAAATCAGCTTCTGCCACACACAATTGAAAAGAATCTTGGCTAACACACCCATGACCCCAACAAGACATTTTTTGGTAGGTCTGCTTAATTCACTTTGACAGAGACCAACAATACAGCCCTCTTCTAAGTAATAGAAGGTGCACCAAACTGTCAGCCAATAAATGTCTGCTCACTGTTAAACCCTGAATCTCTGGCCAGGCTCTGCTGCCACTAGAGTCCTCATTCTTCCTGGAAGTATTTTAAATCACTACAACTTTGAAAGACAGGGCAACTAAGAAGGACCAACACATGTTAATGCTCCTTCAGGGAAATCATCCTAAAGATGGTAGCTTACACACTATCAATTTCAAGGAAGGAAAACTCCCTCAAACAAAAGTGTTAACTGCATCATTATTTATAGTAAGAATGACAAACAGCAAAAAACTGAAGGGAGGAAAATAAGCTGTTTCTATGAGTAGAGTCAAAGACTTTACAAATTCTGCTCCATGCAAAATAATGGACTAGTGATGCATTATGAAGTCCATAAAAGGGGTCAATACCCTCATAGACACTGAGAAGTGACTAGTGTGTACCAAGGGGGAGTGGTTGGAGTGGGTGCAGGGGGGAGGGTGAGAGGGATAAAGGGGCACAATAATTCACCACCACAATGTAAGCTAGTCACAGGGATGGCTGTACAACATGGAGGATATAGTCAATGATTCTGTAACATCATTCTACAGTAATAGTAACCACACTAGAGGTAGTAAGGATTCAATAATATGGGTAACTGTTGAACCACTGTGTTGTACATTTGCACCCAACATGAGATTGCCTATCAATACTTCAATTTTTTAGAAAGTGGTCAATATGAGGACCATATGGCAATGTGGCAAAGTTTTATCCTGAAATGTTAAGGGAAAGAGTAAAATGACAATGTATATGATAATGATAAAACAAGGTAAGCCTGTATCAGTATTGATTGACCTTTCTTTCATTACTTCCCCCTTAGGATCCTTTTTAGACATTTTTTCCTTAAAATTACTGCCTCCATGACATTTTAATACCACAGACATATTTTACGTCTGTTTATGCAGAACATGCATATCTGTACTTTGTGCCTAACAGTAAAATTTTTCTCTCCCTTGAGAACCAATTTTTGGCCCCAAGGGTGTGGTATCACCCCCACTGAGAATGCATGGCCTATGTGTAGACAAGATGGTGGCAGAATGGAAGGTGCTTTCTCTGGAATTATGCTCACATTGCCAGAATTTGGACAGTTCATAAAATTTTAGATTTCAGTTGTACATTTTAAGAGCTCTAAGAACTTGACTCCCATTGCTCACCCAGGCAGAGCCACACAACAGGAAAACAGGAGAGTCGGTGTCAATGAGATTTAGTCCATTGCCACTTGCTTGTGCATGAGGTGGTCAAATGTTTGCTGACAGTGGAACACTCACTTGGTACAGTCTGCCACAACAGATCAACCCAGTGCCTTCATTAGGGGGGAAAAGTTGATATCATTGCTTTTCCTGCTTTGAATGAAAAACCACATTCTTTTTTCCATTCACTTCTTGCAGCCACTTCTTTGTGCCAACTACAGACCACTGCTGGAGATGACCCAGTCAGTGCCAAAGAGAAAAGCATGACCTTCAACATTCCAGAAAATTAAGAAAAGACCTGCCAAAATGTACATAAACATCAAGCAAGAAACAGCAGCAAATTTCCCACTGAGCCCCAAACTCTGGTGTATCAGACCCTTAGAGTTTGTCTTTTCCACAAATTATCTGACTTCTCAGGACCTGGTTTCCCCATCCTTGAAATGGGGATTTCAGTGTCTTTCTAACTTGAGAAGGATTCTTGACAGAATAATTGCTAATGGAAGTGAGCACTGAGGACCTTACAAAAGACAGTGTTAAGAATCACAAGGACTTTCTGGCCTTACAAGGTCTACTTTTCCAGTAAGAGCAAAATCATTGTCTGAAAATCAGAATTCCTTGTCTTGCAGACACTGGTAATCAAGGATTCCTACCTACTGGATTCTTTAAGAGAACGGAAACAAATCTTGGCCACTATCCCCCTAATACAGCCACCACATGTGGCAGGTGTCCTTGCTGCTGCCAATTTGTTTACATCTACATATTTACATGAATTTATAAACATTGTTTCATGTGCATGTTTTAATGTGCATCAAGGCATATACATTTTAGGTATAATTCTGCACCCCAGTATTTTTTTAGAGAATGTTACTGTTGTGATATAGCCATAGTGATCTTTATAAATGCCTTTTATTCCTTTTAACATCTGTGAGGTTTTCTGTCATGTGACCCTGCCACATATATTTATCCAATCCTCTTCTCTCAACGGTCATCTTAGATGTTTCTGGCCTCATGATACTCTTTTGTCTTGTGTATGAACTACCCAGCCATTCCACTTCCTGGTTATTTGCACTTAATGTATTCGGCCTGTAACCCATCTAACTTCTGACTCTGCTCAAACATTTTCAACTAAATATATAGCAGACTCTAACTTTCAATGTTTAGGATATACAAGAAACTGAGAAACATGTCAAACCTCCCCAAAAGGATGTAGTCAGCAAAATCCCACAAAGAAATCTTATAGGATAAATGGCTTCCTTCAACAAAAATTCCAAGAGGAAAAAAGAAAGAGATGAAAGGAGACATAGAGTTTAAAAAAAGAACACCATCAAGACAGTGAGAAAACAGAATGGAAGAAAATTTTTGTAAATAATTTATCTGATAAGGTACTTGTATCCTGAAATTATATAGAATTTATAGCTCAACAATAAGAAAAACTCAATTAAAAAAGGGACAAAGGATCTGAGTAGACATTTCTCCAAAGAAAACATACAAATGGCCAATAAGCATATGGAAAGATGCTCAACATCATTAATCATTAGAGAAATGCAAATCAAAGCCTCAAAGAGATATTACTTCCCACTCACTAGAATGGCTATTACCAAAATGACTGTTGACAAGGATGTGAATAAATCAGAACTTTTGCACAGGGCTGGTAGGAATGGAACATGGAGCAGCCTTCTTGGAAAACAGTCTGACAGTTCCTCAAATAGACCCAGCAATTCTACTCTCAGGTGTCTATGCAAGAGAAATGAAAACGTGCACATGAATGTTCACAGCAGCATTATTCACAGTGGCCAAAAGATGGAAACAAGTCAACTGTCCATCGACTGAAGAATGCATAAACAAAATATTTAATATCCATACAACGAAACAGCATTCAGCCACAGAAAGGACCGAAGAAAGATACAGGCCAAATGATGAGCCTTGGAAACATGATACTTAGTAAAAGAGCCAGACACAAAAGGCCGCATATTGTATGATTAACTTATATGAAATATCCAGAATAGCCAAATCCACACTGAGAGAAAGTAAAATTGTGGTTGCCTGTGACTGAGGGGAGGGAGAATGAGGAATGGGTGCAAATGGGTACGGGATTCTTTTTGGAGTAATGAAAATGTTCTAAAATTGATTACCGTAATGTTTGCACAACTCTGAATAAACACTAAAAAAATAACCAACTATAAAACACAATGAGATCTAAAAAACTTCAAAGACAAGCCAATCTGCACTGCTTAAACCTCATTTAGGTCCCAAGTCTTTAAAATATACTATAAAATTATAAGGCATTGGAAATGTGAACAATATGATGATATTAATGAATTATTACTAATTTCTTATAGGTATGATACTGGAAATGAGCCACATTTTTTTAATTGTGTCCCTACACTTTGGAGATACATATCAAAATATTCACAGATGAAATGAGTGTCTTGAGATTTGCTTCAAAATAAACTGGAGAGAAGGACAATAGGTAGACAGGTATACAGATGAAGTGGTCATGAGTTGGTATTTGTTCACTAGACTATTCTCTCCACTTTTGTGATTTTCAAATTTTTCTATTAAAAAAAGACAAAAGAGAGGAGATATTTCTATGCCACAGTACTTTACTGTGTGCCAACTATCAATCCCGCAGGTAGGAAAAACCCATTTCAACTGTATTTTCAAGAAACAAGGAGGGGAAATTAGAAGTACAAACTGGTCAAAAGGTACAAACTGCACATTCAAGATAAATAAGTACTAGAAATATAATGAACAAAATGATGCCTATGGTTAACACCGCTGTATGATATATAGGAAAGCTGCTAAGAGAGTAAATCCTGAGTTCTCAACACAAGGAGAAAGTCTTCCTTTATTCTTCTATCCTTTCCTTTTTTTGTACGTATGTGAGAAAATAGATGTTAGTTAAATCCATTGTGGTAATCATTTCACAACATATGAAATTCAAGTTATCATGCCGTTTGCCTTAAACTTATGATGTATGTCAATCATTTCTCAATTAAAAAGGAAAGAAGAGAAAATGATTGAAAATACCTAGGACATCCCCCCTTCCATCCTCAGCCACTTCTTCTGCCTTAATTAGAATCTTTGCAAAAGAAGGCTTTCATCCTTAAAGCCTTTTCCTGAAATAGCCATTTGTTGATTTCCTTTCTAATTTGTTGGGCCTTAGACCTAATGATACTTTTCTATTAAATTTTAAAACATTTTTATCTTTGATTGAAAATTGCTCCTTGAAGAATATATGATCAATTTCCCTTGGCTTGTCAATTTCACTTGTTCCTGATAAGAAGGCAGAAGAGAGAATGGCCCAGCACTCTGAGCTTGAGATAGAGACTCCCTGTCATATTAAAAGGAAGAGATTTTCAGGGAGTGCCTAGCCTCAGCCCTTGTTCCAGAGCTACGCTAGAAAACCACGCCACCTGAACCCCACATGGGTCCTTACGGAAACAATAACTCTTAAGTTCCTGACTACAAACCATGTGAGAGGCACAGTAACAATCACTTTACCTGTAGTTATTCAGTCATTGCAACAAGTCGAGGTGACAGGTACTATTATTTATCCCCATTTTGCTGGGACTTCCAGAAAGTCACTTTCAAGTCGGCTAACTTGCTCTAAATTCACAGCTTTATGGGTCACAGGCAGAATGTGAACTCAGGCTGTCTGGCTCCAGGGCCTGCACTTAAACCAAGCTGTATGAGCTCATGGGTGGGAACCAACTTATCACATCTTTCTTGTGGTATCAATAATGCTCAA
Organism: Manis javanica; assembly: GCF_040802235.1. Classification (NCBI taxonomy): domain Eukaryota; kingdom Metazoa; phylum Chordata; class Mammalia; order Pholidota; family Manidae; genus Manis; species Manis javanica. The sequence continues at coordinate 23,535,414 of NC_133165.1, forward strand.
GCACCAAACTTGAATTAGGCCAAAAATCATTCACTCTGGCAACAGAAGCTGGAGTAGCTCTCGGGAAACCCCCTTGGCAGCTTCCTCATTAGGACCATCAATTTCACAAATCTTGTTCTTGACCAGCAAAACAATAGGCACACAACTTGTAAAAAATGACCCACAGAGATAACCCAAAAGTGAAAAATGAAGAGAGACAGATCCCTCTGACCTCCAGAAACTCCTGGGTTAAAGGCTAGGGCCAAGGGGGCTGGACACAAGGACTCTTCAGAGGCAATCCCATAGAGAAGGGAAAACAGACGGTAAGGGTAGGTGGGTGCTACTAAGTAAATCCAGATCCCAGTTAGGCAACCTGAGAGGCTTCCCTGAGTCACTCCCACCTCCACATGCAACACCTGGGAATGACTTAGCACCACACCACCAAGAGATCTCTTCAGAGGAAAGGACTGAGAATACCATCAAGTCCAGGGACTAAACTTCAAATACACTGAGGACAAGCTGTCCACACGCACTTCCCTGTCCCTCCCAACCTCCCCACCAAAACTACATCCCTCACTGATGGGAGGGAGAGGGGCAGACTGGGAAAACCAAAGGATGGTCCCCAGATGGGCTCAGCATTGGACAGGAAGGGAAGGTTTGCAGGCATGGACAAGGGAGACCTCAAATAAGCTACGAAAAGAACTGGAAGGAGCTGGAGAATGAAAAAACCAAAATGTAAGAAGCAAGGACCGGAAAGGGAAACCCAGGCTGACTGGGAACAACTGATGACTGGAACAGCAAAGCGCTGGGGGACAGGAGACGAGAGAATAGAAGGGACAGGGGAGACGAAGCAGCTGGAGAGCTCAGAGACCTCTGGGGACGGAGAGCCAGGAGGTCTAAGTCTCCAGGGATGACACTCTCTCTGCGTGGAGCCTGGAGCAAACGGGGACAAGAGGCCTTGGTGGTGGGAATGACTGGGTAGCAGGGGGCTGAGGAGTTAAGAGGGACTGAGACCCTGGAGGTCTGAGGACTGGGAGCCTGGTAACCGGGCAGGGAGGTCGGAGCACGGGCAGAGGCAGGAAAACGGGGGGCAGATGTCTAGGAGTGGGTTGTAAGCGATGGACAAGAGTCAGGGACTAGAGAGACGCCTGAGAACTGCGGGTGTCCGGGGTCAGAAACTGGGCGTGCCTGGCATCAGGGAACCGGGAGCTTTGCAACGGGGGTCTGCGGAGAGCGGGACGCGGGGACCCCAAAGCCGGAGGTGGGTCACAGCGGCGCCGCCGCCACTGACCGCTCATGGTGCCGCTGCCGGGCTGGTGCCTGCACCGCGCGCCGCCACTGCCCCCACGGAGCTCCAGAAAGGCCGGGAGACAGCGCGCCCCGCCCCGCCCCGCCGGCCGCCCAGCTCCACCCCCCGACCCGGAGCGGACACCCGGGCGCCGTGGGGGCCCCGGGGCTGCGGTTCTGGGCGTTCAGCGAAGCCGCGGGGCCCTGGCCGGTGGGCCCCCCTGTGGGAACCCCCGCAGGGTCAGGAGGCGGCCGGCCACAGAGGACGCCTCCCCGCTGGGCGGGCTCCCACAGCCGTCGGACACCGCGAGCCGGGCCCCGAGGAAGGAGACCACATCGCTCCAGAGCGCCGGAGGCCGAGAGGGGAAACCGAGTCGTGGGCCAAAGCGTGGGGACAAGCAGGCGGGCAGCCCCGCAGGGCCACTCGGAGGACACGACTTTTGAGCTGAGATTTGGATGAGAAGGAGACGGCCCCGGAAGAGTGATAGGGAGAATCTGAATTTGAGCAAATCAGATCAGATAAAAAATTTTGTGCTGTCTCTTGCACCTTTTCTTTTAAAATCTTAGGCATAACTACTTATTAGAATCATAATTTTACATATGCTAATGATACAAATATGGAATATTTGCTACCTATTCTGTGTTTAAGATTAATCCTAAACATTTTACCACTTGAGCTAAAGATACTCATTGTGAGTAAGCTCTGCAAGATTTCACGTTGCGTTTTTATATAATGAAAGTCTGAAACTTGATTTTTCATTTTAAATTAAACAGGATGTGGGTACTGTGGTCCTGGGAAAGCTGGAATCAGGATCTATTTGTAAAGGCCAACAGCTTGTGATGATGCCAAACAAGGTAAGAGTAAATAATACTCTTTCTCATTTAGATTTTCTCTTCAAAATATTAGCAAGGAGCCAGAACTTTTCAAGAGTTTAGGGATTTCCATTAAAAACTTGACATTAATAAAATGTAATCCTGGATTTTAACAGTTAAGTATAGCATTTAATACAGAATATATGTGATGGTATAGTTATTTGGTGACAAATGGGGAAGGGTCAGTATTAGCAGCACTTTAGAGCTGAGATGCCTTGTCAAGAGATTTTTAGCTCCATTCTCTTACAGGAAGTAAGTAGAGACCTGGAGTGGTTAAGTGACTTGCTTCTGTTAACACACTGGATTAAGTGAGCCAGGGCTGAAAACTCAGGTTTAATCATGATATAATTGGCTTTTATTTTATTTATTTATTTTGAGTATGTAGCTATGCTGGGTACTAATGTGTTCAAGTAATGCTCCTAATTTGTTCTGAGAAGAGGGTTTGCCTTTATCATGAGTGGGTCTTTTCTTAAGTCTTTCTATCTTATTGTAATTTCTTCATTATTGGAGAGGGTTTCATTAAAATACCCAGATCCCCACCAATGTTTCCTTTGTGTTATTTCTAACTGCTCCATCAGTGATAATTGCAGCTGACATGTTACCAAGAAACTGTTACTGTTTTCCAGAGAGGCCTTCTCTAACAAGTCAAAGATGTTTAGGTAGGAAGACAGACCTGAATCATCAGAGTCTGCAAACAGAGAATTTGTTAGACTTGAGAGAATCTCTTACCATGCTCATTCCAGGCACACTGAATTAAAAAAGGTATCCATTGTCAATGTAAGACTTAGGTGTAATTAGCAACTTGCACATTATACTTTTTAGGTTTCTTGATGCCTTATACATTGGAGGATGGAGCCTCCTATAATAGTCTCTTACTTTCTGAGGCAATTATCTCTGCCACTTGAAGATCAGTGACAACTGAAGGAAAATAACAGTCAGGTGAAGTCCTTGCTCAATTTTGTCTGTAGAGCAGTCACAGAAGTAGAATTTGCTCCTGGAGATAGAAGGTGGACTGGTGGTTGCCAGGGGCTGGGGGAGGAAGAATGGGAAGGAACTGCTTAATGGACATAGGGTTGTGGGGTGGTGATGTTTGGGAGCTGGGCACCAGGTATAGTTGTACATTGTGAATGGAATAGATGCCACTGAAGTGTACAATGTAAAATGGATTTAAAAAGTGAATTGTATATCAGTATATACTAGAACAGAATGAAACATATAATTCACTGTGTGCTGGTGAACTTAGTGCCGGGCTATTGCTCTAGGTGAGGGGCCTTAATATATGAGTTACAGATTCTCTGTGGAAGTGATCACCTTATGCTAATTACTGGGCAGGTCCATGTAACATATCCCAGAGTTGCTAGGCAAACCTTAAAAACTCACTGCACTTTAGTCATCTTGACTCTCAGTGGAAAATAAAGTTAAATATTTTAAAAGACACAGATGCCAGACTATTTTATATTAAAAACAGCTAATGGGTAGGCAACCTATGGAATGACAAAATACAGTTACATACCATAAATATGATAAGAGGTTAATATCCAAAATATGTCAAAAAGTCCTGCGACTCAAAAACAAAACAAAAAGATAACCTGACTGGAAAATGAGCAAAGGGCTTGATTCCTCCAAAGAGGATGTACAAACGGCCAGTAAGCACAAGAAAAGACATTCAACATCACTGGTCATTGGGGAAATGCAGATCAGGACCACAGTGAGACAGCACCTCACAGCCATCAGGAGAGCTATGACCAAAAAACAGAAAATAACAAATGTTGTCAAGTGTTGGGAGCAAATCTGTGGGACTTTAAGCAGATTCGGTCATAAAAGCCTTAAGACAACAGCAACGTTTTGAGTAAAAATCTTTCCTGTAAAATCAGCTAGAAATCTTTCCTGTAAAGTCAGCAACAATGAACCCATCCACGCGTTAGAAGCAAGTTTTCCCCTATTACTAAGAAGCACATTTAGTGAACTTCTAGGTTAGAGCAAGGGGTTAGTTTACCTAGCAACATTTGCATTTCTAAGTTAGAGTTAGTGGTTAGGCCACCTCACAGCATGTGCCTTTTCTGTCCTTTGTTAAGCAAGAAACACCTCCCCCACCCCCAAAATGGCAAACTCCCCACTTCTCTTCCGGGTCCTCCGTTCCCGTCTGCGCCAACCAAGACCCAATCACCCTTCTACACCTCCCCGCCGGCACCACCTAAGGTCCAATTATCTCCTGACCCACCCCTTACTTGCTACTTGTATAAATTGAGCCTGTAAACAATAAACTGTGCCAGCTTGATCAGACCTCCTGTCTTGCTGGTCATTCTTTGTGTCCCTTGCCCCATTCTTTTTTATTTTTCAATTCTCTCCTCCAGGTCGTCGACCCCCGTTGATAGTCCTGCAGGTCGGGACAATTGGCGCCCAACGTGGGGCCCCAGATGGTCCGTGAGAAGGCCCGATCGACCGAAGAGGAAGGAACATCGCCCCCAGGAGGGTGGTGAACGTCGCCCCTGGAGGGTGGGCCTACCCACCCACCCACCCACAAAAGGAGGTGTCTGTAGCGAGACCTTCGCCTGAGTCGCCACGTTCTGAACCCGGCGTGAGACAGACTCGTGTGTGTATTTCCGCGGCGACAAAGTAGGATGGTAAGTAAAGTGATTATGGGGCAAGAATCCCCCCTCCCGAGAAGAATTATTTATAGCCAGATTCAAGGAGTCCCTCAGGACACGAGGAACAAGGGTTAAGAAAAAAGATTTGAAATGTTTCTTTGTCTTCCTAGAAGATGTCTGTCCTTGGCTCCCTCAAGGAGGGACCATTAGTGAAAAGAAATGGCAACGCATGGGCGATTGCCTTCAAGACTATTACAGAGCTTTTGGTCCAGGAAAAGTGCCTGTGTCAGCATTTAGCTATTGGAATCTCATTAATGATATCCTGCGCGTTCATCGCAAATGGCCCGATTTTCAGAAAGTTGTTATTGAGGGAGAAAAAACCTTGAAATCCTGCTCCCATCCCCCTTCCGAAGCCTCCCGGCCAGCTTCCCCTTCTTTTAAAACACACCCTTCAGATCCTGTTACAAACCCCTCCCAGGACCCAAGCGAGCTCCCTCCCTTGCCAACAATTGAGTCTCTTTCTCCGTCCCCTCCCCTTGATAGTTCTGCTGATCCTGTTATTCCTCCCCCAAGTATTTACCCTACTCTCATTGACCTAAACCCTGATGAGCCCCTTAGTCCTGCTGATGAGGCCACGCTAGAGGAAGGGGCAGCGCGCCATAATAATTCTAACTGGCCATCAAAAGGCCTTGCTATTGTTCATGCCACCCCGCCCATCCCTGCCACTATGCCCTGCCCTCCACCTATAAGCCCACCTGTAAGCCTGCCTCCCTTCCTCCCACCACCACCTTATCATTTCCCTGTCCTTGACCAAGTGTTCCCTGCCTCATCAACTCTCTCCCATGAGCATCTGCATATGACAAATGACCTCTCAGTCCTCAGGCACATGGTCAAAAACAGAAAAGAGCAGATTCAACTCCTGCAGGCCATCCGTGATTTAGATCAAGAGCTCTCCAAATTGACTCACATAACTTACATCCAAAAACCCCCTTCTAAGAGCGTTCCCCCCCCTCAAAATCACTTGGGCAAAACCAGAAGAAAACATCCAACCCTGTTTTAACTTTCCCTGTCTCCCTACATAGTGGAGTCTCTATCCCACGAAGCCCCTCCCCTAGATTACTTGACCCCGATAACCCTGAGGAAGAAAGTGGTGACCCTGATATAGATGAGGAACATCCCATGAGTACTGCTCCTGAGGTTGGAACTAAAGGAGATTTGTGGCATGATGACCGCAAGTTAGCAGCCTGGTCATTTTGCCAAAGATTGCCCACTGCCTCAAGACCCTCGACCCCCCAATTCTAGCTTTAATCTGCCCCTCCCTAGTAGTTCAGGCAATGCCCCTAAATCAACTAATCCATTCTCCCCCTCCACCCCTTGTCCCAAATGTCAAAAAGGATATCACTGGGCCAGAGACTGTTGGTCAAAAACCGATATTCAAGGTCTCCCCCTCCCTGTTAAGAACCAGGGAAACCCCTTCAGGGGGCAACCGCCAGCCCCCCTGCAAAGGATGAACCCTGGGGCAATTGGGTTCATCCCCTCAACAGCGACCCAAAACCAATGTCAGACAGTAATCCAAAGTCAATCTCAGACCTCTGGAGAGCCACAAAAAACAGCCCAGGATTGGACCTCTGTTCCACCACCAGCACAATATTAACTCCAGAAGAATGGGCAAAGCTTTTGCAGACGGGCATCCGAGGCCCCCTCCCCGCTAACACCTTTGGCTTAATTCTGGGACGCGCTTCAGCCTCCCTAAAAGGGGTTCAAATACACCCCGGAGTGATTGATCCAGATTTCAAAGGAGATATCCAAATCTTAGCCTCCACGCTTAAGGGCCCCCTATACATCCCAGCAAAAACTACTCTTGCCCAGCTCCTCCTTTTACCCCTTATCCCTTCCTCTAACAAGTGCCTTAAAGAGCACCGCGAAATGGGTGACATCGGCACCATAGACATCTATTGGGCTCAACAAATCACATGCGCTCGCCCCATGTTAACTCTGTCCATTAATGGAAAAGCCTTTCAAGGCCTCCTAGATTCAGGAGCAGATGCCACTGTTCTTGCTAAAGAACAGTGGCCCTCTTCCTGGCCCCTTACAGACTCCACTACCCACTTACAAGGAATCGGGCAGTCTCAAAACCCACAAATTAGTTCCCAGTCCATTCATTGGTCAGATCAAGAAGGGAATTCAGGGACAGTTACTCCCTTTGTAGTTCCTAAGCTTCCAGTCAACTTATGGGGACGAGACATTCTCTGTCAAATGAATATTATTATGTGTAGCCCAAATGAGTTAGTGACCAAGCAGATGCTGACACAAGGCTACTTGCCAGGCCAAGGGTTAGGAAAAAATGCACAAGGCATTAAAACTCCTGTGACCATCGTATCAAATACTCAAAAAAGGAGACTAAGATTCCCTTTCTCCTAGAGGCCACAATCATACCTGTACCCCAGCAGCATGCTGATAAAATAACATGGAAAACAACCGAGCCTGTCTGGGTTGATCAGTGGCCTCCGAAGACAGAAAAATTACATGCAGCCACGCAGCTTGTACAGGAGCAGCTGGCAGCAGGTCATATTGAACCTTCTAATTCCCCCTGGAATACCCCCATCTTTGTCATTGCAAAAAAATCAGGCAAATGGAGGCTCCTGCAAGACCTTCGAGCCATTAATAAAGTTATGGTACCTATGGGTGCTCTACAGCCCAGTCTCCCATCCCCCGCAGCCATACCCATAAACTATTATAAAATTGTTATAGACCTGCAAGACTGTTTCTTTACTATCCCTCTCCATCCTGATGATTGTGTTCATTTTGCCTTTAGCCTTCCCCAAATCAACTTTAACAAACCAATGCCTAGATATCAATGGCGCGTTCTTCCCCAAGGTATGGTGAATAGCCCTACCCTAGCCCAAAAATTCATAGCTTGAGTTTTAGTCCCCGTTAGGAGACAATGGCCTCATATTTACTTCCTTCATTATATGGATGACATCCTTATTGCTTCTCCTGATGAAGCCCAAGGCATTGCCTGTTTTCAACACCTTATAGAAACCCTAGAGGCCTCTCATTTAAAAATTGCTCCCAATAAAATTCAATTTTCTGAACCCTATACTTACCTAGGCTACAGCCTCCAGGCTCACAAGATTTTCACACCCAAAATAGAGCTCCAAACTTCCTCTCTCAAAACACTGCACGATTTTCAAATATTGCTAGGCAACCTACAGTTTTTAAGACCATACCTGAAACTTCCCCCTGAAAGCTTAACTCCCTTAAACAATTTATTAACAGGTGACTCACATCCCCTCTTCCCCCCGCACCCTCACGCCCTTAGCAGTTGCTGCTATAGAACAGATAAATCAAGCTATCTCTCTACAAACCTCTTTTCAGATTGACTACTCTTCTCCTTTATATCTTATCATTTGTGCCACCACCCATGCTCCAGTAGGAGTTTTTTGGCAGTCAGCCAAGACCCCTGAACAACGAGGCAAGCCTCTTCTTTGGGTCTACCTCTCCAACAAACCTATAAAAGTCATAACACCTTACTTTTCCCTAGCTGCCTCTATTATCATAAAAGGGAGAAAATTAAGCAGACAGTATTTTGGTAAAGATCCTGATATCATTGTAGTCCCGTATACTACAGAGCAGATAGATTGGTTGCTACAAACCAATGATGACTGGGGTATCGCCTGTGCCTCCTTTGCTGGGACCATAGATAATCACTATCCCACTGACCCTTTGATTCAGTTTAGCAGACTGCATCCCCTAGTTTTCCCTAAAGTTACCTCCCCCTCTCCTTTGCAAGAAGCCCTCCTTATCTTTACAGATGGCTCAGCAACAGGGCAAGCAGCATATGTTATTCAAGGTAAAACCCCTGTTTCCCTGTCCACTTCCTTTTCATCTGCTCAACTTGTTGAACTTTATGCAGTTCTCCAAGTGTTCCAATCACTCCCTAATGCCCCTTTCAATCTATATACAGACAGCTCTTATATAGCTCACTCAGTACCTCTCCTAGAAACCACTCCCTTTATTAAACCTTCATCTAACACCACTGATCTGTTCAAACAAATTCAATATCTCATAGTCCGATGCTCCAACCCCTTTTTATTGGCCATTTGCGAGCTCACACAGGACTCCCTGGCCCTCTTTCAGCAGGCAATGCCCTTGCTGACCAAGCCACCCATACTCTTCCCTTAATAGCACCAACTTTTAGCAGTGTACCCCTAACTCAAGCTCAGCATGCTCATTCCCTCCACCACCTTTCAGCAAATACTCTGCGGCTCATGTTCAAAATTACCAGAGAGCAAGCCCGAGAAATTGTCAAAAGATGCAATGACTGTGCTCCACATCTTCCTGTTCCTCATTTAGGAGTGAACCCTCGGGGACTGATCTGGAATGAAATTTGGCAAATGGATGTCACTCATTTCACCCCCTTTAAAAAGATGAAATATCTTCATGTTACTATAGATACCTTTAGTGGTTTTATCTTTGCATCGCCCCTTACCGGAGAGGCTTCTAAAGATGTCATTACCCACACCTTGCGCTGTTTTACAGTGCTGGGCAAGCCAAAAATTATAAAAACTGACAATGGGCCAGGTTACACAGGAGCTAAATTCCAGCGCTTCTGATCTGACTTCCAGATAAAACATATCACAGACATCCCCTATAATCCCCAAGGGCAAGGGATTGTAGAACAAGCTCATCAAACACTTAAAAACACGCTCTCCCGCCTCAAGAACAATCCCCTCGTGTATACGACCATCAGCCCCCATAACCAACTTAGTCATGCCTTGTTTGTCATTAATTTCTTGACGATCGGCTCCCACAGACGCTCAGCTGCCGATCGGTTATGGCACCCAAAAACCAATGAGCTTCAAGCGTTAGTAAAATGAAAAGACCCACTGACCTCTGCATGGAAAGGTCCTGACCCTGTTATAATCTGGGGCAGAGGGTCCATCTGCATTTATGACCAGCAAAACTCTGAGCCTTGATGGCTCCCTGAGAGACTAGTTAAAACTGCTAACTCACCACCGTCCAGATGGGAGTCTCCCTCCCGGCCTGAGACAAATTCTCCTTCCATTGCAGATGCAGTCACCAACAATCCTCGTTCTCCTGATCACGACTACAGTTCTGAGTCATCAGCCAGCGCCACCTCCCGCGAAGTCCCGGCATTTCCCCTGGAACTACACCTGGGTAGTGCTGTCTGAAAGAGGAGACGTTGTTTGGTCCCGCTCTCAAACATCACCAGATGTCTGGTGGCCAAACGTTCTACAGCCCGATCTCTGCAAGCTAGCCCTCGGTGCAGGAGCCCCTTGGGGAGTAGAACATCTCTTCGAGCAGAGTGAAGCGCCTTTTATCCCTCGTGCAGGTCTCACCTACCCTGGGTGCTCTGACCCGGGGCGCCAGTCAGTTCTTAGGTCATTTCCCTTTTATGTTTGCCCCGGGCAACACCTGCCCCGTCACCTCCTCCATAAATGCAGAGGCAAGACAGATTATTATTGTGCATCATGGGGGTGTGAGACTACAGGGGATACTTACTGGAAACCCTCTTCTTCCTGGGACTTTATCACTGTCAAAGCCAATTATTCCCACAGCCCCTTTGAGGGGCATAAATACCCTGAAATACTCCCCGAGTGCAAACCTGAAAATAGAGCTAAAGGGTGGTGCAATCCTCTCTCCATCACACTTACTGAAAAAGGGATGCAAGCCTCAAACTGGGAGCAAGGATACACTTGGGGCCTTCATTTATATAAAGACCATTATGATGAAGGCATCACCTTTTCTATTAGACTCCTTAAAGAGCTCCCCGCCACCCCTTCTGTTGCCATAGGCCCAAATACAGTCCTAGGTGGGAAACACCTTCCCTCACCAAAGCTCTCCACCCTCTCACCTAAACATAGCTTTACAACTAGTAGTCTTAAACCCTTCCCTACACCGCTAGTGCCCACTCCAGCGAGTTCTAAAAACCTTGTCTTCACTCTCATAAATCAGACCTTTCTCAGTATTAATTCCACCACCCCTGAGCTTACCGCCGAATGTTGGTTATGTTATCTCTCCTCCCCCCCTTCTATGAAGGCACTGCCATCCCTGGCAATTTCTCTACCCCCAATGATACTCACAGCTGTCGTTGGGAATGTACTAGTTGGGAAGGCCTAACCTTAGCCCAAGTAGTCGGTAATGGGACTTGTATAACTAATATTCCTCAAAAGATCCCTCATGAGTATACTCACCTCTGTTGAGAAATCTTCCCCATTGAACAGAGACCCCGATATATTATTCCCCCAAAAGACGCTTGGTGGGCCTGCTTAGATGGACTCACCCCCTGTGTTTACAACCCCGTATTGCAAGAACATGGATTTTGTGTTCTTGTAAAAGTTATACCCAGGCTTATTTACTACCGGTCTGACGAGTTCTTCCATATCTGGGAACAATCTTCAGACCCTTCCCTCCCTAAATGCTCCCGCCGAGAACCCATTACTGCTGTTACTATTGCTGTTTTGCTTGGCTTAGGAGCTGTAGGTGCCGGTACGGGCATCTCTTCCTTAGTTCTTTCTAACTCTCGCTATCACGAACTCAGTGCCACTATAGATCAAGATATCCAGGAATTGCAAAAAGGAATCTCTGACCTGACAGATTCTATCTCGTCCCTCGCTGAAGTAGTTCTCCAAAACCGCAGGGGACTAGATCTGCTCTTTCTGCAGCAGGGCGGGCTTTGTGCCGCCCTAAAAGAAGAGTGTTGTTTCTATGCTGACAAAACAAGGGTTGTTAGAGATAGTATGAGAAGGGTCAGAGAAGGGTTAGAGAAAGAGAGCAGAGTGAAAGTTGGTATAAAAATTGGTTCTCTACCTCGCCATGGCTCACTACTCTTTTGCCCTCTCTCTTAGGCCCCCTTATAGGATTAATATTGCTCTTGTCTTTTGGCCCTTGGGCTCTTAAACATCTGACGAGCCTTGTAAAAAAGCAAATAGACACCCTTGTAGGCGAGCCTATTCAAGTCCACTATCACAGACTTGCTCGTGATAGTGATGATGAAGAAGCTCCCTCCTCCAGCAGATATGCTAAGAGTCCTTGAGTAAGCTGGCTGAGTACCCAGGGTAATGGCAGTGAAAAACCTGCCTTGAGGGACATGTCTGATTACATAGAGGTTTGTCTCCAGCATCTTCCTCTCCTCAAAAAATAAGGACATTTCATGCGTCATCAAGCAACTCCCTTCTCTTCAGCACAGTCTGTAAGACTAAAGGAGCTCTCCTCGCGTGCCAGGTACCCATATGGAAGGTACCCACTGAGGATCAGACCCCTGTACCCGCCCCCTTGGAGTACTCAGCTTTACAGAATTCTCACTCAAAAACATTCGTTTTTACAACAAATCAAGACTGGTAGCCAATGACGGGTAAGATATGGTTGTATAGGGAATACCAACCTAAGACAGGGTATAGTCGCTAGAAGACTATAGCCCCATGACGGGTAAGGATTTCCTTCAGCCGTACAACCTAAGACAGGCACAGGCCTTGACCCAGCCAGAGCTAGGCTGGCTGTTTCAATATAAGAAAAACGGGGGAGATGTTGGGAGCAAATCTGTGGGCCTTTAAGCAGATTCGGTCATAAAAGCCTTAAGACAACAGCAACGTTTTGAGTAAAAATCTTTCCTGTAAAATCAGCTAGAAATCTTTCCTGTAAAGTCAGCAACAATGAACCCATCCACGCGTTAGAAGCAAGTTTTCCCCTATTACTAAGAAGCACATTTAGTGAACTTCTAGGTTAGAGCTAGGGGTTAGTTTACCTAGCAACATTTGCATTTCTAAGTTAGAGTTAGTGGTTAGGCTACCTCACAGCATGTGCCTTTTCTGTCCTTTGTTAAGCAAGAAACACCTCCCCCGCCCCCAAAATGGCAAACTCCCCGCTTCTCTTCCGGGTCCTCCATTCCCGTCTGCGCCAACCAAGACCCAATCACCCTTCTACACCTCCCCGCCGGCACCACCTAAGGTCCAATTATCTCCTGACCCACCCCTTACTTGCTACTTGTATAAATTGAGCCTGTAAACAATAAACTGTGCCAGCTTGATCAGACCTCCTGTCTTGCTGGTCGTTCTTTGTGTCCCTTGCCCCATTCTTTTTTATTTTTCAATTCTCTCCTCCAGGTCGTTGACCCCCGTTGATAGTCCTGCAGGTCAGGACAGTCACGGATGTGGAGAAATTGGAATGCTTGTGCACTCTCAGTGGGAATGTAAAATTGTGCAGCTGCTAAGGAATATGTAATGGTATTTCCTCAAACAAAGAATAAAATCCTATGATCCGGCATCATTTACACTTCTGCATATATATACCCAAAATCACTGAACACCGAGCTTCAGGAACCTTGGTTCACAGCAGCATTATTCGCAGTAGCTAAGACATGGAAGCAACCTGTCATGTCCATTGATGGATGAGTGGATGAACAAAATGTCATGTACACATAACAGTGGGATTATTCGGCTTAAAGGGGAAAGAAATTCTGATACACGACAACAAGGATGAACCTTGAAGGCATTATGCGAAGTGAAATAAGCTAGTCACAAAAAGATAAATAAAGTATGGTTCAACTTCTGTGAGGTACTTAGAGCAGGTAAAATCCTTAATACCTTTCATAAACTAAGAGAATTTGCTGGTCTCAATCTTAATTTTTTTGTGACTATGGATTCAAGATTACAATAGCTGTATTGTGTTTAGCTATAAAAGGCCATATTTGTAGAGAGGGATTGTTACACTGGATTATTTGGGCAAAAACTAGTAAACAAGTAAACTTGTTAAGTAGACGGTGGAACTGCTAGTTTCTACCCTTTTATCCTGTTATTGTAAAGAACTTAGCTAACAAACATGGTTGTATTTGAGTACTAGGAATGAATTTTGAGGGTCAGGTATCCATCAGATATAAACTGCCTTTGGGAAAGAAAAAAAATTCTGTAGGGGCAGAGAGAGAGAATGCTGCTAGAGCTTAGCAAGTGACTAGAATTCTGGAGGGGAGTGTCATTCTGGATTCTCCATTGTTTACCTACCATCATGAGATAGTTTATTTCCTCTTGAAGGGTGGTATTTTCTGGTTTGTGTTTCACAAATATGAATTATGTCCAAGGGCAGAAATGGAGTAAAAATACGGAAATAATTGTGGGTATTGACATTAACATTTTTTCTCATCTGTATGTTCTGTCTTAAAAACTATTGTGGTAAAAGACAGGTAAATTTTACCATTAGTGATATTTAGTGCATTCGTAGGATTGTGTGACCATCACCCCTTTCTGGCTCCAGAACATTTCCATCACCCCAAAGGCAAGCCTGGTGCCCATGAAACAGCTGAGGTTCTTTCTTTTTCTACATTTTATTTTATTTTTTTTGGTATGGTTAATATACAATCACTTGAACAACATTATGGTCAGTAGATGTTCCCCATTATCAATTCCCCCCCCCCCACATATGGCATTACAGTCACAGTCCATCCTCCCCAGTCCCTTTCTCTTTGGTAGCTGTCAGTCCATTACTGGGTTCTGTGACTCTGCTGTTTTGTTCCTTCAGTTTTTTCTTTGTTCTTATGCTCCACAGATGAGTGAAATCATTTGGTACTTGTCTTTCTCTACCTGGTTTATTTCACTGAGCGTAATACCCTCTAGCTCCATCCATGTTGTTGCAAATGGTAGGATTTGTTTTATTCTTATGGCTGAATAGTAGTCTATTGCGTATATGTACCACATCTTCTTTATCCATTCATCTACTCATGGACACTTAGATTGCTTCCATTTCTTGGCTATTGTAAATAGTGCTGCGATAAACATAGGGGTGCATATGTCTTTCTCAAACTGGGCTGCTGCATTCTTAGGGTAAATTCCTAGTAGTGGAATTTCTGGGCCAAATGGTATTTCTATTTTGAGTTTTCTGAGGAACCTCCATACTGCTTTCGACAATGGTTGAACTAATTTATTGATCATGTTTATATCCAAGAGATTTTTGCCTTTGTTTTTTTCCTCAGAGTGTTTTATGGTTTCAAGACTTACTTTCAGGTCTTTGACTCATTTTGAATTTACTTTTGTGCATGGGGTTAGACAATGATCCAGTTTCATTCTCTCACATGTAGCTGTCCAATTTTGCCACCACCAGCTGTTGTAGAGGCTATCATTTCCCCATTGTATGCCCATGGCTCCTTTATCATATATTAATTGACCATATATGTTTGGGTTAATATTTGGACTCTCTATTGTGTTCCACTGCTCTGTGGGTCTGTTCTTCTCCCAGTAACAAATTGTCTTGATTATTGTAGCTTCGTAGTAGAGCTTGAAGTAATCTGGATACCTTTTATTTCTTTGTATTGTCTGATTGCCATGGCTAGGACCTCCAGAACTATGTTGAATAAACGTGGGGAGAGTGGGTGTGCTTGTCTTGTTCCTGATCTTAAAGGAAAAGCTTTCAGCTTCTTGCTGTTAAGTATAATATTGGCTGTGAGTTTGTCATATATGGCCTTTATTATGTTGAGGTACTTGCCCTCTATACCCATTTTTGTTGAGTTTTTATCATGAATGGACGTTGAATTTTGTCAAATGCTTTTTCAGCATCTGTGGAGATGATCATGTGGTTTTTGTCCTGTTTGTTGATGTAGTGGATGATGTTGATGGAAGTTTTCAAATGTTGTACCACCCTTGCATCCCTGGGATGAATCCCACTTGATCCTGATGATCTTTTTGATGTGTTTTTGAATTCAGTTTGCTAAGATTTTGTTGAGTATTTTTGCATCTATGTTCATCAGAGATATTAGTCTGTAATTTTCTTTTTTTGTGGTGTCTTTGCCTGGTTTTGGTATTAAGAGTGATGTTGGTCTTGTAGAATGAGTTTGGGAGTATTCCCTCCTCTTCTATTTTTTTGAAAACTAAGGAGGTTGGGTATTAGGTCTTCACTAAATGTTTGATAACATTCAGCGGTAAAGCCATCTGGTACAGGGGTTTTGTTCTTAGGTAGTTTCTTGACTGTGGATTCAATTTCCTTGCTGGTAATTGGTCTGTTCAGATTTTCTGTTTCTTTCTGGGTCAGCCTTGGAAGGTTGTATTTTTCTAGAAAGCTGTCCATGTCCTCTAGCTTATCCAGTTTGTTAGTATATAATTTTTCATAGTATTCTCTAATAATGCTTTGTATTTCTGTGGTGTCCGTAGTGATTTTTCCTTTCTCATTTCTGATTCTGTTTATGTATGTAGACCCTCATTTTTTCTTGATAAGTCTGCCCAGGGGTTTATCTATTTTCTTTATTTTGTCAAAGAACCAGTTCCTGCTTTCATCAATTCTTTTTTTTGTTTTGTTCTTCTCAATTTTATTTAATTCTGCTCTAATCTTCATTATATGCCTGCTTCTACTGACTTTGGGCCTCATTTGTTTTTCTCTTTTTAGTTTCATTAATTGTGAGTTTAGACTGTTCATATGGGATTCTTCTTCTTTCCTGAGGTAGGCCTGTATTGCAATATACTTTCCTCTTAGCACAGCCTTGGCTGCATCCCACAGATTTTGTGGTGTTAATCATTGTCATCCTTTGTCTCCCTATATTGCTTGATCTCTGTTTTTATTTGGTTATTGATCCGTTGGTTATTTAGGAGCATGTTGTGAAGCCTCCATGTGTTTGTGGGATTTTTCATTTTTGTTGCCTAATTTATTTCTAGTTTCATACCTTTCTGGTCGAACAAACTGGTTAGTACAATTTCAATCTTTTTGAATTTAGCAAGGCTCTTTTTGTGGCCTAGGATATGGTCCATTATTGAAAATGTTCCATGTGCACTTGAGAAGTATGTGTATTCTGCTGCTTTTGGGTGTAGAGTTCTGTAGATGTCTCTTAGGTCCATCTGTTCTAATGTGTTGTTCAGTGCTTCATTTGCCTTACTTATTTTCTGTCTGGTTGATCTGTCCTTCAGAGTGAGTGGAGTGTTGAAGTCTCATAGAATGAATGCATTGCATTCTATTTCCCCTTTTAATTCTGTTAGTATTTCTTTCACATGTGTAGGTTCTCCTGTGTTGAATGCATAGATATTTATAATGGTTATATTTATCCCTTCATCATTACACAATGTCCTTCTTTGTCTCTTGTGACTTTCTTTGTTTTGAACTCTACTTTGTCTGATACAAGTACTGCAACTCCTGCTTTTTTCTCTCTATTAGCTGCATGAAATATCTTTTTCCATCCCTTCACTTTTAGTCTGTGTATATCTTTGGGTTTAAAGTGAGTCTCTTGTAGGCAGCATATAGATGGGTCTTGCTTTTTATCCATTCAGTGACTCTATGTCTTTTGATGGGTGCATTCAGACCATTTACAATTAGGGAGATAGTCCCTAGGTATGTACTTTTGCCATTGCAGGCTTTAGATTTGTGGTTACCAGAGGTTCAAGGGTAACTTCCTTACTATCTAAGAGTCTAACTTAACTCACTTAATATGCTATTACAAACACAGTCTAAAGGTTCTTTTTTTTCTCCTCCTTTTTCTTCCTCCTCCATTCTTTATATATTAGGTATCATATTCTGTACTCTTTGTCTATCCCTTGACTGACTTTGGAGATAGTTCACTTAATCTTGCCTAGTCATTAGCTGTTCTACTTTCTTTACTGTGGTTTTACCACCTCTGGTGACACCTAGTACACCTTACGAATCCTTCCATCTAAAGCAGTCCATCCAAAATACACTGTAGAGGCAGTTTGTGGGAGGTAAGTTCTCTCAGCTGTTGCTTATCTGGAAATTGTTTAATCCCTCCTTCAAATTTAAATGATAACCCAGCTGGATAAAGTATTCTTGGTTCGAGGCCCTTCTGCTTCATTGCATTAAATACATCATGCCACTCCCTTCTGGCCTGTAAAGTTTCTGCTGAGAATTCTGATGATAGCCTGATGGGCTTTCCTTTGTAAGTCATCTTATTTCTCTCTCTGGCTGCTTTTAATAGTCTGTCCTTATCCCTAACCTTTGCCATTTTAATTCCTATATGTCTTGGTGTTGTCTTCCTTAGGACTCTTGTGTTGGGAGATCTGTGCACCTCCATGGCCTGAGAGACTATCTCCTCCCCCAGACTGGGGAACTTTTCAACAATTACATCCTCAAAGACACTTTCTATCCTCTTTTCTCTCTGTTCTCCTTCTGGTACCCCTGTAACACAAATATTCTTCAGGTTGAATTGGTCACACAGTTCTCTCAATATTCTTTCATTCTTAGAGATCCATTTTTCTCTCTGTGCCTCAGCTTCTTTGTATTCCTCTTCTCTAATTTGTATTTCATTTATCATCTCCTCCACCATATCTAATCTGCTTTTAAAACTTTCCATTTTATGTTTCATTTCTGATACTGTGTTCAATAATGATTAGAACTCCAACCACAATTCCTCCCTGAGTTCTTGAATATTTTTCTGTACTTCCATGAGGATGTTAATGATTTTTATTTTGAAATGCCTTTCAGGCAGATTTATGAAACGATTTCATTTGAATCTTTCTCAGGGGTTGTATTCATATTCATAATTTTACTCTGAACCAGGTTCCTTTGACATTTCATATTTGTATATGGCACCCTCTAGTGCTCAGAAGCTCTACTCTCTGGAGCTGCTCAGCCCCTGAAGCAATGTTGGTGGTTGAAGGGGAGTAGCATTGGTGCTTGGGGGGAGGAAAGAGCTGTTTCCTGCTTCCTGGCTGCTGTGCCTGTTTCCACTGCCAGAACCAGTTAGCCGAACACACAGGTATAAGGCTCTATGCTTTGCATTTGTAGTTGCTGTAGACAGGGCTGGCCGAATGCAAGGGCTGGGTTTTACGGTTTGCAAGCCAGGTGGGGCTGGCTGGGAGAAAGGCGCAGTAGGCTGCTTATCACAGAGGTGGTCCTTGGAGCTGTGTAGCCACCCAGGGAGCTGGAGTTCCAGAAGATCGTGAAAGCTCCCAACCTGCTGTGCAGAGTGCACCTGGACAATTTTCTCTGCCTCTCCTTTCTCCTGAGCAATAAGCTCTGTGCAATCCTTGGCCCTTTAGCAGCCCTCTTGCTGTTTGGAAATCTCTCAGATTGCCTGGCTTTCTTTTGTCCCAGAGTAGCCAGATATGGATCCCTACTTTCCACAAGTGGCTGGAATCTCAGTCTCTCCAGGTATTCTGCCTATCTTAGCTCTCCAACCCCCTAATCATGAGAGTACCATGAAAACACCATGAAATGTATGTTTGTGCTGCCATATCAGATCTCCAGAGTTAGGCATTCAGCAGTCCCAGGCCTCCACTCCCTCCCTGCTCCTCAGTGGCACCTGACTGCCAGTGAGGTCACTTCTCTCTTGGCCTCTTCTTTGAGGCACTGTGCCCTGTTACGCAGGAAAATAGATATGAGTGGGATGGAAAGGGAATAAGGCCAGGAAAAAGCCCACTAAAAATGACCCAAAGTGAATCAGTTAAAGCTCAAAAAGCCAGGACCAACTTGGCCTGGAGTGTTTGAATATTCCCCAGAGAAAGGAGGGTACCTCAGCATAGCCCATGACTTTATTGTATTAATCATGCAGGCCCAGCTTATTTTTTTAACTTTACCTACATGCCATTCCCCACCCCCACCCCCACCGCCTTTGGCACTAATCAAGTAGTTTGCAATCTGGGAAATTAATAATGGCAAGCAAGTCCAGCAAAAACAACATAGTCACAGGCAGGAAGGATTCCATCTTAAAGATAAGATTGCATTTTAATACCCAGGATGTTAAGAAGTAAGATTCCTAACTTATTCTCTAGCAAACAGACAATAACTCAGCCCACCTTGGGGACCAGGCAGGCAGTCTTGTTTGATATGCACCCAGACCAAGAAGGCTGGGCTCCCAGGGAGAAATCACAGCAGGAAGTTGCTTGTGTTAAGTTAGTTCTAAGTATTATTCAAAGACCACCTAACAGGTCTGCAGCCCCAGCCCTTAGTCACATTCCTGAAGAATCCTTAAAAGGGGGAACCCCCAAACTCTCAGGGAGCTCCTCTCCGTGAGGTCACCTGCACGTTCTAAGTGCATAAACTTTTCACTTTAAACTCTCTCTTTTCAACCTCTCGGGGTGCTTCTCTCTGAGATTGACTGCACTTTTTCTGTAAGTAATTTTAAATAAAACTTTTCCTCTGCTTCACTGCTCTGTCTCTGCCTTTCAATTCTCTTTTGCAGTGGGGACAGGGGCCAAGGAAAATACACAACACTCCCCCAACAACCCCACCTCATCTTCAAGGAATACGCAGGTCACCCTGACTAGAGAGACTTGCGACTTACCAGAGGTTCCAGGTCCAGCAAAGCCCTGGGCAGGTGCTGAGGATGCCCCAGAGGAGAGGCTGCTGCCTGATGCACCCACTACAGGGGCAGGGGTGTTCTGACCAAAGGTGGGTGTGGATGTGCCTGGAATGGAGAGACCGCAAAGAACTGTGACAACTAGGCCCACAAGAAGAAGGTGTCAAAATAAGCAGCAATGAACTAGGGGTATGTCTGCTTGGAAATGCATCCCCACAGGATCCCTTAGCCCGCACCGCACATGGGGTGACTGGGTCCTAACCCCTGTGCTCCACGTGAGCTGGAGCTCACCCCCCCCACCACCAGCTGCAGCAGAGCACAAGCCCCTTAGCTGCACTTTGGCCACCTGAGGAGAACCTTTGCACCCCCTTGGCCACCACAGCACAGCTGAGGGGGACACTGGGTGCACCTCCCTTCTCTCATGACTAATATTATGTCTCTTCCCCGTTTGCTTGCTCCCTCTCCTCTAATTCACCGCAGCCCCACACCACAGCCAGCACCCATCCTCCCACAGGCCCACTCAATCTCGATCTCCTGCACACGCTTGCCCTCATGGCGCCTCCTGCCCAGTGCTGGGCTACCGTCCACAGTGGCTCTCTGGGAAGATCCTCTCACATGTATCTGTATCTGTCTAGGCCTGAGGTGGGGTGGGTGCCTGCCACGGTGCTGACCTTGCATGTAATCTTCCACCCCACCTGGCCTCTAGGGGTCACACCTTATTGCAACCAGGAACTGATCCTCCCCCAGATCTCGGATGTGAGCACAGTGCTGTCCCTGCTCCCGTGCCAACCGCACCCACTCCAGATCCTCTGCCTCATCAGGGCCTGTAGTCAGTCCCCTGCCCCTCCTGCTCCCTGTGCCATTTAACCAGGTTGGGTTCACTCTCTATCCACTTATTTTAGGTTCACACCTCAAGGCTCACTATTGCTGGGCAGATACACACAACTGTGCTGACCGGCCTTGCTTCAAATTCCTAACCACAATTTCCCAGACTTCACAACTTCCCAGCATGGCTCTTGCATTTTATTTTCTCCCCCTCTCCATAATGACTACTGAGAGAGGCCCTCCTTGGTACACATCTCCCCCTAACATGCTCCAAGGAGCTCTTATGTACAGTGAAGAAAACAGAAGCTCCCTGGGCCCAAACTCCTTATCATGCATCTTCCACATGGCAAATAAAATCACTTCCTTGAGCCTGAAATTCTATGGTGACTTCCCTTAGTACTTTAACAAAAACATTTCAAAAGGCAATGAATGAATTTCTTTCTGCCTGTCTCTTAGTGTCATTTTATCCCACTTTCCTTTTTAAACCTCTAGCCACACCTGGCTTTTGTCTGCTCATGAAAACATTAGGCTCCTGTCTACCTTTGCTCCTTTGCCCCTATGCCTGCAATGCCCTCACCCCCAGCCACTGTCCCTGCTCCCAACTCTGGAACTATGGCCATGGCCTCAGTTTGCAATTGCCTCAGAAAGGCTGCTGCTGTCTACCTAAATAGCTCCTCTGGTCATGAGTTACACAGCTACCTGACACTGCTTACAGATAACATCTTGATAACATCTGTCTCTACACCACAGCATACAGCTCAGAGAGAAGAGACCATGTCGTCACTTAAAACAGCGCCTGGCAGTGCAAACCGAGCCCATTCCACATCTCACCTGCAAACACAGACATGTTCTGAGGTGTGCCGGCCACGTGGAAGGGAAAGGATGTGCTCTGGCCAGCTGCACCCAGGGAGTTCTGACTCAAGCCTCCCAAGAAAGGGGCCGTGCTGCCAGTGCTCCCACTCTGTCCTGCATCAAAGCCGAACACCCCAGTGGTGGAGATGCTGTGGGGTGCAGCCACACTCATCCCAAAGCCCCCACTGCCAGCAGGGCCTGTTAACACCCCGGACGTGAAGGGTAATGACGGAGTGCTGCCAAACACTGAGCTACTGGTCCCGCTGGTGGTGGTCTGGGTTGTAGTTCCAAAGCCAGAGGTGGTGGCTGCAAAAAAGGAGGAAACATGGATCATTGTCTAACCCCATACACAAAAGTAAATTCAAAATGGATCAAAGACCTGAATGTAATCCATGAAAACATAAAACTCTGAGAAAAAACATAGGCAATAATCTCTTGGAAATAAACATGAACAACTTCTTCATGAACATATCTCCTCAGGCAAGGGAAACAAAAGCAAAAATGAACAAATGGGACTATATCAAGCTGAAAAGGTTTTGTACAGCAAAGGACACCATCAATAGAACAAAAAGGCATCCTACAGTATGGGAGAATATATTCATAAATGACAGACCCGATAAAGGGTTGACATCCAAAATATATAAAGAGCTCACACACCTCAACAAACAAAAAGCAAATAATCCAACTAAAAACTGGGCCGAGGAGCTGAACAGACAGTTCTCCAAAGAAGGAACTCAGGTGGCCAATAGACACGTGAAAATATGCTCCACATAATTTGTCATCAGAGAAATGCAAATTAAAACCACAATGAGATATCACCTCACACCAGTAAGGATCACCACCATCCAAAAGACAAACAACAACATATGTTGGTGAGGTTGTGGTGAAAGGGAAACCCTCCTACACTGTTGGTGGAAATGTAAATTAGTTCAACCATTGTGGAAATGAATATGGAGTTTCCTCAAAAAGCCTAAAATAGAAATACCATTTGACCCAGGAATACCACTCCTACAGATTTACCCTAAGAATACAGCAGTCCAGTTTGAAAAAGACACATGCACCACTGTGTTTATTGCTGCACTATTTACAGTAGCCAAAAAACGGAAGCAACCTAAGTGTCCATCAGGAGATGAATGGATAAAGAAGATGTGGTACATGTACACAATGGAATATTATTCAGCCATAAGAAGAAAACAAATCCTACCATTTGCAACAACATGGATGGAGCTAGAGGGTATTATGCTAAGTGAAATAAGCCAGGCAGAGAAAGACAAGTACCAAATGATTTCACTCATATGTGGAGTATAAGAACTAAGGAAAAACTGAAGGAAGAAAACTGCAGCAGAATCACAGAACCCAAAAAAGGACTAACAGTTACCAAAGGGAAAGGGACTGGGGAGGATGGGTGGGAAGAGAAGGAGAAGGGTGGAAGAAGAAAGCGGGCCTTATGATTAACATGTATAATGGTGGTTGGGCATGGGGAGGCCTGTGTATCACAGAGAACACAAGTAGTGATTTTGTAGCATCTTACTACAATAATGGACAGAGACTAATGGGGTATGTGAGGGGAACTTGGTGAAGGGACGGTCTAGTAAACATAGTGCTCCTCATGCAATTGAAGATTAATGATAGTTTTTAATACTGAACTTTCACTAGGTGTCTCTGAAATACTATTTCCATGGTTTGGGCTCTTGGATGGTGTTGGCAAGATTCTTTCTAACAGTCAAGACGACGTGAAGTGGTCATTGCTCCAAATGCGTGCACATGGTTGCTTACTGGACAGAAATTGCCTGGACTGCTCAGATTCCCCACCTAGGCTTACCTTACCCCGAACCCGCAGGTGGACTGAGTTATGCTATACGAGTCTGGGCCACCTTTCTCCCTTACCAGACCATAAAGCTGAAGGACAGGAACGTCTCTCTCTGTAACTAACAGACCCCACACAAATCAAGGCTTAGTACGTGTGTCCAGTGGGTCGTGGTCCATGCGCCAACCATACACACTACCACCAACACATGCCACACGTTCATCAACTTACCCTGTTCTCCCTGGGACTCCTTGTCTACCGGCAGAACAGTAGAGCCAGCTTCCTGAGAAACGTCCTCTTCTCTGTAGGAAGAAGAGGCACAATTAAGTTTAGAAAAGTGCTGGATAACTTCTTACACCCTCCTAACTACCAGCTGACCAAAGTCTAGAAAAACCGTGACTAAGATCTCAGTGTGTCAAGACAACAAAAAGAAGCAAAGAAAATTCCTAAAGAAATGAAGGGAGGCAGTTCACAGTAGCCACACAGACACCTTTGTCTTAAAACAAGCAGAAAACAATCTTCAGAATGTTACATACAACCTGCCAAGTTTCTGAGAGTCCTAGTCACAACTCTATCTCTAAGAAAGTGGCATTCTAGTCGGGCACCTAGGGGGTCAGATGGGGTCTAGAATGTGAAGCCTGCTGCCCACTCCCATCAGTCACTCTGTTCACTCTGTCCCATGCAAGCCCTTCCCCTTATGCCGCAGCCCCTCACGCTGCAGCATGAGGTGGAGCAGAGGCTGGTGTGGTCACTGAGTGATGACTGCAAAAGATGAGATCGATTCAGGGTGGCACCGTCTCTGCCCCTTAGATGTGAACCGTTTTGATTCTGCAAATCAGAATCTCAGAAATCCTAAGAGCCAACTAAATTTCCCTCCTTTCCCACCCTCTCATTAATCCACACAGCAAATCACCGATTACCTTATTTTCTTTGCTGGCCTCTCTGGTGTCTGCGAGCAAGATGAGGCTGGGCTGGAGATGGGTGAGGCACTGGGACACCGCCTCTTCCAGAGCTAAAAGCCAAACACAAGTCACGTGACTGACCCTAAGGAATAACATAAGATCTGACATTCAACATAATTCTGTGGCTCTAATCCAACACTGTATATAAACTCTCCTTTTCAAGTGACTAAAAAAACATTTCTTTGTGACATGGGGCTTCTGAAAAGTGAGTCAATTGCCACTATTTAAAAGGGCCGTCATTGGCCAAAGTTGGAAAACTTGCATCA
Source organism: Manis javanica (assembly GCF_040802235.1). Classification (NCBI taxonomy): domain Eukaryota; kingdom Metazoa; phylum Chordata; class Mammalia; order Pholidota; family Manidae; genus Manis; species Manis javanica. Next base: position 23,560,094 of record NC_133165.1, read on the forward strand.
GAAAGAGCAGCTGATTCAAAGTAACTGTAATAAGACAGTGAGGGTAAGAAGGGCAAATTGGAGCGATAATAACTAACACTAAGTCATTATTATTCAGAGGAATAGAGGCATTGTGGTTATTAATGTTCAAAAAGTTTCAAAAATACACTGAAGTACCTACAGGTGAAACATGTTTGTACTTAAAAACACAAGAGGAAAACCAATTTGGGGTGGGGGTGTTGATGGATCAGGACTGACCAAACACTGTTAACTGCTGGAGCCACATGGAGGTTCATCATGATATTTTTTCTTCCTTTGTGTATGTATGACATTTGATGTAAAATTGTAAGAAGGGGCAGTGACTGTACGTCAGGTCTGTTGTGATCACTGATTGAGGAAATGTGTGAACAGTGCTCAGCAGAGGGCCTAGTGCAGAATAGATCCAGGTAGAGCTTCGTACTGTTATCCTCTGCATTGCCATAACTGCTTGGCTGGGGCCTTCAGCTCCTGTATTTGTCATTTATCATTAATGTGTCATTTATATTACACTAAGAGCCTTCTGTACAGATAAAAACTTATGTCAAATTCCTTCTCCTCTCAAAAACCTCCTTCATGCGTGCGTTACTTTTTTTCTAGCTCCTGTATATTGTGTGTCTGCTTACTGACAAGCACTGTAATGGGTGCTTTTCAAACATTCCCTTCAATCTTTACAACAATCCTTTAGAGATGAGAAAAAGAGAGTTTAAGTCCTTTACCTGCCCAAGAGTCTATAGCTACTAAGTGCCAAAGTCAAGATTTGAACCCAAGTCATTCTGGTAGCAAAACTTGATCTGTTCTCCAGTCTACACTACATCCTTTCTAAAAAGAATTATAACCACATATTTTTAAAACTTTCATTAAATTCCCAGTGCCTAGAGGATGAATTTATGACTCAATACAATTCAGATTCAATCTACCTTTTTAATCAAATTAGTACCATTTTTTGAATTATTCATCCTCTGTCCATTTATGTATAATAATGGCTCTGTCTTGTATTAGCTTTCCACATAGGCATTCTGGCCTTTCTAGTTTGTTCCACTGGTCCATAGCGATCATTCAAGGGTTGGTAACGGCTGTTAGCTTAGAGGAGATCTCAGCATCTGATAGAAGCTGGCTAGTAAACACTGCATAATCAACTAATAAATGCAAAGAACCCACTTCTTTCACACCACTAGGTGGGTGTACCTGAGAGATGCCTCCAGTGGAGCTGTAGGAACTGGAAATGGCATTGCAGCTGAACATACGGATGCCACATGTGCACGTGCCCTTCGAGCAGCTTACAGCAGAGGTGGAGGGTCTCTCGTGCAACTCATCATCTGAGCTCTGGGAACTGAGGCTGCTCTTCAGAGGCCCACGCCTAACAGGGAAATAAAATGGGAAAACACAGATGTGCTACTGAAAGGCACCGACATTGTTTTAAGGCTTCATCAACGGTCACAAAATCATTCCAACGTAATGGAAAAGGATAATGTTGTTAACTTTACTGTTAATTCAGCTAAACATGTCTCACAAAGTCAGAAAGGGAAAGCTCAGTATTTTAAAAATTAAACCTATGGTTCTACCTACGTATACTCTAGGAAATGCACACAAATCTATAGTGACAGAATGGGAACCCATGAATGCCTGGCAACAGGGGCAGGATGAGAGGGAGGTTTGAAGGCTCCACCAAGGGGCACCGGGAAACTTCTGGCAGTGATGGTGATGTTCATTAACTTGATTGTGGGGATGGTTTCGTGGGTATGAAATTTAGACAAAATAGTTATTGTGGCAAGTTACTCAAAATATTCCTATCTGATTTCAAAGAGGAAAATTTATAGGACAATAATTCTGATAAGGATACATGTCAAAATTGATCAAATTGTACACTTCAAAGAGGCACAGTTTATTTTTCTCAATTATACCTCAGTAAAGGTGTTAAAAAAAATTTAGGAGGAACCAACCCCTTTTTCTAAGATTCAAACTGAAACAAATTCCCTAACCATCTTTCCTGTGAAATAGTCATCCAACCGTTGTGACAGCACAGACAGCTCACTGTCTCCTGGCTCATGAATGTCAACCACAGAGCAGTTTATCCCTGCACTAGAGGCAATCCTACTTCCTCTTTCACTTACTTCGCCTATGGATCCCACCTGGAGCCAAGCCAAGCCAATTGTCCTCCTTTCATGTGATAGTCCTTCAGATTTTTGCAGGCCATTATCCTTCCCTCCCTCATTTCCTTATGCCCCTGAGGTTTTCCTCCTCTGGGCTAGTGCTTATGTACCTTTAGAACCCCCTCACCCACCACCACCCCGTGACATCTTGAGTTGCTTCACTCTCTCGCAGTGAATTTCCTTGGTGTCTGCCTCCTCTTGCAGGGCAGCACAGCCAACCAGCAGCGCCCCGCGGACAGCAGGACTAAGGCATTCAGGACCACCACTGACTGTCGGCTTTTCTCTAGTACTTACGGAAAAGGAATACTACAAAATGCATGTAACCTGTGCCTAATGAAAGGCAAGGCATTAAAGCTCTTGTTACCAAGCTCTTCCATGAGAGCTGAAGAAGGGGACCTGCTGTTCACACACAGGAGGTGGCCTCTGATTCTTCTGGGGAGTGATCTCTCTTTCAACAAACCCCAGGAGCCCGTGTGGGAGGCACGTTGAGTACTCTGCAGGGCGTGGTACCTTCTTTTACCCTCCCGACCAGCAGCAGATGTTTGGTCTTCCTCCTCCTCCACTGTCCTTTTCCTCCTCTTCCAACGTTCGAGGGCAAGCAGAACAGCCTCCTTTGACCACGGGTCTGGGGCCTTAGGGATCTGCGCTGCTCTGTAACAGAAAACAGGATTCTAGCATTAAGATATTCTGATGATCATGCTCCATAGCATGAACTTCAGGCGCTGGAAATCAGAAGCTATCCAACAAGAAAAAGGGTAACTTATACACTCACACAAATAGCCCTTAGCTGTTAAAAGTACAGTCTTGGGAAAAACTCAGAAAATAAAAAACTGCTCAATAACTAGAACTTGAAATTTCTCCTTCACATAAGGAGCTTTTTCCTTTCCTCTGAGTTACAGTTACTCTGTCAGATGAACAACTGCAAGAGAATAAAGTGGACACACTGGGAGTTTTTTCCTCGAGCAATGCTCACATTGGCAAATGAGCCAGGTTGCTCCCGGGAGGAGCACTCCTCTCTGTCGAAGGCCTGCACACCACTCTGGAATTACCAGGAGACAGCACACGCTTCCCGTGACCGCCATTCCAGCACAGCGTGGGAAGCACACGGGAATACGGGGCCTGCTGGATTGGGTATCTTCTTGGAGGTGTTATGCCAAACTGGTGTGGTGAAGTCCCACAGTCCCTGTGGAGAATGGGAGACACATTATGGAATCAAAGCAGCTTAGAAAAATGACAGAAAATTTAAATTCCTTAAGAACCATGTGGGTTCAGTTATTTTCCAGAGAGCTTAAGCCTCTAAGTAACACAAAACACAGCATTTTTATGGCAACTTTCCCCATTCCACCTAAGGGCAGAAAGTGGCAGGTACTTAACAGCTGTCCCTGCAATGGATTCAACAACTTTGAGGGGGAAATTGAAAAACTGCTCCTACAAGTAAAACTACAGTGGAAGAAAAGTGTGCGTAAGGACGTGCAAGGACGCAGTATACAAGAATCCTTCAATCTCTTATGCTAAATCATCAGAAATATACACCCAAAGTCAAACATTTTAAAAACCTGAATGTTCACATTTTCAAATAAATGTACTTATCAAGGATCTAGGGTTGTCACCAAAGTTTTGAATTTTGTTGTTATCACTCAGCTACTGGGACTAAAGGAGAACACAAGTCTTTTTAATCTAATCATCTTTATCAGCCAAGTTATATCCATTCAGGAGGTTTCCTGGGTACACCTCTTTGAGCTGGGCTGATACAATGTATTGGTCCAAAGATAAAAAAGTAATAAAACCTATTATAGTACTATACTGTACAGACAGATAGTATTCTCATGTGAAGCAGGGATATTTTAAGTGATTTACCAAGTATTCTCCTAACCCATACTGTATTAAAGTTCAGAGCTATAAGAACTGAAAGAAGGATTTGCAACAACGTGGATGGGGCTAGAGGGTATTATGCTCAGTGAAATAAGCCAGGTAGAGAAAGACAAGTATCAAATGATTTCACTCATCTGTGGAGCATAAGAACAAAGAAAAAACTGAAGGCACAAAACAGCAGCCGAGTCACAGAACCTGAGAATGGACTAACAGATACCAAAGGGAAAGGGACTGGGAAGGGTGGGTGGGAAGGGAGGGAAAAGGGGAACAAGGGGCATTAGGATCAGCATACATGATGTAGTGGGGTGGGCACGGGGAGGGCAGTATAGCACACAGAGAAGTCAAGTAGTGACTGTATAGCACCTCCCTATGCTGATGGACAGTGACTGTAATGGGGTATGAGGGTGGGACTTGATAATGGGGGCAGTCTAGTAACCACAGTGTTTCTCATGTAACTGAACACTAATGATACCAAAAATAATAAAAAGTAAAAATAAAAGGAATAGAAAAAGCCCCCCAAAAAAAGAACTGAAAAAAGGGAACAGTTCTGGCAGCACATCTCTTAACAGAGGCAAAAGGGAGGCAGGACACGGTGGAAACGCACCAAGGTGTTTGAAAAGGTGAAAAGGGCACAGAACCCACTTAGAACTTGAGAAAAAAATACTGTCAACGTCAAGTCCTCGGTCTGGGGAGGGTCAGCGTGTCTTACCAGCGGGAAGGTCTCCGAGGGGACCCAAGGAAACGAAAGGGGACTGAGGGCTGAATAGGATCGGGGCGGGCCGAGGGAGCCGTCGGGGCGGGGCTTGCCGGGCGGGCGGGGCTTGAGAGGAAGGCCGGGCGCGGGCGCCGGCGCCTGGCCTCCGGATCGGGGGCGGAATGCTGGGGGCGGAGCTTGCTCAGAAATCCTCCCATTTGGAGCGACGAGCGAGCTCTGTCCGGCAGGCGAGCGGCTTCCGCGGCTCCGTCTGCCAGACTGCCTGCTTACGCTAGTGCGCCTGGGCTAGAGGCGGGCGGGCATTGTGCGCTGGCGGGCCTTGTACGCTGGCGGGCATTGTGCGCTGGCGGGCATTGTGCGCTGGCGGGCCTTGTGCGCTGGGGGGCATTGTGCGCTGGCGGGCCTTGTGCGCTGGCGGCGCGCGCTCCCAAGTTGCTGGGAGACGGCGCGCTATTGGCAGGCAGCTCGGGGCTCGCAGCTCAGTGCCCCCCAGGCCGCGGTGACCCCCCAGCCAGCTCGGCCTGCGCGGCCGCCGCGGGCAGTAGGTTCTCAGCACTAGACCCTTTGGCGAGACAGCAAAAAAGAAAAAGGAAAAGGAAAAGAAAAGCATTTTCCTGATTACTCTTTCTGATAGTTCATTGTTAGCATATAGATTTCTGTGTATTGATTTTGTTTCCTGCAACTTTGCTGAGTCGTTAGTAATACTAATAGTTTTTTGGTGGATTCTTTAGGGCTTTCTATATATAGTATCATGTCATCTTCAAATAGCAACAGTTTACTTCTTCCTTACCAATTTAGATGACTCCTCTCTTTTTCTTGTCTCATTGCTCTGCCTAGGACTCTCAATATCCACTTCGTAGATCATGAATTGATGTTGGCTTGTATCAAATGCTTTTTCAGCATCTGTTGACATGATCATATGATTTTTAGCTTTCCTTTTTCAATGTGCTGTATCATACTGATTTTACAAATATTTTACCACCCTGGAATCCCTGGAATAAATCCTGCTTGGTCATAATGTATGGTCCTTCTGATGTATTTTTGAATTCAGTTTGCTATATTTTGTTGAGCATTTTTGCATCTATGTTCATCAAGGGTATTGGTTTATAAAAGTTTTTTGTAGTGTTTTGCATGGTTTTGGTATTAGAGTGATACTGGCCTCATAGAGTGAGTTTGTAAGTATTCTCTCCTCTTTTACTGTTTGGAATACTTTAAGAAGGATGGCTATTAGCTCTTCCTTAAATGTTTGGTAGAATTCAGATGTGAAGCCATCTTGCGTGGAACTTTTGTTTGTTGGGAGTCTTGATTACCAATTCAATATTGTTATGATAATTTGTCGGTTCAGATTTTCTGTTTCTTTTTGGGTCAGTCTTAGTAGGTTGTACTTTTCTAGAAATTTGTCTATTCTAGGTTGGCGTATAATTTTCCATGGAATTCTCTAATAATTATTTGTATTTCTGTGCTGTCATTGTAACTTCATTTTCATTTCTGATTTTGTTTATTTCTGTCCTCTTTTTTTCTTGATAAATCTGGCTAAGGATTTGTCTATTTTGCTTATGTTCTCCAAGAACCAGCTCTTAGTTTCATTGGTTTTTTTTCTATTAACATTATTATCTATTTTATTTATTTCTGCTCTGATCTTTTATTTATCCTTCCTACAAACTTTGGGTTTCATTTGTTCTTCTTTTACTAGTTTCTTCAGTTGTAAGTTTAGACTATTTATTTGGGATTGTTTTTATTTCTTGAGGTAGGCCTGTATTGCCATGTATTTCCCTCTTTGAAGCTTTTGCTGCATCCCACGTATTTTGAAGCGCTATGTTTCTGTTTCACTTGTTTCCACATATTGCTTCATTTCCTCTGATTTGTTTGTGGGCCCACTGGTCACCCAGAAGCGTGTTGTGTTGCCTCCTTTGTGGGTTTTCGATGTTGTTTCTTTCATGTAATTGATTTCTTACTTCATACCACTGTGATCTGAAATGATACTTGATACGATTTCAACCTATTTGAATATATTGATGCTGGAGATTTATTCTGGAGAATGTTCCATGTGCACTTGTGTAAAATGTGCATCCTGTTGCTTTGGGTGGAATTTCGTGTATCTATCTATTGGGTCCACCATGTCTAATGGGTTGTTCAAGCCCTGTGTTTCCTTATTTATATTCTGCCTGGATGATCTGTCCATTGATGTGTGGTGTTATAATCCCATAATATGATTATGTTGTTGTCTATTTCTCTCTTTAGGTCTGTTAGTATTTGTTTTATAAATTTAGGTGCTCCTATGTTGGATGCACATTTATGACTGCTATACCCTCTTGTTTGACTGATCCCTTATCATTATGTAATGTCTTTCTTTGTCTCTTCTTACTGTCTTTATGTCAAAGTCTTTCTTTCTGATATAAGTATTGCAGCTTCAGCTTTCTTTTAATTGCTATTTGCATAGTATATCTGGTTCATCCCTTCAGTTTCAGTCTGTGTGTGTCCTGAAGTCTGAAATGAGTACCTTATAGGCAGCAAATAGAGTCTTGTTTTTTTTTATTTACCCATTCAGTCATGCTATGTCTTTTGATTGGAGCTCTTATACCATTTACACTTAAAATAGTTATTGATGTGTATGTACTTATTGCCATTTTGTTCAATGTTTCCTGGTTGTTTTGGTTGCTCTTCTCTGATCCTTTCTTCTTCTCTTGCTTTCTTCTCTTGTGTCTTTGGGACATTCTTTAGTGCTGTGGTTAGGATCCCTCCCTCCCCTTTCCTTTTTGTGTATCATAAGTTTTTGGTGTGTGGTTACCAGAGGGTACTTGTATGACATCCTGTGAATATAACAATCTATAATAAGCTGATGGTCACTTAAGTTCAAACACATTCTAATATCACTACATTTTTTACTCCCTCTCTTCTTCATTTATTGTATATAATATCTTCTTTTATACCTTTTCATTAAATATTTTTCTTAACTAATTTTTAGATTAATTGCTTTTGTTATTTTGTCATTTTGGCCTATGTTGTTAAGCCTCCATGTGTTTGTGATCCTTTTTGTTTTCTTTATTTCTAGTTCTGTACCTTTGTGATCTGAGAAGTTGGTTGGTAGAATTTCAATCTTTTGGAATTTACTGAGGCTCTTTTTGTGGTCTAGTATGTGGTCTATTCAGGAAAAGGTTCCATGTGCACTTGAGAAGAATGTGTATCCTGCTGCTTTTGGGTAAAGAGTTCTGTAGATGTCTGTTAGGTCCATCTGTTTTAGTGTGTTGTTCAGTGCCTCTGTGTCCTTACTTATTTTCTGTATGGTGGATCTGTCCCTTGGAGTGAGTGGTGTGTTGAAGTTTCCTAAAATGAATGCATTGCATTCTATTTCCTCCTTTAATTCTGTTAGTATTTGTTTCACTGATGTCGGTGCTCCTGCGTTGGGTGCATATATTTATAATGGTTATATCCTCTTGTTGGACTGAGCCCTTTATCATTATGTAATGTTCTTCTTTATCTCTTGTTACTCTCTTTCTTTTGAAGTCTGTTTTGTCTGATACAGGTACTGCAACACCTGCTTTTGTCTCCCTATTGTTTACATGAAATATATTTTTCCATCCCTTCACTTTTAGTCTGTGTATGTCTTTCGGTTTGAGGTGAGTCTCTTGTAAGCAACATAGAGACAGGTCTTGCTTTTTTATGCATTCTTTACTGTGTATCTTTTGATTGGTACATTCAGTCCATTTACATTTAGGGTGATTATTGATAGATATGTACTTACTGCCATTGCATGTTTGGATCTGTGGTTACCAGAGGTTGAAGGGTAACTTTTTTACTAACTGTCTAACTTTAACTCACTTATTATGCTATTATAAACACAGTCTGATGATTCTTTATTTCTCTCCCTTCTTATTCTTCCTCCTCAACTCTTTGTATGTTAGGTGTTTTATTCTGTACTCTTTTGTGTTTCTTTGGCTGCTTTTGTGGATAGTTGATTTTACTTTTTGCCTTTAGTTAGTATTTGGTTGGTCTGCTTTCTTGGCTGTGATTTTATTTTCTCTGTTGACATCTATTTAGCCTTAGAAGTGCTTCCATCTAGAGCAGTCCCTTTAAAATACCCTTAGAGGTGGTTTGTGGAAGGCGAATTCCCTCAACTTTTGCTTATCTGAAAATTGTTTAATCTCTCCTTCAAATTTAAATGGTAATCTTGCTGGATGCAGTATTCTTGGTTCAAGGCCCTTCTGTTTCATTGCATTAAATATATCACGCCATTCTCTTTTGGCCTGTAAGGTTCTGCTGACAAATCTGTTGATAGCCTGATGCATTCTCCTTTGTAGGTGATCTTTTTTCTCTCTCTGGCTGCTTTTAATAGTCTGTCCTTATCCTTGATCTTTGCCATTTTAATTATTGTATGTCTTGGTGTTGTCTTCATTGGGTCTCTTGTGTTGGGAGATCTGTGCACTTTTATGGCCTGAGAGTCTATTTCCCTTCCCAGATTGGGGAAGTTTTCAGCAATTATTTCTTCAAAGATACTTTCTATCCCTTTTTCTCTCTTCTTCTTCTTCTGATACCCCTATAATGCAAATATTGTTCCATTTGGATTGGTCACACAGTTCTCTTAATATTCTTTCATTCTTAGAGATCCTTTTATCTCTCTCTGCCTCAGCTTCTCTGTATACCTGTTCTCTAATTTCTATTCCATTAACAGTCTCTTGCACCTCATCCAGTCTGCTCTTAAGTCCTTCTATTGGTTGTTTCATTTCTGTTATCTCACTCCAGACTCCATCCCTTAGCTCTTGCATATTGCTCTGCAGGTCCATCAGCATGGTTATGACTTTTGTTTTGAATTCTTTTTCAGGAATATTGGTTATATCTATCATACCAGGCCCTCTCTCTGGGGTTGTTTGAGTGATTTTTTTGCTAGACCAGATTCTTCTGCCTTTTCATGGTGATAGAAGTGATCATCGGCAGGTGGCATGTGTGTCAGCTGGGAGAACAAAGTCCCTTCCTGCTTGCTGGTCGCCTTGCCCTTCTCTGCTGCCTGTGCCGGTTAGCCACACACAGCGAATCGTCTCTGGATTAATCCCCTGAGCTGCCTTGGGTGGGGCAGACCTCAGGATAGCCTAGAGAACTGCAGGGGCTTACAGACGCACCAGGCGTGTTCTCCTGTGAGAGTGGCTACCCTTTGTGCCTCCCGGACCTTGCACCGGCTTCCTCTGCCTGTGCCAAGCAGCTGCACACTGGCAGCAGCCTCTGGGTCTGTGCCGGTTAGCTGCAGGCATTTGTTATTTCTTGTCTTTGGATAGTGGCCATCCCAACTAGTGTGAGGTGATACCTCATTGTGGTTTTAATTTGCATTTCCCTGATGATTAGTGAAATGGAGAATCTTTTCATGTGCCTGTTGGCCATCTATATTTCTTCTCTGGGGAAGTGTCTGTTCAGGTCTTCCACCAAGTTTTTTTTTATTGGGTTATTTTTTTATTGGGTGTTGATGCATATGAAATCTTTATATATTTTCTATGTAAACCCCTTATCAGATGAGCTATTTATGAATATGTTCTCCCATACTATAGGATGCCTTTTTCTTCTGCTGATGGTGTCCTTTGCAGTACAGAAGCTTTTAAATTTCATTTAGTCCCACTTGTTCATTTTTTATTTTGTTTCAGGAGATGTGTTCAGGAAAAAGTTGCTCATGTTTATATTCAAGAGATTTTTGCCTGTTTTCTTCTAAGAGTTTTATGGTTTCATGAGTTACATTCAGCTCTTTGATCCATTTTGAGTTTACTTTTGTATATGGAGTTAGATAATGATCCAGTTTCAATCTCTTACATGTAACTGTCCAGTTTTGCCGACACCAGCTGTTGAAGAGGCTATCATTTCCCCATTGTATATCCATGGCTCCTTTATCATATATTAATTGACCATATATTCAAGGGCTTTTATCTGGGCTCTCTATTCTGTTCCATTGACCTATCAGTCTGTTCTTGTGTTAGTACAGTACCAAATTGTTTTGATTATTGTGGCTTTGTAGTAGAGCTTAAAGTGGGGCGTGTAATACCCCCAGCTTTATTCTTCCTTCTCAGGATTGCTTTGGCTATTCAGGGTATTTTGTGGTTCCATATGAATTTTAGAACTATTCTAGTCCATTGAAGAATGTTGTCGGTATTTTCAAAGGGATTGTGTTGAATCTGTAAATTGCTTTAGGCAGAATTGTCATTTTGATAATATTAATTCTTTCTTTCTATGAGCATGAGATAGATTTCCATTTATTGGTGTCCTCTTTAATTTCTCTCATGAGTGTCTTGTAGTTTTCAGAATAAAGATCTTTCACCTCCTTGGTTAGGTTTATTCCCAGGTATTTTATTATTTTTGATGCAATTGTAAATAGAGTTATTTTCCTGATTTCCCTTTTTCTAGTTCATTGTTAGTATATAGCAATACAACAGATTTTTGTGTATTAATTTGTATCCTGCAACTTTGCTGAATTCAGTTAATTAGATCTAGTAGTTTTCTGGTGGATTCTTCAGGGTTTTTTATTTATATCATGTCATCTGCAAATACTGATCGTTTAACTTCTTCCTTACCAATTTCTATGCCTTTTATCTCTTTGTGTTGTCTGATTGCTTTGGCTAGGACCTCCAATACTATGTTCAGTGAAAGTGGGGAGAGTGGGCATCCTTGTCTTGATCCTGATCTTGAGGGAAAAGCTTTCAGCTTTTTGCGATTAAGTATGATGTTGGCTGTGGATTTGTCATATATGGCCTTTATGTTGAGGTACATACCCTCTATACTCATTTTGTTGAGAGTTTTTATCATGAATGGATGTTGAATTTTGTCAAATGCTTTTTCAGCATCTATAGAGATGATGAATTTTCATCTTTCTTTTGGTTAATGTGGTGTGTGATATTTATTGATTTATGAATATTGTACCATTGTTGCATCCCAGGAATAAGACCCCCTTGGTCATGATGGATGATCCTTTTGATGTATTTTGAATTTGGTTTGCTAATATTTTGTTTAGGATTTTTGCATCCATGCTCATCAGGGATATTGGTCTATAATTTTCTTTGTCATATCTTTTCTGGTTTTGGTATTAGAGTGATGCTGGCCTCATAGAATGACTTTGGAAACTTTCCCTCCTCTTTCACTCTTTGGAATGCTTTAAGAAGAATGAGCCTTGGCTTTCCTTTAAATATTTGGTAGAATTCATCTGTGAAGCCATCTGGGCCTGGAATTTTGTTTTGGAGGAGGTTTTTATTATCCACTTGATTTCATTGCTGGTAATTAGTCTGTTCGGATTTTCTGTTTCTTTCTGAGTCAGTCTTGGAAGGTTGCATTTTTCTAGGAAGTTGTCCATTTCTTCAAAGTTCTCCAATTTATTGGCATATAATTTTCCATGGTATTCTATAATAATTCTTTTTATTTCTATGGTACCCATTGTGATTATTCCTTCATTTCTGATTCTGTTTATATGTGTAGATTCTCTTTTTTCTTGATAAGTCTGGTTAGGGTTTTATCTCGTTTGTTTATTTTCTCAAAGAACCAGCACCTGGTTTCATTGATTTTTTTTCTTTTGTTTTATTCTTCTCTATTTTGTTTATTTCTGCTCTGAATTTATTATGTACCTCCTTCTATTAACTTTGGGTTTCAATTGTTCTTCTTTTTCTAGTTTCATTAATTGTGATTTTAGACTGTTTATTTGGATTGTTCTTGTTTATTGTAGTAGGCCTGTATTGCTCTGTACTTTCCTCTTAGAACCACCTTTGCCATGTCTCACAAATTTTGAGCTGATGTGTTTTTGTTTTCATTTTTCTCCATGTATTGCTTGATTTCTGTTTTAATTTGTTCACCGATCCATTGATTATTTAAAAGCATGTTGTTTATGCTGGTGGGAATGTAAGCCAGTTCAACCATTGTGGAAAGCAATAGGGAGGTTCCTCAAAAAACTAAAAGTAGAAATACCATTTGACTCAGGAATCCCACTCCTTGGAATTTACCCAAAGACTACAACTTCTGAGATTCAAAAAGACATATGCACCCCTATGTTTATCACAGCACGTTTTACAATAGCTAAGATATGGAAGCAACCTAACTGTCCTTCAGTAGATGAATGGATAAGGAAGATGTGGTACATATACACAATGGAACACTATTCAGCCATAAGAAAGAAACAGATCCTACCATTTGCAACAACATGGATGGAGCTGGTGTATATTATGCTCAGTGAAATAAGCCAGGCAGAGAAAGACAAGTGCCAAATGACTTCCCTCATTTGTGGAGTATAACAACAAAGCAAAACTGAAGGAACAACATAGCAGCAGACTCAGAGACTCCAAGAATGAACTAGTGGTTACAAAGGGGAGAGGTGTGGGAAGGCAGGTGGGGAGGGAGGGAGAAGGGGATTGAGGGGTATTATGTTTATTACACATTGTGTGGGAAATCATGGGGAGAACAGTGTAGCACAGAGAAGGCACATAGTGGATCTGTTGCATCTACACTGATGGACAATGACTGAAAGGGCAAGCTCCCAGATTCTATTTCAGCCAATTGGGACCTGTATCCTATTTCAGCCAATTGGGACCTGTATCCTGTTTCAGCCAATCGGGACCTGGATTCTATTACACCCAATCGGGGCTTAGTCCCTCTCTCCCCTCCAGTCAGCAAGAACACCCACCACCCCTGGAACCTGCCAACTGACCAAAGCCATGACTCATCACCCCCAACAACCCCATGCCCAGCCAATCAGCCAGGGCCACGGCCATCACCCCCCCAAACTGCCCTGGAAACCCATAAAACCTTTGTTCTGGGGAAAACATGCTCTTTTTCTCTGGCATCTTGCCACTGCATTGGTGTAGATGAGAGACTGAGCTCAAGCTAGCTCAAATAAAGGCTCTTTGCTTTTGCATCAGTGTTGGCTCCTTGATGGTCTTCTGGGATTCATGACTTTGGGCACAACATTTGGGGGCTTGTCCAGGATCCCAGAGACCCCCAGGACTCCCAACCCGGAGGGCCCTGTTCTGGCTGGTGAGTGCACTCAGTTATCTGTCTGTCCTTGTCTACCTGTGTCTCACTCTTTCTTTATCTGTGTCTTACTGTTTTTGTTCTCGAACAAGCCTGTATAAGCCTGTAGGAGCGCCAGTCTGTATCTGGGTCGGCACTGACTTAGATGGACGCGCTGGTGGGTCACTGACGTCCCTTACCCCCGTCTGGAGGATGAAGTCCTCATCTGTGAGGAAAGTCGGCTGCAGCTGCAGTCCAACAGGCCCTCAACTTACTTTCAGTTTTGCCTCCGCAGCCGCGGCAGATTCTTCTCTGTAGGCACCTGTTGTTTGTAGTGTTGGTCTTAGTCTTGTTGACAGAAGAAGTGGGACAGACTCAGACGACCCCCTTGTCTCTCATGACAGACCATTTTTCTCAGACATTAGGGAAAGAGCTCACAATTTGAGCACGGACGTCAGGAAGGGAAAATTTTGTGTTTTCTGCACCTCCAAGTGGCCATCCTTTAACATTGGCTGGCTGCCAGAGGGAACATTTAATCTAACCACTCTTTTACAGGTTAAAGATATTAGGGGAAAAGCTAACAACCTCAGTGCGGAAGTCCAGAAGGGTCAGTGGCAAACTTTTTGTTCTAGTGAGTAGCCAGTTTTCAGTGTTGGATGGCTGCCAGAGGAAACACTATCATTATGTCTCAGTCTGTATGTTTGTGTGTCTAAGTGTGTAAATGAAAATATCTTTCTACCTCTGGATGGTATTAATGAAATTGATTTAAAGACAAGCGCTTGTGAAATTGGGCATTCTAAAACTTACAGAAAATCTGATAGAAAAATGTTAAGCATTAATGCTAATTTGGTTTTGCCTGAGGCGGGCATGTCCTTGTAGTTATCAGCTGCCTAAGTTTACCTAAGGTCATTTAAGTGGATGTTATCTGCTAAACCTTTTAAGAATAAAATGCTTAAAGGCTTGGCTTTGTCTAATATTCAGTAAAGGTCTTGTAAGTAATCTAGCATAGTTGTTACGAATGAGTGAACTAAATGAGTGTGGCAAGTGAACACCTTTTTAATTGTGTGTTACAGTGTATATACCTACCTACAGCCTGAGAATCTTTGTGGTAACCTAAAACCTTAAAGTTTTGCTAAGTTAAGAAGATATACTTTATGTTTAGTGAGAGATTGTTCTGTAAAGCTCATTGAAAGGAAAGGAGCGACACACAGCAGCAATTCACTGGAGAATTCCGCTTTATGAGGGAAAGGTGCTGGGTTATATAGGAAGGGGCATGGGGTGATTGTGGTGTTACTTCTACGGGGCTGGTGGCTATTGGCTAGGTGCTGGGAGTGGGAGGGGGGAGAGAGGTGATTGGTCTTCAGGTGACGCCGTTGGGAACCGAGATCCTGGAAGAGAAGCCGGAAGTTCGCCATCTTACTGGTGGGGGCCCTTCATTCCCCCCTTTCTCCTCTATGGGGTTGTGGACGTTGCTTTTCTCTCTGACTGCTTCCTGCTGAATGGGGGCAGAGAAGGGAGTGAGGGCTTGAGGATTGGGAGGAAAGAGTTGATAGGACTCCCCACAGTAAGGACGAGTAGGTGTGGACTTCTGCAGGTTGGAAATCAATGAAGGTTCCCTGTAACTATAGGTCGAGGACTTGTTGATTCTAATGGTGGTGCCAGGAGGATACGGGTGCCAGAAGCCAGGCATCTGTGGCCATTGTTTCCAGGAACAATTTCCAGTGGAGAGAAGGGTCCATCTCAGCGTGTGGTGAGGAGGTTATGTGAGGGTGAGGGATCTTCTGTGGCCAGAAGCTGATAGTTCCTGAATAAAAGCTGGTTGAAAGTTTGATTAGAGATTTTTCCAACGTGGGATTTGATGGACTTTATTATACAGGGTAAGAAGAGACAGACGAGAAGAAAGACTATTATGGGGCATGCAATGGGCCAGACACAAGTAAGGAGGGGTTTGTTAGTATTGAAGAGAATGGGTTGGAATTGGAAGCAGAGTGGAGACTGGAGGCAAGGTCGGTGAGTTTGGTAATGTCAGTTTCTACAATGCCGGATTCGTTGATGTAATAGCAGCACTCTTTCCGGAGGAAGACGCAGGTGCCGCCCTTCTCAGCTGTAAGCAGATCTAGGGCCCGCCGGTTTTGAAGGGTGACCTTAGCTAGCGAAGTGACCTGTCCTTGGAGAGAGGCTAGGGAATTGGCAGTGGATGTCAGGGCTCCCTCAAGTTTGACGTTGAGAGCTCTAATTGCCCATAGATAGTGACTCAAGGCTCCCCCAGAAAATCCTGCCTCAATGGCTGAGGTGGTCAAAGAGATACCAACCATGATGGGAAGGAAAGCAGCCCATTTTGTGTGTGAGGGCAAGGGAGGTTGGAGCTCAAGGAATTCCACCATGCTGTAAAGTGTAAGCTGTGGGATTTGGGTGACGAGAATGCAGGGTGTGCTGGAGTTGGGAGGCAGTGAAGTGCCCTGGATGGGGGTGGAGTCGGGCCTACACAGTGGTGGATGGTGAGATTATCTGCGTATTCTGGTTCTCATAGGGGTATGTCTGCCAGGGGCAGAGGGGTTGTCTTTCTGCATGGAAGGAGTAGTTGGAAATATTAAGGGGCACGGTGGCCAGCAGTGGGCGCTGTAGTGATGCGCACAAGAAACAATTGGCTGTGTTAAGCGTGTGGTTGAGAAAAATGGTGGTGTCCTGAATGAGCTGTAATGAAGAGTAGGAGAAATTGGAAGAGGGGTGGGGATAAGAAGATGAAGAGGCACCGTCAAGAGTTTGGATAATGACTTTTTCAGAATGTCTGATATCTGATGCAACTTGAGAGATCTGGGAATGAGAGGGAACATACTTTCGAGAGATATGAAGGGTACCATTGGGGGGTCGAGGACCCCCCATAGTAAACTGAGGCTGTGACTCTGGCAGCTCATCTACAGTCCCAGGGATCTGGGATTGATAAGGAGAATGAGCCGTTGGGATATTTCATGAAATGGTTAGAGGAGTAATACTGTGGTTACTGGGAGTTACCCATGTAGTGAATGGTTCAAGACCAATAGGGACATCTCCCGTAGGTGTCTGGCCATCACCTGCAATAGGCTTGTTTTTGGTCATAGAGGAAGCAGAGGTAGGGAGAATAAGGGTAGCTGCTAGTGAACACTTCGGTGGAGGGAGGAAAGTGGAGGTATAAAGGCTCAGAGCAGCTTCTCAGAGGGCAGTCTGATGTGGCAATGAGGGCAGTAACTTTTGTTTGATGCTTTGTGTAAGTTTGTCTGACTTTGAATCACCATACAAGGAGGCTGGGGTGGCAGGGAAGACAATAGGAATGAGGAAAAAAGCGAGAGAGCAGTAAAGGAGGAAAAAGTCATGATTCAGGTATGGATGGCAAAGGGGGTGAATAGGATTTTGGAGGAAAGAGGACAGTAAGGTCAGGTGTCTGGAGGGAGGGAGAGTCTGTAAACTTTTGTAGGTTAAGAGATCTTTTAGGTGATGTGGGGACAGAATGGTAAGGGGCGCCCTGAATGTTAGTTTATGAGCTTCCTTCTGCAAGAGCTGTCCAGCGGTTAATACCCATAGGCCGGTGGCCCATCCTCAAACTCTGGGGTCTAATTGCTTGCAGAGATAAGCTACTGGGGCAAAGGATGGGCCATAATATTGGCTTAGGACTCCTAGAGTTTGACTGGACCTTTCATGAATGTATAATGAGAAGGGCTTCGACAAATCAGGGAGATGGAGAGCTGGGGCTTCCACAGGGCTCAACGGAGCTTAATGAAGGAGTGTCAGGGTGAGGAGGATAATGGTTCTTCAGGGGGGCCCTTGCTGAGGTTGTATAGGGGTCTTGCTAACAGGGAGAGGTTAGAGATCCACGCTGTAAAATACCCAGCCAGACCTAGAAAGGAAAAGATTTCTGCCTTGGTTTTGGGAATGGGCAGGTCAGAGAGGAGCCGTTTTCTGTCTAAGGTAATGGACTTTGTTGAGATAGGAGGAATCTGAGGTAAGTGACAGAAGGGGAAGAGATTTGAGCTTTGATGGGGGATACCCGGTAACTTCTGGAAGCTAGAAGGTTAAGTAGGGAGGCAGTGTCAAGCTGAGACTGTTCTCACGAGGGACTGCAGAGTAGAAGATCATCCACATAATGTAATAAGGTGGACTTGGAGTGATTATGATTAAACTGTTTGAGGTCCTGAGCTAGGACCTGTCCAAAAATATGGGGACTATCTCGGAAGCCTTGTGGCAAAACTGTCCAAGTGAGTTGTTCAGAATGTCTTGTGTATGGGTCCATCCAGGTGAAGGCGAAAAAATCTTGAGAGGAGGGGTCCAGAGGGATAGAAAAAAATGTGTCCTTGAGATCTAAGACTAAGAAGTGGATGCCTTGGCAGGGATCTGCGACTAAAGGGTGTATGGATTTGGAACTAAGGGATAGATAGGGACAATGGACATGTTGATGAGGCGAAGGTTTTGGACAAGGCAGAAAGATCTGTTGGGTTTTTTTAACAGCTAATATGGGGGTATTAAATGGGGAGTGAGTGGGTCTGAGGTAATTTTTGTTTAAGAGATCTTGAATGATGGGTTGGAGGCCTATGAGGGCTGAAGTGGTTAGGGGGTATGGCGCCTGACAGATATACTGAGAGGGCTCACGTAATTTGATAGAGGTAGGAGGATGTAGAGCCACAGAGGGGCTTGTAATGTCTCAAACTTTGGGATTTACAGGGTGTATGAGGGTGGAACCGGAGCTTTCATTGGATAGAGGGGGTCGTCATCTATGAGGACCATCAGAAAGGGAGTACTGGGGGCTGTGGGAGTGGATATAGTTATGGAAACGTGGAGGAGGGAAAGGATGTCCCATCTTAGTAAAAGGATGGGACACTGGGGCATAACTAGGAAGGAGTGGGAGAAAGGTCTGGGATTGTCTTGGATTGTGCATAAAAGGGGGGGGTTAATGGAAAAATCTGTTTACTTCCTACCATGAATACAGGAGTAATGGCAGGCGTGGTAGGGCCCGGTATTCTCAAAAGACTGAGAAGGTGGCTCTTGTATCTAGAAGGAAGGAGATGGGGTGACTGTCTACTATTAAAGTAATACTGGGCTCCTGTTTGGTGATGGAAATGGTCGGGCGAGAAGCCCCTGGGCCCCATCAGTCTTCTTCTGTCAGCCGCACTACAGCGGGCTTAGGATGGGGGTTGTTCGTCCAGCCTCCCCTTCGGGTTGCTGGGCAATCAGACCCCCAGTGGCCCTTTTTGTGGCATCTGGGGCATGGGTGGTAGGAGATCTGGGGGAGGGGCACGCCCTTGACCAATGTCATTCTTGTCCACACTTGAAACAAGCTCCTGTGGGGCGCTTGTTTGTAGAAGGGCACCCAGGTTGTGTTTTTATCAGCTGAGCCAACATTTGGAAATTGGCTTGATCAGCCTTTTGTTTACGGCGTTCTTTCTCCTTCTCCCAGTTATGGAAGACTTTAAAGGCCACTGTTACGATCTCATCTGTGGGGTAGCGGGGCCCTGTTCTAACTTTTTGAGTTTAGCTTTAATGTCGGGGTAGCTTTGAGCTAGGAAGTATGTCATAGGGACATGTCTTTCATCAGGCGTTTCTGGGTCAAGGCTGGTATACTGTAATCAGGCTTGAGTGAGTCTGTCTAAGCTATGTCCCAGAGGGTGGTGATAATTTTGGGAGGCCCTCGGGACTGAGTCTGAGGGGGTTGAAGGGTTCTGGCTCAGTCTGTGGTGGAGTGACACGGTCCAGCCGCGCCTAGTCGAGCAGGTCTTGAAGTGCGGAAGGGGGGCGAAGAAAATAAAGAAAGATAGAAGGAACTGGGAGGGCTGATGCTCCCACGCGTTGCCAGCCAGCAGCCCAGCTGCTTGCCTCTGCCACTCCAGTTTGGCTTGAACTCATGACTCTGAGTTTAAGAGTCCCATGCTCTACCAACTGAGCTACAGCAGGGCTCCAGTTTGTTGCTTAAGGAATGAGTAAACAGAATGTTTTTTGTTCTCCATTCCTGCCACATCAGCAAGTGGGGGAAGGGCATAGCTAGAAGCAGGGGCGGTGTTTCTACACATCTTCAAGGTCTCCCTATTTTCAGAGTGAGGAGTCTTGGCTCGTCTTTGAGGACAAGATATGTTTTTGTGGACAGATAACTTCCAAGGACTGCACCGGTTGTTCTCAAGCTTGTGCTTTCCTATGCTGCATTCAGACATGGGGGAAGGTGCTTTCCCATTCTGCCTACAAACATGTGAGAAGACAAAGGTGGTCCCCAACAGGGGAGAAACAGGTGATGAGGGCAAAGATGGAGGAGGCCCCTGGGACTTAGTTAAAGGGGGGCTGAAAGGCTCAGACTTAATCCACAGGGGACAAAGGTGAAGTAGGTGAGATGGGGGAGAAGATGGTGGGGGAGGAAGGGAGAAGGGCTGTTTTAGGAGAAGAAGGGGAAGGGAGTGAACGGGAGGCTTCTGCAGGGCGGCAGCTTGCAAGCTAGGAGAACTTCGGGGATGTGGGGGGAGGAGAGGCGGAAAGCTTCGATATAGGGAATCTCCTTCCATTTTTTCAGGCACTGGCAGTAGTTAAAGAGATTGCAAGTTCTGTTAGGATCAAGAGTTCCCCCTGCGGGCCATTGGTTGTTATTGTCTAGGGGGTATGTCGGCCAATCTTGGGAGCAGTATTTATGGAGAAGTTTTGGTTTTATATCAGGTGTCAGGGAGAGGGTGGCTAGATACTTGAGCATGCATTCAAGAGGTGAACTTTCAGGGAGGGATGAGGAGGCTCCCATGGCTAAAGGACAGAGAAGGAGACAAACAGGGGAAGACAAACGGAGATCCTCGAACTGGAGGCAGATCGCAAGGAGACAAAGGGCTTCCCCGATGATCCTTGGTGGTCTGTGGAAACTCGTATACAAGTCGGAATTTCTTAGGAAGTGTGGGTCGTCACCCAGACTTCCCTAAGAAGGCAGAGTGCCAGAGTCACGAGGTACCTAGTACTAGGAATTTTCAGTGGATGGAACGGATTTCAGCAGGCAGAACGGAAGGAGGAAGGGGGAAAAGGGAGAGTTCTCATCCTCCAAGGAGTCACCTCATTTATGGCTGTTGGAGGAGGGGCCTGAGTGTCTCTCGCCACTTTGAAGGCCTGAGGCAGGGTTTATGGCTGTTGGAGGGGGGCCTGAGGGTCTGCAGCAGCTGTCAAGGCCTGAGGCGGGGAGAGTTCCCTCCTCGTCCCTGAGCGCCAGGGCCTTGCCGGATGATGACGGTCAATGGCACTGTGATAGCTCGGAGAAGAGTGGCCCACTCCGGGGGAAACTTACCTAAAGGCCAGAGAGGAGTGGTGAGTGTGATGAGCCAGCGCTGGAAAAAGAGGATGAGGGCAAGCTGCTGCTGGTGTCAGGGGAAGATGGGGCCCAGTTGGGGTGTCCCGTCTCCTGGGTTTCAGCACCAATAATAGGAAAGGAGCTACACACAGCAGCAATTCACCAGAGAATTCCACTTTCTTAGGGAAAGGTGCTGGGTTTTATATATATATATATATATATATATATATATGAAGGGGCATGAGCTGATTGAGGTGTCACTTCTACGGGGCTGGTGGCTATTGGCTAGGTGCTGGGAGTGGGAGGGGGGAGAGAGGTGATTGGTCTTCAGGTGGCGCGTCGGGAACTGAGGACCCGGAAAAGAAGTCAGAAGTTCACCATCTTACTGGTGGGGGCCCTTCACTCATAGTTACAGAAATTATAAAATGTTTATAAATTTGTCAATTTAAAGAATGCTAGTGTAACCATTTAAAATAGCCTACTTCTCAGTGTTCACTGAAAATTAAAGTTTCTAATGGTTTTAAGTTCTAATTAAAACTACTTAAAGTAATAAAGAAAACATTTCTGTATGATAAAAGATGTATGTTTTCATAAGAGAAAGTATAAGGAATGGGAATTCGTTCTACATGCTAAAGAATGTGTCTTTTGATAAAAGAAAGTAACTTTGTTCTGAAGTACAGCTGTTTATTTAAAGAGGGAGAACTGAATGTAAAAGGAAGTTGTAGAAAGTTTGCGAAAGAATTGATATGGTCATGCTATATAAAATTAAAGCAAATGAGTCTCAGTATCAAGTACACAGCAAAATTAGAATTTCGTTTTCAGTTAAAAAGACAGTTTTCTTAAACTGTTAGTCTGCCCTTAATGGTGAAAGATTGCAAAAGGCTTTCTAATTGTTTTATCAAAGAAGTTTCTCATGCTTAAAGTCTCAATGAGTTGTCTGAGTATTTAAGAAAATGACATCTTAATATTAAAAAGACTAAAAGCTAAAGTTTGCTAACAACTGTGTAAACTTCTTTATTTGCCTTTGAGGTATTTTGTCATTCTGGTTAAATAGATAAGTATTGCTTCACAGCAACCTATAATACTATTTAAGCAAGTGCCAAATAAACTTTTTTCTGACAACTTCCCAAAATCAAATTCAAAAAGGTACTTTTACCTCTAGTTAACTCTGATATTTTCCAGAGGGCCCCTGGAACATGTCAGAGGAATTTTTTTTCTCATTGGAGAAAGTATTTGACTAATTTGGCTTATTTATCTGATATATACTTACCTGCTTAATTACCTGGAAAGCACTGTCAAAGGGAATGATGCTAAACTTTGTTACTGAATGTTTTTTTGTTACAGAAATATCCGAATTTCCTTATGTCTACTGTCTTGTAGTAAGCTCTCATCAGATCTTTAACCATTGTCATTTGTAAGTCTTTTGCCATTTATAGTCACTGTTTTATTACTCCTACACTAGTAAAGAACTAGATTGCAGCAGAACAGGTATTGGTTATATAGGATTAAGTGAACTAAGCAAGATGGTTGTGTGACTTTTTGTTTCAGATGTTGCTGATAAAGTGTTTTAAGCTTTTTCTCTTAAACTGACAACAGTTTCATGAATGACAATACCTTTATACTCAGAATTGAAACTTTATCTTTCTCTCTACCTGATCCCTCCAGAATTTAAAAACTCTCAGCGATTATTTTTATATTTCATGGCAGTATGTTTATTTGCATAAGTTCAATAATAACCTGCTTTCCTTATAAGAGGATCAATTAAAAACACGGGTTATACCACCAAGGCTTTGACTGGAATGTCATACCTGAGAGACACATGCATAAACTCAGGTATGATCAGCTTTAAGGAACTAAGGTTGACTTTATAAAGCCAATGAAGCCCCTTGGAAGAACTGGCCTGGTACCTTGCTTACGAAGTTCCCAGCAGCCTTACCAGGTGAGTAAGGAAAGTCACTTCCTGGCAGGTGCAGGAATCTCAGGATGTCTCAGAGACCTCGAGAAGAGAAAAATTCATCCAAATCTACAGGTACTGATGGCAAGTCTGGCTTTTCTGTCTGGCCTCAAGAGGCCTTTAAAAGTTCAATCTGAAATTCCTTACAGAAAGTTCCAGCAAAGCATATTTAAAAGAGCCTGTGTAATCAATTGCTCTTCTTGCTGCACTTATGCAAATAATCAAGCCAGCTGTTAATTATTTTCTTAACCTGGTTACTTCTAATAAAAATGAGAGTGATTTTAGAGAAAAGTATTGTTTCAATAATGCAGCCTTATCCATACTAAATCCTAATACTAGTCATTGAGACATAAACTAGATCCAAAATTCTAGCTTCTTCAAAATATCTAGCTATGATTTTCCAGATGTTTTAGTTTTCTCCTATCATTGCAATTAAAGTTTTACTATTTCTAGTTCTCATATTCAACCATGCATTTTTAATCTCATCAAGGATGAGATTCATGAAACTGGGAATGGCAGTTAGAATGGAAAGTCTAACTCCAGATGTTGCTACATAACCTAATAACACAATTTGTTTTATCTTGCCTAGAAGCCACAAAACTGCAAATAGTAATAGAAATGAAACCCAGAATAGAAGCGCCAACCTTCCGACGCCCTCTCAACTGACCAGTGATGGAGACCTAGCTGCACCCTTTACTGCGTCCCCTTCTCAGCACGAAGCAGCTAGAGCGGTCATCGCCCCTTTTCCCTAGCAGCAGCTAGAGTCTCTATCTGTAGAGAGGAGAATGACACAGGGACCATAGGCTTAGACAGAATAAAGTGAGAGCCTCTGGAGAAAACAAGGCAGGATATTTGCAATCAGAGCAATGTAACTACATGCTAAGAACCCCCCCTACTAAAACTATGTTGAACATTAAACTCTAGAATCATTCTTCAGTGAGATCAGTTAATGTTCCCCAGATAAAGAAGAGTAGCACATGTTTATTATGCTAATCATTTGTAATCATGTATAAGATTCACTTTAGCATACTGAAAGGCCCAGGCCTACGTGCTGTCTTTCCTCCTGATCTGACTAGGTAATTTTGCAAGCTGAGCAACTGACTTAGCATGCAGACCCAGCTGTGGATGGCATAGTAAAAGGCAGGATTCTTTAGCAAGTAGACAATATCTCAGCCCACCTTAGAGGCTGGGCATGCAGTCTTTTGATGTGTACCCAAACGAAGGCGCCAGTGTCCCAGAGAGAAATCAAGGCAGGAAATTATCTTTAATATTCAGAGACCCCTTGCCATCCTACTCCTTTTACTAACCCTTGAGCCTTGTATCATCAATAGATTGGTCCAGATTGTCAGAGACCACATGGGGGCTGTCCAACTGATAGTCCTCTGTGCTCAATACAAGTTCCTAGTAATCTTGTTACCTTTAGACCATGTATCCTCAATAAACTCATAACTTTTATTAAAGATAGAATTAATACAGTCCAGCTAATGGTGCTAAGACAACAGTATCAGCCTTTATCTCCTTACAACTGCAAAACCTTATTAGACCCATGATTGGGTCCTGAAAGGAAAGGAGCGACACACAGCAGCAATTCACCAGAGAATTCCGCTTTATTAGGGAAAGGTGCTGGGTTATATAGGAAGGGGCATAGGGTGATTGTGGTGTTACTTCTACGGGGCTGGTGGCTGTTGGCTAGGTACTGGGAGTGGGGGGGGAAGGCGAGAGGTGATTGGGCTTCAGGTGGCGCCGGCGGGAACCGAGGACCCCGAAGAGAAGCCGAAAGATAGCCATCTTACTGGTGGGGACCCTTCATTCCCCCCTTTCTCCTCTACGGGGTTGTGGACGTTGCTTTCTCTCTGACTGCTTCTTGCTAAACAGGGGCAGAGAAGGAAGTGAGGGCTTGAGGATTGGGAGGAAAGGGTTGATAGGATTCCCCACAGTAAGGATGAGTAGATGTGGACTTCTTCAGGTTGGAAATCAATGAAGGTTCCCTGTAACCATAGGTCGAGGACCTGTTGATTCCAATGATGCCAAGAGGATATGGGTGTCAGGAGCCAGGCGTCTGCAGCCATTGTTTCCAGGAACAGTTTCCAGTGGAGAGAGAGATCCATCTCAGCATGTGGTGAGGAGGTCACGTGAGGGTGAGGGATCTTCTGTGGCCAGAAGCTGGTAGTTCCTGAGTAAAAGCTGGTTGAAAGCTTGATTAGAGATTTTTCCGACTTGGGATTTGATGAACTTTATTATGCAGGGTAAGAAGAGACAGATGAGAAGAAAGACTATTATGGGGCATGCAATGGGCCAGACACAAGTAAGGAGGGGGTTTGTTAGTATTGAAGAGAATGGGTTGGAATTGGAAGCAGAATGGAGACTGGAGGCAAGGTCGGTGAGTTTGGTGATGTCAGTTTCTACAATGCCGGATTCGTTGATGTAATAGCAGCACTCTTCCCGGAGGAAGACACAGGTGCCACCCTTCTCGGCTGTAAGCAGATCTAGGGCCCGCCGGTTTTGAAGGGTGACTTTAGCTAGCGAAGTGACCTGTCTTTGGAGAGAGGCTAGGGAATCGGCAGTGGATGTCAGGGCTCCCTCAAGTTTGGCGTCCAGATCTCTAACTGCCCATAGAGAGTGACCCAAGGTTCCTGCCAAAAACCCTGCCCCAATGGCTGAGGTGATCAAAGAGATACCGACCATGATGGGAAGGAAAGCAGCCCTTTTTGTGTGCGAGGGCAAGGGAGGTTGGAGCTCAAGGAATTCTGCCATGCTGTAAAGCGTAAGCTGTGGGATTAGGGTGACGAGAATGCAGGGTGTATCGGAGTTGAGAGGCAGTGAGTTGAAAAGACTGCCATTACACCAAAAGAAGTGTCCTGGTTGTGTAAAAGTCTTAGAGCCGGAGGTAGGGGTGTAGATAGAGAGGCGGTGAAGTGCGCTGGAGGGGGTGGAGTTGGGCCTACACAGTGGTGGATGGTGAGATTATCTGCGTATTCTGGTTCCCATAGCGTTATGTCTGCCAGGGGGCGAAGGGGTTGTCCTTCTGCATGGAAAGAGTAGTTGAAAATATTGAGGGGCACGGCGGCCAGCAGTGGGCGCTGTAGTGATGCGCACAAGAAACAATTGGCGGTGTTGAGGGTGTGGTTGAGAAAGATGGTGGTGTCTTGAATGAGCTGTAACCAAGAGTAGGAGGAATAAGAAGATGAAGAGGTGCCATCAAGAGTTTGGATAATGACTTTCTCAGAATGTCTGATATCTGATGCAACTTGAGAGATCTGGGAGCAAGAGGGAACATACTCTCGAGAGATATGAAGGATACCGTGGGGGGTCGAGGACCCCCCATAGTAAACTGAGGCTGTGACTCCAGCAGCCCATCGAGAGTCCCAGGGATCTGGGATTGATAAGGAGAATGAGCCGTTGGGATATTTCATGAAATGGTTGGAGGAGTAATACTGTGGGTACTGGAAGTCACCCATGTAGTGAATGGCACAAGACCAGTAGGGACATGCCCCGTAGGTGTCTTGCCATCGCTTGCAATAGGCTTGTCTTTGGTCATAGAGGAAGCAGAGGTAGGGAGAATAAAGGTAGCTGTTAGTGAACACTTTGGTGGAGGGAGGAAAGTGGAGGTATAAAGGCTCAGAGCAGCCTTTTTAGGAGGCAGTCTGATGTGGCAATGAGGGCAGTAACTTTTGTTTGATGCTGTGTGTAAGTCTGTCTGACTTTGAATCACCATACAAAGGAGGCTGGGGTGGCAGGGAAGACAACAGGAATGAGGGGAAAAAAGCGAGAGAGCAGTAAAGGAGGAAAAAGTCATGATTCGGGTATGGATGGCAAAGGGGGTGCATGGGAGATGCGGAGCTTCAAGGGATCAGAGGGATGAGGCGTGGTAGAGTAGACAGCGTCTTGGGCTATACCCAAAGGACTCTGGATTGTGACTGATGGGTCTTGGGTGTCCAGCGAAGGTGGGTCTTGTGTATTTGGTTTCAACCTGGAGATATGAATCCCAGGGGTGACAGAGTTATCAGGCAGTGAGAGCTTGGTGGCCGAGGGGTTGCAGAGAATAACTGGGTGTGGACCTTCCCATTTCGGGGTGAGAGAGGGCCAATCCTCTGGTGGCTTATAAAACACTAGTTGGCCGGGCTGTAAGACAGGAGGATTTTGGGAGGCGGATGGATCAGGAAGGAGCCAATTCTGATATTTCCACAATTCAGTGCGGAGGAGAGAGAGTAGTGGAAGGGCCATATTGGGAGGAATTGGTCCTTTGTGGGAAGGGAGCCCCGGGGGTAAAATCAGGCAGCCATACATGATCTCAAAGGGCGACAAGAAGGAAGGTTTCTTTGGGAGGGCCCGAATGTGGAGTAGAGCTAAGGGAAGTAAGCGAACCCAGTCAAGGTGTAGTTCTAGAGATAGTTTGGCCAGGATGTCTTTTAGAGTCCTATTGGCTCTTTCTACTTTTACCGAAGCTTGTGGTCCATAAGGACAATGTAAATGCCAGGAGAGCGAGAGCGACTTGGAGAGGTTCTGGATAATTTGGGCAGTGAACTCAGGGCCGTTATCTGATTGGAGGGAAGTGGGCATCTCGAACCTAGGAAAGATCTGGGTGAGAAGGATAGAGGCAACTGTGGACGCTCATTTGTTAGTGGTGGGGAAAGCTTTGACCCATCCTGAAAATGTATCTACTAACACGAGTAGGTATCTGGTACGCCCTTACAGGGGGCATGTTAGTGAAGTCTATTTGCCAATCTGCAGCGGGGACATTACCCCTTGCTTGATGAGCCGGGAAGGGTCAGGCCTCGAGGGGGGTATTAGGGTTAGTGCGTTGGCAGATGGTGCACTTGCAGGTGGTTTGGTTAAGTAGGGTTTTGTCTTCAGGAGAGAGAGGAAAAAAAGATTGTAAAAAATGGATCAAGGATTGGGGGCTGGCATGGAACAGATCATGTAAGAGGTGGAAGAGAGACTCTTTGTCCTGGGAGCAGAAGGTGTCTTGTGATAAGGCTAAAACTGCAAGGGCAGATGGATTGTTGTCTGGTGTGTCTTCTGATAGGGCAACTGACCGGGCTACTCTGTCAGCTTTGTTGTTACCTCTTGCAATGGGGGAGTCATCCTTTTGATGTGATTTGTAGTGGACTATGCCTAGTCGGTGTGGGAGTTGTGAAGCCTCTAGAAGTTTAGTAATTAAGGCTGAATTAGTTATGGAATTTCCTTCTGTGGTGAGGAGGCCTCGTTCTTTCCATACTGCCGCGTGGGACAAGAGAATGTGGAATACGTACTTGGAGTCAGGGTACAATGTGAGAGACGTGTCCCGGGCCAGAGTGCAAGCTCTGGTGGCTGCAATGAGTTCGGCCTGCTGATTGGTTGTACCAGGGGGTAGGGTTCGTGCCTCAATGACATCTTCGAGGGACACTACTGCGTATCCTGAGTAGTGGGTGCCCTCATGTTTAAAGGAGGACCCATCAGTAAACCAGATGAGGTCGAAGTGTGAGAGGGCTCCTTCGGAGGTCGTGGAGTAGCACGGAAGGAAGTTGTGAAGGGCTTCTAGGCAATCATGCAAGGGAGTATGAGGAGAGTAGGGTAGAGGAAGAAGAGTGGCCGGATTCAGGGGCTGGCATGGGAGGAAAGAAATGTTTGGATTTTGGAGGAAAGAGGATAGTAAGGTCAGGAGACTGGAGGGAGGGAGAGTCTGTAAACTTTTGTAGGTTAAGAGATCTTTTAGGTGAAGTGGGGACAGAATGGTAAGGGGCGCCCTGAATGTTAGTTTATGAGCTTCTTTCTGCAAGAGCTGTCCAGCGGCTAATGCCCGTAGGCATGGGGCCCATTCCCGAACTGTGGGGTCTAACTGCTTGGAAAGATAAGCTACTGGGGCAAAGGATGGGCCATAATATTGGCCTAGGACTCCTAGAGCTTGACTGGACCTCTCATGAATGTATAATGAGAAGGGTTTTGACAAATCAGGGAGATGGAGAGCTGGAGCTTCCACAAGGGCTTGATGGAGCTTAATGAAGGAGTGTTGGGGTGAGGATGATAATGGTTCTTCAGGAGGCCCTTGCTGAGGTCCTATAGGGGTCTTGCCAACAGGGAGAAGTTAGGGATCCACACTCTAAAATACCCAGGATTTCTGTCTTGGTTTTGGGAATGGGCAGGTCAGAGAGGAGTCATTTTCTGTCTAAGGTAATGGACTTTCTTTGTTGAGACAGAAGGAATCCAAGGTAAGTGACAGAAGGGGAAGTGATTTGAGCTTTGACGGGGGATACCCGGTAACCTCTGGAAGCTAGAAGGTTAAGTAGAGACGCAGTGTCAAGTTGAGACTGTTCCCACGAGGGACTGCAGAGTAAAAGATCATCTACATATTGTAATAAAGTGGACTTGGAGTGATCATGATGAAACTCTTTGAGGTCTTGAGCTAGGACTTGTCCAAAAATATGGGGACTATCTCAGAAGCCTTGTGGCAAAACTGTCCAAGTAAGTTGTTCAGAATGTCTGGTGCATGGGTCCGTCCAGGTGAAGGCGAAAAAATCTTGGGAGGAGGGGTCCAGAGGGATAGAAAAAAATGTGTCCTTGAGATCTAGGACTGAGAAGTGGGATGCTGATGCAGGGATCTGCGATAAAAGGGTGTATAGATTTGGAACTAAGGGATGGATAGGGACAATTGCCATGTTGATAAGGCGAAGGTCTTGGACAAGGTGCAAAGATCCGTTGGGTTTTTTAACAGCTAATATGGGGATATTAAATGGGGAGTGAGTGGGTCTGAGATAATTTTTGTTTAAGAGATCTTGAATAATGGGTTGGAGGCCTATGAGGGCTGAAGTGGTTAGGGGGTATTGGGCCTGACAGATATACTGAGAGGGGTCACGTAATTTGATAGAGGCAGGGGGACATAGGGCCACGGAGGGGCTTGTAATGTCCCAAATTTTGGGATTTACAGGGTGTATGAGGGCGGAACCGGAGCTTTCATTGGTTAGAGGGGGGTCGTTGGCTATGAGTGCCATCAGAAAGGGAGTACTGGGGGCTGTGGGAGTGGATATAGTTATGGAAATGTGGAGGAGGGAAAGGATGTCTCGTCCTAGTAAAGGGATGGGACACTGGGTCACAACTAGGAAGGAGTGGGAGAAAGGTATGGGATTGTCTAAGATTGTGCATAAAAGGGGTGGGGGGTTTAATGGGAAAATCTGTTTACCTCCTACCCCGACTATAGGAGTAATTGCTGGCATGGTAGGGCCCCGGTATTCTCGAAAGACTGAGAAGGTGGCTCCTGTATCTAGGAGGAAGGAAATGGGGCAACAGTCTACTATTAAAGTAACCCTGGGCTCCTGTTTTGTGATGGAAATGGTCGGGCGAGAAGCCCCGGGCCCCATCAATCTTCTACTGCCAGCCCCACTACGGCGGGCTTAGGATGGGGGTTGTTCATCCAGCCTCCCCTTCGGGTGGTTGGGCAATCAGACCCCCAGTGGCCCTTTTTGTGGCATCTGGGGCATGGGGTGGTAGGAGTTCTGGGGGAGGGGCATGCCCTTGACCAATGTCCCTCTTTTCCACACTTGAAACAAGCTCCTGGGGGGGGCTTGTTTGTAGAGGGGCGCCAGGTTGTGGTTTTATCATCTGGGCCAACATCTGGAAATTGGCCTGATCAGCCTTTTGTTTACGGCGTTCTTTCTCCTCCTCCCTGTTATGGAAGACTTTAAAGGCCACTGTTAGGATCTCAGTCTGTGGGGTAGTGGGGCCCTGTTCTAACTTTTTGAGTTTAGCTTTAATGTCGGGGTAGCTTTGAGGTAGGAAGTATGTCATAAGGACATGTCTTCCTTCAGGTGTTTCTGCATCCAGGCTGGTATACTGTAATACGGCTTGAGTGAGTCTGTCTAAGAACTCAGAGGGGGTTTCATCTCTCTTTTGAATTATGTCTTGGATATTTTGAAAATTGACTACTTTACAAGCTGCCTTTTTCAGACCTGCTATTAAGCAGGAGGCAAAAATATCTCGAGAGTGGAGACCTACGGCGGTGTTATAATCGCACTGTGGGTCTTGTTCGGGGACAGCAGTGGGGCCAGGGGGATAGGTGGGGTCAGTCCTGTGGGTTTCGGTACCGTGCATTTGGGCGTAGTCCCAAACTCGTCTACGCTCTTCAGGGAGGAGGGTATTGGCCAGGAGCATGAAAATGTCATGATGCGTGAGGCTGTAAGACTGGAGGGTCCATTGAAACTCCCTGATGTATGTCATGGGATCAGTGGAAAAGGAACCTAGGCATTTCTCTAGTTGGGCTAAATCTCCTAAGGAGAAAGGGACGTGAACGCGCACGATGCCTTTGGATCCTGCTACTTCCCGGAGGGGGGGCGATAATTTTGGGAGGCCTTCGGGACTGGGTCTGAGGGGGACTGAAGGGTTCTGGCTCAGTCTGTGCAGGGAAACAGGTGATGGCTGCAAAGCCGCGATAATTTTGGGAGGCCTTCGGGACCGAGTCTGAGGGGGCAAAGACGGAGGAGGCTCCTGGAACTTAGTTAGGGGGGGCTGAAAGGCTCAGTCTCGATCTGCGGGAGGGGGGGAGGTGAGGGGGATGGAGGAGGAGGGGGTGAGGTGGGGGAGGAGGTGGTGGTGGAGGGAGGGGATGAGATGGAAGGGAGAGGACGGGAGGCTTCTGCGGGGGTGGAGGCAGTGGCGGCAGCTGTGGTAGAGGAAGGGGGAGGGGCTGTTGTAGGAGAAGAAGGGGAAGGGAGAGGATGGGAGGCTTCTGTGGGAAAAGAGGCGGCGGCAGAAGCAGCAGCAGCAGAGGAAGGGGGAGGGGCTGTTGTAGGAGAAGAAGGGGAAGGGAGAGGACGGGAGGCTTCTTGCGGGGAAAGAGGCAGCAGTGGCAGCAGTAGAGGAAGGGGGAGGGGCTGTTGTAGGAGAAGAAGGGGAAGGGAGAGGACGGGAGGCTTCCGCTGCGGGGAAAGAGGCAGCGGCGGCGGCGGAGGGTGGAGCGGTTGTAGGAAGGGGAGGGGCCGAAGGGGGAAGTCTGTGTGGCAGAGGCTCGTCAGCCGGGTCAAAGGTAATCGAAGAGGGACTGGGAGTGTGTGGAGGGGAGGGAGATGGCTTGCAGACTAGGAGAACTTTGGGCGGGGAGCAGTTGGTGCAGAGGCTGAGATTTTGAGCTAGGAGGCGAAAACCTTCAATATAGGGAATCTCCTTCCATTTTTTCAGGCACTGGCAGTAGTTAAAGAGATTGCGAGTGATGTTAGGATCAAGAGTTCCCCCTGCGGGCCATTGGTTGTTATTCTCCAGGGGGTATGTCGGCCAATCTTGGGAGCAATATTTATGGAGAAGTTTTGGTTTTATATCAGGCATCAGGGAGAGGGTAGCCAGATGCTTAAGCAGGCATTCAAGAGGTTAACTTTCAGGGAGGGATGAGGAGGCTCCCAGAGCTAAAGGACAGAGAAGGAGACAAACAGGGGAAGACGAACGGAGATCCTCGGACTGGAAGCAGACCGCAAGGAGACAAAGGGCATCCCTGATGATCCTTGGTGGTCTGCGGAAACTCGTACACGAGTTGGAATTTCTTAGGAAGTGTGGGTCATCACCCAGACTTCCCTAAGAAGGCAGTTTGCCAGAGTCACGAGGTACCTAGCGCTAGGAGTTTTCGGCAGACAGAACAGATTTCGGCGGATGGAACAGAAGGAGGTGGGGGGTGGGAAGGGAGCGTTCTCATCTGCAAAGGAGTCACCTCATTGATGGCTGTTGGAGGGGGGCCTGAGGGTCTGCCGCAGCTGTGAAGGCTTGAGACCAGTAGAGTTCCCTCCTCGTCCCCGAGCATCAGGGCCTTGCCCAACGATCATGGTCAATGGCACTACGATAGCTCGGAGAAGAGTGGCCCACTCTGGGGAAACTTTGCTTAAAAAGTTTCGGCACTGATGGAAGGGACAGTGAGTGCATTTATGACTATCGGAGGAGGGGCCTGAGGGTCCGCCACAGCCGTGAAGGCCTGAGGCGGGGAGAGTTCCCTCCTCGTCCCCGAGCGTCAGGGCCTTGCCGGACGATCACGGTCAATGGCACTGCGATAGCTCGGAGAAGAGTGGCCCACTCCGGGGAAATTTTGCTTAAAAAGTTTAGGGCCTGAGGCGGGGGTTTATGGCTGTTGGAGAAGGGGCCTGAGGGTCTGCTGCAGCCGTGAAGGCCTGAGGCGGGGAGAGTTCCCTCCTCATCCCCGAGCGTCAGGGCCTTGCTGGACGATCACTGTCAATGGCACTGCGATAGATCGGGGAAGAGTGGCCCACTCCGGGGGAAAACTTACCTAAAGGCCAGAGAGGAGTAGTGAGTGTTATGAGCCAGCGCCGGAAAAAGAGGGTGAGGGCAAGCTGCTGCTGGTGTTGGGGGGAAGACGGGGCCCAGTTGGGGTGTCCCGTCTCCTGGGTTTCGGCACCAATGAAAGGAAAGGAGCAACACACAGCAGCAATTCACCAGAGAATTCCGTTTTATTAGGGAAAGGTGCTGGGTTATATAGGAAGGGGCATAGGGTGATTGTGGTGTTACTTCTATGGGGCTGGTGGCTGTTGACTAGGTGCTGGGATTTGGGGGGGGGGCAAGAGGTGATTGGTCTTCAGGTGGCGCTGGTGGGAACCGAGGACCCCGAAGAGAAGCCGAAAGTTTGCCATCTTACTGGTGGGGACCCTTCAGGTCCCTTCTTAGGATCCAGAAAAAGGGGGGAATGAAAGGGCAAGCTCCCAGATTCTATTTCAGCCAATTGGAACCTGTATCCTATTTCAGCCAATTGGGACCTGGATCCTATTTCACCCAATCGGGACCTGGATCCTATTTCACCCAATCGGAGCTTAGTCCCTCTCTCCCCTCCAGTCAGCAAGAACACCCACCACCCCTGGACCCTGCCAACTGACCAAAGCCATGACTCATCACCCCCAACTACACCCAGGCCCAGCCAATCAGCCAGGGCCACAGCCATCACCTCCCCAAACCGCCCTGGAAACCCATAAAACCTTTGTTCTGGGGAAAACGTGCTCTTTTTTCTCTGGCATCTTGCCACTGTGTTGGTGTAGATGAGAGATTGAGCTCGAGCTAGCTCAAATAAAGGCTCTTTGCTTTTGCATTGGTGTTGGCTCCTTGCTGGTCTTCTGGGATTCATTACTTTGGTCACAACATGACTGCATTGGGGTATGGGTGGGGACTTGATAATATGGGTAAGTGTAGTAACCACATTGCTTTTTCATGTGAAACCTTCATAAGAGTGTGTATCAATCATACCTTAATAAAAAATTTAATAAATAAATAAATAAATAAAGTTACTTTGAGAATAAGTGCAGGTGACCTCAGAGAGAAGAGTGCACTGAAAGGTTGGGGGTTCCCCCTTTTAAGGATTTTTCAGAAATTACAAAGGGCTGGGGGTGCAGACTTATTAAGTGGTCTCTGAATATTTAAAATTTAGTTAACACAAGAAATTTACTGCTCAGGTCCCTGCCAGGAGAGCAGCTTCCTTCTTTGGGGTCATAAATTACAATATTTCCAGAAAATCTCACCTGGCTTTAGTGAATCTGTACAATCACCAGGCATTCAGGGGTGGAGATGAGTACTGCTTCAGTGCATTTGCATATCAATAGGTGTTCCTCAGGTGTGAAGATGGTTCATCTCCATATCAATATATCTGGGCAAAGGAGGGCTTATCTGATACTGAGAGTTTAGGGGAGTGCTGGTTTTTCCTCTGTCTGAGTCAGAGAGACAGAGGGACAGCCCCCAGACTGCAGTTTGTAAGCTATAAATGGGTTTTAAACTTTATTTCTGCCTCTGACTGATTTCGGTTTTAGAGGTATTTTGTCTAGGATTTCCTTTCCCCAGACTTACAGGTGTTGAGTATTTTCCTTGGATCTTGTCCCTGCTGCAACAAAGAATTGAAAGGCAAAGACACAGTAGTGAAGCAGAGTAAAAGCTATATTTAAAGTTACTTAGAGAAAAAATGCAGGTGACCTCAGAGAGAAAGGAGGCCTCAAAGGTTGGGAAAAGTTAAAGTTATGCACTCAGAAAGTGGGTTGACCTCAGAGAGAAGAGCCTACTGAAAATTTGGGGGATCCCCATTTTAAGGATTTTTTCAGGAATGACAAAGGACAAAGGACAAATACACCCTTTTTAAGTGTACAGTTTAATGAATTTTGTCATTGTGTCATCTACCTATATAACCACAAGAAGAGGGTGATCTGATAACTAACATCTGATAAATCTATCACAAAACAATGGGATCAGATATAAGGGGCCACTTAACAAATAATCTATAGTTTTGTTTCTCTACAAATTACCGAATGAAGAGAGATACTTTTAACTAGTTGACCCAGGGAGATATCCTGTCAGATGGGTCAGAACAATTCAAAAATAATCAGGGAGCTCTTTGATAGCTCAGAGATGAAGAAAGATAGAAGAAAATAGTTCCCACTCCTAACAAGATAAAAAACTGATAAGCTACAAATGAATGATTTTTCATAAACCAATGAAAGAGCTGAGGTTTCAAAACAATTAACCCTGATTTTAGGGTGTGGCAGGTATCAGCAGGAAATAACAGAATATATATGTTTGCTTTTAAGTGGCAGAAATAACCCTAATACCATATAGACCTGTAATTGATTGAGCACTCTGCCAGATACTTTTAACAAATTACTGAATGTTAAGCCTGGCTACTAGGAGAATGTGAAGCCATTAGAAGGCTATTTGCAAACAGAAGGGTATTTGAACTCTATTTTACATTTCCTCCAGGAAGCCCACCAAGAAACTATCCTGAGCCAGCTCTCCCCATTGTGTGGGAGGTGAGATGGGAAACAAACAGCAGCTGATGCTGAAACTTTTCCCAGACTCATACCTTTAAATGCCCTATAGGATTAAAATCAAATCTTCAGGGCAAGATAACAAAAGTATAGCCTGAGAGCTCCTGCTTTGACAGAAATGTCAGTCATCTCTGCAACTCTGGCAAGACCTCTATCCCATGTCTGCATTAAGAAATAAATGCCACAAACTTCAGGGAGTAAAGCCACAAAATCATGGCCACTGGCATTGGTGGAAATCCATGAAGCTGTCACAGAGGAGCAGGGATAGAAATGCAAGCTAGATCCAGCATTACTGTGGATGAGAGAGAGAAGCTCTCAGCAAGGCCAAACACTGGAAACCCAGGTTCTCATTACCTTCCTAAAATGCAGGCTTAATGATGACATCACCTGCATCCCACTCCAGTCAATGCCAGCAAACACTGAGAGTCATGACAGCAGAATCAAACACAAAGAGCTACAAAAGACAGCTTCCCTCCAGGAGCAGTGCAAAGAGAAGTGCCAAAGCCAAACAGGAGGACCCAGCCAAGTGGGGACAGATATCCAGAAAAGCGGTCTGGTGAGATAGCCCCTGCAGTAAGTGCAAGTATCACTACAGCAATCCCAGATCCGAGGCTGACTGAGGGATACACGCCATAGCCAACCACAAGCTTCAAACAAAGCTCAGCTCCTAACTAGGTGAACACAGAAATTCTTTGAGGAATATATACAAAATCAATGGCAGACAATTTTCCAGAATTGGTGATAGATATGAAATCAATCTGAAAATTTCACAGAATACCAAGCTGAATAATTATCAAGAATAAATAACTAGCCCTCAAACCTAGTCATATTATATTCAAATTACTGAACACAACAGGCAAAAAGAAAATCAAGCAGTCTGTCAGAAGTGGGCTGTGTGAGAAGAACAGAACTAAATATTACTCTTGAGTGAACATTGTGTATTTTCCTCAGTCCTTGTCCCTGCGCCAACAAAGAATTGAAGGGCAGAGACACAGTAGTGAAGCAGAGTAAAAGATTTATTTGAAGTTACTTAAAGAGAGAAAAAGTACAGGCCACCTGAGCAAGGAGAGGTGCTCTGGAAGGTTGGAGAGAGAAAGTTTAAGATTAAAAGTTTATGCACTTAGGAAGTGTGGGAGACCGCACAGAGAGGAGTTCCCTGAAAGGTTGGGGGATCCCCCTGTTGGATTCCCCTGAGGAAGGCGCCGCCCCAAATCACTCACCAAAGACGTTTCTTGATGCAACAAGCAAGAGGAATTTATTCAGAAGCCAACTAGCTGGGGTCCACGTCAGCCCGTCGCAGCGGGTCTCAACGAGGACCCCGAGCACACTAAGGCAGAAGGTTTTATAGCATTTTCAAAAGGGGTAAAATTTTCCATAATTACAATACAGGGTTTTTTTCTATAGGCTCATAAATCTTTTGCTGGCGCCACATCCTGGGGTCTGATTAGATGAGATCACCTACGGAATGTCTAGGGTGGTTCTAGTAAGATAAGCTAGGCGTGTATGATTAACTGATTTACGGTTAGCTAACTAAAGGTCACTACAATTGACACAGAAAGGTCACTACAATTGACACAGGCTAACTGACTTGTTTTTCAAGATTCTAATGATTTTCCTTCTTTTGGGTTAGGGGGTGGTATTTAGGCCTTAAGATGGCTGTACTTATGCTAACTTTTGATTCTTCAGATCCTACATTTCCCCACTTCTCTTTTTGGGGCATTCCAATCATGGAATGTTTGTATCTTCTTGTGAGTTGAGTGAGTGGTATTGTTGCTTCAACATTAGTACATGAACGGCACTCACTCTTTCTCTAACAAAAGTTATTAACCGGTTTAACATGCAGGGTCCTAAAGTTAGAAGCAACACAAGGATGAGTAGGGGCCCAGCCAGAGTGGATATCAGGGTTGTAAACCACGGGGACCTGGTGAACCAAGATTCAAACAGTCCTTGGCCTGCTTCTCGCTCTCTCTTCCTCTGATCTAGCCTCTCTCTAAGTTTTGACATTGAATCTCTTACTATCCCGGAATGATCTGCATAAAAGCAGCATTCTTCTCTTAAAGCTGCACACAGTCCTCCTTCTTTTAGGAACAGTAGATCCAGCCCTCGTCTATTCTGTAAGACTACCTCAGAGAGGGAAGTTAGAGATTCTTCAAGTTTTGTAATGGATTGCTCTATTGTTTTTAGGTCTTCATCAATAGCAGTCCTTAGTCCTTCATAATGCTGGTTCCCTTGAACAATAGCGGCTGCCCCCGTTCCCACTCCGGCTGCAACTCCTATCCCTAACAACACGGCTAAGGTCAGCGAGACCGGCTCTCTTTTATATCTATGCCTAGGTTCAAATTCAGTTACGAATGAGAGATCATCATGATACATTAACCTGGGTACTAGCTGAACCATAATACAGAAATCGCGAGAGGAATTGAAGGCAGAAGTAGAGACACATGGGGTCACTCCAGTATTACAAGCCCACCATCCCTTGGGGGGAGGGACTAGATACTCATTTTTACCTGAGGGGATTATAGCTACGGTTTCATTACACAAGGCTTTATGGGTGGGGGGGACTGTACCTAAACATTTTCCTTTTCCAGTTACTTCAGTTAGAGTTAGTTTCCGGTGGCTTCCCCAGCTACAGATCTCGTGACGGGTTGTTTTATTAAAATTGCCTAACAATCCTAATCCTTCATAATAAGGCGGCCCAGAAGAGAAACACAACCAACAGGATTCAGTAGTTTTAGGATTGGTGGTGTTTAAGGCCTGAAAAGCTCCTTCAAGGAGGTTAAGGAGGCGTCGTCCTGTGCTAGGGAAAGGGGCAACTTGACCAGGAGTGGAAACAGAGGGAGCGGCGGTAGAGTCTACAGGAGGGGCTGGGGTCTGCTCGGGGGCCAGGGCTGGGAGACGCGGCCGGTCCTGTAGGACAGTGTTGGGTCCCACTGGGATAGCCGGGAGAGTTTCTACTTTTAGCCTGAGCATAAATAAGACTCCATTGTCATACCCACTCTGGTACAGTCTTAGTCCCCAAGTAAGCCCCTTTTCCCAGTTTGCTGCCCTTTTTCCTGCATCTGTGAAGGAGATATCAATGAGATTGCAGGTGGGATGAGTCTTGCACTGGGCATGAGTGGCACCTCGTTGGATTTTTATAAGGCCTGGAGGGGGTCTCCCTGCGCTTCCTGTCAGCCAATGGCATGTCCCTGTCTGTTCACAACCCCAATTCTTACAGAAAAAATCTGTCTGCCCTCCACATTGTGAGACCTCGGCATCAGTTGAGGGGGCCGGGCATACATAAAAGCAGGCACTTTGAATTTTTTTCATAGTCCCAGAGCCCCAATGCACTATATAATCCCGAGTGCTACATCCGGGTACTCCAACTGTGTCCTCATACCTAGGGTCTTGCTTGAAAAGAGTGCATACGTCTACAGTGAGGGTAGGCCACCAGGTTCCCTTAGGGTGTTGTCCTGTTATCTGGACTACTATTTGGCGGGAAGCTGGGGTAATGATTTGCCATGTCAGTAACCTGGGCTCATGAGGGTTAGGGTTCTGGTGGGTTGGAGGTAGCAGAAACATCAGAATTACTAACAGCATAATTCTTTTTACACAAGCGAAGCTTAAGGGGGTTATCAGTCCGAGTTACTCGCCAGTCTGGGTCCGGGGGTGCCTTCTTTAGATGTGAAGCGTGTATCCAGGAAGAGACGCCGTCCACTTTTACAGCTGTGGGAGTAGTCAGGAGGACGACGAAAGGCCCCTTCCACCGTGGCTCGAGGTTTCCTGTCCGGTGCCTTCTTACATAGACAGGGTCTCCCACCTGGAACTGGTGAGGCACTGAGAGTTCCTCTGGCCGATAGGCTTCCTTGATGGAGGCCCACACCTCTTTCTGCACAGCTTCCAAAGCTCGTAACCTTTCAAGCAAAAACTTATTAGTTGCACACTCAGGGAATACATGAAGATGTGCTGACTGAAGCGGAGCTGGGGCCCCAAACATTATTTCAAAAGGCGTTAGTCCAAAGCGGCCGGGAGTGTTCCTGACTCTAAATAGGGCGAAGGGAAGGAGGACTAACCAATCACATAAGCCAGTCTCTATGGACAATTTAGTCAAGGTCTCTTTTAGAGTTCTGTTCATCCTTTCTACCTGTCCTGAGCTCTGGGGCCTGTATGCACAATGCAATTTCCAGTCCGTCCCCAGGATCTTGGCCAATCCCTGACTTACCTGGGCAACAAAAGCAGGGCCGTTGTCGGAGCCGATTACCTTTGGGATTCCAAACCTGGGAAATATTTCTTCAAGGATCTTTTTAGACACCGTCTGAGCTGTCTCAGTTTTGGTGGGGAACGCCTCTGTCCATCCTGAAAATGTGTCTAGAAAAACTAGAAGGTACTTATATCTATACTTGGCAGGCTTAATTTCAGTGAAGTCAACTTCCCAATAAGCTCCTGGGCGATCTCCTCGAAGTCTTTTCCCGGATATTGCTTGATTTTTGCTCACGTTTACTAATTGACAGGGAACACAATTTTTTACAATCTCGTCAGCTAATTTTCCTAATTTAATAACATGATAAGGGGAGTCTCGAACTAAGGTCTTTAGGTTTTTTGCTCCCAAATGTGTCAGTTGATGTAATTGCCTTAAGTATTCTGCTGCCTCTCTCTGGGGCAGGACAACTTTCCCTTTTTCAGACTTGTATATCTCTTGGGGCGAAGAATTTTTGAACCCTAATTTGTCTATACAAATGAGATCTTCAGGTGTGTACTGGAAGCTCTTGATGTGAGTGGCTTCCGGACACACTTGGAGGGGCAAAATGTTCATTCCCTGAGCCGCTTGCTTTGCGGCTTGGTCTGCTCTCCGGTTTCCTCGAGCTATTGGAGAGTCATCTTTCTGGTGTCCAGGGCAATGTATTATTGCTACTTCTTTAGGCCTATGGATGGCTTCTAACAAATCTAAAATTTCTTGTTTGTTTTTAACATCTCTCCCGGCAGAAGTTAACAGCCCTCTCTGTCTATAAATAGCCCCGTGTATATGAGCAGTGGCAAAGGCGTATCTGCTGTCAGTGTAGACGTTAAGTCTCTTACCTTCTGCCATCCTTAGGGCCTGAGTCAGGGCGATGAGTTCTGCTCGCTGTGCAGAGGTGCCCGTTGGGAGTCCACTGGCCCATACAACTCGGTCATCATCTACTACTGCAGCTCCAGCCATTCTTTTACTATCCATGATGTAACTGCTCCCGTCCGTGTACCAAGTCAGGAGTCCTGTTCCCCTTAAGGGCTGGTCTTGCAAGTCCTGGCGGGTTCCTGTCTCTTCAGCCAGGATTTCCTGGCAGGTATGAAGCACTTCTTTCCCCAACTCGGGGAGCAGAGTGGCCGGGTTTAGGATGGCAGGGGGGGCAAACTCTACTCGATCACGATTCAGGAGTAAGGTTTGGTAGTGAGTCATTCTGGCATTCGATATCCATCTCTCGGGTGGCTGCCGAATTACACTCTCCAATGCATGTGGAGCAACCACAGTAAGTTTCTGTCCCAGTGTCAGTTTGTCAGAATCTTTAACTAGGAGGGCCACAGCCGCCACTACTCTCAAACAGGCAGGCCATCCACTACTTACTGGGTCTAATTTTTTTGACAAATAGGCGACAGGTCTCTTCCAAGGTCCCCATTGTTGGGTCAACACTCCCCGAGCTACTCCACTCCGTTCATCCACAAAAAGGACGAACGGCTTAGATACGTCTGGGAGGGCCAGAGCAGGTGCCGACAGGAGGGCCTTCTTGATCTCATCAAAGGCCTGTTGCTGTTGAGATCCCCAAACAAACGGGGCTGCCCCTTTGGTCAGGGGGTACAGGGGGGCAGCTAAGGTGGCATATCCGGGTATCCATAATCTGCAGAACCCTGC
This sequence comes from Manis javanica, assembly GCF_040802235.1. NCBI lineage: Eukaryota > Metazoa > Chordata > Mammalia > Pholidota > Manidae > Manis > Manis javanica. The sequence continues at coordinate 23,601,661 of NC_133165.1, forward strand.
TGTTCCCAGAAATTCGCGGACTTGGCGCGGAGTAGTAGGGACCGGGATCTGCGTCACAGTCTGCTTCCGGGCTTCAGTAAGCCACCTTTTCCCTTCTCTCAGGGAATACCCTAAATAAGTCACTTGTTGTTGGCAGATCTGTGCTTTTTTGGCAGATGCTCTATACCCCAGCCTAGCAAGTTCAGTCAAAAGGGCTTCAGTAGCCGCTTGGCAGACTTCCTGTGTAGGAGCGGCTATCAGTAAGTCATCAACATATTGTAACAAGGTTACCTGCGGGTTGGAGGCTCGGTAAAAGGCCAAGTCCTGGTGTAAAGCCTCGTCGAAGAGGGTAGGTGAGTTCTTGAATCCTTGTGGCAAGCGAGTCCAGGTCAATTGTCCAGTAGTTCCTGTGGAGGGGTCTTTCCACTCAAAGGCAAACAGCGGTTGGCTACTCTGATGCAGGCGCAAACAAAAGAAGGCGTCTTTTAAATCTAAGACTGTGTACCAAGTGTTTTCTGGGGCCAGAGAGCTTAGCAGGTTGTAAGGATTCGGCACAGTGGGATGAATGTCCTGTGTTCTCTTATTAACTTCTCTTAAATCTTGCACTGGTCGATAATCTCCTGTTCCCGCCTTCTTTACAGGCAGCAAGGGAGTGTTCCATGGGGATTTACATTTTACTAATATCCCCTGCTCTATGAGCCTCTGGATATGGGGCCTAATCCCATCTCTGGCCTCTTTACTCATTGGATATTGTCTCACAGTTACTGGTGAGGCTGAGGCTTTCAATTCTATGACTACCGGGGGCTGGTTTACAGCAAGTCCCATACCTGCCGTTTCTGCCCAGGCCCCTGGAAACTGGTTGAGCCACCTCTGATTAACTCGGGAGGGTTCTGGTTCTTTAAAAAGGCGGTACTCGTCTTCTAACTTTATGGACAGGATGCTTAGGCCCAAGGGTCTCTTTTTTCTGTCAGTTACTTGGGTATCTTCAGTCTGAAAGGATATTTGGGCCCCGACTTTGGTCAAGATGTCTCTTCCCAACAAGGGTGTAGGGCATTCTGGTATAACAAGGAATGAGTGGTTTACTTGTCCCACTCCTAAGTCTACTGTTCTTTGGGTAGTCCATGCATATTGTTTCTGACCCGTGGCCCCGAACACCCAAGACTTTTTACTAGAAAGGGGGCCTCTAGCTTGGGTCAGTACTGAATGTTGAGCACCGGTATCTACCAGAAACTCAATGGGTTGCCCCTCCACTTTCAGAGTTACCCTAGGCTCGGGGAGGGGCTCCGAGCCCCGTCTTCCCTAATCTTCATCTTCTAGCAGGGACAACACTTTCTTCGGAGGTCCCCGTGGTGGTTTCTTAGGGCATTCTTTCACCCAATGCCCCTTTTCCTTGCAGTACGCACACTGATCTTTAAAGGAGGTCGGTTGCCCAGGGACCCTGCCTTACTAGTTCTACCACTAGAGGGCGGGCGTCCCTTACTTTCTACTATTGCGGCCAAGATCTTTGTTAAATTTTTCTCATGCTTTCTATCTCTCTTTTCTTCTTTACTTTCCCTCTCCTTCTCTTTCCTTAACTCTTTCTCTTCCTCAGTCTCTCTCTTATGATAAACTTTCTCTGCTTCTTTCACTAAATCTTTCAGCGACAAATCCTGTAAGCCTTCCAATCTCTGAAGTTTTTTCCTAATGTCGGGTGCCGATTGCCCGATAAAAGCAAGGGCCACTGAAGCACTATGCCCCTCAGAAGTGGGATCAAAGGGAGTATACCGCCTGAAGGCTTCTATCAGGCGTTCTAAGAATACTGCAGGTGCTTCAGTGGCTCCCTGGCTGACCTCTCTTACCTTGGCCAAATTGGTGGGACGTCTTGCGGCCCCACGGAGACCTGCCACCAGAGCCTGACGATAGATGGTTAGTCGCTCCCTACCTTCTGGAGAATTAAAGTCCCAGTTGGGTCTAGTCAACGGGAACCCCCTCTCTATGTCATGAGGGAGTTGCGAAGGCCGTCCGTCGGTTTCAGGCACATTCTTCCGTGCCTCCAGGAGAATCCTCTCTCTCTCTTCCGTGGTGAAGAGCATCTGTAAAAGCTGCTGACAGTCATCCCAGGTGGGCTGGTGGGAAAACATCAGAGACTCTACTAAACCAGTTAATTTCTGTGGCTCCTCTGAAAAGGGCGGGTGGTTAGCTTTCCAATTATACAAATCAGCAGAGGAGAAGGGCCAATATTGCAGAGGTTGGAAAGGCGGTTCCCCTTCTTCTCCAAGGATGGGAACTCCATAAGACCGGAGAGGAAAGATACCCGGTGGGTCCAAGATGGCCCCTCGGCGGCGCCGGGTGCCCTGGGCAGGTCCCGGAGCCGGCCCTACTGCCTCAGCATCAGGGACTGAGGGTGCCGGAGCTGGGGGTGCTGGGGGTGCTGGGGGTGCTGGGGCCGGGGGCACCGGGGGTGCCGTGGGGGCAGGAGGGTAAGGAGGGGGAGGGGGATCATCAATTATAAGCGAATCTTGAGTATCAGGGTAAACTTTGGTAGTTTCTTTTTCTTTTTTCTGAGGTTGAGTCTGGGCAGCTAAAACTCGAGGGCCCATTTTCTTTTGCACCCAGGGCTTTACCCAGGGTGGTGGGTTCTCCACCAACTCTTGCCAGACTACAATGTAGGGTTGCTGATCCGGGTGTCCTTGAGACGAATCCTGAAAAACAATAGCTTTTACTGCTAGTAAAGTGGGGAGATCAAAAGTCCCCTCCGAGGGCCACCCAACATTGAAGGTGGGCCATTCGGAGGAACAGAAAGTCTGCCATGGTCCCTTTTTCACTTCTACTGACAAGTTACGTGCCCTCGCTCTAACTTCCGTCCAATGATCTAGTGTCAGGCTAAGGGGGGTCGTCACTGTCTGTCCCATTGTCAGTATAACAATAATTAGACACGTAAAGGACACAAAAAACAAAGACACACACAGATTAGACACACAGCGGCCGCTTTTGGTTCTTTTCAGAGCCTCGAACAGAAACCGAAAGGAATCAGAGGGTTGATATTCTCGGCGCCCAAAAATCAACCCTATCTCATCAGGTTCAGTTTGCCGGAAAAACAGACGGGAGGCTACCAGGCGTCCCTGGCCCCCCAACCTCCCTGAGGCGTCCCCCAGGGTTGCAGCCTGTGGTGCTCTAGTACGTCTACCGACCGCAGTCACAGCCCCTGTACGGGATTGAGACGGCTGCCAGACAACAGGTACCCTTCAGAACTCTGACCGGTCTCACTGAAACAGAAAACAGAACACAAACAACAACTCAAGGCGCCACCAATCTTACCTCTTCCTCCAAGAGCGACTTCGGGAGTGAAGCGGGGTGGACAACCGATCCCGGACGAGCCCCCAAATGTTGGATTCCCCTGAGGAAGGCGCCACCCCAAATCACTCACCAAAGACGTTTCTTGATGCAACAAGCAAGAGGAATTTATTCAGAAGCCAACTAGCTGGGGTCCACGTCAGCCCGTCGCAGCGGGTCTCAACGAGGACCCCGAGCACACTAAGGCAGAAGGTTTTATAGCATTTTCAAAAGGGGTAAAATTTTCCATAATTACAATACAGGGTTTTTTTCTATAGGCTCATAAATCTTTTGCTGGCGCCACATCCTGGGGTCTGACTAGATGAGATCACCTACAGAATGTCTAGGGTGGTTCTAGTAAGATAAGCTAGGCGTGTATGATTAACTGATTTACGGTTAGCTAACTAAAGGTCACTACAATTGACACAGAAAGGTCACTACAATTGACACAGGCTAACTAACTTGTTTTTCAAGATTCTAATGATTTTCCTTCTTTTGGGTTAGGGGGTGGTATTTAGGCCTTAAGATGGCTGTACTTATGCTAACTTTTGATTCTTCAGATCCTACACCCCTTTTAAGGATTTTTCAGGAATGTGACCACGGGCTGGGGGTGTAGACTTATTAAGTGGTCTCTGAATACTTAGACTGAACACAAGGAACTTCCTTCTCAGATTTCTCCCTGGGCTACTGGTATCTTGGTCTGGGAGCACATCAAACAAGACTGCCTGCCCAAACCCCAAGGTGGGCTGAGTTATTGTCTGTTTGCTAAAGAGTAAGTAAAGAATCTTCATAACTTCCTGTGTATTAAAATGCAATCTTATCTTAAAGGAGGAATCCTTCCTACCTTTTACTATGTTGTTTACAGTTGGGCCCACATGCCAAATTAGTTGCCTAGGTTGTACTCTACTTGATTAGGGCTGAAGGAGGAAAGAAACAGCATATAGGTAAAGTGAGAAAATAAGCTGGGCTGTGGAGACTAGCTCCACAAACAGCTGAACCTGAGAGGAGTGGATGAGGAGATTAAGGGAAACACAGAGAAAGATGTAAGAAAGACACAGAAGCCAAACTTGGGATAAGGAGGTCCACTGAATGCTGGTGGCAGACAAGTGACACAGTTTTATTTCTGAGCACAGCTTATATACACAGGCTCATAATGATGTCACTTAGGGACTGATCTCATATCAGGTGTCACTTCTGCTTCCAGTGATCTCACTTCCTGGTGACCAGATCTGGTTATGTCACTTCTGGGGTGACATCACTACTGGGGTGATATTGCTTCTGGCCCTCCAAATCTTCCCCTTTATTCTTTATTGAAAAATGTAGGTAATAGATATAATAGAGATTATAGAAAGTTTTCTAACACACTCTTCCCTTAAATTTTCCATTTATGACATATACGTTTCCTTAAATTCCCATAGAAAGATAAAAGATAGCTTTTTCTCTAATTTCCCATAGTGCAAGAGAAATGTAGGATTATGACCACAGCCTGGCCCTGGATCTGAGCTTAGCATGGGCAGCAAAGCAGCTGTAAGAGGAGATCTCTCTCAGAGATCGTGAAGGTTTAGGCCTCTGCAAGGTCGGGGGCGTGAGGATCTGTGCCTCACCTCTGTTCGCTCCTCTTCTCTCCTGATGGCCCCTCTGAGACTGTGCCTGTCTTAGGATGTTCCTCTCTTGAGGAATCTTACCTGTGTATGGCTAACCAGCCATCTTCCGGGGTCAATCAGGGTAATTTGAGGCAAGTGAGTGAGAGAAAAGCAATGTTTTTCAAGGTCATCTGTTTGTCTCCTTGGTAGTTTATGCTTCCGTGGCCACTGTGCCCAGCACCTGCCTTCAGATTCCCTCAACAGCTGGCAGGGACCTAGCTCAGGTAATGTATTTGGGGGAACCCAGGTTACTTTTTTACAATGTAAAATGCCTCCTTGGAACAACAAGATAGAGAGCTTCTAGAAAGGGCTTTGTTCAAGAAAGAGAGAGATAACAGAACCAGAAAACAGGAAGAAAGGTGAAAATATTGGAAAATCTCTAAAAGATTATAAAAACCTCAGGGTCTTGGAGCTCTCCCCCTTCTTTCTTTAATTGAAGACATAAGTAATGTGGGTTTAATCGTTCTGCGTGGACTCTTTTCTGGAGGGCTCACCAGATGATTGGATGGTGATGATGGCTAGCATTGCTAGGAACAGCTTATTAGGTGTTAAGAGTCACATTCTGTTGTCTGACCGTATCCTCTCCCTCCTGAGTCAGCCTTTTGAGCTGTTTCCATGTCAGAGGGTGGGCTCTCTGAATTTGTTGTGATGTTGGATGTCTAGTTTAGTCATACTAAACTATAAAAACAAAAGACTTGCAAATGACAACGGTTAAGGATCTGATGAGAGTTTGCTATAAGGCAGTTGATATAGGGATATTTGGATATTTCTGTAACATAAAATATTCAGTATTGTTTAGCATTATTTCTTTGACAGTGCCTTCCAGGTAATTAAGCAGGTAATTATACATCAGATAGATAAACTGAATTAGCCAAATATTTTCCCCCATGAAGAGAAAAAAATATATCTGACATGTTCCAAGGGCTCTCTGTAAAATATGAGTTAACTAGACATAAAAGCACTGTGGGTAAAATTGTAATATTTCCAGAATATCTCACCTGGGTTAAGTGTATTTGTATATCCTCAGGGTTGGAGAGAAGTTCCTCTCCATGTCAATGGGTAATTACCTGGGCAACTGAGGCCTTATCTGAACCTGAGAGGTTAAGGGGAGGTGCTTGCTTGCTTGCTTCTGCTGGAGCAGGACTGCAGTTTGTAAGCAATAAACAGGTTTTAAACTTTATTTCTCCCTTTGACTGTTTTTGGTTTTTACAGGTATTTTGCCCTGGTATTTCCTTTCCCCAGACTTACATCTGCATAGTTGGCAGGATTCTTCTGAACCCAAAATCTGTCATAATGGGTGTGATCTTTGGGAGGGCTGCTCCTAGAAATGGTGGGGAAATGCCTGGAAGCCCCCTGTGCATGGTGGGGAGGCCCCAGTGGATGCAGCAGCAGAGGGTACAGTTTCACCTGTTATCCCCCCAGCCGTGGGGCTTCCAATTGGGGAGCCCCTGGTGGGGAATTAGTCTAGAGTAAAGTACCTCCTAGAGGGGTGGGGCCTTCCCCAGAACAAGGGAAGGGTGGAAACACCAGAAGCTGCAGAATTAGCCCTCTGTGAGTTGGAAGACTGCTTGGAAACCTTACGGGGCCGTGTAACGGCTGGCATTGTAGAGTTTCCTTTCATCCAGATAGTGGAAAATGTTATACAGGAGAAAGAGAGGATTATCGAGAGGTTTAGCGAGGATAGAGAGTGACTTAGGCGGGAGAGACATAATTCCGCATCGCTTGGAGGAGCTGGGCAATAACCTATGGGATGCTGTTAAAGAAGAGAGTTACTGAAAAGGCAGTTTAGGCTCCTAGAAGATTCCCTAGCAGCGACGAGGGGGGAGGTGGCAGGAAAATTCACATTATAGGAGACTGTGGGGGAGGACAGAGTGGGGCCTTCAGCCCCAGAAATGGTGGAGGAGGAGCTGTTGGTGGAGAAGAAGCCCAAGGGAGAAGAGGAGGATGTGGGCAGTTGGCAGATCTCCTACCCAGGCCACCACCGGAGGTACCATCCTCTCCTGCTTTAAGACCCACCCACCTGTGATTAAGAAAATAAAATTGAAACAACCTCAGACTCCTCAGGGGAAGGAGCCATCCACTCCCCAGTTTGTGAAGCATCCTTTGCTCCATCCCAATACCCAGGATTTGCTGGTGGACATGAGCATCAGGTATAGGCAGAAGCTATCAGAATCTCTGCCTACATGGCTTTTACATCTCTGAGATATGGGGTGGAAAACATTGTTATGTCGGGTATTGAGATGAGTATAGTGGCTTCCCTGACGACTCACCCTTCCCTCTGGCAGCAGTTGCAAAATACCCATTATGCCTCAGGGAATCAGACACTCCTGGAATGGCTGACAGCCGCCATCAGGGTAGTTTGATCCAATCAGGGTGATTTACCATATTTTCCCAGTGGTTAGAAAACATATGCAGAGCTCCAACAGGTACTGTGTGAATTGGGTATGAAAAATATCATCTATAATATGGACCCCCAGGGACCTGATGAGGAGGTGCTCACTGAAGGAATGAGAAACCTGGTGCTGCATACAGCTCCCACATCTCTCTTTGGGTCCCTAGTGAATACTCTTGCCCCCACCTAGGGTGACCCATAAGAGAGGCTACTTGTATTTTAGCAGATGTGCGGGAGGTTGAAACAATAAGGGCACGGGATTGGGGGGTGGGGAGAAGTACAGGCCACGACAGAAAGGAGAGGTGCAAAAGACCCTATGAAGGTCTCGAGGACCAGATGTGGGTTCATTTGATAAAGGCTGGGTTAGTGAAAGAAGAATTTGATGGGCAGCCCTAGAACAGTGGCACCAATTAAAGCCAGAGCAGCAGTTCCAGCCACTGAGGTCCAGGACACGGAAACCAGAGTCAAGGCCTCATGCACGGCCTGTGTCCCTGCAAAACTTCCTGGGGGACAGTACTCAGTATTTGCCTGAGCCCTCATGTCTACAGGAGGACAATTAGACATCAAGGTTCGACTGAGGGTGGGGGATCAAAGTCCCCACCTTGGGAGACATGGTGGGGACCAGAAGCCACATGTAGAATTAGCAATTCATTGGTCCCCTGTGAATATATGATGTGTCCTGGTGCTGGGGGACACAGGAGCTGAGTGTTCTCTGATTCATGGCAACCCTGAGCTTCTGTGATAGATGGTTATGGGGGTAGGGCAATAACAGTGAAGAGAGTCCAAATCTCACTAGGGATAGAGTGTTTACCCCCAAAGGAGTATACCATGCCCATTTCTCCCATCCCTGAATATATTTCTGGGTAGATATCCTGCAGGGCCTGTGGTTACAGACCACTGCAGGTGAGTTCAGACTGAGGGTACATGTGGTAAAGGCAGTTCTGAGGGGACATGCTAAGCACCCACCTGTAGCTCTGCCTGTACCTCAGCACGTGACAAATACTAAGCAGTATTTTGCTGTGGCACAAGGAAATTGGAGAAACTCTACAGGAGTTGGAGAAGGTGGGCATCATAAAGCACACTCATAGTACTCTTAATTCCCCAGTGTGGCCAGTGAGAAAGCCAGACGGCTCCTTGTGTATCACTCTGGACTACAGGGAATTGAAAAAAGCACACCCCTATTGCATGCTGCTGTCCCTTCTATAGCAGACATTCTGGACACCTTCAGCCATGAGCTGGGAACGTATCATTATGTAGTAGACTTTGCTAATGCTTTCTTCTCAATTCACATCGCAGAGGAAAGTCAGAAAGTTTGCCTTCACGTGGGAAGGCCGGCAGTGGACATTCCCTGTCCTTCAACAGGGATAACTCCATAGTCCCACCATCTGTCATGGACTTGTAGCCCAGGACTTGGCCACATGGAAGAAACTGCAAACAGTGCGATTTTATGGCTACATTGATGATATTATGCTCACGTCTGATTCTCTTTCAGATTTAGAAGGAGCAGTTCCTAGACTATTGCAACATCTACAGGAAAAAGGATGGGCTGTGAGTAGCACCAAGGTTCAGGGACCTGGTTTGTCTGTGAAATTTTTGGAGTTTGTCTGGTCGGGTAAAATTAAAGTTGTTCCTGAAGCAGTCATAGACAAGGTCCAGGCTTTCCCCACCCCTACCACTGTGGCAGTATTACAAGTTTCAGGGTCTTTTGGGCTCCTGGAGATTGTTTTTGCCACACTTGGCACAAATGCTAAAGCCCTTATACTGGTTGGTATGAAAGGGGATCAGGTAGGCAGGGATGAAACTTGTGCACCTGCTTTTACTGATGCCAAGCGGGCAGTCAAGGCCACACAGACCTTGAATGTAATGGACTCATCAAGGCCCTGTGAGCTAGATGTTCATGTAATTGAAGGTGGTTATGGATGGGGTCTTTGGCAGTGGCTTGAATGAACACACCAACCTATTGGATTCTGGTCACATGAATGGAAAGGAGCAGAGGTCTGATACACCTTGATAGAGAAGCAACTGGCTGCTGTATACCATGCTTTGCTGGCTAAGGAGCCCATTGCCGGAACAACTCTGACCAAGGTAATAACCACCTATCCCATTGTGGGATGGGTCCCAAACTGGACCCAAAGGCCACAGACACCTACACTGACCAATTGGGAGCATATTTACAGCAATGCAGGGGCCTCTCTACCAGCCCCTTACGTGGAGAAATCCAACACTTTTGGGTCCAGCGACCTATAACAGTGGAAAGAGAGAAGAACTTGCTTTTGAGCCATTGGTAGCTGAGACTCCTTATCAGGAGGGAAAAGCCCCTATACCTGAAGAACATTGGTACACAGATGGCTCCAGTCATGGGCAGCCCTCAAAGTGGAGGGCTGTGACTTTCCATCCTAACACTGATGGAGGATGTAGCCATGGAAAGGAGGCTGGAAAGGATGGAGGATGAAAAGGAGAAGAGCAGTCAATGGCTTGTGATCACCCAAGAGCTTCCCCCATAGTTGTCTTCACTGACAGCCGGACCGTCTGTTGGGGCTTGACCCTGTGGCCACTGACATGGTATCATGCCAACTGCACGGTTGTGCACCGGCCCATTCAGAGACAACAGTTGTGGCAAGACCTATGGGCCTCTTGTCAGACTAAGACCGTTACTGTATATCATGTGATTAGCATTTGCCTTTGGCATTGCCAGGGAATGATGAAGCAGACACGCTGCCCCAGGTGCACTGGCTAGAAGTAAAGCCTGCCTCTGACATGGCCCAATGGCTGCACCGGTGTTTGTTGCATATGGGGCAAAAAGATGCTGTGGGCTGTAGCCTGTTGGTGGGGCTTGCCACTGACATTTGAAGAAGTCAGCAGAGCCCAGAAAGAGTGCCTTGTGTGCTTCAAGAGGGACTCACACATAGTCCCATGGCAACATGGGACAATAGTAAGGGGGCCAATACCCCTTCTCAGGTGGCAAGTAGACAATATTGGGCCTTGCCCATATCAGAAGGATATCGATGTGCCATGACTTGTATGGACAAGGATATTGGGCTATTTGTTGCTTTTCCTGCACTTTGTGCAGATCAGCAAACCACCAAGGGGAGCCTGGAGTGTCTCTTTGTAGCCTATGGCCGGCTGCAGGTGATTGAGAGAGATCAAGGCACCCTGGACATGCATTACAGGAATGGGTGCAGCAATTAGGAATAAAGTGGATATTTCATGTACCATATAATCCTACTGGGGCAGGCATAATAGAGAGCTACAACAGTTTGTTGAAATCTGGCCTGAAGTTGGATACCAATAGTCTATGCAGTTGGTGAATTCACCTATGGACAGTGCTGTGGCATTTGAATGATAAGCCATGTAAAGGAGCTTTGAGCACTGCAGATATGCTTACACACCTTGCTGCTGCTCCTGTACAATTGTACATCTAAACCAAAGAAGAGCTATTGAAGCCAGGACATGGCCAGCAGAGCCACATCTTGCTGCCAGCCCCTGCTGCATTAAGCCCTGGAGACACTGTTCAATGGTCTCGGCCCTGGACATTTTGACACATGGACCAGCGATGGCTGGCCCTTCTGGCGCCTTGAGAGAAAAGCCTGGAAGCTGGCCTCATGTGTATTCCTGTAGTAACAGATGAATGGCCCCCAAACGTTGTGTTATTGTACCCATAACGTCCAGGAGGTAAGAGCATCTTGCAGGGAAGTTTTCATTTATCTTTATGGCCAGTGCATGTACTTCCTGTAGTCCTATATACCGACCAATCTGTAACTCCAATGGGGAAGGCAGTGGAACTCTGGTATATAATAGACCAGGATGAGATCCCATTCCTGCCGCTTTTTTTATTTTTTATTTTTATTTTGTTATCATTAATCTACATTTACATGAAGAACATTATGTTTACTAGGCTCCCCTTTAACGAACTACCCACACCCCACACCCCATTACAGTCACTATCCATCAGCGTAGAACACTACTTGTCTTCCCTGTGTTGCACAGCCCTCCCCATGCCACCCCTTACATGCTAATTAGACATACTAATCATAATACCCGCTTGCTTTTTACCCCTCCTTATCTCTCCCTTCCCACTCATCCTCCTCAGTCCCTTTCCCTTTGGTAACTGTTAGTCCATTCTTGGGTTCTGTGATTCTGCTGCTGTTTTATTCCTTCAGTTTTTCTTTATTCTTATACTCCACATATGAGTGAAATCATTTGGTGCTTGGCTTATTTCACTGAGCATAATACCCTCTAGCTCCATCCATGTTGTTGCAAATGGTAGGATTTGTTTTCTTCTTATGGCTGAATAATATTCCATTGTGTATATGTACCACCTCTTCTCTGTCCATTCATCTACTGATGGACACTTAGGTTGCTTCCATATCTTGGCAATTGTAAAAAGTGCTGCAATAAACATAGGGGTGCATCTGTCTTTTTCAAACATGGCTCCTGCATTCTTAGGGTAAATTCCTGGAAGTGGAATTCCTGGGTCAAATGGTATTTGTATTTTGAGCATTTTGAGGAATCCCCATACTGCTTTCCACAATGGTTGAAATAATTTACATTCCCACCAGCAGTGTAGGAGGGTTCCCCTTTATCTACAACCTCGCCAACATTTGTTTTTGTTTGTCTTTTGGATGGTAGCTATCCTTACTGGTGTGAGGTGATATCTCATTGTCGTTTTGATTTGCAGCATCAAATGTGGAGCATCTTTTCATGTGTCTGTTGGCCATCTGAATTTCTTCTTTGGTGAAATGCCTGTTCAGCTCCTCTGCACATTTTTTAATTGGATTATTTGCTTTTTCTTTGTTGAGTTGCGTGAGCTCTTCATATATTTTGGATGTCAACTCTTTATCGGATCTGTCATTTATGAATATATTCTCCCATACTGTAGGGTACCCTTTTGTTCTTTTGATGGTGTCCTTTGCTGTACAGAAGCTATTCAGCTTGATATAGTCCCACTTGTTCAGTTTTGCTTTTGTTTCCCTTGCCCAGGGAGATATGTTCATGAAGAAGTCACTCATGTTTATGTCCAAGAGATTTTTGCCTATGTTTTTTTCCAGGACTTTTATGGTTTCATGACTTACATGCAGGTTTTTGATCCATTTCTAATTTACTTTTCTGTATGGGGTCAGACAGTGATCCAGTTTCATTCTCTTACATGTAGCTGTCCAGTTTTGCCTGCACCATCTGTTGAAGAGACTGTCATTTCCCCCATTGTATGTCCATGGCTCTTTTATCAAATATTATTTGGCCATATATGTTTGGGTTAATTTCTGGGGTCTCTATTCTGTTCCACTGGTCTGTGGCTCTGTTCTTGTGCCAGTACCAAATTGTCTTGATTACTGTGGCTTTGTAGCAGAGCTTGAAGTTGGGGAGCAAGACTCCCCCCACTTTATTCTTCCTTCTCAGGATTGCGTTGGCTATTCAGGGTCAGTGACGGTTCCATATGAATTTTTGAACTATTTGTTCCAGTTCATTGAAGAATGCTGTTGGTAATTTTAGTAGGGATTGCATCGAATCTGTATATTGCTTTGGGCAGGATGGCCATTTTGACGATATTAATTCTTCATAGCCAGGAACATGGCATGAGTTTCCATTTCTTAGTGACCTCTTTAATTTCTCTTAAGAGTGTCTTGTAGTTTTCAGAGTATAGGTCTTTCACTTCCTTCATTAGGTTTATTCCTAGGTATTTTATTCTTTTTGATGCAATTGTGAATGGAATTGTCACCCTGATTTCTCTTTCTGTTAGTTCATTGTTAGTGTATAGGAAAGCCACATATTTCTGTGTGTTAATTTTGTATCCTGCAACTTTGCTATATTTCGATATCAGTTCTAGTAGTTTTTGGAGTGGAGTCTTTAGGGTTTGTTATGTACATTATCATGTCATCAGCAAACAGTGACAGTTTAACTTCTTCTTTACCAATTTTAATCAGTTGTATTTCTTTGTTTTGTCTAATTGCCATGGCTAGGACCTCCAGTACTATGTTGAATAACAGTGGGGAGAGTGGACACACCTGTCTTGTAGCCAATCTCAGAGGAAAAGCTTTCAGCTTCTCACTGTTCAGTATGATGTTGACTGTGGGCTTATCATATATATATATATATATATATATATATATATATATATATATATTATGTTGAGGTACTTGCCCTGTACACCCAATTTGCTGAGACTTTTTATCATAAATGGATGATGAATTTTGTCAAATGCTTTTTCAGCATCTATGGAGGTCATCATGTGGTTTTTGTCCTTCTTCTTGTTGGTGTGCTGGATGATGTTGACGGATTTTTCGAATGTTGTACCATCCTTGCATCCCTGGGATGAATCCCACTTGGTCATGGTGTATGATCCTTTTGATGTATTTTTTTAATTCAGTTTGCTAATATTCTGTTGAGTATTTTTACATCTATGTTCATCAGGGATACTGGTCTGTAGTTTTTCTTTTTTGGTGGGGTCTTTGCTTGGTTTTGGTATTAGAGTAATGTTGGCTTCATAGAATGAGTTTGGGAGTATTCCCTCCTCTTCTATGTTTTGGAAAACTTTAAGGAGAATGGGTATTATGTCTTCTCTGTATGTCTGATAAAATTCCAAGGTAAATCGATCTGGCCCAGGGGTTTTGTTCTTGGGTATGTTTTTGATTACCACTTCAATATCTTTGCTGGTAAATGGTTTGTTTAGATTTTGTGTTTCTTCCTTGGTCAGTCTTGGAAGCTTGTGTTTTTCTAAGAAGTTGTCCATTTCTTCTAGGTTTTCCAGCTTGTTAGCATATAGGTTTTCATAGTATTCTCTAATAATTCTTTGTATTTGTACGGGGTCTGTCGTGATTTTTCCTTTGTCATTTCTGATTCTGTTGATGTGTGTTGATTCTCTTTTTCTCTTAATAAGTCTGGCTAGAGGCTTATCTTTTTACAAGTACTTGTTTTTAAATCAATTTTTATTAATACCATTCAGAGGTAGAAAAAAATTTTTATTTACATATTTAGACATGCAAACATACAGACTGAGATGCAATGACTACAGTCAACAAAAAAGTGTATATACATAGACAGAAACTGATACAAATATTTTCTAGTTACTAATATCCAATTGCAAAATGATGATGTAATTATGGGCTGATCTATGGTCTGTTTGCTAAAGAGTAAGGTAAAGATGGAATTCATCCTGCCTTTCACTATGTAGTTTACAGCTGTGCCTCCATGTTAAATCAATTGCCCAGGTTGCAAATTACTAGAGAGAATATGGTAGACCTGCAAAAAGCAGGAGTGAGAAATAAGGATAGATTTTTCTATGCTACCCAAGTTCGGCTAGCACTGACTCAGAGTCCATAGGTGGATCCGCATCATCATTATCCTCCCCCACTGATGACCCAGATTCTTTCTGAAAGTATCGTTATTTCTCCTGGGTCAGTTTTTGCTCATGTTCGGAGGCAAAGATTCATCACTCCCTGCAGCTGTGGAATGTACAAGTGCCTCATAACCAGTTACTGTCTGTTTAAGTTTTTCAGCCACAACGTTCCCTTCAAGAGGTTTATCTAGCAAACAGGAGGTTTTAGGGGAGAGGGCCAATATTTCTTTCATTAAATTTCACAGGGAAAATGTTTCCATGGGAAAGTCCCGAGGTCCATGAAGGGTGAAGCACTCTTTAAGCTGCAGTCCCACCCTTCTCCAAGTCTACTCAAAAGCAATAAAATATTTTAGCTGCTGGCTGCCCATATTACTGCCACGGGAGTTAAGGATAGGTTTAAGCATATGTACAAAGAGTGCTCAGTCTTTTGATCCAAACTGTCCCATATTTATAGTTTTAAGAATATATGCAATATTTTTATGGTCTACCTGACAGTCCTTTGACCCTTAGTGTCCTAAGTTATACTCCTGATTCTATTCTCCCATATCAACCCCTGGACTTTACTAAGTCCATACCTTATCGATGTACGTCTGTTCTCCTACGGGAGTCTCCTCACTCAAATAGCTGACCGCCTTACAGAGGCGAGCTCTGGAGGACCTGAGTTTTTCAGTCCTTGTCTCTCCATTCTCAGGTCCCTGTTTGGGCACCACCTGTGGACACCAGCTCCACAAAGCAGATGAAGCTGAGAGGAGTGGATGAGCAATTAAAGGAAACAAAGAGAAAGATATAAGAAAGACATGGAAACCAAAGTTGGGATCAGGAGGTCCACTGAGCACTAGTGATGGACAAGCGATAGAGTTTTATTTCTGAGCACAGCTTATAGATACAGGCTCATAATGATGTCACTTAAGGACTGATCTCATATCTGGTGTTGTCACTTCTGCTTCCAGTGATCTCAATTCTGGTGATATAACTTCCTGGTGACTGGACCTGGTGATGTCACTTCCAGGGTGACATCACTACTGGGGTGATATCGCTTCCAGCCCTCCACACTGGGCCTGCATGATTAACACAATAAAGACATGGACTGTGCTGAGGTACCCTCCTTTATCTGGGGAACATTCAAACATTCCAGGCCAACTTGCCCCTGGCTTTTGAGCTTAAACTTATTAATTCTGAGTCTCCTTAGTGGGCTTTCCTGGCCTTATTCTCTTTCCACCCTGCTGATATCTATTTCCCTGCCTAACATTCTCCCCTCAAGCAACTGGGAACCAAATCATTGGGGGAGGGGCAATGACCGGTCTGGCTGCTTACTGCTTGTAAGGGACAGTGTGGTTATTTGGGTCCCTCTGCCTGATGACTGTTGGGATGGTGGAGATTCGGACAGGAACAGTGCGCCTATGCGGTTGTAGTTGCTTGCTGTCTGTTGGCTGGCTGTAGGGGTGTCCAAGTGGTCCCATGAGGATGGAGGTGTGGTCATTGGAGCGTCACTGTGGGCATGAGGAATCTGGCAGTGAAGGCTTCTGAAATAAGTTGCATGAGGTTAAAGGGAGGATAAGACAGGAGGTTGGTGACACTGGAGATATTAAGGACTGTCCCTGTGCAAATTCCAATGCCAAGAGATTATTGTCCTAATGCCTCTTGTTGATTATGCCCCAGCACTTGTCTGCATAATGCTTGGTGGCATTGTACTTATTGCTGCCCCGCCACAACCAGAGGCCAAAAGTGTTGCCTTGGAAGGGTGGCTCTCTGGTGACTATGTGGTTAAGGCTACGGATATTGAATTTTTCTCCATTATTAGGGGAATCCTTAGGAATTGTGGTTCCCATTTATGAAAAGTGTAATTATATATAAAAGCTGCATTACAGTAGGAATATATGAAGATTCTCAAGAGGGGACCAGTGCCCCAGGAATTGGAAATGCATAGACTGGCTCTTCCAGCTAGGTGATGGGCTTTACTTACTTGTTTAGCTGGTGTGGGGGTAACCCACTCTTGATTGAGAGGTTGGGGGCCTCCACCATCTCCATCATTGTTGATGGTAGTATAAGTTGTGTAAGAAAAACCCCAATATATTTTTCTCAAACTATTCAAATTCAGTTAGACAACATCCATCATATCATTGATGAGTTTTCACAAATGCCTAGGGTACCTAACTGGTTTTCTTGGTTTCACTGGATATGGCTGGTAATTGTAGCTCTGCTTTTGTTATGTAGCTGTATTCCTATTATGTTAATGTCTGTGCGCAATTTAATTAGTAGTTTAAAACCTATACATGCTTATGTTACTCTCCAAGAAGATATGTCAAAGAAATAATCAATCTTCCCATGTTTTCTTCCATCTGCTACTTATATACCTTTTCTTCTTCCTTCCTAATTACAAACCTTTAGTAGAATTCGTGCCTCATATCGAAAATTCCCGAGTATCATAATTCTTCCAAGTGTTAAAGATACCTCAAGACAAATGCTGGGCATAGAAGCTACAGGGCATAAATCTTCAAAGGAGGAAAAAGCTAGCCTGTTCAAACAATATTGTTTCTCTCTCACTTACCAACTTTACATTTCCCTGTATGGCCTCAGAAGATGACTGGTTAGCCAGAGATGGCTAAGATTCCTCAAGGGAGGAACAACCTAAGACAGGCATAGTCACAGGGGGGCCATCAGGAGAGAAATTGGGGACCAACAGAGGGGAGGCTTAGAACCTCACCCCCCCTGTTTTGAGAGAAATCCTCTTCATCCGTGGATGTTTTGTTGCCCTTGTCTATCTTGGATTAATACTTAGTCTATAGGCACAGACCTGATCATCTACATTTGCCCTCTTATAACACTAAATTATGTTTTCTACCTTCATCTTGCATCTACCTACCACTGGAACATTTTATTAAAATAATAATAATAATAATAATAATAATAATAATAATAATAATAATAATAATAATGGAGAAATGTGGGATTCACATATAAATCAAGTATGAAAATCAAATGAATAATCATATCTGACTTGATTGATTATAGTTAATGATGCGTGATCAAAACTGAAAGTTTCTGTGATATGACTGCCCTTGCACTGTTCACCATGTAAGAACTTGTTCACCATGTAAGAACTTGTTTGTTATGCTTCAGAAGATTGCACACTGTTGAGATATAGGCTTGGGGTTGATTAATGACTGTGCATTAGGTCCCCTATACAGAATTGTATTGTTGTTAACAACCATTTGATCAATAAATATGAGAGATGCCCTCTCAAAAAAAAAACCCAATATAGTGCTGTGGTATTAGCAACAGTTTCTAGGGGCATTGGAATGCTGAGAAAATTTATACCATCTTCAAGATGACCCCATGGCGATAAGTAGCCTGCCATTCATTCCCCCTGGGCAGATCCACCAATTGGTTTGGTTAGTTACTTTAGAAATTTTGTTAATTGCTGGTGTTAGAGGGTGTATGGCTGCTAGGAGAGGAACTAGTAAGGTGAGGGTTAATAGTAGTAGTGATGGCATGTTTAAGGCCATTTCTTTTTAAGATTTAAACCCAATGGGCAGAAATACTGATGGCTAAAGGAAAGGGGTTTTACAATAGCACAGGAAATGAATAATGAGTCCCACTCTCACAATGATGCCTAGAAAGAGATAGGGAACTGGAGTTATGGTGCACTTATCTTAGAAGGCTGTCACTGAAAAGAGGTATTTCAGTTCTACAGGCTCACAGGTGTAGCTAGGCCCTTGGGTCTCATGACTCTGCACTGCTGGATTTTTCCACAGCTGGTGACTTCAGGGAACTTGACAGCTGAGGGGGTAGACATAGGACAGGGCAGGGTCTTTTCCAAATAGGCTGCAGTTGAGATTGGGACAACCCATCTTTCCAGACTTTGATGAGGACTTGGTTCCCTGGGCTGTAGAGACGCTGGTTCTCTGATACCTCAGAGACTGTGTTCTAGGTGAGCCCAGATTCTCTTAAAGCCTGTTGGGACTGATGTATAGATGTGGCATATTCTGATAAGGCACTGGCCTCAGAAAGTTGGCCAACTTGTCAGTTGGTAAGGGCTTGAATTTTCAGGATAACTGGACTTTGATCTTGCTGGACTTAGTCTGGAAGAAATAAATTTAGTTTAGCAAGCATGGCTCACACAGTGGGGCTAGTAAAAGCATTAGTAGGAGTTTAGCAAAGGGTAGTAGCCAGGATGTCCAATTTTAAAACTGGAACTGAACTCCTTATGATTCTGAGAGCCTCTGATGAATCTGAGAGACTTGATCAGCTAGTTTCTTTGCTGCTTGTTAGAGATAGAGGTAGAAATCTTTGAGCAACATCTGGAGTTGGATTTTCCATTCTGGAAGAACAAACTTGACAAGGAGATTAAGAATGCAAGGCTAGAGGGGCTCAAGATGGCGGCATCAGTAGGGCAGCAGAACTCTCCTCCCAAAACCACATATATTTTTGAAAATACAACAAATACAACTATTCTCAAAAGAGAGACCAGAAAATACAGTACAACAACCAGGCTACATCTACATCTGCAAGAAATCAGCATGTCATGAAAAGGGTAAGATACAAAGCCATGACCTGGCAGGACCCAAGCACTCCCACAACACCAGCTCATGGGTGGGAGGAAAAGAATCAGAGTGGGGAGGGAGTGGAAGCACAGGACTGCTAAATAACCAGCCCCAGTAATCTGCACCGGGAGCACAGACACACTGCATGGTGAAATGGATATTAGAGAAATGGACAAGTAAAATCTGAGATGGAGATCAGGAGCAGGTCCCCACAGCCAGTGCCCCTGGGACAAAAGATAAGTGGGCACTTTTTAAAATCATTAAAGGGACAAGGGCTGAACAGCTGGACAAAATCATACTGGCACACCCAGCATGCTGAGAATCATGAGGAACTTCAGATGCCCTAATCCCCTGGGGGATAAAGCAGCCACAAAGCCCCCCACTGTGATAAGTAGCCTGCCATTCATTCCTCACCCCAGCCAGTGCTGTAAGCAAACCAGCTGACTCGCCACAGCTGCAGAGCAGCTGGAGAGCAGCCCTGCCCACAGCAACCACACAGAGTCTCCTCCCAGCACACAACTAACCATGACAGACCCAGAGGCTGCCGCCAGTGCACAGCTGCCCAGCACAGACAGAGGAAGCCAGAGCAAGGTCTGGAAGGCATGAAAGGACACCATTCTCACAGGAGAACACACCCAATGCGTGAGCCACACCACGCAGTGCACTAGGCTATCCCGAGGGCCACGCTGCCCACAGCAGGCTCATGGGATTAACCCAGAGACTGCTCCTGGTTTCAGGGTACCCGGCACAGGAAGCGGAAGCCAGAACAAGGTATGGAAGTCATGAAGGGGTGCCGTTCTCACAGGAGAACACACCCGGCATTTCTGTGACACCCTGCAGGGCCCTAGGCTATCCCAAGGGACACTCCACCCATGGCAGCTCAGGATATTATCCCAGAGGCTGTTCCCAGTGTGTGGGTACATGGCTCAGGGAGCGGAGAAGGGCAAGGCGACCAGCAAGCAGGAAGGGACTTTGTTCTCCCAGCTAATACATGTGCTACCTGCCTGCAACCACTTTTATCACCATGAAAAGGCAGAAGAATCTGGTCCAGTCAAATCACTCAGACAACTCCATATAGAGGACCTGGTAAGATAGATATAACCAATATTCCTGAAAAAGAATTTGAAAAAAGTCATAACCATGCTGATGACCTGCAGAGAAATACGCAAGAGCTAGGGGTTGAAGTCCAGTGGGAGATAATAGAAATGAAATAATCAATAGAAGGTCTTAAGCGCAGACTGGATGAGGTACAACAGACTGTTAATGGAATAGAAATCAGAGAACAGGAATACACAGAAGCAGAGGCAGAGAGATAAAAGTATCCCTAGGAAAGAATATTAAGAGAACTATGTGGCCAATCCAAATAGAACAATATTCACATTTATAGGGGTACCAGAAGAAGAGAGAGAAAAAGGGTTAGAAAGTGTCCTTGAACAAATAATTGCTGAAAACTACCCCAAGCTGGGAAAGGAAACAGTCTCTCAGACCATGGAAGCCCACAGATCTCCCAACACATGGGACCCAAGGAGGACAACACCAAGACATATAATAATTAAAATGGCAAAGATCAAAGACAAGGACAGAGTATTAAAGGCAGCCAGAGAGAGAAAATAGATCACCTACAAAGGAAAACCCATCGAGCAATAATCAGACTTCTCAAAAGAAACCTTACAGGCCAGAAGAGAATGGCATGATATATTTAATGCAATGAAACAGAAGGGCCTTGAACGAAGAATACTGTATCCAGCATGATTATCACTTAAATTTGAAGGAGGGATTAAACAATTTCCAGATAAGCAAAAGTTGAGTGGAATTTGCCTCCCACAAACCACCTCTACAGGATATTTTAAAGGGACAGCTCTAGATGGAAGCACTCCAAAGGCTAAATAGATGTCACCAGAGAAAATAAAATCACACCAAAGAAAGGAGATCAACCAAATACTAACTAAAGGCAAAAAATAAAATCAACTATCCATAAAAGCAGTCAAAGGAAACACAAAAAAGTACAGAATAAAACACCTAATACATAAAGAATGGAGAAAGAATAAGAAGGGAGAGAAATAAAGATTCATCAGACTGTGTTTATAATAGCTTAATAACAGAATTCAGTTAGACGGTTAGATAGTAAAGAAGCTACCCTTGAACCTTTGGTAACCACGAATCCAAACCCTCCAATGGCAATAAGTACATATCTCTTGATAATCACCCTAAATGTAAATGGACTGAACGCACCGATCAAAAGACACAGAGTAATAGAATGGATAAAAAAGCAAGACCCATCTATATACTGCTTACCAGAGACTCACCCCAAACCCAAAGATATACACAGATTAAAAGTGAAAGGATGGAAAAAGATATTTCATGTAAACAATAGGGAGAAAAAAGCAGGTTTTGCAGTACTTGTATCAGACAGAACAGACTTCAAAATGAAGAGAGTAACAAGAGATGAAGAAGGACATTACATAATGATAAAGGGGTCAGTCCAACAAGAGGATACAACCATTATAAATACCTATGCACCCAACATGGAACACCAACATATGTGAAACAAATACTAACAGAATGAAAGGAGGAACTAGAATGCAATGCATTTATTGTACGAGACTTCAACACACCACTCACTCCAAAGGACAGATCCTCCAGACAGAACATAAGTAAGGACACGGAGGCACTGAACAACACACTAGAACAGATGGACCTAACAGACATCTACAGAAGTGTACAATCTAAAGCAGCAGGATACACATTCTTCTCAAGTGCACATGGAACATTTTCCAAAAGAGATCACATACTAGGCCACAAAAAGAGCCTCAGTAAATTCAAAAGACTGAAATTCTACCAATCAATTTCTCAGATCACAAAGGTATAAAACTAGAAATAAATTGTACAAAGAAAACAAAAAGGCTCACAAACACATGGAGGCTTAACAACATCTGCCTAAATAATCAATGGATCAACAATCAAAAGAGGTAAAGCAATATATGGAGACAAATGACAACAACAGCACAAAGCCCAACTTCTGTGGAATACAGCGAAGGCATTCTAAGAGGAAAGTATATAGCAATCCAGGCCTATTTAAACAAGGAAGAACAATCCCAAATGAATAGTCTAAAGTAACAATTAGTGAAACTGGAAAAAGAAGAACAAATGAGGCCCAAAGTCAGTGGAAGGAGGGACATAATAAAGATCAGAGAAGAAATAAATAAAATTGAGAAGAATAAAACAATAGAAAATATCAATGAAACCAAGAGCTGGTTCTTTGAGAAAATAATAGCCCCTATTGAGAAAAATAGATAAGCCCCTAGCCAGATTTATTAAGAGAGAAAGAGAATCTACACACATCAACAGAATCAGAAATGAGAACAAACGAATCATGACCAGACACCAGAGAAATACAAAGAATTATTACAGAATACTATGAAAACCTATATGCTAACAAGCTGGAAAACCTAGAAGAAATGGACAACTTCCTAGAAAAATACAACCTTCCAAGACTGACCAAGAAAGAAACAGAAAATCTAAACAGAACAATTACCAGCAATTAAATTGAATCGGTATTCAAAAAACTACACAAGAATAAAACCCACGCCAGATGGACTCATGGCTGAATTTTATCAGACATATAGAGAAGACATAACACCCATTCTTCTTAAAGTTTTCCAAAAAATAGAAGAGGAGGGAATACTTCCAAACTCATTCTATGAAGTCAGCATCATTCTAATACCAAACCCAAGCAAAGACACTACAAAAAAAGAAAGTTACAGACCAATATCCCTAATGAACATAGATTCAAAAATACTCAACAAAATTTTAGCAAACTGAATTCAAAAATACATCAAGAGAATCATACACCATGATCAAGTGGGATTCATCCCAGGGATGCAAGGATGGTACAACATTAAAAAATGCATCAGCATCATCCACCACATCAACAAAAAGAGGAACAAAAACCACATGATCATCTGCATAGATGCTGAAAAAGCATTCGACAAAATTCAACATCCATTGATGATAAAAAACTCTCAACAAAATGGGTACAGAGGGCAAGTACCTCAACATAATAAAGGACATATATGAAAAACCCAAAGCCAACATCATACTTAACAGCAACAAGCTGAAAGTTTTTCACCTAAGATCAGGGACAAGACAAGGATGCCCATTCTCCCCACTATTATTCAACATAGTACTGGAGGTCCTAGCTATGGCAATCAGACAACAAAAACAACTACAAGGCAACCAGATTGGTAAAGAAGAAGTCAAACTGTCACTATTTGCAGATGACATGCTTTGTACATAAAAAACCCTAAAGACTCCACTCCAAAACTACTAGAACTAATATCGGAATTCAGCAAAGATGCAGGACACAAAATTAATACATAGAAATCTGTTGCTTTCCTATACACTAACGAAGAACTAGCAGAAAGAGAAATCAGGAAAACAATTCCATTCACAATTGCATCAAATAGAATAAAATATCTAGGAATAAACCTAACAAAGGAAGTGAAAGACCTATACCCTGAAAACTGTAACACACTCTTAAGAGAAATTAAAGAGATCACTAACAAATGTAAACTCATCCCACGCTCTTTTCTAGGAAGGATTAATATTATCAAAATGGCCATCCTGCCAAAAGCAATCTACAGATTCAATGCAACTCCTATAAAAATACCAACAGCATTCTTCAACGAACTGGAACAAGTAGTTCTAAAATTCATATGGAAACACAAAAACCCCAAATAGACAAAAAAATCCTGAGAAGGAACAATAAATAAAGCAGGGGGGATCTTGCTTCCCAACTTCAAGCTCTACTACAAAGCCACAGTAATCAAGAGAATTTGGTGCTGCCACAAGAACAGGGCCACAGACCAGTGGAACAGAATAGAGACTCCAGATATTAACCCAAACATATATGATCAATTAATATATGATAAAGGATCCATGAATATACAATGGGGAAATGACAGCCTCTCCAACAGCTGGGGTTGGCAAAACTGGACAGTTACATTTAAGAGAATGTAACTGGATCATTGTCTAACCCCATACACAAAAGTAAATTTGAAATGGATCAAAAACCTGAATATAAGTCATAAAATCATAAAATTCATAGAAAAAAACATAGGCAAAAATCTCTTGGACATAAACATGAGTGACTTCTTCATAAATATATCAAAAGCAAAAGCATAAATGAACAAGTGGGTCTATATCAAGCTGAAAAGCTTCTGTGCAGCAACAGACACCATGAATAGAACAAAAAGACATCCTACAGTGTGGGAGAATATATTCATAAATGACAGATCCCATAAGGGTTTGACATCCAAAATATATAAAGAGCTCATGCACATCAACAAACAAAAAGCAAATAATCCAATTAAAAAATGGACAGAGGGTGTGAACAGACACTTCTCCAAAGAAGAAATTCAGATGGCTGACAGGCACACGAAAAGATGCTCCAACATCACTAATCATTAGAGAAATGCAAATTAAAACCACAATGAGATACCACCTCACACCAGTAAGGATGGCCACCATCCAAAAGACAAACAACAACAAATGTTGGCAATGATATGGTGAAAGTGGAACCCTCCTACACTGCTGGTGGGAATGTAAATTAGTTCAACCATTGTGGAAACCAGTAGAGGGTTTCTTCAAAAAATTAAAAGTAGAACTACCATCTGACCCAGGAATCCCACTCCTAGGAATTTACCCTAAGAATGCAGGAGCCCAGTTCAAAAAAGACAGAAGCACTCCTATATTTATCACAGAATTCTTGACAAGAGTCAAGAAATGTGTATATCAGTAGATAGACTAAGTGTCTGTCAGCAGATGAATGGATAAAGAAGAGGTGGTACATATATGCAATGGAATATTATTCAGCCATAAGAAGAAAACAAATCCTACCATTTGCAACAACATGGATGGAGCTAGAGGGTACTATGCTCAGTGAAATAAGCCACTCAGAGAAAGACAAGTACCAAATGATTTCACTCATCTGTGGAGCATAAGAACAAAGAAAAAAACTGAAGGAACAAAACAGCAGCAGACTCACAGAACCCAAGAATGGACTAACAGTTACCAAAGGGAAAGGGACTGGGGAGGGGGGAAAGGGAGCATTACAATTAGCACCCATAATGTAGGGGGGCATGGGGAGGGCTGTACAACACAGAGAAGACAAGTAGTGATTCTATAACATCCTACTATGCTGATAGACAGTGACTGTAATGAGGTATGTGGGGGGGACTTGATGATGAAGGGAGTCTAGTAACCATAATGTTGTTCATGTAATTGTAGATTAATGATACCAAAAAAAATGGATTGACTGCAAAGGGCTGGTTATAAGAACAACATTGTTTGTAGCCTTGTAAATCTCCCCACTCTCAGAAATATTTCTTCCACTTGACACAGTTGTGGTCAAACCCTTTCTCCTGCAGGCCCTCCCTCAGAGGTCTGCCTCTGAGCTCTTCTCCCTGAAATATCCCTATAGAGTTCTACGGAATGCTCCAAACTGTCTCTCCTTCTCAAACCTACTTCCACCAAGATGTGGATGCGCTCTCTGCTCCCAAACCTCAGGCCCACCCCACAGCATGACTACTGGGCTGAGCAGAGGCGGTGAGGCAGCAGGAATCTGCTTGCAAGCAGCCAGCATACGGGTGGGTAGGCACCGTGATGCAGAGGTACTGAAGGGTGCAGTCTGGGATTCACATTTGTACAAAATCAGAACCCCTTGCTTACTTTTGTTAGCTCTCTTCACCCCAGTTTCCCTTGTATCTACCTTGTGAGAATCACATACCACCTCCTAAACCAGTAGGCCCCCACTTAATTTCCCCTTCATAATGTCATTACTCCATGGATTTCCAGGTGTGCTGTGTCCTTACAGCTCACAGATGCCGGAAGCCAACCACACGCTCACTTCTTGCACCACTCAGCTTTTGGGTTTAACAAATCACCACAAAGCGTACCGGCTTAAAATAATAGCCACTTTTTCAGTCCATGAGTCCACAGGTCAGTAGTTTGGACTGGGTCCATCTAGGTAGGTCTGGCCAGGTGGGCTGGGGGTTCGTGGGCTGGGGGTCCTCAGCTGAGATGGCTCATCTCTACGTGGTTTCTCACGTAGATGCTTCTGGGAAGTCACCTGGTGACCTCATTGTTCCCAGAGCAAAATATAGGAGCTGAAAGTCTTCCTTTTTTCCCCTCCAGTATTATTGAGAAATAATTGACATACATCACTATGTACGTATAAGGTGTAGAGTATGACGCTTGATTCATATTTATTGTGAAATGGTCCCAACAGGTTTAGTTAACATCCATCATCTCATATACGTACAATAAAAAGAGAAGGAAAACCATTTTGCCATGTGATGCCAGCTCTTAGGACCCACTCTCCTATCAGTTTTACTAGGCTGTGCATCACAACTGTAGTACTTATTTATCTTATAACTGGCCATCTTTCTCCAATTCCTCCTTTCTGCATCCTCTAACTCTGGTAATCGCAAATCTAATTTCTTTTTCTATAAATTTGGCTTTAAAAAATTACATTCTACATATAATAATAAATGAGATCATACAGTATTTGACTTTCTCTGTCTTATTTCACATAGCACAATGCCTTCAAGGTCTATCCATGTTGTTGCAAAGGGTAGGATTTCCTTGTTTTTTTCTGGCTGAGTAATATTCTATTATATATATATATATACACCATAACTTCCCATCAATGGACACTTCAGCTGTTCCCATGTCTTGGCTATTGTAAATAATGCTGCTATAAACATGGGAGTCCAGATATCTTTTCAAGTTAGTGTTTTGTTTCCTGTGGATATATTCCCAGCAGTAGAATGGCTGGATCATATAGTTTTTCTATTTTTAATGTTTTGAGGAACCTCCGTACTGTTTTCATAGTGGCTGTACCAATTTACAATTCCACCAACAATACAAGGAGTCCCTTTTCTCCACATCTACTCCAGCATTTGTTAGCTTGTCTTTTTGTTGATGGCCATTCATTCTAACAGGTGCAAGATGACATCTCACTGTGGTTTTAATTTGCATCTCCCTGATGACTAGTGATGTTGAGCGCCTTTGTATATACCTGTTAGCCTTTCACATTTCTTTTGTGGGAAAATGTCTATTCAGTTCCTTTGCCCATTTTTAAATTGGATTATTTAGTATTTTGCTATTGAATTGTGTGAGTTCTTTATGTATTTCAAATATCAATCCCTTATCAGATATATGGTTCAAAAATATAATGTCCTGTTCTGTAGGTTGTCATTTCACTTTGTTGATGGTTTCTCTTGCTGTGAAGAAGCATTTCAATTTGATGTAGTTTCACTTGTTTATTTTTGATTTTGTTACTTGTACTTAAAGTGTCATATCCAAAAATTCATTACCAAGACCCATGTCAAGGAGCTCTTTTCCTGTGTTTTCCTCTGAGAGTTTCACAGCCTCTTATATTACATTTAAGTCTTTAATCCACTTCAAATTAATTTTTGTGAGTTATGTATCATATGCATCCTGTTTTCCTCTTTTACATGTGAATATCCATTTATCCCAGCACCATTTATTGAAGGGACAGTCCTTTCTCCATTCAGTATTCTTGGCTCCCTTGTCAAATACTAGTTCACCATATATTTCAGGGCTCTCAGTTCTGTTCCATTCATCTATTTGTCTATCTTTATGCCAGTACCATACTGTTTCAATTATCATAGCTTTGTAGTACACTTGAAATCAGGAAGTGTGATGCCTCCTGCTTTGTTCTTCTTCCTCAGGATTTCTTTGACTATTCCGGGTCTTTTGTGGTTCCATACAAATTTTAGGAGTGTTTTTTTCTATTTCTGTAAAAATGATACTGGAATCTTAAGAAGGATTGCATTGAATCTATAGACGGCCTTTGTAGTACTGACATTTTAACAACATTGATTCTTCCAATCTGTGAACATGGGATATATTTCCATTTATTCATGTCTTCTTTTATTTCTTTCATTAATGTCTTGTAGTTTTCAGAGTAGGGAGCTGCAAGGTCTTTTTTATTTTTTTTTGGTATCATTAATCTACAATTACATGATGCAAGGTCTTTTGAACCCTAGGTTTGGAACTCATATAGTGCTGTTTCCACCATATTCTATTAATTTAAATAAATCTCAATGCCATCCCAGATTCAAAGGGATATCCTAGCTCTTGGTAAGAAGAGCTACACAGCACTGTGGTCATTTCTACAGTGTGCCGTCTCTCAGCGGGAAGAAACTAGGACTCAGGGAGGAGAGAATGAGCAACTTTTACTTTTCATTTATGTCATTCTATTGTTTTCAATTCTTAAAATCATGTATGAATATATACACATTACTTCTATTTTAAAAATGATAATAATGTTACAGTATGACTCTAAAGATTTATTACTTAAGTTACACACCAAGATAATAATTCACTGACACTTCAAAGAACCCATGAGTCTGAGTCAAAACACATAATGCACAATATGTCTTCATACCTCCTCTAACTATAAGGCCAGGTAATAGCAGGTGTCATGAAATCCCCAGCATTGAGATCAGCATGTCATAAATACTTAATAAATGTTCAATCTGTATCTGATTGAGAATATAGGAGCAAAAATGATGTAAATCTGTTCTACTAATTCAGTGTTTATAATCAATCTTTCTCATAGTAGCTTAGAATTTAATGATAAAGAAAGATTTTATTTAACTAATATAACATTGTAGCATGGATGAAATAGTAGCATGCCCAATGCTATAAATAATAGTAACTATATTATCTAGGAATTATAATCTAGGGCAGAATTAAACTCTGGTCCTATAAGTCACTCATCTAATTAAGAAATCATGTATCTTTATAAATGCCAAGGATGGTCCTCAGCTATTCCAAGTGAGACCTTGGAGAAGAGCCCAAAGGAGCTATTTTTTAAAAACCTCCTTTCTTTAGCAGTTGTAACATAAATTAGCAAAGATGCAGAAAGTGACCTCTTAATTTTGCTTAATACACCCCACATTCATTTTGGTTTTGTGTTTACAATTGCTTCTGTTTCTCCAAATTAAAAATTGGTAAATAGAATCAATAAGATTACATTAGAGAAATTCTTGCAAATTCTTTCTTGGCTGATTTTTGATCTGCAATATATTTCCTTAAGTCCTCCTAATTAAACAATTGCAAGAGTAGGCTGGCTCTTTGTTTAATGACCATTAGAAGCCATCCTGACCCTTTCCAGGAAGGTCAAAGAGCAGCCTATCTTTTGGATGCCTAATTTAATTGAACAAAAGAAATTGCTTTCAGCTTCTTTACTTAGCACTTTCTAATTGGATCGAATGTCAACTTTCCATACAATATTCCCCAACAAACACTCATGTTCTTAACGCCACCAGATTAGAACAACCTGCATCTGTCTCCATGGTACCCTGGGTCTACATAAACTTTGGATACATATTTATTTTCTGGATTTCATTTCCATGTTAATTAGAATGCAGGTTCCTGGAATTTCCATTCTGAGTATGATAATCTTCTTATAGTCAGCATGATGGAAGCAGCTGTAATGCTGTTTACTTTATGAAAGATGGTGTTCCTTGCTCAGATGATCATTGGATATAGGTCAAAGATTGTGTCCCCATTCCTTCTTAAAAGATTTTTCAGAATATCTTCATTTATTGAGAACTTTCAAACTTAATTTTATTAGGTCACTGTGTTTTTTGGAAGGCATAATGGGTAACAAAACCTATTGGGAAATTGTACTTAACAATATGTATCTCATTCCTTTTTCTTCCACTGTTACTTCTATTCTCTCATCAAGTATACCTTTTTAAAAGAGTAGCTATTTTTTCTAATTAAAGAGCTATATATGTCAAGGGCAGAAAATCTGGAAAGTTGACAATCCCACTACCATTAACATTTTTATGGCTTTCTTTCTGTATATGCATAGTAGATTTTTATAAGATGTTATTACTTTGAGCAGGTAAATATGATATCAGTTTTTCTCTACAAACTATCCTTCCAACCTAATCAAGAATTTATTAGATAATAAATGAAGCATGTTATTTAATCCAACATCAAACATGTACTAAAGACCTACTATGTGCCACCTACTTTCCTCTGTCTGGGATGGGTGAGAAGGGCACAAAAATAAATAAGATACATCCTTTCTTTGACAACGTTTATAAACTATGAAAAGCAGTAAAATCCAGTTATAAGTAGACTGAAAATAATATTAACCATTCACTGGACATCACGCACCGTACCTTTTACTCCTTGTACCAGCGCTATGATGTGGACACCGCGACACTTCCCATTTCACAGGTGAGGGAACTACGGCTGAGAAATGCTACGTGTTGTGCCCCGAATCACACAGCAAATCAGGTGGAACTAGGATTTAAATCTAGAACTATAGCTTCCCCAGTGCTCCGTCACGTCCCTCCTCCATAGGAGAACACTTGAGCTGTGACATGTCTTCCCTTCACAGTGCCTCACATGTAAAGGAACTCCGCCAACAGCATCCGTGAGGTAGATGTGAGCATGAAAGACACATGGGATTATGCTGAAAGCTTCGCTTTCAAAAACAAGGCTGTTAATTAAGTATTAGAGAGCACAATCTATACACTATAAAGGTGAAATGCCTTGGAAATGCCCATCAATTTAGGGGCCCTGGGAACCCTGTGAGTAATGGGTCCATAATTTGTGGGTCTATTTTCAGCCTGAACATCCAGTAATAACACATGGCAGGACTCCCCGCTGTTTGCTGCAACCCCATCATCTCCACTCCGTACGGCCGACACGCGGATACGCAGTTGGTAAGACTTAGGCAAGGTCTCCTTATCACCAGCAGGCGCCTCCAACTCTCTTCCACTCGTCCAGGTCACAGAGCGTCTGTCTTTCAGGTCTCATAAAATTCAAATCCTACTTGCTTGCCATGATCGAATCCCTAACCCGTGCTGTCAACCAGTGTTCTGTGGGGTTTTGTTCCTTTGCTTACTGACATCTGGGATTATGGTCAGGGCAGCAGCATTCTCCGAGGAGAGCTGCCCCTTTCTTTGGTTCTAAACTGTCTTCCTGCCGAGTTTCCTGTCTTGGTACCTGCAGGGTTCATGCACACCAGTACGTTATCACTCAGTCAGCCTCCAGGCTTGTTCTTTAACCCTGCTATTACCCAAAAAGGGAGTTCCAGATTTCAGTTTCACCCACTCTCCCTGAGAGGTGTGGGATGTGGGGCTCTTGCCACAAAACACGAAGTTTAGAAAGCAGAACATTTAGAAGTTCACTAGTTAAAGTGAACTGTCTTTTGGTTTTAGCAAAACAAAAAGTCTTGGACCACTGGCTAAAATCTTACTTTTTACGCAGCTATTTTAGCATTACAGTGACAAAGTGCAATTGTGTTTGAAATACACACACATCATTTAGAAATGAGGTAAAGCTTACTGGGAGAGACAAAAGGCAGAGGGAGCCGTGGGAGCACGTAGGGCCTGCTCTGCGCCATCAAAGCCCTGTGGTGTTGTTTCATTTTAAACCAGGTATATTATGAACCCAGGGCGAAAAAATTAATTGGAGAATCTATGAGATTAAAAACACCTGGAGAGATTACTACCCATTTTCCTAACTTAATGCTTCTGAGCATCAAACATATACATCCATCAAATACTTATGCATGGAGTCCCTACTTTGTACCAACCAGCGTCTAGGAGGCTGAACACAACAGAAAAAGTTCTGCTTTCCAGATTATACAGGGGAGACAATGAACAAATAAATATATAATGTAGGACATGCACAACAATACAAAACTATATGAGAATATACTAAGTATACCTTCATTATTTGTTATTATCTGTTATATCTAAATAGTATTAAATGTTTTATGAAACAATGAAAACACACAATGAATCAATTAAGTGCTGTTAAGAAAATGAAGTATGGCAAAGGACTGTGGTATACTAGTGGATTTGACATCCTGAGCAGATCATTTTTTAATGTCCTCATCCTTTATAAGGCAAAATTATTATGAGGAAAGTTATATTCAATAATCATGAAATTAAATATGTGGCAGACAGACTCTTAGGGTGCCCCATTTTGCCCATCTTCTACTGGGAACTGTGTGGACATAACCCTGTTCACCAAATTATAGGGCAAAGGTGGTGGGATGTCATGTTACACAAGATTGAACCCATATTTCTCTCCCTTTCATTGGCTTTGAGAGGCAAGGGCAGTGCTGGGAAGACCCACATGGCAAGATGCTGTGGGCAGCCTCTGCGCCGCCCCGAGGAACTGAACCTCGCCAACAGGCACACGGGCTTGGCTCCTTCCCAGTCTGACGTCAGCTCACACCTTGGCTGCAGCCTTCGGAGACCCTGAATTGGTTGAGCCCACCCATGCCCTCGTTCCTGACCTACAGGCACTATGAGTTAATAAATGTGTGTTTGTTTAGACCACTAAGCTTGTGATAATATTGTTATTCAGCAATAGAGAACTAATACAGAACACGTTTTAATAATAATTTTTGTTTTGTTGAACTTCAGATTTATAACCATGCCAGTAAAAAAATAAAACAAGAAATAAAATAAAGGTAAATAACTAAAGGATAAAGAAAAACATGGATTAAAAATTTTTAAATACATTCATGAATTTTTTTAAAAAAGAAGAAATAAAGGTCTGTCAGGAATTAATAAATTTATGGTGTCTGTTTTTAAGCTATAACTTCTGCCAATTTCTTAATGGCTTCACCAATAGGTCTTTTTTGCATATTCATGTTCAATAGAGTTCACCTAGATTTGTCAATTTTTCATTGCCCGTAGTTGATCCTTATCTAGGAATATGTCTACACCCCAAGGGTTGGGATTGCCACCTGCACCCAGAGCTCTGACTCTGAACTCCCACACATTCACCCACAAACACGCACAGCCCTGTCCACCTGCACCAGGCACCAGCTGGACAGCTTAGAGTTCTCTGAGTCAACTGTGTAGAGCACCATGTCCAAGCACTTCTAGGGAGAACACTGTGTTTGTTAAGGGACAAGTAATGAAAATGTGCTCATTAAAGTATACATATAGGTTTTTAAAACTCAGAAATGATTGTTGCAGTTATTCCAAACTTAGACCAACAAAGGCTGCTTTGTTTTTCTCAGAAGAGTGTTCCATCACTGATACTGCTTAGACTTCCTGGTGATGGGGAAAATAAACAGCAGACTGAGTGTTAGTTCTAGTATCGTCAGTCTGTGCCTGGGTAATGAGGACCCCTCTCCTCTACAGGGCTCAGTGAGGGGCCTTGGAGCAGAGAGCTGAGGTCAGGGAGCGAATGAGCCAAGTCACTCTCCGGGGAGCAGGGGTTCCTTCCAGCAAGTGCAGAGGTTCCGAGACCAGAATGTGGTGCTGTGCTCAAGGGACGACAAGAAGCCAGGTGTCTTGTACAGAAGGAGTGAGGGGGATGTGCTGGCTGGTGAGGTGAGAGAAGCAGCAGGTTGTGGGAAGCAGGGGGAAGGACACATGAATCTCTGAGGCATGTGAGATCTGTTTCTACCACATCTTCCATGCAGGTGACGTGAGCTCTGGCCTGGCAAAACTACATTGGCTTTCCTACTGGAAAACCTCATCTGAGTTAGATATTTCCCAGTTAGTTGAACTGTTTTCCAGCATAAAAATTGGAACAATAAAACATATCTCAGAGGGTTATTGAGCTTATTAAATTAAATAAGGTAATGTTTGTGGATGTGCTTTGTAATCTGTAAAGCAGGGCAGTGGGGACACTCCTGTGGCTGCGGGGAGCTGATGTCTAAGTGCCCAGGAACCAGGGAAGTGCCATGTGCTGAGCTGGGGCTCTGGATCCTGCCATCTTCTCCCCTCACTGCTCTAACCACTGAATTCCAGGCCCTCCCTGCACCTTCCTTCAGGAGGCGGCTTCCCCCCAGCATGACAGAAGGCATGTCACCACCCATGGTGACATCACTTAACCAGGCTAAACAAGATGGAATAAGCTCCATTTGCATATCTGATGAGCAAAATTACAGGGTTCAGCTCTAATAGAGGGGGGAAATGAAGCTCCAGATCATTATTTCCACATCTAAGGTTAGCAGCTGGAAAACACAGCACATCTGTAAGATGACAGTGTCACAGATACCCCAGTTCTGCATGACACCAGCACCCACACAAAAAAGGAATCACTCCAAAAAGGAGAAATGGAGACACTGTCCTCTGCATAGACATGCCAGATAAACGCATATGGTTTTTTGCCACATCTCAGTTTAGGCTACCATGACATCATTTGTTGAAACTACTGATAAAGGCCACTGGCAGGTATCTGCTAATGCAAAGGAAAACAAAAGCTGAGTTTCCATCCATTTTCTCTTTCATAGGTCAGAAGAAAGTGTTCTTTGCCTGAGGAAATACTCCTTTGTATAAATCAAGCAGGGAAGATGAGGGTGGAAGGAATAAGTGCAGGAATGAGAAGTTGTCCCAGGAGAAACGGAACATCCCCCTTACACGTCTAGGGGCAGTTTGTTTCCGCATCATAGTGATTTACTAAGGGTCTAGACCTCCAAAAGACATGGGTTTGAACCCTTGCGTGCCATGGAGCAAGCTACTTAACATTTCTAGTTTCTATCTCCTCATTCAGTAAGGGGAGACAACAGGAGATCCTAACTGGTAGGTCTGTGCTGAGGACCGAGAACATGTATGTAAAGGACAGCAAAGTGTTGGGCATATGGCAGGTGTTCAATAAAACGTTATACACGTGCATTATTATTGGGGGAAATTACTGAGAAAGATGTTTTCAGAAGGAAAAAGCAAGAATGAGGGAAAATAGTCAACGTTGGAAACATTCTTAGATTTCTAGGATTTATCTAACATACCTCTCCTGTAATGCTTAGTGTATGCGATCTGGTTTTTTTAATGAGCTTATTCAATATAGAGCATTTCAGAATACACTTTTAATTTTCTTAATATATTAAGATGCAGGTTGATATGAATTACTATTTAAGAAAACCATATCATAGAATTTAAATGGTAAAATAAAAAAATTTAAATGTTAGTGTTAATATTTTTTAAGTCACCACTCCTTTTATATAACCAACAGAAATAACTACCTTCACTGCAGTAATATTTGGAACCATGAGTAAATGAAAAGTGTATACCGTATAAGCAAAATTTCCAGATTCCTGAAACCAAAGCCTTCAACATCAAAACTTTAAACATATATTTTTTAATGTATTTCATGTTACTGTATCTTGGTACTATACAGTATGTTACTGTTATATTGTATTTATCTTATTGTGGGTATATATATATATACACACACACACCTGCTTATTATAATATTTTAGATGGCTTTTGGACAATTTTCCTTATTCTTAGTACTTGCTCATTGATTTGGGTTCATCAGTCTGAGCATCAATTACTGCACAAAGACCATGGTCAAATTGCAATCTGTCTACAAGAAACTCCCTTCAGTATAATGGTATAAGTACCCTAGCAAAAGGGATTTGGGGTGGCTATATTAATATCAGACAAAGCAAGTTTCAGAGCAAAACATTTGCCAATAATAAACAGGGGCAGTACATATTTATAAATGGGTCAAATCATCAAGAAGATAGAATGATATTAAATATGTATGCACCTAACAACAGGGCTTCAAAATACATGAAGATAAAAGTAGAGCTGAAAGGAGAAATATATCATACATAGTTATAGTCAGAGAGTTCAACAATTCTTTTAGTAAACCGTGCAATTATTATTATAGAGAAATTAGCAAGGATATAGAAGACTTAAACAACAGTATCAACCAACTGCATCTAATTGACATTTACAGAAACTCTACCCAATAAAAATATTAACATTAGCAAACTGAATCCAGCAACACATAAAAATAATACACCATGACCAAGTTCAGTTAGCCCCAGGAAAGACGGTTCAATATTCAAAAATCAATCAATGTATATGAAAGATTCACAAGACAGCCCATATTCTGAGTGGTAAAATAAACCTTAACAAATTTAAAAGAATTGAAGTCATGAAAAGTATGTTCTCTATGATGAAATGAAACTAGAAATGAATCACAGAAAATAGCAGGAAAAATCTCCAAATAATTGGAAATTAAACAACACACTTCTACATAAACCCAAAGCAACCTAAGATAAGAAAATAATGAAGGTAACCACAGAAATGAATAAAATGGAAACCAGAAAAACAAGAGAAAATTGATGAAGCAAAGAGCTAACTCTTTGGAAAGATCAATAAAAGTAACAAAGGTCTTTCAATATTGGCCAAAGGAGAGAGGGCAGGGGGACACAAATTACCAACTGTAGGAATGAAAGGATATCACTATAGGCCCCATAAACATTAAGAGGTTAATTAGAATACTGGGAACACTTTATGTACAGACATTTCATGATTTATGAAAATGGACTGATTCCTTGAAGACTACAAGCTCCCAAACTCACTCAAGATGAAATATAGTATGTTCTCTTATAACTGAAAGAAATGAAAGTCATGGTTTGAAAACTTCTGAAAAAGAAGCAACTAGGCCTAGAGGGTTTCACTGGAGAATCTTCTGAGACATTTAAAGAACCATTCTACATGATTTCCATAACACTATTCTACTAATCTCTCCTAGCAAGTAATAAAGGAGGAAACATTCCTTAACTCATTTTATGAGGCCACCATTACCCTAATCCCATAATCAGACTGATTGTACAACAAAGGAAATCTACAGACCAGTATCCCTTATGAACTTAGATGCAAAAATACTCAAAAAGCATTAGCAAATGAAATCCAGCAATAAAAAGTGAAAAGAGTAATA
This sequence comes from Manis javanica, assembly GCF_040802235.1. Taxonomy (NCBI): domain Eukaryota; kingdom Metazoa; phylum Chordata; class Mammalia; order Pholidota; family Manidae; genus Manis; species Manis javanica. The sequence goes on from NC_133165.1 coordinate 23,638,627, forward strand.
CATCATGACCAAGTAGGGTTTATCTCAGAAATGCAAAGCTGGTTCAATATTCAAAACCAATCTATATAATTCACCATAACATTGTAAAAAAGAAATACCACAAGGTCATATCAATTGACATAGAGAAACCTTTTGACAAAATTCAACATCTATTCATGATAAAAATTCCCTGCAAACTTGGAATAAAATGAAACTTCCTCAACCTGATAAAGGGCATTTATGAAAACCCTAAGCTAACATCATTATGGGGAAAGATAAAATGTTTTCCTAAGGTCATGAAAGACAAGTATAATTTTTAGGGGTGCATACTCAGCAGATAAGAAAAATTGTCCAAAATGACCAACTAAAATATTATAATACGCATATGTGCATATACATTGTAATGAATCTAGATTTAAATCTAAAGCAAAGCAAGGAATTGATTATCATAATTCAAGCCAGGACACTGATTACCTCTGGGAAGGGAGGAAGAGGCACACAGGAGTCTTCTGGGTGCTGGAAATCAATAGTTCATTTCCTTACCTAACGGTGGTTTCATGGGTGTTTACATTACAGCAAATTGTCAGGTTGTATATTTGTTTTATGCACTTTCCTGTTATTGCATTATATTTCTCAATAAAATGTTACAGAAAAAAAATGAACATTTAAAAATTTCTAAATGTTAGTTTCTTTAGAAAGAATATTTTAGCAGTTTATGCCTAACTTCCTATGTCTTTAATATTAGTACTAACACTAAGTGGTTAAAATAAAGAATTACACTTCAGAGTTTTTAGTGTAATCAAACTAAAATCATGGTTTTAGCTACTTAGCCTGGAATCTCCCTAACTCCTGAGTTGTGGTTTTCTCACCTGCAGTGCGGGGTGCGCTCATAAGCCTCTTCCGGCTGTGCGTGGGCCCCCTGTGAGCCCCCTCCCTCTGGCACCGGGACGAGCACTGGGGAATCAGCCGGCAGCCACCTCAGTCTGCTCTCTGCTGTAATCCAAACACTCCTGATTGAAAAACAGTTGTCAAAAACTGGCCTTCATTACCTAAAATCTTTTTATATAAGTTCCTTAGATTATTTGTAGCAAAGGCATTTAATACCATTAAGATAATTCCATGTGCATTAAAAAAAAAACATTTTAAATTCCAGTGATTGCTCAAAATGTCTTTCCTAATTTTTTAGATTTCACTTGCTTAAAATAGTGATTAGAATAAAAATTTGGATCAAGGGGCTAATAGAAATTTTGAAAAAATAGAATGAATAGAAATTAAGAGTGGATAGCAGTCCCATAACTATATCCAAATTTATATCAGTATTATGGAGAAAATAAAACCTATGTAGGCAGCATTCAGAAAAGGTGCATATAATAACCTCAGCTCTTTTTTTTCCCAGAGGTGGAAAAAGTGACTAAAAGCTTAAATTTTTATTGTGAGCATTACTCCAAAATCAAAAAGTTCTTACATTAAGATAGATTTGGTGGTTTTCTGAAATATAAGATAAGTAGCATCCTTTTGTATTTTTGTTATACATAAAAAGTTTTAAACTTGTACCCAGTAAAATGAAGAATTCCTCTTTGTGATTCCTTTGTATCTTTTCTATGCATAGGAAGTTCCCCACGATTTTTCATTCATCTAATTAATCTAATTTCATTTACTTACTACATATTGAGCATGTAATATATGAAACACCGATCTAGGTATCTATTAGGAAACAAAACACAATATTTCTTGCCCTCATAAGCTTACCTGTAGAGGAAGGAGAAAAAAACAAAATGAGTATATTCCACATTCTATTAGAAGGTAAAAAGATCATGGGAATAAACCAGAGCAGGGCTACACACTGAGCAGCCTTAGGACGGGGGCTGGAGGTGAGGATTCGCTGCAACTATAAACTTGCTGTAGGGGTGGGGGCAGAACTCCCTGGAGGAGACACTGAGGAAGGCGCCTAAAGGAGGTGAAGGAGTCAGACCCACAGGTATTTGGAAGAGCCTCCTGGGTGAAGGAAGCAGCATATCCTGGTGCTCGGAGAGTTGGACGGCTGCAGCAGAACAGTGGGAGGGATCAGAGACGAGGAGGGGAGCTTAGGGGTGTAAGAATAGAAATAGGTTAGCATAAGCATAGCCATTTAAAGGCCTAGAAGCCATTTTCTGAGTATGTGACTTAGAAAGAAAAACTGGAACTGGGTAAGGCCTTGAAAAACAAGTTAATCATGAGCACCGGGTGGTGGGCAGCTGTGACCCTTGGTCAGCTAACCTTGGTCAGTAAATCTTACATACCAAGCTTATCGTGCAGAACCTCCCTAACCATTGAGGAGTAGTCTTACCCTGCCCTTGCTTAACCCCAGGATATATGTCTTGCAAGAATAATGTATAGTTATAGAAAATTGCTATGAGTTAAGTGCTTTGAAATTGCTATATAAACCCTTGGCTCTGAGTGCTCGGGGTCCTTGTTGAGACCCACTGCATCGGGCTGACTTGGACCCCAACTAGTTGGCTGAATAAAGACTTTGCTTGAATTTACATCTCTATGCCTGTGTAGTTTGTTCTCTGGGGAAGCCTCGGAAGCCTGCACCCTAACATTTGGGGGCTCGTCCGGGATACGAGCAGCTTCCCTGAGAACAAAGGACAGCTGGAGGCAAGGTCTAATTGTCCGGACGGGGCAGTGTAATTTGAGGGTCGCCCCCTCGTGTCTGCATAAATCCATTATAAAGCGGGAGTCGCCATCCCGTGTATGGTCTCGGGTTAGTAGTCCCGAGTGAGGAAGTCCGGGCTGGTAGTCCCGGCCCCCAGGTTAGTGACCCTGGGTAAAAGTCCAGGTAACCAATCCTGGCCCTAAGGTCCGAGTGACTCGGCCTTAGGAAGGCAAATCCGATCGGCAGAAAACTGGCGCCCGAGGAGGAAAAGATCGAGCTCGTCACCCTGCGGCAGTCCGAGTGGACGCCCTTCAGGAGAATTACGAGAGTTTTTGAAGACCCTGAAAGTGGTGAGTGTGGTGCGCACCAGAGTGAGAGAAGGACCGGTCCGAACGAGTGCGATCAGATGTGGTGTGTGTGTGCTTAGTGTTATCATTGACTGTTTTACTGTGTTTTGGTTTCAGTTTATATTTTTTTGTGCTTCTCATTTTAAGTTTCCTTGTTCTAAGGTTCTCCTGCTCTCTCCGTTCCTCCTTTCTGCCACTACATCATTCCCCGCGGGCACGGGTCGGGCAATTAAGAGCCATTAGGGCGCCCGCCGCTAGAAGACTCCCGTGACAGGATAAGGGGGTCACAGCCGCGAATCCCAGATAAATTCGCGTCCCCCGTGGAAGGAAAACTGTGCAACGACAGGCACTCGTTCACAAGCACATACAACAGTCATTTTGTTTGAAGTGGCATCTTCATCCTTCGCCTTTGTCTCCCTCATATTCTTTTTCCTTCTTTCTCACCATGGGTCAGACTCAGACGACCCCCTAAGTGTGTAAATGAATATATCTTTCTACCTCCGGATGGTATTAATGAAATTGATTTAAAGACAAGCGCTTGTAAAAATTGGGTATTCTAAAACTTCCAGAAAACCTGATAAAAAGTGTTAAGCATTAATGCTAATTTGAGTTTGCCTGAGGCGGGCATGTCCTTGTGGTTATCAGCTGCCTAAATTTACCTGAGGTCATTTAAGTCATGTTATCTGCTAAATCTTTTAAAAATAAAATGCTTAAAGGCTTGGCTTTGTCTAATATTCAGTAAAGGTCTTGTAAGTAATCTAGAATAGTTGTTACAAATGAGTGAACTAAATGACTGAAGCAAGTGAACCTCTTTTTAATTGTGTGTTACAGTGTGTATACCTACCTACTGCCTGAGAATCTTTGTAGAAACCTAAAACCTTAAAGTTTTGCTAAGTTAAGAAGATATACTCTATGAGAGATTGTGCTGTAAAGCTCATGGTTACAGAAATTATAAAATGTGTTCATAAATTTGTCAATCTAAAGAATGTTAGTTTAACAGTTTACAATGGCCTGCTTCTCGGTGTTCACTGGAAATTAAAGTTTCTAATGGTTTTAAGTTTTAACTAAAACTACTTAAAGTAATAAAACATTTCTCTATGCTAAAAAATGTATGTTTTAATAAGAAAAAGTATAAAGAATGAAAACTCTTCTGCATGCTAAAAAATGTGTTTTGTGATAAAAGAAAGTAACTTTGTTCTAAAGTACAGCTATTTATTTAAAGAAAGAAAACAGCGTGGTGCCTTTTGTTGTGGAAGATCCGCTCAGCCTGTTGCTTTGGGGGGAGGGTCAAGATGTTTAGAGATAAGGTGAGATAAACCCAGTCAAGCCGCAGGCAAGCCCAGGCATAATTCTCACCGGTTTATGTGCTTGGGACCATGGAGCAAATGAAGAATAAATTACTATATTCTTATAGATATAGTCGTGCCTAGTGAAATTAAAGCAAGTGAGTCTTGATATCAAGTGCACAGCAAAATTAGAATCTCGTTTCCAGTTAAACAGTTTTCTTTAACTGTTAGTCTGCTCTTAATGTTGAAAGATCAAAGCAGTTTCTCATGCTTAAAGTCTCAGTGAGTTGCCAGAATATTAAAAAAAAAAAAAAATGAAATCGTAATATTAAAAAGACGAAAAGCTAAAGTTTGTTAACAACTGTATAAGCTTTATTTGCCTTTGAAATACTTTGTTATTGAAAACGATTGCATGGCCTGAGTAATTGAATTATTTATTCCATATATTTTTATAAGTGGAAAAATCTCTAACCAACAAATGATTAAAGTTGTTACTGATTATTTGTTTTCTTAATTTATCCACCTAAGCAGAATGGTAACAAAGCTTTTTTCAGCTGATTAAATGCACTTAGTTAACAAACCAAAATTTATTCTTAAAAATTAAACTAGAATCTAGACAAGATTATGTTTCTCCCAGAAAAACAAGTTTCACTGTAAAAGTTTAAATGGACAAACGTGTGACCACTTTTGAGAAAGGTTGTAATAGATTTTTTTTGACAACCACCAGGTCTTCTTGTTTAATTTATATGCTGTATGTTTAAAAAAAAAAAAAAACAACATGGGGGATGAAAGGAAAGGAGCGACACATAGCAGCAATTAACCGGAGAGTTCCGCTTTATTAGGGAAAGGTGCTAGGTTATATAGGAAGGGGCATGAATTGATTGAGGTGTCACTTCTACAGAGCTGGTGGCTGTTGGCTAGGTGCTGGGATTGGGAGGGGAGCGAGAGGTGATTGGGCTTCAAGTGGCGCCAGCGGAAACCAAGGACCCCCGAAGAGAAGCCGGAAGTTTGCCATCTTACTAGTAGTAGTCCTTCAGAGGACTCTTCATATTTTTTAATGCAAATGATCTTAGAGCTTTTAATAGAATTTGCATAGCAGCTTATATCTACTATTAAAGAGTAAAACATTCTTGAAGCTTTCAGAGAAGACCTGTAGACTTAAGCACTTTCTCTGCTTTTTTTGTATCTGGTCTTGGACACTTATGCTAAGTTCAAAAAAAAGTGCTTTTACCTCTAGTTAACTCTGATATTTTCCAGAGGGCCCCTGGAACATGTCAGAAGAATTTTTTCTCATTAGAGAAAGTATTTGACTAATTTGGCTTATTTATCTGATATATATATATTTATTTACCAGGAAAGCACTGTCAAAGAGAATGATGCTAAACTTTGTTACTAAATGTTTTGTATTACAGAAATATCAGAATTTCCTTATGTCAACTGTCTTACAGTAAGCTCTCATCAGATCTTTAACCATTGTCATTTGTAAGTCTTTTGTCATTTATAGTATTATCCCTAAACTGGTAAAGAACTAGATTTCAGCAGAACAGGTATTAGTTACATAAGATTACATAAACTAAAGAAAATGATTTTGTGTCTTTTTGTTTCAAATGTTGCTGATAAAGTGTTTTAACCTTGTTCTCTTAAACTGACAACAGTTTAGTAAATGACTATCTTTATGAGCAGAATTGAAACTTCCTTCTCTCTACCTGATCCCTCCAGAGTTTAAAAACTTTCAGTGACTGTTTTTGTATTCCATGGCAGTATGTTTATTTGCATGAGTTCAATAAGAATCTGCTTTCCTTGTGAGAAGACTACTTAAGAACACTGGTTATACTGCCAGGGCTTTGACTGGAATGTCATACCTGAGAGACATGTGCATGGACTCAGATGTGAACAACTTTAAGGAACTAAGATTGACTTTATAAAGCCAACAAAGCCCCTTGGAAGAACTGGCCTGGTACCTTGCTTACAGAGTTCCCAGCAGCCTTACCAGGTGAGTAAAGAAGGTCACTTCCTAGCAGGTTCAGAGACCTCGAGAAGAGAAGAATTCATCCAAATCTACAGGTACTGCAGGCAAAGCCTGATGGCAAGTCTAGCTTGGCTGTCTGGCCTCAAGAGGCCTTTAAAAGTTCAATCTGAAATTCCTTACAAAAAGTTCCAGCAAAGCATATTTAAAAGAGCCTGTGTAATCAATTGCTCTTCTTGCTGCACTTGTGCAAATGATCAAGCCAGCTGTTAATTATTTTCTTAACCTGGTTACTTCTAATAAAAATGAGGGTGATTTTAGAGAAAAGTATTGTTTCAATAACTGCAGCCTCCAGAATAGAAAATCCAACTCCAGATGTTGCTACATAACCTAATAACACAATTTGTTTTATCTTGCCTAGAAGCCACAAAACTGCAAATAGTAATAGAAGCGCCAGCCTTCTGAAGCCCTCTCAACTGACCAGTAATAGAGACCTAGCTGCACCCTTTACTGCACCCCCTTCTCAGCACGAAGCAGCCAGAGCGGTCATCGCCCCTTTTCCCTAGCAGCAGCTAGAGTCCCTATCTGTAGAAGACAAAGACCGAGACTCACTTTATCCTCTGCAAGTAGGCAAAGAACCTGCATTGAGAGAGTTCCTGAAACTTACACCTCCCTCTACAACAAGACAGAAGTAATCAACACCACCCCAGCTTATTCTAACAAGTAGTAGGCCCGCCAAACCGGAGTCACTCCATGTGTTACCTTTATCAAAGAATGCATTAGCACCGTGCAAATCATAGTGTTGAGACAGAACTATCAGAGTGTTAACCAAACAGATGACCCCTAATTTCATGATTGAAATAGATACAAGAAGAAGAGGGGAATGTAAGAATAGAAATAGGTTAGCATAAGCATAGCCATCTTAAAGGCCTAGAAGCCATTTTCTGAGTATGTGACTTAGAAAGAAAAACTGGAACTGGGTAAGGCCTTGAAAAACAAGTTAATCATGAGCACCGGGTGGTGGGCAGCTGTGACCCTTGGTCAGCTAACCTTGGTCAGTAAATCTTACATACCAAGCTTATCGTGCAGAACCTCCCTAACCATTGAGGAGTAGTCTTACCCTGCCCTTGCTTAACCCCAGGATATATGTCTTGCAAGAATAATGTATAGTTATAGAAAATTGCTATGAGTTAAGTGCTTTGAAATTGCTATATAAACCCTTGGCTCTGAGTGCTCGGGGTCCTTGTTGAGACCCACTGCATCGGGCTGACTTGGACCCCAACTAGTTGGCTGAATAAAGACTTTGCTTGAATTTACATCTCTATGCCTGTGTAGTTTGTTCTCTGGGGAAGCCTCGGAAGCCTGCACCCTAACAGGGGGTCCTAAGTGACATTACTAAGACAGAAGCCATTGGAAGGCGTGTGGTGAAACCTGGGTTTTGACAGGCTCACTCGGCCTGCCCTGCTGACTGGCGCTAGAGAGGCGAAGGCGGAAGCAGAGCAGCAGCGGGTCAAGAGGCCATCGCAGTAGTTCTGGCGACACCGATGACCTACTGATGGCCTCCTGGTCCCTCTCGGTCTCCAGGCCACTGAGAGAGGAGGGCCAGGAGCCTCCGCCCATACATGGTACATCCCTTGCCCATCCACATGCGATCCCCCTCGCAGCGCCAGACCTCACCGTCTGGGGAGGAGGGCGCCCCAGAAACCACCTCTCGGCCGCGAAGGACCCGCGGCCAGGCCCCCTGGGGGAGGCGGAGGCCTCCCTACACCTGGTGGCCTTTTGCTCTCTATGTGGTCAGGGAGGCAGCCCAGAGCCCGGCTCAGCGCAGGGTCTCCAGACTCTGCTGTGCGCTAACGGCGCGCTCTGCAGCGCTGCAGGGCGGTGAGCTCGCAGCGGGAACAGCCCCTCACCAATTAGCAGCCAAACGGAATACTCTGGAAGCCGCCAATCTCTAATCGGCAGCCCGATCACGCTGAGGAAATTGCCCTTAATGTGTCATCCAAATGTTTAATTTAAATGTAAAACCAAGATAATGGAGCGTATCCTTGGTGAAATGTGCCTCCCTCCCAATCACGCTGCGTTTTCCCCGACACTCAGACTCAGCCCTGCTTAGAAGTTTCCCCACGTCCGCGTACTAGCTCCCAAGACTCCCATCGGAGCCATACAATCACCTTTGAACTGTTTCTTCAGTGCGTCTCAGATATAAAGTCAGTCAATCAATGGCCGGGAACCTGCTTGGCCACAGTCTCTAGGCTGGCTTTGTGGGGAAGCCAGCAGCACGTGGCCGTGCGTCCTGCCTCGGGTCTGAGAGTTTAGAAGGACAAGGAATCGCACATGTCACCCAGGGGGAGGGAGAGCTGACACACCACACGGATGCGCAGGGAAAGGAAACGAGGAGTCTGCCCCTCTACCGGCCCGTGCTTGGTTCATTCCAAGACTGAGAAGACCTGCCCTCTGACCGAGTCCGCGAACATGCGTTTTTCTTGGAAGTAAGGCCTTTTTCTGGAAATTCCAGCAGAGAAATCCAACAGGGAGCGACGCTGCTGGTCAGGGTGCATTTCCACCAGGGGCCAGGTTCCTCTGCCGGCCCTTTCCTCTGGCTTCTCAGGGCACCAGCATTGCCTGTGATGGAGGCTTGGGTGCAGAAGTGCACCGGCCTGGGGTCCTGATGAAGCCCCGAGCTCGCAGAGCGCCTCGCAGCTGTGAGCGTGCAGAGCAGTGAGACAGGAACTTGTGCTCCTGGAAGAGCCACACTGAGCACTGAGCAGGGGCTTCCTCCTCCATTACGGCCGGGTTAGTGGGTGAGAAAATTAAGCTCGAGGGCAGAGAGAGGAATCTTTTATTTACTAAATTTCTCACTGAAATTTGCATATTAGACGACCTTTTTAAGGGAATCGAGTTTTTTTCTACAACTAGGTGGTTAGGGTGGGAGGGGTGCGTCTGGGACGAGCTGCTGCCCGTGCTGACGGGAGATCCAGAAGCGCTGTCTCAGCCGTCAGGCAGACTGGGAAGTCCTCTGACTGCTCCCGTCTTCCCTCAGCCCGGTCCCCCCAGCGTGCACCGAGCGCACGACCGCTCCGACGCTCCCCTTCGAAACCATCCGGGCTCCCTGGTTTCCAATCGGCGGACGGGGGCCTTGCCCACGGCCTCAGCCCACGCGCAGGCCTGCAAACCGCGGCCTCGTCCGCTCCAGCTTCGGCCTCCCCCCGCGTCAGGGCCCACCAGGGGTGCTTGGGGCACTGCGGCACCGGTGTTAGGAAGGCCCTCAGGACCCAGACTGACTTTGACGGTGTCAGGACGCTTTCCGGGGGGCGGTGCTCCGCCCCGGCGCCGGCAGGAAGCTGTGTCTGAGCGTCAGGCCAGCAGCTGTAGGTGTGAGGGAGGGCGGACCGGAGGCGACGCGAGCCGCGGGAAAGCGGCAGGCGTCCCGCACCCGGCCAGGAGACAGGCGGTGCCCCGGCTGGGCCGCGGCTCACTTCTCTGCCTGCGGCCCTGGGGTGGCCTGTCTGCGCTGAGGCGCAGCAAACTTGCTTCCCCCACTGCAGAGCCCCAGGGCCCAGTGCGCGCGCCAGGCGGGCTCGCAGCCGCGGCCTCCAGCAGCGCCGGGCCTGCGCCCAGACGTCGGGGCCGGCCCCTCCCCTGCCTGGCCTGGAGGGTCCCCTTGCACTCTTCTGACCACGTGGACATGCCCGTCCTCAGCGCTGGGACACGGGGAGGCCAAAGAGGCAGGAAGCACACAGAAGGCCCTCTCAGAGCCAGCCAGAGCCGGCGTGGGACCCCACAGGGAGTGCTCCCCGAAACTTCAGCCCGATTCCCCTAGATGGCCTTGCCTCTGTCCTGCTCAGCAGACCCTTTGCTCACCCTTTTCCTCCACCCCACTGCCCAGCCTATCTGATTCAGACATCACCGGGGCAGTGATGGGCTGCGGGTCTTGCCATCAAATGCGGCTCTTTGGCATACTGAGTATCTGAAAAGCGGGGGGTTGAGATAATGGCAGAAGCAGGAAGGTCGCTCGGAAGTCCTCCCCACCTTGCCCTTCTTCCCTGGAACAGGTCATAAAATCCTCATGGCAGAGGAGGCCTCACTACTCCTGCCCTGGGAAGGACAGAACACGCTTTTCTCCAAGACCAGGATGCCAAGCAGAGTCTAACCAGCAGGCCGGGCTAGGTCTTCCCCCAGGCGCCACAACTGTCCGCTCATTACCACGCCCGCCTGTCCCGTGGGTCCTCGTATCCTGGTGGAGGCTCTGTGTCACTAGGACTTACACTGACTGAGTCTGTAGGCTTTTCTCCTGTGCCTGCTTTTGTCAGTTTGATGACCCTGGGACCCTTAGGGCATTGAGGGCAATTTCTTCCTCCTCTGCACCATATGCAGCTTTCAGCCCCCGTGGGGTTAGTGGTGTCAGGGCCATCGCCAGCAGGGCCCCCCTAGTTGTTTGCGGGGCTGCTTCACGTAGGTTCTCCAGTTGCACCGTGGATCTTAGCCTGACTGGTTCTTTCCCAGATTCACATCTTGGCCTAAATGCGCCCCTGAGAGAGGGCTCCCCTGCCCACTTCCCTGAAGCACACCCACCCCTAGTCATTCTCCCCCTTTGCCTGTTTTGCTCTCTTCATTCATTTCTCACCATGTGGAAGATTTTTATATACTAGTTTACATGTCATTTTCTGCAGCCACCCCAGTGTTAGCTGTGTAAGGCAAGTATTTGTCTGTCCTGTTCATCAGTGTATCTCCAGGGCCTTGCATGCTGTTTTCAGGGGTCAGCATGCATTTGTCAGAAGCCCACATCTGAGGTATAGTCAGCACCCAGTGTTCCTGTGTACGGAGGCAACGGAGGGATGTTGGAACAAGCCAGACCTCACCTTCACACGGTTTTCATTCCAAGTTCAATCAGTGCTGAAGTGTTTTGGATTAAGAAAATAGCTTAACAGATGTTAAAAAAGTCAACGGATGTTCATACATAAATGCTGACAACTGATGCCCTGATGCCAATCATTTAAAAAGTCTAATGATCCTTATTAGACTAATTCAAATTGCTACGTAAATTAATAATTAAACTGCACTTTAGAAAAGAGAATTTTGAAATTCAGGTTTGAAATTCAGGTTTTTCTTTTCTGATTTTTTGAAATTCATGAAGTTTAATTACAAATTGGTAAGTACTCTTCTCAGGGTTAAATTCCTGATTCACCTGTGCCGTGAAGGATTTTAGGTGGTGAGACTGCAAGCAAGGATACATTGGCTCCAGCAGCCGGATTCTTAGGAGTTAGAATTGAGAAGCACTGACAGGATGAGGCAGTGCACAGTGAGAATTGTGCAGAATTTGCAAAAGAAGTTGGCTTTGAAGTAGAATGGGGGCCATGTGGAGCCATGAGCAGATTGGAGTTGCCAGGAGGTAGAAGCAATGGGCACACAGACACTGTCAGAAAAGCCTCTGAGTGAAAGGTGGGAGAACCAGTTGACAGTGAGAGAGAATCAGAAACCCAGAGATACCGCCCTGCAGAGAGGAAATGAATCATGTTAACAGGGAGGGTCCTTCCAGAAGACCAGGGGCTCCTCCACCTGAGCCCCAGCATAGTCTTACCTTCTACGACTTTTGCATTCAATTCTCCTTGAGCCTGGCTCTGGTATCATTCCTGTCCTTCCTACATCCTGGGCCCCCTGAAACTTGGCCGAGGGGGGAGGCCAGTTTCCTCATTTCTAAAGCAGTAGATATAGTTTCCTCTTCATGATGAGAGACTGGAGGCTTATTCTTAAAATCAAGAGGGCCAGCGTGCCATGCAGGTGCTCCCTCCACACAGAAGACAGGATGGACAACACTGAGCAGATCGGGAAAGGCACGATCCAAGCACACTGGTCTGCAGCCCAGAACCTGCCAAATGTGCCTGGTGAGGCTTTAACTACTCCAGAGTTTGTCTTTTCTGCCTTGCAAGGCCTGTGGTTCAGGGTTGCTGTGAGCCCCAAGAATGGTTTATACAAACAGCTGGCATGGCACCTGACAGAGTTAGCACCATGAAGTCCATGCCCTTCCTTCACTCTGAATGCTTCCCACCTTGCATAATAAAGCCCAACCCCGCTTCAGGCGTAGCAGCTACAGTTAAAATCATCTGCTTCCTGCTTCCCTGGGTGCTGCTGTTTAACTGGTTTTTGCTCATACACTTAAAAAGTGATACTCAATTTGATCAAAATTATGAACAGGTATTTGGGGCCAGAGTTTGGGCCTATTTCATTTGATATCCACTTAAGAGTTCATTAGAAGAAAATGGTAGAAAGGCCCCTGTGATGTAATCAATGGAGCCAGTGGGGGTGGGAATGGGGTGTTACTTTACACCCAGCCTGTCATCACCAAATATGTATTGAGCTGCTGTTGTGCACAAAGGTACAGTCAAGATAGCAGGCCCACAGTGTTGCATGTGATGAAATTTCTGTACAGAGAGACTGAATCACACTAAGATTATTTTGAGTCTCACTTATTTAGAAATTGCAAATGTATGCCAAATATTTGAACAATGTAAGGGTAGTCACTCTTGTAACTGGATCCTTGGTAGGACTAACTAGGATGTAACCCAAAAGTGTCTGCTCTGGGGCCATGGTCTCTCGCCTCCAGATAGGGCTCTTCACACGTTTATGGGCGAGGGACTCACCAGCTGCTCTAAATGCTACAGGACTCAGCACATCTGTAGATCTCACTGGGCTAAACTGCAGTATTTCTATGCAGAAAAATAAATGGTGTTTTTGTGATTATGGTGTTCCCAAATTATCCTGAAGTCATGAATTCAGTAGGCATCCAAACATACATTCTTTCTGAGAAACCAATCCGCTTGTTCTCCCTGCTTGGATCTTTTTTCCTGCAAGTCTACAGACCATAATTTTTGACAAGTGATCTGTAAATCTTACTGGAGCTGTTTGCTCTAAATTGTTTATTTTCTAACAATCTCAGAGAGGTGGCTTTCTGTGCCCTGCTGTCCTCCTTTTCTTAAAACAAAACTACAAACGAGAAGAAAACAGACCAGAAAACTGATCATCACCAGTAATTTAATTAAGGAACATGAAATGTGGATACTCCACAGCACTGTGAATCATTTTTTAGGCATAAAAAACAAGTGCAAGTATAATTATTGTGCCAAGCTAAAGATCTCCTTTGTCAAAATACATACCACAGCATCAACAATTCTCTAAGGACAATAAAATAAGGAAAAATCTTTTGTGAAAATTCAGTGAGAAAACCTGGTAGATAATTCACTCTTCCTACTGTACACAAATGTTCTCCCCAAATATCTACATTAAAAAAGTCAATATAAATCTCAAAGTGAGTAAAGAATATTGTATCTTCTTTGGAAAGGTGACTATGACTTTCTGTTGAGTAATGGAAAGTTAGACAAGGAAGAGATCTAGAACCTAAAATATTATTTATAGTCTCAGGAAACTTGTCATGTAGTACACACATATGTTCTGCACCTTTGTCCAGAAAGTTGGGCAGAACCAGTTTAAATTAACAAAAATGTTAATTTAAAAATGAAATGACATGTTGACTTCACATTAAAGCCCTGCATGTGGAACCTCTGCAGGAAGAAACAACCCAAGCCCGCCTGGGTGGATCAACCTGCCAGCCCTCAAGAGGAAAGACTCCTCATCAAGAAGAGGTCAAGTCAAACTAGGAGAAGAGGACGTGGCATACAATCGCCTCTCCCGACTGGACACTTAGCTGTTAGGTAAGCACCAACAGATGCAATAATGGACGGAAAGGAACATCTAATAGGGGAAGAAACAAAATTACCTGGATGATTCAAGAGAGAGTGTGCCTCGGGGCCTGCAGGGTCCACACTGTGAGCCCATTGTCATTATGGTGCTGCACTCAATGGAATGACCTGGGACGGGGCCGGCCATCCCAGCTGTCCCCTTGTGGCAGTCCGTCCTGTGCTTTTTAAAGCAATCCTGGGGCACATAGTCCCTATTATCTCCAGGTCTCCAGGGCACTGGCTGAGAAGCCGTGGCTTTCACGGGTATCACAAGCAGGGCCATCAAGCACGTTGGCCACTCAGGCTCTCCCCTCAGTGTTAGGGAGCTTTTCCTGCAGAATCCTTGTTCTTCCTTTTCTGTGTCTCAAGCCATGGAAATTGCTTCTTTCCCATCAAGAATCCATCCCACCTCACAGATTCTCTTCAGACAAGTCACTGTGAGTTGTTCCCCGAAGTCCTTTTCTTTTCTTAGGATTCTTTGTTATGCGCCCTCAAGTAGCCTTAATAGCTGAGCAGCATGTGTGGGCCTGCTGGGGTGCTGGCTCTCTGGTCCCTACCTCCCTTCTCTTTGCAGTTTCTTTTGAGCTCAGCAGAGCCCTTGCATGGAGAGAACTGCTGTGGACAGACATACTGCCTGGTATGGTGCAGAGCTCACAAAAAGGCTGCCTTTATTTTTATCCAGTGAGACTAACCTGACTCATTTTGATGCTGTGATTTTGAAAATGGCACATACAGGGGACAAGCAGGATGCGTGAGTTTTAGAGTCGCAAAGCATGCCCACGGTACTCCTGGTTATGACCTCCAGAAAACCGAAGTCCAGAAAGCGGCCCTTTGCTTCCAAATCGCTGCACTTCTCTTCTGCTGGACCATAGGGAACATGTCCTTTCCTGCTCCTGGGGTTCTCAGTGAATGCTCTTGTTCAATTCTCTCTGCTGAAGTGTGGTTATTTACAACTAATTTGTACATTGATTTGTTAATTTATTTATTCATTCAATACCGCTCCCAAACCCCACTGCTCATTCCTAAAATTGGAACTGGTATCATTAGATTGGCATCTTTGATGTCTTGTCCCTCCGTGTTTTGTCACAGGGCCATTTGTTGCCAGGCTGGCCTTTGCCCTTATTGCTCTCAGTAGGTACTTTGGAGATCGGCCCCACCTTTCTCTTCCAGGGCAGCTTTAAAGCATCTGAGTAGGATGGCACCAGCAGGACGCTGTAGTGCTTTGTTCTCAAGATAAACGGTTTATATGAATCTCATTTGAGCTTAAAATCCACGTATACCAACACCTGGTGAAGAAAAAGAAATTATAAGCAGCATCCAGTAGCTTTCCCTAGAAACAGGGTAAGTGTCCACACATTTAAAATGAGTCCTAATCATGAGAAGCACATGGCTTCGCAGAGCTGTCCAGAGACTGGGAGGTAGCTTACCCATGCATGCTGTACATATACTTGTCCATCCCATGCATGATACCCCTAGAGTGACTGCTCTACAGAAATCTGTGGTGGTGTTTTACTTTACCCTGAGCTCACTAGAGTGAATTGTAAAGGCCTCCTGCCCGAGATCTAAGTATACCATGCAAGCTCGTTCCATGTCTCCCTGTCTGCTTTAGGAAAATGCCCCTAACTTTCCTGGGGATGTCTTGCCAATAGAAGAATTCAAAGAAAATAGCTCAGTTGATAAATGTGACCATCTTTACTTCAAAATGGACATGCCCTTTCCCATATGTTGGGGATTTTGGAGAGATTATCATCCCATTATACTCAGCTGTTGTTTACCTTTTGTGAATTGAATGTTGACAATTATAGGCTGGGGGATTTTATTAAACAGCATATGCTGAACAAGATAAAATATTTAAAACAACCTACTTTGGACTTAGTAATTATGCTACATTTCTTTCAGCCCATTTATGACTAAATTAGAACATTTTGTAATGTTTGGTGATGACTCCTACACTTTGCACGCACCAAGGGAAAAAAACATAATTTATTTAATTGGTTTTCATTTGGAAGGGAACAACCGTACTTCAAGCATGCAGTGTTATAAAAGGTGTGGGATAATCTCCACCAAATGCACAGATACTTATGCATTTGGGAAATTAGCATATACCTTCCACAAGGAAACTTAGGAAGCTGTTTCTCTACACCACAAGTCTCCTTCACCCAGAGTCTTGCAGGGTCACAACCAGCAACCTGCTCTTCCCCTCACATCCCTTACAGAAGCCCCCAGTGAGGCTATTAAATTATTCCTGGTTTCCGTGTCCCATGGAACAGACAAAGTGGCCTCCTACATCCAATTGGCATTTAAGCCCACCTATCATGCCAGGCTGTGCAGAGGACCGGGACTCTGAGATAAACTATATTAGGGGCCTTCCTCAAAGACCTCATGACTTAGAGCAAAGGCATAGTAGAAAATACACAAGTACCACCCCTCAGAGGACAGAGGACACCTTAGCAGGGCAGCTGGGAAACACTGGGAGCTGTGGCATTTGGGTGAATGGGGGACCAGGAGCTTCCTGCAGAGAGGAGCTACTAGCTCAGTGCTAGAGCGGGGAGAGGGCATCCCATCTGAGGAGGTAGGATGTGCTGGCTCTGCATGCCTGTCACCCTGCAGGTGGTGGGGAGCCCACAGCAGTGGGGCATTTTCTCTGGTGTGTGATCTGGGAGGGCAATGGGAGCAGGGCACAGGGCCTGTGCTACAGCAGCCTGAACCAGGACTGCAGCAGAGCAGAGCCGAGGTGAGGACAGAATTACGAGAGCTTTAACGGTTAGATTAATGTTTTAAGAATGAAAAATCTTGTCGGTAGGAAAATCTAGGCAGAAACACTGAAGGAAAGAGGAAAACGCTTCATCCCCTTTCCTTGCCACCATGTTATGGCCAGGCTCCAGTCCTACACAGAGGAACACAGTCTACTCTGGTAACAGGTGTTTGCCCAGTGCTCACCTGGCCACATCTGGTGCTGGGCTCAGTACATCCACACGGATCAGAACATGCCACCCCAGAGTATGCCACTTCAGCATAAGATCATTTTGAATTGAAGGCAACTGAGAATCAACAGATTTTAGGCAAGTTCTCTGCCCTCTGCTTGTCTGCCTAAAGCAGGGTATAATTTCCCTCGGTGAAGGTGAAGGCTTCCCCAGCCTGCATGCCAAGAAGGGAAAACGACTAATCTTAGAGGTGGAGAGTCACCACCGAGTTGAGTTTGCATCAAGACCATACCTTCCCTCCAGTTCTCTGTGTCCCCCAGTCACTTCCCTGCAGTCTGTCAACCCAAGGCCCACACAGCCCTTCCCCTGTTAAAATGTTGTGCATGCTCACGAGTCCAGCTGCTCCTCTGTGCTTCTCTCCTCTCTGTGAACTACCGTGCATGTAAACATTAAGAAAAATTGTGTGTCTTTTCTGCTTTGACTCTGTCTTTTGTTAGTTTAATTCACAGTTCCCTAGATCCCAAACCTGAGTGCAGAGGGCTACATACATCATCTCACTGGGTCCTCAACCCTCTTAGTGAGGAAGGTACTGCTATGATCCCATTATATAGATGCAAAAACTACACAAAGAGATGTTAAGGAGCTGGTCCAAGGTCAAGTAGCTAATAGGTGGCAGATCCTGGATTTGGACTCATGCTGCTATGACTACACAGCCTGACCATCTGAAGCCCTATGCTGCAATCCCAACTTGGAGGAGACTGATGGAGACTGTGGACATGGTTCAGGGTGCCAGGAAACCCAGTCTTATCTTGTACTGCCACTATCAACAACAAAGTTAACCATGTAAATATTTGCAGTATTCTCTTAGTTCCAATAATAAGGTCATTGCCTGAGGTGCAGTATGGCTTTGTGGAAATCTTTATTATGGGCTGAAATGCATTCCCCCTCAAATTCATATGCTAGAGCCTCAGGTGACCTTACATGGAGGTGGGATATCTAATGAGCAGTCAAGATGAGGTACAAGAGTGAGTCTAATCCAACCTGACAGGGGTCTCCGTAAGAAGAGGGCATTAGGACAAAGACACAGAAGGAAAAGCTTGTGAGGACTGAAGGGGAACACAGCCATGTGTACACCAAGGGGAGAGGTCGCAGCAGGGAACTCGCCTTGTGACACACTGATCTCATTCTTCTGGCCTTCACGACTATGAGAAAATTAATTTCTGTTGTTTAACCCACCCAGTAGGGGTCCTTTGCCATGCAGCCCTAACAAACTACAAAGCATGCAAGCTACCTGTGCCTTGCCAACACAACTTCAAAATGCCTATCGTGTTGCAGGCACTACTCTAATCTTTTTTATCTAATAGCAATGATCACTACCCCCCGGTAGTGAGCCCACATGTTAAACCACCAACATTTAAGTTCTATGATTCCAAGAAAATGAAACAGAAGAAAGCCCCTCCCTCCTTTTCACCCATGCAAGCCCCGGGGGCTGCAGGGCTACACTTTGATTTAGGCTTTAGCCCAGGTGAAACAGCAGAGGCAGCCGGGCTCCTGATGATGACCTTGGTTTGAGAGGTGAATACCCTCTCTGGCTTGGGCAGTTTGACAGCCTCAGGCTTGACTAAGCTGCAAAGGCCACATGGCCACAGGGGAGGCCCCAAGAGGGCCGTCTTGTCCTTGATCACAAAGGTGAGGAGGGCCACCCACTGGGATGGCCTTGATGCAGGGGATTCAGAGGGAGGTATGGAGAGCAGAGGACAGCCAGTGGTGTGCAGAGAAACAAGGTGGCGAGTGGGGCAGAAAGGAGAGAGATTTGAAGAAATGGGAAGAGCTGCTGAGGAAGGTTTTGGTGTGTGATAGGAATGTGAATCCCTTTTTATCTATGTACAAAAATGTTAATAAAACTCTTCCTTGTTAAAGGCTGTGCTGGCTGGCTGCCTGCTTGTTCAGACACCCTTGGAGCCTGTGGTCTCTCTCTGCCTGGGCTGCAAGCTCTGATTCCCAGACTCCCTTGACCATGAGCTCAGGGCCAGGTTTGCCCATGAGAGGTGCTGGTGGAGACTGGAGTTTGGGAGGTAAGGAGAAGACCGGGTAATTCTCTCCCTTTTCCTCTGCTTCTGGAGGCATAAGTGTAACCCTCCCGCTCCCCTGACGGCCCCAGCCCTTGCCCACGTAGGCCCTCCTGATGCTGGGCCCGCCGAGTGTCCCCAGCTCAGGTGGCACTGCCTCCTCACTGTCCCTCCAGCCCTATGGGACTGCTAAACTTTGGGGTACCTCATCTACCAGGCTATCCTTTCAGTGCCTCTAGCACCTTTGCGCACAATGCCCTGTTTGATACCCTCTGCTTCATAACCCTGGTGTGGGTTTTGTCTTCCTCTGTTGACAGAGAGGAGAGACACCTTTTATCCTCTCCTGGTTTCTATGAGGATTTCCTGAAGCACAGGTGTCTCTTTCTCCCTCTATTTACTCCACCCTTGGAACTCTGGAATGAGAAATCTGACCATGATTTTGGAAGAATTGCTAGGTATGTGGGCTCAGCCCTGCTTCTTCCTTTCTGGGGTGAGCCTTCCAAGAGAGCATGATGCCTCTCTGTTGTGCATCTGGCCCAGGCCTGCCAAGTCCAGAATGCCTACCACAAGGCCAGCCTGTCCAATGTCAGCCCCACTGACTGCCACATCTAAAGCCCACTCATCCAGCCCAATCCTGGCAGTAAAAAAGGCCCCTTTGCTCTGCCTTTGTTTCATTTCCTCAGCCTTTTCAGAGCCAAGGTGGGGCCAAGGAGTGAGAGAGCTTAATATCACTCATTTTGGAACTGGGTTTATGGAATTTTTTTGTTTGTCTTTGTTTTTTATCTGCTGCAATTAGTAGAAAATGGCCTAAAGACAGGGGCATTTCGGCTTTGCTCATTACACAGTGTTTCTCTCCTCAGCGACTTCTGGAACCCTCCAGTGGGGCTCACACATGCCCCTGGGTCAGCCCTGCTTATTGCTCACTTCCCAAATCCAGTCTCACTCCAAACAGGCCTCTAGTGATGCCACTGAGCTACACTATTGCCCTTGATGCCAAGACGATGGGGCCAAGCTGAGTGCCTGCCCACAAGGTGGGAATCCCGCCACAGTTCTTGTTGTTGAAAGTACAGTCCTGCTGTGCATGGTTATCAGTAAAGCCAGCTTCTCATGGCTCCTAGAATCACCAGCACCCTGACTCCTGAAGAACTTACTCCCTCATGGAGCATTCTCCTGGTGGTACTTATCATTCCCCCTGCAATCTGGCTGCCTTGGACCACTGGCATGCTTTGAACCCATACACACCCACGTGCACACATGCGTGTCTAATCCCCTTACATGTTTGTGGTCCATGTCTTTTTCCCAGGAGGCTCCTCAGCTGCCATGTAAATTGAGGGTTCAAATATATGTCCCAGCAGAGGGTTATCCCCAAACATCACTCTTTGGAAACATCTAAGTGTCCTTGTGTCACTGTCTGTTGTGAAAGCAGAGCCCAAAGTGAAGTGCACTGCCTTCTAGACTCCACCAGGGCTGTTGCTCTGTTCTCCATTCTCTTTATCAGTTCACATGAAGGGAGTGCAGAAAATCTGAGCTCTGGCAATGAAGTCAACAAGGACACCCTATAAAAGAGGTATTGCTTTGGTGTCTGTGAATCCCGTGATAGGGCAGGGATCTGGGACTAGAGGTGACTAAACTGAGAACAGATTGGAACTGTGCTGCAAAGGGTGCACTTTGCCCCCCAGCATGATGGAATTGTGATAACATGAGGCTGTTGGTGATGATTCTGCACAGAAGCCCTGCGGGCTGACCTGCAGCTCCCACATCTGTACCCAGATTCCAGGGACAGAGAACGATTTGGAGCATGGACGCTCACATCCTGACTGTGTCCAATACCAGGGCAGGTGAGTAACTGCTGATAAATGAATGAGCAGTGTTTTAAAGCATGTCCAGACAAACCATGAAGCTCTGGCAGAGAAGACAGCCGAGCCTGGTGCAGCAACGTAAGACCATTTGTATAAAATGCTCACTTAGACTCTTCCCTCTTATTCTGAAACCCTAGTTTTTCTTCCATTCTCTTTAGTCTCTTTGCCATCTTATCTTACCTCATTTCTCCCTTTAGACTCTTATCTATAGGCAATAAAATCCTCATTCTGTGAGCTGAATAGGGAAGAGGGAAATCCCTTCTGGTTAGTAGACAGGCAGTGCATCAGTTCCCTCTGCCATCCAGCAGGGTGTGGCCAGCCAGGGACTCAAATGCCTCCCTCCCCCTCCGTGAGGGTAGGAGGAGCAGCCCTACAGATCTCCTAGCGAGTGGGAGTGGAAAAGGACAGCAGCTGAAAATGCTTTCTTGGAAGTTAAAAGCCCTATACTTTATGTGCTGGTCATTGTTGCCTATGTCACCAAAAAGGGCCAAGTGTGCGAACTGAGCGCAGTGCGAGCCAGGGAGAGCACCATCCCTCTTCTGAGGTCTGGGGCCCCCAGGGATCCTGTATGCAAGTGTCGGTCACCAGAAGCTCCCACTTTGAAGGAGAGCCCAGAAACCACACATGAGAGAACTGGAAATGGGAAAGGGTGTGGTTCTGACCGTGGTTGGGAAGGGAACACCTTTCTTCCGCTGTAAGGGGGTTATTTGGAAGCTGGGAAGAGAAGCCCAAAGCCTTTTCCTCTGTTAAAATGGTATATGAGCCGCTGAATCTAATTGCCTCCTTGAGCTCATTTCTTTTCTGTGTGCTCATAAATAACAAAACATAGACAATAAAATGTGGGCTTTTTCTCCTGCTAACCTGTCTTGGGTCAGCTTAACTCATGGCACCAGGCACTGAACAGAAGAGGGCAGAGGACCAGGTTTTCCTCCCCAGTGTGATGAATGAAATGTTGAAAGCATGAAACTCATCTTCAGAATTTCAGATTAAGTTTATGTGAATGAAGCTGCCATTTACAACCACATCAACTAGTGAGTGAAAGGCAGCCACGTGCCTCGGTACCACTGATGCATCTCAGGAAGGGAGGGACACGCCTCCACTTCCCACACTGAGCACAAGCTATGAAAATCCACTTTGGCTTGATATTTGCAGACTTTAGGCATTAGCATACATTTTAGTAGGTGTGGGTGGATAGCTATTAAGTCACACATTCACATTTTAAAAGCTATACTGATTGTGGTTTTAAATGGGAACAAGTAAAAAAAACATGAAAATGAGTAGAATGTAAGAGTAGCTTTAAGAGAACAGTTAAAAAATTGGCTTATTTTCCCCCAAAGAATCTCTATTCCTCAAAAAAAAAAAAGCTTCAAAATAGGATTTAGCTATTTGTGATGCAACAAAACAAACCGTAATTACAGCAAACTGCAAACCGCTTTGGGGCTCAGGACTGCTAATTTGTGTACAATCATTTATTCATCCAAGCTTATTAAGCTCTGAGTAAATGCTACACGTGGGGGACATAAAAATGAGTAAAACTCATCTGGCTGTTCAGGAGCAGATCGGGGACACTCACTGACAACTGTAATGCAAAGTAGTGATGCCAGGAAAACCGGGTGAGCAGGTGCTGCGGAGCCCAGGGTCCACGGTGAGCAGTCTGCCCCTTCCTAGACCCAGATCCCCAAAGTGCGGTGTGAAGAGGAAACCTTTCCCGGGGTGTTTCCAGGGCTCCCAGGCCACCCTCTGTGTGCCTCCCGGTGTTGGTCACATTCTCCATCTCCTCCCCTAGGTGTGAAGTGCTGTAGACTTGGACTCACAAATGGGAGTCAACCAACTACTTAGAAACTGTGGGAAATAGAGCCATTTAGGTGTCTGGGTGAAGGGCCTGCTTTAGGGCCACCCCTTCTGGGTTGGGATCTCGACTCTTCTTATCGCTATCTCTCTGTCCTTGACAAGTTACTTAGCCTTCCTCTGCCTTAATTTCCCTCATCTGCAAAACAGGACCTCTAGTACCCACTTTACAGAGGGATGAGAGGATTAAATGAGTGTTTAGAACAACAATGCCTGCCAAGTCATGGGCACAGGTAAGCGGTGTTATTACCGCCAAGTTCCAGGATGCCGGCATGCCACCCCAAGAGGAGGCTACTCTCTGCTGCTTGTCTAGTGTGTTTGCGAAGATCAGTGAGGTGATGCAGCGGAAGACGTCGAATAAACAAAACTAATGTTTTCTGACAGCTACTGGATGACAGCTGCTATACCAATGCTATCGTATTTAAAATGCTTACTATTTGGATTTTATAAGGAAGGATATTTATGTGATAGAGGTGAGAATAAAAATCACTGACACCAAGACCTATAGAGACGCATCCACTAGAGCAGAAGACCCTGCAGGCCAGCGTGAACGCAGAGGCTTGTCTCATGTCAGGGAGACTCTTGGGGATGAAACAAGAGGTGTTTGATAGCCTGTGTGCATCGGCAGCTCACCATTCGGTGTGCCCGCCCAGGAGATGTGGTCCCCGTGAACTTAGTGGGGAGGGGGGCTGTGAGAGAGCAGGTACCTCATCCGGCACCTAATGTCACCGAGAGACATGCATGAATTTGGAGACCTGAATTTTAGAACAACCAAAACAAAATTCTACGCTCTAAGACCTCACACTGTTTGAGGAGCTCTGGCTGCCCTGTATCCTGACCAGTGAATCCAAAACACTAGATGCTGTTCCAAAGGCTCACAGTCAAAAGTGCGCAAAAATGTTCACTTAGGAACTTCTAATTGTTATTCTGCCACAGAATGTGCAGGTCAGTCTGTGGAAAAGAAGGGAGGGGGAGAAGCCTTCCAATTCGAAGCTGAGACTGAAGGGAAATGCAGAGCTTCTGGGTGAAGAACACCATGACTGCCAAAGGATCACAAATCAGACACCCACACAACTATTGAGAAAGACTTGTGTAGATTAAGATGCCAAGTTTTAAAAACAAAACTTAACAGAAACAAAGTGACTTTTTAGAGGGGGGATATATAGAGAATAATTTGGAAAGCTGAATCTTCTCTGATCTAACACAAAGTTGGTAAAGTCCAATTTCAAAGCTTTTTTAATGTATGAAATGAAACACAAGAGGGATTTGAAAACAGCCAGATAAGTGGTCTTCTTAGCCCAGGCTTCTTCCTTTGCTTCAGTTTTGCTAACCTCACTTACTAGTTTTGGTAGCTATATCACAGATTGCCTCATTCATTCATTTAATAAGGATCACTGAATCCTTTCGATGAAAGGAGTGGGTATACAAAGGCGTCTCTTTCCTCAAAAGGAGATGCATACACACAAGCAGATTTCAGAGGAGAGAGCAGCTGGAATTTCCACAAGTAAATGAAGCAGGAAAACCAGTAGGAGGAGTGGGGATGGGGCTGGGGTCATGCGATGGTCACTGTAATCTGTGATCCAGCCTCAAGTTAAAAGCAATGTTTTAGAAAAAGTGACTCATGATGATTCCTCAAGTCATAATTATAAGTAGTTTCACATTTCTTTTCAAAGTAAAATTTGGGCTTTGGCTAAAGCTCTGACAAACATGCATTAATAATGGCTGCTACTATAAATTATTTGCAAGCATTTCACTTAGATTTCTGTTTTGGAATAATTAATTTTGTAATAGCTTCATAAGCCAACACTTATAAATCACTGACTACTGCTTTATAACTATCACAAATCAAACACAGAGCATTACTTTCTCATTCATCAATGTGCTAGATATTAGGTTAAATTTTTTCTTTTCTTATTGGTCTTTAGTTACAGGATGAGTGACACAGAAATAGGCCAGTTGCTCCAAAGATCCTTTGGGGAAGTCTCAACTAATACTTAGGATATTGTTTTGATTACTTGTTTAGAAGTTTCTTGCTTATGACTAACCATCTTAATGCAACATCATACTAAGAATATAAGTAGTTCATTTTCCTTCTAACTGCATTTTTGGTGATCAAATCAATGTTTGGAACTTCCAAGATCCCCTTTTTAACAGAATAGATGGTACAAATAAGAAAAAAATTATTTTTCATGAACTCACCTCTACAACTGACCTACCTCTTGGCATTTGCTTAGCTTTCTAAGTGGAGTTTAAACTTGTCAAAAATTTAATTGCATGTCATATAAAGTTTGCAAAGGAAAAAAAAGATAAACTTCTCTTTCGAAAGCTTAATGAATGGCCTGAGGACTGGAGATTCTCAAGAGGTCCACCTCTGACTGGGGGCAAGTCGGTCCCATCTACTCCTCTATATAACACAGAATGGGGAGAAGAGGGCAGGTCTACTATTCTAAAGTGGTTTTAGGAGCAAAGTTTTAAAAATACATAAAACTACTGTGAGATACTATGGTAAATAATGCCACAGAACAATTACTTCCAAATGACACTCATTGGAAAGATTGTTTCTAATCCCCCACTCCAAAAACCTCCCCTCTCCAAAAACCTCTAACATTGGCCTCAGCTCTGCAGCCCATTAGAACTTAGAGAAAGAACTTAGAGAAAACCTCTGCCTGTTTGGGGCTATGTCAGGTGTCATTCTGCAAACTGAACTCAGGCTCCCAACTACTGTCATGGTTACCCCATCCGTACACCCTACCATCCAGCCATGTCTTTAATTTGGCTATTCAGTTAGTCCTTACATACCACACCTACAGTCGCAGATGCATGTGGCATAAAGGGAAAATTGAAGGTAAATACTGATCTTCAAACTGGGCTCCATGTGACCACAAGTTTTCCTGGGGAAGGGATCACTGCGGACATATTCACCTTATATCTGTACCATCCCTGCTGGGCCACAATCATAAATTTGTGATTCTTTTGCAATGAAACACCAGTGGTAGAATTTCACATACTTGAAGACTGAAAGTTACCAACTTTAAAAATACTTAAGGCAGCGTATTTTTCCCATAGCAATAGTCTAATATAAAACTTTCCTATGGGTTATAGAAAGAAATGCAGGGGACATCCTTTATGAATGAGGTAGGGGCTCACACCTCGGATAACTTCTATAGAAACCAAAGATAAACTATGGAGCCTTGATTCAAATAGCCTCATTAAAAAACAAAAATCTCATTTCTTACAAAAGGATCTCCTAATGTAAAAACTCAAAACAATTCACATACATAAAAATGTGACTTCAATCCTGCCTATGACTGACTTCCACACTGTGCTCTCAACCACATTTGCTGTGGTTTAACTCCAAGCTAGCCTCTAACACCAGAGCAAGATGCTGGGAGACAGTGAACTGGCTTTCATTTGCCGGATACCCTGGAGCTGCCGTGACCTCCTGCCCTGGACAGCGGTGTGCTCTCAGGCCAGCTACGTCCTGTGCTTGACCTCTGGTGCCAAGCGAGGGACACCGCCTACCTCCTGAGCCACAGTGCAGGAGAGCAAGCACACCTACATCTATGGGGGACCTACTGCAGGGCCTGGGTACACCAGTTACCCTGGAGCCTGAGCACAGCGCCCCTCCCTGCTGGGATCTGGAGAAATCGCAGCCTGCAGACAGCACCTCTGTCTGGTTCCCTGTTCAACCTCCAAACTCACAGGCCCTCTCTCGTCCCACAGAGACAGAGCTACCCTCAGGTGCAGGGTGATCCCTCGGCTCAGGCCATCCTGTGTCCTCAGGCATCTGGCCCTGCTCTGGAGAGCAGATAACAGTGGTTCTGCTTCCCTTCACTCTCTGCAGGTTGGCACCTTCCTTTAAACTTTAAACACAGTTTTTTGCTTTAAAAAAAGAAGGCAACATCCCTGACTCCAAGTCCAAGCCAGTCTTTTTGCCTCTCCCTCAAGGCCACCTCTGAAGGAACTGCATGCCCTGGCTGTGTCTGGGTGCTCAGCTCGCACTGAACTCCACTAAGCTGGAGACATGTCTGCCTGGAAGTCACCAATGGCTCCCTGCTTCCCCTCTCAGTGGCCTCTCCCTGGTCTGTCCCTCCACAGCCTTCCCAGCTATGGGGGGCTGGGTGCCTCGACCACTCCTCAGAAAAGCTGTGCCCAAGACCAACAGTCTTGTCTCCTGCCCATCTCACCTCCCCAGCACCCTTTGTGAGTTTCTCTTTCTCTGGCAATTTCCCACATGTTGGTCTTTCTCAAAGCCCACTAATTGGCTCCTTTCTTCTTCTCCTCAGCTTCCTTTGCTTTGGTAAGTTCGCCCACTCCACAGAGTCCATCAGTGAAGTGATCATAGGTCCCTATTTGCTCCAAACTGTTCTGGTTTGCCCAGCATAATTATTAATGGCACTACCCTCAAAGTTCCAGCTTGGATGGAAAACAAGTATACATCCCCTTATCAGTCACCATTTGTATACAGATGGCTCCCAATTGAGATGACACTCAGAGGTTGAGTGGGTGGGCCCTGGAGTCAGCCTCCCCCCAGCCCCTAGCCCTGGAGTGTTTATCCTTCTCCATGATTTACTAGCCTCTGAGACCCTAGGCAGATGAAGTAATCTCTGTACATCAGAACCGTCATCAACACAAGGGGAAAGAACTACAGATATCCTGAGAAGGGAGGGCTACATGGACACAGATGAAGTCACCAGCAGGGTACATGCCACAATTTTATGTGCTACATAAAGTTGGCCCAAGCATGCCTCCCAAGTTCCAGACACATCCAGGTAAGCAGAATAAAGCCCCAAGCGGGTGGGAGCAAGGAGAGACAAGGAGTAATTTAGTCTGTGTGGGGCTCATGGCTTCCACATCCTCTAGAAGCCTGTTTGTCCTCCCATCAAACTGTGGCTGCGTTCCGGTGACCTAAAACCCCAACCCCAACCCCTATGACAATCCCTAACCCCTAACCCTCATCCTCACCCTAACCCATACCCTAACTGTGACCCTTCCTCTCATTCCTATACCCTGATTTTAACCAAATCTCTGAGAGAAACTGCTCCTCACTGGTTTTCAAACCTCTATCTCTTAAATTCTAGTAATTAATATTCTAATCCTAAATCTCTAAATTATTAAATTCCACATCTTTGAACACTTAAATTCCCAAAGTTAAGCTAGTAAACTGAGTGAAGTTAAAAGAAAACACACCGGGACACAAACATGTTTTATTTGTGTATATCAGCAATGAATAATCTTAGAAGGAATTTTTAAGTATTCCATATTAAATAATGTCAATGTTAATAAAATACATAGGATTAGACTTAAGGTATAAATCTTGTACATTGAAAAATTATAAAACATTGACAAATTAAAAACTAAAGAAAAGGTAAAAAAATGTGAGGTCCACCCATGGTGATGGGAGACTTACTATAACTAAAATGGCAATGGAGCGAGTGTCACCTACAGACTCAATGAGTTTCCTATGAGAATTCCCAAAGCCTTTTGGGAAGAAATGCGCCAGCTGATTCTGACACATATGGAATTGCAAGGGACCCCAATGAGCCCTTGGAAACAATCTTGAAAAAGAAAAGCGGGAGGCTCAGGCTTCCCAAAATAGAATCTTAGTACAGAGTAACAGTAAATAAAGCACTGTGACACTGGCTTAAAGACACACAAGTGACCCTTGGACAGCAGGGGGTGTGAATGGCACAGGTGCACTTAGACAGATTTTTTCCCACAGATATTTTGAAAAATGTTGAGACAACAATTTGAAATATTTGATTTCCTCTAGCTTACTTTAAGAATACAGCACACAAATGTATAATATACAAAATATAAGTTAATCAACTATTTATATTATTGGTAAGGCTTCCAGTCAAAATAGGAAATCAGTTTTAGGATAATACTTAAGTTGTGGGGTAGTCAGATGTTCAATGTGGATTCTGACTCTGTGGGGTATCAGCACCACTAACCCTCATGTTGTTCAAAGGTATAATGTATATGCAGATGAACAAACCTGAATGGAAAGCCCAGAAATTACCACAAATGGTCAATTGATTTCTGACAAGGGTGAACAACATTAACTTGGGGAAAGAATGTGTCTTTTCAGTGAATGGCGCTGGGCAACTGGCTGTCTACATGCAGAGAAATGAAACTGAAATCTTAACACATGCCATATACAAATATTAACTTAAAATAGATAAAGGGCTTAAATGTAACAGGTAAAATTATAGGCTCTAAAAGAACACATGAGGATATACGTTCATAACCTTGGATTTAGCTTTGGATTTTCAGATCTGACACCAAAGGACAAGCAACAGAAGAAAGCATAAATTATAGTTACCCCAAATTAAAAACTTTTCTGCATCAAAAGTCACCAACCAGAATGTGAAAAAAAAACAACAGAATGCAAGAAAATATCTACACATAGAACATCTGACAAGAGCCTGTTATCCAGAAAACACCACAAGCTCGTACAGGACAACAAGACAATACCAATTTTTAAAGTGGACCAAAGACTCGAGGTAAGACATACAAACATTCAACAAGCACATGAAGAGGCATCATATAGCATTAGTCACCATGGAAATGCAAATTAAACCACAGTGATGTCCCCTACACACATGGCAATGGCCACACTAGGGAAACTGAAAATCATATGTTGCTAAGGTCATAGAGGCATTGGAGCCCCTAAACTTTGCTTGTGGAAATGTAAAACATGCAGCCTATACACAACAGCTTGGCTTTTCCTGATGAATATAAAATACAATTACCTAATTGTGGGTATACACGCACTCCTAGAGAAATACCCCAAAGAAATAAAAATGCTGTTCAACCAGAACCTGTCTCATGAGTTCTTGGTAGCACTGCTCACCACAGCAAAAAGATACAAACAACTCAAAGGTCCATCAGGGTGTGAGTGGATGGACAAAACGGGGTTGATCCATAAACTGCATTATTCTGCCATATAATGAAATAAATAAAAATGGTCCACAGCCACTTGGAAGAATTATGATACTCGGTAAATTCGATATGAGGCACGAATTCTACTTAAGGGTTGTAATTAGAAGAAAAGCTATAGAAGTAGCAGACAGAAGAAAACATGGGAAGATTGATTATTTCTTTGACATATCTTCTTGTAGAGTAACATAAGCATGTATAGGTTTTAAACTACTAATTAAATTGCACACACACATTAACATAATAGGAATACAGCCACATAACCAAAGCAGACCTACAATTACCAGCCATATCCAGTGAAACCAAGAAAACCAGTTAGGCACCCTAGGCATTTGTGAAAACTTATCAATGATATGTTGGATATTGTCTAACTGAATTTGAATAGTTTGAGAAAAATCAGACAAATTAGAACAACCCATTCCTGGGAACTGCTCTCATCCCATATGTTCTTTTAACAGTAGATAGTCTGTAGTCGCAAGATTTTGGAGCGCTGCAACTTGCACTTCTCCTAATTCTTGGTTGAGTTCCAACAGTATAGATCCAGTCAAATTTGTTGTTTTATTGTATGCACAGGCCAGCTTAGATATCTCCTTCTTCATTCCAATGGCAAGTCCAGGAACCGGTGGGATGAATGCAGCTACAACTACAACAGTGCCAGGATCTTTGTCTATAGGCACACACCTGATCATCTACATTTGCTCTCTTACAACACTAAACTATGTTTTCTACCTTTATCTTGCATCTACCTACCACTTCAGCATTTTATTAAAATAATAATAATAATAATAATAATAAGGGAGAAATGTGGGATTCACATATAAAACAAGTATAAAAATCAAACGAACATTCATATTTGACCTGATTGTTTATAGTTCATAATGCGTGATCAAAACCGAAAGTTTCTGTGATGACTGCCCTTGTACTGTTCACCATGTAAGAACTTATTCACTATGTAAGAATTTGTTCACCATGTAAGAACTTGTTCATTATGCTTCAGAAGATTGGAGACTATTGAGAATTAGGCTTGGGGTGGATTAATGATTGTGCATTGAGTCCCCTATACAGAATTTTATTGTTGTTAACAACCATTTGATCAATAAATACGAGAGATGCCCTCTCAGAAAAAAAAAATTAATACACAGAAATCTGTGGCATTCCTATACACTAACAATGAACTAACAGAGAGAGAAATCAGGAAAACAACTCCACTCACAGTTGCATCAAAAAGAATAAAATACCTAGGAATAAACCTTACCAAGGAAGTGAAAGACCTATACTCCAAAAACTACAAGACATTCATGAGAGAAATTAAAGAAGATACCAATAAATGGAAACACATGCCATGTTCATGGATAGGAAGAATTAATATTGTCAAAATGGCCATCCTGCCTAAAGCAATCTACAGATTCAATGCAATTCCTATCAAAATACCAACAACATTCTTCAGCAAACTTGAGAAAATCATTATAAAATTCATATTATGGAACCACAAAAGAACCCGAATAGCCACAGCAATCCTGAGAAGGAAGAATAAAGCTGGGGGATTATGCTCCCCAACTTCAAGCTCTACTACAAAGCCACAGTAATCAAGATAATTTGGTACTGGCACAAGAACAGACCACTAGACCAATGGAACAGACTAGAGAGCCCTAATATAAATCCAACCATATATGGTCAATTAATATATGATAAAGGAGCCATGGACATACAATGGGGAAACGACAGCCTCTTCAACAGCTGATGTTGGTAAAACTGGACAACTACATGTAAGAGAATGAAACTGGATCATTGACTAACCCCATACACAAAAGTAAATTCGAAACGGATCAAAGACCTGAATGTAAGCCATGAAACCATAAAACTCTTAGAAAAAAACATTGGCAAAAATCTCTTGGACGTAAACATGAGCGATTTCTTCATGAACATATCTCCCCCTGGCAAGGAAAACAAAAGCAAAAATGAACAAGTGGGACTATATCAAGCTGAAAAGCTTCTGTACAGCAAAGAACACCACCAATAGAACAAAAAGGTACCCTACAGTATGGGAGAATATATTCATAAATGACAGATCTGATAAAAGGTTGACATCTAAAATATATAAAGAGCTCATGTACCTCAACAAACAAAAAGCAAATAATCCAATTAAAAAATGGTCAGAGGAGCTGAACAGACAGTTCTCCAAAGAAGAAATACAGATGGCCAACAGACACATGAAAAGATGCTCCACATCACTAGTCATCAGAGAAATGCAAATTAAAACCACAATGAGATATCACCTGACACCAGTTAGGATGGCCACCATCCAAAAGACTAAGAACAAATGCTGGCTAGGATGCCGAGAAAGGGGAACCCTCCTACACTGCTGGTGGGAATGTAAGCTAGTTCAACCACTGTGGAAAGCAATATGGAGGTTCCTCAAAAAACTGAAAATAGAAATACCATTTGACCTGGGAATCCCACTCCTTGGAATTTACCCAAAGAATACAACTTCTCAGATTCAAAAAGACATATGCACCCCTATGTTTATTGCAGCACTTTTTACAATAGCCAAGAAATGGAAGCAACCTAAGTGTCCATCAGTAGATGAATGGATAAAGAAGATGTGGTTCATATACACAATACTATTCAGCTATACGAAACAAACAAACCCTGAGCGATGTAACAACATTGATGGAGCTAGATGATATTATGCTCAGTGAAATAAGTCAGGCAGAGAAAGACAAATACCAAATGATTTCCCTCACTTGTGGAGTATAACGACAAAGCAAACCTGAAAGAACAAAACAAACTAGAGGTTACCAAACTAGAGGGACTAGGGGTTACCAAAGGGTAGGAATGAGGGAGGGTGGAAAGGGAGGGAGGGAGAAGGGGATTGAGGGGTGTTATGATTGGTATGGGAGAGGTCACGGGGAAGACAGTGTAGCACAGAGAAGACAAGTAGTGACTCTGTGGCATCTTACTACACTGATGGACAGTGACTGCAGTGGGGTATGTGGGGGACTCAATAATATGGGTGAATGTAGTAACCACATTGTTTTTCTTGTGAAAGCTTCATAAGAGTATATATCAATGATAGCTTAATAAAGTAAAATAAAATGCTTGGTTACATTAGGTAAAACTATCATTGCATACTAGTATTTAACCAGATAAAACTTATATCAACACCTTTTTAAGAAAAAAATATGTATATGTAATTCTACTTTAACTTCTCCTTATAATTTACCTTTCAACCTGATTTTCATTCCCCACCCTCAGCTTTATTAAACTTTTATGGATTTACATTTAAAGGGTCTGCCCTTAGAACTACTGCTTTTCTTACTTGCAGAAATTTAAGCCATGACCTAATCAAAATCCAGTCTCTGTGTTTTCCCACTCATTTTGTTCTGTTCCATTTCTAGATTCAGTTATTACCAAGCTCTGATGTCTGGGATACCTACAGGAAGGCCCCAAATCCATGTCTTTAAAACACAAGGACTCTTAGGATAGAAATAATACACAAGCAACTGATAGAATATTACATCTTATTTGATTCCACTGAATTACCCACTTGTCAGAGTTCTACTGTTTTACCCCAATATTTGAGGGCACAGGAAACTCTGGTTAGGTATAATTCCAGTATATAGCTAAACTCAACTGGTTAGATAAAATGCATGCCAAAGCAAACTAAAAAAAAAGGTATGTACCTTACAAATCTCATCCCTTTATGTTCATGTAAAGGACTTAAATGCATGTACTTGAGTGCAGATAAAAATTTTCCAACTGTTTTCAAGGAAATGATTAGTACACTCCCAGTGGCCAATTCCCGAGTGTTTGAACCTGCCAACAGACTGCCACAACCTATTCTCACTTGGAATCTGGCAATTACATTATGAAAAAAATTTATTTTGGAAAACATCAAATGTCAACAGTGTTCACTATGAGAGAGGAATGGGTATATAGACATGCATATCCTTCTCTTTTTTTCAAATTGCCTAATGTATTTTTTTTTACAATAACAGTAAATTAGGTCATCTGAAACTTGAGGTCAATTAACTCACTACCAAATTCAGAAAATATCAACCACCATCTTCCCTTTGGTATCATCAGATTGCTCTCCCTCCCCACACAAAGCCACAGGCTTACATGGGAGTCACTCTAGCCCAGTGGTTGCGAATGCAGACTGTGGATCAGGCAGCCTGCTTTCCATTCTGGCTCCATCACTACCAGTCCCGGGACCTTTGGCAAATTAGTTAACATCTCAGTGACTCAGTTTCCTCACAAGTAGAGTGAGTGCAAAATGATTCCTACCTCTCAGGGAAGAGTAAATGAGCCTACCTAGAAAAAATCACTTCATGCTGGGCACATGAGAGCTCAATAAGGGTTAGCTACAGGTGGCTATGCATAAGACTGCAGAGAGGGTGATAATTGCTTACTATTAGGTTTACAAGACAGTTACCAACCAACTGACCAGTTGCCATGTGTTAAATGTATTGTGGTGTAATGAAAGTTAATCAGTAAGTATCTGAGCATTTACTAAATGAAGTGAATTACACTATGAAGACTCTCCAGGGAAGCAGGAAGTCTGGAATTCAAGTTGCAGTTAACTCAAATTACAAAGTTTAGAGGGGAAAGGGATCTAGTGGGTGAGAAGAAAAGGGGCAACAGAGCACTTCTGGGGTCATAGGAAGAAATAAGCACCCAAAAGGAAGCTAGATTTGTAGTGAACCCAGTTAACCTTGTATAGTGATTTCTCCAGCAAACCAGTGGCAGAGTTGCCTAATTAGTAGGCCTCACCCAAGGCTGGGAATTAGCCTGATAAAAGTGGTCCAGGCAGGGGTCCATGCCACAGGAAGTCAGACTAAGGATGACAGAACTGGGTGAGATTATAGGATTGGGCAACACAAGGATAAAACCTTAACAGAAGTATTAGCATCCACCTGTGGAGCTTTTTTAAATGCACAAACTCACTCCAGAGACACTCCAAGTCTGAGGTAGAGCCTAGGTGACTGTACTTTTTAATTTTACTGGTGATTTTGATATACATCCCAAGCTAGCACAAAGGAGGAGCTTGATTGTGTCAATAATAAACAATGAGTGAGTAAAAAGCTGGCTAAGTCAGGAAGAAATTTCAAAGTTTGAGATCATGAACATGGAACAGGTTTAAGTGGGGTCCAAAGTGCATAAAAGTCACTGGAGTGGGATGGGGGCGCATACTAGAACCACAAGCCAGCTACAAGGTTACGAGGGAAATCAAGTCCTGTCAGGTCAAATCTCAAGTCAACTAAAACAAATTCTGGGAATGAGACCCAGACCTCAGCATTGTTGAAAGCTTCCCAGTGATTTCAATATGCAACCAAGTTCAAGACACACAGGGCTAGAAAGGTTCCAGGAAAGCAGGTGACTGAAATGAGGAAAAACAAGACAATCTAAGGTAGTGAGTTCTCAAAACTCTGGTATATTTTGAATAAACTGGAAAGCAAGCTGCAGTTCTTTGAAGAAAAGGAACTAGCCCTCTACAGGTTCACCCAATTTCCCAGGTAACTCTGATATGCACCAAGTTCAAAAATCACGGGTCTAAATGATGAGAAATAACTCCAAAGGAGGAACTGCGAACTATGAACAACTCCAAAGCCAAACTGAGAAAAGCTTCTCAGCCTGATGAATACGAACATATGAGGCTGTACTGAACATTATCAGAATCAATGAGCCTGGCAAAGATCCAGCAGTAAAACTAAGGCACCACAGACCTCACACACATGATACTTATAACCCCACCATCCTTTCCCTCAAAAGGCAGCCTTCTAAAACACTCAGGTGTGGCTCCTTAGTGAGCAAAGAAAGCACACATTGCCACCTGCTTTCAGAATGAAAGACTTGGCTCTTCAGGATTTAGAACAATCACACACACACACACCCCACACACAAAATCCAAACATGTATATGACTCAAACTCTCATTACCATAAAGAAGAAACTACAGAATGTCTCAAAGTTAAATTTGGAAGATCTGAACATGGTATTTCACATAATGGCCAATTGTGTAAGTAAGGCTATGTAACTATAGGTCACTTTTACTGGTCAATATTGCGCTCACTTCCTCCCAAGATAGCAGGAACAAGTCT
Organism: Manis javanica; assembly: GCF_040802235.1. Lineage (NCBI taxonomy): Eukaryota > Metazoa > Chordata > Mammalia > Pholidota > Manidae > Manis > Manis javanica. The sequence goes on from NC_133165.1 coordinate 23,674,315, forward strand.
AACCACATGAAACACCATTAGAAGAGAGAAAGTGTAGAAATTAGGAATTGCTTCACCTAGCTACATAATAATACTTGAGAACAATTCCAACTTAATGGTAAGCATGCCATTTAGAATGTTACATCTTATGAGAGTCAAGAGTATACAGTTAGGTGCATATAACCAGCTCATCTTCCCATCAGAAATCTCTACAGCAGCACCAGAATTTTCATTTTCAAGATACATGAGCTTTTGTAAAAATGGTAACATCTCCCCTGTAATATGAATTTTCAACATGATATTAAAAAATGAATGTATTACACATTTCACAGAGCACAAAGAACAGAAACCTGTCAATGAATTTAAAATTTATGACAACCCATTTGAAGTTTTACACTAAAAGACCTGTACACTTTCATAAACCTTATAAATGTAAATCAGGTACCAATGTTTTTACTGGTGACAATGAAATATTTCTAACAAGTGTGACTGTTGCCTTAGTACATTTTGTTAAAATTTTTCATTAACATTGCAATTGTAAAAATGCGACACATTATACAGCCTTCAAAGTGCAACCGATAACTTGAAATCCGTGTAACATACTTCAAAACAAAGCCACCAGGGGAACCCTCCTACACTGCTGGTGGGAATGTAAACTAGTTCAAGCATTGTGGAAAGCAATACAAAGGTTCCTCAAAAGATATGGAAGCAACGTAAATGTTCATCAGTAGATGAACAGATATAGAAGAGGTGGTACATATACACAATGGAATTACTATTCAGCCATAAGAAAGATACTAATCCTACCATTTGCAACAACATGCATGGAGCTAGAGGGTACTATACTTAGTGAAATAAGCCAGGCAGAGAAAGACAAGTACCAAATGATTTCCCTCATTTGTGGAGTATAACGACTAAGCAAAACTGAAGGAACAAAACAGCAGGAGACTCACAGACTCCAAGAAGGGACTAGCAGTTACCAAAGGGGAGGGGTGGGGGAGGGAGAAGAGGAAGACAGTGTAGCACAGAGAAGATAAGTAGTGCCTGCTGTGGCATCTTACTACACTGATGGACAGTGACTGCAACGCAGTATGGGGGGGACTCGATAATATGGATGAATGCAGTAACCACATTTTTTTATGTGAAACCTTCATAAAAGTGTATATCAGTAACACTTTAATACAGAAGTTGTATAATAAAAAAAATAATAAATAAATAAACACAAAATAATACCATTGCAAGGAAATAAAGATGATCTAAAGTGGAAAGATATCCCATGTTCATGATTACAAGATTTAATATCATTATAATAGCAATACTCCCCAAATTGCTCTACAAATTAAATCCCTATAAACAACCCAGCTGATTTTATTTTTGCAGAAACTGATCAGTTGATTCTAAAACTAACATGGAATTTCAAGGGACCCCAAAATAGCTAAAACAATCTATAAACAGAAGAGAAAATTAGAGTAGTCACACTACCCCACTCCAAAACTTACACAAAGAATTAAAAAAAAAAAGCCACCAATAATTTCTACATTTGAACTTGTGCACAAATCTTCAAGTATATAAATATACAAGGGCTTACTTGCAAAGTGCAAGTCACTGTTTTAAAAAAAGGAAAAACAAACACCATTCCCACTTTAAAGGTCATCCTTAAGGGATTTAGATTTCTTCATTTGAACCTGGTTTCTCCAGCAATCTACAGATCCCATTTTACAAAATAACTTGGTAAGATGCTATTCTATTGGTCAGTTATTAAGCAAAAAGCAGGAAAAAATTCCCAAGTAATGGAGGAGTTAAATTAACCAGAAATACGGCAATTTGTTTTCATGTAGCAAAACACGAAAACCTTGAGGAGGGGCCAGGGAGGACCACAACTGAGATAACATTAGTGTAGCATTAACAGGAGAATCAGGAGTTCGCCGCTCAGCTACCAGATGATGGTTTCAAGTTTAGACCTTCAAAACTTCAAGTTACAACGAAATCATTTTTTGTTAGTTACGCCACGCTAATCATCCTCGCTGGACCCTGAACGCTGCTGATTTAGGGTTCTCATCCGCCTTTAGTCTTGCCGGGACAGAATTCCCCCATACACCTAAGGATTCCTAACCTAACACGGCGTGTTCCTAACGCCGCCGGCAGCAACACAGGTACGCCAACCTTTAAAGACCTCACCAAAAGGAGGTTTGAGGCAGTTATTTCGGCCTTTTTGTTGTTTGCTTTCATCCTTATTTCTTTGCAGACAAGCAAACTTCAAAGGATGCAAGCTGGCCGCGCTGCGTTCTGAGTTTGTAAAGGCACCCGGATTAGGGGGAAATCTGGGTTCACCAGAAATTCCACCTCCCTTTCGTCGCTTGGCGTTACGGGTGGACTTCGCCCCTTTGGAGACCACACTACGTCCTGAACACAAGCCGAGGGGGTGCGGCGGGGACAAACCCGAGGAGAAAAGCTGTGGGCACCAAAGTTCCGCTGTCACCCGCTCGGCCCCACCTGGGGTCGGGACCCAGCGTCGGGCACCAGGCGCTGGGGAGTCCAGCTCGATGCCCCACCACTCCCTCGTCTGAGCTCCACGGAGCGGCCAGCTCCGGCGGCTGGGTGCGCACCGCCCCGCTTAACCCAGCTAGAGACGGACAGGCTGCGTCCCCGGGGCGCTCAAGTCCCCTCCCGCGGCCACGCACCACCCCAGGCTCGGCGCGCGAGCCCCTCCGTCCTTCCTCCGGCGGCCGCTTCCCGCTAAGACCGCCGCGCCCCACCGCCCCGCTCCTCAGGGGATCCCCGCGCCCCACCGCCCCGCTCCTCAGGAGATCCCGCGCCCCACCGCCCCGCTCCTCAGGGGGGCCCGCGCCCCACCGCCCGCTCTTCAAGAGAACCCGCATCCCACCGCCCGCTCCTCAGGGATCCCCGCGCCCCACCGCCCCGCTCCTCAGGGGGGCCCGCGCCCCACCGCCCGCTCTTCAAGAGAACCCGCATCCCACCGCCCGCTCCTCAGGGATCCCCGCGCCCCACCGCCCCGCTCCTCAGGGGATCCCGCGCCGCACCGCCCCGCTCCTCAGGGGATCCCGCGCCGCACCGCCCGCTCTTCAAGAGAACCCGCATCCCACCGCCCGCTCCTCAGGGATCCCCGCGCCCCACCGCCCCGCTCCTCAGGAGATCCCGCGCCCCACCGCCCGCTCCTCAGGGATCCCCGCGCCCCACCGCCCGCTCCTCAGGAGATCCCGCGCCCCACCGCCCGCTCCTCAGGGATCCCCGCGCCCCACCGCCCCGCTCCTCAGGAGATCCCGCGCCCCACCGCCCGCTCCTCAGGGATCCCCGCGCCCCACCGCCCGCTCCTCAGGGATCCCCGCGCCCCACAGCCCGCTCTTCAAGAGAACCCGCATCCCACCGCCCGCTCCTCAGGGATCCCCGCGCCCCACCGCCCCGCTCCTCAGGGATCCCCGCGCCCCACCGCCCGCTCCTCAGGAGATCCCGCGCCCCACCGCCCCGCTCCTCAGGGGGGCCCGCGCCCCACCGCCCGCTCTTCAAGAGAACCCGCATCCCACCGCCCGCCCCTCAGGGATCTCCGCGCCCCACCGCCCTCTCCTCAGGGGTCCCCGTGCCCCACCGCCCCGCTCCTCCGGGGGAGCCCGCGCCCGCCCCCCGTCCTACCTTGAGCCAGCGCCTGGAGCAAGTGCAGCTGGAGCGTCAGGAGCGCCACCTCCGCGCCGCGCCGGGTCCTGGCCGGGGCTCTCGGGCGCCGCGCGGGCTCCGCGGTGCAGCCGCCGCCGCCGCTCGGGGCCGGGCAGGGACCGCCGCGGGCCATACTGAGGGGCCACCGCCTCCCGCCCCCGGCCTCGGGCCCAGCAAGCGGGACGGGCGGGCGGTGGCCGCCGGCCGAGCGCTCGCGGGGCGGCCTGGTGCTGGGGCGGCGGCGGCCAAGTTGTCAGCAGGGAGATTCCGGGCACACCGCCTTCAGCGGCCCCGCGGCCAGAGCGCCCTGCCGCGCCGCGTCTGCCGGTGCGTCCGGCTGGTCCTGAAGAGCCGCCGCTGTCGCCGCCGCCCCCGCCTGGCGCTGAGGAGAAACTGCGCCCGCCCGCGCGCCCGCGCTGCCCACATGCCCTGGGACTCCTTCTGCCCCCCAGCTCCATGGGAGAACACAGGCAGGAAAATGGGGACTTGAGGGCTGTGTGCATGTGTGGGGGACTCCATTGCCACCCCCACAGGGCCTTGGAGGGTGCTGCTTCAGACACTGGGGGCAACCTGAGCACCTCTCTGTGTCCAGGAAGTGGATGGCACCACCTGCATGTGGTTCATAAATAACCTGGGAGACTGTCATCAGTAGCTGGGGGATTCTGTGGTTATCAGTATAAATAACTTCCCCCACGATGAGGAGATGGAAAGATGGCAATTTGATCCCCCAGCAGAACCTTCTGCTTGTCTGGCCCCAGCAGCAGGTGGGGTGTGCATCCCTGCTCAGTGACCAGGTGGGGCCCCGAGCAGTGAGCGGGAAGAGGGAGTATCCCAGGGGGCGTGGGGCACTGCAAACCCTGCTCCGCACAGCCCCCTGTGCAGCTTTGCCCCACAGCTTTTAAAGCACTTTTCCTGCAGAACACAGTGCTGTCTCCACCTCACATGATGCCCAGGATCTTATTCCCATGCTGGTTTTCCTGGTCCCCCTGCCCCAGCCACTGGGTCTCCTGCCCCACAGAGGACCCCCGAGGGGACACGGTGCTCCCCACTACTGTGTCAGATACCCAGGCTGTCAGAGGAGGAGGAGGAGCTTCCTGACAGCCCCCTGCTCTGCTGTTTGTCAGGCAGCTGCCCCCAATTCCCAGGCTTAGGCAAAATTTGAGAATAGAAAGACAGGACTGCAGGCAGGTGGGCAGGTGCTCAGGGCTGGGGTCATGCCCTGGAGCAGCAGATGGCAGCTTTGCTGTTAAATTTTAATACAGGTGGACTTTTTCCAGGTTGCTGCAGGATAGCTCAGCTGATGGGAGCCTTGCCCTAGCATAACATCTTTGTCCACAACCACCATTTTAACCACTTGGCACTGGCTGCTCTGTGTGGGTCCACGTGGACAGCACCTGGGAGGAAATGAACATTCACATACAAACACGGTCCGTTTGTGGGGAGGATGTGTGCTGGCGTTGGACTCTGTTGTGAAAGTCATCTTGTTCTGGAATTCTTCCTGGTACTTGGGACTGAGGCTACCATCATGCAAGAAGCCTCCTGGCTGCTGGTGGGCTTGGTGAAGGCCGCACTGGGGGACCTGGGGCAGCAGGCTGGGGATTTCACAACGCTGGTCTCACCTTCCAGGACCACGTGCCTACGTCACAGGTTCATCCTGCAGACATCCGTGCTCAGGGTGCATTCATGCTGGGCTGCGTGTGGACCCACAGCCCTTGGAGGGCCTGGGGGCTGCCTCTGCTATGTGGTCGGGGTGGTGGTGGCCTCCCTCTGGGCTTGGAGGGGCTCCTGCTGTCTGTACCCATCCTACAGGCACCTGCCACTCCATCTGCTGCCAGAGCCGAGATGGCCAGTGCCACCACTTGGTGGGCCGCTGGGCTCCAGGTGCCACACACAGTGAGCACTGCGGGGCCGGGGAGGGGCTGTGTGGTCATGGCCTGAGGCCCCGGGGCTGGATGCTCAGAGTGGACGTGCAGCCCTGCACCTTGCACTCCAAGGGGTCAGGTCTCCCAGGGCCAGCAGCTGCTGTTCCTTCTCTGGAGAGACTAAGGTCGCCATGAGTCTGCTCCGGGACAGCCGGTGCTGGCTGCTGGGAGCCATGCCTGTCCTGGGCTCTGTGGTTTAGAAGGAAAGAGTGCAAAGCCAGCATCTCCACTCTGTTCTCGGCAGCCTCTAGTATTTGTGGGTTGAGAGTGACTTAAACAATAAGGGAATCAGGGGGACCTTTGGGGTCACCAGAACCCGTCTGTGCTCCTTTCCTGTGCTGAGATCACACTGCTTTCACAAGAGGAGGAAAGCCCCACAGAGTCCCCTTTTCTCATGGGTCCTGGGGCCTGAGGTGGTCCTAAGTTTCCTCCCTGTGTGCACTAGACAAGGGGACAGTCCCTTGAGGTCCCTGTGGCCAGGAGGGCCTTGTGAAGCACAGAGGGGATTTGGGGGAGTTAGTGTCATGGTTGGGGGGTCCCGAAGGTATGGTGCATAAGCACCTCAGCGCTGGGGTCTCCCGAGAGTGGGGCCACTCCCTCTGGAAGGTGGAGGGACCCACATGTCACAGCAGAGACTCCACGACTGAGAATGGCTCCCCGGGCAGTTCCTGGTGACTCAGCATCCCATGGTCATAAGGCTCAGAGCATTCAAATGAAAATGCCTGAATGATAGTGGGTGTTAGGAAACTGACTCCCTGGCCTTTGGCATTTGTGTGTGTGTGCGCGAGCGTGTGCGTGTGCGTGTGTGTGTGTGCGCACTGCAGCCTGAGCAGCAGGCCATGTGGGCGCAGGCAGGAGTGAGGTGGTCCCGCAGGGGCCTGGCCTAGAACAGCCGTGGGGGAAGCAGGGAGCCTGGGGGTCTCTGCTGCTTGGAGAGTTCACAGGCCAGGTGCTGCAACTGCTGCGAAGTAGCCCTTTCTTGCCAGCTGCTCTGAGTGGGGACACCTGAGCCAGCTGTGCTGACAGCAAGTTCAAGGAAGGAGTTTGGGGTTGACTTACCCCTGGGTGAGCCCAGGACCTTCGTCCACAAGAGACAGACCCAAGCTTCCCATGACCTGGCACCCAGCTGAGCCTCAGGCCAACAGCCTCTATGCCCTGCAGGCCTGCTTGGTCTTGTGATGGAGCCCCTGCTTCAGAGATCTGCCTTGGGAGCAGGAGAGCCGTGGGCCCTGCCCAGTGCCTGCACATGGCATCACCTGTGCCTTTTCTCAGGCCCGAGGCCCCAACCAGAGGCAACCTGCATGAAATTCAGGAAACAATATTCCACACAGAAGAGGGGAGAAACAGAGACAGAGAGAGACAGAGTGAGGGGGAGAGAGAGACGGAGATAGAGACAGACAGAGACTGAGCAGACAAGGAGACACAGACAGAAAAAGAGATAGACTGGGTGGGGAAAAGAGGGGATGGGAACACAAAAACACAGAGACAGAGAGATAGAGATAGATGCTGGAGGGAGACACAGACAGAGAAATAGGCAGAGACAGAGACATAGGGAAGGAGAGATAGAGACAGGGACAGGGAGAGGGGAGAGAGAGAGAGAGGAGAAGGATAGAGAGAGACACAGAAACAGAGAGGGAGAGACAGACAGACAGAGCCGAGTAGGGGCATGCACCCCTCCCACCCGCTGAGGCCTGCTCATGACTCACTGCCCCTGCACAGACTGGGGTCCCCTGGGCCAGCCCTGGGGTGGCCTCGGCCACCATGCCTCTTGTGTCAGGAACAAGGGCTGAGGTCCCAGTCCGGCAGCAGAGTTGAGCCCTGCTGTGGCCCCAGGTGCACCGCTCAGGGCTGGGACTGGTGTCGGGTGCCTGTAGGCAGCTGGGCAGTTGGGGGGAGCCCTTTGTCATCCAGCACTAAGCACATTCTTCCTGACCCAGACGGGACCTGTGTTGGTCAGGGCTCTCCGGAGACACAGAGCCAACGAGGGCTATAGATCTCCATGTCGATATTGATAGAGACAGAGAGATCATTCTCAGGCATTGCCTCACGATTATCGGCTACCAGTCTGAATCCACGGGGCAGGCCAGCAGGCGGGGGCCCAGGAGGAGTAGCTGCTGCACTGGAGTCCTGAGGGCCGCTCCAGGCGAGTCCCTCCTCCTCTTCCTGGAACCTTGGGTTTGTCTTTGCACCTTCAGCTGCTGGTATGTGGCCCACCACACCCAGGAGGGCCAGCTGCCATACTCCAAGGCTGTTTGAAAGGTTAATCTGATCTAAAAACGCCCTCACAGCGACATCTAGATGGTGATGGATCAAACCCTGGGCTCCAAGCCCAGCCCGGTAGACACATGGGCAGACCACCCTGGTGTTCTAAAGGTGAAAGCCAGGTCTTTAGACCTGCGTCCTGCAGGTCCTGGCCACCCTGCCTGCCCAGGACCCCTCTCCTTTCCTTGTCTTCCATTAATTCTCAGAGGGCTCAGACCCCTGTGCGAGCTTTCATATTGGCCCAGGGCAGGGGACTCTCTCTTCTTTATGTGGCTCATTCTCATCTCATCGTCATTTATGTTATGTGCCATTTCACAGCCTGTCACCATATCATACCTCCATATGTCATCATATCACATGTTATATGATATCATGTCACCATATCATATCACCGTGTATCTTATCACCATATCATAGTACCATATCATATCATGTCACTGTGTCATTTATCATTTTATATTACATATCATGCTTGTCTCTCTGCCCTAGAACAAAGTTCCTTGAGGGCAGGACTGGGACCAGCTTATCAGCCCAGCACAGGGCCTGGCTCACAGTAGGCAGTTAATAAATACTTATTGAGTAAAATAATAGAGGGACTAGGAGGGGTGGAAGGGGTGGCAGGGTGGCCCCCTGGAGCAAAGAGGCAGGTATTTTAGAAGAAGAAGCAGGGGGTCATTCCGGCTCATGGTTGTTCTTCCACTGCTCTCTGGATAGTGTCCCAGGAGCCCTGCCTGCCTATAGGGGAGGGAAACCCAGGGCTTATTTTATTGAAAATGCATTTTGGCAACTTTCAGACATACACGAAAGTAGATAAAATAGTATTCAATGATTGGCAACCTTTTGCCAAAGTTGCTCTATCAAACCCTACATATTTTGTTAATTATTTAAAGTTAAGTCCAAGTTTTCATGCTATTTCACCCCTAAAAACTCTATGTATCTCTTGAAAGAGAATATGTTCTTATGTAGCTGCTACGCCAGTTTTAAAAATAGTGTTTGCTTAGAGCAGGGGTCGCCAGACTTTTTCTGTAAAGAGCCAGATAATGAGCATTTCTGACTTTGAAGCATGAGAGTGGCAACAGAGATCATGTGAGCTGATGGGCATGGCTGTGATCTGAAAAAACTTCATTTACAAAAACAGGTGTCAGGCGGGGTTTGGCCCAGGGCCCTAGTTTGCCAGCCCCTGCCTTCGGGCGTCCTTGGTGGGGAACCAGTAACCAAGACTGTATTAGCTGTGTGACTGGCATGTTTTCTAGCCTCTGCAAGCCCTGGTTTCCCAATCTGTACCACAGGGTAGGCACAGGGACAAGGTAGAGATGGAAGGGCTGGCTCTGAGTCCTGCCCTGGAGCCTGGCATACAGCAGAGGGTGTCGCTGCTGGCAGTGCTGTGTGGGCAAGCACCCAATGCAAGTCAGGTGGGTGAGTGTCCCTACCTCTGGTGACCTGGCACAGCAGGAACTGAGGCCGCCCCCAAGGGCCTCCCCAAAGGTGAGTGACGTAGAGGGGTGTCTTCTCTGCTGGTGCCCAGGATTTATCTGTAGATCATGCTAGCACTTGGGGACGGTGTGTCAGTCTATGCAATCTTGGTGCTTTAAGGGGACATCTCATTACCTGGGAGCTGCCATGGTGAGCTTTTGTGCTCTGGATGTGAATCTCGTGGTATAAACGAGAGCATGCATTTAAGTCACCTGTGAGATTGGACTCCTAAAAGTGTGTTTTGCACAGTTTTCCTCTCTTCAGAGAGCAGCTGGTAGGGAGCGCCTCCTGTGCCAGGCCAGGGGTGAGGCCGGGGACCCAGCCATTCTGCCCCCTGGGGCCTGTGTCTGCAGGGCATGCTGTGAGCTACCATGGCAGGTTGGGGGAGCCCTTAGCTAACTCTTGGTCCACTTGCCTAAACAACAAACTTCCCCGGGCAGGGGTAGTGGACTCTGAGCAAGGGGAATTGGACCAGCCATGCTCAGGTGTCTGTGCTGCCCACTGCCCCAGAATGTTTCAGAAAGACTGATGCCTTTCCTTCCCAGAGGTTTCTGCACTTCCGGGGTGGTCTTCCTGCGTGACAGGCGAGGCAGAGGCATGGCTGCTGTCTGCAGGTTTCAGAGATGCCTGGGACCCCTGCAAGGCCTGGTACAGCTGCACGCCCCCATCCCCACTCCCCGGCTCACCATGCCTGCGACTGCAGCTGCCCTATGATACTCCTGATTTGTGGTTTCCCAATTTTTGGCTGCTTTACACCCCATTGTCAGCCACCCCTCTGACCTCCACAGCCTTTTGCCAGGGCCTCCGCTGCCCCACCTGTCCCCCACATTCCACAGGCGGTGGCCCCAGGGACATGGCCTTCTTCCACAGGTGCCCGGCTCTGCAGCACTCTATGTACCTTATACAGAAGGTGCCGCACCTTGCATGAGGTTGTGACCTCTGATTGAAGTGTTAGTGGTGCGTTCACCAGAGGCACATCCTTTATAATGGACGTGATTCAGCTCTGTGGCCGTGGCCCACCCCCCTGCCTGCGTGGCCGGGCTAGCCACTGTTAGAATGACATCTCACACCCCTATATCTGCTTTGTAGGACTAGTGTGCTGGGCACACTGAGCACGATTCAGTCCCACAAGGCCATGTGGACGGAGCAGGTCCCTGGGTGCAGCGGCCCCTCCCATTGGGAAGGCCACCCCAGTGGGGGACCTGCGTGCCACTCTGGCCCCCAGCCTCTCCATTTCCTCTCCAGCCCTCCTTTCTAGCCTTGTCTTGGCCACTGGAGAAGAATTCATTCCGTTATTCAACCTGTATTTGCCTCGTGACTTTTTGGAACCACGGGACACAGCTGGGTAGGTCTCAAATGGTACAAAATGGGAGTCTTCAGTGAGAAGCACCTCTGTCCTCCCAGGAACCCAGCAGGGGGCTTCCAGAAGTCCCCTCAGAGGGACCCCTTGTAGACCCTCCACAGGCCCCCACCCGGGACAAAGCAGGCCTGAGAGGCTCGGCAGACCCCCACCTGCTGGGAGCAGCAGGGTCAGTTCAGGGCAACTGCCCAGGGCTCCCGGCCCTGGTCCAGGCATCTCTGCAGACATCTGCTCCCAGGACACAGGGAGGGTCCCACAGGCCCAGGGTTACAGGGCCTGAGCCCGTTTCATTACGTCTGGAGCAGCCACATTCCTGGGGGCCACGCAGACTGGATGGATGGCTGAGCGCTCCCTTCTGGAAGGGAGAGGACATGTGGACACCTGGCAGGGGCTCTGTGAGGCCTCCACTGTCCCCAAGGTCCTCGCTCTTAGCTGCAGGGTCAGGGGCTCCCTGGACATAAAGAGGAGCCTCTGTGGGCCTTTGTGGCCTTGCCCCGCTCCTAATAGATGGGAAGTAACCACACCTGCGTCCTACATGAATTATTTTTAAAACTATGGGGACACCCAATGTCTTTAGCACTGTGGTCTCAATGAGCTGAAGGCATCTGAAAGCACGTTGGGATTTTGGGACAACTGAGCTGCAGATTCAGGGTCTGCCCAGAACCCTCACACCTTGGACTTGGAGGGGACACCAGGATTTTTTTTTTTTTTACAGCTGTTTATTTATTTATTTTTTTTTGAGAGGGCATCTCTCATATTTATTGATCAAATGGTTGTTAACAACAATAAAATTCTGTATAGGGGATTCAATGCACAATCATTAATCCACCCCAAGCCTAATTTTCATCAGTCTCCAATCTTCTGAAGCATAACAAACAAGTTCTTACATGGTGAACAAGTTCTTACATAGTGAATAAGTTTTTACATGGTGAACAGTGCAAGGGCAGTCATCACAGAAACTTTCAGTTTTGATCACGCATTATGAACTATAAACAATCAGGTCAAATATGAATATTCGTTTGATTTTTATACTTGATTTATATGTGAATCCCACATTTCTCCCTTATTATTATTGTTATTATTAAATGCTGAAGTGGTAGGTAGATGCAAGATAAAGGTAGAAAACATAGTTTAGTGCTGTAAGAGGGCAAATGTAGATGATCAGGTATGTGCCTATGGACTAAGTATTAATCCAGGCTAGACAAGGGCAGCAAAACATCCACGGATGCAGAAGATTTCTCTCAAAACAGGGGGGGTGAGGTTCTGAGCCTCCCCTCTGTTGATCCCCAGTTTCTCACCTGATGGCCCTCCTGCGACTGTGCCTGTCTTAGGTTGTTCCTCCCTTGAGGAATCTTACCTGTCTCTGGCTAACCAGTCATCTTCCAGGGCCATACAGGGAAATGTAAAGTTGGTAAGTGAGAGAGAAGCAATATTGTTTGAAAAGGTTAGCTTTTTACTTCTTTGCAGATTTATGCCCTGTGGCTTCTATGCCCAGCATTTGTCTTGAGGTATCTTTACCACTTGGAAGAATTATGATACTTGGTAATTTCGTTATGAGGCACGAATTCTACTTAAGGGTTGTAATTAAGAAGGAAGAAGAAAAGCTATAGAAGTAGCAGACAGAAGAAAACATGGGAAGATTGATTATTTCTTTGACATATCTTCTTGGAGAGTAACATAAGCATGTATAGGTTTTAACACACTAGGATTTTTTTTAAGTGTTTATTTTTTTTAAAGCAGTTTTAGCTTCACAGCAGAATTGGGGGAAGACACAGTGAACCCCCCTACCCCCCACCACCACCACAGCCTTGCGTTTACAGCCTCCCTCACCAAGGGGTGTGTTTGTTATGACCCACGGCCTGTCCCCGCCCCAAGCCTTGAGTGTAACTGCCTGGAGGCACTCTCAGGTTTATGTTCCTCTCTAAGATAATTGCTTTTTTTCCCAGTGTATACAGGAAACACAGGGTTGTGATATTCCAAAAGTACAGAAATGCATAATGTGGAAGGAAGCCCCTCGTGTGGTCCCCTTCCTGGCAGAGCCAAGTTAACATGGATTGTCAACTTGAAGTTGGCAAATTCGTTTCCAGATTCATAGGCATTTTTATTTGTATAGGACTTATTCCAAAGCTGGGCCAGGGGTCCCCAGGTAGAGGAGTAAGTCCATGTGGGCACCTGGTGCTTTCCTGAAGCACATATCACCTTCGATATCCAATATTCCTGCACTTGGAAACCATCTGTGTAGCCAGCAACATTTGACCCCTGGACATTGAGGGCTGTGCTTGGAGTGCCAGCCCAGGAAGCAGCCAGCAGCCACTCCATAGAAGCGCACTCCACCATGCCCCCAGGGCCTGTTTATCCCAGACCACAGGGATCACTCCAGCGAGACTCCTCTTTTCAGATAACGAATACATGTTCGTGGATTTGGAGCAAGAGCTCAGCAAGTACTTCTCAAAGGACTGGAATAGAGGCATGTGTAAAGTAAGTTAGACTGCCCGGTGAGGGCTGCCCCAGACTCCCTTGAGCGAGTGTCCACTCCCCTGGGTCGGGTGCGGGCACCAGGGTGCTCCCTGTGCACAGTGACCATCCATGGCCTGCGGCCCAGCTGGTGCACCTGCTGCCCTCAATTTTCTCGCTGCTCCTGAAGTTGGCGTTGGGTGTGGGTCTAGGCAAAAGCTTGGGGATGCAACAGATGCTCCACTGGGTTTCCCTTTTAGGAATGTAAGATCAAACTGACCTACCCTGGCTGAGACCTGAGCTTGAGCTTAAAGCCTTCGGAGGCCTATCCGTGGTGACAGTGCCACCTGGGCCCAGCTGGGCCATTCGCATGGCCTTCCTTCTTTCCACCCCTACCCACAGGGACTCGGGAGGCCCGGCACAGCCTTTATGACCTTCCTCAGGGTGCAGTACTATGTGGAAAACGAAAGGTTCTTAAGGTAATTGCTGCTGACATTAAGGACGTTCCCTGGAATGGTGGGCATCCACCACAGTGAACCAAGAGGCGGAAAGGACTTGGCTGCTGTGTTGCAGGTGGGAGCCATACTCTACACGCTGTAAAGACAAGCTCTCTCTGGCACATGGGGACCTGGGTCTCCAGATGGGATTCTTCCCTGGCAGGTGCTGGAGGATGTGAAGATGCCTTCTTTGAGATGGCTGTCCCCCTGTGTGGGGCTCTGTGCTGGGCACTGGCCTGGGCAGGAGAGGTTCCCAGGGCAGGACCCCAGCAGGCTCCTCCAGAGGTACAGGAGCTACTCTCCTGAGAGATCTGCCCCAGAGCCCGTAGGTTGGTGGACCCCCGAAAGCCCAGGGGCCTGTTTATCCCAGACCAGGGGCACGTGAGCAGGGCCTGCATCCCCAGGTATCACCTGAGCTGGTGCCAGTGGCCCCAACAAACATTCTGAGGCAGAGAGGTGGGGAGGAAAGCATGTGCTAGCTTGTGTGTAAGATTCTGGAGAGTGGGGGGTGTGACTGTGAAAGTTTCCAGACTGAAAATGTGTGGGAAGATCTGATTATGAGGGTGTGGCCATGGAAGGGTCTGGATTGAGGATGTGGCTGTAGAAGATTCTGGATTGAGGGTATGGCTCTGGAAGGGTCTGACTATGAGAGTGTGGCTGTGGAAGGGTCTGGAGTGGTCATGGAGAGGAGAATGGAAGGGCTGGGGTGATGGAGGGGAGCTATGCTGGCTCTGGGACCAGCCATGGTCCATAGAATTAGAAAATCTAAGCTGCTCTCCCAGAGCCAGGGCCGCCTCTGCTGAGAATGAACAGAAAACACCCCATCTGGGAATGAGCTTCAACTCTGGGCCTGCCCAGTTCCCGTGAATCCAAGCAGTCCTGCACGGACCTGTCCCTGGAGCCCTGGCAGCAGCTGGCCCAGGGTTGGTGAAGGCCACCCCTGCTAAGGGAACAGGCCTGGGTCTAGCATGCAGAGAGCTGACATGTTATGGCAGCAGGTTCATCCGCCACCCTGGAAAGTGGCCCATGTGACAGGGATGGGCCTCCTGGGACCTGGAGAGGCCCAGGACCTAGGGCAGGGTGACAGGAGGGCCGGGGTGGTGGCCAGGCCAGTGGGGCAGAGCCAGCCTCTCAGAAGCCTGCCAACTGCCTTCCAGGGACAGGACAGCCAGGAACCTGGACTACTGCCACCTGAGGGAGAAGGTGCTGAGGTCTGAGTGCACCTACCAGGAAGAGGCCTACTTCCTGCTGGCTGCCTACGGGCTGCAGGCTGACCTGGGCAACCAGCGGGAACTGGCCCATGTCAGGAGGTACTTAGAGCCGCAGGCCTACTTCCCACAGTGGGTAAGGCCACCAAGGCTTCCTGCTCTGGATGGCAGAGAGCCTTCCCCCTGCCCAGTGAGGACAGGCTGAGGGCCAGGACAGGGCAGGAGGATGGGGGAGCAGGCAGAGCCCGACAGGCCTGTGATTCCCCCTCAGATCATCACTAAGAGGGGCAACACCTACATCCTCAGGCATGGTCCCACCATGCACCGCGAGCAGCGGGGCCAGAGCCCCAAGGAGGCCATACTACACTTCATCAGAGAGGCCTGACAGCTCGAGGATGTCCCTGTCCACTTCTTCAGGCTGTACAAAGTCAAGCCCAGGTGGCTGCGAGTGGGGAAGTGAGTCCAGGCTGCCTCAGAGCCGCTTCTGCCCAAGGGAAGGGAGTCCGAAGGGGGGCCAGGACACTGACCCCAGGACAGGGAGGATGTGTGTCCACAGTTGGCCTGTGGCCTGGGGACCATGCCTCAGTCTGATGCATGGCCACAGTGAGCTTGACTACACCCTGCTTACCCATGACAAGGCCCATCCTGCCCAGGCACAGGCTGTTGAGGGCTCTGACGTTGGTGTCCTTTTTAGGATAAGAAGGAAGACAGACCAACTGTCACCCTGGGGCTGACCCTCAAGGGAATGCACATCTCTCAGGTGGGGTGAAGCCCCTGGAGCACCCCCTCCTCATAAAGGGCTGGACCTGGGGCCTTGCCTCTGACCCCTGGCTCGGCCCCTCTCTGCTGCTCTGCAGGACGTGAACTGTGCTCCCCAGCTGCTCTATGAATTCCCCTGGTCCCGTGTAGGGAAGCTGGCATTTCTCGTGTGTGTTTGATGAGGCTGGGAGACTAACGCTGCTCCTCAGGGCATTTCCTGGGCGCCTTGTCCTCCACAAGGCACATGCACAGCCCGACAGCATGCCCCGCACCCCTGCCTGGGGCCTGGCTCCTTCAGTGGGAGGCGGCCCTGCCCCTGGGAAGTGCTCTCCTGCCCTGACGGGGCGTTCTGAGTCTCTGTTCCAGGCAACATTCGGCTCCTGTGTGGAGAAAGTAGAGGGGAATGAGGAGTAAGCCACAGAACCACTCTGCTACGGCTGCAGGCTTCCAGGCATCTCTGCTGTCATCCTGGCTGCACACGGTCACCTGGGCCTGGACTCAGGGTGGAAGGTCGGGGATAGTGTAGCCCTTTTCATCCTGTCCTGGACTGGTGCTCCCCACAGCCATCACAGACCCCAGGGGTAGCCTTCTCATTATTGAGTACAGAGCAGCGGGCCCCCCTAAAAGCCTGCCTGCTCACAGAAGTTAGATTTGCATGATGGAAACAATGGCAGTTCCAAGTCTGGGTTATGCTGATGTTTAAAACACTCCTCTTCACTTGTCGTATGGTTTTCTTGTAAATTTACGTCTTGTCTCTTTGTCCAGGGAAAAAAATCTGAGATCCAGCCAGACAGGCTGCCCTCCACCCGGAAGCTGGTGTATTACACCTGCTGCACCTCCCAGGGCTCTCAGGTGTGAGAGACCCCTTAGCAGCCCACACGATCAGGCATGCACACACATGCACAAAGACATGAACACACATTCACACAGGCATGCATGTACATATACACATGCACACACAGACGTGAACACACATGCACATAATGCACATGGACACACACAGAGATGCACATGTACACACATACACTTGCACAGGCATGCACACAATACACACTTGTGCATGCAAAGCCACCCAGGAGGGTGATGTCACTCTCACATTGCTGTCAAATCCCTCTGCTCTCCTTTTGGCTCTTGGGAAATTCTTCCACAAAGCCCATCTTTGAATCAGGCTCCAGGACAGCTGCAGGAGTGCGGTCACCACCACGCCTGTCCATCATAACATCTAGGAGGACACATGAGCCAAGTGTCCACACCCCATGTTGCAAGAAACAAAAGAGCCACCCAGCTGATGCATGGGGAGCACCACGCACAGGCCCAGCTGGTGGGCAGGGAACGGTTCAGTGTGGGCATAGGCGATGCTCTAGGTGCCCAGACTATGGGCAGGATGAGGACATGGACAGGCACCCACCTTCGGCCCCCTCCAGCTGCTGCAGGTGCTGCAGTGCAGGCTGCAGGGTGAGGTGGAGCTGGTGTTTGTCTTGTTCTTTTGTTTGGAATGTATTCTTCTGTCTTATCCTTTTGTTTGGCTATGTCCGTTTCTTCCTTCAGCCATGCGTCCTGGTCCTGAAGCTAGTGGATTTGTGAAGTGTGCATCCTATGGTGCCCAGAAGCTCAAGACCCTCTGCCCACCAGAGCCTGGTTCTCTGTTTCAGCCAAGCTGCAGTTCCTGTTGGTGGGTTGTGGGCAGGGCCCACCTTTCTGCCCATCTGCCAGCCATTGCAGACTCCCACTGCTAGCCTCCCTGTGCCTCTCTGCCAATAATGGTGGATCCCCATTGCTAGCCTCTGAATCATGGGTCTATTTTTGTTTGTTTGGTTTGTTTTTTATATTGCACATAGAAGGGAAACCATATGGTATTTGCCATTCTCTGATTTATTTCACTTAGCACGAAATCCTGTATGTCTACCCATGTGGTTGCAAATGGCAATATTTTAGCTCTTCTTTCAATGTTTGGTAGAATTCACCTGTGAAACCATCCTGTCCTGTACTCTTATTACTTGGTGTATGTCAATTTTGTATATGTCCCACATATTTATCTGTTCATCTATCAATGAGCATTTGGATTGATTCCACATCTTGGCTATTGTAAAAAATTTGGCAATAAACATAGGTGTGCACGTATCTTTTCAAATTAGTGATTTTTTTCTTCATGTAAATTCCCTGATGTGGAATTGCTGGGTTGTATGGCATTTCAATTTTTAGGTTTTTTGAGGAACCTCCATACTGTTTTCCACATTGGCTGGACAAATTTACATTCCCACCCACAGAGTAGAGGGCTGGCTCCCCTTTCTCCATATCCTCACCAACACTTGTTATTTCTTGACCTGCTGATAAAAGCCATTCTACTGATGTGAAATCATATATCACTGTGTCCTATGTACTTTATATTTTGGATACTATTTCAAATGAAATCTTCAGAATTTAGCTTTCTGCTTTGTTTGCTGGCATATGCAAATATAATTTGATTCTTGTAAATTGATTTTGTATTCACTAACCTCATTAAATTCTACTACTTTTAATAAATTATCTTCACATTCTTTCAGTTCTCTAAGATAATCATATTATCTGTAACTATAATTTTTTCATTTTCAATTCTTATACCATTTATCTAATCATTTTGCTTAATTGTACTGTCAAGGATCTTTAGTACAATCTTGAATAAAGGTAGGGATAATAGTTAACCTAGGCTTGCTTATGACTTAAGGTAATTTTAATGTTTTACTATTACGGATGATGTTTCCTATAGAGTTCTGATGTATATTCACTTTGATAGCTTCACTTCATTTCTATTCCTGGTCTGCTGAGAGGTGTGTTCTTTTTCCTTTATGTAGGTGTGAATTTTCAATAAAATAGATGCTCTTCTGAATCTGTTGAGAAGGTCATTTGTTTTTCTTCATCCATCTGTTAATGTAGGGATTTATATTAACTCATTTTCTGATATTAAATCAACTTTGAATTATTGGGACTTATTAGATTTTTTTTCATGACACAAGTTACATCTTTATAACACTGTAAAAGACAATTCTGTAGGAGGAATTTTTAAATTGTGTTTCTGAGTGAGATTAGTTTAGTTTGTCTCTCTCAAGTTTTGGTATCACATTTTATTTAGTCTTTTTCAAGTTTGGTATGAATGGTATTGTTTAAAAAAATCAAAGTGTTTGCCTCTTTTTCTAATATATCTAAAATTAGAATTCATTTCTTTTATTCATAGTATTTGCCTTAAGTCACATGTCTGGCTGTTTATTTATAGAAATATTTTTTTAACTGTGGATTTAATTAGATGATTATAGGTATGATGTTTTATATTCTTTCTTCACTCAGTTCTGGATAATAGTATTTTGTAGTAATTTTCCATTCATCTGTGTTAGCAGATTTAATGTCATACATTTTGCCATAGAACTCTCTTACAATTTTAAAAACGTTTTAGTTTTGTCTTGCTGTGGAATAAATTACCACACATTCAGTGACTTAAGTAAAACAGATTTATGATCCTACAATTTCCTTGGGTCAAGAGTCTGGGTATGGTTAGCCAGGTCTTCTGCTCAGGGTCTCTCCAGATTGAAATCAATGTGTCAACTGGGCTGAAATTTTCATCTGAGGCTCAGGGGCCTCTTCCAAGCTCACTGGTTACTGGAAAAATCTATTTCTTTGCAGTCGTAGCCCTGAAGTACCTGTCTCCTTGCTAGTCATCACTGTGGTATTGCTTTCAGCTCTTAGAGTCTGCCCACAGCTCCTTGCCACATGGCACCCACAGGCAGTTCACAGTGTGGTTATTTGCTTTCTGCCAGGCCAGCTGGAGTATCATCTCTCTCTGAATTCCAACTCCTCTCTAGTCTGCTATCATGGAGTTTTATATGAGATAAATTTTATATTTTGACTTTCATTGTTAAGAAAACAGCTGTCAAAATGAGAAGGGTTCTCTAAAAGGGAACCTGTCTTTTCATTCAGGTGACTGTTACGTTTCTTTGTCTTTCATTTTCAGAAATTTTATTTGTGTTCCCATGTGTGTTTTTCTTTTACAGATATTATATTTGGGGGAATGCTAAGTCCTCTTTAACTTGGGGACTATTGTTTTCTTTTGGTTTTGTAAAATTCTCAGGCACTGAGGGTGGCAGTTCTTTCAGTTATAATCCTTGAAATCCTCCACCTCTACTGATGTCATGACGATGTGGGGGAGGGGGAGCATTCCACAGTCGTATGATTAGGTCTCAGTCTTCTAGTGAGTTTGTGTTCCTGCACTGTGACCTTCGCAAGTGCTTCCCAGCTTTTTTATTTCTCGAGTCCATCTCCATCTTGGTGAGGTTCTCATAAAATAGTTTTCCTTGAGGATAGGCTGTTAAGGGGAAAGGAGCTCACTTGGTTTATTTCTGAATGGTTACATTTCCATTTCCCTACCTTTTCTAGAAGCGCAAGAGGATGTTTTTCTGATCTGCATTATGAGAATCTGGTGGGGATGCTAAAAGTAAACCTCATGAAACTATGAGGGACCCTGTAAGGGGCAGGCACCCAGGAGTTTCATCTCTGAATCTAGCCATGTTCAGTGTCCAGTAACTGGTCAGTTTCTCTTTAAGTGTTCTTACCAGGCTCTGGCTCCAGCTTCTACCTCAGAAAACTGTGATCATCTGTGCTCAGCTGCCTCCCAGGTTTTGGGGCTGCAAACTGCCCTGTGATATCAATTCTCTGGTGGGCCTAAGAAGTGTTGTTGATTCTCACTTTGTTCACCCTATTTTCTTTCTTATTGGTGAGGGTGGGCATAACAACTTCCAAGCCCATTACTCATTTCATGTGGTAGACTTAAATTCATTCTTTGTTTGGTTAGAATAATTAAATAGCTTACTTAGAATCATGGTTCGAAATTTCCAAGCAAATGAATTTCTTTCCTGTTAACTTTTGGATACTGAGTTCTAACTTAACTACATTATGAGCAGAGAACTTGGTCTGAATGATTCTGTATCATTGAAATGTTTTGAAATTTGCTTTATTTAATAGTATATGGCCTATTTTGAGAAATTTTCCATTTGTGTTTGGTAATATGTGCCTGGTACCTGTTACTAAGTCAGCCAATGTGCTGGGAGAAAATAGTCGACACACTTAAATAGGACCAATGAGGGTACCTTCCATGATGGGGACAGGAGTACAGAAAATCAGAGAGGGATGGTGAAGCACCATGGGTTCTCAGGAAAAAGAGAGCAGGCGCCACCATATAAGGGCAAGGAAAGAGCTGTAGGAAAAGGCCACCCAACTGGGCCTCTGGGACAGCAGGGAAGGAGCCAGGAAAATAAACATCCACATTGACTCTCCTCCTGACTTCCTCTATCATATCATGTAACTCTTATTAGCTGAACCCAAGCAGACCACAGAGGGCAATGAAGAATCTTGATGCAGTCAACAAAAATCTGTCTACAGATCAGAGGGAGAAGGTTTGTACTTGGTTCTAGAGGGGCAAAAGAAAATATCCAGCATACCTGAATTGTAAAGCAGACCAATTAGGATGAGTGGAGCATATGGTTGGGGGAATACAAGCCCTGAGAAAAGGAGATTGGTGAGGCAAAGGAGAGAAAATGTTGAGATTATGGGGAGCGTTCCTGTAAGAGGACACATGGGTCCACAGGTTGCACTAGATGGTATTCGTAGGAGTCCCACCGCAAGTGAGCTGAGGTGATGAGGCACAGGACTGAGCTGTGCAGGGTGCCAGACTGGGGGGAACAAGGGAAGGATGACTGCTGGGTGGGAGTAGTTTGGTTTGAAGTAAGAAAAGATAAGGTCAGAATTTAAATAGGAGCCCATGCTAGGTTGGTAGATACAAAGGCATTATTCGGATAAATCTTATAATGTGAGGAAACTGGAAGAGCAGAGGTAGGCTCAGAAGGAGACAAACACAGAGGTTTTAGAGAAGGTTTTATCAGAACTCCTTACATTGATTGTTGCCATGGCAGTGCCAGTGAAATCCTGCCCACAGTCAACCAGAAAATGGCTTTGCAGAAAGAATTCTCTATTCTAAATTCTTCTTGGTTTCCCCCTGTCTCTTTTCTTCCCATAGCAGTACCTCTAATCGTTCCTGGTTCTGCCCATTTAATATGTCATCTCTAGATCAAGGTAGCCCAACCTAGGCCCTACTGACATCCTGAGCTGCATACTTCTTCATTGGGCAGCAGGCTGCTCTTCTGGGTATTGTAGGATGTACTGCAGCATCCCTGGTCTCTACCTACCTAGATGCCAGTACCATACATGCCTCTCTAGTTGTGACAACCAAGTATGTCTTAAGCTGCTGACAAATATCCACAGGGAAGAAAATCATCCCCCCAGTGAACCCTTATTCTTGACTTTAGATGATGAGACTGAAATAGAGGAGAAAGAAGACAGAGATATGAGTAAAGGGTCTCAGAAAATGTAGTATATTGTTGGTTAAACAAGAGATAGGAAATAGTGTTCATGAAAAATAAGAGGTATACTTAAATTGCACAAAACACATCCAGGCTAGTGACAAAATTTTCAAGCAGGAGCAAATAAATGTTCAGTAAGTTAACCTGCCCTTTTTATTTTCTTATATATGTCACATGAAGTTTTCCAGAACTAGGAGATTTTGTTCTAAAGCTCCCACTCCCGTTCACATTCTAGGGCCGTGGTGCTCTCCCGACATTGCCTTCCCTTGCCCCTGCCCTCTCTCCTCTGCATTAGTAATCCACACATACTGGCATTCGGCTCTGCCTCTTGCTACCTTTGAGAAGTGATGCAATCCTAGTATCATTTCGTGTTTTGGGGGATCTTTCTTAGAGTATTTCGAGGCCACTGTGTAGGATGGTATATACTTGACAGTATATTTCTCCCACCCATTGCTTTTCTTGTAACGTCTACACATCCTTTTGCTTCCCTTATGCCTCCCAGACTGCTCCTTTTTCAAAGCCAGGGGGGTTCCTGGTAATTGACTTTGCCCTGGAAAAAAATGCTCTGCAAAGAATGGGCTGGTCATCTTCTTCACTGTCTTTCCCTTTGAGGAGCATACTGCCTTTCCCCAAGTTTTAGAGAAACTTCTTCATTCCATTACACTCGCCGCTCCAATCATGAATGTATTAGTAAGGGAAGATTGGGAGGCTCAGTCTGTGCTGGAAGCGAAGTCACATAGATGAGAATTAAACCTCAATAGGATCTTCCAGGACTGATGCTGGTAGAAATGAAGCCAGGAATATTCTTTTCCGAAGCTTATCAATTAGTGAGTTTCCCACTTGTAAGGGCTAGGGGATGACTAAGCCAGGTGAGGCAGCTTCCCTCCAGTAGTCCTCCCACTAGACAGAATCTGCCTGGTCCTAGCTGGTCCTCCAAAGGGCCCTCACCATGGCCCCCTTCATTTTCTGTTCCAAAAGCTGTAGATGACAGGGTTGCACATGGGCGTGATGATGGTGGAGAGGGGGCAGAAAGGCTTGTCTTTGTCAGGGCCGTGTGTGCTGTGGGGATTCATGTAGGACAACATGGCCAAGGTGTACAAGAAGGTGACCACAGTCAGATGGGAGGCACAGGCAGAGAAGGTCTTTTCCCGACCTGAGGAGGAGGCTCTTCCGAGGACAGGGGCCGGGATGCGGGCACAGGAGATGACAACGAGCACCACGGGGCCAAGCAGGCCCCTCGGCAAAGATCATTCTCAGGCTGAGCTGGGGGCCCCCTCAGGAGAGAGCAATCACTATGGGGGCCTCACAGAAAAAGTTTTCTATGTGGTTGTCCTTACAGAATGGACCATGAAATGTCATGTGATCAAGCAAGATGCCATTGGTCAGCCCAAATAACCGGGCAGTACTCACCAGCTTCATACAGACCTGCCAGCTCATGATCTGGGCATAGCTCAGGGGGTGGCAGACCGCAACATAGGATCATAGGCCATAAAAGCCAAGAGGATGCACCCGGCCACACCTACCCTGAAGCCAGATACATCTGGGTCCAGCAGGAGGCAAAGGAGAGAGTGTGGTTCCCGGACACCAGGTGGATCAGCCTCTGCGGGATGGTGGTGGTGGTGATGAAGCAGACGTCCAGGAAGGACAGGTGGCCAAGGAAGAAGTACATGGGGCTGTTGAGCCTGGTGTCTGTCCAGGTGATGAGGATGATGAGGCCATTCATGGCCATGGCAAGGCTGTAGAGGGCCAGGAAGAGGGCAAAGAGCGATTCCTGAGTGGAAGGAGAGCTCTGCTCAGAGTTAACAGGAGGATAAACTCTGCCACTGTGCTCCCACTCCTCAGACACGCTGTCTTGGACCTGCTTGCAGACGGAGGACAGGAGCAGCACAGGTAACACAAGGCACTCAGCAGGGCCCGAAACCCAGCTCCGGAAGAACAAGATGAATGAGTGGTGGATGATGCTTCCAGATGGTTGGTATATTCCTTTTTTTTTTTTGAGAGGGCATCTCTCATATTTATTGATCAAATGGTTGTTAACAACAATAAAATTCTGTATAGGGGAGTCAGTGCTCAATGCACAATCATTAATCCACCCCAAGCCTAATTTTCATCAGTCTCCAATCTTCTGAAGCATAACGAACAAGTTCTTACATGGTGAACAAATTCTTACGTAGTGAATAAGTTCTTACATGGTGAACAGTACAAAGGCAGTCATCACGGAAACTTTCAGTTTTGATCACGCATTATGAACTATAAACAATCAGGTCAAATATGAATATTTGTTTGATTTTTATACTTGATTTATATGTGGATCCCACATTTCTCCCTTATTATTATTGTTATTATTATTATTATTATTATTTTTAATAAAATGCTGAAGTGGTAGGTAGATGCAAGAAAAAGGTAGAAAACATAGTTTAGTGTTGTAAGAGAGCAAATGTAGATGATCAGGTGTGTGCCTGTAGACTATGTGTTAATCCAAGCTAGACAAGGGCATCAAAACATGCACGGATGCAGAAGATTTCTCTCAAAACAGGGGGGGTGAGGTTCTAAGCCTCACCTCTGTTGATCCCCAATTTCTCACCCGATGGCCCCCCTGTGACTGTGCCTGTCTTAGGTTGTTCCTCCCTTGAGGAATCTTACCCGTCTCTGGCTAACCAGTCATCTTCCAGGGCCATACAGGGAAATGTAAAGTTGGTAAGTGAGAGAGAGACCATATTGTTTGAAAAGGTTAGCTTTTTACTTCTTTGCAGATTTATGCCCTGTGGCTTCTATGCCCAGCATTTGTCTTGAGGTATCTTTACCACTTGGAGGAATTATGATACTCGGTAAATTCGATATGAGGCATGAATTCTATTTAAGGGTTGTAATTAGGAAGGAAGAAGAAAAGCTATAGAAGTAGCAGGTGGAAGAAAATATGGGAAGATTGATTATTTCTTTGACATATTTTCTTGTAGAGTAACTTAAGCATGTATAGGTTTTAAGCTAGTAATTAAATTGCGCACACATGTTTACATAATAGGAATACAGTTACATAACCAAAGCAGACCTATAATTACCAGCCATCTCCAGTGAAACCAAGAAAATCAGTTAGGCATCCTAGGCATTTGTGAAAATTTATCTATGATATGATGGATATTGTCCAACTGTACTTGAACAGTCTGAGAGAAATCAGACAAATTAAAACAACCCATTCCTGGGAACTGTTCACATCCCATATGTTCTTTTAACAGTAGATAGTCTGTAGTTGTAAGATTTTGGAGCACTACAACTTGCACTTCTCCTAATTCTTGGTTGAGTTCCAACAGTATAGATCCAGTCAAATTTGTTGTTTTACTGTATGCACAGGCCAGCTTAGATATCTCCTTCTTCATTCCCATGGCAAGTCCAGGAACTGGTGGGATGAATGCAGCTACAGCTGTAGCAGCGACTGGATCTTTGTTGAGGTTTTTTGATGATCATCTTCTGGTATGACTCTTCCAGAGAGTGCTGATGTTGGAAGTTCTTCTTCATATCGTATCTTAGTTCATTTTCTGGGTAGCCAAATTAGGCTTTGATCCTCTGTATAAACACAAACAGACCCTTTGCCCACACTTTGATATGCCCTTTATACCATTGTGTAGAACTCACTGGAGGTCACCACACAGGGACTGCATTTTTTTTTAAGAGAAAGGAATATTATCAGAAAAATGGACCTCCATAGCTGATCATCTGACACCCTTTAAGTGATCAAAATTAAGGATATTTAAAGCATGCATTAATCATTGATTTACAGTTAGTTTTACCCTATCAGGGAGTAATCCCCCTTTTCTTTCTTTCTTTTTTTTTATTATCATTAATCTACACTTACATGAAGAATATTATGTTTACTAGGCTCTCCCCTATACCAGGTCCCCCCTACAAACCCCTTTACAGTCACTGTCCATCAGCATAGCAAAATGTTGTAGAATCACTACTTGTCTTCTCTGTGTTGTACAGCCCTCCCCTTTCTCCCACCACCCCCATTATGCATGCTAATCTTAATACCCCCCTTCTTCTT
This sequence comes from Manis javanica, assembly GCF_040802235.1. Classification (NCBI taxonomy): domain Eukaryota; kingdom Metazoa; phylum Chordata; class Mammalia; order Pholidota; family Manidae; genus Manis; species Manis javanica. The sequence continues at coordinate 23,700,320 of NC_133165.1, forward strand.
CCCTCCCCTTATCCCTCCCTACCCACCCATCCTCCCCAGTCCCTTTCCCTTTGGTACCTGTTAGTCCATTCTTGGGTTCTGTGATTCCACTGCTGATTTGTTCCTTCAGTTTTTCCATTTGTTCTTATACTCCACAGATGAGTGAAATCATTTGGTATTTCTCTTTCTCCGCCTGGCTTATTTCACTGAGCATAACACCCTCCAGCTCCATCCATGTTGCTGCAAATGGTAGGATTTGCCCTCTTCTTATGGCTGAGTAATATTCCATTGTGTATATGTACCACATCTTCTTTATCCTTTCATCTACTGATGGACATTTAGGTTGCTTCCAATTCTTGGCTATTGTAAATAGTGCTGCGATAAACATAGGGGTGCATCTGTCTTTCTCAAACTTGATTGCTGCATTCTTAGGGTAAATTCCTAGGAGTGGAATTCCTGGGTCAAATGGTAAGTCTGTTTTGAGCATTTTGATGAACCTCCATACTGCTTTCCACAATGGTTGAACTAATTTACATTCCCACCAGCAGTGTAGGAGGGTTCCCCTTTCTCCACAGCCTCGCCAACATTTGTTGTTGTTTGTCTTTTGGATGGCAGCCATCCTTACTGGTGTGAGGTGATACCTCATTGTAGTTTTAATTTGCATTTATCTGATAATTAGCGATGTGGAGCATCTTTTCATGTGTCTGTTGGCCATCTGTATTTCATTTTTGGAGAACTGTCTGTTCAGTTCCTCTGCCCATTTTTTTTTTGAGAGGGCATCTCTCATATTTATTGATCAAATGGTTGTTAACAACAATAAAATTCTGTATAGGGGGGTCAATGCTCAATGCACAATCATTAATCCACCTCAAGTCTAATTCTTGTCAGTCTCCAATCTTCTGAAGCATAACGAACAAGTTCTTACATGGTGAACGAATTCTTACATAGTGAATAAATTCTTACATGGTGAACAGTACAAGGACATTCATCACAGAAACTTTCAGTTTTGATCACGCATTATGAACTATAAACAATCAGGTCAAATATGAATATTCGTTTGATTTTTATACTTGATTTATATGTGGATCCCATATTTCTCCCTTTATTATTATTATTATTTTTATTTTTAATAAAATGCTGGAGTGGTAGGTGCAAGATAAAGGTAGAAAACATAGTTTAGTGCTGTAAGAGGCCTCTGCCCATTTTTTAATTGGGTTTTTTGTTTTTTGTTTGTTGAGGTGTATGAGCTCTTTATATATTTTGGACGTCAAGCCTTTATTGGATCTGTCATTTACAAATATATTCTCCCATACTGTAGGGTTCCTTTTTGTTCTATTGATGGTGTCTTTCGCTGTACAGAAGCTTTTCAGCTTGATATATTCCCACTTGTTCATTTTTGCTGTTGTATTCCTTGCCCAGGGAGATATGTTCAAGAAGAGGTCACTCATGTTTATGTCTAAGAGGTTTTTGCCTATGTTTTTTTCCAAGAGTTTAATGGTTTCATGACTTACATTCAGGTCTTTGATCCATTTTGAGTTTACTTTTGTGTATGGGGTTAGACAATGGTCCAGTTTCATTCTCCTACATGTAGCTGTCTAGTTTTGCCAGCACCATCTGTTGAAGAGACTGTCATTTCACCATTGTATGTCCATGGCTCCTTTATCAAATATTAATTGACCATATATGTCTGGGTTAATGTCTGGAGTCTCTAGTCTGTTCCACTGGTCTGTGGCTCTGTTCTTGTGCCAGTACCAAATTGCCTTGATTACTATGGCTTTATAGTAGAGCTTGAAGTTGGGGAGTGAGATCCCCCCTACTTTATTTTTCTTTTTCAGGATTGCTTTGGCTATTCGGGGTCTTTGGTGTTTCCATATGAATTTTGGAATTATTTGTTCCAGTTCATTGAAGAATGTTGCTGGTAGTTTGATAGGGATTGCATCAAATCTGTATATTGCTTTGGGCAGGATGGCCATTTTGACGATATTAATTCTTCCTAGCCACGAGCATGGGATGAATTTCCATTTGTTAGTGTCCCCTTTAATTTCTCTTAAGAGTGACTTGCAATTTTCAGAGTATAAGTCTTTCACTTCTTTGGTTAGGTTTATTCCTAGGTATTTTATTCTTTTTGATGCAATTGTGAATGGAGTTGTTTTCCTGATTTCTCTTTTTGTTGGTTCATTGTTAGTGTATAGGAAAGCCACAGTTTTCTGTGTGTTAATTTTGTATCCTGCAACTTTGCTGTATTCCGATATCAGTTCTAGTAGTTTTGGAGTGGAGTCTTTAGGGTTTTTTATGTACAATATCATGTCATCTGCAAATAGTGACAGTTTAACTTCTTCTTTACCAATCTGGATTCCTTGTATTTCTTTGTTTTGTCTGATTGCCATGGCTAGGACCTCCAGTACTATGTTAAATAACAGTGGGGAGAGTGGGCATCCCTGTGTAGTTCCCTATCTCAGAGGAAAAGCTTTCAGCTTCTCGCTGTTCAGTATAATGTTGGCTGTGGGTTTATCATAAATGGCCTTTATTATGTTGAGGTACTTGCCCTCTATTCCCATTTTGCTGGGAGTTTTTATCATGAATGGATGTGGTATATTCCTTTTTAACTTTCAGTTCTGCCTGTACTCGTCTTTTGTTTCTCTTCTCCCACTCCCTCCTCTGTACACTCTCACCCTTCCCTGTCCGTTAGTCTTTCCACTTAACTCCTCTCCTCAATTATTTCTTCTCCCTCTCCGTTCTCCTCTTCAGTGATGGGTGTCTGCCATTCGGCCACCTCTGATTGAACTCCCCTTTCTTCTCCCTGTCTTTAAATATCTCGAGTTGCCTATCTTGCTTTTAGAAGGTACTTAGCCCCCTACTGCCACCTTTAGCTCCTCTCAGGTCTGGACTCCCTCTAGGTGGTTTCCTGATGGGTCAGGGCAGCAGCTGGGAGCATGGCATTCCCAAAGTCTGCTTTGGGATGCTCCCCTAAACCGCGTCCTTGGAAATCCTCCTCTTACGGCCCAGAGAGGGCAGGGAGGGTCAGAGAGCACTGTTTAATACAAGATGCGGCTTGGAATCCTGGGCCCAGTAGACATGTTGGGGCTGGGGTCAGGGTCCGGAAGAGAAATCAGTGAGCTACATTCCAAACAAGCCCGAGACTTATCCAAGAAGGAACTGAATTCAACCTAAGGAATCACTAGGACCTAAGGAGTATAAGCTTATTTGTGGCTCTTTGTGCCAGAAAGAATATTCTGTGAAACCTGGCACCTGGTGCCTTGTTAACTACCATTGGGGCTTAAACCAATCAAGCGGTTGTGTAAATAAATAGGTCAATATCCTGAAAATTACATGCTACCTCATTCTGTGTCTCAACTGGTAATGATGTTTGTCACTGAATCACTGTGGCAAATAAGAGACAGTCTCCTGCTGTTTGATGATGCACCGGTCCAGGGGGGTGGCCTGATCCGGTGCACCACTCTGAAAGAGAAGCTGTGTCTGATGAACTTAGTTCTTTGGCATCTGGACCATAGGTGATGAATGTTTACTTAAGTATCATTACTAGGTTATGTGTGTGCTGCACTTCATAGAACAGGTTTGAATTCTTACACATCACATATTCCATTGGCTAACAATCTTCTTTTGTCCCCACTTTTTCATAGTGTATGATTTGACCTTTTCAGGATTTTAAATTTTGTTTCAGTACGAACTAATTGAATTTTAGCACCTTGAGTTGGAAATCATAGGCCCTCTTCACTGTTAGTGAAGAAAACAGAAAACTTCATTCTCTTTTAGTTGCAGATAAGATCATATTATTCTACAGCATAAATATATGCTTGCAAATATTCTTCTGACAAAGAATTTTCTAAGATTGGACATCAAAAATTATTGCTATGTGCTGTAAAACTAATCCTAAACCTTTAAAATGTCATTTTTTTTTAATGTATTTTTTTTTTTTTGAGAGGGCATCTCTCATATTTATTGATCAAATGGTTGTTAACAACAATAAAATTCAGTATAGGGGGGTCAATGCTCAATGTACAATCATTAATCCATCTCAAGCCTAATTCTCGTCAGTCTCCAATCTTCTGAAGCATAACGAACAAGTTCTTACATGGTGAACGAATTCTTACAGAGTGAATAAATTCTTACATGGTGAACAGTACAAGGGCATTCATCACAGAAACTTTCGGTTTTGATCATGCAATATGACCTATAAACCATCAGGTCAAATATGAATATTCATTTGATTTTTGTACTTGATTTATATGTTGATCCCACATTTCTCCTATTATTATTTTTTTTTTATTTTTAATAAAATGCTGAAGTGGTAGGTAGATGCAAGATAAAGGTAGAAAACATAGTTTAGTGCTGTAAGAAGGCAAATATAGATGATCAGATGATCAGGTGTGTGCCTATGGACTAAGTATTAATCCAGGCTAGACAAGGGCAGCAAGACATCCACGGATGCAGAAGATTTCTCTCAAAGCAGGGGGGGTGAGGTTCTGAGCCTCACCTCTGTTGATCCCCAAATTCTCACCTGATGGCCCCCCTGTGACTGTGCCTGTCTTAGGTTGTTCCTCCCTTGAGGAATCTTACCCGTCTCTGGCTAACCAGTCATCTTCCGGGGCCATACAGGGAAATGTAAAGTTGGTAAGTGAGAGAGAAGCCATATTGTTTGCAAAGGTTAGCTTTTTACTTCTTTGCAGATTTATGCCCTGTGGCTTCTATGCCCAGCACTTGTCTCGAGGTATCTTTACCACCTGGAGGAATTATGATACTCGGTAAATTCGATATGAGGCACGAATTCTATTTAAGGTTTGTAATTAGGAAGGAAGAAGAAAAGCTATAGATGTAGCATATGAAGGAAACTTGGGAGGATTGATTATTTCTTTGACATATCTTCTTGTATAGTACCTTAAGTATGTATAGGTTTTAAACTACTAACTAATTTGCACACACATTAACATAATAGGAATACGGTGACATAAACAAAGCAAATCTATAATTACCAGCCATCTCCAGTGAAGCCAAGAAAACCATTTAGGCACCCTAGGCATTTGTGAAAATTTATCTATGATATGATGGATATTGTCCAACTGTACTTGAACCATCAGACAAATTAAAGCAGCCCATTTCTGGGATCTGTTCACATCCCATATGTTCTTTTAACCATAGATAGTCTATAGTCATGAGATTTTGGGGTGCTACAACTTGCACCCCTCCCAACTCCTGGTTGAGTTCCAACAGTACAGATCCAGTCAAATTCGTTGTCTCACTGTATGCACATGCCAGCCTAGACATCTCCCTCCTCCTTCTTATGGCAAGTCCAGGAGACGGTGGGCTGGATGCAGCCACAACCGCAGCATCGTCCGGATCCCTGTGGAGGCTTTTTGATGATCATCCCCTGGCACGAGTCCTCCAGAGAGTGCTGATGCCGGAAGCTCTTCCTCATATCGTATCTTAGTTCATTTTCTGGGTATCCAAGCTAGGCCTTGATCTTCTGCGTAGAAACAAACAGACCCTTTGCCCACACTTTGACATGCCCTCTATACCACTGTGCAGAACTCATTGGAGGTCAGCACACAGTAACTGCTTTCTTTTTTTTTTTTTAATTAAGAGAAAGGAATATTATCAGAAAAGAGTACCTCCATACCTGATCATCTGACACCCTTTAAGTGATCAACATTAAGGATATTTAAAGCATGCGTTGATCTTTGATTTACCAATAGTTTTATCCTTTTAAGGAGTAATCCCCCTTTTCTTTCTTTCTTTCTTTTTTTTTTTTAAATTTTTATTCTACACTTACCTGAAGAATACTATGTTTACTATGCTCTCCCCTATATCAGGTCCCCCCTAACAACCACATTACGGTTACTGTCCATCAGCTTAGCAAAATGTGGTAGAGTCACTACTTGTCCTCTTTGTGTTGTGCAGCCCACCCTCCCCTTTCTCCCTCCCCCCCATGCATGCTAATCTTAATACCCCCCTTTTTCTTCCCCCCCCTTATCCCTCCCTGCCCACCCATCCTCCCCAGTTCCTTTCCCTTTGGTACCTGTTAGTCCATTTTTGGGTTCTGTAATTCTGCTGCTGTTTTGTTCCTTCAGTTTTTCCTTTGTTCCTATACTCCTCAGATGAGTGAAATCATTTGGTATTTCTCTTTCTCCGCTTGGCTTATTTCACTGAGCATAATACTCTCCAGCTCCATCCATGTTGCTGCAAATGGTTGGATTTTTCCACTTCTTATGGCTGAGTAGTATTCCATTGTGTATATGTACCACATCTCCAGGGATTGTTTCACTTCTGTGATCTCTTTCCTGACATCTGTGATCTCCTTCCGGACTTCATCCCACTGCTCTTGCATTTTTCTCTGCATCTCATCCCATTGCTCTTGCATTTTTTTCTGCATCTCTGTCAGCATGTTCATGATTTTTATTTTGAATTCTTTTTCAGGAAGACTAGTTAGGTCTGTCTCCTTCTCAGGTGTTGTCTCTGTGATCTTTGTCTGCCTGTAGTTTTGCCTTTTCATGGTGATAGAGATAGTTTGCAGAGCTGGTACAAGTGACCGCTGGAAGAGCTTCCCTTCTTGTTGGTTTGTAGCCTTTTCCTGGGAGAATAGCGACCTCTAGTGGCTTGTGCTGGGCAGCTGTGCGCAGACAGGGCTTCTGCTTCCTGCCCAGTTGCTTTGGGGTTTATCTCCGCTGTTGCTGTGGGCTTGGCCTGGCTGGGGCTGTTCCTCCAAAATGGTGGAGCCCCGTTGGAGGGGGAGCAGCCAGGAGACTATTTATCTCCGTAAGGGGCCTCTGTGCTCCCTGCTGCCCAGGGGGTTAGAGTGCCCAGAGATCCCCAGATTCCCTGCTTCTGGTCTAAGTGACCTGTCCTGCCCCTTTAAGATTTCCAAAAAGCACTCTCCAAACCAAAACAACAGCAGCAACAATGAGAGAGGGAACAGAAACAAAGAGAAAAAAAAAAAGGAAAAAAAAGGAAAAAACAAGCGATTTTTTTTTTTTTTTTTTTTTTTTTGTCCTCAGGTGCCGGTCCCAGGCACCCGCTCACTGGTCCTGCTGCCCTGTCTCCCTAGCACCAGGGTCCCTGTCCTTTCAAGGCTTCCAAAAAGCACCCACCCACCGGTCCCGCAGAGAAGGAACGCTCAATATTCTTTGTCCTCAGGCACTGGTCCCACGCACCCGCTCACCAGTCCCGCCGCCCTGCCTCCCTAGCACCGGGGTCCCTGTCCCTTCAAGGCTTCCAAAAAGCACTCGGCAAAAAGAGAGAAAAAAAAGGGGAAAAACGCGCGATTTCTTCCGTCCTCAGGTAATGGTGGTCTCAGTTATGGCTGTGGAAATATTTAAATTGATAGCTCTCTGTTTTCTGAAAGGTGTATATACTTGTGAGATTTCCTTGTTAAACCAGAAGAGGATCATGGGATTTTCTTCTGCCAAATGTATAGAGATGAGAGAAAGAACTACCCATGACTCCTCAGGTTTCTTATTTCAAGAGTTGAGGGTCTGTAATCTCATTTAAATTACTGATAGTTTACAAATAGTTCACACATATCATGGCGTTTGAACCTCCAATTCATTATTGTAATTTGATGATGCAATTTAATCTCATAGAAGAATCTCTGTTAAGCTGTGTTGGACAGTGTAGCTGAACACAGTTTGGCAAAGAATAGGGTAATCAATTTTCAGCTGTGGCTCTAGACTGACTTCAGAGTGGGTGACTTTACTGTTTTGATCCATTTTAGAACCATTTTCAAGCAAAACAGAATGTTTTAAATGTTCCAAGAGCCTCTCAACAGGGAGTGGTTTGCATTGGAGAAGCAGCCACAGGAAGGTGGAAGTAGGACTGTCTTAATATAGAATATGCCGGTTAACCACAGACCTAACTGGTAAGGGAAGGCAGTGCTGGGTGCTGCTAAGGGTGGCGTAGGCTAGGGAAGGTACCGCCTTCCACGTTCCTGATGTGTCCTTCACCTGGGTGGAACTGTAATAACATAACAGTCCTGACCTTTCTCTTCTCCCTCATTCACACCATCTCACAGGAGGCGGAGGGGCTTACCTGACTGGTGATTTTAGAAGGAGATACTGAGCACATGTGTTCTATCCTCTCCTCTTGTCTTACCCTTGAGAGTGAGTGGCCTTCCCCAGCACAGGCTCTGCCCTTGCCTGGGGAGGCTCTGTGGTTATAGAGTGCTGCCAGTTATGGGGAAATACGTCTGTCTGTGTGTCTAACTCTGTGCTTCTGCAACAGGAAGTTCAATTGCTCAAATGTCTGCTTTGCTGCTAATAAAAAGGTGATATTTTAGCCTTCATCTGCAGACCCTGTCTTATTTCTCAGTTGATTCAGAACCAGATGGGAAGAACAGTGCTGTTTACTGGGTCCCCTCAAAGTCCCTAACAATTATTAGTAGTAATATCATCACATACATGGACATAAAATTGTAAACATAGAAATTACAGAGTTTTGGTTATAAAGAAAAGAAACTGAGTCACAGTGATGTCTGGTAGATCCTGAGAGGGAAAAGCTCTGCTGATAAACACATGGAATTCTCAAAGCCCAGTGCTGGTGAGTTAAGGGAGACAGGCCTCCATTCCATGACCGCAGGAGCACAATCAACAAAGTGTGCTATTACAGCTGACACTGGTGGGAAAAATGTGTCATTATAAAGTAAGACTCTGATTCCTGTCGTATTACTGAAGATGAGCAGTACTAAATATATTCAACAGTAACCACAGAGTTTCTGTTGCTTTCCAGCATGCTAGGGCCACAGGAAAGAAATATAATGTGCCACTGTATTGTTCATTTATTCTGTAGAGTGTGTTGGTTTTAGGAATGGGGTGATTCACCCAAGTAGTAAATGAACTTGCTAGCCTTGTTTGACTCCTGTAGATTCTCCTTTCAGAAAGCTTCCCACCGCTACAAGGCTTGGCTATCATCTTGCAGGTATGCTTTAAATAAAATGTACTTCTCATAATTTGAATTGTACACAGCTTGAAACCTGGTTTCTTCTCTGCAATCTTTAATCCCTTATTTTGGGGATTAAAGAAATCATTTCAAGCTGGTGTTGGCAAAACTGGACAGCTACGTGTAAGAGAATGAAACTGGATCGTATAAACCCATACACAAAAGTAAACTCAAAATGGATCAAAGACCTGAATGTAAGTCATGAAACCATTAAACTCTTGGAAAAAAACATAGGCAAAAACCTCTTAGACATAAACATGAGTGACCTCTTCTTGAACATATCTCCCCGGGCAAGGAAAACAACAGCAAAAATGAACAAGTGGGAATATATCAAGCTGAAAAGCTTCTGTACAGCAAAAGACACCATCAATAGAACAAAAAGGTACCCTACAGTATGGGAGAATATATTTGTAAATGACAGATCCTATAAAGGCTTGACGTCCAAAATATATAAAGAGCTCACACACCTCAAGAAACAAAAAACAAATAACCCAATTAAAAAATGGGCAGAGGAACTGAACAGACAGTTCTCCAAAAATGAAATACAGATGGCCAACAGACACATGAAAAGATGCTCCACATCGCTAATTATCAGATAAATGCAAATTAAAACTACAATGAGGTATCACCTCACACCAGTAAGGATGGCTGCCATCCAAAAGACAAACAACAACAAATGTTGGCGAGGCTGTGGAGAAAGGGGAACCCTCCTACACTGCTGGTGGGAATGTAAATTAGTTCAACCATTGTGGAAAGCAGTATGGAGATTCCTCAAAAAACTCAAAATAGAAATACCATTTGACCCAGGAATTCCACTTCAAGGAATTTTACCCTAAGAATGCAGCAGCCCAGTTTGAAAAAGACAGATGCACCCCTATGTTTATCGCAGCACTATTTACAATAGCCAAGAATTGGAAGCAACCTAAATGTCCATCAGTAGATGAATGGATAAAGAAGATGTGGTACATATACATAATGGAGTATTATTCAACCATAAGAAGGAAACAAATCCTACCATTTTCAACAACATGGACGGAACTAGAGGGTATTATGCTCAGTGAAATAAGCCAGGCGGAGAAAGACAAGTATCGAATGATTTCACTCACATGTGGAGTATAAGAGCAAAGAAAAACCTGAAGGAACAAAACAGCAGCAGACTCACATAACCCAAGAATAGACTGACAGTTACCAAAGGGAAAGGGACTGGGGAGAATGGTTGGGAAGGGAGGGATAAGGGGGAAAAGGGGCAATATGATTAGCACACATAATGTAGAGGGTGGGGCCACGGGGAAGGCAGTATAGCACAGAGAAGACAATTAGTGACTCTATAGCATCTTACTATGCTGATGGACAGTGACTGTAATGGGGTATGTGGTGGGGACTTGATAATGGGGGGAATCTAGTAACTACAATGTTGCTCATGTAAGGGTATATTAATATACGAAAAAAGAAAAAAAGACCATGTCTCCAGAGAAAGAACCTGAGATAATGGCTGCCTGGGTTTTGGTCAGCCTTGGAGACCAACTGCATTTTTGCACTTGAATTTTGTGAGATAACCTTGCATTATCATAAATTCCTTTTTTCTTCAATACTATTACAGATGGGTTTCTTTTTCTTGCAACCAAAACATCTTAAATAAGATAGTATCTACTTTAATGTGGGTTTGAGGATTAAATGAAATAAAGTATACCTCCAAAAATATTACTTTCTCCCTTCCAGCTGTAAACAGCAAGCACCCTGTGTGCCCTGAGCATCAGACTTACCTGTTTCTTGTATTTCTTTTTGGGAATAACAGGCCCATTTCACTGTCAATATTTTTGCAAGTTTTTCCTCCTCGTTTCAGCTTTTCCTCTTCCAGAAGCTCCTTTACTAGTATTACAGGTGCTAATATATTTGTGTTTGTGTTTTGCTATGTTTTGTTTTACAGTTTTTGTTCCACAAAGGACTCAGTTAATCATACTCTTCAGTTTATGATACACCATCTTGGGCCTTGCAAGGAAAGGCTCTTTTGTTTTATGTCTTTATTTCTTTAATCTGTCTTAACACCCTTTATCTCAACTCTCATCCCCTCCACACAATAGGCAACTTTCCAATGTGCTTAATGTACATATTCCTATTTAAATGTGTATATGGAAAATAGTTATTACTACAAAGCTATTAAGTTATAGGTTTCATTCTGTGTCTTACTTTTTTCACTAAGCACTGTTTTTCATCTCCATCCTCATTGCTGGATGCTAATATTTAATCTGTTTCTTCACATCAATGCCTAGCATTCTATGATGTGCACTCACCATATTGTACCTTTCCACTCCTCCAGTAATGAACATCCACATTGTCCCCAACACCATGCCACTACAAATAACCCTGTAATGAACATTCCCATTTTTGTCCTCTTCTGGACTTGTAAAGAATTTGTTTTATATTACTTAGGAGAAGAATTTATGGTGTACAGGGTATGCATCTACTTAATGGGTCCAAGTCATGCCAGATTGCTTTCCAGAAGTGATAGAACCAGTCTTGCAGCACTGCAAGATTCTATATTTCCACATCCATGGCTTCATTTGTAATTACCTAGGTTTCTAATTTTTGATGGTTTGAGAGGTATGAACAGATATCTCATTAGTTTAATTTGCATTTGATTACTAATGATTTTGATAAAATTTTCACATGCATGTTAGCTTTTTCCTATTCTGTAAATTGCCTATTGATACATTTTGCATCTTTTTTCTGTTGGGTTGCTGTGTTTTCCCTGTTCATTTGCAGGAATTCCATTTATATTCTGATGATATATATACTGATGGAGTAATATATCTCCATCAGTCTTAGACAAAGCAAGTATTTCCTTCATTTTGCCATCTGCCTGCTAACTTTGTCCATTGTGCCCTTTATAGAATATAAATCTTTCATTGTTTAACAATCAGATTCCTCAGTTTTTGCCTATGGTTTGTGCTTTCAAAAGTGTTGAAGAATGTGGACTATTCTCTTTGTTATGCCTACTCTCTGCCTGCCATCTCTAAATCCAAGCTCATTAGTGAGGTCCCTATAGTCATTCTATCCATTCCTCTTCATTGGACTACCAAGTAATTGCATTGACTGAACTACATTCTTAAGAAAATCCCATCTTCCTTAAACTTTTCCCCTCCATGGAGTCCCATGGAGTCTCAGGCTATGAAAATCATATCTTTTAACTGTATTTAGTCAGGCTTCCCATAGCCCTGGACACACCACCGTATCTCCTTGGCTATCAAGAGGAACAAAAATGGCATAGTTACTTTCTCTGAAGATTTCCTTCACTCCCATTTCACTAATCAATTCCATCTTTGTGGGTCAGAATTTGATCCAGAATTGCATCTCTGCTCTGCCATTCAATCTTCCATATGAAGGATTATATTACATTAAATTGACATTCCCCTCATGCTACTCTGACTTTCCTTTTATCATTTGCTCCTATTTTATTCCCACTTCCTTTCGTCTCTTTCCTTCCTTCCCTCCCTGCCCTTTTTTCCCCTCCTTTCCTTTCTGAATCCTGTAAATGCTGAGGGCAAGGGCTGACTTTCTGTAGATCACAGCAAAGAAGCTGCTTCTGTCCCAGAAGCAGGTTCCCCAAAAGTGTACAGTGTGTAATATGACTGGTAATCCTTCCAGTTGCACATCAGAACCCAGTTCTGTTTTCTTAGAAACAATGTACTGTACCCTTTTTCACTGCCATATTCCAAGCATGAGTCCCATCCTACCAAGTGTCTTTATATCGGTGAGCTTTTATTTTTCTCATTGTATAAAATCTTAAGTTCTATTTGTATATTACCTATACTTTGGTACCAGTGTAGAGGCCGCATGTACTTTTTTTCCCAACCCCTTTCTACTTACCTTGTTCAGGGAATGCCTCCTCCGCTACTGCTTTCCTTCCAATGTCATAATAGATGTTCGCTCTAGAATGATATCTTGTAGGTTTTCTCCTCATTTTTTTTTTTACTTTTGTCCTCTCCATTTTCTCTTCTCATCCCCACCCCTAGCCCACAGCACACTGAAGTGCTCTTAATTCAGCTGACAGTGCTCACAGAAAACAGATTTTCCCTTCAATCTTCTGAGAAGCACTCTGTCTCAATTCAAGAATATATCATTTGCTCATCATTAGACTGTGAGCACCTTAAGGGCAGGGACCATGACTTCCCGGAGTCTGCCCCTGTGCCTGCCCCCTTCCATGACACATACATAACAGGCAATCAATCGGTGAATGCCTGCCAGCAGATTGACTTAGTCACGGTTCCCTTCTCGGATTCCCTCCTTGCGTCAAACTTGATTCACCTGCTCAAGGAACTTTGACTTCCCATTTTTATTCGCAAAGTCCAAGCACTATAAGCTTCCTATAGCATATTGTAACCACTTACAGCAGAGTAAGTTGCAGTACAACTTAATGGGAAAAAGTACAACACTGATTTATAATTCAGACAAACAGGGTTCTAGTTCTCTGTTGTCATTAACTATGCAGCCTTGGGTATGTCATCCGTTTATTTTGTTAGTTATATGCAATGGTAAAACATTTATTCACTATAAATCCTCTTAGAAGGAGACTATATTTTTCATAAAGTACTTGCAGTAGAAATAAGGTAAATTTTCCCCACCCAGGGGACTAAACATGAGAGAAACTGTTTTTCTCAAAATAAGAGAATTTGTTTGTTATATGGAGCAGGCAAGAGGAGAGCACAGGAAGGATAAGGCGGAGGAGCCTGGGAAAGGCATGAACTCCCCAGTGGGAACTTTCTTTATGATCTCTCTCCCTCTTTTTTTTTTTTCACTCAACTCTATAGTATATATCTTTAAATGTCTAGGAGGGTTTATTTCTTATTGAAGCCACTGAAAAGGCTGCTATATGTGTCAGAGTTGATAAGGAGTCAAACTGAGGCAGGTTGCATGGACTCAGGGGTGTGCATGCAGAGGGAAGCAAAAGCAAAATAAGCCACAGAGCATTGCAAAAATTTTGTAGAATGCTATGGAATTCCCAGATTTTGGAATTTGAATTTGGGCCAACTTTGATCAGATTCTAAGAGGCCTGGTAATCTCTTCAGACATCTGAGTTATATATAAAATGGTTATATGATCATCACTAAGGTTTTTTCAACAATAACATTTTTGAAGATTCTAAGAGATGGTTATTTTTTTCCAGCTCTAAAATCATGAAAGTTTTTCATTTATAGATTTAAGACTCAATGAAACACTTATTTTCTGCCTATTAGGAGAAAGGTCCTTTACTACTGATTTCATCGACTCCAGACACACTTTTCCTTAACATTTTAATGTCTCTGAAGGGGGTATGCCTTGTACTTGATCATCAACGTCAGCTGATAATTACTGTTGGCTGAGCGGCAAAGTCAGAACATAGTTATCATTCTTGCACATGCCTGGGCCTTGTTGTTATTCTAGGTGGCATGCCTAGAAATCTACAATCCCTTGAAGTTTCAGTCAATTAACTATTTAAGGACAATTTAAGGAAATATTAGTCCTAGTTGTTGTCTGAATGAACATCTTTGTTGAACATTTTCTGGCAAGGTCAAAAAAGTCCCCATTGCAGAACTTGCAGAATGAGGTGTGTGGCCTGGAAGAAATTCCCACAGACAGCAGTGAAGCTCTCTTTTTAAGAAATGCTGCTTCACTAACACTCAAAATGACCCCAAAAACATAAAAACTTGGTAACATAACATCAACAACTTTGAGTCAAAAACTAACTGAGAAACGTTAGATTCAGTGTGAAGGAATTGTGTAGGAATACTATAATGACTTTCAGCTATATTTGTGTACATTGTAGTCATATAAAAATGTTCTGTTTCTAAATAAGTCTAAATGAGCTCTTTGAGTAAAAATTTAAAATATAATTGATAAGAAAGCATAGTGATTATTTAATTGACAGTATTTTTTCTTTCTTAATAGTGCCTAAAATAATGATGTGCCACACAATAGATGATGGCTTACAGTCACTAAAATAACGTATTTCAGAGACTATAAAAATGAGGAAGCAGTTCCAGCTCTCAAGATATTCATAATCGGTGAGGGGGAATAACAAGAACATAAAGAATAACAGAAGCAAGGAAAAAATAGTAGTTGTCCTCAAAAGAAATATAAACAAAAAGATTTGGACCTTTAAAGGAAAACAAGATCACATTAGGAAAGGCTTCATGAAAGAAGTGGCCTTTGAGAAGGGCCTTGAAGAACTGGTAGGATTCCAACTTGCAGAGATGGAATGAAGTGTGAAGAGTAAAGAGAATGAGCAAGGAATGAGATGTAAGAAAACAGGCATTTCTGGGGAATGGTGAATAGCATATTCTAACTATAGGGTTTGCTAACCTTTTTGTCTTTATAGGCCCCTTTAAGAATTCAGTGAATGCTATGAACCCAATTCCTAGAAATAAAAGCACAAATTTATAATGAAAAGTTTTTGCATACGATTTCTGGGGATTTCCCACTTAAAGGTAGCATAAGAGAGGGAGAGGAAAAAGCAGCTTTGCTGGACGCCCATGGAAGCTGGTGCGGGTGACCCAGGCTGCAGAAGTCCCTTTTCTGGAGGAGAGGTTCTCACCTGACTGCACTTGGGAAGAATGACTAAGATAAATGGGCTGTTGGGGGTTCTCACCCAGCTCACATATCCACAGAGCTGGGGTACCCTTGGGAATCATTTCCAGCTGACTAGATGATTTGGGCTTCCAAATGATGGGATGGTGGCTAGAAAAAGTACCTGGAAATGAAATGCATGGGTAAAAAGTATGCCAGGGCCTTACTGGGGAGGACCAGACTCCCCCCCAACCACTGGATTTTATTCTTCATTTACATGTAATGGGGACATGATGTAGATCTCTGAGGAAAATGAATGTTCAGAGCTGTGGTTTAGGAATATTAATTTTCAGGATTTTAGATGTGTGAGAGGCTAGGGGAGACCAGTTAGGAGTTTATTGCAATTAGTGTTTATATTCTTCAGGTACATTCTATTTGCTATTTGCTCAGCTTCCCCTTCTGTCTCGTCACCGGCTATTTGGCTGAGGGCTAGGCCCTTACTAAGAGTCTAGCAGGAATTGCTGAACTGAAAGCCATCAATTCACCCTGAGGGTCCCCTTGTAATGTCCCAAATCCTCGCCAGGTGGCACCATTACAGCATTACAGCATACAAAGCAGCCTTCCTGTGTTAGTTACAGTGCTTCCAAGCAGAAAGGCTGTGTTTCTATGAGGGAATTCACTTTCTGGTGACAATCTAGAAAAGGGGGGTGCAGGAGGGCAGCTGGAATAAAAGATTCAAGAATACTCCTTTTGTATTTATCATTTTTTACAGAGTATCTTGACTGAATTTCTACTAGGCATGTAGATGGGGTGAGATGCTTAGGAAAACTCTTTTCAAAGATGTAAGCAGTTTTCCTGGGGACTAAACATGAGAATTTGTTTAGTTAAGTATAAACTTAAATATATTTGAGAAAGAACTGCTCCTTAGTTGTGAGGAAACTTCTAGGTGGGCCTTTGCATTACATACATGAAGGGGGGACAATACCCCGTGCTGGTGCGGAGGCTACATGAAACTCCATATTTATGTCGGAGCTCAGTTGCATCTCTTAGAGAAATAACTATTTCTCTAGAAAAAAATGTTAGATGTACCAGGCTAAAGTTGCTTATTCTATGAAGGTATATGTATTTCACTTTGAGATTAAGAGCTACCTCTGATGAGAGACAAGCCTGCAGGAAACCGAGAGCTGGGTAAGTCACACGCAGTGTTGTGTTACATAAAGTGCAGCCCAGACTTGTGGAGGGAACCCTCTCACCTCTACATACCAGCCGTGCTCCGGCAAACTCCAAGTACTAGAATACTTGGAAGTAATGGGAAACAGGATTTTTAGCACATTCCAGAGGTTCTCAATGTAATTTGAATTTTTTGATTAATCAGATTTATGTGAAGATTTCAGTTCAGTGTAGGAAATACTCTGGAGGCCCCTGAAGGCAAGGGTGTATTGCCCACTCCATACAGCCCCAGCTCAAGCACAGTCATTTCTTCTTTGGTAGTTTGCAAGTTAAAAAGTGTCATTGATTTTTTTTTAACCTAATTCCTACCTTTAAATATTAAGTTGAAATAATGGAGCCTCTCTCTGGAGAATTTGCATGATTCTGCATTTTAATTTCATGGGGCCATGGCCCCCTGAAGTTCAGCAGTGACCTTGTCATGAGTCCCAGGTTAGGAATCTCATCTGAAACTCACTTCTCACGAGCATCCGAAAGGAGAAACAGAAGAGCGGAGCTGGGTGGGAGGAAGAGGCTGTGTCGGCCCCCTGTGAGATGCTAGCGCAAGTGCTCCTTCTGGGGCAGTTGGAGCTTTCTTGATGTGGGAGCAATAGCTGGAGAATTTGTAGGAGGGACTAGGCTGAGAAACTTATGACACATTTAGGACAGTGAGCATAAGAAGGAGAACTGAAATGCAGTCAAGGGTAAAAGGGCTCAACCAGACCTTTCTGTCAACCAGACCATCTTGTCAATTGGATTCATGTCAGACTGAAGAATCTGAGTTAAAGGTAATAGGAAAGAGACATAAGAAACGAGGCGTATCAGGGACTGTCCGGGAGCACTGGCTTCTTCCTTTCAAGGAGCAGGTCCGGAAGGCCATCTTCTTTGTGCCACTATTGTATTACCATCAACTGGCCTCTGAGAAAGGTCACTAAGCAAAACTGAACTGCAATTTCCTGTTCAAGTTGAGAAGATGAAAAGTGACTAAATCTAACAACGTTTCTCTTTCAGAACTCTTAGACTTTTGATCAGGGACAAAGGGATCTCCTTCTCTGAAGACCCAAACAATAGAGCAGTTAGCAGAGGGGATCCGATCTAAGGCTCTTTAAGTCAGAAGTCAGGGTCTAAGTCCTGACTCTGCCAAGTACTAGCTGTGTGACCTTGAGCAAATCTTCAAGCCTGTGAAACTGTTAGGTGAAAATAATAGTTCCTACTTCATACAATTGTTGGGAGGTAAAATTGGGTACAGTGTCTGGCACCCCATCTGCGCCTACTGACAGCTGTTGTTACTGGTGCTGAATGCTGGAACTGGCACAGGAGCCTATTACCCAGCCCTCAGGGGCATTTCCCCGTTAATATACCATTGCTGCCCTCTCTGGGGCCCCAGAACACATTCACCAACCACTGCACACCCAAGGCTTCCTCTGGTCATCCTAGATGCACAGGGCTGGCCCCCAAGGCCTTTTAGGCCCATAGCTGCATGACATTTATGATAAAAATGTTTTTGCTCCCACATCAAGAAAAGCTGTATGACATTTATGTCATCTTGGGAATCTCATCATCCCCGTTGACTTGACTATCCTGAGGGATAAGAGTTCTTTAAATAGGGAAGGACTATATAAAAAGAAAGCTCCTAATCTTCCAAGTTCTGTTTTCCCAGCGGTGTCAGTCACCACAACCACCACCACCCCTCCCCTGCCCCCATCACAAGAGAACTGTAAGAAAAAAAACCTTTGCACAAGATGTCCTATGGGTCTTAGATATTTTTCTCCCCGACTACTTCTTGTCCCCATTTAACACATGCAGAAACTAGGTCTCAAGCAGTAAATCAAGCCTCAGGCAGTGCTGGACTGTGATTCAAGCCCAGATCTGTGACTCTGGTGCTTTTTCCAGCTCCTGGCTGCATGCACACAGCACCCCAACTCATTCTTTTCCCAAATCCATTTGGGGTGGTCTCAGGAAATCTCCTGTGCTGGGGAGCAGAGTAGAGCTGCTGTCAGTCTGAGCTCCATGGGGAACTCCTTACCAGCATTCTCCACCAGGGCCCTGAGGCAGTTACTGTGGTTTCTTTGTGATGTGTCACTCTGCTCCCAGAGATCCCAGGCAATCCCTCCTGAACAGTGCCCCCTCTCAAGCCCTCCCTTGGAACAGGTGTCATGCCTGCCATTCCAGGACTTAGATTTGGGAATCATCTGTGTGCTTCCCTGAAAAGAAGTCTCTTGCACATCTGGAGTTGTAGCTACTAAAAACCCTTGTTAGTTTGGGTGTCACAGCGCTACCCTCTACTTCACCAGTCCAGCTTGAGGTCCAGGTCCAGAACAGCTGGGAAAGAAATGGGTAGAACTGGCAGTGCATGTCCCAACCAGGACACGGATGGTCGACTCATTAGAGCTGCAGGCAAGGGGAGAGGAGGGAAGGCATGGTCCCTGCAGTTGCCACTAAGCTCTGGTCCATGCAGCGGGCCCAGAAGCCCCACCCTGCCATCCACTAGTACCACTCAGCAAGGAGGGGAGATGACACCTCTTTATTAACACCAAGGAAAGCATTAAGAAGGAGTACACAGAGAAAGAGGAAGGGCACACAAAGTCACCACTTGAGTTGGGAGGGAGGCATATCATTTAGGAACCTCAGGACAGTCACATGCTCCATGCCCTGGTTGTGGGGGATAAGAGGAAAGGAGAGGGGAAAGCGCCATGATAGCCTGGAACTCTCAGAAGGATCTGAAGCCCCCTAAACCTAACACCAGAGCCACAAGCCCTGCCCCTCAGGGCTCACACACTACTACACAAATTGGCACACATAACATACACAAGACGTTATGGAGGCAACACCGAGAGGCAGCAGGTAGGGACATTTCGACAGGAAAAGGAACTGAAGTTAAGCAGGTGTAGCGAGGAGAGAGTTTTTGGCTGCGGCCCCCAAGAGTCCCTCAGGTATCCCCTATATCTGGAGGGCGGCGGCTGAGCATCCCCCAAGTCTCTGCCTGTGAACTGGGCTCTTTGTTCTCTAAGCCCCAGCGAGTGGATAAAGCAATCCCAGATGAAGGGATGACAAGGCAGAATCCGCTCTGCATGCAAAATCCTAGTGGCTGAGCTATTACGTCTTCATGCACATTCACAGCCAGCTCCTCCCAGTCCAGGGGCCCTTGGAACCCCCATTCACACAGATTTCTAGGGCTGGAGTTCCCTCCTCAAGCTTCCTTTACCAATCAGCAGCCGCAGAGATCTGT
Organism: Manis javanica; assembly: GCF_040802235.1. Lineage (NCBI taxonomy): Eukaryota > Metazoa > Chordata > Mammalia > Pholidota > Manidae > Manis > Manis javanica. The sequence goes on from NC_133165.1 coordinate 23,720,223, forward strand.
GAGGGGGAGAGGCTTCTGCAGAGCGCTCAATATCTTGGATTTCAGCAGAAGGGTAAATTTCCTGTTGCCAGAACAGAATACCCCCAAATTCCTTAATTTCTAGGTAAATCGTTAAAGAGTATTTGCCATAGTCCTAGGTTAGTCCTTTGTCAGAATAGAAAAAGCAGAATTTTATTTACACAAGTCAGGAGTTCTCTTGCTGCCTGGGGAGGGCAAAATGGGCTGGGTAGGGGATGGACGGCGGTCCAGAGATGGGTGGATCCTCTCCCCGGAACCTCACCTTTCCGCAGTTTGCTACATCTCCCTTGGTTAGGCAGAAAGAATTCGTGATGCTCCCAAAGTCCTTCATCCGGTAAGTCCTTCCTCCAGGGAATCTCTCTGCCTGACCCACGGGCGCAGCGGTCTGAGCGCAGCATGCTGCACCGCGCCGTTCCAGTCCCTCGCGTCATGCGCTTGGAAACCCAATGCCAGCCCGGGACAGTCGTGCCCCTTCGGAGTCCCCTCACAGAGAGGCCTCGCCCTCCAGCTGCAGCAGAGTGATGTCGGGCAGATCCAGAGGCTCCACAAGTGGCCCGTCCCCCGCCAGGAGAGCGCAGGGGCTCTCCGGGCGCTCGCAGTGACTAGTAGGTGTGGCAGAGCAGGGCATCGCCTTCTCCTCTTGGTCGTCCTCAGGATCGCGACCCAGCAAACCGCTGTCCCCGATCCCGGGAGAAGGCGTTTCGGGCTCTCGGGGGGCGCCTGGGAGGCTCCCCTTGCCGGCGACCACGCCCAGGCCTCCCTGGCGGGGCGCGGTGGTCATAATCTGGCACATGGAGACGATGGCCCGCTGGTTGGCGCACACGTCGTCGGAGAGCACCTGGATATGGGAGGCCTGCTCATCCAGGGCCCCCCGCATGGCCCTCACGTCCTCAAACAGGGCCTGCAGCTGGGCCTTCAGGTGCTCCATCAGTTCCTTCATCCCGCCGTTGTACTCGCCGGAAAGCACGTCCCCCACGGCCGGCACGGTGGACACTTCCAGAGGTGCCGGCATGTCGCTGCCGTCCTTGGTCATGATCTCCAGCAAACCGTCCTCCATTGAATGGCAGCAGCGGGTCGGGTCCAGCCCGGCCTCCGGGTGAGGAAGGGGCCGGGAGGGGAGGGAGCCGACGAGAGGAGGCGAGTCCTCGGCGGAGGGCGCGGTCGGGATCAAGGAAGGCCGGGACCAGCCGGCGGGCCGAGGACCCGGCGAGAGTCCCGGCCGGCGTCTCTCGGCTCGCCGGGGGCAGAAGCGCCTGCCCCGCCTCACGTCCGCAATCGCGCCCGGGTCCGCGCCGCTCCCCGGGCCCCGCGGGCAGCAGTGCGCGCCGGCACCCTGTTCACAGAAGCGCTCTCGGAGGAAGGAGCCCGGATCGAAGCCGCGGCCGGCAGCGGGTTCGGACCGGGACTCCCCCCAGCCATTGACCGGCAGCGCCCGCGAGCGTGCCTGGGGCGGCAGGGGCGGGCCTCTCAGCCGCGGATGCCCCCGTTTCCAAGGCGACGTGCACACGTAGATGACGTATGTCTCCATGGCAACCAGGAAGTGAGGAAGAGAGGAGAGGCCGCGTGGGAAGCTGCAGTGGGGCCTAGGCGTCGGGCTCGCGGGTGGGGCGGCTGGGCGGGATGCTGCGGCGGCTCCGCTGAGGCTGCGGAGAGGATGGTTGCGGTGTTTAACAGGGAAGCGTGAGCGAGGGTCCGCTGCGCAAACCCCCGGCCCGGGAGAGGGCAGCCCTCCGCCAGTCCCGGCACCGGACCCTGCGCGCCACTGCGTGGCGGGCGTTTCCCGCCGGCAGCCGCCCTCCGGAGAGCGCGGTGGGCCGGGGCTCGCTGCCGCGTCCTGCAGCCGGGCGCCGGGAAGCGGACCGATGCGGCCGCCTCTCGCGGTCGCAGATGGGGCGGGGCGCAGCGCTCTGGAGCTGGCCCGCCGGCGTCGGCGGCGCGCGGGCTGGAGGGGCTCGGCGGGCTCCGCCTCGCGTCGGCTCCTGCGGCCTGTCAGCCTTTCGCTGTAGACAGCACGGGAGCTGACAAAGGAAGGGACTCCCTCCCGGCTGAGACCCCGCTGGTCCTAACAGGGCACGGGGAGTTTTCCCAGGACGGTGAGGCCACGTACCTAAGTTTTGGGAAGGAAAGCTTCCTAAGGGCAAAGATTTCCATCTCCTCTGCGCCCTCCATCACGGAATTCCCAGCACCTAAAATAGTGCCGGGCAAGCAGGAAGGAAATGCCTGGTACATTTGCTGAATGACAACTTTAAAAAGAAGCGAGGCTTTACGTCCTATTCCCCCACCCACAACCCCCGCGGTCCACACCGTCGTAGATTTTAGGAGACCTGAATTAGATTTTGTTTCTGCCACCTACCTATTCATTCAAAGACCTTGACTAAAGTCATTTTCCTGATGTGTTGGGGGATGGACTGGACAATCTCTAATACTGCTGCTAACTCAACAGCACTGTGCATCAGCTCACAGATGAAAGGGTGAACTGTTGGCAATGTGTGGGAGGGGTGGACCGGGAAACTGCGCGGCCAGTCCCCCCTCCGCAGGCCCAGTGCCAACGTACAGACGGACACTGAGTGTCTCAACCTCTGTGACCCCTCCTTTCCCTGCTTGAGGGCTGCAGTAGCAGGGGATGAGAAGGAAGAAAAATTGAATTTAATGTAACGACAGATGACCTTGGATTGGGAAGCAAACAATAACAACCTTCGTAGATTGGAGAAGCCAAGAGGTCAGAAACCAAAAAAGAAGTTCATGAGGAGAAAACCCAGGGAAGAGAAGCAAACTGCCACTTCAAGATGGGGAAGAGCTGGGTATGGGTGTTTTGTTTACTAGGGGTTCAGTGAAGCAAATGAATTATCTTGGAATTTCTCTGGCTTCATACTCTAGTGATGAAGAGTGGGGCTGAGGCAGAGAAACTGGTTGTGGGTGGGGGAGGCACAGTAAGACACTCCTATGCCTGTCTTACTGCTATTAAAATAGAAATTAGTGAGGAAATTTTCTAACCAGCAGAATATTTAAGACAGTGTTGATATAACCAAGTACTCTGCAGCCATAAAAAATGTGACTTCCCAAAACAAATGTATGAACAAATTAAAAACCCTATAGCATTATATCTTAGAAAACAAATGACTCAATCCTACTTGCTTGCTCCCTCCTTCCTTCCATAACTGTGCGGTGCTTTCACCTCGGCTCTCACTCCTCCCTCAGCCATGCTCCCCATAGGTCACTCCTGAAGTTCAGAAGACAGAAATGCTTTTCCCTAAGCACAGATGAAATGAGCTGGTTTTACAAAAAGACCTTACCAAAAGTACTATAGGAAAACTAGAAACAGACAAGACATTAAAAAAAAAACAGCCAAGCTTACACAGCATGAATTTCTGACCATACTACAGCAAGCATGTTCTCGGGGCTTACAAGTTCAACCTTCTGTTCCATCCCCGGACAGCTCTGCATTGGCCAGAAAAGGTACAACTTTCAGGGCTTGTCGCCTGAGCCTTTTACTTCACATCTCTTAACCCAACTTCACATGGACGATTTCATGTTGCCAGTTTCCTCACTCCTGAGGCCCTACCTTCTACCTACAAGGACTGACCCTGCCCCAGTATAGGGCCTTGCATCTTAGCCTTAACCTTACATTAAACACAGCCCCCAGACAGTAGGAGCTGGGTTATGCCAGCACACAAGGCCCTTTGCCACTATATATAGTTGAGGATACCACATATACCAAGGCTTTCCACAGAAGGTTACATCGTGCTGCCCAGAAGTGCTGGCATGAAATCTGCTGATGGTATAGGGGTCTGAGTCTAGAGGGAGGGGGAGTTATTAGAGAAGCACAAAAGAAGATGGGGAACAGATGCCGGGATCAGGGATGTGGCCCATCCAAATTACAGGTCAGACATTTGAGGGCCAAGGGTAGGTGGAAACTGAGGGAGTAGACTGGTAGCAGGACTCAGAAATATAGGAAGGAGACAACTGGTGCATCAGATTCAGACCTGATCATTTTAGCAATTCTGTGTGAAAATGAGACAAGGGAAAAGAAGATAAGGGTCTAGTCTCAGAAAAATAAGAGAGACAGATGCAGAGAGTGCAGCATAGTCTTAGTCTGGGCTACAGGGCTACAGGGCTGGGCCCTCTGCACACCAGCACCCTAGGGGCTGTGAGGGGTCCATGCCCCAAGAGAAAGGGGGCTAAAATCTGCTCTGGCCATACCACGAGAGTATTGGCACATAGCAAGTATGCCATACTGCAAGAAAAAATAACTCCCACACCTCTTCTGCTTCCTGCCTTTCTCTTACCCTCTGGGAACCACCTTAGCTCTTCTTTCCTTCATCCCGTTTCATCAGCCAATGGGGAGAAGAGACTCCAAACTGCACAGGTGTAGGTCCCCCTAAGATGCACCCATTTCCAAGCATCACACCCTTCCTAAAATTGTGGTCCTTGGTAGTCTCTGCCATTTTCCTCTCTCTGGTGTCTAGTTTATCTCCAGTCTCTATCTTACATGGCTGGTGTACTTTTTGCACTTATAAAGTCAACAGTCATGATGAGGATGCTTGCTTGACTCAGATGTGGAGTAGTGGTCAAAATCAAGGTAGAGCTGGCTGCTGCACCGTAGGTCCAATACCGCAACAGCACTCCCCAAATGTAACTTCCATGGAGCTGAGTTGCCTTGTGCCCATCTCAGCAAGATACCACATTCAAAAGAAACACAGCCAATAGCCACAAAGATTTAAAAAGCAATTTAGATTTTTGTTGTAGTCTCTGGGAAAACTCTCGTGGGGTTAACAGTCTTAGCACAGAGCAAAGTATCTTAAACTTTTCTCCCACTCCTTCTCTGTTCATCTTGCACATCATGGCAGAGCTGCTGCTATTCTCTCTCCTTTCTCCCCAAACACCTCCAACCTTTCTCTCAAGCTGGCTCTGACTTTTCACTCCTCTGCTCCCTTCACTTCTTGGATGTTTTTTTTTTTTCTCTCCTGCAAAAAGGAACTCCTTGTCCTTGTCTTTGCTCTTTTCTTCTGTCCCTCATCCCCTAATCTGCACAGGACCAGGAACCCAGCTGTCAATGAGAGGGGTCTCCTTCCTGGAGGACAAGAAAGAAAGAATCCTCATCTTGTGGATTTTGTCTGTCACATAGACTAAATTTTCTCAGCATGAGAGGGTTGTTTGCCCAGTGTTACAGCTACCCTGCTGTGCTCAACCACTCTGTGCTTGTAAGGAGAAATGGGCATGGTAATGTGCAAGGACCCTTACAAACTTCTGACTGGAAAGGGAGTCCAACTGCCCACAGACTCAAGAGTCTCTCCTGCCACAGACGTGGCCGTGAGGACACACACACACACACACACACACACACACACACACACACACACACACACACACACACACACACCCTCACTTAGGGCCTGAGCTGAGCTGGACTTGCTGTTGCTTGCACACACACACACACACACACACACACACACACACACACACACACACACACACACACACACACACACACACACACACACACACACACACACACACACCCTCACTTAGGGCCTGAGCTGAGCTGGACTTGCTGTTGCTTGCACACACACACACACACACACACACACACACACACACACACACACACACACACACACACACACACACACACACACACACACACACACACACACACACACCCTCACACACACACACACACACACACACACACACACACACACACACACACCCTCACTTAGGGCCTGAGCTGAGCTGGACTTGCTGTTGCTTGCTCTGTGCCCTCAAACTATTTTTAGGGGTCCTAAAGGCCATTGCCCATTTTTTTTCCCTTCCATTACTAACTTTGCTCAAGCAAGAACTCCAGGGGGATCTTCCAGCTCCTCATGCAATCTGGATTTCCACAGAAAAGAACATGTCAACCAAGTAGACCTGCTTACTGGTGTTCACCCTCTCTCCCCTTCCTGAGTGCAGCAGGTCCTCTTGTGTCAAGACTTGTCTGGCTTTTTTCCCTTCTCAGCGTGTGTTCAGTCATTTATCCAGTGCCACTCTGACCTGACTAGTACCAGCCCAAGTGTGGCTGGCTAGCGGGCTGCAGATCCAGGCAGGCAGAGCTCCGGAGGCACCCACGACTCCTGGTGCAGGGCCTCATGCACCTCCCTCCTCTCTGTATATTTTCTGGCCCAAGAAAGTGAAAACAGCTCAGGACCTGGTTTGGCCCCAAGTCAGAATCTTTATCAGGCATTGATAACATTGCACCATGTGAAAACACAGTTTCTGATGCCACGGGGCAATTTTTCTTTACAAATTACCAGAGCTCCAGTCAATTTGGAGGAAATTATGTCCAAGTATCTGGGTAGGGTATGGACTGTAGTATGTCTGCCACAGACTTCCCTTCCATTTAAAGTAGTTTTGAGAAATTTAATGTTCCTCAATAAAGACTTATATCAACCTCTAGGCTTCTTCTCACCTGTCTTATCTTGAGGAATTCTGTGGTTTTCTATCATAGACAATTCATTCAAAATTCTGTAGGTCCCACTCTTATTAATACATTCAGTTTGCTCTCTGTACACCTCTCAGAGTCCCTAAAAATAATATCAAAAGTGGTTTCTGCTGCTTTACTTTTGCCATAAGATAGTAGTCCAGACCAGCAAGGCCCTGCAGTTTAGCAGCCACTTGAGGGTGCTCCATGGCTCTATTCAACACCCAGACGGGGACTGTACCAGTCCTCTTGTGGTGTTTCGGACAGGGTGCCCTGAATGTCAACCACATCTTCAAAGCACCACAGCGGAAGTGAGAAGGGCCCTGTCCCCAGCTTTTCCTCCCAACCTGGAATAACCTGTTTTAAGAAGTTTTGTATTAGAACAATTCCATCTCCTCTGGTCAGCTACACACTCACAGTGCATAGGCACAAAGCTGCTTCTTTTGTTTTCAAGTGCAAGGTCTCCAGTCCTTTGCTTTATTTTTCTCCACCGCAGGCACCATCTGTTACACTGTGTTCACTTGCTTGTTTGTTTGGGATGTAGGAGCCCTTAGGGCAGAGGTTTGGGTTTGTTTACTGCTGTGTCTCCAGCACCTTGGATAGTGCCTGGCATGTGGTAAGTGCTCAATATTTGTTGAACAGATGAATGAAGCCTGAATCCATACCTAGAAAAAGAAACGTCTTCCTTGAGGCCATGTGGCCTGCAGAGTCCCAGCTCTGCCTTATCTTAGAGAGTAGTTCAGCTGCTTAGCTTTCAACTGTGGTGATCTATGGCCTGTGTCCGCACAGTTAAATGGCCCTCTTAGAGGCTTTTTTTGAACTAAGGGATACTTACAATAAGACATGGGCATCTCCTCCTCTTGCAAAACAGAAAAGTGCTTGCAGCTTTGAACTGAGACTTACCACCTATCTACCAACCTGAAACCCCAACGGCATGTTCTACCACTGCCCCATCAAAGTCTCAAAGACACTGAGGACACGTTTCGGTCATAACTCAAGAGCAAAGGACTGCATGCTTTCCCCTTCCCTGCAGGTTGTTTGAGAACGGGATGACGCCAAGCCTGTATCCCCTTCCTGTCGATCAAGAAGAACTCCTGACGTACTCTTACTCTGCTACAGACAGGCTGAAAAAAGGCTCCCTTTTGCTGTTAATAAGATTGGGATATCATGAACAGAAAGGTTACTGTACTTTAAAACTAGTATTTCTGCTCCATTTGAGTTCCTGAACTGCTAGATTAGTAATGAGGGTAATGATAGCTCAGGGTATATTTTACCGTGATAAGAATGAGGCCTTTCTGTTCCTCGCTTTGCCTCCCCTACTTCTGTTCCAAAGCCAAACAAAAACAAATGAAAATTCTCCACATTGGTCAAATATATAACAAAGGAGATAGATACAAAGATCAGTCTTTCTCAGATTGTAAAACCAAATGAAAACCACACATCAAACATGGTTCAGAAAAACCATATTCCAGGAATTGAGGTTAGTCTCTGAACAGCCTTAGCGGGACAGTTTCAGTGAGCCCTTGGTATGCTCAGCAGTGTTGTCCAGGGCTCTAAGGAGCAGGGGACAATTTCATGTGAAGCTCTGGTGATTGCCCAGATCAAATGTGTTAAACTAGGACTCAGTTCCCCTCAGAGGGTGTTCCTGAGTCACATATCCAATCTATTCATCCCAGCTTTTCCATCACCATCACACACCTGCTTCTAATTGCTTCTATTATTATTAAAAATCAACTTCCTCTGACCGCTGGCAGTGGTAGCTTCTGCTGCTCAGGAAAACAATGAGTACCACATAAGACACCTCCAGGGTGTGACTGATACTAAACTGCCCACAATTTCACATTATGAGAAAATTGAGTCGCTGGTGTTTAAATTTTAATGAGGTCTATGGGACGTAAGGCCCCTCTGCTTCCTACTTGTGGACATTTATTAGTGTTTCGAGGAACATTTTCTTCATAGAAAAGAATGATTATGGAGAAAGGTTCTAAAGAATTGGAGATGGAGCATGGAGATAATGCCAGGGATGTAATTTGAGTCTAAGGTCTAATGTAAGAAAGGAAGTAATCGACAGAGACAGAAGAGGAAGAAGCCAGAAAGAAAGCCTAGATTGTCGACTCAGACCCGCACAGCGCCCAGAGAGCAGCGCCGCCCCCACCCCACTGTGAGGGCCGGAGGCGGGATGGAGCCTTTCAGCCAGGCTTCCTAAAGGACTTCTTGCGGATGGCGGGTGTGTGAGATGAGGCGTCGGAAGCTCCTTTCCGGGAGGACCTGAAAACCAGGGCGGTCTTGCTTGTGGGAGTTAGCTACTTAGAAATAGATTTATTTACCTTTGTGGCCAGCTGTGTGATATTTTGGCACCCCACTGCCCATATTTTAACCACAAACTCAAAGTGGAAAGAGTCCTGAAGTGATTGTGTGTCTTTCAAATAGGAAGATTACTGTACTCTCAAACACAGTACTTCTCTGCTCCATTTCCCCAAGCAGCACCACGCCTCCGGCCTCTGTTACCTCCCGCCTGGAGGAGGGTAGATGTCTCTCTCAGCCTTTCCTCTGCCCCTTCTATTCTTTTTCTCCTTGGGCAGCCATCTCCTCACAACAGTTAGCAAATCTGCCTAAAAGTCAAATTTAACTTTTTACAACCCAGCTTAAAATGTTCCAAGGCTTCCCATAGCTTCCAGCCTCATTTTTTTCTACCTTCTGCCTCGCTGTTTACTTTCCAGACACACAGATCTACCTGTAGTTCCCACACTCCCCAGCACACTTCCTGCTTCCATACCTTTATTCATGCTGTTCTCTATGTCTAAAATGCCCTTCCCACCTTTTCTTTTCTTTCCTTTCTTCTGGACCTTTATTAACACCAATGCATACACATAAATAAGCATACACGTACAATTTAGTGAATAAAGGCAATAGATATAAAATCACTATCCCAGTCAAGAATCAGTATGGCCACTGTCTCCCCTCCCTTCCCCAAAGGCCCCCACAGCTGCAAGGAGTCAGGTCTCCCTCCTATAGGTAACCACTATCTGAGTGTCATCGTCATGATTTTCTTGCTTTTCTTTATAGTTTATCACATATTTATACATTCCCAAACAAGTAGTATAATTTTGTCAATTTTTGAACGTTATATGGTAGGAATAACAATGAATTTATTTTTCTTTTGAACTTTATATGATTGGAATTGCACAGTAGATCATTTTGTATTTTGCTTCTTTTTCACATTAATTTGTAAATATTATCAGTGTTTTGTTCACGTGTCTGCTACACCCGTTGTTTGAATCTGTCTACATTCTGCTGTGCATTCCACTCTTGATAGACATGTCAGTGGCTTTCAAGCCTAGGCTATTACTAACCTGTCTCCTGGTGCACAGAACAATGTTTTTATGAAGTTTATGCCTACAGGCGTGCTTGCTGAATCATAGGACATGCTTATCTTCAGCTCTGCTAGAAAATACCAGGTTGTTTTCAAAAGTGGTTGTGATGATTTACACTCCAACAGGGAAAGGGCTCTCATTACTCCATGTTCTTTCCAACACTTGGTATTGTCAGACTTTTAATTATTAATTTTTCTGTGATGTAATCCCAACTGATTAGAACAGTGCCCAGCTCATAGTAAGCATGCATTAAATATTTGTTGAATAAATTGATGTCTTTATTTGCAAACAAGAGAATTTTCTGGTTGTCTTTTCATTATTGATTAGTAGCTTAAACCCATTATTGGAAAACACTTCCTGCTGAATATCAAGATTCCAAAATTTATAGAATGTTACCTAATAGACACATTTTGTTCACAGTTGTTACATGTGTGCATCATGAAAGATTATGTGTTTTGCATTTGTCAGATGCAAGGTCTAGACATATCCATTAGTACAAATTTTAAAATTAATTTATAAACTTTATAAAAATTTCTCTATCCTAAGTGAGTTTTGTTTGTTTATATTACAAATTACTTGAGAAAAGGTTATTCTAAGCTTCCACTAGGTTTGTGAATTTATCCTTCTGATGATTTTCTTTGTATTTGGTCATTTTTGCTTTACATATTCTAGTGCTGTGTTGTAAGTGTGATTTGCATTTTTAAACTGTTATATTTTGCCAGTAGATTAAATTACTTTCATTATTAGGTGGTTTTCTTGTTCACTAACAATGCTTTTTTCCTTAAAGCCAATTTTAACTATAGCTGCACCAGCTTTTTTTTTAACTGGGGTGCATGATATATCCTTTTTCCATTCCTCTATTATCAACCTCTTTTTCCTGAAGTTGTAAGTATATTTCCACTAAATAGCATATAGTCAGATTTTGGATATTTTTATTTTTATCCATTTTAGCAGGCTCTGTCTTTTTTCTAAAGCATTAAGTGCAATTATATTTAATATTAATAAAATTATTATTTGTATTTAAACTGTATTTGTGGATTTATCTATTTCTTGTTTCTGTTCAACTTTGCTTCCTATATTTGGAAGCTCATTTATTAGATGTTTAACAGTTTAGTATTGCCATGTTCTTTTCCTGAATTGACCATTTTATTCCTTTCTTCATTACTGGTAGTATTCATTGCTCTAGTATTTACTTAGTCTGATATTAATGAAACCATTTCAGCTTTTTAAAAAAATATTTGTATGGTATATCTTCTCCATTTTTTTCCCTTTGTCATATCTGTGCCTTTATATTTCAAATGGGTTTCCTATAGACACAATGTACTTGGGTCTTCCTTTTCATCCAGCCTGACCATCTCTATCTTCTAACTGGGATACTCATGAAACACATTTAAATTTTGTTACAATTTAGAGTCACATTTATTACAAGTATTAGTAAGATTGGATTTCCATCATCTTTGACATGTTTTCTATTTGTCCCATCTGTTGTTTCTTTTTTCTTATTTCCATTCCAGTGTTTAGAATAATTAGAATAATAATTTTAAAATGATTCCTTTTTACCTCCATTTTTGGCTTTTTAGCTCTTCATCTTCCCTTTTTTTCTTTTGTTTTGCTGCTGTTATTGCTCTAGAACAGTTCCTTCCAACAGAACTTTCCACGATGATAGAATTGTTCTCTGTCCGCACTGTCTGGATGGTAACCACTGGCTACATATGGATATTGACTACTTGAAATATGGCTAGTTGAAAATCAGGGTGCTCAGAGGATGATAGCACTTTAGGTAAGAGACTTAATTCTTTTAATTGGAGAAAATACAAGTTCTAAGTCTTCTTGGACTCAAAATTCCATCAAACCCACCAGTAAAATTCTGTAATGTGTGTCCCCCATTTTTTTCCAAACAGGTATCTTGTAAAGGCGATCTTGCCCTCAAATGGATAGCAATGCTTGCATGTAGTCCACATATAAACCTGAAAAATGTCCTTTTTTATGTATACAGAGGTCTTCTAGCCATCTGTATGTAATAATTCTCTTCACATTTCCCTTGACCAAAAGCCAAAATATATAAAGGCCTTTTCATTGTGACTTGAAATAGTTTTCATCGATGATGATATTCCCTGTCTTCCAAGCATCTGGCCCTTTGTAACTGTGTAATGTTCAGGGTTAAGATCAACATATTCAGTATCTAGTACTATATGTCATCAGCTTCACAGAGGTTGTCTGAGGCTCACTGAAGTCTTCTGTGTTTCCCTACTCAGAGAGTCATCCACAGCTTCAAATTATTTGGCTCATTAATATTCTTCAGTGAGATTATTGCCTTCCTCAGAATACCTGTGACTTGCAGATTTAATTTAAATTTAATTAAAACACTACATTTTTAAACTTGCCTGATTTTATATTTTTATTACTTTTACACTGAAGTTATTTGTTTTATGCTCTGCATAGAACACTTTCATAAAATCAGTGTACTAATAGTAAAATTACAGAATGAAGTTTTTTTGTTGTTTTTCTTTTTTAATTTTTTATTAAGGTATGATTGATATACACTCTTACATGAAAAAACAATGTGGTTACTACATTTACCCGTATTATCAAGTCCCCACCCATACCCCAATGCAGTCACTGTCCATCAGTGCAGCAAGATGCCACAGATCCACTATGTGCCTTCTCTGTGCTACACTGTTCTCCCTGTGATCCCCCACACCATGTGTACTAAACATAATACCCCTCAATCCCCTTCTCCCTCCTTCCCCACCCACCCTCCCACAACCCTCCCCTTTGGTAACCAGTAGTTCATTCTTGGAATGTCTGAGTCTGCTGCTGTTTTGTTCCTTCAGTTTTGCTTCATTGTTATACTCCACGAATGAGGGAAATCATTTGGCACTTGTCTTTCTCCCCCTGGCTTATTTCACTGAGCATAATGTCCTCCAGGTCCATCCATTTTGTTGCAAATGGTAGGATTTGTTTCTTTCTTATGGCTGAATAGTATTCCATTGTGTATATGTACCACCTCTTTTTTATCCATTCATCTACTGATGGACACTTAGGTTGCTTTCATATCTTGGCTATTGTAAAAAGTGCTGCAATAAACATAGGGGTGCATATGTCTTTTTGAATCTGAGAAGTTGTATTCTTTGGGTAAATTCCAAGGAGTGGGATTCCTGGGTCAAATGGTATTTCTACTTTTATTTTTTTAAGGAACCTCCATATTGCTTTCCACAATGGTTGAACTAGCTTACATTCCCACCAGCAGGGTAGGAGGGCTCCCTTTTCTCTGCATCCTCGCCAGTATTTGTTGTTCTTAGACTTTTTGATGCTGGCCATCCTTACTGGTGTGAGGTGATATCTCATTGTGGTTTTAATTTGCATTTCCCTGATGATTAGTGATGTGGAGCATCTTTTCATGTGTCTGTTGGCCATCTGAATTTCTTCTTTGGAGAACTGTCTCTTCATATCCTCTGCCCATTTGTTAATTGGGTTATTTGCTTTTTGGGTGTTGAGGCCTGTAAGTTCTTTATATATTTTGGATGTTAACCCTTTGTTGGATATGTCATTTACAAATATATTCTCCCATACTGTAGGATACCTATTTGTTCTGTTGATGGTGTCTTTTGCCATACAGAAGCTTTTTAGTTTGATGTAGTCCCATGAGTTCATTTGTGCTTTTGTTTCTCTTGCTGGAGATGATGTGTTTAGGAAGAAGTTGCTCATGCTTATATTCAGGAGATGTTTGCCTATGTTGTCTTCTAAGAGTTTTATGGTTTTATGACTTACATTCAGGTCTTTAATCCATTTCTAGTTTACTTTTGTGTATTGGGTTAAACAATAATCCAGTTTCATTCTCTTGCATGTAACTGTCTAGTTTTGCCAACATCTGTTGTTGAAGAGGTTGTCATTTTCCCATTGTATGTCCATGGCTCCTTTATCATATATTAATTGACCATATATGATTGGATTTATATCAGGGCTCTCTAGTCTGTTCCATTGGTCTATGGGTCTGGTTCTTGTGCCAGTACCAAATTGTCTTGATTACTGTGGCTTTGTAGTAGAGCTTGAAGTTGGGGAGCATAATCCCCCCAGCTTTATTCTTCCTTCTCAGAATTGCTTTGGCTATTCTGGGTTTTTTGTGGTTCCATATGAATTTTAGAACAATTTTCTCTAGTTCATTGAAGAATGCTGTTGGTATTTTGATAGGAATTGCATTGAATCTATAGATTGCTTTAGGCAGGATGGCCATTTTGACAATATTAATTCTTCCTATTCATGAGCATGGCATGTATTTCCATTTATTGGTATCTTCTTTAATTTCTCTCATGAGTGTCTTGTAGTTTTCAGACTATAGGTCTTTCACTTCCTTGGTTAGGTTTATTCCTAGATATTTTATTCTTTTTGATGCAATTGTGAATGGAATTGTTTTCCTGATTTCTCTCTCTGCTAGTTCATTGTTACTGTATAGAAATGCCACAGATTTCTATGTATTAATTTTGTATCCTGCACCTTTGCTGAATTCAGATATTAGAGCTAGTAGTTTTAGAGTGGATTCTTTAGGGCTTTTTATATACAATATCATGTCATCTGCCAACAGGGACAGTTCAACTTGTTCCTTGCCAGTCTGGATGCCTTTTATTTCTTTGTGTTGTAAGATTGCCATGGCTAGGACCTCCAGTACTATGTTGAATAGAAGTGGGGAAAGTGGGCATCCTTGTCTTGTTCCCGATCTGAAAGGAAAAGCTTTCAGCTTCTTGCTGTTAAGTGTGATGTTGGCTGTGGGTCTGTCATATATGGCCTTTATTATGTTGAGGTACTTGCCCTCTATACCCATTTTGTTGAACATTTTTATCATGAATGGATGTTGAATTTTGTCAAATGTTTTTTCAGCATCTATGGAGATGATCATGTGGTTTTTGTCCTTCTTTTTGTTGATGTGATGGATGATGTTGATGGATTTTTGAATGTTGTACCATCCTTGCATCCCTGGAATAAATCCTACTTGATCATGATGGATGATCTTTTTGATGTATTTTTGAATTCAGTTTGCTAATATTTTGTTGAGTATTTTTACATCTATGTTCATCAGGGATATTGGTCTGTAATTTTCTTTTTTTGTGGTTTCTTTGCCTGGTTTGGGTATTGGAGTGATGCTGGCCTCATAGAATGAGTTTGGAAGTATTTCCTCTTCTTCTACTCTTTAGAAAAGTTTAAGGAGGATGGGTATTAGGTCTTCACTAAAAGTTTGATAAAATTCAGCAGTGAAGCCATCTGGTCTAGGCATTTTGTTCTTAGTTTTTTGATTACCAGTTCAATTTTGTTGCTGGTAATTGGTCTGTTCAGATTTTCTGTTTCTTCCTTGGTCAGCTTTGGAAGGTTGTATTTTTCTAGAAAGTTGTCCATTCTACAGAATGAAGTTTAAGGGTTCTTTGCAGTTTGTTTTGTTCTTAGAATATGTCCCACTAAGACAAGACAAAGTCCTATACCCAAAAGTCATTTGAAATAAATCTTCTTTTATTTTATGTTATGTTACCGGTTATGTTACCGATATCATACACATTTAGGTTTATTTCATTTGTTTTAAATTTTAAAGATTGCTCTCTTTTCCTTTTTTTTTTTTTGGTTTAATTTACTTTTTGAATATGTAAAATAATTACATGATTCTAAAGTCCAAACTACATAGAAAAGTATACTAAAGGAATATGTTCCATTCCTATCCCCTGATCTGAGTTTCCCCTCCCTACCCCCTTATAAGTAACTATTTTTATTTGCTTCTCGATTTTCCTTCAATGTTTCATTTTGTACAAAAAGTGGCTACCATACACACAATCTGTACCTTGCTTCACACACTGTGATGATCATTCTATAGCAATGAACAGAAATATTCCCTATTCTGTTTATATCCGTAGTGCCCCACTGTGTACCATAATTCACTTAACTTCTCAACTCCTCCATCTTAGTAGTATCCAAGTTATTTCTAGTCTTCCGCCATTAAAAATAATGCCACAATGAATAATGAGCATATATCATTTCACATTTGTGTAGATGTACTTTTAGCATAGATTCCCAGAATATAAAGAGTGACTGCACCTATTTGTAATTTTGCTGAAGAGTGCCAAATTCCCCTCCTTCAGGGATGTATCATTCTACACAGATATTAGTGTCTCTTTCCCCAGAGCTCTGGCAACGAAGTACACTCTCAAACTTTTGGATTTTTGCTAACAGAGTAAAAAATGCGATCTAAATATTATGTTACTTGCTTTTCTTTTCTGAATGAGTGTAGTAGGTTTTGCTACTTTAAGGGCCACCTGCATGAATTTTTAAACTGTCCATTCATGTCTTGTGCTTTTTTTACACTGGATTTATGTCTTTTTATTTCTAGGAGCTCTTCAGTAAGAAGATTCACTTTTTCCCATGGTATAAATAGCAAGTATTTTGTCCAGTGAATCATTTGTTTTTGGCCTTCCAGTATTTGTACCATGCAGCTTAAAAAAAAGAATTATGTAACAGAATTTATATATTTTATTGGTTCTAGATTTTGAGTCATAGAAATGCTTTCCCCACTACACCCATGGGTGATAATTCAGAAGTCCATCCATATTTTCTTCTATAATATAATAATAGATACAATAACCATAAATTTTCCGGTTTTTTGTGTTTAGTTAACTGATCCATGTAGAGTTTATGTTGGTATGCAATATAAACTATGGATCCAATTTTACCTTTTTTCCAAATGGTACCCAGTTGTCTCAACAGCATTTATGTAAAGTCCACTTTTTCCGTTGTTTTGCCATATCTTTATCATATACTAAATTTCTTCACATATTAGATTGCTGCCTAGAATTCCTATTATGTTCCATTAATGTGTCTGTCTGTTCATGTATCAATTCTACATGACTTTAATTATGAAGGATTTATAATATTTTAAATATTTGGTATTTTTTCTTCTCAGTTCTTTTCAGGGTTTTCCTGAATGTTCTTGTTTATCTCTTCAATATGAACTTGAGAGTCAATTTGTCTAACTAAATAACAAACAAAAACTTGTTGGAATTTTTATTGGAATTATATTAAGCTTAGAAATTCACTTAAGGTATGTCTTTAATTTGTGTGAGCAAATTTTTGTGTTTGGGGGGAGATTTATAAAGTTTTCCTCATAGGTTTCTACATATTTCTTATTAACTGTATTCGTAGGAGTTTTGTAATTATGGTTGCTATTACAGATGAGATGCTAATGTTCTCTTCTTATCTTACCATCTTATCTTGTAACTGGTTCCTCCTTGGATTTTGAAGCCTACTGGCTTCTCTAACTTGCTTTTACTCCTGCTCCCTTGCTGAATCCTCTTCCTGCTTGCAGTAGCCTGCACTGGTTTGCTTTCATTTTCTAGGCACACCATCACATCACACTATCTGCAGTTCTCACACATCTACTTGCTTCCTCTGTAGTAGTGCTGTGGCAAACCTACACCACCACGTTAGACATTGGAAGAATAATGGACATCCTTGATGTTGTTCCAGATATTAGCAGGAATGCCTTCAGTGTTTTCTCATGAAAATAGTAAGATGTGGTAAGCAAGATGCTTTATCAAGTTAAGAAAATACTCTTCTAGTCCTCTTCTGAAATTTGTTTTGATTAGGGATAAATCTTGAATTTTCTCAAATGTTCTCCCAGCATCTGCAGAGATGATTGCAAGGCCTTTCTCCTTACATATAATAACGTTATTTAAATACATTAATGTATTACCCAACATTGAATCAGCTTTGCATTCCTGAAACAGTTTCCACTTGGTCATGACATATCATGCTGTTTGATTCCATTTGCTAATATTTTATTTAGGATTTTTGCATTATATGCATAAATGAGATTGGTCTGTAGTTTTCCCTTTTATACAGGATCAGATTTTTTGTTTCAACATTTTATTTATTTAAGGATTTTTGAAGTTGCTTTTTTCTGTGCTTTGGAATAGAACTGAGATTATAGATATTTAAAGAATCCCATTTGAAATCATCTTGGGTACTTCTAGGGAGATTTAAAATTTTCTTATATTCTGTATTTTAATTGTTTTCAATGGAATGACTGGTCTAAATAAGCTATTCCTTCTTTTTCCTGTGGAAAAAAAATAAGTCCACCTTTCTTTATCTTATTTACTCCTTCTAATCCTAAAAAGCTTTGTTCAGTTATAATGTCCTCTAAAAAGCCTTCTGTGAACCCCCCAGGTTGTGCTAAGGTGCCTCTTTTCTGGGATCCTACTGGACATTATTCACTGTAGTGTAGCTATATTATATTGAAATAATCCATTAATGGTCTCATTATCCTCCATTAGCCAGAAGATTCTTGGGGACAGGGATCCTGTTTTACTGCCACTTTTTAATTTCCAGTGTCGGGGGCCAAACATGGAGCCTGACATATAATAGGAATGTCAGAAAATATTTGATGAACTGATCTTTGATCAGATCCCACCACACAGACACACACACACAGAGTTTCTTCTCCAGTTCCTGTCTTTATAAATGTCTCCTCAATTAATCCAGGAGCATACAGCAAAAATCCAGGAGTCTTCTTGGCAAACTGCACTCCCTCATCTTCAAATTGTAATCAGTCACCAAATTCTACCAATTCTGACTTAAAATACTTCAAATTCCCCTACTTCTCTCCCTCCAGAAGGCCACTATCCTTGTCCAAACCCCGACTGTTTCTTGCCTACATTATGTAACTGCTATTTTACCTACTTTAACCCTTGCCTTCTAAAATACTTCTGTAATTCTTCATCAGGAAGTCAGAGCGATCTTTCAAAAACATGATGTAGTTATGTCACTTACATAAAACCTATCAACAGTTTCCTGTTTTGGGGGGATTACGCTCAGAATCCTTAACATGTCTTCTAAGACCCTGCCTGATTTGGAGCATCCCTATCTTTCCAGCCTCAACTGATGCCTTTTGCCTCCTTATCATCTGGCCTCTTATTCTTCTTCCAACTTCTAAGTTCTTCCCCCCTTGGAGTCTTTGAATATTCTTGTCCATTTGCTGGAAGGCCCACTCCCTGCACCTCATCCGCAGCTTTGATCTGGTTCTATCCATTCATCGTCCAGGTCTGTGCTCAGAAAAGTCTCCCTTGACCTCCCAGTCTTACTGAGGCCCTCTGTTTAAGGGCTATATTAACCCTCTACACTTTTCCTTTATAGAACTTATAACTACTGTGATTATTGAGACATGATGGTGATTCTTCGATGTTTATTTCTCACACTAAACTGTAATTTCCCTGGAGGTAGGAACCGTCTTGATTTTATTCTCAGCTGAGCCTTTAGTTTCTCTCATGACGAACAGCATAGTGATAGGGTTTAATAAATATTTATTGGATGAATGGATGAATCATGAATGAACGCACCAAGAACTAATTACTGAACTTGCTGAGTAAGAAACCTAAAGGAACAAATTCCCTATTTTCCCTCCAGGGGGAGACACACTCTTATTAAAAATAGCAAGGCTGTAGAGGAGCATAAAATTTTGAGATTAACCATAACTTGGTTCTCAAACCTCTGAAATTGATTCAGAGAATCCAGTCATACCCTTGCTAGTATGACTCTCCAGATAGGTCTGGACCACCCAATGGTACCCAGCAAGTGGTCATTTCCTCTGTTAACTGTCACTGGAACAATCATAAAGTCTCTCCTGCTAGAGTTTGTCTCCTCTAGTTTTGGATTGCTAGGTAATTTAGCTATAACTGCCCACATTCCTGGAAAGATAGTATCATGCATATGTAATTTAAGTATTATCACTAACATTTTTATTTGCATTTTTCCTGTAATATTTTACAAAATTCCTCAAGCAATCTTTCTCTACAAAGTCTCAAAATGTTTAAAAATTATTCTGATAGTGGAAAATACTAGTAACTTGTAAGACCAAAAATTAATAAAGTGGTAGTATTAATAAAATTTAATGATAAAAATTTTTTTGAAACAGTGATTCACAAATTCCCCTGAATCGTGGGGCAAGTTAAAAAGAGAAAGAACAAGAGTAGAGCTTGCATACTGCAAGCATGTCTACCTCTGAGCAATTTCTGAAAGAAGCCCTTGTTTAAGCCTAAGGACACATCTTGGGAGATGACCCCTGCTGCATACCAGCACTGTTCTCTCTTCTGCTGAATAACTTTCTCTAGCAGAAAGTTTAAGTATATGAGAAGTTTCATGAGGCTTACATTATATTTCTCTGAACTTTTCTTTCTTTGATCTATTTCCAAAGCTCCTTTTCAATTTTCCTTTTAAATGTGTCTCTGACTTCTTTCTCAGGATCAGGGACCAGTTCACAGAGGCATTCCGCTACTCTTGTCTTTGGGAGGTGAGTTTATTTTAGTTCAGTTCAGTGTGCATTTATCCATTACCTGCTGTGTGTCCAGGGCTGTGCTCCCAGGGCAGGGGGTGAGTGCAGGAAGTCTAAGTCTCCGCCTCCCAGGTGCTAAGAGCAGCAGCACATTAGGTGACCTCCTTGAACAAACAAAATATTACAAAGATGACATAGATAAGAACCAGCATTTATATCGTCTACAAAACTGCTCTTCACAAATGTGCTCCAAGTTTTGTGAAAACCACTGGGGTGGGTCTTCTCATCTTTTTCACATATGAGTGAACTAGATGTAGATAGGTAACTTGCTTAGACAGGTCAAGTATTAGAGCTACTATCAGAACTGGAAACTTGGTCCCTGAGGTGTTTGCATGCTGCAACACTGTTTCTAAAATAAGAAATATGCTATAAGCTATAACACTAAAAACAAAAAATTCAAAGTAAAGAGAAATACACTATGGTATATGTGAAGGAAAGCTATTTTTCTCCAATTAGTCTGACCTGGATCTTATTTTTTTTCACCCTACTTGTTAATTTTGACAGATTCCCTCTCTCCTTCCTCCTAGGGGATTTGAAACTTCCTTTTACTTCTTTTCTTTTTCTTTGGTGGTTGTAGAAGAGTTTATTTGGAATGACTGACTCACTTCTTTAAGTCACCTTTCTCTAGGAAGGATGTCAGGAAAGTTTTGTTGCCACCATTAGCCAAGCAGCCCCTGAAGAAGGATGAGGCCTTTTTAGACAGAAGAGCAACGATGAGTCCTGGCCAGAAGCCAGGGAACTGTTGTGAAAGGTTTCCTGTTACTTAAGTAGAAGGCAGAATCTCTCTCCTCCAGCGCACTCACACCCTAGAGGATCACACTTGAAATCAAGAAAAGGTTTGGAGCCCACAGGTGTAGGAAGTTTTTCACTCCAAAAAGAAGCTGTACAAAAGCCTGTGGCCATTAGGAAGCCACAGGTTCAAAGAGAAAGACACCCAGCCTATAATCTGGGACAGCTCGATGGCATCTGCCCAAGGAGACTGGACACTAATACATGCTGAACAGTGACAGCAGCAATCTTAACAAGCAAAACATCATTATCCAATTTCTAGTTCATGTTTGTGCCAAGGTCTGAAAATAGGTACACTAGTTGTACTGTCAATCAACAACATCTAATGAGTACTTCTTGAGAGCAGAACTGGAACTTGCAGGGGAGAGAAGAAGAAATGATGACCTAAAACTCTGAGGAGAGACACAACATGTTTTTAAAAAGTAAAAACAACTCAGGGAATCACTTGTAATCAACACATGAAGATCAGAAACAACAAACTGAATTGTATAGAGATGGAACTGGGATGTTTAATGCAAGATTCATGGGATCTTATCAAATATCACTTTATCTTTTGGCCTTTACCATCTTTTAAAAATATTTATTGGGAAGGGATAATCTCCTGTCCCTGACTGGAAAATTGGGCAGACTCCCTGGCTTTTTGGTTCATTATTTGATAATTGGCAATCTTTTAATAAAGAGTCATTTTAAGTCAAAAAATAGTCTTGATTTAGTAATCAAAATGTTTCCAGTTCAAGACAGTAATCAAATCAGAGTTCATTCTAAGGTACCAGTCTAAGACTTCTCCTTCTCCTCCTCCCCACATAAGGCCTCCTATGGCTGGTAGCTTCCTGCCTTCAATTTTCGCCTCAATTTATCTCCTCCCCCATAGGTAACTGCTATTGGACCTGCTGTGTGAAAGTGGGAGGAGGCAGGACAGCCAAGAGATGGGTCAGTTTTGTTTTAATAGATGGCGCTGTACTACCTGGGTCTGGCAGGTGGCAGCAGCTGACTTCTTTCTGTATGGTACTTTTACAGGTTCTTTGTAAAGCCTCATCAGAGACCTCTCACTTGAGTCCCTTTGCAAAACAGATGCAGGGGTTTGCTGGCAACAATCTCTGTGGGTTCTAGGATTACTGTATTCATCTCTAGCTTTGGGCCACTAGGTCCTTCCACACCTCCAGACAGCCCTTTTGGATAGGCCAAAGGCAACCCCATGCTGACTGTCTACTAAATGGCCAAGATCTGTCCCAGAGACACATTACACATCTGTCATGCCTGCCTAATCTGGGAATGCTGGCAGATCCCAATGCCCCCCATCTCTGCCTTGCACTATTGCCTTCTTTAATCTTTGGGCAAAAGTAAGTGCGGTTCTCTGTGTTTTAATAACTCTCTGGTCCCACGGAAGTGACTCTTTAGGCGTGAGGAGGTTGAAGCCCCAGCACAGCTTCTCCGTCTGGGTGGGAAGGGAATGGGCACTCAACAACACAAGCATATTTCCCCCGAGGATCCTCTTCACAGACCCTCCCTCTCTATGCTCTCTGGATCTCACCCAGCACAATTGTTCTTCAACATTGACTTGCATGTGAAAACTGTTGATGTAATTATCTTTATTGCAATTACTTGAAAAATCTGTCTCTGACCCTTAACAATAGGGAAATGTATCTCTCCACGTCTGTCTTCCTTGCACTGCTGAGCAGAGCATGCAGTGAAGCAGGTTTCCGGTAAATGTTTGATGAATGTATAAATGAGCCAGTCTGAAAACTCCTCTGCTTGTGCAGCAGATCCTCAGAGACACTGAAATAATTTAATGGATGGCTTGTTTTATCACTCTGAGAGACTAATCATTCTTACAAAGATGTTGGGAATGTCCCAATTTTTATACTTTAGCATTTGCCAACCAGGAAATTTTGAGAGAAGAGACAACACAGAAAAAATATTCATCCTTATGGATAAAAATGAGAGTTCCTGTGGCCAGGATTCTCACCTGGCCGTAGTTGACTAGCTCACTGAACACCTGTGGGCAATACATGGCTGTTGACTCTATAAAAAGAGCTTCGCCCGGTGCACTGGGCGTGACACGGTGGCAGGGCTGCAAGGCTGCAGGAGAGCAGAGGCTGGAGGGTGGCAGCCCCAAGGACAGAGGCCCAGAGGACAGCTGTGCGGGACGACTGTGCGGACAGAGGGGCCCAGAGGCAGAGACCGGCTTGCTGCATGCAGACTTGCTGAGTGAACGGGATTCTAGTGACTGACCTGCCACTGTGAGAATAAAGTTGGGTATAACCCTTTCACCCCCAATTTCTTTGCTGTCATTTTCTTTGGTCACACTGACTCCATAGCGAACTTGCCCGGGGCTGAAACCCATTGGCAAGACAGTCCCTTTTCAAGAAAGGAAGAAATGGACATATAAACATGAGATAATTCAGGTTTTAAAAATACTTACGGGATATCAAATCAAGGCTTTTTTTTTTCTGAAAAAAGGCCCTTCAAAGCTGCAGGAACTGTGGATAGTATCCGAGTTCTTCACTTCAAAACCCTAAGGCTGTACAAAATGATAAAGAAACAAAAAATTAGATTAAAAATAATTGGCAAAATGTTGATTTGTTAAATATAGGTGATGGATATAAGGATATCATAATAGGATATAATCATACTATTCTAGTGTTTTGGTAAGCTTGACCATTTTTATAATATAGATAACATTTAAAAACTGAAGCTAGGAGTCAGCACTGTATTTACCCTGCTCTAGGAAGGAGGCACCAGAAGCAAAAAGGAAACAGAAGCTGTGTAGACTTTGCCATCTTCTAATTAATCCTTCACAGGTCCCACGATATGGTAGTATTCTAATAGCCATAAAGCTGTTCTTATTTGGACTAGGGAGTAAAAATTTTGGAAGTTGAAATTTTTGCTTAGGAATTAGGTAGATTCAGAATTTATAGAAATAGAAGGATATTTAAAGATTATTCCAGCCAGTTCCCTCATTTTACAAATGAGAAAACTGGTGCCCAAAGAAGTGGAATGAAGGAACTATCAGTCTCAGAACCGGGCACATGACACTGAGCAGCCAAGGCATGGAGCCTCATAGAAGGGAGCTGCCGCCCTGCAGGGGCAGTGCTTTCATCTACTGCTCCTTGGCCTCTATCATTTCTGCTGTGTACAGGGGGGGGACCTCCTCCTTTTGTTCAGAGGATTCTCTGAGACAGAGCAGTGGACCCACTAGAGCTAGACTTAAGATGAAATCCAGAGAAGCAGTTACCAACCCCTCAACAGGTCAGCTGTGAGGCTTATGCTCCACTTTGAGGAAGCTATGGGTGGCTCCAAGCAGACCACCACCTTACTCGATCTAGAGAGCGGGTGACTTAGCAGCCTGGACCGACAGCGTCGTGGGATGGAATTTACTGTGTCTCTGAGTCTTATCTCATTAATTCCCCAGCCAAGTAAGATCCAAGGGGAGATCCTCAGGGGAGAATATACCACTGGGCTATTAATGAGTCACACAGTTCTAGACCCAGGCATGGGTGTTTGAGAGGTTCTGACCTAAACGAAGTTAGGTCTGGACAAGATGTGTAGGTGGCTTTGTTTTTCCTATGATCTTCTCTGCCAGCTGCCAGAAAGTATCGTGCCCGCTTCCCGTGGGTCCAGTCGATGCGATCACAGGAGACCTGGTTCGGTTTCAATCAGCTTTAATTTCTTCTTCTCACAGGTGGTGTTACAGAAAGATTGCAGCTTGCACGCAGGCAAGTATGAGTTAGAGCTCTTTTAGTTTCTCTCTAATTTCATTCCTCTCGTCTCTACAGGATGGCTCGCTGGCTTCTGGTTCTGCTGGCTTCTCTTTTTCCCTACTACTACCACTATATATGTTTCCTAGACCAATCAAAGGGGAGAGCATGCGTGACCTTTAACTCTATTGGTGACAGGGCAGAAATCATGCAGTGTGCACGAGCAGGGAACTACTTATAAGGTCTGGGAGGGGGATTCTCCTACTCGGCAGAGCGGATGCGTGGAATGTGCCATTACCGGATGTGAGCGTCATCTTAGAAGGGCTGGGGTCCGACCTCGGCCGGGGCTCGGACCTCTACAGAAAGGACTTACGTTCACAGAACAAATCCCTCTCCACCCCTGGCCCCCACCATTTTGGATCAGCACCAACACAAGTTATCTCTTGCCTTTGTGTTTGGAGGTTCAAACGTTCTTGACGCCCTAACATTCTGGTTTAGAAGCAATGGCAGTGGGCACAGAATCAAACTGTTTCCATTTGCTGAGTTTCATGGAATGCTACAGGGTAGCTTTGCAGGTGGGCGAACCCTAGCATCCACATAATTTTATTCAGATTCCTTCAAGTAAATCTTGAATGAAACACAGTGTAGTTGATATGTAGCTTCAGATCAACTCCCCAGACTCCCTCCCAATCCAAGGTCTGCCCTGAAACCCCCTTCCACAGAGCCGCCTATGAGCAAAGCAGCCTTTAATCCAGAGGCTGGGACTGGTGGCCTGCAGGCTGAAAGTTGCCTGATTTTAAAAACGACTGGTTTGGTTGTTTGTTTATTTTAATGTGGACAATATTTGCAGTTTGGGAGGATTCACTTTTGTAGAAAAAACTTGGATTTCAGTTCTTTTGAAAAATTGGACAATCTCACCCTAGCAGAGTGGCAGGAGGTAAGAGACACAGTCCTGCATAGCACAAATCCTTTGGGTTTGGACCGCGGAGGAGGCTTGCTTCATAGCACGTTTTCCCCTCGCTGATGGGTGTGAACTACCTGGGCGGTGCTGGGCTCTCACACCCGTCAGGCTTTGTTGCTTAGGCCAAGCTTCGGGAAGCAGGTACCGGGCACTTGGTCAAATAGGCTGCTGGGTGGATCTCTGCTCGAACGGTCGGCCTGTGTGCGCCACTCTGCCCTTTCCATGAGCTGTGTACCTCTTGCTTCGCCGTGTTCACGCTTTGCTTGCAAAGCCCGTCACTCGGAGGTGTCGGCATGACTGGGCGGGAAGGGCTATCAGCATTAACTCCTTTCTCAGGCGCCCGCAACTGGGTCACACCTTTGGGGCGGTCGTTTTCATCCTTGGCACAGCTCCGTGGAGGGAGGGTGCACAGCACCCAGGAGGCGCCAGAGGAACACAGGGACGTTCCAATACAATGACCAATGCTCTAAGGCTCTTTTCTCTGCCAAGGAACTTCAGTTACTACAAGCGCAGCCTCCCGAGCAGCGGATTAATGCAGCGAGTCTGGGAGCGGCGGGCACGAGGCGCGCGGCCGCGCAGCAGAGGGAATGGACGGATCCGGCAGCGAGGCCCCGGGACGGCCGGCAGCCCCGCCCTGAGCTTTCTTCGAGGCCGAGGCCGAGAGGGCCACGCTGCGCCTGTGCGCAGGGCCTCTGGGTGAGGAGCGAGCAACCGCCTCAGCGGCCCGTCGAACGGGGACGGCTTCCCAGGTCTGCGCAGGCGCAGCCCCCTGCGGACGCCGACCGGCGCGCAGGCGCTGGCCTAGCCGCGCCTCACAGCCCGCACGCCGCGGGCCGCGGGACACAATTTCTGTTTCCGGGTCACGCGTTGACAGCTGCTGTCTCCGCCCCGCTCAGCCCCGCGGCCCGGTGAGTGCGGCCCTCGCGGCGGGTACACCTGCCCCGGGCACCCTCGCCCGGGCCACCACGCCCAGCAGTGCTTCCTCCGCTTCCCTCAGGCTGAGACGTAGCTCCGGGCCCGGGGAGGTCCGGGAGGGAGTCGGTCGGACTCGGGGCTCTCCAAGCGCGCACTGAGCGACCGCCGTGCGGGGCCGGCCCCGGGAGGCCTTCGGGGTTGCTGCGGTCTTTAGGAAGACCAAGCAGAGAGCGCCGGCACACGTTCTCGCTCGATGCCCTTGCCCTTGGCCCCTCGGCGGGATGGAGCTCGGCGAGTCCGACCGGCAGGCGCGGCGGGGCTGGGGACTGTCGCCGCTTCCTCACTCTGCTCCTTGCTTCGCAGTGAAACCTCTTGTTTTCTTTGGATCGGAAGCGACAGCGAGGGAGGGAGAGAGGGCTTTCAGCTCCAGCAGAGGAAAGAGGCCGCTTGGGGCAAACCGCACGGGGCTGCTGTCCAGAGAGAGGCCGAGTTTAGATTTCCTTGACCCTTCTTGACAGTGAATGTGGTCAGTCTGCCGCCAAGCTTCTCTCTTCACCAGCTTAGAGGCGGCAGCCGAGAACCACTAGTCATATGCTGAGTTAGGAGTTATTAGCCTAGAGTCCAAGAGCGCCCCGAAAATGACTGCAGGTTTTAGTTCCTTCAGACTGGCTCAGAAATGGTTAATAGAACCACTACAGTCTAAGCCCTACACTTTAGATGCGCTTGTCTTCTGCCCCCATTCTTGGAATCGCCGACTCAAATGCACCTGTCTTCTTTTTCCTTTTTCTTTGCAGCAAAGAAGTGTGAGATACAAACCCTTGTTTCTGAGTTTAGTGGCTATTGGAGAGACTAAAACATATGCAAGCTAAACTGTCCAGCAAATTTCAGAGACACATGTAAACAAATGTGTAAGCTTATTCATTCATAATGAATTGAAGTAGGGGAGAAAATACCCAATTTTAATCATCGATACCTTTGAATTGAATTTTAAACTTCATTCTGTTCATTAGTACTTTATATACCTTAGACAAAAATAGCTACTGATTAGCAAGATTGAACTATTAAGAGTTTATAGGATATTACATAGTGTATAAGGGGATACTCCTTCACAAAACCAAAGCAAAAAGTACATAGTATGAAAAGACCAAAATAATTTTAGGATTTTTCCCTTAGTAATCATCATATGTGTAATGTGTTTAATTATATCAAGTCTTGCATTTTTTTAGGATCCAAACTAATAAGTTTTATATTAGCTCAAGTATTTATGGAGAACCTGCCATATGCCAAGCACTATTGAAAATACTACTGTATTTACCTCCAAGTTTAAAAAGTATAGTTTAATAAGAACAGGGATTCTCTCACCTAGAGAGCTGATGCTGTATGCTATATTTTCTCTACATTTTTTAATATATGCTTTTTCGTAGAAATGCTCCACGTTGTTTGCTATAATTTTGTAGGGTCCCCAACTAGTAGATGGCTCTTATACAGCCAAAATTTTCATCATAGTTGGATTTAAGTATGTTGCATTATTTGCTTCATCCATCCCAGAACTCTTTATCATGTCGTGGTTCCAGCATACATTTACTCCAGTCTATCTCTCAGTTGTCATGAACAGCCAATTATTAAATTTTAAAATTCATTTCTCTTAAATCTTCTGGTTTTCCTACAGCTGCAAGCATATGTCACTGAACTTTGAATTTTTTTCTAATTTTATATAGATGATGCCAGAGTAATTATAGTTTTGCTTTCCTTATTTTAGAATATTACTTCAAATATTTCCCTTTTTTTTTTTCCTTTGCTGAAGACATTTTAAAGCGTTTCACAGACACCATGTCTTTATTAACAGGTGTATTTGCTCCAGAGCCTTTTCCCTCTTTTTGGGCAGATAATGATCACTTCTATACACTTTAATAAGCCAGTCACCAATTTTTTTTTTTGTAAAATTCTGTGGCTGGTCTTCCCTGGGCAAAAAAAAGAAGACAAGGACCTTGCCTTCCAACTGATTACAAGTATAGATGGTGCAGCAGTTTGAATACAACCATGCTGTGAGGCCAAATGCAACAAATAACCAAAGTGGTGCTGATACCAATGACCACAAAATCCAGAGAAGGAAAAAAGGTTTTTTGGCATCTTTAGCCTTTCAGAATTCCCCTTCCTTGCCTAATCTTGTTTGTAAACCACACAGAGCTCCATGGGGGCCTTGGGGCTTCTTGGGGAAATCCCATGCTAGACTAGGTCAGAGAACAGAACTGAGAGTCAGAGCATTTGCATCCAGGTTTAACCAGCTCCCTAAGCAATTATTATAATCTACTACTTTATGCTTAAGAAAATGTAATCATTAATGTCTTTGAAGTCTGCTTTTATTATTGGGAAGGCCTCAGAGGACTCCTAATCCTAAGGACAGGTATGCTCAGTGATATTGTGAATGCCTTAAACTTCTTTGTTTCAGGCAGTTTGGAGCATGTGAACGTACTCTGAGCCTTGATGAGTTCCAGTATGTGGTATATTATGCAGAGCATTCAGAGCAAATACTCTCTGTCAGAGCGCTTAATCCGAACAATCGCTGCCATTCGTTCCTTCCCGCATGACAACGTAGAGGATCTCATCAGAGGGGTGAGTGTGCTGTTATTGATGAGAGTCTTTTGGGAGAGAAGCAGGAAAGTTCCTGGGAATCCTAATAGATTATTACAGATTTGAAGCTTTGACTCAGCACAAGATCACAAGGAGTTGTTACAGTCTTCTTAAATATATTAACTTGAGCACTAAAATGTATCTTCCCTGTGTTTTGCTTCTCTTCCTTCCTCCCTTTCACTTTGTGCATCTGATACCTTTATTTCAGGCAGTATGTTCTAGATAATCCTAGTCTCATGTTTTTTATAAAATTTCTGTCTGGATATGGCACTTATGGGATCCAGCAAGCTCAAAGTCTTCCACACATGTACTATAGAGGGGAAGGAGGCAAGCAAAGCAGAAGTGGTTTTCAAATCCTTGTCGTTTATAGTAATTACATGGAGAGCTACCACTTGTCTTCTGTCTTCACAACAGCTACCACTTCTTGTTCTGTAGAGAGTATCAACCCTTAAAATGCATGGTGGCTTTTGACTTAAGAAACACCTTAACTGGTATCTAACCACTGCTTTCAGTATTTCTGTCTTATGACTAGGTTCCTAGGTCTTTGATACCTTTCTCTGTATATTATTCCTGTTGAGGAAAAGTTATAGGGTAATTTTTTGATTGCTGGAAAATGCATCCAAATAGTTACTTCTATACATTCTTTTAAACAATTTTAGCATCTTTATCGACAGCCTGGTGCTCTAGCTGCTTCAGAGTTGTGCACAGAAAAAGTCATACATCATTAGCATTAGCTTGTTCTCAGCAGAAGTGGTATCAAAAGACCCAGCAGTAGAAACTTTGTCACGTTCCAAGTCTAGCTCTACTGCGGAGCCATGCAGTAGACTGACTGCGGAATCTGCACCTCCTTTATCAGACTTGAAATAGACATACAAGCAGGGACTAGATGGCAGGGAATGCTGACACTAAAAGGCTGCTTTGGAGAGGTTTAAAAACAAAAAGGTAATGTTAAAATGACCTCACTAGTAGTGAGGCAAAAAGAGCATGACAGTTCCTTGGTTTCAGTCTGACGGATTCATCATCCTGGTCTTTTCAGAGCATCATGGCCATAGGTATACTGCCTTTCCAGCTTTACTGCCTGATAATAAGGTTACCACTGCTTCTACCAAAAGGTTATGTCCTTAGTGATGTCCAAATGACCATCTGGCAGGCCACCTTGTGGATAAACCTAATAACTTGATCTAAGGAATTGACAGTTCCTTTCATTCATCTTCAGTGTGTTCTCTTGGTTTGGATATTGAGCAGTATAATACCCAAATTATTGTTTAATCGGAATAGAACAGGGTCCAATTGCATGTTTACAGTACAGCCAGAGTTAGAACTCCCTTCCGTCCTGAGTCTTGTCTGTACACTGATTGGCGTTTCCTCCGCCCGCAGGGAGCGGATGTGAACTGCACCCATGGCACACTGAAACCCCTGCACTGTGCCTGCATGGTGTCGGATGCTGATTGTGTGGAGTTACTCCTGGAAAAAGGGGCTGAGGTAATGTTTTTAACACTGTCACATTAATGATTCCCTAAAACTTCAGCTTCACATTTTCTTTAAATTCCTTGTCTCTTTTCCCATCTCTTATGCTTTCTAGCTCATGGTAACATTGGCATAGCCAATAGTAAAAGCAAAATATAATGGTAAATACATGAAATGATTGTAAGGATTCCATTCCTTTGTCTTTCACCCTTAAGCTGTCCAACGTCAGGAAAAGGGAATTTTATTTCCTCTCTCCCAGCCAACCTCTGTTCTGCATAGTTCCAGTTAGTCCTCTTGCTGCCTGTTGACTTCAGGAGCTGTAAGGTCAGAGGCTCATTTACTCTGATTAAATCTAAATTATAAGAGACCTGCTCTCAGACACATACTTCTAATACCACCTAATAACATGGTCAGTGGGAGATAAATATTATTAGGCAATCCCTGTCTCAGGATTGGGCTACTTGTGCTATATCTACCCACTGTTTTATTTTCCATTTTAGTGTATCTTGTTCCTGTCTTCTTTCTAAAGTGAGTATCTTAAGATAAAAACGTAGATTAATTATGTTGGCATTAGCAAGAAGCAGCATAGTATAATAAGTGATTAAAAAAATAGACTGTGGAGCCAGATTTCATGTACTTGAATTCCAGCTCTCTCACTTTCAGCTGTGTCATTTTGAACAAATTACTTAACCTTTCTTTGCCTCAGTTTCCCCATCTGTAAAATGGGGGTGGTAATGATATATTCTTTGTAAGGTTGTGAAGTGTTCAGCACACAGGCATGTAGTAATTACTAAGTAAATGCTTGTTAAATAAATTATTTGTTTTGACTATTTGTGAGCAGCTGTGAAGGTGCAAATGCTGAGGTGCAAACTTGAATCAGACATGCGGTAAAGCGGATGTACTGGCCCCAGACTGCCTGGGCAGGCAGCCTGGGGGCAGCCCCAAGATCCTTATCACCACACAGCCTTGTTGTTCTCCATGTGTCATTATCCCATCCTGTTGCTGTGTGACCCTGAAATGAAAGCCAGTAGCTGTCAATGCTGAAAGTGAAAATATCCTGGAAAAAAGACAGTTTTTAGCCAAATAGAAAGTTAACTTGATAAAATGTTTTCCTTTATTGCATTTTATGGGGGGAAATTTGGGTTTTGAATCTTTGTAGCCTTCAGAAATTATAGTGATGCTGATTTTTAGCAAGCTAGCTGCTTTTTCAGCATTAGAAGATTTGTGCTTTTTCCTCCACATGCTCCCATCCAGGTTCTCCTGGGACCCCACTGCATGTTTTTGCGAGGGGCTTCTCCATGCACTTAAAGAATACAGCAAAGCTAAGTGGGCGGCAGGGCTGTGGCCTCGTTGTTTTCAGTCTGGTTGCCACCAGCCCCAGGATGACATGAGCCGGGGTAACTAAAATAAGGCCCTTAATCTGGCTGAAGTTGGTTTCCAGTAAATGTCTTCCAAAATAGGTACAAGGACTTAGACTTCACCTCTCTTTCTTTGACCCTGACTCTGTGGTAGAGAGTCTAGTGAAAAGTAAATAAGAACATAGCAGCAAAAACCTAAGTAATGCAAGCCAGCTAACCAATGCCTGTAATGGAGTATTGGTTGTTTGGGGCCAGTTCTTTTCCTATTTGCGCCTAAGCTCCTGTTATGTTTCTGTCTTGATTACCGAGACTCTCTCTGGGAATTGCTTATTGACCCTTATGTTCATAGCCAAGGTAGTGGATAAGCACATGCAAGCTTCTTTGCCTACCTGTCCTCTTGTCAGTAGTTTACCTACTGTAATTATAGTTCCTCCTTCTTCACAGGTGAATGCCCTGGATGGTTACAACCGAACAGCCCTCCACTATGCAGCTGAGAAAGATGAGGCTTGTGTAGAAGTCCTATTGGAGTATGGTGCAAACCCCAATGCCCTGGATGGCAACCGAGACACCCCACTGCACTGGGCAGCCTTTAAGAACAATGCTGAGTGTGTTCGGGCCCTCCTAGAGAGTGGGGCTTCTGTCAATGCCCTGGATTACAACAATGACACCCCGCTCAGCTGGGCTGCCATGAAAGGCAATCTGGAGAGCATCAGCATCCTTCTTGATTATGGGGCAGAGGTCAGAGTCATCAACCTAAAAGGTCAGACACCCATCTCCCGCCTGGTGGCTCTGCTGGTCAGGGGACTTGGGACCGAGAAAGAGGATTCTTGCTTTGAGCTCCTCCACAGAGCTGTTGGACACTTTGAATTAAGGAAAAATGGCACCATGCCACGAGAAGTGGCCAGAGACCAGCAGCTATGTGAAAAGCTGACTGTTCTATGCTCAGCCCCAGGAACTCTAAAAACACTCTCTCGCTATGCTGTGCGCCGTAGCCTGGGACTCCAGTATCTGCCAGATGCCGTGAAGGGCCTTCCACTACCAGCTTCTCTGAAGGGATACCTGTTACTTGTGGAATAGCCTGGAGGAGACACTTGCACCTTCAGGTAGGAGGCTCTGGGTGAGCTTTCTGCCTGCAGTGCCATCTCTGCCTCGGAGAACAGAAGCAGTTGTCCCTGTTGTGGTTTATGTTTTGAGGCAACATGTCACACAGTAACCTCTACGGCACCCTCCCTCCCCAAACCAAACCACCAAACAAAAACAAATCACTCACTTTTGTTTTCTGTTTATTGCTTAATTGGCTTTCATTACTGTACCCTGCAAAAGAAGAGCCCCTCCCTGCCCTTTAGAGAAAAGGTCCATAGTGCAACTACATTTCTCTAGGAAGATGAAGAGTATTAAAGGATGTTTGTTTGGTTTTCCTTTGGAGCCATGATTAACATTTTGGGAGAATCCCTCTAGAAGCATCTTACTGATCTATAAAGAGGCTTAAGGAAATCCCAGCTTACTACTGTGGCCCAAAGATGAACATACTACAGGCTCGGACGGTGTGCAGACCTTGAGCTGGGCTGGATGAGACTCCTAGGGCTCTGCCATGGGGCACTCAGAAGGGACGGCCCGTTCTTGCCACCAAAGGGAACAGCAGCCTTTGCCCCTTTCCCACAGGTGTGCTGGAGGGTTACAGCAGCTCAGCCGTGTTGTCAGAAAGGCGGCCTTGCTGCTTCGCACATAATAGCAGGTTCCAAGCAGTAGGAACTAAATGTCCTAAGAACTTCTTTCAGTGCGGTTCTCTCTCTCTAATGAGCTCAGCATTCCCTGCACCTTGGACAGAGGTGTTTGCTCTAGGAGGGGAAGAGAAGGGCTGGCTGCCCTTTCCTGAGGGTCTCTATTCCCCTAGGAAGTTCGTGCTGCTCAGTTTGGAGTTATTTTTCTTTCAGTTGTTTGGGAAACTTTGCTTTTCCCAGATGGACACTAGACACTGTTGGAGTTGGGGGAGCAGGGCAGTGGGGTCAGTATAAGAGCTACTTTTGAGATGACCCACCTACCTATAAAAGATGACTTGGTGAACAGCACTGGCTCAACAGTACCCTTTTTGCTTATGTTCCTACCTAAACTAAATCAAGTTGTTACTGATCTTAGATGCCCTATGCAAATTTGAAAACCCTTTTTAAAAAAACTGATTGGGAACTCCGCGATCAAAATGAACGGGCTCTGCTGACACAGCTAACTAGGAAAAGCATGTCGGCTTTGCCCTTTTGCTGTTGTTTTCTTGCTCTCTTAAAAACAAAAAGAAATAAACAGTTCTCCAAGCAAGTCTGGCAATTTCTACTGTTGCTACTTTTTATATTGTTTAACCACCCTGAGCCCTAGTGTCATCTCTGAAATGGGGCTGTCATCACCCCTCCCCATAGGCTGTTTTGATGATTCCGTGATCATGGTGCTTGATATTTATTGTTAATCTTCCCCTTAAAGGCTGCTTTAATGCTGGACTCTACCAAGCCTTTCCAGTCACTATTGAATAGAACCCTTTTCAGGCATAGAGGTAATACTTCGGACAGCCAGCAAAAGTGATATACTAAAATAATCCCTTCCTCTATCCCTGGTAAAGCCTTGAGCCTCTTTCCTGCTACATCAAGTGAGGAAACTTTGTGTTGGGAGGAATACATATGCCTGTGCTGAAAGATGGGATCTGGTTATTGGAAGCTAATGAGACCTGGCATTGACAGGGCGCCATCCTGTCAGTTTGGGCAAAAGACCACCTGTATCACACAGGTACTTGCTAATGAGGAGGCAGCTGCTGTTATGGAACGGAACCAATCAACTGCATAAGAACTGACAACTTTCCAAAGCAGCTTTTCAACTAACTCACCGAACCAGGGCCATGACTGAGTGACTGTTTCCCAGGCTTTCAAAATGTACCTGTTTCCCCACAGTGGAATCTGGTTTTCATCCAGGAAGGAGTACAAGGGAAAAGCTGAGAAGGAAGGAAGAACCCTGGGATGTCAAAGGAAGAGGAGAGAGCACTGAACAGCTGGAAAAAAGCAACCCTGGTTAATGGGTATATGACCAAGAGGTGGAACACAACTTTATATGTAAGGGAGACAGGAGTGTTCTGCTGGCTGCAGAGGGCACAGGAGGGACTGGTGTGGGATGAGGGTCAGAACCAGTGTGCTGGGTCCTAGGACCCTATATCCAGAGCCTAGAGGTGCTGCAGAAAAGCAATCCAGAAGGTAGAAATACATGGGTGATCACATGGGCTGCATTTTCCCAGATGTCTGTTGCAGCAGAGTCTGGTGTGTAGGGCTGACAGTACCACATTCCACATGTGAAGACGGTAACATGAAAACCACGTGCACAGTGACGAGTTGGCATTTATTAGTGTAGTTAGTGTTTGTCACTGTAGTAAAAGCAGCAGAGGGACCAAGGCTCTATTGTCACAAAGGAATAAATAAAGCCTATTTTTAGGAAAGTTCCGAGTCACTGAAGTTTAGCAGTGGCACCGGAGCAGCGCAGCCTGTGCAACAGGTGAAATAGGCAGAAACCATGATAACCCCCTAGAAGCAGCCCCACTCACCGCCCCTGCTCCAGCCCCTGGCCAAAGGTGACTATGGCTGCAGTTACCGAAGAAAAGGAAACCTAGTGAAATGTGAGCTAAAACACTTTGAGTACATGGACTTGGATCTGTCTGGGTGAAAAGACCACGACCAGACACTCCATGCCCCTCACTCCAGAGAGGCTTAGATGGCAGCCTCTCCAGACCTCTTCCGGCTGATGTGCTCCAGGTGAGCGTGCTCAGAGGTGTCCAAGTCAATCTCGTACTTGGCCAGGATTTTGAGGATGGGCCTCAGCTTCAGCCACCACTGTTCCTTAGGGATGCGGTGCCTGCAGAGGAATGAGGCACATGATGACCGAATCTGTGGGCACCCCAGTCAATTTCCAGCAAAGGCTCAGTGAGACACTGAGCAAAAAAGGTTGGATTTTAGGGCATGGGCATCAGATGGGAAGGTGACATGAGTGGTGTCACTCCTACACCTGTGAGCAAGCTGGAAAGAGCAGATGCTGAAACTGCCAGGGAGGGAACCACTCCACGGAGCAGGTGGACTCACTCAAAATCCGTCTGGTCCTTCAGCTCCGTCACTGGTTGAAACACCAGGGCCCTCTTACGCATCCCTAGAACGCAGCCCGAGTCTGGGGTGTTGGCAAAGATCCGCCCTGCAGTAAGGGATGTTCAGTCAGCTCTATCCCGGGGGACCAGCCTCTATCGAGGGACTGACCTCTTAGCCCACCTACCATTACGGTAACTCTCTTTGATTTTCCCTGACATCCAGTTCATAGCCTTGGCGCCCATCTTAGTGGCAAAATTCCTGTCAAATGGAGTTGGGCTCCCACCCTGGAAAGAGAATCATAAAAAGTACAGGAAGGACTCTAATGAAGTGGGAGAGATATCTGAATACATAGGGAAAAAGGAGAAAAAAAGGCCCTGAGTTTACAGCCAGGAACAGGAGTCCAGAAATATGTGGCCATTTGTCAGGTGTAAGAGTAGCTAATGAGTTACAGGAAATGATTATAGTCTCACAATTGCTCCACAGCCACTAGATCCTGTTCATTTACTTCTAGGCTTACTTGTTGCTTGGCCACACTTCCCTGCCCCTCTGGCAGCCTGGCGGCTTCAGTCAGTCACTGTCACTGATCGCACTAAGTGTTCCTTGTGACCATTTGGATGACCTTAGCGGCACCTCAGAAAAATATGTACCTTTTCTATGAACTAAGCAAAGTAGGTGGGAAGGTGGGAAGGAAGGAAAGCCATGAAACAGGTCTTCATCTTCATCCAATGGGGCCCAACTCCTACAGGGGTGAGGAAGCTCATTCAAACTGAGATGTTGGGAATTCATTTGTGGGTAGAGAAAGGTCAAAGGTCGATGCTCAAGAGGGATCAGCTGGAGCCATTTGGGATGGAGAGGCCTAATACCACCAGGTACCATGCCCACCCTGGGTGGGGACTCATTGTTGGGGGGTAGAAAAGAACTCCTTTCCCCTTGTAACTGTAGCTGGCGGAGATGGAGCCCAACACAAGTTCTTGTTTGCACTCCACGGGTTCCCTACAAAGGGCAGCACAGAGTGGTTGGTGGGCACTGGGCTAGGCTTTCTGCCTCGTGCCCAAGCTTGATGAGTGGCCCCAAGAAAATTCTTTCTCCTCTCTGGGCCTCATTTCCTTTATCTGAATGAATTGGTGGTTCTCAACTGGAGACAACTTTGTTCCTCAGGGGACATTTGGCAATATCTGCTGACATTTTTTAGTTGCTACCACTTGGGAGGGGGTGCTACTGGCATCTAGTGGGTGGAGTCCAGGGATGCTGCTAAGCCATTCCACAATGCACAGAACAGCCCCTGTGACAGAACTATCCAGCCCTGAATAGCAATGGTGCAGAGGTTGGAAACCCTGTCCCAAATGAAGATGGATGAACCACATCATCTCTAAGGCCATTTCTAGGGTAAAGATGTTTTGACTCTGAAAACAGAAAATCCCTGTAACAGATGGCAGGCTCATGCCCTCAGGAGGCACTGACAGCCTTCAGCAGATCAGAGGCCAAGGGGAGACTCGGTGGATGTTTGGGGCTGGGGCACGACAGGTGTCTTTCCCTACCTGCTGCATGTGGCCAAGCACGTTCTTCCTGCTGTCAAAGACGCCCTTGCCCTCCTCAGAGTACAGGTTGAAAATGAAGTCAGTGGTATAGTTCTCATTGCACTTCTCATTCCTGCCGGGTAGAGACCAGGCACCGGTGACCTGCACTGTCACCCCACTCCCGCCACCCCTTTCTGCCTGTGCAGGCTGCTGTTTCCCTGCTTATCTCCCCCGTGGTTCAGGTTCTCTCCCTGAACACCCGCAGATTCCTCAGGTTGTCCCAACCATGGATCTACTCTCGGGGCTGGGGCCAAACCTGACCTTTTCTCTTCACTCAGGAACAAACTGGATGAGCTACCTTAACACCAAGCCCCTTTTCACAGTTGTTTTCATCTTTTGCACCAGATGTTCAACGTTGGCCTGAAAATAAAAAAGTAAATCCTAAGCCCAGCTGGAAGTGGATGAGGTCGGGTGGGCACATGGATCTCTTCCTTCTCGCCAGGCCTTTCCAGGGAAGGAGGGGAGAGAGTTCATAATCCTGGGCCTGACTGTGCCTGATCCCTTCAAGGAGCTGAGTGCAGACCGTGAATGGAGACGCCCAATGGGACAGGTGCATTGCAGGAGTCAGGGACAGCTTGGGGAACTGTCGGTTCGCAGTCCCTTCCCAGGGCTTTCTGGTTCCCCTTCCCTCAGAAGGCTGGCTCTGCTCAGCATCGGTCTCTAAATGGGTTTCCTGCATGTACAGAGGAATTCCCCTGGGAGGAACCAGGCCCTTCACTTGGTCTTCGAGTGCACAGGGGGGGAAATACCCCCACCTGTACTCCTAGGGGGGCACTGGCGGGTCCTGGGCCTGGGAGTCCCCACGGCTGCTGCCCTTCCATGTGGTGGCTCTCTGCCTCCGGTGAGCTGGGATCTTAGAGAGTAAGGATCACATGGTGCTTGTGAAAATGGAGTCAGAGCCCCACCCTGGAGGGGAAAGGGGTCCCTCTCAGAAATGCAGTGAGAAGAATCCATTTTGGCAGCTAGGGAAATTGGGGGTGGGGGTGATGCGGTAGGAAGATCTCTGACTTTCTCAACCTGTTAAACCACCTACTCACTTATGAATGTAGAAAAGATTTTTGACTTCTCTAAACCTTTCTTATCTGTAATATGGAGATAATATCTTCCTTACATGTCTGTTGTGAAGATAAAATGCAAAAGCACATTTAAGGGCTTAGTAACGTGCCACCCTCCAAAGGAATGCTCCAACAGGAACCATGGGCATGTGTGTGTGACCCACAGAACAGCCGCTTGGGTGCACATGCCAGTGCCCTCACAGGGCTCCACAGGCAGCTGTGCCCTCGCCTTGAGCTCTCACGACTTGGGGGCCGTGGGGACAGCTAGCTGGCAGGCTCTGGATAGCCGTCTACCTGCAGGTCTCGGATGGTGAAGGGCTCCTCAAAAATGTAGGCAGCATCAGCCCCAGCCGCCAGCCCCGCCATGGTGGCCAGGTAGCCG
This sequence comes from Manis javanica, assembly GCF_040802235.1. Classification (NCBI taxonomy): domain Eukaryota; kingdom Metazoa; phylum Chordata; class Mammalia; order Pholidota; family Manidae; genus Manis; species Manis javanica. Next base: position 23,759,371 of record NC_133165.1, read on the forward strand.
CAGTAGCCGCCCATAGTTTCGATAATAAACACCCGGCGCTTGGTGCCAGCTGCTGACTGCTTGATGCGGTCACAGGTCTGCAGAGACAACGGGCCACTGTTAGAAAGACACGGATATGACTCTGGTCTCTTCTCTGGCCCTTGCCATCCCCAATTCTGGAACTACACCTCCCCAAGCCTGCAGGTCCCCTTCGCCTCAAGACCCTGCCTTCAGGGATGGTGGGCACCTTTGCCCCCACACTACGGACTCCTCTCCTGGGAAGGAAGTTATATGTAACCCTTTCTGTGGCTCAGAGGGAAGTTAGGCTGTGTGACCTCAGGAAGAGAAGAGAAGTATGCAGAACACTGGTGCCTTCTAGGCTGGGGCACTCAGCACGTGAGAATCATCATGTGTAAAATCTGTGTGAAAACCTGGGCTTGAAGGAGCATTTTTCAAACACTGTCACCAGGTTGATACAGGAAGAGTAGCTCACTGCTGAGGAGCAGGCTCAGCCCAGGGAGCAGAGACCCGGTGGCCGGCACGGGACGCAGTGGCCTCACCGTGCAGATGGTGTTGAGTGCCGTGTCGGCCCCCACGCTGAAGTCAGAGCCAGGCACGTTGTTGGAGACCGTGGCGGGGATGACCACAAATGGGATGCAGAGCTCATCGAACTGCTTCCTGCCCTCCATCAGCTCCAGGCCCCCTGTGTAGGCCTGAGAAGAGAGCAGCAGGGCGGAGTGAGGGAAAGGGAAAGGTGGGAGGGGAAGAGAAGCAGCAGGGGTGCGCACCTCAAAGCCCCCGATGATGACGAGGCCCTGAATGTTGAACTTCGTGATGTTGGCACTGATCTGTTCGAAGCTCTTTTTGGGTAGAGTCCTAGTCGATTGGGGGTGGGGAGTGGAGGGTGAGGTAATGGAATTGGGGGAAGAGACAGCAAAATTGAGGGAGAGAAAAGGGAGAGAGAGCAAAATTCAGGGAGAGAAAAGCTAGAATTACAAGGAGCCATATTTAGACTCTCTTGACCTGCATCCCTTCCCTACCCCACCCCTCACCCTGTACAAAGATACACCCTGGGGCTCTAAGTTGCCAGAGCTGCTGACAGATGTTTGGATGGGCATGTCGGCCCTCATGGAAGCAACTGTGAGCTGGGTGGCAGAGGGCCTAGACAGCAGCGATGTCCAAGCAGACCTGGCCTAGAGAACTAGTACCCACATCCCAAGGGACACCTCAGAGGTGACTAGGAAGAAATGCTCCTGTAATGCCACTTACCTTTTAGTCCCAAGCTTAGAACCACCTTGGCCAGTCCAGCCCCCAACATAGCTCCAGCCAGCTTCCTCAATCTGCAGGGAAGGGTGACAGGGCCGCACTGTGGACTGACACCACTTCGTGAGCTCTCGCCCCACCTGACACCCCCAATTGGAAGAGGAACACCAGGCACTGGCTTTTTCCCACCTCGCAATGTCTTCTACCCTTATTGCTCATTCACAAATATTAAGCACCTACTAAAGCCTGACACTGCACTTTTGGACAGAGAATTTTAAAAGACATGTTGCTAAGAAGGGTTCCCTTCGGTGTCTCCTGCCTGTTCACACTGACCTAAAATTAAATATCTACTTCAACTCAGACAGAGTGGAGAGAAAGGTAGTGAGAGACAAAGGAAAGAGAACAGACAGCTGCCCTGCTCCACTTCCCCTCCGCGTGGCTGCTCCTTGGCCCCAGAGTATGTGCCCTCCTGCCTTGCAGCCCCGTACCTGACCCTTGGCCAGCCCCTCAAAGCCATCGTGCACAACCAGCACTCGGTTGCCCTGGATGAGACCAATCCTCACAGTGGAGCGGACGGCAGCATTCATACCAGCGGCAGGTGCCCCCACGTTCATCACAGCCACTGTGTGTAAGCCACTCTGGAGAGGGAAGCAGACAGGGAGCAGGGCAAGGAGGGGACAGGTCAGTAAGGCAGGCTGACCTCCGAGGCCCTTATGGTTGCAGGATGACATCTGCCTCTGCCAACGTGCCCCATCTCCCGGGACCTGTGGCCCAGCTTGTTCCTGCACGCCATGGAGGCGAGACTCTTTACCATAGCTGAATACTGCGTCCCTGACCCCAACATCATTACATGCCAAGTAGGAGGCCTTCCAGAGTAGCAGTTCCCAAAGTGTGATCCTTGGACCACCTGCCTCAGAGTCCACCTAGGTAGCCTGTTAAATCTGCACATTCCTGGTCCCCATCTTAGATCTGAAGGAAATATGCATGTTTTGTAACCCAGGATCTCTGATACAAACTAACATTGAGAACCACTCTTCCAGTGGAAGAGGTGGAGGCTTAAATACACTCAGAAGTGGTTATTCCCAGGTTTTCCCTGAGAAAATAGTACGCCCTTCCCTTCCCCAACCTTGCAGCCTATCTTGTCAGCCCTGAATGGACACAGGTCTCAGCTTAGGGCCATTCAGGGCACTCCAAAAACATGGGGCTGGTGTCGGGGATGGCTGAGAGAAAATGACCTCAACAGGGTCAGGGGCTCAGCACTGAAGATTACAGTGGAAAGAAATTGGCAAGGCCGCAGGTTATATGGACTGGAGGCAGCACTTCCTAAAGGCAGATGGACAGGGTCAAGGGGAGACAGCAATACCAGTACCTTAGACACTGGGGGTCTGACGTGAGCCAGAAGCTTGTATACCTCCCAGTTGTTCATGAAGCTTCTGTATAAAGCACAAAGGGAGACAGAGAGGTGTCTTCAGGCCGCCCCCATGGCCTCAACCAAAAGGATCCAACCTGGTCTGAAGCGTTGCTCCCCGGGTGAAATTGTACAGCACAGACCTCTAAGGATGTCACTGGGGCATTACAGGGACTGGGCGGGGGGTTCACCAAACTCTCCATGGGCACTCTTCTCCCAGGCACTGCACCCACACGGGACACTGCCCCTCACCTATGGAAACTTATAACCAAGCTGTAATCCATGTATAGAAGAAGCAGATTATAAAAGGCCAATCCCGGGGAGAGCACCTCTCAAAGCAATTCTCTTAGGGAGAAACTTGCAAAGAAACTAAGAAAAGGAAGAAGCAGAAGCTCCTATTTTGGGCATGATGCTACTGATTGCAGGCCACATTCCAGGTTCTGCTTTCTGTAAGCTCCCAGTCACTTCCTCACCTGCCTCTCAGCTTCATGGCTTCATCAAATTTCTTCTCATTCATGGCCATGGTCACGTCTTTGGTCTGCGGGAAGGGCACGGCACTGTCAGGACTCCAGGGCAGGGTTCTGCATGGCTGGACTGCTGTCCCACAGGAAGACTGCCTGTCTCTGGGCCTGCTGCTAGACCTTACGCACCCTGCACCCCACCTTTTCTCTGCCCCCCCAACACTTTCACAGGATCTTTGGTTTTCCTCACTCTTCTGAGTAATGAGCAACAAAAGGAAATGATTCAGGGCCTTATGTATTAGAATATGGGCAGTGTGGGGCGCTTACAGATAAATAGCATCTTTCTCCCTTCACACCCAGAGCCCCAGGTTCAAAGTCTCTAAACTAAGTAAATCAAGAAGATCCTACAGAAAACCCAGTTAGGAAGAAAGGCTAATCCCTTCCATGTGCTTCCTAACTACTCATTCCTGCTCTGCGAGCCAGTGCTTTAGCTTTCAGGCTTTCAGAGACAGAGTTCCAAGCAAGGCTGGGGCTTGTCTGGGTGGTAGGTTGGCAGGACTCCCACGTCTCAGAGTGAAGTGGGCCAGGAGATGAAGGGCCAGCCCTAAACATTCACGCCAGCCCCAAGAATCGGGCAGGACACCTCAGCTCCCAGCCACAATGTTTGCTCTGTGGTATCAAAGGAGTGACTCCTCTGTAGTAAGAGACACCACTTTCCAAGCACTGAACGTTTTCAGGTCCTGCATCAACCCCTTTCCCTTCAATCCCTATCATAACCTTCAGGGTGAGTATTAGTAACCTCATGTTGGTCAGAGGAACATGCTGAAGATAGAAATCATAGACATAAGCTGTCCAGACAGACCTTAACAATATTCCCTTGATTTTAGTAAAGTTTGGAGAGAGATTGCACTTGTCTTCCAATAAGCGTATGAGGAAGGGCCTGAGGTTGAACAGCCTGAGATACTGGGTCTCATCACCAGGTAGGATGCAGAGTCTCTCATCATCTTTAGGAACGTTTTACAGCCAGGGAAACGGAGGCTTAGAGAGGCCACAGCTCCTCTGCACAGCCTGCTGCACTCTTCCCCATGTCTCCTGCACCGCCCTGCCTTTCCACTGGCTCCCATCCTCTTGGCCTTAGAAGCCGCCCCTCCCCCACAAGCTCCCGTTCAGAGACGGGGCTGGGGGCTGGCAGCAAGGCATTCAGGTTGGGTACTTACCACCTGGACGCACTCCATGAGGGGCAGGCGCACAGCTTGGTTACCAGAGAGGCTCACCACACAGGCTGGTGTGTCTGGGGTCCCTTCCAGAAGTGCCATCACTGCTTCCACACCCATCCTGCTGCCCTGCAAGGGGCCCAGGGCGCAGGTTCAGGCCTCGCCACCTGGCCTCAGCCTGCAGAGCCAGGGCCCTTTCCGAAGCACAGGGCTCGGCTCCACGCTCACGGACTCACTAGGTTCTATCTTGCTACCCAGATCTCACCTAAAGCTTAATGACTCTTCATCCTCTTGCCATTGTAAACCCAAGGATTCTACTTGGTTCCAGAGAAATATGTCCACTATAGTAATCAAGGGAATACTGAGGCTTAATATTCCCTTCTTACTGGAAAAACAAGGAAGGATATTGCCTCTCTCTTCCAATGAAAACAGTATAAGAGGGTTCAAACTGAATGTCTGAGATTAGATCTTAATAATTTCAGTAATGCTCAAAGCTTTACTATCGGAGAGCTCTAAGGTATTAGACGTCCTCAGTTGGGGAGCATACAGGCTCCCATGATTTCTGCAGCTGAAGAGAACTCCTGAGGACATGCGACTGGGCCCAGCGCCACTGCAGTGAGAGGCTGGTGACGGGGAAGCAGGACCAATGGCTTCAGCCCCGTCCTAGTGAAGGGCACTTCTGCTGGGGAAGGACAAGAAGCTGGTGCTTCTAAGACATGAGGGCCACAGAGGCCTATACTTACCAGGATCCGGTCAAAGGCCGATGGTGTCCCACCCCGCTGCACGTGCCCTAAGACAGTGACACGGGTGTCATATCCCAGACGTGCCACTACCAACTGAAAAGACCAAGAGGGACAAAGAGAGGGATACAGAGTCAGGGAGAGAAGACAAGCAAAGACTTAAATGAACCATGGATGAATTAGCCTCTTCTGACAATGTTCCTGGTGGGAGGAAAGCAGAGGGCAGGAAACCTGGGAAGAGGTGTGCAGGAGGGGCTCAGAGGGACCCCGAAATCACTAGGGAGTGGGGCCGCAGGGGTGCCAAGGCCTGTCTGCTCGCTCTCATACTAACATTCTTGATGTCTTCTGAGGTGATCGGTCTCCCATTCTTGTCAATTGCGCCCTCGGCCACGATGATGATGTTGAGACGAGAACCACGGGTCCTTGTCTGATCGAGAACAAAGACAAAGATGGTCAGGCGACTGAAACAGAGGGATGGGACAAAATCATCAGTGGAATTAGGTGACGGATTTTTCTTAACGGCAAAATAAAGTGTCAGTACCTCACTAAGCCGGCGGCAAAGATGGTCCTCCCAGCCATCATCTGGTGGACATTCAGGAATAAAAACCCAGTCAGCCCCACAGGAGAGAGAGGTGACGAGAGCCAGGTACCTGAGATGAGAGCCGGAAGACCAGGCTAGGAGCCGCACTCCCCAGATTGCCTCCTGTACCCAGCAGTTCACCTCGTCCCCACAGCTGGTGAAAGGTCTGAGGACCCTGTTTCATTCTTGGGGTGAGGGTGAGCATCCCTAAGACAGCATCTCATTGAGATTCTGTCCCTGAAGAGCACCTCCATGTGTGCTCCCCCACCCAGTGGCTCCTGTCAGAGCACTGTCTGTTCTGCCACACCGCGGGGGCACCTGTGCTCGTATACACACACGCATATTGGGTATGTAAGGGACGGGGACTGCAGACAGGGAAAGGGGGCCACACCTAGAGAAGCATCTAATCTACACCATGGCTTGCTCCCACGGGCAGAAATCTCTGGGCCCCCAGGGAAGAGGAGAGAGCTACTGCTGGGTCCATGGAATACACGAGTCAAGATGGAATCTCACCCACAGTGCCGGCCCATCACTTCTAACACAAACGTCCTCTGGTGGCTGTAAGAGACAAACACAGGACTTACACAGTCTAAGCATCCCTACAGTAGCATCAAGCTGCCCCCCATAGCTAGGCCAAGGACCCTCTCAGGGAGCTGCACTTATACTTGCAGGCCTGCGGGCAGATTTCCCGAGGGACCAGGAGGGCCTCAGGGAATACTTCAGCCACAAGGTAGCTCAAACACAGGGGTACAAGGTGTCAGTCCTAAGGCTCTATTCCAGGGAGGGATGGGGTCTTGGGAGGGATGGATAGCAAGGAAGGAAGTGCAGGAGAGAGGGCTCAACTCACCTAGAATCCTCTAGGGTGACCCAGGGGTAAATTATTACCCTTCCATTCTCCTATTCTCCCACCCTGCTTCCTCGGAGTCCCCTGACCCCTGGGCAGGGGTGGCAATGCCTCTACCATCTCCATGACACAGCTTGAAAGGGTGACTCAGGTTTTGGACCCCCTGGATTTGTCTCAGTCCGGATACATGATCATTTGGAGACCCCACAGGTATTCAAGTCCTCAGAGCTACATGTTTGGACAGTGGGCTAGACAGTGGCAAGAGGTAAGTCTTACAGCATTTAGAAAGCAGTGCAGCTTCAATGCTGTAGGGATGATTCTTAGTTAAAAACAGCTGCCTAGCCCCAGAAAGCTGGTCACGATCATCTCCACAGCTCAGACACTTCCTCTTCTCTAGGCCCTCGTCCTGCAGGCTGGCTCAGCCGCCCTGCTTCTGGGCTGCCACCCCACAGGCGCCCATACCTCTGAGCCGTAGTGGTGATGGCATCTACAATCTCTATGATCCGGTGCAGAGCAGAGTCAGTGCCAATGGTCATATCAGTGCCACAGAAGTCATTGTCGATTGAGCCAACCAGGCCCACGATGTTCAGGTAGCTGGACTTCGAGGCTTCCTCAGCTGTGATCTTACCTGGCAATGGAAAGCAAACCAAGAGCCTCTGGTGAGGTATCTGGCACGCCTACAGAGCAGGCGACTGGGGGACAGAGGCGACTGCAGCCCATGGGAATGTGAGCAATAGCAGAAAAAGGGAGGCAAGACTGCCTATTTTGTCTGAGCAACGATCTTGTCCAGGGGGAGGACAGGTGTGTGTGTGTGTGTGTGTGTGTGTGTGTGTGTGTGTGTGTGTGCGCGCGGTGTGTGTGTGTGGTGTGTGGTGTGTGTGTGGTGTGTGGTGTGTGTGTGGTGTGTGTGTGTGCGTGTGTGGTGTGTGTGGTGTGTGTGTGTGGTGTGTGTGTGTGTGTGTGTGTGTGTGTGTGTGTGTGTGTGTGTGCGCGCACGCACTCATGGACAAACAGTACTGACGAGAACAATGTCTCACCCGCTTTCTGGAGGTCACTCAGCAAGTCGCCCCACTCAGAGCGGAAGGTGTCGGCCCCCGTGAGGCTGCCATCGCCCCCGATGACACACAGGTGGGTGATCCCGCGCTTCACCAGGTTGTGGGCAGCTTGGAGTCGCCCCTCTCGCTCCTGAAAGTCCTTGCATCGGGCGCTTCCAATCACTGTGCCTCCCTATGGGGAAGAGGTAGAAGTCACCGGCCCAGATGACACAGCCAAATTTGGGCTTGACGTGCTAAGTAAGACCCTATTCCAACACAGTGACGGTGTCATGACATGTGGTTCTCCAGGAAATTCCCTGCCATCCTTAAGAATCATCTGTCCCCTCTAAAGGAAAGGTAAGTGACGCTGGCTGAGATGTCTTAGGGTTATTCCTACACTCTGCTAATACCTCTTAGAAGACTGCTAAGATCAACCCAGTCCACTGAAGGCCTTGTCACCAAAGTGATTACCTTTAAGGAAAACAAAGGAATATATACATGCCTGCTGGCCTTTGGCATAATCTTCATCTTTCACCTCTTATAAGTATAAGAAGTAGCAGAGACTTCAGTCTTTGGAAATTCTCCCTGGTGGCCTGACATTCCTGGATTGTGTCCAAACATTATTAGTTCATGCCAATGTGCTGGGTAGTATTATTTTCCCTCTCTGACACACTATGATTTCTAATTGTAGCCAAGCACCGCCAATCCTCTCCCCTTTTCTTCCTGGGATCGGTGGTGCTAGTGGAAGGCGCCACAATACCCAGGTATTGACAGGAAAAGCAGCTGAGTGTAGACAGCCTTAAATTCCCAGAAGCTTATGATATCCTGAGAAAGTTAAGCATACTCAGAGTTTTCACAAATCTTTTAAGCTCCTGGCATCTCTAACTTAGGGAGTATTGATGGAGAATTCTAGCCCATTCCCAGAACACTTCATGTCAGGCACCACTGCCTGCAGAGAACCCTCACTGTGCACTGCACATTCAATTACTTCCCAGGGATTTTTAGGAGACTGAGATAAAAAAGTAGGGATATGAATGTAATTTGTACATTTTTCAGTAAAGCAGAAAATGTATATAATAACTCAGAAAAAGTAGCAAAAAGGGTTGTGGATATAATCAGGATTCTTTTTTTTTTCTTTTGAAACTCTAAAAGGCCCTCTTGGTCCCTCCCTCTCTTGACCGTCTGGCCTCAGCTGGCCCCCCCATCACATGAGGACTGGCAGCCTTCAGCTCTACTTGTGGCTGTGGCTCCAGCCCTCTGATGAGGCTATTTTCAGCCACAGACCTTCCCTGTGACCCCAGAGCAGGGCCTGCTTCCCTGCCAGCTCCTCAAGTATTACCTTTCTATAAAGAGCAAACTATCCTATGATCACATCTCCACCTACATAACACCCCAGGAAACCAGGGTGATGTTTTCAAATGCAAAGGGTAAAGGGCAATCATAGCCCCTTTCTTGTCACAGAATCTCTTCATATCAAACCACGTGGCAGGGAATTTGGGAAACCCTGAGCCCAAACCAGATGGGGTGAGACAAGGACAGGATGAATATGGGCAGGGCTCCTCCAGAACATACCAGCTGAAGCATCATCGAAACACTCTCCCAGGTGGCTTCCCTGATGTGATCTCCACCGTCGACCAGGCCTTGATAACCCTGTGAGGTGCATTATACCCGTTCAGCCTCTGCCTGGCTTCTCCTTGAACTCCCAGAATTAAGTCAGGGTCCTGGGAAGAAGTCCTCTGAGAATCTAGCCACTCCCCCCATTGCTGGTTCCCGGGTGCTCATGAGGTCATCATATTTAACAGTCAGTTCAAGGAAGGAGATGTCAAAATTTTCAATACTCTCTTCTCATTGGTCTTGTTCTTGAATCATCAGGATGTCCTTCCTAATATTTAATCTTAATTTCTCTGATTTTTTGCTTGTCCCAGGGGACATTGTAGGGAGAAAGGGGGAAAAAGTGTGACTTGAAAAGATAAGCCTATAAAATTTAAGAGGAGGCAGAAAAACTACACAGAAAGAAGTGTGGACAGAGAAGGAGAGGGGATGGAGAGAGGGGAGCCGAGGGGAGTGAGCCTCAGAAAGACAGGCTCTTCCCTCCTGAGGCTCAGTCCTGGGCACGCATCTCTCTCCAGCTTCTCTCTCTTTTTAGGGGAGGGGAAGGGAAGAGAAAGTTCCTTCTTCCTCTGAACTGAACAGGCACCACAAGGACCTGGTCTGCATACCCTGGGTCCCACCATCACTACGGGACATGAGAGTGGGGAGGGATGACTGGCGGCGATCGGGAGCCAGGACAAGCTAGATACAGCAAGGCAAGGTAAGCAAAGAGAAGGTGGGGAGGGGGGAGGAGAAAACAGAACGAATGATGGAGAGCAAAGCAGGGAACCAACCTCATGGACAAAGAAGACACGGGCACCAGTGAAGATGCCAACTCGAACCACGGCCCTGACGGCAGCATTCATGCCTGCAAGGAGAAGGGGACAAGCAAGGGAGAGGCCAGTACTGAGGAAAGCAGCCCCAGGCTCCAGGATATGCGGCAGTCCTTCTCTCAGGCTTTTCTCTGGACCTATATTGCTCCTCACCATCTTCTGGCCTCCCCAAAAGACTGTATTACTGCGTCCTGTGTTAATGGAGCTCTGGACACCTGCTCAGTTCCCCTCCCCCAAATCCTGTCTTTCCTGAGACCTTTTCTTGCCAGGGCAATCTGGGGAATAATCATCATGAACGTCTACTGGGGGGTTAGACACTGCTAAATGCTTGGCCTCTGCCCACAAGTATGTTCACTACTGCGTGGTGGATTCCCCCGGCCTCCACACGTCACAGCTTTTCAGGGTCATCTGGGTTGGTGATGCTCCACAGTACACCACACAGGGGAGAGTCTCCAGCTCCCAGCCTACCAGAGGAGAGTACAGGCAGAACCAGAGCAGACTCTACACTCTCACTGCTTTCTCCTGTCTGACCTCCTCCTGTGGCCCTGTATGTAAGATGTGTATGAGTAACTTAAAAATTGTGCTGTAAATTATTCTGTTCCTACTGGGAGAAACAATTAGAACTAAAATGGGGGAAAGAACGTTTCCCCCTTTGCCCAGGTAAGCACTATCCTCTCCTTGCAGCTATTCAATGACAAGAACTACCTCACCCAGAACTGCTGAGGGGTCAACCTGTCCCCACATGCACCTGGTGGGAATGGTGAACACCTCCGTATCAGAAACAACGCTACTGAGGTTGTGCTAAGCATCGTTTCACTGACAAGCGATGGAGGTCGTTCCTGGTTTTGATCCTGGTAATCCTACCTACTGATGTATGTGGGGCTTGGCTCATGGTGATGCCCAAGTAATCTCAGAACCATGATGGATCAACTTCTTGTGAACCACTTTAGCTACCCTCCCTCGGATACCCCAGCAATCTAAAAATCTGTTCATGTGGTCCTTAGCCCTGCCCAGAGAAATATCTGCCACCAGTGAGCACTGAGAAGCCAGTAATTTGCAAGCAGTTTAGCATCAGACTAAAAACCACCACCAGCTCCCGCATGATTCACATCATCTGAACGGAAGAGAATCAGAAAGCCCAGGAGTCTGTCTGGGGGTGGGTTTGGCTTTCAGCCTGACAAAGGCTAGTATTCCACAGCTACATTCAGCTTGAAGCAGATGTTTCCTGGATGCCTACCATGTTCTGGGCATAGCTGTGAGTGATATGGTCGGGAATACAGAGAAGGATTTGGTGATGGGCCTCAAGACTTGTGAAGAATTACAATATGGTTACAATACAATTCTAATGAAGGAGATTTGTCCAAAGTAAGAAAGAGCATCCCTGCCAGGAGGTGGTCAGGGAAGGTCATAAATTACACAGAAGATACAGCATTCTTGTCACATGGACAATTTGGAGGAGAGTATTCTAGGCAGGCAGGCAGCGTAAAAGGTGAGGGTCATTTAGTGTTATAAAGAATAAAATGTACCATAGGAAGTCATGAGACATGAAGCTACACAAGTGGGCAGGCACCTGTGTGCCACATGGGGAAGCTCAGCTTCCATCTGTAGGCCAGGGTCAGTGGGGCTCTGTTGGGGATGGTTTCAGGGACCCGTGAACCCCATGGGACTGCGTAAGAAGCTTTCTGGACATGGGTGTTGCTTTTGGGAGGCCACAGCTTTCATCTGATTCTCAGTGGGGTGACTTGAAAAAAAAAAAGTTGCAGATAATGGAGAATCTTTGAAGATTTTTGAGAGTGGAGGGACATGATGATGTCTGCATATCAGAAGGATCACTGAGGCAGCAATGAGGAGGCCAGACTGAAAGAGGTGACGCTAGGAATAGATGGCAGGCTAGACAAAAATGAGGAGGGTCTAGGCTGGGAGAGTGGCGCTGGGGACAAAACAGAGATGCTGGACTGGAGACATCAGGAAACAGAAACACTAGGACTTAATCTGCTCAGCAAGGTGATTAGATCTCAAGGTGCTAGAGAGGAAGGAAGAAATGCCTGAGGCAAAGGCTGAAGCTGGGGCGCCACTGACTAAGCAGAGGCAGGTTTTGATTTCGGAAGGCAGGGGTGGAGATACACATTCACATATGGATACGTTGAGTTTGAAGTCCTTGTGGGATTTCCATGTGGACCTTGAAGACATTGTCTTAAGAAAACATGTAGAATCAGAAGGGAAAAGGGCAAGGAATGGAGCCAACACTGGAGGGATGGGCAGGGGAAGAGGGGCTCCATGAAGGAAACTAATAAGGGGCAACAAGAAAGACAAAAAGGGAGCTAGGACTTAGAGATGTCTTGGAAGCCAAAGTGAGCTAGGACTTAGAGATGTCTTGGAAGCCAAAGTGGACCATTTCAAGAAGTGGGAAGTGTCAAATGCTTCTGATCTAAGATCAAGGCTGGAAGGTAGGGCTTGACTAATGAGCTCATTGGTGAGCACTGATGTCAAAGCTTCCCTATGACATCACTAAGGCAAAGCCCCATTAAGTCTAGAAGTCTAAGTTTATACCCTCAAACATCTTCATACTTCTCAGAAGCTTAGGGGAAGCCTGTGTATGAAAAGAACAAGGTCAGAGTCAATGCAAAGCCATCAACTCTTTAGGAAAGAATCAGATATGATTCACTCAGAACAAATATAAAACTATTGTTTGTTTACTTTCTAGACTTTCACAAGGTCTGTGGAATTCTCTGTTGGATACTTGGAGTTAAGGAGTATGAATTTGTAATCTTAAATAAGGAAAAATCATGTATAGGCTGGAATGCTGTTTTCTGCTTCAGAGCTGAGTAAGGATAGAGGAGAAAAGACTTAGGAAAGGTGACTTAAAAGGTTTAAGTATAAAGCAACCAAGAGAGAGTAAGCAGGAAATGCCCAAATCCACTGGGCAGGAGAAAACTCCACAAGAAAAGACTTTTTCTCTTCTGTCTTCCCTCTGCCTTCCTATCTCCCCACTACCTACCTCCAGAGTCATTGTCCTGCCTCTAAACTGGGTACCTGTTTTCCTAGACATCAAATTTAGGACCCCATTTATACCCTGTATTTGTACCTCAAACCCCTACTTCCCTAGAAATCACAGAATGAGAGGGCTAGATGGTTTATACTAGGCAGTCCCAGTAATTCTTTGGACTCTGCTTGCAACATCATTGGCCTATCCTGTCTCCAGGCCCCTCCTGGCGAGGCTCTCCTTGGCTGTTGCATGTTGCCCTAAATAACCCTCTATGAGTAGCTGCCTGACTCATTAGAAACAAGATGAAGCATAAGATTACAGGCACCATCCAAGGGTGTTCTGGGTATAGCCGGGAGGAGCTCTGGGGAACATCAGAAGCACGCAGTTTGGTGTCTCCAGTTACAGCCTGCAGGGAAGAGGCTTGGGGAGAAAAGCTATGGGTGATGTGTCCCTGAGATGAATAGAATAATCTAATAAATGACTTGGTCACTAACTTTTTGAAAGCAGATGCTGAAAAGTTTATTTCTACTTTAACTACACTTTGAATAAGAAAAAAATTATGTAATTCCAACATGAAGAATAAATGTTAGATGTGAATTCTACTTTCTGATGGCTATGTATTAAAAAAATTATAAATCCTAGAACAACAATCCAGAGAAGTAATAGGATCCCTGTTCCTCCAAACCTTTGAAAACAAGACAAATACGCATTCAGAATGGACTGCCTGTCTGAAGGCAGGGGGCTAGAGCAGGTGACTCAGGTTCTTTCCAGCAGGATATGCCAATTTCATAAAACCAAATGTGGTATGGTTGGAGGGGACTGGGGTCATTACTGGGCTGGAAAGAGAACTGGAATTTGGTATCTAATCAGCCTAACTTCTGAGCTCAGGATGTCTGACTCCTGGCCACTCTCTACAAGGTCATTAGCTTTGCTCAGGGAAGGACAGAGCTGTGGCCTGCATAGATTTTACAGAGCCCAACCTCACTTTCCAGGTAGTCCACAGAGAAAAAACATTGCTGTGTTCTGTCCCTGGGAGAACTGGGGATCATGAAACTTATCTATGGGCAGGCTGCTTCTGTATTTGAGCTGGTCCTTCAGTTGGAACCTCTCAGTTCTACTTCGAGTTTTCTGTTTTGCTTCCCTGCCTCCCTAGAGCTTCACCCTCTACCACCTGTCCCTGCTGACAGACACTTGTGGTGTTATGTGGACTTGCAGTGGGGTATTTCCCTGAGTACACTGTACCTGCTACATAATCCCATAGGCCTTGGTCCAGCTGGGTCCTCCAGAAGTCAGCTTATCAAAAGCCCCTGCCTCCATGGTGATGAGCATCTCTAAGAGGGTCTCTCTGCTCTGGATCAGAAGCTGGAAGGGCCCTGTTGCTCGGAGACTCAAGTTAAATCCTACGTATCTATTCTTGTTTTTTAACCTCTTTCCCTCTCCAAAGAGCATTTCTTTTTCATAATTTCGTAACTGTGTGTGCCTCACTTGGATTTTTTAGCAGGCTCTAGCTTCCTAATTTGGCAATCCAATTCCACAGGCCATCCTACCAAGGTTTTAGGATCAACATTCGGAGCACTGAAGAACTCAGTATTGGCATGGGACTGTTTCCAGGGGAGAAGAGAAAAGGGACCCAGGTCATAAGTCTCCACACTCAAGTGGGGCTCTGCATTCCTAATCTGACCACTGTTCCTAAACTCAGGCCTCTGTGCCCTCCTTCTCCAGTTTCCTCATTCTAGCATTCTTCTGTTCCTAATATGTATGACAGTAATAATTAAATAAATAGTAGCTTAAAAATATAATCAAAGTGTAGCTTCACTAACATACTAATAAGAAGGATCCAAGAGCAGAGACAGTGTATATGCCTTTCTCCCTGTGTCTCCACCATCCTGCTTGGCATACAGCAGATGCTCAACTATTCACTTTTTGTTTAACAATATATTTGAGTATTTACTGTATACCTGGCACTGTTTTAAGCATTTTATTTGAGTGAAGAGTTCACTTTCTTGAAATCTATCTTCTCCAAGACGTTCTCCCTGGTTAATCCCACCAAAGCCTATCGCTTCATTATGTAAGTGGAATCTACTCAGTGAAGCACACTTGATATTGTTATTCATGTGCCTTAAGTAAGAATTCTAGTAACATATGATATCCCTCCTCACATAACTATAAGTTCCCAGAGGAAATGACTTCATCATAACAGACAAACCAGGGCTCTGTACAGTGTGGGTGCTGAACACCCCGTCTAGGGCAGCCTCGGAGAAGGGAGGGGAGGCTGAGATCACTTTCTCTCTTTTCCTTATCACAAATTCCTTTCAAAGAGATCCTGCCTGTCCTCAACATATTATAAATTAGAATACACAAGATCATCAAGGGAGAGAAAAAGTGAGACAAACAGCTCCTAGTCCTCTCCCCTCCCCTTGGTCTTCCACAGCCCTGATGGCTCTGACTCCCAGGTCTCTGGGACTCGGCCCAGAGACGGGCTCCCTCTGGCTTTGCTTTCTGCTCCCCAGCCCCCCCACCCATGGGTCTGTACTCATTAACCACGGCTGTTCCTCTTTGTTCAAGGGCTAATAGAGTGGAGGGGAGGAAAGGCTGAAGGAAACAGAGAAATAAGCAGAACTGCGCCCGGGAGGAGGATGCACCGTAAGGGCGAGCTGCCTGACTCTCGTCAGTGCAGGGGCTCCACAGACATTGGAGTGGACACCTGAAGATCTAGCTAGGGCCCCCCAAATACCAGTTCCGTGTCTCCCCTTCCCCTAGCACTTCCAATGTACTTGAAGTGGATCCACCTCCCACCTTCTCTACTTTTATCTCTTTAGTCTCTTTCTTTCCAATGTTGCTGGAGAAAAATACTAGCCTTTTAGGAACCCAAGGACCAAAATGGTCCCAAACCTCAGAGAAACTTGGAAAGAATTAGAGCAAATACAATTTAAAAGCACTTGGGGACTCAGAACTGACAAATTTTTAAGACAGCCTAGGATACCAGTGTGAATCTACAGCAGAAAGATATTAATTACGGAGGATAGTTCTGTCTACAGCTAAGGGAGTCAAGAAACTCAAGAGGCCCGGCCGGCCACATTCCCCTCCCTTCCTGAGGGTGCCTTCACCCTTACCTTGGGCATCGCCGCCAGAGGTCAGCACGGCGATTGCTTTGCCGATCCCCAGGGTTTTGGCTGCGTGGTGCTCTTCATGGGCCATGATCAACTCTAGAATTCAAGAGAATGATCAGTGAAGATACAGCTGGATCGAGGTGCTCCGAGCTCAGGAAATGGCTCTGGTAGACTGGCTGGGGCCACCTCAGTCAGGCTCTCCCACAAGGCTACCTCTGCGCTTTACAGCCTGGGAGTTCGGACTTCCTCCAAAGACAGCCACACCCCCACAGAGTGACAAGCTGAAATGTCACAGTAATCAAGTCCAAGACTGTAAGAAGTCCTGGTTAATCCCTCCCACCCCAAATGGAGCCTATTTGGAGAAAAAGCTAAGGACAAGGAGAAGGGCAGATGACCAAACAAATGGGAAAGGAGGAAAGGTAATTCAGCCTCTTGGATTTCTCCCTTTTGATTCATGGAAGGGCCACTGCAAAGGACAGGAATCAGATGAGGTTTGGGGCACTGAAAATCGGCAAAGTGGAAAGAGAAAAGCAAGGGTAGATTAGGTTATGGTTAAGATTAGGCTTGGTTGTTATAGAACTGGGCTAAGTTGGAACTGGAATTTAAGATTATAAAGGTACATTAGAGCTTGGGAAAATTAATGGTTGAGGCTCAGAAATGCTTAGGGACTTTCTATGGCTTTTCCTATCCCTCTCAGGCTCTCTGCCTCCTGAGCATCTCGATCCTTTAACTTCAGGCCTGCCCCTCACACTACATACTAAAAGTCGTTGCCACAAATGCACAGATATGTATACATGACATGTAAACACCTTCCTGTTTTTGTCTTTAGGGCTTATCTCTCTTAAAAGAACATACGAGACATACTTTTGTATCCATATGGAATCCACGGGAATGCCAATGGGATCATCACTCTTCCACTTATCCAGATTAAAATCTGTTATTTTTAAATTTATCTCCTCCTAATTCTCAGAATCAAAACAGTTACCATATCCTTCTTATCTTCCCTCACCCTTCTGTTCTATTCTATCCTCACTGCCTCTTTCCCCTGCATCACCTACTGCAACAGCTGGTCTCCCGCTGCTTGTGTTTGCCTTCTCCACTCTGTCAAAGACATAAAATAAACCTCCATGGGAAGGTCTCTGAGGCCTCAGAGAAGAGAAGATTCGTTCACGTGATCAGGAGCTGATGACCTTTAGGCACAGCTCATGTGTCTGCTGTAAATATGAGGAAATTGGAGTAGGTGATAGACACGAAACTACACACATGCCAATAAAATGCATGACTGATACACTCGTGAGGACCTGCATACACAAACACACAAAGTGTTTTATTAAGAGACACAGATTCAAAGACATACTACATGTAATCAGGGCTGACAGATGACACCCAAACCTCTTGGGATGGCACTCAGCAGCTCTATGATCTAGCCCTTGCCTTAACATTTCAGCCCTTGCTTCCCCAAATTCTCTGCTCCATCATGCCCTGAACCCTACTTTGCTCCTCCCCACTTCTGCGCCTGGCCATACTACATCCCTTGTCCAGGCTTTTTCCACCGATCAATATCCCACTCCATTATTTAAAACAGTACTAGTCACACTGCTATTAAATCCACCAAGCCCTCACTGACAGCACAGGTCAAGGAGAGCTTCTTTTGGACCTCCTCTAATCACAGATTGTTGGGAACTGGATCACTCATTTAGCATTTAATTACTACTTTATGTGGTAGTTTCATTACTTCTTATATATTGAAAAGAAGGTTGTACTAGGTTGGGAGTCAGCAAATTAAAACTCATGGGCTATATCCAGCCCTTCTTGTGTTTTTTCATGGCAGCAAATTCAGAAAGGTTTTTACATTTTTGAATGGTTGAAAAAACAATTACATGACACGTGAAAATTAAATGAAATTCAAATTTCAGTTTCCATGCCACTCTCATTCTTTCATTTACTATCTACAGCTGCCTCTGTGCGACGACAGCAGAGTAGATCAGTGTGACAGAGACCAATAGCCTGTGAAGCCTGCAATATTTACTCTTTGGCCCTTTACAGAAAAAGTTTGCAGACTCCTGAATTGGATGGTTGCTAAAGTCATTTTTCCTCCCTAGAATGAAAACTCCTTCAGGGAGCTATCATGTTCATTTTTAAAAACTCTCTCCCCACCAGACTACCAAAGCCTAGTGAAGACTATGCACATAAGAGGAGTTTAGTATATACTTGTTGAAAGGATGAGTGCATTGATGGACAACACAATATGCACATAAATATATGAAAATTTTTAAATATGCCTGGACACAGATCTAGCTCCATATTCTCTCTACTTCTAACACTTACAGATGGGTCTTAAGAACACATGTAGTGACAAATAGCGAGATGAATATAAACACACATGGAGAGAAATGCTCCCCAATTTCGCTAGGGTTTTCATGTCCAAATTTCTTCTTTTCTAAAAAAAAGTAAGACTTACGTGGCTGGTGCAAATAGGAGGGGAAAAATTTGGAAAGGAAAGGATAAAACATATGAGTATGCTGATCTCTCTTCCCCTGAGTTTTTCTCCTCGCTCACTCTGGAAGCTCAGTACTGATAGAAACCCATATAGGGGATCTTCCACCCCTGGAGGTTAGTGAGCGAGAGAATTCACCATAACAAGGGGAAGGTTAGGAATGCTGACCTGCAAAACCCAGTGCAGATTCTGATCCTACATCTTTGAGATAACAGGACACGGCTGCACGCAGATTCATATATAAGCATTCTCTATAGATCCAGTGACGCACACGTAGAAATAAACAGACATGGTAAAAATCTACATAAAATCACGTGTGTGGATAAGCACTCGGGAGGGAGAAATACAGACAGGCAGCATCACAGGTGCACTGATTTGAACCGGGTGAGTGCCAGGCTGGGAGTCGGGCAGCCAAGGGCAAGAAGGTCCGAGCAGCACTCACGCACCCCTGGTTCCCAGGAACCGGGCAGAGCGTGCAAGCCCAGGCTGCTGGGCCCGGGGCTGGGGCTCCTCACGCCCGCCTGCCCATCCCCCCGCGGCTCCGGCTTCTAATGCCACAACACCGCTTTTCCCGTCTCCTCTCGGTTCACCTCCCACCTGGTCCCGGCACCATCTTTCCCACTTGGTTCTAGGCCCCCCGCCGCACCCCCTGCCCCGGGCCTGCACCCAAGGGCCCTCTTGCCTTTCAGGCTCCGTTCTGCTAGCCTCGGCTTCCTCGCAGGCGTCCTTGGGCGAGGGGGATGGGAGCCTGGCGACTGGGGCGGAGCCAGGTGGAGGCAGCCGGGCCGGGAGGGCGGAGGACTCCCAGAGGCTCCGCCTGCGCCCGCCCGGCGGTCGGGGCGCACAACGCGACTGTGTCTCGGCCCACGTCCCCGTACGCGCACCCCGCGGCTCGCAGCCCCTGTGCTGAGTGGCAGCTAGGGTTTATTTAGTTGCTTCCCTTGTCAGCTGAGGCAACTTTTTCCCCGCCCAGATTGCCTGAGACTCCTTGCCGTCAAACATACGCGGCAACTAATAATAAACCTTCCCTTCGGGCCCTATCCATTGTGTCCCACTCTATCACTCTTTGAACATTTATTAGCTGTTTGTGTGCCAGATTTCGTGGTAGGTGCTGAAAGATAAAAAGATCAATGAAACAGATTCCCTGCCCTTAAAGAACACTTACCACGGGTATGTGCTACAGAGGGACCTCAAACACTGCTTTTTCGTGTGTGTACCTTTCTCAGAAAATACAGAAAAGCTATCAGGAATGGGAATACCAAGAGGCAAGACCCCTGCAGCGATATAGCCCCCGTCAAGTTTGCACTAAGAGGCATCTGAGAACGAGTAAACATATCTGGCTACAAAGCAAATAGGAGCCACCCTGGGAACGTGGGTTAGGTACCCCAGGGCAAGAGCTGCATCCTTTACTTAGATCCTCTTTACTCCCTCCCAGTGCCTTTGATTCAGTGCCTCTCCAGTCATCTCTCTTCTCCTGGCCGTTTGTACTGCCCTTCCTTTTGCTTACTTTTGTTTCTGCCCCCGCACATTCTGGCTGCAACAATAAATGCAAGTGACTAGGCGATAAGACCACTGGAATACACAAAATTAACTTTTGTGCTGCCATGTTACTATCAGAAAAGTGAAAAGCCAACTCATAGAAGGGCAAAAAATACTTGCAAATCATATATCTGATAAGGGACCAGTATCTAGAATATATAAATAATCCTTGCAACTCATTAATAAAAAGAAAATAACCCAATTTTAAAAATGGGCAAAGGATCTGAACCAATACTTCACCAAAGAAGATATACAGATGGTAAATAAGTATATGAAATGTTGCTCAACATCATATGTCATTAGGGAACTGCAAATTAAAATAGCAGGATACCACCACAATCTAATAGAATGGCTGAAAAAAAAACCTGACAATATTAAATGTTGACATGAATGTGGAGCAACAAGAACTCTCATTCTTTGTTGCTGGGAATGCAAAATGGTACAGTCACTTTAAAAGACAGTTTGGCAGGTAAATATAGTCTTACTATATGATCCAGCAAAAAACACTTTTAAGTATTTAAACAACAGGGATAAACAAACTGTGGTACATACATACAATGGAGTATTATTCAGCAATAAAAAGAAATGACCTAACAAGCCAAGGAAAAAAAAAGGGAAAACCTTAAATGTACTATTGCTTAGTGAAAGAAGCCAGTTTGAAAAGACTATATATGATTCCAAATAGATGACATTCTGGGAAAGGGGAAACTACAAAGACAGTAAAAAAAATCACTGGTTTCCAAGGGTTTGGAGTAGAGAGAAGAATAAATAGAGCACAGGAAATTTTTAAGGCATATGTTGCTATAATAGTGGACACATGGGGTTATGTATTTGTCAAAACTCATAAAACTGTTCAATAGAGTGAACCCTAATGTAAACTACGGACTTTAGCCAATAATAATATATCAGTATTGATACATCAATTGTAACAAATGTAGCACACCATGCAAGATGTTAATAGGGGAAATTGAGCAGAGGAGAGAGGATAGATACATGGAAACTGAAAAGGAGTGGTGAGAGGGAACATCCTTGCCTTGTACCTGATCTTTGTGGGAAAGCTTCACGTTTCTCATCCTTAAGTGTGATGTTAACTGTAGGTTTTTTGCAGATAGTCTTTATCAAGTTGAGACAGTTCCCCTATATTCCTAGTTTACCAAGAATTTTTAGCATGAATGGGTGTTGGAGTTTGTCAAATATTTTTTCTGCATCTATTGATAGGATCATGTTTTTTTTATTTTGGTCTACTAATGCCATGGATTATACTAATTGATGTTCACATGTTGAACCAGCCTTGTATACCTGGGATAAATCCAAATTGTTCATGGTGTATAATTCTTTCTATACTTTTTTGGATTCAATTTGATAATATTTTGTTGAGGGTTTTTGCATCTATGTTCATAAGTGATATTCATCTGTAATTTTTTTTCTTGTAATATCTTGTGGTTTTGGTATTTTGGTAGTACTGGCCTCACAGAATGAGTTAGAAAGTATTCCCTGTGCTTTTCTGTCTTCTGAAAGATTGTACAGAATTGGTAAAGTTTCTTCCTTGTTTAGTGGAATTCACCAGTGTACCTCTCTGGGTCTGGTGCTTTCTTTTGTTGGAAGGTTATTAATTTTTATTTCAATTTATTTAATATAGGCCTATTCAGACCATCTGTTTCTCCTAATATGATCTGGCAGACTGAATCTTTCAAGGAACTGGTTCATTTCATCTAAGTTATCAAATTCATGGGCATAGAATTGTTCATAGTATCCCTTTAATCTCCTTTCAGTTTCCATAGCATATGTAGTGATGTCCCACTTTCATTTATGATATTAATAATTTGCATCCTTTCTTTCTCTTTTTTTTCTTAGCCTGGCTAGAGGCTTACAGATCTTACTGATCTTTTCAAAGAACCAGCTTTTGGTTTCATTAATTTTATCTTTTGATTTCCTATTTTCAATTTTATTACTTACACTATAATTATTTTTTTAATGCTTATTTTGGATTTAATTTGCTCTCCTATAATTTGTTCAGGTAGGAACTTAGATTATTGATTTTAGATCTTTTCTTATATACACATTCAATGCTATAAATTCCCTTCAAAGCACAGCTTCTACTGCATCCCACAAATTTTTATAAGTTGTGTTTTCAGTTTCATTTAGTTCAAAATATTTTAAAATTTCTCTTGAGATTTCTTCTTTGACCCAAGTGTTATTTAGAAGTGTGTTATTTAATTTCCACGTGTTTGGGGATTTTCCAGTTGTCTTTCTGTTACTGATTTCTAGTTTAATTCCACTGTGGTCTGAGAACAGATATCATATAATATCCATTTCTGTTTTTTTTTTAATTAGTTAAGGTGTGTTTTATGCCCTAGAATGTGGTATACCTTGGTGAATGTTTCAAGTGAGCTGAGAAAAATGTGTATTCTGCTGTTGTTAGATGAATTGCTGATGTCAATTATATTCAGTAGATTGACAGTGTTTTAGAGTTCAACTATGTCCTTACTTATTTTCTGCCTCCTGGATCTGTCTCTGAGAGGAGGGTGTTGAAGTCTCTAGTTCTGATAAGTGAATTCATCTATTTCTCCTTTTAGTTCTGTAATGTTTTGTCTCATGCAGTTAGATGCTACGTTGTTAGGCATATACACATTAAAAACTGTTATATCTTCCCGGAGAATTTACCCCTTTATAAATATGTAGTGCTTTTCTTTATCCCTGATAACTTGCCTTACTTTGAAGTCTGCTCTGTCTGAAATTAATATAGCTACTACTGCTTTCTTTTGAGTAGTGTTAGCATAGTGTATCTTTCTCCATTTACTTTTAAACTATATGTATCTTTATATTTAAAGTGGGTTTCTTGTAGACAATATATAGTTGGGTCATGCTTTTTCATCTACTCTGACAACCTGTCTTTTAATTAGTACATTTAGACCACTGACACTCAAAGTGATTACTGACAGTTTGATTAATATCTACCATATTCATTATTGTTTTCTGTTTGATGCCCTAGTTCTTTGTCCCTATTTTTTTTTCTTCCACTATTTTTCCGACTTTTGGGGTTTTACTTGAGTGTATTATATGATTTCATTTTTTCTCCTTTTTTAGCATATCAGTAATACTTTTTTACTTGTTTTAGTGGTTGGCCCTAAAGTTTGCAATTTACACTTACAACTAACCTAAGTATACTTTCAAATAGCACTATACCACTTCACAGGTGGTGTGGACTCCTGTAATAACAAAATAATCCTAATTCTCTCCTCTCATCCTTGTATCATAGCTGTCATTCATTTCACTTATATGTAAATATACTTAAGTATATATATGTGGTATATACATACACATACATAATGAAATATACTGTTGCTATTACTTTGAATGAACTGTTGTCTTTTAGATCAATTAAGAATAAGAAAAAAATATTACTTTCTCTTCACTTTTTCCTTCTTTGATGCTCTTACTTTCTTTTTGTTGATTCAAGTTCTAACCCATATTATTTTCCTTCTCTCTAAAGAACTTCTTGTAATAGTTCCTGCAAGGCAGGTCTGCTGGCAACGCATTTCCCCAACTTGTGTTTGTCTGGAAAAAGTATTTCTCCTTCACTTTAGAAGGATAATTTCTCAGGGTAAGAATTCTAGGTTGGTAGTTTTTTCCTTCATTTAAATATTTCACTCCACTCTTTTCTTGCATGGATTCTGAAAAGTCAGATATAATTCCTTACTTTGTCCCTTTATAGGTAAGATGTTTTCCTCTAGCTTCTTTCAGGACTTTTATCTTTGATTTTCTATAATTTGAAAAATGATATGCCTAGATGTAGGGCTGCCATTGTTGCTGTTCCTGCTTTGCACTGACCTTTGGTGTTCTTTGAGCTTCCTGGATCTGTGGTTTGCTGCTTGACCTTAATTTGGGGAAATTCTCAGTCACTATTGTTTCAAGTATTTTTTCTGTTTCTTCTCCTTCTGTATTCCCATTATGTGTATGTTACATCTGTTATAGTTATCCCACAGTCATTGAGTATTCTGGGTTTTCTTTTTCAGTCTTTGTTCTTTTTTGCTTTTTGAGGATTGTATTGAATTTCCTCTGCCTCAGAGTCCTTCCTCAGCCAAGTCCAGTTTACTAAGCTCATCAAATATATTCTTCATTTCTGTTATACTGTTCTTTATCTCAGGATTTTTTTCCTTAAGATTTCTATTCTCTGTATACATTGCTCATCTGTCTTGCATGCTTATTTTAATCTATCAGAGCACTTAGCCCATTAGTTGTAGGTGCTTAAAGTTCCCAGTCTGCTAATTCCAAAATTCCTACCATGTTTGGTTCTGGTCTTTGCTCTGTCTCTTCACATTGTTTTTTGCTTTTTTATATGCCTAGTAAATTTTTCTTGGTAGTCAGACATGATGTACTGGGTGAAATGAAGTGCTGTGTATGGGCCTTTAGTAAGTGGTGGTGAGGTATGGAGGAAGAAAAGCATTTTATAGTCGTATGGTTAGATTTCAGTCTTTTACTGAGCCTATGCCTCTGGACTCAGTGTTTCTCAGGTGTTTCTTCCCACTTAGGGGGGACAGGATGGCTAGAGTAGGCTAGGGTTGGGTATTTCCCTTCCTCGGATCAGTTAGGCTCTGGTTAACTAGGTTCTCCTGAAGGAAGGCCTTGTGAAGAAAGGAGTGTCTAGTGTATTTCAAAATTTTTCTCCTCTGCCACTAGCCCAAGGGGATTTTTCTCCAATTTTTACTGTGGGAATCAAGTTGAGCTCCTGGAAGTAACGCTCACAATACTGTGGAGGCCCCCTTCTGGCTGGTTCTCCCAGGGGTTTTAAACTCCCAGTTGTCTGCCCTGAGCTCCAGCACTCTGTCAATTACAGTTCATGTGTTCTTACCCCATCACTGATTCCCACTGGCTCTGCTCATAAGTCTGCGCCCGATAGGCCATGAGGAACTGTGTTTGCCTGTCTGTCTCTCCAGGTCTGGGGTCAGCAGCTAGCCCTGTGTCCTCTCCTCTCTTATGGATCCAAGAGGAGTTGGTTTTTCAGCCTTTTCACTTTTACTTGTTGTTAGGATGGAATGATGACTTCTTTTATGGGGAACGGGAAGCCAGAAGTCCAAAATCCAAATTCCCTTTAAATGGATGAACTTTATATGTGAACTATATCTCAATGAAGATATTTTTAAAATTTGGAATAGGAAAAGCTGGAAAATCTCCCCACATATCCTGAGGTTTCTAATTCCAACCATGAGGCTGAAGCCTGAACTGTGAGAAGCAGTCCATCCTTTCCCCCTTCTGCCCACTATCAACTCCTATATCTTCACTGAAAGTACTCTAAGTGAATCATTACATGAATGAGTCTACCTTAGTTATTGAAGGCAAGGAAATGTCACTGCTACTCATAGCCTTATCCCAAGACACTTGGTTATTTCTCTCTTTTTTTCTGTCCAGGGATCATAGTCAGGAGCTCCTGGAAAACTGTATGAGCACAAATCAAGAAAATATTATCTCAAAAGATACCTAGGAACCTTCATTTGGGGGTGAGAGTCTCTGAAAAGAAGAATTTTCTCAGAAGTACTTAGTCCTAGCCTATGGTCATCTTAGTGCAATCCCTAAACTAAAGATGTTATTTTCTGAGCGTTAAACTACTAAAAACCAACACAAAATGAAGAGTAGTTAATAAAGAAATATAACATATTAAGAAATGGTTGTAAATGTCTTCCTTATAAAAATCATAAGAAACCCCTATTCATTATTAATTTATTCACACATTCAACAAATATTTGAGGACTCATGTGCCAGCCACTGTGCAGGTACTGAGATATCATACGCTCTCAAAATCTAGAGGGTCTATCAAAGGTTTATAGGAAATTTTCATTTCACTGGACCTGGGATATAACAATTGAAGAAATCAATAACCCAATGAATGATTATACTGTATCAAATTCTTATGTTATGAATATGTGAGTTGAGAGTAAATGGAGTAAACCAAAAATAGGACCTGCATAGTAAGAACTTGGCAGTGTTTATTTAGTATTGTTTGAGAGAAAGATACAGGTGGATACAAATATTCCAGCATTAGAGAGATAAATAGCATGATGAAACAGTGATAGATCTTTACAAATGGATTTTCTTTAATTTTAATTCTGGACTCCAAAACCATACATTTTACTTTTCCCTAGTTTTCTCTTTATCAAACAACTTTAAAATTTTAAGTACAGTTTCCCAGGAACCTTAACAAATTGGAAGGGGTACTTTAGCTAGTTATGACTTACTTATTTTGTGAATCAACATTTGGATGTATCATTTGACGGTGGACTGATGATAGGAAAATGTTTGAGATCAGGGCAGCAGACAATATGGCATATGTCCAATCCTTATCTCTCTAATGGGGGAGCTGAGAAGTACCCCTCAGGGCAGGGTGTTGGTGCATGAAGTCCACAGGTAAACAAAGTATGGTGAGTACAGAAGGGAGAGTTGAAGAAGGTATCTAAACAGTACCATACAAGCTAGGGTGCCTAAGAAAAGTATCAGAACTGAAGTGCACAGCTCAGCAGAGTTAATGACCAGGAATCACAAAAGCAAAGCAGCAAGTTAGATAATCAAAGAAACGGCACAAGCAAATTATTGAAGCAACCAAACTAAGCCAGTGGTTGAATCTGCACTCATTCCAAGATTGTTTTCATTGTTAGAATGGTTTAATGGGGACAGACCCTTCCTCAAGAGCAGAAAGCTGAAATGTCCTGGGCTTGCACTGGAAAAGAATCTGAGGCCACCTGACAGGCTTCTCAAGGGGGTTGATGTCCATTCTAGTGACTCAAGTAGAGGAATTAGATAGGGTACTTCTGGAAACCCAGATTTTGTCCAAAATATTATCAGCTTTCTTCAGTTGCTGATATTGGTAGCTTGAATTCAGGGTTTAGGGAACTTGGCAGTGAGTGAAAGGAAGGACTGGACCCATAAGAAGAAGGTTAGTTGGACCCAGAGGGCTATGTGGTTAAAGTCTACTATTTCTTCTACCTTATACTACCTGGTGATGGTCTTCCTGTTTTCAGCATGTCCAATAAAATTAATGTGCACAAAGGAGAGCCATATGATAGCTCACCTTATATGTCATATCCCTTACCAGGCAATGAAAGACATATTCTTTACATTGATCCTCAGAGTCCAGGAAAGCACTTAGAAGGTCCTCTTAGACTTCTCAGAGCTTTCCAGCTATCAGTCAGCTATTGAAGTGTTGAAGTCCAGGAAAATAGGAGGAGCAAAAATCATATTAAAGAAGGCATTCTGGGGGAGAGAAACATAAGATGATGTTTAAAGAGAATATTCTGAAGCAGCTAGATAAGAAGAGCACTGATGTAA
The DNA here is from genome assembly GCF_040802235.1 of Manis javanica. NCBI lineage: Eukaryota > Metazoa > Chordata > Mammalia > Pholidota > Manidae > Manis > Manis javanica. Next base: position 23,786,769 of record NC_133165.1, read on the forward strand.
TTTTAAAGCACCTGATCATATGCTCTGACCTTTGTCCCTATTAAGTAGTAGACAGATAAATGAAGATGTGGGGAGCTTTGGACAGTACCCTCCAAACCAGCCATTACTGCCAGGAAGCTGAGTAGTTTATGAAGACAGAAGAGCTCTTTGACAATGATTACTGAAAACTGGCATAGATGGGGGCAATAAAGATGCTTTATGTCATATCCACAAATATATGCACCTCACTAGCATGCGTCATGACTATGGAAGAGGTGCAGATCTCCGTTTAGACCACCGTGGTAAGAAGGTGAAGATGATGTCCACGATGTTAATGACAGTGTGTACCATGGCAGTTAGGGGTGGGAAGTAGGAATGGCAGGCATCCTGGTGTGACCCTCACTAGGAGAACAGGAAATAGCATACCATAGGTTTCAGGTATTTAGTCAACAAATAGTAAGCACCTATTACATGTTAGGCACTGTTCTAGACTCAAGGGGATCCAGGCTTAGAGGGAAAAAAAACCTGTCTGCCCTCATGGAGCTTACTTTTAGTGAGGGAAGCACATAATGAACAAATTAGTCAAGGAGTGATCAGTCAGGAGAAACAAAGCAGGGCAAAGAAGTTGAGTGGCGATGGTAAGGAACCCCGCTGAGATGATATTCTAAGAAAAGAGGTCTGAACAAATGAGAGAAAAAACCGTGCTACCATTCGGACAAACAGACTTCAGGCAAGAAACACAGCAAATGCAAAGGTTCTGAGACAGGAACAAGTTAGGAGTATCAAACCAGAGATTTCACCAATATTTGAACTAAGATTGGAACTGTAAATAGGCTACAATTACCTGCTGGGCTGATGCTGTGAAACATATGCAAACACCACTTAGGTGTGGGTCTCTCTCTGTGTTAAAACAAGTGATTATCTGGCTCTCTCACTTCTGTACAATCCTTGGACTTCACTTAGTCATTATCTCATCAATATACTGTTTCTGAATGTAAGTGCCACACAGACAGACCCTGGGCATAGGCATGAAACCACTGCCCCCCCCTGGAAAATTACCTTTAGTTCTAGCTGGAACAGGGTGACCATGAAGACACAGCAGCCTCCATTAGCCACTAACATTAAAGTTTCTGACACAGGGCACTGGCTTAAGACAATGGTTCTTGGTTCCAGTCCAGCCAGTTCAACATCACCAGGATACTTGTCAGAAATGCAAGTGCTTGGGTCCTGCCTGGGACCTACTGCATCAGAAAATTTGGGGGTGGGAAACAGCAATGTGGGTTAACAAGCCCTCCAAGGGATTCAGATGCATGGTAAAGTTTGAGAACCATTGCTCTGAGTTGTGGGGTCCAAGAACACCATCACTTGAGGAAGAAATCTGCATGCCTCAAAGGCCCAGACAGCTCCTACAGAGTCAGTTCTGCCAATTAAGACCAACTTGTTGAGAATTCTAGCTGAGGGAAGAGGTCACAGGTAATAAGACGACCCTTACTGCAGGGTGAAGGCACCACTTCCAAGGGTCAATTAGGGCGGAGGACACTCTTCACCTGAGGTATAAGGCCTCAAGCTTGATCACATAAACTTTTCCTTTCCCTAAAGAAGTAAGCTCTTAGGGAAATCAGAGCAGAGAAGACAAATAATCATTACATAAGACAATCCCAGGGCTCTTCCACTTCAGATCTGCTAACACTTAATCAAGGGTAATGTGGAAGGCTTAGCTGTTTAGTAAGTACATGGTCCAAAAAATATATCTTTAGGTTCTAAAATACATTTCCCTGGGTTAACTGAGATGTGGCTTAATAGGGGCCACCCAGAGTAGGGTGGCCCAAGAGCATATATGAGATCATCTCTACTAATCAGTGGAAAATGAGAAAAGTGTTCCACAAGTCCACTGGTACCCTTGTATGTCTGACGGAAAGATGAGCATCCCTAAGGCTGTTTTCCCACTCGGTGACCTTCCCGACTCAGGTGATGTTACGAGAGCTCAGTGAGTTTCAGCTGTAGTAAAACTCATGTTCTCTGGAGCTGGTCCTGGAAGTCAGTGATGAATGGTGACTAGGCTGTGATGGATGTAGTCCCAACAGAAACAGAATTCCCACTGATTTCCCTTCACCTAGAGTGCAGGCTCTTGGATCACTATAACACTGCATCTGCTGATGGAGACTCTAGTCTCTGTTACAGAAAACAAGGACACTGTTTGAAGGGAACTTGGGCTGTGGGGAGCATCACCTTCACATATCAGTTGCACTCACAGTGTGGGGTAACCTTGCATTCTGGTCTGCATAACCACCCATGTAACCTTTTCTTACAAAGGCTGGGAGCCTAGGTGACAGCCCTTGCTATGTCCCAATGCAGGGCCAAATGGTTTCCTTATGTTGGGAATTGATCCTCTCTATGCCAGAAACACACACACACATCCACAGCCTGTGTCCTCATGACAAGCAGAGCTGTCTATACTGAAAGGCAGGAAGTTGCAAAAAATAGCAGCTGCAGCAGCTTTCTGCCAGGTCTGAGACTAGAAACAAAATGTTCTGGTTTTTCTTGAGGACCAGAACACAACAACTCCATATATATCTCACTAGAGCAAGGGGCGGAACATCCTGTGGGGAGTCTTTATGTATTTTTTGGGCTGGCAGCAGCTGGAGGACATTAGGCCGGGGCTTTGGAGTGTTCTGGCATCAGTAGCTCTGGGCTCATCTCTGCCAACCATGCTATTTGATAGCATGCGTCCCTCGCTGTGCCCGACAGGGCTGCATTGCCCAGATGCGAGGGACGGAGCAAGGCAGTGGCATTATCCATCCCACCACAACAGGGAGCCACTCTCACCCCCTCCACTCCATCCTCAGCCCAAAATGATCTTTTGAAAACACACACATGATCCTGTCACTCATCAGTGGTCTCCCATAGCTCAGGAGTGCTAAAACCTAGAAGTCATGGCCCTTATACTATTTCTATAGTTCACTCTTGAGCTATCCTTCTCCTCACTCAAGTTGTGCTGGCTTCTCTACTCTTCCAATGAACCAAATTCTTCCTCATTTCAGAGGCTACTGCCCCTCTTTGCAGAAAGCTTTTCTTCCCACTTGGTCTAGCTCATGCATACTCATCTCTCAAATCTCCCTGAGAAAGGATTTTTCTGACTTCTCAGGCTAGATTAGGTCTCCCATTTAACACTCTGATTACATGGTATTATTTTCCTTCATTGTACTAGTACCAGTCTAATTATCTAGCCATGTGTATGTGATTACTGTCTTACTTTCACATGCAAACTTCATGAGGGTGGGCTATGTACCTGTTTTGTTTCACTTTATTCCCAGTGCCAAGTACAGTACCTGACATAGTATGTGCTCAACAAATTTTCTAGGCAGGAACAAAAAGAAGAAGGTAAGGTGGAAGGAAGAAGTGGAGGGAGGAAGGAAATGAGGAAAGGTAGGGAGAAAGGTAGATAAACGAGGAATGGAGATCCCAATATGGCTAATTAGGAACATACTTGATTCTTCATCTCTAGTGGGCAAGCTGGAAGGGTTAAGTGTAGTAGCTCTTACCTGAGGCCTCAATGCTTAAAGGAAGAAGTTGAACATCAGAATTTTATCCATGAAATAATGCCGAGTTCAAACCACAGAAGCAGGTCCAAGTGGGTCACCATAGCAAAGGGGGTCTGAGGTGAGTATTAGGTACAGAGAAAAATGAGAGTGGGAAAAGCAAGGAAAATGAAGGCAAGCAGGAAATAATCTATATGAATTCAAGAAACTGTAGGACAAGCCCATCCGCTGGGCTTTTTTCTTACACCTAGCAGCTTTTTATGCTTGGGCAAAGTCTGATTAAAGGGACATGGGCCACACACAGTTGCCATAATATATAGATATATATACTGTGCCAATGGTTTAATAAATTCTATATAAACCATTTTCTGGTGACTCTGGGTACAATAATGATACTGAATTAAGTTAGAGTTTATGCCATTTTGAACCTTAGAACCGGATCCTGGACCGTGGTGCCCGGCCAACATGTTGGAGCTCAGTGAAGCTATGCCTAAGCAGCCAGCCAGCCCCTCCTTTTCCTGAATCTCTATGGCACCCTCTTTTGAAATTCAACATTTGGAACCAAAATTATCAAGCTCTTAACCTACACTCTGTCTCATACCATTCCCCTTCTTGATTATCAGCTCCTGATTGACAGGGGAGGTATCTAGGTCATTTTCTCATCTACTCAGTCTAGCACAGTGACTTCAAAAAGTAACTGCTTAGAAATTATTGAATAAATATTGCTAAATATTTCATAGGTGCTGGGCACAATTACTCTAACAAATTTGTTAACTTCTTATGGAAAACCTTTTTAGACCTGAATTCCTTCTGAAAATATAAGGAGTTGGACTAGATAATCTCTAAGGCATTTCCAAACCGTGAACTACTGGAACAATGACAAGTTATGTCATATATACATACATTTATTTATTTTAATGTCTCTATCATTCTTAGTATTTATTGGGCACATAGTAGGAACTCAATAAATGTTTATAGTGAACTGACTCCAATATAGATGTATTTAATTTGAGAAAAAACAGAGATGTGTTTCTGAGTTTCATATAACTTATGAATTGAACACTACTTTAAATACAAAAGATGCATTTGTTATTAAATGGGATTCCTAAGGCAATAGTTTTTAAAATATTTGGAATCACTCTGTAATATAATTACTCCTTAATCCATTTAAGTTTCATATTTTTACATATCAAGGTTGCTGATAATAGGATAAATCAATTGGTAACTTACAGTTATGAGGGCCAATGACTTACTATTAACTAAATCAAGTTATTTTTCATAGAACTGTCCCTTTTCCTACAGTTTTCCCAGATGATCTCCTACTCTCTCTCAAAGTCTATCTTTCTCTCTCTCTCTCTCTCCTTCTCTCTCTCTCTCACACACACACACACACACACACACACGTACTTTTTCCCTTAAGTCTTAACTCACATTTCACATTTGGTAGGTCTATCCTCATCTATAATGCTGCACATTAACTTTTCCAATACACCTTTCTGCATTACTCCCCCATTTAACAAAATGCCTCACCATTCTGGAAAACAGGTATGCCTCCCACGGTGTCTGGATCATTCACAGTATCTAGACTCTTCAAGGTTTCTGTGTTAGGTGGTGGCTTTTGTATGAGCATGCTGGATGCTGAAGCTTCCCCAACTAAGAAGCAATATCTCTAGATTAGCATCAAGGTGGGTTTCAGGAATGGGAGTGTTCCTTATTCTCTCTCATTTTCTCTATGACTTTCTGCTGCCCAGGGGCTTTTTCCATAAATCCAGTGAAAAATCAGAGAAGTGGGATTCTTCTCAACTATCTTACCTCAAAAGATTCTACTCCTTTGACATAAAGCGGGGGAAAGCAAAAATGTAACTAGATACTTTGAGACCCAGGTGGACGAGAAAGACATTTTTCTTTGGAACACTATCTTACAGGTTTTAAGAATATTGCCTACAATGGCAACAGAGACTTCCACAGATGAGCACAGAAAGGTTGAAATAATCAACTATACAATGTGCTATATATCTTATTCTCCTTCAACTCCCAAATTCTCCTTGTCCACCTGGGCCTATCGCCACATATTAGGCCAAAATCTCACCTGATACTTGTACAAAAAAAGACATTATTGAATGACAAATATTTTATCATAGTGGGGATGGAATAAACAAAGTCAGTTGACCCCTTAAGCCTGCATTTACACTAATAAATCTCATTTCCTTTACACAGACTCCCTGTAAGAGAAGCCATTCTGTCACTGGACTAGGATCAGGAGACAATGGTACCTGTTGTCTGAGGAGTCCCGACTAATTGGCGAGACTGAATCATACACATGGAAAATTCCAGATGTAATTCCTCTTTATGCATGGCTGTCTCCTAAAAATAGAGACAGAGTTTAATCCAAATGAAACAGATCAGTGGAATGATTAACATGGACAAAACTGACACGGACCAGACATGCTCAATACTAGGCCTTAGTACCTGACAGTATAAAATTTCAGCATATGAAGTGATAGAAATGATCTACTTTTATGCATTTGACAGGGCAAGATCCCCTGAACTCAGAAAGCATCTCCTTTCCCAGGAGCCTACAGAGGATTTCCTTGTCAAAGTCTGAGCCCAGAATGTGGCTGTCCTCGCTGTAGAGTGCAGGAGCGTTTCTTCGAGCCTTCTAGACAGGGCCTGTGTCAGAGGCCCACCAAGTTGAGAGGCGTGGTACAAAGTTTTAATGACAAACATTTCTTCTCAAAAAGTATGGCACAGATTACAGAGTAAACAATTCCAGCCCAGTAACACCACCAGGGCCATTTAGTTCTTCAGAAAGCACACTCCTGGGTCCGTTCATATTTTTACTCAGAAAGGTAGATCTCTGGTGGAGCCCCCTTCCCCACCCCATAGCTTTCCCCACACCTCTGCCCGCGTTTCAAACTCTTCCCGAGTTCTATAAGGTTCTATGTGTCCAGAGTCCAATTTAAGCCAATTCTAAACTTTTTCTTCCTTCCCCAAATGTCCAGTCAAGCACGATGTGGCTCAGAGAGCACAGGGCAGCAAGTTCAGAAACTTGTTTCCTAGCCCCAGGTGTGCCACGCACTTTAAAACTTTGGTAAATGTTAGACTAAAATATCTCCAATAACCTCTACAAGCACTAACGTTCTATGATTCTAAAAAATACACGATATAACTTGAGAAAGATTTAGCTCTCCAGTTTCCGCAGATCTTCGGCCACCGCTAACGGATGCCATAGAAACCAGAGACCAAGCAGAAATGGCCAAGCGGAACCAGAAGGCGGCGGGTAAGGGGCTCGAGGGAACAAAGAAAAGCGAAGGACGAAAGGCGCGCTAACAGTATTCCGAAAACGAAAACGAAAATGGCCCAAAATGAAAGGGGAAAAGGAAAATTTTGACTACAGCCTTAGACGCTTCCTTGGCTTCTCGGGCCTCACCACACTGCGCAGGCGTTCCGTAGGTCCTCAACTCTGCTCTTTGACCTTCCGCCCTGCCCCCACCCCCCGCAACCCCCCTGCTCCCGGCCTCCGCGGCGGCCCGGCGGCTCTTCCGGTGTTGTGGAGGCGGTTCCGGTTCGCGGCGGTTCCCGAGTTTTGCGTTCCGCGCCCGGCCGGAAACCCCTTCGCTTAGCAGCCGGTTCCGGTTCGGTGAGTGGCGGCGGGAAGCTGGGGGAGGGGTGAGGATGGAGGGAGCCTGGGCCAGGAGGCAGCGCCGGGCCGGGCCGGGCCTGGGCCAGGCTGGGCGGGCGCGGGAACGGCCGTGGGGACGGCGCTCTCCCTCTGCCCCGCCCCCTGGGACCACCTCCCCTCCCCCTGCGGTCCGCCGGCCGCCGTCCGGCCGGGCGCCGGGAGTCGGGCCTCCCGAGGCCGTCACTCAGTCCCCCTCCTCCCGGGCGGGGAGAGGCAGCTCCCTGGCCCCTCGCAGGCCCGCCTCGGCGTTCGGTGCTCCTTGTGGGGAAAGCCGTTTGGGATTTCGGGGCTTTCCCGCCAGCGCGGGGTCTTCTCTCCGGGGAAAGCTGTTTTCGCCGGGAAGCTCGGCTTCCTGTTGCACCTGCTTCACCTCCCGCTTCCTTTGAGAATGACTGGTATTTCTCGGCTGCTTCTGCGTCTCACGTAAACATTTCTCCAACTCTCTCACTCGGTGGTATTTCCCTGACATGTGATACATCGCTAGTGCCACCACCAGAAAGAAACGGCTGGACCCTTCTGCCCAGGTCATGAAAATCCCCTTACCGGCCACAGTTTGCTTACCTGGCTCACCGTCTCTTTCTCGGTGCACGCTAACGTGATGTCTCTGAATACATGCCCAGTTTCTCTTGAGCTTGGTGATTTCTGTTTATCGGTGCCTAAGCAGTATTACCACTATCTTGTTGGCAATAACTTACTCCTCTATCACTTTCGACTCAGCCTTGTTAAAGTCATTTCACTTAAGGTTTGGTGCACTTAACTGGGGTGGTGATGATTCCTACAAAATTTATATAGAGCCTTCTACCAACTATCTGACTTGGGGTTCTTGTTCTAAGTAAATGTTCTGGAAGCGATAGATTGCATCATTTCCTAAGTCATTACTTTTATAATTTGCGTTAATTCATGCTGAGAGATATTACACTGCCTTAAGTATCTCTTTAAGCACGATCCCTTGAACTTCTTCCAGTTTAGAAATTCCCTTTTTGCCCTCGAATCCCATTTTGGAAGCCTCAATAGTTTTGTTGAATGAAATCGACACAGCTATGGTATTAAGAAAGAGTTTATGTAGACTCAAATTTAGGATTATAACCAGGGAGGTTAGTCAGTCAGAAAGTTCTGAGTGGTTCTGTAACTCTTCATCTGGAGACAGCTTATATGCCTTTTACAGCAGGGGATATGTGCAGGAAAGAGGTGACACTAAGCAGTACATGAAGCAGTGTGTCAAGGATGCCTTTAGGTAGTGTCTTAAAAGAACAGACCATGCACATGTGGGTGCCCTGTATGCATGAGAGGTGGCAAGGGTTAGGATTGTTACTTCCTCTCCTAAAGGATTCTAGCAAAGACATGAGAACCAGACTCCCATTCAGTTTTGTCCTCTGAATATTCAGAGCTGTTTCCCTTCTCCGGTTTGTGTCAGGGGCTGTGACAGTCTCGCTGACACAGGTGAGAATGGCTGTATGCCATCTTCACAGCCCAGCATGAGTTGTCATGGCTACCTCAGGGCCTCTACAGCTTGCATAGCTCTCTATGCCTGTGTGACCGCCATGGGGGACCATAAAGACTGCATTTTATTTCACATATTCCCCATTATAATACCAACCTTCAGTTGCACATCACAACCATATGTTGATGTCAGGGATGATGTTTGTTGAGTCGGCAGTTTTCTTCTGGTCTAACTTCCTTATTTATCAAAAAACATTCCTTCTGAATCATTTCTGACTTTCTAGCTTACATGATTCCAACTTTTTCCTGCCTTTGTCTCCTCTGGCATCCAGCATAGTGCCCAATTCTACAAGGGAAAGTAATTCAGGTTACAGTAGTGGGTGTCATTTTAATGATATCAATATGTGTAGAAGAATTTAAAAGGCAAGAAAACCATCTAGTATAGTCTGAACAAATATTGGCATATTTTGCTAGCCTGAAATAAGAGGTTGTTTGAATTCCAGAGGTTATGCCCCTTATCAGTGGCCTGGGAGATAGAAATGAGGGCAGTATCTTTCAGGCCAATATCAGAGTAAAGGCAAGAAAGAGAAGAAAGGATTTTATATCTAGTTTAAGTATGAAGTCTTGATTTCTTGTCTTGAGTAGAAGCAGTATATACATCAATGTCCGCATCTCTTCCCTGTTACCCTGATCCAGAGGTCTTCTGTTGTTGTGCAAGACCAGCTGTCAGCTGGAGCTATCTTCAGTGTATGTCCAAGGCTCAGTGCTTCTAGAAGTTTTGTAGCAATGTCATGGTCAGGAGCACTTGGTAAGGTCCTCTCCAACGGGGCTCAAGAATTGTTTTCCTCTGATGATGTTCTCAGACTACCCCATCGTAAGACTCTCAACTGTGATCATTAGAGTCCTCTGATTTGGAATCTGGGAAGCTTCTTTAACCTGTTTGTGATAGGCTGAAGCTTGAGACAAGGGATAGGAAAGGCTGTATTCCAATACACACTGTTCTATCAGTTATTATCTCCTATGGAGTGAGTTTATGTTTCCAAAGAGGGGTACTGTGAATAGTCAGCAGGGCCAGAGGCAGCACCTTAGGTCAGAGGAGTTCAGTACAGAGATTTTAAGTTTGAGGCGAAGATGTTTGGAAGGGTTTCATTAGGCTCATATGATTGCCCTGTAGAGTGGGTGCCCTGGGGATTACAGATTACAGAAGGTATACCCCAAATGGGAAATGCATTTTCTAACAATTTCTTTGTTAGAAAGAAATTGGGTTAGAAAGAATAGGGTAGTCTGTGAAGGCATTAACCATGTGGCAGGGGAAGTCTTCAACCCACCCAGAAAACATGTACAATCATAAGAATATATTGATAATCTGTGCCATTTGAATGAAGTCCGCCTGCAGGTGTTCAAAGGATGGAGAGCTGGGAGGTAAAACAGGATTTGCCAGGGAGCTGGGAAGAACAGGCAGCCATTTTGGGTTTCCCACAGTCCTGTCTGTCTGTTGATTTTACAACCATTATTAGCCCCCTTTAATTTCTCCAATTCAGGAGCATACCTTTGCCATGTTACAAGGACATGTCATAAGTCTGGCTATGAGAGGCCAGTTTTTGCAGAAGCAGAGTGGACCTCATATATGTCATAACCTTTACTTACTCTGTTATTGCTGCCTTAGCATGAAAGTCAGCTAGGGCATTTCCCTGAAACTCGGGTTCAGTCCCTTTAGTGTGAGTCTTAATTTTTTATGACTGAAGGTAAAATAATTACAAATGATAACATTATTTGATCTGGAAGATATGTCAGATCTCCAGGAATTTATCAAGAAGGTTTTAAAACATTTGGTCAAATAGGATCACAGGTCATTGTGAAACAATATTGAATTATTTATTTAACCAAAGTGACAAAGATTTCATAGGCAAGTAGAAAGGTTACATAGTTGCTAGCAAGACTTGTCTCCTTTAATAGGGAAGACTTTGTAATTTTTCATAGTGTTCAAAGACTTGATAAAGATAATGTAGAGCACAGGGTGGAGAGCTGGAAGGAAAAACAGGCCTGTTTCAATGCCCTTCATTCAACTTCCTAGGACTTAGAGTCTTTGTCTTCCAGGCAGATTTCATTAAAGGCAAAGAAACTTTGTTTATTTTTTCTTACTTAGATGAGACCACTCGTTTAAGAAAATTTTGTCCTTTTAGCAGATGAAAGAATAAAGCTCCAATTTTATGTAAGTACATTATCGATATTAAAGCTTATTTTTAAAATCCTTATAACAAATTTACTCATTCTTATCCAGCTTGATCATATATTAAAGTTTCTTTTTTGTTGTTGTTTAAGATTTCTTTTGTACAAGCCTTTTACAGCTTTCTTTTTACATCCTGATTTGTCCTATGTTTTCCCTCTTTAAATAGCCAGCTTCTCTTTAGGACAAAATTGCTTTCTTTTTCCTCAATAAAAATGTCTTTCCATTCCTCATACCTTCTTTTACCAAAAAGTACACATCTAATTTTTCTTGCATACAGAGATGTTTGCATTATTATTTCTAGTAGCTTTAACCACATATATTAATTAGAATCCTTAACTTTTAGAAACCTTAATTTTCAGTAACCACTATTAGTAGGCAGTTGTAAACTGTTATATCAGCACTCTTTAGACTAACAAATTTATGAATACATTTTCATAATTTCTGGAAAAGTGTTTCTTCAGAGTGTGGTCTATCAGTAGAGCATAAAACATGTTTATTAACAGACCCAAATTTATCTTTAGTTTCTCTGTAATAAGGAGACCAAAAACAGATAAACCTATATTCAGTGATTAATGTCTCATTGTTTCATCTTACTTGGAAATGATAATTTAAGGTTTCAGATAATTAAAAATCTCAAGCTATTTTTAGCCACTTATACCATAACACATAATTACCACTAAAAGTTCACCTAAAAAAACATATCTACTTAACTTTCTTATTGTTAATAATCATGTTTAGATTACCTACAAGAAACTTCATAAGGCATTAGTCATTTTTCTTGATAAATTTTGTAACAGATAACATGAACTTACTCTTAGTAAACCTAGGTGGAATAAAGGTATATTTAATGCTGGGAATTCTAAAGATATATCTATTTTATTAAACCAACAAACTTAAGTTAGCCTTTATATTTGTTTTGACAAGTAATGTTATAGAAGCTATGGGCTAGATTTTGGGCAAGGGCACTTATATAGCCATTTGTATTTTTAAAATGCCTCTTTTTCTTCTTCTTTTTCCTTTAGTTTTAGGAATTGAGGATGATGTAGATAAGAGTTCCCAGTAAGGTTTGGGGACTAATAAAGGTAGGTGAGCTTTGACCTGTGTCTAGACTTGTATTTCCCATTTTGCAAAGATCTATAAAATTAGGACAGTTCTCAAACCCTCAAAGACCTAAGTTGTAAATAATGACATAGATTGATCCATTTATTCAACTACATTGTTCTCAATTTGTTTATTTCCCCCAGGGTATATAGTTCTAATTTTAGGAAAGAAGACCTTTAAAAACAAAAATTCCTATCAGGTTCTAAATATCAGCTTCCAATCTGGCCAAGTTATGACAGAGCTATTTAAAAATTTTTTTAATGTTGTATCAGTTTTCAGCCAGACAAACAGTAAATATTTCTGGCAGTATTGAATAACACCCCTTGGCTGTAGGAGGAGTCCCCAGAAGAGGGTACAAAAGCTATTACTTGCCCAGTTTCTAGAGCCATTCCAACAGTAGCTGAAAGAGAGGTCCAACAACTTGTGTGTCCCAGGCAGGCAGAAAGCCATGCCTAGTACCTGCTGGTAAAACAGGGCAAGCAGAACAAGCAGAGGCAGCTATTACTGGGAGAAAAACAGTCAATAACCAATAGGTCTGGTTTTGGAAAGGAAGAGGCAACGTGAAATTTTATTTCCCCTTCTTGACTGCACATTACAGAGATTCAGAAGAGCTGCTTCTAGTCAAAATTTTCACCCTTTGCAAGGCTTCTGCCAGTTTTTCAGAGTCCTTTCTGTAGGCGTCAGTATCTATTAGCCTCCCTTCGCTGCTCAAGTAACATAGTTCTCCCAGCTTATCTACAGTCACCAAAGCCTTCAGCATTTGCCTACCCCCACCCCTTCCACATCCCTCCCGGGCTAGGGAGAAGCTACTGGGTTGGTCTTGATTTGATAAATGCATGCATCCCCAGTTCCATCAACTCTGGGAGGGGCACTTGGGAGTGTCTGCACGGCCATTAACTTGGTGGAGGGTTGTTGGGCCGTGTAGTTTTTAGAGTGGATCACTAGGAATGAGTACTCAAAGGAGGATGGAGGGGAGCAGTCAGTCTAACCATTTTTGTTTTAGGTACATCATATCTTTAATTTCTCATTAGCCTGTTAGAGTGAAACTTTTAATGGAGCTACTCTGAAATTTTGAAGACTTGCTTTTAGGTACTCTGCTTATATGGTTTTACCTAATTGGAATATTCCCCTTAGTGGCCATAGTTATTTTAGGTTATAATTCCCCTGAGGTGTGGCAACAGTTTAGTAGGACCCTAGCTGCAGATGGTAGTTTAACCCACATTTCTGTTCAGCCATAGGGTCTCTAACCTGATGGTTATTAAGCCAAGTTCTCAGGACACAAAACAAGCTTAGTAAAATTTTGCCATTTTTGCTAGTCACAGCTTCTGGAACCATAGTTTTTAGTGCTGGAAGTTGGCACAATTGCCTTCTTAAAATTTAAAGATTATTCCCCCCTTTTGAATACTTCTAAATACCAATCAAGATATGCATCCCTATCAGGTTGTTTAATCTCGTAGCTGGCTTTCTCTAATTGCTTATGCAAGAATATAGTTTGGGCACACTGCAAGTGCCCCATCTTGGCCATTTCAGAGAGAGAGCTCCTTTAATTCTTCCTAGTGTCTTGCATCTGAGGCGCTCATTATTATTTGAAATTCTCTTCTCCATCTTTTATTATGGAGGAAACACCACTTGTCAAAGAGGGTGCCAACAACTACTGAGTAAACATGGGGACTGTCAACCAAAAATGGGAGCCCTGAGACCCAGGAAAAGACTCACCCTGCCACAGCTGGGGCTCTGGGGGCCCCTCCTGGCACCAAGGTGCCAAGTCCTCACATTGTTCCAGGTGAGTGTAGGCTGCCTGTTCTGGGTCCCTTCGTAGTTGCCAGGAATTGTTGACTGAAATCAGCACAGCTATGGTATTAAGAAAGGTAAAGTTTTTATAGACTCAAATTTAGGATTATAACCAGGGAGGTTAGCAGTCAGAAAGTTCTGAGTGGTTCTGTAGCTCTTCATCTGGAGACAGCTTATATGCCTTTTACAGCAGGGGATATGTGCAGGAAAGAGGTGACACTAAGCAGTACATCAAGCAGTGTGTCAAGGATACCTTTAGGTAGTGTCTTAAAAGAACAGACCATGCACATGTGGGTGCCCTGTATGCGTGAGAGGCGGCAAGGGTTAGGATTGTTACTTCCTCTCCTAAAGGATTCTAGCAAAGACATGAGAACCAGACTCCCATTCAGTTTTGTCCTCTTTGAACATTCAGAGCTATTTCCCTTCTCCGGTTTGTGTCAGGGGCTGTGACAGTCTCGCTGACACAGGTGAGAATGGCTGTATGCCATCTTCACAGCCCAGCATGAGTTGTCATGGCTACCTCAGGGCCTCTACAGCTTGCATAGCTCTCTATGCCTGTGTGACCTCCAGGGGGACCATAAAGACTGCATTTTATTTCACAGTTTATATCTTGAGAAGTTTCATTCATTTTTCCCTAATTCATATTTACCTGACCCGTTAATTATCCTGATTGCAAAGAGGGTTGTCATATCAACCATCTGATGAATTAAATATAGAAGGAACAAATGGATTAGCAACAGGTTCTGCTACTTCAAACTAAGGTGATGTAACTTTTGACTACTGCTTTGAAAGTCTTTGCTTTTCCTTACCTGACTCCCACACCTCCTACCAAATGCATTAGCTTCATTATTTTGCTGTGTCCATTTATGGACTGGCTTCTCACAGTAGATGGCTTCTCAGCTGCAGAGACCCTTCTTATTCATATTTGTATCCCCAATACCCTGAATGTAATTGGTGCACAGTAAATGTTTGTGCGTGAAAGAAGTTGAATACTTAGAATTTTAAGGTGTTAGGGTGTTGAGGTGCTTAAGGTGCTAGAGTCTGTTTGGGAGAGGTTATATGTAGAAATATGAAAAACAAAAACAAATACATGATGATATAGTATAAACTGTCATATACGTAACTTTCCAGAGTTCAGAGTAGAGTGACTCACATGATCATTTTCATAGATTGTTCTAACCACATCTTGGTCCTGGATAAAGCTAATTGTAGAATGCCTTTCCTCAATATGTACCTTTTAGTAACTTCATCATAGCTCTAAACAGTTTCTTTTATAATTACCTCTTTGCCTGTATGTAAGCTTATACATGTTTTACCATACTTATTACGTTCTGTTACTGTCAGGACTTTGCCATCTTTTTTTTTTTTTCAGATTTCCTATTATCTTGTGCTCAGGTTATGTTTTTTCAGTAATGAAAGGACCAATGTGAACTCAGAAATGAGTTGTTAGGGTAGTTATTTTAAAAACCAAATTCTTGCAAGCATAAGAATTTTTGGCATCAGAGGTTCCAGACCCAGCATTTATTTCCTGTTGAATCTTGGGCTGTAAAATATCCCTTCTAATGTAATTGCAAAGTGGCACAAAGAGAGCACACTGAAGGAGCTAGATGTGTTTATATTAAAATGTAAATGTGGAGCTTAGTTATTAAAACTATAAAAGAGTGTGGATTCCTCAGACTTAGCTAGGGGTTACATTTATCTTGCTAAAGTGTATCAGTCCTTGAATGAGGATATGTTAAAGGATGTGCAGTTCCCTGACATTTGTTGAAAGTACACTTGCTTGGAAGTAGTATACTGTATTTTTGTCTTCCCTTTGTCCCATCTGTATGATTTCAGGCCAGTCACTGAACCACTCTGGATATAACTTCTAAAATTCTTTGATTTCTTGCTTGCTTCTCTATTCACATCTGTTTCAGGAATGCAAATGAAATTAACATGGGATTTTTGTTTCAGGCTCCAGGCTTTTAAATTTGCGTTCTACTACAACAAAAAGGCTAGTGATGACAATTATGAAATGGCCTGAAAGAGTGAAATGTGAAAAAGCCACCACTATCTTATTGATGGGATTTTTTTCCCCTTAATCTGGGACCCAGGGAATTCTGCTTTATTAAAAAAGAAGGAAAAGAATACCTGGAGACTTTCTGGATGGAAGCCTTTTGTTAAGCTGAGCATCTAGAAACATGTTTGAAGCCTAAATATAAGGCTTGAATTCTTTGGGAATCCTCCCTAGCAAGGCTGGGTGATCAGATGATTATTCTGCTTAGTCTATAGTTACACCAAGAAAAGTTCAAGCCTGCCTTCCTTGTGTGTGTACTTCGTTACTGTGACTGTAAAGAATACCTATTGTTATCCAGTCTCCTTAGTAGATTGAAGCCTTGATATTGTTAGGTAGATGAAATGCTTAATCTTTAAAAAAATATGGTGACAAGATTGTGAGTATATATGAGTGACTATTACCATTGCTAGTTCCCTGCTCTTGGAAATCAGCCAAGAAGCATGTGTGCCAAGCGAATATTTATTAATCTAGTTGCAAGCAGTTAGGTCTTTAACTTCCTTTTCCTGGGAAAATTAGATACATCAGAAGAGAAAGCAGTTTCATGTAGGAAAGGGGCTTTGGTTTGTAGCAGTTTCGTTAGTGAAGGAGGAGAAAGTACTTAGTATAAATGGGAAATATTCCTCAATTGTTCTCAGAATATAAGAAGCTTTATATTTGGCCACTGAGTAAAATGTGTGGAAGAGAAGACTTAATAGGACCACCACTTGTTTATAAGGTGGGTCTTACAGGATCAATCACTTGTTTATAAAATGGTTTAGCTGAGGTAATAGAGCAATGAATTTAGAAGAATTTCTAGGTTGTCATTTCAGTGCAGTCACTAACTTTATGACCATATGCAAATTTATCTCCAAAGGGTTGGCTTTTCCAGCTTACTTCTTGCTGTAATATTCTGTGATTCTATGGTAGTCTGTTAATTGCTGGTTAGTATAGCACAGGTTACAGAAATGTTTGGAACTGCCTCAGGCTAGTTCTAGCTCCCATTTTCTTCCCATCAAGTCAGCTCTCCTTACCTCCTTAACTTTTTCTCCACTAAGAACACATGTCACTTCTGAGTGACTTCCTGTTCTATAATTATATGAAGGAGATGTGTCAGTATGTAACATTTCTATTTTCTGTCTTCTCTTATAGGACTTTGTATCTTTGCTAAAGTCAGTGATGTGAAAAGACCTGACATGGGTAAGACTGACTATGAGGTAGTTGTTCAGTCTTTTTAGTTACTCAGACTAGTTAAGCTGGAGTGAACGAGTGGGTTTTCTAACATTTACAGTATTTGTATCTTTGTGCTTAATAATAATTTTAATGGAGATCTGACACTAATTATGTGATTGTATATACCAAACAAAAAATTTTCTTTTGGTTGGGACACTGTTTATAGCATCTTTTGGAAGGATCTTCTCATTCACTGTATTGAAAAAGCCAGATGCACACAAGCAGACATTTACTTTGTGCCAGGCCCTATTCTAAGTACTTCAAATATATTAATTCATTTAATCTTTTAGAACGGCCTTGCAAGGGCACTTAGTACAGGGTAGATACTATTATTGTCCCCATTATATCAGCAAGGAACCTGAGACACAGAGGTCAAGAAACTTGCCTAGGATCGTACAGCTGTAACTGGCAGGGCCAGGATTTAAACTCGGGCAGCCCGCTTCCAGAGTCTTTTTCTTTAGTGCTATGTTATACCACCTTCTGTACGATGACTAACTTGATTAAGGTAAGTTTTAAATTTCATTTAGCTAGTGACATTGATAAGTAATTATGATGAACATTTTCTACTATTTGTAGTTCTTTGCATCTATAAAAGGGATCAATATAAGGTCAGAACTAGTAGCCAATTTAGGAATAGGTCGAAAAATCTAAAGAGTTATATCTTAAAACATTCCATGTACTCTTAAGTCCACATTGGTCTTCTCTCTGCTGCTCTTTCTTTTCCTTAGTCTTGCCCTTCTCTCTCCTGGACGTTTGTTTCCTTTTCCTCTCATTGCTCACACCAGTGTAAATCACTGAGTTCCCTTACCTCATTTGTTTCTAGCCTAGCTCTTACAGTAACAAAATCTCAAAAGTAGTTATAAAGTAAGGTTCTGCTACAGTATACAATAGTTGAGTTGACAATCTGTTCAGAGCCTTATACTTATTACAGAAAAAAATTTTCAGGTGGATTAATCACCTTTCAGAGCTAAAACAGAGGTAATAAAACAGGTATATTGACAGTGTTTATTTTTGAATGTTAAAATTTTTCCCTATTTATATTTAAAAAATTTTTTATGGTTAACGTATTAAAAAATTTCTTTGGAAAAATTCGTTATTTTAAAACTCTGAATTAAGCTCTCTTTATACAAGGTTTGAGCTATTTGGTAGATGTCAGTCAATTCCAAATGAGCCAGTTTCTGCACATGAGCCTTTTTTTGGACAAAGATATTCTCAGGTTTCTTGCCAATGGTTAGAGGAGGTTTTATTTGACTATAGAGTTGTTCTTTGGGAATCAGTTTTATTAGGTGAAAAGATTGGTTCATAGGAAAATAGTTACTGAAGAATTATGTGACTTAAACTAATCTGGACTTTTTCTCCAGATGATATTGCTGATAGGATGAGGATGGATGCTGGAGAACTAACATTCGTGAACCACAATTCCATTTTCAAAACCCATCTCCTGTCACAGACAGGTTTTCCAGAGGACCAGCTTTCATTTTCTGACCATCAGGTTAGGAATAATTTTTTCCTCTTAATTAATTAATTAATTAGGCTTAAGTTTTCATCTGATGTAATTTAAATGCCACATTCAAAAAGTTTAAGCATATATATATATATATATATGTATATATACTTTATAAGATCAGTAGTTCTAGCGTTTTGAATTATGTTTGATGTAAAATAAGAATCAAACTATTTATGAGTTCTTTGAGAACAGTACCTTAGAGAACTGTTATTCCTCTGAATAATACAATTATTGAAACACAGATCAGTGTTCTTTTAAAACAGTGTTTTTAAATTGCTATCATAAATGGGGAAAAATGTATAAATACACAGCAGCTCTGAGATTTCTCTGTGGCAAAAGCTTAGTTTCTCAAAGAACCATCAGCACCAGCAGCATCTGGGACCTTGTTAGAAATGCAGAACATCAGGCCTCACCCCGCCTACTGAATCAGAATCTACATTTAATCTCCAGCTCATTTGTATGCCCATTAAGGTTTGAGGAGAATTATTAATAAAGCAGTCTTTCTCAGTAGGAAAGCCATTAATAATCTGGATGAGACAGTTCTTTGATGTCTGAATCTGTCCTGAGCATAGCAGAGCATCTTTGGCTCCTGGGCACTAAATACCTGTAGCATCTGCCCCAGTAATTATTTTGACAACTGAATATATGTAATTACATTTCCACATTTGTACTGGGGTATAGCACCATCCTTGATTAAGAACATCTCTGTAAAGTTATCAAAAGAATCAAAACTAGGTTGATCTTGATATATGACGTTGGCTTTCAGATACACTAAATGTGTATTTACCTTCTAATGAGCCATGCTTTAAGTTATCTAACAGATATTTTGCCCATTTCTCCCCTTGAAGCCTCATTTTTTCAGATTGTTTATGTGTTTTCTTATTAGTATGTAGTTTAATTTGTTTGTGATATATATGTAATTGAGTTCTGAAATATGTCATAATCTTAATAGAATTTTTCCTAATAGAAATTTATATTTCATTTTATTGTCAAAAATATTATTTAAAAAAAATATTCTGCTCTGTTTTAGATTTTACCTTCAAGGCAAGAAAATTTGGATCGATCTTTTACATGTTCTATGAGAAGTGCATCTTATAACCCAAATTATTATTCAGGTATGCCATATTACTTGGAGTCAAGGCATTTATACCTTTCAGATTTCTTCCTTGCAAATCATTTGTGTTTACCATCTTTGAAAGCAAAAACATCAAGAGCAAAAAATATTTTCTCCACGAAAACATTGTTTTAACAAGCAGTGTGTATGTATGTGTGTTGGGGGGGTGTCATTACAATATTTCACTGATATAGTCTCAACCAAGTATTTTTTTTTTTTTTGAGAGAGCGTCTCTCATATTTATTGATCAAATGGTTGTTAACAACAATAAAATTCAGTATAGGGGGGTCAATGCTCAATGTACAATCATTAATCCATCTCAAGCCTAATTCTCGTCAGTCTCCAATCTTCTGAAGCATAACGAACAAGTTCTTACATGGTGAACGAATTCTTACATAGTGAATAAATTCTTACATGGTGAACAGTACAAGGGCATTCATCACAGAAACTTTCGGTTTTGATCACGCATTATGACCTATAAACAATCAGGTCAAATATGAATATTCATTTGATTTTTGTACTTGATTTATATGTTGATCCCACATTTCTCCCTCTATTATTATTATTATTTTTATTTTTAATAAAATGCTGAAGTGGTAGGTAGATGCAAGATAAAGGTAGAAAACATAGTTTAGTGCTGTAAGAGGGCAAATGTAGATGATCAGATGATCAGGTGTGTGCCTATGGACTAAGTATTAATCCAGGCTAGACAAGGGCAGCAAGACATCCACGGATGCAGAAGATTTCTCTCAAAGCAGGGGGGGTGAGGTTCTGAGCCTCACCTCTGTTGATCCCCAAATTCTCACCTGATGGCCCCCCTGTGACTGTGCCTGTCTTATCAACCAAGTATTTTTTAATGGAAAATTTTGTTTGGAATCCATTCTCCTACTTGCTCATTATGCCACTGCAAAAAGCAATCAGCTTTGTTTTTCATTTTTTTTTTAAAGATATGTATGTGATGGATATTTATTTTCTACTGATTTAATATACAAAGCTAGCCTATTTCTCATCTCCTTGAAATCATGAATCCTGAAAACATTTCTACCAAGCTTGTCCCTCATCAGGGCAGGAAATGTTAAGTACATGTTCCTATCTAGCACCTGCCACAGCCATGCTTGCATATTCAAGGGCTTGCCTATACAACTTGTGATCCATGACAGAAGTCAGCATTCTTGAGGCTTTTCCTAACCCCTGGCCTACCTGATTACATCTGCCGCCTTCCTAAAATTAGGACCTGCAGTGACCTTCTGGCTCTGTCTTGGGGAATCAAGAGTTTTTATTGGTGAGCCTCCTGGCAGATCCCCCAGAAAGATTACAGTGGTCTTTCCATGTCTTCACTCCTTGTATTTCAGTCCCGTACCTAATCACAACTATGGGAATATTAGTAATACTATGGAACCCGCCCCAGTGGCATTTTTATGAGGATTAATTAGATAATAAATATGAGATGCAAATAATAATTATTGTTGTTATTTGGCTTCCTCAGGATCCTTTGTCAGCAAGATGAGATCTCTTCCCCTAAAAAGACGTTAGTATGATGCTCTTTTAGATTTATATTATATTTAAATGTCATTTAGGTGGGTGGTACTTTTCCCTGGGCAATGGATTTTCTCTCCTAGGGTGGGAAATGGTCTCCACATAGTATGTGCATAATTTGTACAGAAAAATCAGTTAATTTGCTCAGAAAGTAACTGCCATCATTATTATTGGAAAGGCCTTTCTCATGAGCAGAAAGCCTGAAACCTGGTTTGATAGCTCATTATTAATCCTAGGGGAAGGACAGTTGAGTAGATAATGAAATAAATTATTAATATTTCCATTTGAATCAAGCTGTGTTTGCTTGTCATTGCATATGCTGATTTACCATTGGATGGATTATTTGCTTTTAGT
Source organism: Manis javanica (assembly GCF_040802235.1). Taxonomy (NCBI): domain Eukaryota; kingdom Metazoa; phylum Chordata; class Mammalia; order Pholidota; family Manidae; genus Manis; species Manis javanica. Next base: position 23,808,307 of record NC_133165.1, read on the forward strand.
TTAAAATAATTGTTTAGTAATAAACAATTGTATTTAGAAAATTATACTCAAAATCTCCTTACCATAACTTAACTCCTCCCTAACTCTGTGGCCTTTTCTGATTTTTATCTGTGTGTATACATTGTACACATTGTATGATTTGACACATATAAGCTTATTTTAGCCTATATTTTTATTTCTACTTTTCTATCTGTTTATGTGTTATTCTTCATATTTACCTTTTTCTCTTGATTTCTAATAATCCATTGAACTGATATGCATATTCACAGTCCTTTATGTGCAATTCCAAAACCCAAAAAGCTCTGGAAACCAGAAATTTTTTCATAATTTATTTGGCATCAAAACTTGACCTGAAGTCATTCCTTGGCAAACCTACATGACCAGACATGAAGCTATTTATATTCTGTCTCTTGTTTATATCTGTAAATATGAATACTTACACATTTAGCTGCAAACATGTCATTATATTTGATTATAAGATACATATACTTGGAAGAATTACAAAGTATATGCCAGGTTATCTTCCTAAAATTCCAAATATTAATGAATTCAGAAATACACCTGGACTTGTGGGGCTGTGATTCAGGATGATGAGTCTGTGCCTTCATTCGTTTCATCATTTTCCCTGTGGTTTAGGCCTTCACATTTTCAGCTGTTATAAATAAATGACTTAAAAGCATTTGTCTACATAGTTTTTTTCCTTTATATTTCCTTTAAAGTAGGTCCTTGATATTCACAAAGGATATATTTGAGAGCATCTCAAATCCTCATATTCTTGACTGTGGTGATATTGATCATATTCCTGGTTTTCTACTTGGTTACGTGATTCTTGAGACTTATATTTTTCCTGTTTGTCCTCATACCACAGATTGGTCCCCATATCAGAGTCTTACACTAAAGTTTTCTCCCTCACTTAAAGTCTGTTTTTTTAGAGAAAGAAAAGAAATTACTTTATAACATTTACTGTTTACATGATAATGAATAGAAAATAATAACAGTGAACAATAAAGCCATATCAAAATGGAGATGCTGAGCTATTACATTCATTCTCTAAATACATTCTAAATCTCTGAAGCACAGGATTCAGATTTGTGCCACTACCTCATTTCATCTAATCTGACCAAACAAATTTAGGGCATATCACAGACCTTCAAGGCTGTTTCCTAACCATCAGAATTTTAAATCTGTGAATGCCAATGGTCTGTATACTGTTTTCTTATACTAAAGCCTGTAATCTTAATCTCCTTTTCACTGTGTGCTTTTGTGACTGTGTCCCTTTTCCACACCAGTTCCAATTCATGGTGAGTCCTGCAGAATTCTGTTTTTGTTGTCTCCTTTTGGTCTATTCTTTTCTGATAATCCTCACATTGATATCTGTGGTCAGTCCCCTTGAGCTTTATTGCTTGATTGGTTTAAACATGGGTCCCCAGGTTCTCTGAAGTAGCCTTCTCATTCTGACCCTGTTGCTGTCCTGCCTCCACAAAGATGAAAACGCAGGAAAGCACCAAACTTTAGAATCAAGGGTCTTGACCTTCCCTTCCCTTTACTGCTGTTCTGGGCCTACCTCTCTATATCAAGCTTTTAGAAAATCCACTTCTTAATCCATTTGAGATTATACTACTAAAAACAATTTTTTTTTAATGCTTAGAAAGCAGAGAAAATGTAATACTTTGACTTTACAGTGCTGGTCAATCTTTAAGATCTCTTTATTTTTATTAAGAGCATAGTTGATAAGAAAATCAAACATTTCAACCCTCAACAAAGAAAAGTAGAGTAAGATGAAAAGACATGATTTTGCTCATGCTTAGAATCATCAGTATCTTTTCTTTGGCAAATATGTTAGATTGCCAAACTGACATTAATAGGTAAGATGATCTAAAGCATTCTGCCATTTATAGTAACTAAGTAAACCTGAAAGTTACTATGAGCAACTGGTAGGTACTGTCATAAGATTGCCTGAGACACTTTTTAAAAATACGAAAGTTTATTTAGTTATGTCCTTGAAAGTATTGCTTGTCCTTGTAGAAAATTTATAGAGGAAAGTAGAAAAATGCCCATCATTGTGTCACTGGAAAACAACCAAAACTAAATTTTTGGTATATTTCCTTATAGTTTTGTGTGTGTATACATACACATAATAGGTAATCTTATTAACGGCATTTGCAGTCTGCTCTCTTAATGACGACAATACCGGGTTAAATGTCACTAATAAAAGAGTGTTTGCAGCTCCGTGTTGGTCCCTCTCTAGCTTTGCTTGATCCATATCAACCCATGAGGACTATTCAGTGATTTCATTGAGTGGGGGGATGGAACCACCTTTTTCTGGCTAAACAGACTGCCGGGTTCTGTGCTTTTCCCTTGCATTTTAAACCTGAGGCTTCTGTCAGATGCCATTCAGGGGTCTACTTTGGCTTATTCTTGGTCTAACGTTTCACACCTGACAGGGTAATTTGCATTTTTTGGTAGACTTCCTCCTCAAGTAGACATCACTAGTTAGACCATTGCCTAATCAAATTTTAGCAAAAAAGTATGAGAGTTAGATTTCTACTGTTAGTACTTTGCATTTAAAGATAATAGTTTTCTGGTCTTTTAATGAGACTTTTTTTTCATCAGCCTCATGTCTCTGTCCTTAATAGGTGCTAAGTATAGATACTGATTACAAAGGGGAAAAGTTACTCATTTTGAAAGTAAATTTGTTAGGTTTATCCACTGGTGAATATAAACTGGTACTAGTACCACTTCTTGACTGCTTTTTTTCTATCTTATTTACCCTAAATTTTGATAATCCTGATCAAGATAAAAAGAAAAAAAGCTACACAATACAAAACTTAACATTTTTGTCAGCTGCCTTATGTTTTGGGTAGAGTATCAAAAGCTACATTAAATATTTTAAATAAACATAATATTGTTCAAAGTTTTATAGTAATGTGCTTTGAAAGAAGATTTTCAAAATGATGTTGGCAATAGACAAAAACTCAGGAAGTAGAGAATTATCATTCTCTTTTTTCCACTGGTGCTCCTCAGAGTTCCAGAGCCTAACATCTGAAGTTACTTTGAAGGCACTGTTTTAAATTGTCTAGTCATGCTGACAGGGAGAGAAGGGTTTAGAAGTTGTTCTACTCCCAGCTGAAACCTCAAGAGGTTTTATTACCCCAGCTTGTAAGCCTCGAGTCAGAAAAGTCAAATCATCAATAAATACTCCTCAGTCTGATTGCAGTAGCAAAAACTGATATGCCTGGTGATTATGGCCATTAAGTGACTGAAGTTATCATACCAGAACCAGATGTATATAATAGGTCATTCCTGCCATAAGCCAGCCAGAATAAGCAGCAATTAGGTTATTTCTGCTCTTAGAGCCCTTGAGTTGTGAAAATAATAATTAAAAACAGGAAGGTGACACCAGCTGCTTATTAAGCAATAACTGTTGTTCATTTGAATTACAATTCTCCTTGGCCCTCCACCTGCTTTCTTACTGGTCTGGCCTACCTTCTTTCAGGCCCAGGCCTGGGAGTGCTTGCAAGATATAGTTGGGGTAAAATGTTGACTTTTGGTGGACACCACGGAGTCACATTGATGCAGATAAGGCACATGGCTGTGGCAGGATTCAGCTCCTTCATCAATTTTCAGGTTAGTATGGCTGAGTCGATTATAGTTTGTAGAAGTTCCCTTACTGCAGACTGTACTGGCAGTTGAGACTGGGATCTTTCTTCCATGAGAGACATGGTGATATGCCACGTTACTTCAGAATACAATGTTGGACATGGTTGAAGTCATATGGAGAAACACTGTAGGTATTGTTTGATTTAGTCAAACTTTTATTCTTTTAGACAAACCTTCCTCAGACAGTTTTGGCTTGGGAGACTTAAGAACATTTGGCCAGAGTGCAAATGGCCAGTGGAGAAATTCCACTCCAGCATCAGGTTCAACTTTACAAAAATCAAGAAACAGTCGAAGTCTTTACCTCGAAATCCGAAAGACCTCAAGGTAGGTATTCTGGCTGCTTAGTTCACAAGCCCTTCCTCTGATATAAGAGAAGCTGGCTATGAAACAGTTGTTACACTGACATTTTAAAAGAGTAACACCATTTTTGAACTTTAACCCATAGAGATGAACAGATCCATTTTAAACTTTCAACTTCTACTTGGTGGTGAATTTGCTGAAAGCCTAATATTATTGGGGTTTTGAGGGAAGTCTTGGTGGGTATGAATATATTGGAGCCCTTTGGTATTAGTATGACTATTGTGAATCTGAAAGTGAAAATCAGTCCATCTCTGCAACTTCAGTAGTGAAGAAACGGGATGTGCCACGAGCAGAAGCCCGACCACCAGAGCAGCCCTGCCCCTCGTGGCCTTATCAGCCCAACCTAAGCTGCTTGGCTAGAGCACAAGGCATGCAGAGCTTTACCCCTCTTAGCCCTATTTCCTCACTGAGCTTGTACTGATTATTAAAGGCAAATGAAGTTTGGTTTAGAAACTTTTCCCTCTGGCACTTATTGCATTAGTAATGTATTTGTTTAAATATATTTATGACTTCTTAAATTTTGCTCTGGTGATGGGTTTAGTGAATGTTGGATCATTTAATTTCCTCCTTAGTCAAGGCTAAGCTTTCCAATGTGTCTGAATGCATCAGATGGTCTTATTTTATGGTGATCAGGACATGGACTCTGCAAACATGTGTACTTCTGGGGATTATTTCTGCACTTCTTAGTGTTTTTTAAAACTATGCAAGAATCATTAACATATTCACATTGCAAAAATTAAAACATTGCCAATGAAGCTAAAGAACCCTTGACCACTATCCACAGTCTTACTCCCCTCCCTCAGTGTGTTTCCTTCCAGATCTTTTCCCGAGGTGTTCTCTCTTGCACTCTCTTACTCATGTACAGCATAATAGATCTGCTAGGTATACTGTGGAATGTATACTGTTACTCCATCTTCATAAAGAGATTCCATGTGCATCATTTGACAAGTTGCTGTTTTTGTTCAATAATGCCATATTGTTATTCTTTTAAATAACATTATTACAGAAACTATACATGTGCTTTGTAAAAAATTAGAAAATATAGATAAGCAGGAAAAAAACAGCACATTCTAGGCAGTCAGAGATAACCTCTGTAATATAAATCTCTGTATATGTATATATCCCCTTCCAGGTTATTTTTCTCTACATTTACACACATTTTCTTTTCCAAAAATGAGTTCACACTGTGCATACTCTTTTTAGTCTGCTTTTTCAGTCATTTCCTCTTTTCCTTTAAGTAAATTTTATCTTGTACACTAAGTTATAATTAAATTTTCCTAGTTTTTCCAAAATTATCCTTTGCAGCGAGTTTGTTCAAACCAATATCCAGTATAGGCTTGTATCTGGTAGTTATCACTCTCGTCTCTTACAATCTAGAACAGCTCCTTTTTTTAATGACATGACTTTTTTCTGCATAATGTTCCATTTGTTGGATTTGACAGGTTTCTTCCACATAGTATCATTCTTTTGTCTTCTCTCTGTTTTCTTGTAAACTGTGTTTTTGATGTGAGTAAATGTTGATGCTGTGTTCATCCCATACGTAACCTCCAACATCTAGTTCTCCTATCGTTAGTGATACCAGATTGATGATTGGATTAGGGATTAACAATCTGGTCCTTAATTGTACAGTTCGGTATTTTTCCTCTCGTGACTAGAATGTAATGTAAATGATGTTACTCTGGCATTATATGAATGATGATTTTCACATCAGCCTAATGATTATTAATATCAATTGATAATCCTTTCCTGGTGTTTTTTAAATTAAGGCATAATTAACAGATAACATTATATTAGTTTCAGGTATGCAACATAATGATTCACTATTTGTATGTATTGGGAAATGATCACTACAATTGTAGTTACCATCCATCACCATAGAGTTACAAAGAAGTTTTTTTATTGTAATGAGAACTTTTAAGGTCTATTCTTTTAGCAACTTTCAAATATACGAACAGTATTAACTATAGTCACCATTAACTATAATCATATTATATCCCTATGACTTACTTATTTTATAACTGGAAATTTGTGCTTTTTGGCACCCTTTTACCTGATAACGATTTTCATAGAGTTAATTAAATAATATTTTTTAGTTTAATAATTTCTTCTGCACTTACTATTGGCACTCTGCTATAAAGGAGTGTCTTATTCCTTCATTAGTCATGGCTGTTCGGTTATTCTGATATATTTCCTACTAGGAAGGCAGGATATATGATTAGATCTTTTTTTTCATTTTTCATTTTTCAAAGTTAGTTTTGTTTCTTCTTAATAGCCACTTCATGTGGTTCAAAATAATTTTTCTATTCTTTTTTTGGTGTCATTATTATAGATGCAATGTGTTTCAATCCACTGCAAAATCATTATTCTTTGAATGCTCACATCCTTACAACTTTGGCCAGTGGAAGCTCCTTCCAGCTTACTTCTGTATCTAGCCAATCTTGTTAATTGTTGGTAACGCCCTTGTTTTCTGGCATTACAATATGCCCTCATACTGTTTCTTTAGGAGAAAGAGTCTTAAAGAACACATACACATACACACACACACACACACACATACACACACAATCTAGGAAGCATAAATACAAAAGATATTTTGGGGAATTCAGTGTATCTTTACCAAATTATACTGCCCCTGTCATCTTTGTCTAGCTGTATCCATCCGTCTTAAGAAAATAAGCTTGTTCCTGAGGTTCTTAGTTCTTCCTCTTCCCCCACTCTTACACACGTAAGACCATTAGTGTTTGAGAGTTAAAGAGGGAATGTATGTGCTTTGTGATTTTCTTAAGACCTAGTCTGATATCATTTGGATCCAGACCACATCTACTGATTTAAAAGGTTGATCATTAAAGTTCAGTTTAGTCAGCTCTGTATCTCTATTCTGCATCCTCAGCAAAAAAAGAAAGAAAGAAAATTCATTATGCTGAGAGCAGATACCTCAAACCTGCAGGTAATAACAAATGAAAATGGTCACATGGAAAAACTTTAAATTATTAACCTAACCCCAGAGATAAGACTAGGTTTTGAGTTCACAAACCTGCCAGATCCCAGTATTTGGGGCACAAATAGTATAAAGAAACAAAACAAATCTCTCCTTCAGAGAAAAATAATGAGGCCAGGAGAAGTCTTCTCAGAGCATGATGCAGCTTACTTAAAAAGGCTTCTGCTTGTTTTTAATGAAGGATGGGAGCCCTCTGTTGGTTTTTTAGGATATTTTCAAATTCAGTTTAAAAGCTTAGTTGAGAGGCTTCAGCTTTATCCATCTTTGCATATTTAACCTTAAAATAATTCCCTCCAAGGATTTAACGGAGGGGCTGTAGGGAGTAAATAGGAACCCAGGTTTTCTGAAGGAGTCTCATTTGACATGCTTTCTGTCATATCACTCAGGTCTGTGGTTCCTTCCCAAAGGAACATTGCAGATTGTAAAGCTGAGAAATGCGATTTTAGGTGTTTGATAGTTATATAATTTGGTAATGTAAGACTTCTTAGGTGGCAGAAACTGCTGCAGCAACCTGTGTATAGTTTCTTGGGTTTCCCTCAAATGGTGTATCTATTTCTCTACCTGTTAATTTTTTGTTTTTGTTATTTCTTGAAAGTAAAAATAATTACTAGGATAGATTTCTTACTGTTCTTATCTTTTCTTACACACACACTCTTTTTTTTAGTGGATTATCAAACACTTTTACAGGGAAGTCAAACCATCACTGCCATGTGTCTGCATATGAAAAATCTTTTCCTGTTAAGCCTGTTCCAAGTCCATCTTGGAGTGGTTCATGCCGTCGAAATCTTTTGAGCCCCAAGAAAACTCAGCGGCGACATGTTAGTACAGCAGAAGAGGTAAGGAAAACCTTTAACAGAAGCTATTCAAGGTTGGAACCTTTCTCATATTAAGCCATTTATTCCCTCCAATTTCAGTGTTTATTAACTATTCCATTTACTTACCTTTTCTGTGTTTTTCCTTTAATTACTCTTTTTGAGTGCTATCGTCTATTCTAAAGAAATTAAAGAGATATTTTACCAGGACTTAGTTATTTTTCTTAACCATCTTCTATTTCTCTTGGACAGCAGACTTAATCTTCAGTATCATCTGAATGGTTTCTCATATATCAAATTATCTCTCTTTTCTCTTTTTTTGGATTCTTCCTAAACCCTTGTTTCAGGAAACAAAACTGTTAACCTTGCTGAATTCGATAAAATACCTGCCCTTCTATTAGGATGATTTTTCTTCAGTGTAAAAGAAAAATCAAGAAGCCAGCCAAATAATTTACATCCTTTCTCATTACAAGTAAGATCTTTGAGATTATAGACTGTCCCCAAAACAAAGATACTCTGTTGACACTGTTATATTCATTTAGTAAACCTAAAGGAAAAAAAAATCAAATCTGTAAATATAATATAGCATATAATTGATACAGTAGGAAACGTGCCTATACCTGTTCAATTAAATATCTATTATGATCCAGTCACTTTTGGACTGGGGTTGCTGTGGAGACTCAATTGAATAATGACATTGCATTTACATAGCATTAGAGTTTCCAGTGTGCTTTCCACATGTAATTAATATTAATTTATACGAGGTAATTGTCTTTTTCTAACCATTGTAATTTTTGTGCTCTCACCAAAGTGCCTGCCAAGTACTGTAGACAGTTGCGTCACAAACACTGGAAAAAAAGGACCACCATCATCTGAATACAACAGTAATATGTAGAGGATAAAAGAATGGGGTTTATTTTCTTCATATAGAACACTGCAAATTTGTTTTTTTGGGGGGTTTCTCTTTCCAACAAATGCTCAACTAGTTTTACCTTTTCTTATGGCTCAACTATTCAAATTTAAGGATAGCTCTTTCTCATAAGGAGTTGTCATGCCTCACAGTTTAAGATGCATCTTGTTAGATCAGTAACTTCATACTGACTGTAACTGAAATTCAAGCTGTAGTAAACCATGGTAAAGAAGAGAAAACTTAGTGTCTATTTATTTTGCATAGATAATTGCTTAATTCATTCTGCTTTTAACAAACATTTGTAATTGAATAAAATGCTAATGGATATTGAAATGTCACAGTGCCAGATGCTGTTAGCCATGGCACAAAGTGTTAAGATTATTTTGTGAAGATTGGTGGTTGTATTAAACTGTATGTTAAGATTTTTCAAAAGGATTGGGGCATGTTATGTAGTGAGTGCCGCCCATTGCTTCTGGGCTTCTGTGTAGCGCAGATGCATTACCACAGTTACCTGTCCTCCTATAATCCATTCCCGGAGTGGCCTGAGCACATGAAATCAAGCACAGTCCTGTCTCAGAACCTTTGCATTTGCTGTTCTCTACTTGAAATGCTCTTTCATAAATGTCTTTGATGTATTTCCTCCCTTGATTTAGGTTTTTGTTGAAATATCACCTTCTTACAGAGGTCTTCCCTGTTCCTGCTATTCCCTTATCTTTAATTTTCTTCATAACTACCTGACTAGTTGCCAGTCGCTTTTAACTACAGTGAAGTTTCACAAGGAAAGGAACTTGATTTTATTCAGTGCAGTATCTCGAAGGACTGGAGTAGGATAGGTGTTTTAAGTCAGTAAAGGAATGAGTGAGTGCATGTTATGGAATATGTGCTTTTCTCTAAATTCAGTATTGGAATGTAAGAAAAAAAGTAAATAAATGTTAGAGATGAAAGCCATCTCTGGAAAATACTTACACTCTTAAAAATTGGCTAGAGTAGATGACTGTCAGCAAGCTATCCTACCCTGATCTTGACTATTCTAGTTACTCTCTTGAGGCTTTCTAATAGGTATCAGGAATCACAGGGTTTGTTGGAATCCTAATTAAGAGGTCCTCAGATGTTTTATTTCTGGGACTCTCTTAGTTGACTCAAAAGTGATCACCAACTGGCCTTCTGGTTTCATATCTAGAATCTGGCTTCTTTGCATTATTATTTACATATATTCCTCATAATTTTCCAAAATATACTATCTGATATATACTATCACTCAACTCCTTTTATATGTACTTTATAATTTTCTAAAATATCCCTAATGAATCATAATTTTTAATTATCTTGAGGAGTCTGCCTGAGCTTTGGCAGAGCTTCTGGGAGTCTAGATGCTACTTTGAGAAACACTTGGCTCACTGGATGTGTTTAAGATTTTTTTTTCTTTTGTAGACGGTCCAAGAAGAAGAAAGAGAGATTTATAGACAACTGCTACAGATGGTCACAGGGAAGCAGTTTTCTGTAGCCAAACCCACTACACATTTTCCTTTACATCTGTAAGTCACAGGAACATATTTCAAATGAATTTAATTCTACATTTTGTCATTTGATATTGAAACTGTAACCTCCTCTTGCTAGGTCTCGATGTCTTAGTTCCAATAAGAATCCTTTGGAAGACCCACTGTTTAAAAATGGCACCTCTTGTGCAGCTCCAATTGTTGGGTCTGATACTTCGTCATCTGGATCTGCCAGCATCTTGACTACCCAGGACCAGCTGTCCCACAGTGTGTGCTCCTTGTCTTCTTATGCTCCAGATGTCGTGGCCTTTGGACCCAGAGATTCTGATCCCCTCCACCAAGCTCAGCATCATCAAACACTTCCACATCAGCCAGATAACTTATCAGTTTCAAATACGCACTCTGAAGGTAAAAATGGTGTGGCGTAGCTCTGTCTTCAGTCTGATGGCCAGTCAGCTGTTTATGGTTCTGTGAATTAAAGGCAGGGTTGTAATACATATGCACCTTGACCAACATTTAAGACACCTTAAATATATACAATTTAGTCATCTATGCCATGAATAAATTGAACCTAAAGTAATTTACTTTTTTCTTACATGGAGATCCAAGTGATTTCATATAATATTTTATTTAAAAGATTAATTTCTTAAGCAGAGTCTAGAGTCAGATACATTCAGCCCAATTACTTCAGTAATTTCTCTGTTTCTAGTACAGAGAAACAGAGGTGGTTTGATAATTTTCTTTTCCTATTCCTCACTTTCTTAAATATTTACTTGTGGATTAAAATTTTTGGTGGCATCATTATGTAACTACACATATTCATAAAAACTTGAATTAAATTTTGTGAGGTGATTTACTGAGAATGTCATTTAAAAAAGCCTTTACCCTCAGAAATATACACCATATGGCAGATGCTTAGATACAGCTAAACTGGAATAAATACACTACATTGAACTGTTCAATCACTTTCTTTTATAGTGTTTAATAAATATTCTAAATGAAGTTCTAATCATAGTGCTTTGAAGGACAGGATTCCTGCCTTTATCAACACAGACAATAAATGATAGAATGGTAGAATCTATACTTCTTAGGCTCTGCTGTGGCTGTTTGTCTCTCTGTCTGCTTTGTACTGCCTCCTCCCTCACCCCTCCTCCTGTCCCTTCTTTCACCTCTTCAATCTCATGGTAGTTCAGGAACTAAAGACTTCTGAAAAATCTTTACGAGTTCTTATTCCCCAGAAACAGAAGAGGAAGCATAGGAGGCGAGTACAGCCCAGGAGTAGATGCTGAAGGGCATATATACCTGTATTCTAGGGTGACTGCTGTATTTGTAGGGCAGGCTCTTTACAAAGCCCTGTTTCTAGCTCTGTGAAGACGGACCTGCCTCTCTCTCTTCCATCTTACCTTTATCCTTATGCTATGTTATTTTTATGGCAATGGGATATAACAAACTGTGAGAACTTAAACTGCAGACAGCTAGAATGTCTAACTGTGGATTTTTTTACTAACGATATGCTTTTGTGTTTCTTTGTTTAGGATCAGACTCTGTGATTTTACTCAAAGTGAAAGATTCCCAAACTCCAACTCCCAGGTAATCTTTGGAAAAAGGACAGTCTTAACTTACTGTTTTCCCTCTCCTTGATCACAATTCCTTCACTCAGAGCTACACAGTGTGAAAACGAACCGCCTCAAGTCAGACCTGTCCCCTGTGTTGTAGAATCCCTTCAGTGACCCTGTCATCGGTCCTCCTTCCTCAGACCTCCGTTTGTCCCTCATTCCATCTTCCACCGTGGTCTCTAGTCCTTCTTTCCATTGTTCTTTCATCCATCTTCCATTCAGCAGCCAGGGTGATCTTTCTGAAATGTGGTCGGATCGTTCATTAATCTCTCCCAAGGACGGTTTATGAGACATAGAATCAAGCCCAAGTTCCTTGATAGTTTAAGAGACCTTCCTCCAAGAGCCCCGCTTCCTGTCACACATTCTGTCCTTTCACAAGTGTTACCTGCAGCCTGCTGTGTGCCAAGAGCCCGCCAGATTCTGGGGACATCAGCAGGGAACAAAATGAAGTCCGGCTCCAAGGAGCTTCCATTCTGGTTGTAAAGGGTGTAAGGAGAGGGATGGGAGACACACATTAACAAACAAAAACATCTATGCCTGGTGGTGACAAGTGCTGTGAAGAAAAATAAGCAGGATAAATATATAAGCTGGGGTTGGGAGGGACTCTGTTTATCTAGGGTGGTGGTCATGGCAAGCCTCTGAGAAGGTGACATTTGAAGAGAGACATGATTGGAGGTAAGAGGAAGAGCCATATGGGACCCGGTCACAGGTCTGTGTGGTTCAATCATGGTGTGCATTCACCTTCACAGTCAGTGTTCCTTCTGCCTGGTGTATAGCCCCTACCTCAACCTGTCTATCTGGTAGTAGTCTCTTGCCTTCTAAGTCTCAATTCAGATGTGATCTTCTGGATGAAACTTGACATCTCTGTACACATCAAGTACTTCTTTCTCTGCACTACTTACATTGCTCTGTCTTTGCCATATGGCCTTACAGTTCAATTGCTAGAGTAATAATGGTATCGGTTTTCCATTGAGAAGATTAGGGATAATAAAATGTTCTTTTTCATCTCAGTTCCTGTATCTTCCACTCTTCTACATGTTCTAAACTTCAGATACTTTTTAAAAATCTCTCTTTGTTATAGTTTCTCTAGGAGACTTACAGTTTAGATTCTTTATTCTTTATACTTTTTTTTTCTTTTTGAGTCATACCTAGCTTCTTGACTTTTCTAGGCTTCAAATAACTTCAGATGGGTTACTCTTCTGAACCTCAATTTCCTTGTCAATAAAATGCCAGTATAAATACCTTACTGTGGAGTTGTGAAGATTAACTTACAGAGAAAGCACTTACAAAAGTGATTCAAATGTAGTATATAAAATTGTATTTCAGATTCTTTTCTGGGAAAAAGTATATCTCATGTAAAGAGCACTTTCAGTTATTTAATGGTTCTTTATTACTAAGCCTTTCCTTTATGAGAATTTCTCCTAATGATGACTAAAGAATGAGATGGAAGGAGAAATGGTCTGTCGGGTAATGGCTGATTGAATAATGCTGCTTTTCGAAGTTGGGGCCTACTGTCCCAAAGCTTAATCTCCCTCCACTGCCTCTCAGTCCTATTTCTGTCCTAATTTCCCAGAATATGCCATGCTGTTGTCATGCCTCTGTGCCACCATATATTTTGATTCTTTTGCCAGGAATCCCCTTTCTTTCCTTGTCCACTTGTTAAACTCTTATTTTGCTTTTCAAAATCTGACTCAGATGTTATTTTTCTCTCAGGACATTTCTCTGACTTCTCCCGTTAGCATTAGTCTTCTCTAGAACGTCTATCCCTGCACCGTGTTCATCACTAATACCTTTGCACTTATCACCTGATGCCATTCATACTGCTTGGGACATGGTGGGTACTTGGGAAATAAGTCTTTGTTAAATAAATGAATTTCCTAGAAAGCCTGAAATACTCTCTTGAATAGCCCAAGTACTCATCTCCATTTGGTTTAATGCTTTGGCTTATTAAAAGGCACTTTACAATAGCAGCACAGACTGGAATTTGATTAGAGACATAGTTTCTAATCCTGGCTCTTCAAAGACAGATTATCCTTCTGAACCTCAATTTCCTTTTCTGTACATTTATGAGTAATGATTTCTTATTACATATGATACTGGGGTTTAATTAATATGAGGATTATCGTGAGGCTTAACTAACATGTAAAACACGTAGAGCAGAGTTTTACCCATAGGGCAGTATGAATAGGCTAGGCGGTCATGAATAGTTGTAATTAATTACTATTACTATGTGTTTCACTTCTGTGAGAAACAACGCATAGTCTCTTTGAAGAGCAAAGAGATTTTACTTTTCCCTCACATTTTACTTTCCTAAGCCAGCAGATCCCTTGATCTCTTGAAGAGAAGTGCTTACTCCTTACATTATTCATTTATTCACTAAATACTGAGTGCCTGCTATGTGTCAAGCACTGTTCTTAATGCAGAAGACACAGTAGTAAGTACAAAAGACAAAAATTTCTGTCCTCATCAAGTTTATACCCCAGTCAGGGATACAGACAAAGTTGGATAGCATGCTCCACTACTGTTAGATTCTGGGTACTTCTCGCCACCTCTTTGTATTGTGCAATAAATGTGTTCTTACATTCATTTGTCTTTAGTATCACAGCCTAAGTGGGCCCTCACAGTGCTACCACTGATCTCTGGGCTTTCTCTCTCGGTTATTACTTTAGGTGTTCACTGTGCCAAGGGGATAGGCCTCCTCCCTTTATGTTCTCCCCACTACTAACCTCAATGATATGGGAGAAGCAGTAGAATAGCATTTTCATTGCTAAACCCCAGCCTGAGGATAACTGGGATAACAATTCCCAAAAGTTAGGCTGAGGAGCCAGGGATATCCTTGGAGCCTGTGTTGCTACCTTCACTAGGACAGATTGTAGAGGCTTAAAACTGAAGGGACTCTGCTCTCCACGTCTTATGTCTAGAGACTAAGTGGAAGTAAAGTAGCTTTGCTCCAAGTCACAGAGCTCACTGGGGACAGCATCAGGAGATCCAGGGCTCTGACCCCCCAGGCTGACTCTTTAGTTACTTGTTCTATGAATCTAGACATTTTCATTGGAAGGAGCTCCATCTTCTTCTGTTTGCTTCTGTGAGAAGTGCATCAGTGAGGGCTTGGCAAGGAGATGAGAGTTTGAGAAGAGCCAGGGGCTCTGGGACAGACACTATGCCTGTGACTCTGAAGCATCATCATCCCCTTGGGCCACAGTGAGCCGCAGGAATAGAATAGGTCTCATCTTTGGAACAAAGTCATATTGCTGATTCTCCATCTTGGTTCATCAACTTATTACCCATTTGATACTATTCTGTGGGTGGGTTTTCAGTACTGATAATGATTTAATCAAATAATATTTTGAGTCAAGTAGACTGACAAGTCTAAGAACCAATAAGATTTGATTAAATCAATGATAAATGTCAATCTGAACCAGGTGGAAAGAGGACTCTTCTAGCTTAAAATATTATTTTCACCAGTAATGTCCTCTTTCACATCATGTTTGTCTCATGCAAGTGCTGAAACTAATCTCTCTGCTGACCTTTGGGTTATCTTTTTAACAAAAATGTATGCAAATGACTCATCTTTATATTCCTTTGGTTCACAGTTACAGTTATGCAATTAGGGACCTTGTATTTATTATATTCTTATAAAGCATTATTATTAATTATTTAAGTCATGGGTTTTGTAGGTGAAATATTTACATTTTCTTATAAGCCTCCTGCTCATTTATCACATTTTTCTTTTTCTACCCATAGTCCTGCTTTTTTCCAGGCAGAGCTTTGGATCAAAGAATTGTAAGTTTTTATTTCTGGTACCATTTTTTTCTTCTCCAACACTTCCTTTTTCAGCTAGAAGAAATCAAACAATTAGCCAATCACCCTACCTATTTTTAGTCAGTAAAAATTCCCAATTTATATCTATTTACAAAAACAACTTTTAAGTTGTTGGATTTTTAAATTTCTTTTGGGGTTGGGACATCTCTATGCTCAGTTTATTGAATTTATTGTTGAAGCTAAGTTGAATTGGAAAAGTATTTCAAAGTTAACTATTATGTAGAAAGGAAAATAAACACTCTTACTTTTACGTTAATAAAACTAGTTTATTGAGTAATTCTCCTTTCTGGAGTTTGCACAACTACTGAAAACTTCTGGTCTCCAGTTTCAAGAACTCACTTTGAGTTATCCCCCTGGTCTCATTTTATATGGATAAAAATAACCCATATTTCTTCCTTTGGGTGATTATATAATATTTGAGTTAAAACCTCAATGATATCTTGCATTATTTTCTCATTTGGGATTCAGTCTCATTTCTGAATTTTTAAAATGAAGATTTGCTTTCTTCATAATCTTAGAAGCATGTTAACAAATAGAAATACACATTTATAAATATCCACGAAAGTCACTTGTTCATGTTTAGCAACAAAGTAAAAATATTCATCATTTCAGTAAAAGTACTAGGATAATTTCACTAACACCATATGATTTTACTCTGTCTTAAAATATAACTCTAGTAGTGGGTTAGTGTAAGGATTTTAGACTTTGTATATGAGGGTTTTATATTTAATGTTCATTGTGTATCAACATTGTGCCTGATGTAAAGAGACTGGCCTGTGTTTGTGTCACATTCCTTTTCATTTCCTAGAACTAGTGTTTATGATTCTCGAGCCCGGGAAAGATTGCGCCAGATTGAAGAGCAGAAAGCATTGGCATTACAGCTTCAAAACCAGGTAAAAAAAAGAAAGAAAGAAAGGATAAGATTATAAATAAAGAGCACATACAAGTTGAAACTAATTTTGACAGTTATCTGGATTTGGGATCAACACTGTTGTAATTGCAAGATTGTGTGGTGGCATAGCGCTGTAGGATAGGGAGTATGTGCTCTTAGTCTCTCCAGCTAATGCTCAGTGTACAAAGACAGAGAGTAGATTTCTTATCTTGCTTACTTTGAAGTTCTGTCCTTCAGAGATTACAGGAACAGGAACATACTGTCCATGACTCAGTAGAACTGCATCTTCGCGTACCTCTTGAAAAGGAGGTCCCTGTCACTATCTCCCAGCAAACAGAAAAAAAAAGTCGTGAATTAACTAACAGTGAAGATGAATTTCCGGAAATCACAGAGGTAAATGACATACTATAAGTTCTTGAACGAGCAAATATTGTATTTAGAAAGACTGCTTTGGATAAATCTCAAATGT
The DNA here is from genome assembly GCF_040802235.1 of Manis javanica. NCBI lineage: Eukaryota > Metazoa > Chordata > Mammalia > Pholidota > Manidae > Manis > Manis javanica. The sequence continues at coordinate 23,825,342 of NC_133165.1, forward strand.
AAAAGTAATAGAACACCTGGTATTTAAATTGTGTTGCATACACCTACTTTCATTTGTTCTACACACCAATCTTGACTTTATCTTTAAAGGATTATTGAAAATTGAGGAAAGACTAATGGGTGGCTTTTAGCGACTTCAGTGAACAAGAATTTAATAAATTTGTGTTTCATTTCCTGTGCATTTCTACTTAATGCACATGAACAGCAGTAGTATACTGAGGCTATTTTTTTAAGTAATAAAAACTCGATAAAAATTTGGAAAATATATAAAAATCTATGTACATTTTAAAATAATCTGTTCCTTAGTCCATTCTTCTGTTTCAAAACTGTCATATAGCTGGTGAATACTATCCATTTATTATAGCTGTGTTAGAGCCCATATTTTACAGTAAAAAAATAAAACAAAAAATTTCTATGATAATGTATCTAAACAATACTACCTTTATTCCCTTACTACCTTTTGGGACAGATTCTACTTCTCAGGAAAGAGACCAAAGATATAAATATAACTCGTTTAGACCAAAGATATAAAATATAACTAGGTCTTCCCATGGACTTAGAAAATTTGATAGAAGGTTATTTCAGACTTTAAGAGTAATATGAAGCCAGGGTCTGAAATGTGCTGAAAAAGAGGACAACAAGATGGAATCAGGGAAAGGACTAGAAACAAAATTGTTCAAAATAAACAGTTGATTAGTGATAAATATAGTGTGGGGACTGTATGAGGCTTGGTGAGAAATCAGGTGTGTCTGAACTCTTGTATGCTTGGTTCCCCAGGAAATGGAGAAAGAAATTAAGAATGTATTTCGCAGTGGGAACCAGGATGAAGTTCTGAGTGAAGCATTCCGCTTGACCATTACTCGCAAAGATATTCAGACTCTAAACCACCTGAACTGGCTCAATGATGAGGTAACCTTACACCCACTTTAATGTTCATATAGGTAGTGAGCATTCAGTGGAAACTAAATCAAGTCACTACCTCACTGTTTATCAAAGTGTGGTCCTCGGATGACCTGCTTCAGAACCAGCGCTCACGGCCCCCTCCATTCTCCTAAATAAGTATGAAGCAGCCTGGTGCCCAGTGGGATTTTAAACAAACATCTCAGGTCATTTTTATGTACCTTAAAGTCTAAGAACTGCTATTTACCTTTTAATGTATGGAAGATTTGGATACTGAGGGAGCGCACATTCACTTAGTGGTGTTCTCATTTTCTTTAAGGCACCTACCCTGCAGTTCATATGTAAGTGAATATTAATTAGCTGCCGTTGTTGCAGCATGAGGGGGTGCTTGGGATTTCCACTTCCCTTCCTAGCTCTGCATGTTCTAGGTCACCTGGGTTATGAGTACTAAGCTTTCTAAAATAGCTGACATTTAAAGTGTCTACCAATCACATGTCTTTGATTGGATTGGAGATTAATCTGTGGTTTCTTGCCATAAATGGCCTCCCCCTGCTAAATGCAAAGGGGTCCATTATTCTACAGGGATTGTAGCCCATTTGTGGTAAATTATGCAAAGCCTTCTAGGGGGCACCAATGAGTAGGATGTGAGCTGAATGCTTGCTGTTTACTGCAGCAGTTACCTCAGTGAGAGAGATCCCTCATGGAGGCAGCATTCATCAGGACATATCTTCCCTAGCCCACCAGAGGCTGGATTTTTAAGCAAGCAAAGTTAATGGAAATTACATTATTGAGAAGAGATGAGGGGAAGGAAAGATTCCTTGTCTCCTTGACCTCCACCACACCTCCTGTAACTTTGCAGGGAGTGCCTGTCTTCTGAGTTCAACATCAGATTAACCTTGAAGTCAGGTGCCAGTTCTGATGTCCGTGATGGTGATGAGAACTGTTTTAAAAAGCACCATTTTCAAAAACCATATGTTTCAGGCTTTTAAAGTTATTGCCCTTGAGAAGCGAACACTCTGATGGAAAATTGGTAGATGTCCTTAAGTATTCATACTCATTTAAAAATACTTACTTCTCTTTCTCAATTGTGAACTCTCAGTCTTCTTTTGCAATAATTTTCTTCTCTTCAATCTTGTTGTTGTTCCCTCAAAGAGATATATTTTCAGTAGTAACTATTTCTCTTTGTGCATCTCCTGTCAGTTTTATAGGCTGCATTAAAACTTTCTCCAAAATAAGGTGACTGACACATTATTCTTACCATTTTATAGACAAAGAATATCAGATCCTGGAAGTGAAAAGGATCAGATTTAGTTTATAAGGAAAATTAAATCCAGAAGTCCCATATTTGGGATGTGTACAGAAAGCCATTAGGCTACCTTTTCTCTAGTCTCTTTCCTAAAAGAAGAGTAGGACATAGTTCCTGTTCACATAATAGGCTTCAGACACACTTTCATGAATAGATTTATATATAAATGAATAGCTGAATTCTGGATAGCTTTAAAAGACTAATGATTGAAAGGATTGAAATTTTTGCTATAAGAAAATGAAACTTCTCAAAAATGGAATGTGAGAACTGGCTGCCTTGTAAAGAATAAAAAAGGGTGCTGGAAGGCTGATAAGTGAAGAAACATTATAGATGTGGATTTCTATGCTGGGTCTGGTGATTAGTTATTAATAGAAATACCTAATTAAGGGAAGGAGATCAGGGTTAAAGAGAGGAGGAGAATTAGTTGCAAAAGTAGATTGAGAGGGAGGAGCCAAGATGGCAGTGTGAGTAGGGCAGCAGAAATCTCCTCCCAAAACCATATATATTTTTGAAAATACAACAAATGCAACTATTCCTAGAAGAGAGACCAGAAGATACTCTACAACAGCCAGGCTACATCTACATCTACGAGAACTTAGCACCTCATGAAGGGGGTAAGATACAAGCCGCAGCCCAGCGGGACCCAAGCACGCCCCTCACCCCTGCTCCCTGGCAGGAGGAGAGGAGTCAGAGCAGGGAAGGAGTGGGAGCCCAGGGCTGCTAGATACCCAGCCCTAATCATCTATACTGGGAGCACAGACACACAGCGTGTGGTGTGCTGGACATTAGGGAAACAAAACAGTAAAATCTGTGAGCGGTTCCCCGCAGCCGGTGCCCCTGGGACAAAAGAAAAGCGAGCGCTTTCTGGAAGTCTTAAAGGGACAGGGGCCTCACAGCTAGACGGAAGCATCCCGGCACACTCGGCCCAGCAGCTGGGAATCACAGGGAACTTTGGATGCCCTAACCCCCTGGGCGGTAGCGCAGCTCTGAAGCCCCTCATGGTGATGAACAGCCTCCCGTCCATTCCCCGTCTGGCATGGCCCTGCTATAGCATGGGAGAGGCCTGGGAGCAGCCGCACCCACAGCAACTGCCCAGAGCCTCCTCTGCAGCCACCCCGGCCAGACTCAGAGGCCCCACCGATGTGCAGCTGCCCGACACAGAGGAAGCCGGGACAAGGCGCGAAGGATTGCTGTTCTCGCAGGAGAGCACACCCAGCGCACCTGCCCCTCCCCACAGGGCTCTGGGCTGCCCCGCCTGCAGCGGCTCAGGAAATAAAACTGGAAGCTGCTCCCCGTGTGCGGGTAACTGGCACAGGGAGCGGAGAAGGGCAAGGCGCAGGAAGGGTCGTTGTTCTACCAGCTGACACATGTGCCAACTGCCTATGACTACCTCTATTGCTATGAAAAGGCAGAAGAATTTGATCCAGTCCAGAATTACCCAGGCAACTCCTTACAGGGAGCCTGGGGAGATACATTTAACCAATCAAAATAAAGGTCATAACCATGCTGATGGACCTGCAGAGAAATATGCAAGAGCTAAAGGATCAAGTTAGGAGGGAAAATACAGAAATAAAACAATCTCTGGAAGGACTTAAGAGTAGACTGGATGAGGTGCAAGAGGCCGTTAAAGGAATAGCAACTAGAGAACAGGAACACAGAGAAACGGAGGCAGAGAGAGATAAAAGGATCTCCAGGAATGAAAGAATATTAAGAGAACTGTGTGACCAATCCAAACGGAACAATATTCACATTATAGGGGTACCAGAAGAAGAAGACAGAGAAAAAGGGATAGAAAGTGTCTTTGAAGAAATAATTGCTGAAAACGTCCCCAAACTGGGGGAGGAAATAGTCTCTCAGACCACAGAAGCCCACAGAACTCCCAACACAAAGGACCCAAGGAGGACAACACCAAGACACATAATAATTAAAATGGCAAAGATCAAGGACAAGGACAGAGTATTAAAGGCAGCCAGAGAGAGAAAAAAGGACACCTACAAAGGAAAACACATCAGGCTATCATCAGACTTCTCAACAGAAACCTTACAGGCCAGAAGAGAATGGCATGATATATGCAATGAAACGGAAAGGCCTAGAACCAAGAATACTGTATCCAGCACAATTATAATTTAAATATGAAGGAGAGATTAAACAATTCCCAGAAAGGCAAAAGTTGAGGGAATTTGCCTCCCACAAACCACCTCTACAGGATATTTTAAAGGAACTGCTCTAGATGGAAGTACTCCTAAGGCTTAAATAGATGTCACCAGAGAAAATAAAATCACACCAAAGAAAGCAGACCAACTAAATACTAACTAAAGGCAAAAAATAAAAATCAACTCCCAAAAGCAGTCAAAAGAACCACAAAAGAGTACAGAATAAGACACCTAACATATAAAGAATGGAGGAGGAGGAATAAGAAGGCAGAGAAATAAAGAATCATCAGATTGTGTTTATAATAGCTTAATAAGCAAGTTAAGTTAGACAGTTAGATAGTAAAGAAGCTACCCGTGAACATTTGGTAACCACAAATCTAAAGCCTGCAATGGCAATAAGTACATATCTTTCAATAGTCACCCTAAATGTAAATGAACTGAATGCACCAATCAAAAGACACAGAGTAATAGAATGGATAAAAAAGCAAGAGACTCGCCTCAAACCCAAAGACATACACAGACTAAAAGTCAAGGGATGGAAAAAGATATTTCATGCAAACAATACGGAGAAAAAAAGCAGGTGTTGCAGTACTAGTATCACACAAAATAGACTTCAAAACAAAGAAAGTAACAAGAGATAAAGAAGGACATTACATAATGATAAAGGGGTGAGTCCAGCAAGAGGATATAACCATTATAAATATATATGCACCCAGTACAGGAGCACCAATATATATGAAACAAATACTAACAGAATTAAAGGAGAAAATAGAATGCAATGCATTCATTTTAGGAGACTTCAACACACCACTCACTCCAAAGGACAGATCCACCAGACAGAAAATAAGTAAGGACACAGAGGCACTGAACAACATACTAGAACAGATGGACCTAATAGACATCTACAGAACTCTACACCCAAAAGCAGCAGGATACACATTCTTCTCAAGTGCACATAGAACACTTTCCAGAATAGACCACATACTAGGCCACAAAGAGCCTCAGTAAATTCAGAAAGATTGAAATTCTACCAACCAACTTCTCAGACAAAAAAGGTATAAAACTAGAAATAAATTGTACAAAGAAAATAAAAAGACTCACTAACACATGGAGGGTTAACAATGCACTCCTAAATAATCAGTGGATCAATGACCAAATTAAAATAGAGATCAAGCAATATATGGAGACAAATGACAACAAAAGCACAAAGCCCCAACTTCTGTGGGATGAAGCGAAGGCAGTTCTAAGAGGAAAGTATATAGCAATCCAGGCACACTTGAAGAAGGAAGAACAACCCCAAACGAATAGTCTAAAGTCACAATTATTGAAATTGGAAAAAGAAGAACAAATGAGGCCCAAAGTCAGTGAAGGAGGGACATAATAAAGATCAGAGAAGAAATAAGTAAAATTGAGAAGAATAAAACAATAGAAAAAAATCAATGAAAGCAAGAGCTGGTTCTTTGAGAAAATAAACAAAATAGATAAACCCCTAGCCAGACTTATTAAGAGAAAAAGAGAATCTACACACATCAACAGAATCAGAAACGAGAAAGGAAAAATCACGACAGACCCCACAGAAATACAAAGAATCATTAGAGAATACTATGAGAATCTATATGCTAACAAGCTGGAAAACCTAGAAGAAATGGACAACTTCCTAGAAAAATACAACCTTCCAAGACTGACCAAGGAAGAAACAAAATCTAAACAGACCAATTACCAGCAACGAAATTGAATCGGTAATCAAAATCTACCCAAGAGCAAAACTCCCAAGGCCAGATGGATTTACCGCGGAATTTTATCAGACATACAGATAAGCCCTAATACCCATTCTACTTTAAGTTTTCCAAAAAATAGAAGAGGAAAGAATACTTCCAAACTCATTTCATGAAGCCAGCATCACTCTTATAGCAAAACCAGGCAAAGACCCCACCAAAAAAGAAAATTACAGACCAATATCCCTGATGAACATAGATGCAAAAACACTCAACAAAATATTAGCAAACGAATTCAAAAATACATCAAGAGGATCATACACCATGTGGGATTCATCTCAGGAATGCAAGGATGGTAAAACATTTGAAAATCCATCAACATCATCCACCACATCAACAAAAAGAAGGACAAAACCACATGATGATCTCCATAGATGCTGAAAATGCATTTGACAAAATTCAACATCCATTCATGATAAAAACTCTCAACAAAATGGGTATAGAGGGCAAGTACCTCAACATAATAAAGGCCATATATGACAAACCCACAGCCAACATCATACTTCACAGCAAAAAGCTTAAAGCTTTTCCTTTAAGATCGGGAACAAGGCAGGATGCCCACTCTCCCCACTGTTATTCAACATAGTACTGAAGGTCCTAGCCATGGCAATCAGATAAAACAAAGAAATACAAGCAATCCAAATTGGTAAAGAAGTCAAACTGTCACTATTTGCAGATGACATGATACTATACATAAAAAACCTTAAAGACTCCACTCCAAAACTACTAGAACCTAATATCTGAATTCAGCAAAGTTGCAGGATACAAAATTAATACACAGAAATCTCTTGCTTTCCTATACACTAACAATGAACCAATAGAAAGAGAAATCAGGAAAACAATTCCATTCACAATTGCATCAAAAAGAATAAAATACCTAGGAGTAAACCTAACTAAGGAAGTGAAAGACCTATACCCTGAAAACTATAAGACACTCTTAAGAGAAATTAAAGAGGACACTAACAAATGGAAACTCATCACATGCTCTGACTAGGAAGAATTCATATTGTCAAAATGGCCATCCTGCCTAAAGCAATCTACAGATTCTATGCAATCCCTATCAAAATAGCAACAGCATTCTTCAGTGAACTGGAACAAGTAGTTCTAAATTCATACAGAACCACTAAAGACCCCAAATAGCCAAAGCAATCCTGAGAAGGAAAAACAAAGTGGGGGGGATCTCGCTTCCCAACTTCAAGCTCTACTACAAAGCCACAGTAATCAAGACAATTTGGTACTGGCACAAGAACAGAGCCACAGACCAGTGGAACAGAATAGAGACTCCAGATATTAACCCAAACATATATGGTCAATTAATGTACGATAAAGGAGCCATAGATATACAATGGGGAAATGACAGCCTCTTCAACAGCTGGTGTTGGTAAAACTGGACAGCTACATGTAAGAGAATGAAACTGGATCATTGTCTAACCCCATACACAAAAGTAAATTCAAAATGGATCAAAGACCTGAATGTAAGTCATGAAGCCATAAAACTCTTAGAAAAAAATATAGGCAAAAATCTCTTGGACATAAACATATCTCCCCGGGCAAAGGAAACAAAGGCAAAAATGAACAAGTGAGACTATATCAAGCTAAAAAGCTTCTGTACAGCAAAGGACACCATCAATAGAACAAAAAGGTATCCTACAGTATGGGAGAACATATTCATAAATGACATATCCCTTAAGGGGTTGACATCCAAAATATATAAAGAGCTTATGCACCTCAACAAACAAAAAGCAAATAATCCAAATAAAAAATGGTCAGAGGAGCTGAACAGTTCTCCAAAGAAGAAATCCAGATGGCCAACAGACAGATGAAAAGATGCTCCACATTGCTAGTCATCAGAGAAATGCAAATTAAAACCACAATGAGATATCACCTCACACCAGTAAGGATCACCACCATCCAAAAGACAAACAACAACAAATGTTGGCAAGGTTGTGGAGAAAGGGGAACCCTTCTACACTGCTGGTGGGAATGTCAATCAGTTCAGCCATTGTGGAAAGCAGTATGGAGGTTCCTCAAAAAACTCAAAATAGAAGTACCATTTGACCCAGGAATTCCACTTCTAGGAATTTACCCTAAGAATGGAGGAGCCCAGTTTGAAAAAGACATATGCACCCTATGTTTATCGCAGCACTATTTACAATAGCCAAGAAATGGAAGCAACCTAAGTGTCCATCAGTAGATGAATGGATAAAGAAGATGTGGTACATATATACAATGGAATATTATTCAGCCATAGAAGAAAACAAATCCTACCATTTGCAACAACATGGATGAAACTAGAGGGTATTATGCTCAGTGAAATAAGCCAGGCAGAGAAAGACAAGTATCAAATGATTTCACTCATCTGTGGAGTATAAGAACAAAGAAAAACTGAAGGAACAAAACAGCAGCAGACTCACAGAACCCAAGAATGGACTAACAGTTACCAAAGGGAAAGGGATTGGGAAGGATGGGTGAGAAAGAAGGGATAAGGGGAAAAAGGGGCCTTATGATTAGCACACATAATGTAGTGGGGGGTGGGACACGGGAAAGGCAGTATATACAGAGAAGACAAATAATGATTCTATAGCATCGTACTATGCTGATGGACAGTTACTGTAATGGGATATGTTGGGGGGACTTGATAATGAGGGGAGTCTAGTAACCATAATGTTCAAGTAATTGTACATTAATGATATTTAAAAAAGTCAAGGTAAATGTAAATAAATAAATAAATAAATAAATAAATAAATAGCTTACCTGAAAAAAAAAATACATGAGATAGGCCTAACAGTAAGTTAGATACTACAGAAGAAAAAAATTAGTGAACTTGAAGATAAAGCAGTGGGAACCATCCAAATAAAATGCAGGAAAAGGCTGAAGAAAAATGAGCATCAGTGAGTTGTGGGACAGTATCAAGCAGGCAGCATATGGTCGGAGCCCCAGAAGGAAAGGGGCATTGTGAGTGGTGTCAGATGGAGTGTTTGAAGAGATAAAGGTGGAATACTTTCCAAATTTAGAAATTTATGTAGACGGATCTAAGAAATTAAGCATGCCCCAAGTAGAAGAAATACACACTAAAATGTATAATAATCAAATTCCTGAAAACCAGTGATAAGGAGAAAAATAGTAAAGGCAACCAGAGGAAAAGGGACACATATACAGAGGCACAAAGATCTGTCAGAAACTACAGAGGCTAGAAGACAATCTTTTTTTTTTTAAATAAACAACTCCCCTCTTTTAAAAAAATTTTTTTTTTGAGACGGCATCTCTCATATTTATTGATCAAATGGTTGTTAACAACAATAAAATTCTGTATAGGGGAGTCAATGCTCAATGCACAATCATTAATCCACCCCCAGCCTAATTCTCGTCAGTCTCCAATATTCTGAAGCATAACGAACAAGTTCTTACATGGTGAACAAATTCTTACATAGTGAATAAGTTCTTACATGGTGAACAGTACAAGGGCATTCATCACAGAAACTTTCGGTTTTGATCACGCATTATGAACTATAAACAATCAGGTCAAGTATGAATATTCATTTGATTTTTATACTTGATTTATATGTGAATCCCACATTTCTCCCTTTATTATTATTTTTTTTTTTTAATAAAATGCTGAACTGGTAGGTAGATGCAAGATAAAGGTAGAAAACATAGTTTAGTGTTGTAAGAGAGCAAATGTAGATGATCAGGTGTGTGCCTGTAGACTATGTGTTAATCCAAGCTAGACAAGGGCAATTATACATCCACAGATGCAGAAGATTTCTCTCTAAACCGGGGGGGGGGGGCGGGGGGTGAGGTTCTAAGCCTCCCCTCTGTTGATCCCCAATTTCTCACCTGATGGCCCCCCTGCGACTGTGCCTGTCTTAGGTTGTACCTCCCTTGAGGAATCTTACCCGTCTCTGGCTAACCAGTCATCTTCCGGGGCCATACAGGGAAACGTAAAGTTGGTAAGTGAGAGAGAAGCCATATTGTTTGAAAAGGTTAGCTTTTTACTTCTTTGCAGATTTATGCCCTGTGGCTTCTATGCCCAGCATTTGTCTTGAGGTATCTTTACCACTTGGAAGAGTTATGATACTCGGTGAATTTGATATGAGGCACGAATTCTATTTAAGGGTTGTAATTAGGAAGGAAGAAGAAAAGCTATAGAGGTAGCAGATGGAAGAAAACATGGGAAGATTGATTATTTCTTTGACATATCTTCTTGTAGAGTAACTTAAGCATGTATAGGTTTTAAACTACTAATTAAATTGCGCACACACATTAACATAATAGGAATACAGTAACATAACCAAAGCAGATCTATAATTACCAGCTATCTCCAGTGAAGCCAAGAAAACCAATTAGGCACCCTAGGCATTTGTGAAAATTTGTCTATGATATAATGGATATTGTCCAACTGTACTTGAACAGTCTGAGAGAAATCAGACAAATTAAAACAACTCATTCCTGAGAACTGTTCACATCCCATATGTTCTTTTAACAGTAGATAGTCTGTAGTTGTAAGATTTTGGAGCGCTACAACTTGCACTTCTCCTAATTCTTGGTTGAGTACCAACAGTATAGATCCAGTCAAATTTGTTGTTTTACTGAAAGCACTGGCCAGCTTAAATATCTCCTTCATTCCAATGGCAAGTCCAGGAACCGGTGGGATGAATGCAGCTACAACTGCAGCATCGCCTGGATCTTTGTTGAGGTTTTTTGATGATCATCTGCTGGTATGTCTCTTCCAGAGAGTGCTGAAGTTGGAAGTTCTTCTTCATATTGTATCTTACTTCATTTTCTGGGTAGCCAAATTAGGCTTTGATCCTCTGTATAAACACGAACAGACCCTTTGCCCACACTTTGATATGCCCTTTATACCATTGTGTAGAGAAAGGAATATTATCAGAAAAGTGTACATCCATAGCCGATCATCTGACACCCTTTAAGTGATCAAAATTAAGGATATTTAAAGCATGCATTAATCGTTGATGTACAGTTAGTTTTATCCTATCAGGGAGTAATCCCCCTTCTCTTTCTTTTTTTTTTGTTATCTTTAATCTACACTTACATGAAGAATATTATGTTTACTAGGCTCTCCCCTATACCAGGTCCCCTCTATAAACCCCTTTACAGTCACTGTCCATCAGCATAGCAAAATGTTGTAGAATCATTACTTGTCTTCTCTGTCTTGTACAGCCCTCCCCTTTCTCCCAACCCCCCATGCATGCTAATCTTAATACCCCTCTTCTTCTCCCCCCCTTATCCCTCCCTACCCACCCATCCTCCCCAGTCCCTTTCCCTTTGGTACCTGTTATTCCATTCTTGGGTTCTGTGATTCCGCTGCTGTTTTGTTCCTTCAGTTTTTCCTTTGTTCTTATACTCCACAGATGAGTGAAATCATTTGGTATTTCTCTTTCTCCACTTGGCTTATTTCACTGAGCATAATACCCTCCAGGTCCATCCATGTTGCTGCAAATGGTAGGATTTGCCCTCTTCTTATGGCTGAGTAGTATTCCATTGTGTGTATGTACCACATCTTCTTTATCCATTCATCTACCAATGGACATTTAGGTTGCTTCCAATTCTTGGCTATTGTAAATAGTGCTATGATAAACAGCGGTGCATCTCTCTTTCTCAAACTTGATTGCTGCGTTCTTAGGGTAAATTCCTAGGAGTGGAATTCCTGGGTCAAATGGTAAGTCTGTTTTGAGCATTTTGAGGAACCTCCATACTGCTTTCCACAATGGTTGAACTAATTTACATTCCCACCAGCAGTGTAGGAGGGTTCCCCTTTCTCCACAGCCTCGCCAACATTTGTTGTTGTTTGTCTTTTGGATGGCAGCCATCCTTACTGGTGTGAGGTGATACCTCATTGTAGTTTTAATTTGCATTTCTCTGATGACTAGCGATGTGGAGCATCTTTTCATCTGTCTGTTAGCCATCTGGATTTCTTCTTTGGAGAACTGTCTGTTCAGCTCCTCTGACCATTTTTTAATTGGATTATTTGCTTTTTGTTTGTTGAGGTGCATAAGTTCTTTATATATTTTAGATGTCAACCCCTTAAAGGATCTGTCATTTATGAATATGTTCTCCCATACTGTAGGATACCTTTTTGTTCTATTGATGGTGTCCTTTGCTGTACAGAAGCTTTTTACCTTAATATAGTCCCACTTGTTCATTTTTGCTGTTGTTTTCCTTGCCCAGGGAGATATGTTCAAGAAGTGGTCACTCATGTTTATGTCCAAGAGGTTTTTGCCTATGTTTTTTTCCACAAGTTTAATGGTTTCATGCCTTACATTCAGGTCTTTGATCCATTTTGAATTTACTTTTGTATATGGGGTTAGACAATGGTCCAGTTTCATTCTCCTACAAGCAGCTGTCCAGTTTTGCCAGCACCATCTGGTGAAGAGACTGTCATTTTGCCATTGTATGTCCATGGCTCCTTTATCAAATATTAATTGACCATATATGTTTGGGTTAATGTCTGTAGTCTCTGTTCTGTTCCACTGGTCTGTGGCTCTGTTCTTGTGCCAGTACCAAATTGTCTTGATTACTATGGCTTTATAGTAGAGCTTGAAGTTGGGGAGTGAGATCCCCCCTACTTTATTCTTCTTTCTCAGGATTGCTTTGGCTATTCGGGGTCTTTGGTGTTTCCATATGAATTTTTGAATTATTTGTTCCAGTTCATTGAAGAATGTTGCTGGTAGTTTGATAGGGATTGCATCAAATCTGTATATTGTTTTGGGCAGGATGGCCATTTTGATAATATTGATTCTTCCTATCCACGAGCATGGAATGAGTTACCATTTGTTAGTGTCCCCTTTAATTTCTCTTAAGAGTGACTTGTAGTTTTCAGAATATAGGTCATTCACTTCTTTGGTTAGATTTATTCCTAGGTATTTTATTCTTTTTGATGTAATTGTGAATGGAATTGTTTTCCTGATTTCTCTTTCTATTGGTTCATTGTTAGTGTATAGGAAAGCAAGAGATTTCTGTGTATTAATTTTGTATCCTGCAACTTTGCTGTATTCTGATATCAGTTCTAGTAGTTTTGGGGTGGAGTCTTTAGGGTTTTTTATGTACAATATCATGTCATCTGCAAATAGTGACAGTTTAACTTCTTTACCAATCTGGATTCCTTGTATTTCTTTGTTTTGTCTGATTGCCGTGGCTAGGACCTCCAGTACTATGTTAAATAACAGTGGGGAGAGTGGGCATCCCTGTCTAGTTCCCTATCTCAGAGGAAAAGCTTTCACCTTCTCGCTGTTCAGTATAATGTTGGCTGTGGGTTTATGATATATGGCCTTTATTATGTTGAGGAACTTGCCCTCTATTCCCATTTTGCCAAGTGTTTTTATCATGAATGGATGTTGAATTTTGTCAAATGCTTTTTCACCATCTATGGAGATGATCATGTGGTTTTTGTCCTTCTTTTTGTTGATGTGGTGGATGATGTTGATGGATTTTCGAATGTTGTACCATCCTTGCATCCCTGGGATGAATCCCACTTGGTCATGGTGTATGATCCTTTTGATATACTTTTGAATTTGGTTTGCTAATATTTTATTAAGTATTTTTGCATCTACATTCATCAGGGATATTGGTCTGTAATTTTCTTTTTTGGTGGGGTCTTTGCCTGGTTTTGGTATTAGGGTGATGTTGGCTTCATAGAATGAGTTTGAGAGTATTCCCTCCTCTTCTATTTTTTGGAAAACTTTAAGGAGAATGGGTATTATGTCTTCTCTGTGTGTCTGATAAAATTCCAAGGTAAATCCGTCTGGCCCGGGTGCTTTGTTCTTGGGTAGTTTTTTGATTACCGTTTCAATTTCTTTGCTCGTAATTGGTTTGTTTAACTTTTGTGTTTCTTCCTTGGTCAGTCTTGGAAGGTTGTATTTTTCTAGGAAGTTGTCCATTTCTTCTATGTTTTCCAGTTTGTTGGCATATAGGTTTTCATAGTAGTCTTTAATAATTCTTTGTATTTCTGTGGAGTCTGTCGTGATTTTTCCATTCTCATTTCTGATTATGTTGATTTGTGTTGATTCTCTTTTTCTCTTAATAAGTTTGGCTAGAGGCTTATCTATTTTGTTTATTTTCTCAAAGAACCAGCTCTTGGTTTCATTGATTTTTGCTCTTGTTTTATTCTTCTCAATTTTATTTATTTCTTCTCTGATCTTTATTATGTCCCTCCTTCTGCTGACTTTAGTCCTCATTTGTTCTTCTTTTTCCAATTTCGATAATTGTGATGTTAGACTATTCATTTGGGATTGTTCTTCCTTCTTCAAGTGTGCCTGGATTGCTATATACTTTCCTCTTAGGACTGCTTTCGCTTCGTCCCACAGAAGTTGGGGCTTTGTGTTGTTGTTGTCATTTGTTTCTCTATATTCCTTGATCTCTATTTTAATTTGTTCATTGATCCATTGATTATTTAGGAGCATGTTGTTAAGCCTCCATGTGTTTGTGAGCCTTTTTGTTTTCTTTGTAGAATTTATTTCTACTTTTATACCTTTGTGGTCTGAAAAATTGGTTGGTAGAATTTCAGTATTTTGGATTTTGCTGAGGCTCTTTCTGTGGGCTAGTATGTGGTCTATTCTGGAGAATGTTCCATGTGCACTTGAGAAGAATGTATATCCTGTTGCTTTTGGATGTAGAGTTCTATAGATGTCTATTAGGTCCATCTGCTCTACTGTGTTGTTCAGTGCTTCCGTGTCCTTACTTATTTTCTGCCCAGTGGATCTATCTTTTGGGGTGAGTGGTGTGTTCAAGTCTCCTAAAATGAATGCATTGCAGTCTATTTCCCCCTTTAGTTCTGTAAGTATTTGTTTCACATATGCTGGTGCTCCTGTGTTGGGTGCATATATATTTAGAATGGTTATATCCTCTTGTTGGACTGAGCCCTTTATCATTATCTAGTGTCCCTCTTTATCTCTTGTTACTTTCTTTGTTTTGAAGTCTATTTTGTCTGATATTAGTACTGCAACCCCTGCTTTCTTCTCGCTGTTGTTTGCCTGAAATATGTTTTTCCATCCCTTGACTTTTAGTCTGTACATGTCTTTGGGTTTGAGGTGAGTTTCTTGTAAGCAGCATATAGATGGGTCTTGCTTTTTTATCCATTCTATTACTCTGTGTCTTTTAATTGGTGCATTCAGTCCATTTACATTTAGGGTGACTATTGAAAGATACGTACTTATTGCCATTGCAGGCTTTAAATTCGTGGTTACCAAAGGTTCAAGGTTAGCCTCTTTAGTATCTTACCACCTAAGTTAGCTCACTTATTGAGCTGTTATATACACTGTGTGGAGATTCTTTTCTTCTCTCCTTTCTTATTCCTCCTCCTCCATTCTTCATATGTTGGGTGTTTTGTTCTGTGCTCTTTCTAGGAGTGCTCCCATCTAGAGCAGTCCCTGTAAGATGCCCTGTAGAGGTGATTTGTAGGAAGCAAATTCCCTCAGCTTTTGCTTGTCTGGGAATTGTCTAATCCCACCATCATATTTAAATGATAGTCGTGCTGGATACAGTATCCTTGGTTCAAGGCCCTTCTGTTTCGTTGCATTAAATATATCATGCCATTCTCTTCTGGCCTGTAGGGTTTCTGTCGAGAAGTCTGATGTTAGCCTGATGGGTTTTCCTTTATAGGTGACCTTTTTCTCTCTAGCTGCCTTTAAAACTCCTTGTCCTTGATCTTTGCCATTTTAATTGTTATGTGTCTTGGTGTTGTCCTCCTTGGATCCTTTCTGTTGGGGGTTCTGTGTATTTCCATGGTCTGTTCGATTAGTTCCTCCCCCAGTTTGGGGAAGTTTTCAGCAATTATTTCTTCCAAGATACTTTCCATCCCTTTTCCTCTCTCTTCTTCTTCTGGTACCCCTATAATATTGTTCCTTTTGGATTGGTCACACAGTTCTCTTAATATTGTTTCATTCCTGGAAATCCTTTTATCTCTCTCTATGTCAGCTTCTATGCGTTCCTGTTTTCTGGTTTCAGTTCCATCAATGGCCTCTTGCATCTTATCCATTCTGCTTATAAATCCTTCCAGAGTTTGTTTCATTTCTGTGATCTCCTTTCTGGCATCTGTGATCTCCCTCCGGACTTCATCCCATTTCTCTTGCATATTTCTCTGCATCTCTGTCAGCATGTTTATGATTTTTATTTTGAATTCTTTGTGAGGAAGACTGGCTAGGTCTGTCTCCTTCTCTGGTGTCTCTGTGATCTTGGTTTGCCTGTAATTTTGTCTTTTCATGGTGATAGGAATAGTTTGCAGAGCTGGGACTAGTGACACCTGGAAGAACTTCCCTTCTTGTTGGTTTGTGGCCTTCCTCTCCTGGGAGAATAGCGACCTCTAGTGGCTTATGCTAGGTAGCTGTGAGCAGACAGGGCTTCTGCTTCCTGCCCAGCTGCTATGTAGTTTATCTCCGCTGTTGATGTGGGCGTGGCCTGGCTCAGGCTGCTGCTCCAAAGTGGTGGAGTTGCCTTGGAGGCAGAGCGACCAGGAGGCTATTTATCTCTGTAAGGCCCTCTGTGCTCCCTGAAGCCCAGGGGATTAGAGTACCCAGAGATCCAGGGATTCCCTACCTCTGGACTGAGTGTCCCACCCTGCCCCTTTAAAACTTCCAAAAAGCACCCGCCAAAACAAAACAACGATCACCAAAAAAAAAAAAAAAAATGGCCGCTCGTTTTTCTTTATTCTCCAGCGCCAGCCTCAGGCACCCGCTCAGCGGACTTGCTGCCCTGTTTCCCTAGTATTGGGGTCCCTATCCCTTTAAGACTTCCAAAAAGCGCTTGCCATAACAAAACAACAAGAAAAAAGAAAGAAAGGAAAAAGAAAAAAAGGTGGCTGCTTGCGTTTCTTTTGTTCTCTGGCACCGGTCTCCGATACACGCTTGCCGGTCTTGCTGCCCTGTTTCCCTAGTATTGGGGTCCCTGTCCCTTTACGACTTCCGAAAAGCACTCACCGCAACAAAACAACAAAAAAAAAAAAGAAAAAAAGAAAAAAAGATTGCCGCTCACTTTACTTTTGTCCTCTGGCACCGGCCTCCGGTACCCGCTCACCGTTCTTGCTGCCCTGTTTCCTTAGTATCCAGGGCCCCGCACATGCACTGTGTCTGCGCTCTGGTCCAGATGGCTGGGGCTGGGTGTTCAGCAGTCCTGGGCTCCTTCTCCCTCCTGCTCAGACCTCTCTCCTCCCGCCAGGAGCTGGGGGGAGGGGCGCTCGGGACCCGCCAGACCAGGGCTTGTATCTTACCCCCTTTGCGAGGCGCTGGGTTCTCACAGGTGTGGATGTGGTCTGGATGTTGTCCTGTGTCCTCTGGTCTCTATTTTAGGAAGAGTTGTCTTTGTTATATTTTCATAGATATATGTGGTTTTGGGAGGAGATTTCCGCTGCTCTACTCATGCCGCCATCCTGGCTCCGCCTAGAAGACAATCTTTAAAGTACCAAAGTGGGTAGAGTCGTCAACCCATGTTCCGCATCCAGCAAATACTCTCTCAGAAAAAATAAGGCTATGCTTTTTCAGAAAAACAAAGGCTGGGAGAATTCATCACCAGCAGGCCTTTACTATGAGAACTATTATAGGATATTTTTTAGGCAGAAGAAAAATAATATGAGATGGGAATTTCAGTTTACACAAGGAATGAAGAGCTCTCATTTTTTAATATCTGTGAAAATGATTGGCTAGTTAAAGGAGAAATAAAACAACATAGTCTGGGTTTTATAACATGTACAAGTAAAATATATGACAATCATAACAAAAGGGGAATGGAAGCACGTAAGATTATTACACAATACATGAAATAATAAATGTTACATGAGGATAGACTATGATAAGTTAAAGGCAGGTAAATTCTCAAGCAACCACTAAAAAGAACCCAAAGCGATATATAGTTAATAAGCCAATAATGGAGGTAAAATGGAATTAAAAAATAGTCAATCCAAAAGAAGGCAGGAAAAGAAGAAAAAAGATCCAAAAAACAGATGGGACAAATTGAACAAAAGAACATGATGGTTAGATTTAAACCCAGCCATATCAATGATCACATTGAATGTAAATGATCTAACCCTGCAGGTCCAGTAGAAATATAATGTGAGCCACAAACATGATTCTAAATTAAAAATGTAGATTGGGTAAAAGTAATTTTAATAATATATTTTAATCCGAAATGTGTCATTTTGGCATGTAATAAACTAAAATATTATTCGTTTTTTCCCTTCTTATGCAAGGAAAACCTGTTCCTTGTGCTAGGTTTGTCTAGTTGGGCTTAATGCTTTGTAAGCTGTTTCCTCTCTTTACTGAGCGTCACTTAAATTCAACTGCTCTTTGTTATCAATCAGACAGCTATGGCCACTACCAGTTCCCCATTTCAGTCCGAGATCTGTTATAAAAGTCAGAATGCCAGAGAAAGAGTTCTGTACTGTGTACTCTGTACTCCTCTTTAAAATGTGGTGTGCATTTTATATTTACAGCACATTTATGCTTGCTGCACAGTTTGGATTAGCCGTAGTTCAGCTGCCAGTAGCCACCTTTGGCCAGGGCTACCATATTGGCCAGTACAGATTAAACATCCAGTTCAAAGGTGAAGACTGTCAGGTTGGATAAAAAAATCAGTCTACAAGAAACCTGTTTTAATGTGAAAACATAGGTTAAAAGTGAAAGATGGATAGGATCCTGGAAGGAAAGTAGATCTAGGAAATGCCACTTTCTCCTGTGTCTCCACATGGGCTGGGGCACATGGTTTTGCTCTAATATACATGAATGAATTGAAAAAATAGCAAGCAGTCATGTTTTTTCTCTGGTTCTGTTTTGTAAACCCATGTTAATTCCTGCCAGTTTTTTTCAAAATGCAAAAGCATTTGACTGTTGGAATACTGTATTTCTGACTTTACTGGCTACGGAAAAACTGAGGAGAAGACTCACAACAAATGTGGAGAGGGTAGGAGTGTGGGAAGAATGGAGGGAGAATCCACACAGCAGACTGTAGCTGCACTGATGACACAGCCTGCCAAGCAGCCTGGTGACTCGTGTCAGAAGCCTCATCTCCGAAAAGAAAGTGGTGTCTTTCAGCCATTCAGCATCACAGTCGCCCTGAGTATAGACAGAATTTGATGCTGGAAAAGAAAGAAAGATGTTTAAGAGATATAACAAGATCCAAAAGTAGGATCTGTAATCACAGTACAGAACTCTTTCTCTGGCATTCTGACTTTCATAACAGATCTCGGACTGAAATGGGGAATTGGTAGTGGCCACAGCTGTCTGATTTTTTCCAAAGAGCAGTTGAATTTAAGTGATGCTCCGTAAAGAGAGGAAACAGCTTGCAAAGCATAAGCCCAACTAGACAAACCTAGCACAGGGAACAGGTTTTCCTTGCATAAGAAGGGAAAAAACTAGGCAAAATTAGGTAAATTAATTAGGCACATTCCATTGTCCTACCATAAGCTGTGATATAAAATATGGAATAAAATCAGAATAGAAGTTTTAGTGTTTCTAACATGGCTCATTGGTAGATTCTACACCATTATAGTTTACTTCCTTAAAGTGTTTTTTAGCAGATCTAGCCCTTTTGATAAACTAGGAATTTATCTAAGGTCACAGGGAAAATAGTAATTACCTTTGTCATCACTCTAAAAATAGGTGTGTCCTGCCTGCCTTTCTTTAAAGCTTGAGCAGTAATTCTGTTAACTTGTTACTTGAACTTGCATGTGATAAAAATTCTGGATCCATGTTCATAGTGAGGGGTGCAATACACAGAGCTTACCTGAGGTCTTCCCTCCTGGTTTCTGTCATACTGTTAGGTCAGGTTTGTGGTGACTGATCCTCTGACTCATAATGTGCAATTGCTGCTGCTTGCTTAGTCTTTTGGACTCCGTCATTGACAAGGGTACACTTTTATAAAAATCAGAATGGGGAGTTCCAGGTGAAAATCTAAAAATGACGGTTTTCCCCTTAAAGTTGTCTTGGTCTCTGCTCAGAAGTACTATAATGCCCAGGACTTTTAGAACATAATTTTCCTATGCCAACTAGAAGGGCTCAGAATGTAAAATTGGGAAGGCTTAAAAATCAAGACTTTTTACTGTTAATAAAATATTTTACTTCTTAATGCATAAGAAAACAATGGTTTGGCTGGTTTACTGGGCACGAAGGAGATACAAATAGCAGTGGTCATTTATGTCATTGTGGTAAATACAGGGAAAGGACTGAGTCCTTAGTTTGAAAGCATTGTAGGGTTTTCTTTTAAAGAGAACCTTTTTTCAACTTCAGCCTGGCAACTCTTGAAGTAAAATCACAAAGGAACAAGATACTGTAAACAACCATCCCATCCCCAAACAGGACTGCATAGACAAGCAGGCACTCACAGCTGAGGCTGTGGAGGCAGTAGACAGAGGCGAGCATAGGCCCCTGACAAGTGACAGGCAGACAGTGCTGGCAGTGTTGAGGTGCTGGGGGGCCAGCAAGACAGGCCATAGGCACAGAGCTGATTTTCTGTGCTTAGTGCCTAGGGAACTCAAAGGGAGCTCCAGGGCTTCTGCAGCTGACAGCGCTGTGTGCAGAAAGGCTCTCACCATGGGAGGGGGAACCCTTGTCTTCCCAGAAAACAAGAAGATGCTCTGACCTCACTGCTTCTCTTTCATCTAAACACTGTGATCCCTTCTCTCATTTCTTTTCCTTCATCTTCAGCTCTCTGTGAGGTGACATGCAGGATTATTTTTCTTCTCTAACTCCTAGCTTGCTTTTTTTGATATTTTGTCTTGGCTGAACTATGGCAGTTTTCGTCATGTGGACAGAGTAATAGCTGAAAAACTGCAGAGACTTGGATCTAAATTCTGCCTCAAATGTTAGATTACACATCCTTAGTTAATGGGCGGGAACACTGAGGCCACCAATCTCCCTGCTGCTGGCATACAGAGGAAATGAAAAAGAGCCCAGATCCTTCCTTAGAGCTAATTAACAAACTGACTTTGGAGGAGCCTGTTTCCCTCTCAGCGGAGAAACCTTGGCCAAATCAGTGGAGGAGGGATTCTCTAAGGAAACAATGTGATATCTTGGTTGCCAGGTCTCTTCCTACAGCTGGGTTGGGCTTTAGCTTTATAGTCCACTCTATATAGTCTACTCAAAATAAAATAATAAACCAAACACTCAGGCTGTGTAAGAGCAGCAGACTTCATTGTTTCTGGAACTCTTTCCTCCTGAAGAACAGGATAGCCCTGTGTAGCCTGTCCCCCATCGACGTCATGCTTTTTTACTTCAGGGTAATGATCCCAGATCTTACATACGGTATCTGGAGGAGATGTGTCTGCAGGACTTTGTGTGCTTGGCTGTCCTTGTCTCTTTGCCTGGTTCCTTCCACCTCTCGTTGAGTCCTTACTGCCTATATAACTTGTCTGCCCTGTGGAAGGTTTGGCTTATAGGACTGGCAGGGAGGTCATCAGCCTGTTCACTTTATTCCTTGAATTGAAGGCTCTAGCTTCATAACATGGCTTATACTGTGGGATGAACAGAAGAATCCCAGAGGACTTGATCACTTCTTGCTGATTTTCTGTCACAGAGAATGTGGTTTGTAGCCTAGGAATCTGTGCTTCCATGGCAGGTCCTCCTGCATTCCTGGCTGCCTTCACAGGCATCTTTTAGCACCATTATCCATGGGCAGCTAGATTAAAAACCTAGGTTTGAGAAATCTATAATCCTAATTGTGTCAATCCATCATTGAAATAACTGTGCTCTGGTTATCTATTGGGCATCACACTAGGCAGAAAAACTAGCCACAGCCCAAGTCCTTTGGGCCTGCTGGGCCGCAGAACAGTGCCTTTCTTCAGTCCTGCCCTTTCCCCACCTCCCTCAGAGCTCTGCCTCTGCGAGTGTGGTTTCCCATCCAAAGGCCCTTTCTCTAGTCCAGACGCGCTCCAGCGTTCCTGGCCGTCTTCCCTGCTGCCTGCCCATGTAGTTGCCTGCTCTTGGGCAGTAGCTCATTGCTCTGGCATCCTAGTGGGTAAATATTTGTCAAAGGACGGGGGCATTTTCCCATTCCCCAAAAAGCATTCTGAAAAATGTGCCTGTTTTCTTAGTCATATTTCCAAGCTTTGGATCAGTTAGCCCATTCATTCCTTGTAGTTGACAAACACTGGCCTGGCCTCCACTGGCCACATAAGTAAGTGTGCCGTAACTTTAAAGCTTCAGTACCAAGGAGTCCCAGACCAAACGGAACATAGATGACATCGTCACTGTTAGAGAGCACATTGTTTCGTGAACAGGGAGAGTCCCATAAGTCCCACACCAAGCACTTTGATTCCTCTCACTCATACTTGATACTGAAGGTGCCAGTGGAATCAGCAGAGCAGAGGCAGCTAACCACAGCGACTCCTGGGGAGCCCTTGCCTCTCCATGTTTGTGACTCTGCTTTCAGGTCCCATGCAGTGTGGCCTCTGTGCCACGTCCCTGTGTGCCTCTCCAGAGGCCACTCTGCTGCCTGCCGTCGGGTCTCTGAAGCTGTTGGGGGCCTAGCCTGTCACTCAGCTCTCCTTGACACTGAAACAGTTTGCCTCTGCAGGGTGAGGTTGAAAGGCAGTCTTTAGCCATGGTCAGCATTTTCTGTCTTTGTGCAATGCCAGGTGACCCCTATGTAAGATTGGACTACAGATCTTAGCTTTACTAACACTGGACTCTTAACTGAGCTCAGGATTTATTTAAATGCTCACACAGCTCTCATGAAAGTAGCTGTTGATGTGCCTGTTAAACTGTTTGCTCTCCTTCCTTTCCCTTCTCTAAGGCTCACCTTCGAGCATCATTTCCTCCTCTTTCTTCAGTTTTTTACTTAATCCTCAGTCTTCTCCAAGTCTGGCCAGCATCTGCCCATATGTACCTCAAGCTCCATTGTGTGTGTGTATATTTGTGTACACGTATGTTTATGTGTGTACATTATGCATGTATGTATGTACATACACATGTAATGTATGCATGTGCATCACGTTTTCTATTTTCACTATTTATAACCGTTCCATCCCTCCTCCCTTCTAGTCAGAATTTGGTATGAGATATGGAGCTGAGACAGACCCATCAGCTTCACACAGGTGAGCCAGGCCTTCATGGGGCCACAGCCACCCCCTGTTCAGGCTGTTGATAGACACTTCTCCATGTGGCTCCTAATACTGGTGGTTACTAGCTGGGCCACATCACGAGAAAAAGGACCGTGATAGGCCACATCCTTAGTCACCATACATACTGAAATCTTAATTGATTAGGAAATAACAACATGCTTTGTGATGGAACACCTGCTTTTCCTTTATACGGCACCAATTTTGAAAGGCCTGAGTGTCTATTTTAATACATATGATTTCTTCCCACAGATCATCAATTTCTATATGAATATGTTGATGGAGCGAAGTAAAGAGAAAGGATTGCCAAGTGTGCATGCGTTTAATACCTTTTTTTTCACTAAGTTAAAAACGGCTGGTTATCAGGCAGTGAAACGTTGGACAAAGAAAGTGGATGTATTTTCTGTTGACATTCTTTTGGTGCCCATTCACCTAGGAGTGCACTGGTGTCTTGCTGTGAGTACTTCTCTTGTTTTTGATACAATTTAAAATACGTGATCTATTTTACAGATAGTAGTGAGCAGTGGTCCTACATTCACACTGGATGATAGAGTAATACTTAGTTCGCTGAAAACTGGATAGATTAATGAACTTGCTGTCAAGAGTGGGAGATAACTGTACTTTGGAATTTCCAAACTGAAATTTCCTTTGCTGGAAATATTTAAAAGGAAGTTATAAGGTCTAAGCAGTGTCAAGGCCAGGCATGGGGAGAAAGTGACCTTTTAATGATGCTGCCAATTCAGATTCTGCAATGATTATTTCTGCCTAATTGTGACTTGGCTTTGCATACTTGGTAGTTTAGTATTTTTTTAATGGTGCTAAGAACATGGATATAGTAGCTTAATGTATTAACAAAAGTATAAGAATTATTTCACAATCTATTTTGAATTACATTTGAAAAGTATAAAGCCAAAGGAAATTCTCCAGGTAAAGAAACAAGACCCAGGATCTGTTACCATCTTTCTGGAACTGTGTGGAAATCATCTCGCTCAGCTAACATTCTGTATAGAGCACATTATGTCTTCAGTGTTGCCCATGTTGCAGATGGAGAGCCCGAATACTAGGAAAAGGTGTCAGGGCAGTAAATGGGACCACCCGTTACTCGGCCCCCACAATAGTTCTATGTAAATAGTCTCCTGTTGCTCTTTCTTCTGTGGATTAAGCATCAGTCAAACTTTTCATGATCTCATTGGAAATCTGGCAAAAAGTTCCAAGTTCCAGGGAAGGGAAAAGCTGAGAAACCCGTTTTCTTTACTTTATAAACACACAGATTTTCTATTCCCAGGTTGTGGACTTCAGAAAGAAGAATATTACCTATTATGACTCTATGGGTGGGATAAACAATGAGGCCTGCAGGATCCTTTTGTAAGTAAGGAGTTGAGAACAGAAGAGTTTGGTGTTGGGTATGTGTTGTGTTTTTCCAGCTATTGAATTCAGTTCTTTGATACTGTCAATGAAGTGATTAATAAAGGAAGTCTTCATAGTAAGAAGGGATATTATATATTTAAGCAAGTTTTATAATACCAAAAATATGCTCTAATGGGGACAATTACTGTCCCAGGGCACTAAAATATAGCATAGATAGATAAATGGATAGATAGATAGAGAGAGAGAGAGATTGATTAGATAGATAGATGAACCACATAGAAATCATCTAATCCAACCTTCTGATTCTTCAGATAAAGAAGCCACGCCCCACCAAGTGGCTGTGGTTTGCTTAGGTCCTACTAGTTAGCGGCTCAGTGGGGAGCCAGAATGCAGGGCTCTTTATGCTGCACCTGTTTCCCTTTCCAAAACACCTGTTCCTCACTGTACCGCTCTGGTGGCCAGGAGGAGGTAGGTTCCAGGATGGTGAGCAGTTAAGAAGAGTGCTCTGTATGAGGTGTGCACTCAACAGATTGTTGATTTAGATTGAATTTTCAGAGAAGAGAGAATCAAGACTAAAAATCTTCATATTGCTAGAATCAAGTATCTTCATATTGCTAGAGAAACATTCTTCCATTAGACTGAGTTCTAAAAGAATATATAAACCAAGGGAAAGAGTCAAAACTGATCCTTGGGAGGAACAGTAGGTAGAAGGAGGCTGGGTATTCAGAGGTAGAGGTCCTGCTTCTCTTATGGTGACAGGGTGGGCATGAATTGTGGGAGCCCCAAAGGTAGCCTGGCACTCCAGAGATCCCCCCGCCTCCAGCACTGTATACTGTTTCTCCAGAGGTGCAGCTGAAAATTCTTCCCGAAGATTGTCAGCCCCACTGTTAGGATGGTAGGTGCCATCAGTGTTCCCCACAGCTCATCTCATTCTCCTAATTCCTTTAGGCAATACTTGAAGCAAGAAAGCATTGACAAGAAAAGAAAAGAGTTTGACACCAATGGCTGGCAGCTCTTCAGCAAGAGAAGCCAGGTACTTTTCTTCTTAGGGAGATGGACATCCTGAGGTTCGGATATTTGGGAAAGGAAGGGAAGGGAAGGGGAGGGGAGGGGAGGTAAGGGTTTTACTGCCTGATTCCCAGGGACCTTCTGTCATAGTGTCTAGCCAGACTTCAGCTTGGCTGTTTGGTTTCTCTGAGAAGGTGGAATAAACTCTCTGGGAAAACTAGGAGTGTATTTCTTATGGAGAAGTAGGTTTTCTAAATGTCCAGCTATTTGCTAAGCTTTTCACTCCTGTGGGAAATGTTTGCTGATTGGCCCTTGTGGAGGGACCAGGTTTTACATCTTTATGTGTCATGGAAGTTTAAGGTAGTCCGCTATATAATAAATATGAAGGACACAGGCCTGACTGGGATGCTCTATTTTCTTGTCTGAGTTGTTCTGAGTGGGGGTGGGAGAGGGTCATCTCTTCAAAACTCAGGGAAACCTGTTAAATTTATATCCTTTGGTTCTTATGTATAAATCTAATAAGGAGGAAGGAAGCTTGGAAAGATGTCACCCTTTTGCTGTTTTTGGTCCTTCAGGAAATCCCACAGCAGATGAATGGAAGTGACTGTGGCATGTTTGCCTGCAAATATGCTGACTGCATTACCAAAGACAGACCCATCAGCTTCACACAGGTGAGCCAGGCCTTCATGGGGCCATGGCCACCCCCTGTTCAGGCTGCTGATAGATGCTTCTCCACGTGGCTCCTAATACTGGTGGTTACTAGCCGGGCCACATCACGAGAAAAAGGACCGTGATAGGCCACATCCTCAGTCACCATACATCACCTGTTGCAGTCACAGAGTCCTGGTCAGCAGCAGAGCCGCCTTCTCTGCTCATCTCCCCCACCTGCCTCAGACCCTGTAGGAGACAGAGCCTGGGGCCAGAGCCAGGTTTCTTCAGTGCCCTTTATTTGGCCAGCAGTGAGGCTGTGGGGCAGGTCACACCCTGACTGCCTAGTGTAGCTTGTCTGCCACCCTCCTTCCTACCCTTCACTTGGTGCAGCTGGTCAGTCTTCTCTTAATTTGTGATTTATTTCTGTCCATGTGGTCTGTCACTTTTGTCCAGAGACCAAAGTAGATTGAGACTAGAGCTTATGTTTATTCTGCATCCTCCACTTAACTCTTTACTTACTTCTGTTTAAATGAACGGCTTTACCAGATTTTCTGCCGTAGCCCTTGGGTGGAGCTGACTCTTGTAGTTCCCGCAACTCTTCCCCTGAAAAGTGAGTGTTTTATTTTCAGGCCTCAGATTTCATACCTTCTTAAAAGTTCAACACAGAGGACTTGACAGACACCATTCTGAAAACTTTGGAGTCATTTGGGTCTAGCCTGGGGACTCCTGGCAATGCCCAGTAAGCCTTAGGCTGTACCAGTGGAAAATAGCAATAGAGATAGCAGTGGAAAGAAAAAAGTCACACCTAATCAGGAATGAACCATTCAAAGAGCAGAAATGCAACTGCGACTAGCTGAAACCTCCAGAAGGAAAGGGTTGGGCCTGGATTAAAGAAACGGAAGTTAAGGATGTCTTCATGTCCCCGCAGCAACACATGCCATATTTCCGGAAGCGGATGGTCTGGGAGATCCTCCACCGGAGGCTTCTGTGAGGACTGTCTCAGTCGGCAGCCACTGACCATGGGGACCAGCTCAGAACAGCCGCTCTCGCCCTCTGTCTTGTGCAGCCCTCGGTTCAGGACCAGGCCCGGTGACACGCGTTCACAAGCACACCTGCCTTTCCTTTTGTATCTCAGATACTATTTTTGCAAAGAAACTTTGGTGCTGTGAAAGGGGTGAGGGACATCCCTAAGCTGAAGAGAGACTGTTTTTCATGTCTTCAGCTCTGCCCTCTTGTTTTCAAAGGACTCCTGCCTCACTCAGTTCTTGTTGGGGGCTGAGAGTCTTGGTCTTCTGTGAGCTCTTGTTGCTAGGCCTTACTGAGAGGAAGGGGCGTGGGCAAAGGGTGGGGATGAAAACCACCAGCACATGCACGCACACATATACACACAGGACTTTCAAGATGTGTCATCAGGAGGGTGCCTGTATACTGGACTTCGAGGCACCTGTGTAAGTCCCTACTCCAGGCCTTTTCCTATTTATATGCCCCTCTGTGAAATCCGTCTGCTTCCATGCAAGGCTGTTCTATCATGTGTAGCTTCCTCCCACCCTGAAGCACATCACCCGAGCCCTGGGTGGACCCCAATGCCCCGAGCAGTCCTTTCCTTAAAAGCAGGGGTTTGCATGTGCTTACAGTACGTGCTGTGGGGGAGGCCCACCTAGGGGGAGGTGCAGCAGAGCGACAGGCACCACTTTCATTGCTGCCACCTCCTGCCCAAGAAGAAGGCCCGCAGTCTTCAGCATAGAATTCCAGCATTGATGAATGCGGATCTAGCTTGACCTGTGGCTAGTTCAGATGTGTTTCTAACCACAGAGAATTTAATATATATATTTCACAGGGATGTGCTTTTTTTTAAAGGCTGAATATGTTCACCATTTTAGCCTGTACATTTATTTCCATTTTCCACATTTAGCTCCAGCACGCCCAGCTCCCAGCCCCTGTGTAGGGTGTTTGTGGACTTCTAACAATATTTTGAGGGCTGGATGAACTTTGGCTTAGGGGTAATGGTTACAGAGGGAGGCGAGATTTTCAATTAGAAAACGGGTGGAATCTGTACGGTCAACTTAGATTAAAAGCCACTGTTCCTGTCATTCTTTGTAGCCTCCTACCCTCGGTGCCCCCCAGGCCAGGTAGTGACATGGTCCAGTGCCAGTGTTATTTTGTACTGAAGCACCAAAATAGGAACATTTTATACCTTTTTCTGTATAGTAACAGGTAGTTTTGTATGAAATCTTTTTTCCTCTCCCCTTGTGCCCCATCCTTTCCAACATTGTGCTTTCTCCCTGGGCTTATTTGAAAAATTTACTCTGTTTTATACCAAGCTTGTTTAGTACATTTTTCTATGTTTTACCACAGGTTACAATTTGAAAAGAAAACTATTTTTTTTAACTATTCCATTGTCAACTGAATGTTACTATTTCCACTTCAGCAACTAAATGTCCTGTCGTTTTCATGACTGCCTGCCTGCCTTTTGGGGGAAGACTATTGTTTCTTTTCTTTTTCTTCTTTCTTTCTTTCTTTCTTTCTTTCTTTTTTTTTTTTTTTTTTTTGTGTGTGTGTGTGTGTATGTTTGTGTTTTCCATAGAAAATAAATAGCTTTCTATATATGAGTTGCTGGGACCTTTCATGCTCTCCTTTAGAAAGCTAAGGCATACAGGCTCATTGTAGGGCTCCTGAATGCTGATTCTTGGCCCTTAATATATTTAAGTGACAGCTTGAAAGGCGGCAGTGTGGTATAGATTTGGTCTAGGAATCGAAAGGCCTGGCTGTTTCAGGTGCTCTCACTGTTGTCTGGGGGATTCAGAACAAGATAGTTCTCTGTTTATTGTTTATCCATTTTTAGATACCATCTGTCTTCCCTTCCTCACAGACTTTCTCTACAGACAGAGCAGCAAGTGTTTATCGCCACGTACAGCAGGGAATGAAGCACACGACAAAAGCACTTGGAAAACCTTATAAGGGATGTTGAGCCTGTCTGAACCTGGCCCCACTTTCTGACCAGTGCAGTTTGGAAAAGGGAAGCTAGTGATCCTGAGACCACTCTTCATGGGTGGGCCAGGCAAGCCAAGACCTAAGTTGTGGCCCAGGTTGGCTCAGTGGGAACCCAACAGATTTACATAGCGGACCACTCTTTACAGCAAGCTAGTTAACAAGAGCAGGACTATCATCTGGAAACCTCTTTTCTCCTTCATTTAAAGTTGGGCTTGGGTGACCAGGAAGAAAAAGAAAAGAAGACTGCCTCCCATGGACAAGGGCATGCTGGCATGTCCTTTTTCACCTGCTGTAAACTCAAGCCTGTTACTTTCCTCATCTCCTGTCTTCCCCTGTTCCTGTGCTCAGTGCTCTTTATCATCATAATCACCTACCTGTCCTAAAAAAGGAACACTTGAGGGATGATATACTCTAGATGCTAGATAGCCTTCAACAGACAGCCCCAGAGATCACTCCTGGACCCTTGTACAGAGAAAGCCAGATGGACTGTTCATGCCCATTTGAGAGTATATGGTCTGAGGCACAGAGGCCGGTCCACCCCATTCATCCCCTGAGAGCCACTGTGGCTCCTGTTCAGGGTGGAATGTGAGTGCTTTTCCCTTGTCAGACCTGTGCCTGTGTACACTGACTCCTCTGTGTATGAGGTGCTTCGTGCTCTGTGGTGTCAGCTTCCCTCCTCTTCAGACGCTGTGCTGGTACTTTCTGTCCACTGGTCCTGGCGATGCTAGCCCAGGTGTTCGTGTCCGGGGGTAGACGCAGGGACCAGGACAAGCCCCACCAACAGCCCCATCCCATAGGGTGTCCATCCCCACCTGGTTTTATGGGGCTCATAAAAGTCTTTACTGGGTAGGGGGTAGGGAAGAGGGTTCACTTAAAAGCCCCAAGGTCTTATGTTTTAGCCTTTGGTCCTGTGCCATCCCTCTGATTCACAAATACGTCTTGCCCAAGTAAAGGAGACGGCTGTCCCTTGATTTCTGTCTTCTCCCTTGCTCCCCCTGGATGGGCCAGAGTGAAGTGGAGTGTGACTCTCTTACCCTGGGGTTCCACATACTGAAGAGGGCCGGAAAAGGAGGCCTGAGGCCGTCAGGCCCCATCATTGACTTAGAACATGTTGCATGCTGAGCTCCTGGGAAAGGTGCCATGTTTCTCTGCCAGGAACAATCGACCCACAACTTCAAATCCACCCTAAAACTTTGGAAGGGACAAGTAAGACTCGGGCCGGCCTCTACCCTCATAGCCCACAGCCTTATTTCACCTGTGCTGAATGCTAACATCTGCCTGTTAGGAGCCCATGACTGCATTCCCAGCTTTGGAGGTGGGGAGGGACAAGCATACATGGGGTCATGATGGCCACTCAGTCAGATAGGGGGGACTTACGCATGCATCCCCCATGGGAAAGAAAAGAGAAACGAGACTTTGAACCAGAAGAGCAACGCTGGAGAAACGATAGTGCAGGATGCCTCCCCGGCCAGTGAGGGCTAAGGAAGGGAGAGCCGATTGTGAGTAGTTCAACCACCTGTCCAGGGTCTTGTCAAAGTCTAAGATTCTGAACTGTTCCTGAGGGCCATCATGTTGCTTGGAATAAAAATTGATCAAGGTAGGGATTGAAAGTCTAAAGCCAGTGTAACACTGGCTTGGTTTTAGAGTTAAGGTGCAGAGGAGAGGCTTTACTCTTATGGGACGGATCCTATCTGCTGACTTTCCCCATCCTGAGCGGAGGAGTAGCCATCAACTACTTGACCTCTGGAGACTGCCCTTCCACCCTTCACAGGACATAGTGCTGGGAGAGAGGCACACGCAGAGCCCGAAGTCCTTAGTCTGCTGGGTACGCCTCGTTTGGTGTACCAGTTTATTCCTTTCACAAGTGCCTACAAGCACATACACAAGTTCCATCTCCTTGAAGCCTTCCATGATTACATTTTCTTAGAATCTTACCTGGATATCTGCATCCTTATAAATCACCAAGTCACCATGTAGTATTTGTATTGTAATCTGCCTTTTACATCAGGAAGAGACTAAGACATATTGCCACTGAGGGCAGTGAATGGTTTTGGTGCTATTAAACTAGGAGTGCAAATTGCTTCTCTAGCCTGGAGCAACTTGATTGAACAGGTATTTAGAAAGACAGATGTGCAGGGGGTGGGGAAAGGGCCACTGATGCAGGCTCCCCGCAGCGACCAGCTCCTCTGTGCGGCCCCAAACAATTCCTCCCTGTTCTCTAGCTCAGTGCGCCCTCTGCTCTCAACAGAAACCCCTTCCTCGGCAGCTGAGCATGCTCTTCACAGGTCTCAGTCTCCATCACGAGGGGCAAATCAAAGCAATTCTTTCTACACATCTTTCTATTACATGTGGTTTTTCCCCATCTTTTTCTGTTTCTAGGGATACTATACGTCCCTCAGACTGAGACTGTAGGTCCCTTGCTGTCTGCCTTGTCCTTTAAGTGAACTGTTTTACGCGCTGCCTATGGCTGTTTGTTAGCCAGAGCTAAGTCTCTGGAGGGCATTTCCTCATTTGATATCTCCTGGGGGGCCTCATGCCACATGTTTAATAAGCATGTGCTTAAGCATTGGGTTTGGGGGCCTTGGAAGGTGGAGTGAGTGAGGAGATGGTGTGACCACATGTCCCTGAGGACCTTACAATCTAACTAATTTAGGAGGCCAGGCAGACACCAAGCAAAGGGCCTTATCAAGAAGGCCCACTCATAGGTACCTGGTCTAGTCTGACACTCTGTGGATGATGGAGGGGCAGAGATGGAGATGAGTTAGGGATGATGTCACCTTTATCTGCCTATCTATGTGTGACTCCCTCCCTAGTTTTTAAAAGTTGGTTTATCTGAAATAAACTGTGGATTTTGCTTTCTTGCTTTGACAGGAAACTACCTGCTAAAAAGGACTTGATGGTATTTGTCTTTCTAAGACTGTCTCTCTGTCTCTCTGATGGTTCTGTCTCTGTGTCTGTGTCTCCTGATCCAAGCTGGACCAGTGATTGGATCCTTGGTGTGGTCTGGATTCCTGAGTCCACCCCTTAACCAGGAGTGAATACTGTTCATTCACTCATTTCATTCCACATACTGGAATTGAAGCCTGGAGCACAAATAACATGCAAATCTGTGGCTTCCTGGCACTTTTTAAAACCAGACATGTCCGTGGAGCTGGCCAGAGAGCCCTCCTGGGCCAAACACACCAGTCAGGACTCAGTCCACCCTAGCAGCGCCCCTTGTCTCCTCGGCCCTCTCCCACACCCCTGCCTCCTAGCAAGCCGCTGCTCTACCTGCGAGGCTCACAGGCCAAAGACTAAGACATAAGAAATTATCAACTTCTAAAAAAATCTATGTTGGTGAAACAGTTTTATCTGTGTTGAGTTAGGAGAGCCCCTTATAGTCTCCAAGACGTTACTGAGTTCTAACATGTTTGTAGGCAGCCATTTGAAAACATTTGGGGTGAAAAGGAGCACCTTCAGGCATGACTCCTGAACTGATGATGGCCTGCATCCGCCCTCCTGTCAGCACACAGGCAGACCCCCTCAAGTGAGGGTCAGGCCCAGGTGAACCAGGCTTGGCCTCTGGCCCCACCCACACTGGACGTGTCCTGTGGTCTTGGGCACAGCAGAAAGTTCTAAGGGCAGGGGGACAGGGCTGGGGTTCCTTAGGAACCTGTGGCCCAGGCACCCTCTCTGAGCCCTAGGATGGTGTTCTGCCTTGCTCCTGTGCCCTGGTTCCCACCAGCCCATCACCCGCCAGTGATTCGCGCCTGAGGCCCTGTGTGGCTGCTGCCTGTCTCCAGCAGCTCCCCTGCAGTCGGCCCCCAGGCCCCTTGGTGTTTGACCAGCCACGCTTGCGTCCGTCTCACGTCTCACACACCCTGCTTGCTGCCTCCTGCTGCCTGGTCTGAGGGCTGTTCCCCAGGTGTCCTGACTGTGCCCTCACTTCGGGCTCTGCTGCAGGGTCAGACCACACCCCAGTTCTTACCTGCCCTAGCTCCCATACCTCCGCTGTTCAGCATTCAATATCTGACTATTCAGTCATTTGTCTGGTCTGACTCTCTCTAAAATGTCTATCCTGTTCACTCTGTGTCCCTGTTGCTTGGAACAGGTGAAGGAGAGACCTGTTGAAGGAGTGTATGGATGACCATTATTCTGCCTCTCTGACCAGGCTGCCCTTCCGTTTGGATGGCCTCCACCCGACTCAGGGGTTCACCTCGTGTCTGGTTGATGATAAGAGTGAGCATGTTGGAGCCTGGTCCCAGCCAGTGCCAGTACCTCATGTGCATTAACTCATTTCATTCTCACAAGTACCTAATATAAGTACTATCATTATCCCCATTTCTCAGGTGAGAATATGAGGAGTGTAGAGATTGAACAAGTTGCCCGGTCTCACACAGTCAATAATAGAAACAGGCTCCACGCCAAGAGCATGTGTCTCTGAAGCCCTTCAAAGCCCTGTGATCTGCTGCCTCCATGCAGGCAGCGCTGTTTCTCAGCAGGGCACGTGCTTGACCTGGACATTGTGGCAGCTCTCCTCGCATGAAGCCAGAGAGGAGACTCTTCCATGGGGTCTGCAAAATCCGGTCCTCCCTCTTTGCTCTCATGAGCAGGATTGAAGTCCTCATCTGTCCCTCCACCTTGGTTTGCAGGGTCAAGGGGAATTCCTCTCATTCACTTCCTCTTGGCTTCTTGAGAAAGGGAGCTGGTGAATCCCCTTCACCCTCCTAAGACAACCCTTTCCCCCACTGTCTGTATTTTCCCCTCCCACACTTGTCCCCCAACTCTAGGCATCAGCAGAGTTTGTCCTTTGAGGCCTCTGTTCTAACCTGGAGAGGGAAGGCTGAGGATCAGGGCGGTGAGGAGGGAAGCACCAAGCAAATTCCCCCCATCCCACAAGGTCTCCGGAGTCGAGGGCGTGTGTAGGGACGTGTGCAGGCGTTGCTGGTGTCCTGCGATGTTCTGTGTCACCTTTCCCTGCTGTGCCTCGTGCTCTGTCCCCTCGGTGTGGAGTTAACCCCCAGCACTCCAGCTGGTCCGAGAATCTCAGGAATGCATGCCCCCGTGCCCTCCGTACTGCCCCCCACTCCCCACCTTCACACACAGCCCCTGTACAGGAGGAACTTAGTTCAGGCTGGCAACCATGGCAGGACAGGTCCTGCTCTCTCAGTGGAGAAAAACAACACACCCTCTCTCCAATTTCTCCCCCAAAAGCAGTCTGCCAGTTTCAGCTTCCTCTCCCACCCTTGCCCCTCCCTGGGGGCCTCTCTTGATGGTAATTACTAATAATTGTTTCCCCTTGGCTCTCAAGGCCTTTCTTTGCCTGCCTGAGCCAACAGTTCTGTGTCTGCTTGGGAAACAGGCTCAGCTCAGACCAGAGGCAAGCCTCTTTGGGCCTCGAAACCCCAGCTATCTCGCTTTAAGTCAGAGGGCAGCTTT
The DNA here is from genome assembly GCF_040802235.1 of Manis javanica. Taxonomy (NCBI): domain Eukaryota; kingdom Metazoa; phylum Chordata; class Mammalia; order Pholidota; family Manidae; genus Manis; species Manis javanica. The sequence goes on from NC_133165.1 coordinate 23,859,970, forward strand.
GACCACGGATGCGCTTGAAGGGAAGGCTTCTCCTTGGACTCGTCCACCGCCGCAGGGAATAGTGATCAGACTTAGGGCGCATGTCCCAGCAGCAGGACCCTGAGGACTGGGCGTTTCCTTCCGTAGATCTCAGCTCAGGGGTCTGTGGGGCTTGGCCTGGGGGGCAGGACTCCTGAGCGGGGTCTCTGAGCCCCACAGCTCTAGCGGTGGTGGTGTGGGGCTGCCTGTTTTGCCCACCAGGCCCTCTCCACACCAGGGGATCAGCGCCCACCCCCCAGATCCCCAGCCCCGTACACCATCCTGTGCCTGGGGGGTGAGGAGGCCTTTTGCCAGAGCTTTAGGCCATCACAGGCATGGCGCAGGTGCACACACGGTAGCTTTATGTTGCTCTGTGCTGGTGCTGCTAGCGTCTGGATCACTGCCACAGCAAATGGTGACCGGCAGGGGGATAAGGGCACGGGAGGAGGACTGTGGGTAGTGAGGGTGGAGACCAGAGCTTGGGTGGGAGTGCAAAGACACACACATCGTCCCCGACCCTGCTTCATTCTACCTCCAAATAGAGGTCCCAGTGGTCCAGAGCCCTTAAGAATCCTATATATCCCTTGGACGAGGATTTGGGCACGTTAGCCAGAGAGAAGAGGATGAAGGAATGTTTTATCTGTTCATTCATTCATTCATTCATTCATTCAGCTAATATTATTCAGTGCCTACTATATCCCAGATCCCTGTGGTAGGTGCTGGAAATGTCCTCCATCTCCTGATCCAAGCATATAGCACTTTGCTCTAGTCCCAGCCTAAAGCATTTTGTCTCCCGGTCCCGCTTCCAGGCACCACCAACAGCCTGAGCCTCATCTTTTCCCACCCACTTCCTCCCAGACTCATTGCTACTTTGCCAGCCGCTTTTCTACTAGCAGCAGAGTGCCTTGTCTATGGACATGAGGATGGAGAAAGGACCAATTTCATTCAACCCCAGACATGCTATAAAGGATCTGGGCTGAGGTTTCCTTTAGATTCAGGATTAAGATGCTGCACCTTCTAGACCTTGGCCTCTCCTTCCTTTTTTGCTCTCTTTGGACCAAAGAATCAGATGAGGTTTTTATCAGAATGTCTGCTTGCATCTAAGAGTGTTCATTCATTTATTTATCCATCTACCCATCCACCTATCTATCTGCTTATCCATCTACCCAGCCACTCACTCACTCACTCTTTTGGGACATACTCTGTGCCAGGCGCTAGGAACAGAGGAATGAATGTGGTATGGTCCTTGATCTCTGTGGGCCTATTTTTGGTCCCCAGTGTAGCTCTCAGCCTCAGCTACTGCCTCAGAACCCAGCTCTCCCTCCTCCCCTCACACGGGGCACAGAGTCCAACTGAAGAGGCCTCCCAGGAACTTGAAGTCCTGAGCCAGACACCGCCAGTTGTGAGGACTGGGGCCAGGGGCATGGGGCTCAGGCTGGTGGGTGGAGGGCGAGGAAGGCACCCGGCCAGGCCACCGAGCCCATCACTGTGCTTTGGCTCTTTCGGTGAAAAAATAGCAAGTTTGGACAAGTGTGTCCCTGTGTCCTGAGCTCTGGGTTGCTCCCAGACAGGAGTTGCTCCATTAAACAAGCCACAGCCAAGGGCAACAGGAGCCCAGAGAGGACTAGGAGGGGGAGTGGGAACACGGGGCTCAGGATGGGACTTGAGCCAGGCCTGTCCATCACAAGCACAGTGGCTGAGTGAGGCCTGCTGGCCGGGTTGCATGTGTGAGGGCTCAGGAGCTGCGGGTGAGGCTGGGGCAGGAGAGGCCACACCCAGACTCACAGACGAGAAGACGGACACACGGTGTAAAACACACACAGCCACGAAGGTAAATAGGGTCATCAATCTAGAATTCTGGGGACATTAACCAAAGGTCCTTCCCCCAACCCCAGATGGGTAGCAGGAGGTTGACAATTGGATTTAGAAAAGGTTATGACAGGCACCACAGAGTGTGTGTGGGTGTGTGTACTCCATTAACATATGCGTTTTTGAGTCTGTGTAACTTCTTATGTGTCTTCTACTTCATTCTAAAATCAGGACTCCAAGTGGTTTGGGCTTCTCTGCGCCTCTCCTCCCCTTTCCCCACATGGCTGAAGGGACCTACACACACACAGGCTCACACAGCCTTAGAAACAGAGGTCCATTCATAGCAGGACACTGCGGCCCCTCGCCCAGGCTGGCCTGTGGTTGCCGCCCTGTGGTGCCAATACACACGTGAGAGACGTGCGCCTCTGCACAGGTACCCTTGCCCCTGAGCGCACACAGCCCCACTCCAGCCCCACTGCCTCTCACCACCATGTGCGGGGCGCTCTGGGCTTTTAGCCTGTGCTCTGGCTTTGACCATTCTCAGTCCCTTTTGCTCAACCCTGGACCTCTTGAGTTAACCCTTGAACAAGCACCTCAGCACCCCATGAGCACGCAGCGCCTCCTGTGCCTGTGCCCAGGAGAGGAAGTGAGCACCTTCTCATCTGAAGAGCAGGATGGAGGTGGTTCCTCCCAGGGAAGGGGGAAGCAAAGGTTGTTCAGGTTGGGGTCCCAGTCTCAGCTATGCCACCTGCAAGCTGTGGGTCCTCAGGCAAGTCAATCCCTCTGGGCTTCAGTCTCTGAACGGTGAGGTGAGTAGAGGTAAACCTGAGGTCCATACATAAACCTGAGATGATATGCAAGACAGGTAGGATTCTACATTTTGCTAGAAAGTGGTTTCAGAAGTTCAGCCAGCTTCTCATACTCTGAGTCTATATTTGAGATTCAAGTGTGTCCACTGAAAATCCACTCAGGCATCTAAGGTAAGTGTCAGCCTCACTTACACCGAGGGCCGAGGCCTTCCCTTTGGACTCTCCCCTTTACCTGACCCAGCTTGCAGAGCCACACTTCCCATCATCACCTCCGTGAAGAGCCCAGCTCAGGCTTGGCAGAGGCTCTTAGCTGACGGACCCCTGTGGTGGGAGAAGGACAGACTGGACAGCCAAGCCCCGCAGGGGTCGAGGGGCTGGAAAGCGAGGAGGATGGGGGAGGCACAAGGAGTAGTGACTATGGTGCTGGGCCTGCTGAGTGCTCACTGGATGCCAGGCATCACGTGACCCACCAATGAAGTAAATATCATCATTCCCATTTTACAGATGAGGAGACTGAAGCTTAGGGAGCTTATCAGTTGCTCGGGATTACTTGACTGATAAGTGGTAGAAACTAACACTCAAAGCAGGTCTGTCTGTCTCCAAAGTCCTTACTCTTCAAACAGAAGAGATGAGAGGGCATCGAGAGGATGGCCATGTCCCTGGTGGCGTTTCAGTGAGTGCCACACTGCTGCAGAAGGAGTCCCCTTTCGGAGCCAGCTGCCTGCCTGAGCCGGTCCTTGGGGGTGTGAGGGCGGCAAGGAAGCTGGGCCGAAGCCACTGGCTCTTTAGGACTTTTGCCAAGACCTGGCTCAAGGCCTCTTTGTTCACTGCCCTGACTTCTACAAGGAACCCTCCATCCCAGGGTCCTGGTGACTCTGCCAGCACATAGGGGTCTCCTGTTCCTTCCACCCTCAGCCAGATAACAGCCAGACCCCATTCATGCCACAAGGTCCCTAAAAATGTGGGTGACTCAGGGACCAGGGGCGAGACCTCTAGGGGGGTGGGGGAGGGAGGAAGGACTGTGCCAGAGAGTGAGTGGCTATTCCCCAGACACATGTCACTTCTTTGGAGGCAGAGAATCAAAGATTTATTAGCTGTGTATTTTTACATTACTTAAAAGAGTATGCAGATTCTTATCAATTTGCTGTTAAAGGGCCCAGAACTCCCCCAATCACTTCTTGATGCTGCTTCCCTATCCTCTTTTTCCCCTAATGCTTCCCATCCCCCCTTTGCCTCTGCAGGATCAAAGAGAGCAGAAAAGATGCAAAAATATGCCAGTTGGATTCTTGATGGGTACGCCTGAACTCAATTCCAGCCCCTCATCCCCAGACTGGAGTCTAGAAGTAACCAGAGCATGCAGGAGGGAACCCTAGCCCCTAAGGCTGTCTGGAGGCAGGGGTGAGCTCCACTGGGGATGGGTGCCAGGGATTCTCCTCCTCCTTGCCTAGTCCCCTTGCTGGACCCTGCAAAGACTCCATTCTTCTTACTCTTTTTTGCCCTAGCCCTTCTGGATTTGGGCCCCACCACCTTCCTGAGGGTAATTCTGGAGTCATTATTGAAGTTCCCAAGCCCAGGAAGAATATGACTTAGAGCCCTGAGGGAGCCTCTCTTTCTGTGGCCTCATTTCTTTGCCCCCTTTGCAAGGGACAGTGTGAGGTTGTTCCCAAACAGGCTTTGTTTCTCTTGCTCACCTGGGGCCCACGCCTGGAGTACTTCCTTCAGGGGCCCCTGGACTCCACTAGGTAGTCACCTCCTGTCCAGCACAGGCATCTTCCTACCCTGGCAGCCTGGTGCATTTTCACAGACAGCTCCAGAGCCCTCCTCTCAGTGCAGAGCAGTGTGGCCTAGGGGCCCAGGGGTCTGTGCTGGTGGAAGGTCTCCAGGAGGAATGGTCCAGTGGTGGACTAGAAACAACTTAAGGACACCAGTAGGGCAGAGACACCAAACTGACAATTAATAATTTAATCTCCAATTTTTATTTCTTCTAAGCATAAAAGTAGTCAGCATGGTAAAAGTCAAAACTTTTTTGGACTTCCTTACATGTCCTTTACCATTAGAACTGCTGCTGTGTTACTATCACTCTTCCCAAAGTTGGCACTTGCAAAGGTTCTAAGCCAGCCCCAAGGCATCTGCGCTATCCTGAAACAAGAGGAAAAGCAGCCTGGGAAAGTTAGCCCTCCATGGCTCCCGAAGTGGGGGTAGTGTGCCCTGGAAAGGGCATAGGGTCTGGGCCAAGGGGCTTAGGTTCAAGCCCCAGAGCCATCATTTGCTGCCTGAGGGACCTTAGGCTTACCTTCTCTGAACCACCACTTTCTCCCCTCTACCTTGGCAAACTATTTTCCAACCGTTTACTTAAGTAGATTGTAATGAAGGTCAAATGGCATCGCAGAGGTCAAAGCACACTGAAAATAGTCAATGATCAACATTAGGTAACATTAGAGCCAAGGGTGGAGGCCATGTCCAGGGAGGCCACCAGAAGCTTTGTGATGGCATCTTATCCACCTCTCGGCCTCTAGTCTAACCCACAGATATCCAGGGAGGGAGGCCCTAGGCCTGGTCTCAGAACTTGGTAAAGGTGGTCTCTATATTGCTGAATAAGCACCCTTTAGTTATGTGAACAATGGTTTACGTTTAATCAAGGAAAATCTATTTTCCTAATTACAAACACAACCCATCAGGCCTCTGGGGGAAGTGAGCCCACTTTAGGGAGCCCTGACCAGGTCTGGTCCTTTGTCCCTGTGGTGCGACAGGGACCTTCGTCTCCAAGCTCACCATCTCCCTTGTGGCTGGGGCAGGACGTGGCCCAGTGGGCTCTGTCTGTCTCTTGGGCAGCCGTCGCAGCCCACTACTTGAAAACTGGCTCTCCTTGGACGTCCCTCAAGCTCTGAATTTTCTTCAGCTACTCTCACCCACCCCACAGATGAATTTATCTTCTCTGCTTGTGCCGTTTGGCTGTTTCTGTTTCAGGGACCCACAGCTCACTAAGCCCGACTGTTCTACCGACCTGGCCAAACAGCCATGTCTCTGTTCTCTCGGCCAGACCCTGGGGCCTGGAGTCCTGCCTCTGGGAATATTCCAGAACTGAGAACGTTAGTGCTGGAAGAGCCCTCAGCCCTCACCTGGTCCTACCCCAACTGCTGTATGTCTGGGGAAACTCAGACACCAGGAGGGGAAGGCTTTAAGGAGCATAGCCTTCCAGGCCCTCATCTGCCTCATGCATGCACCAGCTGTCACCTGAAGCCCTGGCCTGCTGGCCTCTCAGCCATGGAGACCCTGGGTCTCTCCCAGGCAGTTCATTCCATTGCCAAAACAATAAAGAATGTTCTTCCTGATACTGGGCTAAAATCAGCCTCCCGCTTCCCTTGATTGCAGCCTCCAAAGGGAGAGCCGACCTGGGGGAACAGTGGGGAATAAGCCACCCTCACAGGCAGCAGAGCAGCTGTCCTGGTTCGTTCTCGGCAACCTCTGGCCCCAGGGTTAAGGGGAAGGCCCAGCATCCTGATCACAGAGACCTGGGTCCACGTCGCACTCTACTCCTTAAGAGCTGCGTGATAGTGAGCACAGTACTTGGTCAGTCAAGCCCCAGGGCCCTCATCTGCAAAGGCTGGGGGAAGAGCAGTTCCCGCCCCCACAGGCCCCTCTGAGGATGCAGGGAGGTGGCATGAAAAGTTGCTCAGCAATGAGCTGGTGTGCTGTCAGCAGGCAGCCGCTGTGGGTTGTGTTGATGCTTATAAGAGTGTAGGTCTGGGTTCACACTGCCTTCTTTTGAATCCCAGCCCTTTCAGTTATTATGTATCTTACTTGACTGGACAAGTTACTTAACTTCCTTGGCCTCATATTCTACATCAATTTGGATATTTTCGGTTGCAATTTATAAAAAAAAAAATCTAACTTAAACATCTTAAACATATCAACCCACATACCTGAAAATCCTAAGGTCATGAGGGTTTCAGAAATAGTTTGATCAGAGCTTCAGCTTATTCTCTATGGCTTTGCCTCCCTGCAATGCTGGTTCAGCCTTGCTGGTGATCCTAAAAGGCTACCAGTGGCTCCAGGCCTCTCACCTGCACGTGTCACAGTCTAACATGAAGAGGAAAGTGAGGTCTGTTCTCCTCTCATCATGAAATCAAGCTCTGGCCTCCACTTTCTTTGGACCAACCTGAAGGAGTTCTTCTGGGATGGGTGATGGGTAATGGGATTACCAGGACCGGCCCAGACCCACCAGGAACTGGCACTGGGGTCGGCCTGCCCAAGCTGCAGGTCTGCTACGCAGTGGGGTGGGGGTGGGGTGACGGATACTGGGGGCAGGAGCCACCAGGCCTTCCTCGGGCACTGGCAAGGGCTAAATGCAGCAGTACATGCCAAGGGTCCAGGGCAGTGCTGAGACACACTAAGTGCTAATCATTGCTATTAATTATGGTTGTTATTAGTGTCACGATCCCTTTCAAACGTTGCTAAAGGCTGGTTTGAGGTATCATCTCGGAAGCATTGCCAAGCCTTTGATTTCCACAGCAGCCACGTTGCTGCAGTGCTAAGCCCCGTTTCCTTATCTCTCAGGCCTCCGTGCAGCCTCAGGACACGGGGGATGCTTTAGGCCCTGCAGTGCCAACACCTGCTTTCGATCAAGCTTTCTAGCGATCCCTAGCCCTCCCCTAGTTTCAGTGAATAGCTGCGCTGCCCTGCTCTGTGTCCCTGGAGCAGAGCTCCCTGATTAGCTTCCCCACATTTTAATATCTGCCTCCAAAAGTTGCTTTGAGGCTGTCTGGACCACAGCTCTGTTCTCCCCTTCGATCTGTGTCATTCAACATCAGCTCCAAGTGCCAGGGGAGATAATAGGTCATCCTCTGCTGGTCCAGAAATTAGCCCAGGAGAGGTAAACCTTCTAGAACAAACCTTTCCTCCTGGAAAAAAACTTTCAGAGGTATCTTCAACAGCATGTGTCCTACCAACCTCTGATCCTATATGGGTCAATTCCAAGTCTTAGTGATGAAAAACTACAGATTTCTTACAGCAAAGGATTTCACTTTCATGGTTAATATTGGAATCTACTCTTTTTCAAATGGCTGGTGCTGTGGGCTTCTTGCTACAGCAGAGAGAGCCTCTCCTGCAGCTTTCAGGGGGTGTTGCGTGGTGCCAGTCAAGACTCAGATGACGTCCAGGTCTACGGCAGCCCACTCCAGTGGGCTTCTTGCTGTCGCCCCTTCTTGTTGTCTTGCTGCGCTGTACACCTTAGAGTCCATTTGTATACCCTTCTACGGATCTACCCAATGTCCCTGGGAGGCGTGGGGAGGGGGGAGGCTTTTTATTTATAGTTTGCAGGTAAGGGAACCAGGCTGGAAGATTTTAAGTGGTGTGTACAAGACCACCAGCTAAAAATTGGCAGAGCTGGGACTTGACCCAGACCTCCTGAACCCAGTGCTAGTGGCCCACTGCTGCAAGTTCGCCTCCTGCCTTTGGACTCCGCTCCTGGGAAGGATGCCTTAGAAACCCAGCAGGCCTGTGTCTTTGTGCCAGAGCCAGCAAGGGAGCAAGTCCGCACCCAGCTCTGGCTCCTCATTGGGGGACACGGTGGGGGTCCCAAGAAGCAGACCAGATCCTTAGCTATGTCTGCAAACTCAGCTGCAGCGTCCTGACTCCTTGTGCTCCGTATCTCACTGGGTGAGTGTCTCTGTTTTCTTTCTCCTTGGACTTAAGTCTTCTTCACATGGCTCTCCTCTCTGTTGGACTTGATTTTTCTCTGTCTCCTGGCCTCTTTGTGTCCCTCTTGATAGCCAGTGTACCTGGATTGGTTTTCATCTCTGTTCATTTCTCCTGTATCTCTCCCTCTCTCCCCAACAGTTCTTCACCTGTGCCGTTCTGGGTCAAGCAGGCAGGCAGATGCTGCCCCGTGGCTCCCACCCCCTCCTCGGCCCCTCCCCACAGCCCCATGGGCAGCCACCCTGTACCCTCCCGCTTGGGCCCTGGCCCCTCATCACCTTAACCAGTGCCTCCTTCATGTGTGGGGCTGAGGTGGAGGTACAGGGAGGCCACTGGAGCCACTTCTCTGAATACAAAAGCCTCTTTCTCCCCCTCAGAGATGAGGTTTCCAGGCAAGTTATTTTTATAGCAGGGCTCAGGCAGGATCCTTCAGAGAAAATAAACAAAGTCACACACACCAGTCCTTCACACCCCTCAGCCTCTTCCCTGGAGAGGGCCGGCCTGGCTGTGCTGACAAAGGGATGCCCACTACCCCAGAGGTGCTGCAAGGGGCTGCTGGTCTGGGAGGGGCCAGGCCCCAGCTGGGGGAGGGACGCTGGGAGTAGGGCCAGCCAATGTCCCCTGCTCTGGCCCCCCGGGGTCTGGGAGCAGAGGACTGTATCCCAGGGCCCCATCTCACAGTTGGGGCCCAGGCTTTGCCTCTGCAGGAGGGTCAAGTTCAAATTCAGGTTTAACCCAAACGTTCTAAGTGCCTGCCAAGGGCCAGGGACTGTGCTGGGAGCTCTGACACATTTCACTCATTCCTCATCACTGAATCCACAGAATTCCATTGGACAAATTGTGTCCACGGCTATGTGCTCAGTGTTAGTGCTAGAGAGACAAGGATAAGGAAGACCCAGTGAGGCCTTCCCTAGGAGGGGCAGCCTGGTGGCAGTTTGGGCTGTAAACTCTAAGAACTTGAGGTGGGTATTGTTATGCTCATATTGCAGAGAAAAAACTACAGCTCAGTGAAGTCAAGCGAAGCTCTCTTCCTCCAAGGGAAGCTAGGTCTTGGAAGTCAAGGGCATCTGGGATCAGGAACTCAGAGATGGCTAGGGGTGGGTTCAGCTAAGAGGGTGTAGAGAACCAGAACCCTGAGCAGGGATGGGGGCACAAGGCACAAATCCATGTCCAGTTTTCCTGGTCCTTAGTCCCCACTGTTCCAGACCTGGGGGTGGCACAAAGGCTTCCTAGTCCTTAAGGTCAGCTGGGCAGCTATGCTCTGCTAACAGATCCCCAGAAAGGAAGGCCTTTCATAACTCGGTTCACTCCTCAAAGCTCCTTTATGAGGAAGCCTCCGCTGAAAAAGGCATCATAAATCTTGCACATTCCCTGTTGTGCATGACAAGGCTACATGGTCCCTGCGTGGCCCTGCCCAGCAGAGACAAACAGAGCCCCCCGGAGCAGCTTGGGAGTCCACCCAGACTGGCCACCTCCTTGGCCTCCCTCAGCAGTCTGTCCCCTGATCAGGGCTTCTTCAGCCCCAGGGCCAGGGAATCCCGGGTGCCAGCCACCCACACTACCCAGCCTTCAGGACAAGTGGGCAGCAACGTGTGGCCTCGGCCCCATACTCATTCAGCCTTTTTATGACTAATTTTGGAATGAAGGAATGTGCACTTGCTTTAGAAGTTCCAAGTATCAGCAGGTAGCGTTTCAGTGCATTTTTGAAGAGTCAGTGGAGCCCCCACGTCACACAGCCTGGTATCTGTGCCCCCTTATCTCAGATGGAGCTGATATTACTTAAGTCGTCACATCCCAAGAGCTTACAGACAGCCATGTTCAGCACTGCTACTGACACACAGCGAGCACTCGGGGAAGTCCTGGCTCTTGCTGCCCTGGGGACAGGCTGCATATTCACCAGCCCAGCCACGTTGCTGAGCGCCTGCACGAGCAGACCCCGAGTCCAGCCGAGGCTCAGGGGCCCCTGAGGCCTCCGCCCTCGGGAGCTCACGTGGCGCAGGCCACTCAGACCCCACCTCTGGAAGTTAGCATCAGCCAGGAGAAGCTGGCAGGGCCTTCCCACCCCAGCCTGGAACAGGCACCCCTGCAGTTCCCCTGCCCCCTGCCCGCCCCTCCCCCAGCTCCCAGTGTGTCATCTTCCTTCAGCTAGGGAGCTGACCTCAGTGTGGTTTGATGGCCTTTCCCTCCTGCGGCTCCCTTGGCCATCGCCTGGAATGCTGCTCTGAGCTGCCTCGTGCCTTTCTGTCTCTACTAATGAGGTTTTCTCACAAAGCCATGTGTGGCTGGAGTCGGCTTTCAGAGGAATTGCTGGACTGGAGCCTGGGGACCGGGCTTTGCGGGCACAAGTGGACGTGGTGGCAGGGGGCCAAGGAAACACAGCATTTCTTTCAGAGAAGGTGGACACTGGGAGGGGGAGGGAATGCCTGCTGCCTGCTTCAGGCCTTCCCCAGGGCGGCGACCAGGTGGTCCAGGGAGAATCCATCCTCAGGCTCAGGCCCTGGGGCTGTCTCTCTAACCAGCCTGAGCAAGGGCTGAGGGACTAGGACCCGGGGCAGGGCCTGGGGCTTGCAGGCACCCCAGGACAGCGCCGGCACACGAGACCCCAGCTGGTGTGTGCAGTTGGGCTTCAGACATGCCGTCTGTGCTGGGGAGGCTTTGTGTGTGGCCCCAGCCTCCCAGTCCTGGGCAGCCCATGCAGAAGTGGCAGCTCCCAAACAGCTCTGGGGACCCAAGGTGGCTGGGCCCAGAAGGGAGAGGCGGGGACGGCCCAGGAACCACGCTCTAGGCTGCAGAGGAAATGCTGCTCCTGGCTCCACACAGCCTCCGATCAAGAGAAGGGTGTAGAAAATGTCACAGGACATCCACAACCAGTCGGCAAATGTCTATGAAACACCTGCCCCTGGAAAACAAGCGCCCAAAGGCTGCTCTTGATGAGAACTAAACTCCGAGCTCGGATGGCACGGCCACTGCAGGCTGCTCGCTGTGCCGGGCACACCATCTCCCCCAGTCCTCCCAGCAAACCTGGGAGGAGCAGATGTTGCTCCCATTATCCCCTCATTAAAGCAGGGAGCAGAGAGGGTAAGTAGCTGGCTTGGGGACACACAGCTGCTGAGCCATCGAACTAGAATCCGAACCCAGAGCCGTATCTTGAGCTCTCACTCTACCAGTGTCCACCCTGCAGGGTGGGGTCTGGGGGCTGTGAGGAGGCTGAGGAGGAGGTGGGTGGGCAGCTCACAGCAGCAGAGCAGTGGGCAGAGGGGGTTCAAAGGGAGGATGCAGCCATCCAGGCACAAGTGCTGGGCCTGGGGCTGGGACTGAGAAATGATTGAGAAGGGCCTTGAGCACCAGCTGAGGGTCTGGCCTCTGTCCTGTGGGCAGTGGAGCCATAGAGGGCTTCTGAGCAGTCTGAGATACGGTAGTAGCTTGAGGACAGCCGGTCGGTCAGGGTGAACAGACGAGGGGCAGAACCATGATCCAGGGGATGTGACGTGTCACCGCGGCTCTCTGGACGTGGAGCCCCTCAGCCGGCCTGGGGCAGCATCGGCCTGTCTCGATCAAAGCCGCATGCTTCCGGCCCTGTCCAGGGAACTGTAGGTGAGCGCTGTGTTCCCCGTGTCCCAACTTGTCGGATCTGAGGACCACGGGATTGTTACTGATTTAACAGTTTGCTTAAGTCGGTCCTCCTAGTCTCTTTTTGCTTTACTCAAGCCTTCATGAACTGAAGACTCTGGGTCATGGGAGTGATATTCTACCTTTTCCTCCAATGCACAGTAAAATAAATACGTTTTAAAAGTAAAGATGTAAATATTAAGATGAAGAATGTTAATCTCCATTCCACCTAGAATCACCCAGGAGCCTCTGCACTTAGGAAATACTTCCTTGCTCCCTCCCCCGCTGAAGTAACCTCATTCAAAGGCTTCGCATGTGGAAAAAGCAAGTCAGAAAGCACTGAGAGCTAGAGGCAGGAGGAGGCCCAGCAGGGGCCCAGGGGGGCCTCAGTGCACCAGGCCCAGCGGGAGCTGCTGGTGGGCCGGACACCAAGGGGCTGGGAGCAGCCGAGGGAGCTGCCTGGGAAGTGAATGAGGCCTTGTAGAGAGCTGGGCAGTGTGAGGAGACCATCTGCAAATGGAAGGTTTTCAGTAACTTTTATGGATGGTTTTTTAATAAACATCTGCACCATCTGTTTAGACTGGGAGATATGTTGTCCCCAGCACCCAGAGGTGGAGCAGGGGTAGGGAGTTGCTGTCTGCAGTGTCCGGCCGCCGCACCCCTCCCATGGGGCCCCCTCTTCCTGTACCGATATAGTTGGAACAGCTCCCGTTTGCTGGGCGCTGATGTGAGTCCAGCACTGTACCAAGGTCTTTCTACATTTTGTTTTATTGAAGCCTCATGGTCACGTTATAAGGCAGGGCTGGTATTGTGGCACTTTCACACGTCAGGAAACATAAGCACACCAGGCTCACAGCTGCGAGGTGGCAGAGTCTAGTGGCCCTCTGTTTGCCCCTCAAGCCTGCACTGTGAGCCCCCTGCGCCTGTAGCTTCTGCGTTACACGTTCCCCTCCTCAGCATACCATCTTCCCTTTCATCTTCCACGTCTCTTCTCAGAACCAGCCTCAGTAGGTGCCTGTCCTTCAGAAGCATCACCAGGGACACAATCTGCCCCCAAGGCCACCCTGTCAGAAGTGGGACCACTCAATGGTACAGCAGGCTGGCTGGCAGGTCAGTTGACCTTTCTGAGATGGGACTGGTTAATGGATTGCTAAGAAACCTTTTTAGCCATTGAAAGTTATGTGGATTATTGCCTCTAGTTTCAGATAAATAGGATGAATCTCAGCTGAAAAGGAAATGGTTTCTATGGTCTTTCCCTGCATTTGGTACATCGAAGCCAGGTTCTATATGGAAGCATGAACTTCCAACAAGAACCTTCCAATGGTGTCCTTGCTTCATTTGGTCGAATTATCACAGGGCCACATGAATTGGTAATATTTTTTTAATTGTGCATGCTCAATGGCCTTGCTGGGTTTATCTAAAGATAGAATGTTATAGGAGAGGGAAACATAAAGAAGAAAGTTTTCCCGCTGTCAAAGACCGAAATGGTGGCCTTGAAGCACCCCACCTACTACAGGACTAGCCAGATGGACTGCAACCCTACTTTCCTTGGGTCTGGAGCCTTTTGGAGGGCCCAGTTGATCTGGAAATACATAATTTTTTAAAAATCTCAATGCAGAAGGAATAGCTGGAAGTTATAATCCATGAACAAGAGGTACATCCTCTGTGAAGAAAAAGTCCATAGCCCTGGACCAACTGACCCACATGTGCTGTCAGAAGTTCAGAAATAAAACCAACGAATCACTGAGGTAGAATTAGTAGAAGTTTATCGTGCACTCACCAAATACAGTTCACAAACCAGGAGCAGTCAAACCAAAATGTGGAGGGAGGCTCTCCGGAGTACTGTTGTAAAGCAGCTTAGATAGAGAGGAGGCAGTGACTGTCCATTCTTCCCAGGGATTTGTAATATTAGAAAGTTCTTAAATGATAAGGAATAGGTCAGCAGTTACCTTCCTTCAACCTTGGGAAACAGTTCAAGTTCTGCCTATGATTTCTGGAGGTATAAACCAGAAACGGCCCGTGAGTCCTGCAAGATAAGCTAACGTCAGCCCTGTGTGACTAAGCGGTGCTGTTGGTTCAGGGTACCACCAGGTTTCTATTGGTCTTGTGATCCCGATTTTAACAGCATGCTCTCAGGCCCTGCCTTCTGACCTCTCCCATGCACGTGGTCGGCCCCCCAAGGGCAGAGGCCACAGCCCAGGGGGATGATTCTCCCTCCACAACGGGGGCGAGGGCGGAACAGCGGGCAGACGAGCCTTGGGTGTCATGGGACACTGTGTCCACACTGCACGCTGACTGAGCACCCGGCTCACAGGGTTTCTGGGTCTCTGAAGCTGGAGCAGCCAGGTTTGGCTCTAACTCAATCAAGAAAGATAAAAGAACATTAGCTACAGAATCTCCACAGCGGATGATCCCACTCAGCGGCCAGCCACTGGACAGGGGGTGGGCCGGGCCAGAGCAGGCCTGAGAGCTGGCCCAGCTCCTCCCTGGGCCTCTGGGGAGGGCAGGCAGCCTGGGCACCCCACTGCATTACTGAGGTGAGCTTGTCACAGCAATTCCTTCAGGGCTGAAATTCCTGTCCAGGTCTCGGCACCTGAAGTCATTTTTCTTCCTTATTTATGTTTCCTGTGGAAAGTCTGAAGAAAAATCTGTGAAGCATCTTCTGAGTTTGCATTTGGAAGGCAGAAAATATGCTCCTTCTCTGCTGGGCAAACACTGCAAACATTGGTGCTTTCACAATTCAAACAAGATGGTTTTCAAGGCCTCCCGCTTGGCGAACCGGCCAACCAGCGGAGGAGGGAGGACAGGGGTGCAGCCATCCGGGCTGAGGTCTGCTCTGGGAGCTCGCGATCTGTGAATTTCTTACTTTAAGCACATGCCAGCGGGGCAGCTGCAGCCCCTTCTGCATGGCCTCACTCAGGCACCGGAACCCCATCCTCCTGAGGCAGGCGGAGAAGCCCAGAGTCTTGACGCCGGCTCCTGCCCCCATGAAGCCTGCAGGGTGCCGTGGGCGGCTGAACAGGGAGGCTCCCCATGGACTGGAACAGCCTCAGGGGTTCTGGGCCCCTCTCTGAGAGACACTGAGGATAGAGGGTGGAGGCCAGGGTGACGGGACCTGCTTCTGCACCCACGCGTTTTTCCAGGCTTTCAAACACTCATCAAGGAAGCAGAGGCTAGAAGTGCGAGATGGCAGCTGTGCACTCGTGCTGGGGTCTCTCATGGAGTGGGCACAAGGGCTTCCTTCCCTCCCTCCTCCTTCCCCCATGCCCTCCCTCTTCCTTCCCTCCCTCCTTTCTTCCCTCCCCCCTTTCTTCTATCCTTTCTTTCTCTCATGAAAGAATAATATAAGAAACTCCCAAGTAGCTATCAATAGTTTTAACAATGATCAATTCATGGCCAATCTTGTTTCATCTATATCTGCGCCTGCCTCAACCCACTTCCTGCCCCACTATTGGAACGTTTAGAAGGAAATCCAGACATCATGTCATTTCACGCACAGATATCCATATTTCTAACTTTTTTAATATTGGACTCCGCTGGACATCAAGGCCCCTCCTCTAGTACCTTAGGGGAATTAGGAGGCTTAGGAAAAATGCCCCCAGCCTACGTATACATTTTGGAAATCACTGCAGGGGTTCAGGGAATCCCCGGACACATCCAGGGACTTTGAGTGTAAAGCCTCTGGCATGTAGGACGCCCTCCCTCCCAAGGAAAACTGTGCTCTCCGTACTTGGGAGCGCTAGCGGCTCCTTCGCAAGACATTTACTTTCTTGGTTTATTTGCAACAGCTCTTTATTGAGCTCGTGGGGCTGTGCCGGGTTGTCGTTGGTAAAGACAAAAGAAGCCAAAGGCCGGGCGGCTGCCTTGCAGATCCTCCCTGTCTAGCCTGCAGAGCGGAAGGTGGGGACGCGCCGGCAGGCTGGGCGGAGCGGTCGCCCCCCGCAGGGCAGTGAGGGGAGGAGGCGCCAGCGCGCGGTCTCTCCTGGGGGTTATTGGCCGGCATTAGTCAGGTCCCCAGGGGCGGTCAGTGCGTTTGTTTAGGATCTGCTGTAATGCCTCTGAGATAAGGACCAGCTCGATTTACACTCGTCTGTCAAGTGTTCCACAGGGGCTCTGGGCGTAGAGAGCCTCAGAGGGAAGCCAGGGGTGAGCAAAGCCGCTGCTACCCGACCTTCCCAGGCTCCTGAGGTTAGAAGGGAAGGCACCCTGAGAGAGGAGCCACAGAGTGCTCAAGGAAAGGGGGTTCCCTCCCAGCTGGACAAATAATCACATCTTTTAACGAGGAAAACAACTTCTTTCTTCTCCTCTTGTTTTACTTTTGGAAGGAGATATGGGAGCAAAGCGACTAGATGTGGGGTTCTTTGAGGAGAGCGTAGACGCTTTCTGACGTTAATATCCAACCTTTTTGCTATGCCCCCACGCCTGCCCCACCCCACTCCAGTGTCACAGACCCAGAGGCCTGTGGTCAGTCCAAGGGGCACCTAAAGAAACGGAGAGAGCGTGCTGATGAACGGTCGTGCAAGCCAGGGGGCCCCAGAGGCACAGCTGAGGGGCACACACAAAGCCTGGATTTGACAGCATTGTAAAAATGGCATTTCAGCCAGTGAGGAAAGATTGTCCTCTCCTTAAATGTCCTGGAATAACTGGGTTGACACTTGGCTGGGTGGGGAGATACAGTCAGATTCATATCACGCCTTAAAATGAAATAAATTGCATGTGAATCAAAAGTTTAAAATGTAAAAAACTCCAAAAGGACTCAAAGAAACGATGAGAAAAAGTTTAAATCTATGAATGAAACCAGAAACCAGAAAATATACATTTGACTATAAAAATATAATCAGTTTTGCATGGCAAGAAAAAAAAATCCCCACAGGCAAAGTCAAAAAGACAAAAATGTCAAACCACAAAGCAATACTTTCAACTCTTACCAGAGACAGGATCTAATGTTATGTACAAAGCGCTCATACAAATCAAATACAATACAAAATGCAAAATGATAGAAAAGTGGACAATGCATATGAACAGAGAGCTCCTAGGAAAAAAAATCCAGACTTACTCAGCAAGAGAAATACAAATACAAATCAAAACTCAGCAAGAGAAATACAAATCAAAACCAAGTTGACACCATTTTTCACTTTTCAGATGGGGCAGAGACCGGGAGAGTTAATCACCAAATGGAGGTGCTGTTGTGGTGAGTTCTCCTTTGCAAACCCACCGTGCAGCAGTATTTCGCAAAGGTTTGCTCAAACAGGCCTTCTCATACATTGTGGTGGGAATGGCATGTGCAGCGTTGAAGGGAATTCAAGAATACCTGTCAAACTTCTTGATGCACATTCGTTTTGACCCAGCCATTCTGCTTCCAGAGCATCAACTTACAGATAAATGTGTGCATGTGTAAAATGACATATATACAAATATTATTACAGCATTATTTCAGCAAAAGACTAGAAATAATTGAAATGGCCACCAAAAGGGGGCTTGTTAATTAAATGTAATTAATATGCATACAATGGAATACTAAGTAGCCATTAAAGTAATGAGGGTGATTTTAATGTGTTGATATGGAATCATCACCAAGATACAAAAAATGAAGTCCTGTGTAGACCAGTGTATGGAGTGTTTCCATTTGTGCTAAGACTGGGGAGGAAGGATTTTTGCCATTTGGAATGGAGGGGGAGATTTTAACCCAGTTGCTTGGGTATTCTTGGAATCTCTCTGGAAGGAGACCTGAGAACTAGTAATCAGTGCTGATCCCTTCTGGGAGGGGAAGTAAGGGGCCGGAAGGGAGACTTCATTTTTGTACCAAAGCAGTGCAAGTGAAAGACGATCAGGCTGGGGAACTGATTCTCCTTTTGGCACGTGTCCCTGTATCTCTTTTCACCTCTCTGTGGTATCAGTGTTTTGATACTATCAACAGCAATCCCTCATTTAGGAAATGAATTTGCAGTTTCTTGAATTTTCAGGTGTTGCTTCTCTGGCTGGGTGATAACCATGTAAGGGTATGAGCTCCCTGCCCGCTGGAGCTCTCCACTTATTTGGAGAGATACGGCTTTTCACCTGATGCCAACAGAGAAGGAGGAGGTGGACGTAGCAGTAAAGCCCAGGTTCTCCTTTGCCTCTGGTCAAAACCAGTGTCACCTGGGCAAGTCTTGGCCCTTCCTGCCAGGGCCAGGCCTAGGGCCAGGCAAGCTAGGCACTCTCCTCCAGTATAAAATTTAAGGGGTGCCAAAAAATGCAGTAATTAAGATAAAGAGTATTTTGGTTTAAAAATAAAAATTAGTGCAAAATTGATGAACAAAACGTCAAAATTTTAAATAAAAATGAGATCAGTATTACTGATTTCTTCAGCTTTAGGCTCCAAAATGACTCACAACACTGCTCCCTAGGCCTCATTTGCCCCATCTCAAAGTCCAGAGGGTTGGGCCGTTTGACCTCCAGTAGCCTGCTGGGTCCTGATGCTTTCTGGTGTGAGAAGTACCACTGAAGAATTAGGGAGCATTTAGCAAAGTGCTAATTGGACAGCTGCTACAACATTGCAGGTGAACAACAGGGTGTCTTCACAGAAACAATGGAAGAGCATAGACTTGGGAAAGCTGGAGGAGACAACTTTTTTTTCTCCTTTCTCTATGTTTCGACTGGACGTAACCTCACCTACGTAGCCATACAGGGGAGGAAATCTTCCCAGGCCTCTTTCCTGATTTCCCCCATAGGCTCATATCCAAGCTGGGCTCTCACATCCACAGAGAACCTCATTCAGGAATAACCTGTGGCCCAGGGGCCTGATGGCTGACAAAGGTCTCTAAGGGTGTCTGCGTGTTTGCTGGACGTGTGCTAGCGTGCAGGTGGGTGCGGCTGGGGAGTTGGAGGGGAGTGCAGCCCGGGCTCTCACTCTGGCTGTCCTGGGGTACTCCTGTTGCCGGCCCTTGTGCCTTCCTTGCCCTGAGACGGGCAAAGCAGAGCATTATGGCTTGCTCTCTTGTGATCTTCCTGAGGGCACCTTGTATTAACCAGGTCTCCTAAAGTCAGCATTGAAGGTATCAGAAGAGCTGTAGATTCACAGCCTAAGAAATTCTATGGACATGTCAACACATATGAGCCAATGATCATGTACTTGGGGGTGTCATGTTTAAAGTGCTTGTATCTTCTTACCCCCAAGTCAAGGGTGATATTCCTCAGGGAGACTGGAAACTGACGCCCCACACAGGGGCTGCAGCTCCATTCTGTGGGCCGGTGGTGTGGCTGTGGGACCCAGTTTCCTCAGAGAAACTGATTTCGATGTGCTTTTCCAGAACCTCCATCACGGAGGAGATGAAGACTCATCCGGCAAATGTCATTCATCTCTAGAAAGTGGCCAGGGCCTCTCAGGTCCTGTTTGGATCAACAGGATGAGAGAGTTCAGCTCTTCAGGAAAACCCACCTTTTCTCTTTGACCCCAGTGACCCTCAGACACTTGCTGTGCCTCAGTGAGTGGCAGCTGGAGGCAAGTGGCATCGGAAAAACCAGTGGCCTCCACCCTGGATGGGAAGAATAGCGCCCTTCATGGGGCTGCTCTGGGATGCCAGGGTTATCCAGGTCCCAGGGCGAGGAAGTGAATCAGCTCTTCCCAGCCTTCAGTCATCTGGCCGGCTCAGTATCCTTTGGTGGTGTGGCATTTGGACGGGTTTTGTCAAAAACTAATGAATATCTCACTTAGGCGTTGGAAACACACGTAAGTCCTGGCCAGTTCTTACATTGCTGAGGATGAATAACCCCCTCTGACCTCTCAGCCTGGCCCAACAAGGGAATTTAGAGGCTGAGAAGTGAGTTGCTGGCCCTCACAGGGACTCATGGGCCACGTGACACAGGCTGGCTGCATGGCCCTGGAGAAGCTGTTCTCAACCTTGGGTGTATGTGGGATCCCCTGGAGGCTTAAAAAACACTGATGCCTCTCCTACAGTGTGGGAGAATATGTTCGTAAATGACATATCCAACAAGGAGTTAACATTCAAAATGTATAAAGAACTAACATGCCTCCACATCCAAAAAGCAAATAACACAATTAAAAAATGGGTGGAGGACATGAACAGACAATTCTCCAAAGAAGAAATTCAGATGGCCAGCAGGCACATGAAAAGATGCACCACATCGTTAATCATCAGGGAAATGCAAATTAAAACCACAACAAAATATCACCTCACACCAGTTAGGATGGCCAACATCCAAAAGACAAGAAGCAACAAATGCTGGAGAGGATGTGGAGAAAGGGGAACCCTCCTACACTGCTGGTGGGAATGTAAGCTAGTTCAACCATTGTGGAAAGCAATATGGAGGTTCCTCAAAAAACTCCATAGAAAAACCATTTGACCCAGGAATTCCACTCCTAGGAATTTGCCCCAAGAATGCAGCAGCCCAGTTTGAAAAAGACATATGCACCCCTATGTTTATTGCAGCACTATTTACAATAGCCAAGATATGGAAGCAACCTAAGAGTCCATCAGTAGATGAATGGATAAAGAAGATGTGGTACATATACACAATGGAATATTATTCAGCCACAAGAAGAAAACAAATCCTACCATTTGCAACAACATGGATGGAGCTAGAGGGTATTATGCTCAGTGAAATAAGCCAGGCAGAGAAGGACAAGTACCAAATGATTCCCCTCGTCTGTGGAGTATAAGAATGAAGCAAAACTGAAGGAATAAAACATCAGCAGACTCACAGAACCCCAAGAAGGGACTGGCGGTTACCAAACAGGAGGGTTAGGGGAGAGTGGGGGTGAGGGAGGGAGAAGGGGATTGTGGAGTATTATGATTGGCACACATGGCTGGGGGGGCACGGGGAAAACAGAGTAGCACAGAGGAGATAAGTAGTGATTCTGTGGCATCTTACTACACTGATGGACAGTGGCTGCAATGGGGTGTGAGGGGGACTCAATAATATGGGTGAATGTAGTAACCACATTATTTTTCATGTGAAACCTTCATAAGAGTGTGTATCAGTCATACCTTAATAAAAAACAAAACAAAACACTGATGCCTCGATTCAACCCCTCAGACGTTCTGGTTTACTTTGTCTGGCATGCACTCACATCACTGGGAGTTTTAAAAGCTCCCCAATATGCACATGATTCTAATATGGAGAATTGGGAACACTGCCTTAGCCTAGTGCTTCTCAAACTCATTGTGCAAACAGATGACTTCAGGGGCTTATTAAAATGAAGGTTCTGATTCAGTAGCTCTGCAGTAAGGCCTGAAATTCTGTATTTCTGACAAGCTCCCAGGTGACATGATGCTACATTCTGAGTAGCCAGGACCTGCTGTATGGTTCAGGATGGTAGCTACTAGCTAATATAGCTGTTTAATTATAATTAAAACCCATTATAATTAAATAAACTTAACTCACTCCCACCCACCACATCCTACTGCTGGATTCACCTTGCACACTCTCCTTCTGGGACAACCATAACCACAGGATATGTTCCCAGCTGGGAAAGAAGAGAATAGGAACTCCTTTTGTGGGTCTGTAGACACACCACCTACGTGTCTGTGAGCCATTCAGCCCAAGGCGCCAAGGTGAGAAGTCTGTTCTTGATAACTTCATGAGCTTCTACCAGCCAACATTTCTCCAAAGCTCTTTACCTCTCTCCTACCCCAGCACTGGCCATGTTACTTGCCAGTTCTCAGCTAGAAAACTATCCCAGAGTTATCAGCATTCAGTGTTACCTCCATTGTGAATCTGTGCTGGACAAAGGCAACCCCTGCCCTTTAGTCTAACGTCAAGGACAAACCCACCCAAATGGACAGACACTCAGGCATTAGTATTAGGGGAATCCAACATCTGCTAAGCGCTCTCATTTAATAAATATTAGGAGTGTAATATCACTGAGCATAAACATTAACCAAATTCACAAATAGAATGTTGAGTATCTACAACCCTCACAGAAGAGGAGAGTGTTGAGATATGCACTGTTTGGTTCCATTTGCCAAATCAGCCCTCGGGCCAGCAACCCTGGGGCTTTGCCTGCAATTCCATGCTCTGCTGCCAGGTGGAAGCTCTGTCTCATCCGTGGACAGGCTGGATAACACAGTACATGCAGTTTTCTGTTTAAATGTATCTTCCTTGGCAAACAAGAACTCTCTGTTGATACAGTTAAGTATAAAGATCACAGAGAATCAGAAGAACTAGCATCGAAATAAAGTCACACAATCCCAAGCAAGATTTAAAGGGACAAACACCTAGATAATAATCAAGTATCTTTTTCACTCATGTTATGTCAATGCTGTTCTGACCTGAAAAGAACCACCTTCTCCCAGTCATGCCTGTGAGGTAGAGCCTCTGGAGCTTCTCACCAAACCTGATCAAAGCACTTTGCAGGCAGTTCCCCCCAAATCTTGATCTTTCCACAGTTATATCAAACCTGTCTTTTTGTTTAAGCTGGTAAGTGTTGAGGTCAATTGCTTTCCTAGTCTGCCCAGCTCTCATGATAACCTTAAAAGGTTCCATTCTCCTTCTTAAGGAAAAACCATGCTCGAATATCAGGTCTGTGTATGCCCACAGCCAAGCTTCCTTTCCAGGTAATATTGAAAACTGGTGACCCCCGAGTTTGTGTTACTGATTTTAAAAGAATTAGAATATCTTCAACTCTACACCTCAGATTCCAGGATATTCGTCAACGATTCTAGGTTCTTCTATCAAACTCATGAAAACATAACTGGTAAGACAAGAATGTTAATGGGACTCAACTAAATTGAAAACAGAGAAATGAGATGTTCTTTATGGCCTGGGAGGCAGGTGGGTCAAAGGTAAACAAGTAGGCTGGAGATCAAGGAGAGCCCTGCTGAGGACAGACCCTGCCCTCCCCTGTAAGGCACTCTGATGAGGCTCCACATCCCTTCACTTGCCCTCACTTCATTTATCCTGAGCAAATTGTTGTTACTCCGGTTTTATGGATGAGGTTCAGAGAAGCCAGGTAACTCACCCAAGGGGACAGAGCTAGGAAGTGCAGCTGCCGTGTCTAACCCAGGCAAATTGAAGGCAACCCTCATATCTTTTTCTATTTGCCCAAGAAGATAGTGAGGATGTGTGCATTACCAGGCACTTTGAGGGTGAAACTAGACGAGCATTGTGACAGGCCGGCCTGGGAGGGGACGGGCATGAGTGGGATCCTTTACTCCTGCTCCCGGGAGAAGGGAGCTGTTGCCCACTGGCTGAGGATTCCAGGGCTGGGTCCCCAAAGGACAAGGAGCAGAAGTCATTGTGGGGGCATCGCTGATATCTTAAATAAGCTGCCAGAGGAAGAAACTTACAACGGGAGACAGAGGTGAGGGATTGCTGGAGGTCCTAACATTTAGTGACATTAGTACCACCTTGGGACAGGCGTGACGGGCTGCCTTCCCTTCCCAAGGCTGTGTCAGGAAGAGCCATCCTCAGTTACAGGCCGGAACCGAGCGCTTCCCTGTACAGCAGTGGCTGCCTCGTGCTGCTTCACAACACAGTACAGTACGTTACCACTGCTGTCCTTGTCGCTTGGCTTTCTACATGAATATCTCCCCTCACGTAGTAATCTCCTTGAGGACAGGATCCTTGTGGAACAGATTTTTCTCTTTGTCCCCACACCACCTAGCGAGCACCTGGGGCATGGCTGGTGCTCAGCACAGGGGAGCTGCTGAGGGATGGGAGGGGACAGGGCAGGAAGGAAGCTGGGGTGAGAGGAGACAGTCCAGGAGGACTCCAAGGGTGAGCCCAGAAGTCTGGGGAGTGTTGGAGCAGTGAGTGGGTGTCAGCTGAGGGGCTGCCTGCAGGCTGGAGTGGGGTGTGGGTGTGCAGAGCCTGGACAGGCGCTTCTGGTGGCAGACAGGAGCCCTCACTGGGGCTGCAGTGTGGGGAAGGGCACCACACATCCCCTTGGGCTTCTCAGGGACTTCACAGAGGTCTGGCCCACCCGCCCATGGGGGCAGAATAAACTTGGTTTCTAGGGCCCCAGCTTTCTCTGAGGGGTATGTTCCCTGCTGGGCCCAGAGGCATCCCAGTCTAGCTCCTTGCTCTCCATGATCCTTCCCACCCAGGAAGAGCTCATGGGTTCCTGAGAGGCAGGGCTGAGGGGATGCTGGGAAAGATGTAAGACGTCAGCCTCCACTCTTTTCCAGGCTCTGTGCTGGCACTCTTTCCATGGAAATCAGGCCTCAAGGTCTAGAATTGGTCAGTGGCTTCCTAGCACCGATCCCATTTCCTATTGGAGAAATGGGACATAGGAAAAGGGACCTCCCACCTACTTCAGAAGGAGATGGCTTTCGAGAGTTAACACACATCCCCTACAGCAGGCATTTCAAAGTTGTGTCTCTGTCCCCTCCTCTACAGCCCTCGGTCTGTCCCTCTCCCTCAACTCCCTTCTCTGTTCTGCCACCCTTTCCTCAGACCCCCCTTACCATGCCTGTGATGACAGGCACATGTGATCCCAGCCGTCTGTGGCTGCACATCACACTCGCTCTGTAGCCAAGGCTGTCACAACTACCTATTAGCCAATATTCACATCAGCACTTCTCCAACCTGAATGGGCGCACAAGTTAACTGGACATCTTGGTGAAATACCAATTCTGATTTAGGATTCTGTTTTTCCAGAAAGCTCCCAGGATAGATTGATGCTGCTAGCCCATGGACCACACTTCCAAGAGCAAGAATTTAGAACACTTAATGAGAGGACAGCCCCCTGCTAGACAGACTCTAAATGTAAAGACCCTATGGCCCTGCTCTCAAGGAGAGGTATGTGAATAGATTCATGTAGGATTTCTCTATAAGTGTGAGGGATAGATGAATGGATGGATGGATGAATGAATGAATGAATGAATAATGGCACAACTCCATGGTACTGGCTTTATGTAAGTGCAAAGAGTTCAAAGGAGGGAAATGGGACATAGAAGTCACCCACTTTCACATGTCTGAAGGGGTCTTGGCCCCTCAGGGGGCATCCTCCAGAGCCACTACACTATGCTATTGAATGATGAGCACCCAGAGCAAATGCTCTCTGGCTTTTGAAGACAGCTGTGGCTGGACAAACATCTGCTGAGGAACCAGTGGCTTCACATGGAATCTCTGCCGGGCATGCTCACACATCTCTGCCTTAAGGCATTTATGTCTTTCTCTTCACTCTAGAACCTTCAAGAGCTGATGAGAAAGATACATGTTCCTTAAAGCCAGAAAGCCATGCACTTCAGGAAAATGCAGGATTTGCATGAAAGGATGTTGTAAACAAACAAATAAAACAAAACAAAGGAAACAAAATGAAATAGAAAGATCATTTCTGTATAAAAGTACAGCCATTTCTTCAAAAGGTAAGCCTTTAGAAAACCCAGACATCTTTTTCTTCTTCTCTGAAGTACTATCTAGTAGGAGATAACGTAGAAGAGAGGAAAAATGAGGTAAGAAAGGCATTCTGAGCCAGACTCAGTGACAACTAATGGCATTCATGGAGTCCTCCGCTTCTGGCCTGGATTTCGTCCCTAGGGCCTTGTCTTATTCCCAGTGACCCCCGTGGCTGAGTGCACATTGTTCTGGGCCCCCTGCCATGTCTGCTGGTTCACCTGCCTTCTTTGCTTTCTTGTAGGAGCCATCCTGCCCTCTCTCTCTACCTCTGCATTTCAGAACTCCACCCATCCTTGGACACTCACTTCTCCTAGGTAACCTTCCCTAGCTTGTTCTATGGCTTCCAGAATGCTGTTCTTTCTGGTTCATTCATTCGTTTGTTTAGAAGGGAGGAGGGCACCTTCTTTGAAGCATTTTTCAGTCATTTTTTTCTTGCTTCCCTTACAGATTCAAAGATGGCCTCTTCATCCTCTCTCCCCATTTCATCCAGAAATGGGAGCTGAGTAAGAGTGCTGAAGGGAATTTACCTGGCACTAGGACAGGATGGATGAGACTGGGTGGGATTCTTCATGCTGTTTGCATTTGAGAATACATAGTAACACATTGATGCTCTCCTACCGAATGGAATGTACACCATAAATCTGGAAACCCTCTTCTGGACAGTCCTGATCCTGTTACCCTGCCCCCAAAATGCCAAGGGAAAACATAAACACCTCTTGAAAAGATGTCTGAACTGAGCCCAACCAACAGAAGCTGACTGTCCCTAAGGTAGCTGGACCTGCTCTCCCTCCACTGCAGCGGGCTGTGTGAAGTGAGGCTGAAGGCTTGGTGAAGTGCATGAATTCACCACCTGCTATATTTGGGGTGGGTTTACCTCTTTGGAATATGAGTCCTTCCTCACTTTATCACTGTTTTTAAAAGGGATTTGTGTAGAGAGAGTGAAAGAGATCTTTTCTTTGCAGTCTACCTACAAATATCTTTCCCAGTAAGGCTGTGTCTACAAAGGTCTAAATTTAGTATTTCCCCAAAAGAGGGAAAAATGGTGAAACAGTTGTTTTATCTACACAGCACAAAATGACTGGTGTAATCCCTCTGTCTCACTCAATTGGTCTGATTTGGGTTAGATACACTGATTGAGTATGTTTAGTTCCTAACTGTTCTTCCTACTGTTAGGCACGCTGACCTTAAAGTGCATAATGAAGGCCATGTGGAACCTTCATCCTCAGCCTCGGATGCCCTTCTTCCACCAGGTGGGGAAAACAGCAGCCCTTTGATTCCAGGTCTACATTCTAGAACTTGTAGTACTTCCTCATCTACCCAACACTGCTAGAATATGAGATTTTTCTCATTAAGTGAACAAACATTTATTTTCATTGTGTTTAATGGAAACCTTTCTAAAATTTAATACATATTAGTCTGCTTCTTAAAAATACCATATTAAACAAAAAACTAACCTTTTATTGGACATGTGACTTTATCATTATGAACTGCAGGGACCACAGCAGATGCTGTAATCAGGACGCTGCCTAGAAGCGCTGAGGACTACAGAGCTATTGACCCCACCCTGCCGGCCTGGGACTCCATGTTTCTATCCACTGTGTTGGGTTCATATTGCTTTTCTGTCTCCTCTTTTATTATCCCTTCTTGCTGTTCTTACTGTGTTTTCATCCAACAGCAGCTTTCCTATCTTACTTCTATTTTTCTGCATCTAATTGGCGAGGTCAGATGACACTACCTGTTAATACAATATCTAAACTATATTAATTAGAGACAGAGAGTAAGAGGAATCTCCTATACATAAAACGCATAAGCTTTAGTACATAACAAATTCTGCTACTCAGAATTCAAAGTGGTGCTTCTCTCCAGGCTCACAGTCTTATCTGCCCTTCTTTTAAGTTTCCTGGCTATGTTCTCGACAGTGAGACTGATGGGTGAGTGATCACTAATTCACTTTTTTTCTTTTGCCACATATGGTTCAGCCTGAGTCACAAATTAGAGGTTTTCAAATTGTAGTTGTTTGGATTCATGGATGGGTAAAATACTAATATTGGTGTTTAGTTGACTTCAGACTTTCTTTCTCAATTTAAATTTTAAATTTTATTTTGCTTTTGTCAATTCCCATCTCTGATGAAAAACCTTTCTCCCCTGCTGTGGGGAGTAGAGAATTAAGCTTTGTATTCACAGATGAACTATGATTACTGGAAAGAATCCAGAGCTCTTACATGCATACACAGTTCACTAGCTAAGAGGAATCACAGAGTTAGAGGATGAAATCAAGAGCAACTTAGTAACTCATGTTTGTATGTAGCACTTTGCACCCATGAACTAGATCGCTTTGAAATAGGGCTCCATTTTTTCATATATTTTAGTGTTTGCACAAAACTTTTTTTTGTTGTTGAATTTTTATGACCACTGGTATTTAAGGTCAGTTCTATGAATGCCTAGCTTTGTAGGTGCCTGTGTATTGTTTTATCATAAAATCAATCATGTTTAGCATCTAAATGCATTATTCTACAAGGGTTTACCTAAACCCTCCTATGTGCTAACATTGTGCCAGGCACTATTCTTGTCACCAAGGAGCTTCCAGGCTTATTTATAAGATAAGAACAATGAATATCAGAGGTGGGGGAAATGCAAACCACACAAAAAAACGTGTGTAGCTTAAAGTGTAGTTGTGGATCCAGGCTATAGATGACAGAGGGATTCAGGAAAGCAGGGAGACATTACATCCTAGAGATATCAGAGAAGGCTTCTCAGAGGAGCTTTAACCTAGGCAGTCTTGAGAAATGTGTGGGATTTGGTTATTCTACCTTTCAGGTGGAGAAAACAGAACCATTTCTCCAGGAGGGCATGGGACTGCGGACATGAAGTCAGCTTTCTCCTGGCAGAGGCTGGGGATGGTGAAAGGCTCAGAACTTAATGCAAAGCCTTGAACAGGAGGAGGGGAAGAGCTAAGGAAGGCTCATGGCAGGTAGAGAAGTTGGAACCGGTGGTTTAATCCTTCACCTACCTCCATCCAGACTGGCCAAAAGTGGAGGCATGTCTTTAAACAATGGAAATCCTTTCTCTTTCCAGCCATGGAGCTTGCATGGAAGTTAACTCTACCCAATACGTCGGGCTCCACTCCAGGGAGCTTCAAAGCATGAGGAAGTGGGGTGAGGGAGGAGAACTTGAAGCCCCTGTGGAAGCCTGAGGTCTGGGTGGTGGAAATACAATATCTAAACTATATTAATTAGAGTCCAGGAGGAAAGCACTGCAGAAATCCCACTGTTGGGGAGGGACTTCTGGTTAAGTCAGACCCTGAAATCTGAGTTTCATGAGAGTGTGCATTTTGCCTAAAGTTCTTTGAGGGATCTTACAGTCCTCAGGGTCAGAAAACTATCTGTTCAAGAGGAAGAGGTTCTGTTTGGGACTTTTTCTCCCTGGTATCAGTGTAGACAACAGGAGCCAGGAGAAGAGCACAGCTGAGCCCCAGGGAGAAGACAGCAGTTGGGCAAAGGTGCTAGAGGGCTCTCACGGGAAAGGTGAGGTGAGGTGGGAAGCGAGGGCCAGGAAGCCAGCTAGGAAATTCTGGCTTCTCCTCTGGCTCACAGAACTCCATCCAGCTGGAGCGGTCTCCTCCCTCTCTGGACAGGGCTGCAGCAGTGACCCACCATCCCTTGCCAGAACTGCTCAGCCGGGGCCAGCGGTGCCCACTCCCCCGGAGACTCCCGGAGCCCAGCCAGGAAGAGCAGACACGACGTCTGGGCCTGGAACTAGACTGTCCCCACCTCGGCAGCAGCGCGGTTTAGTCTCGTCTCTTGTGTCCTCGGTGGCTCCTCGGACCCCCTTCCCAGGGCCTGCCCTGCCTCCCTCATCTTCGCACAGGTCTCCCTCTGTGCAGTAACACACAGGCCCCTTTCCCAGCGATTGCTCCAGCCAACGTCTGCAGGGCTCAGAGGAGGCTCTTTCATCGCAGTGCTGGATGGGGGAGGGGCTTGGGGACTGTCGTTCCAAAAACCAAGCAGGAGCCTGGAGCACAGGTGTCCCCGGAAAGGGCTAGAAGACAGGTCGGGACAGCCCCCCAAACCTGGCTTAGCTGCAAGTGTCCAAGATTTGGAACTCCAGGTACCTTCGCGGGCTCTCCCTGTGAAGCCCCCCTACGAGGTCCCGGACGCAGTGCCCTCCTCTCCCTCCCCCACTACTCCTTTCTCCCCCTTTCCCTCCACCCTCCCGAGTCTTTTCCGTCCACAGTCTAGGGCTCCCGGCCTGTGCCTCTGCAAACACCCCCCGCCCCTCCAATCCGGGCAGGACTCCGAGGGGAGGGCCGGAGGCCCCCCTTCCCGCCTGCGGTCGGAGGGGGCAGCCCGCAGCTCCTGCGATCGGAGGGGGCAGCCGGGAGGACAGGCGCCGAGCCCCGCCCGATCAGGCCACTCGGACCCTAGGGGTGAGGGGCGGGCGGCAACGCCAGCAGGGACGGGTCCGACCCCGGCAGGTGCGGGCTCTGGCGCGGCCAGGACGGCTCCGAGGGCGGGGTCTCAGGTTACAGCCCCGCGGGGGGCCGGGGGCGGCCGCGGTTTGGGCGCGTTCGCCAGCCTCGAGAGCGGCCGGGCGCATATAACGGGCGCCGCGGCGGGGAGAAGACGCAGAGCGCCGTGGGCTGCGGGTCCCCTGCCCCTCTCCTGCTGCGAGGGCCTCCTGCATGAGGGCGCGGTGAGACCCGGACCACGCCGTGCTCCTGCCGCCTCGCTGCGCTGCGCTCGGCCGGCTCCGCAGGCCCCGCGCTGAGCCATGACCCGCCCCGGGGCGCCCCGAACGCTGGTGCTGCTGACGCTGCTCGTTGCCGCTGCGCTTCGGTGTCACGGCCAAGATGTCCGTAAGTCGCCCGCCGCCCTTGCCTGCCGCCCTTCCGTGCCTCCACGCCCTCCTCGCCGGCCCCTCCTGCTCTGGAGCCCTCCGGGCCGGGTTAGCCGACTCCCGAGAGCACGGCGCGCCGAGCTCTGGGCTCAGGATGCGCGGCGCTCAGCCCGCGGAGTTCGGCAAGTCTGGCGCCGCGCCCCAGCGTCCCCGGGCGGGTCGCGCGGCTGGAGGCTTTTGCAGGTCCTCAAGTTACGCAGGACTATTAACCATGGGAAGTGTGGGCTGAGAGGTTTGTGCACAGATTTAAGAAAGCTCTTTTCCACCAGCTTTGATAATTAGGCGCACACGCACACACCTCTGCTTGTCGAAGCAGCAAATGAGAACGGGGCTCCTCGATCTTAGGAGAAGTAGGAAAGAAGAGCACGAGCGAAGGAGTGAGCAAGCTCCAAGGGGTTGACTTCACAGTCGTGCCCAAGGGTTGGTGGCCAGAGGGCTCAAAGGGGAGCTAGACAAAGGAGATGCTCTGAAACTGGTGTGCTGAAATCCGAGGCCACAAAGAAAGGCTTCCGAGAGCCCTCTGAGACCTCAGAGCCTCCCGCGGTTTCCCTCCTCCTCCCGGCTGGCCCTGGAGCAAGGTGCAGCCCTCCTCCACATCTTGGCCTTCCCCCTGCCTCTAAAGGGTACGGAAACTTTCCGTCGGAGAGGCCATCTGAAAGGCGATAACATTCCAAAGAGACTGCTATGCAAACACCCTGGAGAATAGCACCCCCTCCCTGCGGTCTTACCCCCAGCCCCCTCCGAGGCACTGCACTGAGTCCCTTTCTAAGTCCGTGGAGCTCACCAAGCCAGGCTGCGGGCTGTGTCTGTGTGTGGCTGTCTGCAGCGGGGAGGAGGGTACGACTGGTCGAGGTCATAACAATTTCAGCTGAATATAGAGATGACAGTTCCCAGTCTTGTCCAGAGGCGGTTCGGACCGCACCTTTCCATCGCCTCTTCGGTGAAGTCCTACCGTCTGGGATTATATTCAGGACAAACGAAGCCTGGAAAGTGTGTTAGGTAGAGAGAGCTCCGCCACCCCACGTGTTTGGGCACGTTTCCCACGGCTGGGATTCCAGGCCTGTCTTTGTATGTTACAGACTGTAAATCAATCTCAGGGGAAACTTTTTTTTTCTGGAGGGGAGAATCAAAGTCCCTCTGCCGACGAGGCTGTATGAGGGCTCGCCAACCTCCATAATGTCTCCAGAGACTGTCTGGAAGGCTGTGGGCCCGGGCCCTTCCCGTTTTTGAGTGGCCGAGCAGGGCAGGACAGGCCTGGAGCCGGCCCCGCGGCGGAGTCGCAGATTCTGGCCCCGCGGTGGGTTGGTGCGCTAAACTGGCAGAGAGCTTCCAGGCACTTGTTGGAACACGGTGTGTCTTTAACTGGCCCCGGCTCTATATTTTTGTTCTAAAGTTGCTGGTGCACACCCACAAAGCTGTCTTCTTGACTGACCTCTGCCTCAGCGCGTAATGGAATTACCTGGGTGACTCTAAATCCCCCCAAATTCTCCATCTGATACTGGAGGCGCTCACTTAGGTGGCAGAGCGCTCTCCCCGCCGGCCGCACTTTCCCTGGAGGGAGTGAATTCCAGGTTCTTGGTACCAAATCTCCCAGTACTTCTTTTCTTCCCC
Organism: Manis javanica; assembly: GCF_040802235.1. Taxonomy (NCBI): domain Eukaryota; kingdom Metazoa; phylum Chordata; class Mammalia; order Pholidota; family Manidae; genus Manis; species Manis javanica. The sequence continues at coordinate 23,891,760 of NC_133165.1, forward strand.
GGGGAAGTGCTTTGGAGCCGACGACTTTGCGCGCTGGCGCTTGGCAGCTCCGTAATCCCCTCCCCCGGGTCAGTGGACCCAAAGATGTGACGTGGAGAAAGCGCAGTCCGCGTGGACGTCAGGAATGGCAGGAACCTGGAGCTGGGGCACGCCCCTCCTTCCCATCTTTCCACGAATTTGAAGAAACTTACTGGCCGCGGCGTCTCTGACCCACATCTGCATTACTCAGCCTTCGCCTGCAAAGGTGCCCCTCCGCTCAGCCGAGAGACCTCAATCCTCCTTTGTGAGGCTTGTTTGCGTTGGGGGATTGGCAGCGATGGCTTCCAGATGGGGCTGAAACGCTGCCCGTATTTATTTAAACGGGTTCCTTGCGGAGACCTGTGAATCGGGCTCTGTGTGCTCTCGAGAAAAGCCCCATTCATGAGAGGCGAGGTCCGGTGGGCTCCCCTGGACTCCCCGACCCCCTCTCCCACAGTGGCTCCCTGTGCCCGCCCGCCGCCACCTCCCGGGCTCCAATCCTGCGCAAAGATGCGGCGAAGCAAAACAGTTCCCCGAAAGAAATAACTTTTTAATTGGTCTGCTACAAAGAATCACTTATACGGCGCTGCGGTAATGAGGGGAACCGGATCGGGCGCGCCGGGATGCTATCCGCAGCCGTTTGGAACAGCAATTATGGTGGTGCTGGGCTGCTCCGTCCACACCTAAGGGATCCGGTTTCGGTGCTGGTTCCTTTCTGGGGCAGTCATTTAATCCCACTTTTCACTCGCCCGTGTCTGTGAAGCGAGCCGTGTCCATAGCCTCAACCACAAAGAGACACCCAGCGGCTCTCTCTCTCGGCTTGGCCTGGCTCCGCCCCGAAGCCCGCCCATCCCCCGGCCGCCCCTCTAGGGGAAATCCGATCCGCATTCGGGTGCAGCCCCCTCTCCCAGCGTTTTCCTCTCTGTCGATACTGGGCCCTCCTGGGCTCAGGTGCGCGCCTCTTTAGTCCCGACCGGAGACCACTAACTTCTGCTCTTTCTGCTTCCCCACCGCCTTCCGCAATTCCTGTATTAGCTGTGGGTGGGTACCAGCAGCTTCTGCACGAACCCTGGGAAACTCCTACCTTCCCAGTGATAATCCTGCCTAAAGGCTGAGTGGATTTCTTCTAGTGGAAAAGAAAAAAGAAAGGTTTATCTTCAGATTTTTCAGTCTCCTTAAAGGGCAGGGGGCAAGCCTGTTTCTTTCTCCGCCGACCTGGTTTGTGACTCTTTACTATTATTTATCTCTTGCGGCTGCCATTGCTTTGGGGATTTTGATGAGAAAAACAGCGCTGGGCGCTCCCTAGCACGTGGTGCGGGCTCTGCGGCCCTGGCGCTCTGGCTGTCCGGGCGCTCTTGTCAGCAGTGTCCACGTGCAGGGTGAATCCTAGACCACAGGACGCTGTGGAGGGGGACTAGTCCCAGCAGGTCTTGGCCTGCATTTGGAGGAGGCCAGGCCTGGACTGGCTAATCTTAGCCCAGGTCAGGCATTCAAAGCCCCTGCTCTCCTCCTCTCCACCCCACAGTTGGTGCGCTCTCTTCAGAGGGAGGCAGGATCTCTCCAGGGACTACAGCTAGAGGTCAGCCCTGGGGGCCCTTTGGCCCTGCTTGCCTCCCAACGCATTTTATTAGCTTTGGGTCCTAAGTGTATGTTCGAATGGGTTTATCCTCCTCTTCAAATCGGTCCTAAACCTAATCCCAATGTGGTTTCAACAATGGGACAAGATGCTAATTCTAATAGCTCCTCCTTTTATCAACTCCTACCACACATCAACACACTTTGGAGCCTGGCTGTTCATAGATTCTAATTTTTGTGGGTAGCATTTTCTACATACCTTCTGAATTTTTAGCTGTCAGTTGTATTTAGCAAATCCCGTAATTCCTAGAGGAAGGCAGAAAAAGAAGGGCTTTGTTCCTGTGCTAGGGGTGGGGGTGGGGTGTCCATTTTCCCCTCTCCTCCATCTTTGCAGTCCCTGGGTGCCCACTCAGAGCTGCATCTCTTGCTGCCACCTAACTTGCCCTTGCCCTGCCCCCATCAGTGGGTCTCCCCCATGCCAGATGTGGGACAGAATACCATACAGTAGCCCTCCTCATTGTCATTGCTGGGCCAATATTTTTCACTGGTGAGTAGACAGCATAGTGCAAGGCATACAGTAAATATTTGTTGAGTACATGGACGAATGAATGATGTCTTAGAAAAATAAGTTTCAAGTTCTCTATGTTCTGGTGGCCAGGCCCACATTCTTTGGCCTTTGAATTATGTCGAGCTGACTACAGCCTCTTTCTCTTTTTCCCTTCTGGCTCCCCATCCCCTCCTTCCCTTCACTCTCTGCTTCCCCGGCCCCACCCTTGGTGCAGAAAAGGCTGGCAGCTGCGTGCAGGATGGGCAGAGGTATAATGATAAGGATGTGTGGAAGCCCGAGCCCTGCCGGATCTGTGTCTGTGACACTGGGACTGTCCTGTGCGATGACATAATCTGTGAAGAGATGAAAGACTGCCTCAGCCCCGAGACCCCCTTCGGAGAGTGCTGCCCTGTCTGCTCAACTGACCTCGCCACTGCCAGTGGTGGTAATTTATTTATTTCCTGTTCCACATAAATAAATTACTTGCAGGTGCCGCAAATGCCCTCCCATGGATGCTGTTCATCTCTGCAAAGTGGAGGGGCTGGTTATCCATGGGTCCCCAGTGGCTGAGGCTGACAGAAAAAGCCACTTCTCACTTGCAGGGTGAAGCTGAGTGAGCCTGAGACACTGGAGGAGTCCTTTCCCACCTGACACCCCCAAACCTGTGCATCCAAGACAGGGTAGGACAGGCATGATTTCACAAAAGTGTCATATCCAGAATCATCTCTGCAAATTGCTAGAGCCACAAGAGATCAAACGCTCCATCTGGCCAAGCCAAACCACAGAGTAATTCCTCCTCTATCACCCATACCTTGTCTTCTCCTTCCTTAGAAGACCTCCAAACACATGGTCTTCAGCATGGAGAAACCTCTGCTGGCTAGCAGGGAAACAGAGAGGGCAGGCTCCCTCTCTGAAATTGGTGGCAGTTTCCTTTTTATTTTACCTCTCTTGGAATTGACCACCAGTTAAGCAGCAAGTTAATAGGAGGAGGAGCTGGGCTCTGGGAGACCCGCTGGTGAAGGGTGGTGTAGGGCTGGGATGGAGCCCCATGTGCCCGCACTGTGGTGGGTTGTTATTAACTCCAAGCTAGAACCAGTGCTGGGAGATGATATGTATGTAGGTGACCCATCCCAAGCATGCAAACACATGCCCTGTCTCCGTAGGGGAGGTAGGGATGCATGTCTGGGTCTCTTGGGCAGCCCTCACTGTCCCCCTCCTGCTCAAGAAGAGAAGACAGTTGGAAGGCCAGTGAGAAGTTGCTTTTTCTTAACACTTCACCAACCCTGGAAAGCTGCTCTTATGGTCCAGACCCTCAGACCTTTTCTGAGGGGGTCTGTGTGAGTGAAGCACTGATTGCCTTTACTGTTCCCCTGCTACAAGGAGGCGTGGGTGGTTGGCTTGGGACAGCACTGGCTGCAGTGCCCTCAATAACTCCTGTGCCCTGCTTTGTTTTTGTGCTTGCTTCAAGGAGCCCCAGCTCGAATGTAAGACTTTTGTAACTACCTAACTCTTCTTCTGAGGGTACAGGGAGGGAGCCGTGGGAAGGGCTTCCTACGCTGTGGGGAAAGAAAAAACTGAACCTCCTGCCAGCTTCTGCTGCTTTTGTTCTGGGTGGCTGATTGGATCTTGTGCTCTTCATTCCCTCTTCGTCTGCCCCTGCTTCATTCTCTTGCATGCTGAATAACTGCTTTTTGAATAGCAAAGTCTGGGTCATCTCTGTATCTCATGGGACCTCAGCAATCCCAGGATCCTCATGACCCTAACCCCTCAACAGAGGGATGGGAAGCCACCTCCTTCCCCGGTGGTGTCCTTTATTTTGGTTTAATCCTAAAGAGTGAGTGACAAGAACTTGTACTTACCATTTAATGAAGCTTTCCTCTTCTATTTTTTTTCAACCTGCAGGGCAACCAGGACCAAAGGTGAGAGCTCTTTGTTTTTGCTTTTGCTCTTGCCTTTTTATTTGCTTCTTCAGAATCAATGTTGTGTTCATCCCACCTGTGATTTTTTAGACATCATCAGAGGTTGTTAAGAGAGCACCTCGATACGGGGCTGCTGGGCAGGGTTTTGTGCTCCGGGCTTGGTGGGCTTGCTGGGCCCAGTGCTGAGAGTGTGTCATGTTTCAGGGACAGAAAGGAGAACCCGGAGACATCAAGGATGTAAGTACAGATCATTCTCATGCCATGATGCATCTACTGGGCTACCTGGGTCATTTCCCTGGGCCTCTCTAACTTGCCACCCTGTGGGTCTCTCTCTCACAGGTTGTAGGACCCAAGGGACCTCCTGGGCCACAGGTAAGAAAGGGAGAAACCTCTTTTTCCATCTTTCCTTGAGTTACTCATCTGTTGGCCCCTGGCCTTGCTGTCATCTCAACATTTTCTTCACCTCCAGGGACCTGCAGGTGAACAGGGACCTAGAGGTGATCGTGGTGACAAAGGTGAAAAAGTGAGTTGAAAGAGGCTGCCTGGCCCTTGTGGGCTCCCCAGGTCCTCCAGCCCCCGTGTGCCCAGCCACTTCCTCAAGGGCAGCCATGGGCAGGTGGCTCTTGCATAAACACTGCTTCACATTGGTACCATTTTCTCTTTCTGCCAAGGGTGCCCCTGGACCTCGTGGCAGAGATGGCGAGCCTGGAACCCCTGGAAATCCTGGCCCCCCTGGTCCTCCTGGCCCCCCAGGCCCCCCTGGCCTTGGTGGAGTAAGTATCCTTATGTCCCCTTCCTTCAGGCTGTCCCTCCAGAAATGTGGCTTCTAAATCGCTATTCACACTTACCTGGCAGGCTCCCAGGGCAGCCAGCAGTGTGTACATAGCCCACCCACGGGCTTCTCCCCCAGGCCTGTGATCAGCGGGACCACATATCAGGCATGAGACTGTGGCACTGAGGGATGACTTTTCTCACTTACTGGGTTTCTGCAAAGAGAATCTTCAGTTACCTGGCTTCCTGGCATCTGTACGGTGTGGTTGATGCTTGGGAGTGGGTCTGAGGCTTGAGGGAGAGGATGACTAGGCACCTATAATTCCCTGGAAGAAGAGGGTCCTTGGAAGACATTTAATCTTTCTCCTTGCCAAGTACATCCCGAGCAGCCATTCATTCTCCTGAAAGTGCGCCGCTGAGGGAAGGTGTGTGGTTAAAGTCATTTCTGGAATCAAACCAGTCAACAAATTACATTATTGTCCAGTTTTTGCAGGTTTGCCATCTTGATGTTTGCTATTTATTGAGTTCTTAAACTTAAATGGCTCACAGACTTACTGAAATAGTTCAAGGCTTCTGACTTTAGTCTTTTGTTGGGCATTAAATCCTGGGGGAAAAAAACTTTGAAACTGATATTTGAGTCATATTTCTCAATATATGTTAAGTAGTGAATTTAATATTATAGAATTTTAAGAATAACTTTATAAAATGAAGTGCAAATAACCAATACTTTTCCAAATAGCACTTCTTCTTCCGGGGAAATGACATGATACCGTTGTCTAGTGACACATTCCCAGAACTAGTTTTCAGGAATCTTCTGTCATGCTGATCAATGCTAGGTTAGTCTCCAACAATTAGAGCTCATCTAAAATAGAATTTTTTTTCTCCAGATACAGTTTACCTAGCCAAGAGGAAGAAATCTGGGACCTCTCAAGCTTCTAATATTGCTGGGTTTATTTGCAGAACTTTGCTGCCCAGATGGCTGGAGGATTTGATGAGAAGGCTGGTGGCGCCCAGATGGGGGTGATGCAAGGACCAATGGTGAGAACAGACGCCAGTTCTTTGGAGCCACAGTGGCAGGAGGTGGCCCTTAGCAGAGCCAGAGAATCTGACAATCTCACTTTACGAATAACTGCTTAGAACAGCTCTCCCCACCAGTTACGTAACCTCCCATTTAGTTAGCCCAAAGCATTAGTCTTTTAATGGCAATGGATGCCAGTTTTAATGATGCTCTGGAGTGACTGAGAAGAATGAGGGTGGAGAGGTGCATATAGGCTGATCTGTTAGAAGGCGAGCTGCTATTGCTCTTGGAATGAGAACTGAAGAATGCAGATGGCAGCCACTGTTCCCCAGCATCCACAAGACTTCCTGCAGGAAGTCTCAGCTCTGCGGCTCCGACTTGGCACATGCTAAATGAAACTCAGACTTTAGTAAACATGGCTGCTGTCCAGGATAAAGCAAGGCCAGCTTCTCTGTCCAGTGGTACCTGTAAATAAAAGTAGATCATTTCATGGGAAGTGGGAATTGAAAGGGAGCCACCACTGTAGGCCCCTGTCCACAGAATCACTCCTTGTCCTTCATCTGGGCCGGTGGCTGGGGGAAGGTGGCACATTGAAGGCCACTGGTGAGGCATTTCCAGTAAATGTCCTCCTTTTCTGTTCCAATCCAGGGCCCCATGGGACCTCGAGGACCTCCAGGCCCTGCTGGTGCTCCGGTAAGTAGTGGGTCTTTCCTCTCTGTGGCAGCACAGATGACCTCAAGATCTCTGGCGTCAGTCCGTGGGGGTTCATGGCGTTCTCATTTTACTTTTTAGGGCCCTCAAGGATTTCAAGGCAATCCTGGTGAACCAGGGGAACCTGGTGTCTCTGTGAGTCCCTGCATGGGCCCTGCCCTCCTCCTGGGGAGCCTCTGATGGTGTAGGACTCAGGCCCCCCATGCTATCACCTCCCTGGGTCCGCCCAGCACTTTCCCACAGTGGAGGGTCCCAGAGGAAATACGGATGTGGCTAAGCCATGGGATGCGACCTGACTACAGGCAGCAAATGGCGCCAGGGACCGCATCTTAGCAGGGTCCTCTCTGGGTCGCCCGGGCCCGTGCTGGCTACCGCCTCCCACTATATCCGCTCTGAACCTTTACTCTCTCATCACAGAGCTTCCAAAAGTTATAGTCCCAAAGTGTGGTCCACTGCTTTGGTGTCCTCCCCCTCTAACCTCCCCTCAAACTCTCTCACTTTGTCTGGCAGGGTCCCCTGGGTCCTCGTGGTCCTCCTGGCCCTCCTGGAAAACCTGGCGATGATGTGAGTGTGCCTGAGATGCCAAAGGCGTGGCTGCCTCGTGTGAAAGGGCCTGGAGAGGGCGTGGGCTCGGGCGGAGCCGGGGGAGTGCCCTGGGCCTGGCCCACAGTGGTCAGCAGGAGGCTCAGACCTTGTCTACCGTCTACACTCCCACTTGATGCTTAGCTCGCAAGTGCCCTGGGGACTGCTTTGGACCCACTGGGAAGGGAAATAATTAAAATATCATGAGCTCCAGGAAGGGAAATTGAGAAATGAGAGGCAGAAGAGGGAAAGCACAAGGGGAACCAGCCATTGAGGAGGGAAAACAAAAGCAGGAGGACTCAATAGCCCGACATCATCTTGGCCGCGAATGAGTCGGGAGAGGTCCCAGCCTGAGTCAGCATGTCTGCAGAGGATGCAAACGGAGTACAGAGACAAGAGCTGGCACTGAGCTCCCCTTATGAATGGCATTAGCCAGTAAAGTCTCTCTAGGAGTGAGAGCCCAGATGGCAGAGCTAGGAGTGAAGGGAAGTCCACCCAGGGAGCTGGCCGAGCCTGCCCATGCCCTGGACGGCTTTCCAAAAGGACACATCGTGACCCAGGAAAGGCATTGAGGGAAGTGTGGAACCAGAAGGAGGGGAGGAGGATGAGTAAGCAGGGGGCCAAAGGCACAGATGGCCGGCTGGAGGTGTGCTGCTGCTCTGATGTGTGTGCAGTGGCATATCTCCTGAGGAAGCTGAGGCACATCTCTCTCCCTTCAGGGTGAAGCTGGAAAGCCTGGAAAATCTGGTGAAAGAGGCGCTCCTGGCCCTCAGGTAAAGCCTTTTTCCCAGCCTCAAACCTCCTTCCCAGAATCTCCCTCCTTCAACACAACGCAGTGGCGTCCCACCTAGCTCACCTATTTCAGTTAGCTCACTTCTAAAACAAAACTCCAGCAGGCCCTCCTTAGATCCTGCCTCCATGCTGACAATGACCTTTCTGACCCTAACTTGTGGCAGGCTAGGCAGTTATTTTTCTACCCGCTTGAGGCATGTTAAGGGGCATTCTGAGATTTGCTGAGAGCTGTCTGAGGGCCAGCTTCTGACTGCTCCAGGGCCCAGGGGAGCTGGCTCTCCAATTTCTTTAGCAGCACAGGGTAGCCTTTACTGCTTCTACTGGGTGCCCTAAACATCTCCTCTTTGGACTGCAGGGTGCTCGCGGCTTCCCGGGAACCCCAGGCCTTCCTGGTGTCAAGGGTCACAGAGTAAGTATCGTGAGTGATGGTGTTGGAAGGAAGGAATTGCCCAGGGAAGAGAAAGCATTTGGGGGCATAAGTCTTCCTATTTGGGCCCCGCAGAAGAGTGATTGAATGTGTTCTCTTGTTCCCTAGGGTTACCCCGGTCTGGATGGTGCTAAGGGAGAGGCTGGCGCCCCAGGTGTAAAGGTAAGGGCCAAGAGGCGCGCAGCAATGGGGGATGGAGGGGGACAGAGAGAAGCCTTTCTTTCCAGAAGGAGATGCTATGAGCTTGGTGGAGTTAGCACATCAGGACAGTTTTGCCTGGGGACACCCAGTCCCGTGTCCTGGTGGATGAACACCGGGCCTGGAGAGCTGGGGACTGCAGTCTGCGGGTGTCAGTGCTGAGATAGCCTGAGCCTTCAGTGTCTTCCCTGGGAGTTTCCTGGTGGCTGGCAGTGGGGTCCCCTTCTCTGACCTCTGTGTCTTTTTTCCAGGGTGAGAGTGGTTCTCCAGGTGAGAATGGCTCTCCAGGCCCCATGGTGAGTATGAACATCGCCCCCCAGGAGTGCCTCCAGACACTTCAGACACACCTGCTGCCTGGCAGAGGGCTCAGCTATAATTACCACTGCTTCCTGGGTGCAAAGTAGACAGTTTTGTAGATTTGATCTGATTAGGAGCAAAAAGTGAAATGCATCAAATAGATTATTTGGTCAAGATTTTACCAACATTTCCCTGAAATAACCCTGCTACCACACTTAAAGTGTGCTTTGATTTTTGAAAATTCTGTTTATTCTGAACATTTTGGGAGCTCCTCTATTGCAAGAAACAAGATGTGTAACAAGGCTCCAGTAGGTAACAACAGGAGCACCTGGTGTCCCACCCAGGCAGAATAAGCCTTGGTGTGGTTTCAGGAGTGCTGGCCAGGGGTCAGGGCACCCACCCCTTGCCCCTGGTGCATGCAGGCTCCCTCCCCTTGGGGGCCTGGAGGGGACGGCGGGTCAGGGTGACAGCACAGTGTCGCTGAGCCAACTGTGCATGTGCCCTCCTGGTGTGTGTTCCAGGGTCCCCGTGGCCTGCCTGGTGAGAGAGGACGCACTGGCCCTGCTGGCGCTGCGGTGAGTGATTGACAAGGCCAGGAGCCGCCACTTGTCCAGTGCTTTAGAGTTTGCAAGGCACTTCAATAGAAAGTTAGTTTGCTTGACCATCAGAACCACCCAGTGAAGTGTAGAGAGTGTCATCACCCATGAAGCGGCACTCTGATGTGCCCATCAGTTTCCCAGTTGGGGTCTGAAGGAGGCGGGCAGGTGGTGGGAGGGTTAGAACTCTCTCTTTAATCAGCTTGGATTACTCAGGTAGCCGCCTCGGCAGCCCCACCTACTCCCCGGTCAGTCCAGCTTGAATGGAGGGACAGACCTAAATTCGCTATGGTACTGGGCTGTGTTTTGGTCTTTTGGCTGCTCAGATGATGCCCTAGAGAAGTGTGACAATCTAGCATCAACTCATGGGCTGTCACACTTGACATTGCTCTTGCTAGGGAGATGGGTATATACTGTGCCCCTTCATGGGCACCTCCTGTGTGACTCCTGATGCGCTTCGCCTCATCCAGTCTTCCCTCAAACCCTGGGAGGTAGATTCTGTTGTTCTCCCCATTCTGCACAAAAAGAAACCAAGGCTCTGGAAGGCCAGCTAAGGCTTTGCAGCCTCCAGCTCGTGGGACGCTGAGGGCGAGGGGACCAACCTGCAGCCAGTGGAGGGGCAGGTGTTTAGCTCTAGCTGCTTAGCAGTAGCAAGCCCTTGCCGGCACTCGCACGGGAGGGTGGTGTGATGAGAGTGTGTTCCAGGGAGATCACGCTTTCTGCCCGTTTCATGCCTCACCAGACGAGCCCCAGGGCCCCTCCTCACAGGCCCTTGCAAGAGTAAATCCACCTCTCTCCGTTGTGCTGTTTTTCAGACAATGTATCTGCTTGGCAGAAGTTTCCCTCAGAAACAGACCCATGAAATAACAAGCAGCCTGAACAGAGCCACTGAAGTGCCTTGTCCCAGGGTCACTTTGTGTGTGGGGATTAGAGCACTGGGCCTGCCAGGAAACACTATTTCTGCAGATTATCAGGACCTGGCCTGTGGCTTTTTGGCCAGGCTTGGAGCTCTCAGGTGCTGGGCCCAGCTGGGCCTAGCCTAATGGATCCTGGTGCCCTGTGAGGGGCACCCCTGTTCTCCCTCCTTCCTGGGCACGGCAGGCCTGTTTCTCGTGGCTTCTTGCTGGTTCCTGCCCCCACAGTAGTCAGGCTGGCAGGGTGTGCAAAGAGCTTGGCCTAAAAGGTCGACAACGTCACATGGTTTTTCAAGTATAGGCCTGGTGTCCAGGCTGGGCCGGGGCCTGGGCTGGGCTGGCCCTACTGCAGTCACGTGCTCACCGTGGGCTGGCCTCTGCCCTCTCGCCAGCTGTGCTGCAAGCAGGGCTGCAGGTGCCAGCCCAGCACTGGCCTTTCTGCAGCTGCCCTTCACCTAGGCCTGTGTCTGGGCCTCTCCTCCAGCCAGTGCCTGGGGGGAAGGCTGCTCCAGAGCTTCCCAGACAGACAGGCCAGCCCAGAAGGGGCTCTGGCCAGTGCTGAGGCTTTATGTTCCCTCTGATGTTTTTTCTGCTAAGTCTTCTCTCGCTTTCCTGTTTATGCCAACCTGGAGCATCTGTCGGGAGAAACAGGCCATAGCCGGGAAGAAGATTGGAATCCTCTTTAAAATATGACCTCCCCCCTAAAGCATCCTTTCCTTCAGCCGAAAGAGGCTGGGCAGGCAGGCAGGGCTCAGCAGCGGAAGGTCGCCTTCTGGCCTGCCCTCGGGTGCTGGGCCCAGCTCAGCCTGGCCTAACGGTTCCTGAGTTTGCATAAAGGTTCCCAGCAGCCTGAGGGTCCTTGAGAGAGAAACTGGAGGATGCTTGGCACAAACCCAGGAAAAACCCTCCAAGGGCAAGTCCTATAAAGACAGACCTGGGAGCCTTGCCTTCCTGTGTGAAGGAGTCTCTGAGGTGCAAACTCAGATGTGGTCCCTGGGCCGTGCTGGTGACCTGTCCCCATCACTGAGCCTCTTCCTGGGCATGTGGCAGACATCCTGTGGGCATCTTTGTTCTAATTTGTTTGGGGTGGAGTGGGGGGCAGAGTACAGAGACACCCTGGAGTAAGCCAAGGGGAGGCCTTGACCAGGCTCTCACCAAGGAGGGTGACCACACCCTGAAAGCACTCCTGCTGCACGCAGGCCGGGGCGCCGAGTCACGTGCTGCCTCTGTGTCATTTTCCTCTGGCCCAACTCACCGAGTTCTTAAATGATAACTCAGCCTTGAAGCTGAGGATATCTGGGCTCTAAATGGAAATTAAGAAACAGAATAGCTGGGAAAGTACCCAACCTGTGCTTAGGCTGAGAACAAGCCCACTGCTGCCCCTGAGTACCTGCTCATGGAGCCACTGTGTGGGGTCTGAAGGCCACTCCCTTCCCCCAGCTGTCCCTCAGCTCACACCTTGCCAGCTCACACTCAGCCCTAGGGAACCCATTTTCTGTGTGTGTGTGGGGGGGGGTGCTGTGGGCAGGGAGGGGCTGGATGTGCTTTACAATGGCTGCCTCCTTCTCCTCACAGGGTGCCCGGGGCAATGACGGTCAATCCGGCCCTGCAGGGCCTCCGGTGAGTTCACGTCATCCTCAGCAGGTTTACCTGCGTCCCATTCAGTCCCTCCATGGAGTCTGCAGTGTTGCACAGTGTAACCACAGCCGTGTGCTGACTTATACTAGAAAGGAGGAGGAATAATATTTCAGTATTCCAGGAGCATGGTGATAAGAAGCTTTGAAGCAATGGTTCATTTTTCTCAGCCACCCTCCTGGAAGTGTTTTGGGGAGGGAGAGATAGAGAGGAGAATCATCTGCTTCTCACCATGTATACAGTCAGACACTTGCTTTGCCTTGCGGAGCCAGGCTCAGAGACACTGACAGTAGGGCAGTTTTCATCCAGGGCCTTCAGCCACAACGGATGCCGAGTGAGATCAGCACAAAGGTGGGAAGGAGTGTGAGGTGCAGAGGTGGCTCACTCTGGAGGCTGGAGAAAGTCTACCCAGAAATGATGCTCACCCCTGGATCCCTTCCTTCCTCTAGGGTCCTGTGGGTCCTGCTGGCGGTCCCGGCTTCCCTGGTGCTCCTGGTGCCAAGGTATGTGCCCTGCTGGTCCAGTCGGGAGGCCCCCTTCCCCTATAACCTTTGCTGGCTGATTGCTCCCTGGAGGTCCCCCTTCCCATGTGAGGTGTGCCACCCCCAACCATCCATGCTGCTCTCCATGGAAGCATGGAAGAGGCAGGTATTTTGCAGTATCACCAGCTGAAAGGAAAAATAAGATGGCATGATAAAAACCAGGAGGTACAGTTACAGTATCAGGGTAGGGAAAGGTAGAAAAAGATGGGGAGACACTGGGGACTTGGGAGGGAGCAGAAGACCAGGAGCTGGAGAAAAGAAGGCAAAGCTCAGGAGACTCTTGACCCAGGAGAGTTGGAAGGAAGAGGGCGAGGAGCTGGTTCCACGCTTCCCTCTCTCCCTGGCTTCACGTGGGGGGCTTGGCCCTTCCAAGCTGTGTTAATAGAGTTCTTCCGAGGATTAACAGAGGCCAGTGGGAGGCCAACCAGTTCAGGGAAAGGCCCCTCGTGGCCCAGAAGGGATTCCAGTGCATGCATCCCTGGAAAATTTCTCCTGTTGCCGCCAGGAGATGAACAAGGAGCCTCCCTGTGGTCACTGGCATCAGGTTGCCGCTCCCCTCCTGGGGGTTTCCATGGCAACCAGACAGTGTCTGAGGCCCCAGGGGCTGGTGAAGGAGGCCCATTGTGAAGAGGGACTGCCGGAAGGTGAGGGGGCCTGACCTTTGGAAAATAATAATTACAAAGTGAAGTGAGACTGCTCTGAGAAGAAACCTGAGGAGGCTCTGCCCTCCCTCCAGGTCAGCAAGTCCTCCCCTGGGACTCTGCCATCCAGACCCAGCTCTCAGCCAGTTGTAACTTTCAGGAAAAAATGACAGTAAAAGCCGAGGCCAGTTTGAGGATAGAGGGGCAGTGGGGCTGCTGCCGGAGGCTGAGGATGATGGGACCGCAGTCAGAGCAGGGACAGAGGCGTGGGCGTCTCCCCCAGCTTGCCTTTGGCCTGGCTTTCTGGCTGACAGATGGGCCTGGGCTGGCGCGGGGGCGGCAGTGCTCACACGCCAGACACAGGCATGCAGAGTGGTGCCTGCTCAGATGTCGGAGGGTCCCTATTTCCTCAGTGAAAGAGAAAAATAGGTGGAGAAGGGGAGGCAGCCGTGTCTGCCATCTCAGTCATCTGTCCATCATCCCAGGATGCTGGGCTGGCGGGATCCCACAGCATAGGCTTGCTGATGAGTGCAGACAGGCCCCATGTGATGCCCGGGGCTGGAGCATCCCACAGTGCAAGTGGTTTGCTCAGGGTGGTTTACAGTAGAGAGGGAGATGGAGAGTGGATGTGGGGGTGGCAGGGAGGAAGTCATCCAGTTGGTAAGTACACTCAGGTGGCCTGAGTGTACTGTGCATGACTCAGCTTCTGGGGGAATGCTTACAGTCGGCCTGAGCTGTTGCTGACCCACGAGAGGTCTGTGTCCCCATCTTCTCCTTGGTCCGTTGCCCCCTGTGTCTTCCCAGGGTGAAGCTGGCCCCACTGGTGCTCGCGGTCCTGAAGGCGGTCAGGGTCCTCGTGGTGAACCTGGTACTCCTGGGTCTCCTGGACCGGCTGGTGCCTCTGTAAGTCCAGCTGCTCTTTGGCCTTAAGGCCTGGGGGTCTGGGACCCCAGCACTCCTGGCTGTGCTTGGCTCTGAGGGAGTCACCAAACCTTCATCTGGCCTGACTCCTGCCCCTGCAAACCCTGGAAACACTTGTCCCTCTGTCCCCATCCTCCCCTTGAGACATCCGTGGGACAACCTGCCTGGGGGGACAGCTGCTGGCCCAGCTCCAGAGCTGAGGGTGGGAGGAGGCCGGGACTCATGCTGAGCTGTCTGTTTTACAAGGACACCTCTCCTCTTTCAGGGCAACCCCGGAACGGACGGGATTCCCGGAGCCAAAGGATCCGCTGTGAGTGCTGCTGTGGGCTCCGGCTCCCCCAGGTGAGCCCAGTCCCTTCTTGCCCGTTCTCCTGATGTCCCTGTCTTCTGCTCTTGCTGACAGGGTGCTCCTGGCATTGCTGGTGCTCCTGGCTTCCCAGGGCCCCGTGGTCCACCTGGCCCTCAAGGTGCAACTGGTCCTTTGGGCCCAAAAGGTCAGACGGTAAGACCCGGAGCAAACCCCCTGGGGTCCTGCCACAATCCTTCCCTCCTGCACTCACATGACTGTCCTTTTGCAATGCCTTTGAGGGTTTCTGGAGGTGGGAGCAGGGTCTGCAAATGGCACCCAGTGTGAGAACCTGCCTCTCTCTTTTGTCAAGGGAGAGCCTGGGATTGCCGGCTTCAAAGGTGAACAAGGCCCCAAGGGAGAGCCTGTGAGTACCCACCACCAGTGCTGGTCTTGCCAGGCTGCCTGCGGGCTCTGGCCCATCATGCGGCCCACTGCCCACCTCCTCTGCAGCCCCATCCCGACTCTGGGGCCTCTCAGGTCGCACCTGGAGGAAGAGCATATGACAGGGTTGAGAAGCCGATGTACTTCAGCTCCCACCTTAGGCTTGACCAGTTTGACCTTCACACCCATTCCCTTCCCTCTGAGCCACCTCTGCTCTGCCACAGCAGATTCTTCATGCCTCTGCTCCCCAAGCCCCCCAGCCTTGAAGCATTTAGCCAAGGTCGCTTGCTCCAGGATCAGATGAAGACTCACCCTGGTTCTCTTTTCTGCTGGTTCTCAGGGACCTGCTGGCTCCCAAGGAGCCCCTGGCCCTGCTGGCGAAGAAGGCAAGAGAGGTGCCCGTGGAGAGCCTGGTGGCGCCGGACCCGTTGGTCCCCCTGGAGAAAGAGTAAGTGGGTTAGGAATCCACTTTCACCAGGGTGTGACCTAGAGATGGAAGTCGACTCTTTGTGGCTCTGTGTTCCTGGCAAGTCCTGATGTCTCCTGGATATCAACCTCTTTTCCCTGCCCACCACTGTGGGGATAGGGATCCCTGCTCCTTACCTGTGTCTCCTAACCCCGGGATGGCGTGACACGGTCTGAGCTCTTTCCCAGGAAGGTGGGGACGGGCCCAGGAAGTCAGCCTCGCAGCCTTGTGCAGGCCACAGACCCTGCTGCGCAGAGACTGTGCGTGGGTGGGAGGGCCACTGGGGCCTGGCTGTGGGCCCTTCTGACACACTGCCTTTCCTCCCCACCCCTCCCTAGGGTGCTCCTGGCAACCGTGGTTTCCCAGGTCAGGATGGTCTGGCAGGTCCCAAGGTGAGTCAGGGCAGAGAGGCTGGGATCCCTGCACCGCTGGTCAAATGGCCTCCCACAGACTCCCTGCCTCCTCTTGTGTAGGGAGCCCCTGGAGAGCGAGGGCCCAGTGGCCTTGCCGGTCCCAAGGGAGCCAATGGTGACCCTGGACGTCCCGGAGAGCCTGGCCTTCCTGGAGCCCGGGTAAGTGGCGGAGCTACTTCGCACTCAGCTTGCAACTGAGCAGACCCACCTGTGGGGTTGGGAGGTCCTGGGCCCTGCCCTGACCCCCATCTTCTCTTTCCTGAACAAAGGGTCTCACTGGTCGTCCTGGTGATGCTGGTCCTCAAGGCAAAGTTGGTCCTTCTGTAAGTCTATCATCTGGGGTTGTTGGAACAGGTTGGGGGGACATTCTTGGGGAGGCAGGTGGGAAGAGAGACAGGGGCAGCCTGTGAATTTTGTGAATTGGGGAGGGGGCAGATGGTAGTACTGGGGCCAGGTGTGTCATGTGCTATGGCAGTGAGCTCTGAAGATGCCACAGCCTGTGCATGTCCCTGGGGGAAGACAAAGCCTTGTCAGGGACAGGCTTCTAAGTGAGGCAGTGCCCAGTGGCTGGTGGGGTTGATGTGCATGGCGTGGGCTGCTGGGTCTGTGATGCTGTGTTTCTGGCTGGTGCCTAGCCCTCTGCCTGCTACACAGGCGCTTAGTAGGGATTGGCTAGACAAACTTGGTCAGAGTGTCTACATGCTAAGGATGTTGTCCTCTCTCTCAGGGAGCTCCTGGTGAAGATGGTCGCCCTGGACCTCCAGGTGCTCAGGGCGCTCGTGGGCAGCCTGGTGTCATGGGTTTCCCTGGCCCCAAAGGTGCCAGTGTAAGTAGTGACCACACTCCAATCTCCTTCCACATGGGGTACCTACTCCCCACCCCAGGGGAAAGGCCGACTCTTAAATAGAGTTAACCCGAGGGTGGTGATGAGTAGGACCCGTGGTGTCCTGGGCAGCCCAGGCCTCCATGTCCTGCAGGACAGCATGTGATCTGGGGAGCCCAGGGCCCCCTAGAGCCTTGGGACATCCCAGCCGTGACACTGTCCCATGGGGCTGAGCACAAGAGAAAGTGCTGCTTCAGCCTCTGCTGCCCTCGAGGCTGTGGTCCCAAGCCCTGGTCTCCCAGCCTGCTTTACCCTGACCCCCACCCAGACCGGTGGACTCACAGTCTTGCCCTCTCCTCCAGGGTGAGCCTGGCAAAGCTGGTGAGAAGGGGCTGCCTGGCGCACCTGGCCTGAGAGTGAGTACACCTCTCCACTGCCTGTGCTTTGGCGGACGCTGTGTGGACAGATGTCCTGATGACAGGTTTCTTAGCATGTGGATTTCTGTGGCTGAGCCCATGCTGCACCGGGCCCTCTGAGAGTCCACATGGACGACTTATGGTTGCTGTTCTCAGCAGCCCAGGGAGATGGGAAAGGCTCCCAGGCTGAGAAAGACTGAGGAAGAGGAGGGGCCCGGGGGAGGGAGGGGTGATGATGGACTTCAGGTGGGGAACTGGGGGGGTCTGGGGACTCTGGGCCGCTAAGTGCACCTGCCCAGTGCCGGGGTCTGCAGAACTGAAGAGACGTACCATTACATTACCATTTCCTCTTCCCTGTAGGGTCTGCCTGGCAAAGATGGTGAGACAGGTGGAGCAGGCCCCCCAGGACCTGTGGTGAGTACCTGCACAGCCTGTCCAGGTGGCCCTGTGGGGGCAGGGGACCCCAAGCCCACCCAGTCACAGAGCTGACGGATGTGGACCTGGAGGCCGCGGGACACCAGACCTACCCTGGGCAGAGGCAGGGTGTCCCAGGGGGCAGTGCGGGCCCCACCCGGGCTGCCAGGGGTGCAGGTCACTGGTGGGAGAGTGACGAGGCAGGCCCCCCGTGCTTGTCGTCCTGCCCTCCTGCTGGCCGCCCCCGGGCCCCTCTAGCTGAGGCTCTTGGGTTCTCTGGAGAGCTGGCTCCTCTCATGCTATCTCCCTCTGCAGGGACCTGCTGGTGAACGAGGCGAGCAGGGCGCTCCTGGGCCGTCTGGGTTCCAGGTAGGCGCTGGACTGGGCTTCCTCTTCAGTCCTCTCCACATCCAGGGCTGGGGTGTCTGTGGGCTGTGTGGGCAGAGGCCTTCCCCTCTCAGGGGGAGGGGATGAGGCCTCCCTGCTCCCCCAGCTCTTGCCCTGTGCCAGGCCTCTCTGTAGGGTGGGGTAGCCAACCCACTCCTTTGCTAAAAATGTTGCTTTGACTTTTAGGGACTTCCTGGCCCTCCTGGTCCCCCAGGTGAAGGTGGAAAACCAGGTGACCAGGTGAGTATGGGGCTCTTTGAACCTGTGACATGTTTAGATGGGAGGATCTCTTCTCACCCCCATGAGGCAAAGGCAGGAGGGCCTGAGGGGCTGGGCCCTGTGAGCCCGGGGAGTGTCTGGGACCCACGTCCCGTCTGCACGGATGAGTGTGCGCTCAGGCCCCCGTGGGAGGCGCTCAGGCAGGGCTCCAGGATGTCAAAGCCTCCACTCTCTCACATGTCTTTTGTTCTCCAGGGCATTCCGGGTGAAGCTGGCACCCCTGGCCTCGTGGGCCCCAGGGTGAGTGTCCTGTTGGCCGTTCCTGGTGGTCTCCACAGAGCTGTCCCTCTCTCTGTGCCTCCCGGCACAGCCTGCCTGGGGCCTGGGGCCCCACTGTTCCCCCACCTCCCCACCCTGCCTCTTGCCTGATCTCCTCCTGGTGTGTCTGCCGCAGGGTGAACGAGGGTTCCCAGGCGAACGTGGGTCTCCAGGCTCCCAAGGCCTCCAGGGTGCCCGCGGCCTCCCTGGCACTCCTGGCACTGACGGTCCCAAAGTAAGTGAGGCTGGTGCTGCCAGCAGGTGCCCCTGAGCTGGCCCAGGAGGCCCTGCTGAGGGAGGAAGGGGAAGCACAGGGGCCTAGGGGCGATGAGGACAGGAGGAGCGGAAGACAGGAAGGAGGTCTGGGCAGAGGGAGACAGCAGCAAGAAAAGGAAAGGAAGGTCTGCGGTCTCCGGACATACCTGCCCACACGGACACCCTTCCTCCCTGCAGGGTGCGTCTGGCCCAGCTGGCCCCCCTGGGGCTCAGGGCCCCCCAGGTCTGCAGGGGATGCCTGGTGAGAGGGGAGCAGCTGGTATCGCAGGGCCCAAGGGCGACAGGGTAAGTACCAGGTGGACAGCCTCCCCCACAGGCACGCCTCCCTGCAGCCCCCGGGGCTGAGGGTCCCAGTTACCCTCTTGAGGAACTTGGAGAGCCCCTGCAAAGCTCTCTGTCTTTAGTGAGGTTTACCTCCATCTTCCATTACTCCTTGTCACGCCCTGAGACCACAGTAAAAACTGCTCGGCTGGGGTCTGAGCTCTGCCTGGAGCCCCGGCCAGGGTGAGGCTGAGCTTGGCAAATGGGGTCTTGGGGTGGCCCCCTGAGGTGGCCCGTTTCCTCTATCCCACAGGGTGATATTGGTGAGAAAGGCCCTGAGGGAGCGCCAGGGAAGGATGGCGGGCGAGTAAGTGAATGCCGGCTGCAGGCTCTGTGGGGATTGGGATGGGGGCCGATGGGGGGACCCGTGGGTCTCCAGCCCTGCGCTCTGGGGAGAGAGGGGCAATGTGTGAGTGTGGCCCTGGTCCTGTCTCTGCTGTTCCGGCTGAGCGACCTCAGGGACTTCCCTGTCAGAACTGGGGGTCCCAGGGTGAGAGGGAGTTCTGGGGCTCATGGGAGGGTTCCAGGGGCCAAGGCACACCGGGTGCGGGGTCCCCAGACCCCCAGCCAGCTCTCCCTGCCTCCCTCACCTCCACCTTCTCCTTCCTCAGGGTCTGACTGGGCCCATTGGTCCTCCTGGCCCAGCCGGTGCCAATGGCGAGAAGGTAAGTCGTGGCTTCCTTTCCTCTCTGCCTCACCTCCCCCACCCAGCCTCCTCCTCACTTCCTGATAAAGTTATTATTCCTGTTGTTCCTCCTCCTGGCTCAAGAATTGTCACCCCCCCCACACACACCCACTGGGGGCTGCAGGGTGAAGCAAAGTCACTGACTGTGTGCCCTGTCAGAGGAGCGGCTGGGGGCGGGGGTGAAGGTGCAGGTGTGGACTGGGGCAGCAAGGGGAAGGCCGGCCCCTGGGGTGCCCGGAGCTCCCATCTGCTGTCAGGGCTTCCTGAACGCACTTTGTTCTCGGAGGCCCACACACCTCACCCCATTCATGGCTCTTGCCTCCCTTCCCCACCTTAGGGAGAAGTCGGGCCTCCTGGACCTGCAGGAACTGCTGGTGCTCGTGGCGCCCCAGTGAGTATCTGCCCCCCACTCCTTCCCCAGATCCCTGGGAGCATGCGAGCTGCTTTGCTGCTCAGCCTGGCCCTGCAGGCCCTGGCACTGGCTCTCTGCCTGCCCTTTGGGTCTGGGGGTGGGAGAAGAGATGAGAAAGGAAGGGAGGAGGCATCTCACCCCCATGATGTGGCCAGGGTCGGGGTCAGGGTTAGGGACCTGTGGACAACCAGATCCTCTGGCCAAGAAAGGCTTTCTGGCCTGCTTCCCTTCATCTCCTATGGAGCTCCATGGGCAACCTTGGGACACCTCTCTGGGGTCACTGGGCGAGGGTCAGGCCAGAGGGGCAGAGGCAGGCAGGCCTGGGCCTTACCTCTCCTGGGCTTTTTCTCACAGGGCGAGCGTGGAGAGACTGGACCCTCCGGGCCCGCAGGATTCGCAGGTCCTCCCGTGAGTAGCCCTGTCCACCCATCCCCCACCCTCTCTGCTCAGGCCAGCAGATACCTGGCACCTGAGGGCACCTTCCAACCTTCGGGGACAGCCTTCCAGACTTTAAAGATGAGAGAAATGGCCTCTCCCTTCTCTCATTCCAGGTTTCCACACCCACCTAACAATTCTTAGACCCAGCAGTCAGGCCCAGGGCAGACACATGCACACACTCAAGAGCCTCTGCCCTCTTAAAAGAACCTTGAGTTATTTGGCTTGTCCCTCACTCACCTGCTTCTCCCTTCCCCGGACAGGGTGCTGATGGCCAACCAGGTGCCAAGGGTGAGCAAGGAGAGGCTGGCCAGAAGGGTGACGCCGGCGCTCCCGGCCCTCAGGGCCCCTCTGGTTCTCCTGGGCCCCAGGTGGGTGCACCAAGCTCCCCCAGGACCTGTTCCCATGGGGTGGGGATGGCTGGGTGCAGGGTGAGGGGTCTGGACAGGCAGAGGATAGCCAGGAAGCCCGGGGCTGCTGCACCTGGGTGTGGGTCCTCTGCCTAGCAGACTGGGGCCTGCCGCTGCCCAGGAGGGAGAGGCTGCAGGGAGGAGGGATTTGTACCCAGGGATAAAGGCCCAAACAGCTAGGCTGGCCTTCACAGTCTGGAGTGCGTGGTGTGCTGGGGGCTGGGGGTCGGACACAGAGTGCAGGCTGTGTCTCCCTGAGGACAGACACCCCAGGGCAAGCAGCCAGTCTCTTGGAGAGGGGCAGGGGTACCTTGGACTGGTTCCATGGCTGCCTGGCAGGTTTCTCCCTGAGATCTAGAATGCGAGTGTCCTGTTGGCCTGGGTGCCTGCCTGTGATGGCTTCTCCAGGCTGGGATTTTAGTGCCACGAAAGATGCATCTTCGAAAATCTAACCCTTGGGAGTCTCTTACTGGGGTTCAGACAGGCTCTTGGCCCAGAAGCCCACCCGCTAGCAACCAAGCCTGTTTCCCTCCTTTCTCCCCAGGGTCCTACTGGTGTGACTGGTCCTAAAGGAGCGCGAGGTGCTCAAGGTCCCCCGGTGAGTGAGGCTCCCATTCCCACTGTCCCCAGGAGGGGTGGAGGGTACTGTGGGGGGGCAGCTTCTCTGACGCCCCCCTCCCAGCCTCGCACAGGAGGCCTGGTCACTGTGTGGTCTGGGATTCACCCCAATGCCTTGTTTGTCAGCTTGGCTCTTACCCACCGCCTGAGCCCATCCTACAGCCAGGTGGGAGGAGGGTGCTCCTCTCTGTGGGTGTACAGCGATCCCGGCAGCTCTGGGCCCTAGGCCTGGCACTCTGCTCAGCATGCTGAGGCTCTGAAAGCTCACGGCAGGAGCTGAGGGCAGAGAAGCTGCAGCTTCTGATGACGGCCAGACCCCACAGGGCCCTCTCCGTCTCTAGCTCCCCTCTACCCCTTCCACACCAGCCTCTGGACCTTTGATTCTTGGAACTCTGAGGCCGAGATACTCAGAGGCTCTTTTCTCCTTACATAGGGAGCCACCGGGTTCCCTGGAGCTGCTGGCCGTGTCGGACCCCCAGGCTCCAATGTAAGTGACATCTCTGGCTGGTTCCTACCTCAGTCCTGGTGTGGGAGGCACAGGCAGGGGCCCAAGAGTCTGGCCCAGGCCTCAACAGGGCTCCAGAGAGCCCAAGCTGGCCTTTGCCCCTTGGTGCCCACTCCTACCCTGGGATGGGTAGTTAGTTGACCTAAGGACCTGTTCTCTGTGTAGATGGCTGGGAGCAGGGGCTGCGACCCTCCTGTAGGCAAAGGCAGTCTTCCTTGCTGGCTTGGGCTCAAGCCCTCAGATTTCTGGTCGGTGGGCAGGACAGAGTTGGCATGGCTTCCTTCACGAGGGACACATTTCTAGAGCACCAACCTTGTGCAAGTCATGCGTCCCACCCTAAAGGGATTTGCTCTGGAGGGAGGAGAGATGATCAAAGTTGCTTAGCAACATCACCAAGTGCAGAGGCTTGAGGGGTCAGAACAGGCAGGTTTGAGCTCTTCCTTGAGGACCAGTGGGAGGGAGACGGGAGGGAAGGAGGCAGGAGGGATTCCAGCTGGATCAGTGAAAGCAAAGTGTGCATGGGCTGGAAAAGCCAGGCCGGCTGCCCAGAGCTCTCACATGGCAGAGGATGGGAGAGGCAGACTGGGGGTGGGAGCGGGCAGTCAAGCTGCCCTTGGTGGGGAAGAAGCCCCCAGGGGGAAACTGCTGTCCCTGGGCCACAGGGGCTTTGGCAGCCTGGATGGGGAAGGGGTTGCTGAGTTGTCACTTTTTCATTTGTTCTTTCTAGGGAAACCCTGGGCCCCCCGGTCCCCCTGGTCCTTCTGGAAAAGATGGTCCCAAAGGTGCTCGGGGAGACAGTGGCCCTGCTGGCCGAGCGGGTGACCCTGGCCTCCAAGGTCCTGCTGGACCCCCTGGCGAGAAGGGAGAGCCTGGAGATGATGGTCCCTCTGTGAGTCCCTGGGGTTGAGCTCTGAGAGGCTTTCGATCTCACAGAGCCCACGTGGGTGGGTGCGGGGGCTGCGGGGCTGCCGGACCTGGGGCAAGGATGCTGCAGAGAGAAGCATGCATGGGCAGGAAGGGCACTGGTCCCTGCAGGGTGACTCCGGGCGGTGTGGGCCACTGGGCTACCGTCATCCCTCTCATGCTTATCTCCCACCTCTTCCATCTCAGGGTCCCGACGGTCCTCCGGGTCCCCAGGGTCTGGCTGGTCAGAGGGGCATCGTTGGTCTGCCTGGGCAACGTGGTGAGAGAGGATTCCCCGGCTTGCCCGGCCCATCAGTGAGTGAGAGATGCCACCTCTTCTAGGGGCCGGGCCCTGCCTGCTCCTGCCAGAGGTGCCTCAGTGCTCCCATTGTGCTGGCCTGGCCTCTGCAGAAGCAGGACCCCTCCTGAGGCTCCTGCCCACTCAGCCCCCTGGGGCTGTCCCCTTGGTCAGCCCTTTTCCTGAAGAGGTGCAGCAGGGCCCTGGCGGGGGCCACCTCGAGTGCACACTCATCGTCCCTGTCGTCCCTCCAGGGCGAGCCTGGCAAGCAGGGAGCTCCTGGTTCATCTGGAGACCGAGGTCCCCCTGGCCCCGTGGGTCCTCCTGGCCTGACCGGTCCTGCTGGTGAATCTGGACGAGAGGTGAGTGGTGGGACCCGCCGTGGGGTGGCTCTTACTAGGGAGAGGAGTGCAGGGCCACCAGGCCATGTCCCAGTGCCCAGAGAAGGAGATGAGAGTGTGGTGGGCTTGATCAGCCTCAGTGCCTGGGTGCCATGGGAAGGTCGCGATGGGAGAGAGAAGGGTGCAGAGGCCAAGAGCAGGGTGCACAGGGACGAGGGCAGCAGGAAGCTGGGTGGGAAAGCTCTGGCTCTAAAACCTTGGTCCAGAGGAAGGAGCGAGCCTGGGGCTTCTGAGGACAGGGCGGGCGAGCCGTGGGCAACAGGCAGTGGCAGCTCTGATGGCCTCTTGTCTCCCTTTGCCCAGGGAAGCCCTGGCGCTGATGGCCCCCCTGGCAGAGATGGCGCAGCTGGAGTCAAGGTGAGCATCCGCATGCCCCTACGTGCAGTGGGCAGGGACGAGGGTATCTTGTCGGGGGCGAGGCTGGGTCTGAGTCCTCTGTCAGTCTGGAAGAATCATCTCTCCTTGCCTGTCTGGAACGTTCTTCTCTGATCCTGAGTCCTCTCTCCTGACAGGGTGATCGTGGCGAGACTGGTGCCCTGGGGGCTCCCGGAGCTCCCGGGCCCCCCGGCTCTCCTGGCCCCGCTGGCCCAACTGGCAAGCAGGGAGACCGAGGAGAGGCTGTGAGTCTCCTTCACTCAGTCAGAGCGGCAGTGCAGGAGGGTGGCTGAGTGAGCGGGGGGCTCTCCCCTGACCTCCCCTCCTCCTCAGGCCCTGGAGGTGTGCCGAGCGCAGGCTTTCCTGGCTGTGGGAGCAGCAGCCGCCGTGGCCAGCCTGGGGCAGAGGCAGAGGAGGGCCATCCCTGGCTCTGCTCTGACACGGCCCCTGTTCTCTGCCTCATAGGGTGCACAAGGCCCCATGGGTCCCTCAGGACCAGCTGGAGCCCGGGGAATTGCAGTGAGTATCTCAAAGTTCTGGGTGGGTGCCCAGCAGCAGGCTTGGGGGGTGAGAGGGGCCCTGCAGATCCTGGGACTCGTTGGCTCCCCTGAGGCCAGCAGAGGGCTCCTACCCCAGCCCAACCCGCCCCAAACTGTGTCTGTCTCATTCCCAGGGCCCTCAAGGCCCCCGAGGTGACAAAGGGGAAGCTGGAGAGGCTGGTGAGAGGGGACTGAAAGGACACCGCGGCTTCACTGGTCTGCAGGGTCTGCCTGGCCCCCCTGTGAGTTGCTGTCTGTGCCTGGCTCCCCGGGGCCCCCACTGTTCAGAGCCCACTTGTGCCTCTCATGCCACTAAGACACTTTGGGGTCACCTAGGGGATTTTCAGGACTTCCTTGGGTTGGAGGAGGAGCAAGTGGAAAGGGAATGCGGGAGGGACCTGAATCTGCTTCTCCAACTCCTGATAGTTAGGAGGGTGGGTAGGTACATAGGTAAATACACAGATAGATGGACCCTCAAGAAGGCTCCCCATCCTGGAAGAAGGGACCCTGTCTGTGCTGACCTCTGACCTCTGCCTCTTCCTTCTGCACAGGGTCCTTCTGGAGACCAAGGTGCTTCTGGTCCTGCTGGTCCTTCTGGTCCTAGAGTAAGTGAGACGGAGTGAGCCTTCCTCAGGGCTGGGCCCAGGGTGCCAGCCAGGTGTTCTCGTGGGGTGGGAAGCCAGCTTCTAGGGAAGCCCTGGGTTCAAGGGTTCTCACTCAGCAGCCTGGCTCGGGGTGAGTGGGGGCAGAAGGGCACCTGAGATCACAGGCAGAACGAACACGAGAGCTGCTCTCAACTGTCAGCTCCCTTGGAATGTGACTGTACAAAGAGGGGTGCAGGATGGTAGGAGTCAGGAAGCCTTCCCAATGGTTCTTGGCCATAGAGAGACCAGTCTGGGCTCGATGACAGAAATGCAAAGCACTGGGAGCAGAGCAGAGAGTGCTGGCAGGACGTCCTGGAGCAGCCCCAGCGGCTCCCAGGCCCCGCCCCCTGGCCATGGCTCTTCTTTCATTGCCATCCTCTCTCCTGGCTGCAGGGTCCTCCCGGCCCCGTCGGTCCCTCTGGCAAAGATGGTGCTAATGGAATCCCTGGTCCCATTGGACCTCCCGGGCCCCGTGGACGTTCAGGCGAAACTGGTCCGGCTGTGAGTGTCCTGGCCCCTTCCCTGCTGCCTGGGGCTCCCGGCATCTGTGAGGCCTGAGCTCTCAGGTGCCAAGGGTCCTTTGGGGGCATAGCCTGCAGCTAATGGTGATGGCATCTTTTATTCTGGAATCTCCCTCAGGGGTCAGAGGGTCCCTGACTGGTGTTGGGAAGCAGAGGAGAGGTGCTAATGGGACAGTGCTATGGTTTTCTTGGTGCTGGCCCTCTTACCCTCTCCTGCCCAGGGGACTGGGAAGAAGACACTCTAGCACATTCTAGAAGGTGGGGATGGACACAGGAAGTGCATCTCTCCACAGTTCCTGGCTGATTCCTCTGTTTCTGGCTACAGGGTCCTCCTGGAAATCCTGGCCCCCCTGGCCCTCCAGGTCCCCCTGGCCCTGGCATCGACATGTCCGCCTTTGCTGGCCTAGGCCAGAGAGAGAAGGGCCCCGACCCCCTGCAGTATATGCGGGCTGATGAGGCGGCTGGCGGCCTGAGACAGCACGATGTCGAGGTGGACGCCACTCTCAAGTCCCTCAACAACCAGATTGAGAGCATCCGCAGCCCGGAGGGCTCCCGCAAGAATCCTGCTCGCACCTGCCGGGACCTGAAACTCTGCCACCCCGGATGGAAGAGCGGTGAGCTGGAGGGCAGGACCCCTGCCCCGGAGAGTAGGAAGTCAGCCCACCCTCTAAGGGAAGGAGACACCTCTTAGGGCAGAGCAGATCAGGCCTAGAAGGTTCTGGTGGAGGGCTGCTCTCCTCACAGCAGAGAAACTGCAGCTCTGGCTCCTGTGCTGTATGGCCACATGGCGGAAGTGATTTCAAGGTGGCGTCCATCTGCCAGGCAGGAGCCGCTCCTGCCCTTCGCTGGCACCCCTGCCTAGCACTGACTTTTCTCACCCCCATCTCCTTAGCTTGGGATCCCTTCATCTCTCCTCCCTGGGGCCACATGAGGCCCTCACACACTGCACCCCTCAGGCATCCCCCAGGCCTTTCATTCTCTCCCAGGCAGGCCTGGTTCTCCGTCCGGAGTATGTCTGTGCCCTGACGGCTGTAACCTCTCCCACCTGCAGGAGATTACTGGATCGACCCCAACCAGGGCTGCACCTTGGACGCCATGAAGGTGTTCTGCAACATGGAGACGGGCGAGACCTGTGTCCACCCCAACCCGGCGAATGTGCCCAAGAAGAACTGGTGGAGCAGCAAGACCAAGGACAAGAGACACATCTGGTTTGGAGAGACCATCAATGGTGGCTTCCACGTGAGTTCCTGTCTGCTCTAGGCAGAGGTGGAGCCTCAAAATCTTTCTCTTCATTCTCCCTGGAAGTCTTTAGCATCTTGCCCGCATTCTCACCAGTTTTCTTTGGAGCTTAAGAGGAAAGAAAAAGGAGGAATAGTACTTTTTCCCATCTAGAGGTGGAGGAAGAGGCTTGAAGTCTTGCTTTGTGCCCCGGAAGCAAAATCATCCTTCCAGTGACCTGCATCTCTGGCCCCCATCAGCTTCTCTGCATTCCAGACAGTTGGCAGCCCCTGATTCCCACTGAATGCCACCCCCGGGCCTCACACCCTGCTCTCTGCCCTAACAGTTCAGCTATGGAGATGACAGTCTGGCCCCCAACACTGCCAACATCCAGATGACCTTCCTCCGCTTGCTGTCCACCGAGGGCTCCCAGAACATCACCTACCACTGCAAGAACAGCATTGCCTACCTGGACGAAACAGCTGGCAACCTCAGGAAGGCCCTGCTCATCCAGGGCTCCAACGATGTGGAGATTCGGGCTGAGGGCAACAGCAGGTTCACGTATACTGTGCTGAAGGATGGCTGCACGGTGAGTCAGCCAGCTGGAGCTGCCAGGGGGATGGCAGTGCCTGGGACCTGGGGCTCAGGCTGGAGTAGCAGAGGGTTGGTCCACAGCAGGTGTCATGGTCTTAAAGTGATGGGACCCTCAGAGGTGTGAGTGTGAGGGTTACGTGGGGAAGACAGGCAGAGTGACAGGAGAGGCTGAGGTGCACATCATCTTCTCTGCCCCTGGGCTCAGGGACATGGGACCCTGCCCAGTGTCTAGTGCTCCTGCAGCAGTGCTCATGTGATGGGTATGGGCCTGCCTGCGAGCGGAGGCTCCCAAGTGGGGAGCTCATTGTGGGGAGCAGGGAAGGAGGAGAAGGGCAGGGTAGAGGAGGCCTGGCCACAAAAGACAGGAGCTGAGGCGGACAGGCTTTGGAAAGCCCAGAGGAGGCCTGGGGACCCTCAAGTGTATTTTTCACTTTGTGTTGTATGATGCTCAGTTTTGGGGTCTTGAGCAGCTGACCCTGGATTGCAAGTCATCCACTGAATAAAGGTCTCCTCTCTTTCTCCCCTAGAAACACACCGGTAAGTGGGGCAAGACTATGATCGAATACCGGTCACAGAAGACCTCACGTCTCCCCATCATTGACATCGCACCTATGGACATAGGAGGGCCTGAGCAGGAATTTGGTGTGGACATAGGGCCTGCCTGCTTCTTGTAAAAACCCAAACCTGAAACAACACCATCCATTTGCAAACCCAAAGGACCTAAGTGCTTTCCAACCCCAGTCACTCTAGGACTCTGCACTGAATGGCTGACCCAACCTGATGTCCATATATCCCACTCACAGTTTGGACTTTTCTTCCCTCTCTTTCCAAGAGACCTGAACCGGGCAGACTGCAAAATAAAATCTCGGTGTTCTATTTATTTATTGTCTTCCTATAAGACCTTTGGGTCAAAGCAGAGGCAGGAAACTAACTGGTGTGAGTCAAACGCCCCCGAGTGACTGCCCCCGAGCCCAGCAAGAAGAGCCCCTTCAGGAGCTGGGCATAGGAACGTGTGTGTCCCATACAATGGTGCTATTCGGTGTCAAACACCTCTGTATTTTTTAAAACATCAACTGATATTAAAAACAAAAAAATTATTGGAAAGTACATATCGACAACCTGTGCTGTGTTCTTTATTTTCCATTAATCCCGATTCCATGGGCACAACCAAGTGGCCGTCCTTAGGCCTTCTGGAAGACACTGAAGCCACACTGCCCTGTTTAGCAACCTCTTATAAACACAAACTTGCCCCTTGTCACAAACCTTGGCCGTGCGTGGAACCCCAGGAGTGACCTGGCACCACAGCCCAAGGGTTCGGAAGGGAGGCAGGAGAGAGGAACGGCCCTGTTGGGAGTGAACACAGAACACGCCCCAGGGCACACTAGTGTGTGGGAGATGCACTTGGGGCTTGGGGATGGACAATGTGCAGGCTGCCACTTGGGAGATGGGAGCTGCTTCAAGGCAGGGTGGGGAAGATGGGGCAGAGGGAGGAGAACGGGTCTGTGGGGTCCTGTGGTAAGTGCACAGTCGGACAATCTTGGTGATCTAGTTCATTGTGTCTCCAAGATTTCTAGCTCAAGAAGAGGTGGAAGTGTTGACTGCTTAACCCCACCTCTTATTCCTTTCCTGCCCCTTCTCTCTGACCCATTATTCACTTCCTGGGTCTGCACTTAAAGCTAACACAGACTCCCCATTTATACCAGGATGTTAAGGTGATCCTGGGCTGCCCATCCCCTTCCTGAGTTCCTAGTGAGACCCAGAAATAGACAACTGCTGCGCAGAGAGCCAAGGAGAGATCAAGAAGGAAGGGCTCAAGGCAGAGGCCCAGGGAGCAGAAAGACCTGTGCCTGCCCGCACCAGTGCTGTTTCGCTTGCCAAGGCTCCTTTGTCCCAACCTGGCCTCAAGGGGAAGGTGGGAATGGCCAGGTTCATTACCAACTCCTGTGATCCCTGGTGCCCCAGGGAAGGTGGGA
Organism: Manis javanica; assembly: GCF_040802235.1. Taxonomy (NCBI): domain Eukaryota; kingdom Metazoa; phylum Chordata; class Mammalia; order Pholidota; family Manidae; genus Manis; species Manis javanica. The sequence continues at coordinate 23,921,178 of NC_133165.1, forward strand.
AGTCTCTCCAGTGAGAATAACCTCAGGTGAATTCCTGACAGCAGGATGGAGTGGCCCACCTCGCTTGGAGGCTTGGCCAGATCAATTTTCCTCTCTTCTTCACCTCTACAGAAGTGTCCAAGCTTCAACTAGGAGACTTACTCAAGTTCCTGGATCCTGTGCAAATCACAGAACTTCTGAAATAGTCTCCTCTTCTACACAAGCAAAGCAACACAGAGAAAGTTAGGAGTTGAGTGGAGGGGATGAAGAATCTTACTTAAAAAGGCAGAGAGTAAGGATTACTTTGCTCAGAGAAAATATTTGGGCAATTAGATTCATGCACAGTCTTTACAAATAGGCTGATTCTTTTAAATAATTTGTCTCGCATTTGGAGCTAGAATCCCTAGGAAGGACAGCTGACCCAGAGATCTTGGGTATCCTGCTTTGGGGAAACTAGGGTAGCAGAATAGACATGAAGGTAAACGGTGGCCTCTATGGGGCAGGCAAATATCAAAAGCTTATGATAGCATTTTAAACTTCTAGCTATGACTCTGGACAAAATGCATCAGAAATTCTGGTGTTGCTGAGTAAATCCTATGCCTTTAAGGATTGACAGTGGGATAAAACTATGCAGGACATCCTAAAGTATAGTTTGGGATGCCAAGAATATAAAGAATTCATAGCATTATTCTCATGCCTATTTATGTTCCGTATATTTAAAAACTGTAAGTGCTTTATTTTAATATGATAGCTGGATTTAAGGGTAATATCAAGAACAAGAAATGCCACTAAGGCACATGGTCACAAAAATGATTCAAACCTTAAGTACCAAAACAGCTTTTTCAAAGTTACATGGAAAATATGAGAGACTACTTGGAAAATGGGAAAACTGAAGATAAAACACAGCGATGTGAAGATCTTCATGTGTTTTGGCAACATTCTCAGAAACTGTACATCTGCTTCCTCACAAGTGGTGACATCTATCATCGGCACACAGCAGGTGTCCCTGCCGTGTACACGCAGCGTTAAAGGACCCAGTAGGGCAAGCAGCTCCACTTTCAGGTTACTCAGTCACTGTCAGTATCAGCCAAAGTCTTGAAATTTTCCCTTGAATTCAGACTGCAGAAGTCATTAAGCAAACATTGAACATCAAGCTATGGAAATGGGGCCAAAACAAATACAGACCCCTGCCACCAATTGCTGTTAGGGCTTCCCGAAGCCACTAGTGCTGGGCAAGGAGCTGGGACGACCTCAGCTGAGTTCTGAAGCCTGACCACTCAAGCTTCCCAACTAGATTCCCCATCATCGTGGGGCTTTAGCCCACTCCTGGTGGCTGATGGAGTGCGCAGGGTTCAAGAAACTTTCAGCCTCAAATCAGGTCCTCTAGATCAGCACTGCCGCCAGTGGGTGGGGGAAGTGGCTTCTCACCTCTCAGGCGTCTCTACTCTACTCTTCCAACACTGCCCTCTGTAAGCACAACAGGGCAGCCTGTCACCCCAGAGGCCGCTTCCTGTGACAGGAGGTCCAGGGCGCAAAACAACCAGGGCACCTTCTCTTCCCTTCCCATCCTGTGCGGACCCACTGAGCTGGCGACTACTCTGTTACTCTGGGGTCCAGGCAGTCAGAGGAGACACAGATAAGTCAACATCAGGTTTATTTTCTACCAAATTCCAGATCCATGTTCCAGCCAATGGATGAAGGGTAAATCAACACCTACATAGACTTTTGGTAAAAACAACCATTAACTTTCTACAGGGAAAAGGGTTGTTTTTGTTTTTTAAAATTCCTGCGCATTTGGGAGCAGATGAGAAACGTCACGTTGAGGTCTGTGCCTTCTTGTTATGCATTCGAACACCTCTCCCTGCTGCCTCTTCTGTGCAGCTGCGTTGATAGGCCTCCCTCCACATCACGTCACAGTCTGATCACCTAGAACATGGTGTGATTTCAGTTTATAAGGCCCTGAGAACAGCTGAAAAAGGTCAGTACTAAATTCACACCTTCTTTGAGTGCCTGCTATTTGCTGGGCATAGGTTAGGCACTAGGCAGGGATTATGCTGCTTCTGAGAAACATAATTGAGAAAAGTGCTACAGAGTTTTCTTCCAAGCCATGGGAGCATGTTTGCTGGGAACTGACAGAGCCAATTTCTCTCTACGTCTACTCTCTGGGGTAGGTATGGAGCTCAGGCCCTGGGAACAGATGTGTCTCTTCATACAGGTGCTGCTGTGGAAGAACCCAGAGTAGCTTTTAAACAGCTGTGGAATTGGCTCCATCACAGTCCACATAATGGTTTGTCTCCAAGGAACTCTGGGTCATGCAGCCAACGTAAGGTATCTTCAACTGAAGTTCTAAGGAAAAGAAATCAAGAAGAATTAATTCTGTTTTTGAGATGAAATAAGAAAATTAGCCCAAATTTCTTATAAGCTCAGGTAACAATATCCATGGTCAATATCAGCCAAACAGTCATGAAATTTATCCTTGGTATGAAGATTCAGAGTGCAAAAATCATTAAGCAAACATTGAAAATCAAGCTATGGGAATGGGGACCAAAATTAATACAAACCCCCTGCCACCACCTATTGCTGTTAGGGCTTCCCAAGGCCGCCAGTGCTGGGGAAGGAGCTGGGATGACCTCAGCTGAGGTTCTGAAACCTGACTACTCAAGCTTATCCACTGGTCCCAGCGGCTTATCTTCATGGTTACATAACCAAGAGGCCAGAGGATCTTTCCACATCCACAGAGATGCTGTGCCATGAGGGGACCTTCTCAACTGGGGACAATGCCACCCCATGGGAGACTTTTGGCAATGTCTGGAGACATTCAGGGTTGTTACAATTGAGGGTAGGAGTAGGTGGGGTTACTGGAATCAAGAGGGGTGAGGGCAGGGGTGCTGTTGAGCATCCCGCAGTGCACAGAACAGCCCCCACAACAAAGGCCTGACTCACCCAAAATGGCAACAGTGCCAAGGCCGAGAAACCCTGCTCTAGCCCTCATACTTCAAATGTCTGCAGCAGAGTTTGCGAACAGTCGTGGTTCTAGGAATAACCTTACAGGTCTGTGACATGTGGTAATCTGGGTGGACAGACAGTAAGTCTGGCTGAATGCCCAGTACTTACACCTTAAAAATTGCTTTTCTGTCCTTTATTAGTCTCACCAGGAGTCTAAAGGGATCACCAAACTAGACCCCACTTCACGGAGAGACATTTTACTACTGTGAATCTGGTGGTCTGTAAAGCGGATTTGGACCTGGCGTCTGTAGGACACTAGAGGTCTACTGTGACCGTGCCTGTGCAGGCATCAGGTGTCCCCTCTTCGGTTGGAGGCCTCTGTCCTGGGTGGTCACAGGATCTCCCGAGCCCAGATGGAGAGCTCATGTGGCTGAGTCAGGCTCAAACACAAAGGCCACAGGGACAGGGGAAGAGTGATGCACCGCATGAAGATCATTACGTTGTGCACCAGGATACTGGGTGACATACAGAAGAAGCTACCAAACAGCAAATATGGAAACACCAGTTTGGTTAAAAAAAGAGATTCAACAGAAGAGTGCTGAATTATATTGTCAAACTGGGGAGCAGCCAGCCCTTTGCCGGCACTTCCTCATCCTCACTCACCCTCAGGGCTTGCGCATTCCCAGACCCACAGTGTCCTTCCAGCCACCTGCATGATACCTTTTGTTTTTTTCCAACCCACTGTTAGTACTGGAGCTTGGAAATGTTTCTAGTAGCTTACTGTTCTCTTTTGGAAATTCCAGCACTTCAGTTGCATTTCAAACAATACAACCTCCAAATAAGCCTCAAGCCAGCCCAAGCTGGGGAACCCACAGGCAAAAGACTGGGACTTAAGGCAGGACCAGCTGCAAGCAACTGAGTACAAGTCTAAGTCCCTATCATCCAGTAGAGACACACAGAGAGAACACTGTCCTCACTACACATAAAAAATGGTCCACCCATCTCAGCCTTCACAGTAAAAGTCACCTGAAAACAAGAGACCAAAGTTAGTCTGTGGCCAAGCAGACTTAACACAGAATAGTTCTGTTATTCGCAATCCAAAGACCTGGGAGCATTCTTCTGTCACATGCAAAATATTTCCCCAAGATTGTCCCCAATAAAGATCATCAGCCTTTAACAAATGCTTCTAACCTCTTCCCTTTTGAGAGGCCAATGGACCTCAGGCTATAAAACTACCTCTTCTTGATTTGTAGCAAATTGTCTTCTCTTACAAATTCTTTTGTTTACCTAATACTTCAATGCTAGCTGCTTTTCCTAATTACAGAGCTTGTCAGATCTTCCTCATTAACCAATTCCTACAAGTGGAAATTAGGAAAAGAAAAGGAAGGTAATGAGACTAAAGCATTCCCACAGCCCTGCTCTTCCCTTAGGCCTATGGGGCAAGGGGCCAAAAGAACAGCATACCAGTTGCTCACTCCGGGTGGAATGAGGGAGATGTTAGCTGCCACATAGGCACCAACCACTGTGCTCATGTACTGAACCTGGCTGGACAGGCTGGTCACTGCAACAGGGTAGAAGTTGGAGTTCCTTATTTTCAGGGTGGCCTGCATCCGTGCAAGTGAGGAAATGGGCGTAAGTGTCTCAGGCCCAAGGCATGCAGGGGCACACCAGGAAGGGAGGCTTAAGACTTACTGTGATTGTGAGGATTAAAAGGGAGTCCTGCTTATTAAATGTGACTTTCACCACTTTGATACCATCATCACCCACCAGGACCGAAAGTGGGAAAAGGAAGAAGACCACCAAACCAGATGCCGGGAGACACAGCAGGACAGGAGGACATACTGCTTACTGCAAATGACACAGCACATGACCCACCCAGGCGGTCAGCTATCAACATCCAGTCAAGATTAAATGCAAAACCAGGAATGAGGTAAGAGGGGAAGGAAAGTACAAAATGCCAGGAACCCCAGAGGGGAGGGGAAGCCTTTTAAAACCCACTGAATGCTGTTTGCAATCTGGAAAGGGAAGAGAGGGGGTGGGTGGGCAGAAACATTTCCTTACTTCTTCTCCAATTCCTTCAAATTCAATTCCTTCACCTGGCCCTCAGAATATTTCTAGTTTCCAGTTTCCTTCCCCAGACAGTGATGGGGGCAGAACTTTTCTGCTTGAGCAAACAGTATTAAAGGAAACAGGGAATTTACCAGAACTTATAAAAATTTTCAAAAAGTTAACTGGCACTCACACATATTAAGAGGGACTAGGGTTAGATGTAGGTATTAATAGGAGAGAGACAGGTAACTCACACTCTCTGAGGCTGCAATCTCTGATCGCTGTGGGAGATGAAAGCTGCCAACTCATTTACTTGTTCTAGAAAAGAACCAAACAGCGAGTTTGGTAAAATAAATTCATGTGTTGGCAGTAGTTCCTTCACATCAAAGATTAGCCACAGCATATACTTGTCTGAAATTATACATTTCTAAGATACCAACTTTGCACTTTGGGTCTAATTAACAAGAAGTACATGTATTGAGAGTGCCACAAATTACAAAACACCTATTAGCACTGCCAATGTGATCCCTGAGTGTGACATGGAAGGTGAGAAATCTAGGCGCTTGTCTGCCCTAATGTATGGCCTTGAGCTGCTGAATGGCCTTGGGGAAGTCATCACCTCTCCAGGCCACTGCCTCTCATCTGCAATAGAAAGGCTTTGGCACAGATGTTTGTATGAGCTGTAAATTTCTGTGACTCTCCATCTAAACTGCTCAGACCTTCCAGAGGGCCAGCTTAGTGACAGATGATCTAACCCAGGCGCCACTCCTGAGCATTGATTTTCCTCTCCCCACTTGACATATCTTCCAGATCTTAGGCTGTCAATGATTCACTACCTACTTCCATGAAAATAAGTTCCCCAAAATGGTTCCCCGCAAAGCTGTGCCAGACTGAGTGAGAGCAATAGAGAAAAGGGCCTGTCAACAAACCCCACAATACCCAGCAAAGAGAATGTTCCAAACCAAGGAAACAAAGAACGAAAGAGTGGAAATGAAGAAAATAAAGGCTTTCAAATATAAGGAGACCGAGAGAAGTTGAGAACCCTGCCCAAGTTTATGCATCAGCTGAGCTGGCTCCTCTTCAGGGCCCAGTCTGGGACCATGGTACACATGCCCAGAAGAAAAGCTGTCTGGGAGATCGGACAGAAGCCCTGCAGGTACTCTGTGATTCTGGTTGGGGAATTATCCTTCTCATGATCACCAAAAATTCTCACCGGTCAGAATGTAGCCTGTCGCTTGGCAGGGACAGGTGATGCTATCTTTACGAGTGAACTCCATGTACGGGAACTGAACAACGGCTTCTTCCTGCTCCAGGTCAGCCAGCCAGTCCTCCCTGTCTTCTTCTTTCTTCCTCTTGAAGGAAGGGGTAGGAGCAGAGGTGGAATGCTGGGACTCCATGGTCGGGATGTGCCACCCGCATCGTGTCCTAGAATGCTAAGAGGCAAGTGAGTCCATGTTAGTGGCCACAGTGAGAAGAAACTGCGTTTTTCGATGAGAAAAGTGAAAACACAAAAATGACTAAATTTCCGTCCTCAGTGTGATCCCAAACATCTGCACAATTTCCAGGAGGGCTGTCATTTTGTAGCAGTGCTCCCCAGGCGCTCCCACCTCCTCCATACAGCCCAGGAACCCGCGCATCCGCCCGCCTGCCCAGCTCCTCAGCGCCAGGTGTCTGGGACCCCCGGCTCCCACCTGGCCCTGCGTCGCCACTTCCTGTCCACTATCTGGCCTGAGCTGTCCTCGGACAAGCCTTCCTGGACCAACACCGGGCGCCGAATCAGTAACAGGCCTTAAAGATTCCCAACCCGCTCCATCCGCAGCCCGGGAGGCGTGCTCAGGTCACGCCCCCTGGCAAAAAGCGACGCTCCGAGTCCCCCTGACTCCCCAGGCGAGAAACAACGCCGAGGCCCCGGAACTGCAGGGCGCGGGCTTCCAGGAAATTCCCCTCTCGGACGCAACGCCGCCACCGGCTCGCTTCAGGTGATGTTATCTGCCTCTTCGCTGCGCCGAGCGGCAAGCACTCGGTGCGCACGCGCCGAAAGGAAGGCGCTGGGGGGCGGTGCCTGCGTGCGTGGGCGCGGGCGCTCCTCGCGGCTGGCGGTCGGCGCCGACTGAGCGCGACCGGAAGAGGGTCTGGCGGGCCGCGATCTGCACGGCCTCCGGCGGGAGGGGCCGAGAAACAGGCTGCTGTCCGCCGTTGCCCAGAGACGCTGGGAAAGGCTCACGTCACATTCCGGAGCTGAAAGTCTCTGTGGGGCCGGGAGGAAGGAGCTGCCGGGGGCCACAGTCATTCTCAACTGTCCTTTGAACACGGCCGGTGTAGAGCTGACGATGGTAGGAAGCAGCAGAAGACGCACACCTGCGCTCCTCCCGCCTTAGGTCCCTCCGCCGGTCACCCGCACTCAGAGCCCGCGCAGGGATTAGAGGACGCTTTCGAGGACGGGGTTCCTTGCACGGGCTGCCAGGCTGAGTTTAGCCTGCAGAGGAAGGAAGCGAGAGCAGACGTTAGGCAGGTGAACTTACTTAAGATAACGGGGGGAGAGGACAGATTGAGAACTGGGTGAATGAGGTTCCTCTTGGCAGCGGGAATGAGGCTGCTGACCTCTGAGGCCTCTGCCATCCGAAGGCAGATGTCCTGCTGCCATCTAGCCACCTGCCCACCTGCTGGCCACAGTCAGCCCACGGAGCCTTCCTTTAGAGTAAGTGTTAAAAAATACCGAATGACTTGCTGATGAAGCGGACTTTACTGAAGAGTGCCGTAGCAGTTGAGTGTGGGGGCTGCTGCAGTGGAGCCGTGCAGTGGGGGCGAGAGATTGGATTGGGCTCAATTCCAAACGCAGCAGAGGCAAGTAGGAGCAGGGTGGGAGGGCAGTGGATGGAAAAGGACAAAGAGGAAACTGGGGTAAGGAGAATGCTGGCTAAACCAGCCTAACAGGATTTTGGCTGAAGACAGGCCCAGGTGCTTGGATATCACCTGGGTGTGGAGATCAAGGACCCCAATCAGATAGGGAGGGTTCTTGCTAAATTGACTTAGGGCAATTCTCGCCAAAACTGGATTTTTTAATAAGGGCACAGAGGGACCTGGGAGAAGGTTCAGGAGCCAACTAAAGTTTGGTCAGGCAAAGAATCTTTGTCAGAAGTAACAACGGGCTATGCACCTCTTTATCTACCTCTGCCTATACTCCTCCCTGAAATTTGGTCTTCACCTCTCTCTCTTTCAAGTTCTAATCCAGTTTATATTTCTTGTTTATGGAAATCTAATTTTGTTGGGGGCAGCAGTATATTCAATTAAAAACATATTTCCCAGCCTTTCTGGCCATGTGACATAATTTGAGTCAATGAGATGTAAGCAGAGGTTGTGAGGGACTTCCAGGAAAGCTCCTTAAAAAGGTACAGAGACTTCAGCTGTTCCTTTGACCTTCTTCCTGTTTGGAATTTAGACTTAATGTTGGAGATGGGGCAGCTATCTTAGGACCGTGAGGCAATAAGTGCCTGCTAAGTAAGGCTGCAGAGAAGAATAAAGGAGCCTGGGTCCCTGGTGGCATATGGAACCACATTCAGGCTCTGGACTGCCAATCTTATGACTTCTCATTGCATGAGAAAAATAACCACCCCCCAAAATTGTGGAGGTTTTTTTTGGGGGGGGTGTCTTCATAGTGGATGCAATCCTAAAAGATACAGACACAGAACCAGTTAAGGGGAAAGCCTGAATTTTGACATAAACATTCTCTGACTGCTTTATCTACAACACACCATGCAGGCCACACCCAGGTTTCTATCTTCTAATATCTGCTCTTAAGGCAGAAACCCTGAGACACAGGGAGGTACCTTGCCAGGCGCCTGAGGCTTATCTTCCAAATCTGGCTATTGTGTCTGAGGATCCGCTCTGACAGGGACTTCACCTGGGCAGTCTGGCGAGTGAACCCGTCCTTCAGTCTCATGCATGTTGCTCACTTTGCCAGAATCCTGCCAAGGACAGATAAGCCTTATTATCCACACTACAGGTGGACACATAGAGGGTTGTCCAGGCTGTCCTAGAATCCGGGAAGGTGGGAAGGCAATGGCCTGATTCATACCAGCCTAACAGGAAAAGGCAGCCAGAGGAAGATTGAGCACTGTGGATGCTTTGGAGAGAAAAGGAACCGGCTGAGGGCTGGGACTGTGGAGAGAAAAGCAGGGCTTTGGGTTGGTGGGGACGTAAAGAGCGCCTGCAGAACCTTGGAGGCTTTCTGACAATGCACTTCTGAAAGTGTGTCTGAAACATGCCGTGCTCTCCAGTGTCCCCAGCACCCAGATGGACGCTTGGTGCCGTGAAGCCCTCATAAATGGCTGCCGATCAAAGCCTGAAGGCTGGCCAGCACTGCCTGGGGGAGCAGTCCCGGCATCCACCTGGGCTGTCTGGGAGGCAGTTTTAATTGGGCAGCACATTCCTGAGGAGACACCCATCACTTCTCACCTGTGCTGGCTGCGGGGTGGGTCTCACCATCCTGGTTGTGAGCAGTGAGGTCACTGCAGGCATGAGTTCACTGAGACTCTCTGGGTGGTCCAGGGCAGAGGGGGTTCCAGTAGGGGACCCCTGTACTCCCAGCCTCTGTGCTGTGTTCCCCTGGTCCCTGAGGCTGAGGGAGGTAGGGGCCTGAAGGGCTGCTGTCTTGAAAGGCCCTAAGGGACAGAGGGAGGTCAGGGACCAGCTCTGCCGGGCTCTGCACAGGGACAGGATTGTACAGGGGTGTGTGTAGGACTGTGTCACCCTCTCTCTGCAATGACAGGAGACCGAGGATTTAGAGTGGGAAGTGTGTCTTCATCCCGCCCCCTTTATTTATTCCTCAGTTGGGAAAACTTGCTTAAAGATAAATGATACCGAGTAAAAGAATCAGTCCCAGAACCAAAACTGTTGTTTCCTTGTTCCATATACTTTCCAAAGAGACTGAGAGACTTGCTAGAGCTTGGGGAGTTAGAGGCCGAGCCAGATCTTATACCCACTGCTGCAGCCACTGTGGTTCACAGGTGGACTTAAGGGGCAGACAGACCTTTTAATTTCATGGCTTTGCGTTTATTCCAACGTGAATCAGAGATCTCAGTGTGCAAGCTCTGACCCGTGTGTTGTCCAGATAAGGAGGAAACAGTCCCACCCTCTGAGGCTCCAGGTTCAGTTCTTTAAAGGGAAGGGTAGAAGATGGTCCCTTGCATTTAAGAATCTCTTAGAGCAAGAGATCATTTTGCCATCACCTGTACGTCCTGTGAGGTGAAGGCGCTGTCATTCCCATTTCACACCGAAACACGGGAAGCTGTTGACCCTGGCCATGGCAGTAAGGTCAGAACTGGGGCATGATTTTCTGCTCCCAAGGACTGCCTCTTTTTATTTGTTATGGAGAAGGGTCACAGGAAGAAAGTTTACAGACCTGTTCTAGAAAGAGGAGTGGGACAGAAGGTGCTTATATACAAAAGGGATCTAGGTGAAGGGCTGCACCTATACGCTACACCCTCGGCAGCTGGCAGCAGGGAGCTCCACTCAGACTACTGTGATGGGGAGACAGAGGGATTCGGGGGCTTGTGGGTTCAAGGAACTGACAATCCACCACAACCAGGTAAAGGGGTCTTCTGAAGCCATAGTCAGTCAAGGTGGTCTGCAAGGCCAAGCCTCCTCAATGCCTTCACTGAGGGGCATAGAAAAGGCTGATTGTGGGACTCCTGTTCACCTGGCTTGAGGATGTACCCTGGAGCAGCCAATCAAGTGTACTGTGTGCTGACTGCAGTAAGAGGTATGACTCTTCCTACATAAATCCAGGAGGACAAAGGTTGTCCTATTTTTTTTTTAAAGGAAACCAACCTACCTCCAGCCCAGCCCCACCCTGACTGGCCAGTAGGATGCAGGCTCCATGGTTACTGAAGCTGCCTGCCTTGCGCTTCCCCAGAGTCACCCAAGAGCCCAAGAAACCGGCTTCTGAGAGCCTGGAAGCTGGAGAAGGAAGAGCCTCTTAGGCTCAGCCCACCGTGCCACACTCTCCTCCCTGTCTAACTCTCCACAGGCCCCTGATTTGGGTGAGATCATGAGATCACTGCTTTCCTGGCACCCAGGAATATTCACCCAGGCTGGCAGAATGGGTGCCCAGGGCTGAGTGCAGCCATTCCCCAGGGTGATGCCAGGCACAGGGCTCACATCCTCACAGCCCTACTAGCAGGCCCACCCCCTCAGCCCCCTTCCTCACCTGGCACAGGTTCCACCTCTGCCTGCTCTCCTGGTCTCCTTTCCTCAGTGGCACCTCAGGAATGCCTGTGTGGTCTCTCCAGTGAGCTGAGCCACCAATGGAAGACACATCAGGGGGCTGTCTTAAAGCAATCTGTTAAATGTTTTTACCGCACAGAAATCAAAGAAACCCAAAGGGCTGTCATCTCCTTGCAAGGGGGGACAGAAATACAGGGAAAACCGAAACACAAACTAACATTTTTAAATGAACACTTGACCCAGACTCTCTTGTAGAGGGACTTGGAGATGAAGGAGACTAATTCCTGGCCCCTGAACATAGTGAACAGCTGTCTCCAGGGTGGATGTGATGGTTGTGGGGACCTTGGTACTTAATGATTGCCAGAAGTCCCTCCACTGCTGGCAGCCTCAGGCGAGTGCGTGCTCTGAGCTGCATCAGTGTGCCACACGTGTGTAATGGAAACCTATAGCCCTCCATCCCCTCCAGGAATTGCTGCCCCTAAGAACCCCCACCTAGAAGTTCTGAATCACCTCCTGAATTGTGTTAGGAGCTGCCACCATGGGGCAGGTGTGGGAGGAAGCTGCCCAGGCTGAGGAATTTGGGGAGCCTGCCTGAGGAGCAGGCTAGGGGTGGCCTTGCTGGATTTTCACTCCAAAGTGTTTGATGAAACCCAGGTAGCAGTCAGCCACCTTCCTGGTCAGCTTCCCCTGGCACTGCCTTTCTCACGCCCTGTGCCACCATTGGGACAAACCTGGGGGCCAAACAGAACCACATCCAATTGTCACCGGAAACTGCCATTAAACTGTCTGCTGCTGCTCAGGACGTGATGCCTCAGCCAGCAAAGCCTCTACCCCAAGCAGCCCTTGCCCAAGACCTAGCGAGGCAAATGGATGAGTGTCGAGCACCAAACAAGAAGCACCCTGTACACAGCAGGCAAAAAAAGAACTGTGGGAGGGTGACAGAGCAAGAGAGGCACAGGGCAGAGCCTGAAGACAAGGCAGAGAGGAACCCCAGGAGGGTTTTAGGAAAACAATCCAAACTCTACGGCATCCCCAAAGTGGGCTGAGATTGCTCTTGGTGTCTTCTCTCCACCCACAGTCAGAGGCTGAAGCCAGGCCCTCCAAAGCTTTTGCCTGCACAATGGCAACACCTGCTAAGTAGGCTTTCTGGCTTTAAAAAGATGACCACTTACTGAGTGCCTCTGATGTGTCAGGCACTGTAGCAGCACTTCCTGCACATTATCTCATTTAGTCCTCTTAACCCTGCGGGCTGCGTATCAACACCCCCACCCAATGTGAGGCATCCTGTGGCTCCGGGAAGTAGCATGGCCTGCCCAGAGTCCCTGGCTGGAATAAAGTCCACAGCACCTCTTAGCTACTGGCGCTTCCTGCCCTTCATCGGCACTCCACCAGTCTAGCAGTCCAGTCTCCAGTTCCTTTTCTAAAGTGCAAATGTGGTCATGTCATACTGTTCTCAAACCTCCGGTAGCCCTCACAGGCTCCTGCTGTCTTCCTGCCACCCACACTCCCGGAGCCCAGCCACCGGTGCTTCGGGTACGCACTCCTCCTGCCCTCTGTGCGCAGCGGTTCCCTGCGCTCTGCCCCACCCGCTGCGCACCGGTCCCGTGCGCGCAGAGCGGGCCTGCACAGCCGTGGAGCCCAGCCCCGGGGCCCGGAAGCCCCGCGTCCTGCCGCCCCTGCGCCCGCTCCCCCTTTGTCACTGCGGCTGTCCTCACGCCTATCGCCGCTTTGTGTGATTGCCTGTGAGCCGGGCCGACTCCCTGAGAGCGGGGGTGGTATCCCTGGGGCCGAGAGCTTAGCCTGGCAAAGAGGAGTTTCTCTTGAGTGAGTGAACAGGGAGCCCTTGGGGCAAGAACAGCGTCGCGGTCACGGACGTAGTCTTTGTCCCCATGTTGTGACATGTGCTCGTGGGTGTGTAGTCAGGATGAATGGCTAGAGGCAAGAGGAGAGAGGGCAGCGGGGTGACAGGGAGGGAGGCCGGACTCAGGGCAGCGCGGGCCTGGGCACAGCTCCTTCCCCACCGCCAGGGGGCGCAAGCGGCCTGGGAGTCAGGGCCTCGGGAGGGAAGTCCTCCTCTCCCAGGGGCTCAGCCTTAGGGCCTGCAGAGGTCTGGGGCAGCTCCCCTTCGCAGAGGGTTGTGGGAGGCAGCTGGGACTGGAGTGGCCTGGACTGCCCAGGCCTGGCTTGGCCTGGTAGGACAGGAAGGCGCCAGCTCCCAGTGAGGCCCACCTGGGACAGGTAGGTGCTCACAGCTGCAGCCTATGATGGGACGGGAATTGGTCCAGAGATGCGGAAGGGCTCAGAGCCCTCACATCATGGGCCTGTGGGGAGGTAGTTTGCAGAAATGCCTGGGTACTAGCAACTCCTTAGAACTCACAGCCTTGTCTCCACACTACACTCCATGCCAGTCAAGGTGAACCCAGTTGTCCAGTCCCTGCCCTCAGGAGCCCCTGACAGAAGCCCTGCACCCATGTCCTTCTGGTAGCTGCTGGAGTCAGGCTGCCTGCTTGGGAATCCTGACTTAGCCCTTCACCTACCTGTGTGAACTTGGACACCATTCGTAACCCCTTCTATGCTTCAGTTTCCTCATATGTAACATTGTCAAATGATGGAATTAGTTATTCCAGGAGCACCTTAGACTAGCGCCTGTCAGGTAGTAAGCGTTCAGTAAACGGCAGTCACTACATGATGACAGTCTGTCAGTAGGCCCAGGGAAGCCTCTCCCTGGGGTCATTAGGCCACAGCGTGGTGTGGCCGTCCTCCTGGGCCATCCTTCCCAACCAAGATGGCTGGAGATTTTTGTCTAAATTAGATGCCACCAAACATTTGTGGTACAGAGAGCTTTTAGAGTGTTATGGCTTTTGTCTTTCACCCATCCTTGTGAACAGATTTGTAAGGAAACCAGTCCCAACAGTAAGAATGAGAGAACTGAGCTTGTAGGGAGGTGTCAGATGGAGGCGAGAAGCTGCCGAGGGTGCTGGAGGGATGACGCCTGATGCTGAATCTCTGTCCGTCGTGGCTGGGCCTGGGCTGGTTGCACAGCCTTCCCTCTGGGCACTAGGCTGCTGCGAGGACAACTGCATGAGTGGTGGGAACACACAATGGGAGCTGGGCCTCTTGGTCCTGTTTCTGCCTCTGCTTCTGCCTCAGCTTTCTCTGCAAATATCTCTGTCCTGCCACTGAGCATAAGCTCAAAAGCTCCACTGTTGTTTCAGAAACAGTGCTTATGTTGCTTCCTCCATGAAGCCCTCCTTGATTTGGCCATCTGCCAAGGACCATCTCTCTCTTTGAATACTCTGTTAATTTGTTTATACTTATTCTGAGGGTTTTGCCTTGCTGCTTGCATGATGGCATAAAAGTGGCACAGCATAATATTTGACCTGATTGTTTATAGTTCATAATGCGTGATCAAAACCGAAAGTTTCTGTGATGAATGCCCTTGTACTGTTCACCATGTAAGAATTTATTCACTATGTAAGAATTCGTTCACCATGTAAGAACTTGTTCATTATGCTTCAGAAGATTGGAGACTGACGAGAGTTAGGCTTGAGATGGATTAATGATTGTACATTGAGCATTGACCCCCCTATACTGAACTTTATTGTTGTTAACAACCATTTGATCAATAAATATGAGAGATGCCCTCTCAAAAAAAAAAAAGTGGCACAGCATAGAAGCTGAGAGCATGGATTCTGGACTCCCTGGGCCCACAGCCTGACTCCACCATTTACCAGTTGGATGATATGAAAATTTAATTTCTGTGTGCCTCAGTTTCTCCCTCTGTAAGATGAGGTAGCAACAGCACCTTTCTTATGGGGCTGATGGGGCTTTCTGTGAGTTAAGGCATGTAAAGTGAAGGCCAGGACCTCGGACAGAGGGACCCTCTGTGAGTGTGTGCCGCTAGCATCAGAATGTTCCTGTCTGCCTCATCTCCTTGTTGAGCCTGTGGCTCCTGGAGCCGAGTGTCTGTCTCTTCATTTAAGGCAATCTGTGTCCCCCATGGTCCCAGCACAAGGCCTGGTCACAGCAAGTCCTCGCCTATTGTTTGTGGAAGGACAACAGGATCCAAGTGCCCTCTCCCCTTGTCTCCTGTCCCTCCTGGGCCCCTGCAGAGCAGGGCTGTCTCCGTGGCTGAGGCCCTTCCTCCCACAGCCCTGCCTGGCCCGGCAATTTTCCCTGGCAGCTCCCACGTTCTGGACTAACTTTGGGGTTGGTTTCCAGCTGTGGCTGGATTCTTCTGTTTGAAAAATATTTTAAGCAGCTGGTAGGGAAGGGGTTGGGGGTGGGGAAGGAATAATGAATACGTGTGTGAAAGGAAGCTTGTCTGAACGGCCTGGAGCTTGGTCTCCGGATCACTGCCTGGACTGGGAGGCCGGCAGGTGGCTGGGGTGGGGAGGGGACACTCTGGCAGCCTCCCAGGCTGAGGCGGAGCACCCTCTGCCCCTCAGAAGCCCCTCTTGCACTGGCTTTCACTTTATGTCCCCATGAATTCTGAAGGTGCAAGGAAAACAGAGGGGAAAGAGTGAGTTCTGCAGCGGGCAGGACTGCGGTGCGGTGCGGAGGAGAGCACACCGGCAGAGCCTACCTTACCTCACCCCAGACCTGCTTTCCTCCGTAGGTCAGCTCCCATCTCAGCTCTTGTGTGACTATGCACACAGCGCCCGCCCCCAGGTGCTCCTCACTGGTGACAACATCCTGTGCTTCCTGAGAGGAAGTGCCACCCTCCTGTACTCCAGGTTTCATCGTCTTCCCCCTCCCTTTCAGCTCTACTGCCACTGAGGGCTTCAGGCTCTTCTCAAAAATCTTGCCTCAGTCACCTCCCCCGCTGGGGTGGGGCCTGTGCTGGGGACACCTCTGGAGTGGGTCAGAGGCCCACGGGCCCCCCATGAGCAGAGGGAAGGTTAGTGCTGTTCCTTTGCTGGCTGAGAAGGATTGCAGAGACAGAGAGCCACAGAAAATCAGGGGCAGGAGAGAAACTGAATCTTAGTCTAACAGAAGCCAAGTCAGAAAGAAACGGGGCTCAAGTCAGATGTGGGAGTTGACAGTCACCAGTCAACCGAAAATGCCTGTGGCCTCTGATGGTAGGGTGGGCTCAGCCCTGAGGGCAGCCTTGTGAGGGTGGTGCTGGGGCCTAGTACTAGGTGCCCTCCACAGCTGGTTCTCCCAAGGACTCCTGCACTGGACTCCAAACCCAGGAAGAGGTGATGCCCTCATGCAGACCGGGCCATGGGGCCCTGGGAGTTGTGGGCGGCAGAGTCCCTGGCAGTCTGGCGGAGCCAGCAGTGGGAGGACAGGCTCGGAGGGCAGTGCGGCAGGGACATCATGGGCCTGAAGGCCACAGAAGGGGCCTTGCTCCTGAGAGACAGAGGCAGTCGGTGGATGCGGACAGGAGGTGTTGGGCTCAGGGAGCTTTGCAGGCCTGAGGATCACACCAGCCAGAAGGTCTGGGTGGGAAGCGGTGCCCGCAGTTCTCAGCATCTCCAGGGGAGGGGCCTCAGGGAAGGGCATGCTCCGGTTTGAGTAGATTGACAGCTGTCTAAGGCCTCCCTGGCACAGAGAACAACATGGGCCTAGTAGAGAATTACAACTGAAACCTCTACTTGTTTAGCTGACCCTTGCCACCCAGCTAACTCAGACTCCTGTAAAATTTAGAGTCCAAAGCTTCTCAGAGAATGGGAATTTGTATGAGGTAGGAATTTGTATTTCCTAATATTATTTCATGTTTATACTTAACATGAAACTTTCCAAGCTTTTTTTTCTTATTGTGAAACAACATACATATTTTAAATGTACAGTTTAATGAATAATATTGTATCATACACCCATGTTTCCAGAGCTCAGCTCAAGAACTGGAATGGTCAGCATGCCAGATGTCCCTGTGTCCTTCCTGATCACAGCTCCGTCCCTCTACCCTGGGGGGAGCCAGTGTACTGGCATTTGTGATCATCGTTTCCTTGTCTGTCTTCCAAAGTGCTTAGTCTCTTAGATAATATTATCTTGGAGTTTCACAATAGCCTCATTTTTCCCACTTAACAGATGAGGAAACTGAGGCTTAGAACAGTTGAATAACTAGTGCAAGGCCACTCAATCAGTAAGCAGCAGAAACAGGATCATATTTGGACTGACGGATGCTCAGGGTGATTCCTTAGTCACGCCAGAGTCCACAGGAAACCCTGGGGCAAACTTGGGGCAACCCTGGTGTGGGAGACCAATGCCCCAGTGCCCCAAAGAAGAGGGGGGCTATCTGCATGGCCAGGCCGGTGCTCCCCTGCCCTCTGTTGATTCTCCTGCCTCTCTCATCCTGCGTATGAGTACTTGGCAGGAAACAACCGCGGTCCAGAGGAGAGCAATTGGAGGCTGGGAGGCAAGAAGAGCTGCAGCTGATCTGGGATGGGATGATGGCTAGAGAGCTTCCGGCCATGCCTAACACGTGCCCAGGGAGTTGGGACTGTGGGGCTGGGCCTGAGCCAGGTGTGTGCCCAACTCTTGCCAGGTTTACTGGTTGTGCCCTCCTTGGTGGGCCAGGTGTGCATGGTGTGTGTGTGTGTGCACATGCCTGTCATGCCTGTGTGTGCCCAATTCTCTGTGCACTTGGATCGTCCTGAGCCATCTCCCTCACACTCATCTTTTTTCCTTTGATTACAAAATTATGCCTATTATGAAACATGTTTATTATAAAAAATTAAAATAAAAAGGCCTCTCCACTTCTCTAATTCTAATCCAAATGATCCCAGACATAAGTTCTTTTAACAATTTGGCTTTTAGCCTTCTGTACTCCTTTCTAAGCACATTCAAATGCACAGTTATTTAGATACACATACCCAAATGTAGCAGTTTTAGGTTTAATTATTTTTAGCAAAAGAATATCAGAATCTACATATTGTTTTTCACCTCCTTTTTTCACGCACTGTACCTTGGTCATTTTCACAGTATGCTATGGATTTGTTTCCCTTTTCTTTACTCCACTGGACAGCCAGGCCATCACGTGCTTCACTGGGTGAGCCCTTCTGTCCCCTCTGTGTCCTAGATCCCCCTGTTGCCCAGAAGTGGAGGGGGTGAGATGCCAGGGCACGGGAGGCAGCCCAGTCCCAGCTGCCCTTTGACCTCCTGCAAGCGGATCCCCCACTCCTCCTTTCCTGTCTCTGTCCCTCTGTCTCTGGTCTCCTTCCCCTTCTGCTCCTGACCCTTGACCTCTGTGCCAGGCTGCTGGGCGAGCCTCCTGGCCTTTGAGACTGTCTGATCTCAGAGAGCTGGGAGAAACTGGGGTTTAAGGCACCCAGAGATTAGGAGGCTCCATGCAGTCAGCCGCCTGCACAATGGTGATCTCTCCTCCTGCCAAGGCGGCCCCAAGAGAGAACGCCATGCTGGCGGTGAGGCTGGCACTGCCTCATGTGCAGATGGCAGCTTCCTGCTTCCCAGAGGGCATGGTGGTGGGAACTGTGCCAGACAGGCATGGTGCCCCCACCCCTGCACAAGTGTCGTGGAAAATCCAAAGCCTTGATCTTTGTTCTTGATTGCTCCTCCCTGATTTTTACAACTGGGAACTTGTGGCCACTTTGTTCCCATCAACTTGGGAGGGAGGTGTTGGGGGCAGAGGGGCAGGGGCGGTGGGGACACAGAACTTGGTGCTTCCAGGATCAAACACAGCCACTTCTGTCTCACTCACACTCACAGTTTGCCTGTGAACAGGCTGCACTTGGTGCCAGGAGGAAGAGGGGGTCTGGACGGGCGCTGCCTTGGTGTCCTTCCCGGTCAACTTCTCCCCTGGCCTGGAACCCTCCCCCCAGTTGTCCAGGGCTGTGGTTCCCTTGCTGTGAACACCTCTGATTCCTTTAATGTCCTGGCAGCAAGCCGTTCCCAGCCCTGCTCATTCCTCAGCACAGGTCCAGTGGGGCTGTTTAGCAGGGATCCAATCAGACGTTGTGGTAAGGAAGCACCTTTGCCAGGCTGCTTCCGTCCCCCTGAACCTTGCCTGCCTCTGCTATCCTTCCCCTCCCCCAACAGTGGCCAGAATTCCTGGAGACTTCTCAGGTCAGTGATCCTCACCTTCCCTTCCTCCTCAGGAGAGAGGGGCCCAACCCCCTTCTCTGGAGCTCAGCACTTTCTGTCCCCAAAGCCCTGGTCTCCTCCGAGAAGGTGTGCTGTGGGGCAGGGTGCAGGCCTGGGGCGGAACCAGAGCTGGGTTTCACCCCTCGGTCTCACGCCATCTCCCAGCGTTGTCTGAGGATGAGATGTGACTCTTGCTTCCTACAATCTTACAGGTGAGCCTGGGGAGTGAGAGGTGATACAGAGAGAGACGTGGAGCCCTTGCCCTAAGGTTACAGAAAACAGGGGTGTTGAAGCCAAAAAGGAGATGGCCCATATCTTCATCCAGCAGCTTCTGCACTCAAACCGAGCCCATCATGCAATCAGTTGGCAGGTCCTGTGATGAGGTCAGCGCCCCTCTGAGGGGCTAACCCAGCTGGCATGCAGCTATGTGTGGCACAAGCTCGTAGACCCCAGCACAGGGGCAGCTGAGAGACGCTGGCATGGTTAAGGCCTGCCTCCTGAAGGGGTGGATGGTGGGCTAAGACTTGGCCATCTGGAGTGGCCAGAGACAGGCCAGTGGGGCTGAGGTAGAGCAGCCTCTCTGGAATGTGTGCAGGTCTTTCCCTGCCTGCCTGGGGCTCAGGGGGGCTTTGCCCTGTCTGTCTGTCTGTCTGGGAAGTGTGCATGCCTGGAGTCCAGAGCAGGCAGTGGCTATGGGGCAGAGAGAAGCAGCTCGCGGGCCTGGGTGCTGAGTGCATGACCTTTATTGAACAGTGCTCTGTCTGCCAGGAACTGTAGCTCCTGGCAGGGCCAAAACAAGCCGGAGAAGAACGGTGCTTGCCCCTGCAGGCTGGGGAAGGGTGCTGGGGGCTGAGGGGCCACACGTCAGGCCTCCCCGCCCCCACATCCGATCCGCCTCGCTGCCCAAGCGGGACAGGTTATTTCTGTTCCTTCAGACTCTGCCAGCCTTTGCCCCACCTCCGGGGGTTACTCAGTTACCAGTGTCAGTTTTCTATTTCCAGAGCAAGGCAAGCCCTCCCCTGAAGGCTTCCTCTGACCCCAGGACTTGGCGCTTGCCCTTCATCCAGCTGGGGAGGGCATGGTGCCTGGGCCCAGGTCCGAGAGCAGGGTCACCCTCATCTCTACTGGGGGAGGCAGGGGCAACTGACGGAGGGTTTGCCCCTCTCTCCTTGGCACCTTCTGGAACCAACCTCTGGCTTCCTTCTGGAACATTCCCATCACACATGAACATGTTCTATCTCTGAGACCATGACCCTTCGGCACAGCTGCATAGCTCTGCCGTTTCACAGCTGTGCTCCTCCCAGGAGTGGGGGATGCCTGCTGCCTCTACCCCACCATCCACTTCACCACACCTGTTGGTGTGAAATTTGCCAAACCCAGTGACGACTTCTCAGCCTCATTAATCCCCTGTCTCAGCAGCTTGAACTCAGCTGGCCCCCACCCTGATGCCCTCCCCTCTCTGGGTTTCACTACACAGTCCCTACTGGTTTTCTCCCTGCCCCATGGGAGGCTCCTCCTCAGGCCTCCGGCGTGTTCTCCAAAGTGACCTTAATGCCGGTGCCCTGAACCTGATGCTGGGCCTCTGCCTCTGTGCCCTCAGGGCTGTGGACACCACCCGTGGGGGGCGAGCCCAAGTTTCTGGCTCTGCCTATCTCTCCTCCTTGAGCTGACTTCCAGGAGCAGTTCTCACTTGGCGTTTCTATTTGAGGTTTCTCAGGCAATGTTTCGGCCATGGCCTGTCCAGTGAGAGCCCTGTACCCTCACCTCCGTACCCAGTCTTGCCTGTAGCTCCACCTTCCTGGCTGCCAGTGACGTGGTCCTCGACACCTCCCCACCTTTCATCCCTGGCTGATCAGCAAGTCAGCAAATCCCACTTCTAAAGTGTGCTTCTAATTCTATTTCTCTCAACTGCCACTACCACCCGTTTTGTTCTGAGCTACCACCCCCTCTTGCCTGAACTCTGTGGTGGTCTTGTGGCTGGTCTGTCTGCTCCAGCTGGAGCCTCTGCCATCTCCATCTAGGTGAAGCATTGAGAATCCTCATTTGGATGGTTGCACCCGTTTGCCACAAGCCTCAATGTGCCTGTATGTGTGTGCTCAGAAGGCCGCCATGGCCTGTAGGGCCTTAAGTGACTGGACTTTTCTGACCTCCCCAGATTCATCTTATGCCCTTCCCACTGGCCAGGCACTTGGGTCCTTTTTCACTTCCCAGTGGTCAGAGTTCTTTCTCCCCAGGGCCTAGAATCTGCCCCCACAGCCAGCCCCTCTCTCAGCCTTTGGGGCAGCCTGCGTGTCGTCTCCTAAGAGAGGCTGTGCCCTGCCCGCACCAGCCCTCCTCCTTTACTCTCTATCTAGTTTATGTTCATACACTGGAATCATTTCTTGTATTTGTTCACTTGCTTGTACTTTTGTTGTTCATTTTATTAGGTAAGTGCTGTGAGGAGAGACAATGGCGTTTTTACCACTGTACCCCAGTGCTTAGTAGAGAGCTTAGTGCTTGGTCCACATGCAGTGAGAGATTGCTGAATGATTGGCCTCAGCTACTAAGGTCAGTTAGGTTCTGGGGGGCTGGAAAAAAGGGTGGAGGAAGGGGGGGCCTGTCAGTAGGAGGAGACCCTGGGAAGGGTTGCCAGATTTAGCAAATAGAAATGCAGGACACCCAGTTAAATTCAAATTTCAGATAAACAACAAATCATTTTTCAGTACAAGTTTGCCTGAAATTAAAATTTTATTTGGCATCCTGTGTTTTATTTGGCAACCAGGTGATGGGGACAGGGGAAGTGGGGTCAGAGCCTGATGGGGCTGTGGGACATATGCAGAGCCAGTGGGGTCTGCCGGACACCTAATCAGGCAAGAGCCGAGCTCGGCTGTCCACTGGTGTGCAGCACCACAGGGTGACGTGATGAGGAAACTCTGAGACACTGACTACTGAGATGCAGGGGCACTGGGGGGGCTGGTCCTAGGTGGCTATGGGGATCCAGGTCCTTGTGCTTCTAAGGCCACAGGCAGAACCTGTAAGACCTTCCTTCTCTGTGACCTTCTCACTGGTCTCCAGCTTTTGTTTGTATCAGCAAGCCTTACTGGATACCCTAGGGCATGCAGGATGCTGGGCTAGGTAGTGGGAGCCCAAGGAGTGGTAGGACTTGTCCCTATCACTGGACAGCATGATCTGGACCCTAAAGGAAAGCCAGCACCACCACCCACTCCCTAGATACAGGGCTGGGTCTTCCTTGCTTTATCTTATTTAATACTCTCACCATCCCCACAAGGTAATTCATAGACAGGTAATTCTGTGATGCAGCAAAGCCACACAGCAAGTGAACAATGGAGCTGGACACACACACACAAACTTGGTTTTCTGATTTTTTGGAGAAGAACTCATCCGTCTTAGAAGGTCTCAGCAGTCCGAGCCGGGGCTGGTGGAGCAGGCAGCCATGATCCAGTGGAGGGTTCTTGTAGACTATGCCTGCCTGCAACAAGGGGCCATCATCAACATCCCAACAGCTTCTTTACACCCAGACCAGGAGCTGCCTGCAGGGTAGGGCCGGCCACCAGCACACATCCCCTGGCATCTGGGATTCACCAGCTGCCCCCAGTGACATTAGACAAATGTTGTCTAGTGACCCAGTCCCCATGTGCTTCTGAGCCCCAGGGAACTAAAGCAGTGTGAGAAAAGTGGCTGCTGAAATGCCAGCCCACGCACCCCTTCCTACACTGAGGGACTCCATCCCCTCTAACTCTGGGGCTACAGCTGGGCTCACATTCCTTGCTTGGAGACCCTCCAGGAGGGATGAGTTCTTCTCCTTGAAGGGATTCATGGGACTGACTGACATGTGGGATTTCCCAACATTGGGAACACTACAGTCCACATATTTCCTAATCACATTTGGTCTAATTCCTAGGTCTGCCTCCTATGTATGCGAGCACACGCTCAGTCATACACACACCTGCACACACACGTTCTCTCACCCGTGCACGTACATTCACACACACAGTAGCCCTGGGTGCCGTCCAGCTGTCCAGGGAGGTCCACAGTCATCCTTGGGTCCTCTATTGGACAATTGGCATATGGGCCATTTGGGTTGTGGAAGGCCGTCCTTGAATGGGATGGGCTTGGACTGAAACAGAAAATTTGTGGGTGAGGGCTGTGAGCTTAGAAGGGGTTTGGTTGAGGAAGGAGCATGGTGGGAGACCTGAGCCCAGGTGGAAGACAATTCCCCGTGGTTGAAATGTGGGGACAGGAAATAGCTGGAGGACTTTGGAGGACAAAGACTCTAGTAATCAAAACTATGATAGAATCTATTGTGTGGCAAGAACTGCCCCTCAGTCACATTCACATCTACAGGGCAGATCTACTGCATCCACTGACCTCTATTAGTGTTGTGGAGGAATCATGGAAAATGGACTGACTTAGATGTTTGATTCAATGCAGGTGAGAATGGAAATGTTCACAGGAGGCAAGAAAATTCCACAAAAGCAGGGACTTACAGCTGGAAGTGATGCAGGGGCTCCGGGACAGGTATATGTGTAGAAGACATAAAGCCAACTCCATTCCCACCGCAAACACTGCTAGAGATATTGGGAAGTTCCTTGGATTTCCTGCCACCTGTGGGGTAAATGTTTGAGTTATTTTCTCATCTCGAACAGAATGACCCAAGCTGAGTCACATATAAATGCTCATATTAAAGTAAGTGTGCTCACACTTGCATGAGCACTTCTTTCCTTGTGATAAAGTGTGAATGAGGCAGTGATTTGGAAGTATGAGGCTAACTTTATAAAAGAAGACAGCCAAACCAGAATATTTAGATGCAAAAATCTACCACTGGCCTGAATTATCTGGTTTGGCCATCTACACTTAGCAATTAACTAGAAAATTGCCAAAGTCCTGTGCTTGTGCTGGGCAGACACAAGTTTTAGGGCGGCCTGCACCCTTACACACATAGATGTCTCTCCACACATTGTTACTAAGTGTATCTCTCCATGTGTTATTACATCTAATATATATTTGCAACTAGCCTGAGGATCATCCCAGATTATCCAGGACCCATCTTTCATACCAGGCTGGTTTTCTCTAGTAACCTACCATGTGACTGAACCATGAGTACAAAACACTGAAAAAGTGGGACACCCTAAACAAAGAAAATGCCAGTGTTGCTTCTATGCTTGTTATTGTTTTCTATCTTTATCGGTGTGTGCTCGAAAAATACCATGATGTTTACTATTTGCCTAAGGTGCACCTAATGGGCAAAGAAAGCCTGCTTTTAAAACAGAACCCCAAATAAAAAACATGAAAAATGGAAATTAAAAAACAAAGAAATAGAGGGCAGGTATAATAGAAGCCTTTTGAATCAAGAGAGATCTGGGTCCTCCTCATTTTGCTAGGGACCGTCTTTTATCTTTTACACAGTCGTTAGTGCCATCATCTCACTGCGACGGAGCAGGTACACGTGCTTCTGAGATGTTCCTTCTGACTCTGAAATACTGACATGCACCAGGAGTGTGTAAGGCGAGTAGATCATCAGACATATGTGAGGAATGGTCCGATATGGTGGAAATAGTACTACTTAGATTTTAATGTGAATTTCTTGGGGATCTTGTTAAAATGCAGATTCTGACTCACTGTATCTGGGTTTGAAATTCCTATTTCTAACAAGCTCCCGGCAGGGGCCAATGCTGTGGACCACACTTCCAGAAGCAAAGGCATAAGACATACAGGGTCTGGAGTGAGAAGTTCCAGGTCTGTCCACAGTTTCTTATCTTTGCTGAGCCTCAGATTCCTCTTTTGCAACATAAACACATACTCCCAGAGGATGTTGTGAGGCTACAGGAGATAACACATTTGAAAGCCCTATCTACGTTGTAAAGTACTGGAAAAATGTCTGTTATTATTGTTTGGGGCTGCCCAACTTTACCGCCAAAGGCTCTCAGGTGCTGCTGATTGGAGTGATAGCTGCCTGCATCCTTGCCTTTATCCCCCGCACTCATGTGAGGCTGTTCCCTGGAAGCTGTTCCCGGCGGACGGATGTCCTGTGTGTCTCCCTTCACCCTCTGATTGTTGGTCAGCTTGTGCTCCTGGCCGTGATCCAGAGAGGCCCCACGGTTTCCAACTGTGCTGGGGCATCCAGATCCCAGTTTGTGGGCTTTCCCTTTAGTGCACCACCCACTCAGGGCTGGCCCTGGGTGGAACTCTGCACTAGGCAGTTTTAACTCCCTGTTTTTCCTGCAGGCAGCCAGTGCTTCCTGCCCTCCTGCCCTTGGCTCACTCCACCAACTGCCCCATCAAACCTCACATCAGGAAGGCATCTGGCACTCAAACTTACATAGGTAGCAATGGCTGATAAAGCCGAGGGGTGGCAGTTCTTCAGGGGACAAAGATGGTTAGAAATCACACGGAAATAGTTCAGTTTCAGTGCCTGGGCAGGGTAGCATTTGGGGAAGGGTTTAGGAGGCCTCTTACTAGCTCTGAAGTCCTGGACTTCAGTGTCCTGCTTCTGTATGCTTTGCCTTTTTCCATTTCCAACCAGAAACAGTCCAGCCTTGACATGCATGTTCCTGATGCTCTTTCCCTACTTGGGTGTTTGTGGAAGCTGAGACCAGCTCCTTCAATGTCGTAGATTAATGTGAAACCCCAGCAGATCCAGGTTACTGAGCCCCACAGACGCCTGGGCACAGCTGTCATCACCAACCAGCTCCCGTCCCCCAGGATCTTAGCAGTGGGTGCCCACAAGTGGGACTCAGTCTCCCCCGGATGCCCTGGGCAGTGTGTAGCTCTCCTGCCCTCCTTCCCCCAACCCCAGCTATAACTCCACCCTTTTGTCTCATATTTAGGCCAATCACATCCAAATAAGGGAGAAGGATAGTAACGAATAATAAGGGAGGAGGCTAACCTTGATTTGCTCTGATTATTATTTTTTCAAAACACAGTGTCCCTAAACATCAGAGCTTTATTTAACATTAGGAACAAATAATGACATACCATACTCTGCTGAGAACTGTTCATGGACTCTGCACTAATTCCGGGGCCAGGCACTACCTGCTCAGAAGTGGATTTGACTTTGTGCAACAGACCCACTGAATATCTATCATGTACCAGGCTGCCAGACTTTGAAGATACAAAGATAACTAAGACACCGGCCCTGTGAGGCCGGCTGGAAACAGGGAGGTGTTGACATACCCTTAAGCAGTTAACTTATCTGCACTACTTTTAGTTGCACTAAACCTGTTTTGTTTTGCTTCTGCCCCTTTCCTTCTCCCTCCTTCCTTCCTTTCTTTTTTTCTTCCAAGACAAATATTGCTATTTTCTTTTTCTTTGTAAATATGTCAGGTTTAATCATCTTCTCAGAAACCAGCTTTTGAGTTTGTGTCCTGGTGCATTAATTTTTGCTTTTATTTCTGTTTCTAATTTCTTTGAATGTCTGCTTGGTTTTTTAAATTGAATATAACGTAGCTAATTAACATTCATTGTTATTTTATTATCAGTGTACCTTAAACTATATGTTTTCAATATAGACTTCTTCAGTGTATCCACAAATTTTTCTGTGTGTTGTTGTCATTATTATTTGTTTACAGTTTTCGTAACTATAATTTTTCTTTGACGTATAAATTATTTGGGAGAGCACTGAAAGTTTGCCAAATAAAAATATTTTTCATTGAATTTTAATTTTACTTCATGTAGTCACAGGACATCTAAAAATATTTTTTGGTCTTTTCTAATACTTTGTGGTCTATTTTTGTAAAAATTTTATCACTTGTTCTTGAAAAGAATGTGTATTTTCCAGTTTTGGAGTGCAAGATTTTATATGTCCTTTAGATCAAGACTTAGTAGTAAGTCCTATTTTAATGGTTTATGATTACGTTCCTATTCAATTTTTGACTTCTTAAGCTTTGAGTTTCTGAAAAAAAAATCAGTGGAAATCTCCACTCTAACTGTGGCTTTGTTCATTTCTCTTCATAATCCTATCAGTTTTGCTTCATGTGTTTCAAGACCGTTTTCTAAGTGCATGAACATTTAGTCATTGCTCTGTCTTCCTGGATAGTGTCTTCTAGTATTGATCCTTTATCACTGTAATGTTTGTGTTTTTTTCTTGCTTTAAAGTTTATTTGATGGTCATTTTTAATAATATCATTATTGCTGATATAAATATTGCTGCACCAACTTTCTTTTTCTATCACTTCACTTTCAACATTTTAGTGTTGTTATGAATCATGAACAAAATATAGACTTACTTTTAAATATCCAATCTGAGAGTTTCTGTCCTTTAGCTGATACACTATATCTATTAGTATTATACATGCATACTTTTTTAGTATCCCTGGGTTTTAAGCAGGAGGTATGCAGAGGAACTGAGGATGACATTGCCATTCCCAGGAAAATGAATAAATTCCTCTCACAGTTGTCCTGAGGCCTGGCCCTGGAGCTTACCTTACCTGCTCTTATTTTACCATTATTTCCCATTTTAGGCACAGGAATTCTCATTGCTACCTGCACCTATTAGCCCTGGATCTGCCCTGTGAATCTCTGCCGCCCACTGCTTGGCTCACCAATCCACAGAAGGGTAGTTTACTTAGGGTGTCCATTTCCTTCAGCAAGCAGGAGGGACATACAAACAGTCTCAGCACAGTGAGCCCCACGGGCACCTACAAGATCACGCCAAGCCTTCTGCTCTCCTGGGCTCTGTCCTCCTGGACCTGGACCTTCCTCAGTCTTCCTCTCCCTGTGCCTCCCTCCGCTTGCTCCTATCCAGTAGTTCCCTCCACAGCCTTCTCTCCTTGCATGCACAGGCATGTATTTGCATGCGCACACACACACACCACATGCAAGTGTGCCCACAGATTCCTTTGCTGGCTCCAGCAGAAACTGGCTAGGGAGAACTTTGCTCTGATGTTTGGGAGTAGGTGTGGGGGAAGTTCTCATATTTACTCAGTTGAGAGTCCCACGTTTCCTGCTCACAACACAGCTGGGCTTGGAGCGCCCAGGTTCTCTCCCCATCCAACCGCAGGTTAGACCTCAAAAGGCTAAGCTGAGCTTGAGTGGGGAGGTGACATCATTTCTGAAAGTCCCACCCTAGTAGCTTAGATATTACAGACTGTGGAGGTTGTGTGTCTGTGGTCTGGGGAAAGCCCCGAAAGGTAGGAGGCAAGGGCGAATGCGGCACATCAGGCATCTGCAGGGGGTCCCGTGTGCCCAAGTCCAGGGAGGCCAAGAGACCTTGTGAGCAAAGAGCACGTAACCTTTTCATGTGCCGCACTATTTTCTAGCCCAGCAAACGGGGGTTTTCTTAGAGATTAGGTGCCAGGTGAGGTGAGGGACCTAAGGAGATGGGGATCCCAGACCCTGGGGGTGGGCGTGATGAAGGGGACGCTGTGAGTATCAGGGCCATGGCCACTACAGCCTTCAGTGAACGGGTAAGCTCTGAAGACCAGCTCATCAGAGACCCTGCTGGGGGTGCCTGAGAGCTCTCCTTCTGGGGGAAACAACGGAAGGGTCAGGTTTTCTGGGTAGCAAGAGGGTTCTCAGAAACTACAACCTATGCTTAGGAACCAAACAACCCCTTCAAAAACATACATTCACACAAATCAATGATCCAAAATGATACACTGGAACAATTTCTAAATCACCCAAGCTTTCAGTACTCTAGAATGAGATGAAAGGCGGAACCTGTGTGGGCGGGCATATCTATACAACACCTTCTGCTGATTAAGCTCAAAGATCAAAGCTTCCACATGGGCTGATCCTGGTGCGCTCTTTGGCCTCTCACCTACAGCAGGCACGGGGGGGGGGGGCCTATGTCCACATGGTAACTTCCTTCACTTTGGTTCATCCTCAAGCAGGCCCGGATATAACCAAGCCATGTAGCATCAGGATGGACAGAACTTGATAAAGACAGCATTCTTGGCCCTGGGAGCAGGGCTGCAAGAACACTGAGCTGGGGCAGCAGTCCCCAGGGTAGGTTAGTGTGTGTCTCAGTGGCTCAACACAAGCCCCCATCTTTCTGTGGACTCCGTGCAGGTATCACCACTGTGTGGCACTTGGCTGAGACAGACCCAGTGTTTATAGCATCTTGGAGCCGGGGAAGCCCTCTCTGCCAACCCTTCACTTGCCTTGAGCCCTACCTCCTCTGGTGGGGTGGGGAGGGGAGCCACAGGGAGCAGAGGGTACACCAAGTTCCCAGAGCACCCGGGCTGCCCCACTCAGAGCTCTGGAAGAAAGCATCTCAGCAGTGGTGTGTGGGTGGGTCCCTTCCTCCCTGCATGGCAGTTAGCATAATTGGCTCGATTACTGATTACCACCATGGCAGGTGAGGTGTGTAATTGAGCTAGGGTGTGTGGGGGGAGGGTTGGGGGGGGGCAAGCCTAACAAAGCACATTCAGGAAATTGCAAGGTAGCTTGCTGATGGGAAGCACCCCTGTCTGGGGCCTCCAGAAGGCGGCACGTGCCGCCGGGGAGCCTGTGGGTCTAAGTCGCGGGTTAGGGTGGAGGTGGAGTTGCTGAGGGTGCTCAGAAACCCTAACACTGGGTCACTTGCTGGCACTGGGTTTCTCTTGCTTATAGTGAAGCTAATAAAGACCAACTCACGTCTGACCCTTAGTTTGTCTTTGGACATCAAACCAGGGAGAATCTGATGATGGCTGCCATCCCTGCCCAGCCCCCAGCCCCCAGCCCCCAGCCCTCAGCCCCATGTTTCCAGCCTGCACATCATGGACATAGAGTCTGGTGAGAGCTTCCTGCCAAGCTCATGGGCTCCGGAGTCCCTAGAGAGCCACAGAGGGCCTGGTAGGCTGGTGCTGTGACGCCTGTGTGTGTGTTTGTCTCGCCTGCGGTCACAGGCAAGCTGCAGATGCCACAGGGCAGTGTGGCCCTGGGCCCAGCTTCCACCCTCCCCACTGGCCACAGTGACCCAGGTCTCCCACCCCGTTCTTGGTCTCCTTTCCCTGTGTCTGGGGACTCAGGGAAGAGGGCCTGATTGTGCACATTTGGGGCTAGACCTCTGCTGTGGGGGCTTTCTCTGGGCTCAAGAGGGAGTTTAGGCCATGGGGTAGGGTAAACAGGCTGTGTCCCTGGGAAGAATTGCCCTGACCAGCTGCTTGAGGTTGAGGGAAAGGGCCTGGTGTCTGGACGCAGAGCTGTAAGCCAGGCCACACAGGGAGGGAGAGACGCTGCCATTGTGCCTGATGCCTTCCCTGGCCCCTCATCTGGGCTTCAGTCTGCCTTGCGCTCCCCACAATAGCTCACCTGGTGCTTGCAGCCCACAGGGGCAGAGAAGCTTGCCTCGGTGAGCCTGGGGGAGGGAGCAGCGGTGGGGGCAGGCCAGAGGCGAGCTGAGCCGAATGTTGAAGGGAGCAGGGGGTCGTCCAAAGTGGGCAAGGAAGCCTGGTGGCATGTAGGGTGGGATTCGGGTGTCTCAAAGTCTCCATCTGTCCTAATGTGCTGACCGGCTCTTCACCAGAATTAATTTTAAGTTTCTAGTTGGTCAGAAACTTTTCTAGGATCATTCTAAGCCCAAGGAGGATATTTTGGGAAAAGAATGTCCTTATTTAAAGCTGAAAAAATTAGTGTGATTCTTGCTGTTCTAGTAAATTTATCAATACCCTATAATTTTCTTGACCCAGAAGATAACAAGCTGTGCTCTTAAAGAACTTAACCACATCCTTCCCCCGTGCAGTCTCTTTTTCGCCCCTCTCCCTCCAAAACACAGCGTTGCAGCCCTGGAAGAAATAGTCGTGGGTCCAGCCCACAGCTCTAAGCATGGTTTCCCACCACTCTTGAGTATGTAGACCCTAAATCGTTTAGGCTGCGGTCTCTGGGAAGCCCCTAATGTCCTTGGGCTAGGAGCTCCCACGGTGACATCTGATACCCCTATGTTCATTCCCCCAGACCTTCTCCTGTTATGGGAGGTGACTGCACTCATGGGGGGTGCATGCACGGGAGGACAAGAGGTGAGCTTAGTGGTTATAAGATCTTCCCCCCTTTCCTCCTCTGGGCCCTATCAACAAGAGGATAGCTGCAGTGAGGGGCCCAGGTTCACGTGGTCATGACTGAGTGCATACATCACCCAGGTCAGGGTGAGGTCGACGTTAGGGCAAGGCCATGAGCGTCCTAGTTCCCTTAGCACTGGCTGCTCTCTGCTCCTCACTCCAACCTCTCCCTGATCCATCTCCATTCTTCTCTGCTCTGTGCTGTGCCCCCAGAGGCTGATCCTTCATAAGGGCCTGCTGGCAGCTGTTGGTGGCTTGGGCAGAAGGATGTTGTCAAGGCGGTGACCACACAGCTGTATCTTCTTCCCATCACATTGTCAGGCAGGGCCCTTGAGCATCCTCCTACCTGAAGGGGCTGAGAGTAAAGAGCAGGTGGTTATTAAACAGGAGAAAGGGAAGACAGAAGCATAAAAACTGTGGACATTCCAGACATTAGTCAAGTAAGAAAAATGCAGGTTTCCCTTGCTATCTGAAATCAGAATGTTCCAATGAAAAGGAAGCTGAAATGGCATAAAACGAAGAAACAATTAACATTAATTCATATGGAAAAAATTCTGATCATTCCCAGACCCCCAAAATACCCCTTCTTAGGCTTTTCTGATGCTTTATGACACATTTTGCTAGTGGAATCACAGTAAGTCGAAATGAAGCGCAGAGCTCCGGCAGCTTGGTGCTGGGGGCAGGGGGGAGCCCGGTGGTCCCGCTCTTTCCTCTTGGGGTGCCGCTGCCTCTTCCACAGCTTGCTGCAAAACAAACTTAGAGCACTATTCTTGCTTTTTGCCTTTTTGTCATAAAAGTGAAAATCCTCCTTGGATTTCTTTTAGTTAGTGAAAACAGATACTAATGTAAGGACAAACTTGAAAATCAGCAGAGCCCTCTACCTCAGCACTGGGCAGAAAATGATGCGGCTGCTGGGAGGAAAGAGAAGGCAGAACGTGATGCTCAAGAATAAAGCCTGAACTCCTTGGCAAGCATAAAATGCAGTGACTCTCCAGTCTGGCTCAGGCTCAGCTTTGCGGGCTTCCCATGCTACTTGTCGTGCACTCACGTACCCCAGGTTTCCAAGCTCCTTGCTCCCCGCCAGGTGTCTGAGCTCTCTAACATCGTGTGCTCATGCTTTTCCCTCTGAATAGAAAACCCTTCCTTTGCAGATGTCTGTTGCTGTGTAATAAGTATCACAGATAGAGTGGCTTCAAACAACACCCAGTTATGATCTCACTGTTACGTAGGTCAGAAGACCAGGTGGCTTCCCTGGGTTTTCTGTTTAGGGTCTTACGATGCCAAAATCAAGTTGCTGGCCAGGGCAGGCTTTTATCTGGAGGTTCCTGGGGGGAATCTCCTTCCTGGGTAATCCAGCCTTTTGGCAGCAATCGTTTTCCTGTGGCTGCAGGACCAATGTCCCTGTCAGCGGTGGGGGGTCTCTCTCAGCTCCTCAGGCCACCCACCTTCCTTCTCCTGTGGGTCCTCCATCTTTGAAGCACAATGGCCTATCACCCCTTCTCAAGCTTCAGACCCCTCTTATTCTTCCACCACCAGCTAGATAAAAGCCTCTGCTTTGAAAGAACTCATGTGATTAGATTAGGCTCACATGGGTAATTTCCCTTCTGCCACACATTCACAGGAGTAACGCCAGGAGGTGAAGGCCACGGGGACATCTTCAAATTCTGCTCAACACAACTTCTCGCATGAGTGCAGATGTCACTGCGTCTGCAGAGCATTCCTGGTCTCTTCACTCTCAGCAAGCCGCTCTCCCGACTCACTGCAGTGACCCTCCTTCAACTTCTTATCACATCATACTAATGAGCGGTTTGAGAAGAGGACGCACATCTTGCTCATCTTTGTATGTTCTGTTGGACCAATGCCGACCGCTTAGGAGGTGCTCAGTACATATTTGTTGAAAGACAGGAAGGAAGGAAAGAAGGACTAGGTAGAGACTGTAAGGACATACTGACAAGTGCCTGCAAGGTCACCGGGCTTTAAGGATCACATTTCCATAAAGAAGTAAAACATTTCAGGGCTACTACATTGTTCTTTGTAAGCTTCCTCTTCTTCCTCCTCCTTTTCCTTTTCTTCTTTCTCTTCCTTCTTCTTCAGACTCAATTTGGAAAAGTTTCAGACTCAATACTTGTTTACTACCCCCAGAGGGCAGGAATTAATATCTTATACTTTGGTTCCCTAGCAAAGTGCATGATCTATTCATCAAAAGAACCAATTCAAGAAGTTTGCCCTAAACTGTATAAGCCCAGGGATTATTCTCACTCTTATAGGACAGGGACCAAGAGGACAGTCCACAGAGGACAAGTCTGAGAGGTGAGGGCATTTTCCCAGTTCAGACAGATAGGAAACAGGCAAGAGAGTGGAAACCCATACATTTCAATGACAGATTACCAGATTTCTTGCTTGTATCCCCACCAAGTGAGGGGTGGAGGCAGTGATTCCATTAATACAGCCCTTCTCTTTTGTTAGTAATGAGGCATGGCTTGCAGCCCACCTCAGGTAAGGCAGGCCAGCTCCGAACGCCCAGCTCAGCCAGGCCCCGAGCCCTCCTGCGTGCTTTCCCAGTGGTCCTTACTGTTCTGCTCACATGTTTACAGCTTCCTCTTCTTCCCGCCCCAGACCCAGGTGCCAGGGTGGAAAGAGGCGACCCCATCAAGGAAATGCATCCTTTTCATGCATTGGCATTAAAAAAATAATAAATGTAATACATGTCTATGGTAAAAAACCCAAGTGGAACAGAAAGACGGAGAGTAGAAATCTCCCCGGACACATCCCTCGCCCCCGACCAAGTTCTTCTCTCCAAAGGTTGTCCCTGTTGGCATTTTCTTATAACTCCTTCCAGAAAAGGAAGTTATGATGCCTGCATTTTAAGCTCAATCATACTTCTACAGCTAGTACATGATTTAATTGGGGTCTAATTTCCTTAAAGATAATTTTCTCTCCTCTGAACTACTAAGCCAATTTTGAAGCATTTAGCAAAACCATTTTTCTAGCAAATTAAAGTACTGAACCTGTTTACAGTTCATCCAAGACAAAGATGAGCTGTTATTTTGATTCTCCCAGAGAGCAGCTTCCTCTCTTCTTCCCCAACACATTTCCCAGCTCACTGTCTGACCCAGATGAAAGCAGTCAAGAAGTTCAGAAAGACACTTTCAAGGACATTCCAATATTTTCTCCCTAGAAGATGGAAAGTGACAAAACCATCTCCTTGGCGTTTTCTCAGTCTGCCCTTTAGCCCTTGAGAAGCAGCAGGAAGGCAATTACTAAGACGTTCAAATGAGGAACAATGTTAATGTTGGAGAGGCAGGAATCCTTACTCATTACAAAATAACATCCTTGCTAGTTACATTTTAATGTACCTGTTAGAGTGTAATTTGGAGCATTTATTGAAGTTGGCATGCTGTGTGTGTGTAACCCTGTGTTTTTTGCAACCTTTTGGTTTATAAATAAAGCTTCAGCAGAAGCAAGGGAGTCCAACACTGCACTGAGCCGGACCTTTCCAAGATGATGGTCTAGATGCTGGAGTCAACCTGGGGCAAAGGTCTCCATTTATTACCTCTGGTATCTTTTTCATCCTCAGTCCCATTTTCTATACACCTTCATTCTATTTATAGCTCCATGAATCATCTTGATGCTCCAATCCTCTGAACTAGTTCTCAGACAGAATCTAAAATTCAGTTAGGTATAAAGTCTTTTATAAAACCTAAGGAAGAGAGAAGAGAGATAAAGAGGTAGATATACACCACAAAGTATAAAATAAATAGGTAAGGCATGGGATGAACAGTACCCCATAGGGCATATCATCAGTAATGTTGTAAGAACTTTGCATGGTGACAGGTGGTAACGACACTTGTTGAATCACTATGTTGTATACCTGAAACTAACATAGTATTATGTCAGTTATACTTCAGTTAAAACAAAAACTTCAAGCAGTGTCTCTAAAAGTGTGAACAATGAGAAAGCTTTCTACTAGAAGCTCCAGGGAGCACTTAGGTTTGGAAAACCCAGCCCTCTATGTCTCCTACTTGAAGAGTTCCAACAGATTCATTCATGAAAGTCTCTGAGAAGTCCAGTGTCTAAGAAATCTACTTACACCATTCCATTGAATTTCTACAGTGCACCAGGTGTTGTTCTAGGCCTCAGAGCTACATGAGTAATAGGACAGATATAGCCTTTCACATTAATCAGGGGAGCAGTTAACGTACAAGTGGAACTGTTAAAGACTGTTGTGAAAAGCAACGAGATGGTGGTTGTAGGGGGACACAATCTGGGAAGACCCTCTCTGAGGACATGACACATAAACCAGGGCCTGAAGGGCCAGAAGAAGCCAGCTTCGTGGAGACGTGGGGAGAGCACCTTGGCAGAGGGCCTAGCAGATGCAGAAGCGCTCAAGCTGGAGGGAGCTGTGGCATTTTTGGGGGCTGGCCAATGGGAGGCAGGTGCACCTGGACGAGAAACAAGGCACACTGCAAGGTGAGCTCTGGGAGGTGGGATGTGGGCAGCTCGTTCAGGATCTTGTCATCTACAGCAAGGTGCTGACCTTAACCAGTATTTCCCAACCTTCTTTGATCATAAAGCTTTTTAAAAGAAATTTTTTGGTGTAGAAATATCTACTAACGTCCCATAGAACTAGATTCTGTGGATCATAGTTTGCAAAACCTGGCCCAAAGCATTATCCCTCTCAGAATGCCTGCGTCCTTTTGGAGGTGTGATGTCCTAGCAGGAATTCATCCTAATGGGATAAAGCTCTAATTAACAAATGTGAGACCATTTTCTTTTCTTTCCTCTTTTGGTTTGTACTTTAATGATAAAACATGCCCTGGTTGTCAAAGGTTATTTTAAAAGTTTATAAAAGGTTATTTATGTAAATTATTGTTTTTGTAAGTTTTAACTATTTTAATGCCAATGCTTCTTGAATGCAGGCTTTTTAATTACAACCTAAAAAGTTATGAAATCAGTAGGACTGAGTGACAAATAGAGAGGAGGGAAGAACAAATAAATTACAATCTTCTTTGCAGAAAAGAGGAGAGCAAGAGGGATAGGGAGTTTTGAGCTATTATCATAGAGTTAAAGATAAAGGCTAGTTATTCCTTATTCTCCTTGAGGAATGAAAAAGTGGATGAACCTGTAAAAGGGAAATTCAGAAATCAGAAAGAACCTCAAGACAAGCAGAAGAATGTGGCACTGCAAGGAATTACTGGGAATGACTGCGAACTACTGTAGAATGTTCCAGTCGCTTGAGAACCACAGGCCCTGCCTCTGCCTGGGGACATGTCAGGTCAGCTTCCTGGAATCTAACTGATGCCAAGGCGGCAGAGGCAACAGCAGGTACATAAGAAGTTTGGGGAAAAGACTGTTTCAGAGACTAGGAAAGTTAACAAGAAATACTTTTACCATGAGTAAGAACTTAGCTTGCAAAGCAAATAACAATATTCAGGTAAAAAGAAAGTAATTTGGGATTTATCCGTTTCTTCTAGAAAGTCAAATTTATTGGCATAAAGGTGTTTATAAGGTTTTCTCAACTGTTTAATTTCTACAGCATCTAGTTAGACCCCCTTTTGACTCCTAATATTCTCTGCACCTTCTTTCTCTTTGTCTTGATTAATCTTGCTGAAGATTTGTCTATATGGTTGTTTCAAAGAACTGACTTTTGACTTTGTTGATCTTTTCTCACTTATGTTTTCTTTTCAATTTAATTTCTACTCTATTTTTTCTTTTCTTATCTTTCTTTAGGGGTCTTTTTGCTTCCTTCTACTTACTTGGTAAATAAGATGCTTAGAACAGTAATTCTGAACTTTAAAATTTTTCTAATGTAGGCATTTGCCACTATAACACATGGACTCTGAAGCCAGACTGGCTGAGTCTGATTCCTGGCTCTGCCACTTGCTTCCTGTGAGACTTCATTTCACTTCTCTATGTTTCAGTTCACTCATTTATACCTGCCTCACAGGCTGTTTTGAGAATTACATGAGTAAATATGTAGCACACATAAGACAATGGCTGCCACATAGTACGTGCTAAGTAAATGTTAATATTATATATTTCCCTCTAAGCACTATTTTAGTTGCATCTAGAAGTTTAGATACATAGTATTGTTATTAAGTTCTAAGTATTTTCTCTTTACATTATACTTTATTCTTCAGAAATGTACTATAAAATACCCAGTTGGGAGCATTTTTTCATGAACCTTTTGTTAGTGATTACTGTGTTCCATCAGTATCTCCAGTTTCCCTCCCTTCTGGACCTATGGGAGGATCACACTTCACCCACCCCTGACCTTAAGCACAGCCCAGTGACTCGCTTTGGTCAAAGAAATGTGAGCAGCAGCACGTAAGAAAGCAGCATGCAATCCCCCCACTCTCTCTCTTTCCTCAGGAACTGGAGAATCTCACGTTGAGATGCAGGGGTCGCCAGAGCAGAGTGGTCAGGAACACTGAGCCGCACACAGCAGGCAGATGTTCTGGAGGACATTCTGTACCCTGAGCAAAACGTAATATGTCAAGCTAGTTACGTTTCGATGTTAGTACCACAGCATGATCTAGCCTGTCCTATCTGATATTATTTCTATTTTATTTCAGTTATGGTCAAAGAATACAGTCTGATGAAAGTCATCCTTTAAAGTTGTTGAGACCAGATTTATGGTCTAAGGTGGCCAATTTATATAGACATTCTATGTAGTGCTTGAAAACAATATTTATTATCTAATTGATGTGTACAATGTTCTTTCAGTGACTATTAGATAATGTTTGTTAAGTGTCTTCTCTATCCTCACTGATTTCTTTTTTCTTTAATCCATCCCTTCTTGAGAGCTATATTAAAATCTCCCACTTTGATAGGGGATTTATTGTTTTCTTATTGTCCTGTCATTTTGTTCTTATTTTTGAGGCTATGTTATTAATGCATACAAATTTAGAATTATTTTAGCTTCCTGATTAATTGACTCTTAATAGCATATAACTGAATTTTTAAAATCCAATCAACCTTTGTATCCTTTACTGGGACGTTTATTTAATTATAATTTATTGTGGCTATTTACATATTTTGATTTATTGCTACTACCTTGTTAAGTGCTTTGTCTTGATTTTTGTATCCATTTCTTTAAATATACCTATCTTGACTTCTTCTATTCCTCTTGTTTGAAGTTTTCCATTGTACATCTATTTTTATTGGTTATCCTTGTTAATTTTTACATTCATTCTTATCTTAATAAAGTCTATAATTAATCAATTTCTGCTTCTTTCTCCTGAACAGTACAAAGATCTTCAAACATTTTGACTGTAATCACCCCCTACCCAGCCTAGATGTTTTATTACCCACTGTTTCAGTTCCAGCCATCACACATAAATTAAGCATTATAAGGACCATTTAAACAGTTAGTGTTTGTTAGGATTTACCTAGGTATTTACCAATCTCTTTATTCACCATTCCCTCCTGTATGTCAGATGGCCAATCTAAGATCATTTATCTGCTGCTTAAATAAATCCTTGAGAATTCTTTCAGTGAGGATCTGTTGGTTGTAAATGCTCTCAGTTTTATTGGGAAATACATTTGTTTCCCTCATGATTGAAAGATAGTTACACTGGATATGAAATTCTAGGCCCACAGTCACTGTCTTTCAGCACCTTGAAAATAATGATCTATCTCGTCCGCTGGTCCCATTTTTACTGTTCAGAAGTCAGCCTCAAGTCTAATTAATCATCATGCCTTTGTAGGTGACCTTTCTCCTTGGCAGTTTTCACAGTCTCCTCTTTTTTTTTTGGTTTTTCTTTGTTTTTTTCAGTTTCCTATGATGTTCCTAGATATGAATTTCTTTTTATTTATCTTCTTCACTGTGGGTAAAATCGTAACATTTCCAGAATATCTCACCTGGCTTTAGTACAGCTGCATATCAATAGGCGTTCAGAGGTGGAAAGAAGTATGGCTTTAGTGCATTTGCCTCTTTCCTCAGGGGTGGAGAGAAAGAAGTTCATCTCCATATCAGTGGGTAATTACCTGGGCAAGGAGGGCTTATCTGTACCCTAGAGGTGGGGGGCTGGTTTTGCTTCTGCTGGAGCTAGAAAGAGAGAAGGCCCCGGACTGCAGTTTGTAAGCAATAAATGGATTTTAAACTTTATTTCTCCCTTTGACTGATTTCGGTTTTTAGAGGCATTTTGCCCAGGGATTTCCTTTCCCTGGACTTTCATTGACCTTCACTGGGCTTCCAGAAGTTCTCCACAGATCTGGAAAAAGCCATTGTCACTTTGAATTATTATCTCTTCTTGGTTGTTCTATTTTACTCTAGAACTCTATAATTAGGCACAATTCAATTTTCTTTCCCCTTTATGTCTCTTAATCTTTCATATTCGCCATGTCTTTATATTTCCTATCTACATTCCAGATGACTTTTTCATCTCTAGCTTCTAGCTTCCTCAGGCATGTCTCTGGTTATTTACTCTATCCAGTGAGTTTTAAGATTCAACACTTACCATTTTTTTATTTCTAGAAATTGTTTTTGGTTCTCTTCCAAGACTAATTAGTTACTTAGAGGCTCTTATTCCCTTCTCACATTTTTTTAGCTTCTCTTTTATTTAAACCTATTAAACTTAGTTATAAAGAATTAAGATTAAAAATTTAAACATTTGAAGCCTTTATGGGTCTATTTCTGCTGATTCTCACTCAATGTGCTTTATTTACATGTGTTTTGTGACTGTTAGCTGTAGTTTTCCTTGAAATTTCACCTCTGGCAAGTCTTTGAGTACTGGGGTGAGGATGAGTTCCTGCAGAGAGGACTTACATTTGATTCAGCCAGTTTTATCTGAGCAGTACCAAACAAGGACCACTTTATGTTTTCTGCTTGACTTTTTGGATAACATATGAATTTGGACTGTAAACCCAGATAAGCACTGGCTTCTGGTTGTGAATTCTGAGGGGACTTCAGAATTCCCAGGCCAGTTTCCTTGCTGTCCCCTTCTATGTGGAGGTTTATTTCTCATTCTCCTTACACTTAGAAAGGGCCCAACTTTATATAGGGTAATCCCTTGGCTGTATCTCTCATGGGTCCCCATGCCCTGCAAAGCCATCAGGTGAAAGCTCAAGGTCCCCAGGGCTCTAAAGACACTCTCGGGGTGAAGACCAGCTTTGGTCCTTGCTTATCAACCTGTGTTCCTACTTCCACTTTATTCTGAGTTCTGCAGATTTGTTTTGTACCAGCTTGGTGACACATTTAAGATTAAATGTTGTTTAATTAAAATTGTTGTTGTTAAAATTGCCATTTCAATTGAGAAGGCCATTCAAGGTACCCGATCCATTGCACTGTTAGGAATGAAACACCTCCTTCAAGGCTGGGACTGAGATGAAGGCAACCAACCTTGACAGACACAGTTCTTCATCAGTTCTGTTCCAACAATGCTTGTCCTCAAATGTCTCTACTTAAAGGGTGTGTGCTGCTTGAGAGAAAGAAACATGGCAATAAATCCTTAATTATTGCAGATCGAATGTCAACGGATAGTCTAATGCTAGTAAGATAACGAATGATTAGAAGGGAGACTATTACTGATCACAAAGAAGAAATTGTGTCTCCTCACGTTCAGGCCTTGACAAGGAAGTAGGCACCAAATCAGTCTATCAGGCCAGATTGCACTGTCACAACAGACCAGTCCAAAGTTTAAGCTTATGGGATGGAGAAAGGAGATGGGGGAAGGGAAGGTGATGTGAGATGCGTGCCTTTCTAGAGTTCCAGCACAGGATGGCAGGAGTGGTTGACTTACTTCCATCATCTCCTTGAAGCACCAGTGGAGTTTTTGATGTTTGCCTTTGGGATTCAGCTTCTAATTCCTGTCAAGATCAAGCATAAGTTTCCTGGGAAGAGAAACAGAGGACAGAGAACTGGGATACCAAACAACTTCAGATTCACAGAACACAGACTCAGCTGCTGTAATTCACTGCTGCGGGTTCTGCATCCTACTCAGAGCCTCCATCTCACCCCTGTGAGGACCCAGTAGCTGTTTTCATGACTGGGCACCTGAACTATTTGCTTAAATGTTCTCTTTCAACCCATCCTCACCCATGTTTCAGGTTTCACTGGAGGGAAAGGCAGGGACAATGTGGGCAGTGTTGGCAACTGGGATATTCTTCTCCTACCTGGGCAGGTCCAAGTCACAGACTCACTGACCATCAGCTCTGGAGGGTCCTAAACTCTCCACCTCTTGAGAGATGAGCAGCTTGGTGCTGAATAAGGTACAGACGTATGTGAGGTAAACTGGGGAGCTGAGGGATGGCAGGGAAGAAAGCTCTACAGAGTACTTGGCTTGTCTGGACAGAGGAGATGGGTAGGGAGGAGGAGGGTTAGAGGTAACGCGTCCCACTGAGGTGAGGCCTGTAAAGTAGGAAAGGAGACCCCCGATGGTCTGGGCCTCTTCACTGCGTTCTTTCTGGGCTTGGAAGCTGCCTCTCAGAGGTCAGTCAAGCTGGGCACCCCTCATTTCCAGGTTCCAGGAACCCCAACTGAGCAACAACATTCCTTGAGAATGTGGGTAGAAGGAAGATCATTAGGTGGCCAACCTGAGTATGTAAGGGCTACTCTCCTCCTCCAAATTACCCACAAGTGGCCAGCACCCGCTTGCTGGTAGCCACTGCAGGGAGAGCCTGTGCTATTTGCCTCTCTGATATAAGGTGGCTGGGGGCCTGTGGTCCCAGACACAGAACATTATGAATTTTACCTGAATCTTGCCTCAGGCACTGCTTAAATAAGCCAAGTGGATCACAGAATTTAGCGTCACAGCCTTCCAGAGATGCTCTCTCACACTACACAGTGTCCTTCCATTTCTCTGTGTAGTAGAGGGAAGAGGCGGCACAGGATGATGTAAAGCGCACAACCAGGATTTCAAGGCAGTAGCCTCAGCTTTTAGTCCCTGTTTTGCAGCTCAACCAATCATAAACTTGGAGGGGTCACCTGAACTTGCTGAACCCTCTGGGCCTGAATCCTAGTCTCTGTTCTCTAGAGCAGAGGTCTCCAAGGGAAGGTGTGCTACATGGTTGAGTACAGGACAGTCTTAAAGGCTTCCTTTTTTATCTTCTAAAAATTAACCTTTAATATGTTTAATATACAGATTGACAGCAGCACCTCACTGGTCCTCCCATCAGTCACATGGCAGGCGTGTTGGATGAGGTATGTGAGTGTGAAGGAGTATCAGGGGAGTCAGTAAATGTTGATGAATCTCACCCTAACATGTAATGTGACTTGAGATCTGAGTGATGAAAGAACTTTAAAAACTATATTCATATACGGAAATGGCAACTTTATTTTTGCCAATAGGTTTTTACGACCAAAAACATTTAGAGACCACTTCCAGGCTGTAGGACATGTGGACTATACAAAGCAACACGACTCCACTATAATTTAATCCAGAGTAAACCCTACTGAAAGTGGAGGTAAATACCAGAAACAACAGTTTTAACAATGGCAACATCTTTAATGGCATAGGACAATGAGGCAGTGTAACAAAGAGGCATCCATGCAACGGGTAGTGCTTGTCCCAGGCCAGAGGCCAAAGGCAAAAGAGAAGAGTTCTCAATAGCCACATCTTTCTGGAGTTGGGGCCCCAGGGGAGAGTTGTTTAATGTATTCCTGGGCTGCTTACGGAATGTCCTTCCCATTTTTCTGGAGACAGAGGAAGGCCTGCCCAGGATGAGGCTGTGGGGCTCACTGGCATGATGAACAGATCATTGCCTCATCTCCTTCCCTGGAGACTTCTCTCCGGGGAAGGGGGGGCTTCTTTCAAGAAGAGTCAGCTTTTCCCTACTGACCCCTTCGGCAGCAATGGACACTTACTACACTTTCACCTGCCCCCAGGGCACCTCCTCCTATGCTGCAGAGCCTCCACTTACCTCCCTCACTAGGCTCTCCCACAGGACACTCTTTCCCAGAGGAGTAAAATAAAAATTCCTACTAGAGCGACTGTAGGTGTTGCAAAGTTACAGCCAGACAAACATAGATAGGAAAGGACCCTGAGCCTCTAGTTTACTCCATTGATTCCTCTGGTTGGGGTTAGGGCTTGAAGAGTTATCATTATCTGCTGGGGTTTGGATAGGAGCCCAGCAAATAGCTGGGAGTCTGGGACTGCTCTGGAGTTGCCTCTGCTTGGAGGTTCAGGTGGAAGTCTCCATCTTCCTTTGTCTGGCCTCCAGGCTCTGCTTTACCATGCCAGCAGACACTGTCTGCAGGCCAGCAGGCTGGCAGCCTAGGGCTTGAGGATGTGGGAGCAGGTGGGAAAGACAAGTGCCAAAAGCCCCAGGGATGGAGCCCTGGAGCCAGACAGATTTGGATTGCCTAACCACCTGCACCCTGCTCTTTCTAGGGCAGACTGAGACTGGGGACATTTGCTTCTCATGGCACTGCACTCAGCCCCTCCAGAGCTGTCGTGTTCTGGAGAAATCAGGAGTTTTGAGATGGCCATGAAAGCTTCCTGAAGCTGAAAGACGCCCCGAAAGCTGGAAAATAAAAGAGCATGGTAAGACAACAGTTGGGTAAGGCTACAAAGGCAAACACTGTGTGGATACGTGCTGCCTCCACGATCTGCCCCTGACCATGTGGCCTTGTGGAGGCAGAGTCCTCGAAAGCCCTGGAGCCACCATGGAACCACTGTGGGGTTCTGAGAGGGCCCTGCGTAAGCCAGGCTAGTCTCCCAAAAGACAGGAAGAAGGAAGAAATGTAAGAAGGAAAGAAGGGAGCTGAGGATAGGCTGCAGCCCCACACAGGCCACCACAGGCATCCTGAGCCTGCTGGAGAGGCCGAGAGGCCAGGCTCTGCCCCTATCCCCAGATCTGTGAAATGAAGTGCACAGGGCGGCCTCAGCCTGGCACCTTGGCATCTTTCCTCCCAGGCAGGTCCCACTTGGAAGGGCTCTTGTTTCTTTGCAGGCCGCTGAGTTTATAGCCCTACGGCATGGGATCTTGTACATAGCCAGTGCCTAGTAGATATTCCCATGTAATTTTTGAGAGGTGAATGCAAAACAGAAAAACACAATGTCGACATCCTATAAGGACCACCACCACTCCCAGGGAGAGAAGAGAATATCAGAAATGTTAACTTGGGGGAAAAGAAAGAAA
Organism: Manis javanica; assembly: GCF_040802235.1. Classification (NCBI taxonomy): domain Eukaryota; kingdom Metazoa; phylum Chordata; class Mammalia; order Pholidota; family Manidae; genus Manis; species Manis javanica. The sequence continues at coordinate 23,965,484 of NC_133165.1, forward strand.
ACTAGTGTTTTCTGTGAAAGTTCTGGTAGATGTGTCAAATAGCAGTCAAGGAGGAATCATTTAAAGCAATTAATTTTGTAGTGCAGGAATGCTGCCTGTCATCAATATCAAGAGAAAAGCAAGTGATCTCCCTTCCTAGTCCCTGGCTTGGGAGAAGCAGGATAAGGAGACAATTAGTGATTACAGTGAAACTGGGAGAAATGAATCTCATGTACTCTGGTTTTCTACTTTCACAAAATAACACTTCTAAGAATAAAGGTAAAGTGAAAAAGTCCATCTTTGCTATATAACAAGATGGCTCCTTCTTGGATGGTGATAAATCGTGCAATACAGACAATACATGCTACAAATACAAGAGAACTGACAGTCATTTTGGCCTGGAGATGTTGGAAGAGACCTGATGTGACACACAGGACCTGAAAGGACAGGGTCTAGAGAGACAGATGAAAGAGAGCAGTTCAGGAACTGGAGGAAGATAGAAGAACTTGGGTTAGGGACACAGTGACGGGACCGAAGACAGCATGCTAAAGACTATGATGACATCTGTGGTCCTGCAAATCTGCTGAGCCCAAAGATTCTGAGGTCTCCAAGCCTGGATTCTCGGGATGGTGTTCCAACAGGTGAAAAGCCCATGGATGTGTGTGTGTGTGTATGAATTAAAGAGGCAGCACAAACAGCGGAATATGCACACTGAAGCCACCAGAGTGGCTCTGCCACTCCCCAGGTGGTCATTGTAAAATGGGGAGTATTGCTACTCTGACTACCTCACAAGGTCATGATGAAGATCAAATGAAGAGCTGAGAAAAGAGACTAACAGTCAGCTAAGATGGAATACGTAGCAGTCATCTATCACTGTCTGATAAGGCTTATTTTCAAGAATGCCAGGTTCACCTGTCTGGTCAATTATTACAAAAGTGACTTCTAAATGACCAACCTCTTCCAGAGGCTCATGAGACTTCTCAATGTCCTAAAATGTTGGTTGCTAGAGATGTCCTCTCATACCTTTCTTCCCATGAGAGTCACTGCTAGTTTCCTCGGTGGGATTCTTTTTCTTTCATTACAAGCAGAGATTCTATCCATCACTGGCAGGGTCCCCAAAGGGGTACTTCCTTTCATCTGATTCCCAAGTTCAATCAAACAGTTTGTGTCCTTCCTAGAAAGTTCCCAAGATATTCCCTTAAAGAACTGTTTTGGTGCTTAACAAACTTTATTTGAAGGGTTCTCCTTCGTTTCACCTCTGTCCATTTTTCTTGATCCAATAGTTGGGAGTCGGAGAGGAGCCGGTTATCATACAGCCTAGCGTAACTGGACCGAAATGTTTCAGAAGCTACTGCACAGCAGCCTTGTTGGGCCCCAGTACCTCACTGAACAGCTGTGTAAAGTTGGGCAAACCACTTAACCTCTCTGTGCCTCAACTTCCCAACCGTCCAGCTTGTCCCTCTGAGCCATGGTTTCCTCCCCGGCCTAAAGGGAGCCACCACCTGCTGGGGGAAGCTGGAGTGCCCCTGGCTTTGTGAGCATCTCTATTATAGAACATTACGTCGTAACAACTATTTATTTATAATCTCCCACTGGACAGTGGGCTGTAAGGGAGGCGCCATGTCTTTTTCATCTCTCCTCCAGCATCTAGAGCACTGCCCAGTACACAGCCAGGAAACAGGGCAGCTTTTGGCCCAAATTTTCTACGGCGACTTTTCCGCCTCTACCCACGATTCCACGTCTCGGAATGTACTCCTCTCCGCCTCCCTCCTCTTCACCTCCTGTCGGGTGGGGCAGGGCGGGGGCACAGGGGGCCAGGGAAGCTGAGGCTCGCGACGGGCCGCGCGCGCGGCTGAGGGGACCCCGAGTGCGGACGACACGACTCCAGGCCCCACGTCGGCCCGCTAGCCCGTGTGCGCCTTCACCCTAGCGTGCGGGATCGGCTGAGCTCCCTGGCGCTCTGCTGAAGTCACACGACGGCTGGCGGCGGCCGGCACCCTGCGGGGAACGGAGCGGGGCCGGCCGGGTCGGCCCAGGTGCGGCTGACGAGCCTGAGAGGCGCCGCCGCAGGCCGGGCAGAACCACAGCGGGCGGGGGTGCGACACGGATTACCCAGGCAGCAGCGAGGGTCTGCATGCACGGGGCCCGCGAAAGCGCTCACGGCCCGGGCCCGCAGCTCGGCGTGCCCCGGGGCCCGCGGCGGCGGCGGCGGAGGAGGACTGCAACGCGCAGTCTTCCGGTCCCCTGCACAGTGGTTGCTCCCAACGCAAGATGGCGGCGCGGGCGGGGCCAGGGCAGGGGCGGGATCGGGGCGGGGCTAGGGCAGGGGCGGGGCGGGGCATAGAGGGGCGGGGCCAGGTGCGGGCTGTCTCTGCTTGTCAAAAGGCAGCCGCCGAGCAGCAGGCGCCGGGAGCGCGGAGCAGCGTGCCCACCCGCCGGACCAGGTGCGGACCGGGGAGCAGCGGGAAAGGGGGTCCCAGGATGGTAATTAGGCCCCAGGTTGGGGCGTCGGGGCCACCGGGCCGAAGGCTAAGTCTCAGGGGCAAACTTGACAACTGAGATTCGGGCCGTCGTGCCATGAGGCTGGGGCACTGAGGGGACCCTGAGGTCTGTGGAGGCTGAAGTTCGTGCCAGGCTGGCGAGGGGAGCCGCGACCTCCTCGTGCTCAGGCAACTTAACGCAGAAATGCTCCGATGGCACAGTGCTCAGCACTTGGGCAACAAGAAACATTTATTTCCTTCGTCTGTTGGAGCACCTTGGCATGGAGTGGAGGAATAAGGGCGAGACTGGCTTTCTTTCTACTGGTGCTAAATTCTCCTAGGGGTGGAGTGTGTGTAGTCTTATTATCTTGTACGACCTATGTATGGTCACTTGCGATGGTAGAGTTGGATCTTTCAGGTAGAGTTTTTTTCTTTTCTTAGCTGTTTTTTTTTTTTTTTAAAACCACCGATGATTTAAGACCAGTTGGCCCTAGTGCACTGGATTTATTTTTTCAGGAAAGCCGGACCATAGATGTTCAGAGAAACTCAGGGGCAAACATCCAACTGAGGAGGGTGCCCAGGAAGGATTTTCGATCTGGGAAGTGAGGGGCCCCAAGTCTGTGGGTGGTGGGTGAGTAGAATTCAAGGAAGTATCTAGTAGGGAACAGCATGTGGTTTAGGAGAGCAGTGGACACTGTGCCCCTCCCCCCATGGACCACGGAGGCTGAGACTCAGGCTGCCCAGGCTGGGAGAGCCTTGGGTCTCTGAGCCCAGGCCCTTCCCGCATCTCCACCTCCTCTTCCTCCTCCTCCCTGTGGTGAGTGAGTCATCCTCCTGTCTGGGCTCAGTTGCAGCCAGAGGGGCCAGAGCCTAGGCAAGCAGTTGGGCAGGCATTTTCTGAGCATTGCAGAAGCTTTCCTAGGCAGAGAGCAGCAACTCTCCAGCACCTTGCTGGAGCAGTCTTCCTCATGGTTGATGGTGGCCACTCCTGAAGGGGACACCCAACACAGCAATGATTATGAGATGGCTATGGTATCATTCCAGAAGGGGTTGACTGTGAAGGGACTGTGGCTTTGTGGTAAATCACATGTCTCATCCTCCTAAGATTAGGAGGTACATCCCAGCACTGCAGACTTCCAGCCCCTCATTCTGTTTTTGCCAAGTGATCTTGTTAGCTGCCCATCTCTCTTAGTGAGGTGGGTGTGCTCAAGAAACCAGAAAGGTTCCAGGACTAGGAAAGATATGGTGTTGGCAAAGAAGGTTTCAAGCCAGGCTAGCAAGTGGGAATGGTTTGCAGAGATGGAAATGGATTATCTGAACACTGGAGCCTCAAATCTATGAACCAAGAGTGCTGTATATTGGGGGACCCTCCTCATTCCTTCCCTGTCCAGGTGCTGGAGGGGACTGTGGGTACTTTTGGAATGCTTTCAGGACCGGTATGCAGCCAGCCCAGGAGGTAGTAAGACTCTTTCTGACTTTTGTTTTGGGTGCTTTTCAGATCCTTAAGCAGAAATAAGGGCCCCAGGGTCCATTGCCCCCATTCAGTGGCCTTTCTGGGCCCTTATGAAAAGAATCCATAACCAGGCTGTAGGCCTGAGTCAAAGTGCCAAAAGCTGGGGAATTCACAGTCTGTACTCTGGCTGGGTCCCACAGCTTCAGTTTAGCTGGTCCCTCATCAGCCATGACTTGGCCTCTCCCCAGGGTAAAGAATAAGGAAGAAGGGAAGAGTGAAAGAATAAGAAAAGAGGAGAGCAGGATAAGGAAGGAGGGAAAGAGAGCTAGGAAGCTTTCCTGACCCCTTACAGCTCTTCAGCCAAGGCCATCACACTTTAGTGTGTGACTATTGTAGAAGGCCTGGTGATGTTCAGGATGCCCTAGTCATTTGTGTTATTTGAAGTCTTCCCCTGTTTGATCTCAGAACTGATCTCCTTTGGAACTAGGTTCCAGAGGAAGCACCAAGAGAACCTCTGGGATGCCTACTTTCCACTCTCAGAACAAGCAGCCAGTATCAAAAGCTGTTGTCTTCCATGTTTGCAGGAAGCCCTGGGGCCTGGTGGGCCAGAGCTAATGGTCTTCCTGGACTGCAGAGGGGGTCCTGCTGCTGGTTCTTCACCCCACATTCTCAGGAGGCAGTGACAGCCTGTCTGCTAGGAGCCTGTTGCTGTGTTCATGTATGAGAGCCTGGAGGTCTGCACTAGCGTGGCATTCCTGTTTGGCCAGACAGGAGTAGTTATGGGACTCCAGGTGCTCCTTTGTCAGTGCTCCAAGCCTATTTTGGGTGTAAGAAGAGGGAAATAAGGAAATGACAAGATTGATTAAAAGCCTCTTGTGTGCCCATTATGGTGCTAGACCCTTGGAGGGATGACAGGAAGCAGGACCCACCAGACCAGGCCCCTTCCCCACAGGCCATCTGAGCCCCAGGATGGCAGCAAGTCTCAGGCTCTTCCTGTGTTACGGTCCAGGCTGAGGGTCCAGTTGGGCCCAGGCCAGCCTGGCTGCCACCTGGACCATAGGGCCTCACTGCTAATTATGCTTTTCTTTGATTCCTCTACTGTCCATGCCCTCCTGGATGGGTGGGGAGAGTAACCCTCTAATCTATTGTCTAAACTGGGAGACTTTGGAGAGTGAAGGGGGTCCTATTAACAAGTTATGTCAGGACAATAGACATAAACCAAAACTGTCCAGGGCAAACTGGAACATTTAAGCATTCTGTGAACACCATCCTAAACCCAGCAGAGGTCATAGGCGGAGGGGCAGGTGGGTGGGGGTGAGTTTAATGAAGAGGAAAAGATGGGAGTGGTGCTTCATGATAAGGGGAAGACGGTCAGAGCTTAATTCTGAGGGCAACCCCAGTACCCCAGCCTGTTGCCTGGTGTTCTCACCCAATTTCAGTCTTTTCCCTGAGGCAGCACTGCTCCCAGCCACCCTCTCCCAGGACCCAGCCTCCCACTTGCTCGTGTGACTTCCCTTTACCCTTGACTTGTGACTGGTCTCACCTTTGGTGTTCATGCCCCACCCATATCTTAGACAGGGACAGGAAGGCCTGCCAGCTCCCCTTCAGCTGTCCCTGGGAGAATTGGTTTTATAACGGAGCCAAGACCCAGCCTCATGCTCCCTCTTCCCTCTTCCCCCATGTCTGCAGCCTCTTCATTGCTCTGGCCAGCTTCTCAGACCTCTGGGGGCCACATGACCCCACAGAAAAGTCCAGCTCTAAAGTGGTAAACATCCAGGAAGGGAAAGGGGGTCAAATTTTGTTCATGTGGATAAAGGACACAGATCACTTGAAGTCAGTTTCTAGGGAATGGTGAAAAAAGGGGAGGTCAGAGCTGAAGAGAAGTCTCTCAGGAGGAGATGGAGTCAATTCCCTTGGACACTGGAGTTTGACTCTCCAGTCTGGTCTGACTATTGGGGAAATGGTCCAGGGTGGGGACAGATGTCTTGCTCAACCCAAGCTATAGGCGTTGGTGGCAGTGACTGCATCCTGCTGTGGTGACACGTGGAAGAGAAACTGCGCTCACTTCTGAGTCTTTGGTCCTCATTGTCCAGATGCTCAGGGCAGCCTCCCTGCAGAGTCCGCAGGGGTCCTGTGTGTTTGACTGGGGCATCTGGCATAGGGGGCGGAGTCTTGCTGATGACTGTGTAGTTAGTGACTTTCCACTCTGGCAGGAAGTTGTTCTCATCGCCAACAAATTAAAAGGGCAAGTGAAGACCTCTTGGGGCATCCCAATCTTCCAGTCTAGTTGTGAGGAAGGGGGATGGAAGTGGGGAGAAGCTCTGGACTGTCGGGAAAAGTGGGGGTGGCTGGTCAGTAAAGGCCAGGAGCAAGAGGCAGAAGCAGTAGGCACTTGGGGAGTATGAGTGTGTGTCCTGTTTCTGTAAACCTGCCCTGCAGGTCCCATGCCAAGGAGTAGACCAAGCAGTGTTCCCAGAACCGGATGCAGCACAAGGTCCCCATTCTGCACAGGTGAGAGTCCTGGTCCTGAACGGGTATGGGCAGTTGTTCCAGGGAAAGCGGAGCTTGGGCAGGACCCAGCTGCCATTTCCTGGGAAGCTACTGCCTCTCCCTGGCCTTCTGACCATAGTTGAGGCTTTGAGTATTAGGCAGGTGTGATATTCCAGGCACTCTGGAGCACTCGGAGGCCCAAGGCTTTGGGATGACACGCCCAGTGTGTGCCACCTGCTGGCACTGTGGTTGTAGCTCAGCTTAGCTGCAGGGGGCTGGGCTAGGTGCATTTCGTGTGTCGCCTCCCAGACCTGCCACAACTTTGTGAGATAGGAAGCAGTATGTTCCTTTCACAAGTGGGAAACTGAGGCTCAGTGAGATTGATTACCATGCCTCAGTGACACAGCTGGCGAGTGGGAGAGTCAGGACTGGACTTGGATCTGTCTTAACCTCCTGGAACCTTACCACCTCTGCATTCACAGGCGGCCACAGGGCATTTAAGGCCATGCCTTGCACATAATAGGCCTGCAATAAATATTTGTGAGTGGTAAGGTTAGATTTACTAACTAGTTTGAACAAGTTGACCTGAGAGCAAGTTCTTTTGGCCCAAAGGTTGCTCTGGGGCCAGTAGCCTCTCAGAAGGAGGCTCCCTCTGCCAGCACTCTCAGGCCTGTCTTGGATATCTTACTCTAGTAAAAGCAGCACAGAAGAACCTGCTCTGAGAGAGAGAGAGCCTTTTGCAGAGAGACTGCATAGGATCTAATAAGACTTGAGTGGTCTGGAAGGCAGATAGAGAACACAATTTCAAACAAGCCACTGGATTGATGACCAAGGAAGAGAAGGCCATTGTCCACTGGCCAACTGGGAGCTCTTCTGCCTTGTTTACCTTTCCCCTCCTAGCTCCCCCTTAGGGAACACCCCTGAACCTAGCCCACCTGGAAGGAGAAGGGGGCTCCAGCCTCATCTAATGGCCTCTGCCAGGCACTGTGCTGATCACTTTGCTTGACTCCTTCCATCTTTGCAGCATCTCTTCGGAGTAAGTTACTGTTCTCTCCAGCACATACATGGGAAACAAAGGTCTAAAGAGATGTAGTGAAGTCAGCGCATGCTGCAGAGTTCAGTTGGGACCACTGCTCCACACTGCCTGCTGGTGCTGAGCGTGGCTGTACAAACCACTCTAAGTGTCAGAGCCTGGGGGACATAGGTAGGAGGAAGACAAAGCCCTCAGACTACCCCCAGCTGTGGTTCCCTGGATCCTTGGGATATGCCTGAGATTTCAGGTAGTGTTATGAGAAGCTGTGCTGGTCGCTTGATGGAGTGAGAGAAACATAGGATTTGAGTTTGACACATTGGGTTCAAATCCTGGCTTTGTCACTTCCTAGATGGTGACCTTGGATGAGTTTCTTTACTTCTGTGACTCTCAATTTACTTATCTGCAAACTGAGATAAGAATAACTCCCTTGGAGAGTTATGTGAGGTTTAGAGACTATATAAACCAAGTGCACGGCACAAAGTAAACCCTTACAAAGTACGTGCAGTCATTCTGTATGCACACATCAAGGGCCTACTCTGTGACAGGCACTGTTCAAGACACTGGGAATTTAAGAGTGAAAAGAAGACTCTTGCATTTGTTCTTAAGTTTACTAGCCCAGAAACTCATCGTTGTGAGAGGCCCCTTTGGCATCATGGAATAGATGTCTTGGCACCTGGCTAACATCAGATCTGTCATTTGTTAGCTCATGAGTTGGGAAAGTCATTTAGCTTCTGTGGGACTGAGAATCTTCAGTTCGTTTTGTTTATTTTCTTAACTGTGAAATATATCAAACATACAAATATATGTAATATGCCTATGTATAAAGAACAATAAACTGTATCCTGTACCTACTACCTGTACCATCCCTCTAAGTTTGGAAAGGAACATGTACAATACCTTAAAAAAAACCCTTTCCTCTTCTCAACTGCACCACCTTCCTTACTTGCCATCCTACAGTAACTAATATTTTGAATTTTAGTCATTACCTTGCATTTCTTTGTAAGTTATATATGTACATTTTACAAAATAATGCATTGTTTACTTTTGCATGTCTTTGGCTTTTGCATGTGTATGCTCTCTGTGATGCTCTACTTTCACTCCATATCATGTTTCTGAGATCCCTCCATGCAGACACACACAGCTGTAGTTCCTGGTTTTCATGTCAGCATGCCATTCCACTGTAAGAGTATGCCACAGTTGGTATAGCCTTCCTCTTGTGGATGGACATGGCGATTGTTTCCAGGCTGGGGCTGCTGGATGAAATAATGCCTCTGGGAAGATGTTATGCTTGTCCCCTGGCACCTGAGCAGGCATTTCTCTATGGCACATATCTCGGATGAGAATTGCTGGACCACATGGATTCCATGTTTGATATTACTCTATGGTGCCTAACTGTGTTTTGCAGTGGTTGTACCCAAAACCACTCCTTTTAGCAGTAGAAGAAGTTCCCATTGTTCTCCATCCTTTTCAATGCTTGATATAGACTTCATTTCTAAAGTGAAAAAGTTGTAATAGATGAGTTTCTGAAGTCCCTTTCAGCTATACTAATTGTATCATCAATCTAAGGACCTGATTTCTGGCTTGTGTGTGTGCCTATCTGATACGCTGTTACACAGGTAGCCCTGTACAAGCTGCAGCCTGACTTTGAGATCACTGTGCATGATCTCTGCCTGCAGGTGAAGTCCTTCCTTACTGGGATTCCACCATCAGTGGGTGAGGAATCCCATGGCTTCACACCCTTCCCAACACATGGCGTTACATTTAGTTCAACCACAAGCATTTTTGCTAAGAGGATTGGAAGGGGTATTTCCCCTAGGCACTGATTTTGAGAAATGGACATGAAAGTATCAGAACCAGCTAATCAGAGCACCCTGGGCTGGGGATGGTGATGGGATTTATGTCTGTCCAGGGCTTCTTGATCATTTAAAGTCTCCAGGTGAGGTGAACTGAAGTTTAATAGTCTCCGCTGACCAATGTTCAGAAGTTGATCTTGATCTTTGATGCTTGGACTTGTCCAGTATGAGAAGCAAGGGGTGACTGGAGGACTGAGGTGGAGAGAACAGAGGAGGTGCCATGTGGAAAGGAGCAGGATGCCCACAGAGGATCCCTTCCCCTTCAAGGGCTGAACACTCTGCCCCAGGGGTGCTGGGTTTAAAGGTTGTTAGACCCACCCAGTGTCCTGACAGCCATATACTCAGCCAGCTGCCCCCCAATCCCCAGCCACCCACGGGATAAAAAATGTGGCTGGCTGGGCAGTTGCTTGGACAACCCATCCCACAGTCCTGTAATTACCCATCTAGTCTATGCCTGCCAGTTCCAGAGGCAGCCAGGCGCCTCTGCCCTGGACCTCGTCTTGGTCACCAGGCCCACGCTAGGCTCAAAGGCAGGACCCCACCTACTCTTCAGCCACACACCACCCCCACTCTGCCCCAGTGTCTCGCTCTACACCAACCTCTGACCCTTGTGAGGCTAACGTATCATATAATAGCTGACAATCATCATAAACCAATGGTCATTATGACAATACATTCCAGGCACTGTGGTAAATGTTGTTCATACATTTGCTCATACGTATCTTTCAATAGTCCTATGAGGTAGGTAATATTGTTATGCCCATTTTACAGAAGAGAAAGCTGTGGTTCAAAGAAGTTAAGAGGTTAAATTTCTTGCCCAAGCCATTGAACTCCTAAGTCAGAACCAGAACTTGAATCCAGGTCTTCCTGGATCCCAAATGCATACCTCTTCTTCACCTGCCCACTGCCTTTCCTGCATAGTGTCCTGGTCATTAAGCTCAGCCTTCTCCCTCCCTTTCTGCCTGGGAAGGACTGGAAAAGAGGCCACAAGCAGTGCCCCTGGAGGGCGAATGGGACCATTCCAGGCTTGCCAGGGTGATGCTGGATGACGCCTTTGGGGCAGAGTTCTTTGCTCCAAAAGGCTCTGAATTTCCGGACTTCTGCCAGGGGCGGGAAGTTACTTCTGCCCAGCCTGTTTGGCAAGCACATTGACATCTTGGGTGCCACGATGTTAAGAAGTGGGGGAAGGTAGCCTCAGGTGAAATTCCATTATAATGAACTCCATCTGAGATCTGAATGGCTTTGTTGAAATGGAACTGTGTTAACCTGTGTGCAGTGGAAGAACTCAAGTATGCAGCCTGAAAAACTGGAGGGGAAGTGGAGTGTCTCTTAGGAAAACTCTGGAAAGGTTTGGAGCCTAGAAGGAGGTGGAGAAGAGTCAGATGTGCCCTGGCTCCTCCTTAAATGCCAGGCTCCTGGACGGCTGGGGCAGAGTGGGGACACGACACCTGACATGCTGCAGATACAATCAATAGATGTTTACTGGATGGAAATATTTTTGCAGGTAGCCTGGGTCACCTGAGTTAGAAAGGAAAGTTTAAGAGCAATCGCTTTTTATGACTAAAATATCTTTCAAAATCTGGATTGCAACTCAGATAACTTCTCCCCAGTTTTCGAACAAATTGTGCATAATAACAACTGTTAACCGAACAGGTTCCGCTTTGTGCCAGGTGCTGTGCTAAGCATCTTATGTGCATTTTCTCATTTAATCCTCACAGACATGTGCAGTAGGTATTGTTGGTTTTCTCATTTTGCAGGAGAGGAAGCAGAAGATCAGAGAGATCTGGCCATTGGTTCTGGTGACAGCGTAGGTGGCAGGGACAGAAGGCAGGGTTTGCATCTCCAGAGCCTGCTCTCTTAACTGCGTCTCTCTGACTACAGAGTTCAGTCACTGCAGGATGATTCCGAGGGTCCAGGACCAGGTGGATAGTGAGCGAGTCTAGAGAGCAGCAAACCCTGGTGGGATGACCCAGGGAGCACAAGCCTCGTCTGCTGGGGCAGCCCAGTGTGGCCAGATTATCCAATTTTATTTTATAGAAAGCTGGACATCCAGATTTTTCCAAAAATGAAATGTCTCTATTTTTTAAAACATTGACAACTAATTTAGAAACATACAATTAATGATGCTGCTGTGGGGAAGGGGTGGCAAGCAGAACCCTTGGTCATGTGTAGACTGCAGTTCTCCAGGGTATCCTTTGGTCTTTTATTTCCTTTAACCGGTGAGTGGAACTAGGAAAGCCCTCGTTTATATAGAATTCCTTACCAAAGGCATAAATGATCATTTTCCATGGGTATCCCTTCCAGCATGTGGTAACACTTTCTAATACAGTTTTTCTTTCTGGAGAGTTATAATGAAATCTTTGAGTCCAATGATATTCCATGAATGAATTCCCCACTTTGTTCCATTCCTCCCTCCTCCCCCACTCTATTTTCCCAGTCAGATATTTCCCATAGGTACTAGAAGGAAAGTTCTGTGTAGAGAAATCAAAAGGTAACTAAGTCGAGGAAAGGGTCTCTAGGCAAAAAAGAAAAAGCCCATGAAATTTTTGGATTGGGCTTTGTAGGCAATGCAGGATGCTTACCTGTCCAGTGTGAAACCCACTGTGCACCTGAGCTCTCGCCTGCTATGAGACCTCATGCCACCAGACAGGATCATGTTCCATGTAACAGTTCAGAAGGTTTTCTCCCGGCCTGCTATATTACACCTGAAATTAGTCCTCCTCCTTCCCTTAAATACTGGGGAGAATAATGTGAAGAAAGAACTAACATTTTGATGGAGTGTAACAATTTTTATAATACACTTTAAATATTTTATCTCAACTGATACAATCCTATGAGAGAGACAAATGGGTATAGGATCCCCTTTTTGAAGCTTGTCAAAGCAGCTGTGTTTTCTTCTTCTTCCTTCCCCTCCATAAGAGAGCAGGCAGCCACGGAGGATTGAAACCCAGTGTGCAGGGAGCCCCAGGCTCCCAGAGGCCCTCCCTTACCTGCTGTTCTCAGTCTTCATCTGGGGTCCACAGTGGGTGTAGGTGGGGTACGGTAAGTCCCGAGTCCTGACGTAAGTTCCCTACCCCCCTGAAAATTCTGCTCTAGGGGGACTGCAGAATGGGCATGGGAAAGGCCCTAAAACCAGTGGTGGTCCGTGGCCAGACTCCTCCCCACACCTGCCCCCACTGCCTGTCACCCTGAGCTATTGTTCCCAGAGCTGGGCAGAAAATAGCTCACTTGGGGGAATTATTCTCATGTCTGTTAAACGTCCATCCTGAGCTATGGAAAAGCCTCGCCACAGAGCTGTTTCTCAGGTCCTGGGAATTCTGGGAAAAGTAAGGGGTCAGTAGCAAAGGGGAATCAGTGGGTGGAGGGCTGTCACCTCTCGCACCAGGTGGTGATGAGCCACAGCCCCTGGCCAGCTCCCCTAGAGTGCTGCCCACTGGGCTGCCAGACCCGCGGCAGCTCCCACGGACACAGAACCTTCCCAGTCAGCTGGGGCGGGCTTTCCCTCCCAGTTCTTTAATTGCGCACTGACTCTAAGCGGGTCCATCTTTTCCAAGGATGTTTGCCTCTGCTGGAAAGAGTCAAGTGAAGGGAGTAGTTTTGTGAGTTGGTGCAGAGGCCCAGGTGGGCAAGAAGGGGTGGCAGTCAGCTCACTGCTGAGAAGGGAAGAGGTGGTTCCTCTGGAGACCCTGTTTTAGCGCCTCCTTTCCCCTCAGGCAGCCCTGAAGGCTGCCTGTGCAGCAGATCTGCCCATCTCTGCCCTGGTACCAGAGAAAAACAAGGAAATGGAAGATGGCCAGTGGTAGGACTGAGGGAAGGGGTTTACTGTTTGCAGAGGGTTCTTGGGTTCGGACAGAGATAGCTTTTTCCTCCCACTCTGGCCCTGGGGAAGAATCTTCCAGACCAATTAAGATGCTTTGGCCTGAAATACTGAAACAAGTAGGTTATCTTCAGTAAAAACTCTGAGGTAAAGGCTGGGCTTGTTTTGTCTGCCAGTAGTGAGTGTGAGCCCCCCAGCTCAGGGTGTGGCTGGCGTGCCCATGCATGCCCGGGGTGCAGGTGGTGAGCCCTGCACTTGTGGCTGATGCCCAGCCTGAGGCAATTCCAGGCCACAAGGAAGGGACCTCATTGACCAGGGGAGAGGAGCGGGCCAAGTGGACAGGTGGGGGTAGGTCTAGGGAGCGGTTGGCTTTGTGGTAAGTTAGCACTCCCTGTGCCCAGCCACCATGTCTGGTCCCTCTGGACAGATCAGTGCGTGAACAGGACAGACCTGGTGATGCACCACTGAGTTCTTTACTGGCTTGCGTCTGCCATCTTGTCCTTTCCTTTGGTTTTCTCCCACAAAACGTATTTTTTCCTGTTTAGCAGGGCTGAATTTTCCAGAACTCTCTACTCTACCTCTACCTTCCAGCTCAGCTACAGATGATCCTATTCCATCTGTAAAGGTAAAGGAGGAAGGGGGGCCCTAGGTGTGCACTTGCTGGGGCCTCACTGTGTCGCCAAAGAGGTCCACTGCCTCACTGACTTTGGGGGGCCTTTGTCAATCAACCAGCAGACGAGAAGCCCACTTTTATTTTCTTTACAAGCTCAAGGTCCGTTCATGTTGGAGTGGGAATCTGAATGGAGAAGTCTTTGGTTTCAAAATATCTTTATAAAAATTTATGATTCCTGGTATTCAAGACTCAGTGAGTTTATAGGAGTACTTAGTAGAGGAAAGAACAGAACATAATTCCTATAAAACAGTGTGTTAGGTTGGTGCATCTCTTCCTAGTGCCCCTTACCCCCTCTCTCCTGGCATGGAATTAGTTTCTCTGCCTCGTATTCCTTCCCTTTTGCCTCTTAGCCTTTGCACATGTATTATCTGCCCCAAACCCTCATCCTTTTTACCACTGCCATGTTTAACTATGATCTTTCCCATCTCAGTTGAGAGGCTAAGAAGTGACTTCCTGTAGAGAGCCTTCTCTACCTCGGGAACACAAAGCCAGATGCTCTCCTGCATCTCCCATCACACCTGTACTTTGTATCATAGCACAGACTGTACTGAATTGCAGTTCCTGTTTGTCTCCTCCACTAGACTATAAGCTTCAAGGCCAAGCCTATGTGAGGCCCATCACTGTGTTTCTGACTTCTAGTGCAAGGCTTGCCAGGTAGTCAGCACTTAAGACTGGGCAGCGGCGGCCATCAAAGATAAGGCATCCGAGGCCTGAACCAATGCTCACAACAGTGTGAGGCCTGGAAGAAATGCTCCCAGCTCCCTGGCCCTGCAGGGCACCCCCAAGAGGACCCCTAAACAGAAGGATGGCTGGAACCCTGGCCAAATAGAAGCTCTGGAGGAGTGCTTTTAGGGAAACATTCTAATCTGGAGCTGGGGGGTCACTTTGAGGTGACTGCTCTGCCTTCTTGGGGGAATGAGACCCTCTCTGGCCTAGGCCCTGAGAAGCTTCATGAATACATGAGGAGTGTCCGCTCTCACTAAAAACCCAGATAGAGAGGATGACTTTGGGTTAATCAGCCCCTTACAAGACTAGAGTTGCCTGGTAGAGTTATTCCAGCTCTGCCCAACTAGAGGACCTAGGCATACTTCACTGATTCTGATATAGGCCTCAGGATCTACCCCAGGACAAGTGAGTGGCTTTCCAGGGCCTTCAAGAGTTGGGGGCAGACATAAGTCCAGGTCCACTGAGGCAGAGTGAGCCAAGCATCTAGGTTAGGGGCCCCAGGGGGACTACACCGCTGCCAGGGTGGCTGTAGCGCTCACCGCCACCTCCTGGCCCCACCCCCTGGCACTCCTGCCCCACCTTCCCAGAAGTCCACCTTCTGCTGCTCGCAGCGGTGGGTAGGAGTGGGGTAGGGAAGTGCTGCGGCCAGGGAAGCAGCTATTGAGCTTCAGGTCCAAAGGGAAGGAAGGGCCGTGGGAAGACAAGGTTAGCAGTCAGTGGGGAGCCACAAGTCTTATCTTCTTGCAGAAGAAGTCTGAATGTATAGCTCAGCTTCTCTGCTTATTGGAGAGAGATCAGAATGATTCATTTCTCCCCAAGCAATCAGATTTTAGGAAGCCACAGTCGTGGGTGGGGTAGTCAGTTTTATCCCAGTTCAGGAGAAATGTGGCTTTCTGGGCAATGTTTGTTTGGAGTGGAGTGTTCAGAACAGAGAGCAGGCTTCCCACCTCCACAGCACCTCTGTGGGACCTGCAAGTCTCGTTTTCCAGGCCCTGAACTCTCCAAGAGTGTACGGACAACAGTTACAGCTCTAGTAATAAGAGCTGACTTACATAAAGCTAAAGTATGCCAGGCACTGTGATGAGAGCCAAGCAGAGATCTTGGTCCCTACAACAGTCCTATGACCCAGATGCTACCATGTTCCCATCGGTGGAGGAGGACGCAGGAGTGGGCCTTGGGGGAAGATGGGCAGTAGTCGGGTAGCCAGGGGCATCAGGCTGGCCAGAGTGGTTGTGGAGGTAAGCAAGGGATCTGATGCCAAGGATCCTGATTATCTTGGAGCTGGTGGGACCTGGAGCTTGGATACTGACCTTCCACACAGTGTAGGCAGAGTCTGAATGATTCAGAGACCATACTGGTCTCAGAAGGAAAAATGAGGAAAAGGAGGCTGGCCAGAGTAGAGTGGGGTGGGGTATGCCTCAAAGCCCTGTGTCTGAGGACTCAGGCCTACACAGACATGGGTTAGGGGCCCAGAAATAAGAAAGATCCACAGCCCGAAGAGAGGCCCTCAGAGGTGCTAAAAACTGGGCTTGGGAATTGCTTGGGAGAAAGAAGCAATGCTCTTCCATTGTCCTGAGGCCATTGGTTTGTTTTGTTTTAAATCCCCTTCAGCCATGTGCTGTGTCAGCAGCAGCAGGTGGCCAGGGCACCCAGAGGACAGCTAGAACTACTCCGCTGTATTATTATTTTATTAGTGTTCTCCCTTTGGGCTTCCTCAATTTCTATTCCTTGGTCTCTAAGGTACTGGACAAAGAGCCTCTTTGTCCCATCAGATTTGGCCGGTAGAAGATACCTGAGGGAAGCATCCCTTCCTGGTACCTCAGGAAAGCCACCCACGGGAGGGAAAGAGCAGGCCAGGATATCCTGTTTCCCTCTAAAATATTCCTTGACTGTCTTGAGTCCTAGTCTATTTCTCCAGGCCACAGAGGCTGAAGATGGCAGCAGGAATTGGTCAGGCAGGAGCGAGGGGTGACCCTCACCCACTTTTGGATTTCTCTGTATTGCTTGTAAGAATGGAATCAGGGTCTGGTTTTACTGCTGTCTATGGAAACTCCACTGTGGCTGCCCACAACTCCCCTCCTCCAGAGAATGAAATTCACCCCCCTCCCCATGGCCCATTTCTCTCCCATACTATCTTGTCCCCTTGAAAGTGCTCCCGCTGATGGTGAGAGGCCTTGAGGCCTGGCCAGAGAGGAGATGGAGAAATGCTCTCCCTCTCTGTGTGGCCTTGGACAAGTCATTCCCCTCTGGTGGACCCGGTTTCTTCAACTGTAAAATCAAAGAAATTGGGCTGTGGCTTAGGAATGGCTGGTTCCCTGTGTTCCACCAGCCATAGTCACTGCCCACATTTTCTAGCACTGACCGGGCATGGCCTGTCTGTTGCCTGGAGAGCAGTAATCAACCCAGAAATCTTGTTGACAAAGCTGAGGGCACCGTTTCCACTGGAAAAAAGCAGCTTGCAGGAATAATTGTCGATAAGAAGTGGAAATATATCTAAGTAAGTCATGGTATACCCTGCCCCACTGTCGGGGCCACGTGGGCTCCTGCTCTAGGTTCTGCTTCACTCTAAGAAGCTACCAACACTCCGAGTTCTCCAAGAGTGAGAAGACAGTCAGCCAGAAAGAATCCTGGTGAATGGCCAGTAGAGTGGGAATCTGTAGCACATTTCTATGGAGTGACCTGCTGACCGTTGACACTGTATGGGGTGTCAGCCCAGGACCTTTACCAAGTTCTCAAAGGTGATGTATATTTCCCAAAGGGCTAATTAAGAAGGACCTTCAGGGGTAAACTCATTCGTCTGGTTGTTGGGGCACCAGCCACCTTCATGGCCCATCATCCAGTTAGTCAGTGGATAGTGTGGGACACCTCATGTTCTCAGAGCTGCAGTGCTGGAAGCCAGCCTCAACTGGAAACAGCTGAGCCAAAGACGGAGGAAGCAGTCAGGCTCAGCAGAGCTCCGGCAGCTTCTCACTGTCCTGCAGAGCCCCTTCCTCGGCTGCAAACTGTTCTCTCCAGGTGAGGGCCACAGAGGCAGTTGTCGTCTGATCTCACAGCCTCATTCACTGCCCTTATAGGAGTCATGATCATACCTGGGAAGTTTATGAGGTCTAAAATGTAGCCCAGGCTAGCTTCCTCTTTCTTCTCTGTAACCTCATTCACATCATGAATATTTTAGATTTTCCTATATTTTTGTGACAATTTTCCAGCAGGTAAGGAATGGGTCCCTTTTCCTAATTTGTGCAATGGCACCACGTGGTGATCCCGATGACCCCTCCTCTGGAGGCCCTGTGGGAATGGCCCAGTAGGAATAGGTTCATCTCAAACTATCTTCGATGGCTGCAAAGAGCTAGTCTAGGACCAGTGACTGAAAGCTGCAGGGCCTGTTCCATCTGTGCGTCATGAGCACTTGCTAAGTGCAGAGCCATCCAAAGAGCAGATTGCCCCTAGAAAGAATTCTTCACCAAGAAGAATATTCAAGCACAGGCTAGAAAACTGTCTAGAATATTACAGAGGAGATTTAAGATGGTTACACAAAGTGGTGTTAAATTTCCTTCCAGTCTTGAGATGTTCTGAGATAGGACATTATAATCTGCAGAAAATAATTTGCAAGCATTCTCACCCACATGAAAAATGTGTGTGTGTGGAGGGCTGGGGAGACAGGGGGCAAGAAATAGTCTGGCTGCATTCTATTTATATATATCCTTTCCTCTGCCCTTTCCCTCTTCTCCACTCTGTTTCGGTTCAGCTTCTTCTGGGAGGTAATGCTGAGCCTGTTCTGGAAAAAGAATGTGTGTACATTTTGGGGATGGTGGAGGGGAAAGAAAGGCCATCACCCTGGCTGGCCATGATATTGCTGGTCCTAAGTTCATTAGAACAAATTGATGACAGAAATGAGGCCACGTACTGCGTTCAGCGCTCCCTGGGCAGCGCTTCGAGGAATGAGAGGAAACCACGATCACATGAGCCTTGTGGCTGGTATGCCCAGGCCTGTCTTCTCCGGAGAAAGCACACGTGTGCTTGACACCATGTGTGCCAGTTTTAGGAGGAAGAATTCCATCCCCCTACTGGGAAATCACTTAGGTTGCCATTTCTTTCTAGAAGGAGGGGGATCTCTGAGCCAACGTCAGCGATTAGGAAGCCCAGTTTTGATCACTGCAGTCCCAGCATGGCTCAGTGAGGCTCCCTCTCCTGGCCTCCCATTCTTCATGGGTCCCATTAGGGACTGCATCACTCATACCCTCCCTCTGAGGGTGAGTGGGCCTCGCTGGTGCTAGCATGCATTTTGGGCTTATCTGGTAGCTGAGTGGGTCAGAGAGAGGTCAGCAACAGAGCCTCACTTCCTGAATGGTCTTAAGGCTCATCATGCTGGGAATTCCAGCCTTGGAATGACACACTTTCAAAGCTGGGAAAGACCTCAGAGGTCAACCTCCTGTCCACTGCTGGTCCTCCCAGAGGCACAGCTTTACTGTCCTCAGGACTCCAAGGATGGTCCAGTGGATGTGGTACAATTAACCTGAGCCCATAACACCTGGATCCTCACCTTCCCAGGGCTCTGCCCAGGCCACCCCACAGCCACCCCTCAGACTGTTGTAGGTGGGGCTCTGCCCAATTAGCAGAAGCTGCTGGAAGGCGCAGTGCCCATGTGTGAGCTGACGGGTAGATGTGTAGGAGAGGCAGTGACTGTGGCTTCAATGACTGGAAGAAAACACATTTTTTTCCCATTTCTTGCTAAAGTGAGGTCAGGACTGGGGTCAGGCTCAGGAAAGAGCTTTGATGTGGGATGCAGACTGGAGGAATGGAAGCCAGGGGCTTTCTGCAGTGTTGAGCTCCTCACCCTCTGTCTCTCCGAGGCTCAGTGCTAGGCAGTTGGGTATCTCCAAAGCAGCGGTGAGAGGGGCTGCCTCGGGGACAGCCCCAGCAAAAGCGGTGGGAAGTTCTATGTACTCAGAGCATGAATTTCAGATGCGGTGTGTATTGTGTATGACATGGAAAAGGGCAGGGGTATTAAGCAGGGTTTTTTCCACTGTCCTCTTGTTGCTCTGTGTCTTTGCCCCACCTTCCATGCACTTGAACCTATGGGCTAGATCTAAGCTGGTCTCTCCTGAAAGGGTCATCTAGTAGTGCACAGGTCATGGAGAGCAGACACCCACCTGTTGAATAGGGTTTTTCTGCATAAGAGGGGCGGCTGGAAGAGAGAGGGTTTGGGCTGAGGCCTGCCATCCCCTGGTCTTGGGAGCCGTGGTGTCCTGGTCATCCTCTCCGTCGCTCTGTGACTTAGTGGAAGCGAAGGGTGTCCAGGGCTTGGGGTTGGGGAAATGACTGAGGTATTTCCCTAAGGAAAGGCAGCTGAGTGGATACTCAGGGCTAAGCTGCAGGTTCAAATCCAGACTCCACAATGACCTTCTCTTAGTTTTCCCATGCCTAGAATAGGGGCACTAGCAGTACCTGCATGCCTGATGAGGTTGTTGCAAGGACTAAACTGTGAGCGTCTGAAGAACTTGCATCAGGGACGGGTGCAGAGTACTGGTGTCCCACTGACGCTTATCATGGAATAGCAGGAGTCAGTAGGAAGCCAGGGATGCTCCTGGGTGCTTCACTCAGCTTGTCTTCGTTTGCCCCTCACACCACTCCTTGCCTGGCCATGGGACTCTGAGCAAGTCACTCAAGGTGGACTTTGAGTTTTGCCATCTGTAAAATGGGACTTCTCACCTCACAGGACTTCTATGAGGCCTACGTGAGATCATGTGTGTAGGGCTTAGCAGGCTGGCACATAATAGACACTTCATACACATTTTTTTAAATTCAAGGGTGGTGGTCTACCTGGATCTCAACTCTGACTTCTGAAAATCTTTGGGGTTGAGGACAGGAAAGCAGTGGTCCTTTCTGTACCCACTTGGCCCTCACCTTGGTCCCTCACCCAAGCTGGGAAATTGATAAGGCCATGGGGTAGAGTCCAGAACAATGTGGCCAGCTGGGGACCTTGGACAGTATGAGCAGGGGCAGCAAAGGAGCACCTGGCTTGGGAGTGACACATGCACGTCCTCAGCAGGGACACCTTCTCATACCCACGGTCTTTAGCACTGGGCCAGCTGAGGTCAGTTTGTATCACTCAGCACCCATTGCCTTCTTCCTTGGATGTTCGCTGGGGGCTGGCGGTCCTGGGACTGGGCCCGGGTCCTGGAAGCCCCTTGGGCTCTGCCCCTCCCTGCCCAGGTGCACCACTGTGGGTATCTGGACCTTCCCCATCTGGGGTTTGGCTTTAAGGCCTTTATGAGGGCTCAGGATCAAACACCTGCATATCTATTATCTCCTGAGCCACCTCCTGCAGGGATCAGCAAAGGGAGGAATGTGTGTGTGTGTGTGTGTGTGTGTGTGTCTGTGTGTCTGTCTGTTTATCTCTATGGATGGACAGGCAAGGCTGCGTAGAAGTGGGGAGGGTGAAATTCTGCCAACCCCACCTTGGTGACCCACTGTGCCACTAAGACCCAGATACTGGGCACCGGAGTCTGCCCCCCTTCAGGCTTCCCTGAGGGTGGGGGCGTTGAGCATGTCTGGGAAGCGCTAAAGGTGGCAGAAAACACCCGTCTGAAGGCAGTGCCTTGCTGTATCTAAGCCCTGCCTTGTCTGCCCCTCTACACCCAGTCTCCACAGACAGGAGATCCCAAACACCTGTCTTTGAAGCTGTTCCCAAAGGCCAGGACCCGGACGCCATCCCAGCGCACACTGTTCTTGGCTCCCCCGAGGCTGCTCTGTGACCCTGCTTGGGGCAGGGGTCTCCTCCCCGCCCTCAGCGGTGTGCCAGGCCGCCCTCTGGCTCCGCCTCTCTGCGCATCCCTCAGATCTGGGGGTGGGGGCCATGAGCGCAGTAGAGCTCCCTTAGTAGCAGCCCTCCCTCTCCCTTCCTCCCTGTCGAAGGAGAGCCTGCCGCCCAGGACACTCTTCACCTGCCAGGGCTGGCTGCCGCCCCCTACCCTTCCCACTGCCTCCTGCTGCTGCCTCCAGGGAGGGCGCTGCTTGGCTGCTGCAGGCCTCCTGGCCCCAGTAAATTACTCTGTCAAGTGTTCAGTCCCTGCCTGGAGGACCAAAGCCTCTGGAAAGAGCCTCTCATGCCCACTTGTTGGGTGAGGACTAGCCGTGAGGTCCGTGCTGAGCTGAAGATGAAAGGTTTCCACTTTCTCATTTCAGAGTCCTTTTGGTCAGAAGTGTCTGTAAGACCTCGCGGAGGGGCACGCCTGGGCTCAGCTTACTCACCCCCTGCTCCTTCAGGTGGGTGTTTCTTCATCAGCCACAACCCCCACGGCTTCCTGTTTTCCAGGGCAGGGGTGGGCCTGAGGAAGGTAGGGGCAGGGAGGGACAGAGAATACTCCCCTAGGCTTCGCAGGTGTGTCCACAGCCCTGCAGCTGAGCTGGAGCCCTGCTGAGTGAGGGCAGGGCTGGGCAAGGGGCTCGGGAGGGAGGGGCTTGCTGGCTCCCAGGCCAGAACCCCAAGGGCCGCCTGGCCTGAGTGATTTTCCTATCCTGTTCCCATCTCCTCTTTCCCTTCCCTCCCTCCGCAGTCTCTGCCTATCTTTCCTGGGTCTACCAGCTCTTGTGCTGTAGATGCTGGGGCCTCTTGCCCATCTCTGGACTCTGGTCCTGAGCCTGGGCTTCTTGGGAGCAGCACATAACCCCACGTGGGGCTGCGTTTTCTCTCAGCTCACCTGAAGTGGTCCTGCTCACTATGGGCCTCTGGCAGCCAGGTCCAGCCTTCCATCCCACCTAACCCAGGATCTGGACGCCCACCCCCAGGGCCAGAAGCCTTCCTGACATCAAGGCGCACCTCACCCCTGCTGCGGGAAGGTGCTGTTGGCGCACTGTGGTATCATGTACTTCCAACTCTCTTGCATCATAACACCTCCAACGAGCCCATGTGATGCTGAACAATTACTAGACGGAGCTGACTCATATTTCCCCACCCCCACATTTGATTTCTTTTTCCACTAAATTCATCTGACATTTGGTCGCCCAGATGACACAGACTCTGCAGGAACATCATGATGACTGAGAGTTGCAACATCTCAGCCTGCCTGGGGTTAAACCGCAAGCATCCCAGACAGTTTCTCCTAGTGCCCAGCATGGTATTGGTCCTCTGGGGCTCCAGCCCACATCCGGGCTGTTTGCGATGCTCTGGATGCCCAGAGTCAGCCTGGACATGGGATGGGCTATAGGGACAAAGCTGAAAGAAAAGTTAGGATCTACTAAATCTGTCTGTGGCCAGGGTCCCTTTATCCCTTCGGGACTGACCGTATTCATCCTTTTCTGTCCCATTTATTTCCTTTGGCTTAGAGTTCTTAGTGGAATTTTTAAAAATTAAGTGTTTTGTACATTTTTTGATTGTAGTTTCTAGAGAAACCTCAAGGTATGGGCCTTCCGACCTCATTTGTAAAGATCCGTAGAGCACTTTCCTCACTGGAGTGATGTGATGAGTAAATGAAATAAGACTCGAGCAGGCTTTGGTATTGGCTTATATAGTAGGCTTAGTCATTGAAAAGAAGCCCAGAGCCCCCCAAGGACCCCCAGCAGCTACCCCTCTCACCTCAGGGTGGGAGGATGTGGCACCCTGGGGTGGGGTGGGGGTGGGGTGTTTGTTCCCTCCTAACTGGCTTTCTCTTTCATTTCATTCTGACCTGAGGGAGCCTCCTGCCCTGGGACCAAGGGGCCACTTAAACCTGTTGTGACTCTTGTGAAGACTCATAACACTGGAGGCAGCAGGGTCTGAAACCATTTCAGGGAGGCCTGAGGTACCACAGCAGTGGCTCTGGGCCTGGCTGGGTAGGACCAGAGCAGCAGGCGAAGCCCAGGGTCCAATCTGCCTAATGCAAGAGTCAAGTCAGCTGCTTCCTGGAAGGTTTTCCCAAAGCTAGATTTCGTTCCTCTGTGTCTTTTTCCCCTTTCCTCAAGTGTGAGATCCGTCTCTAGATGATAATGCCTATTTATAAAGCTATCTCTGAAAACAAAATTAGTTGATTATATATGACTCACATTACTCAGAAGGATGTTCAAAACAATGGATTAACTTTTTACTGAAAAAAACAAGAGGGAAAAGATCTTGACTGCCCTGGACCAGCAGAGCAGGGGTGCAAGGCCTGAGCCATGTGACTACGAGGAGTGGCAGGACAGGATCTCACCCTCAAGGAAAGAGGGGGGTCTGGGAGGGAGGCTGTGGAGGGGCTCCCCTGTTCACTGGGAGAGGGGCAGCAGACAGAACAGAGGCCTGGGACCTGCTGCAGGCCTGCTCCTAAGCTGGAGTCAATGCCCATGGCACGCGTAAGCTCACTCACGTAATCCTTCCTCATGCCTATAAAGTAAAATGCCATTCTGCAGATAAGGGCGGTGAGGTACAGTGAGGCTTAACACCTCTCCCAGAGTTGCTGGGCTCATAAGTGGCAGATGCAGCCTTTGAACCCCAGCCATGCTCTAGGCAACCCCACCACTCACCCCTGCAGATTCTCTCCTGGTTTGGATTAAAGGAGCCCTGCTTCCACTCACAGCTCATGGCCAAGGATGGTCAGGAGGGGAAGCTGAGGTATGGAGAGTCATGAAGTAAGGGTGCCAAAGAAATCCTGCTCAGGCCTGGGACCTGAGGAGCTGCCGGGCTTTGCTGAGCAACCCAGCAGATGGGGTGGGGGGGTGCAAAGAGCACGGCCTCCAGCTCTGGCCTTGGCCTGTCTGCTGTTCTTGTAGGATGGAGGCAATGGCAGCTGGCACTTCTCTGCCTGACCTTAGCGACTTTGACCGGAATGTGCCCCGCATCTGTGGGGTATGTGGAGACCGAGCCACAGGCTTTCACTTCAACGCCATGACCTGTGAAGGCTGCAAAGGCTTCTTCAGGTGAGTCCTCCCCAAGGGCACAGGGAAAGAGATGGAGCAGGACTTCCCATGAGGAGAATCTGTGCCTTCCACGCCTCCTCCCTGATGCCCGTGGAACATGCCGGCTCCCACAGCCACTGGGAGGGACAGGGTCTTGGTTGAGGGGCATCTTCTTCCTTCTCCCACTCAGCTCTGACAATGTCCTTCGACCTGCTCAGAAATTGCTTGCCTGAGGTTGCTATGTAGGTCTCCATTTTTCCATCACTCATTTGACCCACAGACCCTGCACTGACCCATGTGTCTGTCTTCTGGAGTGACCTCCTAGTGGGCTGGTGATCACAGACTGTCCTTGGACAAGCACAGGAACTTGGCCTTGAAGCTTGCCCTCCCACCCACATCGAACCATTCCTTAAAACAAGGGAGCTCACACCCCTGGCTGGACTGCTCTACTTGATCTGCACCTGTACCTTCACCCATAGCTTGCTGGCCCCAGGTTGGACAGCCAACCTCAGAATGCCTAGGCCATGTCAGTAACACCCCAGCATTCCTACTCAGTCATGGCCAGTTTCTCCACCAGCAGTAGAGAAACTCTTCTCTTCTTCTGTGAGCCCAGCATTGTAAGTGTGAACAGTATGGGGAAAGAACTGGAGAGACAGAATGAAGGGTGCTCCCATGCTCCGTCAGGAAGGGAGATGGGAGAGTGATGATTGCAGGATAGAACTGGGCACCATGAGAAATGAGCATTTGGCGTGTATTGGAGAAAGAGCAGGAGGGAGAGAAGCCTGGAAGCTGGCATCCAAATCAGCTTCTGTAGAGCAGTTGTGATGGAGTGAGTAAGGGGAAAGCATGGCTTAGCCATCACGAGAGGAAAGAGTGAATCAAGTCCAGAACAAGGACGTGGAGGCTGCCTGGTTCCCTGAACTGAAGGGCTCACTAGCTTTGAGGACAGAGGAAATGAGAGCTTGGGACTTGTGTGGTCCCCCTCCAGCTCAGGGGCTCCTGGGCTTTCTGTAAATGCAGGCTCCCAGCTCGACTGCCCTCTGTCCCGGGAACAAGCAGGCCCAGATTTTACTCCCTTGAGTGATCGCTGGGCTCTGGGGCTTCTGTGGGTGCTAATTGCCTGGCATGGGCTGCCTGCCTGGCTTCCCTGCAGCCTGCTTCCCAGCTTGGGGAACCAGACCAGCCACACTGCTGGCTCTGGGTCCTGTTGCCGAGTCTCTCATTCCTCTGGCCTGAAGTCTGTAGCTCCTGCAGGGTGGGCCTTCTGGAGTCCCGGTTGGCTGTGTGTCCCAGGTGAAAAACATAAAGTACAATGCCCTTGACCTCTCTACCCCTTAGCACCTGCTGCTGACTGATGGCCACAACCTCTGCCTGCAAAAGGCCTGTCGTTATGGACAACAGTCTGCTTTTGTCTGGTTGCCGTGCCCCTGGCCTACCTTACAGCTTTCCTGCCCCTGCCTAGGTGACTGAACCCAGTTGCACTTACTGAAAAACCAACATCTCTGTTACATTTGGCTTGAATTTTTGCCCACCTGCTCAATTTTCTTGTAATCCCCAAATCAATACTTACATACTTACATGGCCAGTTGTGAATATGTTCAATGGTGATTTGAGTCTCTCAATGCACATGTTCCCAGCGGAGGCTAAATAAGGAGATGCTCTGCCTTCCTGTTTCACCCCCTCACACTATAAACTAGTGTCCATTTTGTGGTCTTTTTAGTGCCACAGTTTTTTGCATTTTTGTACCATTTGTTGGTGATTTCACTGTTAAGTATAGTCCCCAAGTAGAGTACTAAATTTCTGGCAAGTATTCCTAAGCTCAAGAAAACTGTGATGTGCCTTATGGAAAAAAATATGTGTGTTAGACATGAGTTTAGTTCTATTGGCTGAGAGTTCAATGTTAATGAATCAACAATGTATATTAAATAGGGTGTCTTTAAACAGAAAACACATATGAAACTAGATCATATATTGATTGATCTGTGAAAATGTGACTAAAAGTTCACAGGAACCTAACCATAGGAGCAATGGTTGAGTATGCGCTAATATAGAGTTTACAGTGACTTTGTAGAGCATAACTATTGTCAATAATAAGAATCAACTATATACATACATAATTTCTCCTCTTTTTTTTCCCCTCCCTCTGCTTTTCCTTTGCTTCATCCAAACTCTATTTGGTATCTTTCCATTTTTATCTGTTTCAAATAGTTATCATTTATATCTGTTTGTGAAATCCTGACCCCAGGGAGGAAGGTCTGTGTCAGGGGTGGACACCTTCTCTGTGTTGGTACCATGTTCTTAGAAGCACAAAGATGAGTAAACCAAGCTCTTGTTTTCAAGGGGCCCCCTCAGCCCTTTCATGGCAGCCCTCACAGAAAGAGCTTCGCTTAGTGTCGGTCACTGGCTGTTCTCCAAGCCCTGGGGACCAGTACTCACATTTGAGTATTTAGTGTTCAGTTTGACTTCTAGGATAATCAAACCAAACCACTATAGGGGCTAGCTGTGGTCATCCCAGCAGGTCCGAGACTCATGATCAAACAAAAGTGTGATTGTGAAAGCTGGAAGTGACCACAGTTCTGTTGATCTATTAGAGGAATCAGAGACCATTGCTGGTCAGTTCCTCCTATGAGCTATTTCATGGCATTTCTGCTTCTTGCTCCTCTGAAATACACGGGCATCCTCAGAGAAAGATGGTGTTTCCAGTGTGACTAAAGGTCGGCTTGTGCAGGCTTGTAAATGGTTCTATGTCTTGGCTACATGTTAGCAACCAGAGCATAAGTGTGGGCCAGAGGGGGTAATATGTAGGTCTACTGGGAGATGCATAGACAGTCATGGTCTGTGGATGTGAGTGGATCTCTGGTCATGGACGGCTTTGTCCAGGCTCCAATATAAAGGGAAAGATGTAAAGGACAGAAAAGAAAATCAGAGGGTCCCTTTGATGAAGAGAATGAGGACATGGTAAAGTCCAAGAGATGGTCCTGGAAGGCAAGGTTGAGAAACAGATGATTGTTTTCCTCTCCATCCAGTCCTCTTCCTCCCTGTTGACGCCTCCTTAACCAAGGCCCCGTGCTCTTGCTGCACCAAGCTGACGTGGAGAAACGCCTTCTTGTTTGCGGTCCCTGAGGTTCTCAGGGACACTGTTCATTATGGGTCTCACGGAGTACACAGGGCAAAAGGCAGGCTGATGAGGTTCTGGGAACATGAGGAATGTTCTGGCTTTTCATTCACTTATCTGATATTTGTAGGGTCTGTGATGTGAAGGGAAGCAGGAAATGGGGCAGATGCCCAGCAACATAAAACTCAAAGTGCTTAAAGCCAGTAAAGTAAATAGAGAGGAGGGAGGAGCTACCAGCACAGGGCATTCTATGGGCACAAGTGAAGGGTCACCAAACAGTCAGTGCTGCTGGAGAGAACTTTGTCCAGGCTGGCTTGGCGGCTGGACTCCCTGCACACTGCTCAAGGGTGTGAGTGGGAGAGAATGGTGGGCCTTATCTCTGACAGAGCCCTCTCAGCATGCCCTGCGACCCTCTTTGTGTGACAGCAGTGCAAGACCGGGGGGGAGGACAGGCAGACGCTACCCAGTGCCTATGCCTTGGCGGCTGCCCTAAAGAATCCTTCAGACAGGCTCTGCCTCACGTTCTGAGACTTTAGGGGCATAATTTTCACTGCTGTTCTGGCTTGCATTGAGATGTGGTAGGTTCATGATGAAGACCATCTCATGTAAAAATACCAGGGGCTTTTGAATCAAACAGATGTTGATTCTAACACCAGATTTCAGACTTATTAGCTTTGTGACATTAAACAAGTTGCTGGAATTTCCACTGCCTTTTCATACCCTGTGAAATAGGGACAGTGCCATCCTGGGAGCACTGGAGATGGCATGTGAAGCACTGGCATAGAAGGTCCTCAGAGAAGAGCAGCTATTATCTATGTCCCTTTATAGTGGCTTACTTTCTGAGAACAGGCGATCTTCTCCTCTCTATCATGGAATCTGGAATGTATGTGACTGTCATAGGTCAACAGAGGTCTCTGAGAAAAGGTCCCAGAACAGAAGGAGTTAAACTTCAGGTGTGAAAAAGGAAAGGCTGGGCCAGAGGGCTCTAAGAGACTCTCACTGCTTAAAGGCTAGATGGCTGGTGCTCAGAGAGAGTGGACACTGGTGGCTGTAACTCCCACGAGAGCTGTGAGTCTAGGCGTCAGCAGCATCAGCACTGAAAGCAAGGATGTTTGGGCCTGTGGTGCCTCTGGAGCCCTGCGCCTGGCTCACAGGTGTCCATGTAAGACAAGGTGCCTGCTTCTAGGCTCTCAGATGCTTGCTGGGATGGCTGCCTGCTGCCTTCCTCAGCCGCCCTGAGGCTCTCCCTCGTCTGCCTCTCTGCCAGCGTCTCTCCCTTCCCTTATTCAGAGCTTGCTTTGCACCGGGTCCGCTTCCTTTACCTGATCCTTACAACACCCCTCCCACCCTGCCCGTGGAGAACTGAGCTGTGAGGGGAGTGAGTGACCTGCCCAAGGTTGTGCATTAGGATTTAAACTCAAACAGATCAATCTAACCAAAGCCTCTATTTCATTTAAAAATGGTTATAGAGGGTGGTGGATTTGAGTGTGTGTGTAAACAATTCCTGTATGTAGTTAAAACAAAACAAAACAAAAAGATGCCAACAGTTCAAAAGGACATTATAAGTGAAAAGTAAGTCTCCTTGTCAACCCAGCTCTCAGGGCCCTGCCTCCTCCCCAGATGGACTCTGTTTGCTTCCGGATTCTTTATGGACGAGCGCGTGTGCAGATACGAGCAGGCTCCACCTGCCAGCCGGCGCTTTGCTGTCATCTCCTGGAGAACATTCCAAGCGTGTTCCGCTCCCCTGTCCTTTTCATGGCCCCGTCGTTTTGTGTGGATACGCTGACGTGAGGAACCAGTCTGCCACGAAAGGGCATTTAAGTGCCTCCCTTTGCTTCTCCAGATGGTGCTGCGGTAACCTGCCCTGGGCAGGTGTCTGATAGACTCAAGAATGCATTCCTGGAAGTAGGTTTACTATGTTAAAGACCCTGTGCTCTTTACATGTTGGTAGATATTGCCAAACTGCCCTCCAAAAAAGAGGCCCAAGCTCTTTACAGTGTTAACCTCCCTTCCTTTAAAGATTTTTTTTAACTTTACAGTACAAACGTGCTGTGTATGTACCCCATCAGACCACACAGGTGTTTCCTATCAGGAGCCCCATTGGGCTCCTGTATCCAGACCAGGCTCTGAGATCTCTACACCACTCCAAACAGCAGTGGAGACAAAGGCCAGGTGGCACTCACCCCGGGCTTGTGTTTTACAGGGTGTGGCTTTGCTCCAGGGTCAGTGACCTGAGGAGGACCTGGGACTCCAGGGCTTCACGCTGTTGTGGACTGCCTGTCTCTTATGTTTTGATGACTTGGTCTCTGGCTGGCACGAGAGTGGGTCAATGTCCTCTCTCACCCCTGACTTTCTAGAAATTGTATCTATACTTAGCCTGGTTGCACCGCCCCTGCCCCCTTCCGGAGCTTGGATATAATTGCCAACCATCCAGAGGATGACAGGGTCCAAGCTCAGAGAGCAGCTGAGGCAACAGCCTCCCATGGAAACCCAAGACTCATTTTTCTCAAAACCACACCAGCTCATAAGCAATTAGCATTGGGAGGAAGGCAGGACAGGGTGTGGATCTTCAGGACAAAGCACAAAGCCAGCGCTGGCTAGTCTGGCTGCCCTGACTCCTTGTGGCAGAGGCTAAATGACAGCCACATGTGTGGAAGTGCCCTTAGCAGGCAGAAGGGAAAAACCTGGGCCTCGGTGCTAGGACTCTGGGACTGTACTAGGCTGTGATGGACACATGAAAGGCCAGCTCCAGATCTGGGCTCTGGGAAGGACCCTGGTCTGCCTGTTGGGAGATTTCCATTCCCTGAATGCTGACCTACACTCTGGAGCATGAGAAGGTCATGTGATGTGTGACGACCATCTCCCCCAGCTACAATTCCAGGGCCTTTCCTCTGATTTCTGTATTCAGAGGAGCCAGGGAAGAGCAGCTTACCTAATAATAATAATATTTTAATAGCTCCACAAGCTTATAGACTGCTCTCCACATTGCTCAAATAATGTGGAGACACACCACAAGGTCAGTGGGCTTTGGGACAGGGCGTTACAAAGGGTGGAAAGTGCAGATGGTATCCTACCCGGGGTCTGAGCCCTGCTGTGCGATGATGCTTATGGCCAGAAGAACTCTTACCAGTGATTCCTACTTTCTGCCACCCTGCCTTCCTCCTTCCTTCCTTTTTTCTCCTCCCCTCTTCCTCCTTCTCCTTCTTTTCTCAATACTCATGGGTACCATAAAACTCTGGAAGCAAAGGTGATGTTTTCCCCCATTATTTTCTCCTAACCCAGCTCTGTATTCTGTTGGATTCTTCCCCCAGCCTCCCCAGCACCCACTCCTGTGGTCAGCAAAGCTAGGCTAAGTGGCTCTCTCCAACTCTTCTGTGGAGAGAAGCCTGGGGTTGGGTCTCAGATCTGCAACATGAGAAAGATACGAAAAAATGGTGAAGTTGCAAAATCTCTGCCTGAACACCCTTGCATTTGGGGGACCTGCCCACTGGTGGGGGCCAGAGGCAGGCCCACGGAGCCCAAGGAAGGTGAAGCAGGCCTCTGAGTGACTCTGGGGCCTCAGGAGGCTCTCCGCCTGGAGCACAGAGCCTGTGAGAGGCTGTGGCTCTTGTACGTGGAGTTGGCACAGGCATTCTCTTCATGGTGTCCATTACCCTGGAGAATTAACAGAAAGAGTTCTGAGCCAGCCAAGGCAGTGGTGGGAGGGTAGAGTGGACCCTCAGCTCTTGGGCCAAAAACATAAAGGAAATGAGAGTTTGCTTGGAATTAGGAACGTCTGGTCCTTGAGTAGGTTTAGAGAATTCTGGGCATTCTGGGACCTGGGCATTTGTGGTTACAGGTGGTGCCTCAGGAACAGCAAAGTGGGAAAGGGGGGAACAAAGCTCATGTCCTGGAAGAGGCAGATATGCCTGCTGGTGCTGAGTGTCCCGTTTCAGGGTAGCCAAGGTCCTTCTGTGTTCTCCCGTCACTCCAGACAGCTGCAGTAGAGGTATGGAGGCTCAAGGAGAAAGGCTCCCTGTTTCCATAAAGGTAGGCAGAAGCCTGCTGGACAGTCTCTGCAAGCAGGGGCGGTGTGTACCTTCAGTGGGCTGGGCTGGGGCTAGGCAGCCCCTATGGCCCAGCATCGCCCCACCTCCCCACTAGACCTGCTCTGCTACTGGGCCCATAGGTCGTGAGGGGTGTGACAGGAGGGTACTGGGGCCAGGGTCTAAGACCAGCAGCAGCTACTGGACCGCTGGGTGTCCTTTGCCTTGAGTGCTCAAAGGCCAGCTGCTTGTGATCAGCTGCACTGAGCACCGGGAGTCTTGGGATGAAAACAGGATGTTCAATCCAGGAAACCGAAAGCTGAGCCTTGCACCCTAACATCTACTTGGGAGACTTTACTTCTTGCTGAATCACCTCACTGACAACTTTCTCCACCTCAGTGGTCGTATCAAATGAGGGGTACATTCACAGTCTTGGGCCCCTCAGGGCCTTACAGTCTGACTACCTGCCCCTGCCAGCAGAGCTGCTCTTCTGGTCTCGTCCCCTTACCTCACAGTCACGTCGGTTTGGCCCAGCTGTCCATGTCAACTGATGAGTATGTTTGTGCTAAACCCCAGGTGTGTCCTAGTGAGTGTAAATGAACAGTGAGTCACTTTTCACCAAGAAACATAACAAGGGTGTGCTGTCTGGAGATGGCATCGCCAGCTCATCCCAGGAGAGGGAAGCGGCTAGTCCTGGTCCTTTGTGGGACTTCTCCTGCTGGGGCTGTGAAGGGGAAAGGGAGCCTTTAGGGTGCAGATGTGGGAAGGCTCTAGGGAGGAGTCTTTTATGCAGCCTCCTGACAGGCCCATGTGGTGTGGCTGGCAGCAGGAAAGAAGGCCAGAATCAGGAAAACGAGCCCTGAAGCTTGCACATGCATGCTTGGGCACATGTGTGTGCATGTGCGCACACCCAATTTTACACAGGATATGGGAGTGGGGATGAGAAGTGCTGGCTTCCTAGCTAACCCTTTGGTAGTTTTCTGTTCTTATAGAACCTTTGCTTCCTCTACCTTTCAGAAAGCCAAGGCTGGACCTCAGGGCTCCTACCTGCTCATCTGGCCTCTCCTCTGGGCAGTGATCTGATGCCTAAAGTTAGGGTTTGGGCCTTTCTCCCCTTCTTCATGTGCCTGTGCACATGTCTGTCTCTGGGCCAAGGACACTAGTCACATATTTCTGGACTCTAGAAGACTTAGAGCTGAAATTAGCATCCTTGCCTCATAAGGGCTCACTGAAAGCAGTGAGGGCTACTCTGAGATTCCAGTATTTAAAAAAGTGTGCCAGGCTGATTCACTCATATATTTCCTGTATAATAAAAAATGAAGAGTGGGGAGCAGAGTATTATAAAAGTAAATAAAAGCGGTGATGGGAGCAGAGTAGGCAATGGAGAAAGGAGGGCGGGCGCGGCACCCAGCCTGCGGTGGCAGGGGGCGGTCCTGTGTCGGTGGAATGGGCCCTGGGAGCTGCATGGGCGGGCCCCCGTGGTCGCAGCCTCTGTAGGCTGTTCCGGGGAAGGCAGTGGGGCTGAGGAGCTGGGAGGCGGGTGACCCAGTGGAGGCCGTGCGCTCTCTCTGGGCAGGCGAAGCATGAAGCGGAAGGCGCTGTTTACCTGTCCCTTCAGTGGGGACTGCCGCATCACGAAGGACAACCGCCGCCACTGCCAGGCCTGCCGGCTCAAGCGCTGTGTGGACATCGGCATGATGAAGGAGTGTGAGTGTTGGGCCTACCCAGGCACGTGGGTGTCGGGCTGCACGGGGGTGTGGGCACAGGCACGATCCCAGGTGCGTGGGTGTCAGGGCTGCTCAGTGGTTGAGGAAGGCTCTGGCTGCAGTGTATGCATATTTGGTCAGAGAGGTCTGCCGTTCCTCTGTAGTTGCTAGCATCTGGGGCCCCAGGCGGGGGTGAGAGTAGGACCAACAAATGGGGCAGGGCGGCCGGAACTCCAGGGGTCCTGTGAGCCTCTCTAGGATCTGTATACTGTCTAGGAGGCCTGGGAATGCACCTCCCAGGATGAGGTATGTGAGGAGGGCGAGGCAGGGTACTGCCTTCAGGAGCCCTGAAGGCCAGTATTCCTTGAACTCATCACTGTTCTCATGCTCCCTGTTCCCTGGACTGTGGGGAAAGGAAGAGCCTCAAGGACCACAGGGCTGTCTGGACTTTGGGAGAGTGGGTTGCTCTGGGTGGGGATGGGCAGCAGTGATGGGGAGAATAAATATTCAGGCTGCATTCAGGTTCTATCCCACCCCAGCCTTCCAATCAGTCTGGTTCTGGGAGCAGATCCGAGGGCCAGTGCCCAGGGGAGACCAGGCACAAAGATCCTGTGGGCAGAAGCCCTGGATTCCAGCATGACCCTCTAGATCCAGATGGAGAAAGAGGAGTGATCTGTGGAACTTCCTGTCTAGCTCTGGGCTTGGAGGAGAGGACCAGTGGGGCAGGCTCACATGTTTTAACCCACCGTTAAAAAGAGCCTCTGGACTTCGCATCCGAGCTCTAGCACCAGTTACTTCATAACCAGAGGAGCCATCGACTTCAGCAGACCCTGGGAAGGGCTAGTAAGGCCCTCCCTGGGCTGGAGGTGAGGGTGCTGGGCAGGCCTGGGTGCGGGTGCAGGCCACACGTGCAGCCTTTCTCCACCCCTTGTTCACTCCTGTCTCCAGTCTGTGCCCTGACCCCTGCCCTGGCCCTGCTAAGCTTTGGGCTTGAGGAGGCTCAGGAGGGGCATTCAGAGGCAAGCACAGAATGTGGGCTGTGTTTTGGATATGATGGGGGAGGAGATCCATAGAGAAGATGTGTCCAGAACAAGGGAAAAATCACATCCCCTTAAGGGATGGGAAAAAAAATTACCTGTTGATGGCAAGCAGAGGCAGAGTAGAGGCCCTCAGCCCTCATTTCTGATCCTGTCTCCCCAGCCAATGCTAGCAGCCCTGAAAGAACTTTCCAGGCTGTCATTCTTCCTTGCCTGCACAAGGGCATGCAGGCCTGGACACGCTGATTGCTCCCAGCCCAGCCCCCTGCCCCACCCAATTCCTGTATTTATCCTGGAGCAGTGGAGGCCAAGCCCTGGGTGCCTCATGGGGCTTCTCACATGGTGGCTTAGTGGGGCCTGCTCTGCATGAGGCACTAGCGTGGACATGAAGAGGATGCAGCATGCACAGCCATAGGACCTGCCCCTGCCCCTGCGGAGCATACAGCCTCCCCAGGCCGGGGAGCCTGGCTTCTAAGGCTCCAGCCAACCAAGAACAGCCCGTAGCTATATCACTGGGATTCAGTAAGGCTCTGCTGCAGGAGTTCCAGCCAGGGCCAGCCCGGTTCATGTCCCAGAGGCTCCTCTGCTATGTCTCAGGCAAGGTGTTTTATCAACTAGAATAGGAAGAACACTCAGAAATCTTCTCAGACCTAGAAAGATAAAAATACCAGGATTAGAATCAGAAAGCCAGTTGGGCCTAGGTTCCAACTCCGTGTCTCTAGGCTTTAAGTGCATCAAGGTGCTCCCGCCCCAGGAACAACTTGTGGTAGAGGGCCAACAGTCCAGAAGTGGGTGCCCACCCTCAAACCCCAGTCAGCTCTGTGGGGGAGGACGGAGGCTTAGTCCTCCCCCACAGAGCCCTATGCCCAGTCCTGCTATGTGCCCAGAGCAGCCTCGTGTCAATCACTCTTGAGTTGCCAGTACAAGGAGCTGAACTGAGGGAGGCATAGGCTGACGCCATTGAGCTCTCAGGGTCTAGGCCTCAGAGCTCCAGTTAAATAGAAACCTTGGGCTGTGCACCTGGCTCCTTTCTGCTGGCCTGAGGGAAGGCTCTTCGTGAAGAGCTGTAGCTCCCCTCCCTCAGGTTAGCCCAACTTTGGGAGACCTGTCAGTTTTCTTGGGCCCAGAGCCCCCAGCTCAGGACCTAGGAGAGCCACCCTTTTATCACCTGGCTGTCTGTTGTCCCCAAGGCACAGCTTCCCAGAGATAACAGAGTGTCAACATTTGTAAAACATCAGGGAACCCTGGGCTTCCTATAAAGGGAGCTGCAAACCCAGGCTCCTTTCTGCCCAGGACAAGAAAGTGGTAGTTTGCTAGAGGAAGCTTAGGGAGGGAAAGGGGCTTCATGTGGGCATGGACATTTACCAGCCACCTACTGAGTGCCAGAAACCATGCCAGACACAGATACTTGTCTTTTAAATTCTCACAGCAATCCCTAAATACACAAATATTCCTGTTATTTTATTTTAATAGATGAGAAAACTGAGAGGAATTAAAATATCATGCCTCTAAGCTGATAAGGATGCTGGTATGGGCATTCTAACCCATATCTGTTTGCTCCCAGAGGCCTGTGGGCTTCACAGCAGCATAGCCCCTTAGGTATCTGCAGCAGGCCAGAGGGTGTCCACTGTGTGCTTCCAGGCACTGCCTGGGGCCTAAGACCTGCCTTTCTCTCTCTCCAAGTCCTGGTGGCTTGATGTCCTTGGAGCCCAAGCCATTTCATGGTTGAGTTCTTGCTTCTTTTAGACCTGCCCTGCATAGAACCACTTGCATGTTTTCTTGTTTAAATGTTTTCATAAATGTGTCTTTTCTCCTCAGTGCTGGACAAGCAGCTGGCACATAGTAAGTGCTCAATAAATTGTATTGACTGATTGACTATTAACCTCGCAGTATGCTTCTTGGCATCTGTACATCTCCCACTGGTCTATGGATCAGGAAGATCTCCCAAACCTGGTAGCATCTATGTCACTCATTCGGAAAAACCTGTGTCCTCTTCCTAGATGTCATCCTTGGGCCACCAGGGGTGACTGGGACGTTTTTAGGTTGTTGGCACTTTCAGATCTTGACTCCCTACCTCGATTCTAGACCTCACAGGGCAGGGAGTGGTGTGCTCACATGGGAATAACTGTCACTATCAGGGAATCAGAAGCAAGGCAGAAAAGCTACTGAGCAGCCATGTGGGTTTCACAAAGCCCACGTACACCGCTCATGCACTTTATTCACTGGAGAGCCCTTCAAATGCTCTTTCAGAATCTGCTGCTCTTATTCTAGGTCAATGGTTTTAACTTACATGTGTCCTCTTACATAATGATAAAAGTATTTTTAGTAGCTATTCATTGAGCAAATGATTACAAAATATTTCCTGTGAAATTAATAACCCCTTTGAATACATTTGAATAAATTATTCTATAAATGATCACAACACCTGCATATGTGAGGGACTTATAACTTAATTCAGTCTCTGGACAATGTTGCCTGGAGGGTGGCCCATGGATTGGCTGCCCCTGCTTGAAACCAGCAGATCTCAACATCTTCCCTCTAGAACTGCACACAGGATGGCAACTTCTATTTGATACAAGTGACTGAGAGGAATGATGCCATAAGGTTAAATCTGAATCCTCTTAACTTTGTCCTTTTAAAGTAAATCATTTATAAACTTTGCTTATTTTGTCACAGTCTTCAAATGGATTGGAATACTTTGTGTGTTCCATAGCTGAGGACCAGGGTCCAGAAGTCGTATGGGGCATGGTTACAAGCATGGACTCTAGAACCACACTGCCCAAGCAACAACACTTGTTAGCTGTGTGACTTTGAGCAGGTATATAGCCTCTCTGGGCCTCAGTTCCCTCATCTACAAAGTGGGGATAATAGGACCCGCCTTAAGCCATTGTTACAAGGACTCAATATATGAATTAATATGTAAAAAACACTTAGAATAGTACATGACCATAAAAAAAGTTAAATATTTTATCCATTTTTACTAACACTCTTTTTTATTATGTAAAATGTGATCGCCAGGATTTCCAGTTCCCAACAGATGAGAAGTAACTCTGAAGGGAGGGAAAGCACACTTTTAGAGGTAGGCACCAGTAAGAGACATCACCTAGCTTAACAGAGGGGGAGACTGAAAGCACAAGAACTCAACACCATAGCAGGCTGAGCTGTACAGTACACACAAACAGCCCTATACAGTCCTCAGGTCCTAATTTTGATCCTGCCAAGTCCAGTAACTGTTCAGAAGGATGCCTCTGAATCAAGAAAAGGTTACATGATGCAAAGAAATGGTTACACAGCAGAAACTGTGTCCAGAGGCACTGGGAAATGAGGTGGGAAAGTTAGGAAGAAGCTAAATCATGGAGAATCTTGAGTTTGGACGAGAGAAGCAGAATCCAGAAAAAGTTCCTAAGCAGGAGAGCGACATCATAGGATGTCAAGGGGTTATCAAAGCCCAGCCAGGCTGAGAAGTGTGCCTGTGGACATGGACACACAGGTGCGACTGGCAGACCAGACCCCCACCTTCAGCCCGTCCCCTCCGCCCACCCTCAGGTGAGCAGGAAAGACCAGACACCTAGTCTTAGACTCCCCAGGCTAGAACGCTGTACCCTGCCTTGAATGGGATGCCCCCTGCTCCCTCCTCTCCCACCCCACTTGACCTGTGGGGTCTGGGCAGGCAGCCTCTGTGGGAAGAGGATTGGCAGCTCTTCAGGCAGGTGAGTCAGTGACCTGGGCGTGGCCTCCGCCCAACCCTCCCTTGGTAGGTTACCTCCGCTATGCAGGGAAGGCGCTGGCTTGCCTTTCCCCCTGTGCCGGAGGCTCTGGGTGCCCACTCCCAGCCCCCCGTAGGCTCTCCCCCATCTCCCACCAACTTCTGTCATCCTGCCCTGACGAGAAGGGCCTGGGCCAACGGGCCTTTCTGGAAGCCCCGAACCCGCCCTCTCTGGGGTTCCTGTTCCTTTTCCTGCCCTTGTGAAACTCCCCAGCTCTGTGGGCAGAGGTCCTGGCAGCAGTGGTACAGAGCGAGTAGCTACAGGCCGAGGGCCCTAGTGCCCACTCCTGACGTAAGCGCTCTTCAAGCCCTGGCGCCCCGCTGCTGTGCCAGGCCTCCGGCTCCTAGCCCCGCCCTGCAGCTCCGCCCCCAGGCTGCGGCTCCGCCCTCCCGGCTGCAGTTCCGTCCCGGACGCGGCCCCGCCCCTTAGGTCCCGCCCCGCAGCCCCGCCCTCACGGCGGCAGCCGGCCCCATGCAGCCCCGCCCCTGCGGCACTCCAAGCCCTGCGGCCGCACAGGGTCCCCAATCAGACCCCTGGCTAAACAGCTGAAGACGACTTCCCAGATTAGAGCGGTGAGGCGTCACCTTCAGGTACTTCTGGAGAACTCAAAACGTCCTTGGGCGGAAATTTCAAGACTGGACAGGCTAGGAGTTATTTTGCAGGGAACCAAAAGTCTTTCTGAGTTGGTCAGAGTGGATCAGATGCCTGAGTTCCATGCCTGGAAACTTGGACGTGGCAATGGCCTTGTAGAGGGGCCTTCTCAGCATCTCTTAGCTTCCGGCACTGTGACTGGCCACGCAGGGACTCTCAGCCTCTCTGCCCGGATGGGGGAGGGGAGAAGAGACGCGAACTAAAGTTTAATGAGCAGCTGGTCTGTGCTGGGCGTGCATTCAGTTCTCAAGACAATCTATCCAGGTAGGTGTTGTGCAGTGGCAGGTCACTCTGCCACCCCATATACACACATGTAATGGAGGAAGGAACAACAGAGGGACTTTAGAAGAGATTATATGGTACAAACTTCTCATTTTATAAATGAGAAGACAAAAACCTGGACAGTTAAGATGTTTGCCCAGAGTCACATAACCTATTCTTGAGAAACTGGAGTCCCTAATAATGCCCATTGGTCCCACATCTCAAGTCCTCTTTTTCCTGCTCTCACACATCTGCCTTTCCAATTTTCCATTCATACAGTGGGCTTGGAGTCCAGGGCAGAGAGGCCCCAGTGAGCTCGGAGTGAGAGGGGAGCAGCCCTGCCTCCTTGTGCCTTAATCACCAGGAGGAGGGTTTCGTGGAGGAGCTGCAGGCCCAGCCCTCTCAGCTGCCCCTTCCCGCCCCACAGTCATCCTGACGGATGAAGAGGTACAGCGCAAGCGGGAGATGATCCTGAAGCGGAAGGAGGAGGAGGCCCTGAAGGACAGTCTGCGACCCAAGCTGTCTGAGGAGCAGCAGCACATCATTGCTGTCCTGTTGGACGCCCACCACAAGACCTACGACCCCACCTATGCTGACTTCAGTCAGTTCCGGGTAGGTCTGCCCACCGGCCAGGAGGACAAGCCACTGTCGTGGAGAGCCGTGCTGCAGCCAGGGCTCAGGCAGGAGATGGAGGACCACGTCGCCTGGAACTGGGGAAGGGATGGAGGCTGCTCTGTCCTGCTGGGGCTGGGGAGGCGTCCCCTTCCCATAGGCCTTCCTTGAGGTCACTCCTGTCAGAGATCAGGGCTAGGGAAGGAAGGTGGCCCTGAAATGTGAGCTTCTGATACCCCATCTTTCCCTTCCAGCCTCCAATTCGTGGGGGTGAGGCTGCAGGGGGCCATTCCTCAAGGCCCTCCTCCAGACACATGCCCAGCTTCTCCGGGGACTCGTCCTCCTCCTGCTCAGATCACTACAACGCCTCACTAGGTAAGCAGGACTGCCACCCCCAGGGAGCCCAGTGGGGAGATGAGCCCAGAGCTTCCTACCCAACCTGTCCTTGTGGATGGAAGGATAGCACTTACATACTACGTGCCACCCAGCGTTCTTAAAACAGCCCCTTTTTTACAGAGAAGGGTAACTGTCTCAAGAGCCCATAGTGGGGAAGAGGCCAAGGTGGGGTCCAGCCAGGCAGGGTCTGCCTGCAGACTCCCTGTTCTTCCCTTTCCTCTAAGCCAGATACCTGCCCCCAGGGCAACCTGGTTTCTTTAACTGGTATTTTGAGCCTGGGTCCTTTGGATTTGTTTGCTGTGTTTTTG
This sequence comes from Manis javanica, assembly GCF_040802235.1. Classification (NCBI taxonomy): domain Eukaryota; kingdom Metazoa; phylum Chordata; class Mammalia; order Pholidota; family Manidae; genus Manis; species Manis javanica. Next base: position 24,005,715 of record NC_133165.1, read on the forward strand.
TTTTCTCCGGTTTTATTGAGATATAATTGACACATAGCATCATATATATGTTTCAGGTGTACAACATGATTTGATATATGTATATACTGTGAAATGATTACAACAATAAGGCTAGTTAACCTCCAACACCTCCCATAGCTACAAATGGTTTTTTCCTTGTGATGAGAACATTTAAGACCTACTCTTAGAAACTTTCAAATATACAGAACAGTGTTGTTAACTATAGGCATCAGTGCCTGGGCCTTTGGAAGGTGGAGTTTGGAGTGGGAGAACATGTGGGTCCCGTTGCAGCCCACTGCGCCCCCCCAACCCCAGCCCTGGGAGCCCTGTCACCTCCAGCCCGTCCTTGCTTTTCTTCTTATGGTCCTGCTTTGCCTCTTCATCACCTTTCCCCTTCTGCTCCCCTTGTCCTTCACTCCACGGCCTCACGCCCAGCCTGCTGCCCCCTGCTCGGGGCCTGGGAGCTAGAACCCTCAGATATGGTACTTTTGGTCTCATCAGTGGATCTGTGCCCAGAGCCAGCATAGGTGGGAGGGGTTCCACTGTCAACTGGATGAAGAGATCAGCAGAACCAGACACTGTGTCTACCCATCTGGGAGAGACAGGAGGGAGGTGGTCGGGTGCCAAGGAGAGACGCTGGCAGCTGTGTGGGCTGACTGGCCCTCAGAGCCCTTCATCTTGTTCTTTGTGCTCGATGCATTTGAAGAGGACCAGTCTGCATGTTACACATTAAGCTTTTCAAAATTTCATATTATTTAAGAGTTTTGATACCTTCTTATCAGTTAATTGATTCGAAGTGCTTATTCCCACCAATGGTATATTCAGTATAGCATATATTATTTAAAAATCCAAACTAGTTAATGTTTTTAATTTTAAAAAAATTATTAAACAAAAATAATACATGTTCATTGTAGACATTCAGAAACTATAAATTACAGGTATATATTTATATATATATCCTTATATATACTTATATGTATCTTTAGTCCTACTACCCAAAGATAATCACTGTTAACACTGTCATGTAACTCATCACCATATTCTTTTTTAAACACGGTATGTATACTCAGGAATAGAATTATGCTATATTCAGTGTGGTAACTTGCTTTTTCCTCTTAATAGTATATTATATCATATTTTCTTGTCATTCGGTATACCTCTAGAATATCACTTTTAAAAGCTTCTTGGTATTCTGGACTATGAATGTACAATAACATCTCTACATCTAGCCTGTATCCCAGCTTTTCATTAAAATAATAGTATGCATGTGGCTAAATATATACACTTATTCCACATTTTTTCCTTATGATGGATTCATGGAAGTGGGATTACTGGGTAGCGTCTGCACACGTATGTACACCTACTATCAAATAGCTTTCTTGACTGCTTACAAAATGTGTGCCTCCTTTAGCACCTGGAGCACTGCCTGAGGCTGCCTGACCCCTGCATCTTTACAAATACTGGTGTCAGCATTTAAACATATTTGTTTCTGGTTTACAGATGAAAAATGTAGATGTTCTACTTTGCAGTTCCCTTGATTGCTAGTGATGTTGAACCTTGTTTACCAGAAGCTTATTGGTTCCAAATTCATTTTTGATTTGAGATCATTAAGAACAATGCCTGATCTTGGCTTGAGGAAGTCTTGTTTCTCAGAGTCTCTCTGTTCTTTCATGTTACTGCCCCAACTGCTGAAAGAAGAGACGGGGGAGTCCTAGAGGGAAGCCTGGCAGAAGCATGAACTTGGACAGAGGCAGTCACTGTAGGATTCCCAGCTGGCCCTGCTGCCAGGGCACAGGAGGTCCTCACAGGGATAAGCAGGAGGAAGCCAGGTTTAAGTACCCTTTAGTAGTTTCTTCTCTTCCCTCATCTTTTGCCAGACATGATAGAGCCATGCAGTTTTTCCAACCTGGATCTGAGTGAAGAAGAGTCAGATGACCCTTCTGTGACCCTGGGCCTGTCCCAGCTCTCCATGCTGCCCCACCTGGCTGACCTGGTCAGTTACAGCATCCAAAAGGTCATTGGCTTTGCCAAGATGATTCCAGGCTTCAGGTGAGGAGCTTCTGGGACACCTGGGGACAAGAGTCTAAATCCTAGGCTGAGTCAGAAGAAGGCTTGGAGGTCACCAATCCACTGGGTCCCCCCACATAGACTCAGAACCCACTGCAGTCCTCCTACATTAGAATCTCTAGTCTAGGCCCAGGAGTCTGTCCTTGGGGAAGTGCAGCCCATCCAATGTCACTGAGCAGCCCAGCACTAGAAAGCTATCTTTCCCCCACACTTTCTGGGTAACTGAACGGAAGCCCCAAGAGGCTCCGTGGCCAGCCAAGATCATTTTCTAATTTGAACCTGGTGTATCGGTTAAGCTCTATAGCTCCTGTTTCACTGCTGGGCCCACTGCAGCTGGCTTGGGTCTAATCTTCATGTTATTCCTTAACTTAAATCAATGTCAACCCTCCACACTCAATTCTGAAACCAGAGTGAAGTGATCAGGGAAGAAAGGGTTGGACATTGTGAAATAATGTGGAAATTCTAGAGGGACACAGATTTATTGGCATCCTTCACCCAGATTGCATGACAAGACCTTTTCCTAACCATGCAAGTTCCATCTATTCATTCAAATGTGTTACTGTTTGGGTAATAATGGCATGTACTTATATTTAAAGTCATGCAGTACTAAATATTCTTAAAATAATCGAATGTTGATGCTTTTAGTAGATATGTTGGGAAGTAGTTGAAGTTATATTTATGTAATATTTATATCTTCATTCTTTCTAGAAATTCATTTGGAACTTTGCCATGCAATACACATGCAATGTGGCTGAGAAATAGAAAGAAATAGACCAATACCAAACATAATTATCATTATTTCAAGTAGCAGCAATAGTTGTGGTTGGTTATAGCTGTCAGGGCAGAATGTTTCCCAGATTCTCATGCTCAGATTCAGTGCTGGCACACTGGGGGGCCAGAGGTTATCTGACATCATCCAGCTTGGGATGGAGACCAGTGTAACATTTCGTTTATTCTTTGGGGATTTCTGTGCCATGTAGGGAAGCCATCAGCTATTGTCTACATTACTGCATTGCCGGCTAGATGATGGTAATTCACAGAGCTTAACCCAGTGCTTCCGAATTTGCTTCTGCCCTGAGACAGCTGGCTCCATGTTATTTTATGCCTCTCACCAACTCAATTAACAGGGGCTTTTCTATGCTCTTCCCCTGAAATTAATGTGAAATTATAAAGAAAAGAAAAACATCAAATGGTGTTGGGTCACCCTTACTGCATTGCACATTCTGACTGCAGCAAAAGGATGAAGGGCCACTCTGGCATCAGACAGGAGCAAGTTACTGAGTGTCACCTGTGAGCTCAGCGTCGCACTGGGCCTGGAATTTACTCCCAGAGCCTTTCCTTAGAAGAGGGACACAGTCCACTTGCTGCACGTGCCAGCTCCCTCCTGCACTCTTCAGGTCGCTGTCTGCAAACTCCATGTGTTCCAAAGTCTTGTTCTGTGTAAACAGCTAGGGGAAAAAACACCTCCAGGTGCCCATGGGTACATCCACCCTAGCTCTAGGGGGTGTCCAGTCCTTATCTACTCAGCTTCATCCTTCCTTTCCTGGCAGGGAGTTGGACAGAAGGGCCTCTTAAGTTCTGTCCACATGCTCAGGTTTGATGATTCTAAGTGGTGTCTGGGATTGCACATGTGGGAAAATTGTCCTAAAATGAAAGTCATTTGTTTAGCCACGTCACCCTGATGCAGCCCCTGCCTTAGTAACCCGAGTCCCCGTTCTCCTCCCCTGCCTTGGCCCCCTTCCTGATCCTCACCATATATACCCTGACACAAATAGCACTACCTGCCCCTCAATCTCTCTCCCCCAGGAGGAGCTCAAGTCTGCCCCCTTCCTTCCCTTCCAAGTCTGATTTCAAGAGTTCCCTAGCCAGCCCTGAGTCAGGGCCACTGTGAGGTACGTAGGAGCAGACACAGGAGCAGCCCACCTGGTGGTGCAAACCTGATTGCCTTGATCCTGAACATGCTGGGGTGGCTTCTCTCTCTACTGCATGACTTGAGAAGTCCCAGAGCAGAAGGTGTTCTGATAAAAACGGGACAGGCCTCAGCTAGAGCTCCTAGGGGGACACTGATGTGGATACTCTGTGTGACCAGACGGAGGCGGTGCTGAGCCCGGACTCTGGTGGGCCCCAGGCAGGGCAGAGCCAGTGTAGTGGCTCTCTGGTTCTGATGGTTTCTGCATTTACAGGTTCTCTTTCTCCAAGAAGTGAAAGAACAGTGGCTGTGTCCCTGGTGGCCTTGGTCTGGCTGCCTGTAGGCAGGGGTGGAGGGTGTGGGAGGGTGGGATGAGACTCCTGTGGGTGGGGGGGAGGCAGGGGAGGGGCTGGGTGGGCTGCACTGGGCATGAGCTGCCCTGTGGTGGGGCCATGGCCCTGCTCTTGCCCCCCACCTCCCTTCTTCCGCTCTCGGGCTACACCACACAAATCTCCCTCCCTCAGCACTTCGGAGGAAGTGCACAGAGGAGGTGCTATCAGGAGCAGCCTCTCTGGCTAGGAGCAGCCTGAGACCCAAGAGCCAAAGCCCCCAGGGACTCACTGCCAAGCTAGGTGTGAAGAGGAGCGAGGCCCTCTCAGCACTCGGGGGCAATGCTTTCAACCTCACTGCCACCCCACCCCCAGGGCTCCTTCCTGGGGCAGAGGTCTGGGGGTCATGAAGCTTCCCTCTCCCTCTGCCCTTTCCTTTATGTTCACTGTTCACCTGGCCAACAGCTTTCTTACATAAACTGTAAGGGATGAAATTTGACTCTGACAGGGTCCCTGGCCTGCAGGGTAGACAACACTGGGAAGAAGAGATGAGAGCCCTAGAAGAGGCCAGGCGGGAGGGCTGGACCTGCCTGCGGGGTGCGAAAGGTGAGGCACAGCACTTTGCACAGCACATCACGGGTGCCCAGAGGCAGCCACAGGTGTGACAGCTGACCAGGGTGTAAATGTCACACAGGCCTGGGGGTAGGCACAGAGCCCGAGCTGGTACCTACCAGAGCAGGACCCAGTGTCCTGTGATTTCTGGGCCCCGCCTCTGACCCTCCAGCGCCCTGGGTCTGGTGTGACCTGCTCCTAGAAAGTCCTTGTATCTCTGGGCTGGGAGCCGTCTGAAGTGGTTCTAGGCTTGTGTTCACAGCAGATGCCTGCACCCCAGGATGCACTGCTCCCACTGACCGCTCTGGCCAAGCAGCCCTGGGATGTTGGCTTGCTTCTGGCCATCCACTCTGAGGGGGCCATTGAGCAAAAGGCACCGTACAAAGATGTTCCTCAGAGACTGTTTATATGAGCAAAAATAGCAAGCAACAGAATGTCCAAGCTCACTTCGCCTAGGCTAAAGTGCTCGTGGGCACAGAATTAGGGTGGACTTAGCTATGTTTGAGGAGAGGTTTGCATAGGCAAAAGATAGGAAAGAGACACACCAAAATGTTCAATGTGCTTATGAGCAATTTTTATTTGCCCTTATTTTTTCTGTTTTCCAAAGATGTATTAATGAACATGTTTTACTTGATAATGAATTAAAACCAAAATGAGGGCGATGCTAGTGTTTATTTTTTAAATGTGAATTGAGCATTTAGAGAAGAGTGACAAGGATGGGGAGATGTTCGGACACTGCTGTCACGAGGCTCTTTGCCCATGAGCTAATGACCCCGTGGCTGTATCCAGAGGCCCTGAGCTCTGTGACACGGGAAACACCCCACAGGGCTGGGAGAAAGCCGTCTGTTAGGAATGCGGAAGAAGGCATTGGACCACAAACCCTGTGAGAGGGATCTTCCAGCCCCAGCACTTTGTGAATTCTTTTCAATGCTTCCCTTTGCTGGACATCTGAATCCTGCAAGCCTTGTCATTCCCCCTCGCTATCATCTGTGGATACAGAACTCTCATCCACTAACATCCACTCCCCATCTTTTTACATATCAAAGTCCAGCCACAGAGAGGATGACAGTCTATCTACAGAATATCCAGGTGGAAATATATGGTCAGAAAGAGAAAGGGAGTAAAAACTGAAGCCGGTGGATCTGTGGGCCCTGCTTTTCCTGGTCATTGTTCAGTCAAGCCCAGCTCCTTACTCAGAATAATGTAACTAGCCATTGGCCTCTCCACTCATCAGCACATACTTATTGACCCTCTCATCATGCTTCAGTGGGCGGTGTGTGGGCAACACTAAGACAATTAAGAGGTGGTACTGGCCCTCAAGTAGCTTAGAGTTGAGAGCCACAGACATGCATATAAAGAACAGAGCTGAGGGGAAAGGCAAGCTAGGACTACAAGCAGTGTGGGGCAGTTAGCAAGGGGTGGCTCCGGTGCTACTGAAGCCAGCCAGGGAGCTGGTTCCCAGGGGAGCTCACCAGGGTCTGGACCAGAAACGTGAGACAGAGCAGTAAAAGGAGGGCTTTCTTGGTTGGCGCCACCGCACACTTGGACAGTGTGGCATGAGGGCACACAGCTGCTGAATGGGGAGTAGTCTCACATTGCTAGAATGGAGGGTCGGTGGAGTTTGAGATGGGAAGGGGGCTGGAAAGACAGGTTGCAAGCAAGTTATGGAGTACAGCTTGATCCTGGGGTGTCTAAGAATCAGTGAGGGTTTCTGAGCATCAAAGTAGCATTTCTTCATAGCAGCAGTAAGAAAGGTGAATGAAAGGCCCAAGGGAGAACGGACTCCAGGATACTAATAAGAAGTGATTGAAAAAGGTGATGGATCTCTGAACCACAGTGGTATTGGTGGGAGTGGGAATGAGGGCAAGGGCTCAAGAGATGTCCTGGAGACAGGGTTGGCTGAGCTTCACCACTGGGAAGGACAGAGGGCAGGAGCAGGGAGAGAACCAGAGAGCGTTGGAGCTGTTGAAGATGACTGGCCATGTGCCATTTGCAGACCACCATGTTCATGCCATGCGCCCTCGGTGCTCCCTCCGGCTCCGTCTTCCTGTCCCAAATAGCTCTGCCTGCTTAGGCCTGGGAGGTACTGGCCAGTCTGGGTTTTCCTTGTCTTGGAACCTGAGTGACTTTACTTCTTGCCTCTGTGTATGATCACAGTCTTGAGTTATTCCCTCTCAAGAAACAGTCTTGTCCTTTCCAACCAGGCCACACACTCCTTGGCGGAGGACCCGGGGCACATGCTGGTCACTTGGCAGGCACCTGTCAAAACACTACACTGATTTGCATGACAGGAAGGTCTTGAGCAGTAACCTGGCTTCCTCCCCCGCCTTCCCTGGCAGAGACCTCACCTCTGAGGACCAGATTGTGCTCCTGAAGTCAAGTGCCATTGAAGTCATCATGTTGCGCTCCAACCAGTCCTTCACCATGGATGACATGTCCTGGAGCTGTGGTAACCAGGACTATAAATACGGCATCAATGACGTGGCCAAAGGTGTGTCTGGGCTCCGCCTCTGCCCCCAGCTCCCAGACTCAGGCTTTACCCTTCTTGGGGTCATGGACCCTGATTGGGTACGTTAGAGACACAAGGCAACAGCAGGGAGAGAAAGATGAGCGTCCAGCCTGGTCAGGGTCAGAGACAGGGGCGCTGGGGTGGGCCGCTCCCCAGTCGGCCACAGCATCTTGCCATTGTCTCCTAGCTGGACACACTCTGGAGCTGATTGAGCCTCTCATCAAGTTCCAGGTGGGGCTGAAGAAGCTGGACTTGCATGAGGAGGAGCACGTCCTACTCATGGCCATCTGCATTGTCTCCCCAGGTACAGGGCCGAGCAGTGAGGGACTCAGGGCCCCCGGAGGTGGGACATGGGGAGGACAAAGCCCTGCTGGGGGCAAGCAGGAAAGTCTGCAGGGAGGAGTGAGCAACAGGAGAGACAGACAAGGTGACACCCACATGGATGGGTTTGTACGGCCCATATGGAGATTGTATGGAGAGGGGCCCCTCAGTGTAACCACAGGGGGCTCCTAGGTGAGATTCTGAGGAACCAGATGGATGGAATTTCTCAAGCCACAGACAACCTAGATGTTCCCAATATTCAAGCTCTGCTCTTATGTCACTGGGTGCAACTTTTCCTGACATTTGAGGTCTCCTGTGGGGTAAGATACCAAACCTAGGGACCTGATGGATGGTTCTATCTGAACAGTTTACCAATTTTGGAGGCAGTGTGCTGTGGCCCTTGAGTTCTTCTGACTGTTTGGGGTGGGAAGAAGGGGAGAGGCTGAGGAGGAGGTTGTTGTGGTCCTGGGGGTGTTATATTGGTGATGAGGTCCAAAGGGCAGCTCTGCCTTAGCCTGAAATGGACAGGGACTCCTCCTACTCCCCTGCCTAGCCTTCATCCACACAATCATTTATTCACACACTTAGCAGTGACTTATTAAGCACCTAATAGGTACCAGGCTCTGTGCTAGGCATAGAAATTCCAAAGCAAACAAAACACAGACTTCTCTCCCATGAAGTACAGAAGGAGACATTAAATAAATACCATTTACTGACTAATTCTTACAGTAATGAGAGTTTTTAAAATAAAGAAGGATTTAATATTATAGGAGGGTACAAAGGAGGGAACCTGGTGTAATCTGGGACATGGAGACGGGGGTCATCAAGAGTGGCCCTTTTGAGGAGAGTCTTTTAAGCTATTAGCTGAAGAATCAGTAAGTAAGAGGCGAAGATGAGAGCTCAGGCAGAAGGAACACAGGTGAAGCCTGCAGGCGAGAGCACCGCACATCAGGATGTTGATGGAAGGATGGCCCGCAGACGGAGAGTGAGAGAGGGAGGTGGGGACTGGGCCAGATGAGCCCGTTTTGGACCTGATCTTAAATGCAATGAGAGGTGGCTGTGGGGCCCTCGGGAGGACTGTGACATTCCAGGTCGGCAGCCATCAGGGGTGACCTAGGAGGCCGAGTCTGGGTCAGCTGTAGGGGTGGTGGAGAGAGTGAACAGTGAGGACCCCAGCCCAGAGCTTCCCTGCTCCTGCTCCCACCTCCCTCTGTCCGCAGACCGCCCCGGGGTGCAGGACGCCAACCTGGTCGAAGCCATCCAGGACCGCCTGTCCAACACGCTGCAGACCTACATCCGCTGCCGTCACCCGCCCCCGGGCAGCCACCTGCTCTACGCCAAGATGATCCAGAAGCTGGCCGACCTGCGGAGCCTCAATGAGGAGCACTCCAAGCAGTACCGCTGCCTGTCCTTCCAGCCGGAGTGCAGCCTGAAGCTCACACCCTTGGTGCTCGAGGTGTTTGGCAATGAGATTTCCTGACTGGGGCCCCGGCAATGGTGCCTGTGCGGGGCTGGCCGCCCGAGCTCAGCCCGTCCTCCTCCACCCACCTCTCCACCCAGCCTGTCCTCTCTCCTGCCCAACCTAACACCAGGTCGCCCTTTCCTGCAGGCCACAGGCTGCCCCCCAGTCCCTTGAGACTTCAGTCATGAGGAGTTGCTGTCTATTGACAAAGAAACTGACGTGGAGGCAGGGGGCAAAGGGCAGAGGCCGAAGGCTGGACCTCCAGAAGTGGCTGCTGGCTGGTGCCTAGGGAACAGTCAGGCAGGAGAAACACACCCACTCCTCAGGGACAGATATACCTGTACCTCGACCCACTGCAGACCCAGCTGTGCGGGCCTGGTGGGGATCTCCATCCTCCTGCCCAACCCGTGAGAAATAACTGGCCACCCCCCCACCCCCACCTCGTCTTGCCCCCAGCCAGTGCCGTTCTGTCCCCGGGCAGCGGCCACCATGGGGCCCCTTCCCCCTGCCCCCACCCCCCACCTGGCTAGGGCTCTAAGGCCACAGGTTCCTCCTTCCCAGGCCCCACTTGCCAAGAGACGCTGATCTTCTTTCCGTCATGCTGGTAACATTCTCCCTGGATGCAGCTGTGGTGAGGGGCTTTCTCCCCAGGATGGGGCTGCTGGCCCAGAGCCCACCTGCTGAGAGGCCAAGGAGGGATGGAAGTGGGGGCCAGTCCGTGGGGGCCGGGCAAACCCAGCTTCACGGAAGAGCGGCAGATGGCGGCTTGAGCAGCCCCGCCACCAAGCCCACAGCCCCTCAGCCTGAGCTCGGGCTGGCTGAGGGGAGAGCTCTCCCTCCAGCCACCACACGGCAGAACTGAGTCACCTCCGGGTCCTAGGGGAAAGTCCTGGTTCCTGGCTCCTGCCCTGCCTTACCTCCCATCCAGGAGGGAGAACCCGGGGCAGACTCCAGAGCCCTCCGGCCGCGGCCTCGCCCTAGGATGGCCGTAGGTGATCTGGAGGCGGGCCTGCATCTCCCGTCCGGGCACCCCACGTCTGCAGAAGCACTGCCCATTCAGCCCCCGGCGGGACCACATCACTGCCTGGCAGGGAGGGTTGGAGGAGAGGGCTTTCAGGCCGCAGCAGCCTGCCTCAGTGTAGTTCCAGAGGGCCACTCCCCTGAGATGCAGGAGCTCAAGCACCAACATGGCAGCGTCAGGGTGGAGGGAGAGCAGGCTGGCCTGCAGCTGCTGGTCAGAGCAAGTGCCTGGGGAGGAGTTGTGTGGGGCTGCTTCCTCCTTCATTCTCACTCCACCACCCCAAAGTCAGAAGGGGCCTTTCGCTCTGTAGCCAGTCCAGCTGAGAAGGTGAGGGCTCCTGTTCCCTTTGCCTTGGTGAGAGAGTCACGGGCATGTGGGGCCAGCACAGGGGGCTCTCCCAGGAGTCATAGAGGGGCCACCTGGTCATTGCTTGAGTTTGGGGACTGCAGCCACATCTGACATCTCAACAGGGAGGACTTGGTGTCAGCTGCCTCTGCCTGCTTCTGTTCCCTGAGAACCCTGGGAGCAGCCTGACATAGCACCCAGAGAGCCACCAGGCAGCCCCTGCCCGGTGCTCCTCCAGGCGTGAAGCTCTCTGACAGCCAGCTCCATGCTGCAGAATGCCAACTACGGCTTACCTTGCTTTTTTGATGTGTTCTCAGAATCAGACTCCATTCTGTACTATGTTCTGGTATAGCGGGTAGCAGGAACCACCGATGCAGGGATACTTATGGGGGCAGCGTCCTATATATTATTGTTGCTGTTTTACAAAGAGGCCCTTGTTTCATTTTACCTGCAGAACACATTGGTCTAGCTTGCTAGTCAGTGAGAGAAAAAGGCTTGAAAAAACACAAAACTACATCAACTCCCTTATTAAAGAAAACTGATGCTCAGAGGAGGACATGACTCAAGCAAGCTCGTGTAACTGGTTAGAAGCAGTGCCAGGATGGGCCAGTCTCGCTCTTGTCACTACACATTAGCACTCAGACCCCTCTGCCACTCTCCTTGTCCCCTGGGAGAATCTCTGCTTTTTAGAGCATATCTAGGTCCCAGACCCCTGCTTGCCTTTGCTGTGCTGTCACCCCACTGACCCATCGGGAGGAGGAATGGGCACCTCAGCCTGGCTTGCAATGTGCATCACAGCCCACCCCCACTGTGGCCCTGGCTGGGTGGGGTCCCTGCCTCAGCCGTGTGTCACGCTGTTGCCTTATCACTAAAGTGCATCTGTCTGTGGCACGTCTCCATCTTCCCACCGCCGCCTCTCCCTGCCTTCTCCAGGGAGCCCAAATGGACCCCTCAAGAGCAGCAGTTTCTCAACCCCGGGCCACAGCAACCCAGCCCACTCCCTAAGGGCAGTTGTAGGAGCCAGGAGGAAAAGTGGGCATTCAGGGGCTGAACTAGGGGAAGGTATTATCACCTGTTGTCTCCTCATGGGAGAATGCAAAGGTAGATGTTTAGAAGTCTACAACTTTTAAAGTATATTGTTGGAAACCCACAAAAGTGTGCACCCAAATGCCAAAGCAACAAGATTCTAGGAGATAGGAAAATCTTTCCATGGGCCAACTGGAAGCAAGTCAGAGAATCTAAGTGAGGCCAGCAGAGAAGACTGGGGTGTAAGACATGAGCTGGTGAAAGCTGGGAATAAAGCAGCAAAGGAAGGCTGTGAAGAGTGCCCCCTGAGTGGTTTCCAAAGAGAAAAAACTGCCAAAAATTTGTCAAGTAAAAAAATTGAAGAAAGCTTTGTTTATGGTAATACAAATGGCTTATACTCACATAGCACTAATTTTGTGGAAGTACTACTGTAAATAAATGCAAACCAACTTGCTTTATCCTTTAGGCCTGGGAGAAATGGTCTACTATGAACCCCACTGGATAGGGGGATTACTTACCCAAAGCCCAACTGCTAGTAAGTGACAAAAGATGGGATTTGAATCCTAGGCAGCTGGCTCCAGAAGGCATTAACTAACTGCTACGCTGTACTGCTTCCTGCTGAGTTGAGGGCTCTGACAGATGCCAGTCTTGCCAGCTCTCTAATAAAGAGGATGTAAGGGAGGTTCCCATTCCTGAAGTGGGGCAACTGGAGGCCCTAATCTCAGGAAGCATTCAGTCACGTGTTGGGTCTAGTCAGTGCGGCACTTACCTGAGAACCCCAAGGATGAAAACCAGTAGCTGTTGACAAAAGTGTGTCTTGTATTCAAAGAGTTATGCCAATGACTTGGAGAATAGCAATGTCTCCTATGCACACCCAGGACTCCCAAGGAACCCAGGAAACAGGCACCCTGCCCCATTTCCCAGGGATGTGAGGTTTACGGTAAAGGGCAGCATCACAAAACACAGTAAGCAAAAATAACCAAGCAAAGGCTTAGTGGTGACCTGTGGATGGCAACATTGTGCCCAACTTAGGTGTTAGGGTGAGTTGGCCTGAGAACCTGTGGATGTGATTTACTTACATCTTTCAGAAGTATCTGAAAAGATTTCAAACCAAAGGCTAACCTGTGTCACTGTGGCATGGGATAGGGGTAGAAGAACTGGGACTAGAGCTTCAGGGCTATTTTATCATAAAAAATGAATGAACCTAGAGAAAAGAAATCAACCGCTGCTTAAATGGGCATGTCTGCTCCGCGGAAGTGTGACAACAAAGTTCTGAGAAACTGTCAGGAGAATCTTGTTTAATGTTTTATCGATGAGCTAGAGGAACACAGAATCTCCAGGGCTGAATGTTAACAATAAGCTTTTCTAGGTGATCTGAGAGGAATTTGCCCCAGGAAAGCTTCTAATTAGGATAAAGTGATTTTACGTTTCCACATTCCAAGCTTTGGTTCTACACTTGTGCTCTTCAGTAAGGTTCTCACTGTATGCCTATCTAAATTAAAATTCATAAAAGGTAAATAAAAGTAAATATTCAGCTCTTCAGGTACACTAGCCACGTTTCCAGCCCTCTGTAGCCCCAGGGCTGCGGAATTGGACAGTGCAGACTCAGAGCGTTTCCACCGCCCCAGACGGATCTACTGGACAGTGTTGCTGTCTGCAGCGCACACCCATGTGGTGATTGTAGAGGATGTGCCTCTGCTCATCTGCTGGCTTCGCCACTGTGTTGTTTGGCACTGAATGGAAGGTATGAAGGGAATATCCTCTCTCTTTGTCAAGCAATACCGTGCCCAGACTGCTGTGCACAGGTCTGCTCCTTGAGAGAGACACAGAAGAAAAGCATCCCACAGGACCCACAGGGCATGGCGTTGATAGGCTCGGCTCCGTGTGGTGGAAGGCTGGCAGTATGCCAGAAAGTGCTGGTTCTTGCAGCCCTGGGGACAGCACACACATGACCAGCCCGCAGCGGTCAGAGCCCTCCGGTCGGCATCTCCAGCTGCTGCCAGGGCTCCTTGGAGGCTGTCTACGTGGTGCGGAGTCTGTCGCCCTGTGGCTCCACAGGGGACACCTGGCACTCCCAGCGTAGCCAAGGGGCTGCATTGTCACGTTGACATCCTGGTGGTGGTGGTGCTCGCTGTGGGCAAGGCTGTGAAGCTCAGGCTGACAGAGGAGCACAGTGGGCCTGTGGGGCAGTGGCTGAGGGGCAGGGGGAAGCAGGGGGTTCTGCGCCAGCCAACTGCTCTGAATCTCTGTATTCAGACATGTCATATATCATACACAAAATGAAGGTAGATGGAAGTGCAGGGAGTTTATTGGGGAGAGGTCTTGGGACCACCAGCTTTGTTGGCAGGGAAGGAAATAGGGTCAGGTAGAGGGACAAGTTGGGCTGCAGTGCAATTCCAGCCTAGGTCCAGCAAACCCTTACGGGGGAGTTCTCAGCTGAGGTGGTGCTTCAGTATGCCCCCATGCTGGGGGGACAGATGTTACGCTGCTGTGCCAGCCAGTCACTGGAAGCAGCAGTCCCCAGCAAGAGTGTGACCTTGATGAGACCTTGAGTTAGCTGGCTCTTTTTAGCCAAGGTGGGTAGGACGGGGCAATATTTCTTCACATTTGTGCAGCCAGGCAGGCCCTTTCAGAGTGGGCCGCTCTGCCCTGGGGAGGGGCCAGAAGGCTTGCAGGCCCTTCCTGTTGGCTGGGGACGGGAGAGCAACGGCCCCTGGAGACCCTGCAGAGGAGCGTGTTCCCAGCCTCTCCCCAGCTCTGGACTCCATGGTTTTCCACCAGGTCATCTTGAGCTTTGCCACTGGACAGTCCTGCTTTCTCACAGGGACAGGTTTGAGCTCCAAGCTTGGCCTCCATGTCCCCTCACTCCACCTGCCACTCCCACTGTATCTCTGCAAAGACAACTGAGATACAGCAAAGCCCAAGTTCCTGCCCTCTCCTTGTGCCAGTGACCAAGCAGGATGGATAGGGGGCCCACTCTCTGGTTCTCCAGGCAATCTCTGGGGCCACGGCCAGGGACACCTGGCTTTGCAGCTTAGCCGAGGGCTCCCCACAGCCGAGCTCTCGTGCCTGGTGCCTTGGGGCACCTTCCGTGCTGGCCCCAGGTCCCTCTGAGGTGTGGCCTGGCTGTGCAGTCCTGGCTTCCTAGACACAGCCAGGAGCAGAGCGCAGTGCTGGGGGGAAGCAGTGAGGGAGACATCCACTGCCCAGTGGGAGGACGCAGGCCCATGGGCCAACTGAGAGACTGAGGCTGAGACAATATTAACGTGGCTTCTGGGTGCTTCAGAGTCACTCCTCCTGAAGCAGAAGCTGCCACATGGGGCACAGCAGTGTAGACTACCGGCTCCCTGTCCTGGCTCTGCCGCTTGTTGCCTTTGCGACCCTGGGATAGTACCTGATGTTTTTCAGCCTCAGTTCTATACAATGGCAACAAAATAATAGTACCTACTTCTAGGTCTGTTGTGATATAAGCTGTGCAAAGTATTTATCACAGTCCCTGGATGGAGCTGTAACTCAAAATGCTGGCCAGCATTATTACGAGATTACAGAAGGGAGGGATGGTCAAATAATTTTCACTGGGAGTTGATACTGCTCCCATCTCCTGACCACTGGTACTGGAACCTCTGGACTGGCCCAGAGGGATCTCTTTGGCCCCGCCATCCAGATCTCAGCTTCTGGAACCATGGGCCCTGTGCTTGGTGAACATCTGCTTGAGCTGGGGAGGGTGTCATTGTGCCATCTGGCCACCAGGGGGCAGGTGTGCACCTTACTAAACCAAATGGCCCCCCTGCACAGTGGGAAAGAGACCGGAAGGTAGGCACAGGACTGAAGCACACGAAGTATAGTTAATACTGTCCCAGCCTCTTTCAGTTATGGTGCTGCTTTGCCAGCATCATTGCCTCAATGACCTGACTCCACTGCAGGCATATCACCGACCCATAATCAACGTCAGTAAGACCTGGTGGGAAGTGGCTCATGCCCAGAGGGGAACCAATATGAGCTCCAAGAGTTGGGCTTGCTCTATGTGTGTGTTGTGTCATCATTTCTTATTCGTTTACCCCAGCGTTTGCTGGCTCTTGGTCCTTTGGTGAGGTGCAAAGCCCACCAAGACCCAGCCTGTCTGCCTGTCCAGGGTCACGTGTCACTGCCCACGCTGAAACTCCAGCCGGGCTCAGCCCACCCCCTGCTGTCCTGGCCCTGGGCCTCAGGGCCCTGCCTCCACACCGCAGTTCTGGCCCTGGACTCCTTTGCACTGCTAAAATTAAAGGCCCCAAAGAGCTTTTGTTTCTGTAGGTTATTAGACACCAATGTTTACCGTATTAGAAATTTAAATTGAGAACCTTTAAAATTTTATTAAAATTTAGAAAATTAGAATAATGAATCTATTCTAAGTTAACATAATACAATTTTTATTAAGAAGATAACCATTTTCCAGAGCAAAAACAATATAGTGGCAAGATGGTATTATTTTACAGTTTTGCAAATCCCTTGAAATTTCTGGCTTCACAGAAGGCGGCTAGATTCTCATATCTGGTTCTGCATTCCACCTGTTAGGATATCACACGCCACGGACCCCCGGGACACTCTTCTGTACACAAGTGAGAGAATGAGAGTAAAAAAGGCAAATAATGTCTTAGAATTACTATGAAAGGAGTTTGGCCTCACCGAGCCCCTGAATGGGGCTCAGGAGCCCACAGGGTCCCCTGGCCACTTTAAACTCACATCCTACCCCTTTCTAAGTGCTGTTTCCTTGGTCTGACATGCCCTCCCCTTGCTTGCTGTCCCCTAGTTTCCTCAGCTGGACAAACTCCTATGGCTCCTTCAGTTTCCAGCTCAGGCTTCATGTCTTTCACAAATTCTTCGCTGGACTTCCCCGTGCCATGCCCTCTGCTTGCCCCATCTGGGTAGAGTTGTGCACTCACTCTGTTGTGGAATGAAGCATCCATTGGGTGTGTTTTAAATTTCCGTTTTGCCTTTGGGGCTCCCTACAAGACTGGAACAATGTACGTCCATAAATGTAGCTGCATAAATGGATTAGTAAGTGAATATGAGGCAATGTGCTATTCACTTCTGTTAGCAAAGATCTGCTCTTCAAATAGATGTCAAGTTAAAATTCTGCTTGGGTCCCTGCTAGAAAATGAAATGCAAACAGACTTATGCAAATTTAAACACCTTCCCTTGAACTTTGGAAACTGAGAAATTCCCTGTGGCTTCAGACCCACATGCTCACTACCTCTCCCTAAAGCATTTGTTACATCTCCCTTTCTGTATGAGGACAGTTTGTTTTATGGACCAAAGTGCAGAACCTAACATCCCTCTTCATGTTTATCTGATTTGATTTATCTCACATCTTAACCTGCTCAGATCTTTGGAATCTTCATTTGTTACCCAATATTCTGACTGTCTCTCCTGGCCTTGCATCTTCCATCACTGGGTCTGCAGACCACATACAGGTTGACTGAGACAGAGTCAAAGACTATGCCCTCCTGTGGGTTGACATTAGCACATGGGCCAGAAATACTTTGGTTCAAGACCTCACTGGGGGCAAGGGAAGGGGATGGGTAATGACTGATTCTCAGGAGACGGGCAGAGTCAACAAGGACATCACAGGAATTTGGGGAACTTGTCAGGGCCTCCACAACCCTCCCCCATCAGGACCCAGCAGTCTCACCCCAAGTCAGAACAGATTCTTAAAGAATTAGACCAGATCTGAAGCAAGGATTGGAGATCCAGAGATACCTGATACCGGGAATGCAGGAAGGAGTGGATCAAGTATCAAATGCCAAGCTGGCTGGTTCTGCGAACTGTCTGAGCTAGACTCAGGGAGGAAGTGTGGTCTCCCAGACACTGGAGGCTGGGAGGAGGAAGGCAGTGGGCAATTGGTAGAACTTTCCTTAGGCACCTGTGCCTTGGTGGGGAATGGAGAGTCACATGTACCCCAGTTTGGCAGCCCATATTTGACTACATGGGGCCTCCCCGTTACCCTCTTCACTTGCACTGAGAGCCCAGTGGGGTGTCTGGGAAGGCGCATGCCACCCAGACCCGGCCCCATCTAATTAAGAACCCTGCACGGGCCTATGAACATCTGTGGCTGCTCGGGTGGGGCTAGGGTGAGCGAGAGCTGGGGCCCCAGCCGTGTCTGCGCCTGGCTCCTGCTTCTTCATTTGCCTGCCAGGACTGCCAGCTGATCGAGCAGCCTATCAGAAAAGGCTTGGCCACCAGGGGTAGCCCTGCCTGGACATGGTGTGCTGAGAGCACCAGTTCAGAGTGCCAAGGAACCCCCTTCCTGATGCCCCCTCTGTTTCCTCTGCTGCCCCCAACCACACCCCCAGTTCCACTGATTTAAATTTCTTCCCCTTTCCCTGACTGGAGCCCTTAGGGAGTGTCAGGGAGGGGCTGGCGGAGCAGTAGGGTGATAAGGCAGGGACAGGGAGAAGTGATAAAGCGGGTGGGAGAGAAGTCAGGCCCACTTCCTCTCTGATAGGGACCCCACCCAGGGGCTCCCTGACTTCTGCTGTGCTCATAGGAAGGCCTTGAGTGGTAGAGGAGTGGAGGGGTGGGAGGGAATGCTGTGGGGGGAGGGGGTCAGGAGACCAGTGGCCTTGGAAGATGACAGTTCCTGGGTGGCTCAGTTGGTTGTTGGTTGTTCTTTGAGCAAATGCTTGCCGCAGCTCTTCCTACCACAGGCCAGCAGTAGGCTGTGAGGGCACAGAGGCAGGCGGGGGCTCCTGCGCTCTCCCACCCCCCTCACACCCTCCCCAGCCAAGGTGCCAAATAAGCATAAGCGCATGACCTTTAAAAGTCGGTCATCCTGAATCCTGAGGGTGTCTCTTACTGGCTGTGTAATTTGGGGGAAATGACTTGAGCTCTCTGGGCCTCAGTTACCTCATGTATGAATGGGAACGTACAGTGTGTGAGGCCAAGGCGAAGGCAGGCTTGTGGCAAGTGCCTGGCAGGGCCTCACTCAGGCAGGGGGCAGGAACAGCAGGACCCCATCTAGGGCAAGCAGGGTTTGAACCAGCTGCGGGGTGTGGGTACTGTGTACCTGTTCTGGCTCCTGCGGGGAGGGTAGGAATGGCACTTACTGCTGGCTGTTATGAGGGCTAGGTTAATACAACATGTTTGGTTGGGGCCTGGCTGCAGTCAGCGCTTGATGACTAGTAGCCCTTACTCTTAGAATTTTCACCACCATCTGGGGACCCTGTCCTCTACCCAGACGGCTCCGCCTTTTAAGGAGCACCTTTCCCCAGTGTGCTCACTCCAAGTCAGGCTTGGGGGGCACATGTGCCTCTTGTGAAGGACAGGCTGGCACCCCATGGTGCTCACAGCCCCGCCCATGCCCCCAGCTCCTCCTGTGGGCAGGCAGCTTCTGTCTTGAGGGGCCCCCTGAGGTAGCAGGAGCTGGTGGTGGGGAGCTGGTTCAGGGGTACCTGGCCCAAGGGCAGCTTGTTCCGACCAGTGCTCTGCTGCCCCCATTATCTCCTTCCACAAAGCCTTCTCCACCCGTCAACCCCCAACCGAGATTATAGACCCTCAACTGTCGCCAACGGCTCTAATTCAGGGACAAGGCTGGGCCCTCGTCCCACACCCACACCCCCTGGCCTTCCCCATCTCTGTCACACGGGGCTGGGGGCCAGGTGTTCCAGGACCAAAGATGGAGGTGGCCAGGAGAACACAGGTCCCCACTGCTGGCTCGCCCCCAGAGCTGGGAGAGGAAAGCTGGTCTCTGGCAGGGAGAGACCTAGAAGCCTCCCGCGTCTTCCACTTATCCGGCCTGCAGGCTCCTCGCTGCCTCTGTGTCTCAGCCACTGGTGCGGTTTCTGCTGCCCTCAGCCTGCTCCCCCCGCCCCCAGAGCGCACCTGGCCCCTCACATCAGATAACCCGACCACAGCGGCCCCCCATGGCCCCTGCTGGCGGCCCCTCCTCGCCTCCTGCCCTCCTCCTCCCCTGCCTCTCCCACACAGATCCCTCTGGGGAGGGCTGGAGAGGGGCCCCCAAAGCCTTAAAGTCCTACTGGGCGATGTGAGAAGACACCCGCCCACCCCCCACCCCCACACACCACAGCCACGCGCACTTACACACACATTTACATGCACGGTGGAAACTCTCTACCCCTGTGCACTGTAGGAAACAGAGTGAGGAAAATCCAGCCTGAGGGAATGAGGGGTGGTGGGTCACAGCCAGGCCAGGTGAGGACCTGCCTCTGGGGTTCACAGCTTCTGGCTCCTAGGCAAAGAGATGTGTCTTCCCTTTTCCAGAGCTTGCTTGCAAGAGGTCACCTTGCAAGTAGTCCTAAGGCTAGAGGTCTTCCCCCCAGGGCCACCCTCAGGCTAGCGTCTGGGCTGGGAAAGCAGAGGGATTAGGCCAGAGCCATTTACAGCCCAGCCCCTGCACTCCCACCGCCCCCCAACAAAGAGCAGGTATGGAGGAGTTATGCAGGAAGAGGTGCTGAGGCTGGGGGCCCCAGGGTTTCCGGATGGGAGGCGGTGGGAAGGGGAGTGGTGGTCTTGGGGCTGGTGGGGGCTTGGAAGCTGGGGCTGGAGGTTTTAATGACTCTTGACAACAAATGAATCATAGGCAAATTATGTGGAAATGATGGTGTAAATAAGGATGTGTTATTTCAAGGCCCCAGTGTGTAATTGTAGGAAGGCAGCTGAGGGGGAGGAGGAGCAGGAGGCTGCCCAGGCCGGATGGCGCCGGGAGGTGGGGGCCCAGGTAGAGTTCCGGTGTTGGGGGGTGCAGGTGACGGCCCACCCACATCTTGTGTCAGCTTAGGTGATATGAAGAGCAGGTGGCTGGCCACAGGGTACCAACCCTCCCCCTCCCTCACACACCCAGAGCTCCTTGATGATCCCCCAACCCTCCCCTAACTTCACTGGGGCCACTGCTACCCACACACTCTGTTCCCTTTTCCCAGGCCTGCTCTTGACTTCCCTGAGTCCTGTCCTCTGGGGCTGTCCCTGCAGACCCAGGGCAAGGCCTTGCTCCCCAGCAGTGGTACAGGAGCCAGCAGAGCTCCAGGAGTTTCCAGGGGGCAGACTATGCTGGAAGTGTCAGAGAATCTGTGCTCTTTCCATTAGAAGAGCGTTGAGCTAATGCCCACAGTGACAGCTCCTGGCACATGGACGGAGCCCAGTAATACACCTGCTGGAGGATTGGATTCCTGACCTCCATGAGGTTGTTAGCACCTCCTAGTAGCCCAGTCTAGGCTTCTGCTCAACCTCCATCCTCACACTCCACTCTTCACAATGCCCACATTCTTAAGTGACTAGAAAACATGCTCATGCCACCCTCTGTTAACATTACCTAGTGTATGTATTTCCTCTCCATCTCTTTCCCTGTGCCTATGTTATTTTTTTCTTTAAAACAGTTGCCATCACAGGGCATGCACAAACCTGTGTTCCCCTGTGAAGGTATGTTGCATTCATAAAAATCTTTTTAATGGCTTCATAATTTTCTATTAAGTGGAAATATAATTTATTTCACAATTTTTCCAATTATAGATGTTTGAATTGTTTCTAATTTTTCTGTATTGTAAATCATTTGGTGGTGAACATCATTATGCACAATTCCTCTGTTCCCTGCATTTGGGCTACAAAAATCTAGTTTAGGGTACATGGGATGGAGTTATTGAGTCAAAGGATGAAAACAGCTTATAGCTCTTACTACCTATCACCAAACTGATTTCAAAAGACGCTGCTCCACGACATGGATATCTCACCCTCAGTGCTGCTGGAGGAAGTGCCTCCTTCATCTTGGTTTGATTGGCGTTATGTACATTGATGACGAGCTGGCTAAACATAACCCTATCTTTCCTTGCTAGCTGTGTTTCCTTTTTGGAGAGTTCTTTTCTGTGCTTTGAACTTCAGTCTACCACTGCTCTAATGTTTACTATCAGTTTGTGTGAGCTCTCTCTGTAAGAATGATTTTAAAGCATTGTCGATGGCCGTCAAGTGCAAATCTCTTCTTGACATTCTCTCCCACTCTGGATTCTGACATGGCACTTCCTCTGCTTCTTCTAAATCTGCTCCCTCTCAGCTGCCTTTACTGGCTGCCACCCTCTGCCCACCCGAAATCTTTGTTCTGTCGAGTTTCTGCCATCTTCCCGCTTCTCTTTCCTTCTCCCCGCTCTTGTGGCCACTCCCACTCCCACCTGCAACTCCAGCTCTCACTGATGATCCCAGATCTTTATTTGTCCCTCCCTTCTCTTCTGAGCTCCAGACAGCAACTGGCCACCCAACACCCGTGCTTGTCCCACCAGCCCGTCAACTCCACATGTCCACTGCCTGACTCTGTATTTCTCCCCAAATTTGCTTCTCCTCCCATATTCCCTAGCTCTGTGCCTGAATACCTTTTGGGTTTGGGGAAAGAGGAGGGTAGAGGTCAGCATGCCTGAAGAGGAAATAAGTGTAAGTCAACCTTCAGCTTAGAGGAAGAGGACAGGGAAGGGGAGAAGGCCAGTTGTCTGGAAAGATACTGCTCTGTGACTCAGTTTCCCTGCTTTCCTGTATGCTAGGACTGGTTCCAGGTCTACAGATAGATGCTTGAAAGGAATGGCTGACCTCCTAGAACAAATTAACAGTGACCTTACTGGCCAGCAAGGACTAGAAAGGCTGAGGCAGAGGCTAAGAGAGGTACAAGTCATTTAAACCTAGATCTTCACTGCAGTTACTATAAGCCACACGGCCTGGTGAGCACCTGAAACGTGGCCAGATTTGGAATGTGCTGTGAGTGTTAAAATACACTTCAGATTTCAAGGACTTAGTATAAAAAGGATGCAAAATATCTCATTAATAACTTTTTGTTTTGATTATATGCTGAAAGGTTTTACATATACTAGGTTAAATAAGTATACTATTAAAATTACATCACCTATTTATTTTAGCTTTTTTTTTTAAAGAAAATGTAAGGTTACATATGTGGGTCACCTTCTGATTCTATAGGGTGGTGCATGTCTAGACTCTCTGGCAGGCAAAACACGGGGCTCCTAGCTGAGGCACAGGGAGGGGGCGTGACAGAGGCAGACGCAGTCTGGAGCCTGGGCAGCTGAGGCTCCGGCCGGACGTCACCAGCCAGCTAAACACCAAAGGACAGACTCTGGGTGGTCTGTCTGCCCCAGGCAAGGCTCCTTTGATCCTGGACTTCCTGGGGCCCTCTGAGCCAGGCCGTGGCCCCCCAGAGCTCACCCCTGTGGGTGTTCTGTTACTCCAGGAAAACAGCCACCGAGAGCCACCCCAAAGCCTTGGATCTCCCCAGCTCAAACCGTCCATGGGGAAGTTCCCCATCATCCCGCTGGACCAGGCCTTGGGCCCCTCTCCAGAAGCCCAGAGGCATGCATCCGCCTGTCCAGAGGGCTCTGTCCAGCCCTCCTGGGCTCAGGCTCAGCCCACCTGTAGTCTGGGAGGGAATGAGAAAAGGGTGGGCTTGACGTCATGCTGCGCCTCTGGATACACTCTCTGGCTCACTGGCATGTTGCTCGTTTGTAATGCCTGTCCTCCCTGTTGTCCCACTGAAAGGGGAACAGAAAGGGAACAGGAGGGGGAAGGGCGGTGGGCACAGAACACTAGGCTGCCCTTCTCTGGCTCATTCTCCCCAGCCTATGCCCCAGCTGAGCCATAGGAGGGCACCAGAAGCTGGGACCACAGTCTGCATGGGTCTGCCCCTCCCTCTGCACCCTCCCCCAACATCCCCAAGACTCCACCTCTCCCAGGTCCTGGCTGGGATCCGAAGGCCCCAGGCAAGTGGAGGAAGGGGAGCCACTCCTACTTTCCCAGCAGCTGCTGCCTCTTCCTGTTTTGCTAAAACTCTGGCTCTGGACCCAAGGGGGTGGGGAAAGTAGCCAGGCACTCCTGCCCCCCAAAAAGGTCAACCTCATCCCCCTGGTCCTCTTAGCTAGTTATTTATAGTCCCCCAGGCCCTTGCTGGGGAGCCAGATCTCTCCTCTCTCAAATGTCAGCAGCTGTGGCCATTGCCCCAGGGATGTAACCAGATGTGCTGGTCATTCCAGATGTAGTGCCAGAGCGGAGGTGAGGCCCTTTGCAGTCAGTGTGGGCTTTCCCTGTACCCCAGTCCAGGCTGCCCTCAACTCTGAGTCAGCTCTGAGGCCACACCTTGAGTACCAGCAGGGTTGGGAAGGTTCCACATATTTTGCCCATTCCCACAGCCTGGCCATATCCTGTGCGTCTCAGAAGGGTCAGCTTGGGCTATAAACCTCTTTGGATTTCTTTGCACAAATTAGGTCAGTATTCATTTTCAGACCGAATTTGTAGAAGAAAACTGCAGTTTAGTGGGACAGAGAGACAGGACTTAGTTTTCTAATGTCTGCATGCAGCTGGAAACTTACGGGGAGCCTGGGGTGCACCAGGCTCTGTAATAAGCATGTCACGTCCCCATCTCATCATCTTCCCAGCAGCCCTAAGGTGACAGGCACTTCACACCCCAGTATGCAGGTGAGGAGCTTCTGAGGGGCCAAAGAACATCCTTAGATTATGCAGTGGGTGAGCAACAAGCTCCAGCCAGGCAGCCTGACTCCAGGTCTGGCTTTAACCGCAACACCACTGCCTGGCTGCAGCCATTCCTCTACAGGTTTCTAAATGGTTCCTTGAAAGCTCATAGTGGAGAAGCATGGAACCCAGCCTCAGGGTCTGCCATGGGGAGACAGTGTCCTCCTGCCCCTATTCACTCACGCAGAGCTGGCATGACGGATTTGGCAGGGCAGAGACTTCTAGAACCCTGCTCCCAGCACAGAAGTGGGCAGGTCAGAGCGCTGCCCTGGCCCACGAGGACCTGGCGATCAGCTACACCACCTTCAGTGTGGGCCTCCCATGACTCTGTGCACACAGATGTCCTTGGCAGCGCAGGCCGCTGGAGTCCTTCCTGGCAGTCTTCTCCCTCCCTGGCCTTTTTGTAGCTGTGCCCTTCTCTCCAGGAGATGACAAATTCCTCGGTGACAGGGACTGTGGCTTCTTTGGCCTTTGTGCCCAAGAACCTGGCATGAAGTAGGTGCTTAATAAATATGAAATTATACTAATGCAAAAGAGTCTGGGGTGGTCACATGTGGGTGGGGCACCTCAAGGTCATGACAAGGACATTCCCGCTCACCCTACTTAGCCACTCTCACCTCAGTTTGTCACTCCTTTCTGATCTCCACTCCCTGAACACACAGAGGCATAGTCCAGACCCACCTTGAAAGACACTCCTGAAGAAGAGAGGTGAGTGTCCTTAGGCCAGGACCTTCCCAAGGTCTTCCCTGGAAGACTCTGTGGCCAGAGTTAAGTGTCTCCAAAGAGGAACCATTAGGCTTGTAACCAAGAGGGACCCTGCCTTCCAGCCAACATTGCCACTAGGGCTGCAGCGGGTCCTGTTGGATGCGTGTGGCAAGGCTGAACCCCCAAGCCCACCAGTGGGGGGACCACTGCATCCCTGCAGGGGACCCTGGAGTGAGAAATTGTGAGCTGGCTGCGGAAAGACGTTTTGCAACTCAAATTTCTTTTTGCTCATGGTTAGCGCCTGGCCCAGTGGCTCCTGACCATGGTCTCTGCTGAAATAGGCATCTCTCTCGGGGGGGGGCAGTGCAGGCTGCCAAAGGGGTGCTGAGCTAGAAGCTTGGACCCCTGCACTCTCTGCCTATTCCCCGGGCACTGATAGACTATGTTGTCTTTGGCAAACTATTTCCCCCGGGTTGAGGGGGGAGCTCAGTTTCCTCTGCTGTAAAAGGAGTAGTTTGCATTAGGTCAGGGCATCCCAAATCTAACCCCACCTTAGAACTGCCCACGAGCTTCCCATTACTGGGCTGTCACCCCAGAGCCTGATCAGGTCTGTGAGGGGGCCCACGAATCTGTTTTTCACATGTTCATCTAAGTGATTTCATATCAGGATTGGGGGAATGCCACAGATTAGATAATTTTATACATCACTTATAGCTGTTAGGAGCAGACATGGTAATATATGGGATGGTCATAGCAAGAGGCTTTGGGGCTGTGGGGTTTTATCAGAGGGCAGGTGACAGGTACTTAGTTCCATCTTGTCTTAGTAACTGTCAGTATTATTGTTCTGTTGCTGGCATTGTTACGGACGTGGCTTTCGCTTCAGGGAGCCCTCATTCCCCTCCATGCTGGGAGTGGGGCTGGTAGAGCAGGGAAGGGTGGGTGAGGCCTCTTGGCCAGAGAACCTTTCTTTCCCTGTCTCCTGGGTGGAGTTCGGCTGCATGGGCTTTTGGCAGGGACCTCTGGGGCTAAGAGAGTGTCTTCCCACCCATCTTCCTCACCCACTCTTGTGTCTCGGCTGCCTCAGCCCTGGGGACTGCCCCATCCTAGCTTCCTGCCAGTCCTACCTCATTCCTGAGCCCAGCTAATCTGTTTGCCACCCCTCTGCTTTCTCGCCTGCCCTGCACACGCCGTGCTCCCTACCTGGAATGTCACCCACCCTCCCCAACACTGATTCACACATCTGGGCTGTTCCAAAACCCAGCTCAAAATTTCCCAATTTCATTCAGGCCTTGATCCACGCTGGTCTTTCCTCTTTGCTGTGTTCTCATTTGTACTCAGAATAACAGAATCAGAAAATTGCTTCAGACTCAGAAAAATAAGTGGAGATGGATTTAAACCAGTTTCCTCATTTGATAGATAGGAAAACTAAGGCCCAGAGAGGTTGTGACTTGGCCAATATCACACAGATAATGAGATTTTTTAAATAGCTACCTTTGCAAGAGGCTTTCGAGTATTTTATGTGTTTGTTTTGTTTCCCCCATACATATTGTAATCCAAAGGCCGAGGCTGTTAATATTCTCTTTAACATTTTTTATCACCACTGTGTGTGTTGTATATCCAGAGGCCAGAGTACGCAGCTGTAATATTTCTTATGCAATTATAACAATTCAAAAACTCACAGGGGTACAAACTTTGCATATGTAATTCGTATGCTCTCATATCAGCCCTGTGAGGTAGATAGCCAAGACATTGCTATTTCACAGAGCAGGAAACTGAGACTTAGAAAGGTGTGACCCAGGAAGTTAATGGGAGGACTGGGCCTAGAACTCAAGGCCCCTGACTTCCAGCCCCAGCCCAGGGCCCAGATACTCACAGGCCTCTCTTACAGCTCTCTCCTATTGTCCCTGACTTGGACCTGGAGCAGTCAAGGGAGTGACCTCTACCATCTTTTGTGTTCATTTTGCCTTCATCATGTTGGGGTTGAAGAGACCCTGCCTTTGGCTTCTTGCCCCTCCCTATCCTGGCCCACTGCTTTCTCCTTGTGTCCCCTCACCACACTGTTGGCACATAGACACACACACACACTCGGAACTGCAGGTGTCTAGGGCAACAGACCACAGGGGAAACCACATCACCTTGTTGACACTGTAGGGGGACGGGGGGAGGGCCGTGCTTGGTTCTCTCCACCTGCCTGGTGCCCATGGTCATCTCGCCTCCCGACTCGAGCCATCTGGTCTTACAGCCATGTCCCAGCCTCTTCTTGATTTATTCATCTGATTCTGCCCATCAGACTATCCAACCAATACATCCAGCCCAAGAAGATGTATAACCTCTTCTTAGGTCCTGAAATAGTGATGAAGGACCAGCTGGCTGCACCCCAAAGCCACACACACCTCAAGCCTAGCTAGAATACTTACAGTGCAACAGGGAAAGGTGGGAACCAGGGATGAGACAGCATGGTGGGGGGCAGTGAGGGAGGTAACTTGGCATCTAGGATGTCACACACCGATCGGCCAGGACCTCAAGTGACCAGGTTCACACTGGGACAGGATGCCGGCAGCAGCTTCTGCATTGTTTCCACCTGCTAGGAGAAACTGCACAGGCTCTGAACCAACACACTTGGGATTAAGTCACTTGCGGGCTCTGTGGACATGGGCAAATCATTTTGTCTTTCTAAGCTTTAGTTTGCTCACTAAAACACTGAGGACAATAATGAGATATAGGTGTAAGGGCCTTGAGCAGCACATAATACAAATGAACACTCAGTCCTAATTATCTTCTCTCCTATCCTTCCCTCCTTTCCTGCCTTCTCTTCCTTTCTGCCCACCTGCCTTCCACGTGCTATGTCTGGTCCCCTGAAACAAACCCTTGGGGATCTACCTCCCCTTTTAGTCTGCCAGTCCCAAACCCTGTGTATTAGCATTTGATTCCAGGTTTAGAAACTTAAATGCGAAGCCCAACCCAACCTCCCACCACGGCTGTCCTCTGAAATCCCACTGAGGCATTGGGGCCGAGCACTGTCTCACTGGCTTTGTAGACGAAGTGTGGGAAGTGCGGCTTAGGGGAGGAACTGTGGCTTCAGTGACCACATCTAGAAGGCTGGGACAGAAGTGGTCTCAGTGTCCTGAGGTTTAGACCAGACAACTTTCTGGAGCTTTGAATTCTGGCACAAGGTGGGCAACAATAATATTTGTGGAATTAATGAATGGCCCCATCATTTACTAGTTATATAATTTTGGTCAGGTTTTTCTCAACCTCTATAGGTCATTCTTTAATCATGAGCGTAAGGATTACTGTTAAGATTAAATTATCTAATGTTTCCCAAGGGGATAGCAGAAGGCTGCTACATGGTAAACAGTCAGTAAAAGGTAGAAGGAGAGGAGAAAGAAAAAGAGAAGGAGGTCTAGGCCCAGAACCCCAAAGAGAAGCAGAAGGGGGGAGTCCTCAAGCTGTGTCCTGGCCAGAGCCCCCAGGAAGACTTGAGGAAGTCAAGGCAGGTCTCCCAGGGCCCATCCCCTCAGCTGGGTGCTTAGCTGGGCAGTCTGTGAGAGGCCTGGAGTCAAGAGCCTTTTAAAAAACTTCCCATGGTGATTAGGGTAGAGGAAAGAGAAGTTGTCTGCACTTCTCGGCCTCATGTCTCTTAGGGTTCCTGGTGGCTCTGTTAAGATTCCCCAGCAGGGGATGTGTGACTTAGAAACTGGCTTAAGACTCCACAGTGGGGGTGGTGATAGTGATGGAGAGGTAAGGAAAGCTAGGAGGGGAAAGAGGAGCACAGTCCAGCTTCCCAGATGTAAATCTTACATACTGTTTTTCTCTCTGTCTATACTTTGGGGGAAGTGAGTCCTGCGGTGTGTAAAAAGCCATGTGCTGGGCACTGTGGAGACAGACTGAGGCAGGGGGAGATACCCTTTTTGTTGAAATCTCTCAGAACTCAGTGATCAGGTCAAAAAGAAAAAGAAGGCTCACAAACAGATGAATGATGCTCATGGTAGAAATGAGCAAACAAGGGCCTGATTTCAGTCCAGAAATAGGTACAGGAGTCCTGGTGGGTATTAGGTGGGGACACTGTGGCGCAAAAGGACAGAGACAACAGGGGAAAGGCTGGGAGTCTGAAGTAACCAAGCAATTCTTCTGGAGGCTGTGGGCACAGAGAAAGGATATGGAAGGAGGGAGGTCTGGCTTGAAGGTGAGGGCTGCGAAGCACACATGCGAGGTGGAGGGACATGCATCTTGCCAAGTCACCATGGGGAGGCATGGGAAAAAAGGGTGCAGTGGCGGTGTCTAGCGAGGGGATGGTCCTTGAAGGCCATGAACCAATGTCTCAATTCAACAACCCACAGGGAGCTTGAATTCTGTGCAAGGCACTTGGCAAGACCCTACAAGAACTGTGCTAAGACAGTAGCCGGGTTCAGAGGATGTCCACCTTTGAACATTCTCAGGAAAGAGAAGGAGAATTGAGATAGAGTAGGTGGGTGAAGGTCAATGTAGAGAGAAAGACTGACAATGTGCTGGGTGGGGGTACTTTAAGGGAAGGAAAGAATCCCTGTAGCTATGGTAATCAGGGAAAGTGGAGAAGGTGGTATAGACCCTGAGGACTGGGAAGATTTCCATAGGAAGAGAATGGGATTGGGAAGATGTCCATTTTGGGAGGGAACTAGATAAACCAAGGTCAGGAGTTGGTCATGATGGGGAGCTGCAAACAGACCAGTTTGGCTGAAATAATAATAGTAATAATAACGACCAACATTATTGAGCATTAAGTACCAGGAGGCACTGAGCAGAACAGTAGGAGAGAGAGGTGTGTAATGCGGTGGCGCCATGTTGTAGCAGGGCATGGAGGGCAGGAAAGGAGTGTGTGAGGATAATTTAATAAAAGCAGAGGTCTAGGGTCTGTCTCTTGAGTGAGAGGGAGGAAAGGACTGAAGTAGGAAGCCAGCAGCTGAACTCCAAGGTAGCAACAGGCAGTGAGGAGGGCACTGCTTGCAGGAACAGGGAGTAGTGGGCAGAAGCTAGACCTGGGCGTGGCCAAGCCCTGCTAGGCCACTGTGGACCCTTGCTTCACCTCTGATGTGCCTCTTTGTCTGGCTCAGCCTCAGTTTCTGCTTCTGCAGAACTGTGAGAATCTTGGGGTTCCCAGAACAGAGGGAGGTAGGATGGGATGGAGAGAAGCCGCAACCGGCCTTGGTGCTTTCCTCACACTACAGGAGAGCCCGCTCAGAGCCGTGGAGCTCTTCCCTTCCCAGGAACCGCTGTGTCTCTGACCCAGCAGATTGCTAGAGGCGACAGGGCCGACAGGCTAGGCCAGGAAGCGCAGCGGTGGGGTCCGCAGCCCCTGACCCCTGAATATGACCTCGACCTGCTTAAAAGGAGGGGGCAGGGAGGGTTGCTGCGTAAAGCCACCGGAGCCGAGTTTACTAGCAGAGAGAGGGCTGGAGGCGGCCGCATTCCGACTCACAGACTGGAACATTTCTGTGATCCGCTGTAATGCACTGGGAGACACTGGGCGCATTGCTGAAGTTTGACTCATAGGGACCGGGAGGGGTAAAGACGGGGAGGGAGGGGGCGGGAGGGGAGAAACGGGAGGAAGAGAGGAAGAGGAGAGGAGGGGAGGAAATCCCTTGAGAAATTCCTTTAAAAAAAGAAAACTTTCAAAATCCGCACCACCCCCAGCCCCCTTTTCTTTTAATAGGAACAGGCTGGACCCTTCTGTTCCCCTCAGCAGGCGTGGGGGTGGGAGTGGCAGACGGGGAGGGCTGGGCAGTGATTCAAATCAGATCCTGGAACTTTCCTCAGGCAAGTCGTTCTTGGGGTGGGGGTGGGGGGTCCGTCTGGGATTCCTAGCACGGGACTTGGGATCCCACGTGTGTTCCACTGTGCCCGTGCGTGGTGGTTTGCTTGTGGGCTCTACGTGTCTGTACTTGGGAGCGCGAAGGCTCCTGCCGGGTGTAAACACGGATGTGTGCTCGCGTGCGTTGTGTGTGCACGGGTGCGTGCGCTCAGGTATCTGGCTTTCCGGGAATTGTGCGCGGGTCAGTGCGTCGCGGCGCGGGTCGGGGCCGCGTCCCACGTCCCGGGGTCGG
Source organism: Manis javanica (assembly GCF_040802235.1). Taxonomy (NCBI): domain Eukaryota; kingdom Metazoa; phylum Chordata; class Mammalia; order Pholidota; family Manidae; genus Manis; species Manis javanica. The sequence goes on from NC_133165.1 coordinate 24,036,605, forward strand.
CGCTGCCTTGCAGCCCAGCGCCGCGGTCAGGCCGCGCCGTGCCTGCCGCCCGCCCGCGCGCGCGCCCCGCTCCGGGTCTGCGGGGCGGCGTGTCCCAGGGCCGCGAGCGCCGGCCCCCTCCTTCCCCTCCCCCTTGGCCCGCTCTCAGCCTCAGATAAAGCATTTCCTTCCATTGTCATCCTACCCGGCCGGCCGGGCTGCCAGGGCCCTCCCCCTCCCGGCCCCCTCCCTTCCTCCCGCGTCTCACAGTCGCTCCGCAGCCTCGGCGACTGGGGGGATGTGAGGCCGGCGCCCAGCCCCCGGCGCGCCATGAGCCCCCCGCTCTGAGGGCTCCGGCCCCTGGATGCACAGCCGCCGCGCCGGTGAGTACTAGGCGGCCGCCCCCGCCCCGCCCTGCGCGCGGCGCCGCCCGGCCCCGGCCGGCCGCGCGGACCGGGCCCTGCGTGCGCCCCCCGAGCCCGCGCCCGCGCCCCCCGGCTGCGCGGGGCTCCGGCAGGCTCTCGACCGGAGCTGGTTCGGGGCCGGAGGGCTCGGGCCTCCCGCGGGGCGCCCACATCCGCCCGCCCCGGGGCAGCGACAGGCCGGAGGGAGGGAGTAGGAGGCCCCGGGCCGCCGGCGCGCAGGTCCCCGTACCATAATCCTCAGTCCCGGCGAGGACGGGCCGGGGAACCGGGAAGGGAGGGACAGCCGCCGCGGCCTCGGGAGGGGGCGGTGCTCCGGGGCGGAAGGTTTGGAAGCGCGAGGGCAAAGGGCAGGACCCACTGAGTTGGGGCAGGGCTAGCGGCGCTGGACATCAGCGCCCCCATCCGCGGATCCCGGCAGGGCCGCCCTGCGCCTGCTCCGCGGCGGAGAGTGATCCCCGGAGGGAGGGTCAGGACGGCGAGGCCTCTCTGAGCGCCGTCCCCCGCCTTTGCTCACCATCCGGCGAAGAGGCACCTGTGCCCGAGAGAGCCGCGGAGGTGCGGGCCGCGGCGCGGGAAGGTGGGGCCGCGGGCTGTGTACTGGGGCGGGAGGGCAGGACCAAGCCTGGAGTCCGCTGGTGCTGGGGAGAGTGCGGCAGGCGGCAGACCTGGCAGCTGGGCTGGGCTCTGACGCCTGGAGCGTCTAGGCTCTTGGGCTGGGAGAAGCTCTCCGGGACCTGCAGGCCGCCCAGTTCCCCCTGCCTAAGATCTGCTTGCCCCTTCCGGTCTGATCTGCAACCCTGCTGCCTCTCCCGCCATGCCCAGGCCATGCCTTTGTCCCTCCTGGCAGTCCTGCGGACCCAGGCCTCCCCTTGTATCTGGACTCCAGCTATCTTGCTGCTGACCATCGGTCCCACACCACCATCCAGCATCTGCTTGAGGCCCAGCTCTGCCTGCCAGTTCGTAGGGCGAGAAGCACGGCATGGGTTCTCGGCGGCCCTGCTGAGGACTCAGCACCTGGACTCAGCCTGTTCCTGGGCCTTGCACCTGGACCCTAGGGGACCTTCCTCAGTGCCCCTGCCCAGCCACTGTGCTGAAAGGAGGCTGTGACTCGGCCCTCCACCCCCTAGTGGGGCACTTTGGCAGCCCATTTCTCCTTAACAGGACCCCATAGGCCAGGACCCTGGAGTGGCTTAGGCTGCCACACACACTTCTCTCATGCCAACCCCCTTATAATTCCCAGGTCCCTTCAGCTTCTGCAAGCCATCTCTTAGCATCTCATTCTTGTTACTTTCTGCTCTCTTTTCTCTTTGCCCTCAATTAATTAGTAATCTCTGCAGGCACCTCTGAGGGAAACTGAGGCACAAAGCAGTCCACTATGGTGTCCAATTAACCTAGGCTGGAACCAGATCCTGGAGTCAGTGGGACCCCTCCCCCACATCTAGTCCCTGATGTTCCTTGTGCTCAGAGGGGCCAGCTGCCTCTTGGTGTTACATCTGGAATGGCCCTGGGCAGTGGTCTCCTGAGGCCTTGTTGCTTGACTTGAGCCTGTGGGTGGGTGTCTCTGCCTGCCAGGTCTCAAGCTGGGACCCTGAGTCTGGGAAGGGTGCACTCAGGTCTTGTAGTGGCCCTCACCCTCCCAAGGGTCTAAACTGGTCACTCTGCTTTGACACTAGAACTGTTTCCCCATCAACAGAATGTGAAGAAAATTTCAGGTACACTTTCAATAGCAGAGGAGGGCAGGCTGATTATAAAGAGGTGTATTTGGTGTCCAGTGTGGGGGCTCTTATGCCCCCTACTTACTTCAAGGATAATGGACCCCAGTTTTCATCTTTGGTGGCCTCTGGGAATGAGAATTGGAACTTTATCTTACCCAATCCTGTTGTAAGACATTTGGGAGTGAGAAATTCACGCAACGTAGGAGTAGAGAGTGGGGACCTCCTATAGCTGTCGGCATGCTTGCCGAAGGACCCGGAAGGCAGAAGTCCATGTAATTTCCAACTCCTTTCTGTCTTTTTCTCCTGGTCTTTCATTAAGAGCTGGTAATTTTGAAGTTGGGGGGGACCTTAGAGAAGATGAATTAATGCAAGGCTCAGGGTCACCCAGCCAGGGAATGGGCAGGCTGGGGGGCAGGAACCAGACCTAACTGCTGGTGCCTATTCTGGTCTCCGTGACCTGGCGCAGGTTTTGCCTGTGTCCACCCCTCACACCTTAGCTCTCACCTGTCCTCAGTCAGACTTGAGGCTGGGGCCAGTAGTGCGGTGTGGGCTATTGCTGGAAGGCTCAGACTGTGCGCGCGCGCGTCTGTGTGTGTGTGTGTGTGTGTGTGTGTGTGTGTGTGTGTGTGTGTGTGTGTGTGTGTGTGTGTGTGTGTGTGTGTGTGTGTGTGTGTGTGTGTAAGGCTCAGACTGTGCGAGCGCGCGCGTGCGCGTTTGTGTGTGTGTGTGTGTGTGTGTGTGTGTGTGTGTGTGTGTGTGTGTGGTGGTGGTGGTGGTGGTGGTGGTGGTGGTGGTGAGTTTGTTCACTAGATGGGGCACTTCCTCTGGGGCAGGAAGCTTGATTTCCTGATTTCCTGTGCTGGGGGCATTAGTAGGATTAGGAGTGGGGGCTTAGCCCTGGGCCATCCCTCATATTGTTGTTTGGACCCATTGACGGGGGTAGAGTTTCTGCATAAGGCTGCTCCCCCCAACCCAAGGGTGGCCGGAAGGAGAGTGTTGGTAAGGAGGCCCAGGCAGAAGCAAGAGGAGGCTGAGAGGGCAGTGGGATGAGGGGGGCGGTGGGCAACATGGCAGGAAGCCTGGTCAGCAGGTGACCCTGCCGGGTATTGTGTTTCCCTGTGATATTCCCTCCACCCCCTACCCCGGGTTTCTGTGGTAACCTTCCCAGGGGAACCCAGACCTTCAGGCTGCAGGAAGCCCTTTCCTCAGCCTGCATGTTAGGAGGAGTCCCTAGACTGGGCCACCTCCCTAACCCTTTTGGCTCCCGAGGACCAGGGCCTGGGAGTCTAGGTGAGTGGGCTGAGCAAGCCCTCACTAGGGTGCTGGGTGGAGGCCCCTTTGGGTGTCCTTGCTGCAGGCTTTCCCTCACCCCATCTCTCCGCTGCCCGCTTCCCAGCAGCCCTACCCCTAGGTAGACAGCATGCTGCCTGGGGCACAGGTAGTGGTGGGGGTGGCAGAGGGATGTTTTCATCAGTGGAGCACAACTCCTTTGGTCCTGGACCAGTTCCCAGGGACAAAATAAATTCAGCATAGTGTCTGTTTAGCGTGGGTCAATGTGTGACGGGTGTACATGCCCACTGGGTGTGTGATGGGGGTCTGTGTGTATGCCCCCAGGCTTTGTATGTACATGTGGTTCTGTGGTAATATGTGATCCATGTGGTAGCTCTGCATCGTGTGTTTTTGGAGTATGCACACATGTAGTACAAATGTGTGTCATGTATAGGTGTGCACCTTTGCAATTTATGGCTCTGCATGGAGTATACCGACATGTTTGACGGGGGGTGTATACCTGTGCAGGAGTGACTTTTTAATAGAAGTCTGGCAAGTACCATGTCATCCATGATTCTCAAATGCTAGTGTCTGGACCGTTTGTTTCAGAGTCACCTGGGAGTATGTTAAAAATAAGATCCTCAAATCCCATTCCAGACTGACTCTGCAGGGGTGGGCCTGGGAATGTGGATTTTAATGTGTGCTTCAGGTAATTCTGCAAAGCGGTGTTTGAAGAGCACTGATCTGGGCCAACCTCTTCATTTTTTTTTTGAGGAAACTGAGGCCCATAGAAGATATGTGGTTTGTGTAAGAAGACAGAGTAATTAAGAGAAAGAACCAGGACAGAACCTCAGGCCTTCCAAGACTAGCCCACCTGTGCACACTCTGTGTTTGCAGTATGCCTGTGTCCATAGGCGGCACGATGAAGGGGACCAGATAAGGCTGGTGCGGATGCCAACTGGGCCTTGACCTTTCCCCTGGGGTCCCAGGCTCCCTGACCTTGTTCTTCCTGTTATATCCTGCTCTGTCCTCCTCGGGGAAATCCTGGAACTGTTGAGCATCACCCCTAAAGGTGACGCTGGCAGCCAGAGGCCCCATGTGCCAAGCCAGTCATCAACTCTCCATGCATTCACTGGAGGCGCTCTGGGCCTTGCTGTGTGCCCAGCACCTGGCACAGACATGCAGTGAACACAGAAGTGGAGTGCTGACCTCAGGGAACTTGTACTTCATGGAGGAGACAGACAGTAACAAAGAGGCAGGTAAAGAAATGAGTGTGTATCTAGTTACACATTGTAAAGGCCCTAACAAGGAAATGAACTGGTACAGCAACTGAGATTAACAAGGTGGGACTTAGCTAGGGTGGCCAGGGGAGGCCTGCTGAGAAGGTGACTGATGCCTAGATGAGACGCTAGCCCCAGAGGCTTCCCAGCCATGCTTGGGCATCACCTGGATCCAGGTCGGGACCTGGGCTGAGTGCTGGTATCAAAGCCAGCAAGCTTTCTTCTCCAGAAGCGGCTCGTGGAGGTTGGCAGGAGGGAGGGCTGGACAGGGCTGAAGCAGGCTGCTCCATGGAGTGGGGATACAGTCTTTTCCCTTCACGGGGCCGAGTCCAGGGCCCTGTGGATGTATTGTGTGTGCTGGGAAGGTGACACTCTCTGGGAGCTCTCAAGCATCACCCATTCCTGACGCCTCTGCGTCACCTTCCTCCCCACATCATCTCCCTACCTGGGAATTCCTGTGCCAAGTCCCTCCCCTCTGGGTCTAGCCTGGCTGCCTCTGTGGCCACTGGGATTTATTTACTTGGTTTAGGAATCACAGTGGAGAGAGGGGGTCAAGGTTGGTGAGGACCTGGCCCTGGAGGAGAGGACAGGGCAGGAGAGAGCATGGAAAGCCCTTTGGCTGAGCACCGCAGGGCCTTTCCTGGGCTCTTGGAACCTGCCTCCCCCCTGGGAGAGACCCTGAGCCCAGAAGGGCAGCCACAGCTAGAAGGCAGTGTCCCCTTACAGTCTTATCCTTTTCGCCCTCAGGAGGGTCTCTTTCACATACACAAGTAGCCTTCAGACCCTCTCATCCCCAACCTCTTCTCCTGGTAGATTTTCCCTGTAGTACCTGTGGCTTAGAGACCTGAGTATAGAGAAAAGACCCTGTCTCCCCCTGCCCCCCCTGGCTGACATTCCACCCTGGGCCTCCTTTAGGCTGCTCAGTGCACAAACCCCCTCGACTATTGGCCTTCCCACCCAAGCTCAACTCTGGGGGCTCCACAACCCCCATAGCAGGATGGGGAGGGGATTTTCCTAATGGGAGGACCCTGGACTAAACTCATACCCTCTGTTGCCATGCCTTCCCACCCCCCACCATGTAGTTTGCAGGGATGGGAAACTGGCTGTCAGGACCATAGGCCTTCGGGGAGCGCCTCATGTCCTGGGAAGAAAGAGGGGTACCTCACTCCCCTTCCGGAGTCCTGCCTGACTCCCCGCAGAGCCCATTCCGAGGAGCCAGCTCTGGCTCCTGCTGTCACCCCAGCCCTCCAAGTCCCAGTCCTGCCTCCTGTAGCTCCCAGCACGGCCAGGGGAAGCAGGGCAGGCTGGGAGCCGCAGGTTCGGAAAGAGCCCTGGGTGGGGGAATTCGGCGCCTGGGCTGCAACCGTCTTGTTTTTCTTGCTCCACAAACCTGCATGGGCATCCGCTGCGCCCTTGAGGGCGTTCAGGTTGTAGAACTGCTCTCAGAATGACAGGCTGGTGGCACCCGGTTGGGGCAGAGGGTGGGGGTGGGGTGAAAGGGGGAGCCCCAGGCAAGGGGGAGCTGGAGGGTTAAAAATAGCAGCAGCCGGGTTTCGGTTAGCAAATGTGGAGGCGGGGAGCTGGAGGCGGGGCAGGCAGCAGGCAGTGTTTGCCCGCAGCACAGAGCTGTGCTTCCCCTGGGTCCCAGGAGTGAGTCACTGTGGAGACACTGATGAGGAGCCGGCACAGCACCGCCACCCCCAGCTGGGGTGAGGGGCTGAGCGCAGGCTTCACCCCCACATTCCAGAGGATGTGCATGTCCCCTCCAGGCCCTCAGAGCCCCTCCAGAGTTGGGCCTGGGGGGTGGGGGGGCACTGTGTGATTCAGGGGAAGTCTCCGCCAACTGGCTGTGGGACCTTGTGTGAGGCTGCCAAGGGCTCTCCAGTCCTGGTTTCCTCCACTTCCAAGTGGGGATTTTCTCATATGCATTTGTTAACATTTGGTGGGCTCTAAAGCACCCTACCAATGTTAATCCAGCCTGGACTGCACTGTGCCTGTTGCAAAGCTTGGCAGAAAGGCCTCCCAGTAAGGGATGGCTTTGGCAGTCTCTATTTCTTCTGCAAACAGTTAAGTGTAACCTTGGCACATGGCTCTCTCTGTGCCTCAGTTTCTCTGTCTCAGTCATGTGATGATAACAGTTTCAACCTCATGGGGTTGCTACCAAGATTAATGTAAGTAATGTTAAAACCATGCGTGGTATGAAGTCAGTGCACACAGAATATTCATCATTATTATTGGTGTTATTGTTCATATTTTTGAAGGTCAGGGATAGGGAATGTCAGAGACATGAAGAACAGAAACTGGGCCCAGCCCCAGATCACAGGAAAAAACAGGCCAAATTCACTGTTCCAGATTCCTCCACCCTAAAGGCCTGGAGCGGCAGGAGTCCACAGCCAGAAGTCGCAGGGTGGACCCCTTTCCTCGTGTTCACTCTGCCGCCTGCAGCCACCCCCAGTGAGGCAGGGTGTGAGGGACCCAAAGGTCTTACAGCCAGCTGGCACTGGGGAGGGCTTGAGACAGATCTCCTGACAGCCTTGGTGCTGGTACCTGGCCAGCATCTGCTGAGGTGACCTTTATTTTAGCCCATCCCTGGCAATTCTTAAGAGGAACATGAGGTAGAGGAGGGATGGGAAGGCCAGTGATGTCAGCAATAGTATTCCCAGCACTGTGGCCGTAGAAGAGGCAGGAGGCATTTCTTTCAGGAAATGATCATTATTCAGCCTACAGGCATTCATTAAGTCATCCCTGACTTTGTGCCCAAACCCATTGGTGATTCAGGAGAGGCAGAGGACCCTGGGTGGTAGATAACACAGAACCTCAGAGAATATGAGGTCCAAGAATATAGTATATAGTCAACAAAAGCTTTGTGTGCTGGTTCTCGTGAGAACCAGAGGTTACTTCTTGACTTTGCCACCCATTGGCTGCACCATCTTTATATTTGTGTGTGTATATGTGCATCTGTATTCTGTTTTATTATTACCAAGGCAGTTCGTGTGCATTGTAGATAGACAACACAGACAAGCAAAAATTTAAAAATAAAAAACCACAATCCCAGAAGCCTGAGAGCACTGCCACGGTTCCTCAGTGCGTACCTTCCATTTTCTGATAGGCCTTTATATGCCATACTATTACCAAAATGAGATCACACTGGGTATGCTGTTTCCTTGGTCAGTGATCTCCACCTTCCACTGCAGTAAATTATCACCTTATTGAATTTCAAGGCAGCCAGAAATTGTCCTTCGCAGCTGGTTTGTCCGACTCCATACCTGGGACCATGCATCTGGCTACTGAGTTCTCTGCAGGCTGTGCAAGCACCCTGGCTGCATTTGTGATCTGGAGAAACCCTGGCTGACCAGGTCTCAGGGATAGCATCGTCTGCATAAGGGAGTCACATTACATGGCGAATCTGTCCAACAGACCGCTGCAGTCTTCCAGAAATAGAGGGCAAAATGAGGGGGCTTCCAGGGCACAATGGGGATAGGGACCTCTGGGGTATTTACTGTTGTTAATATTAATGTGACACCTTGGCAAGTGCCAGCATCCATAGCTTGTTGCTGTTCATGGACTCTTATCCGTGATGCCCCCAGGCCATGGAAGAGGCTGGGATCTCCCTAGTGGCCTCTGCCTTCCCCCACCCAGTCCAAGGTGCCATGGCCATTGGCTGTGTTCCTGGTCCGAAGAGCCTGCCCCAAAGGTGGGTGTCTCCTGCACTGGTGGGCACCTCCATCCCTTCTACCTGCTGTAGCCTGCCTGTGTGTGAGGCCTGGGAGAGTAAGGGAGAGAGGAGGAGAAGAGAGCATCTCTCCCCAAGGGAATCGGCTCCTGAGTAGCCACTCCAAGGGCGACTTGCTCTGGTTGTGCAACCTGCAGCTGATACAGGGCCTGACAGCTTCCAGGCTGCTTCCACACAGGGCCTGACCCTCTGGCAGCCCTGGGAGTTTGCTTGTTTAGTTATATCCTGCTGGAGGCAGCTTACAGAAAACAAAATGGCAACATGTACATTCACAAAGCAGGGAAAATATAAGATGACAAAAGAAGTGAAGTTCAGGCCGGGAGTGCCCCATGGAGACAAAAATATGGAGGGACACAGGCAGAGATAACGATCTCTTATTTTTTGCTGTTGCTGTTCTCTGGATGGGGTGCCAGCACACAGAAGGGCCATGCTGGTGCCGGAGGCACGCCAGGCACTGATGTGGGCCTGCACTGTGTTCTGGGCCCTCTCTGAGGCGAGTGGGTGGAACTGGGTGTCCACACAGTGTAGTGATTATAAGCTTAGGTTCTGTAGCCCCACATCTCCACTTACCTGCCATCTATGGGACATCTCTTAAGCCTCAGTTTTCTCCTTTGTAAAATGATAACCGTATTTACCTTCTAGGATTGTTGAGAGGACTATATGAGACATGCCCAGCACAGTAACAAACACACAGTAAGCATTCAATACGTGACTGATCGTCACCCATATTATAAATAATCACGAAGAGATAGGAATTGTTCATATAACTGGCAGTCTCTCCAGTGGACGGAGTGGCTTGTGGGTAGCACAGGTGAACGGAGCCGAGGAGGGCCCCTGGTTCATGTGCAGCTGGGAGAGGAGCGAGAGACATGGGGAGGCAGGGTCTGGTGAGGAGGCGGAGCAGCACGGTGTGTAGGGGAATGAGTGTGAGCCTCAGAGGGAGAAGGAGCGGCCCTGAGAGGCAGCCCCGGGGTGGTGACTGTGCTTCCTGTGGGGCAAGCGCTGCCCTTGAGAAGACTGTCTGGGCTGCTGCTGAGAGGCAGCAGCTGGTCCGAGTGGGGTGCCAGGGTTGGGGGAGGGGGAGACAAAGGCAGAAGCTGACAACCTCACCTCTTCTCCCCAGACTACACCTGGGGCCCCCATCTTGACTGCTCAGGATGTTTTGTTTATGGTAGGGAAGATGGTGGTTAGACATAACAGTGAACGTCCTGTTCAGGGATTAGAGCTCCCAGAGAAGGGAAGTGAGGGCACGTGGAACATGTGTCGTCCAGGGCTTTCAGGACCTGAGGAGGTCTGGGGTGGTCTGGACCGGGGGCTGGGACTGCGGGAGCCTGCCACCTCGCCTTAGGGAAAGTGTGGGTGATGGAAGGGGATGTAGGCTCTCGAAGCCCGCCTCCCTGGGCAAAGAAGCTCTGCCTTCTGCTTCACACCTTCATGAAGGGCAGGCAGGGCAGACTGAGGGTGGTCTGAGGCTCCAGGAGGCCGGCAGAGCCTGGGGAGCCACTGTTCCCCTTGGCCAGAGACAGTGAAGCTCTCCAGAGCAGCAGCCCCGGGAACTGACAGCCACTCACAGCTCAGAATGGTCCAGGTTCCCCTGCCTTCACCGGGGGGGGGGGAGGCCACAGAGGGGCAGAGGACATGGGCTGGGGGCAGGGAACCAGGGAGGACGCTTTCCCACCCCTGGGAGCTCAAGCTGTTGCTGCCATGGTTACATCTGCTTCCTGTTTGATTCATCTCAAACAGCAGAAAGAGGGGGGTGCCGGCTCCCAGCTTGGGCCACTGCTGCATGGGGCTGTTTACAACAGCCGCATGTGGGATTCCCAGAAAGAGACTCCAAACCGGACATCCTGCGGCTGCAAAATACCCAGGTGTCAAGAGCTAAAAATAGCTGCTGCAGGGCCCCAGGCACGGGGAAAGGGGCATGCTGGCCGCAGAGGCGGGCGGGCCGGCCTATCACGTCCTGCTTCCTTCTTGGTGCACAGCTCCTGAGCCTGCCCAGCCTCAGTCCCCTTACCGTGGGCGGACAGAAGGCTTTTGTCTGGGCAGGCCACCCACCTGTGAGCCGAACCTCTGCCCATGGGCAGCTGACCCCTCTGCCTGCACCAGGGAGCTTGCTTTGGGATGCTAATGAGAAAGTCTGGAGGCACTTGGGAGCTTCCAGCAAAATGATACAGCTGGGCACCAAAGGGCAGGGAAAATGAAGCCCAAGCTCCTCTAAGACCTGAGCCTGTTGCCAGCTCCTTGTTCCCACATGCAGTCTGAAGTCCTTGCTTAGAACATGCAAAGTCAACAGGTGCTGTAAGTGATTGGGATTGCCTTCACAGAGACCCAAGGAGCTTCTGCTACAGGTGTGGGCCCCTGTGGCTGTGTGATGTTTTGCTCTTTCCCTGTGAGCAGCAGGGTCTTGGTATCTGCTCTCTAGCAGCTGGCTGGGGAGGAGCAGGAGGGAGCCCTGATTGAGAGCATGCATTCTGGAGCCCGATTGGCTGGCTCAAGTCGCAGCTCAGCCACTTCCATGTTACGTGACTTCAAAGCTATTTGATACCACTGGCCCGGTTACTGATCTATATAATGGGAATAAAAATAGTAAATACCTCATAGGTTTTTCATGAGGGCTTGATGAATTAGCAAATGTAAGGCAAATAGAATAACTCCTGGCACACAGTAAAGTGTTAGTTTATAAAGGTTGAGATGGAAGAGAAAGAGAATAGACTGTGGTTAGCAGAGGCAGGAATAAGAGATGAGGCCAGAAATACACCTGGGAGGAAATGGACTGTGGCTGAGGAGGATGCAGTTGGAACCAGACTCTGAAGGGCTTCTGCCAGGTGGGAGGCTGCAGACAAGTTCAGGGCCAAACAGTGTAATCACAGCCACTGAGGGAGCACCTTCCGTGTGCTGGCTGCTTCACACACAGTGTTGCTAATCTCAAATGAACTCTTCCAAGTAGATATTCTTACCCTCATTACATACTGGGCAGCCAAGGCTTGACCAGTGCGTTGCACCCTGGCTCTCTCTGCCAGCCACTGAGGGAGCCATTTTGGACCCAGGTCCACCTGACCTCAAAGTCAACATCCTGCACGCTGTGGACCTTCACTCCTGTCGCTTCGTGTGGCAGGAGATTCCAGCCAGTTTGTAGCCTCCAGGGTTCTGGATAATGCTAAGGAGTAAGGAGCATAGTGCCGAGATAATGAGTGTTAGAATTAATAATAAGAGAATTTCTGGAAGGGGGACATAAACTGCTAAAAAGGGTTGATTCTAGGGAAGTCCTAGGGAGTTGGATGAGTGAGAACCTTTTTGATTTATACTTTTTGAGGCTCTTTGAATTTTTTATTATCTGCAGTAGTATACTTCTTAATTTTTAAAAAATTGTGGGCTGTATTTTAAACTCCTTGAAAATGAGAATCAGGTTTCATTCATATTTTCATCCCTTCAGTCCCCAGGACCATGATCTCACATGGAGGTGTTTACTAACTGCATTTGGGACTGCCTGGGTTTCTCCTGTGCTGGCCTGGCCTGGCCTGGTTGTATCGCAGACCCGCTGGGTGACCATACCCAGCCCCTTCCCCTCTCTCTACTCTTCATCTGCAAAGTGCAAGTGTTGGCCTGGGCAATCCCTAAAGCCCCCTCAGCCCCTAACATTCTCAGATTCTGTGACCTGATGCCTTCATGAAGAGCTGCTCTGAGCTTAGCCCTCACCCTGTCATACAGGCCTGGCAACCATGATGTTCTTCTCATGTTTATTTATCCTCGTATCTTCCCGAAGCTATTTCACCCCACCTTTCTTCTCTGCCAGCCCCCACATGGAGTCTGGCTTTGCGTGGCCTGAGTCAGGGAAGGAGGACCAGAGCTGCCACTTGGGGGACTCAGCCTTGAACCCAGAACTGGTCTCCCACCGCTGCCTGCTTTCCTCTTGCCTGCTGGGGCCCAGGTCTTCCTGCTCCTCTTTTTCAGCTAGTTGGGAGACCAGGGAGGGGAGAACAGCCTCAAAAAGATCTGGAGGCATGGGGGGTGGGGGTGGGGTGGTGAGGGCTTCTGGGCAGCAGTGCTCCTGGGGAACCCCTCTCCTGACAGAGGCAGGTGGTCAGGCTGGGCTCAGGTTTCCTCTGCTGTGTGCTGGCTTTGGGGCAACCTCACATCTGCAGGTGAGGCCCAGGTCAACAAGGTGGGAGCAGAAGGTCGCCTGTGCAGGTGCTCCGGGGAGAGGAGGGTGGCGCTGGAGGTTGCCAAGGGCTGGGGCCAACCCACTAAGGCAGAGTTTCTGGGGCTCTGGTTTGGTGTGAGACTAGGTGCTCTGGTGCGATAAAGTGACCTGTAGGCGCAGATGGCTCAGTACCAGGTAAGGCGCTTCTTCAGCCTCTGGAGGAGGTAGAAAAGGGCGTAGCCAGGATTCCAGAAAGAAGAGCTCTCCACCCTGGCTGGGAGCTGTGTGCAGAAGGGTCCAGCCCCTAGGCAGTGTTCTCAGTCCCTCAGGTCCACTCACTCCTGATGTTATTTCAGCCTCACCCCGCAGTAGTGGTAACAGCATCCTGTAAGGGACCCCAAATTGACCCCCATCCCTGGGATACGGGTTGTTCACTTTCTGGGCTTAGGTTAGCCTATGGCTGGGTACCTTTGGATACCTTTCCTCTCTCTGACATAGGATCAGGTCTGATCTCTGTTGCTCTGGGTTCTTCTGAACTCAGAAGCTCTCAGCACAGAGCCAGGGAGTTGGGGGAGAAGCAGAACTTTTTCCAGGAATTGCTTTGGAAGTGGCCTCTATTGGCAACACACAGGCAGACAGGCGGGCACATATGCGGGCACATCCAGGCACACATGAAGGTGCACACACAGGCATGCGGGCACATGCAGGCACACGCAGCTTTTCTCAAGGGTTTATATCCCAGATCATCACCCCAAAACACCTCTCTTGGCTAGGCGGAGCAGTGGCACTTCCCTGCTAGCCCTCAGCCACTGGAGCTTGGGCATGAGTGCTGGAGGGAGGCTGGCTGTGCCTGGGGTTGCCCCTGCCGCAGTGGCGCCTGCCTGCAGGGAGTTCTCCTTTTTCAGCCTCTGGAAGAGGAACTGTGGCTGCCCCTTAAACACAGGCCCAAAAGAGCACTTGTCCTTCAGAAAATACCCTTTCTGCCCAAGTCTGGCTCTCAGAAGTCTGTGTGTCAGGTGGCCTCCCAGTGTCCTGGCTGCTGTCCCCTTGGCCCTGAGCTGGGTTAACAGGAGGGAACACATCCATCTTGGGCGGGTGGCCTTAGGACTCTCTCCCCCAGGCCTCTCTGCTGTGTACTAGCTGGGCCCTACCGTGGTGTGCCATGGGTTCTGCATGGGATAGGGGGTCCTGGGCCAAGCTTAGGAGGCTGGGAGAGGTAGCCATTTCCAAAAAGAAAGACTTCTATTTCAGGTTATGCAAGAAAAAGGCTGAGTGGTTCTCTCTTCTCTGGGGGTACAGAGGCTGCAGGACACAGGACTGGGGACAAAAGGGGTTCCTACTGTGTGGCCCTGGGGCTGTTCCAGACCTGCCACTGCACAGCTCTCACCAGACCTGACCTGACCTCCAGGCTGTACCCACGCCCTCCCCCACCGGAAGCCTCTCCATTCCCACCTGTTCCTTTCTGCCCCCACCTGGGAAGCATCTGCAGCCCCCACCCCTTCCTATTCTGCAGGCCTGCTCCTCCCTGTCTCCCTCCAGGCAGCTACGCTGTCCGCCTCCCTTGGGGACCCAGGATTCTGGACCCAGGAGGATAGGTCTGAGCACAGCAGGGAGGGCTGAAGGCCTTGTCGGGTGAACTGCGCCCCAGCCAGACCCGAGATCTGAGTTGGGCAGTAGGGTGGGTGAGGAGGAGGGGGCTGGGGCTGACGTTGCCTGACGTGGGAATCTGGGGAGAGGAACGGGGCGGGATCTCCTTTTCCTTGGCTTCTGGTTCGGGTGCTACGTCTGGGGTGCTCAGGCTGGCGCGGGGCCTGCCCGTTGTGGCCTCCTCCTCCCTCACCTTTCTCCCCTTCCCTGCCACCCCTTCATGCCCTCTCTGTTCTCTCTACAGATGGGACCCAGGTGAGCCCGGGTACCCTCCACCCCAGTGCCCCTGGCCCAGGTAAGGTCAGGCTTGAGGAAGACTGTGGTGGGGGGTGGAGGGCGAGGACGGAAAGGACAGAGGGCGAGGAGTGAGGGGTGGGGCAGTGGGGTCACTGGTGCACCTGCCAGTGAGTGGGGAGCTTGGGGTCCAGGGTTTGAGGGCAGAGCTGGGGTTTCACGGGGTAGAGCCGAGGAGCAGGGATGGGAGAGGCAGCTCCAGCCCCAGGAGCGCAGGAGGAGGAAAGGCAGGGTACTCTGGTCCTTGCTGAGTGCAGCAAGGTGGGAGGCAGGTAGGAAGCTAATACGTAAACCCCACCTGAGGTCTGGGTGAAACCCTGGCCCCGGGCGAGGCCACGTGTTCTATCCAGTGGTTTTCAGTCCTCACACTGACCCCGCAGGGTGGGCGTGGCCTTGCCTCACGCCGCTTGGGGGAGGAAGGGCCCTTTCTCAGCCCTCTTGCACTTTCTGTGTATGGCTGAAACCTCTGCTGTGAGGCTGCACTGGGCATGTTAGAGGGGCCTTCATGCTGCTGCCCTAGTTGAGGACTTGCCCACAGGGCTGGGCTGCACTGGAGAAGGGCTGCCCCTTCCTTCACTTCATCCAGTATCCACTTAGAGCCAGCTGGGTGCAAGGGTCATACCTAATGCCTTATCGCTGCAGGTGGCAGGGAGACATGAAGGCCAGGTATCCTCTTTGCTTCCATCCTGGCTGTCCAAAAGTTTACAGGCAGGTTGGGAAGACAAGATAACACAAATAAAAAGAGACGTAATAATAGAATGCAGTGTGTGACCAGGACAAAAGGAGGGAACGGTAAATTAATGAGTTCATCCCTGGTATCATTTACTTCTCCTAGATGTGTACTTTTCTAAAAAAATTAAAGAGAGAAATTTAAAAAAGGAAGAAAACATTAACGAACCCTGTCTCTGTGTCAAGGCACTTACTAGGCATTTTAGGAGGGATACAGAGATTTATTCCTGGATTCAACCACTATTTACGGGGAGACTCATGTGCTAGGTACTGTTCTAAATGCTGGAAAAGTGAACAAGAAACAAAACTGTCTGCCATTCTTATAGGCACAACTGCCAGCATGATTGAAATCTAGAGAGGGGAGGGACACGGTATGCTGGGCTGGGTCCAGGTCGGAGGGAAGACTCCAGCTGGGCTTGGAAGAAAGGGTAGGATCTGGAAAAGCTGAACTGCAGGGTGAGGGCGGTGCCCGCATGGGGACACTGAGCCACAGCCCAGAGGACATGGGTAAGAGTCAGGACGGGACCTGCCAGCCAGGGTGGAAGGTTGGGTTTAGCTGTAGGAGACAGTGAGAAGCCAGGTCAATGCCAGACTGTGGAGATCCCCAAGTGCTTAATCACCCTGAGAGGCACTCCCAGGGCTTCAGGCAGAGAACCTCCCCGCACTCCCAGCGCTTCTATCCCGGAGGCCTCAGTGGTGCTGCGGTGAGGGATGCGGCTAGCTGGGCGTCCAGGTGGCCTGCCTTGAGTTCCTCGGGGTCCCTCTGACATCACTGGGGAGTCACCCTGGGAGCCAGGATGCCGGGCCTGGGAGGATGGGACCCTTTCTGGGGCAGGAAGCCATTGGCATCAGGCCCAACCAGAGCACGAATCGGGGGCCCAGGGGTCAATGGACAAATAGTGGGGGTTTCAGAGCCATGCGCCCTGCGGGCCTCATCTGGGCACATGCCCATCTCCCTTCTTGACATCTAGAGAGCTGTGGCAGGCAACTCCCTGCTCTGTTGCCCTCTCGTCTGCTTCTTACCATCAGAGAATGTGAGTGGAAGCCCTTCGTGGCAACCCACTGCAGGCCTCTCTTCCTTTGCCCAGTGAGACCCGCCCCCCAGGAATTGGAGGGGTCCTTCCTGAAAGTTGATGGGAATTTGAGCCAGAACACTGGCCTCAGAGGGGCTGGAGCACAGGCTCACTCAGACCCTTGCGGGGCGGCCCTGGCTAAGACCTGCCACCTGGGCCTCGGTTTCCTCTTTTGGGGTGGTGGGACAGTGATGCCTCCCATGGCCTGCGGCGTGACCGGGTGGGAGGGTTTTGCAGACAGGTGCACAGGTGCACGGGTAATTGTGGACTAGGGCCTGAAGGCTGACTCTCCTGGCTCCCCGCGGTGCTTGGCCAAATTGCCTTCTAGTTCCCCTCAGCCTTGGGCCCAGAGGACAGCCTGTGGTGGCCCCAGAGGGGGATGCCCAGCACTGGACAAGCTGAAGGAGGCTCTCCAGAAAGGTTTCCCTGACTGTGTGCTCTGTCCTAGGACACCAGCTCCCACTCCCACCTGCTTCGCTTCGCCAGGATACTTGCTCTATGGCAGTTCCACCCCCAAGTGTCCTGCTGCCCTGCCCAGCCTGGCCCAGTGGGCACAGAGCACAGTCTGGTAGCTGGCTATAAATAGTCTCTGCACCCATGGCCTTGGAAGGGTGCTCCTGGCATGGGTGCAGAGGACACTCAAGAAGAGGCAGCTGAGCCCACTGCCCTCACCATGCCAGGCCCAGAGCTGGCTAGCATGAGGGTACCTGGGGGCAGGGCCCACAGGTGTGAGGTCCCAGCGAGCTGAGGAAGCTGTCCTGTGCCTAGGGCTGTCCAGGCCCAGAGTGTCAGGCCAGGGCTGGCTGTGGGCTTGAGATGCTGTGCCTTTGCCCAGTGGCCTGGGATAGAGCACAGGAGGGGGACAACTGAGAAGTCCTATGGGGACCTGTGGCTGGGAGGCTGGACAGAGAAGAGTGCTTGCCTGTCAGATCGCTGTCTTTGAGGGCAGCTCATTAGAGGGCCACTGGGCCAGATACTCATTCTAGCAGGGACAGAGGGAAGGGGATGACAGAGCCCAGATGCCACAGGGCTCACAACCCATCACTAAGTTGCCACAGCCTCAGCCCCTGGCCTGGAGAGGTGACATACTTAGTGGAAAGGCACTATGCTTTGTGTCAGAAGGCTCAATTCAAATAACCGGCTATAGGCTAACTGCACAGTTTATCTGACCTCCTTGCCCACGGACGAAGTGGAGTTGAAGGACCTTGCAGAGCCGTGGTGAGGATGGAGTGGGAAAAGGCTCCTGCGGGGGAGGGGTTCCCATTGACAGGTGAGCCTGAAGGGGGCTGATTAGGCAGTAACTGTGGGCCTGCAGACAAACTCCGGCTGACTGTGCCCTCCCTCTGTGTCCTTAGGCTGCCCCAGGCCCTGTGCAGACACACCAGGCCCTCAGCCCCAGCCCATGGACCTGCGGGTGGGTCAGCGCCCACCAGTGGAGCACCCCCCCGAGCCCACGCTGCTGGCCCCGCAGCACCCCTCGCGTCTGCACCATCCCCTCTTCCTCGCAGGCGTGCAGCAGCGCTCCGTGGAGACCCTGAGGGTAAAGATAGAGCTCCCTGCACACAGGGCAGCCTTGAGCTCGCCCTGGCCCCCTCCCTCCCTTCATCCTCCATGACCCTGATGTCCTCACCTCCTTGCCCTTCCTGGGCGTGGTCCTGCCCACAGCTCCCGATGGACACGCCAATACCGAAGCTGCAGATGGGCCAGCAGGAACAAGAGCTACGGCAGCTTCTCAATAAGGACAAGAGCAAGCGAAGTAAGGATGGAGACTCCCTGCCGGTGGGCCTGTGAGGGCTGGGCTGGGGAAGCCACTGCTAGCCTGGGTCTCCCTCTGCTTGCAGGGCCCTGCCTGGGGATGTCAGGTGGGTGGCCGGGTCTCGGGCCTGGGTCTTGTCTGAAGAGTGCCTGGGACACCCGGTACTGGGCGTGTGGACAGGGCACACAATGAGCCAGGGGGGCCACCCCCCTATCCCTTGCAGCCCACCCATGATTCTCTGCCCCACAGGTGCTGTAGCCAGCAGTGTGGTCAAGCAGAAGCTGGCAGAGGTGATTCTGAAGAAGCAGCAGGCAGCCCTGGAGAGAACAGTCCATCCCAATAGCTCCAGTATTCCCTACAGGTAGCCCTCTTCCACCTGTCCTCTTTTATCCCTGCCATGACCCTCTTCCCTGTATGTCAGCCTGTGAGTGCATACAGCCTCCCTTGCTTCTCCCAGCTGTCTGCCACCTGATCCTTACTCCTCACCTGTGACCATGCTGCCTGCCCAGCCCCCTGTCCCACCTGACACCTGCCCTCTTCTCTCCTTTACTTACCTCTCCCCACCCCGCCTAAGGCCCGTCCTCCCTCTTACATTCACAATCTCACATGTGTACTCTGCTGGCTTTCTTCCCCACACAAGTCCCTTTTCCAGGTCTTCCCCTAAGCTCAAAAATATCCTCACTTCTAGAGCAGATTCCTCCTGCAGGAGACAAGAGTCCCAGCATCTGGCCCTCACCCAAGCCAGGGAACCCTGGCTCCGAAGTCCCAATCAGAGGGCTGTTGGTAGGGAGGCTGGCCCCATGCCTGCCAGCCACAGACCCCCTGGCCCTGCTGGCTGCCACCCCCTAGCATCTCGGGGGCACAGGACTCTGGAAGGAGCACTGGCAGAGTGAGGCGGCTGCCAGCCCTGTGGGCGTCCATACCCCTCTGAAGCTTTCTTGGCACTCACCCCACAGAACTCTTGAGCCCTTGGAGACAGAAGGAGCCACCCGCTCCCTGCTCAGCAGCTTTCTGCCCCCTGTTCCCAGCCTGCCCAGTGATGCCTCAGAACACTTCCCTCTGCGGAAGACGGGTGAGTGGGCTGGGCAGGCAGGGACCTGCAGGGGCAAGACGGGGAGGGGCTCGGGCAGAGGTCTGGGGTGCGGGAGCCAGTGGGGAAGGGCAGCACGGGGCGCTTTTCTCCCTGGCTGCCCCTTCTCTTGCCTTAACTCAGAGGTGACTAGGAGGGAGGGCTGAGGGGCGGAGAGGAGGGTGCTGCAGGCTCTCAAGCTGCTGCTCCCGCAGTCTCTGAGCCCAACCTGAAGCTGCGCTACAAGCCCAAGAAGTCCCTGGAGCGGAGGAAGAATCCACTGCTCAGAAAGGAGAGTGCACCGCCCAGCCTCCGGCGGAGGCCTGCGGAGTCCCTCGGTGGTGAGGGCCATCAGGGTGGCATGGCGGGGCAGGGGGTGCCCTTGAGGTCCCACCCGGACTGCAGTCGCCTCCTCAGGGCTAATGCCTGGCTATGCAGGGTGTATCCTACACACTGAGGGGACGCTAAGAGCAGCCCTTGCTCTTTTGGCCAAGCCGGCGTCCACCCAGAAGGAGCCTGTTAGGAAAAAGGTGTCCAAACTTACCGGAGACTCACGGCAGCCTGCCTTCTGCCCCTTATGGGAAGAAAGCAGGAAGCAGAGACTGCCTGCTGGGGAGGGGTTGTCCTGGATACCTTGGACCAGGGGCCCAGCCCTGCCCTCCTGGCCACACCTGGCCTCTAACTGCACTTCCCTGTCTCCCCGACCCTCAGACTCCTCCCCCAGTAGTGGTAGCACTCCGGCATCAGGGTGCAGCTCCCCCAATGACAGCGAGCATGGCCCCAACCCTGTCCTGGGCTCAGAGGTAAGGCCTCGCAGGCTGGGCTCTGCCTTCTCAGCAGGTGGCCCTGACCTGGCTGGGCCACCACTGGGCGGCCTCTGGGTGTCCTGGGGAAGGCGTGCCCCGGGTGGAGTTCTGGGGCCAGTGACCCGGCCCTGCTCCCCACGGCAGGCGCTCTTGGGCCCGCGGCTGCGGCTGCAGGAGACCTCTCTGGCCCCGCTCGGTTTGCCGACAGTGTCCCTGCTGCCCGCGATCACACTGGGGCTGCCAGCCCCTGTCAGGGTGAGTGGCTGAGGTGCCCTCCCCCATTTCATGTTCCTGGCTTCTTCTGCTTCCTTCTATTGCCTATCTTTCTACCTTTACCACTCTGCTGAATCTTCTCCCTGTGACTTCTTTCTATCTTTCCCCCAGGCTGATGGTGACCGCAGGACCCACCCAACACTGAGTCCTCGGGGGCCAGTCCTGGGAAGCCCCCATGCTCCCCTCTTCCTGCCCCACGGCCTGGAGCCTGAGGCTGGGGGCCCCTTGCCCTCTCGCCTGCAGCCCGTTCTCCTCCTGGACCCCTCAGTCTCTCACACCCCACTGCTGACGGGTGAGTCCTGCTGCTTCTCCAGGGAGGGGCTGGGTCTGTGCACCATGCTCAGGGCTGGTCTGGGGAGGGATTCCACCGTCGCGGCCTCCTCTGCAGCCCCCTGTCCTCCTGTGCACATCCTTGCTGAGCCCCTGCCCCCCGCTGCATGCCCTTGCTGCTTCCACTCCTCCCTGCGGTTCCCTCCTCATGCCCCACCCCCACCCTGTTCTTTGCAGTGCCGGGGCTGGGACCCCTGCCCTTCCACTTTGCCCAGTCCTTACTGACTACCGAGCGGCTCTCTGGGTCAGGCCTCCACCGGCCGCTGAGCCGGACCCGCTCAGAACCCCTGCCCCCAAGGGCCACCGCCCACCCACCGCTGGGCCCCCTGAAGCCCCATCTGGAGCGGCTCAAACCCCACATCCAGCTGATCAAGGTGAGGGCAGCTGGGTAGGGGTGGTGGTGAGGGTTGCTTAACTGGGCCTGTTGGGGCTGAACGAAGAAGGGAGGCTTAGGAAGAGCAGGGAGCTGAAGGGCCAGAGAACACGTGTCTCCTGAGGGCCAAGAGCTGTGTGGCCACTGAAGTCCCAGCAGGAGGAGCAGCCACCAAGCCTAGCCCACACCCCACACTCAAGGATGGCTTCTCATTGAGCGTCTTCCCTCCTCAGAGGCCCGCCAAGTCAAGTGAGAAGCCCCGACTGCGGCAGATACCTTCTGCTGAGGACCTAGAGACAGATGGTGGTGGAGTGGGGCCCGTGGGCGGGGACAGTATGGAACACAGGGAGTTGAGCCACAGGCAGCATGACGCCAGAGGCCCTGTTCCTCTCCAGCAGCACCAGCAGGTAAGATAGCACCCAGCTGTTCCTGGAGGGTATCACCAGGGAACCTTGGGGCCTGGCATAGACGGGAGGGAGGGAGATAGGGGGTCAGGGCCAGGAACAGCTCTGGGACCCATGGTTGCCCTGCCAGATCCACACCAAGGTGCAGACACAGGCACACACACACACACCCATGCACATATATGTGCACAGTCCAGCAGCCAGCTAGCCAGTCTCCCGTGAAGCCATGTCCCTTGTCCAGCAGTGAGGCTGGCCTTTCATGGAGCCGTGCACATCCTTGCCCCAGTGCTTCTCCCTGTGAGCAGGTATGCTGCCTCCAGGAAGGTGGCTAGGGAGCAAGTGGGGCAGAGCCGGGCTCAAGCACCCCAGCCAGAGTGCTCCCCCACCTGAGTGAAGCTGTGCTGGGGCTGCTGTAACAGGCTACAGGCTAGGCGGCTTAAACAGAATAATACACTGTCTCCCAAATCTGGAGGTGGAGGTTTGAGGTCAAGGTCAGTAGACTGGCTCCTTCTCAGGGTTATGAAGGAAAGCAGTGCTCCAGGTCTTTCTCTTTGGCTGTAGCTGGCTGTCTTCTCCCTGTGTCTGCACATCGTCTTCCTTCTGGCCATGTCTATGTCCAAATTCACCCTTTTAGAAGGACAAGAGTCATATTGGATTAAGGCTCACCCTAATGACCTCATTTTAAGTTGATTATCTCTGTAAAGACCCGATCTCCAAGTAAGGTCACATTCTGACATACTGGGGGGTGGGATTTCCTTCCTAAATGCAAAGTTGGAAGGGGAACACAATTCAGCCCATGATATGTGGTACCACTAACACATGCTCACCCAGAATCCTGTGTCCTTGGGCAGGTGTACAGTCCTTGGAAAAGAAGAGATGGGGTTAGAGCTGGTCCTGAGGCCTCTCACCTGGTTTCTGACTTTGGAGTCCCCAGGGCCCAGGGAGCTCTGGTGGAATGGGGTGGTCAGTCTGGGGTGCAGACATTTGGGGGCCTGGCAGGGGTGAGGGGCTCATAGAGTCAAAAGGCCAGATCCTGGCTGGGAGGCAGGCCTATAGGCATCCTGGAATCTACCCAGAAAAGGGGCTTGTCTGGAGGTTTCTGAGACTTTGGGCAGAAGCAGGACGGAGCAGGGTCCTGAGAACCTGGAGACTGAGGCCCCCTGTGTCCCTCAGGTGTTCCTCTGGGAGCAGCAGCGGCTGGCTGGGCGGCTTGCCCGGGGAGGCACTGGGGAATCTGTGCTGCTTCCTCTGGCTCAGGGCAGTCACCGGCCCCTGTCCAGGGCTCAGTCATCCCCGGCCGCACCTGCCTCACTACCAACCCCAGAGCCGGCCAGCCAGCCCCGTGTCCTGCCTGGCTCAGAGACTCCTGCCGGGACCCTGCCCTTCACCACAGGTAAGACCCGGATTCTAGTGGGGCAAGAGGACGGGGCTGGGGGCACACACAGGCCCAGGGCGTGAGTCCCTGTCTGTGTCATGGCGTCACTGGGACATTACAGGAAAGCGGAAGAATAGAATGAAAACTGTCCCCCAGTGCTGCCACTCTGAGGTGGCCACTCTTAAATGCTGCTTTACTTCTGTCCAGTCTTTGTTCTGGCCTTATGTGTACATACAAATACCAAATACACGTAACCACATTGTGTCCCCCATTTATTCAGTTAACATGTTTTGAATACCTTGCAATATAATTAATCTTTAGAAGTGAGATTTTTGTGGTATTTCATTGGAGTATTTTATTTTGATTTAAGATTTCTTACTGGTTGGGGATTAGAGGGCACTCATTCTTATCTGAATTTCCTTGTACATAAATCTTTCCTCATCCCCGGAACTGTTTCCCAAAAGTCACTCTTCAGGAGTGGCATCCCTGGGCCAAATGGTACCAACACTTGAAGATGCTGATGTCTAGAGGCGCACTGACAGTGAGCCCCCTGCCAGCAGCGGTGCAGGGTCCTCTCGGCTTCCTGCCGGTCGCCTGAGAACAGCATTTTCCCCAGACTGCATCTGTCCTGTCTCATTCCCAGCTCCCAGTTCTGGGGGTTCTGAAGAATTCTTTCTCCTCTTGCTTCCCCTTTGTAGCCTGCTTGGGTCATGACATCCAGTGTGAGACCTCCCTTGATTAGGCTTTGAGCTCTTGAGGCCATAGTAGATGTATTGGGCCATATAAGGAGGGTTCGGTGTGTCTAGAAGGCAGGGCCATCTGGCAGTCGTGTTGCAGGGGGTGGTGGTGCTATGAGATGCCTGAAGACTGCCCGGGGAGGCTGCCAGGGGGTGTGCATACAGGTGTGCAGGGCCAAGGGGCGGGATGGGGTATGTGGTACTGTGGGTGTGGGGGGCATGCTGACCCTGGCCATGTGTGGGCGCTCCATGTGCAGCCGATGGTGGGGAACTCCCTGGGGTCCAGGCCTGAGCCCTGCTCCCGGCAGGGCTGGTCTACGACTCGGTCATGCTGAAGCACCAGTGCTCCTGTGGAGACAACAGCAGGCACCCGGAGCATGCGGGCCGTATCCAGAGCATCTGGTCCCGGCTGCAGGAGCGGGGCCTCCGGAGCCAGTGTGAGGTGAGGAGGCGGGGTGGGTCTGCAGAATGGATGAGGTGAGAGTAACGAAGGAAAGGGGCCGGGAGGCCCTGGTGCAGTGTGGGCTGCGGGGCCAAGGGAGCAGCGGCCAGGGCGGGGTCGGGCTGAATGGGGCTCAGGAGCTCCGTGGTCCTTCCCCAGTGTCTCCGGGGCCGGAAGGCCTCCCTGGAGGAGCTGCAGTCAGTGCACTCCGAGCGCCATGTGCTCCTCTACGGCACCAACCCGCTCAGCCGCCTCAAACTGGACAACGGGAAGCTGGCAGGTAGGGGCCCGGGGGCGCCTGCTGTTCCTGTACCCCTCCTGGCTCACCCAGCCCCAGCCTCTCCTGTGCCCTCTTGTCCAGCTCTGCCCAGCCTGCCCCTCCAGCACGCTGGATGTACCCTCACTGCCCCTTGTCCCTCTGCTGTGCACCGCTGCCCCTGGCAGGGCTCATGCTCTGGGCCTCTCCCTGCAGGGCTTCTGGCACAGCGGATGTTCGTGACGCTGCCCTGTGGTGGGGTTGGGGTAAGTGTGCCTGTGGCCTCACGCGGCCATTGCCATGGGTTCTTGGATCCCTTCCCCTCCTTCTCCCAGGCCCATCCGCTGCCTGCTTGTTCTGGGTCTGCCAGACCCAGCAGGCCAGGGGCTTTCCCATAGTGTCCCTCTGCTGGCTAGAAGCTCCTTGCAGGCCCGTCAGTGTTTCCTAAGCGTGGAGCCCTGGGCTTCACACTTAGCCAGTATAAATGATGAGGAAGGCTCCAAGAGCAGGGCCGAGAGTGGGGCTGGGGGTCATCTCCCTTTGTGATGCCCTGGTGCTCAGGACTGGCCATTCCACGCCAGCCTCCAGGCGGCCTTGCCCTCCCCGAGTGGGCCTCTGTCCACTCGGGGCTGCCTGGCCTGGGGCTGAGGGGTACCCTCCTCTACCACTCCCCAGCTTTCCTTCCTCCTGCCGCCTCTGGCGGGGCTCTCCTCGCCTGAAAAAGTCCCTGCAGTGTTTCCCAGCCAGCTGTGTGAAGGCAGGGGATGGAGGCCACGTTGTGGAGGGAAATGGGAGCCGTAGCTGGGGGGCTGTTTGGGGGAGCCAGTCAGCGCCCTGTTCACAACTTCCCATTTCTTGCCACTTTCTGATTTTTCCAACTGTTGTTGCCTCTGTTTTCTCCTCCCTCCTCTCTCTGTCTCTGTCTCTCTCTCTCTCCAGCCTCTTGCGACTCTCTCTGCCTTCCTCGCCTCTCTTGGTCCGCCTCGCCCTCCCCATCTCCCCATCATGCCCCCCGGCCCCTCCCTAGCCTTGAGGCCCAGGGACTGGGTTTGGGGGGCCTCCCAGCCTGGGCTAGGGGCCCTGAGTGGAAGACAGTGGTGCAGACGGCCCCTCGAGCTCCGACCATCCCGCAGGGCCGGAGCAGAGTCAGCTGGGGCTTAAACCCCTCCCGGCCCAAACCCCAAGTCCCGCCCAGGTAACGCCGCGCCCCCGACCGGGAGGCAGGGGCGAGGCTGCCGCGCTGTCCGCCCGAGGGCTGGTGCAGCGCACTGGCGCTGGGAAGGAGTCGTGCCGGGCCTGGGGGGCGCAGGAGGCCTTGCCTTCGGGCGGGCGGTGCGGCACTGGGGGGCGGCGCTGCCTGCCCGGCTCCCTGCCCAGGGTCCTGGCCGTGGGGGCCGGCTCCTGTGAGACGGACGCCTGGGGCGATGCCGGCCCTGACTCTGGCCCCCGCAGGTGGACACCGACACCGTCTGGAGCGAGCTGCACTCCTCCAGTGCGGCTCGCTGGGCCGCCGGCAGCGTCACCGATCTCGCCTTCAGGGTCGCTTCCCAGGAGCTGAAGGTGGGCGGGCCGGGCGTGGAGGGGGTGCATGTAGAAGGCGTGGGGAGGGCCAGACCCAGAACCACAGGCGTTATTTTTCTTGGATATCACCACGGGGTTTTGGAAGGGATGTGGAGAGTTCTGGGACCAAAGTGAGATTTGAACACTAGTCCTAGGCTCCTTGGTGAGGAATCAGCGCACCGGGACACTGGGCCTTTGGTCTCTGTAAGACACACGGGGTCGTGATCATCCAGGATCATGTAACAGACCCGCGGCGTGACCACAGGCACACCTTGGGTGCTCTGGACTTCTGCATGTTGGCAGATTGGTTCTTGGGGAGGCTGACGTACTGTTTTCAGGCCTGGCTGGCTGCTCTGGGCTGGGCATCTGACAGGGTCCTGTGCTGAGGACCACACACCATTGCCTGAGGGCTCACAGCCTGAGGCAGTCCCGCTGTGCTCCTGTCAGACAGCTCCTGATGGGCTTTGCAATTAAGGGCACAACACTGGGTTTAAAATCCTGGCTCCACCATTTACAACCAGGTTACTTCACACAAGATGTTTTCCTGTAAACAACATTTTCCCTAGCCTGTAAACTAGAGGTAATAATAACATTTATCTTATGGAGATGTTGCAAGGATTAGACAGCACGCACCTCTGAGATGTCAAGAGGAACTCCAGCACTCATAAAATGCTTAGTGCAGTGCCAGGCAGGTGGGTTTTGCCCAGGAAATAGTAGCTGTTGTTATAGTGATAACTGCCAGGACACACCAGGGTGAGGGTTCTGTGTTCACAGCCACCTAAAAGCAGAGAATGCCCAGCCTGGGGGCTGAGCACTAGGTCATAGACATGCCACGTGCTGGCAGCCAGGAATGAGCCTGGGGCTGGGGGCAGGTGCATGGAGATGTGGGTCAGAAGGCTGGCCGACTGGTTGGTTGATAAGCATTCTTTGTTTCCAGAACGGTTTTGCTGTGGTTCGGCCCCCAGGACACCATGCAGACCACTCCACAGCCATGTAAGGCCTGAGGGAGGCCTGGGTGGGGGGCAGTGAAGGGCAGGCCCCCAGGGCCTTCCTTTGAGACCTTTCCCCTCCTTCCCCTATGCCTTCTGGGGCTGGGTTGCTGGGGCCAGTTGTGGGAGGCCTGAGAGGTGGAAGCACAGGGAAGGAGTGGGCTGGCAGGACCTTTCTCTCCTCCCAGGGGCTTCTGCTTCTTCAACTCAGTGGCCATTGCCTGCCGGCAGCTGCAGGAACAGGGCAAGGCCAGCAAGATCCTCATTGTGGACTGGGTAGGTCCCCATTCCTTGCCCTTCAGATCCAAGAGCCCCGTGAAAAGAGCCTGGCATCAGAAGATAGGGCTTTGTGGCCTAGTTGTCGGTAGCCTCCCAAGCCTCAGTTTCCCCATGTATAAAATGCAAGTGAAGATAACACCTCCTGGGGGAGGCCCAGAGGACACTGGGAAGGCCTTCAGCCCTAACAAATCCGCACAGTGGGAGGAGCCATTTGAGTGCTTTCCTTTGGCCTCTGTTGACATCCTTCTGCAGATGTAATGTCTGCTTTTTCCCTGCAAAGTTACAGTAACACTATTAGCAGATAGCATCAACATGCCTGTAATCACATCCAAACACTGTGTAATCCTGACTGCAACCCAGTTACAGATGAGGAAAGTGAGCACCGAGAGGTCATGTCACTTACACACTGCTACGTGCCAGTAAGTCCTGGGCTGCAATTTGAGCCCAGGCCTGTTAGCCTAGAGTACATGCACCTGACTGATAGCACTCTGCACTGGCACCGTGGATGGAGTGTTCTTACACACAGGCTGAGGACAGCAGAGGGACTGCGCCCCTTGCACCCTACATGTCCTAGGGGTCACCACGTGGCAGGCCTTAGCTCTTCCTTGGGGACAGCACTGGCCGTGTTTTCGTGATGCTCTGTGACCGACCTTGTTTCTGATCACCTGCATCACTCCATGACCTTGGGCAAGATAGAGCAGCAACGTCTCCTGACACGTGTGACCCTGGACTCTTCCCTGTCCTGCCACTAATCCACTCCCACACACTGAACTCTCTCTGGCTGGCCTGCCCTTGGCATGCCTGCCCCACTTCAGGGTCTCACACCTGCCCTCCTCTGGTGTGTCATATACATGTCTACACATACATGGAGAGGTTGAGGCTCAGCAAGGGCCAGCAGATTGCCTGGGGTCACTCAACAGCTTACCACTAGGACCCCATTTCCTTATCTCCAGTCTGGGGACCTGACCCTCAGATTGGGCACTGACCTAGAAACCCTTCTAACCTGTCCCAGGCTCCATCTCTCAGCTCTCAGGCCTTCCCTAATCCACTGCCCATCTCCCTGCACAGGATGTTCACCATGGCAACGGCACCCAGCAGACCTTTTACCAGGACCGCAGTGTGCTCTACATCTCTCTGCATCGGCACGACGATGGCAATTTCTTCCCAGGCAGCGGGGCTGTGGAGGAGGTGACGCGCGTTACCGCCCAGGCTCACTGCCTCCTTTGTGGCCCTCATTCTGCCTCTGTCCCAACCAGCTGTGTGATGTTGGGCAGACGTTTTAGCCTCTCTGACCCTCCATCTCTCCTAGAAGTGAAGAGGCTGGGTGAGCGGTCACACGGCCACACCCTGGGCTTCCTCTCCCGGGACTGCACTCCTCATGTCTCTCTTGCTTCTTGTTTTCCAGGTGGGAGCTGGCAGTGGTGAAGGCTTCAATGTCAACGTGGCCTGGATGGGAGGCCTGGACCCCCCGATGGGAGATCCTGAGTACTTAGCTGCCTTCAGGTAAATGCTCTGGGGCCACATTACCAAGAGCAGCTGCTGGCCTGAGAGGGGAGACGGGCACGGGCAGTGCGAGCGGGGCTGCCACATTGATTCAAAGAAAGCTGTGTGGACGAGGTGGGTTTTGCTTGGGAGATGAGAAGCTTAAGCTGTAGAGAAAGAGGGAGAGCAGATGGCACCCACATCACAGGAGTGCTTAAGAAAAGCCATTCTAGAAGAGGAGCTTTGGGCTCTGATTTAAGAGTGCTTATATGTTCCACTCTGGAGTCATTATACTCCATTTGGGAGAAGACAAGCCAGCAAGTAGGTCTCAGAATCCTTTCTGGAGATAATTCTCCATGAGAGCTAATTCTCTGGAGCCCTGGACTGGGGTTGCTGGCATCTGTGTGCAGAGCCCGGGACCTTGGAAGACGTCAGAATGGCCCCCAGAGTTGGGTCAGGGATGGAGGGAGGCAGCTGTGGGGACCTGGCAGAGAGTCCTTCTGGGTGGCCCAGACCTTGGAGGGTCTGGTCGCCCTAGTCAGGTCTTAGGCGGCAAGTGGTGAGGTCTGGCCAACTCAGTGTACAGGGGGTAGCACCTCAGTCCCAAGTGTTTCCAGTCCCCAACTGGGTCTGACCCCTCCCTGGGGCCCTGCCCACTGCAATCCCCCACCCCCGACCCATCGCACTCTCCTCTTTCATTCCCTCTGCTCCCCCACCCTTGGTTCCTTTCTGCCTCTTGACAGTTAGAGGTCCTGGATGGCTATATCCTTAGGTGATGCCAGGGACATAGGTGGCCAGCCAAGGTCAAGGAAATCAGAGGGATCCCTAGTCCTGCTGGGACACTGGGTATCTTGGAGTCCTAAGAGGAAGGTGTACCCCCAGTGAAGTTGGCGGGAAAGGGCCTCTGCCCCCAGCAACCCTGCACAGTGTGGTGAGCTCCCGACACCTTTGCAGGATGGTCGTGATGCCCATCGCCCGGGAGTTCTCTCCAGACCTGGTCTTGGTGTCAGCCGGATTTGATGCTGCTGAGGGCCACCCAGCCCCGCTGGGTGGCTACCGGGTTTCCGCCAAATGTAAGGAGGGCCCAGCCCAGGAGGAGGTGTAGGGAACGAGGACTGGGCTTGCCCAAGTACAGGAACAGGCAGTCATGGCCACCATGAGTGAGGACTGGGGAGTGGCAGCTGGCTCTGGAAGTCCCTGGGCTCTGCTAGTCTAGCACAGCCCAGGGCCCTTGCTCATGACCATGTTGGTTCACCATGAGAGGCCTGCGCCACCCTAGGACTCCATTCCCACACATCCGGGAGACTCAGCCATAGAACACCCCCTGTCCCAGCTGCCACTCCCAGGCTGGGCCGGCAGCATCTCCTGAGGGAGTGTCCTTAGGACAGAGGGAGCCCACTCAGCCGACTGGGCCATGGGGCTGGAGGACAGAAAGGATGGTGTGGCTTAGTGAAAAGGACATTGGCTGGAGTTGATGTCCCAGGCTCCAGCCAGCCCTGCTGTCTGTCTACTAGCCCTGTGCAAGCCCCTTACATCTCTGAGCTACTCGTAGGATTTGCATGGGGCTCCTTGTGAACATACTTGGAAACTAGGGTTTGTGCGTCTGAGTCATTACCTGTAGAGGAAGAAGCAGGGGCATGGGTGGAGAGGGTCCCGGGTCCCCCCCACACCCTTCACATTGCTCCCCTCCCATCCTCCAGGCTTCGGGTACATGACGCAGCAGCTGACGGGCTTGGCAGGGGGCGCGGTGGTGCTCGCCCTGGAGGGAGGCCATGACCTCACAGCCATCTGTGATGCCTCCGAGGCCTGTGTGGCTGCTCTTCTGGGCAGCAAGGTGAGCTTCCCGCCCCCATTGCTGCATCTGTGGGGCAGAGAGCCCAGCTCTTCCTGGATGACCTCTGAGCTGTCAGTGTGGTGTCTTCCTGAAGGCTTGCAGGTGGGGTGGGTGGCCGGGCTTGGAAGGAAAGGGACAGAGTGGATGCCTCTTCCTCACGTCAGGTTTAGGGCCCGTGTCTCTGCTCTTGGCAGAGCCAAGATCACATGCCTGTTTGTGCCTGGAAAGCCAGGGACCTTGGGGTAGGAGAGAGCTGGGCCTGTGGGTCCCTGAGATGGGTGGCTGATGTACTGTTTTCTGCAGGTGGACCCCCTCTCAGAAGAAGGCTGGAAACGGAAACCCAACCCCAACGCCATCCGCTCTCTAGAAGCTGTGATCCGGGTGCACAGTGAGTGTGGACCGCAGGCTGGGAGACCCTTAGGGGTCTGCTGTCCCCAGTGACTGGGTCCCAGGGCTTCCAATGCCACCCAGGCCAGGGGCTCTGCTTGCTGGTCTGGAATAGGCTCCCTGTAAGTTACCCCCGTAGGGATGGTGGGATATCCTCAGGGCCTTCCCACTGGACCCAGCAGGGCCCACCATACAGTCCCCTCAAGGCAGGACTGGCTTTCCATCTCCAGCCACTGCCTTGGGCCAGGGCCAGACCAACAGCCACACTCAGGCCTGTGTGCTGAAGGCACTGTCCTCACGCCTGGCCATAGGGGTCTTCTTAGGAGCTCTGCCTGCTTTGGGGGCTGGGTTTGAGAATGACCCCACACGGAAAATACTAAATTTTCAAGTTCAACTCAGCATCTGTGGAGCACTTTATGTAAAGCAGTATGTTCTGCACCAGGGTATAGAAATGGAGAAAACAGATTTCCCCACGTCTGGGACTCAGGCAGCCGTCTGTGACAGAGCCCTCACCCTGGGACAGGCTGTGTGCTGGTGTGTCCCATGGACATTATTTCTTAAAACAGGAGGCAGGATGGTTGTGACCATGGTCTGGGTGGGGAGTGGAAGCCCGGGGTGGGTAAGTGGCTTGCCAACGGCCACACCGAGTGGCTGTGGTGATCAGCCCTCCCAATGCCCAGCCCTCCCGCTCCCACATGCCCATCCTGCTGCTGGCTGAGCCTTGCTGGGGCTGCCTGTGAGGGGGACCTTGTGCTCCAGGAGACCAGGGCTTGGGATCTGTGAGGTCACCCTGATACAGACTCCATCAAGGGGAAGTGGGCCCTGCTGGTGTTCCAGCAACCCCACACCTATGGGAATGAATCAGAGGTGGACTTTCAGCCAAAGCAGTGGGAGAATGGCCAGGGCACTGACTAGGGCCCCTCACAGCAGTGCTGAATCTGCTCCACTCACCTTGTGAGAGCTGCAGGGGAGGTGTGCTGAGATAGAAGAGGCAGGTGAGAGAGAGCTCACCCCCCACCTATGATACGGGCCCTCGGCCTGAGAGGTGCACCTGAATGTGGGTCTAGGGTGTGTGGTATAGCAGGGTGGAGGGGCTTGCTTTCTCCAATCCTTTCTGACTGGGCTTCTTGCCCCAGGTAAATACTGGGGCTGCATGCAGCGCCTGGCCACCTGTCCAGACTCCTGGGTGGCCAGGGTACCAGGGGCTGATGCAGAAGTGGAGGCAGTGACAGCACTGGCGTCCCTCTCCGTGGGCATCCTGGCTGAAGACAGGTAAGGCCAGCCTTCTGGCCAACAGCCTTTCCACCCCTCGGATCCTCCCAGCGTGAGGGCTCCACATCCTCGGACAGCTGCCCCAGCCTTCCAGGCCTCCTGGGAAGCTGGGCTGAGGTCTTCCCGGCATCTTGTCCTTGTCCCTCCCAGGACCTCAGAGCAGCTGGTAGAGGAAGAGGAACCCATGAATGTCTGAGGCTCCAGGACCCGCCCACCCACCCTTTGGGCCTGGTTCCTGCCTAACCTCTGGCAACAGGACCCAATCCTGGGGCCTTCAGAGACTCTCCAGGCAGGGAGCTGGAGCCAGAGAACAGACCCCACAGCCACCCCAAGGAGCCTAGGATGGGGCCCAAAGAGGACGCGGAGAAGAGGCAGGCTGGGTAGCCAGCCAGGCCCCAGAGGGTTCTCAAGAGCAGAGTCCACTGCTCTGGACTCCAGGCCCCTGGCTGGGAACGCCCTTCCTCAGGACTGCAGAGAGGAGGACTGGCTCAGTGTGGCCTACCCATAACCACTATTCCTGGCTCTGTAGACCCCAAACTTTGCACATGGCCCCAGGCTCCACACAGAAATGTGAACTTGGCCTCAGCCAGGGTAGCCCTTCCTGGTTCTGAGGGCTGCATGGGGGGAATGGGCAGAGGTGGGAGGAGCCAGGGGTTCCATCTCTGCGTGCAGTGGGAGTCCCTCCTCTCACCAGCTTCTTCAAGTGATTCAGGAAGCTGCCCACCCCCCGCCAGCCACCACCAATGGGCAGGAGACAAAGCTCCTTCCAAAAGCAGCCGCTGGCAGGCCTCCCATCTGGTCCCTGCCCCTGATAGGGGCCACCCTAGGTTGGCCATCTCAGCGCCCTGGTGGAGCAGACAGGTGCTTCTGGAGCTCTGTGCTTCTGATCAATGGTGCCAGCCCCTCCATCTACCCTTGGAAGCACAGTGTGATGCCCAGGGATCCCTTGGTCACTGACCTCTCCATGAGCCTCCTCTCTTTCTGGGGTGTCCCCCACCCCAACTCTGACTCCTGCCCCATCCATGACTAGTTTGGTTGGGAGGAAAGGGGGTTGGAGAGTGGGTGCAAGGTATGGCGGAGGGGGAGCTGCCTTGGCCAAGTCTTCAAGGCTTCTGGGGCCTAGGCCTGGGGCTAAGAAGGAAAGTGTGTGCATGTGAGAGAGAGAGAGAATGTGTATGTGACAGAATGTGTGTGTGTCTTCTCTATGACTACCATACCCTGTGTATGTATGCATGTTTTTGTAAAAAAGAAAAAAATGGAAAAAAATCTGAAGAATAAATGTTTTATTTGCTTTAAAGGAACGTGCAAACAGGCTTCTCGGAGTGGGGGGGGGGTGCAGTGGGCATACAGTTGTAAGCCCAGTGTGCGCCTGGTTCGGTGTGAAGAAGGTGGGGCTGACGGGCAGCCCCCTTCTGGCTCCTTGCCTTCGTGTGGACATCCTGGACACACCTTAGCTGCCCTGCTGTCCCACCTCAGGATAATAAAGAGGCAGCGGCTTTGGGCTGAGTCCATGGGCAGAGGGCCCACTGCAGCATCAGGGATACAGGTGTCCAGACCCAGTGCACTAAGGGAGCCTCGAAGAGTGGTCAGTCAGACCTGCTGGGGTTCAGGTCCCACTGGAAGCTCAGGTAAGTCACCTCACCTCCTGAGGCTTCTGTTTATCAGTGAAAGGCTACAGAAATAGACAGTTTATGATTCTTTCCTGTTCTAATGCACCATGACTTCTTAAGCACAAGTTAAGCCTAAAAGAGAGAATGGGTGAGGCCACGGGCCCGCACAAGCCCATCCAGTGTAAGAAGAGAGGAAGGTACTGGGGTTGCCAGCACCCATCTTCACAGTTCTGAGTCAGCCAGGCCTCCCCAGCCAGCAGCCTCCTCGCCTCAGACCTGGCCCCAGGCCCGCACAGCTTGGCAGCAGATGAAGGGAGGCAGGTTCATCTCCTTTCCATCTGTCTTGGCCTCTTGGGTAAGACACTAATCCCACAGGGGGTTGCAAGGTTGTGCCTACGGGCATCCTTGCCCCACCTGAGGCATGCGGAGAGAGCTGAACTAAGGAAATGTCAAAATGAGACAACTTGACACCCACCACTACCACCCTTCCTGCCCATACTCCCACAGTCCACCACCCTGAATTCCCACCTCACAAGAAATAACCAGAGGCTGTCTAATACAAATGGCCGCTGTATTTCTGCTAAAGTGACGGTGACACAGATAAGGCAAAGGGCACATCAGGTGGGAAGGGTAGATGTGCAAAATAGCAACTTAACAAAAGATACATGTAACAAAAGCCCCTTCCCTCCCATGCTAGGTGAGCCTTTCGGCTACTGTATAGGCAGAAAAGCAGATTTTGTTCTTCCGAAGGGAGATTTAAAAAGACAGAAGCTCTAGGTGAAGGGCAGTGCACAGGAGCAGGGTAGGTGTCTCACGGTTAGGGTGGGAAGGGGGCAGGCATGAGAAGGTGGAGTGGCAATGCAGGCTGGAGGTGCACAGGGCAGGTTTGAAGGGCACCCCTTCCAGACTACCCCATGCTGCCCGCTCCCCCAAAGCACCTTCCCCAGACACTTAGTCTGGTCTCATTTGGGGAGCCTTGCTCTGGGTGTGTGGCACACATAAGAGCTTTTTGGGTGTGGAGGAGACGACTGGCTCTACCACTTATTGGGGAACAGGGTGGGAAAAGGGACACACTTGAACTCGGCTCAAATCCCCAGGCGATGGACAGAGTACCAAAGGTTATCATCCCTGGACCTATGATGGGTTGGGGAGTGGGGGGTGGGCAAAGGGTAGGGAGTTGAGAGGTCTCCACTAGAGACCCCTTCCTTGACCTGACCTCCCCAGGTACCCAGACATAGGTCAAGGCCTCACCACCCTACCTCTCAATTATTGCCCTGGCCTTGCTCACAAAGATTCCTCACTGAGTGCTAAGAAAAATGGATCCGTTTGAAAAGGTCTAAAGCTGCCCTCCAGCCAGGCTGATGAGGAGCAACATGGAAGGACCCCTTCCACTGCCCCCAGCTTCCTGGGAGACTACAGGTATCCTGCGATCCATTTTCTGCCAGTGCTGGGGTTCCCAGGGGGTGTGGTAGGCCTGCCCAATGTCTCAGGCTGACGACCCCCAGGGTGCAGAGGTCTCGCTCCTTGGGTCAGAAATCGCTCAGGATGCTGATGTCGGCAAAGTCAGCCCGGTAGCGGTGAGCATACAAGCTGAGCAGGAAGGCCCACTTGCAGGAAATGAAGCTCCAGACGCAGGAGAGGTAGTAGCTTTTGGGGTCTGTGAGGCCTGCGTGGGAGAAGAACCCAAACCAAACATGAGAGAGGCTTGCTGCAGCCATCATGTCACAGAAGCCGAGGGCTGCCCTCCCCACAGCTGCCAACAGAGTCTGCGCCCATCCTGGAGAGGCTGTGATGGAGGTTTTAGAGGAGTGGCGGGGATGAGGAGAGGTCAGGGCTGGCCAATCATAGGTCTAGATAATCTACTCTGTTTGTGGCATTTACCCCAACCTGCTCCACCCTCGCAATCCCCAGGGGCAGGCAGCCAGGGCCTTTGCCTACTTGCGGATCGCAGCCACCAGGGGGCGCTCCCACCCCAGAGCTCTGCCCCGGGAGGCCCTGAACGTCAGGGCCCAGGTCGGTGGGGCACAAGTTTCTCTGAGCTCTTCCAACCCTGGGGAGGAGGCGGGCCGCTCACTCTACCCACTTTAACACGGAGAAAACCCAGGCACCGGGAAGCTAAGCGATCTGCCCAGTCCCTTGAGCCTTATCTTTGGAACCGGGACCCGACCCTTAGGCCCCGCACCAGCCCCTCCCTGAGCAGCCCGTACTTTGGTGTTGTGTGATGGCCAGCGCCAGGAAGGCGCAGAAGGTGGCAACGGAGAAGGCCGAGAAGAGGATGCCCACGAAGAAGCAGCCACGCAGCCCCTTGAGCCAAGTCCTCCAGTAATCCTGCAGGTACATCACGTGTGTCACCAGGACCCACAGCGCCAGCACGCCTGCTGGGACAGACGGGGTCAGAGCGGGGCACTGCAGCGCCCTCTCCTCACCCTGCCCCGCCCGTGACCCCAGGGGTCCTGGGCCCTTTAGATCCTCCACTCTCCTCTCCGGGTTGCACAGGGGCGGTTCCAGAGGTTCTGACGTCACCGGAACTTGAATGCAAAAGCAGATTAGAGAACCTCACTGCCTTGTATTAAGCCAGGAGGACTTAAAAAGACTACCAGAAATATAAAAACATGCCATTTTCCCCTATTGTTCTGTTCTGGAAAACATGATTATTTCTTTAAAAAAAGTTAAGACAATGTTATTTTTAACGTTACATCAAGAGGCTTTAAAATGTTTTAATTTCTCATATGGTACATATCAATAGATATAACCCACATAAATAAAATTTCCTTGGGGTTTCACTACTTTTAAGAGGGTAAAAAGGTCCTGAAATCGGCAAGCTTGAGAACTGTCCCCAGCCTGCTTTCTGGGGACCTCCCACTGCCTACCCCTGGAGAGCCATCGACCCGAGAAGCAGTCCCCCGTGCCCTGATGCTTGGGCTCCACCTGTCCCTCAGAGGCTATAGCCTCAGCGCCCCACGTCCTGGGGCTGAGCTCTAGGGCAGCGAGGATCTTTCCGAAGTCCTTGGTTTGGTCTTGTAGGATAAGGAGGCCCAGGGCTGAGATCCCCAGGGCTACCTAGCTCCCAAGTGGCTGCCTTCTTGCTCTTGGCCAGACTCCCTGTCACTCCCTCCTGTTTGCCGAAGGGCATGCCAGACACCCCTAGCCTTTCTCAGGCCTGCCCTGTGGGCCTGGATGGGCACTTCCCCTACAAAGCCAGCTGCCACTCAGCCAATACAGTGGATGCCCATCGTGCCAGGCTGTGCCTGCCAGTGCAGCCCAACAATGGAACAAATATCAGCTCCATTGGCAAGGCTCTGGAGCAGGGCTGCAGGGTCCCAGCAAGGCAGGGATGAAGAGAGGCTATTGCCACCTGTGTGTGGACTACACATCTAGGCTTCAGGGGAACTTTCAAAAAGGGAGCCACACATGCTACATGTAAACAGCATTCATGCACAGGAAGGGTGGGAAGTTGACAGGGAGATTGTGGTGGGAGAGTGCTTTGAGTGAATCTATTTTATTTCTTAGGCTGGATGGTACATAGGGAATTTGCTAAATCACATGCCTAAGATATTGCATATATATATATTTTTTAAGTTAGAAGGAAAAAAAGGGCCAGGGTATCATCATCACAGAGCTATGCTCTGGTTATCAGCTCGGGAGCTATCACAATTAGGCAGCCTGGCGAGGGACAGAAATCACAGGACCACGAGCCAGGAAGCCTGGGGGCTGGCACTGTGCAGCTCATGATTCCTCAGAGCCTTGGTGTCTCTACATCCAGAACTGGTCGAGCCCAAAGGCCCCGCCAGCCTGGAAGCTTAGCAGCCCCAGGGTTCCACCTTACTGAGGGCTCAGCCCTGCCAGGCCTGCCGCTTCCCCTCCCATACTCTGCCAGTTCTGCCCCTGCCTGCTCCCAGCTTTGTGCAGAGATTGAGACCTGGAATGTGGGTGGGCCAGGACAAGCATCTCTCCCCCGCTGCCAGCAGGAAGCTGGAGCAGGCCAGAGGTGGACAGAGTGACAGTCCCACAGCTTCCACTTCTACCCTTTGTGATCTGGACAGTGGGCCAGCCACCCTTCCCAGAAGTCTTTCCCAGTCTTCTCACATGCATCCTAAGTGTTCATCTGGAGGGCTGTTTGATTTCTTAAAGAGTCCTAGGAAGGAGACTTGTCACTTTGCACATCCAAGGAACAATCAAATGGGCACCTGTCTGGGATAGCGATACTTGCTCTCCACCTGCTCAGCATGCCATGGAGGGGCTGGGGCGGATGAGCTCTAAGGGCCTCCACCGCTCAGAGATGCAGAAGGCAGCCTGGGAGAGAAACAAGGGGATCAGAGCAATCCCTCTGTGACTCAGCGGTTTCTAGGTCAGGAAATGCTGAAATAGGGGCCTGTGAAAATGTAATCTCTTAGGCCACCGGCCATTCTCCAACAGAGTTCCCCAAACTCCACTCCCACTACATCCACATACCCACAAGGGCTGAGCAGGAGGAAAGGGAAGATGGCCGCTTGAGGTGTTCGAGGTCCGAATTCCTTGTTCATAAGCAGACACAGCCTTACCCACCTCTCACTTCTCCTGTACACTGGCCTCCCCACCAGATAAACATAAACCATGTCTGATAGCAGGCCCATTCCCACCCACCCTGGCTCCTACCACTGTCCCTGGAAGAGGGACCTCCCCCAACCCCACCCAAGGAAGTCAGTGAAGGAGTAGGAGCCCCCCCCTGATTCCCTCCCACACCTCAGGCAGAAAGCATTTGTTCCTCAGCCCTGCTGCCTTGCCCAGGACACTGGATTCCAGGAACCTGGTCGGCTTAATTCTGAGCAGAATGGACAACTCTCCAGCCTCCCAGGCTGCAGGACCCGGCCAGACTCACTCCTCACTCCCCCAGATCTGCTTCAAGGAGCAGGGCTCTGGCTCTGCTCAGGGCCCCACAGCTGGCCAACGAAGGCACGCAGTTGGTCAGTGAGCATTTCCAGTGGTGGAGGTGAGGGAGGAGCCCAGGGGAGCTCAAGGAAATGCAGAAAAGCAGGACACAGGGCCTGGGCCAGAGTGCTGCTGTGTTCTTGCATCCCTGACCTGCACTCCTGGCCCCAGGGCCCCTCTCCCTCTCAGCCCACATAGGGCCTGTTAGACCCCTGTGGCAACTTTTCTTTTCCTCTCTCCTTGGTCTATGAGACCCAGAGAGCATGAGTCTAGGTGTCCCCAGGGTTCCCACAGCAAAACCATTTCTTCTGCAACTGCCCTTCCTCCAAGTCACTTCCTCCCAGACACCCAGGAGGCTGGGAAAGAGTGGGTCTCCACCAAAAACACTCTCCTTGTCCGACCAGGGGCTTCAGGGTCTTGTCCAAGAAACAAGCACCCCCAAAGAACCCCTGCCAGGTACACAACAGAGAACTGGCAGGCTGGGGCTGCCCTCTGGTGACTCAGCAGTTTCTGGGTTGGAAAATGCTAAATCAGAAGTGGGGTGCTCACAAGTCAGTAAATCTGCTGATGCTTCACCCCCAAAAGCGGAAGAAGGCTGACTGGCTACACCCTCTCACAACCCATGCAGGGTGCAGAGGGCACGTGGCCCTGACCTGGCAACCCTTTCCTCCACCTGCCGCACCACCACACAGAGGCCTTGGATATTCCTCGGCTACCCCCTGGCTCCTAAGCCCACCCTGTTCCGCAGCTAGCCTGCCTCAGAGGCCAAGAGAAGCCTTTGGGGAGGGAGAGAGGGCAGT
Organism: Manis javanica; assembly: GCF_040802235.1. Taxonomy (NCBI): domain Eukaryota; kingdom Metazoa; phylum Chordata; class Mammalia; order Pholidota; family Manidae; genus Manis; species Manis javanica. Next base: position 24,075,832 of record NC_133165.1, read on the forward strand.
TTGGATTGGAGGGAAACCCCAGCCACCCTAAAGCATAAGCCACGGGGCCTTCTCCACAGCCCTCTAACAGGCAGCTAGCAGATGCACGATTCAGAGATAAGGTGCTAATCTCCAACATTTTGGAGCTGGGGGGAGTCTCAGAGATTATCTTTCAGGGGCAACTCCTTTCACTCCTTTCAGACTGGAAACAGGCTCAGAAGGCATTGATGTGCCCAAGGTCACACGACTAGGTGGGGCTGATGCTACCACACCCAGCTCTGACTCCAGGGATGGCCCTCCCTCCTCCTGCCACCAGCCCCCTCACCTCGGGTCTTATCAGTGCAACCACAGGGCCTTGCCTGAAGAGACACCAAGGGAAAGCACAGGGCTGATAGGAAACAGAAAACAAACTGCAAGAGAACCTTTGGTAGATGGTGGAATTGCAGATGGCAAGGAGCCAGGGGTCTGTAGGTAACTTAGCTAAGATGGGCTGACTGTCCCCAGGGAGGAAGAGGCCCCCAGGCGGTAGAGCATCCACCTGAGCTCAGGCTGTGGCCATGTACGTCTTTCTGAGAAGGCAGAAACCCTACCTCCCATTCCTTCTCTACCCAGGGATGGCTCTCAGTAAGCGGATAGAAATGAGTAAATCGAGTCAGTTTTAGTTAGTCCACTTAGGGCTCTTTTGGCAGAGGGCTGCAGTAATTGAGTAAGGTCACCACATTTAAAAGTGTTATCCTTATACGTATTTTTTATCAAAATTCTTTTCCCACACATTTTATTTCATGTAGTGTGTAACCCTGGGAAACCTACTTATTTACTCTTAAGACTCAGTTAAGCCTTATCTGTAAAATGGGCACAATAATAATAACGACTTCATGGCCTAATGTAAAGATTAAGTGAGGCAATGAAAGCAGATTGCTTAACACAGTACTTGACACATAGAAAGTATTGAAAAAGAATTGTTAGCAAGTAGAAATAATATATCTTCACATTAGTTCTACGACAGAGTGGGTTCCTCATGCGCCCAAGGGGCACAAGTGCAGAGCTGGTGAGCACCAGTCCCACGAGAGCCCTGAGGTTCTTACTGTACCACATGCCTCCCCTTTGCTCCTTGAGGCACCGAAAGGGCGCCAGCGGAGTTTAGCAGCCTTGGCGGACGAGCCGCAGCAGGGAAGTGGCACAGAGGCAGCAACGTCGTGGGAAGAAAACGTCCAGATTCCACGAGAGCCCTAGCGCGGTCCTCCGGGTATGGCTGAGGACGCTGCTGGGCACGTCCCCCCTGGGCGGCGCATATGGGCTTCCCCGGGAGCCCCCAGCCCTTTTTTCCACTCACTCCTCCTCGGCCCTCACCCGCCAGGGAAGCGGCGCTTGCGGGGCAGGGGTCTCCCAGGCCGCGGGGGTGCTCGGCGAGCAGGGTCCGCACAGCTGGGCGCGTGCAGAGGGTGGCGGGAGAGCGCGCGGGAGGACGCCGCCGTGGCGCAGCTGAGCGGAGGGGTCGGCGAGCCCGCGCGGGCGGCGGCGGCCCTCGGCGGGGCGCGGGAGGGTGCCGGGTGTCTGGCCCACGCGGGGCCTGCGCCGCCGACGGGCGGCTTGGGGCAAACACTCCACCCGCTCCCGCGGGAAGCGCCGCCCGTGAGGAGCCTCCCGCAGCAGCTGACGGCGCCTCCCCGCAGCCGCGCGCCCCGTGGTACCTGCGAGCCCCCCCATGGCCGCGGTCGCCGGCTGTTTGTAGACCACCGTCCAGACGAGGAAGACGGAGAAGCCGGCCACCGAGCTGAGGCCGGAGTAGGCGGCGCGGAGGCCGAGCTGCAGGCGGGACGGGGCCATGGGGCCGCGGCGCCGGGCGCGGAAGGCGAGCGCGGCCGACGGACACAGGTGCAGGACCGGGACCGGGGCCGGGGCCCGGGCCGCCCGCCCGCGCCCCGCCCCCGGCCCGCCCCACGCCGCCCCGCGCCGCCGGCACAGCGCCCTCTGCGGTCGGAGGCCGTCCGCGCCGGAGCCACGGGCTGTGCATCCCGGGCTTCGCAGGAAGGTCCTCGGCCGCTGGATCCTTCCCGGGGGGCCTGTTGGAAAGGGAGTGCCGGGGCTCATCCTCAGACCGGCGGTTTCAGCATATTTTTGTTGTGTAAAGTAACAGTCATGAATTCTGGGGCTTAGGACATGGACGTCTTGGGGGACCATATTCTGCCTACCACACCCCTCCAGAATGTAAAGTCCATGAACGGGGACTGCACCATTTTTGTTCACATGAACCACCTAGAAGAACTCCTCCTTAGCGCATAGTGGCCACTTAGTGTACATTTTTGAATAGGTGAATGCAAGTGAATGAAGATAAACATTAAATAATGATAAGGTGATTATACAGAAGAAATCTAGGCAGGGCATGATTAATTGCCAAATGAATGATAAAAACCAATTTTGCCTCCCTTTAGAATAGTATGGGGGGCTTTTTTTTTTTAATATTCTAATATAAAGCGCCTTGCATGCTCTGCTAAGAGGGCTGTCCTGCTTCCTGTGGGGCCAGAGGAATAAGAGTTATGTGTTCTAGAAATGGTACTAGAATGAGGGTGAACTGCCCTTTAAAAGGCTAGAAACAGGTTATTTGGACAAATCCTTGACCTCCCTGTGCTTTAGTTATCCCATCTGTAAAATGGGGGCAACAGCGATATCTGTCTCAAGAGTTGTGATGATGAGTCAGTGCTTAAAAGTGTCTAGCACCTAGTAGGTGCTCAACGAATGTCAGCAAGTATGATTAGAAGCAGCATTACAGCTTCCATGGCAAGAGATGAGGAGACACTGAAAGGTGCTTCAGGCTGAGGCAGTGTGAATGGAAAAGGCAACTGATTCAAGAGACATTTTAGCTATTTCAGCATCAAAAGTCAGGTAGGAAAAAAAAAAAAGACCCCCAGACTCCACCTCTGGCCATTAAATTTGAATCTTGGGAGCATATATGTTTTAATGAGATGCTGAGCACCCAGCACTCCTCCGGAAGCCACTGCTGGAAGGAGTCAACTGGATGTTCGGAGGAGGCAGAAGCCCCTGGGCCCGGAGCTCAGTGCTGCAGGCGGCTGCAGAGCCGGCGGCCGGGGTGACTCCCAGCAGTGAGAACGGCATGTGTGCAGTCCAGAGGCAAGATGGATGAGTCAGCCAGACAGCAAGGAGGAGAGCAAAAGCGTCATGAGTGGACATGTTAGGACTACTGAAGAGTAGTGAGCACACTTGTTACACTGGACTGTGTGGTTGCACAAGAAAATAATGAGAAATTATTCTGTAACGGTAGCTGGGGCCCAGGTTGTACAAGAAGGTTAAGAATAGGCTGAAACTTTTTCTCAATTGTGGAAGGAATATAGAGCCACTGAAGAACTTTATACGTAGATGGGGCCACCCACTTAGTGTGATCCTGGGCAGGTACCCTAATTCAGTAGAACTTTCTGCCAAGAAGAGAATATTCTCCATCTGTACTCTCCAAAATGGTAGCTATAGTTATATGTGGCTACTGAGGACTTGATATGGCTAGTGTGACTGAGGATCTGAATTTTTGTTGTTTTTGATTTTAAATTAAATAGCCACATGTGGCTAGCAGCTACTATATTAGACAGCATAGAACCTCTCACGGTCCCTGCTGCTTTGTCTATATAATGAGCATGATGATAACACCTCATAGGCTTATTATAACAATTGAGATATTTAACTACAGTTAAAGCACTCAATACAGTAACTCAATAAATGTATTATTGCTGTTAAAAATTGTTATTTTTGAGCAGGAGTAGCATGACATAAATGGTGTCTTAGGAAGATTATTTAGACTGTGATATTCAGGTTAGATTTCACAGGAAAAGAAATTTGTAGAAGAGAAAGCATTCATGAGGCTATTTCACTGGTAAAGTGTGGGATAATTAAGATGTCTGGAGAAAGCCCACGAGAATGGACAGAATGCAAGGCTCATGGATCTACAGAGCACACGGTGTGCACCACACATACGTGTCTCCCACACCAGTCTCCTATCCAGACTGCCTTCAGAAAGTGCACCCCCATGCCAACCCAAGACAGACACTACTGTCCCCCGACTCAAGACAGACGGCCATTCTCTCTGCCTGAGTCAGAGACCAGTGATGCTCACCAACAGGGGCTCTTCCTGCACATGACCTACGAAATTTGAACTTGGACAGTTCCCGGTGACCTTGCAGTTGAACTGATGCCTTGGGATTGAGTTCTGAGTGATGAAATCAAAGCGAAGTGCATGCCATTTCCAGGTTGGACCATAAAAATCTCCCATGCATCCTCCATTCACTCTTCGTCTTTTGTGATGATTTTGGATTTTGAAAACTGCAGCAGCGCCTGATGGAAAGAGTCCGAGACCCCTGAGTGAATGGATGGAACAGGATCACTCCCTCCATCCCCCAGACCCTCATTAGACTGTAATGTGAGTGAAAAGCACACCTTGTTGTGCTGAGCCACTGAGATCCCCAGCTCGCATGCTACAACTGACCTTGTTACCTCAGCGGCCATCCCTCACTCCCTTTCAGGCCGTATAAACATATCCTGTACGGATCAACTGTCTGAGCTATCAGCCCCTCTGGAGTCGCTCTTAAACTGGGTCCCATCAACATTAAGACAGACCCCTAACTCCCCACTGCAGACTCCCGTCTTGCCTCTGAGACATTTCTTCCTCACTCCCCAAAAGCAAGCCCATTCCAGACATGCATCTCCTACCACAGTGCTACCCCAAGAATAAGCCCACTGAGCTGTGTTCCAGCTGATTGCAGCTGACAGACCTGCAGGGCTCCCTCCTCTCTGCTCGGTGATCCCCATGGAGACCCACGGTGCTCTCCAGGGCACACCCTCACTTACTGTGGCTCTGCTGCAGACCTGGGTATCACTTCTGGGTCCTGTTTCCCTTCACCCACTGCCTCCAGTCCGTTGGCCAGCACAGTTGGGTCTGGCCTGTGTTTTCCCTCCATCTCCTGGCACCACCCGACCCAACCCCCGTTGTTATCGCCTGCCCACTTACAAGGGCCTCCTCACTTGACCTCCTCTGCTCATTCTTTCCCTTCCAATCCCTTCTCCTGAAGTTGGCATGACCTTCAAAATAACAACCAGAACATGGTACTCCCCTTCTTAAATCCCTCCAGCAGCTTCCCATCTCTCTGAGAGTGCACTGATCAGGGCCGTTCCAATGCCAACTAGTTTCACTTCTGCTCATTTCACTTCAGGCACTGCTTTCTGTTTATTGAATATGCCAAGCTTGTTTCTGCCTCCGAGTCCTTGTGCTTTGTGCCTGAAAAGCTCTTTGAGTGCTCATAAGATTGATCCCTCATCATGCAAATCTCAGTTCAAATGTTACCTCCTTAGAGAGGCAGTCCTGTCCTCCCCATGTTCTGTCTGATCCCTTGTTCTGTTTTATATGTCATAGCACTTACCACTATGTGAAACTGTCTTATGTATTTGTTTGTCCTTCCACGTCACACCCCTTCCATCCCTTCAGAATACAGCCTCCACGAGGGCAGGGGCTATCTGTTAGGGGCCAGGTCCTCTTGCTTTGCCTAGGGCTGACCTGATTTTAGCACTAAAAGTCCCACATCTAAGAAACTCCTAAGTCTAGGGCAAATCATGATAGTCAGTCACCCTACTGCCTGCCTGGATCACTTCTGTATTCCCAGTAACGAATCCAATGCTTGGTGCATAGGTAGGAACTCCATAAATACTTGTGCATTAAGTAAAGGAGGAATGAATGGCTGGCTGTCCTTAAAGAATTCTTGGATTCTGGCTCTAGGGGGCAGCCTTCTTCAACCTTGTGCCTTGAGACCCAACTTGGCAAGGTTAAGCTAAAAAGTCTCCTATGCTTGAATTTAAGTGGTGAGTTCCACAAGATTCTGCCCAGAACTTTACGTGGTCCCCTTGCCCACCCCAGCCCTTGTGGAGCTGAAGCCTGAAGACCCTAGTTAAGGCAGCCGGGGCTGTGCCTGACACAGAAGTGGACCCCCTCTCACCACCTCTCTACAGCCCTACCTCCTGCAGCCTTGTCCCTCTCCTGAGGTCAGGCTTGTAGACCACAGAAAAGAAAGGACTGTTCTAGAGAGGAGGAGCAGGTGGCTCACTGCAGGGAGGGGTTGGCCCCATCACGAGTATCTCTGCAAGAAGGTGTCTAAGTTGAGGGCTCAGATCTGGGGTCTTCCTGCCCCCACTCACCCCACCCAGTGCTGCTCCCCATGGCTGGGGCTGCCTTCTGCCCCTAGGAAGGGATGTCCTCACCTCTCAGGGCTCCAGTGAAACTGCTCAGAGTCTGGCTTCTCACTGAGGCCCCACTTCCTCTGTCTGCCCACTGACAGCCTGGAAGTCCATGCAGAGTGCAGGATGCTAAGTGAGAAGATGCTGAGTGGGAACAACAGGCCTCTGAGCTCAGGGGCTAAAGGAGTTTCAGAGGCAGACCCAGAGACAACAAGGTGAGGTGACGGGAAAGGGGGTGTGTACATGAGTGCATATGTGTGTATGTATGCATGCGTGTGCATGCCTGTGCTCTCACAGCTGCAGTGACATTTGGCAGTGAAGTGTTGCGGGGGCTGGGGTCCACGCCTGCTCCTCTCTTCATGTTTCTCTGGCGACCTCATCTCCTGACCTGAACCCCACTCTCCAGTACATACACCACTCCCTTTTCCTTTCCCTTTCACTGTGGAGTTGTTGGGTAAAGAGGGGGAGAGGGGCCTGCAGTTAGCCTGTGCACAGACTTACTCTCAGGGCAGTGGCAAGTGAAGAATAAGAGACTTAGGGCAGGAGGGGAGGGACCTTCCTAAAGGACAGAGCTTGCCACAGGAATGAGTACATATTTATCCATTAAATCTGAGTTTGGGGATGGATTTATTGAATGATAAAAGTCCCCAGCAGGAAGAAGAAAGGGGGTATTATGATCAGCATGTATAATGTGGGGGGGGGGCGCACGGGGAGGGCTGTGCAACACAGAGAAGACAAGTAGTGATTCTACAACATCTCACGACGCTGACAGACAGTGACTGTAATGGGGTTTGTCGGGGGGATGGTGTAGGGGAGAGCCTAGTAAACATAATGTTCTTCATGTAATTGTAGATTAATGATAACAACAACAACAACAACAAAAACTGACAAAAAAAAAAAAGAATCAACCGAAAACAAACAAACAAAAAAGTCCCCAGCAGATCCTCCTCTTCTCTAGTTGCAAGGGCACTGGGCAAAGTAAAGGGATTAGAAATTTTCTGTCACCTGTGCTTAGTCCAGGACCTGGGAGTCCCCCCTGGAGAGGTTCGAGTGGCCACAGCTGAGAGTGCTTCCTGGAGAAGAGAGTGGGCTGGAGACTAAGGCAGGGTGAGCAATGGATGTAGGTCAAGAACTAGGTGAAAGGCCGCAGGGAGCAAGACCGATCTGAGGAGCCATCAGGCAGGCAGAAAGGACCGTGGCAGCAGAGGGAGAATTTAGTTTGCCTTTTTGACTCAAGAAACCTCCCTTGAGGGCCTTCTGTGTACGAGGCCCTGTGTGCAGGGTGGGCAGCCCTGGGCAGAGCAGAGCCAGTATCTGCCCTGAGGGAGCGTATGTCCTTTTTGGAGGAGGAATCACTAGTCATTAGGAAATGTGATGCCAGGCATGTGGCTGGGGGCTTCCTGGCACAGGCTGGGCTCTGTGGAGGGATGGCCCGAGTTGGAGAGGGAGCTGAGGAGAAGTTGTCTGATGCCCAGGGTCCCAGCAGGCGGCCGGCCTGCACAAGGCCTGCGGATCCTGGGGCGTGGGGAGGGGCTGAAGCCACTGGGGACGACTAAGTCAGGATTCAAGCCTCAGGGCTCTCTGTGGAGTGGGAAGGAGAATGCTGGGTGGGCTCTGTGCCTGTCACACGGCATGTGTAAGTGAGCCCGCTCTCCATTTCTCTGGAGGTAAAGTGAAGACAGGAGGAGGGGCCGGGGCCGAAAACAGGAGGGGCTCCCTGAGGCCTGCAGTGGACCCTCTGAGCAGCTCAGCCTCTCCATCCCATAGGTGAAGACTGGTGCCAGGAGCAGGGCAGCGGCCTGGCCCTCTCTGTCAGGACTGCAGACTTCCTCCCTCTTTTCCGTTTCCCTCTCTGGACCCCATCTTTGCAACCTGCTCCAGCCTTTCGCTGTGTCCTCTCTGGAGGGAGGAAATGGCAGTGGGTCTGGTGCTGGGAAATCTTGGGACTCTTCAGCATCTTCTCTGGCCCCAGGACTTCCTGAGTCGGATTTAGGGACAGGACTGGGGTCTGCTCTCCCTGGCCTGCTTGCCTGATTACCCACGTCCCTGTCCCTTCCTCAGGCAGTGCTCTGGACCCAGACAGAACCAGGCAGCTCGTGAGCAGGGGCCAGGGCCCTACCAGGACCCCCACTCAGGTTCCCGCAGCTGCCCCTGCAGGATCTCTAAAGCACGAGGGCAAAATGAGTGCAGCATTTCAGTCCTGAACTAAGTCTGTGGGCCCAGAATGGACGGGAAGATCAGAGTGGTCAGGACTAAGGTTTCAGGGAGGCTGGGAATGGCGGGCAGAGGGAGGTGGTGGCTGGTCCCGGGTGGAGGCTGGGGTGGCGTGTAGGTCAGGGTAAAGGCCAGGGCAGACCGCTCTAGTAGGGCAGAGCAGGAGTGAAGGAAAAGGAGAGCAACAGTGGCCACACTGGTCAGGAGCCGCCCCTGCAGAGCCCTGTCACTCAAGGTCACATGTAGCGACTCCTAGATATTCAGAACATATACATGCATGCACGCACGCACAACCTTGAGAAACAGAAGCTGGGGCAAGAAGGCAGCTGCTAATTTATGTACATTCATGTAACACCAAATCTGCCTGGCGGGCAGGCCTGTTCCCCTGCCTCTGGCAGCTGCAGTCCTGCCCTGCCTTCTCTGTGGCTCTGCCGGCCTCTCCTGCCCCCCAGCCACCGCCACCTTCACCACCACAGGGCTCTGCAGTGATCGTGTCCTTGCCCCGCCACACGTGGGTGCCTTGAGCACCAGCCAGAAACACGAGCCTCCAGGAAAACGTGGGGCCCCTGCTCTTGCCTTGGTCGGCTCCCTGCTGGCCCCCAGCCCTCAAGCACATCCCTCCAGCTTGCCTCCCCACCTGCCCCCCAACACCTGGAGAAGGCAGGAGTCCATCTCTTTTCGACCTCCCCTCTTCACCATTTTCGTAAGTGGCTTGTGAGCAACTGGCTGTGACCTGCTAGCCCTGGGAAGGTCTGGCTCAGTGCCATCCACCTTCCAGCTTCCTGCCTCTGCCTCCCACCCCAGGAACGGGCAGAGGGGAGACCGGGGAAGTGAGCCGGAACCACCCTTGGGGGAAGGAGCCAGGACATGCATGGGAGGACTTTAAACCTTCCAGAGACAGGAGGTAGAGCCCATGTGAGGGTCCTGGGCTCAGTTCTCAGTTCCTTTCCCCTGTCATGGACCATGGCTGAGGCGGAATCCCAGGGAGGCTGAGGGAGGCCGGGCAGTCCAAGGTGCCAGGCACAGCCCTTCCGCCTCTGGTCTCCAAGCGGCCCCTTTCTGCAGCTCCGCGGGAAGCTTGTTGGCTAAGACTTCCTCCAACATCCCACTCTCCATCCCACCACCTTCAAATGTGAGAGCCTTGCCCCATGAGCAAACTGCAGCGTGGGACAGGAGAGGACAGTAGGAGACAAGGAAGCAGCATGGAGGGAGGGAGATGGGACAAAACTCCCCCAAAATGAACTCGGAAACTGGCCCCTCTCCCTTCCACCTGCGTGGGGTGTAGGCCCTTAGCAGGCACCAGCTGACCTGCTGTAGTTCCCCTTCCTTCCACTTCTCCTGGTAATGGTTAAACACCTACTTTATGCCAGATGCTGTGCTGGGTAGATGAGTGTGTTAGGGAGACAAAAGAAAATTCCACTGGACTCGGTGGTCCTGAAGCCCAGTATCTGCTCAGTTTTAGATCTCCAGTTTATAGCAGAGTTCCTGGCATTTACAATAAATATTGAATGGATTAAAGATTCTTGTGGCAGTATATAGGAAAGACTAAGGAAGGCAAGGTTGAGAGTGGTGATCAGGGAGGCAGTAAAAATAATGGTTAACAGTGTACAGTCAAATTGCCTGAGTCCGGCCCTCCGGAACTCGGCTTGTGACCTTGGGCAAGCTCCACCTCTCTGTGCCTCGGGGTCCTCACTGCAAATAAAGGGATTATTCTGAGGATTGAAAGATGATGTCTGTAAAATGACATAGTACCCTGCACACAGTAAGTGCAGTGGGGATGGGGCTAATGGATGGATACAACAGATGATTCACTGGTTCAATCAACCAGATTGGTGGCTGACTGGACTTGGGAGGAGGGACCAAGGTATCAGGTTTCTTGCTGAGGTACTGTTGGGGCTTCAGGAGCTGGGAGCTGAGAGAGGTGGGGCAGGAGGGGCATGTTGGGGGAGGACAAGGGTTTTAAATGCCTAGTGAGAGGCCCCTGTGAAGATCCAAGAAGCTGTGGGCTCCACAAGTTAGAGCTCAGCAAAGAGGCCTGGGTGGGAGGAACACAGCTATCAAAGCCAGAAGCCAAGAGGACCTCCTTTGCCATTCATTCACCCTGCACTATTCTCTGGGGGGGGGGGGCCTCTGCAGGCCCCTATGACCTGCCTGAAGGAAATAGGCAGGGTTTGTGGAGGTTCCTGCCCTGACAGAGAGCTCCTTGTAGGGACAGACTGTGTTAAGGGGCTCTGCTCTGCAGCTCCCAACATCTCACGACGCCCCCACCACCTCTGGAGCCTGTGCTGTGCTCCCAGGTGTGGGGTGAGTGACTCCAGTAAGGGGCTTCTCCCCTTCATGGGAGCTACTGGTATATCCAAGAGGCAGGACTGCTGAGAGGTTAACCACAGGACTTCTAACTGCTTGGGTAGAATCATTTACTGCTCCATATCTTTGAAAGTTGTGGATCTTGGGTTATCTAAACTTTTCCCTTCTTATTTTCCTCATCTGTAAAATGGGATAACAATAACAGCTATCTCATAGGATTGCTGCAATAATTAAATCAGTGAATGCACATAAAGTACCAGCTACAGGGCCTTGTTGAATGTTAAGTATTGTTATTATTTATCTGTCCTCTCACACCTGCTACACATCTAGTGACAGCCAGGGGAGGTGGAGGCTGCAGCAGGGTGTGGCATGGCTGTCCCCAAGATGGCTCACCATCCGGTTTGGGATTTCTTCCTCAGATACACCGCCTTAGTCCCCTGTCCTGTCCAGGCCTCAGCCTCCATCAACTATCTACTGAGCAGTCATTCCACTGGCCAGTTCCCACCTAGGAGTCCTGAGAAGAAAAACCTGCCCCATCCTCTGCCTCAGCAGAAGTTGGGAGGTGGGGTTGCGTGTCAGTAGTAAGAGTGAGACAAATGGAAGGTCCAAGCCCTTTGGTCTCCTCTGGCTACCAGTGAACAGGTAGTCATCCCAGGCCATCTTCTCAGTCTCGAATGACTTTCATTGGGTCGTTGCCCTCCCCCCGAGACACACACACGCACACACACACACACACACACACACACACACTCACATGCATTCCCTTTTCCATAGCTTCCTCTCTTAGGCATAAGGTCCAGATTAGAAGAATGAATGATGTATATGCAAGGAAGTATAGCATGGGTTAAAGTGGAGCCAGGCAACCTGGATTCAAGCCACAACCCCAGCATTTACTAACTGTGGGACCTTGGCAGGTTACTTAGTACCCCTGAGCTTGCTGCTTACCTGTCAAGTTGGAGTAACAGGAATAGAGTGCTTCACAGGGTAGTGGCAGAGATTAAAGCCTGTGAAACACTTGGAACAGCATCAGGCACTTGCTGGCTGTTGGGCTGTAAGGGCTACAGGTGCGCCCATGTCCCACCTCCCTGCTCAGCTCCTTTTCCTCCTGCCCAAAGTAGGAGTAGTAGACATAGAAGTGGGGAAACCCTTTCTGACCCCACTGCCAGGCTTCAGACACTCCCCTGCAAGAACTTTTAGGTCAGGTCATTGGCCCCAGCAATCTGAAACCGCACCTGCCTTCCCACCCTAATTGCCTCTCAGCTCTCCCCCCACCATGTTCACCTGCCCATATGTTCTTCCTTCTTCCAAATTCCCAGAATTTGGGTAGGTTGGTTTTGGGCCTGGGGCCAGATTCATTCCCAGGCTCCTTTCTTTCCCCGAAGGGCCATTTAAAATTCTACCATCATTTCTCAAAGTGTGAACCCAGCAGATAAGTTTGGGACATATGTTCAAAATACAGATTTTCGTTTTCATGCTTATAGGACGAACTCTAAATTCGGGGAGGATGGAATTTGCTTTTTTGTAAGTTCCTGGGAAAATTTTTTTCAGTATACATTAAAATTGAGATTTTAAGCCATTAAAATATCCCCACCTCCAAGAAAATAATCATCTGTGGAAGATGGGGGCTCGGCGTCCCAGGGCAGGGGGACAGATTGTAAGATGTTTCCCCCAGTCCCGGCAGGCTTAGCAGCAAAGAGAAAGGGGGCAGAAAGGGAGCGAGTTCTAGAAGGCTGGGGGCGGGGCGTGAGACTCCTTCCCAAACCCTCCTTAACGTTCTGGGCAAAAAAAGACGAGGCGCCGGGGGAGCGAGGCGCTTCACGCTCCCAGAAGCAGGAGCGGGGCACAAAGGGCGGCGCGGGACCCCCTGCGCGGGGTTGGAAACAAAGGCGCAGGGAGGCGCCGGCCTTCGCCCAGGCCTGCGCAGGACGCAGGAATCCCGGTGCCGGGCCTCCGCCCGCCCCGCCGCCAGGAAGCGCGCGGTGGGGCCTCGGCTCCCTCCAACCCGCTCTCCGTCGGAGCTCAGCCAGAGCTCGGCCCCCAACCATCCTGGAGCGCAGGCCTTCCTCCCCAGCTGCAATGTCCCCCAGCGCGCCTGGTGTGTGTGTAGGGCCGAGGGATGCGCTGGGAGTGGGGAGGGGTTGTGTGTGACAGTGGGAGGCTCAGCAGCGGGCTTCCCCACGGGAAAGCAGCCCAGTCCGTCCCCGCCGCTGATAGGGATCCTGGGCCGCAACAGGAGGCAGGACGCCCCCGGCCGGGAAGCGGCCCCAGCCCGGATTTCCCTCCAGGGTGGGGCTGTAATGACTCACCCCTTCCCCTTTCCCCGTTTCCTTGTTTGCATTTCTCCTCCCGGCCACATGGCGGCCGGTGCCGTAATTCACCGCCCCTGCCCGGACACCCGGCCGCTGCGGATCCAGCACGCCAGCCAGGGCCGCTCCTGCGCCCTGGGCTTTGGCGGGGCTCAGGCTCTGGCACGCCCCCCACGCAGCCCTGAGTCCGGGCTCCACCCCGTGCCCGTCCCCGGCCCCTGCCCTATGCCCTCAGCTCTCGAGGCTGGGCGCCTCCCCCTGCCGGCTCTGCCCGCCCGAGGAGGGGAAGGGGGCGGGCAGCGCAGGGGGTGTGACAGCTCCCGCCCGGACCAGTGCCGGCTGCAGCCTCGCTTCAGCGCCCGGAGCCAGCTGGATCTTTTCGTCTGGGACGGAGGCGGAGGCTCCGGGCTTATTGTCGCTGGGGTGGACCCCCTCCTCACGCCCCCAGCCCTCTACCCACCAAGACGAGCCTCCCCACCCAGCACTGCCTCTTGCTGCCCTGGCAGCTGGTCCAGCCAGGAATTGGCCCTGTTCACTTCTCCTGGGACTTACAGCCCGCACCCCTCCAGGAGCAGACGGGCTCCCCGGGGGTCCCCCAACCTTTTGCTAGAGCCTGCGCTGGCAGTGCCAGCTTGGGAAGGAACATGAAGGTGGGTAAGGTGGGATCAGGGGCGGGGAGGAGCCCAAGAGGAAGCTGAGGTGGGAGGGGAGTTTGGGTGGAGAGAGGGGGTTGTTCAGGGTTGAGGGAAGAGGGGAGAAGAAAGATTTGAGGTGAAGCTGCATTTCTGAGGGGATCCAGTGAGTCCATAGCCTCATACTGGGAGGTGGTGGAGATCCCTGCAGGGATATGAGCAGTGGGATGGGCAGAAGTCCAAGGAAGCTGGGAAAGAAGGGTTCAATCTCCCATGTGCCAGCTGGAGACCCCTGAGTGTGCCCGACTGGCAGGCCGCCGGTGAAGGTTCTTGTTCCTCCCCGGGCTCCTGGCCGGGTTGTAGCACCTCCGCCTGACCAGTCCAGCAGACTCTGAGGAAGTGGATCTGCCTGGGGCATTTGGGCCCTGTCCAGCTGCCCCAGGCACAGCCCCAGCCCCAGCTCCATGGCTGCCTGCCTTCCTCCCCCATCACAGGTGGGCTGGCCAGGGGAGAGTCGCTGGCAGGTGGGCCTGGCTGTGGAGGACAGCTCAGCTCTGGGAGCACCACCAGTGGGTGGCCTCCCCGATGTCATGCCAGAGGGGAAGCTGCTCGACATGGTGCTGAGGAGGATGCACCGGCCCCGAAGCTGCTCCTACCAGCTGCGGCTTGAACACCAGCGCCCCAGCCGCATCCAGGGGCTTCGCTGGGTGAGTGCCCATCACCTGGCCAGACCAGTCCAGCCCCCTGGGCATGTTGCTGGAGGCCCAGCTCACTCTAGGGGCATAGAAGCTGCTCCGGGGTAGACAGTGTAGGGGTCGGCTAGGCTGCAGTATGTGTGTATGTGGCTCACACAGCCGCACCGTGTGCATCTGTGTGCACGTGGCACCCAAGTCCCCCTATTCAGGCATGGGGGGAAGAGAAAAAGGATTTGTCCTTTATCCATCACCTCTGTGTGCCTTGAGCTAGGTGCTTCTGTGTTCTCCAGATGGGGGTGGGAGGCATCTGTCAAATACTGAGGGCCAGGTCAAGTCAGGGGGGCAGGTAAGCTTGGTTACTGTTCTTGATACATCACTGTGGTAATGTTCTCCTTTAGTGAGCAACTAAACTGTGCTGATTCTGCTTTTGTATCTGGGAGTGAGGCAGTTGTGCGGGCAGTGCTTGGCATCTGGCTTTGGTGGGGCTCAGGGGCAGATTCTGAGAAGTTTGGAGAATTAGAGATGATGAGAGCTCCTTTGCCAGTGAAGAGCATATCTGGAGCTTCAAGAATGAAGGAGAGAGAGCAGGAGGGGGAAAGAATGGAGGGGTAGGCAGCTGGATAATGCATGCACGATGCAGGTCAGCAGAGAAACTCTTTACAGCCACCCAGATTTAATAGAATTCCTTATTCTGAGGTTCAGTGTGTGCCTATCATGTGTGCTCACCTGGGGCAGCGGCGTGCCAAGAGAGTGCTTGGGTAAAGGGGTAGAGGGAAGGCAGGAGCAGGTGATGTACTTGAGAGAGCTCATCTCTTATCAGCAGTCCCATTGAGTAGAATGACCACCACCTTCTGCCTTCTTCCTCCTGCCTTGCCCAACCACCATTTATGTTTACCAAAATGTGAGGCTGAGTTGAGAAAACCAAGGCCACCAAGGTGATGGGGTCCTCCTCACACTGCAACTGAGAGAACCTAGGTGTCAGCCCAGTTCCTCCGGCCATCTCTCCCTGCCCTGGGTCCTCCTGATAGGAGGCCTGTTGGGCCTGGGTCCTGCTCAAGTTGAGGCTCTGGAGGGGGCAGGGCAGCAGGTCCCTTGAGGGGCTTAGCTGTTGCCCCCACCCCTTCCAGGTCACTGGCAGTAGCTGCAGTTTGGAGCTAGTGGGCTGGAACCCTCCCCGCCTCCTTCCCTCTCAAGCTATAATTACTTGTGCATTTCCTGTCCCCCCCCTTCCCAGCCTGCAGAGGCAAGGTGGGAGTGGGGGTAAGGTCAGGTGCCAGGACCATGAGGTCACTGGAGAATCCCCTGGGATTGAAAGTCTGGTAGGGGGTGGAGGAGGCTGCCAGGCTGTCTCCTGACTCTCCCAACCCCCCAGAATTGAAGGGCTGGTGTTCTGGGGAGGCCGGAAGGGTGGGGTGATGGTTGTTGGCATGTAAATGGGGTCAAAGGCGCAGAAACAAGGCTGCTCCCCTGCCAGGTTGGGGGGACAGGCAAATGAGGTTTGGTGATGAGAGGGAACATAGAGTTTCAGGGCTAGGGGCAGGGGCAATGCCCTCTCATAATGGCTGCCTCTGGGAAATGTGGGGAGGGTGGTTTTGGTCCACTGCGTCTGTGCTTAGGAGGCTCTGGGTACCTGTGAGTCTGCACCTTACCCCTCTGTGTGACACCTTTGGCCCAGGAAGGGCTCACAGGAGGAACAAGTGCTGGGCAGGGAGTGAACACACAGGGAGAAGGGTGGATGTTGTAAAGGAGGTGGAGGCTATTGCCGGGAGTCATCCAGACCATCCCTGCCTCTTAGAAAACCAAGGGGAAAATGCATCTACCTCGTGAGATCTGAAGACAGCACTTTCTGTTCCTACGAGAGCAGAACAATAGAAAATGAAAGCAGGTTATAGCAGGAGGGCCTGAGTTGAGAGGCTGGAAGGACTTACCAGCCACGGCCAAGGTGGCACTGGAATGGGATGGAAGAACATCCCCTTTGGAGACATGACAGGAGAACAAGATCTTGTCTGATGTCTGGGAGCCAGAAGAGGGATCAATCTCTCTAGAGACGGGCCAAGATCAGGATGAGCTCTTGTGGTCCTGGGAGCTCAGAGAAGTGTGGGGTGCTTTCCTTCAGATGACTCCTTTGCGGAGGTGGCTCTATTCTTTAACTCAGAAAACGTGTTATTAGGCAACCTGTTCAGATAATGGTGGTACTTATGCCCCAGGCACTACTATAAGAGCCTTACCTTTATCATGTCAAATGACTGTACAACAGCCCTCTGAATAGGCACTAATGTCATCACGTCATTTTCTAGATGAGAAAACTGAGGCCAGAGAGGCAAAGTGATAGGTCCAGGGTTATGCAGTTGCTAAGGGGTGAAGCTGGGCTTTGCTTTCCGGAGATCTGACTGTGAAGTCTGGGCTCTTGGCGTATTTTCTCTTCTGCAGATGGTGACACTGACACCCCAAAGCAACCCCACCTACTTCATTCTTGCCCCAACTGCCAAGCACTGATCTGGCCTGAGACCCTAGTGGTAGCCTAAGGAAACTGGCCTGACGGGTCACCACGTGGCTGTCTGGCTCTGTGCCGGTCCAGCTAGTGTGGCGATGACACCCACAGGGAGGGAAGGTTGGACAGGTGTGGTGCCACTGCCAGGGAAGCTAGTTGGCACCTTTTCCCACCCTGACTCCTTCTGTACTGGCATGAGAGGCGGTGCTGGGTGAAGGCCTTCACTCCTACCTGGGCCTGCTATTTCTTTCCAATTGAAAACCCCTAAGCTGATGCTCTGGGTTATCAGGTGAGGGATGGGGTCAGCAGCAGCTTTTCCTGCACTGAGCCCAGGTAACAGGTGCCCATCATACAGTAATAAAATGTAATCAAGTCACTCAACATTCACTAAGATGTCACTACAAGCCAGGCTCTGCTCCAGTGCTTCACATCATTAATTCCTTTGACCCTCATAATTACCCCATGGGCTAGGTGCTATTATCATCAGCCCCATTCTGCAGACGAGGGGACTGAAGCAGAGGGAGGTTGATAAGCAGCCCACGGTCCCTGAATGAGCCAGGAATGAGGAACTGAGATGTGAGCCCAGGTGTCCCACCGCAGAGCCCACACACCTGCCCACTCACTGCCCCCGAATAGTACCCCCGCCTGATCCTAGGAGGCTAGCAGTGCACATGAACATGGTGGGGACGCAGAGGGACTATGATGGCAGACCTATGGAACTTCATTCAACCTGCTGTTTTCTAACTTGCTCCCAGAGTATTCGTGGGGACAGAATTAACCTGTACCATCTCTGCTTCTGTGGTGGGCAGCAACAGGAACATGAGGCTGTGGAGGTGCCGTGGGGAGGGGAGGGCGTGGTGCCCGAGAACATGGGCTTTGGGATCAGATGGGAGCAGTGTGAATGCTGGTGCCCCTATTTGCCAGTTCTCAGGGCAGGTTATATAACCTCAGAGCCTCCTCCACTCTAGCTGTGAAATAGGAGACAAACATGTATTTCTAGGGCTAGTGTTGGTAGCAGAGTTATTGAGTAGGATCTTAAATTTCTAAGCAGTTGTGTGACTCTGGGTGAGTTACTTCAACTCTCTGGGCTCCCGCTTCCCTTGGCAAAATGAGAGGGATGCCTTCAGGTCCCTTCCTCAGCTCTGATAGGCCAGAGCCCCCTT
Organism: Manis javanica; assembly: GCF_040802235.1. NCBI lineage: Eukaryota > Metazoa > Chordata > Mammalia > Pholidota > Manidae > Manis > Manis javanica. Next base: position 24,093,847 of record NC_133165.1, read on the forward strand.
CCTCTGACCTTGTGCTCATTCCCTGGGGCAGGACAGGAAATGGCTTGAGCAAGGCCTGTGGATCTGGGATCTTGCCTGTGACCAGCCTGGCCACGTGACCTGGCACCTCCCCTCCTGAAGTGCCCTCCAGGGTCAGAATAATACCAGGAAGGAGCTTGTGCTGGAGCCTGGGCAGTGGGCACCAAAGGGAGTTGGGGCAATACTGGGACCCCTGTGCAGTTTGACATGAACAACAAGAAGTCGTTAGCATTCAGCACTGTTTGTTCCGACGCAGGGGCTGGCTGGGTAGTGTCCCTGCCCTTCCTCCTCCTCCTCCTCCTCCTCATTTCCTGTCACTGAGCCTTGAGGCTCTGCATCTGGCACTGGGCTGGGCCCCATGACCCAGGCAGGGACACCTAGGGACTTCCGCCTGGCTACCCATGCCAGACCTCTGGCCTCTGCCTGGGGCACAGTGGGAATGTGCTGGGACCAGGCCTGGTTGTGCCCCAGCCCCCCAGCCAGATTCTCTTCAGGGGTCTGAGAGCAGATGGGGAAGCAGGAGAGAGAGCTGGTGAGAGAAGGGGACAGGGAGAGGGACCAGCAGGTGTGGTGGGTGGAGTGAGACCGAGAATGTGAGCATGCCTGGTAGGAACTCGAGTTTACCCGCAGCTGTCCTGCTGTCCCAGGTATGTGACTGAGTTACACAGGCACTTCACCTCAAGACTTTTGTTGCTTCATAAGTCAAAGGAGACAGGTAAGCCCTGCTCTGCCTACTTCATATCTGATCCTATTCTATGTAGGAGTTGAGTGTAAAGTCTAAGATGTTCTGTCTTTGGGAGGGCTCCTAGAGGATAGAGCATCCTGTGGAGAGAAGTCCACAATTTCCAGTTCTCAGGCGGCAGGAAAAGAAGGGTGGGGAGGGCTGTTCATGGCTGACATCCCAGAGCATATGCCCAGGAGTCCAGGATGGCTCAATTGGCACTAAGGGCAGGGAAACCTTGTTAACCAATGTTTCTCCATAAACCCAAGATCCAGAGCCCACTCTTACAGGTGGACTAGCAGCATCTCAGAGAGGAAAGGGGCCTTCAGCAAGCACCTGTCCTTTGCTTCCCAGGAGAGTAATAACAGCTAACATGTGCATACAACTCTATGCCAGACAGCACTTTGAACATTCAATATACATTACCTCACATAATCCTTCCCAAAGCCTACAAATTGGTATTATTACTGTTTTATAGATTTTATAGACAAGGAAGCTGAGTCAGGGAGCAGTCGAATCATGTATTTGGGGTCACACCACTAGTAAATGGAGGAGAGGGATTGGAAGGCAGTTTGTGTTTTTACTGCCAGGCTGCATGGGGGCCCACAGAGGGTAGGCAGCTTGCCCACGTCAGAGACGGACCCTGGCTGGGGGTCAGGCCTGTGACCACTGCCCAGGAGCAAGAGTTGCAGGCCTCCACACTGCTCACTTCCTGGCCCCTCACTGGCCTTCTTATCCCTCATGTTTAGCTCTTCCATCTCATGGGCCTCTCCCTGGCAGAGCTGTTCGCCCGGGCACCTGGGTGTACCTGGGCCTGAGTAAGCAGAGCTGGGGTCTCATCTGTTGGCACCCAGCACTTGGGTCTGGAAGGAGGACAGGTGTGGTGATTGGGTGGCAGGGCCGGGGGTGGGGCATGCAGTGGTGCTCGTAAGTATCTAAGTGGATGCCTTTGGGGACTGGCTCAGGAGGAGGGGAGATGAGGGAGGGGTGGGGCCATGAGTGGATCTGAAGCTCTGGCACTAATGTGTAGACCCACCCCTCTGCCCTCAGACGCCACTGGCTGACAGTGAGGAGTCCCTGGATTTCAGCGTGAGCCTGGAACAGGTACAAGCCCAAGGGGTGGAACTGGAGGGGCAGCGCTGCTGGGGGTTCAGGGTCCGAGCCAGCTCTGCTGCTTCCCCTCCTAGGCCTCCATGGAGCGAGTGCTCAAGGCTGGGAAGCAGCTGCATCGACATCTGCTGGCCACTTGCCCAAACCTCATCCGAGACCGAAAGTACCATCTTAGGCTCTATCGGTATGTGGGGCCTCGGCTGCCTCCCTGCCCATCTCCTTGTTTTCTTTCCCTTTCACTCTATTCCAGGCATCTGGGCCAAGCCCTGCCTCTAGCCTGGAAGGCGCCTTTCTGATTGAGTTCCTCCTGTCCCTCACCTCCTGACATTCGGTGCCCCTTCCTCCTCCTGTCCCTCACCTCCTGTAGGCAGTGCTGCTCTGGCCGGGAGCTGGTGGATGGGATCTTGGCCGTGGGGCTTGGGGTCCATTCCCGGAGCCAAGCTGTGGGGATCTGCCAGGTGCTGCTGGATGAAGGGGCCCTCTGCCATGGTGAGCGTAAGCCCAGGGTGGGCACCTGAGGGTGAGGAGTCCTGGGGAGCAGGCATCTGGGGTGAGGAGGGGGGCGGACATGGCAGTGGGGCCTCATACCCATATGGCCTCAATTGCCTCTGCTCCCTAGTGAAACACGACTGGACCTTCCAGGACCGAGACACCCAGTTCTACCGTTTCCCTGGGCCAGAGCCAGAGCCTGCAGGAGTCCATGAGCTGGAGGAGGAGCTTGTTGAGGCTATGGCCCTGCTCTCCCAGCGGGGTCCTGATGCCCTGCTCACTGTGGCACTTCGAAAGCTGTGAGTGGAGCACCCTTACCCTGCATTTCCTGGTCCCGCATGGCCCTCAGACTCTAGTTTCTCAGTTTCATCTCTGAGGAGTTCCCTTACTTCTCGCTGAGGGAAAGGACCCTGGCTGGACCAGATGCCTGAACTCCGGTTTGCATTCTGCCATAGACTTGCTGCATGATCTTGAGGCCTCTTTCCCCTACCGAACCTGTTTCTTTCTCTGTGACCAAGGGTGTGGGGCATATGGCCTCTGAAGCGCCTGCCCATTCTGAGGCACAGCAGTGAGAGGGTAGTGGGCTTTGGAGTCTGCAGGCAAGTCTGGGTTCAAATTCAGGTTCCACTGGTTGCCAGCTGGGTGACCTTGGGCTTCTCCATGGCAGCTTTCTCTTCTTTCACAGGAGGAGGATAGTACCTGTGTCACAGGGCTGTCATAAGAGTAGATTGAAATAATCTGTGTGAAGCACTTAGCCAGTATGTCGTGCACAGTGTTCACTCAGTAAAGGTCAGCCCACTATTGGTAACGATCATTGCTGAGGCACCGGCTGGCCCCAGGCCCGGGCTTGTGGGTGAAGTGGTTCCCCACGCCTGGCCTCTGACCCACAATTCATCATTTGCTTCCTGGCCCTCTTGTGCCCGCAGCCCAGGTCAGCGCACGGATGAGGAGCTGGACCTCATCTTCGAGGAGCTGCTGCACATCAAGGCCGTGGCCCACCTCTCTAACTCGGTCAGTCCACCTGGCCCCGCCCCTGCCCCTGGACCCTCTCCCCATGACCAGCCTGAGGTCCCAGCTGCTCAACCAGAGGACAAATTTGGGAATTTCCATCAATTTCTTGCCTCCAGCATCCTCATCTGAAAATCCTCTGCCTCTCTTAGCCTCTTTGCCCCTCCTGGTTTGTCTGCTGCTGAATCTCGAACCACCTGATCTAGCCACATCTCTGCCCCAAGCTCTCTTGTTTTCAGACCCAACTTCCTCACCCCTAGCCTGGCCCCTGTTCCCCTGGACTCTCCCCACTGACCTCTGCCTGCCCCCACAGGTGAAGCGAGAATTAGCTGCAGTTCTGCTCTTTGAGCCACACAGCAAGGCGGGGACAGTGTGTAAGTCAGACAGGGGACAGCAAGCTGGGCATAGGGGGCCTGGGCATGGGCAGAGGCCATGGAGAAGTGGCAGGTGCATGTCTGATCTGTGCTTCTCTCAGTGTTTAGCCAGGGGGACAAGGGCACCTCATGGTACATCATCTGGAAGGGGTCTGTCAACGTGGTGACCCATGGCAGGGTGAGTCCTGCTGCCTCCCAGCCCCTGCATTTGACTGGTCCCTGTCCACGTGCTCATGGGCAGGGCCTTGGGGACCTCCCAGGCCTTCCCTGCCTTGGCCACTCTCCCCGTGGCGGGTCTGTCCTGGTGAGGGCTGACGTCCGGCTGCAGGGGCTTGTGACCACGCTGCATGAGGGAGACGACTTTGGACAGCTGGCTCTGGTGAACGATGCACCCCGGGCAGCCACCATCATCCTGCGAGAAGACAACTGTCATTTTCTCCGTGTGGACAAACAGGACTTCAACCGGATCATCAAGGTGCCATTACTGAGGGTGGGGAGGGCAGTGGACCAGGCAGGGACACTTCTCTGGAGAAGTGTTGTGAGGCAGGTCCAGAGAACCTGGGAGGAGCAGGGATAGGTAGAAAATGGACGTGATGACTGGAGGTGGGGGCACAGCCCTGGGTGTGTGATGAGGCCCTTGGCATGCTGAGGATGTTCAGGGAGACTCATCACCGCCAGCTTGGTGCAGGAGACCAGGGAGTAGTTGGGGGCTGGGGGGCTGGGGTGCAAGGAAAGGCAGTGTAATGGAGAGGGATCTATGGAGAGAGGCCGGGGAGGGACGGGTGGAGGATGGGCTCAGGCTGTAAGATGGGCAGGGGAGCGTGAGGGGCAGATCCAAGGTCGTGGGCATTGAATGGGGTGGGAAAAGGGCCGAGGGTTCTTGTGGAAGCCTTCTGAGGCTCAAGGCCTGGAATGGAAGGGGTGGAGGGAGAGATGTTAGCATGGGGGGCGAGCCTGGGTGTGTGCTGAGCATGGGTGTGGCCTGTTTTCCAGGACGTGGAAGCAAAGACCATGAGGCTGGAAGAACACGGGAAGGTGGTGCTGGTGCTAGAGCGAGCCTCTCAGGGCGCCGGACCTCCTCGGCCCCCAGCCCCGGGCAGGAGCCGGTAACACACCCACCACACCCCCTTGCCATGCTCTTGCCCAGTTTCTCTCCTTCCACTTTACAGGCTTTACTCCCTTCCCCCATGTCATACTGAGGCCTGTTGGCCTCCTATGGGGGCAAAGGCATTCAGGGACTAAGGTACACCCCTAAGCCAGCCTCCTCTCCACCCCAAGGCAGGACAGGGCTGGCAAACAGGGAAGGGAGAGGTGATTGATTATTGGTTTCTGCCCCAGCTGTGGATGTGGGGAGTGGGGGCACAAACACAATGGGTTGCCATTTCTGCTAGGTATACAGTGATGTCTGGCACCCCAGAGAAGATCCTAGAACTGCTGTTGGAGGCCATGCGCCCTGATTCCAGTGCTCATGACCCAACAGGTAGGGGTAGGAGACATCCTGTCTGCTCTCTGACTCACTGGGTGGTCAAGCACAGCCTGGGGAGGGCTAGGCGCCTGCCGCAGAACTCATCAGGCACTGGACTGGCCCCTGTGGCCGGTCAGCAGGAAGTCCTCATTCCTGTGCTCTTGGCTGGGTTGGGGGTGCTGTCACGGGCTAGGCGTGGCTGGCTCCTGCCTATGTGGGACTAGCGGGGATGCTCTGGCTGGGCATATACCTGTGCTCTGTAGACTGGCCTCTGAAACCCCTGCTGTCCCCCTGTCCCTGTCCTACAGAGACCTTCCTCAGCGACTTCCTCCTGACCCACAGCGTCTTCATGCCCAGTGCCCAGCTCTGCGCTGCCCTCCTGCACCAATATCCTTCAGTTACAGAGTGACTAGATGGCATGTGGAGCAGGCAGAAGGGGCCCCTATGGGCTGTGCCAAGCCCTCCAAAGAACAGCCTCCTGCCTGGCTCCACTTGTCCCTGGGCCTGGGCGTCCTGCCCCTCCTTTGCCTGAGGTGGGTGGGCAGTCCAGCTGAATATTGGGATTCCTTGACTGGTGCCCACCTTCCATGCGGAGCCCGCGGGAGGCGGTGAGCAGGAGCGCAGCACCTATGTCTGCAACAAGAGGCAGCAGATCCTGCGGCTGGTCAGCCGGTGGGTGGCCCTGTATGCCCCCACACTGCACACGGACCCCGTGGCCATCAGCTTCCTGCAGGTACCTGGGAGTGTGGCCGGGCACCAGGGCTTCAGGGCGGACCCGCTGCCGCTGGCTCAGTGCCTCTTGGCTCCTCCCAGAAACTCTCCGACCTGGTGAACAGAGACACCCGACTCCACAACCTGCTTCGGGAGCAGTGGCCCGAGAGGCGGCGATACCACAGGTGGTGCCTTGGCTCTGGGTCAGCCTGTCGTCTGGGGACCGGCAGTGCGCAGGGACAGAGCGCCCCCTGTGGGTGGGGCCAGAAATGAGGCTTCACAACCAGGCCGCACCCTCTTAGAGATGCGCTGCCTTCGCCCGTTTCCCCCTCGGGCTTCGGGCCCCGGTCTGTGAGACGGGAAAGCACCGCCCCCGCCTGGAGGGTGGAATGGGTGGCCATGCCTGAAGGGCACCGAGCAGCGCCTGTTGCGGTGCGCACGCGAGCGCGGCCGCGGCTGCTGAGCCGTCTAGCCCTGCTCACATCGGTTGGCTGGCTTCCCAGCCTTCTCGCTGTTCGCCCTCACGCCAGTCACCCGTTCTCACGCATCGCAGAGCCAACTTGCCCTTCCCTTGCCCCGAGGGCCTCGCTGTTCCCACTCCCCGGTTCAGGCACATGTATTACCAAGCGAGCATTGTGGGTGCCAGTTCCTACTGTCCCCACTCAGCAAATTTCCTAGGCCTTCCTGGACGTTCCTACAGGGGCAGCTGGGGCTCAGGGAGTGCTCCCCTGGGGCAGCACTGGAGCCCTGTTTCTCTCTTGAACTCTTTCCCCTCCCCTGCTGGCCTGGGGAAATCACAGAATCCAGGGACTGGGTTTTGAGCCCCAGGGTTGCCCCCTCTAGGTGACAGTCACCAGCTGCAAAGCTCCTAGCCTCTGGTGGGGGCAGGTGGAATCCAGAGCCAGGCCTCTGGGTCACTGCCACGCCAAGTCCTGTTGGTAGAGGCCCCGGCTCACTTCCCTCCTTTGTTTCAGGTTGGAAAACGGCTGTGCGAATACATCTCCTCAGATGAAGGTGTCTGCCTGAACCTCCCACCTCTGTCCGGCCCCAGATTCTCTCCTCTGCCCCCGAGTCCACCCTGTCCCTATCCATCCCCATCCCTGTCCCCCTCCCTCAGCCCCCGCCCTGAAGGGCTCTGCAGGGGAAGCATTGCCAAGCACAGACACACCCTTGGGGCTGGGATAGGTGTTCAAGAGCAGGAGCTGCCTGTGATGGGGGGCCAGGCCCTGCAGGGGACACAGAGGTCTGAGGTCACCCCCACATCCTCCCATCACACCCCGAGGGCCTTTCTTCCGTTGGGAGGTGGTTCATAGTGAAAGCCAGTCAGCAACTCTGCTTGGGAGGTGAGGGGTGATACCCGAAGGCTTCCGATGCCCCGGGCTCTTCGTGGCCAGCTGTGGGGGCTCCAAAGGAGGCAGGCCCCAGCCCAAGGGTCTGCAGCGGCCCGTGTCATGAACGGCAGGGGCTAAGGGGAAACAGGGCCTCAAGAAGATGTGGCTGGAGGTGGGATTTCTTGAGGAGTGCCAGGAGAGAGGGCGGGAACAGCGGCTGAGGCTGAGTGCTGCAGACCCAGCTGCCTCTGCCACCACGTCCTGCCCCCTCCCTGCTGAAGGCTCCCACGGCTTTTCTTCTCTTCTTCCATAGGTGAAGCTTGTTCCCATCAGGGCCTGGAGCTTTCTCTTTCTCTGGCTCTTTGCCTGCCTGGATCCTTTTCATCTTTCTGAGCTCAGCTAAAATGTCAGGGCCCAGACAGGTTCCCTCCCAAGGCAACTCCCCACCCATCCAGTTGCTCCCCTCTAAGGTCCCCTTGATTTTCCTCAAAGCATTATCACCACTTGGAATCGTCTTCCTTGTTTATTTGTCTGCTTGCTTGTTGTCTGTTAGTGCCTGTCACAGGGCACTGGGACGCTTGCGTCATGGCTGAGGGGCCTTGACCTCTGTCTCCCCAGGGCTCCCATGCTGCTTAGCACCTGACATGCTCGGGAGCCATCGTGGCATTGCTGTGCTAGTGCCGACAGTGCTGCAGAGGGCTGGGAGAGCCGCCTCTGCTCTTCCTGGGCTTATAGGCAAGCAAGGGACAGAACTCCTGAACAATCTCATTATGCATAGTGGCAAAGACTGGGGTCTCTAAGTGCAGGGAGGGGAAGGGCTGACAAAGGTTCAGGGGCAGAGAGTGTCCCTGGGAAGCGACTGCTGGGCTGAGAGCTGCAGAGGGTGAGGGTCTGAGGTGGGGGAGAAGAGGGCTGCGGGCAGGTACAGGGGAAGGGAACCCATCCTTTAGGAGACCTGGAGGAGGGGCCACCAGAGGAGGCTGGGGGGGCAGGCAGGGTCCTGTGGGCCTCAGGAAGGGGTTTAGCCCTTGCACTCAGAGCAATTCGAGCCGTAAAGAGGTTTGAGCTACAGATCGAAAAGATTAAATTTGTTTTGAATCAGTCAGCCAAGGAACCCGTGCTTTATCCAGTGTCCAGTGGACAATGATGGCCTTGAAGCTTTGTCGGAAGCTTAACCTGGCTCTGGCCAGGCAGATTGGAGAAGGAGGGAGGGAGGCGCCCAGGAGCCAGGGCGGAGGAGGATAGTTGGGCCTTTGCAGTAGGTAAGGAGTGAGGCATCATGGGCTGGTGGAACTGGTGGGGGGCCTCAGCTGGGGAGGAGGGGCTGAAGGACACCCATTTCTAAGATCCCCAGAACAAGGTGACCAGCTGTGGGGAAGCAGGTCGGGGAGGCAGGATGCAGGTTCCTGGGGGACGTGCTGGATTTGGGGTGATGGAGCAGAGATGTGGAAGGACCCGGGAGGCATGGAAGAGTGGTTTTGAGAGTCTGCCAACACAGGTGGTACGTGAGGTGATGAAGGACTCCGAGGAGAGCTCTGAGCCCTGGGAATCTAGGGGAGAGCCACAGGCTGAGTGTGAACTTGGGGGGCCTGCCACACTTGGAGCTGGCAGGAGGAAGGGAGTCAGAACGAGCATCGGAAGTACCATCAGGGTGAGCAGAGGAACTGCATCACGGAGGCCTTTACCCAGCGGGGGCCTCGTCAGCCCACTGTGCTTGAGACCCATGGAGGATGGGGCTGTACGGTTTGACAGGGCAGTTGACCTGCATTTAGCCTGGCATGTAGCAAAGAGCAAATTAGCAAATGGTAATCAAAGGAGAAAAAGGAAGAGAAGATCAGGGTCCCCAGCTCTGGATGTAATCGTCAGAGGGGTTGATAAAACACTTGGAGTGGCAGGCTTCCTCTCAGCCCTGTGCTGTCCCTCATCCTGGGGGGTTCGGTTCATGCTGCCAGCAGAGCCCACTGCTGTGCTGTGTGAGCTCTGTGCTCCCAGTGACAGAGGCCCCTTCCTGGCCTTACATGCTCTCCCCTGTGTCCTCCAGGCCTTACTCTCTCTCCCTCCCAGGCCAGGAACATGCCTGTCTGGCTTCCCAGCCAGGACGAGTCCCTCCCCAGCAGCAGCTGTGCCATCCGAGTCGGAGACAAAGGTTGGTGGTCCAAGCCAGCCAGGGCACAGCCCACACCCTGCTGTTGTCACCCTTGACCTTGATGGGCCTGTCATGCTGTATTCCCCAAGGTCTCTGTTCCAGGCTGCCAGGCAGACTCTGCCTTCTGTGAACCTGCCTCTCGGCTCAGGGCCTCCTTCCTGCTTTGCTCCCAGCATATGCACCCAGGCTTCTCCTTAGCACCCTTCCCACCTCCTTGAGACCCCTCCTACGGCTGTTGCTGCCTCTCCCTGTTGGAGTGGGTGGACTGAGCAGCCCCCTCCCACAGCTCAGCCCGGTCTTCCTCTCCAGTCCCCTATGACATCTGCCGACCAGACCACTCAGTGCTGACCCTGCAGTTGCCCGTGACAGCCTCAGTGAGAGAGGTGATGGCAGCGCTGGCCCAGGAGGGCGGCTGGACCAAGGGGCAGGTGCTCGTGAAGGTCAACTCTGCAGGCGGTGAGTTGAGTCTCTGGGTAGGGTAGCTCCAAGGGAGGGGGTCCCCTCAGATCTATGCCTAGACTCCTCCAAATTAAGATCATCATCATCTTTATCATTTTCATCAATGTTAATGATGGTCAGTGTTTATGGGAGGTTTATGATGTCTCTTGCTTTCATGTCATATATAAGAGCATGTGCTCTGGAGCTTGCTGTCTGCATTTGATCCAGCCCTTTAGCTCACTGTCTGCGTGTCTTTGGGCATGACACTTAAGCTCTCCGTACTGTTTCATTATCTGTAGAATGGGATGATAAGAGTCAGAGGAACTGTGAGGATTAAATTATCTAATCTATTAAAGGGTTTAAAATGGTGTCTGGCACACAGCACTACAGGGTATTAGCTCGTACTGTTATTATCTTGCGTATATATTAATTTAATCCTAATAACACTCTTATGAGATAGGTATTATCAGCATATTTTCAAACAAAAAAACAAAAGCTCAAGGGGAGGAAGCAGTCTTCCCAGGCACTCAGTGAGGATGGAGCTGGCCTTTGGACTAAGGTGGTTTTCATTCATTTAGTAAGTCAACAAACATATTTGAGGTTTAGCTAAGGGCCAGCAGTGTGCTAGGAGCTGAGGTACCAGGGCAGATAAGACAGAGTGTCTTGAAGGTTAAGAGCATAAACAGGACCCGAAGACTTGTGTTGGAATCCCAAACCCACTGCTTACTAGCTGTGTGATCCTGGGCAAATTGTTTAATGTGTCTGAGCCTTCATTTCCTCGTGTGTCCACTGAGCACAGAACTACCTGTCACACAGGACTGCTGTGGCTATTACATGAGATCATGTATATCAAGCACTCAGCAGGGGCCTGGCACAAAGTCAGTGCTCAGAAATGGCCGCATGAGGATTATTAAGACCTGCCTTTGGAGAACCTGGGACATTAAAAACCACTGTTCTCCACGAAAGACACAGACCAGGTTTGACTGCTGGAGCCCAGGGCAGACAGGAATTTGGTGCATCCAGAGAATAATGGCAAGGAGTGGAGGCAAGAAGACCAAAGCCTTCTCCTGTGAGTGGGGAGAGGAGGAGACCTCGGCGCCTGGGCACAGTGCTGGGAGCACCGCCCTCTGTTGGCCATCTGCAGAGTTGCGGTTGCCCAAAGCTGTACTTACTGAGACCCTGCTATGTGCCAGGCAGTGTTGGGAGCTCTGATCGCCAGATACTCTTGATCGGCACTCGTAACCAATATTTTATTACAGACCCTCTGCTGTGTTCATGTTCCCTTATAAGTCATACACATATATTCCTACACTATTGCTAAATAATTATTTAAAGCTACCCACAAAATAGAAATGCAAAACATGAAAAAAATCAATGTAAGTAGAAGAGCTAATATTTTTCATCTGACCATGTAGATGGTCTTGTGTGCCTTACTTTGGAGGCTGCTGGTCTAGGGACTGGGGACTCAAACATGACTCAAAACAGTCTCAGTCCATAGGAGCTGGTGAAATCAGCACCAAGACTTCAGTAAGGCATTTTCCAATTTTCAAAGGGCTTTTATATATGCATCATTTACTTACAGCCACTATTTGTATCAACTCTTTCATTTGACTTGTGAGTAGTCAGAACAATTATCATCTCCACTCGAGAGAGGAGGAAATGGAGGCTCAGGGAGGCCCAGTGGTACCCAAGTCCCGCCTGTCTCACTAAGCATCCCCGTTCATGTATATCAAGCATATCATGTATATCAAGCCTCTGGCTGCTCCACCCTGCCTCTGGCTGCTGCCTGGCCTCCCTCTCTGTCCCCACCTAGTGCAGCCTCTGCTCTCTTTGCAGATACCATTGGCCTGCAGCCAGATGCCCGTGGAGTGGCCACATCCCTGGGTCTCAATGAGCGCCTTTTCGTTGTCAACCCACAGGAAGTGCATGAGCTGGTAGGGACAGGCAGGATGCCAGGGCCCGGGCGGGAGCTATGTCTTAGGAGTGGCGGTGGTGGTGGGGGCGCATCTGGGGGGTTGCAGAGAGTAGAGAGGGGCCCTGGCTCTGGCTGCTGCTGGGCTTTAAGTGGGGAGAGGATGGAGTGGGCTTCAGCTGATGGGGGGATCCAGGGACTGGGTGTTGGGAGAGGGGGAGAGCTGGCTGGAAGCTCTGAAGGGGAAAGAGGAAGACCTGCCTTCTTAGTGGTTCTCCAGGGGACAGATGCCCTGCAAAGGGCTGTCCCAGCAATGGGGGGCTGTCAGGAAGATGCTTCCTTGGGAAGCCCATCCTAGAGAGGCCGCTCTACTCCCTGCAGCACCCCTGCCCTCCCCTACACCTCTGTATCCACAGGCAGGGGCTTTGCCCCAAACTCTCTCCTCCCACCCCATGCCTTTCCCCTGGATTCCCCAGGCACCCCCCTGAGCACTCTCCTACCTGCAGACTCCACACCCTGAGCAGCTGGGGCCCACTGTGGGCTCTGCTGAGGGGCTGGACCTGGTGACTGCCAAGGACCTGGCGGGCCAGCTGACGGACCATGACTGGAACCTCTTCAACAGCATCCACCAGGTGAGGTGGCAGAGCTGAGGGGATGATAGCAGGTGGCGGGCTCCACAGCACCTGGCGCAGGCTGGCCTCTCATGCTTTCCTCACCCAGGTGGAGCTGATCCACTATGTGCTGGGCCCCCAGCACCTGCGGGACGTCACCACTGCCAACCTGGAGCGCTTCATGCGCCGCTTCAATGAGCTGCAGTACTGGGTGGCCACAGAACTGTGTCTGTGCCCTGTGCTCGGACCTCGAGCCCAGCTGCTCAGGAAGTTCATCAAGCTGGCGGCTCAGTGAGTGCCTGTGGGGTGGGCAGGGTATGTGGCTGAGTCCTGAGGCTGCCTTTTCTTAAACCCCCCACCCTTGGACAGTCTGTTGCCAAATCTGCCATCCACTTGCCTCCCTTGGTGCCCTGGAGTCTCTACCTGTCCACGAGGCAGCAGGCACCATGGACCTGGCCTAGTTCTGGGCCCCAGGCCCGTCTGTTGTCTAGAGCAGGGATCCGTGGTGTGGCCTCACTTCCCCTGAGGGTCCTTGGGTCTCTGCTCACAGCCTCAAGGAACAAAAGAATCTCAATTCCTTCTTTGCTGTCATGTTTGGCCTCAGCAACTCAGCCATCAGCCGCCTGGCCAACACTTGGGAGGTAGGTGCAAACGGGAGTGGGAGGCCAGGGCCTCATGAGGTCAGGCCCCACGCCCATCCTGGGAGTCCTGCTTGGGGATGGGGCTTCCATCCCAGAGCAGGGATGGCTCCATCTGCCTGTCTTTAACAGAGGCTGCCCCACAAAGTCAGGAAGCTGTACTCGGCCCTCGAGAGGCTGCTGGTGAGTGCCAGGCCTTAGGTCCTCCCTCCAGGAGCCCAGCTTCCCGGCAGCCCCTCTATCTACCTGTCCTTGGCTCCATTCAGGGTTCCCAACCCTGGGCCATGGCCTGGTTGCCTCTGGCCTGAGGGTTTGGGGAGCTGGCTGAGGAATGGGTGTTCAGTATTATGGTTGGGGGCACAATATATTCTGTCCCTCAGGGCGTGTAGGTATGGGGGTCATTTGCTTTGGCTCTGAGGTCTTGTGTGAGGACCAGGACAGGGTACAGGAGGTGTCTGGCCCTGAATCTGAGCTGCCCAGGGCACCACCAGGGGACAGTGGTCTCCAGTTGACCTCCCTCAGGACTCACAGGGCATACGCACCCCTGGTGTGTCAGGGCCTATCAGTGGCCCCTGAGAGGGGCCTGCAGGTCACTGGGCCAAAAGATGAGGAAAGATTTGAGGAGATGAACCCTCCCCACTGCCAGGAGTCTCTGGGGGCCTCGCAGGTTGGGCAGCGTTTGTGAGAGGGCTGGCAGAGTGCTTGTTGCAGCATGGCTCTGAGACCTGGAGGAGAATCCTCGCCTCGTGGGGACCAAGAAGGTCAAAGGAATGTACCGCTAGAAAGAGACAGACAGAGACAGAAACAGAGACAGAGAAGAGAGAACAAATTTTCCGGGAAATCTCAGAGCCCCTGTGACTAGAGCCCTGAAGTTTGCTCTGGGGACTAGCTGGGGGCCAGGGACTTTGGGCCCCCCAGCTGCCCCCACACCTGCCCTGGTGATCTGAGCTGGGAGGAAGCTGTGCTCGGAGGCGATGGGCATTTGGTTGTGTTGGGGTATGTTGGGGTTATGGTGTGCAGGACCCTCCCTCTCTCACTGTGGCTGCTTCCTTCTCAGGACCCCTCATGGAACCACCGGGTGTACCGACTGGCCCTCACCAAGCTCTCGCCTCCCATCATCCCCTTCATGCCCCTTCTCCTCAAAGGTAATGGGAGCAGCATGCACATTCCGCCTCCGCCCTGCCCGTTCCTGTGCCCGTGTGTCCACTCAACCCCTGCAAGACCCCACTGTGCCGATGCCTCGGGAGCACAAAGATGACTCAGGAGTTCACAGGCTAGAAGCAGCGATAAGATATGAGGACAAATATTGGTGACATTAGATAGTCTATGATATGAGGCCTAAGTGATATAAGAAAATTGCTCCAGGAGGTCGGGGGTGCCAGAGGAAGAGGGCAGTGGGGGTGGCTCCCCATTATTGGCCTCCACCTTTCCTGGGCTGCAGGACGGGAAACACTTTGGGGACCTTGGAGCAAAACCTATTTCTTTGCAGACATGACCTTCATCCATGAGGGAAACCACACGCTGGTGGAAAATCTCATCAATTTTGAGAAGATGGTGAGTTCAAGGAGAGCGGGTTAGGGTTGTGACTATGGCCTTGGGAGGGGTTGGGGTGAGAGACAGTCTGAAGTTATTAATAATATGAGTACTTCTTTCAAAGCAGCCCCCACCTTACTCCATGTTGGTGGTTCTGGTGTCTTTTCGGGGGACTGGGGTCACAGCCTCACTATCTCCTCCTGCCACCAGAGTCCTCTGCAGGCCTCTTCCTCTCTAAGCCCTTCCCGACCCGTGTTCCTCCCACTGCCTCCACCCACCGCCGCAGGGTGGCTAGGGTGGAGCAGACATGAACCCACATCTTACAGCCCCTGGTCCCTAGAAGCACACCAGTCTAAGGGAGCTTGGGTCCCCAGCTGCCCCACAGGCCACGCCAGGGCCCTGCCCCTTGGGCCGGTCTCATGTCCTTGCATTGCCTGCAGAGAATGATGGCCAGAGCCGTACGAACCGTGCAGCGCTGCCGGAGCCACAGCAGCGGTGAGGAGCTGTTCTTCCGCCCTGCGGGAGCCCCTGCCCCGGGACCCCGGCGGCTCCCGCTGGGCCCTGCTCCCTGACTCCCTCTCCCCCCCCCAGTGCCCCTCTCGCCGCTCAGGAGCCGTGTGTCCCACTTACACGAGGACCGCCAGGTGGTGAGGATGTCCACATGTAAGTGGGGCGGGCTGGGTGCTGTGGCTGGCCGGGCTGGCACTTAGAGGCGCTTGCTCGCTCTGCACAGTCCCCTGGGGCAGGTGGAGGATGTCCCCAGGTAAAGACGCACAGACAGGCTTGAGGTAAAGTGGCTTGTGGAAGGCATCCTGCAGGAGTGCTGGGACCTAGGCATCTTACTCCAGACCTACATCGTCCTAACTGGCTTTCAGGTGCACGAAACAGGATTAATCATAATCTGTGGTTCCTACCACACCGCCGCCACTGGCCTTTTCTTTTATGTATGTATCTATTCTGATGATATAATGAACGCCCCTAGACCAAGCCAAGAATAAGCACATGGACAGTAACTCACACCTCCCTCTGTGGGGTCCCTTCTCCTGTCTGCTTGCCTCTCCCTACCCATGGTAACCACTCCCCTGAATTTGGAGCTACTCATTTTCTTATTTTTTAAAAAGAGCCTTATCATGTATATTTATTTATATTTGTATGTTCAAATATATACAAATATATCTTTAAAATGCTTCGCATATATAATGTATACATTATGACAAAATACCCATCAGTTTTTATTATTTTTGCACTTAGTGAAAGGGGTTTTACACTGTATGTGATCTTGGGGACCTGTTTTTTTCTGGGTCTGTGCTTTTCACCCCCAGATGAGGGTAAGAGGGGAACAGGGGCACAATCTCCTGGACTGGTCATGGCGAGAGGCAGAATGGGTGGTGGGGAGCAGGGAGGCCAAGGGGCTCTTTGGAGGAGGGGGAGAGGGTGGGCTCAGCACAGTGGAGTCAGTGGCCCCCCTGACTGCTCTCCACGCTCAACAGGCTCGGAGCAGTCCCTGAGCACCCGGAGTCCGGCCAGCACCTGGGCTTGTGTCCAGCAGCTGAAGGTCATTGACAGCCAGAGGGAACTGTCCCGCCTCTCCCGGGAGCTGGAGCCATGAGGAGGGGGCTGGGGCCGGAGCAGGCACTTCCCGCCAGAAGGCCAGGGCGCGCCTGGGCCAAGAGGCCCACAGGCTGGCCACAGCTGGGCAGGGCTCTCCACGGAATGGACTCAAGGCCCTGGAGTGGGCAACGTGGAGGCAGCGGTCCCCTGTGGTGACTGGAGGCCGAGGAGGACTTTGGAGTGGAATGAGCAGGGCCCAAGGCCAAGGAATGGGGGACAGAGAGGCCTTGGAGTGGGTGGGAGAGTGGAGCAGGCGCTGGGACTCTGTGTTCAATAGAGCTCTCCACACCAGGTCTTTCCTAGATTGTGTGCCTCAAGGCTTTGTCCAGCCATGTCCAGGCCCCTGCGGTCTGCTCTCCCAGGGGACGGAGGGAGCGTCTGCACATCTGGCAGTGTGTGGAAGGACTGCAGGGCTTGTTGTCTGGGGAGGGGAGGGGTGGGGGCCTTGTTGCTTTCCTTTTCATCGCCTGGGAGATAAACAGCTGGGTGTGGTCCAGCTGCTTGTGTGGGAGTGGTGGTCCCTGAGGAGCCTATTGTTATGGTAAATGAAGAGAGAGGCTGGGTTCCTGAGGCCAGCCTGTGGGGGTGTGGCAAAGAAGCCAAAGACCCTGTCCCCAGGCTGGAGCTGAGGAAGGGGTGCTGCACCCTGCGGTGGACGCAGAGGGGCTGGCTGATGGAGTAGCATCCCCACCACCAGGTGCGTGGTCTCTGGGACCCAGGCAGGGCACCAAGATGGCTAACTAGTGTCCCAGTCTGAACCCCTTGGCCACAGGAGCTGTGGGAACCTGAAGCCCTGTCAGTGGCTGGCCGGGGTAACTGTCAGCTCTCCTCAGTGGTCCGAGAACACAGTTATAGCCCAGTTGCAACAGGCTCTGTCCACCCTCTGCACTTCCCGTCCCTCTGCCTGGAGCCCCAGTCGGCATCACACTAAACCGAGGCCCCAGAGAGGTGACCAGTGATAGAGAGGACACTGAAGCAGAGACTTCTGAGGGGAGCCTATCCCTTGCTAAGGCCTAATGGGCTTCTAAGAAGTCAGATTTCTTAGTGATGAGAATGGTCCCAGTGAGCCCTGTCAGCACTGAGCCCCCTGGGAACCAGCTACGGCAGAGACCCCTCGGCCTGGAGTGCTCATGCAGGGAACTTGCAGGGTGGCCTCCCTCCTCTGTTCCCCATGACCCTGAGCCAGGAGGCGGAGGAACCTCTTCGCCTTGGGGAAGATCCTAGTGTAGGTACTGAGCAGCAGTGCCCGAGGGCACCTGGAGGAAGTAGGCCCACTTCTGGAAGGCGAGCAGGCATCTAGCATGGCCCTGTACTTGCTCAGCAGGAACATCTTCCGGCGCTCAGGCAGGACACACCCCTACCTCCTGCGCTGCCAGACCCCTCTCAACGCCCTGGGCATGGACACACAAGCAAACTACTTCCAGAAAGGGTCAGAGCCCGTAGCAGGAGGCAGCAACTGGGATTGTATCTCAGGCTTCTAAGTAAATCTGAGCAAGCCAATGAACAGTTTCCGGCTTCCATTTCTCCACCTGCAAGATGGGTGCAAAGATCTCAGGGACAAGTCAAACTGTAGCTCTGCCTCTGCTGCCAAGGTGACAGGTGTGGGCAGTTCTGTGTCCTCGGACTTAGAGAGGGGCACATTGCCTTGGGTGAAGTTGGGCAGAGCCCAGTCCCCCAGACAGAGCCTGGGGTGGAAGAGATGGCAGGCCCAAATAGCCTGTTCCCAGGGCCGTGGTCCCAAACTAAGCAAGTCTCCTCTCAGGCCTGCCCAGCTACCCTGGGCAAGCCAGGGGCCCCTTTCTCAGATTCCGGACTCTTCCAGACCTAAGCCTGGCCCACCTGAAGCCCAGCCTGCCAGGGCACCTGAGGGTGAAGGGGCTTGTGGCCCAGATGATGGGTGGCCATCACCCTCCCAGTGTTGACAAACCAGATCACTGGGAAGCTGAGTTTGACTCAGCTGTGCTTTGAGAGCATCTTCTCTCCCATGCCTGGGGACTTCCTGGAGCAGGGTGCCTTCCAGGCCTGAGGTGCTGCTCCTGGCAGGGGGAACACCGAGGAAGGAGCATGGGCCTAGTGACTCCAGAAGGGAGAAGGCTGGGCTCAGGTTTATTAGAAGGATTTTCAGAGAGTTCCCTACCCCTAAGTATTGCCTCCTGCAGCCTGCCTGCAGAAGGCCCCTGTTGTGTACATTCATAACTTGGGAAGATTCTAATAGTCCCGTGGTCAGGATTCTAATTAGTACTTCTGAGGGTCACTTTAAGAGGCAATGGGGAAGGAAAAGCCACAGGGCACTGGTATCAGGGGAGCTCTCATGAGGCGCCCCAGGGCGAGAGTCGGAGGGAGCGGTGCACATCCGGCTTCACCTGCTAGTCTTGCTGTCCCTTGTAGCCCACAGAGGAGAGTGGCCGTCTCTCTGTCCCTCTTCCTCTCCCGCTGCCTGGCTTCTGCACTGGACAGCTGGTGGTAATCTCATCAAACGGAGAACAAGACCCCGGAGGCCAGAACCGAGGGTTTGCCGAAGCTCCGAGCTTCCCACAGAGAGCTCTGTTCTCTGGGCTGCAGTCACACCCCTAGCAAATGGGTGGTCACCTTTGGCAACCAAACCAGGTGAGTTAGATGGTGTGGCAGTGTGACAGTATGTAGAGTCATCCCCAAGACTCAAAAATACTCAAAAGTGAACATTTTAAAAATATAAAATTTTTTTTGGAGTTATAAAAAGAAATCACATTATGGAGAGTTTAGATTAGATAAACTGCCACTTTGTTGTGCTTCATGTTTCTGTTTTAAATGTCATTTTTTTCTGGAAGGCCTTCCCTAATCATCCTAAATTAGGTCTTTCTTTTTTTTTTTTTTTTTTGAACAAGCACTTCTCTTCTGGTCTCATTACATGCCAGGCGCTGTTTTAAAAGCTTCCCAAATATTGATTCATTCAATTTTACAAGATTCCTGCAAGAGATCTCATAGTTCTGGGGGCATCGAGGCACAGAGAGCTCAGGGCCACTGCCCAGAGCTGTCAGCTGGTGGGTAAGCCAAGCTGGGAGTCAGACCCAGGCGGCTTGGCTTTGGAACCAGTGGTTGTGGCACTGTGTTCTGCTCCCCCAGTCACAGCTTTCAGTGTACTCTGTCCATAGTCTCCCTCCATCTTCGGATGCTGAACTCCTCACCCCGGCAGCCACCTCGTTAGCACAGTGGAATGAATGAACAAGTGAGTGAGAAAGGGGGAAAATACCCACAATCCACCTACCTTAGCACAGTAATTATGATTCTGAGACTGTAGATCTATAGGCCATGGTAGGAACTGCTCCTGCCAGTCCTGTGAGGTCAGAAGCACACCTGGGATAGGAGGCTGGTGAAGGGGCCTCATGCCAGCACCTTGCTCCTCCGGCCACCTCCGCCGGGCTCTGTCTCCATCTCACCCTTGCCCATTCCCTCACTATCTCAGGGCTGCATCATCACTGTCTGCCTACTTTATCTGCTTCTCTTTGTTTCCATTTGTGCCTCTAGATCCTCTCCAAAGCCATTGGGGTTTGAGGACATGAATAGAAATTTTATTTTATAATTACTATTAGGCAGCATGAAACAAACATTAGCACAGCTAGAGAAAAATACAGGCAGGCTCCTGAAAAGCAGAATGAAGTTATGCTCCACTGTGGATGGTTCTGTCTGACCCCCATGGTGGCTGCTCCTTGCGGTGGTTTCTGGGGAGGCCTGGGGGTCCTGGTCCCCTCAAGTTTCCATCAGTTCCAGAAAATTTACAGTACCGCTGAAAACAGTGTGTTTGCTATGAGAACACAACCACACTGTGAGTCCCTGTACCCCATTTCCACCTACTGCCCATAAGCCCCACCCATGTACAACTGGGGCCTCCAAATCTTGTAACAGGAGCCATATGCTCTATGCTGGACTCATTGTCTTCTCTCCAGCCTTTAGCACAAATGGGCTGGAAGGCTCAGTTTGCTCATTCATTCATTCATTGCTGGGCTCAGCACATGCTGACACTTATCTAACACATTGGATGACAATAGAAAGCAGCAGAGGGGGCCCAGGACACTTTATTGGAAACAGTATCTATCAGAGGTGGCTGTGACATGTCAAAGGCGTACAGCATAGCTGTCCAGAGCTGAGTCCACAGGCAGGAGGGACCCTCAGGGTGGGAGGGATGGAGTCAGGTTTTGTGGACGGGTGGATTTGTGCTGGGGCTGGAGGGGGTGTAGGAGATGGACAGCTGGTGAGCAGAGGACTGGCATGGGACCTGGCCAGCAGAACCAGAAGCACAGCCTAGGTCTCTGTGATGAATGGCCCAGGTGGTATGTCTGACTAATGTGCAGAGGGCAGGCGGTATGTGTGCTGAATGTCAGGGCTGCCCACCAACTTCAAAAGAAATGCCTGGAAATGCAAACGTGGTACACAGCATACAAACCACTGTGAGAAAGTCACACATGGAGCCATTCTAGGACACATTCAGTAAGAGGTAACTGCAGACTGAGGTGGCTCATCAGTGATCAGATGTAGGTAACCTCCTGGGCATCTATCCTGGGACACTCCCAGGCCATAGTGGGATGGAGACTGAAGATGCAGCATCTCCAGGAGCTGCGGATGCCCTCAGGAGGCGACTCCAGGCTTGTGTGCTGGGCTAGCCTCTGGGCCTGTCAGTCTCTGGTCCTGTGCTGGTGGGTCCCCTCCTTGGTCTCACAGGGACAAGAGTGTGGAATAGGCTGGCCTGGGCGTATGTGCCCTTCAGCAGTCCTCTGGGTCAGCATCTCCCATACCCTGTTGGTCCTAACAGACCCTTGACCAGCTTGGTAGTCCAGAGATGAGTGGGGTCTACTTCAAGCAGTGGCTGAATGCTGGAACTTCTCTGACCCCTGCCCCACCAGAAACCAGGAGCAGTTTTCCAGCCTGAGCCCTGCCAGTCCAGTAACAGCATCACTGCACCGGGCATATAGTGAGCACTCTGTAAATATTTCCTGATGGAATTCCCATTCCCCGCACCACTGACAGCTGACTGCCTCCTGGATCCTTGCCCAGGTGGCTTCACCCTCTTCCCCACACTCCAGGCCTCCACGTAGGCGCAGCTGCACCCCGCCTCACTTCCTGGTGCGGAGGAGGCACCCTGTTGGTGTCTTCACTGTGGGCACATCATCCCCCCTGCAGCTCTGGCTAACCTTCCCACCCCTGGCCCCCAGGACCCAGCCTCCTGGGACCCCTGACCTGCTGGCTGCCCCCAGTGGCTGACTGGAAGAGCTTTCAGTCAAGGGCAGAGAGCTGATGTGAAGACCTGACTGGGGGAAAACTTGGCAGGAGGAGCAGCAGAGTTTCCTGCCCAGACCAGGCCAGCCAGGAAGAGAAAGCTGTCTGAAATACAATTTAATGTGTTTGTCTCTGTATACATTTTTATGTGCATCTAAGTTTATCTATGAGGCATCTTTGTATGAATGTACTGATATACATTCATATACTGGCTGAATGGATTTTTTTCCTATTGTCCCATCTACTTTTTTCCAAGTCAGCATGTCTTGGTGTATAAAGTCCCCAAGCTTGGGAATCCGATCTGGGAGGTGAGGATGAGCAGCCCCGAGAGGCACTGGAGGCATTCCCACGGAGGCAGGACAACCACTTCAGCTGCTGAGGGCAGTGCAGCATCACATGAGGGGTGGGGCTAGCCGCCCCTGAGGTCCCTTTAATCCCAGAGAATCTGATAGTAACCTAGTGACCCAGACGCCTTTACTGCTGCGGCTGCTTGATGCACTTAGATGGTGTGACTTTGTGGTGATGTGGCATCATGTTCATGCGGATGGCCTCTAGGCAGTGAGGTCTAATAACTGTGTGCTCCTGGGCACATCTTTGCCTCAGTTTCCACATCTGAAAAATACCACAGTTATAGCCATTAAGGGTTGTCATGAGGATGGAGGCACTCGCAAATGCGGAAGCCCTTGGGGTGTGGCATGCAGGTGCTCAGCCAATGCTGGTGGCTGCCCTCACGGCTCACATGCCGTGACACGGTCAGGGACACGGGAGACACGGTCAGAAGCACCCAGGTCTTCAGACTACCCACCTGGCTCTAGGGGTCAGTCTCAACTGTATCTCCAGCTCCCAGCCTTGCTCCTGACCTAAAATTCCCCTGATGGAGGGAGGCACTCATGCCCTGGAAGGTCTATTCCATAGTCAGTTCAGCTGAATTCAGGGCCACCCTGGACAGACCTCATTCCCACTCTGACAGCTTTGGCCTCAGCCAGGGTTCCCCCAGCTGGGCCTTTGGAAGACAAAGACAATTAATACCAAATTTTGAGGCGTCCTTGCTTCCTGGACCAGCCAGTGACACTCTCCTTTATTCCCTAAACTAACCAGAGTCTGAGAAATGTTCACAAGTTGCCAGGCTGGGTAGGATGAGGATTTGCCTGTCAGGGACGTAGCAGCCTGCTTCTGGGTTGTGCAAATAAAGCTGATGCAAATGAAGCGGCCATTCCTGCGCCTTCTCCCTTTGACTGGGCTTCCTTCCTGGAGGAAAGAGCCAGGCTTACTCCTCAGCTGCGTTTCTGGTGTGAGTCCCTTGCCAGGCGGCTTGCCCCAGGCCAACCTTTCCACCCAGGAGGCCCCACACTTGGTTTCATTTCCGCACAGCAAGGGGTTGGAGGTACCCCTTAATCTACCACAGCGGCTCCACCTGGGTGTGGACAGGAAGCCTCAGAATTATAGTCTGCAAACTGTAAGGGATTATCAGATCCAAGTTCATTATTTCAAAGATGAGAAAACTGAAGACAAAGAGAGAGAGAGTTGTTAAGAGCATACTGGCTGAGGGGCACATGCTCACCCCCAGAAAAAATACCTGTAGAATGGTCTCGATGGTCCATCAGCTCTGCCTTTTTCAATGAGTTTTCAGTTTTGAGAGGGCTGAGAATCTCCATGCAGTGCGCCCTCTGGAAAGGGTATTTTACTTAGCAGATCTTACCATCTTACCTTTATTATTGGGGCAAATCTTGGCAGCCCCAAGTTGTTGTACCTTTGCTCTTGGACTTGGGAAGAAAGGAGCCCTTAGAAGCGTCACCCCTCTCTGGGAGGGGTCCTCAGGGAGAGGGGGTAAGTAGGGGATGAAAGGAGCGGGGCCGTGGGCCCCAGGGAAAGAAGGGTGGGTCCTTCGGCTGCCTCTAAGGGGCTTAGCCTCTCCCTGGCCCCATAAACCTTCAACCTATGGGACCCTGAAACGTAAAACCTGAGATGCTGACTCAGTAAGAGTTAGGGACTCATTTGCATAATATTTAGCATGTCAGTCCAGCTTGACAGTAATAAAAACAGCCCTGTTTTTGACCCATGCCTCCTGTAACTCTCTTTCCAATGACCCTAATGCTTGCTCAAGCACTTACTGTTCGTCACACTTGTAATGATCATCTCATTATGTTCCTTACCTATGCTAAGCACCAGCAGTTCAAAGATGAAGCCAGCCTGTAGCCCCCTTGGAGGTCAGGCCTGTGGCTTATAGGCAGGTGGGTACTTGGAGGGCATCACCCAAAGATAAGTCCAGGCATGCTCCTAATTTGGACAGAGAATCCCCCAAACTAGGCCCACGCGCTGTGCCTGCTTTCACGACCTATTTTCTAGCTACAAAGAGCTAGCATTACCTGTTCTAAACATCTGGCATTACCTGCCGGCTGAGTCACCTTCCCTCCGGCTTCAAACAGCTGTTGGATTCCACCCCCTTTCCACCTCCTACCCATCTGTGGTCCCTCCCTCCCCTCTTTTCTTCCTGGATGGATCTGGAGGTACCAGAGCCACAAGTTCTGATGTTTTTAAAGGGACCAGCCTGGGAAATAAGGTTCATTTGAGAGCTGAGACATTCACCTTGACTCTAGTAGAGGTCCAACAGCCAATCCCCTTTTGGCTTTTGGCTCCAACCGGGCAACATGAAGACTGGTGTGTCCCTGATAGTGGCCATGCTCTGCGGCCTGGCCTGGGCTGGTGAGTTGCTGTCTGATGGGGGTGGAAGGGGTCCTGCATAAAGAAGCAGAAAGTTGGGGAATTTGGTAGAGGGGAGGGCAGTGGGACAAGGGAGAGTCAGCTCTATCCTAAAGCCCCGTGGCTTAGACCTGCCCTTGTCTGAGGTCAGGAGTTGCCTCTGGAGTGGAGCCGACTGAGTAAAGGGAGTTGCAGGACTGAGGCCTAATGGTAGGGACACCTTGGAAGGCCAGCCACAAACATCCTTTAGTCCACCCTGACTTTTGATCTCACTAAGACTTTGTTTTCCCAAGCCACTTATGGGATAAAGCTGGGGCTGCCCTTGCCACTCTCTCCAGTGCTAGGGATAGCTGAGGTGTTCTGGATACATTTTCTCAGGGTGAGGAGATGGGCAGGCTCAGGAAGAAACTGGAAAAGCCTTGACCGAGAGGTGGGCTGCATGCTACCTGGGGATGCACGAGAGGTCAGAGGAATTTGTCCCAGTGTTAGGGGAGTTAAAGCACAGAGAAGAGCCTGTTACTAGAGGTACAGGGAGGGAACCAAAGGAAAAGGAACACTTCCCTGCTTCATAGCTGGGTGAGATGCAGGTGCTGGTGTGTTAGGTGGTGGCTAATGGGTGAGTGGGAATGAGTGCCCAAGGAAGAGGCGGAGCTTAGGGGTGGAGGGAGAATCCTCCCCTGCCCAGAGAAGAACAAATCAGAGCTTAATACCCATCCCACCCAACCCAGGTTGTTCCTACATAGGACTGTTGTAAGGATTAAGTAAGATAATGCGTCAGAAGCACCCCACATGTGAAATCTCAATGTACTGTGGTTTTGATTTAAATATACAATTATTTATATATTTTTATATAAATAATATGTACATTTTAGAGTCATTTCTGGAAAGGTTGTGGATAGGAGACCTTAATGGGATTCCTAAATGGAAAACTGTGCTGGGGAGAGCTGTTCCCAGTCCTCCCAACACAGGATGGAATTGGGTATCTCTACTCCAGCCCGTCTGCGGAGCAGCCAAGAATCAGCTCTGCCAGGGCTCTGGGTGGCAGAGAGCCTGTGGTAGAGAGAGGTGTGCACACGTAAGATCTTCTACCTTAATGTGAAGGAGTGGCTGCTAGACTGGCACATCCCAGCCTCAGGAGAGGAGAGCAACTCCAGACCTTTGGACTCCGGGGAAGTCAGGGTCCAGTGGGTAATGCTTCCTGCTTTCCTAAGATGGGAGGGAAGAGGCTCTGCTCCTGTCTAGCTTATTTCTAACATCTCAGAACTCAGATGCAAGAACATGAACCACATGGAGGAGTCACTGCCAGCCTCAAGTCTTTGGCTGTTTCAAGTGAACTGAGGCAGGATGCTGGTCCTGAAAATGACTCTTCGTGGTTGACTAAGTCTTCATGGAAACGGCGTGTGGGGCACGGATGCTGGAGCCCCCACCATCAGAGGACTGAGCACTGACATGGCAGGGACATCCAGGCTTGGGACCAGGCTCTTTCACTGGGCAGTATGGGTAGGGAGTGGGCATTATAGCATGTTGGTTTTGGAAGGTACGGAAACATTTAGCATTTCTTGGGAAACAGGGTGGCTAAGCTCTTCAGCAGGGAATGGAGGGAGAATCTGAGAGAAAAGAGGCCCAAATAAAGAAAGGCAGGGAGTCAGAGAGATGAGGCCGAGGGACAAAGGACTGACGTGTGCCGGAGCAGTGATTCAGGTGCCTGGCTGGTGTGCGAGGCATATGGAGTGTTTGTGTGAGTGGGTGATACAGGGCAGGGGAGCCGGAGTGAAGAGTCAGGAAAGGACACCTAGTCACCTGAGTGTCCCCAGAACAGCATGGTGAGGTGCCTATTAGGAGAGGTCCGTCCCACCCCTCCCCTTAGCCCTCCACTTCCAAGGTCATCTTGAGGCAGACCAAGCTTACAGGAAGTGTGAAGAGTCCCTAGAAGGGACTTCTTGTTGGGGACAAAGTTCTTGAACAGAGATGAGAAAGTCCACTCATTGGGCCAGTGCAGGGTGTTCTGAGCACCACAGAGCTGGCTATTCACTTGCTAGCCCTTCTCAACTGGTGCCAGCTGCTGGAATGGAGTGAATTCTTTCCCTGGACTCTACTGATCTGGCCCATTATAAATCTTGCCCTGATTTGTCTGAATTCTCTCCTTTGGATTCTGGGTGTACTGCCAGGCTGACTGGGCAGGCAGCAGACAGAGCCTTCCTCCAGGGCTTAAAATTGCTCCTTAAGATCTTTGCATTCAGGTTCCAGTGGAGCATCATTTAAGATTCAAGAGTAGTTCTCCAGGGCTTGAAGGGCCAAGTGGCCTTAAGCCTGTTTTTTTTTCAGGGACAATACACTGGATCAGAGGCCTGCTTTCCTAGCTGCATTGGAGGCCTTGTACACAGTGTAAAATTGCCTCAGGACCTGGGTTAACTTTACCTCTTTGATGTAAAGAACACAGACTCAGCAATGATGTCAGTCAGTAACATAAATGCGCTGACACCCTGGCCCAAGGGATGGCCCAGCTGAGACCCAGCAAGGTCAGGAATGCTGCCAGGGAAGACTGCTCCAGCCAGTCTGAATGCATGCCACCTGGAGGACAGGCATGGAATACTGACATTGCTTATCCATCCGACAAACGTGTATATATGGTGCTACTTTGTGTCGTGCACTGTACTACGTGCTTTACAGATATTAAGTCATTTAACTTTTATAAATATTCTATGAAATGGGTTCCATTATTATCACAGTTTTACAGATAAGTAAACTGAGGCACAGAAAGTCAAATGACTTGCCCAAGATCATAAAGCTAGAAAGTGGCAAGACCAGAATTCCAGCTCCACACAGTTGGTTCTTGCCCTCTCGGCTATGCCACCCTTGGTGGCACAGTATAAAATCTAACCCCAGAATCCAAATTGGTAACTAAACTCATAGCCCTTATGCTCACCTCCAACCCAACCCAGGCTTAAATTGAGACACTATACCTGTGTGGGATCACAACCAGAACCAAGTCCCAAATCTAATCTAATGCAAAACTGGAATATTTTCTCAATCCTGAATGCAGTCTTAAACCTAGCCTATCCTAGTCTTAAACCTAAGCAGGCACCTGACTCACTGTTCCAGCACACGTCGGTCCTTTGTAGGCTCCTCTACCCAAACAGCAATACA
This sequence comes from Manis javanica, assembly GCF_040802235.1. Classification (NCBI taxonomy): domain Eukaryota; kingdom Metazoa; phylum Chordata; class Mammalia; order Pholidota; family Manidae; genus Manis; species Manis javanica. Next base: position 24,121,060 of record NC_133165.1, read on the forward strand.
AAGCTATTACTTTACCAATAAATTTACCTCAAGCCCAACCTTAACTGTAGCTCTTAATCCTAACCTGACTAACCCTAACCCAGGTTCAAATTATGTTTCAGTTTCCTCATTTATACAGATTCTGATACTCACAGTAACTGCCTCTGATCTTGACATTCTCTGAAACCCAAAGCCTGACCCCCTAAACCCAGCCCATCTCTATATCCAAACCTCAGGAACCTCAAATGGAAACAAAGGCTTTGTTATTACCCTTCAAGCAGAGAGAGGAAGGAAAGGGCCCCCGGCGCCAGCCGTCATCCAGGCGCGTGCCCTGCACTGTCTGCTGTGGGGCAGGGGCTGGGGGTGGGCTTGACTTGCTAGAAGGGCTGGTGGGTTTGGACCATTTCTGTCAGAATTTCTTGTCTTATACCCTTGTGACCAAAAGCTTGCTTCTGCCAGCCATCTGTCAGAGCAAGGGATGTGGCCTGTGGTTACATAACAGATCCTAGTCCGTAGCCCAGTTCTCACCTATACCCACCTCATCCCCCACCCCACACACAAATGAACCTGAACGCATTCCAAAGACTCAAAGAAACTGGAAGACATGACACAGGGAAGCAGGGTGAGAGGAGCCAGATGAATGGGAGGGGAGAACAAAGCAGCAGAAGATATAAAAGGGACAGGAGGGGAGGAGGGGGTATGTCAAAGGGGAGAGGCAGGTGGGATCACTGGAGTGCAGCAACTCGCCTTCATGTGCATGACAGTGACGGATGGCCTGTGGGCTTTTTTTTTTTGGTTTACTTGAATTTTTTACAAAATGGAACTTTTCATGTAAAAAATGAAGGCTTCGCTTGAAAAACTGGAGGCTCTGGCAAGACTGAGCCTGCCTCCCAATGTGGATGGAGCTGATGGTGGTTTCCAGTTGCAGGCAGGGCCTGGCTCCCGGGCTTGTCATGGTCCTCACCTCCACCACCTCCCTGCTTCTTTACTTATTTACGCTGCAGTCTGGCCCAGCAGGCATGTGAGTTTGAGATCCTGATCTACACTATGAGCCCTGAAAGACCTGGTGGGTGGCGGGCAGTGGGGATGATGCATATGCTACACAAGGGAAGCTGTGCATGCACTTCTCCCTTTCAGAGTAATGACCTTCTCTGCTGAGCGGGGGCCCCTGCTCCCATCTCTGAGCCCTCCTGCAGGGGGTACGTGGATGAGGAGAATAGGATTCCCAAAGAACCGAGTTTGTGGACCTTACTGCCCGTAGGAAAAATGGAGTCATGTGCATTCTGCCGTAATGAGACATTTAACCAGAAGGCTGCCTGCCAGAGTGACCGCCGGTGTCTCCAGCATGGGGACTGCTGTGAGGACTGCGAGCACCTGTGTACCAGTGAGGCTTCTCTGGGGTGGTGGGTCCAGAAGGCATGGGTGGCTGCTGGCTTGGGTGTCCAGAGCAGTGTTCAGGACAGATGATGGGGTTCAAAAGGCCAGAACAAGAACACTGGGGGCAGAGCAGGGGCCAGGGATTTGGCTGCCATTATCCCAGGTAGTCTAGGATGCCACCAACATAAAACCCCATTTAAAATAAAATAGATGTCATTTAACTGGAGTATCTGAACTGTCAGAAATAATAATATTTTGAAAGTTACTAAGTGATTCCCAAAAAAGTAAAATGACAAAAACATTATTTTAGCATGTATTACATTACTGATTGTTATTTAACACTTTCAATCTAAGAAGAGTAAAAATGGCAATGAACTTTCCCAACTTGCATGCTGCCAGGAAGCCTGCATGGTTCACACTGGCTGTCACTGTTTATACTGCTCTCCCGCAGTAGGTGGATCAAGGGGCCGCAACACCTCCAGAATGTCATTCCCAGTCCAGCAGTCACACGCGACATCCACCACACTCAAAAACCGATTGTTCCTCTGCTACTCCAGTAACACTGTTTTAAAGGAATTGTCTGAAAAAATCATTTTGATCCCTTCTTTGGATGCTTCCCATATCTTAGACTCCCAGATAAATAGTGTTCTGCTTTGTGGTATGAAGCCCTGTTCTGTGCTGACTCCTACTTTGGAAAACATGGTCACTGAAGTCACGGTGGACAATGGTCAGCAAGGCCACTGAATATGGCTGGGGCTGTGTGCCGCAGAAGGGCACGTGGCTGTGAAGGCACGTTGGACCCAAACTGAATCTGTACCCTTCTTACTAAGCCATACACCTTAGTGAAGACCTGTCTGCTGAGAGAAAGGAGTAGTTTTTACTTATTTGCCCAAAGGCAGTATCTGCTGACCCAACCAAGTGCCCCGTGAACTGCTTCCACCCAGAAGGAACCCTTATTCAATTTATACAAAAGCACCATATATATATAAACACTATATATATATATATGCAGAAGTTCTGCTGATCAGGCCCAGATAGGGAAACCTGGCCCAGAGCTCAGTGCCAGAATCAGAGCCTACTCCTTTTTTGCTGCCCTGTGCCCCACTCAGCAGACACAGGAAGGCATGTTCATCTCGGATCATCCTGCAGGCATTCTAATATAGAGACAGTACTCAGATGAGGAGCCATTTCATCTCTAAGTCTGTTATTTGCAACTCAGAAGTGAATGTTGAGATTCTCTGTTTGCTCACTAAAGTCTATGTGGCATAAAATGTAGCTGAGCTAAGAACTCCCTGGATCATTGGACTTAGAACACATCCTGGCATGAAGCATGTGATCAGAAGGTGTTTGCTGGCCGAATGAATAATCGGACCTGAGGCTCTGACAGCAATAATGCAGTATCACCTAGCAAACTCACTAAGAGGTTCTGGAACACTTTATAATTGTGCTGTTTGGGGGTAAATTATTCCCCCAAGAGTAGGAGAGAGGAGCCCGGAGTCCCCAGAACATCCCTGCCCCTTCCCCCCTCCACACACCCCACCCTTCTCTGTCCTGAGCCCAGGCCGGGGCCACTCAGCTTTCAGGCCACAGTGGGGATGTGCTTTTCTGAACACGCCCTCCCCCACAACAGCCTCTGTGGCCATTGCCAAGTACTGCAAAGAAAGAAGGGAAGCGGGTATGTCAGGAAAGTTATTCCTGGAGGCCCTGGGAGGAGTTCACCCTTGGCTCTGACTGGGAGTTAGACCTAAGGGATGGTCCTAAGTGAGGGCCTTGTGATCTGCAGAAGGCCAAGCCCATCCATCTATCAGCTTTACACTGATGACAGGTCCAAACCAGAGTCTTTGGTGCAGGAAAGACCACCTCCTGGCTCCCTCCCCATTGTAGAGATGAGCACGCTGGGTACCAGAATGGCAGGGAGGAGGGGGTCCCCTGGCAGAATTCTTTTCACTTTCTGTAAGTTTTCAGTGATCGGCCTCTTGTCTTCCAGGCTTAGTTTTTCTTCTCCTTCACTAGTACTTGTTCACTGTACCTGGGACTGTTTTATATTTTCTTCCACTGAACTTGTTTGTCCCTGAGGCTGGAGGAACTAATAACCAGAGATAAAAATGGAAGGAACCCTTGGGGGTGGTTGATGGCTTTACTTCTCTGACTTACAGCTGAAGGAGACCCCAAAGAGCCAGAGCTGTTCCTGGACGTGGAGGGAGAGGCCGAGGGGGCCCCGGCCAGCAGTGAGTCTGCCTCCTCTTCCGGGGGCCTTCTGGGTAAAGAGTGACAGGGCGGGGGAGCAGCCCAGGCCCACAGCAGACGGAGCCCAAACCCAGCACCCAGACGCGGCCAGAGGGGCTCACTGGCTCTTGGGCCCATGTGGAAGGAAGCCTGGGATTAGGCAGGAAGGAGAATCTGGGACCGAAGACAGACAGAGAGGGAAGTCGAAGAGGTTTTATTTTTAGAGTGGGAAGATTATAAAAACAACAGGCCAGAAAATGCAGTTCAGCCTCTGAAAGGACCTCCTGCCTGTTGGGCGTGCACCGGTTAGGCGCGCTTGTTTTCCTTCGCTGGAGATCCTGAACAGGAAGAGCAAGGGAGGGTGAGGGGGGCCTGGCCGCGCTGGTGCGACCTCTGGAGGCCTGCCCGGGACCCACTCCCCTCTGTTTTCTCAGACCTGTATGTGGCGCCCAACTCCTGCCAGGGCCGCTGCCGGGAAGCCTTTGACAAGCACCACCACTGTCACTGCAACTCCCGCTGCCGGGAGTTTGGGAACTGCTGCGCGGACTTTGAGACCCTGTGTGGCCACGGTCAGTGTCCTGCTCTCTGTGGCACAGTCCAAGAGCCAGAGGAGCTCTAGGGTGCTGTCCTTGCCCAGCAGCTGTACCCTCTGGGAAGATACTCTCAGGCTTCCCCCAGACCTACGGAACCAGAGACCCTGGGTGGGGCCCACCAGTCTGTTCTAACAAGCCCTCGGGTGATTCCAATACATGTCAAAGCTTGGGAGCCTTTGTAGAGGAAGGGAACATTCTGTGGGCAAGGGCACATGCTGGCTTTGAGGGCCCATTAGGCCCGAGGACCCTGTCCTCCGATTATGAGGGTGCCTGACTGCAGCCCTTCTCTGTGCTGCTGGCTTCTGGAAGGCACCCAGGAGGGGATGCCCAGAAGATGCCCCACTTCGGCCTTCCTGGGGCTCTGAGATGCCTCTCTCCAATTCCTCCCAGAAGGCTTCTCCCACAGCAGGGACGCCATCACTGAGGAGAAGCTGCAGAGCGTGTCTGAGAAGATCTACAGGGCAGATACGAACAAAGCCCAGAAGGAGGACATCACCCTCAATAGCCAAAAATGTATCTTGCCCTCGGAGACGGGAGACCAAGTGGACCTCTGCCCAGAGCCGTGAGTCCCCGTCTCTCCCCCGCCTGAGCAGTCTGTCCCCGAGCTCTGTTCCTTGTGCCACTTCAGCACTTTCCTCCTCAAGACAGGTAGGTCAAAAGGACAGGGAAAATATAGGCCCCCAGAGACAGACAAAGCCATCTTGAGGGACTCTGGGCATCCAGTTGGGAGGGTTTCTGTGACTGGCTGGGCTGAGAATAGAACTGATCTTCCAAAGAGCTGAGGTGGAAGAAAAGAAGGGCCCCATGCATAGCCTTCAAGAGAATCTGAAGTCCCCGCTCTGCCCCGAACCCGCCCTCCCATGCCTGCCCTGGGTCCCCCGGGCAGCTCCTGGAGGGCTTTCTGTTCCACATGCAGGCGTCTCACTAGGCCTCCCTCCACCTCCCCCAGGCTCTTCACATATGTCAATGAGCAGCTGTTCTCCAAGCCGACCTACGCAGCCTTCATCAACCTCCTCAACAACTACCAGAGAGCGACAGGCCGCGGGGAGCACTTCAGTGCCCAGCAGCTGGCTGAGCAGGATACTTTCCTCAGAGAGGTCATGAAGACAGCTGTCATGGCAGAACTCTACAGCTTCCTCCGCCACCAGAGTGAGTGAGCCCTCTCCAGTGCTCTCGCCGCAGTGCTGAGGACTTGGGTCTGTCTGCTGGAGAAATGGGCACCTTGGCGGGCTCCACGAAGGGAGGCAAAGAGGGCAGGAGGGGACTAGGTGGAGGCCAGCCTGTGTTTGGAGGGGGCATGGAGGGGACCAGAGATGGGCCCAGAAGAGATCACAGGCCTAAGCAGGAGCCAAAGAACCTCTGTCTGGCTTGGAAGTCACCTCACCTTTCGACTTACTCTTAGCTGCCTTTTTACCCGCCACCCCCCCACCCCCACTCGCTGCTTCGGTCTCAGGGTCCTCTGCAGGGCTCTGAGTCACCTCACTCCACCCTGGGCCACTTCTCACCCACCTCAGCTGATCCCAGAGTCAGCACCACTTTCCAGGCACATAGAGTCCTTGATTCTACTCTCTTCTCCTGCTCTAAGTCTACTAAGGAGGCTGACCCGCTCCACATTTTTGCTGGGGAAACAGCAACAGAAAATCAACAAAGATTCAAGAGGGGAAATCTACTCAGAAGGGTTCTGGTTGGTGTGGCTCCAGGTAGAGATATTTGCCAATCAGACCAAAAAAGGCTTGGGCCGCAGGACTTCTTGGCACAGGCTGTTTGTTAGTGTCCTCTAGATTCCTTTTCTGAACTCCACATAGCTGGGCTGTGCCTCAGGGGCAGCTCCATTCAGGTCTTCACTGCTGGCCCCCGGGGTCGCCTCGGCTCAGAGCTGCTGCATTCCATCTGCCCGCCTCCGATTAAGCACTAGTTCCACACTCTGGTTTTAGGTAAAGCCTGCACATAAGCAATCCCTGTGACGAAGATGCGATCCTGCACCACCCCCCAGTGTTCTCTTTGTAGTAAACACATGAGAGAGTCTTGGAAGTCAAGCCTGAGCTCGCCAACTTTTCAAAGGAGAAGTGGAGGCCCAGATAGGCTAGGTGACTTGTCTGAAGCCACACAGGAAGCTGTAAGCAGAACCGGGCTGGAACCCAGGATTCCGATGCTGAGGCCAGGCTGCTGCATTACTCCATCCCTCTCCCTGTCTAATCCTACTCCTCCATAAAGGTCTAGCTCACATCCTACCCCATTCATGAAGCTCCATCTGCCCCAGCTCACAGCTGGCTTTCAGCATTTCTTCGGAGATCAAGGCTTTATGATGTGGACCAATACAGCCTTGAGCCAAAGAGACTCCTGGTTCTTCCACTTGCTACTGGTGTGACCCTGAGCCTTATCTGTGAGATGGGGTCTTGGACTAATGCTTGTGAAGCACTCAGTGGGAAGCCTGGCATGGGTTAGTGGTAGCCATTCAGATTGTGAAACCATTGTTATTTTGTGTATATTTAGTCTTATTTTCCAACTGTATTTTAAGTCCTTGAAAGCAGGGAATATGTCTCTTTTGTATCCTCCATACAAAATTCTGGACAGTAAATCTGATGGCTCCCTAATTTAGATCCCCAGCCTTGACCTTTCCCTTGGGTTGCAACTCCCTTTTCAACATCTCCACTTGCCTATCTCAGCAGCAGCTACTCAGAAGGTGGGGGAAAGAGGATTTAGGGTTCCTGCCTCTTCTTCCAGACTGGCTCCTTTGTCATACTGCCCTGTCTCATAAATGATACCAATATCCATCCAGTTGCTCAGGCCGAAAGCCCAGGAGTTATACTCAACTCTTCCCTTTATCTCACTGCTTCCTATGTTCATCTCCTGCTCACATCCACCTTCAAAGCCTATCCCTCATCTGCCCACTTCCCACCCCCTCCACGGCTGGCACCTTAGAGACTAAGCCACCACCACACTAACCCAGCAAAACGTTAGCCTCAAATCTGGTTTCTCTGCTGCTCATACACCCCACTAACCCTGTTACATACACAACCAGAGCAGTCCTTTAAAAACAAAGCTCCTGCCTAAGTGCTTTCACACAATTCCCCAGCTTAGAACCCATCAGTGGCTCTCCCACCTTCCAGAAACTAGTCAAGACGTCAGCCTCTGGAGCCAGACTGCATGGACTCACGTGCTGTCTCTGCCTCTTGCTGTGTAATCCCCGCACGAGTTATATAACCTTTGTCTGCCTCATTTTCCTCATTTCCAAGTTGGAGATTAATTAGTATCAACCTTATGTGAAGATTCAATGTGAGGATTAAAAGCACTTAAAACGGTGCCAAGCACATAGAATGTAGTCACTAACTCTAAAATATTTTTGTTATTATTGTGTTTTGGCTGAGAGCCCACCTTCCTGCAGGGGCGTGCGGTACCTGGCTGCCGCCTACCTGTTGGACCTCCTCCTAGACCACTCTCCCCTCCTGCTCACTGCTAGAGTCCCAGTGACTCAGCTCTTTGAACATGGGGCTCAAGTTGTCTTAGAGCCCTGCGCTTGCTGTTCTCTGTATGCGGAAGAATCTTTTTCTCAGATCTTTGCATAGCCAACTCCGTATCCTTCAGGTCTCTGATTAGCACTATCTAATCAGTGAGGCCTTTCTGACCTTCCTTTCTAGAGGGCTTCCCACCCCATCCCCACCTCCAGCCGTCAGGGGATCTCTGCCTTATTTTCTTCCCAGCACTTACCTGAAATCATAGTGTTTGTTTATTACTTGTCTTCTCCACTCTAATGTTAACTATGGAGACAGGAATCTTGTCCTTGCTATTCCCTGCTGAATCCTCAGCCTTTAGAACTGGGCTGGGCACAAGACAGGGGCCCCAAAGGTAACTGTCGAATGAGCAATTAAATACATTTGTTGGCTGAACCCACCAACAGGAGCAGGAGGCCAGGATCTGGCCTCACCTCTCCCTCTCCTAAGTCTCCTGTGTTCCTCTCCCAAGACCGCTACAGCTCAGAACAGGAGTTCTTCAGTGACTTGAAGAACATGTGGTTCGGGCTCTATTCAAGAGGCGATAACAAGGCGGATTCCAGTGGCTTTGAACATGTCTTCTCAGGTGGGATCACTCTGCTTGGAAAGAAAGAGTTGGAAGGATAGAAGGAGACAGCTTCTCTCAGGAGCAAGGTCACTGATGAGCAGCAGCCCAGCCAGCTAGCAGGGAGAGACACAAACACTTCCAAACCCAGAGGAAGGGCTCCAAGGAGCCCTATTTGAGAAACAGTCTTTTCTGGAGTATCAAAGGGGGAAAGAAGACCAAATACTGAGGCTCCCAAGGGGCACACACAGGAGGGGCGATGTGTTCGGCAGCATGCTGTCTACCTCTGAGTGGTCTTCTGCTCCCAGGGCTTGATCAACTGTTTCTAAGAGGCCCTTGGTCTTTCTCCCCACTAGCCCTCCCCGTAAAGATCCCACCAAGTCTGGCTTGGTCCTGGAGAAGTGGCTGAGAGGAGTGTCCCAGACTGGTCACCAGGGTCAGCCAGGAGGAAGAATTCTCCTAAGGGCTAGAGCTGGAAGGTTAGGGGGGCTTCCTGAGGTGAGAGGGATGTGAGGGACTCTAGGGAGTCAGGGCAAGGGGCTTAGGAGGTGTTCACACTAGAGTCAAAGCCTGGAGAAGAGGGACAGCCGTGGCATGGCTTACAGGCCCAAATCACCCACCTTGGATTCTTCCTTACAGGTGAAGTAAAAAAAGGAAAGGTTACTGGCTTCCATAACTGGATCCGCTTCTACATGCAGGAGAAGGAGGGACTGGTTGACTACTATAGTTACATCTATGATGGGCCTGTGAGTACTGAGTGCTGACCCATGGGCTGGAAAAGCCTTGCTAGTGTCCTAACTTCTGCCTTAATTCTGCATTCCAAACAGTCAGCCTTGTCTCTCGTCCCCTCACCAGCAGCTGATGGGGACTGCCCTCTGCTGGAGAGTGGCTTTAGGCAGCCAGGACATTGGGATTCTCTTCCAAACAGTGAATGCTCTAGAGCTGCAGAGATCAAAAGATGGAAGGCACCATCCCTGGCGGGAGGTCCTCAGAGTGCAGAACCAAACAAAGGACATGCAATTACCCTATGACTGAACTTCTATAGAATGTGGCTGCGGCTAGAAGTTTCTGTAGCTAGTCTGACTAAAACCCCTTACATTTTATAAAAAAGAAACTTTTGCTATGGGAACAATTTGGAAATTATTTGGTGGTAATAAATAATCCTCTTTCAGATGTGAGGGCCACAGGAAACAGTTATGTCCCTGTTTCCCTGGCATCAGTCATACGGGTGCTGACTCCGGTGTACATCCCTGGTGAAGGTGTGCAGGCAGCTGCAGACCGATAGTCCAAGTGGGGCTCAGACATCTGAGCAGGGCAGATGGTTCCCTCTGTCAATTTATAGAATCCAGCCTCCCTGGAAAGCTCACATAGGTTCCTACTGGGCCATGAACAAATCCTGGCTGACTATAACCACTTGCCACCCCTGTCTGACTCCACTCTGTGCCATTCACCAGCCCCCTTGCTGCCCTTCTCTCCACAGTGGGACTCCTACCCAGACGTGCTAGCCATGCAGTTCAACTGGGACGGTTATTATAAGGAAGTGGGCTCGGCTTTCATCGGCAGCAGCCCTGAGTTTGAGTTTGCACTCTACTCCCTGTGTTTCATCGCCAGGCCTGGCAAAGTGTAAGTACAGGCCAGCCAGGCCTGGGGAGCAGGCTGGGTTCAGACTGTTCTCAGCCAGGACAGCCAGGAGGATGGGATTCTGCCACTTGGTGACTAGATCTGTTTTCTCACTTGGGAAAAAAGGTTGTTAGAGTAGATTGGTGGCTGCCAAATGTCATCCTGGCAGCAGAGCCGCTGCTCCTCTCTCCAAGCAAGATCTTAGGCATGACCTTAAAAAGGAGTCGGAAATGGCATTACCCTGGTGCTCTATGCCTCCCTGTTTGGTCCCTGAGGCTGCCTGAGGAACCCTATGGCCCCAGAAAGCACACTTTGAAATTACTGGGCCTCATGTTCTCTAACATTTGAGGATTTTCTGTCCTACTACTTCTGAAATCCTAAGATTTAATTTCTGGGGGTTCGGCTCTAGGATCTGAGGTTCTAAAATACTGTTCTGGGAAAGATGAGGACATGTCTTAAGAAGACATAAAATAAGCATCGATTTTGAAAGGGTCCCTTCATGTAGGGTGGGGGGCCCTTCCGCATGGGCAGCCAGGGCACAGAGGTAGAGTGAAGTGGCAGGCCCCTATAATTTGGTACTCTTTCCCCACAGGTGCCATTTAAGCCTGGGTGGATATCCCCTGGCCATCCAGACATTCGGTTGGGACAAGTCCACCTATGGAAATGGCAAGAAGTACATTGCCACAGCCTATGTGGTATCTTCCACCCACTAGAGATTGGAGCCGGATAGGGGAATGAGGGCAGATAATACGTCTTTCAGGACTGAGGTATTATCTGCTCTGAGCTGGGTGGGGGTGTGTGTGGAGCCTGGGATTCCTGAACCCAGAAATACCCATATGGGAGAGAGAGAAAAGATACAAATAAGAAAAATGCAGAAAATAGTCAAATATTTTTTTCTAGCATTTTGGAAACAGTCCAGACAGAGAAGGTGGGAGCCTTGATAGTTCTTTGTCCAGATGGAAGGTGGAACCATGGGCAAGTCCTTGACCTTTCTGGGCCTCATGTTTTCCTTTTAATGTAAAGGGAAGTGGTTTGTCCCTTTCTTCTTCTTTTGGGTTAGTGAGAAGGCAAACCTGATGATATTATTACTGTGAAGGTGTTTTTAATTGTTCTTAGGAAGAAAGGCTGCTAGACAATCAAGATTACTATAATGGCTGTTACTACTGCAAACTGCAATTCAGTCCTATATTTGGGCCCCAAAGAAATCAGGCCATAGAAATCAAGTACTGGGTATTTGGTCTTTTCTGTGATTAGTTACTCTCCAAAGAGGGTCTGGGAGAATTCTGATGCTGGATCGAGAGGGTAATGGGTTGGCACAATGAGGGGGATCAGGGGAGTGGACTTCTCCAGGCCTCAGTGTTCTTGCACCCAGCTTGGTAACTGCATCAAAAACCTCCAGTTGTAGATGTTTAGTGTAGTTACAGAGCTGTATTTTGTTCCCAAATAATTTATGAAAGAGCTCCTCAAGATGAAAGATTTTACATCAAAAGAAGGGAACCTATAGCTCACTGCCTTTAACATAATTATTTTAAGGCTTATCTAGCAGCCATAATTTGCATAAACTCTAATATGGAAGATTAGGGAGAGTGGGGCTCCCTACTTCAACCTCAATTATGAATTTCTCCCCTGACCTCACGCGTCCCACAGAGCCAGGCTTGAACTATGGTTTGGAAGGTTCAAGTCTCCAACCCAAGTCATTTAAGAAAACTTGAAATGTGTCTTTTCTCTGTACATAGCCCTCAGCTATCTGTTTCCCTGCCTTTCCCCGGAGCAGGGCTGGAAAGGATGCTTCTGGTGTTAGTGTCTCTTCAGAATGCCTGGAGAACGTGGTATCCCAAAGTCCCTGAGGACTCATAAGTATCTCTAGCCAAGAGGGTAAAAGCCTTCTTCCTCGTGGACTTGTAATCTGAAGAATGTAAGAAGTGTACTTTGGGCTTCTGGTTCTACACATAAGGAGCCTGGAAGTCCGTACCATATCCTAATAATAAATAAAAAACTGAACAGACTAAAAAATCAGCTCTTCTTGGATCTGTTAAGAGGGGAAAACACAGGCAAACCGCTGCCCTCAAGATTGTACAGACAGGTGAATATGGATTGGAATAAGGATAGATTAGAGTAAGATTAGAGAGACAAGGCTTACTAGAGCAGAGACACAAGCAGAAACCACTGCCAGGATAGGAAAACATGCATGGTAACTGGTGAATTACTGGAGGCTCAAAGTGGACAAGCCTGAGTGTTAAAACTCCAGGACCCAGTCATAGTGGGGCCTCCACAATATTGTGAGACTTACCTCTAGGAGCTCAGCCAGATTCCCATAGTAAATATCAGAGAAAAATCCCCAGGGGCTTCCAGGGAGGAGAAGTGGGATCATTTTTAAGTGGTCAGAGTACTCTGTCCTTAAGAAAGCCTGTCCTCTGGGCAAACTAGTTAGCCAGAGGCCAACCTGCTGGAGTACTATCAATGCCTAACTGACCTGGAGAAAGGAAATACCCAGCTACACCCTACTCTAGCCATCCTTCCCCACACAAAGTGGGAGGAAAAAACCTGAGAAACACCTCTGCAGTTTCAGCCGAGAGTCAAAGGCTCACTGAAAGACTGAGACACAACACAGAGACACACCAGAGACTGTAGAATACTACCCCTCTCTCCACACCTGACCACCACATTACTAAAAGCCTGGTTTCAGGGGTTCCTTTTACCAGGAACATCATATCTGGCTTTTCAAGAAAAAAATTACTAAGCATACCAGAGGCAAAAGAACACAATTTGAAGAGATAAAGCAAGTATCAGAACCAGACATGGAAAAGATGTTGGAATTATCAGACCTGGAGTTTAAAATAACTATGACTAATACACTAAGTGCTCTAATGGACAAAAGCAGACAACATGCAAGAATGGATGTGCAATGTAAGCACAGAGATGCAACATCACAGATTCCATGAATTCTAAGAAAAAAAAACAACAAAAAGAAATGCTAGTGATAAAAAAACACTGTAACAGAAATGAAGAATGCCTTTGATGGGCTTTTTTGTAGACTGGACATGGTTGAGGACAGAATCTCTGAGCTTGAGGATATCTCAATACAGTCTTCAAAAACTAAAAAGCAAATCGTATGACAACTGAAACAAAACAAAACAAAACACCCAATGACTGAAGAACAATTACAAAAGGTATAACTTACATGTAATGGGAATACCAGAAGTAAAATAAAGAGAGGAAGGAACAGAAGAAATATTTGAAACAATAACAACTGAGAATTTCTGCAAACTAATGTAAGACATTAAACCACAGAATGAGGGAGCTTAGAGATGAAGCACAGAATTAATGCCAAAAAACCTGTATTTTGGCATATTTTTAAATTACAATAAAATAAAATTTTAAAAATTGTGAAAGAAGCCACAGAATTTATACTGATAGAGGAACAAAGGTAAGAATTATATATGACTTCTCCTCAGAGACCATGCAAGCAACAAGAGAGTGGAATGAATACATAAATTATTGAAAGAAAACCCCACCAACCTAGAATTCTGTATCCTAAAAAATTATCTTTTTAAAAGTGAAGGAGAAATAAGGACTTTTGCAGATAAAAAAATTGAAGGAATTTGTTGCCAACAGACCTACGTTGCAAGATATGTTAAAAGAAATTATTTAGAGAGAAGGAAAATAACAGGCCAGAAACTCAGATTTATATAAAGAAAGGAAGAGTATCCAAAGAAGAAATAAGTGAAGGTAAAATAAAATATTTATTTTTCCTACTCTTAATTGATCTAACAGATAACCGTTTGTTCAAAATAGTAATAACAATGTATTCAGTTATGTAAGTATATACATATACACTGATGTGTGTCCTTATATTTCTATATATATACATGCATATCTATATTTACATGTGCCTATATAAGTGGAACTAATGACAGGTACCAGGATGGGGGAGGGATTAGGATTACTTTGTTGTAAGGTACTCACATTGCCTGTGATGTGCTACATTATTATCTGAAAGTGGGCGTGTATTTGTTGTAAACATATATTACAAAACCCAGGGAAACCATGAAAGAAGTATAACTGATTTTCTAAGAATGAAGAGAATATAGAATCATAAAATGCTCAATTAAAAGCATAAAAGCCGGGAGGGGAAAAAAGATGGTGGCATGAGAAGTGAGGCAGAAATCTCCCAAACCACATATAATATGAAAATACAGCAAATACAACTATTCCTAAAGAATGCCTAGAATTAAGATTGCACCAGCCATTCTACATCTGAGAGAAGAGAAAGGGTAAAGTAATAAAGCTGTGACCCAGTGGGACCAGAGCACTCCCCCAACCCAAGTCACGGATGTGGGAGGGAGAGAATCAGAGTGCGGAGGGAGTAGAATCCCAGGACTGCTAAATACCCAGCCCAGGAAATCTACTCTGGGAGCACAAACCCACACTGCATGGTGCTCTGGAGGTTAGAGGGGGTGAAAACCAAACTCAGAGACTGAGACTGCAAGCAGGTTCCCACAACCAGCTGCCCTGGGACAAAAGAAAAGTGGGAGCTTTGAAAGACTTCCCGACAGTGAGAGAGCTGCTACAGGGGCAAGGGTTCAGTAGAAGGAACAGGTGGGCATAATTGTCCCAGCACACTCAGCCCAGCAGGTTGAGAACTTTCAGGAGGTACAGGTGCTCCATCCTCTGGGCTGGCAATGCAACTCCCAGCAGGTTGGGAACTTTCAGGAGCTACAGGTGCTCCATCCTCCTGGCTGGCAATGCAACCCCGATGCCCCTCACTACAATAAGCAGCCTGCCACTTCTTCTTCCCCACCAGCACCTGCGTGTAAACCTGCTGCCCCAGCCATTGCTCCAGACCAGATGGAGGGCAGCCCCACCTACAGCAAGTACACAGCTTCACGCAGAGGCTGCTCCCTGTGCATGGTTCACTGGTCCTGACAGCAGAGGCAGGCACTACGGCTGGGAAGCAGGAAAGGACTTTGTCTTCCTGGAAGACACCAGCACTGCTTGCCTGCGACCCCTGCCATCGCTCCAGGCCAGCCCAAGGGCAGCCCTGCCCATGGCAGTTTAGGGGATTAAGGCAGAGGCTGCTCCCTGCATGCGGCTCACTGGTCCTCACAGTGGAGGCAGGTACTGCAGCTGGGAAGCAGAAAGGGGATCTGTCCTCCTGACAGACACTGGCATTACTTGCCTGCAACCCCCGCCATTGCTCCAGGCCAGCTGGAGGGCAGCCCTGTCCATGGAAGCTTAGGGCCTTAGCCCTGTGGGCAGCTCACTGACCCTGATAGCGGAGACAGGCACTGTGGCTGGGAAGCAGGAAAGAGCTCTCTCTTTAGGATAGGCACTGGCATTGCTCACCTGCAACCACTGCCATCCCTCCAGGTACTGGGCAGCAGCCCCAAAGAGCAGAGCATCTGGGCACTAGAGGGTGCTGCCTACACAAAGTATTTCTCACTATCCATTAGGATTATGAAAAGGCAGAAGTATTTTATTCAATCCAAAATCCCTTAAACACCAGAAAAAAGGGTCAGTGAGACTGAAATCACCAATCCACCTGAAAAAGAATTCAAAATAAAAGTCAAAGCATGCTAATGGAAGTATAGAAAAATATTCAAGACACCTAAAGGATGAATTGAGGAGGGAGATAGACACATTAAAAATACAGAGGCTGAAATTAAACATACAATGGACAGAATTAAAAGCAGATTAGAAGAGGTAGAGTAGACAGTAAATGGAATAGAAATTAGAGAACAGGAGTACAAAGAAGCTGAGGCAGAGAGAGAAAAAAGGATCTCTAGGAATGAAAGAATATTAAGAGAAACGTGTGACCAATCCAAACAGAACAATATTTGCATTATATGGGTAACAGAAGAAGAAGAAGAGATAAAAAGGGATAGAAAGTGCCTTTGAAGAAATAAGTGCTGAAAACTTCCCAAATATGGGGAAGGAAATAGTCTCTCAGACCATTGAAGTGCACATATCTCCCAACACAAGAAACCCAAGGAAGACAACATCAAGACATATAATAATTAAAATGGCAAAGATCAAGGACAAGGATAGAGTATTAAAAGCAGCCAGAGAGGGAAAAAAGATCACCTACAAAGGAAAACCCAACAGACTATCGTCAGACTTCTCAGCAGAAACTTTACAGGCTAGAAGGGAGTGGCATGATATATTCAATGCAATGAAACAGAAGGGCCTTGAACCAAGACTACTCTACCCAGCAAGATTATCATTAAACTTTGAAGGAGGGATTAAATAATACCCTGATAGGCAAAAGTTGAGGGAATTTACCTCCCACAAACCATCTCTACAGTGTATTTTAAAGGGACTTCTCTAGATGGAAGTGCTCCTAAAGCAATATAGCTGTTACCAGAGAGAAAATAAAACCACAGCAAAGGAAGTAGACCAATTAATGACTAACCAAATGGAAAATTAAGTCAGCTACCCACAAAGTCAGACAGGGGTACATTAAGAGTACAGAATATGACACCTAACATATAAAGAGTGGAGGAGGAAGAAAAAGAAGGGAGAAAAAAATAATCTTCAGATTATGTTTATAATAGCATAATAAGCAGATTGTTAGAATGTTAGATAGTAAAGAAGCTTCCCTTGAACCTTTGGTAACCATGAATCCAAAGCTTGCAGTGGCAATAAGTACATACTTATCAACAATCACCCTAAATGTAAATGGTCTGAATGCACCAATCAAAAGACACAGAGTCACTGAATGGATAAAAAAACAAGACCCATCTATATGCTGCCTACAAGAGGATCACTCCAAACTCAAAGACATACACAGACTGAAAGTGAAGGGATGGAAAAAGACATTTCATGCAACTAATCGGGAGCAAATACCAGGAGTTGCAATACTTGTATCAGATAAAATAGATAAAACAAAGAGGTAACAAGAGACAAAGAAGGACATTATATAATGATAAAGAGGTCAGTATAACCTTTATAAATATCTATGCACCCAACATAGGAGCACCCAAATATGTACAATACTAACAGAATTAAAGGGGAAAATAGAACGCAATGCATTCATTTTAGGAGATGTCAACACACCACTCACTCCAAAGGATACATCAACCAGACAGAAAATAAGTAAGGACACAGAGGACTGAACACCACATTAGAACAGATGGACCTAACAGACATCTACAGAACTCTACACCCAAAAGCAACAGGATACACATTCTTCTCAAGTGCACATGGAACATTTCCAAGAATAGATCATATACTAGGCCATAAAAAGATACTTGGCAAATTAAAAAAGACTGAAATTGTATCAACCAACTTCTCAGATAACAAAGGTACAAAAGTAGAAATAAATTGTACAAAGAAAACAAAAGGATCACAAACACATGGGGGCTTAAGAACATGCTCCTAAATAACCAATGGATCAATGACCAAATTAAAACAGAGATCAAGCAATATATGGGGACAAATGAAAACAACAGCTCAACACCCCAAATACTATGGGATGCAGCAATGGCAGTTTAAGAAGAAAGTATACAGCAATCCAGGCCTATTTAAAGATGGAAGAACAATTTCAAATGAACAGTCTAAATTCACAATTAATGAAACTGGAAAAAGGAGAAAACTTGAGGCCCAAAGTCAGTAGAAGGAGGGACATAATAAAGATCAGAGAAGAAATACATAAAATTGAGAAGAATAAAACAACAGAAAGAATTAATGAAACCAAGAGCTGGTTCTTTGAGAAAATAAACAAAATAGAAAAACCCATAGCCAGACTTATCAAGAAAGAAAGAGTGTCTACGCACATTAACAGAATCAGAAATGAGAAACGAAAAATCACTATGGATATCACTGAAATACAAATAATTATTAGAGAATACTATGAAAAATTATATGGTAACAAACTGCATAACCTAGAAGAAATGGACAACTTTCTAGAAAAATACAACCTTCCAAGACTGACCCAGGAAGAAACAGAAAATCTGAACAGACAAATTACCAGCAATGAAATTGAATCAGTAATCAAAAAACTACCCAAGAACAAAACCTGCAGACCACGTGGATTCACCTCTGAATTTTATCAGACATTTAGAGAAGAGCTAATACTCATCCTCCTTAAAGTTTTCCAAAAAGCAGAAGAGGGAATACTTCCAAAGTCATTCTATGAAGCCAGCTTCACTCCAATACCAAAACCAGACAGAGGCATCACAAAAAAAGAGAATTACAGACCAATATCCCTGATGAACACAGATACAAAAATACTCAACAAAATATTAGCAAACTTAATGAAAAAACACATCAAAAAGGTCATACATCATGATCAAGTGGGATTCATTCCAGGGATGCAAAGATGGTACAACATGAAAAATCCATCAACATCATCCACCACATCAATAAAAAGAAGGACAAAAACCACATGATCATCTCCATAGATGCTGAAAAAGCATTTGACAAAATTCAACATCCATTCATGATAGAAACTCTCAACAAAATGGGTACAGAGCACATGTACCTCAACATAATAAAGGCCACATATGACAAACCCACAGCCAACATCATACTTAACAATGAAAAGCTGAAAGCTTTTCCTCTAAGATCGGGAATAAGTCAAAGATACCCACACTCTCCACTTTTATTCAACATAGTACTGGAGGTCCTAGCCATGGCAATCAGACAACACAAAGAAATAAAAGGCATCCAGATTGGTAAGGAAGAAGTTAATCTGTCACTGTTTGCAGATGACATTATATTGTACATAAAAAACCCTAAAGAATCCACTCTAACACTAGTATAAATAATATCTGAATTCAGCAAAGTTGCAGGTTACAAATTAATACACAGAAATCTGTTGCATTCCTATACACTAATGATGATCTAGCAGAAAGAGAAATCAGGAAAGCAATCCATTCACAATTGCATCAAAAAGGATAAAATACCTAGAAATAAACCTAACCAAGGAAGTAAAAGAACTATACCCTGAAAATTGCAAGACACTCTTGAGAGAAATTAAAGAGGACACTAATAAATGGAAATATGTCCCATGCTCTTGGGTAGGAAGAATTAATATTGTCAAAATGGTCATCCTGTCTAAAGCAATCTACAGATTCAATGCAATCCCTATCAAAATACAAACAGCACTCTTCAATGAACTAGAACAAATGATTCTAAAATTCATATGGAACCACAAAAGACCCTGAATAGCCAAAGTGATCCTGAGAAGGAAGAATAAAGCAGGGGGGATTACACTTCCCAACTTCAAGCTCTACTACAGAGCCACGGTTTAATCAAGACAATTTGGTACGGGCACAAGAACAGACCATAGATCAATGGAACAGAATAGAGAGCCCAGAGATAAATCCACACATATATGGCCAATTAATATATGATAAAGGAGCCATGGATATACAATGGGGAAATGACAGCCTCTTCAACAACTGGTGTTAGCAAAACTGAAGGCAGGTACCTGTAAGAGAATGAAACTAGATTACTGACTAACTCCACACACAAAAGTAGACTCAAAATGGATCTAAGACCTGAATGTAAGTCACAAAACTATAAAACTCTTAGAAGAAAACATAGGAAAAACTCTCTTGAATATAAACATGAGCAACTTTTTCATGAACATGTCTCCTCAGGCCAGGGAAACAAATGCAAAAATGAACAAGTGGGACTACATCAAACTAAAAAGCTTCTGTACAGTAAAGGACACCACAGTAGAACAAAAAGGCATCCTACAATATGGGAGAATATATTCATAAATGATATATCTGATAAGCAGTTGACATCCAAAATATATAAAAAGCTCACATGCCTTAGCACCCAAAACACAAATAACCTGATTAAAAAATGGGCAGAGTATCTGAACAGACACTTCTCCAAAGAAGAAATTCAGATGGCCAACAGGCAAATGAAAAGATGCTCCACATTGCTAATCATCAGAGAAATGCAAATGAAAACAACGAGATATCAACTCACACCAGTTAGGATGGCCAACATCCAAAAGACAAGCAACAATAAATGCTGGTAAGGATGTGGAGACAGGGGAACTCTCCTGCACTGCTGGTGGGAATGTAAGTTAGTTCAACCACTGTGGAAAGCAATATGGAGGGTCCTCAAAAAAATAAAAATAGAAATACCATTTGACCCAGGAATTCCACTCCTAGGAATTTACCCTAAGAAAACAGGATCACAAATTCAAAAAGACATATGCACCAATATGTTTATCGCAGCACTATTTACAATCGCCAAGAAATGGAAGCAAGCTAAGTGTCCATCAGTAGATGAATGGATAAAGAAGAGGTGGTACATATACACAATGGAATATTATTCAGCCATAAGAGGAAAAGAAATCCTACCATTTGCAACGACATGGATGGAGCCAGAGGGTATTATACTCAGTGAAATAAGCCAGGTGGAGAAAGACAAATACCAAATGATTTCACTCATTTATGGAGTAAAATAACAAAGTAAAAACTGAAGGAACAAAACAACAGCAGACTCACAGACTCCAAGAATGGACTAGTGGTTATCAAAGGGAAAGGATTTTGGGAGAGTGGGTAGAAACAGAGGGATAAGTGGATAAAGGGTTATTATGATTAGTGCACATAATATGGGGGGGCCATGGGCAAAGAAGTATAGCACAGAGAAGACAACTTGTGACTCTAGCATCTTACTATGCTGATGGACAGTGACTGTTATGGGGTATGTGGTGGGTACTTGATAATAGGGGGGAATGTAGTAACCACAATATTCCTCACGTGAAACCTGAGCATAAGGTGGTATATCCATTATAACTTAATAAAAAAAATAAAAACTCAAAAAACAGAAAAAGCATAAAATCCATTAAAAGTGTAGAAGATAACATGGAAAAAGAACAAAGGCAACAAGGAACAGGACACAAAGGACATGACATGATGAAGGGGTCAGCCCAGCAGTAGGACAGAACCTCAGTGAATATTCATGCACCCCACACAGGGGCACCTGAACCTGTGAAACACATACAGGACTGGGGGGAATATACTGCAATACATTTATTTTAGGACATGTCAACACACCACTCACACCAATGCACAGATCAATGAGGCAGAAAAGAAGTAAGTAGACAAAAGCACTGAACAATGAATTAGAACAGAAGGACTAACAGACATCTATAGAACACTCCACCCAAAAGCAGCAGGATACACATTCTTCTCAACTGTACATGAAACGTTTTCTAGAGTAGATAACCTACTGGGCCACAAAAAGAGCCTCAGTAAATTCCAAAAGATTGAAATGTGCCAACCAGCTTGTCAGACCACAAAGGTATAAAACTAGAAATAAATTAGGCAAACAAAATGAAAAAGTCCACAAACACATGGAGGCTTACATGTTCCTAAAACATCAATGGATCATTGATCAAATAAAGACAGGGATCAAGCAATATATGGAGACAAATGAAAATAACAACTCAACAGCCCAAAAATCTGTGGGATGCAACAAAGGTCATTCTAAGAGTAAAGTATGTAGCAATACAGGCTTACCTCAAGAAACAAGAATATTCCCAAATGAACACTCTAAACTCACAATTAGTGAAACTAGAAAAAGAAGAACAAATGAGGCCAAAGTCAGTAGAAGGAGGGATATAATAAAGATCAGAGAAAAAAAATTGAGAAAAATAATACAATAGAAAGAAACAATGAAACCAGGAGTTGGTTCTTTAAGAAAATAAACCAAATAGACAAACCCCTAGCCTGATTTATCAAGAAAAAAAGAGTGTACACACATAAACAGAATCAGAAAAGGAAAAGGAAAAATCAAAAGGGATACCACAGAAAAGAGAATTATTATAGAATACCACAAAAAACTATATGCCAATAGGTTGGACAACTTAGAGGAAATAGACAAATTCCTACAAAAATACAACCTTCCAAGACTGACCCAGGAAGAAACAGAAAATCTGAACAGAAAAATTATCAGCAATGAAACTGAACTAGTAATCAAAAAACAACCTAAGAACAAAATCCCTGGACTAGATGGTGACATGGCTGAATTTTATCATACATTTAAAAAAGTTAACACATTCTTCTTAAAGTTTTCCAAAAAGTAGAAGAGGAGGGAATACTTCCAAACTCATTCTATGAGGACAGCATCACTCTTACACCAAAACCAGACGAAGGTACCACAAAAAAAGAAAATTACAGACCAATATCACTGATGAACACAGATGTAAAAATACTCAACAAAATACTATTGAATTAAAAAATACATGAAAAGGTCATACATCATGATCAAGTGGGATTCATTCCAGGGGTGCAAGGATGGTACAACATTTGAAAATCCATCAACATCATCCATTACATCAATAAAAAGGACAAAAACCACATGATCATCTCCTTAGATGCTGAAAAAGCATTTGACAAAATTCAACATCTATTCATGATAAAAGCTCTCAACAAAATGGGTATAAAGGGCAAGTACCTCAACATAATAAAGGCCATATATCTAGTATCTGAATTCAGCAAAGTTGCAGGATACAAAATTAATACACAGAAATATGCTGCATTCCTATACACTAACGATGATTAGCAGGAAGAGAAATCAGGGAAACAATTCCGTTCATAACTGCATCAAAAAGAATAAAATACCTTGGAATAGACTTAACCAAGGAAGTGAAAGACCTATACTCTGAAAACTATAAGACACTTATGAGAGAAATGAAAGAAGATACCAATAAATGGAAGCACATCTCATGCTCATGGATAGGAAGAATTAATATTGTCAAAATGGCAATCCTGCTAAAGCAATCTACAGATTCAATGTAATCTCTATCAAAATACCAACAGCATTCTTCAATGAACTAGAGCAAATAGTTCTAAAATTCACATGGAATGACAAACGACCCTGAATAGCCAAAGCAATCCTGAGAAGGAAGAATAAAGCAGGGGGAATTACACTCCCTGAATTCAAGCTGTACTACAAAGTCACAGTAATCAGGACGATTTGGTACTGGCACAAGAATAGACCCATAGACCAATGGAACAGACTAGAGAGCCCAGATATAATCCCAAGCATATATGATCAATTAATGTATGATAAAGGAGCCATGGATATACAATGGGGAAATGACAGCATCTTCAACAGCTGGTGTGGGTAAAACTGGACAGCTACATGTAAGAGAATGAAACTGGATAATTGTCTAACCCCATACACAAAAGCAAACTCAAAATGAATCAAAGACCTGAATATAAGTCATGAGACCATAAAACTCTTAGAAAAAAACATAGACGAAAATCTCTTGGACATAAACATGAGCAACTTCTTCATGAACATATCTCTCTGGGCAAGGGAAACAAAAGCAAAAATGAACAAGTGGGAGTATATCAAGCCAAAAAGCTTCTGTACAGCAAAGGATACCATCAGTAGAACAAAAAGACATCCTACAGTATGGGAGAATATATTCATAAATGCCATATCCAATAAGGGGTTGACATCCAAATTATATAAAGAGCTCACACACCTCAACAAACAAAAAGCAAATGAGCCAATTAAAAAATGGGCAGAGGATCTGAACAGCCACTTCTCCAAAGTAGAAATTCAGATGGCCAACAGGCACATGAAAAGATGCACCACATCCCTAATCATCAGAGAAATGCAAATTAAAACCACAATGAGATATCACCTCACACCAGTTAGGATGGCCAACATCCAAAAGACAAACAACAACAAATGTTGGAGAGGATGTGGAGAAAGGAGAACCCTCCTACACTCCTGGTGGGAATGTAAAATAATTCAACCATTGTGTAAAGCAGTATGGAGATTCCTCAAAAACCTAAAAATAGAAATACCATTTGACCCAGGAATTCCACTCCTAGGAATTTACCCTAAGAATGCAGCAGCCCAGTTTGAAAAAGGCATATGCACCCCTATGTTTATTGCAGGACTATTTACAATAGCCAAGAAATGGAAACAACCTCAGTGTCCATCAGTAGATGAATGGATAAAAAAGATGTGGTATATATACACAATGGAATACTATTCAGCCATAAGAAGAAAACAAATCCTACCATTTGCAACAACATGGATGGAGCTAGAGGGTATTATGCTCAGTGAAATAAGCCAGCAGAGAAACACAATTATCAAATGATTTCACTCATCTGTGGAGTATGAGAACAAAGTCGAAGGAACAAAACAGCAGCAGACTCACAGAACCCAAGAATGGACTAACAGTTACCAAAGGGAAAGGAATTGGGGAGGATGGGTGGGAAGGGAGGGATAAGGGGGAAAAGGGGCATCATGATTAGCACATATAATGTGGGGGGGGTACACGGGTAAGGCAGTATAACACAGAGAAGACAAGTAGTGATTCTATAGCATCTTACTACACTGATGGACAGTAACTGTAATGGGGTATGTGGTGGGGACTTGATAATAGGGGGAGTCTAGTAACCATAATGTTGTTCATGTAATTGTACATTAATGATAGGAAAAAAAATGGGCAGAGGATCTGAACACTCCTCCAAAGAAGAAATACAGATGAACAACAGGCACATGAAATGATGCTTCACATCTGTAATCATCAGGGAAATGCAAATTTAAACCACAATGAGATATCACCTCACACTAGTTAGGATGGCCAACATCCAAGAGACAAGAAATAACAAATGCTGGTGACAATGCAGAGAAAGAGGAACCCTCCTACACTGTTGGTGGGAATGTAAATTGGTTCAACTGTTCTGGAAAGCAATATAGAGGTTTCTAGAAAAACTAAAATAGAAATACCATTTGACCCAGTAATTTCACTCCTAAGAATTTACCCAAACAAGATCCCTGATTTGAAAAGGCATATGCACCCCTGTTTATTGATGCACTATTTAAAACAGTCAAGATATGGAAGCAACCTAAGTGTCCATCAGTAGATGAACGGATAAAGAAGAGGTGGTACATATACACAATGGAGTATTAGTCAGCCTAAAAAGAAAAGAAATCCTACCATTTGCAACAACATCGATGTAGCTAGAGGGTATTATGCTCAGTGAAATAAGCCAGGTGGAGAAAGACAAGTACCGAATGATTTCACTCATTTGTGGAGTATAAGAACAAAGCAAAACTGAAGGAACAAAAAAGCAGCAGACTGACAGACTCCAAGAAGGGACTAGTGGTTACCAAAGGGAAGGGGTTGGAAAGGGTGGGTGGGGAGGTTCTGATAAGGGGATTAAGAGGTATTATCATTAGCACACACAATATAGTAAGTCACAAGGAAGACAGTACAGCAAGGAGAAGACAAGTAATGACTTTATAGTATCAAACTATGCTGATACACAGTGACCGCAGTGAGGTGTGGGAGGACTTGATAATATGGGTGAATGTTGAACCCACTGTGTTGTTTATGTGGAACCATCATAAGTTTGTATATCAATGATAGTTTAATAAAAAAGTCAATTTCTTTCCTATACACCAGCAATGAACAAGTGGAATTTGAAATTAAAAACACAGTACTGTTTACATTAGGACCCCCAAAATGAAATACTTAGGTATAAATCTAACAAAATATATATAAAATCTTTATGAGGAAAACTACAAAACTCTGATGAATAAAATCAAAGACTAAATGAATGGAGAGATATTCTATGTTCGTGGATAGGAAGACTCAAGATTGTAAAGATTTTGATTCTTCCTAACTTGATCTATAGATTCAATGTAATCCCAATCAAAATGACAGCAATTATTTTATGGATATCAACAAACCAATTATAAAGTATATATGGAGATGCAAGACTCAGAAAAGGCAATACAATATTCAAGGAGACCAAAGCTGGAGGATTTTGCTCCCTGCCTTCAAGGCTTACTATAAAGCTACAGTAATCAAGACACTGTGGTATCAGTGAATGAAAAGATAAGTAGGTCAACGGAGATAATAGAGAACGTAGAAATAGACCCCCATAAATATGGTCAACAGCCTTTGAGAAAGGAGGCAAAGCAATACAATGGAGCTTACAGACTCTTTTCAACAAATGATGCCAGAAAAACTGGACATCCACATGCAAAAAAATCAATCTGGAAACAGACCTTACTTACACTGTGAACAAAAATTAACTCAAAATGGGTCATAGTGCTAAATTAAAATACAAAACAATAAATCTTAAAGATAACATAGGGGAAAATCCAGATGACTTTGGGTATGGTAATGCCCTGTTAGACACAACACTAAGGACACGATTCATGAAAGAAAAAATTGATAAGCTATATTTCAGTGAAGGTAAAACTTCTGCCTGGAAAAAGGCATTATCAAGAGAATTAGCAGATATGCCAAGGAATGGGAAAAAATATTTATAAAAGATACATCTGATAAAAGACACATCTGATAAAAGACTTATGCAAAATATACAAAAAATTCTTAAAATTTAACAAGAAAACAACCCAATTAAAAATGGGACCTTAACAGACACCTCACCAAAGAAGACATACAGATGGCAAATAAACACATGAAAATATGCTCTCTATCATATTCATCAGGGAAACTCTTTACCAATGAGTAACACTACACTTCTATTAGAATGGCCAAAACCTGGAACACTGACAACGCCAACTGCTGGGCGTCATACATTGCTGGTGGGAACACAAAGTACTACAGCTACATTGGAAGAGAGTTTTGCAGTTTCTCACAAAACTAAGCATACACTTACCATATGATCCAGCAATCACTCTCCTTAGTATTTACCCAAAGGAGTTGAAAACTTATGTGTACACAAAAACATGCATGTGGATGCTTATAGCAGCTTCATTCATAATTGCCAGCACTTGGAAGCAACTGGGGTGTTCTTCAGTAGGTGAATGGATATATAAACTGTGCTATATCCAGACAATGGAATATTATTCAGCACTAAAAAGAAATGAGCTGGCAAGCAATGAGACATGGAGGAACCTTAAATTCATATTGCTAAGTGAAAGAAACCAGTCTAAGAAGGCAACATATTGTATGATTCCAACTATAATGACATCCTAGAAAAGGCAAAACTATGGAGAGAGTAAAAAGATCAGTGGTTGCCAGGATTAGGAGAGAGAGAGAGACATGAATAGGCAAAGCACATTTTAGGGCAGTGAAAATACTCTGTAGGATATTATAATGATGGATATATGTCATTATACATTTGTCTAAACCCATTGTGAAACACCATGAGTGAACCCTTAGTTAAACTATGGACTCTGGGTAACTGTGATGTGTCAATGCAGGTTCATCCTTGGTAAAAAATTGTACCATTGTGGTGAGTGACACTGATGATGGGGGCGGTATGCATGTGTGGGAGCAGGAGGTAAATGGGAAATCTCTGTACCTTCCTCTCAACTTATTTTAAACCTAAAACTGCCTTAAAAAATAGAGTCTTTAAAAAAAGAATGGAAGAGGCATTGCACATAGACTATGGGAGGTGGTAAATGGAGACCCATGGCCCCTGCCCTGAAAGGTAGACCCCTTGACCACATACACAAGGAATGGAAGGATGCCTCTGGATGCAGCTTCTAGAGCTGCAGAGGTTGACCAAACTGAGGGAGAAGGAGTTGTCATACAGATTTTTCACCTGTGTAGCCCACAGATGCTAAGAAAATGCCAGGTATGAAGGAATTCCTCAGGCAAGTTAGAGTGAAGATGGTTGAAACAGGGCCTTGTCCTGCCCTTCCTTAGGGGAGCTCACAATCAAATGAGGAAGACAGGGAGTCAGTAGTACATGGCAGTCACAGGAGCTGGCTCTGAAGTCAGACTGCCCAGAAGCCTTGCCAGTCTCTGTCACTTGCTGGCTATATGGGCAAATTTCTTAGTTATCCAGATCCATTTCCCCATTGGTAAAATGAGGATAATGTTTCCATTGTTGTAAGATAAGGAGTGTAAAATAATATGCTTATTTCTTATAATAATTCTTACCTGTCTCATTTATTATACAGATTTTATTTTGCACTAGGAGAGGCAGTTCACCTTTCCTTCTATTAACCTTCACTTTCACTTCCACCTACTGGTGCCTAGTACGTGTGCTCCTTGCAGACTTTTTCAAAGCTTTCCCAGCCAGTCAAGCAAAGGACAGAGACAGAAATGTTGGAGTTACCATATCCCAGGGTCTGTACCTTAGCTATGCAGGAAGGTGGAGCAGGAACTAATATTTTTTAAGATCTCACCATGTCCCAGGCTGTGCTAGGTAGGCTTTTTACGTACATTTTCTCACACCAGTAGGTATTTTTATCTTCACCATTTTAATTTTACCTAGACAACTGAGGCTTAAATTAAGCCACAGTCTCAGTAAGTAGTAGAATCAGGATTATAAAATTCAACCTTTCTCCTTGGGCTGTAGTAAGCCTGGACTTCATTATTTCATTATTCTCTCAAAGAATACTTATGAAGTCCTGTGATAGAGGTTACTGTTTGTCCCTCAATATCAGCTGTTCTTCTCTCTTTCCTTAATCATTGAATTCCCAGTTTTTAGATGAGCACATGACTGCCAAGGGTAAAATCTCTCAACCTTCCTTGCAGCCATAAGTGGCCATGTGTCTAAGTCCCGGCCAAGGGCATGCAAGAGGAACTGTTCTTAAAGGCCAGGGGGTACCACTATTCTCACTCTTGCCCCTTCCCAGACAAGATAGCTGGAGCTTGAGCATCCTTCTGGAACCACAAGGGAAACCATGTGCTGACGATGATGGAGCAGCAGGTAGAAGGCACTTGGGTCGGACACTGGGATTATCATCCCAACCCTGGATTGCTTATAGTTAGCCCTCTTTTATTAAGAAATACTATTCTCTCATGTTTAAGACACTCTTATATTAGGTTTTCTTTCACGCTAAAGCAAACCTGAGCTCACAGAAGGCTGCCATTATAGGCAGTTTTTTGTAGGACAAGAGGAGCTTAAGAATTAGGTGATGATGGCCATCAAGCCACTTGACTAATTCCTCTTACTTTGATTCTGTATTCACTGAGCAACTGTTTGCTTATATGTGACCAGAGAGTAAGAGAAAGGAGAGAGGGTTTACCCAAGGGTCTATGAGGTTTTACTAGAGCAGCCAGCTGGCTCCCTTCTCTCTCATTTCAATGGACTCTGCCAGAATTAATTTAAAAAAATAGTTGCTTTTGTTAAGAACATCTATAAATCAGTATCTGTCTTAAAATTATTTATTAATTTTAAAAGACAAAAATTAAAAAGAATTTATCTATTTCCCTAACACAAAAAACTAAGAATCATTCCATCAGTAAATATTTTGATAATACACTTAAGGATTTGACTACTATGAATTTAAAATACAGAGATACCATGTAATTACTCAGTGGGAAATACATGCTAATGATACGACCCTGTGAGGGAGGACCCTAGGGTGGTTTTTCATTGCTATTACCTGGATTAGTGATTCCAAGCCTCAGCTACATAGCTATATTCTGTGATTTAAAAAATCATGATGCCTGGGTTGCACTAATTAAATCGGAAACTCTGGGGATAGGGCCTAGAAATCAGTTTTGTTTCTTAATGCTGCAGAGTGATTCCAAAGTTTCAAGCTTGAGAGTCACTGACCTGAATTTTTGGGCTAATGTTTGACGTTATAGAGCTTTTTCAAATTTAAAGATTTGTTTCTTTCTGTTTTAGTGGCCTTTTAAATTATTTTTGTTTTACAATTTTAGAGTTGTCAAGAAAATGAAAGCTCACTCACACAGGAAACAGAAGCAAGGTATGTTAAAAGCTTCATATTCTTTGTAAACCAAGGTACATCTAAAGACAGACCTCAATACTGAACATGGCTACGGCACACTCAGAAAAGGAGAGTTTACTTGCAAAGGTGCAAGGGTGTCAGACTGAAGAACCGGTTTGCTAAAGACAAGTCCTTAAAGGGGAAAAAAACCCTGTGAAATCGCCAGTTACCAGTTTACAGAGTCTATTCTACTCATGGGGGAGTAACAGGTACTTTCTCACGGGATTATCATACTCACAAAGGTCGTGATGCATGGATACTAGTAAGGCAAATAATTGGGATAAAATTGAGGGGAATCCAAGAAAATATTCAAGACATCATTGGTTTGGGACTCAGAACTAATCAGGGAAGCCCCAAGGTTTCCGCGTCGTTTGCCGGGATGCTCAGTCACACCGGAAGCACGCACAGCGCCAGACGGGCTTTAGCACACTTGCCGACTATAGAAGCCGGCCCTCCCGGGGGAGCGGGCGCGCAGCACCTGACCTTCTGCGCACGCTCGGTGGAGTCGGGGGCGGGGCGACGGCGCGCGCGGCCTTGTGGGGAAGCCGGGAGGGCGGGGCGGCTGAGTCGGCGGCGCGCGAGCGGCCTGGGGAGGTGAGCTGGCCGGCGGGCTGCCGGGTCCCCGGCGGGAGAGCTGAGGCTGCTGGGGCTCGAGTCCGGGTCTTGGCCCGGGCGGGGCCGGAGGGCCGGCGGCGGAGCCCGGGGGGCGGGGGCGGCAGCGGCAGCGCGGACGCTGGACGGGGCGCGGGGTCGGGCCGCAGGCCCGCGCCCCCCCTGATGTGCGGTCCGCCGCCCGAGTGGGCGCGGTGCCCGAGGCGCAGAAGTTGCTGGGGGCTGCTCGGACTCCAGCGCCGCCGCGGGGCCGCGGGAGCGGCAGGGGTGGGGGAAATTAGTTCCCACTCCCCACGGCATCTCGGGGGTATTCGTAGTTTTGCGTCCCCTGCAGAACAGTGTGCTAGTTTTGTTTTTTTACTGAGATAACACATATGTGATCAAACATGGGCTCTGACAAGTTTACGCTCAGTGTAAGTTCTGAGGCCAGGACAGGTGTCGAGAACTACGTGCATTGGCAACCGTCTCTTCCTTCTAAACAGCCCCCTTCTGATTCCTTCTCTCTCTCTCCCATCCTACTGCCCTCCTCCCCTCGAGCTTTGAGTCCGCTGCCATCCTTTTTGGGACCTTGCCCAGCCAGCACTTGTCTCTTTACTGTGTCTTCTTTCACCTTGTTCCTCCCGGCTCTCTTCCACCAGGCTATACTTGTGAGCCATCTTAACTGTATTTAAGAAAAAATTATGCTAATCCCCATATACTCTAATTTATTCCGTTGTTTATTTCCATTCTTAAAAAAAAATCTCCTAAAAACTCAATTTTTATGTGACTAAATGGAATGCACTCTTTTTCCTCCTATATGATAATTTGGCAGTGCTAACCTCTCCCACCCTCTTGAACTCTTTCTTGTAAACTCTTCTGTGACTGTAGTCTCCAGGTTTTTCTCCCAGCTTTCTAGATGCTACTGCCTAGTCCTATGTTGGCATATTTTCCTTTAAATATTAGTGTTCTCTAGATTAGTAACGTAAATATTAGTTCTCTCAATATTAGTGTTCTGCAGCCCTCCCTACCTCAGTAGTCACAGTGACTTATGTGCATATGCCATGACTGTAGCTTCCATCTTTATGCTAGAGACACCCATATTTTTATACCGAGCCCTTTGCATCTACTTATTGGGTATGTTCTGATGTCCCATAAGCACTCAAATTCATCATATCCCAAACTGAAATAATTGTCCTTCTACGTACCCTCAAATCCTGAAACCTCTTTTCCTTTTAAAATTGTGATCCTGACTGAAAATAGCTGAACTAATCCTAACAGTTTCTAGTCAGAAATCTGAAACAGAGTCCTCTCCTCCCCACCTCCTCAATGTAATCAGTCTATCAAGTCCCTTTTATCTCATGGCTGTAATACTTTCACATGTTTAGACCTCATGGCCTGGCATTTCAATGTTTCAGGCCCACCTCCTTAGTCTTCTCTTCCATCATTCTTCTTTTTCACTCCTCAGTCTGCCTGCCCACTCCTCCATTTTAAACACTTGGTTGGCCCCTTTAAAATTTGGCTAAAGTTGTAGTACTTCTGGGTCCTCTTTCCTTGACTGTGCCACTCTGCCATCTGATTTATGCCTGCCCTTTGTGCCTGAACACCTGTGTATACCTCTAGCTCATTGATTCTCTTCCAGGGAATATTGTGCTTCCCAGGGGACATTGACAATGTCTGGAGACACTTTTGATTGTTACAGTCTAGAGGAGAGGGTAAACTGTCACCTAGTTGGGAGAGACCAGGGACATTGCCAACCATCTTATAATGCATGGGGCCAGCTGTTCCCTTCCTGCCTCAAGGATTACTGGTCCACAATGTCAGCAGCCCCAAAGTTGAGAAGCAACTGCCTAGCATAATATTTTGTTACTCAGTACTTTGATTGTTTTGTTTTCTTCTCCACTAGACAAGGGACCTTGGCTTACTTGTTTTTGCATCCCTATATCTTGATATAGGGTCTGTTACAGAACAGAAATTCAGTAACTGTTGAAGGAAAAAGGGGTAAAGGAGGATCAACTTCTAAATTCTGGATATGAGCAGCCAGTCTGCTGCATAGGCTGCTTGCTGATTGCAGTGATTTCCTCATTGCCTTTCATTCGTATTGCATTGCAGGGGTGCCCACAGTGTCTCTTTGTTTTTCATTTGTTTATTCAGCCCATGTTGATTGACTCATTAAAAAAAATAATAAACTGATGTTTTTTTCTTCAGCATCACTTTAGGCTCTCTTCTATCCATGTATCTTGGCCATTTATGAAGTGGTTAAAAAGTGATTACTTGGCTAGGTTTGAAAAAAGTAAACTAAATAATTTAATTCTTATCAGAAGTTCATTGGTTAAAGCTCTGCAGGTCATCATGACTTCAACAAATAAAGCAATTGAATTACAACTACAAGTGAAACAAAATGCAGAAGAATTACAAGATTTTATGAGGGATTTAGAAAACTGGGAAAAAGATATTAAACAAAAGGATATGGAACTGAGAAGACAGAATGGTGTTCCTGAAGAGGTACATTTCTTAATTAAATTCCTACTTTAGCATCCAGCAAAACTGTTTATTTTAAAATAAAGCATGACCTTTTAAAATGTTTTGTGAAACACTGAAACTGAAATGATTTGCTTCCTGCCAACATTTTGAAAATTCTGCTTTTTAAAGTCTTTGTAATAGTTATATTAACTATATTAAGCTATTTTAAAGTTTAGTGAGTAAATACTGAAAGGACAGCTATGTGATAATTCCTGAGGTAAATGAATAGCATCATAAAATATGTCATTGTGTATATGTTCTGTACACTGTGTATAATTTTATGTTTAGTGATATATTAACATACGGTAATGCCATAAAAATGTAGATAGAACCTAGGTTCAAACAAACATTTTTTCAAAAGACTGTGCATTTAAGTATGGATAGCTTTTTCATGTGTGCGTGGTGGTTTGGAAGCAGGTCAGTTTGCCATCATGCCATTGTGGATTCATTGTAAAGCTGAAGAGTAGGGTGTTTTTGAAGTTAGAATTCAGGATTAAAAATTAAATATATAATTAAAATTTCTAGGTAATATTTTTCTTGTTACTGAACAATGTTCAACATTTTTCAAAGGATGAATTAAACTTTTCAGTCATGAATTATCGTAGGTGAAGATAGTAAGTTGCTATTTTTTAACACTTGAAAATTAAAAAATTCTTTCTTGAAAATATAAGTGAGAATTTTAAATATTGCTAGTTATACAAAAGAGTAATAAAGCATTGCTTAAAACTCTGTTTTATTTTCTCCCTAGAATTTACCTCCTATTCGAAATGGGAATTTTAGGAAAAAGAAGAAGGGCAAAACTAAAGAGTCTTCTAAAAGAAACAGAGATGAAAACACAAAAAGCAGGATAAAGTCTTATGATTATGAGGCATGGGCAAAATTTGATGTGGTAAGTTAATCTGGTTATGTGCTGCTTAGTATTGAAGTAAAATTTTCCTAGAGTTATCTGAGAGTCATGGATTAAACAAAAAATAATGGAGTTTTTACAACCTGCGAATTTCTCCTAAGGACTATTTTATGTGGAATAAAAATTTATTACACAGCTCTTCAACTAACTAACCTATTTTTGATCCGGTGGTCCTCTTTCAGTGAATAGTGGTTAAAACAGCCAGGATTCTTTTCTTTTTTCCTATTTTTTCTTTACTTCTTTCTTCTTTTGCACAAGTAGTACATGGAGGATGCAGTGTACTATTGACCCAGTTTCCCCCAGTGGCTACATCTCACTTAACTGTAATAATAGTATCGGAACCAGGAAATTGACATTGGTACAATGTCTGTCTAGTTCTATGCCATTTTATCACATGTGTAGAGATTTGGGTAACCATCATTGCAATTAAGATTCAAAAATACTGCATCACCATAAAGATCTTCCTTGTGCTACCCATTTATAGTTTGCACCCACCACTGTTCTCCCCTCTCTAACTTCTCAAAAGCCAGAATTCTAAGAGAATTGTCTCAGAAAAGAATGGCTCTGCCAATAACATTTTTATGGGCAGAAGCACCTGTTGAATACTGGCTAAAAGGGAATGTCTAGTCTTGGTGGCAGAGACCATGTGACAATAAAAGTAGGCCTATCTTGATTGCAGGAAAGTGAGCTTCATCCTTCCATAACAGGGATAGGAAACATGTGGTGCATGCAACTCATCTCCCACATGTGGCACATAGTGTGATGGAGAATTAACTACTCTGCTTCAGAACCTTCCACCCTGAGCTCCAAGCAGCCACTGTCAGGGTCAGCCTGTGAAACGTTCCTGTTGGTCAGCCTTATTCTAGACTTTGACAGACCTTAAGGGTTGATATGGGATGCACATTCCTTTTTAGTCTTCAGTTTTTTCTGTAATATTTGTTTCATACAAAAGAGTAAGTGGAGATGCGTGTTCTAAGGCATAATAATAAAATGAATATGTGAATCCACCATCTAACTTAAAGAGAATTTTTCCAGTCCTATTGCAGCTGCGAGTGTGCTGCTTTGCTACCCCATCTTCTTTTCTCCCTTCAATCCTAGGAAGTAAACACTATTCTAATTTTTGTATTTATTTTATTTGCACTTTTCTGTTTAACATTTTATTGAGATTATATGATAAAGTCCAAAATCTTAGGTGTACAGCTTCCTGAAATTTTACATATACACCTGAGAAACCACCCTCCAAATAAAGATAGAGGACATTTCCGGCATTCCAGAAGCCTCCCTTTTCATGATTACTTCCCAAAGGAAGCTGCTGCTGTGATCTCTGCTACTGAGAATCAGTTTTGCCCATTTGGGGATTTCCTATGAATGTGTTGTATGGTTCACGCTCTTGGTCTTGGCTGCTCTTGCTAGTGATGCCTGGGACTGATCTGTAGCAGATCATGTTGGTAGCAGCAGTTTGTTCCATTCTTTTGCTGATCAGAATTCATTGTGTAAATATCACATTTTGTGTAGCCATTTTTCTACTGACATACATTTGGGATGTTTGCAGTTTGGCAGTTCTATGAATGAATCTGCTATGAACATTATATATGTCTTGATGAATATATATAAACAGCTGGAAGGAATTTGCCAGGTCATAGTTTATATGTACTTTTAGCTTTAGGAGATACTGTCAAGTGGTTTTACAAATCAGTTGTATTTTTCTTAATGAAATCAAGGCTAAATTGACTCAAGAGAGGGCTGGCATTATTTAAACAGTTTGCCATCTGCTTCAGTATTGTCCTGATGTAAGAGAAGTATGATACTGGGTTTGAATATACTGTTGTCGGAAATGATACTTCCTGAACATAGGATTTGTTCTCTGCTTTGTATTTTATAGTCTAGTTGCATTTTTTTGTGACCTTGTATATATAGCCTTTTCCTTTTCATAAGTAGGTATCTTTATAATGCCCTTTCCTGAGTGTGTTCCCATCTCAGGATTTCTTAGAGGGGTGCTTTCTACTCAGTCATTTACTCGTTCAGCAGATGCTGGTCTAACTGCTTTGTGTGGCCAGTGCCATAATGTATGGTGTTGCTCGGCATGGCCATTTTAGTGCCTGTACAAGATACACATTCCATTCTGGCTCACCTCTGAGCAGCTGCTGTAGTGTCTGATGCCTTAAGTGTTCTGCACATGTCAGCAGAGCAGGGTTGGACAGTCTCAGCTTTAATGTTGGTAAGCTCGTGGTATTTCTAGAATTTGCATGCTAAAGTACATAGCTAAATTTCATTCCATCTTTTAGTGTTCACTAAGTGAAACTAAGCATAGATTTTGTTTTTTAATTCATCAACAATTTTGGCATAATTTAAAATATGCTATTTGTTAAACGCAAAAAGGATTTTGCTTAAATGATTAAAGTTTTAGTCTAAATGAGCTTTAATGAACTCTTTAATGCTTACTGATTTAAAATCTCTTACTAAAAATAAAAAACATTATTTTATCAGATATGGTTAAAAATTGGAATTAAAAAAAATTCTGATGGGGTCCATGGCATTTATTACCATGAAAGGAATGTGTGAGTCAAAAGGGATGGGGAATTGCTGGACTAGCATATTACCTATTTTTGTTGGTAGAATCAGCTGTATTTTGGAATACACTAAGGGAGAGTATAACATAGTCATTGAGAGCTCTCTGGAGGAGGCTAACTGCCTGGGTTCAAATCCTGACTTGGCCACTTACTAGTGAGTGACTTTGAGTAAGTTATCTAACATCTGTGTTTCAATTCCTTCAAGTGAAAAACATGGGTAGTTATTACTTGCCTCACAGGTTTTTGTGAGGATTAATTGTTCTGCAAGCAGTTTTGTTACCTTATTTTAAAAATAAGGAAGAAAAAGGTTTTTAGAAGAAACCCTTTCTATTGTTGTTTGCTTATTACATTAGATTGGGGTTATTTGCAAACTTCTCTTAGTCAAACCGTAATACCTCACTGTTACTGGCTTGTGATTAAGGGGTAGTTTGTAGACTCTGTTGACTTAGCTTATGGTATGAGTTTAAAGTCAGATTTTTTAAATGGCTTGGATCTTGGTTTTCTAAACACGAGTACTTTTCTCAGGATGTACACTTGACAATGAGAGGTTATTTGGAGCACTTTTATAGACTTTTAGGTCTTTAGGTCATAACACTGAAATTCTGTTAAATGTACTTTGTGTTGTGTATGTTGTTATCTTTTTTTACTGGGCATGTAATTGTGAGCACTATTTTCCCACTTAATGTTTCAGGACAGTATTCTTGATGAGCTGGACAAGGAAGAGAGTACCCATGATTCTGTGTCCCAGGAATCAGAGTCAGAAGAAGATGGGATTCATGTAGATTCACAAAAGGCTCTTGCTCTAAAAGAAAAGGTACTCTTTGGGTAGCTTTAAGTTCCTTCAGATAAGTAAGGTATGTAGAAAATCACATGGATCTCATGATTTCTTCAACATAATTTAGGAGGTGTTCAGACTTTGAGAAGTTATTGGCTGTATCTGTGTCAGGAGTCAATATAGCATGTTTGTAAGGAATATATGATCTGAAATCAGATTGACATGGTCATTTTAGTGTATCAAATCCTGTGATAAGTTCTTTAAATTGCCTCTATCTCAGTTTTCTCAGCTGTAAAATAAGATTATTATTATTACTCAAACTTAGTAGGTTGTTGGAGTATTATTGAATGAATTATGATATATAAAGTACTTGGACCATACAGAGTTCTTCCAGGGTTTTTAGTAGTGACCAAAGTAACTTAAAATCAATGTGTGATTCTTGATGTAAATATTAAATTCCGCTCCTCCATTTCACAGGCCATCTTTGGTTACTTTCTGAAGCATTCAACAGCTCTCTGAGGAATGACTCATTACAAAATTAGCTATGTTGCTTTTCAAAAAGATGGAATTCTTCAGATTAAACTTCATCTTGATGCTTTAGTTACATTTCTCTGGTTAATTGTCAATAAAAGCTGTATATTACTGAGTATTTTACCCATTTTTCTACCAGGGCTCTTGGATTGTGCCCATAATAACTATATAGTGATTTTTAGCTCTTACAGGAAGACCTGATCTCACAATTACTGAATTAGAAAGAGATATATAATATTGAAAGAATGGTTCTAGAATTTTTTGCCAGTTTATATCTGACTCATGCTTTTTCAGGGCAATAGATACTTCAAACAAGGAAAATACGATGAGGCAATTGAATGCTACACCAAAGGCATGAATGCTGATCCCTATAATCCTGTTTTGCCAACAAACAGAGCATCAGCATACTTTAGACTGAAAAAGTAAGGAATTTCCATTATGTGTGTGAATGTTTTGTGTGTATGGTGACTGATTTTATGAAAGTTTTCATAGTAAAGTTTCTGTGAAAGATTGAAAATGTATTACATTTCTTTTCAACTGCAATCATTTATTCACTATTTAACAGAGAAGTTTCATTATGGTAAACTTAAAATATGTTCCAACATTTGTTTATCTCTAAGTCATGCTGACCCTTTAAATCCATAATGTTGAAGAACATAAATGTGTTTTGTTCTTATTATAAGCAGAAAACTGACCTATCATAAGATTTTTGAAAAGACAAATACCATCAAGGAAGACATTGATGCTTTTAACTGTTAAAATTATTTGGAAATATAAATTATATTGGTGTCTGAGATTTTAATATTTAAGTATAACATGTTTAGGTCTTTGAAAGTTATTAATATCCTGACAAATTAGGGGACTATTTACACTGTATAATGTATGTTATGAAGAATAATTTTTAATAAACCTACATGAACCCACCACCCAACATAAGAACTAGAACGTTACTATTATTTTTGGAGCTATCTTGATACTTCTTTCTATATCTTGACCCTTGCTTCCCTCCTACTTAACTGTTATCTTGAGTTGTGTATCATTCTTTGATTAAAAAAAAAATTCATGGTGTTATGTACATATCCCTAAAAATATATTGTGTATCTTGTTTATTTTTCAGTTTTAAAAGTATATTGTACTGAATGTATTCTATGTAACTTGCCTATTTCTCTGAATATTATATTTCTAAGATTTGTTCATGTTTTGCATATAGCTGTAATCTCATTTTCACTGTCATATGTAATTCCTTTTTGGTGATACTACCCTTATGTATCCATTCTGCTGTTGCTGGGGGATGGGTTAGTTCCTTTTTTCTTCTTACTTTCCTTCTCTCCTTTGCACACTCCTACCTCCCACCCTATTTTTTTCCTTATTTAAAATAGTGATACTATGAACATTTCTGTACATGGTTCTTTGTGCTGCGTCATAGGATGTACATATGTTCAGCTGTACATGGTGATGACCAGTTTTTACAGAGATAGTTGCACAAGTCTACATTCCCATTAGCAGTATGTAAGAAGCCTGTTAAATACCTTTATTGACAATGGTATAATTGAGCTTCTTTGTTGTTTTCAATCTAGTGGGTGTGAAATGGTAATTTACTGTTGTCTTAGTTTGCATTTCCACAATTTCTAATGGGGTTGAACACCTTATGTATGTATTTACCAATACTTCATTTTTTTTTCCCTGTGAAATGCCTATTTTTGTCTTTTGACTATTTTTTTATATTGATTTTTTTTTTAATTGAAGTGTAGTTGATATACAATATTAGTCTCAGGAGTACAGCACAGTGATTCAACAATTACATACATTTTGCAGTGTTCACTACCATAAGTGTATTTATGGTCTGTCATCATATGAAATTACTACAATATTACTATATTCTCTTTGCTGTACACGTTTCATCCCTGTGACTTACTTATTTCATAATTGGAAGTTTGTACCTTTATGTCCTCTTCACCATTTCATTCATTACTCCATTCTCCTTCCCTATAACCACAAGTTTGTTCTCTGTATTTATGAGTTAATCTCTGTTTTGTTCTTTTTTTTAAAATTCCACTTAATAAGTGAAATCATACTGTATTTGTCTTTGACTTATTTCATTTAGCATGATACCTTTTAGGTCCATCCATGTTGTCACAAATGGCAAAATTTCATTTATTTTTATGGCTGAGTAGTACTCCATTGTTTGAATGTACCACATCTTTTTTATCCATTCATTTGTTGTTGTATACTTCATACCTTGGCTGTTGTAAATAATGCTGCAGTAAACATAGGGTGCATATATCTCTGAGTCAGTGTTTTTGTTTTCTTTGGAAAATTCCAAAGAAACTCCACCCAGAAGTGGAATTACTGGGTTGTATGGATTTCTATTTTTAATTTTTTGAGGAACCACCATACTGTTTTCCATAGTGGCTGCACCCTTTATATTCCCACCAATAGTGCACAGAGGTTTCCCTTTCTCTATATCCTCACCAACACTTGTTATTTCTTATCTTTTTGATAATAGCCATTCCAACTGGGGTGATAGATATTCAGGGGCACCAAAATAGACATTTTTTCAAAGAAGACATACAGATGACTAATGGACACATAAAAAAATTCTCAACACCACTAATGAGGGAAATGCAAATCAAAACCACAAGATTTCACCTGACATCAGTCAGAATGGCCATTACCAAAAAGACAAGAAGAAATAAGTGTTGATGAAGATGTGGAAAAAGGGGATCCTGTATTGATTTTTAAGAGTTCTTCATTCTGGACACTAACCCATTAGTGTTTATTTATAATTATCTTCTCCCAATTTGTAACTTCTTTTCTTTTCTTATGGAGTCTTAATAAGCAGAATTCTTAATATATTTTAATTTATTGGGTTTTTTTAAAGGTTAACATTTTAAAAGACACAGTTTGTTAGAAAAATTATTTTCCCTCCCTAAATTCATAATGGTCTTCTATATTTTCTTCTAAAAATTTTTTTTACTTGTCACATTTGAGAAGTCTTTTTATATGTGCTAAATGTAGAATTCCATTTTCATATCTTTCCATATGAGTATCCCAGTTGTTCCAGCTATGTTTATTGACTATCCATGCTTTCCCCATGGATTCCCATAGCATCTGCAGTGCTACCGTATCATGTGTTAAGTTTGCATGGATCTCTTTCTCATCTTCTTGTTTACATTGATATGTTGCCTATCCCATACCCGTTCCGCACCATCTTAATTACTATAGCATTATAATAAGTCTTGATATTTGGCATAGGGATTCTCCTTCCATATTGTTTTTTAGGAATCTCAGGTATTCTTATACTTTTACTTGTCAATGTAAACTTTAGAATTATCTTGTCAAATGCCTTGAAAAATTCTGTTGGCATTTTAATTACAGTTGCGTTAGATTTATAGGTCAGTTTTGGGGAAAATTATATTGTTACAACTTAGTTCACATTCATGATCTATAATAAGGCACAAAAACCTAAGTCGTCTTTAATGTCTTTAAAGATAGTCTTCACATTTTCTGCATATGGGTCATGTATATCTTTTGTTAGATTTATTTCTGTTTTTTGTTGCTGATCTCTAGTAAAGCAGCCACCTTGCTAAACTTTCACTATTTCTAATTATGTCCCTAGATTGTTGTTTTGAGTTTTCCAGATAGACCATCATATCATTTAAGGCTGTCAGTTTTGTTCTTTTGGGTTTTTTTAGCTGTATCTCTTTCTTGTGGAACTCTTTCTGCATTGTCTAGGGTTGCCAGTACAGTACTGACAGAAAGCAGCGATTGTGGACATTCTGGTTCCTTGATTTAAAGGGAATGCTACTTATATCTCACCATCAAGAATTAATGCTTTCAGGAGGCTTAACTAAATAAAAGGAGTGGGGAAACATCCCTTTCAATTGGGAAGTAAATCCCTTATTTGGGGAATTCAGAAACAGATTTTGAAGTTTGGTTTAATGAATTATTTTCATTAGCTCTACTTTATTTTAATTTTTTTAAATTACAGATTTGCTGTTGCTGAGTCTGATTGTAATTTAGCAATTGCCTTGGACAGAAGTTATGCAAAGGCTTATGGCAGACGAGGTGCTGCTCGATTTGTTCTGCAAAAATTAGAGGATGCCAGAAAAGGTATTAACATTTTCCAGGTCATCTGTACCTAAAAAATTCTTTAACAGTTCAGTGTAATAGACAGTATACAAAGAATACTAGATAATCACAGTTATTGCCTTTCAGAGAACTTTCTATATTTGAATAAATCTCATTTTTGTAATTTAAGTGGTATCTTGATATTTTGGAAAAGAGTGCATTATCTGCCACTAATCAGATTTTGGTTCAAATTCTCATTCCACCATTTGTTAGCTGTGTGACTGGGGAAAGGGTAGTCTCTGATTTTGAGTTTCTCATCTGCAGAATAGGAAATAAAACATCCTGTTGGCTATTGTGAGGCTAGAGGTAATGCATGTAAAGCTCCTAAAATGTTTTTATTCATTTTTAAATTCTGAGCCTTTTATTATTCCATAAAATAGATTTGTGATGTATAAATTACAAATTCTGGTTAAAGCTGATAATCTAGTAGGCCCCTGCTGCTTCCTGGTTTTATGATGTACAATTTATGATAGCAAGTATTCTTCCTGGGGCTGGTGGAAGACGGTAATATGTCACAGGGGAAGAGTGGAGAAAATCCAGTAGCCTAATGCTAGCATTTCTTAGTGACTCTTTTATTTTGCAGTAGGACAGTTGCCTGTGTGTCACATGTGCATAATTATTGTTTCATACAGCTTTTCAAATACCAAATACTTCCAAATATTCTTTATCGTCTGTTTTACTCAGATTATGAAAAAGTATTAGAACTGGAGCCAAATAACTTTGAAGCAATGAATGAACTCAGGAAAATCAATCAGGTAAATTGTGATTATTCAAATTAAGTGTATTACTTATTACTTTTACTTGAGGAAGTAAAGGTTTTTTGCATAGATTTGTACTATGAAATAGTTAATATGGACATTTTTCTAATTTTAATTATTTGTGCTATGGAGTTTCACTACACAAATTTTCAGGAGGTATAATGGTATTTAAAGGTTCTCAATGAATCATCTTAAAAAGTCATCTAAGATTTTTAGAACTACTGCTACTTTACTTTTTCCCAGATGTCAGAATTATTTTTCTTCATCCCGCTGATTTTTGTTTTTTGGCTTGTGCTTTGATTTCTGTCCTAAACTTTGATTTTCTTATTTTTAAAGTTACCTCATTTTTATAGTTCATATCTCAGCAAAAACAATACTGATTTTTCAACAGTGAGAAAATAGTTATTACTTAAATGTAAAATTTGCCATCAGAGGATACTAAACAGTTACATATCCTTTCATTTTCCTGTTGAATCAAAGTTATAATTATTTTGTCATCCAGTAACACTTTGAGAAACAAGTGACAATGGTTGGGGAAAATCTTAAATGTTGCTATTATTTACTGTATATAAAGTCTATTGATAAACATATCAACTTTATTATAATTGTGAACTGTATTACATGGTTGTATGTTTTGTCCTAGGTCAATAAGCCTATGGATATTAAATTTGAGAAATAGGGTGATGTAGTCTTAGCTACCTGTTTATTTCTGAAAATAGTTCCTAGAATGGTGCTTGCTCCCTATAGAAATTCAGTAAATATTTGTTGAGTAAATAAATAAAAAACTACTGTTAATGGATAATAATTAATTAGATGCACATTAAATTTATTGTTTTTTTTTTGCTATTAAGTAGAAAAACTTTAGAGTAAAAAAATTATTTCAATTATTTGAAATGTGGCAGAAATTCTAATACATTTGACTAATTAGTATTTTAATGTCAAATATGTATGCGTCTTACATTGTTTTATGTCAGTTGACTGCTGTGTCTCCTAGGCTTTACCATCTAAAGAAAACTCATATCCAAAGGAAGCTTATGCAAAGATCACATCAGCTGAAGGAGAGAGCAGACGAATTGAAGAACAACAGAATAAACAGCAGGCTGTTTCAGAGAAAGATCGGGTAACCCAGCGGGATTTCAGTTTACAAATGTTTTGTGACAAGTATCTCAAAATACTGTTTACGCTCACCGTTAATACTGTGTATGCTTGTCTAATGTTACATTAAAATTCTTCAGTAGGAATTGAAAATTAAATATATGAAAAGCCTCTGGAGCATACTAATTCAAAATTTCAGTAATTGAAGACTTAATATATAATTAAAAAATGCATTTAAGTTTAGGGAGCAAATGACTTTTGAATATTTTAACATTTACATATAGATACGTATTTAACATAGAAATAAATTACAATTCATTCATTTATATATTTTTTCTTTGATTCACACTGGACTATTTCTGATAGAAATTCCTTTAGAAATACTTAGTTGAGATTTAAAATTATGTTTATAGCCTTCATGGGCCCACAGTGGATTCCTAATAAATACTTAGGGATGATGATTGATTGTGATATATCTGACTTTGATTACAAATAAATGCTACATTGAAATCTAGTATACACATTCCAGTATGGTTTAATTTATCCGATGTCTAGGCATATTAATGTTACCAAAAAGTGAGCTCTGTACTTCTTAACTCTTTTAACAAACATTATTTTAATTATGAAATTGTTTTGTACAGCTTCTAGTGTAACTAGAGAGTATATTTGGAACTATATTTGTTAAAATGTGCTTTGAAATTTAAGCTTTTTATTAAATATTAAGCTTTGTATTATAATGTTTAATTAGTAAAGTAATGGTAAATGTTGAAAGTGATATAGTAGTAAACATTTTTTCCTTTTTAGTGTTGAAAAGAGAATAATACTATTATAAAAAATAACCCAAGCTAAAGATTCTAAAACATGTATCATGGGCTAGATGTTTAACATTAAAATATATTTCATTACTTATATGATATTGATGAGTGTCCTTGTAGTGTTTCTGAACATTTTAATTCATCTAACTTTTTAACGTATTTTTTCATTTCCCTGCATACTTCTCTCCAAAATGGATTTTTCAAAGGGAAATGGATTTTTCAAAGAGGGGAAATATGAAAGAGCAATTGAATGCTATACTAAAGGGATAGCAGCAGATGGCACTAATGCTCTTCTTCCAGCGAACAGAGCCATGGCCTATCTGAAGATGCAGAAGTAAGTACTGGTTACAGTTAATGCATTTCAGGATGAAAATGAAATTTTCTGTAAATTGGCCTAATTATTTAACAATAAATGACAGTGTAATTTATTCTTGAGCATTAAAGTTAAAAAAGAGTGTAGTACATAGTCAGTAAACATTAGCTCTTGTTAATTTCCCACTTCTAATAGTCTGGCATTAGACAATTTAACACTTCTCTAATTGCTTCATGTATGTTATTCTGAATTAGTGATATAGAAACTATTTTTAGCCTTAAAATATTTTGGGCAAAATCTTATCTGGAAGTGTTTTTTATATATATATATTTTTTGCTTTCTCGACTTTTTTTTTTTACATGGTGAACAAATTCTTACATAGTGAATAAGTTCTTACATGGTGAACAGTACAAGGGCAGTCATCACAGAAACTTTCGGTTTTGATCACACATTATGAACTATAAACAATCAGGTC
This sequence comes from Manis javanica, assembly GCF_040802235.1. NCBI lineage: Eukaryota > Metazoa > Chordata > Mammalia > Pholidota > Manidae > Manis > Manis javanica. Next base: position 24,166,057 of record NC_133165.1, read on the forward strand.
AAATATGAACATTCGTTTGATTTTTATACTTCATTTATATGTGGATCCCACATTTCTCCCTTTATTATTATTATTATTTTTATTTTTAATAAAATGCTGAAGTGGTAGGTAGATGCAAGATAAAGGTAGAAAACATAGTTTAGTGTTGTAAGAGAGCAAATGTAGATGATCATGTGTGTGCCTGTAGACTATGTGTTAATCCAAGCTAGACAAGGGCATTAAAACATCCACGGATGCAGAAGATTTCTCTCAAAACAGGGGGGGTGAGGTTCTAAGTCTCACCACTCTTGATCCCCAATTTCTCACCCGATGGCCCCCCTGCGACTGTGCCTGTCTTAGGTTGTTCCTCCCTTGAGGAATCTTACCCATCTTTGGCTAACCAGTCATCTTCCGGGGCCATACAGGGAAACGTAAAGTTGGTAAGTGAGAGAAAAGCCATATTGTTTGAAAAGGTTAGCTCTTTACTTCTTTGCAGATTTATGCCCTGTGGCTTTTATGCCCAGCATTTGTCTTGAGGTATCTTTACCACTTGGAGGAATTATGATACTCAGTAAATTCGATATGAGGCATGAATTCTATTTAAGGGTTGTAATTAGGAAGGAAGAAGAAAAGCTATAGAGGTAGCAGACGGAAGAAAACATGGGAGGACTGATTATTTCTTTGACATATCTTCTTGTAGAGTAACTTAAGCATGTATAGGTTTTAAACTACTAATTAACTTGCGCACACACATTAACATAATAGGAATACAGTTACATAACCAAAGCAGATTAATAATTACCAGCCATCTCCAGTGAAGCCAAGAAAACCAGTTAGGCACCCTAGGGATTTGTGAAAATTTGTTTATGATATGATGGATATTGTCCAACTGTACTTGAACAGTCTGAGAGAAATCAGACAAATTAAAACAACCCATTCCTGGGAACTGTTCACATCCCATATGTTCTTTTAACAGTAGATAGTCTGTAGTTGTAAGATTTTGGAGTGCTACAACTTGCACTTCTCCTAATTCTTGGTTGAGTTCCAACAGTATAGATCCAGTCAAATTTGTTGTTTTACTGAAAGCACTGGCCAGCTTAGATATCTCCTTCTTCATTCCAATGGCAAGTGCAGGAACCAGTGGGATGGATGCAGCTACAACTGCAGCATCGCCTGGATCTTTGTTGAGGTTTTTTGATGATCATCTTCTGGTATGACTCTTCCAGAGAGTGCTGATGTTGGAAGTTCTTCTTCATATCGTATCTTAGTTCATTTTCTGGGTAGCCAAATTAGGCTTTGATCCTCTGTATAAACACAAACAGACCCTTTGCCCACACTTTGATATGCCCTTTATACCATTGTGTAGAACTCATTGGAGGTCACCACACAGGAACTGCATTTTTTTTTTAAGAGAAAGGAATATTATCAGAAAAGTGTACCTCCATACCTGATCATCTGACACCCTTTAAGTGATCAAAATTAAGGATATTTAAAGCATGCATTAATCGTTGATTTACAGTTAGTTTTATCCTATCAAGGAGTAATCCCCCTTTTCTTTCTTTTTTTTTAATCTTTAATCTACACTTACATGAAGAATATTATATTTACTAGGCTCTCCCCTATACCAGGTTCCCCCTATAAACCACTTTACAGTTACTGTCCATCAGCATAGCAAAATGTTGTAGAATCACTACTTGTCTTCTCTGTGTTGTACAGCCCTCCCCTTTCTCCCTGCCCCCCCATGCATGCTAATCTTAATAGCCCCTTTCTTCTCCCCCCCACTTATCCCTCCCTACCCACCCATCCTCCCCAGTCCCTTTCCCTATGGTACCTGTTAGTCCATTTTTGGGTTCTGTAATTCCGCTGCTGTTTTGTTCCTTCAGTTTTTCCTTTGTTCTTATACTCCACAGATGAGTGAAATCATTTGGTATTTCTCTTTCTCCGCTTGGCTTATTTCACTGAGCATAATACCCTCCAGGTCCATCCATGTTGGTGCAAATGGTAGGATTTGCCCTCTTCTTATGGCTGAGTAGTATTCCCTTGTGTATATGTACCACATCTTCTTTATCCATTCATCTACCGATGGACATTTAGGTTGCTTCCAATTCTTGGCTATTGTAAATAGTGCTGCGATAAACATAGGGGTGCATCTGTCTTTCTCAAACTTGATTGCTGCATTCTTAGGGTAAATTCCAAGGAGTGGAATTCCTGGGTTAAATGGTAGGTCTGTTTTGAGCATTTTGATGAACCTCCATACTGCTTTCCACAATGGTTGAACTAATTTACATTCCCACCAGCAGTGTAGGAGGGTTCCCCTTTCTCCACAGCCTCGCCAACATTTGTTGTTGTTTGTCTTTTAGATGGCAGCCATCCTTACTGGTGTGAGGTGATACCTCATTGTAGTTTTAATTTGCATTTCTCTGATAATTAGCGATGTGGAGCATCTTTTCACGTGTCTGTTGGCCATCTGTATTTCATTTTTGGAGAACTGTCTGTTCAGTTCCTCTGCCCATTTTTTAATTGGGTTATTTGTTTTTTGTTTCTTGAGGTGTGTGAGCTCTTTATATATTTTGGACGTCAAGCCTTTATCGGATCTGTCATTTTCAAATATATTCTCCCATACTGTAGGGTTCCTTTTTGTTCTATTGATGGTGTCTTTTGCTGTACAGAAGCTTTTCAGCTTAATATTGTCCCACTTGTTCATTTTTGCTGTTGTTTTCCTTGCCTGGGGAGATATGTTCAAGAAGAGGTCACTCATGTTTATCTCTAAGAGGTTTTTGCCTATGTTTTTTTCTCAGAGTTTTATGGTTTCATGACTTACAGTCAGGTCTTTGATCCATTTTGAATTTACTTTTGTGTATGGGGTTAGACAATGGTCCAGTTTCATTCTCCTACATGTAGCTGTCCAGTTTTGCCAGCACCATCTGTTGAAGAGACTGTCATTTCACCATTGTATGCCCATGACTCCTTTATCAAATATTAATTGACCATATATATTTGGGTTAATGTCTGGAGTCTCTAATCTGTTCCACTAGTCTGTGGCTCTGTTCTTGTGCCAGTACCAAATTGTCTTGATTACTATGGCTTTGTAGTAGAGCTTGAAGTTGAGGAGTGAGATCCCCCCTACTTTATTCTTCTTTCTCAGGATTGCTTTGGCTATTCGGGGTCTTTGGTGTTTCCATATGAATTTTTGAATTATTTGTTCCAGAAATATGTATATTTTATGCACACACACACACACACACAAACACGCGAAAGGAATTGCTGTCATTGAAACTTCTGATTGACTGCTTATACAAATAACACTCAGTGCTGTGATACTACCCAGCTGTTTACAGATATACTCACAGGCTATAGTTTGGGCAATCAGCAGGATAATATCTGAGACAGAAACTGTGACTTACCCTTCTGTGTATCTGTTGCAATAATTCTTTACACACTAGTGATGGAACTAAAACAAAAAGAAAACTGATAAATATTATATATAGAGTTTCTAAACGTTTTTGGTTCCGTGGTTGCATGGTCAATCTTTCTCAGAAAAATATTTTTAAATTCATGGTTGTACATTTGAGATTACAAAGGAAACCAGCTATAACTGAAATACAGTTACAAAAATATTAAAATTTTTGATATAATGGTGTATATATACTTTTTTATTAAAATACTGCAAAAAGAGACTGCATTTAAAATTCAAGGAAGTTTAAAGTTAAAACCTTTTTTAAAGACACAGTATGAAAGTTTGAATAAGGACATTAGCATTAGGTTGATACATCTTCTATTGACTGCTAACAAGTGTGGATAGGGCACACCCATAAGGCAATGCAGGTGAGCATATTTTCAGTGTGGTGATGTGAGTTTGCTGGGGGCAGAGTTGCATGGTAGTTGGTCAGCTGTGCCATGGGAGCATCTATGGACAGGGATGCTGTGGTCCATGCAAACAAGCAGGTTAAATTACTACTGTAATTCTGAAATAATGGTGAGCATAAACAGTATTAATGGTGAGCATAAACAGTATTTTGGGATACTTGTAACAATCTTAATATAATAGGAAAATAACCGATTTTTATTGGGGACAAAGTCAGAATTTCCTACTGTGGTTTATTGTCTGCAGTCAATTGAAAGAAAAGCTAAATTTCATTTAAAAGTTAATGAAAACAAGGTTTCTAGAAGTGATAATCTGTCTACCTCAGTTGGCGTCAGGGAGAGCCGCAAGAAATCCCTGAGTGGTAGTAACAGAGTGTCTGTGAGCTGGCAGTTACAGACATGTGGCTCGGCAGATGGTTAGATTCAGAAGATCTGAAGAAGAGGTAAGATGCCAGTAATGGGGTCAGGAGTCTGGGGCAGGACTCTAGTCCTTTGGTAGAGAACATATCTGGGTTCCATTCTTAGATGGAGTAAAACATAGATACAAGGATAGAATGACAAGAAAAAGTTCCAATAGTAGTAGATATTAGATCTGGGAAACAGGGTCTTGAGGGTTGAATGAGAGAATGAGCTAGGGCAAGCGGCCCTAACAAAGTTGGCCGAGGGTCGGGCTACAGAGCCAGGCAAGCAGTGTACTCTTTGCTCTACTAACAGTCTTTATTATTTCTATTTTTGAGTAGTTTGTCTTTTTTCTCCCACCATCTAAAAGCAGTTTATCGGTTGGATTTTTCTAACTGTAACTTTGAGTACACAAAAGTCATTGAATGATTTTAAAGGATTTAACATGAGCCCATTGTCAAAACATTCTCCCACCTTGTGTGGAAATCTCAGATTTTTAGAATAGTTACTAAATTTTATTCAGATGTACAGTGGAACATACTTTTTGATTATGTAATTAGAATGGTTTCCTAAACATTCATCTTCTAAATTTTCTTAGAATTAGCGTGTTTGGAAGTTTTCTGATCTGCTTATTCAGCAAACATTTATTGAGTTAAAAAGTGGCAGGTGTTCTGAATAGGCACTGTGACAGATACATTAAGTGTACAAATATTAAAGGTACAGTTGTGTTAAAGAAACTTAAAATTTGGGGGGAGAGACAAAAAAGGAGATGAGTAATTATTAAAATATGTTGTGATGATGCTTTAAGGGACATATGCTGTGGAAGTACATACAGGGTGGGAAGAACACTGTTGCAGACTGAGTCTAGGTTGGAGAATTCATGGAAGGCATCTTGAAGGAGTTCAAACAACTGAGATCTGAAAGGGTAATTACACGTTAGTGAGGTGAACAATAGGCCCAGTATCCCAATGCAGGTTCAAAGGTATAGGAGTGGAAAGGTGCATGGGAACTCCCAGAAAGGGCAGTGTCCATACTTGCTCTTCGGAGATAGTGGCAGAGATAAGGCTGGAAAGTCAGGCAAGCCCTTGATTTTGTGCTCTGCACCTTATCCTGGAAACGAGTGGGGGCTATACAGGTATCTTGAATGAGAGAATGATATAATCAGCCAAGTATTGGTGGGGGCGTGGACACACACACATATGCAACACACAGACATATTCTTTCTCTTGTTGAAAAGTGAATCAAAGAATTCAAAGACGTTTAAGTTCATTAGAAATTCATATTTTGTTCATATGAGATTTTGTTTTGAGGGTAGGATGGCATTCTAGGCCTTGGAAAGAATGTAATCATAGATTCTCTTTTTAAACAATATTTTTATTATGAAACTTTTTTGGAGCTTTTATGAAAGTAATATGATAAACCCTATGTATCAAATCATCTAGTTTTAACAAGCCATATCTTTTTTGTCATATTTGTTTCAGCTTTTTCCCCCTCTGAATTATTGTAAAGCAGATCATAGACATTGGCATTTCATCTAGTATTTCACACATAGGCACAGTACCATTATCATGCCACATAAATTCACAATAATTCATTAATGTCTTTCTAATATGGAGGAGGGTTTCAAGTTTTCTTGTTTTTTTTAACTCTCAGCCCTTCATTATCATGGTGCAGGACTCAGATTAAATTGACTGCTGGCTGCATGGTTGAATAGAATTTATGAAAAGTGTCAGCGGATATGCCAGCACATCATCTAATGAGTCCTGAGTTTTGTGTAGGTTGGTTTTCTTTAGGTGATGTATGCTGTGGGTAAATACTTAAGAAGTTGTATTGGAAAATCGTAAGTTATAATTGTTAATTTAGTACCTATGTATATTGCATGTTAGAGGGAGGCAGATCGCCAGCAGTGGTGTTCTTCTGTCCTCTCTCCTCACATTTTACTGTCATTAATTCCATCCTTCCTGCAGGCTCTTCCCAACTTGACTTTAATCTGGTACCTTTTCCCTCCTTACCAGATGATTCCAACATTTGGTGAGAATGAAAAAAATAGTCTTTTCCCTCACACACAGAATTCGTAGTTGGTAATTGAAATTGTGTGTATCCTTTTTACATAAGAAACTCAGTTTATGTGTGTTATTCTATAAGCTGCATTTTCCAGTTAGTAATTTTATGTTTAATAGATATGAAGAGGCTGAAAAAGACTGCACACAAGCTGTTTTATTAGATGGCTCATATTCTAAAGCTTTTGCCAGAAGAGGAACTGCAAGGACATTTTTGGGGAAGTTAAATGAGGCCAAACAAGGTATGCTTATTTCTATAACAACTATCACTCACTCATCCTGATGAGATTCCCAAGTTACAGAAGCAGAGATTTGCATAGCTTTCCTGTGGTTTAAGGATGTAGAATTTAGGGAAGTATATTTTGTGTCACAGATTAGGTGATGAGTAGGTTTAGAGATTTGGAGGAATGCAGCTTCTATAGTAGACATGATTATCTTTTCCTTTAATAGCGTACAGTACAATCTCGTTAATTGCCAATTGAAATTAATGAATAATTTTTATTATAGGTGAGAAGGTAGGGGCAAGAATAAGAAGAGGAGGAAGGGGATCAGCAGCTAGAGGCTGGGGGATAATGTGAGATTGGTAGTGATGAACCTTTGTATTTTTGAGACTAGTTATTATCTTTTTTTTCCATGATCTGTTTTTTAAGTATTTATTCTGTTAGTCCTTCTGAAGAACCAGCTTGGTTCTGTTACGTGTGTTTTCTGTTTCATTTCTTTCTGCTCTTCATTTCCTTTCTTTAGGTTTACTTTGCTGTTTTTCTAACTTTTTGACATCAATACTTAGATTAATTGATTTTCAGATTTTCTTCTTTTTTCTGGTATATGTATTTAACTTTGACAGTTTCTCTTTATGCCTGGCTTCATATGCAGCCCGTGCATTTTTTAAAATTGTAAAGTATATACAACATTTGCCATTCTAACCGTTTTTAAGTGTATAGTACAGTGATATTAAGTACATTCACTTTGTTGTGCATTTATTATCACATTATTTGTTGTCGATCTCCAGAAATTTTTCATCATCCCATTTTGAAACTATACCCATTAAACTAATAATTCCCAATTCCCCACTCCTTCAAGCCCCTGGTAATCACCATTCTACTTTTCTATCTATGAATTTGACTACATTAGATGCCCCATATAAATAGAGTCATCCAATATTTCTCCTTTTGTATCTGGCTTATTTCACTTAGCACAATGTTTTCAGATCCATCCATGTTGTAGCATATATCAGAATTTGGTTCTTTTTAGGGCTGAAGAGTATTCCATTATCCAAAATTCTCTTAGATTTGGTCTTAGATATGGTGTGTTACCCTGTTTGCGAATAGTGTGAGCTTTGGTGGGTTAGAGGACATCCTCTCTAGGCCTCAGTCACATCATCTGTAAAGGGGTTATACAGTGAAGGTTACATGGGAATTTGTATAAACCAACTAGAATGGCACTCAATAAATGCTAACTTATTTTTGCTCGCCTGTTTCCTGGCATCTTGAGTAAGACTTCTTTAGGTAAACTTACTAAATGTATTATGTCTTCAACTCCATAAAATATTTTCACTGATTCATTGTATTTTTTTAAAAATTTGCTTTAGATTTCGAAACTGTTTTACTTCTGGAACCTGGAAATAAGCAGGCAGTAACTGAACTTTCCAAAATTAAAAAGGTAATGTATTCTTTTCACCAAAATATGGTCTTATTTTCTGAAACATAAACACATCTATCTGTTGCATAATAAAGTTGATAATATTTTGAAGTCATGATTACAAATTTATTTTCAAGGAATTAATTGAGAAAGGACACTGGGATGATGTCTTTCTTGATTCTACACAAAGGCAAAACGTGGTAAAACCTCTTGATAACCCACCTCATCTTGTATCAACTGTAAGTAAAGCACTTTTCTTTCACTTTTTCTTGCTCCTTAAATATCAGTGTTGTATTAATAAGAGTTGGAAACAAACTTGAATTAACATCTCTTAAATGTTGGAAGTTCTAAGGGCCATTTTTAGAATACTAAAAAAAAAAATATTTCTTAGGATTACTGATATAATAAAATTGGGGGAAATGGGCTGTTTAGAGTTCTGGAATAACTTTTTAAAGTGACTTTTAATTTAGCATTATAAATTTATATATTTCTATATATTTTCTGCTCCTAAGGAAATGAAGTAGTTTTACATTCCATAATAATTAAATATTTTGAATTTCTATTACTATTCTTATTTGGGATTGGGATTTTATTGCAATAGCCTTGCATCTTTTATGGGATTAGATCTAAAATCACCCAAGGCAAAAATATGGTATAGGCCAACAGTATACATCGCACATTGCCCTTGGTATACGGTGCAGCTTTTCATGAAGTCCAGCAAAGGCAGTTTTTTCATCAGTATTAGAACACAAAGAATAGCTGGCATGAGTGTAGCATTTGTGCTGAATTTCTAATATTGATTTCCTTAAGATAAATACGTATACATATGTCTGATATAACAATGGTAATTTCTAATATTTATTTAGTGAAATATATATACATATATATCAGAAATATAACATACAGGAAAATATACAAGACAGATTAAGATTTAAAATAAAGAATAATTATAAGGCAACACCCATGAAACCACCAACTAGGTCAAAAATTAAAAGATGTCAGCCCCCAAAATCTACTTGTGTGCCCCTCACTGATCATGATCCTCTCCAGGCCCCCTGAAAGTAACTGTTACTCATGGTTGATACTTTGAGAGAAATAACTTTATAGGGAAGTCAAAGCAGGTATTTTCATCCTTCTCGAAGGAAGAAAATGAGCCAAAGAAAGGTAGTGTTTGGTCAAATTCACATTTCAGGTTTGTAGCAGATAAAGGAATCTTTAGTTTCATACTTTTCAGTGTTCTTATTGTGACTTTGTTCTTGGATTTACTGAGGTAATACTTGTTTCATGTGCGAGGCATAAATCTAGTTGCTTTCATAGTTCTATTTATTTTCATACATTATGTTCATTTGCTGTTCTGTTCTTTTTAATAAAGGTGATTAAATGTTTAAATGTAATTTAAACTTTCATTTCCTTATAAGACTTCATAAAAATTAATTCACAAGTTTAAAAAAAGCCTTTGTCAGACTTTGCTTCCCCTAATTATAAAAACATTGCCCACGGATAAATCAAATATCTGCATATGTAATGTCCCATGGGCAGTATGCCCTAAGCAGTTTTTGTAAATATTTTGGGCTCTCTTTTCTTCACTTTTAAAATCAATTTATGCTAATAATTGTGCAAATGCAACATGTATTTAAATCTTTTGTGGCAAGAACTCAAAACAAATCACTTCCATAAGATGAGAGATCTGGGGTAAAACATTCTGTAAATGATCCAACATAAACAAAATTAGTATTCTATTGGAGAAGGGAAAGAAATGCTGTTTACTTTATAATAGGTCTCCATAACAAAAATGTGGGCATTATTAAAAAAAAAATAGAAGATACAGTTTGGTATAATGTTTTTAAGACTTGATTTGAGTCCCACTTTATAAACTTTGAAATCTTGGGCAGTCACCTAACCCCTGCGTGATCCTTACTTTTTCTCCTTGAGAATAACTCACAGGTTAGTTTAAGTCAAAGGAAATAATGTCTGTTTCTAAGGTAGTCTCGCGTGAAATGAATGTTAATTTCCTTTTCAGTCACATATTTGTGAGACCACTTGGTCACTGGGGAAAGTGGTCAGGAAAGAAATGAAGGCCCAGGAAGTGGAGAGGTCCTAGGATGACCTTATGGCCGTGAGAGTCGAGGTCGGCCACACTGCCCTGCGAGGGCTGGCAGCTTGGGAGTGTTTCTGGCAGACCTTCTCCAGGCCGAGTAGGGGAGCAGTGTGTAGATGAGCTGGGGCCTGGGGTTCTCAGGTGGTGGGAAGTGAGATTTTCCTCATGTAGTATACTCTGCCAAAATACTTTATTTTGTTTTATTTTCATTTTTCTGTTTGCCCATATCAAAACTTCATCTCTCTACTTGGTCTTTTCCCTTCTCTTTCTCCTTTTCTGCTTATTCCTATTTTCTCTTATTTTTCTTGAAATGACCATAATATAGCATGCATAATATGCATCTAAATCTTAATTTTAAAAGTGGGCTAATTGAACCTTCCATATTTTTTTAGATCTCTGTAGTGGTGTTTTGTGTTTTGCTTCTGTTACCAGGATACTGTCATCCCTTCCTCCCTCCCTCCCAGTCCTCATCAGTAGCCCTCAGCAGCTCTCAGTTACCCACTGGCTTACACTTAACAGAGGCCACCTATTAGGAAATGCATTAGTTAGGATTATATTTACACGTCTGTTGTCAGTGAAGGGATTTGGTTTTAAATGGGGCATTGATTTAATTCAATAATTATTGTTTGTCAGAAGTTATAGTCCATTTTTTAACACTAATATGTGTCCATTCTTGGTCAATATCTTGATAGAAAAACTGTTTCTGATGATAATTCAAAGTGAAGGCCTTAGTTTAATATGATTAACCTTTAAAATAGAGGTAACAGGGTTCTTTTAACGAATTTGCTAATAGCTTTTTTAATTATGTGCATTCATCTAGTAACACTGGGGCTGTTACCATCAGGTCTTGCTTTAGCTGTGTTAATATACTGTCTGGTTTTAACATTGAGCTCAACATGCATGTCAAAAGTGTTTATATTTACAACTCTGATTTAAAATTCAACTATATAGTTGGAACAAACATGAGTATACTGAAGAATGTTTTTAATTAGAAGTATATTGTAAACTAAAGCAGTTGAAAATGTTTGACTCTTGTAATCATTGCAGTAAGCAGTGAATGCTAGTTATTTTAGTAAATTGAAAACCATTATAGCCAAGTCTTACTAACTGTAAATATTACTTGTCAGACCTTTAGTCCTGGGTTAATTTTCTCAGGCTGCTCTGTGTTTAGGTGATTTGCTTAGGTTCCCACGTCAGTCGGTTTCATACAGAATGCTGGTGACTGCCTGGCGTTGCTCTGCTTGCCTTCAGGTAGCCTGCCCAGCACTGCTGTTGGCTCGGTCGTGTGTTCTTGACTTTGTTGCCTTTAGAATAAAGTGAACACATCTTGACATGGCACACAAGTCTCCTTATAAGCTGTCTTAAAGCAGACTTTTAGGCTTTGTCTCCACCGTTCCTCCCCTTGCACTCACCTGTCTGTCAGCCATGCCACATGGCCCTTCTGCATTGTCATTCCAGTGTACTTTTTCTGTGAAGGCTTCCCCAGTGCCAGTGTTTATCTTCCTTCCCTGTGTTCTCTTAGTGTTTTGTGCTTTCACTTTTTATAGTTATATCCCATTGCCTTGTAATTATTTATATATACATCTACTTTCCCATACTTAGACCTCCAGGCAGTAGGTGCTGTGCATCTTTTTATATTCTCATAGTATGATTCCTAAGTCTGCCTAGCCATTAAATTGAATTTCTTTATAATTATTAGTCTATGAAATGGACTGACATTAAAAGTTAAGTGCATTCTCTAAATAGGTAGCAGATACTGGCTGTAAAAACACTGCAACCTTTTAAGCATATGACTCTAAAACTGAAAACCTTTATATGTTGATTTTAAAAATTGCTTCTAATTGTTTTAGAAACCTCTCAAGAAGGTTCTTGTTGAAGAAACTGGTAATTTGATACAGACTGTTGATCTGCCAGAGAGCACTGCTGCTCCAGAGAGTAATCCTGTTAATGTAGCGGGTATGATAGCAGCTACAGGCACCACAAGCAAGCAGAATGCAAGCCAGGATGACCATCTGCCCACAAATGATATGCCAAAAGCAAAACTATTGAAAATAGAAGAAATTGGTGATACTTCACCACTGCCGTGAGTAGAAATACTCATTTGATACTCATCTAGAATGGTAATAATCCCACTGGAAAATTGTTATTACTGATTAGACTTCTGCTTTGTACTTAACACCATTATTTTTGTATTGCTCAAGTTCATGGTCTGGTTTTTTTTTTGGATTTAACTGTAAGAGAGGTTTTGCTTAAGGTGTGATTCCTTTACCATTGCTGGGAATTTAGAGGTGATGAGACGGTATCTTGAACAAATTGGTTTTGTGCATTTTCCTTTGTAGACCTTCAGTATTTATATTCTACTTTTTAATTCAGCAAAAATCTTTAATTTTTTGAAAGGAAGCTTCATAAAAAATGCAGAATTTAGGCATCATTATTCTGGCCATTAATATTTAAGGTTATTTGTGAGCTCTTTAAATTTTGTCTCCTTAAATATGAGAATATGAAGGATATAAACTAGTTCCACTTTGGTGTGTTCATAAATTTTTGCATTGCCACTCAGTCCAATTAAAAGTTTTTTAACTTTGAATTTTTGTAGTAGTATTGTGATATTATGGATTATAGGAAAATATGAAATAGGAAGATTTTTTTTTAAGGAGGAAGCATTTCTTCCATGTTTGAATGTCTTCCTTGAAACTGTGATAGTTCCTGTCTAAAAAGCTGAGGTTTGAGTGTATATGATGCAGAATTGTAGAAGTAAAATAGAAGTGGTGTGCTTCATAAGGTGGCCAGGCCAATAGCCCAACAGATGAGAATAGTCATTACATAGCCAGAACATGAAATTCGCAAAGACAATCTGTTTTGCCAAAAACATACATATATTATCAGCTGAAAGAATTTACTACTTTCAGAATATGAAACAATATTAATTTAAGTCAGAGATTTAAAAATCTCTATTGACGATTCACTATATAAGCTTTGACTACTTGTGATTCTTTTCTAGTTGTTTGACTGGTACTTCTGAAATATTTCAGACCTCACGACAACTTGAAGCAGGATGTATGTCAGTCTTTCAGTGAGAAGATTTCCATAGGCTTGAACAAAGTACCTGCTCAGTTTATTACAACTGTTCTTCCTTCAGTTCCTGCAAACTCATTCCAGCTTGAATCTGATTTCAGACAACTAAAAAATTCTCCAGATGTGTTGTACCAGTATTTGAAGGTAAGAAAGAGGAAGCTAGTAGTTCTATTTGTAAGTAAAAGGTCAAAGAATTTCTCTTGTCACTATATGATAATAGCGCTATATTTTCTTTTTGTATAATTTGTAGATAATCCTTTTATCCCATACCTGATACATATGTTACCCTAGCCAGACCATTTTAAATATTGGCACCAGGAAGCCTTTGGAAATAGGTTCTATGTTAAACTCTATTGTCTAAAAATAATTTAATTTCCTGTATCATAACTTAAACTTAATTCTTCATCCTTCAAGATGGGGAAAGAAGCTAAAAATACTATGAGTGCCTTTTTTGTGCCAAGCATTGCTTACAGTATTTAGGCAATCATATTCCTGAAAATGAGCTTTTGTTTACTCTAAGAAAAATAATCAATCTTAGGAAATTTACCAAATAATAGATATTATCATTGTCTTTTCAAGTGTAATTAGAGTTACAATCCCTTGTAGTGATGTAATATAATACAATTACTTCCAAATACATTATCTTCTGTAATTCTGTTTTTCAAACCCTCCAGTTAATTTTTACTGCTGCGTGAGAGCACTCTCAAGTTTCCTGTCTCTCTTAGGGTGGTGTGTCTCTCTCTGTTCATGAGATTTGCTCTGAAAGAGTTCCTCTAACTTTCATTCATAATTACATTTCATTGTTACTGTTACTATTCATTAAGTACTAATGCATAGTAATTATTTACTATATTCACATAAGCAATTATTATATAATTTGTGATATGTGAAGGTTGCCATAATTTTTCTCTTTTTGTTTTTCCCAAGCAAATTGAACCACCCTTATATTCTAAGTTGTTTCAGAAAAATCTAGATCCAGATGTATTCAACCAAATCATTAAAATTCTGCATGACTTTTACATTGAGTAAGTTGAATTTTTTTAGCTATAACTGCAATTGTAACCCTATGCTTTTTCTAGTGATATGGGAAATTCATTCTGATATTATATTTATATCTTCTATTTAGCAAAATTAGGCAATACATTTCAGAGATGTTGTAAAGAGATGACAAGTGCAAGCAGTCAAAAGGGAAATGAGTAGGTAGGAGGAAAAAGGACTTCAAAAACTTCATGAGAGAAGGGTAGGTAGGGAAGCGACAAATGTTTTAATAAATTAGTAGTTTGTGCTAAACCTCACATTTAAGAATATTGTAATTTCAGTTGACTTGATAAATCTCTTCATTTGGGCACTTAAAATACAGACAGTATCCAGAGAAAAAAGGTAAATGAAGACCGTACTCATACATGTATTTAGAAATACCGTGCTACGAAAAAACAGAATTAAATGAGCTACTTTTACTTGATCATTTCATACTTGGATTCTTTCAGAAGAGAAGAGCCATCACTCATCTTTGAAATCTTACAAAGACTTCCTGAACTAAAAAGGTTTGATATGGCAGTGATGTTTATGTCAGAACCTGAGAAAAAAAGTAAGTTTCTTGAAGAAAGTTTTTCCGTATCTTTATTCTGGCTTGTTCCTTTACTCAACAAATGATAGGCAATGTTTATTGATGTTTACTATGTACAAGGTACATACAATGAAATTTAAGTTAATCACAATTAAGTTGAATTACAATGAAGTAAAACTAATTTTTAAAATTTTGACAACAATATTATGAGATGTAGGTATGATTATCATTCTTTTACAAAAGGAGGAAACTGAGTCACAGAGAGTTAAGGAACTTGACCAAGGTCCTGTACTTGGTACCCACACCCTAGATTTAAACTCAGGCAGTCTGGCTTCATAGGCTGGGCTATTCTATTTGAAAATGCTGTAATAGCATAATGACTGCTTCCTGCTGTTGAGGAACATGTAAAGGGGCTGCCTACGCCAGGAACCTCTCACTGGGCCTGGGAAATGGGAAAAGCTTTAGACTGAAGGAATCATGTGCGCAGAGGTTCTGAGGCAGGAAAGAGCAAATTAAGTTTAGAAAATTAGAAGTGCAGCATGGCAAGATTAGGGAGTTGGGGGAAAATTGGCAGGTAGTGAATTATATCCCGAAGAATTATATCCCTTATTTATTTCTGCATCTCAATCTTTGGCACAAAGTGCCAGTTTTGGGGAGCCTTAATTTAAGTAAAGTCAAAGTATGCAGATACTTCAGTTACTTAGAGTTTTGGGCGTTAGTTTTAGGAAAAAGAAAAATCACTAGAATACAGGAGTACCAGTTTTTTAGTTTTAAAAATAGCAAAAACTAAGTACCATTTTCAGATGTCCCCTGAACTCTAAACACTTGAGGCTCCTTGTTTTTTCTTTATGTTTCTAGCAGTCACGTTCAGTGAGTCTGAATTACTAAGAAGAATACTCCTTACATTGTACTTGGAGAAGAGGACATGTAGTCTTACATGATATTTTTTTAATAGGGCTTAAACCAAAAGAAGTTTCTGCTTTATCTTTCATCAAAAACAGTTCCCTGAAAGTCCTTAAAAAATATTACTCTTATTACTATTCAGACTCCTACCACTTCTTTTTAATTAAGTGGTCTTCTTTTATTCATTTTTCACTCTGCCCCACCACACTGAGTCTATTTTTTTAATATACTAAACTGGCAAGTTAATTTTGGCCTCAGGGGCTTTGCATATGGCTGACCCCTCCGCCTGGAATATCTTCCCACATATCTTCACTTTGCCTGCTTCCTCACTTGATTCTGTTTACATTTAACAGCACTACCTCAGAGACATCTTTCCGCAGACTTACTCAGTAACTGCCTGCCTTCCCTCCATCATCCGTTTCTGTCTTCTTATATTGCTTTGTTTTTCTTCATGACACATAACTAGTTGACTGCGTCATGTATTTGGTTATTATTTCTCTCTCCCTAATAGAATGAAAGCTCCAGGAGAACAGGAACTTTGTATCTTTGCTCTCTAGGCTTCACACACAGAACAGTGCTTAATATATAATAATCTCTCAGTATAAATGCATTGAAGCAGTGAACTTTTTGCCAGTATAATGTACTCTAAGCACGTGAGTTTGTTCTTCAGACTGGCCCACAGCACTGTCATTAAATGTGGGGAACACTAGAATAGTTCCAGGCATGTGACTAAGCATTCAGCAAATACTAGCTGTTGTTACCTTTTATTGTTATCATTATCATTAACAACTGTTAGCTGGTTTTAATGTTGAGAAACATACGAACTATTTAACAGTATTCTCCAAAGTGTCATTCAGTGGTATGAAGGGTAATTTTAGATCGCTCATAGGCAAATCTTTCTTTAACTTTTAATAGCTATATATTTTATTTTATTATATCTTATAAAAACATATAACTAGCCCATTATCATGATTTCATAGATATTTTTGCTAATTTTCAGTTTACAATAGTGGTAGGAAATTTTCTTTACAAGAATGATTTAAGGTTGAAAACAGTTAATTGAAATACTAAGTAAATAGAAGTACTTGGTATGCAGGGCAAAAATACAGGATAAATTTAATCTTCAAGATTAATGTCATTGAGAATGAGGGGAAATTTTATACTGCTGAAGCAAAATAGTATGGTAAGAAACATCTTTGTATTGCTGTGTAATTTTCTGTTCTCAGGTTACCTTTTTAAAATATCTGAATTAAAATTCATAAATAATTCTAATGATTATTACTTTGAAATTTCATAAATTTTTATTTGACAAATCAGATTATTTCCTTTAATTTTTGTTTCACTAAGTATAAAAAAAATGGGGAGTAAAATGAATTTTTCTTTTCTTTTTCAGTTGTACATGTATTATTCAATCACTTAGACAAATCGGGATTGAAGGATGATTCTGTTGAAGAACTCAAAAAACGATATGATGGTTGATTTCCATGTCCAATAATTCCATTCCAGTAATTTTACTGAAATTATAGTCTTTGACTTTTGTATGTAAATTTTTTGTACTGAAAATAAAGTGTTTTGCTTTTTAAGAAAAGGAAATACAGGAAAGGACTGTCCTTAGATGAGTGTCAATTAACTGTAAAGTGAATTGAGATTTAACTAAAGAGAAATATATATAAGTAAACTATTTATAAGTCATGTTCTGAAAATAAAAATGAGGTATCCATGTAAAAATCAGCATTTTATAAGTCATTTTAAATACTAAATTTAAATACCTTCATCAGTGCTCCATAAGTATAACATTGTTTTTATATTCATGAGTTTTTATAACTACATGATAAGGTTCCTTTGTTAGCATATGAATACAATTATATAAAGGGAGTTAAGTAAACAGATTATTCTTTATAAAATATTTTAATATTATGCCAATTCACTAACATAAAATTACTTAGTTGCAGGATATATATATATATATTTTTTTTTTTCTTGAGGTATAGTTGATACACAATCTTATATTAGTTTCAAGTATACAACACAGTGGTACAACAGTTATGCACATTATTAAATCCTCACCCCCACTATTGCAGTTACTATCTGTCAACATAGGAAGATGTTACAGAACCACTGAATATATTCTCCGTGCTGTACTACCATCCCCATGACAAATTTATATTTGTGATTGAGATTTCTTATGCCCCTTTATCCCCCTCACCTTCCTCACCCACCCTCCTCCATTGTAACCACTAGTCACTTCTCAGTATCTGTGAGTTTACTGCTATTTTGTTCATTTTGTTTTGTTTTTAGATTCCACAAATATGTGAACTCATTTGACACTTGTCTTTCTCTGCCTGGCTTATTTCAATGAGCATAATACCCTCTAGGTCCATCCGTACTGTCACAAATGGCAGGATTTCTTTCTTTTTAATGGCTGAATGATATTCCATTGTGTAAATGTACCACACCTTGTTTATCTGTTCATCTATTGATGGGTGCTTGGGTTGCTTCCATGTCTTGGCTCTTATAAATAATGCAGTGATAAGCATAGTGGTGCATATTATCTTTTCAAATCAGGGATTTTGTCTTCTTTGGGTAAATTCCTAATAGTGGAATTACTGTATCATACGGTATTTCTATTTTTTGTTTTCTGATGAACCTCCATACTGCTTTCCACAGTGGCTACACCAATTTACATTCCCACCAACAGTGTAGGAGGGTTCCCTTTTCTTTGCATCTTCTCCAACACTTTTTAGTTCTTGTGTTTTTGAGAGTTGTCATCCTGACTGGTGTGAGGTGATGTCTCATTGTGGTGCTGATTTGCATTTTCCTGATTATAAGTGATGTGGAGCATCTTTTCATGTGCCTGTTGGCCATCTGCATTTCTTCTTTGGAAAAATGCCTGTTCAGGTCCTCTGCCCATTTTTTAGTCAGGTCATTGGTGTTGAGGTGTATGAGCTGTTTATATATATGTTGGATGTTAACCCCTCATTACATAAATCATTTACAAATATATTCTCCCATACTGTAGGATGCCTTTTTGTTCTGCTGATGGTGTCTTTTGCTATACAGTGGTGCTTTTGAGTTTGATGTAGTCCCACTTGTTCATTTTTTATTTTGTTTCCCTCGCCTGAGTGGATGTGTCCAGGAAAAAGTTGCTCATGCTTATGTTCAAGAGATATTTGCGTATATTTTCTTCTAAAAATTTTATGGTTTCATGTCTCACATTCAGGTCTTTGATCCATTTTGATTTCTTTTGTGTATGGGGTTAGACACTAACCCACTTTCACCTTTTGCATGTAGCTTTCCAGTTTTCCCACCACCAGTTACTGAAGAGGCTTTTCCCCATTGTATATGCGTGCCTCCTTTATCGTATATTAATTGATCATGTATCTGTGGGTTTTTATGTGGATTCTGTTGTGTCCCATTGATCTATGGGTCTGTCCTTGTGCCAGTACCAGATTGTTTTGATTTCTGTGGCTTTGTAGTAGAGCTTGAAGTTAGGGAGTGTAATCCTCCCAACTTTGTTCTTCTCAGAATTGCTTTGGCTAATTGGGGTCTTTTGTAGTTCCATATGAATTTTAGGATTATTTGCTGTAGTTCAGTGGTACTTTGATATGGATTGCATTGCATCTGTAAATTGCTTTGGGCAGGATGGCCATTTTGAGAATATTTATTCTTCCTATGCATGAGCACAGGATAGATTTCCATTTACTTTTGTCTTCTTTAATTTCTCATATGTATCTTAACCGTTTCAGAGTCAAATATTGTACCATTCTTGCATGCCTGGAATAAGTCCCACTTGGTCATAGTGGATGATCCTTTTGATGTATTTTTGAATTTGGTTTGCTAATATTTTGTTGAAGATTTTTGCATCCATGTTGATTAGGGATATTAGTCTATAAGCTTCTTGTGGTGTCTGTCTGGTTTTGGTAATAGGGTGATGCCTCATAGAATGAGTTTGGAAGTATACCCTCTTAAACTTTTTAGGATATCTTAAGAAGGATGGGTGTTAGCTCTTCTTTAAATATTTGGTAGAATTCAGCTGTGAGGCCTTTTGGTCCTGGCACTTTGTTGGGAGATTTTTGAGTACCAGTTCAATTTCATTATTGGTAATTGGTCTGTTCAGATTTTCTGCTTCTTCCTGGGTCAGTCTTGGAAGGTGTACTTCTCTAGTAATTTCCAGTTTATTGACATATAATTTTTCATAGAATTGTCTAATAATCTTTTGAATTTCTGTCATGTCAATTGTAACTATTCCTTTTTTGTTTCTGATTTTGTGTCCTCTTTATTTTTTCTCAGTAAGTTTGGCTAGGGGTTTGTCTTTTATCTTCTTAAGGAACCAACTGTTTCATAAATTTTTTTCTATTGTTTCTTTCTTCTCTAATTTATTTCTGCTTTGACCTTTATTATGTCACTCTATCTACTAACTTTGGGATTCATTTGTTCTTTTTCTAATGTATTTGTGGGTTTAGATTGTTTATTTGGGATTGTTCTTGTTTCTTGAGCTAGATTTGTATTACTATGTACTTGCTTTTTAGAACTGCCTTTGCTGCATCCCACAGATTTTGAACTGTCATATTTTTGTTTCCATTTATCTCCATGTATTGCTTGGTTTCTTCTTTGATTTATTGATTATTGAGGAGGATGTTGTTTAGCCTGCATGTGTTTGTGGGATTTTTGCTTTCTTTGTGTAATTGATTTTTAGTTTCATAACATTGTGCTCTAAAAAGATGCTTGATACAATTTCAGTCTTTTTGAATTTATTGAGGCTCTCTTTGTGGCCTAGTATGTGATCTATTCTGGAAAACGGTACATGTACACTTGAGGAAAATGTATCCTGTTGCTTTTGGGTGGAGAGTTCTGTAGATATCTGTTATGTCCATCTGATCCAATGTGTTGTTCAGTGCGTCTGTTTCCTTATGTGTTTTCTGTTTGGTTGATCTGTCTCTTGATCTGAGTGGTGCATTAAAGTCCCTTAATATGGTAGAGTTGCAGTCTATTTTTCTGTAAAGCAGTCTATAGATTCAATGCAATCCTTGTCAAAATACCAACAGCATTCTTCAAGAACTAGAACAAATAGTTCTAAAATTCAAATGGAACCACAAAGACCCTGAATAGCCAAATCAATCCTGAGAAGGAATAACAAAGCTGGGAGGATTACATTCCCTAAATTCAAGCTCTACTACGAAACCACAGTAATCAAGACAATTTGGTACTGGCATAAGAACAGACCCATAGATCAAGGGAACACAATAGAAAGCCCAGATATAAATCTACACATATATGGTCAATTAATATGTCATAAAGGAGACATGAATATATAATGCAGAAAAGACAGCCTCTTCAACAAATGGTGTAGGGAAAACTGGACAACTACATTAAGAGAATGAAACTGGATTACCATCTAACTCTATATACAAAAGTAAACTCAAAATGGATAAAAGACCTGAATGTAAGTCATGAAACCATAAAACTCTTAGAAGAAAACATAGGCAAAAACCTCTTGAATATAAACATAAGCAACTTTTTCCAGAACATATCTCCTTGGGCAAGGGAAACAAAAAATGAGTCAGTGATACTACATCAAACTAAAAAGCTGCTGTGCAGCAATGGACACCATCAGTAAAACAAAAAGGAATCCTGGGGGGCGGAGCCAACATGGTGGCGTGAGTAGAGCAGTGGAAATCTCCTCCCAAAAACACATAGAGCTATGAAAATATAACAAAGAAAAATCTTCCTAAAATAGAGACCACAGGACACAGGACAACATCTAGACCACATCCACACCTGCAAGAACCCAGCGCCTTGCAAAGGGGGTAAGATACAAGGCCCGGCCTGGTGGGACCCGAGCGCCCCTCCCCCCGGCTCCCGGCGGGTGGAAAGAAAACGGAGCGGTTTTTTTTTTTTTTTTTTGTGGCGAGTGCTTTTTGGAAGCCTTGAAGGGAAAGGGACCCCGTTGCTAGGGAGGCAGGGTGGCGGGACCGGTAAGCGGGTGCCTGGGACCGGCACTTGAGGACGGAGGAAATCGCGTGTTTTTCCCCTTTTTTTTCCCTCTTTTTGGCGAGTGCTTTTTGGAAGCCTTAAAGGGACAGGGACCCCGGTGCTAGGGAGGTAGGGCGGTGGGACTGGTGAGAGGGTACCTGGGACCGGCGCCTGAGGACAAAGAATATCCCGCGTTTTTCCCTGCGGGACCGGTGGGCGGGTGCCTAAGACCGGCACCTGAGGACAGAGGAAATTGTGCGTTTTTCCCCTTTTTTTTCCTCTTTTTGACGAGTGCCTTTTGGAAGCCTTAAAGGGACAGGGACCCTGGTGCTAGGGAGGCAAGGCGGCGGGACTGGTGAGCGGATGCCTGGGACCGGCGCCTGAGGACAAAGAATATTGCGCGTTTTTCCCTGCGGGACCAGTGGGTGGGTGCTTTTTGGAAGCCTTGAAGGGACAGGGACCCTGATGCTAGGGAGGCAGGGCAGCAGGACCAGTGAGCGGGTGCCTGGGACCGGCGCCTGAGGACAAAAAAAAAATCACGTGTTTTTTCCTTTTTTTTTTTTTCGGTTCCCTCATTGTTGCTGTTGTTGTTTTGGTTTGGAGAGTGCTTTTTGGAAGTCTTAAAGGGGCAGGACAGGTCACTTAGACCAGAGGCAGGAAATCTGGGGATCTCTGGGCACTCTAACCCGCTGGGCAGCAGAGAGCACAGAGGCCCCTTATGGAGATAAATAGCCTCCCAGCCACTCCCCCTCCAACGGGGCTCCACCATTTTGGAGGAGCTGCCCCAGCCAGGCTACACCCACAGCAACAGTGGAGATAAACCCCATAGCAACCGGGCAGGAAGCAGAAGCCCTGTCTGCACACAGCTGCCCAGCACAAGCCACTAGAGGTCGCTATTCTCCCAGGAGAGGAAGGCCACAAACCAACAACAAGGGAAGCTCTTCCAGCGGTCACTCGTACCAGCTCTGCAAACTATCTCTATCACCATGAAAAGACAAAACTACAGGCAGACAAAGATCACAGAGACAACACCTGAGAAGGAGGCAGACCTAACCAGTCCTCCTGAAAAAGAATTCAAAATAAAAATCATGAACATGCTGACAGAGGTGCAGAGAAAAATGCAAGAGCAATGGGATGAGATGCAGAGAAAAATGCAAGAGCAGTGGGTTGAAGTCCGGAAGGAGATCACAGATGTCAGGAAGGAGATCACAGAAGTGAAACAATCCCTGGAAGGATTTATAAGCAGAATGGATAAGATGCAAGAGGCCATTGAAGGAATAGAAGCCAGAGAACAGGAACATATAGAAGCTGACATAGAGAGAGATAAAAGGATCTCCAGGAATGAAACAACACTAAGAGAACTATGTGACCAAGCCAAAAGGAATAATATTCGTATTATAGGGATACCAGAAGAAGAAGAAAGAGGAAAAGGGATAGAAAGTCTCTTTGAAGAAATAATTGCTGAAAACTTCCCCAAACTGGGGGAGGAAATAATCGAACAGACCATGGAATTACACAGAACCCCCAACAGAAAGGATCCAAGGAGGACAACACCAAGACACATAGTAATTAAAATGGCAATGATCAAGGACAAGGAAAGAGTTTTAAAGGCAGCTAGAGAGAAAAAGGTCACCTATAAAGGAAGACCCATCAGGCTAACATCAGACTTCTCGACAGAAACCCTACAGGCCAGAAGAGAATGGCATGATATACTTAATGCAATGAAACAGAAGGGCCTTGAACCAAGGATACTGTATCCAGCACGACTATCATTTAAATATGAGGGCGGGATTAAACAATTCCCAGACAAGCGAAAGCTGAGGGAATTTGCTTCCCACAAACCACCTCTACAGGGCATCCTACAGGGACTGCTCTAAATGGGAGCACCCCTAAAAAGAGCACAGAACAAAACACACAACATATGAAGAATGGAGGAGGAGGAATAAGAAGGGAGAGAAGAAAAGAATCTCCAGACAGTGTATATAACAGCTCAATAAGCGAGCTAAGTTAGGCAGTAAGATACTAAAGAAGCTAACCTTGAACCTTTGGTAACCACTAATTTAAAGCCTGCAATGGCAATAAGTACATATCTCTCAATAGTCACCCTAAATGTAAATGGACTTAATGCACCAATCAAAAGACACAGAGTAATAGAAGGGATAAAAAAGCAAGACCCATCTATATGCTGCTTACAAGAAACTCACCTTAAACCCAAAGATAAGCATAGACTAAAAGTCAAGGGATGGAAAAACATATTTCAGGCAAACAACAGTGAGAAGAAAGCAGGGGTTGCAGTACTAATATCAGACAAAATAGACTTCAAAACAAAGAAAGTAACAAGAGATAAAGAAGGACACTACATAATGATAAAGGGCTCAGTCCAACAAGAGGATATAACCATTCTAAATATATATGCACCCAATACAGGAGCACCAGCATATGTGAAGCAAATACTAACAGAACTAAAGAGGGAAATAGACTGCAATGCATTCATTTTAGGAGACTTCAACACACCACTCACCCCGAAGGATAGATCCACCAGGCAGAAAATAAGTAAGGACACAGAGGCACTGAACAACACCCTAGAACAGATGGACCTAATAGACATCTATAGAACTCTACATCCAAAAGCAACAGGATATACATTCTTCTCAAGTGCACATGGAACATTCTCCAGAATAGACCACATACTAGCTCACAAAAAGAGCCTCAGTAAACTCCAAAATGTTGAAATTCTACCAACCAATTTTTCAGACCACAAAGGTATAAAAGTAGAAATAAATTCTACAAAGAAAACAAAAAGGCTCACAAACACATGGAGGCTTAACAACATGCTACTAAGTAATCAATGGATCAATGAACAAATCAAAATAGAGATCAAGGAATATATAGAAACAAATGACAACAACAACACTAAGCCCCAACTTCTGTGGGACGCAGTGAAAGCAGTCTTAAGAGGAAAGTATATAGCAATCCAGGCACACTTGAAGAAGGAAGAACAATCCCAAATGAATAGTCTAACATCACAATTATCAAAACTGGAAAAATAAGAACAAATGAGGCCTAAAGTCAGCAGAAGGAGGGACATAATAAAGATCAGAGAAGAAATAAAATTGAGAAGAATAAAACAATAGCAAAGATCAACGAAACCAAGAGCTGGTTCTTTGAGAAAATAAACAAAATAGATAAGCCTCTAGCCTGACTTATTAAGAGAAAAAGAGAATCACCACAAATCAACATAATCAGAAATGAGAATGGAAAAATCACGACAGACTCCACAGAAATACAAAGAATTATTAAAGACTACTATGAAAACCTATATGCCAACAAGCTGGAAAACCTAGAAGAAATGGACAACTTCCTAGAAAAATACAACCTCCCAAGACTGACCAAGGAAGAAACACAAAAGTTAAACAAACCAATTACGAGCAAAGAAATCGAAATGGTAATCAAAAAACTACCCAAGAACAAAACCCCGGGGCTGGATGGATTTACCTCGGAATTTTATCAGACACACAGAGAAGACATAATACCCATTCTCCTTAAAGTGTTCCAAAAAATAGAAGAAGAGGGAATACTCCCAAACTCATTCTATGAAGCCAACATCACCCTAATACCAAAACCAGGCAAAGACCCCACCAAAAAAGAAAATTACAGACCAATATCCCTGATGAATGTAGATGCAAAAATACTCAATAAAATATTAGCAAACAGAATTCAACAGTATATCAAAAGGATCATACACCATGACCAAGTGGGATTCATCCCAGGGATGCAAGGATGGTGCAACATTCGAAAATCCATCAACATCATCCACCACATCAACAAAAAGAAAGACAAAAACCACATGATCATCTCCATAGATGCTGAAAAAGCATTTGACAAAATTCAACACCCATTCATGATAAAAACTCAGCAAAATGGGAATAGAGGGCAAGTACCTCAACATAATAAAGGCCATATATGATAAACCCACAGCCAGCATTATACTGAACAGCGAGAAGCTGAAAGCATTTCCTCTGAGATCGGGAACCAGACAGGGATGCCCACTCTCCCCACTGTTATTTAACATAGTACTGGAGGTCCTAGCCACGGCAATCAGACAAAACAAAGAAATACAAGGAATACAGATTGGTAAAGAAGAAGTTAAACTGTCACTATTTGCAGATGACATGATACTGTACATAAAAAACCCTAAAGACTCCACTCCAAAACTACTAGAACTGATATCGGAATAC
Organism: Manis javanica; assembly: GCF_040802235.1. Classification (NCBI taxonomy): domain Eukaryota; kingdom Metazoa; phylum Chordata; class Mammalia; order Pholidota; family Manidae; genus Manis; species Manis javanica. The sequence goes on from NC_133165.1 coordinate 24,191,851, forward strand.
AGCAAAGTTGCAGGATACAAAATTAACACACAGAAATCTATAGCTTTCCTATACACTAACAATGAATCAATAGAAAGAGAAATCAGGAAAACAATTCCATTCACCATTGCATCAAAAAGAATAAAATACCTAGGAATAAACCTAACCAAAGAAGTGAAAGACTTATACTCTGAAAACTACAAGTCACTCTTAAGAGAAATTAAAGGGGACACTAATAAATGGAAACTCATCCCATGCTCATGGCTAGGAAGAATTAATATCGTCAAAATGGCCATCCTGCCCAAAGCAATATACAGATTTGATGCAATCCCTCTCAAATTACCAGCAACATTCTTCAATGAATTGGAACAAATAATTCAAAAATTCATATGGAAACACCAAAGACCCCGAATAGCCAAAGCAATCCTGAAAAAGAAGAATAAAGTAGGGGGGATCTCACTCCCCAACTTCAAGCTCGACTACAAAGCCATAGTAATCAAGACAATTTGGTACTGGCACAAGAACAGAGCCACAGACCAGTGGAACAGATTAGAGACTCCAGACATTAACCCAAACATATATGGTCAATTAATATTTGATAAAGGAGCCATGGACATACAATGGCAAAATGACAGTCTCTTCAACAGATGGTGCTGGCAAAACTGGACAGCTACATGTAGGAGAATGAAACTGGACCATTGTCTAACCCCATATACAAAGGTAAACTCAAAATGGATCAAAGACCTGAATGTAAGTCATGAAACCATTAAACTGTTGGAAAAAAACATAGGCAAAAACCTCTTAGACATAAACATGAGTGACCTCTACTTGAACATATCTCCCCGGGCAAGGAAAACAACAGCAAGAATGAGCAAGTGGGACTACATTAAGCTGAAAAGCTTCTGTACAGCGAAAGACACCATCAATAGAACAAAAAGGATCCCTACAGTATGGGAGAATATATTTGAAAATGACAGATCCGATAAAGGCTTGACGTCCAGAATATATAAAGAGCTCACACGCCTCAACAAACAAAAAACAAATAACCCAATTAAAAAATGGGCAGAGGAACTGAACAGACAGTTCTCCAAAAAAGAAATACAGATGGCCAAGAGACACATGAAAAGATGCTCCACATCGCTAATTATGAGAGAAATGCAAATTAAAACTACAATGAGGTATCAGCTCACATCAGTAAGGATAGCTGCCATCCAAAAGACAAACAACAACAAATGTTGGCGAGGCTGTGGAGAAAGGGGAACCCTCCTACACTGCTGGTGGGAATGTAAATTAGTTCGACCATTGTGGAAAGCAGTATGGAGGTTCATCAAAATGCTCAAAACAGACCTACCATTTGACCCAGGAATTCCACTCCTTGGAATTTACCCTAAGAACGCAGCAATCAAGTCTGAGAAAGACAGATGCACCCCTATGTTTATCGCAGCACTATTTACAATAGCCAAGAATTGGAAGCAACCTAAATGTCCATCGGTAGATGAATGGATAAAGAAAATGTTGTACATATACACAATGGAATACTACTCAGCCATAAGAAGTGGAAAAATCCAACCATTTGCAGCAACATGGATGGAGCTGGAGAGTATTATGCTCAGTGAAATAAGCCAAGCGGAGAAAGAGAAATACCAAATGATTTCACTCATCTGAGGAGTATAGGAACAAAGGAAAAACTGAAGGAACAAAACAGCAGCGGAATTACAGAACCCAAAAATGGACTAACAGGTACCAAAGGGAAAGGAACTGGGGAGGATGGGTGGGCAGGGAGGAATAAGGGGGGGGGGAAGCAGAAGGGGGGTATTAAGATTAGCATGCATGGGGGGGAGGGAGAAAGGGGAGGGTGGGCTGCACAACACAGAGAGGACAAGTAGAGAGTCTACAACATTTTGCTAAGCTGATGGACAGTAACCGTAATGTGGTTGTTAGGGGGGACCTGATATAGGGGAGAGCATAGTAAACATAGTATTCTTCATGTAAGTATAGATTAAAAATTAAAAAAAAAAAAAGAAAGAAAGAAAGAAAAGGGGGATTACTCCTTGATAGGATAAAACTATTGGTAAATCAAAGATCAACGCATGCTTTAAATATCCTTAATGTTGATCACTTAAAGGGTGTCAGATGATCAGCTATGGAGGTACTCTTTTCTGATAATATTCCTTTCTCTTAATAAAAAAAAAAAAAAGCAGTTACTGTGTACTGACCTCCAATGAGTTCTGCACAGTGGTATAGAGGGCATGTCAAAGTGTGGGCAAAGGGTCTGTTTGTTTCTATGCAGAAGATCAAGGCCTAGCTTGGATACCCAGAAAATGAACTAAGATACGATATGAGGACGAGCTTCGGGCATCAGCACTCTCTGGAGGACTTGTGCCGTGGGATGATCATCAAAAAGCCTCCACAGGGATCCGGACGATGCTGCGGTTGTGGCTGCATCCAGCCCACCGTCTACTGGACTTGCCATAGGAATGAGGAGGGAGATGTCTATGCTGGCATGTGCATACAGTGAGACAACGAATTTGACCGGATCTGTACTGTTGGAACTCAACCAGGAGGTGGGAGGGGTGCAAGGTGTAGCACTCCAAAATCTTACGACTATAGACTATCTACGGTTAAAAGAACATATGGGAAGTGAACAGATTCCAGAAATGGGCTGTTTTAATTTGTCTGATTTCTCTCAGACTGTTCAAGTACAGTTGGACAATATCTATCATATCATAGACAAATTTTCACAAATGCCTAGGGTGCCTAAATGGTTTTCTTGGCTTCACTGGAGATGGATGGTAATTATAGATTTGCTTTGTTTATGTCACCATATTCCTATTATGTTAATATGTGTGTGCAAATTAGTTAGTAGTTTAAAACCTATACATACTTAAGGTACTCCACAAGAAGATATGTCAAAGAAATAATCCATCCTCCCATGTTTCCTTCCATATGCTACATCTGTAGCTTTTCTTCTTTCTTCCTAATTACAACCCTTAAATAGAATTCGTGCCTCATATCGAATTTACCGAGTATCATAATTCCTCCAGGTGGTAAAGATACCTCGAGACAAGTGCTGGGCATAGAAGCCACAGGGCATAAATCTGCAAAGAAATAAAAAGCTAACCTTTTCAAACAATATGGCTTCTCTCTCACTTACCAACTTTACATTTCCCTGTATGGCCCCGGAAGATGACTGGTTAGCCAGAGATGGGTAAGATTCCTCAAGGGAGGAACAACCTAAGACAGGCACAGTCGCAGGGGGGCCATCAGGTGAGAATTTGGGGATCAACAGAGGTGAGGCTCAGAACCTCACCCCCCCTGCTTTGAGAGAAATCTTCTGCATCCGTGGATGTCTTGCTGCCCTTGTCTAGCCTGGATTAATACTTAGTCCATAGGCACACACCTGATCATCTGATCATCTACATTTGCCCTCTTACAGCACTAAACTATGTTTTCTACCTTTATCTTGCATCTACCTACCACTTCAGCATTTTATTAAAAATAAAAATAATAATAATAATAAAGGTAGAAATGTGGGATCAACATATAAATTAAGTACAAAAATCAAACGAATATTCATATTTGAACTGATTGTTTATAGGTCATAATGCGTGATCAAAACCGAAAGTTTCTGTGATGAATGCCCTTGTACTGTTCACCATGTAAGAATTTAGTCACTATGTAAGAATTCGTTCACCATGTGAGAACTTGTTCGTTATGCTTCAGAAGATTGGAAACTGACGAGAATTAGACTTGAGATGGATTAATGAGTGTACATTGAGCATTGACCCCCCTATACTGAATTTTATTGTTGTTAACAACCATTTGATCAATATGAGAGATGCCCTCTCAAAAAAAAAAAAAAAAAAGTATCTGAGCACAGCCGATGTCTTCATTGTGTCCACTAGATCCTTGTAAGATTCACTCTAGCCTGCTAAAGGGCCCACCTATAAACAGCAAAGTAAAGACAGGGAGATGCCACCTTAAAGCCAAAATTGTATTTTGAAAAAAAACCAGGAAGTTTCAGAAGAAAGATTCTTAACATACCCTTTAGCAAACAAATAACTCTGTCCACCTTGGAGGAAAGGCAGACAGTCTTGATAAGCTAATTTTGCAGAATTACCTAGAGGACAGATGAGTAACTTAGCATCTCATCAAAGATACTTGAGACCACTTAACAAGCCCACACCTGAGCCCTCTGTCACATTCCTGAAAAATCCTTAAAAGGGGAACCCCCAATCTTTCACTGTGCTTGTATGTGAGGTCACCCACACTTTCTAAGTGCATAACCTTTTAACTTTAAACTCCCTCTTTTTAACCTTTCAGGGTGCTGCACTCCTCTCTCTGAGGTCGCCTGCACTTCCTAAGTGCATAACTTCAACTCTTCCCAACCTTTCAGGGCGCTCCTCTATCTGAAGTCACCCACACTTTCTAAGTGTGTGACCTTTTACTCTTAAACTCTTTCTCTCCAACCTCTCAGGGCGCTCCTCCCTCACTGAGGTCACCTGCACTTCTTTCTGGCTAAGTAACTTTAAATAAAACTTTTCCTCTGCTTCACTACTACTCTGTCTCTGCCCTTAAATTCTTTGTCACAGCGAGGACAAGAACAGAGGAAAATACACAATGCCTCCCCCCCAACATTGCCACTGCAGCAGATTCTAGGAAGAAGAACAGAAAATGTCAACTATGGTATCTCAAACGTGATGGTATTCGGTGCTCTAGAAGCCTTGCTGGGCCAGGGATTTAGGAGTCAACAAATATTACTAATCGATACCACCTGTTCTTAACATAATCATTCCTCAAAATCAAGGAAGTGCTCCTTATTTCTACCCTACAGAGATCATCAGACAGCCAGCAGGGGATAAAACTTGGCCTAGCAGGGGTTAAATGTGTAGACAGACACCAAGGAAAATCTAATCATCTGAACCCAAGCATGGCTCAGAGCAGCTAAGGAATGGGGCTGCAAACCAACAGCCGTCTGACTACCAAAAGGAGGCTGCCTTCTCCAGCTTTAAGGGCGGCAGGCCCTTCCCTACAATCTGCTCCTGATGAGACGGTTCTGGAGCCGTCAGGCCTGCACCAGCTCAGGTGTGCTAAGCCAGAGAAGGTTCAATCTTTTTAGCGACTGACTGGCATGCTGCTTTCACGTTAGCCTACGCAGAGGCTGATGGCCCTGTGTGCTCCACAGAAAGCTCTCCCGCTCACCTGGAAAAGATGGTAGGCCCAGGGGGTTCGGGTTCTTCAGGAAGATGATGTACTTGGGGAGAAACTGCGGGTTAGTCAGTGGGGCTGGGGGGGAGGCTGAGGAAGCAGCAGTCCCAGCAGCGGGCAGGGCGAGAGTAGAAGCCGGTGGAGTGGCAGGGGGGCTCTCCGTGATGGAGCTCGAGGCCGTTTCTAAGGAAAAAAGAAAGAAAGGATTGTCCTCCTTGGTAGGAGAATTCTTTCCAGGGGCATCACAGAGCACGGGAGGCTCAGGGACTCGGGGGAACTCACGTGGAAATGCTTCCTCTCAATCTCAGTGCTCACTGTGCTCAGAGTCCACTGAGAGCCCAAAGGTGGATTTCTCAGAAGAGAAAGACCAAAAGAAAACCAAAGGGAACACATGCCACGTGTTCATCAACGTACCCTGTTCTCCCTGGGACTCCTTGTCTACCGGCAGAACAGTAGAGCCAGCTTCCTGAGAAACGTCCTCTTCTCTGTAGGAGGAAGAGGCACAATTAAGTTTAGAAAAGTGCTGGATAACTTCTTACACCCTCCTAACTACCAACTGACCAAAGTCTAGAACCGTGACTAAGATCTCAGTGTGTCAAGACAACAAAAAGAAGCAAAGAAAATTCCTAAAGAAATGAAGGGAGGCAGTTCACAGTAGCCACAGAGACACCTTTGTCTTAAAACAAGCAGGAAACAATCTTCAGAACCTTACATACAACCTGCCAAGTTTCTGAGAGTCCTAGTCACACCTCTATCTCTAAGAAAGCGGCATTCTAGTTGGGCACCTAGAGGGGCAGCTGGGGTCTAGAATGTGAAGCCTGCTGCCCACCCCCATCAGTCACTCTGTTCACTCTGTCCCATGCAAGCCCTTCCCCTTATGTCCCAGCCCCTCACACTGCAGCATGAGGTGGAGCAGAGGCTGGTGTGGTCACTGTGTGATGACTGCAAGAGATGAGAGCTATTCAGGGTGGCACCGTCTCTGTCCCTTAGATGTGAACCATTTTGATTCTCCAAATCGGAGTCTCAGAAAGCCTAAGAGCCAACTAAATTTCCCTCCTTTCCCACCCACTCATTAATCCACACAGCAAATCACTGATTACCTTATTTTCTTTGCTGGCCTCTCTGGTGTCTGTGAGTGGGATAAGGCTGGTCTGGAGAAGGGTGAGGCACTGGGACACCGCCTCTTCCAGAGCTAAAAGCCAAACACAAGTCACGTGACTGACCCTAAGGAATAACATAGGATCTGACCTTCAACATAATTCTGTGGCTCTAATCCATCACTGTATATAAGCTCTCCTTTTCAAGTGACTAAAAAAACATTTCTTTGTGAAGTGGGGCTTCTGAAAAGTGAGTCAATTGCCACTATTTAAAAGGGCTGTCATTGGCCAAAGTTGGAAAAGTTGCATCAGAAATAGCAGCTGATTCAAAGTAACTAATAAGACAGTGAGGGTAAGAACGGCAAATTGGAGCAATAATAACTAACACTAAGTCATTATTATTCAGAGGAATAGAGGCATTGTGGTTATTAATGTTCAAAAAGTTTCAAAAATACACTGAAGTACCTACAGGTGAAACATGTTTGTATTTAAAAACACAAGAGGAAAACCAATTTGGGGTGGGGGTGTTGATGGATCAGGACTGACCAAACACTGTTAACTGCTGGAGCCACATGGAGGTTCATCATGATATTTTTCCTTCCTTTTGTGTATGTATGACATTTGACGTAAAATTGTAAGAAGGGGCAGTGACTGTACATCAGGTCTGTTGTGATCACTGATTGAGGAAATGTGTGTACAGTGCTCAGCAGAGGACCTAGTGCAGAATAGAGCCAGGTAGAGCTTCATACTGTTATCCTCTGCATTGCCATAACTGTTTGGCCAGGGCCTTCAGCTCCTGTATTTGTCATTTATCATTAATGTGTCATTTATATTACTCTAAGAGCCTTCTGTACAGATGAAAACATGTCAAATTCTTTCTCCTCTCAAAAACCTCCTTCATGCATGCGTTAATTTTTTTCCAGCTCCTGTATATTGTGTGCCTGCTTACTGACAAGCACTGTAATGGGTGCTTTTCAAACATTCCCTTCAATCTTCACAATAATCCTTTAGAGATGAGAAAAAGAGAGTTTAAGTCATTTACCTGCCCAAGAGTCTATAGCTACTAAGTGTCAAAGTCAAGATTTCAATCCAAGTCATTCTGGTAGCAAAACTTGATCTGTTCTCCAGTCTACACTACATCCTTTCTAAAAGGAATTATAACCACATATTTTAAAAACTTTCATTAAATTCCCAGTGCCTAGAGGATGAATTTACGACTAAATACAATTGAGATTCAATCTACTTTTTAATCAAATTAGTACCATTTTTTGAATTATTCATCCTCTGTCCATTTATCTATAATAATGGCTCTGTCTTGTATTAGCTTTCCACATAGGCATTCTGGCCTTTCTAGTTTGTTCCACTGGTCCATAGCGATCATTCAAGGGTTGGTAACGGCTGTTAGCTTAGAGGAGATCTCAGCATCTGACAGAAGCTGTCTAGTAAACACTTCATAATCAACTAACAAATGCAAAGAACCCACTTCTTCCACACCACCAGATGCTTGTACCTGAGAGATGCCTCCAGTGGAGCTGTAGGAACTGGAAATGGCATTGCGGCTGGACATATGGATGCCACATGTGCACGTGCCCTTCGAGCAGCTTACATCAGAGGTGGAGGGTCTCTCATGCAACTCACCATCTGAGCTCTGGGAACTGAGGCTGCTCTTCAGAGGCCCACGCCTAACAGGGAAATAAAATGGGAAAACAGATGTGCTACTGAAAGGCACAACATTGTTTTAAGGCTTCATCCATGGTCACAAAATCATTCTAATGTAATGGAAAAGGATAATGTTGTTAATTTTACTGTTAATTCAGCTAAACATGTCTCACAAAGTCAGAAAGGGAAAACTCAGTATTTTAAAAATTAAACCTATGATTCTACTTATGTATACTCTAGGAAATGCACACAAATCTATAGTGACAGAATGGGAACGAATGGATGCCTGGCAACAGGGGCAGGATGAGAGGGAGGTTTGAAGGCTCCACCAAGCGGCACGGGGAAACTTCTGGCGGTGATGGTGATGTTCATTAACTTGACTGTGGGGATGGTTCTGTGGGTGTGAAATTTAGACAAAATAGCTATTGTGGCAAGTTACTCAAAACGTTCCTCTCTGGTTTCAAAGAGGAAAATTTATAGGACAATAATTCTGATAAGGATACATGTCAAAATTGATCAAATTGTACACTTCAAATAGGCACAGTTTATTTTTGTCAATTATACCTCAGTAAAGGTGTTAAAAAAAATTTAGGAGGAACCAACCCCTTTTTCTAAGATTCAAACTGAAACAAATTCCCTAACCATCTTTCCTGTGAAATAGTCATCCAACCGTTGTGCCAGCACAGACAGCTCACTGTCTCCTGGCTGATGAATGTCAACCACAGAGCAGTTTATCCCTGCACTAGAGGCAATCCTACTTCCTCTTTCACTTACTTCACCTATGGATCCCACCTGGAGCCAAGCCAAGCCAATTGTCCTCCTTTCATGTGATACTCCTTCAGATTTTTGCAGGCCATTATCCTTCCCTCCCTCATTTCCTTATGCCCCTGAGGTTTTCCTCCTCTGGGCTAGTGCTTATGTACCTTTAGAACCCCCTCACCCACCACCACCCCGTGACATCTTGAGTTGCTTCACTCTCTCGCAGTGAATTTCCTTGGTGTCTGCCTCCTCTTGCAGGGCAGCACAGCCAACCAGCAGCGCCCCGCGGACAGCAGGACTAAGGCATTCAGGACCACCACTGACTGTCGGCTTTTCTCTAGTACTTACGGAAAAGGAATACTACAAAATGCATGTAACCTGTGCCTAATGAAAGGCATGGCATTAAAGCTCTTGTTACCAAGCTCTTCCATGAGAGCCGAAGAAGGGGACCTGCTGTTCACACACAGGAGGTGGCCTCTGATTCTTTTGGGGAGTGATCTCTCTTTCAACAAATCCCAGGAGCCCGTGTGGGAGGCACGTTGAGTACTCTGCAGGGCATGTTACCTTGTTTTATCCTCCCGACCAGCAGCAGATGTTTGGTCTTCCTCCTCCTCCACTGTCCTTTTCCTCCTCTTCCAACGTTCGAGGGCAAGCAGAACAGCCTCCTTTGACCACGGGTCTGGGGCCTTAGGGATCTGCGCTGCTCTGTAACAGAAAACAGGATTCTAGCATTAAGATATTCTGATGATCATGCTCCATAGCATGAACTTCAGGCACTGGAAATCAGAAGCTATCCAACAAGCGAAAGGGTAATTTATACACTCACACAAATGGCCCTTAGCTGTTAAAGCTACAGTCTTGGGAAAAACCCAGATAATAAAAAACTGCTCAATAACTACAACTTGAAATTTCTCCTTCACATAAGGAGCTTTTTCCTTTCCTCTGAGTTACAGTTAGTCTGTCAGAGATGAACAACTGCAAGAGAATAAAGTGGACACACTGGGAGTTTTTTCCTCGAGCAATGCTCACATTGGCAAATGAGCCAGGTTGCTCCCGGGAGGAGCACTCCTCTCTGTCGAAGGCCTGCACACCACTCTGGAATTACCAGGAGACAGCACACGCTTCCCGTGACCGCCATTCCAGCACAGCGTGGGAAGCACACGGGAATATGGGGCCTGCTGGATTGGGTATCTTCTTGGAGGTGTTATGCCAAACTGGTGTGGTGAAGTCCCACAGTCCCTGTGGAGAATGGGAGACACATTATGGAATCAAAGCAGCTTAGAAAAATGACAGAAAATTTAAATTTCTTAAGAACCATGTGGGTTCAGTTATTTTCCAGAGAGCTTAAGCCTCTAAGTAACACAAAACACAGCATTTTTATGGCAACTTTCCCCATTCCACCTAAGGGCAGAAAGTGGCAGGTACTTAACAGCTGTCCCTGCAATGGATTCAACAACTTTGAGGGGGAAATTGAAAAACTGCTCATACAAGTAAAACTACAGTGGAAGAAAAGTGTGGGTAAGGACGTGCAGGGACAAAGTTTACAAGAATCCTTCAATCTCTTGAGGACGTGCAGGGACATAGTTTACAAGAATCCTTCAATCTCTTATGCTAAGTCATCAGAAATACACACCCAAAGTCAAACATTTTAAAAACCTGAATGTTCACATTTTCAAATAAATGTACTTATCAAGGATCTAGGGTTGTCACCCAAGTTTTGAATTTTGTTATCACTCTGCTACTGGGACTAAAGGAGAACACAAGTCTTTTTAATCTAATCATCTTTATCAGCCAAGTTATATCCATTCAGGAGGTTTCCTGGGTACACCTCTTTGAGCTGGGCTGATACAATGTATTGGTCCAAAGGTAAAAAAGTAATAAAACCTATTATAGTACTATACTGTACAGACAGATAGTACTCTCACGTGAAGCAGGGATATTTTAAGTGATTTACCAAGTATTCTCCTAACCCATACTGTATTAAAGTTCAGAGCTATAAGAACTGACGTGGATGGAGCTAGAGAGTATTATACTCAGTGAAATAAGCCAGGTAGAGAAAGACAAGTATCAAATGATTTCACTCATCTGTGGAGCATAAGAACAAAGAAAAAACTGAAAACACAAAACAGCAGCAGACTCACAGAACCTGAGAATGGACTAACAGATACCAAAGGGAAAGGGACTGGAAAGGGTGAGTAGGAAGGGAGGGAAAAGGGGAACAAGGGGCATTAGGGTCAGCATACATGATGTAGGCGGGGAGCACGGGGAGGGCAGTATAGCACACAGAGAAGTCAAGTAGTGACCGTATAGCACCTCCCTGTGCTGATGGACAGTGACTTCAATGGGGTATGAGGGCAGGACTTGATAATGGGGGGAGTCTAGTAACCACAGTGTTTCTCATGTAACTGAACACTAATGATAACAAAAATAATAAAAAGTAAAAATAAAAGGAATAGAAAAATGACCCAAAAAAAAAAAAGAACTGAAAGAAGGAAACAGTTCTGGCAGCACATCTCTTAACAGAGGCAAAAGGGAGGCCGGACACGGCGGACTAGCACCAAGGTGTTTGGAGAGGAGAAAAGGGCACAGAACCCACTTAGGACTTGAGAAAAAAAAACTGTCAACGTCAAGTCCTCGGTCTGGGGAGGGTCAGCGTGTCTTACCGGCGGGAAGGCCTCCGAGGGGACCCGAGGAAACGAGTGGGGACTGAGGGCTGAAGGGGATCGGGGCGAGCCGAGGGAGCCGTCGGGGCGGGGCTTGCCGGGCGGTTGGGGTTTGCGAGGAAGGCCGGGCGCGGGCGCCGGCGCCTGGCCTCCGGATCGGGGGCGGGCTGCGGGGGGCGGGGCTTGCTCAGAAATCCTCCCATTTGGAGCGACGAGCGAGCTCTGTCCGGCGGGCGAGCGGCTTCCGCGGCTCTCTCTGCCAGACTGCCTGCCTTCGCTAGTGCGCCTGGGCTAGAGGCGGGCGGGCATTGTGCGCTGGCGGCGCGCGCTCCCAAGTTGCCGGGAGACGGCGCGCGAACGGCAGGCAGCTCGGGGCTCGCGGCTCAGGCTCCCCCAGGCCGCGGTGACCCCCAGCCAGCTCGGCCTGCTCGGCCTCCGCGGGGCACCAGGTTCTCAGCACTAGACCCGTTGGCGAGACAGCAAAAAAGAAAAAGGAAAAGGAAAAGAAAAGCATTTTCCTGATTACTCTTTCTGCTAGTTCATTGTTAGCATATAGATTTCTGTGTATTGATTTTGTATCCTGCAACTTTGCTGAGTCGTTAGTAATACTAATAGTTTTTTGGTGGATTCTTTAGGGCTTTCTATATATAGTATCATGTCATCTTCAAATAGCAACAGTTTACTTCTTCCTTACCAATTTAGATGACTCCTCTCTCTTTTTCTTGTCTCATTGCTCTGCCTAGGACTCTCAATATCCACTTCGTAGATCATGAATTGATGTTGGCTTGTATCAAATGCTTTTTCAGCATCTGTTGACATGATCATATGGTTTTTAGCTTTCCTTTTTCAATGTGCTGTATCATACTGATTTTACAAATATTTTACCACCCTGGAATCCCTGGAATAAATCCTGCTTGGTCATAATGTATGGTCCTTCTGATGTATTTTTGAATTCAGTTTGCTATATTTTGTTGAGGATTTTTGCATCTATGTTCATCAAGGGTATTGGTTTATAAAGTTTTTTTGTAGTGTTTTGCATGGTTTTGGTATTAGAGTGATACTGGCCTCATAGAGTGAGTTTGTAAGTATTCTCTCCTCTTTTACTGTTTGGAATACTTTAAGAAGGATGGGTATTAGCTCTTCCTTAAATGTTTGGTAGAATTCAGATGTGAAGCCATCTTGCGTGGGACTTTTGTTTGTTGGGAAGTCTTTTGATTACCAGTTCAATATTGTTATGATAATTTGCCGGTTCAGATTTTCTGTTTCTTTTTGGGTCAGTCTTAGTAGGTTGTACTTTTCTAGAAATTTGTCTATTCTAGGTTGGCGTATAATTTTCCATGGAATTCTCTAATAATTATTTGTATTTCTGTGCTGTCATTGTAACTTCATTTTCATTTCTGATTTTGTTTATTTCTGTCCTCTTTTTTTCTTGATAAATCTGGCTAAGGATTTGTCTATTTTGCTTATGTTCTCCAAGAACCAGCTCTTAGTTTCATTGGTTTTTTTTTCTATTAACTTATTATTATCTATTTTATTTATTTCTGCTCTGCTCTTTTATTTATCCTTCCTACAAACTTTGGGTTTCATTTGTTCTTCTTTTACTAGTTTCTTCAGTTGTAAGTTTAGACTATTTATTTGGGATTGTTTTTATTTCTTGAGGTAGGCCTGTATTGCCATGTATTTCCCTCTTTGAAGCTTTTGCTGCATCCCACGTATTTTGAAGCGCTATGTTTCTGTTTCACTTGTTTCCACATATTGCTTCATTTCCTCTGATTTGTTTGTGGGCCCATTGGTCACCCAGAAGCTTGTTGTGTTGCCCCCTTTGTGGGTTTTCGATGTTGTTTCTTTCATGTAATTGATCTCTTACTTCATACCACTGTGATCTGAAATGATACTTGATACGATTTCAACCTATTTGAATATATTGATGCTGGAGATTTATTCTGGAGAATGTTCCATGTGCACTTGTGAAAAATGTGCATCCTGCTGCTTTGGGTGGAATTTCCTGTATCTATCTATTGGGTCCAACTTGTCTAATGGGTTGTTCAAGGCCTGTGTTTCCTTATTTATATTCTGCCTGGATGATCTGTCCATTGATGTCAGTGTGGTGTTATAATCCCATAATATGATTCTGTTGTTGTCTATTTCTCCCTTTAGGCCTGTTAGTATTTGTTTTATAAATTTAGGTGCTCCTATGTTGGGTGCACATTTATGATTGCTATACCCTCTTGTTTGGTCCCTTATCATTATGTAATGTCTTTCTTTGTCTCTTGTTACTGTCTTTATGTCAAAGTCTTTCTTTCTGATATAAGTATTGCAGCTTCAGCTTTCTTTTAATTGCTGTTTGCATAGTATATCTGGTTCATCCCTTCAGTTTCAGTCTGTGTGTGTCCTGAAGTCTGAAATGAGTACCTTATAGGCAGCAAATAAAGAGTCTTGTTTTTTTTATTTATCCATTCAGTCATGCTATGTCTTTTGATTGGAGCTCTTAGACCATTTACACTTAAAATAGTTATCGATGTGTATGTACTTATTGCCATTTTGTTCAATGTTTCCTGGTTGTTTTGGTTGCTCTTCTCTGATCCTTTCTTCTTCTCTTGTGTCTTTGGGACATTCTTTAGTGCTGTGGTTAGGATCCCTCCCTCCCCTTTCCTTTTTGTGTATCTATTATAAGTTTTTGGTGTGTGGTTACCAGAGGGTTCTTGTATGACATCCTATGAATATCACAATCTATAATAAGCTGATGGTCACTTAAATTCAAACATTCTAATATCACTACATTTTTTACTCCCTCTCTTCTTCATTTATTATATATAATATCTTCTTTTATACCTTTTCATTAAATATTTTTCTTAACTAATTTTTAGATTAATTGCTTTTGTTATTTTGTCATTTTGACCTATGTTGTTAAGCCTCCATATGTTTGTGATACGTTTTGTTTTCTTTATTTCTAGTTCTGTACCTTTCTGATCTGAGAAGTTGGTTGGTAGAATTTCAATCTTTTGGAATTTACTGAGGCTCTTTTTGTGGCCTAGTGTTTGGTCTATTCAGGAAAACGTTCCATGTGCACTTGAGAAGAATGTGTATCCTGCTGCTTTTGGGTAAAGAGTTCTGTAGATGTCTGTTAAGTCCATCTGTTTTAGTGTATTGTTCAGTGCCTCTGTGTCCTTACTTATTTTCTGTCTGGTGGATCTGTCCTTTGGAGTGAGTGGTGTGTTGAAGTTTCCTAAAATGAATATATTGCATTCTATTTCCTCCTTTAATTCTGCTAGTATTTGTTTCACTTATGTCGGTACTCCTGCATTGGGTGCATATATATTTATAATGATTATATCTTCTTGTTGGACTGACCCCTTTATCATTATGTAATGTTCTTCTTTATCTCTTGTTACTCTCTTTCTTTTGAAGTCTGTTTTGTCTGATACAGGTACTGCAACACCTGCTTTTTTCTCCCTATTGTTTGCATGAAATATCTTTTTCCATCCCTTCACTTTTAGTCTGTGTATGTCTTTCGGTTTGAGGTGAGTCTTTCGTAAGCAACATAGAGCCGGGTCTTGCTTTTTTATCCATTCTTTACTGTATATCTTTTGATTGGTATATTCAGTCCATTTACATTTAGGGTGATTATCGATAGGTATGTACTTACTGCCATTGTACGTTTGGATTTGTACTTACCAGAGGTTCAAGGGTAACTTCTTTGCTATCTAACTGTCTAACTTTAACTCACTTATTATGCTATTATAAACACAGTCTGATGATTCTTTATTTCTCTCCCTTCTTATTCTTCCTCCTCAACTCTTTGTATGTTAGGTGTTTTATTCTGTACTCTTTTGTGCTTCCTTTGGCTGCTTTTGTGGATAGTTGATTCTATTTTTTTCCTTCAGTTAGTATTTGGTTGGTCTGCTGTCTTTGCTGTGATTTTATTTTCTCCGTTGACATCTATTTAGCCTTAGGAGTATTTCCATCTAGAGCAGTCCCTTTAAAATACCCTGTAGAGGTGGTTTGTAGGAGGCAAATTCCCTCAACTTTTGCCTTTCTGGGAATTGTTTAATCTCTCCTTCATATTTAAATGATAATTGTGCTGGATACAGTATTCTTGGTTCTAGGCCTTTCCGTTTCATTGCATTTAGTATATCATGCCATTCTCTTCTGGCCTGTAAGGTTTCTGTTGAGAAATCTGATGATAGCCTGATGGATTTTCCTTTGTAGGTGATCTTTTTTCTCTGTCTGGCTGCTTTTAATAGTCTGTCCTTATCCTTGATCTTTGCCATTTTAATTATTGTATTTCTTGGTGTTGTCTTCCTTGGGTCCCTTGTATTGGGAGATCTGTGCACTTTTATGGCCTGAGAGCCTATTTCCTTTCCCAGACTGGGGAAGTTTTCAGCAATTATTTCTTCAAAGATACTTTCTATCCCTTTTTCTCTCTTCTTCTTCTGATTCCCCTATAATGCAAATATTGTTCCATTTGGATTGGTCACACAGTTCTCTTAATATTCTTTCATTCTTAGAGATCCGTTTATCTCTCTCTGCCTCAGCTTCTCTGTATACCTGTTCTCTAATTTCTATTCCATTAACAGTCTCTTGCACCTCATCCAGTCTGCTCTTAAGTCCTTCTATTGGTTGTTTCATTTCTGTTATCTTACTCCAGACTCCATCCCTTAGCTCTTGCATATTGCTCTGCAGGTCCATCAGCATGGTTATGACTTTTGTTTTGAATTCTTTTTCAGGAATATTGGTTATATCTATCATACCAGGCCCTCTCTCTGGGGTTGTTTGAGTGATTTTTCACTAGACCAGATTCTTCTGCCTTTTCATGGTGATAGAAGTGATCATCGACAGGTGGCATGTGTGTCAGCTGGGAGAACAAAGTCCCTTCCTGCTTGCTGGTCGCCTTGCCCTTCTCTGCTGCCTGTGCCAGTTAGCCACACACAGGGAGTAGTCTCTGGGTTAATCCCCTGAGCTTTTTCGTTTCCCTAATATTGAGCACAGCATACAATGTGTGTCTGTGTTCCCGGTGCAGATTACTAAGGCTGATTATTAGGCAGTCCTGTGCTTCCACTCCCTACCCACCCTGATACTTTTCCTCCCACCAGTGACCTGGGGTGGGGGGAGTGCTCGGGTCATACCGGGTCACAGCTTTGTATCTTACCCTTTTCATGAGATGCTGAGTTCTCACAGATGTAGATGTAGCCTGGCTGTTGTACTGTATCTTCTGGTCTCTCTTTTAGGAATAGTTGTATTTGCTGTATTTTCAAAAATATATATGGCTTTGGGAGGAGATTTCCATCACCCTACTCATGCCGCCATCTTGAGCACCTCCTGCTTTGTTTTGATATTCCACAAATAAGTGAAATCATATGGTATTTGGCTTTCTCTGCCTAGCTTATTTCACTGAGCACAATCCCCTCTAGATCCATCCATGTTGTTGCCAATGGCAGAATTTCTTTTCTTTTTATGGTTGAGTAGTATTCCATTGTGTATATGTACCACCTCTCCTTTATCCACTCATTGATTGATGGGCACTTGGGTTGCTTTCCTATCTTGGCTATTATAAATAATGCTGAAATGAACATAGGTGTACATATATTTTTTCAAATCAGAGATTTTGTTTCACTTGAGTAAATTCTTAGGACTAGAAATACTGGGTCAAATGGTATTTCTATTTTTAGTTTTTTGAGGAAACTCCATCTGCTTTCCACAGCAGTTGCGTCAATTTGCAGTCCCACCAACAATGTAGGAGGGCTCCTATTTCCCTGCATTCTAGTCAGCATTTGTTATTTCTTGTCTTTTGGATAGTGGCCATCCCAACTAGTGTGAGGTGATACCTCATTGTGGTTTTAATTTGCATTTCCCTGATGATTAGTGAAATGGAGAATCTTTTCATGTGCCTGTTGGCCATCTATATTTCTTCTCTGGGGATGTCTGTTCAGGTCTTCCACCAAGTTTATTTTGATTGGGTTATTTTTTTATTGGATGTTGATGCATATGAAATCTTTATATATTTTCTATGTAAACCCCTTATCAGATGAGCTATTTATGAATATGTTCTCCCATACTATAGGATGCCTTTTTCTTCTGCTGATGGTGTCCTTTGCAGTACAGAAGCTTTTAAATTTCATTTAGTCCCACTTGTTCATTTTTTATTTTGTTTCAGGAGATGTGTTCAGGAAAAAGTTGCTCATGTTTATATTCAAGAGATTTTTGCCGGTTTTCTTCTAAGAGTTTTATGGTTTCATGAGTTACATTCAGCTCTTTGATCCATTTTGAGTTTACTTTTCTGTATGGAGTTAGATAATGATCCAGTTTCAATCTCTTACATGTAACTGTCCAGTTTTGCCAACATCAGCTGTTGAAGAGGCTGTCATTTCCCTATTGTATATCCATGTCTCCTTTATCATATATTAATTGACCATATATGCAAGGGCTTTTATCTGGGCTCTCTATTCTGTTCCATTGACCTATCAGTCTGTTCTTGTGTTAGTACCAAATTGTTTTGATTATTGTGGCTTTGTAGTAGACCTTGAAGTGGGGCATGTAATACCCCCAGCTTTATTCTTCCTTCTCAAGATTGCTTTGGATATTCAGGGTATTTTGTGGTTCCATATGAATTTTAGAACTATTCTAGTTCATTGAAGAATGTTGTTGGTATTTTCAAAGGGATTGTGTTGAATCTGTAAATTGCTTTAGGCAGAATTGTCATTTTGATAATATTAATTCTTTCTGTCTATGAGCATGAGATAGATTTCCATTTATCAGTGTCCTCTTTAATTTCTCTCATGAGTGTCTTGTAGTTTCCAGAGTAAAGATCTTTCACCTCCTTGGTTAAGTTTATTCCCAGGTATTTTATTATTTTTGATGCAATTTAAATGGAGTTGTTTTCCCGATTTCCCTTTTTGCTAGTTCATTGTTAGTATATAGCAATGCAACTGATTTTTGTGTATTAATTTGTATTCTGCAACTTTGCTGAATTCAGTTAATTAGATCTAGTAGTTTTCTGGTGGATTCTTTAGGGTTTTTTATTTATATCCTATCATCTGCAAATACTGATCGTTTAACTTCTTCCTTACCAATTTCTATGCCTTTTATCTTTTTGTGTTGTCTGATTGCTTTGGCTAGGACCTCCAATACTATGTTCCGTGAAAGTGGGGAGAGTGGGCATCCTTGTCTTGATCCTGATCTTGAGGGAAAAGCTTTCAGCTTTTTGCGATTAAGTATGATGTTGGCTGTGGATTTGTCATATATGGCCTTTATTATGTTGAGGTACATACCCTCTATGTTCATTTTGTTGAGAGTTTTTATCATGAATGGATGTTGAATTTTGTCAAATGCTTTTTCAGCATCTATAGAGATGATGAATTTTTATCTTTCTTTTGGTTAATGTGGTATGTGATATTTATTGATTTATGAATATTGTACCCTTGTTGCATCCCTGGAATAAGTCCCCCTTGGTCATGATGGATGATCCTTTTGATGTATTTTTGAATTTCGTTTGCTAATATTTTGTTTAGGATTTTTGCATCCATGCTCATCAGGGATATTGGTCTATAATTTTCTTTGTCATGTCTTTTCTGGTTTTGGTATTAGAGTGATGCTGGCCTAGTAGAATGAGTTTGGAAACTTTCCCTCCTCTTCCACTCTTTGGAATGCTTTAAGAAGAATCAGCCTTGGCTTTCCTTTAAATATTTGGTAGAATTCATCTGTGAAGCCATCTGGGCCTGGAGTTTTGTTTTGGAGGAGTTTTTTTTATTACCCACTTGATTTCATTGCTGGTAATTATTCTGTTTGGATTTTCTGCTTCTTCCTGAGTCAGTCTTGGAAGGTTACATGTTTCTAGGAAGTTGTCCATTTCTTCAAAGTTGTCCAATTTATTGGCGTATAATTTTTCATAGTATTCTATAATAATTCTTTCTATTTCTATGGTACCCATTGTGATTATTCCTTCACTTCTGATTCTGTTTATATGTGTAGATTCTCTTTTTTCTTGATAAGTC
Organism: Manis javanica; assembly: GCF_040802235.1. NCBI lineage: Eukaryota > Metazoa > Chordata > Mammalia > Pholidota > Manidae > Manis > Manis javanica. The sequence goes on from NC_133165.1 coordinate 24,211,207, forward strand.
TGGTTAGGGGTTTATCTCGTTTGTTTATTTTCTCAAAGAACCAGCACCTGGTTTCATTGATTTTTTTCTTTTGTTTTATTCTTCTCTATTTTGTTTATTTCTGCTCTGATTTTATTACATACCTCCTTCTATTAACTTTGGGTTTCAATTGTTCTTCTTTTTCTAGTTTCATTAATTGTGATTTTAGACTGTTTATTTGGTATTGTTCTTGTTTATTGAGGTAGACCTGTATTGCTCTATACTTTCCTCTTAGAACCACCTTTGCCATGTCTCACAGATTTTTGAGCTGATGTGTTTTTGTTTTCATTTTTCTCCATGTATTGCTTGATTTCTGTTTTAATTTGTTCACTGATCCATTGATTATTTAAAAGCATGTTTTTTATGCTGGTGGGAATGTAAGCCAGTTCAACCATTGTGGAAAGCAATAGGGAGGTTCCTCAAAAAACTAAAAATAGAAATACCGTTTGACCCGGGAATCCCACTCCTTGGAATTTACCCAAAGAATACAACTTCTCAGATTCAAAAAGACAGATGCACCCCTATGTTTATCACAGCACTTTTTACAATAGCCAAGATATGGAAGCAACCTGTCCATCAGTAGATGAATGGATAAAGAAGATGTGGTACATATACACAACGGAATACTATTCAGCCATAAGAAAGAAACAAGTCCTACCATTTGCAACAACATGGATGGAGCTAGAGGACATTATGCTCATCGAAATAAGCCAGGCGGCGAAAGACAAGTGCCAAATGATTCCCCTCATTTGTGGAGTATAACAATGAAGCAGAACTGAAGGAACAAAATGGCAGCAGACTCAGAGACTCCAAGAATGAACTAGTGGTTACCAAAGGGGAGGGTGTGGGAAGGCGGGTGGGAAGGGAGGGAGAAGGGGATTGAGGGGTATTATGTTTAGTACACATGGTGTGGTGGATCACGGGGAAATAGTGTAGCACAGAGAAGGCAAATAGTGAATTTGTGGTATCTTACTGTACTGATGGACAGTGACTGCATTGGGGTATGGGGGACTTGATAATATGGGTAAATGTAATAACCACATTGTTTTTTCATGTGAAACCTTCATAAGAGTGTATATCAATAATGCTTAAATACAAATTTTAAAGAATAATAAATAAATAAAAGCATGTTGTTTAGTCTCCATGTGTTTGTGTTTTTGTTCTCTTTGTGGAATTTATTTCTAGTTTCATGCCATTGTGGTCTCAGAAGCTGCTTGATATAAGTTCAATCTTTTAAAATTTATTTAGGTTCTTGTGGCCTAGTCTGTGATATATTCTGAATAACATTCTATGTACATGTGAGAAAAATATGTATCCTACTGCTTTTGTATAGAGTGTTCTGTAGATATCTGTTAAGTACATTTAATTTAATGTATTGCTCAGTGCCTCTGTCTCCTTACTTATTTTCTGTCTGGGTTCCTCTGATGTAAGTTGTGTGCTAAAGTCTCCTAGAATGAATGCATTGCAAGTCTATTTCCTCCTTTAATTCTGTTAGTATTTGTTTCACATATGTAAGTGCTCCTGTGTTGGGTGCACAGATACTTATAATGGTTATATCCTCTTGTTCGACTGACCCCTTTGTCATTATGAAATGTCCTTCTTTGTCTATTGTTACGTTCTTTGTTTTGAAATATATTTTATCTGTTACAAGTATTGCAACACCTGCTTCCTTCTCCCTATTATTTGCATAGAATATCTTTTTCCATCCCTTTGCTTTCAGTCTGTGTATGTCTTTGGGTCTGAAATGAGTCTCCTGTAGGCAAAATACAAATGGGTCTTGTTCCCTTATCCATTCTGCCACTCTATGTCTTTTGAAGGGTTCATTCAGTCAATTTACATCTAAGGTGATTATTGAAAAGATATGTACTTATTGCCATTTTATTAATTGTTTTCTGCTGTTTTTTGTATCTTCTCTGTGTTTCTTTCTTCCTCTTTTATATTCTTTTCTTGTTATTGGTTTTCTTTGGTGTTGATTGGATTTCTCTTTTTTAAATTTATTTGTTTTTGTGTGTGTGTGTATTTATTGTAGGCTTTAGTTCTGTGGTTACCAATGGTTCAAGGATAGCCTCTTTACTCTAAATAGTCTATCTTAAATTACTGATTCTTCATTTCAAACACAATCTAAAGGTACTTTTTTTCCTTCTTCCTCCTCTACATTTTTTGTATTAGATATCATAATCTGCACTTTTTGTTATCCCTTGACTGGTTTTATATATAGTTGATTTTGCTTTTATGTTTTGTTTTAATTTTGTACTTGCTTGTTAGTTAGTTGGTCTACTACCTTTACTGTAGGTTTAATTTCACTGGTGAAAGCTGTTTAGCCTTTCTTTTGGTCATTTCCATCTCCAGAAATCTCTCTAACATATCATGTAAGAATGGCTTAGTGGTGGTGAATTCCTTCAACTTTTGTTTATCTGCAAATTGTTTAATTCCTGCTTCAAATTTAAATGATAATCTCTCTGGGTAGAGGATTCTTGGTTGGAGGTCCTTCTTTTTCAGTACATTAAATATATCATGCCATTCCCTTCTGGGCTGAAGAGTCTCAGTTGAGAAGGCTGCTGATAACCTGATGGGATTTTCTTCATGAGTAATCTTTTTTCTCTCTCTGCTTCTTTCAACACATTCTCCTTCTCCTTGATATTTGCCATTTTAATTATAATATCTTGTGTTGTCTTCCTAGAGTTCCTTTTGTTAGGGGATCTTTGTGCTTTCATGACCTGAGTGTCTGTTTCCTTCCCCAGGTTGGGGACGTTTTCAACAATTATTTTCTCAAAGAGACATTCTATCCCTTTGTCTTTCTCTTCTCCTTCTGGTACCCCTATTATGCAAATATTGTTTCATTTGGATTGGTCACATAGCTCTCTTATCATTCTTTCATTCCTGAAGACCCTTTTTTCTCTCTGCTCCTTAGCTTCTTTGTTTTCCTGTTCTCTATTTCTATTTCATTTACCATCTCCCCCACTAGCCCTCATTCTGGCTCTGTCACTGGAAGCCACCCTGGGGCTGGAGCAAGATAAAGGGAAAGGTTCACCCCAGAACTCACTTTCTATGTGGCTTTCCATAGACTTTAAAGGAATACCCACCCTGAACCCCACCTCAGATAATCTTCCAAGACTGTAGTCCCCCTTGCCCTCTGGCTTTGCCTCCATAGGCTCTAGATGTTTGAGCTGCATCAGAATAAGGGAGTCACGGCATGTTAAGCTGAACTGCAGGTAGGACACCATCTGCTTGAAACAGACAATGCAGAGGCTTCCAGGCATGTTGCAAGTAGTGGTGTGCCCAGGTGTCCCGAGATGGGAGAGACTGTACTGTGGGGAGCTGTATGTGGGCAGAGTCAGGGGCCTGGCCTTTTATTCCACATTGCACTCCCACAGCACCCTGCTCTGGGTGTGGGCCCCAGAGGACAGGCCCAGTCCACTCCCAGCTCTGTGGCTGTCCTTGCAGGTGAGGCCTGGCCACCAAGCTGTTCTAACACAGCCTGTGAGTCTCCCATTCCCACTACACTCTGCTCCTGAAGAAATTGAGTGCACCCTTCTCTACCCTCAGGACTGAGGCTTGAGATAGATTTGTACACAGGTTGCTCACCACACCTTCTGTTAGGGTCCATAACATGCTGGTAGTCAGGAGAGGGGGATGTGGAAAGGGTAGGCAGAGAGAGCTGGGACTGTGGGCAATGGGGGTGTCTCAAGGGACAATTCAGCCCAGTGTCCCCTGATTCCCAGAAGCCTGGGTCCCCATCCATTGTGCTCTGTGACTCATCTCCTCCTGCACAGGAAGCCCCCTGCCTTCCACCTTCCCATGGGAACCAAACCTGTGAGATCAGCATTCAGCAAGCCCCCACCCCAAGCCACAGTCCCCACACTTTTCCCACCCTATTCTCTGGAGACAAGAGGCCCTCCTTCTGGACCCAAAGTCTACTCACATGTTAACTTGCTCCTGTGGTCTGTCACCTTGGTCAGAATAGAGGAAGTTGCCTCCATATCTAGAGGAGGACATGAGGGTGTCACATCTAATGGGCTGTGGACATGACTGCTTACTATGTCTAGAGTGTGTCTGACTCACAGACTAGAATTGAGATCTGGGGATCACGTCTACTTTATTCATTGTAATATCCTGGTGTCTAGAAAAGTGCCTCAATGTAGTGTGTGTTTGATATGAAGTGTTGAATGAACAAGCCCCAATCAGAACATTCCTAGATGTATGAGTGGGCCTGGGGCCCCTCTGCCTCCAAAGATCCCTGATCTGGCCACACTAAGGACAAGGACCAGGAGCAGCTGGATGGCATCCCAGAATTCCTATGCAAAAGGAAAAAGAGTATGCTTTCCATGTGTTTTTCCAAACTCAAGAAAGGCCATGCCAGTGAGGGGTGAGGCAAAGAGCTTCTCCATATTGGGGAGGGAGAAACAGTAACCACAAAAACACACAGCACATGCAGCAGCTCTTTCTTCACAACCAGCCCCAGGCAAGCACCTGCCATGTCTTATCCCACGATTTCCTACAACCCAATGAGGTTTATCCTATTACCTCCTAGTTTTCATTGAAGTACCACCTTTTCATTAAAGGAAAATGAAGCTCAGAGAGGTGTAGGACATTCTGCAGACATGCAGGTAGCAGGCAAGAGACTCCCCACAGTGCTGTGAGGAGCAGGCACTAGCCTATGGAGCATCTTCTCCAGGACCTGGTGGGTGGAGGTGAAGGCCTGGTAGCCATACAGGAAAGTGGTGATGTAAAAGGTGTTTCTGTCTGAGGAGAATTGTACCAGGGACCCAGGGACTCTACAAAAGTGCTCAGCATGCCTGCCTGGAGGTTGCACATCATGCAGGATTTATCCAGAGACGGTGTTGACTCCTTTACACTCGGTGGGCAGGAGGGAGATAGAGTCAGTGATATTACCAAAAGCCACCATGAGGATGAGGGTCTATGTCTCAGACCAGAAACTCCCAGACTCCCAGAACCTCAGGAAATTGTGCCAGAGGAGGAACAGGAGCCCACACAGGAAAACCTTCAAAGCTCTAAAAGTAAATTCGATTTTGGGGGGAATGACAAACCATTGGTACCTTTAAGGCTCTTGGTTAGCCAAAGAATAATAGCACCTTCATGTATTAATAACCTGAATTTAATCATTTTTTGCACTAGTCATCATTAAATTTCTCCACTGTGGATATTGGGAAACAGAGGGTTATGAATTTCAAATGGCTTCTCAGGATCACATAGGTCAATAGCATGAGCTGCCCAAAGGGAAGTGACATCCCCTCTAAACCATGTGAGGCATGGATGGCTCCTTAAATGGGGCAGGGGGATCTATGGAGCCACACTCCTGTGTGGGCTGAAGTGAATCCTCCAGGTCTGAGCCTGGGACCTAGGCCCACCCAGTCATCTTGGGGCCTGAGACTTGGAGACCTCTGTGCACCTCAGCCCAGCAATGGATGGTGTTGCTGTCCTGGGACACCTGCCACGCGCACCTGGGTATGGAGTAATTGGACCCATGAAACAGGTCTTCAGAGATCTGCAAAGACAGAGCCCGGGTCCAAGACAGTAGGCATCAGGGCCCTTCCCTCATCTGTGGTCCTTAGGCAGATGTGGCAAACTAACACAGTCTATTAGGTTACAGTGAAGATGTTCCTCCAGCACTGCTGAAATGACAGTGGAATTAGATCATATCATAATGTGACATGAGCTCCTTTATGGGATATTATGGATACATGTAAGACCACATCTCCTGACCAGGTGGGCCTACAATGACTTTATGTGTAATGTGATATGACAAATTGCAGACAAATGTATACAATACCTTAATCCCACCCTCATTTTTTATACAAACTACTCTATGAAATGTGATTTCTAAGACCTACAGAAAGTCTTCAAGGACAGTCAACCTGACTGCTCCACAGATACCTACAGCAACTGATGAAAATCAAAGCACTAACAAAATGCAAAAACAACATAAAATTTTCCTTTACTATTCCAATATTTTATGAGTACTTTTCTTTTGTTTTATTAAGGTATCATTGATATACAATCTTATGAAGGTTTCACATGAGCCTTCTCTTTGGTAACTGTTACTCCCTTCTTGGAGTCCATGAGTCTGCTGCTGTTTTGTTCCTTCAGTTTTGCTTTGTTGTTATACTCCACAAATGAGTGAAGGAATGTCATTCTTTGCCTGGCTTATTTCACTGAGCATAATACCCTCTAGCTCCACCCATGTTGTTGCAAATGGTATGACTTGTTTTCTTCTGATGGCTGAATAATATTCCATTGTGTGTATGAATGACCTCTTTTTTATCCATTCATCTACTGATGGACACTGAGGTTGCTTCCATATCTTGGCTATTGTAAATAGTGCTGCGATAAACATAGGGGTGCATATGTCTTTTTGAATATGTTTTCTTATTTTCTTTGGGTAAATTCCTAAGAGTGGAATTCCTGGGTCAAATGGTATTTCTACTTTTAGTTTTTTGAGGAACCTCCAGAATGCTTTCCACAATGGTTGAACTGATTTACAGTCCCAACAGTATAGGAGGGTTCCCTTTTCTCTGCATCTTCGCCAGCATATGTTGTTTCTTGTCTTTTGTATGTTGGCCATTCCAACTGGTATGAGGTGATCTCTGATTGTGGTTTTAATTTACATATACCTGATGATTAGACATGTGGAGCATCTTTTCATGTGACTGTTGGCCATATGAATTTCTTCTTTGGGGAAGTGTCTGTTCAGATCCTTTGCCCATTTTTTAATCAGGTTATTTGCTTTTTGGGTGTTGAGGCATGTGAGTGAGTTCTTTATATATTTTGGATGTTAACCCCTTGTCAGATAAGTCACTTGCAAATATATTCTTCCATATGTAGGATTCCTTTTTTTTTTTTTTCCAGAGGGCATCTCTCATATTTATTGATCAAATGGTTGTTAACAACATTTAGGGGGGTCAATGCTCAATGTACACTCATTAATCGATCTCAAGTCTAATTCTTGTCAGTCTCCAATCTTCTGAAGCATAATGAACAAGTTCTTACATGGTGAATGAATTCTTACATAGTGACTAAATTCTTACATGGTGAACAGTACAAGGGCATTCATCACAGAAACTTTCGGTTTTGATCCCACATTATGACCTATAAACAATCAGTTCAAATATGAATATTCGTTTGATTTTTGTACTTTATTTATATGTTGATCCCACATTTCTCCCTTTATTATTATTATTATTTTTATTTTTAATAAAATGCTGAAGTGGTAGGTAGATGCAAGATAAAGGTAGAAAACATAGTTTAGTGCTATAAGAGGGCAAATGTAGATGATCAGATGATCAGGTGTGTGCCTATGGACTAAGTATTAATCCAGGCTAGACAAGGGCAGCAAGACATCCACGGATGCAGAAGATTTCTCTCTAAGCAGTGGGGGGGGGGTTCTGAGCCTCACCTCTGTTGATCCCCAAATTCTCACCTGATGGCCCCCCTGCGACTGTGCCTGTCTTAGGTTGTTCCTCCCTTGAGGAATCTTACCCGTCTCTGGCTAACCAGTCAACTTCCGGGGCCATACAGGGAAATGTAAAGTTGGTAAGTGAGAGAGAAGCCATATTGTTTGAAAAGGTTAGCTTTTTATTTCTTTGCAGATTTATGCCCTGTGGCTTCTATGCCCAGCACTTGTCTCGAGGTATCTTTACCACCTGGAGGAATTATGATACTCGGTAAATTCGATATGAGGCACGAATTCTATTTAAGGGTTGTAATTAGGAAGAAAGAAGAAAAGCTACAGATGTAGCATATGGAAGAAAACATGGGAGGATTGATTATTTCTTTGACATATCTTCTTGTAGAGTACCCTAAGTATGTATAGGTTTTAAACTACTAACTAATTTGCACACACATATTAACATAATAGGAATACGGTGACATAAACAAAGCAAATCTATAATTACCATCCATCTCCAGTGAAGCCAAGAAAACCATTTAGGCACCCTAGGCATTTGTGAAAATTTGTCTATGATATGATGGATATTGTCCAACTGTACTTGAACAGTCTGAGAGAAATCAGACAAATTAAAGCAGCCCATTTCTGGGATCTGTTCACACCCCATATGTTCTTTTAACCGTAGATAGTCTATAGTCGTAAGATTTTGGAGTGCTACACCTTGCACCCCTCCCACCTCCTGGTTGAGTTCCAACAGTACAGATCCGGTCAAATTCGTTGTCTCACTGTATGCACATGCCAGCATAGACATCTCCCTCCTCATTCCTATGGCAAGTCCAGGAGACGGTGGGCTGGATGCAGCCACAACCGCAGCATCGTCCGGATCCCTGTGGAGGCTTTTTGATGATCATCCCACGGCACAAGTCCTCCAGAGAGTGCTGATGCCCGAAGCTCGTCCTCATATCGTATCTTAGTTCATTTTCTGGGTATCCAAGCTAGGCCTTGATCTTCTGCATAGAAACAAACAGACCCTTTGCCCACACTTTGACATGCCCTCTATACCACTGTGCAGAACTCATTGGAGGTCAGCACACAGTAACTGCTTTTTTTTTTTTTTATTAAGAGAAAGGAATATTATCAGAAAAGAGTACCTCCATAGCTGATCATCTGACACCCTTTAAGTGATCAACATTAATGATATTTAAAGCATGCGTTGATCTTTGATTTACCAATAGTTTTATCCTATCAAGGAGTAATCCCCCTTTTCTTTCTTTCTTTCTTTTTTTTTTTAATTTTTAATCTATACTTACATGAAGAATACTATGTTTACTATGCTCTCCCCTATATCAGGTCCCCCCTAACAACCACATTACGGTTACTGTCCATCAGCTTAGCAAAATGTTGTAGAGTCTCTACTTGTCCTCTCTGTGTTGTGCAGTCCACCCTCCCCTTTCTCCCTCCCCCCCATGCATGCTAATCTTAAAACCCTCCTTCTTCTTCTCCCCCCCCTTACCCCTCCCTGCCCACCCATCCTCCCCAGTTCCTTTCCCTTTGGTACCTGTTAGTCCATTTTTGGGTTCTGTAATTCCGCTGCTGTTTTGTTCCTTCAGTTTTTCCTTTGTTCCTATACTCCTCAGATGAGTGAAATCATTTGGTATTTCTCTTTCTCCGCTTGGCTTATTTCACTGAGCATAATACTCTCCAGCTCCATCCATGTTGCTGCAAATGGTTGGATTTTTCCACTTCTTATGGCTGAGTAGTATTCCATTGTGTATATGTACAACATATTCTTTATCCATTCATCTACTGATGGACATTTAGGTTGCTTCCAATTCTTGGCTATTGTAAATAGTGCTGCGATAAACGTAGGGGTGCATCTGTCTTTCTCACACTTGATTACTGCGTTCTTAGGGTAAATTCCTAGGAGTGGAATTCCTGGGTCAAATGGTAGGTCTGTTTTGAGCATTTTGATGAACCTCCATACTGCTTTCCACAATGGTTGAACTAATTTACATTCCCACCAGCAGTGTAGAAGGGTTCCCCTTTCTCCACAGCCTCACCAACATTTGTTGTTGTTTGTGTTTTGGATGGCAGCTATCCTTACTGGTGTGAGCTGATACCTCATTGTGGTTTTAATTTTCATTTCTCTCATGACAAGCGATGTGGAGCATCTTTTCATGTGTCTCTTGGCCATCTGTATTTCTTTTTTAGAGTACTGTCTGTTCTGTTCCTCTGCCCATTTTTTAATTCGGTTATTTGTTTTTTGTTTGTTGAGGCGTGTGAGCTCTTTATATATTCTGGACGTCAAGCCTTTATCGGATGTGTCATTTTCAAATATATTCTCCCATACTGTAGGGTTCCTTTTTGTTCTATTGATGGTGTCTTTCGCTGTACAGAAGCTTTTCAGCTTAATGTAGTCCCACTTGCTCATTGTTGCTGTTGTTTTCCTTGCCCAGGGAGATATGTTCAAGTAGAGGTCACTCATGTTTATGTCTAAGAGGTTTTTGCCTATGTTTTTTTCCAACAGTTTAATGGTTTCATGACTTACATTCAGGTCTTTGATCCATTTTGAGTTTACCTTTGTATATGGGGTTAGACAATGGTCCAGTTTCATTCTCCTACATGTAGCTGTCCAGTTTTGCCAGCACCATCTGTTGAAGAGACTGTCATTTTGCCATTGTATGTCCATGGCTCCTTTATCAAATATTAATTGACCATATATGTTTGGGTTAATGTCTGGAGTCTCTAATCTGTTCCACTGGTCTGTGGCTCTGTTCTTGTGCCAGTACCAAATTGTCTTGATTACTATGGCTTTGTAGTAGAGCTTGAAGTTGGGGAGTGAGATCCCCCCTACTTTATTCTTCTTTTTCAGGATTGCTTTGGCTATTCGGGGTCTTTGGTGTTTCCATATGAATTTTTGAATTATTTGTTCCAATTCATTGAAGAATGTTGCTGGTAATTTGAGAGGGATTGCATCAAATCTGTATATTGCTTTGTGCAGGATGGCCATTTTGACGATATTAATTCTTCCTAGTCATGAGCATGGGATGAGTTTCCATTTATTAGTGTCCCCTTTAATTTCTCTTAAGAGTGACTTGTAGTTTTCAGAGTATAAGTGTTTCACTTCTTTGGTTAGGTTTATTCCTAGGTATTTTATTCTTTTTGATGCAATGGTGAATGGAATTGTTTTCCTGATTTCTCTTTCTATTGATTCATTGTTAGTGTACAGGAAAGCTATAGATTTCTGTGTGTTAATTTTGTATCCTGCAACTTTGCCGTATTCCGATATCAGTTCTAGTAGTTTTGGAGTGGAGTCTTTAGGGTTTTTTATGTACAGTATCATATCATCTGCAAATAGTGACAGTTTAACTTCTTCTTTACCAATCTGTATTCCTTGTATTTCTTTGTTTTGTCTGATTGCCGTGGCTAGGACCTCCAGTACTATGTTAAATAACAGTGGGGAGAGTGGGCATCCCTGTCTGGTTCCCGATCTCAGAGGAAATGCTTTCAGCTTCTCGCTGTTCAGTATAATGCTGGCTGTGGGTTTATCATATATGGCCTTTATTATGTTGAGGTACTTGCCCTCTATTCCCATTTTGCTGAATTTTTATCATGAATGGATGTTGAATTTTGTCAAATGCTTTTTCAGCATCTATGGAGATGATCATGTGGTTTTTGTCTTTCTTTTTGTTGATGTGGTGGATGATGTTGATGGATTTTCGAATGTTGTACCATCCTTGCATCCCTGGGATGAATCCCACTTGGTCATGGTGTATGATCCTTTTGATATACTGTTGAATTCTGTTTGCTAATATTTTATTGAGTATTTTTGCATCTACATTCATCAGGGATATTGGTCTGTAATTTTCTTTTTTGGTGGGGTCTTTGCCTGGTTTTGGTATTAGGGTGATGTTGGCTTCATAGAATGAGTTTGGGAGTATTCCCTCTTCTTCTATTTTTTGGAACACTTTAAGGAGAATGGGTATTATGTCTTCTCTGTGTGTCTGATAAAATTCCGAGGTAAATCCATCCGGCCCCGGGGTTTTGTTCTTGGGTAGTTTTTTGATTACCGTTTCAATTTCTTTGCTCGTAATTGGTTTGTTTAACTTTTGTGTTTCTTCCTTGGTCAGTCTTGGGAGGTTGTATTTTTCTAGGAAGTTGTCCATTTCTTCTAGGTTTTCCAGCTTGTTGGCATATAGGTTTTCATAGTAGTCTTTAATAATTCTTTGTATTTCTGTGGAGTCTGTCGTGATTTTTCCATTCTCATTTCTGATTATGTTGATTTGTGTTGATTCTCTTTTTCTCTTAATAAGCTGGGCTAGAGGCTTATCTATTTTGTTTATTTTCTCAAAGAACCAGCTCTTGGTTTCGTTGATTTTTGCTCTTGTTTTATTCTTCTCAATTTTGTTTATTTCTTCTCTGGTCTTTATTATGTCCCTCCTTCTGCTGACTTTAGGCCTCATTTGTTCTTATTTTTCCAGTTTTGATAATTGTGATGTTAGACTATTCATTTGGGATTGTTCTTCCTTCTTCAAGTGTGCCTGGATTGCTATATACTTTCCTCTTAAGACTGCTTTCACTGCGTCCCACAGAAGTTGGGGCTTAGTGTTGTTGTTGTCATTTGTTTCTATATATTCCTTGATCTCTATTTTGATTTGTTCATTGATCCATTGATTACTTAGTAGCATGTTGTTAAGCCTCCATGTGTTTGTGAGCCTTTTTGTTTTCTTTGTAGAATTTATTTCTACTTTTATACCTTTGTGGTCTGAAAAATTGGTTGGTAGAATTTCAACATTTTGGAGTTTACTGAGGCTCTTTTTGTGAGCTAGTATGTGGTCTATTCTGGAGAATGTTCCATGTGCACTTGAGAAGAATGTATATCCTGTTGCTTTTGGATGTAGAGTTCTATAGATGTCTATTAGGTCCATCTGTTCTAGGGTGTTGTTCAGTGCCTCTGTGTCCTTACTTATTTTCTGCCCGGTGGATCTATCCTTCGGGGTGAGTGGTGTGTTGAAGTCTCCTAAAATGAATGCATTGCAGTCTATTTCCCTCTTTAGTTCTGTTAGTATTTGCTTCACATATGCTGGTGCTCCTGTATTGGGTGCATATATATTTAGAATGGTTATATCCTCTTGTTGGACTGAGCCCTTTATCATTATGTAGTGTCCTTCTTTATCTCTTGTTACTTTCTTTGTTTTGAAGTCTATTTTGTCTGATATTAGTACTGCAACCCCTGCTTTCTTCTCACTGTTGTTTGCCTGAAATATGTTTTTCCATCCCTTGACTTTTAGTCTATGCTTATCTTTGGGTTTAAGGTGAGTTTCTTGTAAGCAGCATATAGATGGGTCTTGCTTTTTTATCCCTTCTATTACTCTGTGTCTTTTGATTGGTGCATTAAGTCCATTTACATTTAGGGTGACTATTGAGAGATATGTACTTATTGCCATTGCAGGCTTTAAATTAGTGGTTACCAAAGGTTCAAGGTTAGCTTCTTTAGTATCTTACTGCCTAACTTAGCTCGCTTATTGAGCTGTTATATACACTGTCTGGAGATTCTTTTCTTCTCTCCCTTCTTATTCCTCCTCCTCCATTCTTCATATGTTGTGTGTTTTGTTCTGTGCTCTTTTTAGGGGTGCTCCCATTTAGAGCAGTCCCTGTAGGATGCCCTGTAGAGGTGATTTGTGGGAAGCAAATTCCCTCAGCTTTCGCTTGTCTGGGAATTGTTTAATCCCGCCCTCATATTTAAATGATAGTCGTGCTGGATACAGTATCCTTGGTTCAAGGTCCTTCTGTTTCATTGCATTAAGTATATCATGCCATTCTCTTCTGGCCTGTAGGGTTTCTGTCGAGAAGTCTGATGTTAGCCTGATGGGTTTTCCTTTATAGGTGACCTTTTTCTCTCTAGCTGCCTTTAAAACTCTTTCCTTGTCCTTGATCCTTGCCATTTTAATTACTATGTGTCTTGGTGTTGTTCTCCTTGGATCCTTTCTGTTGGGGGTTCTGTGTAATTCCATGGTCTGTTCGATTATTTCCTCCCCCAGTTTGGGGAAGTTTTCAGCAATTATTTCTTCAAAGAGACTTTCTATCCCTTTTCCTCTTTCTTCTTCTTCTGTTATCCCTATAATACGAATATTATTCCTTTTGGCTTGGTCACATAGTTCTCTTAGTGTTGTTTCATTCCTGGAGATCCTTTTATCTCTCTCTATGTCAGCTTCTATATGTTCCTGTTCTCTGGCTTCTATTCCTTCAATGGCCTCTTGCATCTTATCCATTCTGCTTATAAATCCTTCCAGGAATTGTTTCACTTCTGTGATCTCCTTCCTGACATCTGTGATCTCCCTCCAGACTTCATCCCACTGCTCTTGCATTTTTCTCTGCATCTCATCCCATTGCTCTTGCATTTTTCTCTGCATCTCTGTCAGCATGTTCATGATTTTTATTTTGAATTCTTTTTCAGGAGGACTGGTTAGGTCTGTCTCCTTCTCAGGTGTTGTCTCTGTGATCTTTGTCTGCCTGTAGTTTTGTCTTTTCATGGTGATAGAGATAGTGTGCAGAGCTGGTATGAGTGACCGCTGGAAGAGCTTCCCTTCTTGTTGGTTTGTGGCCTTCCTCTCCTGCGAGAATAGCGACCTCTAGTGGCTTGTGCTGGGCAGCTGTGTGCAGACAGGGCTTCTGCCTCCTGCCCAGTTGCTATGGGGTTTATCTCTGCTGTTGCTGTGGGCGTGGCCTGGCTGGGGCTGTTCCTCCAAAATGGTGGAGCCCCGTTGGAGGGGAAGCGGCTGGGAGGCTATTTATCTCCATAAGGGGCCTCTGTGCTCCCTGCTGCCCAGCGGGTTAGAGTGCCAAGAGATCCCCAGATTCCCTGCCTCTGGTCTAAGTGACCTGTCCTGCCCCTTTAAGACTTCCAAAAAGTACTCTCCAAACCAAAACAACAACAGCAACAATGAGGGAACAGAAAAAAAAAAAAAAAGGAAAAAACATGTGATTTTTTTTTTGTCCTCAGGCACCGGTCCCAGGCACCCGCTCACTGGTCCTGCTGCCCTGCCTCCCTAGCACCAGGGTCCCTGTCCCTTCAAGGCTTCCAAAAAACACCCGCCCACTGGTCCCGCAGGGAAAAACGCGCGATATTCTTTGTCCTCAGGCGCTGGTCCCAGGCATCCGCTCACCAGTCCCGCCGCCCTGCCTCCCTAGCACCAGGGTCCCTGTCCCTTTAAGGCTTCCAAAAGGCACTCGCCAAAAAGAGAAATAAAAAGGGGGAAAAACACGCAATTTCCTCTGTCCTCAGGTGCCGGTCTCAGGCACCCGCCCACCGGTCCCGCAGGGAAAAACGCGCGATATTCTTTGTCCTCAGGCACCGGTCCCAGGTACCCTCTCACCAGTCCCACCGCCCTGCCTCCCTAGCACCGGGGTCCCTGTCCCTTTAAGGCTTCCAAAAAGCACTCGCCAGAAAGAGAAAAAAAAAAGGGGAAAAATGGGCGATTTCCTCTGTCCTCAAGTGCCGGTCCCAGGCACCCGCTCACCGGTCCTGCCACCCTGCCTCCCTAGCAACGGGGCCCCTGTCCCTTTAAGGCTTCCAAAAAGCACTTGCCAAAAAAAAAAAAAAACCGCTCCAGTTTCTTTCCACCCGCCGGGAGCCGCGGGGAGGGGCGCTCGGGTCCCGCTGGGCCGGGGCTTGTATCTTACCCCCTGCACAAGGCGCTGGGTTCTTGCAGGTGTGGATGTGGTCTGGATGTTGTCCTGTGTCCTGTGGTCTCTATTTAGGAATATTTTTCTTTGTTATATTTTCATAGCTCTATGTGTTTTTGGGAGATTTCCACTGCTCTACTCACGCCGCCATCTTGGCTCTGCCTTGTGCTCAGATACTTTTATCAGGGGAATACTCAAACCTTCAAGGCCAAGTTTCTCTTGACCTTCTGACCTTTAACGGATTAACTCACTAACTCTGAGTCTTTTCTGGATTTCTAGTTTTAACTGGTTAACCTTTCTAGGGGGCTTTACTGACCCTATTCTCTTTCCACCCCGCTCATATGTATTTTCCTGTCTGACAGCCACCCCCAATGCCTGTTCGCCCCTGATGACACCAGGCCTTCTGGGCCCTCTTGACTCTTCACAGCCAAGGTCCCTGCCCAGCCATCCTCAGACTCCAGGTCCACAGAAACTTTCTCGGGGCTGACCCCTGCCTCTCCCGCAATACCAGCCTGTGATACCACCAAGTCACCTCTGGCCTCTCAGGCTGAGACATCTGCCAAACCCCAGGCCCCGCCTGCCCCAGGCCCCACCCTGAACCCCAGTGTTCCATTTGGAACACCGAGCAGCCCACCTGCTAACCCTTCTGCCTTGGCAGCTCCTGCTGTGTCTTCAGCACATCCCATGTTCAAGCCCATCTTTGTGGCTCCACCTAAAAGTGGGAATGAGGGTCCTGTGCCATTCAGCCATTCCCATGTCACAAAGGTGGCATCTTCCAGCTCTGCCCACACCCTGACTACCAGCAGCCTCCCCTCACTTTCAGTCCTTTTTTAGCAGCACAGGGCTACCTACATCTTTGCCCTTGTCAACTCCTTTCTCCTACAGTCAGACTACATCAGGCACTAGCATGAATGCCCCTCTGTTCCCTGGCCAGGCCAGTGTCAGTGTCCCCTCAGCAGTGGCTTGGGGGACCACCACCGGCACAGCTGCAGACTCCACCCAGAATCCTGTCTTTGGCTTTGGTGCGAGCATTGTGACCAGCACTGCAAGCAGCATGACCAGCCCCACTGCTTCCACTGCCCAGCCTGTCCTCTTTGGGTTCCCCCTTGCCTCTGCTGCCAGCTCTGCCCAGCCATGGGCTCCATACTCCAGTTTGGCAAGGCGCTGGCCACATCTGCTCCAACAACAGCCATCACATTCGGCCAGTCCCTGACTGGTGCCATCCAGACAGCTGGTGGCAGCAGTACTGCCAGTTTTGGTGGCTTTGGTGGCACCCTCACAACCTCCACCCCTGTTGCCCCGAGCCATCCTGCACTGACATTCAGCAGCACTGCCACCCCAGCCTTCAACATTCCCTTTTGTTCTGGCACCAGGCCCCCCATTCCTTCCTATCCTGGAGTCACCCCACAGCCCATGTTCGGGGCCACTGATGGATAGCAGATTAGGGCTGCCAAGCTATCCCTGGCCCCCAGCTTCAGCAGCTCCTTTCCTTTTGAAAGATCAGCAGCCCTGGCTCCACCATAGCCAGCCTTTGGCAGTGCTGTGTGGTCAGGTTTTCGTGAGTTGAAACCCACTGCCTCTCTTTGTCACCCGCTCTTGCACCAAGCCAGCCTTTGGCTGTACCACAGCTCCTTCCTCCTTTTTTAAAATTTTGTTACCATTAATCTTCAATTGCATGAAGAACCATGTTTACTACACTCCCCCCTCCACGAAGACCCCCCCACATACCCCATTTGTCACTGTCCATCAGTGTAGTAAGATGCTGCAAAATCACTACTTGTGTTCTCTGTGTTGCACAGGCCTCCCCATGCCCATCCCCTCATTATACATGTTAATGGTAAGGCCGGCTTTCTTCTTCCACCCTTCTCCCTCCCTTCCCACCCATCCTCCCCAGTCCCTTTCCCTTTGGTAACTGTTAGTCCTTTGTTGGGTTCTGTGATTCTGCTGCTGTTTTGTTCCTTCCATTTTTCTTTGTTTTTATACTCCACATATGAGTGAAATCATTTGGTACTTGTCTTTCTCTGCCTGGCTTATTTCACTGAGCATAATACCCTCTAGCTCCATCCATGTTGTTGTGAATGGTAGGATCTGTTTTTTTCTTATGGCTGAGTAATCTTCCATTTTGTATATGTACCACATCTTCTTTATCCATTCATCTACTGAAGGACATTTAGGTTGCTTCCATATCTTCGCTATTGTAAATAGTGCAGCGATAAACATAGGGGTGCATCTGTCTTTTTAAAACTGGAGTGCTGCATTCTTATGGTAAATTCCTAGAAGTGGAATTCCTGGGTCAAATGGTATTTCTATTTTGAGCTTTTAGAGGAACCTCCATATTGCTTTCCATAATGGTTGAACAAATTTACATTCCCACCAACAGTGTAGGAGGGTTCCCCTTTCTCCACAACCTCACAAACATTTGTTGTTCTTTGTCCTTTGGATGGTGGCGATCCTTACTGGTGTGAGGTGATATCTTATTGTGGTTTTAATTTTCATTTCTCTCATGACAAGCGATGTGGAGCATCTTTTCATGTGTCTGTTGGCCGTCTGAGTTCCTTCTTTGGAGAACTGTCTGTTCAGCTCCTCTGACCATTTTTTAGTTGGATTATTTGCCTTTTGTTTGTTGAGGTGTGTGAGCTCCTTATATATTTTGGATGTCAATCCTTTATCAGATCTGTCATTTGTGAATATATTCTCCCATACTGTAGGATGCCTTTTTGTTCTATTGATGGTGTCCTTTGCTGTACAGAAGCTTTTCAGCTTGGTATAGTCCCATTTGTTCATTTTTGCTATTGTTTCCCTTGTCTGGGGAGATATGTTCATGAAGAATTCTCTCATGTTTATGTCCAAGAGATTTTTGCCCATGATTTTTTCTCAGAGTTTTATGGTTTCATGGCTTACATTCAGGTCTTTGATCCATTTTGAATTTACTTTTGTGTATGGGGTTAGACAATGATCCATGTTTCCTCCTTTTTTGTAGCCACCACCTCAGGCTGTGGAGCTACAACCCAGACCACCAGCAGCAGGACCAGTAACTAAGTGTTTGGCAGCACCATCTCATTGCCTTCATGTCTGGGGTGTCAGCAGGCCCCGCTGGCAGTGGGAGCTTTGGGATGAGCGTGCCTGCCCCCACAGCATCTCCACCGCTGGGGTGTTCGGCTTTGGCGCAGGACAGAGTGGGAGCACTGGTGGAACGGCTCCTAGGGAGGTCTGAGTCAGAATTCCCTGGGTGCAGCTGGCCAGAGCACACCCTTTCCCTTCCACGTGGCTGGCACACCTCAGAACATGTCTGTGTTTGCAGGTGAGATTTGGAATGGGCTCGGTCTGCAGTTCCAGGCACTGTTTTAAGTGCCGACATGGTCTCTGCTCTCAGAGCTGTACACTGTGGTGAAGAGACAGATGTTATCACAGATGTTATCTGTAAGCAGCGTCAGGTAGCCGTGTAACTCATGACCGGAGGAGTATTTTCCTTGGCCCTTGTCCCCACTGCAAAAAAGGTAGACAGCAGAAGCCTTTCTGAGACAATAGCAAACTGAGGCCATGGCCGTAGTTCCAGAGTTGGGAGCTGGGACAGCGGCTGGGGCTGAGGGCGTTGCAGGCACAGGGGCAAAGGCACAGAGGTAGACAGGAGCCTAATATTTTCAAGAGCAGAGAAAAGCCAGGTGTGGCTAGAGGTTTAAAAAGGAAAGTGGGATAAAATGACACTAAGAAACAGGCAGAAAGAAATTCATTCATGGCCTTTTAAAATGCTTTATTAAAGTACTAAGGGAAGTCACCATAGAATTTCGGGCTGAAGGAAGTGATTTATTTGCCATGTGGAAGATGCATGATAAGGGGTTTGGGCCCAGGTAGCTTCTGTTTTCTTCACTGTACATAAGAGCACGTTAGGGGGAGATGTGTACCAAGGAGGGCCTCTCTCAGTAGTCATTTTGGAGAGGGGGAGAAAATGACATGTGAGAGCCGTGCTGGGAAGTTGTGAAGTCTGGGAAATTGTGGTTAGGAATTTGAAGCAAGGCTGGTCAGCACAGTTATGTCTGCCAAGCAACATTCAGTCTTGAGGTGTGGATCTAAAATAAGTGGATAGAGAGTGAACCCAACCTGGTTAAATGGCACAGGGAGCAGGAGGGGCAGGGGGCTGACTACAGGCCCTGATGAGGCAGAGGATCTGGAGTGGGTGTGATTGGCATGGGAGCAGGGACAGCACTGTGCTCACATCCGAGATCTGGGGGAGGATCAGTTCCTGGTTGCAATAAGGTGTGACCCCCAGAGGCCAGGTCGGGGGGAAGATTGCATGCAAGGTCAGCACCTTGGGGGACACCCACCCCACCTTAGGCCTAGAAAGATACAGATACATGTGAGAGGATCTTCCCAGAGAGCCACTGTGGAGGGTAGCCCAGCACTGGGTAGGAGGCGCCATGAGGGCAAAAGTGTGCAGGAGATCGAGATCGAGTGGGCCTGTGGGAGGATGGGGGCTGACTGTGGTGTAGGGCTGCGGTGAATTAGAGGAGAGGGAGCAGGCAAATGGGGAAGAGACATAACATTAGTCATGAGAGAAGGGAGGTCCACTCAGTGTCCTCCTCAGCTGTGCTGTGGTGGCCAAGGGAGTGCAAAGGTTCTCTTCCTCAGGTGGCCAAAGGGCAGCTAAGGGGCTTGTGCTCTGCTGCAACTGGTGGTGGTGGAGGGTGAGCTCCAGCTCACGTGGAGCACAGGGGTTAGGACCCTGTCACCCCATGTGCTTCCTTACCGAGGGGTGAGCCAGACAGCAGTGCAGGCTAAGGGATCCTGTGGGGATGTATTTGCAAGCAGACTTCCCCCAGTTCATTACTGCCTGCTTTGACACCTTCTTCTTGTGGGCCTAGTTGTCACAGTTCTTTGCGGTCTCTCCATTCCAGGCATATCCACACCCACCTTTGGTCAGAACACCCCTGCCCCTGTAGTGGGTGCATCAGGCAGCAGCCTCTCCTCTGGGGCATCCTCAGCACCTGCCCAGGGCTTTGCTGGACCTGGAACCTCTGGTAAGTCACAAGTCTCTCTAGTAAGGGTGACCTGCGTATTCCTTGAAGATGGGGTGGGGTTGTTGGGGGAGTGTTGTGTATTTCCCTTGGCCCTTGGCCCCACTGCAAAAAAGAATTGAAAGGCAGAGACACAGCAGTGAAGCAGAGGAAAAGTTTTATTTAAAATTACTTACAGAAAAAGTGCAGTCAATCTCAGAGAGAAGCACCCTGAAAGGTTGAAAAGAGAGAGTTTAAAGTGAAAAGTTTATGCACTTAGAAAGTGCAGGTGACCTCAGGGAGAGGAGTGCCCTGAGAGGTTGGGGGTTCCCCCTTTTAAGGATTCTTCAGGAATGTGACTAAGGGCTGGGGCTGCAGACCTGTTAGGTGGTCTTTGAAAAATACTTAGAACTAACTTAACACAAGCAACTTCCTGCTGTGATTTCTCCCTGGGAGCCCAGCCTTCTTGGTCTGGGAGCATATCAAACAAGACTGCCTGCCTGGCCCCCAAGGTGGGCTGAGTTATTGTCTGTTTGCTAGAGAGTAAGTTAAGAATCTTACTTCTTAACATCCTGGGTATTAAAATGCAATCTTATTTTTTAGATGGAATTCTTCCTGCCTGTGACTATGTTGTTTTTGCTGGGCTTGCTTGCCATTATTAATTGCCCAGATTGCATACTACTTGATTAGTGCCAAAGGAGGAAAAAAAAAAAGCATGTAGGTAAAGTTAAAAAAATAAGCTGGGCATGCTTGATTAACACAATAAAGCCATGGGCTCTGCTGAGGTACCCTCCTTTCTCTGGGGAATATTCAAACATTCCAGGTCAAGTTGGTCCTGGCTTTTTGAGCTTTAACTGATTCACTTTGGGTCATTTTTAGTGGGTTTTTTCCTGGCCTTATTCCCTTTCCATCCCACTCATATCTATTTTCCTGCCTAACAGGGTGCAGTGTCTCAAAGAAGAGGCCAAGAGAGAAGTGACCTCACTGGCAGTCAGGTGCCACTGAGGAGCAGGGAGGGAGTGGAGGCCTGGGACTGCTGAATGCCTAACTCTGGAGATCTGATATGGTAGCACAAACATACATTTCATGATGTTTTCATGGTACTCTCATGATTAGGGGGTTGGAGAGCTAAGACAGGCAGAATACCTGGACTGACTGAGATTCCAGTCGCTTGTGGAAAGTAGGGATCCCTATCTGGCTACTCTGGGACAAAAGAAAGCTGGGTAATGTGAGAGACTTCCAAACAGCAAGAGGGCTGCTAAAGGGCCAAGGATTGCACAGAGCTTATTGTGCAGGAGAAAGGAGAGGCAGACAAAATTGTCTAGGTGCACTCTGCCCAGCAGGTTGGCAGCTTTCACGATCTTCAGGAACTCCAGCTCCCTGCATGGCTACACAGCTCCAAGGACCACCTCTGTGATAAGCAGCCTACTGCGCCTTTCTCCCAGCCAGCCCCACCTGGCTTGCAAACCGTCAAACCCAACCCTTGCATTCAACCAGCCAGAGGGAAGCCCTGTCTACAGCAACTACAATTGCAAAGCGTAGAGCGTTATACCTGTGTGTTCGGCTCACTGGTTCTGGCAGTGGAAACAGGCACAGGAGCTGGGAAGCAGGAACAGCTCTTTCCTCCCCCCAAGCACCAATACCACTCCCCTTCAACCCCCAACATTGCTTCAGGGGCTGAGCAGCTCCAGAGAGTAGAGCTTCTGAGCACTAGAGGGTGCCATATACAAATATGAAATGTCAAAGGAACCTGGTTCAGAGTAAAATTATGAATATGAATACAACCCCTGAGAAAGATTCAAATGAAATTGGCTTCATGAATCTGCCTGAAAGGGATTTCAAAATAAAAATCATTAACATCCTCATGGAGGTACAGAAAAATATTCAAGAACTCAGGGAGAACTGGTTGGAGATCTAATCATTACTAAACACAGTATCAGAAATGAAACATACAATGGAAAGTTTTAAAAGGAGATTAGATATGGTGGAGGAGATGATAAATGAAATACAAATTAGAGAAGAGGAATACAAAGAAGCTGAGGCACAGAGAGAAAAAAGGATCTCTAAGAATGAAAGAATATTGAGAGAACTGTGTGACCAATTCAAACTGAAGAATATTTGCATTATAGGGGTACCAGAAGAAGAACAGAGAGAAAAATGGATAGAAAGTGTCTTTGAGGAGGTAATTGTTGAAAAGTTCCCCAGTCTTGGGGAGGAGATAGTCTCTCAGGCCATGGAGATCCACAGATCTCCCAACATGAGGGACCCAAGGAAGACAACATCAAGACATATAGGAATTAAAACAGCAAAGGTTAGGGATAAGGACAGACTATTAAAAGCAGCCAGAGAGAGAAATAAGATGACTTACAAAGGAAAGCCCATCAGGCTATCATCAGAATTCTCAGCAGAAACTTTACAGGCCAGAAGGGAGTGGCATGATGTATTTAATGAAATGAAACAGAAGGGCCTCGAACCAAGAATACTTTATCCAGCTGGGTTATCATTTAAATTTGAAGGAGGGATTAAACAATTTCCAGATAAGCAACAGCTGAGAGAATTTACCTCCCACAAACTGCCTCTACAGTATATTTTGGATGGACTTCTATAGATGGAAGGATTCGTAAGGTATACTAGGTGTCATCAGAGGTGGTAAAACCACAGTAAAGAAAGTAGAACAGCTAATGACTAGGCAAGATTAAATGAATTATCTCCAAAGTCAATGAAGGGATAGATAAAGAGTATAGAATATGATACCTAATATATAAAGAATAGAGGAGGAAGAAAAGGAGGAGAAAAAAAGAACCTTTAGACTGTGTTTGTAATAGCATATTAAGTGAGTTAAGTTAGACTCTTAGATAGTAAGGAAGTTACCCTTGAACCTCTGGTAACCACAAATCTAAAGCCTGCAATGGCAATAAGTACATACCTAGGGACTATCTCCCTAAATGTAAATATTCTGAATGCACCCATCAAAAGACATAGAGTCACTGAATGGATAAAAAGCAAGACCCACCTATATGCTGCCTACAAGAGACTCACTTTAAACCCAAAGATATACACAGACTAAAAGTGAAGGGATGGAAAAAGATATTTCATGCAGCTAATAGAGAGAAATAAGCGGGAGTTGCAGTACCTGTATCAGACAAAGTAGACTTCAAAACAAAGTCTCAAGAGACAAAGAAGGATATCATGTAATGATAAAGGGATCAATCCAACAAGAAAATATAACCAGTATAAATATCTATGCACTCAACACAGGAGAACCTACATATGTGAAAGAAATACTAACAGAATTAAAAGGGGAAATAGAATGCAATGCATTCATTCTATGAGACTCCAACACTCCACTCACTCTGAAGGACAGATCAACCAGACAGAAAATAAGTAAGGACACAGAAGCACTGAACAACACATTAGAACAGATGGACCTAAGACACATCTACAGAACTCTACACCCAAAAGCAGCAGAATACACATTCTTCTCAAGTGCACATGGAACATTTTCAAGAATGGACCATATCCTAGGCCACAAAAAGAGCCTCGCTAAATTCAAAAAGATTGAAATTGTACTAACCAGTTTGTTCGACCAGAAAGGTATGAAACTAGAAATAAATTAGGCAAAGAAAATGAAAAGTCCCACAAACACATGGAGGCTTCACAACATGCTCCTAAATAACCAATGGATCAATAACCAAATAAAAACAGAGATCAAGCAATATAGGGAGACAAAGGACAACAATGATTCAACACCGTAAAATCTGTGGGATGCAGCCAAGGCTGTGCTAAGAGGAAAGTATATTGCAATACAGGCCTACCTCAGGAAAGAAGAAGAATCCCATATGAGCAGTCTAACCTCACAATTTATGAAACTAAAAAGAGAAGAATAAATGAGGCCCAAAGTCAGTAGAAGCAGGCATATAATGAAGATTAGAGCAGAATTAAATAAAATTGAGAAGAATAAAACAAAAGAAAGAATCGATGAAAGCAGGAGCTGGTTCTTTGACAAAATAAACAAAATAGATAAACCCCTACGCAGACTTCTCAAGAAAAATGAGGGTCTACATACATAAACAGAATCAGAAATGAGAGAGGAAAAATCACCACGGACACCACAGAGATACAAAGCATTATTAGAGAATACTATGAAAAATTATATACTAACAAACTGGATAAGCTAGAGGACATGGACAGCTTTCTAGAAAAATACAACCTTCCAAGGCGGACCCAGAAAGAAACAGAAAATCTGAACAGACCAATTACCAGCGATGAAATTTAATCCACAGTCAAAAAACTACCTAAGAACAAAACCCCTGTACCAGATGGCTTTACCGCTGAATGTTATCAAACATTTAGTGAAGACCTAATACCCAACCTCATTAGTTTTCCAAAAAGTAGAAGAGGAGGGAATACTCCCAAACTCATTCTACAAGGCCAACATCACTCTTAATACCAAAACCAGGCAAAGACACCACAAAAAAAGAAAATTACAGACCAATATCTCTGATGAATATAGATGCAAAAATACTCAACAAAATCTTAGCAAACTGAATTCAAAAACACATCAAAAAGATCATCAGGATCAAGTGGGATTCATCCCAGTGATGCAAGGATGGTACAATATTCAAAAACTTCCATCAACATCATCCACTACATCAACAAACAGGACAAAAACCACACGATCATCTCCACAGATGCTGAAAAAGCATTTGACAAAATTCAACGTCCATTTATGATAAAAACTCAACAAAAATGGGTATAGAGGGCAAGGACCTCAACATAATAAAGGCCATATATGACAAACCCACAGGCAATATTATAGTTAACATCAAGAAGCTGAAAGCTTTTCCTTTAAGATCGGGAACAAGACAAGCACACCCACTCTCCCCACTTTTATTCAACATAGTTCTGGAGTTCCTAGCCACGGAATTCAGACAATACAAAGAAATAAAAGGTATCCAGATTACTTCAAGCTCTACTACAAAGCTACAATAACCAAGACAATTTGTTACTGGCACAAGAACAGACCCACAGACCAGTGGAACAGAATATGGTCAATTAATATATGATAAAGGGGCCATGGGCATACAATGGGGAAATGACAGCCGCTACAACAGCTGGTGTTGGCAAAATTGGACAGCTACATGTGAGAGAATGAAACTGGATCATTGTCTAACCCCATACACAAAAGTAAATTCAAAATGGGTCAAAGACCTGAATGTAAGTCTTGAAACCATAAAACACTCTTAGGAAAAAAACATAGGCAAAAATCTCTTGGATATAAACATGATCAACTTCTTCATGAACATATCTCCCTGGGCAAGGGAAACAAAAGCAAAAATGAACAAGTGGAACTATATGAAGCTGACAAGCTTCTGTACAGCAAAGGACACCATCAATAGAACAAATAGGCATCCTACAGTGTGGGAGAATATACTCATGAATGACAGATCCAATAAGGGGTTGACATCCAAAATATATAAGGAGTTCCTGCACCTAAACAAACAAAAAGCAAATAATCCAATTAAAAAATGGGCACAGGATCTGAACAGTTCTCCAAAGAAGAAATTCAGATGGCCAACGGAAATATGAAAAGATGCTGCACATCCCTAATCATGAGAGAAATGCAAATTAAAACCACAATGAGATATCACCTCACACCACTAAGGATGGCCACCATCCAAAAGACAAACAACAATGAATGCTGGCAATGTTGTGGAGAAAGTGGAACCCTCCTACACTGCTGGTGGGAATGTAAATTAGTTCAACCATTGTGGAAAGCAGTATGGAGGTTCCTCAGAAAACTCAAAATAGAAATACCATTTGGCCCAGGAATTCCACTCCTAGGAATTTACCCTAAGAATGCAGCAGCTCAGTTTGAGAAAGACAAATGCACCCCTATGTTTATTGCAGCACTATTTACAATAGCCAAGAAATGGAAGCAATCTAAGTGTCCATGAGTAGATGAATGGATAAAGAAGATGTGGTACATATACGCAATAGACTACTATTCAGCCATAAGAATAAAACAAATCCTACCATTTGCAACAACATGGATGGAACTAGAGGGTATTATGCTCAGTGAAATAAACCAGGTAGAGAAAGACAAGTACCAAATGATTTCACTCATCTGTGGAGCATAAGAACAAAGAAAAAACTGAAGGAACAAAACAGCAGACTCACAGAATCCAGTAATGGACTGACAGCTACCAAAGGGAAAGGGACTGGGGAGGATGGACTGTGACTGTAATGCCATATGTGGGGGGGACTTGATAATGGGGAGCATCTACTGACCAAAATGTTGTTCAAGTGATTGTATATTAACCATACCAAAAAAAAAACCAATAAAATTTAGAAAAAGAAAGAACTTCTGCTGTTTCATGGGCACCGGGCTTGCCTTTGGGGTGGTGGAAATGTTCTGGAGCCAGAAAGGGGTGATGGTCAGACAATCCTACAAATGCACTAAATATCGCTAATGGTAAAATTTACCTGTCTTTTACCACAATAGTTTTTAAGAAAGAACATACAGATGAGAAAAAATGTTAACGTCAATACCCACAATTATTTCCGTATTTTTACTCCATTTCTGTCCTTGGACATAATTCATATTTGTGAAACACAAACCAGAAAATACCACCCTTCAAGAGGAAATAAACTATCTCATGATGGTAGGTAAACAATGGAGAATCCAGAATGACACTCCCCTCCAGAATTCTAGTCACTTGCTAAGCTCTAGCAGCATTCTCTCTCTGCCCCTACAGAATTTTTTTTCTTTCCCAAAGGCAGTTTATATCTGATGGATACCTGACCCTCAAAATTCATTCCTAGTACTCAAATACAACCATGTTTGTTAGCTAAGTTCTTTACAGTAACAGGATAAAAGGGTAGAAACTAGCAGTTCCACCGTCTACTTAACAAGTTTACTTGTTTACTAGTTTTTGCCCAAATAATCCAGTGTAACAATCCCTCTCTACAAATATGGTCTTTTATAGGTAAACACAATACAGCTAGTGTAATCTTGAATCCATAGTCACAAAAAAATTAAGATTGAGACCAGCAAATTCTCTTAGTTTATGAAAGGTATTAAGGATTTTACCTGCTCTAAGTACCTCACAGAAGTTGAACCATACGTTATTTATCTTTTTGTGACTAGCTTATTTCACTTCGCATAATGCCTTCAAGGTTCATCCTTGGTGTCGTGTATCAGAATTTCTTTCCCCTTTAAGCCGAATAATCCCACTGTTATGTGTACATGACATTTTGTTCATCCACTCATCCATCAATGGACATGACAGGTTGCTTCCATGTCTTAGCTACTGCGAATAATGCTGCTGTGAACCAAGGTTCCTGAAGCTCGGTATTCAATGATTTTGGGTATATATGCAGAAGTGGAAATGATGCTCGATGATAGGATTTTATTCTTTGAGGAAATACCATTACATATTCCTTAGCAGCTGTACATTTTTACATTCCCACTGAGAGTGCACAAGTGTTCCAATTTCTCCACATCCTTGACAACATTTGTTATTTTCTGTTTTTTGGTCATAGCTCTCCTGATGGCTGTGAGGTGCTGTCTCACTGTGGTCCTGATCTGCATTTCCCCATTGACCAGTGATGTTGAATGTCTTTTCTTGTGCTTACTGGCCGTTTGTACATCCTCTTTGGAGGAATCAAGCCCTTTGTTCATTTTCCAGTCAGGTTATTTTTTTGTTTTGTTTTTGAGTTGCAGGACTTTTTGATGTATTTTGGATATTAACCTCTTATCAGATTTATGGTATGTAATTGTATTTTGCCACTTCATAGGTTGCCTACCCCTTAGCTGTTTTTAATATAAAATAGTCTAGTATCTCTGTCTTTTAAAATATTTAACTTTATTTTCCACTGAGAGTCAAGATGACTAAAGTGCAGTGAGTTTTTAAGGTTTGCCTAGCAACTCTGGGATATGTTACATGGACCTGCCCAGTAATTAGCATAAGGTGATCACATCCACAGAGAATCTGTAACTCATATATTAAGGCCCCTCACCTAGAGCAATAGCCCGGCACTAAGTTCACCAGCACACAGTGAATTGTATGTTTCATTCTGTTCTAGTATATACTTATATACAATTCACTTTTTATATCCATTTTACGTTTTACACTTCAGCGGCATCTATTCCATTCACAATGATGTACAACTATACCTGGTACCCAGCTCCCAAACATCACCACCCCACAACCCTATGTCCATTAAGCAGTTCCTTCCCATTCTTCCTCCCCCAGCCCCTGGCAACCACCAGTCCACCTTCTATCTCCAGGAGCAAATTCTACTTCTGTGACTGCTCTACAGACAAAATTGAGAAAGGACTTCACCTGACCGTTATTTTCCTTCAGTTGTCACTCATCTTCAAGTAGCAGAGATAATTGCCTCAGAAAGTAATAGACTATGATAGGAGGCTCCATCCTCCAATGTATAAGGCATCAAGAAACCTAAAAAGTATAATGTGCAAGTTGCTAATTACACCTAAGCCTTACACTGACAATGGATACCTTTTTTAATTCTCTGTGCCTGGAATGAGCATGGTAAGAGATTCTCTCAAGTATAACAAATTCTCTGTTTGCAGACTCTGATGATTCAGGTCTGTCTTCCTACCTAAACATCTTTGACTTGTTAGAGAAGCCCTCTCTGGAAAACAGTAACAGTTTCTTGGTAACATGTCAGCTGCAATTATCACTGATGGAGCAGTTAGAAATAACACAAAGGAAACATTGGTGGGGATCTGGGTATTTTAATGAAACCCTCTCCAATAATGAAGAAATTACAATAAGATAGAAAGAGTTAAGAAAAGACCCACTCATGATACAGGCAAATCCTCTTCTCAAAACAAATTAGGAGCATTACTTGAACACATTAGTACCCAGCATAGCTACATACTCAAAATAAATAAATAAAATAAAAGCCAATTATATCATGATTAAACCTGAGTTTTCAGCCCTGGCTCACTTAATCCAGTGTGTTAACAGAAGCAAGTCACTTAACCACTCCAGGTCTCTACTTACTTCCTGTAAGAGAATGGAGCTAAAAATCTCTTGACGAGGCATCTCAGCTCTAAAGTGTTGCTAATACTGACCCTTCCCCATTTGTCACTGAACAACTATACCATCACATATATTCTGTATTAAATGCTATACTTAACTGTTAAAATCCAGGATTACATTTTATTAATGTCAAGTTTTTAATGGAAATCCCTAAGCTCTTGAAAAGTTCTGGCTCCTTGCTAATATTTTGAAGAGAAAATCTAAATGAGAAAGAGTATTATTTGCTCTTACCTTGTTTGGCATCATCACAAGCTGTTGGCCTTTACAAATAGATCCTGATTCCAGCTTTCCCAGGACCACAGTACCCATATCCTGTTTAATTTAAAATGAAAAATCAAGTTTCAGACTTTCATTATATAAAAACGCAACGTAAAATCTTGCAGAGCTTACTCACAATGAGTATCTTTAGCTCAAGTGGTAAAATGTTTAGGATTAATCTTAAACACAGAATAGGTAGCAAATATTCCATATTTGTATTATAAGCATATGTAAAATTATTCTAATAAGTAGTTAGGCCTAAGATTTTAAAAGAAAAGGTGCAAGAGACAGCACAAAATTTTTTATCTGATCTGATTTGCTCAAATTCAGATTCTCTCTATCACTCTTCCGGGGCCGTCTCCTTCTCATCCAAATCTCAGCTCAAAAGTCGTGTCCTCCGAGTGGCCCTGCGGGGCTGCCCGCCTCCTTGTCCCCACGCTTTGGCCCACGACTCGGTTTCCCCTCTCGGGTTCCGGCGCTCTGGAGCCATGTGGTCTCCTTCCTCGGGGCCCGGCTCGCGGTGTCCGACGGCTGTGGGAGCCCGCCCGGCAGGGAGGCGTCCTGTGTGGCCGGCCGCCTCCTGACCCTGCGGGGGCTCCCACGGGGGGCCCACCGGCCAGGGCCCCGCGGCTTCGCTGAACGCCCAGAACCGCAGCCCCGGGGCCCCCACGGCGCCCGGGTGTCCGCTCCGGGGCGGGGGGTGGAGCTGGGCGGCCGGCGGGGCGGGGCGGGGCGCGCTGTCTCCCGGCCTGTCTGGAGCTCCGCCGGGGCAGTGGCGGCGCGCGGCACAGGCATCGGTCCGGGCAGCGGCACCATGAGCGGTGAGTGGTGGCAGCGCCACTGTGACCCACCTCCGGCTTTGGGGTCCCCGCGTCCCGCTCTCCGCAGACCCCTGTTGCAAAGCTCCCGGTTCCCTGATGCCAGGCACGCCCAGTTCCTGGCCCGGGACACCCGCAGTTCTCAGGCGTCTCTCTAGTCCCTGACTCTTGTCCATCGCTTACAACCTGCTCCTAGACATCTGCCCCCCGTTTTCCTGCCTCTGCCCGTGCTCCGACCTCCCTGCCCGGTTACCAGGCCCCCAGTCCTCAGACCTCCAGGGTCTCAGTCCCTCTTAACTCCTCAGCCCCCTGCTACCCAGTCATTCCCACCACCAAGGCCTCTTGTCCCCGTTCGCTCCAGGCTCCACGCAGAGAGAGTGTCATCCCTGGAGACTTAGACCTCCTGGCTCTCTGTCCCCAGACGTCTCTGAGCTCTCCAGCTGCTTCGTCTCCCCTGTCCCTTCTATTCTCTCGTCTCCTGTCCCCCAGCGCTTTGCTGTTCCAGTCATCAGTTGTTCCCAGTCAGCCTGAGTTTCCCTTTCTGGTCCTTGCTTCTTATGTTTTGGTTTTTTCATTCTCCAGCTCCTTCCAGTTCTTTTCCTAGCTTATTTGAGGTCTCCCTTGTCCATGCCTGCAAACCTTCCCTTCCTGTCCAATGCTGAGCCCGTCTGGGGACCATCCTTTGTGGTTTTCTCAGTCTGCCCCTCTCCCTCCCATCAGTGAGGGATGTAGTTTTGGTGGGGAGGTTGGGAGGGACAGGGAAGTGCGTGTGGACAGCTTGTCCTCAGTGTATTTGAAGTTTAGTCCCTGGACTTAATGGTATTCTCAGTCCTTTCCTCTGAAGAGATGTCTTGGTGGTGTGGTGCTAAGTCATTCCCAGGTGTTGCATGTGGAGGTGGGAGTGACTCAGGGAAGCCTCTCAGGTTGCCTAACTGGGATCTGGATTTACTTAGTAGCACCCACCTACCCTCACCGTCTGTTTTCCCTTCTCTATGGGATTGCCTCTGAAGAGTCCTTGTGTCCAGCCCCCTTGGCCCTAGCCTTTAACCCAGGAGTTTCAGGAGGTCAGAGGGATCCCTCTCTCTTCATTTTTCTCTTTTGGGTTATCTCTGTGGATCATTTTTTACAAGTTGTGTGCCTTTTGTTTTGCTAGTCAAGAACAAGATTTGTGAAATTGATGGTCCTAATGAGGAAGCTGCCAAGGGGGTTTCCCGAGAGCTACTCCAGCTTCTGTTGGCAGAGTGAATGATTTTTGGCCTAATTCAGATTTGGTCCTTGAGCATTATTGATACCACAAGAAAGATGTGATAAGTTGGTTCCCACCCAAGAGCTCATACAGCTTGGTTTAAGTGCAGGCCCTGGAGCCAGACAGCCTGAGTTCACATCCTGCCTGTGACCCATAAAGCTGTGAATTTAGAGCAAGTTAGCCGACTTGAAAGTGACTTTCTGGAAGTCCCAGCAAAATGGGGATAAATAATAGTACCTGTCACCTCGGCTTGTTGCAATGACTGAATAACTACAGGTAAAGTGATTGGTACTGTGCCTCTCACATGGTTTGTAGTCAGGAACTTAAGAGTTATTGTTTCCCTAAGGACCCATGTGGGGTTCAGGTGGCGTGGTTTTCTAGCCTAGCTCTGGAACAAGGGCTGAGGCTAGGCACTCCCTGAAAATCTCTTCCTTTTAATATGACAGGGAGTCTCTATCTCAAGCTCAGAGTGCTGGGCCAATCTCTCTCAGGAACAAGTGAAATTGACAAGGCAAGGGCAATTGATCATATTGATCATATATTCTTCAAGGAGCAATTTTCAATCAAAGATAAAAATGTTTTAAAATTTAATAGAAAAGTATCATTAGGTCTAAGGCCAAACAAATTAGAACGGAAATCAACAAATGGCTATTTCAGGAAAAGGCTTTCAGAATGAAAGCCTTCTTTTGCAAAGATTCTAATTAAGGCAGAAGAAGTGGCTGAGGATGGAAGGGGGGATGTCCTAGGTATTTTCAATCATTTTCTGTTTTTTCCTGTTTAATTGAGAAATGATTGACATACATCATAAGTTTAAGGCAAACGGCATGATAACTTGAATTTCATATGTTGTGAAATGATTACCACAATGGATTTAACTAACATCTATTTTCTCACATACATACAAAAAAAGGAAAGGATAGAAGAATAAAGGAAGATTTTCTCCTTGTGTTGAGAACTCAGGATTTACTCTCTTAGCAGCTTTCCTATATATCATACAGCGGTGTTAGCCATAGGCATCATTTTGTTCATTATATTTCTAGTACTTATTTATCTTGAATGTGCAGTTTGTACCTTTTGACTAGTTTGTACCTTTTGACCAGTTTGTACTTCTAATTTCCCCTCCTTGTTTCTTGAAAATACAGTTGAAATGGGTTTTTCCTACCTGCGGGATTGATAGTTGGCACACAGTAAAGTACTGTGGCATACTCTTTTGTCCTTTTTTAATAGAAAAATTTGAAAATCACAAAAGTGGAGAGAATAGTCTAGTGAACAAATACCAACTCATGACCACTTCTTCTGTATACCTGTCTACCTATTGTCCTTCTCTCCAGTTTATTTTGAAGCAAATCTCAAGACACTGTAACATTTCATCTGTGAATATTTTGATATGTATCTCCAAAATGTAGAGACACAATTAAAAAAATGTGGCCCATTTCCAGTATCATACCTATAAGAAATTAGTAATAATTCATTAATATCATCATATTGTTCACATTTCCAATGCCTTATAATTTTATAGTATATTTTTAAGACTTGGGACCTAAATGAGGTTTAAGCAGTGCAGATTGGCTTGTCTTTGAAGTTTTTTAGATCTCATTGTGTTTTATAGTTGGTTATTTTTTTAGTGTTTATTCAGAGTTGTGCAAACATTACAGTAATCAATTTTAGAACATTTTCATTACTCCAAAAAGAATCCCGTACCCATTTGCACCCATTCCTCATTCTCCCTCCCCTCAGTCACAGGCAACCACAATTTTACTTTCTCTCAGTATGGATTTGGCTATTCTGGATATTTAATGTAAGTTAATCATACAATATGCGGCCTTTTGTGTCTGGCTCTTTTACTAAGTATCATGTTTCCAAGGCTCATCATTTGGTCTGTATCTTTCTTCGGTCCTTTCTGTGGCTGAATGCTGTTTCGTTGTATGGATATTAAATATTTTGTTTATGCATTCTTCAGTCGATGGACAGTTGACTTGTTTCCATCTTTTGGCCACTGTGAATAATGCTGCTGTGAACATTCATGTGCACGTTTTCATTTCTCTTGCATAGGCACCTGAGAGTAGAATTGCTGGGTCTATTTGAGGAACTGTCAGACTGTTTTCCAAGGAGGCTGCTCCATGTTACATTCCTACCAGCCCTGTGCAAAAGTTCTGATTTATTCACATCCTTGTCAACAGTCATTTTGGTAATAGCCATTCTAGTGAGTGGGAACTAATATCTCTTTGAGGCTTTGATTTGCATTTCTCTAATGATTAATGATGTTGAGCATCTTTCCATATGCTTATTGGCCATTTGTATGTTTTCTTTGGAGAAATGTCTACTCAGATCCTTTGTCCCTTTTTTAATTGAGTTTTTCTTATTGTTGAGCTATAAATTCTATATAATTTCAGGATACAAGTACCTTATCAGATAAATTATTTACAAAAATTTTCTTCCATTCTGTTTTCTCACTGTCTTGATGGTGTTCTTTTTTTAAACTCTATGTCTCCTTTCATCTCTTTCTTTTTTCCTCTTGGAATTTTTGTTGAAGGAAGCCATTTATCCTATGAGATTTCTTTGTGGGATTTTGCTGACTACATCCTTTTGGGGAGGTTTGACGTGTTTCTCAGTTTCTTGTATATCCTACACATTGAAAGTTAGAGTCTGCTATATATTTAGTTGAAAATGTTTGAGCAGATCAGAAGTTAGATGGGTTACAGGCCGAATACATTAAGTGCAAATAACCAGGAAGTGGAATGGCTGGGTAGTTCATACACAAGACAAAAGAGGATCATGAGGCCAGAAACATCTAAGATGACCGTTGAGAGAAGAGGATTGGATAAATATATGTGGCAGCGTCACATGACAGAAAACCTCACAGATGTTAAAAGGAATAAAAGGCATTTATAAAGATCACCATGGCTATATCACAACAGTAACATTCTCTAAAAAAATACTGGGGTGCAGAATTATACCTAAAATGTATATGCCTTGATGCACATTAAAACATGCACATGAAACAGTGTTTATAAATTCATGTAAATATGTAGATGTAAACAAATTGGCAGCAGCAAGGACACCTGCCACATGTGGTGGCTGTATTAGGGGGATAGTGGCCAAGATTTATTTTCATTCTCTTAAAGAATCCAGTAGGTAGGAATCCTTGATTACCAGTGTCTGCAAGACAAGGAATTCTGATTTTCAGACAATGATTTTGCTCTTACTGGAAAAGTAGACCTTGTAAGGCCAGAAAGTCCTTGT
The DNA here is from genome assembly GCF_040802235.1 of Manis javanica. Lineage (NCBI taxonomy): Eukaryota > Metazoa > Chordata > Mammalia > Pholidota > Manidae > Manis > Manis javanica. The sequence continues at coordinate 24,245,946 of NC_133165.1, forward strand.
GATTCTTAACACTGTCTTTTGTAAGGTCCTCAGCGCTCACTTCCATTAGCAATTATTCTGTCAAGAATCCTTCTCAAGTTAGAAAGTCACTGAAATCCCCATTTCAAGGATGGGGAAACCAGGCCCTGAGAAGTCAGATAATTTGTGGAAAAGACAAGCTCTAAGGGTCTGATACACCAGCATTTGGGGCTCAGTGGGAAATTTGCTGCTGTTTCTTGCTTGATGTTTATGTACATTTTGGCAGGTCTTTTCTTAATTTTCTGGAATGTTGAAGGTCATGCTTTTCTCTTTGGCACTGACTGGGTCATCTCCAGCAGTGGTCTGTAGTTGGCACAAAGAAATGGCTGCAAGAAGTGAATGGAAAAAAGAATGTGGTTTTTCATTCAAAGCAGGAAAAGCAATGATATCAACTTTTTTCCCCCTAATGAAGGCACTGGGTTGATCTGTTGTGGCAGACTGTACTAAGTGAGTGTTCCACTGTCAGCAAACATTTGACCACCTCATGCGCAAGCAAGTGGCAATGGACTAAATCTCATTGACACTCACTCTCCTGCTTCCCTGTTGTGTGGCTCCGCCTGGGTGAGCAATGGGAGTCAAGTTCTTAGAGCTCTTAAAATGTACAATTAAAATCTAAAATTTTATGAACTGTCCAAATTCTGGCAATGTGAGCATAATTCCAGAGAAAGCACCTTCCATTCTGCCACCATCTGGTCTACACATAGGCCATGCATTCTCAGTGGGGGTGATACCACACCCTTGGGGCCAAAAATTGGTTCTCAAGGGAGAGAAAAATTTTACTGTTAGGCACAAAGTACAGATATGCATGTTCTGCATAAACAGATGTAAAATATGTCTGTGGTATTAAAATGTCATGGAGGCGGTAATTTTAAGAAAAAAATGTCTAAAAAGGATCCTAAGGGGGAAGTAATGAAAGAAAGGTCAATCAATACTGATACAGGCTTAACTAATTTTATCATTATCATATACATTGTCATTTTACTTTTTCCCTTAACATTTCAGGATAAAACTTTGCCACATTGCCATATGGTCCTCATATTGACCACTTTCTAAAAAATTGAAGTATCATTGATAGGCAATCTCATGTTGGGTGCAAATGTACAACATAGTGGTTCAACAGTTACCCATATTATTGAATCCTTACTACCTCTAGTGTGGTTACTATCACTGTTGAAAGATGTTACAGAATCATTGACTATATCCTCCACGTTGTACAGCCATCCCTGTGACTAGCTTACATTGTGGTGGTGAATTATTGTGCCCCTTTATCCCTCTCACCCTCCCCCCTGCACCCACCCCAACCACTCCCCCTTGGTACACACTAGTCACTTCTCAGTGTCTATGAGGGTATTGACCCGTTTTATGGACTTCATAATCCATCACTAGTCCATTATTTTGCATGGAGCAGAATTTGTAAAGTCTTTGATTCTACTCATAGAAACAGCTTATTTTCCTCCCTTCAGTTTTTTACTGTTTGTCATTCTTACTATAAATAATGATGCAGTTAACACTTTTGTTTGAGGGAGTTTTCCTTCCTTGAAATTGATAGTGTGTAAGCTAACATCTTTAGGATGATTTCCCTGAAGGAGCATTAACATGTGTTGGTCCTTCTTAGTTGCCCTGTCTTTCAAACTTGTAGTGATTTAAAATACTTCCAGGAAGAATGAGGACTCTAGTGGCAGCAGAGCCTGGCCAGAGATTCAGGGTTCAACAGTGAGCAGACATTTATTGGCTGACAGTTTGGTGCACCTTCTATTACTTAGAAGAGGGCTGTATTGTTGGTCTCCGTCAAAGTGAATTAAGCAAACCTACCAAAAAATGTCTTGTTGGGGTCATGGGTGTGTTAGCCAAGATTCTTTTCAATTGTGTGTGGCAGAAGCTGATTTCAGCACAATGGGAACTTAAAGTGTCTTGTAGTGGAAAAGCCTAGAGATAAGGCTGTCTTTCGGCTCAGTTGTATTCAAGTGCTAGAGTCATCAGGACTACCTTTCTGTCCCACTCACAACTCTTCTTTCCTTTCTTAGCTTCATGGAGGCGAGATGGTTACTACCGGCTCCTGGTCACATCCTGCAGTGTAGCAATGCCCGAAGGAAGAGCGGGCTTCAGAAGTCCTCGGGCTGACTCACCATCCTGGAACCCATCACTGTGACTCTGGGTGACCAGGTCTGGGTCATATGCCCAGTCCAGAGCCCGAAGGCAGTGTCTGACCTACTTGTTGTCTGGGTAGAGGCTGAAGTAAAGGTGAAGGGCTGTTGTGATTTTGAATGGGGTGGTCAGGGAAGACCTCGCAGAGAAGGTGGTACCTGAGCAGAGACCTGAGGGAGGGGAGAGTGACTCCTGGGTTTTGCTCCTGAGCAGCTGGAAGGGGTAAGCATTTCCTTTTACTGAGGTGGGAAGGCAGTGAAGGAGCAGGTTTGGTGTGGGGTGAAGAAGTTTGAAGCCTCCAGGGAGAGTGAGGACTGTCCAGGTCAGCACCCCTTGGGGCCTGTGCTCCTGGGCTCCCTAAAAGGAGGGAACCTTTCGCACTCACATCTCATTTTTCCTTGCCTGAGTCTGCACATCTTGTAATCTGCTCTTTACTCCCCCATCATAAGAAAAAACAATGAGAACCCACAATGACATTAAAGACTATTGTGAAAACATAGAATATACCTATAAATATTGCCTCTTTAGCACATTAAACATTTGGACTTTTAGGTGTTCCCCTTCTGTCCTTGTTGAAAGCATATGCATTTCATATAATTGCATGAGTCTACTCTGAACTAGTGTTTCCACTTATAGTGGAGCACCTATCCATGTTCCTTCTCATCAGAGTTATTGAAAAAGGCTGAGTGACATTCCACCAAATGGATGTACCACAGTTATTTAACCATTCTTCCATTGTTTTTTGTTTTTCTAAAGCAGGGATTGGGAAACTGGGCTGGCCACCTGTTTTGTGAATAAAGTTTTATTGGAACACAGACCCATCTATTCCCTGACTATTTTTTTTTTATGAAGGTCTGATTGATATACACTCTTATGAAGGTTTCACATGAAAAAACAATGTGGTTACTACATTTACCCATATTATCAAGTCCTCACCCATACTCCAATGCAGTCACTGTCCATCAGTGCAACAAGATACCACAGAGCCACTATGTGCCTTCTCTGGGCTACACTGTTCTCCCCATGATCCCTAACACAATGTGTACTACACATAATACCCCTCAATCCCCTTCTCCCTCCCTCCCCACCTGCCTTCCCACACCCCTCCCCTTTGGTAACCACTAGTTCATTCTTGGAGTCTCTGAGTCTGCTGCTATTTTGTTCCTTCAGTTGTGCCTCATTGTTATACTGCACACATGAGGGAAATCATTTGGCATTTGTCTTTTTCCGTCTAGCTTATTTCACTGAGCATAATGTCCTTCAGCTCCATCCATGTTGCTGCGAATGGTAGAATTTGTTTCTTTCTTGTGGCTGAATAGTATTCCATTGTGTATATGTACCACACCTTCTTTATTCATTCATCTACTGATGGACATTTAGGTTGGTTCCATATCTTGGCTATTGTAAAAAGTGATGCGATAAACATAGGGGTGCATATGTCTTTTTGAATCTGAGAAGTTGTATTTTTTGGATCAATTCCAAGGAGTGGGATTCCGGGGTAAAATGGTATTTCTATTTTTAGTTTATTGAGGAACCTCCATATTGCTTTCCACAATGATTGAACTAGCTTACATTCCTACCAACAGTGTAGGAGGGTTCCCCTTTCTCTGCATCCTCACCAGCATTTGTTGTTCTTAGTCTTTTCGATGCTGGCCATCCTTACTCGTGTGAGGTGATATCTCATTGTGGTTTTAATTTGCGTTTCCCTAATGATTAGTGATGTGGAGCAGCTTTTCATGGGTCTGTTGGCCATCTGAATTTCTTCTTTGGAGAAATGTTTCTTCATATCCTCTGCTTATTTTTTCATCGGGTTATTTGCTTTTTGGGTGTTGAGATGTGTAAGTTCTTTATATATTTTGGATTTTAACCCCTTGTTGGATATGTCATTTACAAATATATTCTCCCATACTGTAGGATGCCTTTTTGTTCTGTTGATGATGCCCTTTCCATACAAAAACTTTTTAGTTGGATGTAGTCCCATGAGTTCATTTTTGTTTTGTTTCCCTTTCTCGAGGAGATGCATTCAGGAAGAAGTTGGTCATGCTTATATTCAGGAGATGTTTGCCTGTGTTGTCTTCTAAGGGTTTTATGGTTTCACGACTTACATTCAAATCTTTAATCCATTTTGAGTTTACTTTTGTGTATGGTGTTAAACAATAATCCAGTTTCATTCTCTTGCATGTAACTGTCCAGTTTTGCCAACACCAGCTGTTGAAGAGGCTGTCATTTTCCCATTGTATGTCCATGGCTCCTTTATCATATATTAATTGATAATATATGGTTTGGTTTATATCAGGGCTCTCTATTCTGTTCCATTGGTCTAAGGGGCTGTCCTTGTGCCAGTACCAAATTGTCTTGATTACCATGGCTTTGTAGTAGAGCTTAGAGTTGGGGAGCATAATTCCTCCTGTGTTATTCTTCCTTCTCAGGATTGCTTTGTCTATTCGGGGTCTTTTGTGGTTCCATATGAATTTCAGGACGATTTTCTCTAGTTCATTGGAGAATGCTGGTGGGATTTTGATAGGAATTGCACTGAATCTATAAGTTGCTTTAGGCAGGATGGCCATTTTGACAATATTAATTCTTCCTATCCATGAGCACAGGATGTGTTTCCATTTATTGGTTATTTTCTTTAATTTCTCTCAAGAGTGTCTTGTAGTTTTCAGAGTATAGGTCTTTCACTTCCTTGTTAGGTTTGCTCCTAGGTATTTTATTGTTTTTGATGCAGTTGTGAATGGAATTGTTTTCCTGATTTCTCTCTCTGATAGTTCATTGTTAGTGTATAGGAATGCCACAGATCTCTTTGTATTAATTTTGTATTGTGCAACTTTGCTAAATTCAGATATTAGATCTAGTAGTTTTGGAGTGGATTCTTTAGGGTTTTTTTATGTACAATGGCATGTTATCTGCAAACAGGGACAGTTTAACATCTTCCCTGCCAATCTGGATGCCTTTTATTTCTTTGCGTTGTCTGATCACCGTGGCCAGGACCCCCAGTACTATGTTGAATAGAAGTGGGGAGAGCGGGCATCCTTGTCTTCTTCCTGATCTTAAAGTAAAAGCTTTCAGCTTCTCGCGGTTAAGTATAATGTTCACTGTGTGTTTGTCATATATGGCCTTTATTATGTTGAGGTACTTGCCCTCTATTCCCATTTTGTTGAGAGTTTTTATCATGAATGGATATTCAATTTTGTCAAATGCTTTTTCAGCATCTCTAGAGATGATCATGTGGTTTTTGTCCTTCTTTTTGTTGATGTGGTGAATGATGTTGATGGATTTTTGAATGTTGTACCATCCTTGCATCCCTGGAATAAATCCTACTTGATCATGACGGATGGTCTTTTTGATGTATTTTTCAATTTGGTTTGCTAATATTTTGTTGAGTATTTTTGCATCTATGTTCATCAGGGATATTGGTCTGTAATTTTCTTTTTTTGTGGTTTCTTTGCCTGGTTTTTGTATTAGAGTGATGCTGGCTTCATAGAATGGGTTTGGAAGTATTCCCTCCTCTTCTATTTTTTGGAAAACTTTAAGAAGAATGGGTATTAGGTCTTCACTAAATGTTTCATAAAATTCAGTGGTGAAGCCAACTGGTCCAAGGGTTTTGTTCATAGGTAGTTTTTGATTACCAGTTCAGTTTTGTTGCTGGTAATCGGTCAGTTCAGATTTTCTGTTTCTTCCTTGGTTAGCCTTGGAAGGTTGTATTTTTCTGGAAAGTTGTCCATTTCTTCCCAGTTATCCAGTTTGTTAGCATATACTTTTTCACAGTATTCTCTAATAATTCTTTGTATTTCTGTGGTGTCACTCGTGATTTTTCCTTTCTCATTTGTGATTCTGTTTATGTTTGTAGACCCTGTTATTTTCTTGATAAGTCTTGCTAGGGGTTTATCTATTTTGTTTATTTTCTCAAAGAACCAGCTCTTGCTTTCAGTGATTCTTTCTATTGTTTTATTCTTCTCAATTTTATTTATTTATGCTCTAATCTTTATTATTTCCCTCCTTCTACTGTCTTTGAGCTTCATTTGTTCTTCTTTTCCTAGTTTCATTAATTATGAGTTTAGATTGCTTACATGGGTTTGTTCTTCTTTTCTGAGGTAGGCCTGTATTGCAATATACTTTCTTCTTAGCACGGCCTTGACTGTGTCCCACAGATTTTGTGGTGTTGAATTATTGTTGTCATTTGTCTCCATATATTGCTTGATCTCTGTTTTTATTTGGTCATTTATCTATTGATTATTTAGGAGCATGTTGTGAAGCCTCCATGTGTTTGTGGGATTTTTCATTTTCTTTGGGTTATTTATTTCTAGTTTCATACCTTTGTGGTCTGAGAAACTAGTTGGTACAATTTCAATCTTTTTGAATTTACTTAGGCTCTTTTTGTGGCCTAGTATATGATCTATTCTTGAAAATGTTCCATGTGCACTTGAGAAGAATGTGTATTCTCCTGCTTTTGGGTGTAGAGTTCTGTAGATGTCTGTTAGGTCCATCTATTTAATTGTGTTTTTCAATGCCTCTGTCTCCTTTCTTATCTTCTTTATGGTTGACCTGCCCTTCAGAGTGAGTAGAGTGTTGAAGTCTCCTAGAATGAATGCATTGTGTTGTATTTCCCCTTTTAATTCTGTTAGTATTTGTTTCACATAAGTAGATATTCCTGTGTTGGGAGCATCGATGTTTATAATGGTTATATCTTCTTGTTTGATTGACCCCTTTATCATTATGTAATGTCCTTCTTTGTCTCTTTTGATTTTCTTTGTTTTGAAGTCTATTTTGTCTGATACAACTACTGCAACTCCTGTTTTTTTCTATTAGTTGCATGAAATATCTTTTCCATCCCTTCACTTTTAGTCTGTGTATATCCTTGGGTTTAAAGTGAGTCTCTTGTAGGCAGCAAGACTCTTGTAGGGTCTTGTTTTTTTATCCACTCAGTGACTCTATGTCTTTTGATGGGTGCATTCCATCCATTTACATTTAGGGTGATTATTGGTAGGTGTGTACTTATTGCCATCACAGACTTTCAATTCGTGGTTACCAAATCTTGAAGGTTAACTTTCTTACTATCTAAGAGTCTAACTTTACTCACTTAATATGGTATTACAGATACAATCTAAGGGTACTTTTTTTTCCTCCTTTTTCTTCTTCCTCCTCTGTTCTTTATATATTAGATATCATGTTCTGTACTCTTTGTGTATCCCTTGATTGAGTTTGGGGATAATTCATTTAATTTTGCATTTTCTTAGTAAATGAAAAAAAGGAAAGATGGTGTTCTAGTCTCTTTACTGTGGTTTATTGCCTCTGTTTCACAGATATTAAACCTTAGGAACACTTCCATCTATAGCAGTCCTTCCAAAATAGTCTGTAGAGATGGTTTGTGGGAGGTACATTCTCTCAGCTTTTGCTTATCTTGAAATTGTTTTATCCCTCTTCAAATTTGAATGATAATCTTGCCAGAAAAAGTAATCTTGGTCTGAGGCCCTTCTGCTTCATTGCATTAAATACATCATGCCACTCCTCTGGCCTGTAAGGTTTCTGCTGAAAAGTCTGATGTTAGCCTGATGGGCTTTCCTTTGTATGTCATCTCATTTCTCTCTCTGGCTGTTTTAAATAGTCTGCCCTAATCCTTGATCTTTGCTATTTTAACTACTATATGTCTTGGTGTTGTCCTCCTTGGGTCCCTTCTGTTGGGAGTTCTGTGTACTTCTGTGGTCTGAGTGATTATTTCCTCCACCAGTTTGAGGAAGTTTTCAGCAATTAATTCTTCAGAGACCTTTTCTATCCCTGTTTCTCTCTCTTCTTCTTCTTGTACCCCTATAATGCAGATATTTTTCCGTTTGAATTGGTCACACAGTTCTCTTAATATTGTTTCATTCCTGGAGATCCTTTTATCTCTCTCTGCATCAGATTCTATGCATTCCTGTTCTCTGGTTTCTATTCCATCAATGGCCTCTTGCATCTCATCCATTCTGCTTTTAAATCCTTCCAGAGATTGTTTTATTTCTGTAGTCTGCCTTCCTACTTTGTCTGTTAGCTCTTTTATGTTTCTCTGCAGCTCCATCAGCATGGTTATGACCTTTATTTGGATTATTTTTCAGTAAGATTGTTTAGGTCTGTCTGTCCAAGCTCCTTCTCAGAGGTTGTCTCTGTGATTTTGGTCTTGATCAAATTCTTCTACCTTTTCATGGCGATAGAGGTAGTTGTGGGGAGCTGTTGCGTGTGTTGGCTAGGAGAACATCCCTTCTTGCTAGTTTGTGGTGTTCCTCTCCTGGGAGAACAGCAACCCCCAGTGGCTTGTGCTGGACAGCTGCGCGCTGATGGGGTCTCTGATTCTTGCCCAGCCTCTGTCTAGTTAACTCCACGGTTGCTGTGGGTATGGCTGCTCTCAGACTGCTGCTCCGCTATGGCGCGACTGCATTGGAGGGGGAACAGGCTGGAGGTTGTGCTGCCGCCCAGTGGGTTAGGGTGCCTGGAGTTCCCCAGGATTCCCAGATGCTGGGCTAAGTATCCTGGGATGCTTCCATCCAGCCGTGGGGTCTCTGTCCCTTTAAGACTTTCAAAGGGCACTCGCTTTTCTTTTGTCCCAGGGGCACAGGCTGTGGGGACCTGCTCACGGATTTTACTGTTCCTTTTCCCTAGTATGCAGCACACCATGCACCATGTGTATGCACTCCGGTGCGGGTGGCTAGGCCTGGGTGTTTAGCAGTCCTGGGCTCCCTCTCCCTCCCAGCTCTGACTCCTCTTCTCCCGCCAGGGAGCTGGGGTGAGGGGTGCCCTCGGGTCCAGCCGGTCCGGGGCTTGTATCTTACCCCCTTTGCGAGGCCCTGGGTTCTCGCAGGTGTAGATGTAGTCTGGCTGTTGTAATGTATCTTCTGGTCTCTCTTTTAGGGATAGTTATATTTGTTGTATTTTCAAAAATATATATGGTTTTTGGAGGAGATTTCCACTGCTCTACTCATGCCGCCATCTTGGCTCCTCCTCTATATGTTAATTTTATGTTTGAGTTTCTGGGGCTGCCTCCTTCCAGTAGTGTTTTCAAAGTGGCTGTGGACCATTTTTATTTATTTCATTATATGGCAGAATAATGCAGTTTATAGATCAGCCCCGTTTTGTCCATCCATTGACACCCTGATGGACCTTTGAGTTGTTTCTACCTTTTTGCTGTGGTGAGCAGTGCTGCCCAGAACTCATGAGCCAGGTTCTGTTTGAACAGCATTTTTATTTCTTTGGGGCATTTCTCTAGGAGTGTGTGTGTATACCCACAATTAGGCAAATATATTTTATATTCATCAGGAAAAGCCAAGCTGTTGTATGTAGGCTGCATGTTTTACATTCCCAGAAGCAAAGTTTAGGGGCCCCAATTCCTCTATGACCTTAGCAACATATGATTTTCAGTTTTCTGAGTGTGGCCATTGCCATGTGTGCAGGGGGCATCACTGTGGTTCAATTTGCATTTCCATGGTGACTAATGCTATGTGATGCCTCTACATGTTTGTATGTATTACCTCGAGTCTTTGCTCCACTTTAAAAATTGGGATGTTGTCTTGTTGCCCTGTACGAGCTTGTGGTGTTTTCTGGATAACAGGCTCTTGTCAGATGTTCTATGTGTAGATATTTTCTTCCATTCTGTTTTTTTGTTCACATTCTGGTTGGTGACTTTTGATACAGAAAAGTTTTTAATTTGGGGTAACTATAATTTATGCTTTCTTCTGTTGCTTGTCCTTTGGTGTCAGATCTGAAAAACCAAAGCTAAATCCAAGGTTATGAACGTATATCCTCATGTGTTCTTCTAGAGTCTATAATTTTACCTGTTACATTTAAACCCTTTATCTATTTTAAGTTAATATTTGTATATGGCATGTGTTAAGATCTCAGTTTCATTTCTCTGCATGTGGACAGCCAGTTGCCCAGTGCCATTCACTGAAAAGACACATTCTTTCCCCAAGTTAATGTTGTTCACCCTTGTCAGAAATCAATTGACCATTTGTGGTAATTTCTGGGCTTTCCATTCAGGTTTGTTCATCTGCATATACATTATACCTTTGAACAACATGAGGGTTAGTGGTGCTCATACCCCACAGAGTCAGAATCCACATTGAACATCTGACTACCCCACAACTTAAGTATTATCCTAAAACTGATTTCCCATTTTGACTGGAAGCCTTACCAATAATACAAATAGTTGATTAACTTATATTTTGTACAATATGCATTTGTTTGCTGTATTCTTAGAGTAAAGTAAGCTAGAGAAAATCAAATATTTCAAATTGTTGTCGCAACATTTTTCAATATATTTGTGGAAAAAAATCTGTCTAAGTGCACCTGTGCCATTCACACCCCCTGCTGTCCAAGGGTCAACTGTGTGTCTTTAAGCCAGTGTCACAGTGCTTTATTTACTGTTACTCTGTACTAAGATTCTATTTTGGGAAGCCCGAGCCTCCAGCTTTTCTTTTTCAAGATTTTTTCCAAGGGCTCACTGGGGTCCCTTGCAATTCCAAATGTGTCAGGATTAGCTGGTGCATTTCTTCCCAAAAGGCTTTGGGAATTCTCATAGGAAACTCATTGAGTCTGTAGGTGGCATTCGTGCCATTGCCATTTTAGCGATAGTAAGTCTCCCATAACCGTGGGTGGACCTCACATTTATTTAGCTTTTCTTTGGTTTTTAATTTGTCAATGTTTTATAATTGTTCAATGTACCAGATTTATACCTTGATTAAGTCTAATCCTATGTATATTATTAACATTGACATTATTTAATATGGAATTTAAAAAATTCCTTCTAAGATTATTCATTGCTGATATATACAAATAAAACATGTTTGTGTCCTGGTGTGTTTTCTTTTAACTTCACTCAGTTTACTAGCTTAACTTTGGGAATTTAAGGATTCAGAGATGTGGGATTTAATAATTTAGACATTTAGGATTAGAATATTAATTACTAGAATTTAAGAGATAGAGGTTTGAAAACCAGTGAGGAGCAGTTTCTCTCAGGGATTTGGTTAAAATCAGGGTATAGGAATGAGAGGAAGGGTCACAGTTAGGGTATGGGTTAGGGTGAGGATGAGGGTTAGGGGTTAGGGATTGTCATAGGGGTTGGGGTTGGGGTTTTAGGTCACCGGAACGCAGCTACAGTTTGATGGGAGGACAAACAGGCTTCTAGAGGATGTGGAAGCCATGAGCCCCACACAGACTAAATTACTCCTTGTCTCTCCTTGCTCCCACCCGCTTGGGGCTTTATTCTGCTTACCTGGATGTGTCTGTAACTTGGGAGGCATGCTTGGGCCAACTTTATGTAGCACATAAAATTGTGGCATGTACCCTGCTGGTGACTTCATCTGTGTCCATGTAGCCCTCCCTTCTCGGGAAATCTGTAGTGCTTTCCCCTTGTGTTGATGAGGGTTCTGATGTACAGAGATGACTTCATCTGCCTAGGGTCTCAGAGGCTAGTAAATCATGGAGCAGGATGCTCCAGGGCTAGGGGCTGGAGGGAGGCTGACTCCAGGGCCCACCCACTCAGCCTCTGAGTGTCATCTCAATTGGGAGCCATCTGTATACAAATGGTGACTGATAAGGGGATGTCTACTTGGTTTCCATCCAAACTGGAACTTTGAGGGAAGTGCCATTAATAATTATGCTGGGCAAACCAGGACAGTTTGGAGCAAATAGGGACCTATGATCACTTCACTGATGGACTCTGTGGAGTGGGCGAACTTACCAAAGCAAAAGAAGCTGAGGAGAAGAAGAAAGGAGCCGATTAGTGGGCTTTGAGAAAGACCAACATGTGGGGAATTGCCAGAGAAAGAGAAACTCACAAAGGGTGCTGGGAAGGTGAGATGGGCAGGAGACAAGACTGTTGGTCTTGGGCACAGCTTTTCTGAGGAGTGGTCGAGGCACCCAGCCCTCCATAGCTGGGAAGGCTGTGGAGGGACAGGACCAGGGAGCAGCCACTGAGAGGGGAAGCAGGGAGCCATTGGTGACTTCCAGGCAGACATGTCTCCAGCTTAGTGGAGTTCAGTGCGAGCTGAGCACCCAGACACAGCCAGGGCATGCAGTTCCTTCAGAGGTGGCCTTGAGGGAGAGGCAAAAAGACTGGCTTGGACTTGGAGTCAGGGATGTTGCCTTCTTTTTTTAATGCAAAAAACTAAGTGTATTTTAAGCTTCAAGGAAGGAGCCAACCTGCGGAGAGTGAAGGGAAGCAGAACCACTGTTACTCGCTCTCCAGAGCAGGGCCAGATGCCTGAGGACACAGGAAGGCCTGAGCCGAGGGATCACCCTGCACCTGAGAGTAGCTCTGCCTCTGTGGGACGAGAGAGGGCCTGTGAGTTTGGAGGTTGGACAGGGAACCAGACAGAGGTGCTGTCTGCAGGCTGCGATTTCTCCAGATCCCAGCAGGGAGGGGCGCTGTGCTCAGGCTCCAGGGTAACTGGTGTACCCAGGCCCTGCAGTAGGTCCCCCATAGATGTAGGTGTGCTTGCTCTCCTGCACTGTGGCTCAGGAGGTAGGCAGTGTCCCTCGCTTGGCACCAGAGGTCAAGCACAGGACGTAGCCGGCCTGAGAGTGCACCGCTGTCCAGGGCAGGAGGTCACGGCAGCTCCAGGGTATCTGGCAAATGAAAGCCAGTTCACTGTCTCCCGGCATCTTGCTCTGGTGTTAGAGGCTAGCTTGGAGTTAAACCACAGCAAATGTGGTTGAGACCACAGTGTGGAAGTCAGTCATAGGCAGGATTGAAGTCACATTTTTATGTATGTGAATTGTTTTGAGTTTTTACATTAGGAGATCCTTTTGTAAGAAATGAGATTTTTGTTTTTTAATGAGGCTATTTGAATCAAGGCTCCATAGTTTATCTGGTTTCTATAGAACTTACCCGAGGTGTGAGCCCCTACCTCATTCATAAAGGATGTCCCCTGCATTTCTTTCTATAACCCATAGGAAAGTTGTATATTAGATAATTGCTATGGGAAATATATGCTGCCTTAAGTGTTTTTAAAGTTGGTAACTTTCAGTCTTCAAGTATGTGAAATTCTATCACTGGTGTTCCATTGCAAAAGAACCACAAATTTATGATTGTGGCCCAGCAGGGATGGTACAGATACAAGGTGAATATGTCCGCAGTGATCCCTTCCCCAGGAAAACCTGTGGTCACATGGAGCCCAGTTTGAAGATCAGTATTTACCTTCAATTTTCCCTTTATGCCACATGCATCTGAGACTGTAGGTGTGATATGTAAGGACTAACTGAATAGCCAAATTAAAAACATGGCTGGACGGTAGGGTGTACGGATGGGGTAACCATGACAGTAGTTGGGAGCATGAGTCTAGTTTGCAGAATGAAACCCTTCATAGCCCCAAACAGACAGAGGTTTTCTCTAAGTTCTTACTGAGTTGGTTAATGGGCTGCAGAGCTGAGTCCAATGTTAGAGGTTTTTGGAGAGGCGAGGTTTTTGGAGTGGGGGATTAGAAACAGTCTTTCCAATGGGTGTCATTTGTAAGTAATTGTTCTGTGGCATTATTTACCATAGTATCTCACAGTACTTTTATGTATTTTTAAAACTTTGCTCCTAAAAGCACTTTAGAATAGTAGACCTGCCCTCTTCTCCCCATTCTGTGTTATATAGAGGAGTAGATGGGACCAACTTGCCCCCAGTCAGAGGTGGACCTCTTGAGATTCTCCAGTCCTCAGGCCATTCATTAAGCTTTTCCAAAGAGAAGTTTATCTTTTTTTTCCTTTGAAAACTTTATATTACATGGAATTTAATTTTTGACAAGTTCATCTTTTTTTCTTTGAAAACTTTATATGACATGCAGTTTAATTTTTGACAAGTTTAAACTCCACTTAGAAAGCTAAGCAAATGCCAAGAGGTAGGTCAGTTGTAGAGGTGAGTTCATGAAAAATAATTTTTTTCTTATTTGTACCATCTATTCTGTTAAAAAGGGGATCTTGGAAGTTCCAAACATTGATTTGATCACCAAAAATGCAGTTAGAAGGAAATGAACTACTTATATTCTTAGTATGATGTTGCATTAAGATGGTTAGTCATAAGCAAGAAACTTCTAAACAAGTAATCAAAACAACATCCTAAGTATTAGTTGAGACTTCCCCAAAGGATCTTTGGAGCAACTGGCCTATTTCTGTGTCACTCATCCTGTAACTAACGACCAATAAGAAAAGAAAAAATTTAACCTAATATCTAGCACATTGATGAATGAAAAAGAAATGCTCTGTGTTTGACTTGTGATAGTTATAAAGTAGTAGTCAGTAATTTATGTCTTGGCTTATGAAGCTATTAAATAATTAATTATTCCCAAACAGAGAAATCTAAGTGAGATGCTTGCAAATAATTTATAATAGTAGCCATTATTAATGCATGTTTGTCAGAGCTTTAGCCAAAGCCCAAATTTTACTTTGAAAACAAACATGAAACTGCTTATAATTATGACTTTAGGAATAATCATGAGTCACTTTTTCTAAAACACCGCTTTTAACTTGAGGCTGGATCACAGATTACAGTGACCATCGCATGACCCCAGCCCCATCCCCACTCCTCTGACTGGTTTTCCTGCTTCATTTACTTGTGGAAATTCCAGCTGCTTTCTCCTCTGAAATCTGCTTGTGTGTATGCATCTCCTCTTGAGGAAAGAGACGCCTTTGTATACCCACTCCTTTCATCGAAAGGATTCAGTGATCCTTATTAAATGAATGAATGAGGCAATCTGTGATATAGCTACCAAAACTAGTAAGTGAGGTTAGCAAAACTGAAGCAAAGGAAGAAGCCTGGGCTAAGAAGACCACTTATCTGGCTGTTTTCAAATCCCTCTTGTGTTTCATTTCATACATTAGAAAAGCTTTGAAATTGGACTTTACCAACTTTGTGTTAGATCAGAGAAGATTCAGCTTTCCAAATTATTCCCTATATATCCCCCGTCTAAAAAGTCACTTGGTTTCTGTTAGGTTTTGTTTCTAACACTTGGCATCTTAATCTACACAAGTCTTTCTCAATAGTTGTGTGGGTGTCTGATTTGTGATCCTTTGGCAGTCATGGTGCTCTTCACCCAGAAGCTCTGCATTTCCCTTCAGTCTCAGCTTCGAATTGGAAGGCTTCTCCCCCTCCCTTCTTTTCCACAGACTGACCTGCACATTCTGTGGCAGAATAACAATTAGAAGTTCCTAAGTGGACATTTTTGCGCACTTTTGACTCTGAGCCCTGGGAACAGCATCTAGTGTTTTGGATTCACTGGTCAGGATACAGGGCAGCCAGAGCTCCTCAAACAGTGTGAGGTCTTAGAGCGTAGAATTTTGTTTTGGTTGTTCTAAAATTCAGGTCTCCAAACTCACGCATGTCTCTCGGTGACATTAGGTGCCAGATGAGGTACCTGCTCTCTCACAGCCCCCCTCCCCACTAAGTTCACGTGGACCACATCTCCTGTGCGGGCACACCGAATGTGACCTGCCGATGCACACAGGCTATCAAACACCTCTTGTTTCATCCCCAGGAGTCTCCCTGACATGAGACAAGCCTCTGCGTTCACGCTGGCCTGCAGGGTCTTCTGCTCTCTTGGATGCATCTCTATAGATCTTGGTGTCAGTGATTTTTATTCTCAGCTCTGTCACATCAATATCCTTCCTTATAAAATCCAAATAGTAAGCATTTAAAATAAGGTAGCATTGGTATAGCAGCTGTCATCCAGTAGCTGTCAGAAAACATTAGCTTTGTTTTATTCGACGTCTTCCGCTGCATCACCTCACTGATCTTCGCAAACACACTAGACAAGCAGCAGAGAGTAGCCTCCTCTCGGGGTGGCATGCCGGCATCCTGGAACTTGGCGGTAACAACACCACTTACCTGTGCCCATGACTTGGCAGGCATTGTTGTTCTAAACACTCATTTAATCCTCTCATCCCCTCTGTAAAGTGGGTACTAGAGGTCCTGTTTTGCAGATGAGGGAAATTAAGGCAGAGGAAGGTTAAGTAACTTGTCAAGGACAGAGAGATAGCGATAAGAAGAGTCGAGATCCCAACCCAGATGGGGTGGCCCTAAAGCAGGCCCTTCACCCAGACACCTAAACCCATGGCTCCATTTCCCACAGTTTCTAAGTAGTTGGTTGACTCCCATTTGTGAGTCCAAGTCTACAGCACTTCACACCCAGGGGAGGAGACGGAGAATGTGACCAACACGGGGAGGCACACAGAGGGTGGCCTGGGAGCCCTGACAACACCCCGGGAAAGGTTTCCTCTTCACACCGCACTTTGGGGATCTGGGTCTAGGAAGGGGCAGACTGCTCACCGTGGACCCTGGGCTCCGCAGCACCTGCTCACCCGGTTTTCCTGGCATCACTACTTTGCATTACAGTTGTCAGTGAGTGTCCCCGATCTGCTCCTGAACAGCCAGATGAGTTTTACTCATTTTTATGTCCCCCACGTGGAGCATTTAGTCGGAGCTTAATAAGCTTGGATGAATAAATGATTGTACACAAATGAGCAGTCCTGAGCCCCAAAGCGGTTTGCAGTTTGCTGTAATTATGGTTTGTTTTGTTGCATCACAATGAGCTAAATCCTATTTTGAAGCTTTTTTTTTTTAGGAATAGAGATTCTTTGGGGGAAAATAAGCCAATTTTTTAACTGTTCTCTTAAAGCTACTCTTACATTCTACTCATTTTCATGTTTTTTTACTTGTTCCCATTTAAAACCACAATCAGTATAGCTTTTAAAATGTGAATGTGTGACTTAATAGCTATCCACCCACACCTACTAAAATGTATGCTAATGCCTAAAGTCTGCAAATATCAAGCCAAAGTGGATTTTCATAGCTTGTGCTCAGTGTGGGAAGTGGAGGCGTGTCCCTCCCTTCCTGAGATGCATCAGTGGTACCAAGGCACATGGCTGCCTTTCACTCACTAGTTGATGTGGTTGTAAATGGCAGCTTCATTCACATAAACTTAATCTGAAGTTCTGAAGATGAGTTTCATGCTTTCAACATTTCATTCATCACACTGGGGAGGAAAACCTGGTCCTCTGCCCTCTTCTGTTCAGTGCCTGGTGCCATGAGTTAAGCTGACCCAAGACAGGTTAGCAGGAGAAAAAGCCCACATTTTATTGTCTATGTTTTGTTATGTATGAGCACACAGAAAAGAAATGAGCTCAAGGAGGCAATTAGATTCAGGGGCTCATATACCATTTTAACAGAGGAAAAGGCTTTGGGCTTCTCTTCCCAGCTTCCAAATAACCCCCTTACAGTGGAAGAAAGGTGTTCCCTTCCCAACCACGGTCAGAACCACACCCTTTCCCATCTCCAGTTCTCTCATGTGTGGTTTCTGGGCTCTCCTTCAAAGTGGGAGCCTCTGGTGACCGACACTTGCGTACAGGATCCCTGGGGGCCCCAGACCTCAGAAGAGGGATGGTGCTCTCCCTGGCTCGCACTGCGCTCAGTTCGCACACTTGGCCCTTTTTGGTGACATAGGCAACAATGACCAGCACATAAAGTATAGGGCTTTTAACTTCCAAGAAAGCATTTTCAGCTGCTGTCCTCTTATCTTCCACTCCCACTCGCTAGGAGATCTGTAGGGCTGCTCCTCCTACCCTCACGGAGGGGGAGGGAGGCATTTGAGTCCCTGGCTGGCCACACCCTGCCGAATGGCAGAGGGAGCTGATGCACTGCCTGTCTACTAACCAGAAGGGATTTCCCTCTTCCCTATTCAGCTCACAGAATGAGGATTTTATTGCCTATAGATAAGAGTCTAAAGGGAGAAATGAGGTAAGATAAGATGCCAAAGAGATGAAAGAGAATGGAAGAAAAACTAGGATTTCACAATAAGAGGGAAGAAGCTAAGTGAGCATTTTATACAAATGGTCTTATGTTGCTGCACCAGGCTGGGCTGTCTTCTCTGCCAGAGCTTCATGGTTTATCTGGACATCCTTTAAAACCCTGCTTATTCATTTATCAACAGTTACTCACCTGCCCTGGTATTGGACACAGTCAGGATGTGATCTTCCATGCTCCAAATCGTTCTCTGTCCCTGGAATCTGGGTACAGATGTGGGAGCCGCAGGTCAGCCCGCGGGGCTTCTGTGCAGAATCATCACCAGCAGCCTCATGTTGTCACAATTCCATCATGCTGGGGGGCAAAGTGCACCCTTTGCAGCACAGTTCCAATCTGTTCTCAGTTTAGTCACCTCTAGTCCCGGATCCCCGCCCTATGACGGGATTCACAGACACCAAAGAAAGACCTCTTTTATAGGGTATCCTTGTTGACTTCACTGCCAGAGCTCAGATTTTCTGCACTCCCTTCATGTGAACTGATAAAGAGAATGGAGAACAGAGCAACAGCCCTGGTGGAGTCTAGAAGGCAGTGTACTTCACTTCAGGCTCCGCTTTCACAACAGACAGTGACACAAGGTCACTTAGGTGTTTCCAAAGAGTGATGTTTGAGGATAACCCTCGGCTGGGACATATATTTGAACCCTCAATTTACGTGGCAGCTGAGGAGCCTCCTGGGAAAAAGACATGGACCACAAACATGCAAGGGGATTAGACATGCATGTGTGCACGTGGGTGTGTATGGGTTCAAAGCATGCCAGTGGTCCAAGGCAGCCAGATTGCAGGGGGAATGATGGGTACCACCAGGAGAATGCTCCATGAGGGAGCAAGGTCTTCAGGAGTCAGGGTGCTGGTGATTCTAGGAGCCATGAGAAGCTGGCTTTACTGATAACCATGCACAGCAGGACTGTACTTTCATCAACAAGAACTGTGGTGGGATTCCCACCTCGTGGGCGGGCACTCAGCTTGGCCCCATTGTCTTGGCATCAGGGGCAATGGTATAGCTCAGTGGCATCACTAGAAGCCTGTTTGGAGAGAGACTGTGGATTTGGGAAGTGAGCCATAAGCAGGGCTGACCCAGGGGTACGCGTGAGCCCCATTGGAGGGTTCCAGAAATTGCTGAGGAGGGAAACACTGTGTGATGAGCAAAGCCCAAATGCCCCTATCTTTAGGCCATTTTCTACTAATTGTAGCAGCTAAAAAACAAAGACAACAAAAAATATCCCATAAACCCAGTTCCAAAATGAGTGATGTAAAGCTCTCTTCAACGAGCCTCAAAAAATAGCACTCCTCGGCCCCACCTTGGCTCTGAACAGGCTGAGGAGATAAAACAAAGGCAGAGCAAAGGGGCCTTTGTTACTGCCGGGATCGGGCTGTATGAGTGGGCTTTAGGTGTGGCAGTCAGGGGGCTGACATCGGACAGGCTGGCCTTGAGTTAGGCATTCTGGACAGGGCAGGCCTGGGCCAGACGCACAACTGAGAGGCATCGTGCTCTCTTGGAAGGCTCACCCCAGAAAGGAAGAAGCAGGGCTGAGCCCACATACTCAGCAATTCTTCCAAAATCATGGTCAGATTTTTCATTCCAGAGCCCTGAGGGCGGAATAAATAGAGGGGGAAAGACAGACACCTGTGCTTCAGGAAATCCTCATAGAAACCAGGAGACCATAAAAGGTGTCTCTCCTCTCTGTCAACAGAGGAAGACAAAACCCACACCAGGGATATGAAGCAGAGGGTATCAAACAGGGCATTGTTTGCAAAGGTGCTAGAGGCACTGAAAGGATAGCCTGGTAGATGAGGTACCCCAAAGTTTAGCAGTCCCTTAGGGCTGGAGGGATGGTGCGGAGGCAGTGCCACCTGAGCTGGGGACACTCGGCGGGCCCAGCATCAGGAGGGCCTACGTGGGCAAGGGCTGGGGCCGTCAGGGGAGCGGGAGGGTTACACTTATGCCTCCAGAAGCAGAGGAAAAGGGAGAGAATTACCCGGTCTTCTCCTTACCTCCCAAACTCCAGTCTCCACCAGCACCTCTCATGGGCAAACCTGGCCCTGAGCTCATGGTCAAGGGAGTCTGGGAATCAGAGCTTGCAGCCCAGGCAGAGAGAGACCACAGGCTCCAAGGGTGTCTGAACAAGCAGGCAGCCAGCCAGCACAGCCTTTAACAAGGAAGAGTTTTATTAACATTTTTGTACGTAGATAAAGAGGGATTCACATTCCTATCACACACCAAAACCTTCCTCAGCGGTTCTTCCCATTTCTTCAAATCTCTCTCCTTTCTGCCCCACTCCCCACCTTGTTTCTCTGCACACCACTGGCTGTCCTCTGCTCCCCATACCTCCCTCTGAATCCCCTGCATCAAGGCCATCCCAGTGGGTGGCCCTCCTCACCTTTGTGATCAAGGACAAGATGGCCCCCCTTGGGGACTCCTCTGTGGCCACGTGGCCTTGGCAGCTTAGTCAAGCCTGAGGCAGTCAAACTGCCCAAGCCAGAGAGGGTATTCACCTCTCAAACCAAGGTCATCATCAGGAGCCAGGCTGCCTCTGCTGTTTCACCTGGGCTAAAGCCTAAATCAAAGTGTAGCCCTGCAGCCCTTGGGGCCTGTGTGGGTGAAAAGGAGGGGAGGGCCTTTCTTCTATTTCATTTTCTTGGAATCATAGAACTTAAATGTTGGTGGTTTAACATGTGGGCTCACTACCAGAGGGTAGTGATCATTGCTATTAGATAAAAAAGATTAGAGTAGTGCCTGCAACACGATAGGCATTTTGAAGTTGTGTTGGCAAGGCACAGGTAGCTCGCATGCTTTGTAGTTTGTTAGGGCTGCATGGCAAAGGACCCTTCTGGATGGGTTAAACAACAGAAATTAATTTTCTCATAGTCATGGAGGCCAGAAGTCTGAGATCAGTGTGTCACAAGGCGAGTTCCTGCTGCGGCCTCTCCCCTTGGTGTACACATGGATGTGTCCCCCTTCAGTCCTCACACGCTTTTGCTTCTGTGTCTTTGTCCTAATGCCCTCTTCTTACGGAGACCCCTGTCAGGTTGGATTAGACTCACTCTTGCACCTCATCTTGACTGCTCATTAGATATCCCACCTCCATGTAAGGTCACCTGAGGCTCTGGCATATGAATTTGAGGGGGAACGCATTTCAGCCCATAATAAAGATTTCCACAAAGCCATACTGCACCTCAGGCAATGACCTTATTATTGGAACTAAGAGAATACCGCAAATATTTACATGGTTAACTTTGTTGTTGATAGTGGCAGTACAAGATACGAC
This sequence comes from Manis javanica, assembly GCF_040802235.1. Classification (NCBI taxonomy): domain Eukaryota; kingdom Metazoa; phylum Chordata; class Mammalia; order Pholidota; family Manidae; genus Manis; species Manis javanica. The sequence goes on from NC_133165.1 coordinate 24,267,179, forward strand.
TGGGTTTCCTGGCTCCCTGAACCATGTCCACAGTCTCCATCAGTCTCCTCCAAGTTGGGATTGCAGCATAGGGCTTCAGATGGTCAGGCTGTGTAGTCATAGCAGCACGAGTCCAAATCCAGGATCTGCCACCTATTAGCTACTTGACCTTGGACCAGCTCCTTAACATCTCTTTGTGTAGTTTTTGCATCTATATAATGGGATCATAGCAGTACCTTCCTCACTAAGAGGGATGAGGACCCAGTGAGATGATGTATGTTGCCCTCTGCACTCAGGTTTGGGATCTAGGGAACTGTGAATTAAACTAACAAAAGACAGAGTCAAAGCAGAAAAGACACACAATTTTTCTTAATGTTTACATGCACGGTAGTTCACAGAGAGGAGAGAAGCACAGAGGAGCAGCTGGACTCGTGAGCATGCACAACATTTTAACAGGGGAAGGGCTGTGTGGGCCTTGGGTTGACAGACTGCAGGGAAGTGACTAGGGGGACACAGAGAGCTGGAGGGAAGGTATGGTCTTGATGCAAACTCAACTCGGTGGTGACTCTGCACCTCTAAGATTAGTCGTCTTCCCATCTTGGCATGCAGACTGGGGAAGCCTTCACCTTCACTGAGGGAAATTTATACCCTGCTTTAGGCAGACAAGCAGAGGGCAGAGAACTTGCCTAAAATCTGTTGATTCTCAGTTGCCTTCAATTCAAAGTGATCTTATGCTGAAGTGGCATACTCTGGGGTGGCATGTTCTGATCCGTGTGGTTGTACAGAGCCCAGCACCAGATGTGGCCAGGTAAGCACTGGGCAACCACCTGTTACCAGAGTAGACTGTGTTCCTGTGTAGGACTGGAGCCCGGCCATAACATGGTGGCAAGGAAAGGGGACGAAGCGTTTTCCTCTTTTCTTCAGTGTTTCTGCCTAGATTTTCCTACCGACAAGATTTTTCATTCTTAAAACATTAACCTAACTGTGAAAGCTCTCGTAATTCTGTCCTCACCTCGGCTCTGCTCTGCTGCAGTCCTGGTTCAGGCTGATGTAGCGCAGACCCTGTGCCCTGCTCCCACTGCCCTCCCAGATCACACACCAGAGAAAATGCCCCACTGCTTGTGGGCTCCCCACCACCTGCAGGGTGACAGGCATGCAGAGCCAGCACATCCTACCTCCTCAGATGGGATGCCCTCTCCCCGCTCTAGCACTGAGCTAGTAGCTCCTCTCTGCAGGAAGCTCCTGGTCCCCCATTCACCCAAATGCCACAGCTCCCAGTGTTTCCCAGCTGCTCTGCTAAGGTGTCCTCTGTCCTCTGAGGGGTGGTACTTGTGTATTTTCTACTTTGCCTTTGCTCTAAGTCATGAGGTCTTTGAGGAAGGCCCCTAATATAGTTTATCTCAGAGTCCCGGTCCTCTGCACAGCCTGGCATGATAGGTGGGCTTTCTTAAATGCCAATTGGATGTAGGAGGCCATTTTGTCTGTCCCATGGGACACAGAAACCAGCAATGATTTAATAGCCTCACTGGGGGCTTCTGTAAGGGATGTGAGGGGAAGAGCAGGTCGCTGGTTGTGACCCTGCAAGACTCTGGGTGAAGGAGTCTTGTGGTGTAGAGAAACAGCTTCCTAAGTTTCCTTGTGGAAGGTATATGCTAATTTCCCAAATGCATAAGTATCTGTGCATTTGGTGGAGATTATCCCCCGCCTTTTCTAACACTGCATGCTTGAAGTACGGTTGTTCCCTTCCAAATGAAAACCAATTAAATAAATTATGTTTTTTTCCCTTGCTGCGTACAAAGCGTAGGAGTCATCACCAAACATTACAAAATGTTCTAATTTAGTCATAAATGGGCTGAAAGAAATGTAGCATAATTACTAAGTCCAAAGTAAGTTGTTTTAAATATTTTATCTTGTTCAGCATATGCTGTTTAATAAAATCCCCCAGCCTATAATTGTCAACATTCAATTCACAAAAGGTAAACAACAGCTGAGTATAATGGGATGATAATCTCTCCAAAATCCCCAACATATGGGAAAGGGCATGTCCATTTTGAAGTAAAGATGGTCACATTTATCAACTGAGCTATTTTCTTTGAATTCTTCTATTGGCAAGACATCCCCAGGAAAGTTAGGGGCATTTTCCTAAAGCAGACAGGGAGACATGGAACGAGCTTGCATGGTATACTTAGATCTCGGGCAGGAGGCCTTTACAATTCACTCTAGTGAGCTCAGGGTAAAGTAAAACACCACCACAGATTTCTGTAGAGCAGTCACTCTAGGGGTATCATGCATGGGATGGACAAGTATATGTACAGCATGCATGGGTAAGCTACCTCCCAGTCTCTGGACAGCTCTGCGAAGCCATGTGCTTCTCATGATTAGGACTCATTTTAAATGTGTGGACACTTACCCTGTTTCTAGGGAAAGCTACTGGATGCTGCTTATAATTTCTTTTTCTTCACTAGGTGTTGGTATACGTGAACTTTAAGCTCAAACGAGATTCATATAAACCGTTTATCTTGAGAACAAAGCACTACAGCGTCCTGCTGGTGCCATCCTACTCAGATGCTTTAAAGCTGCCCTAGAAGAGAAAGGTGGGGCCTATCTCCAAAGTACCTACTGAGAGCAATAAGGGCAAAGGCCAGCCTGGCAACAAATGGCCCTGTGACAAAACACGGAGGGACAAGACATTAACGATGCCAATCTAATGATTTCGGTTCCAATTTTTGGAATGAGCAGTGGGGTTTGGGAGCAGGTATTGAATGAATAAATAAATTAACAAATCAATGTACAAATTAGTTGTAAATAACCACACTTCAGCAGAGAGAATTGAACAAGAGCATTCACTGAGAACCCCAGGAGCAGGAAAGGACATGTTCCCTATGGTCCAGCGGAAGAGAAGTGCAGCGATTTGGAAGCAAAGGGCTGCTTTCTGGACTTCGGTTTTCTGGAGGTCATAACCAGGAGTACCGTGGGCATGCTTTGCGACTCTAAAACTCACGCATCCTGCTTGTCCCCTGTATGTGCCATTTTCAAAATCACAGCATCAAAATGAGTCAGGTTAGTCTCACTGGATAAAAATAAAGGCAGCCTTTTTGTGAGCTCTGCACCATACCAGGCAGTATGTCTGTCCACAGCAGTTCTCTCCATGCAAGGGCTCTGCTGAGCTGAAAAGGAACTGCAAAGAGAAGGGAGGTAGGGACCAGAGAGCCAGCACCCCAGCAGGCCCACACATGCTGTTCAGCTATTAAGGCTACTCGAGGGCACATAACAAAGAATCCTAAGAAAAGAAAAGGACTTTGGGGACCAACTCACAGTGACTTGTCTGAAGAGAATCTGTGAGGTGGGATGGATTCTTGATGGGAAAGAAGCAATTTCCATGGCTTGAGACACAGAAAAGGAAGAACAAGGATTCTGCAGGAAAAGCTCCCTAACAGTGAGGGGAGAGCCTGAGTGGCCAAGGTGCCTGATGGCCCTGCTTGTGATACCTGTGAAAGCCAGGGCTTCTCAGCCAGTGCCCTGGAGACCCGGAGATAATAGGGACTATGTGCCCCGGGATTGCTTTAAATAGCACAGTACGGACTGCCACAAGGGGACAGCCTGGATGGCCGGCCCTGTCCCAGGTCATTCCATTGAGTGCAGCACCATAATGACACTGGGCTCACAGTGTGGACCCTGCAGGCCCCGAGGCACACTCTCTCTTGAATCATCCAGGTAATTTTGTTTTTTCCCCTATTAGATGTTCCTTTCCATCCATTATTGCATCTGTTGGTGCTTACCTAACAGCTAAGTGTCCAGTCGGGAGAGGCGATTGTATGCCACATCCTGTTCTCCTAGTTTGACTTGACCTCTTCTTGATGAGGAGTCTTTCTTCTTGAGGGCTGGCAGGTTGATCCACCCAGGTGGGCTTGGGTTGTTTCTTCCTGCAGAGGTTCCACATGCAGGGCTTTAATGTGAAGTCAACCTGTCATTTCATTTTTTAAATTAACATTTTTGTTAATTTAAACTGGTTCTGCCCAACTTTCTGGACAAAGGTGCAGAACATATGTGTGTACTACATGACAGTTTCCTGAGAATATAAATAATATTTTAGGTACTACATCTCTACCTTGTCTAACTTTCCATTACTCAACAGAAAGTCATAGTCACCTTCCCAAAGAAGATACAATATTCTTTACTCACTTTGAGATTTATATTGACTTTTTTAATGTAGATATTTGGGGAGAACATTTGTGTGCAGAAGGAAGAGGGAATTATCTACCAGGTTTTCTCACTGAATTTTCACAAAAGATTTTTCCTTATTTTATTGTCTTTAGAGAATTGTTGATGCTGTGGTGTGTATTTTGACAAAGGAGATCTTTACCTTGGCACAATAATTATACTTGCACTTGTCTTTTATGCCTAAAAAATGATTGACAGTGCTGTGGAGTATCCACATTTCATGTTCCCTAATTAAATTACTTGATAATCAGTTTTCTGGTCTGTTTTCTTCTCGTTTGTAGTTTTGTTTTAAGAAAAGGAGGACAGCAGGGCACAGAAAGCCACTTCTCTGAGATTGTTAGAAAATAAACAATTTAGAGCAAACAGCTCCAGAAAGATTTACAGATCACTTTTCAAAAATTATGGTCTGTAGACTTGCAGGAAAAAAAGATCCAAGCAGGGAGAACAAGTGGATTGGTTTCTCAGAAAGAATGTATGTTTGGATGCCTACTGAATTTATGACTTCAGGGTAATTTGGGAACACCATAATCACAAAAACACCATTTATTTTTCTGCATAGAAATACTCCAGTTTAGCCCAGTGAGATCTACAGATGTGCTGGGTCCTGTAGCATTTAGAGCAGCTGGTGAGTCCCTCGCCCATAAACGTGTGAAGTGCCCTGTCTGGAGGCGAGAGACCATGGCACCAGAGCAGACACTTTTGGGTTACATCCTAGTTAGTCCTACCAAGGATCCAGTTACAAGAGTTAGTACCCTTACAGTGTTTATCACATTGTTCGAATATTTGGCATACGTTTGCAATTTCTAAATAAGTGAGACTCAAAATAATCTTACTGTGATTCAGTCTGTACAGAAATTTCATCACATGCAACACTGTGGGCCTGCTATCTTGACTGTACCTTTGTGCACAACAGCAGCTCAATACATATTTGGTGATGACAGGCTGGGTGCAGTTATAAAAAAGTAACACTGCATTCCCACCCCCACTGGCCCCATTGATTACATCACAGGGGGCTTTCTACCATTTTCTTCTAATGAACTCTTAAGTGGATAACAAATGAAATGGGCCCAAACTCTGGCCCCAAATCCATGTTCATAGCTTTGATCAAATTGAGTATCACTTTTTAAGTGTATGAGCAAAAAACAGTTAAACAGCAGCACCCAGGGAAGCAGGAAGCAGATGATTTTAACTGTAGCTGCTACGCCTGAAGTGGGGTTGGGCTTTATTATGCAAGGTGGGAAGCATTCAAGTGAAGGAAGGGCATGGACTTCATGGTGCTAACTCTGTCAGGTGCCATGCCAGCTGTTTGTATAAACCATTCTTGGGGCTCACAGCAACCCTGAACCACAGGCCTTGCAAGGTAGAAAAGACAAACTCTGAAGTAGTTAAAGCCTCACCAGGCACATTTGGCAGGTTCTGGGCTGCAGACCAGTGTGCTTGGATTGTGCCTTTCCCGATCTGCTCAGTGTTGTCCATCCTGTCTTCTGTGTGGAGGGAGCACCTGCATGGCACGCTGGCCCTCTTGATTTTAAGAATAAGCCTCCAGTCTCTCATCATGAAGAGGAAACTATATCTACTGCTTTAGAAATGAGGAAACTGGCCTCCCCCAACGGCCAAGTTTCAGGGGGCCCAGGATGTAGGAAGGACAGGAATGATACCAGAGCCAGGCTCAAGGAGAATTGAATGAAAAAGTCGTAGAAGGTAAGACTATGCTGGGGCTCAGGTGGAGGAGCCCCTGGTCTTCTGGAAGGACCCTCCCCGTTAACATGATTCATTTCCTCTCTGCAGGGCGGTATCTCTGGGTTTCTGATTCTCTCTCACTGTCAACTGGTTCTCCCACCTTTCACTCACAGGCTTTTCTGACAGTGTCTGTGTGCCCATTGCTTCTACCTCCTGGCAACTCCAATCTGCTCATGGCTCCACATGGCCCCCATTCTACTTCAAAGCCAACTTCTTTTGCAAATTCTGCACAATTCTCACTGTGCACTGCCTCATCCTGTCAGTGCTTCTCAATTCTAACTCCTAAGAATCCGGCTGCTGGAGCCAATGTATCCTTGCTTGCAGTCTCACCACCTAAAATCCTTCACGGCACAGGTGAATCAGGAATTTAACCCTGAGAAGAGTACTTACCAATTTGTAATTAAACTTCATGAATTTCAAAAAATCAGAAAAGAAAAACCTGAATTTCAAAATTCTCTTTTCTAAAGTGCAGTTTAATTATTAATTTATGTAGCAATTTGAATTAGTCTAATAAGGACCATTAGACTTTTAAAATGATTGGCATCAGGGCATCAGTTGTCAGCATTTATGTATGAACATCTGTTGACTTTTTTAACATCTGTTAAGCTATTTGCTTAACCCAAAACACTTCAGCACTGATTGAACTTGGAATGAAAACCGTGTGAAGGTGAGGTCTGGCTTGTTCCAACATCCCTCCGTTGCCTCCCTACACGGGAACACTGGGTGCTGACTATACCTCAGACGTGGGCTTCTGACAAATGCATGCTGACCCCTGAAAACAGCATGCAAGGCCCTGGAGATACACTGATGAACAGGACAGACAAATACTTGCCTTACACAGCTAACACTGGGGTGGCTGCAGAAAATGACATGTAAACTAGTATATAAAAATCTTCCACATGGTGATAAATGAATGAAGAGAGCAAAACAGGCAAAGGTGGAGAATGACTAGGGGTGGGTGTGCTTCAGGGAAGTGGGCAGGGGAGCCCTCTCTCAGGGGCGCATTTAGGCCAAGATGTGAATCTGGGAAAGAAGAACCAGTCAGGCTAAGATCCACGGTGCAACTGGAGAACCCACGTGAAGCAGCCCCGCAAACAACTAGGGGGGCCCTGCTGGCGATGGCCCTGACACCATAATCCCACGGTGGCTGAAAGCTGCATATGGTGCAGAGGAGGAAGAAATTGCCCTCCATGCCCTAAGAGTCCCTGGATCATCAAACTGATAAAAGCAGGCATAGGAGAAAAGCCTACCGACTCAGTGTCCTAGTGACACAGAGCCTCCACCAGGATACGAGGACCCAAGGGACAGGCGGGCGTGGTAAGGAGCTGCCATTATCTCAAACCCCCGCTTTTCAGATACTCAGTATGCCAAAGAGCCGCATTTGATGGCAAGACCCGCAGCCCATCACTGCCCCGGTGATGTCTGAATCGGACAGGCTGGGCAGTGGGGTGGAGGAAAAGGGAGAGCAAAGGGTCTGCTGAGCAGGTCAGAGGCAAGGCCATCTAGGGGAATCGGGCTGAAGTTTCGGGGAGCACTCCCTGTGGGGTCCCACGCCGGCTCTGGCTGGCTCCGAGAGGGCCTTCTGTGTGCTTCCTGCCTCTTTGGCCTCCCCGTGTCCCAGCGCTGAGGACGGGCATGTCCACGTGGTCAGAAGAGTGCAAGGGGACCCTCCAGGCCAGGGAGGGGAGGGGCCGGCCCCGACGTCTGGGCGCAGGCCCGGCGCTGCTGGAGGCCGCGGCTGCGAGCCCGCCTGGCGCGCGCACTGGGCCCTGGGGCTCTGCAGTGGGGGAAGCAAGTTTGCTGCGCCTCAGCGCAGACAGGCCACCCCAGGGCCGCAGGCAGAGAAGTGAGCCGCGGCCCAGCCGGGGCACCGCCTGTCTCCTGGCCGGGTGCGGGACGCCTGCCGCTTTCCCGCGGCTCGCGTCGCCTCCGGTCCGCCCTCCCTCACACCTACAGCTGCTGGCCTGACGCTCAGACACAGCTTCCTGCCGGCGCCGGGGCGGAGCACCGCCCCCGGAAAGCGTCCTGACACCGTCTAAGTCAGTCTGGGTCCTGAGGGTCTTCCTAACACCGGTGCCGCAGTGCCCCAAGCACCCCTGGTGGGCCCTGCCGCGGGGGGAGGCCGAAGCTGGAGCGGACGAGGCCGCGGTTTGCAGGCCTGAGCGTGGGCTGAGGCCGTGGGAAAGGCCCCCGTCCGCCGATTGGAAACCAGGGAGCCCGGATGGTTTCGAAGGGGAGCGTCGGTGCGGTCGTGCGCTCGGTGCACGCTGGGGGGACCGGGCTGAGGGAAGGCGGGGAGCAGTCAGACGACTCCCCAGTCTGCCTGACGGCTGAGACAGAGCTTCTGCATCTCCCGTCAGCACGGGCAGCAGCTTGTCCCAGCCTTACCCCTCCCACCCTAACCACCTAGTTCTAGAAAAAAACTCGATTCCCTTAAAAAGGTCGTCTAATATGCAAATTTCAGTGAGAAATTTAGTAAATAAAAGATTCCTCTCTCTGCCCTCGAGCTTAATTTTCTCACCCACTAACCCGGCCGTAATGGAGGAGGGAGCCCCTGCTCAGTGCTCAGTGTGGCTCTTCCAGGAGCACAAGTTCCTGTCTCACTGCTCTGCACGCTCACAGCTGCGAGGCGCTCTGCGAGCTCGGGGCTTCATCAGGACCCCAGGCCGGTGCACTTCTGCACCCAAGCCTCCATCACAGGCAATGCTGGTGCCCTGAGAAGCCAGAGGAAAGGGCCGGTAGAGGAACCTGGCCCCTGGTGGAAATGCACCCTGACCAGCAGCGTCGCTCCCTGTTGGATTTCTCTGCTGGAATTTCCAGAAAAAGGCCTTACTTCCAAGAAAAACGCATGTTCGCGGACTCGGTCAGAGGGCAGGTCTTCTCAGTCTTGGAATGAACCAAGCACGGGCCGGTAGAGGGGCAGACTCCTCGTTTCCTTTCCCTGCGCATCCGTGTGGTGTGTCAGCTCTCCCTCCCCCTGGGTGACGTGTGCGATTCCTTGTCCTTCTAAACTCTCAGACCCGAGGCAGGACGCACGGCCACGTGCTGCTGGCTTCCCCACAAAGCCAGCCTAGAGATTGTGGCCAAGCAGGTTCCCGGCCATTGATTGACTGACTTTATATCTGAGACGCACTGAAGAAACAGTTCAAAGGTGATTGTATGGCTCCGATGGGAGTCTTGGGAGCTAGGACGCGGACGTGGGGAAACTTCTAAGCAGGGCTGAGTCTGAGTGTCGGGGAAAGCGCAGCGTGATTGGGAGGGAGGCACATTTCACCAAGGATATGCTCCATTATCTTGGTTTTACATTTAAATTAAACATTTGGGTCTACATAACATTTGGATGACACATTAAGGGCAATTTCCTCAGCGTGATCGGGCTGCCGATTAGAGATTGGCGGCTTCCAGAGTATTCCGTTTGGCTGCTAATTGGTGAGGGGCTGTTCCAGCTGCGAGCTCACCGCCCTGCAGCGCTGCAGAGCGCGCCGTTAGCGCACAGCAGAGTCTGGAGACCCTGCGCTGAGCCGGGCTCTGGGCTGCCTCCCTGACCACATAGAGAGCAAAAGGCCACCGGGTGTAGGGAGGCCTCCGCCTCCCCCAGGGGGCCTGGCCGCGGGTCCTTCGCGGCCGAGAGGTGGTCTCTGGGGCGCCCTCCTCCCCGGACGGTGAGGTCTGGCGCTGCGAGGGGGATCGCATGTGGATGGGCAAGGGATGTACCATGTATGGGCGGAGGCTCCTGGCCCTCCTCTCTCAGTGGCCTGGAGACCGAGAGGGACCAGGAGGCCATCAGTAGGTCATCGGTGTCGCCAGAACTACTGCGATGGCCTCTTGACCCGCTGCTGCTCTGCTTCCGCCTTCGCCTCTCTAGCGCCAGTCAGCAGGGCAGGCCGAGTGAGCCTGTCAAAACCCAGGTTTCACCACACGCCTTCCAATGGCTTCTGTCTTAGTAATGTCACTTAGGACCCCCTAAGCTCCCCTCCTCGTCTCTGATCCCTCCCACTGTTCTGCTGCAGCCGTCCAACTCTCCGAGCACCAGGATATGCTGCTTCCTTCACCCAGGAGGCTCTTCCAAATACCTGTGGGTCTGACTCCTTCACCTCCTTTAGGCGCCTTCCTCAGTGTCTCCTCCAGGGAGTTCTGCCCCCACCCCTACAGCAAGTTTATAGTTGCAGCGAATCCTCACCTCCAGCCCCCGTCCTAAGGCTGCTCAGTGTGTAGCCCTGCTCTGGTTTATTCCCATGATCTTTTTACCTTCTAATAGAATGTGGAATATACTCATTTTGTTTTTTTCTCCTTCCTCTACAGGTAAGCTTATGAGGGCAAGAAATATTGTGTTTTGTTTCATAATAGATACCTAGATCGGTGTTTCATATATTACATGCTCAATATGTAGTAAGTAAATGAAATTAGATTAATTAGATGAATGAGAAATCGTGGGGAACTTCCTATGCATAGAAAAGATACAAAGGAATCACAAAGAGGAATTCTTCATTTTACTGGGTACAAGTTTAAAACTTTTTATGTATAACAAAAATACAAAAGGAGGCTACTTATCTTATATTTCAGAAAACCACCAGATCTATCTTAATGTAAGAACTTTTTGATTTTGGAGTAATGCTCACAATAAAAATTTAAGCTTTTAGTCACTTTTTCCACCTCTGGGAAAAAAAAGAGCTGAGGTTATTATATGCACCTTTTCTGAATGCTGCCTACATAGGTTTTATTTTCTCCATAATACTGATATAAATTTGGATATAGTTATGGGACTGCTATCCACTCTTAATTTCTATGCATTCTCTTTTTTCAAAATTTCTATTAGCCCCTTGATCCAAATTTTTATTCTAATCACTATTTTAAGCAAGTGAAATCTAAAAAATTAGGAAAGACATTTTGAGCAATCACTGGAATTTAAAATGTTTTTTTTTTAAATGCACATGGAATTATCTTAATGGTATTAAATGCCTTTGCTACAAATAATCTAAGGAACTTATATAAAAAGATTTTAGGTAATGAAGGCCAGTTTTTGACAACTGTTTTTCAATCAGGAGTGTTTGGATTACAGCAGAGAGCAGACTGAGGTGGCTGCTGGCTGATTCCCCAGTGCTCGTCCCGGTGCCAGAGGGAGGGGGCTCACAGGGGGCCCACGCACAGCCGGAAGAGGCTTATGAGCGCACCCCGCACTGCAGGTGAGAAAACCACAACTCAGGAGTTAGGGAGATTCCAGGCTGAGTAGCTAAAACCATGATTTTAGTTTGATTACACTAAAAACTCTGAAGTGTAATTCTTTATTTTAACCACTTAGTGTTAGTACTAATATTAAAGACATAGGAAGTTAGGCATAAACTGCTAAAATATTCTTTCTAAAGAAACTAACATTTAGAAATTTTTAAATGTTCATTTTTTTTCTGTAACATTTTATTGAGAAATATAATGCAATAACAGGAAAGTGCATAAAATAAATATACAACCTGACAAATTGCTGTAATGTAAACACCCATGAAACCACCGTTAGGTAAGGAAATGAACTATTGATTTCCAGCACCCAGAAGACTCCTGTGTGCCTCTTCCTCCCTTCCCAGAGGTAATCAGTGTCCTGGCTTGAATTATGATAATCAATTCCTTGCTTTGCTTTAGATTTAAATCTAGATTCATTACAATGTATATACACATGTGCGTATTATATTTTAGTTGGTCATTTTGGACAATTTTTCTTATCTGCTGAGTATGCACCCCTAAAAATTATACTTGTCTTTCATGACCTTAGGAAAACATTTTATCTTTCCCCATAATGATGTTAGCTTAGGGTTTTCATAAATGCCCTTTATCAGGTTGAGGAAGTTTCATTTTATTCCAAGTTTGCAGGGAATTTTTATCATGAATAGATGTTGAATTTTGTCAAAAGCTTTCTCTATGTCAATTGATATGACCTTGTGGTATTTCTTTTTTACAATGTTATGGTGAATTATATAGATTGGTTTTGAATATTGAACCAGCTTTGCATTTCTGAGATAAACCCTACTTGGTCATGATGTATTACTCTTTTCACTTTTTATTGCTGGATTTCATTTGCTAATGCTTTTTGAGTATTTTTGCATCTAAGTTCATAAGGGATACTGGTCTGTAGATTTCCTTTGTTGTACAATCAGTCTGATTATGGGATTAGGGTAATGGTGGCCTCATAAAATGAGTTAAGGAATGTTTCCTCCTTTATTACTTGCTAGGAGAGATTAGTAGAATAGTGTTATGGAAATCATGTAGAATGGTTCTTTAAATGTCTCAAAAGATTCTCCAGTGAAACCCTCTAGGCCTAGTTGCTTCTTTTTCAGAAGTTTTCAAACTATGACTTTCATTTCTTTCAGTTATAAGAGAACATACTATATTTCATCTTGAGTGAGTTTGGGAGCTTGTAGTCTTCAAGGAATCAGTCCATTTTCATAAATCATGAAATGTCTGTACATAAAGTGTTCCCAGTATTCTAATTAACCTCTTAATGTTTATGGGGCCTATAGTGATATCCTTTCATTCCTACAGTTGGTAATTTGTGTCCCCCTGCCCTCTCTCCTTTGGCCAATATTGAATGACCTTTGTTACTTTTATTGATCTTTCCAAAGAGTTAGCTCTTTGCTTCATCAATTTTCTCTTGTTTTTCTGGTTTCCATTTTATTCATTTCTGTGGTTACCTTCATTATTTTCTTATCTTAGGTTGCTTTGGGTTTATGTAGAAGGGTGTTGATTAATTTCCAATTATTTGGAGATTTTTCCTGCTATTTTCTGTGATTCATTTCTAGTTTCATTTCATCATAGAGAACATACTTTTCATGACTTCAATTCTTTTAAATTTGTTAAGGTTTATTTTACCACTCAGAATATGGGCTGTCTTGTGAATCTTTCATATACATTGATTGATTTTTGAATATTGAACCATCTTTCCTGGGGCTAACTGAACTTGGTCATGGTGTATTATTTTTATGTGTTGCTGGATTCAGTTTGCTAATGTTAATATTTTTATTGGGTAGAGTTTCTGTAAATGTCAATTAGATGCAGTTGGTTGATACTGTTGTTTAAGTCTTCTATATCCTTGCTAATTTCTCTATAATAATTGTAAGAATAGAAATAGGTTAGCTTAAGCATAGCCATCTTAAAGGCCTAGAAGCCATTTTCTGAGTATGTGACTTAGAAAGAAAAACTGGAACTGGGTAAGGCCTTGAAAAACAAGTTAATCATGAGCACCGGGTGGTGGGCAGCTGTGACCCTTGGTCAGTTAATCTTACATACCAAGCTTATCGTGCAGAACCTCCCTAACCATTGAGGAGTAGTCTTATCCTGCCCTTGCTTAACCCCAGGATGTATGTCTTGCAAGAATAATGTATAGTTGTGGAAAATTACTATGAGTTAAGTGCTTTGAAAATGCTATATAAACCCTTGGCTCTGAGTGCTCGGGGTCCTTGTTGAGACCCGCTGAGATGGGCTGACATTGGACCCCAGCTAGCTGGCTGAATAAAGACTTTGCTTGAATTTACATCTCTATGCCTGTGTAGTTTGTTCTCTGGAGAAGCCTCGGAAGCCCGGACCCTAACATAATAATTGCATGGTTTACTAAAAGAATTGTTTAACTCTCTGACTATAACTATGTATGATATATTTCTCCTTTCAGCTCTACTTTTATCTTCATGTATTTTGAAGCCCTGTTGTTAGGTGCATACATATTTAATATCATTCTATCTTCTTGATGATTTGACCCATTTATAAATATGTACTGCCCCTGTTTATTATTGGCAAATGTTTTGCTCTGAAACTTGCTTTGTCTGATATTAATATAGCCACCCCAAATCCCTTTTGCTAGGGTACTTATACCATTATACTGAAGGGAGTTTCTTGTAGACAGATTGCAATTTGACCATGGTCTTTGTGCAGTAATTGATGCTCAGACTGATGAACCCAAATCAATGAGCAAGTACTAAGAATAAGGAAAATTGTCCAAAAGCCATCTAAAATATTATAATAAGCAGGTGAGTGTGTATATATATATACATATATACCCGCAATAAGATAAATACAATATAACTAACATACTGTATAGTACCAAGATACAGAAACATGAAATACATTAAAAAATATATCTTTAAAGTTTTGATGTTGAAGGCTTTGGTTTCAGGAATCTGGAAATTTTGCTTATACGGTATACACTCTTCATTTACTCATGGTTCCATATATTACTGCAGTGAAGGTAGTTATTTCTGTTGGTTATATAAAAGGAGTGGTGGCTTTAAAAATATTAACACTAACATTTAAAGTTTTTTATTTTACCATTTAAATTCTATGATATGTTTTTCTTAAATAGTAATTCATATCAACCTGCATCTTAATATATTAAGAAAATTAAAAGTGTGTTCTGAAATGCTCTATATTGAATAAGCTCATTTAAAAAACCAGATCGCATACACTAAGCATTACAGCAGAGGTATGTTAGATAAATCCTAGAAATCTAAGAATGTTTCCAACGTTGACTATTTTCCCTCATTCTTGCTTTTTCCTTCTGAAAACATCTTTCTCAGTAATTTCCCCCAATAATAATGCACGTGTATAACGTTTTATTGAACACCTGCCATATGCCCAACACTTTGCTGTGCTTTACATACATGTTCTCGGTCCTCAGCACAGACCTACCAGTTAGGATCTCCTGTTGTCTCCCCTTACTGAATGAGGAGATAGAAACTAGAAATGTTAAGTAGCTTGCTCCATGGCACGCAAGGGTTCAAACCCATGTCTTTTGGAGGTCTAGACCCTTAGTAAATCACTACGATGCGGAAACAAACTGCCCCTAGACGTGTAAGGGGGATGTTCAGTTTCTCCTGGGACAACTTCTCATTCCTGCACTTATTCCTTCCACCCTCATCTTCCCTGCTTGATTTATACAAAGGAGTATTTCCTCAGGCAAAGAACACTTTCTTCTGACCTATGAAAGAGAAAATGGATGGAAACTCAGCTTTTGTTTTCCTTTGGGTTAGCAGATACCTGCCAGTGGCCTTTATCAGTAGTTTCAACAAATGATGTCATGGTAGCCTAAACTGAGATGTGGCAAAAAACCATATGCGTCTATCTGGCATGTTTATGCAGAGGACAGTGTCTCCATTTCTCCTTTTTGGAGTGATTCCTTTTTTGTGTGGGTGCTGGTGTCATGCAGAACTGGGGTATCTGTGACACTGTCATCTTACAGATGTGCTGTGTTTTCCAGCTGCTAACCTTAGATGTGGAAATAATGATCTGAAGCTTCATTTCCCCCCTCTATTAGAGCTGAACCCTGTAATTTTGCTCATCAGATATGTAAATGGAGGTTACTCCATCTTGTTTAGCCTGGTTAAGTGTTGTCACCATGGGTGGTGACATGCCTTCTGTCATGCTGGGGGGAAGCCGCCTCCTGAAGGAAGGTGCAGGGAGGGCCTGGAATTCAGTGGTTAGAGCAGTGAGGGGAGAAGATGGCAGGATCCAGAGTCCCAGCTCAGCACATGGCACTTCCCTGGTTCCTGGGCACTTAGACATCAGCTCCCCGCAGCCACAGGAGTGTCCCCACTGCCCTGCTTTACAGATTACAAAGCACATCCACAAACATTACCTTATTTAATTTAATAAGCTCAATAACCCTCTGAGATATGTTTTATTGTTCCAATTTTTATGCTGGAAAACAGTTCAACTAACTGGGAAATATCTAACTCAGATGAGGTTTTCCAGTAGGAAAGCCAATGTAGTTTTGCCAGGCCAGAGCTCACGTCACCTGCATGGAAGATGTGGTAGAAACAGATCTCAATGCCTCAGAGATTCATGTGTCCTTCCCCCTGCTTCCCACAACCTGCTGCTTCTCTCACCTCACCAGCCACCACATCCCCCTCACTCCTTCTGTACAAGCCACCTGGCTTCTTGCCATCCCTTGAGCACAGCACCACATTCTGGTCTCGGAACCTCTGCACTTGCTGGAAGGAACCCCTGCTCCCCGGAGAGTGACTTGGCTCATTCGCTCCCTGACCTCAGCTCTCTGCTCCAAGTCCCCTCACTGAGCCCTGTAGAGGAGAGGGGTCCTCATTACCCAGGCACAGACTGACGATACTAGAACTAACACTCAGTCTGCTGTTTATTTTCACCATCACCAGGAAGTCTAAGCAGTATCAGTGATGGAACACTCTTCTGAGAAAAACAAAGCAGCCTTTGTTGGTCTAAGTTTGGAATAACTGCAACAATCATTTCTGAGTTTTAAAAACCTATATGTATACTTTAATGAGCACATTTTCATTACTTGTCCCTTAACAAACACAGTGTTCTCCCTAGAAGTGCTTGGACATGGTGCTCTACACAGTTGACTCAGAGAACTCTAAGCTGTCCAGCTGGTGCCTGATGCAGGTGGACAGGGCTGTGCGTGTTTGTGGGTGAATGTGTGGGAGTTCAGAGTCAGAGCTCTGGGTGCAGGTGGCAATCCCAACCCTTGGGGTGTAGACATATTCCTAGATAAGGATCAACTACGGGCAATGAAAAATTGACAAATCTAGGTGAACTCTATTGAACATGAATATGCAAAAAAGACCTATTGGTGAAGCCATTAACAAATTGGCAGAAGTTATAGCTTAAAAACAGACACCATAAATTTATTAATTCCTGACAGACCTTTATTTCTTCTTTTTTAAAAAATGCATGAATGTATTTAAAAATTTTTAATCCATGTTTTTCTTTATCCTTTAGTTATTTACCTTTATTTTATTTCTTGTTTTATTTTTTTACTGGCATGGTTATAAATCTGAAGTTCAACAAAACAAAAATTATTATTAAAACGTGTTCTGTATTAGTTCTCTATTGCTGAATAACAATATTATCACAAGCTTAGTGGTCTAAACAAACACACATTTATTATCTCATAGTGCCTGTAGGTCAGGAATGAGGGCATGGGTGGGCTCAACCAATTCAGGGTCTCCGAAGGCTGCAGCCAAGGTGTGAGCTGAGGTCAGACTGGGAAGGAGCCAAGCCCGTGTTCCTGTTGGCGAGGTTCAGTTCCTCGGGGCGGCGCAGAGGCTGCCCACAGCATCTTGCCATGTGGGTCTTCCCAGCACTGCCCTTGCCTCTCAAAGCCAATGAAAGGGAGAGAAATATGGGTTCAATCTTGTGTAACATGACATCCCACCACCTTTGCCCTATAATTTGGTGAACAGGGTTATGTCCACACGGTTCCCAGTAGAAGATGGGCAAAATGGGGCACCCTAAGAGTCTGTCTGCCACATATTTAATTTCATGATTATTGAATATAACTTTCCACATAATAATTTTGCCATATAAAGGATGAGGACATTAAAAAATGATCTGCTCAGGATGTCAAATCCACTAGTATACCACAGTCCTTTGCCACACTTCATTTTCTTAACAGCACTTACTTGATTCATTGTGTGTTTTCATTGTTTCATAAAATATTTAATACTATTTAGATATAACACATAATAACAAATAATGAAGGTATACTTAGTATATTCTCATATAGTTTTGTATTGTTGTGCATGTCCTACATTATATATTTATTTGTTCATTGTCTCCCCTGTATAATCTGGAAAGCAGAACTTTTTCTGTTGTGTTCAGCCTCCTAGACGCTGGTTGGTACAAAGTAGGGACTCCATGCATAAGTATTTGATGGATGTATATGTTTGATGCTCAGAAGCATTAAGTTAGGAAAATGGGTAGTAATCTCTCCAGATGTTTTTAATCTCATAGATTCTCCAATTAATTTTTTTGCCCTGGGTTCATAGTATACCTGGTTTAAAATGAAACAACACCACAGGGCTTTTATGGCGCAGAGCAGGCCCCACGTGCTCCCAGAGGCTCCCTCTGCCTTTTGTCTCTCCCCCTAAGCTTTACCTCATTTCTAAATGATGTGTGTGTGTATTTCAAACACAATTGCACTTTGTCACTGTGATGCTAAAATAGCTGCGTAAAAAGTAAGATTTTAGCCAGTGGTCCAAGACTTTTTGTTTTTCTAAAACCAAAAGACAGTTCACTTTAACTAGTGAACTTCTAAATGTTCTGCTTTCTAAACTTCGTGTTCTGTGGCAAGAGCCCCACATCCCACACCTCTCAGGGAGAGTGGGTGAAACTGAAATCTGGAACTCCCTTTTTGGGTAATAGCAGGGTTAAAGAACAAGCCTGGAGGCTGACTGAGTGATAACATACTCGTGTGCGTGAACCCTGCAGGTACCAAGACAGGAAACTCGGCAGGAAGACAGTTTAGAACCAAAGAAAAGGGCAGCTCTCCTCGGAGAATGCTGCTGCCCTGACCATAATCCCAGATGTCAGTAAACAAAGGAACAAAAACCCCACAGAACACTGGTTGACAGCACGGGTTAGGGATTCGATCATGGCAAGCAAGTAGGATTTGAGTTTTATGAGACCTGAAAGACAGACGCTCTGTGACCTGGACGAGTGGAAGAGAGTCGGAGGCGCCTGCTGGTGATAAGGAGACCTTGCCTAAGTCTTACCAACTGCGTATCCGCGTGTCGGCCGTACGGAGTGGAAATGATGGGGTTGCAGCAAACAGCGGGGAGTCCTGCCATGTATGTTCAGGCTGAAAATAGACCCACAAATTATGGACCCATTACTCACAGGGTTCCCAGAGCCCCTAAATTGATGGGCATTTCCAAGGCATTTCACCTTTATAGTGTATAGATTGTGCTCTCTAATACTTAATTAACAGCCTTGTTTTTGAAAGCGAAGCTTTCAGCATAATCCCATGTGTCTTTCATGCTCACATCTACCTCACGGAAGCTGTTGGCGGAGTTCCTTTACATGTGAGGCACTGTGAAGGGAAGACATGTCACAGCTGAACTGTTCTCCTATGGAGGAGGGACGTGACGGAGCACTGGGGAAGCTATAGTTCTAGATTTAAATCCTAGTTCCACCTGATTCGCTGTGTGATTCGGGGCACAACACGTAGCATTTCTCAGCCGTAGTTCCCTCACCTGTGAAATGGGAAGTGTCGCGGTGTCCACATCATAGCGCTGGTACAAGGAGTAAAAGGTACGGTGCGTGATGTCCAGTGAACGGTTAATATTATTTTCAGTCTACTTATAACTGGATTTTACTGCTTTTCATAGTTTATAAACGTTGTCAAAAAAAGGATGTATCTTATTTATTTTTGTGCCCTTCTCACCCATCCCAGACAGAGGAAAGTAGGTGGCACATAGTAGGTCTTTAGTACATGTTTGATGTTGGATTAAATAACATGCTTCATTTATTATCTAATAAATTCTTGATTAGGTTGGAAGGATAGGTTGTAGAGAAAAACTGATATCATATTTACCTGCTCAAAGTAATACCATCTTATAAAAATCTACTATGCATATACAGAAAGAAAGCCATAAAAATGTTAATGGTAGTGGGATTATCAACTTTCCAGATTTTCTGCCCTTGACATATATAGCTCTTTAATTAGAAAAAATAGCTACTCTTTTAAAAAGGTATACTTGATGAGAGAAGTAACAGTGAAAGAAAAAGGAATGAGATACATATTGTTAAGTACAATTTCCCAATAGATTTTGTTACCCATTATGCCTTCCAAAAAACACAGTGACCTAATAAAATTAAGTTTGAAAGTTCTCAATAAATGAAGATATTCTGAAAAATCTTTTAAGAAGGAATGGGGACACAATCTTTGACCTATATCCAATGATCATCTGAGCAAGGAACACCATCTTTCATAAAGTAAACAGCATTACAGCTGCTTCCATCATGCTGACTATAAGAAGATTATCATACTCAGAATGGAAATTCCAGGAACCTGCATTCTAATTAACATGGAAATGAAATCCAGAAAATAAATATGTATCCAAAGTTTATGCAGACCCAGGGTACCATGGAGACAGATGCAGGTTGTTCTAATCTGGTGCCGTTAAGAACATGAGTGTTTGTTGGGGAATATTGCATGGAAAGTTGACATTCGATCCAATTAGAAAGGGCTAAGTAAAGAAGCTGAAAGCAATTTCTTTTGTTCAATTAAATTAGGCATCCAAATGATAGGCTACTCTTTGACCTTCCTGGAAAGGGTCAGGATGGCTTCTAATGGTCATTGTTTATTTAGTAGGACTTGCAATTGTTTAATTAGTAGGACTTAAGGAAATATATTGCAGATCAAAAATCAGCCAAGAAAGAATTTGCAAGAATTTCTCTAATGTAATCTTATTGATTCTATTTACCAATTTTTAATTTGGAGAAACAGAAGCAATTGTAAACACAAAACCAAAATGAATGTGGGGTGTATTAAACAAAATTAAGAGGTCACTTTCTGCATGTTTGCTAATTTATGTTACAGCTGCTAAAGAAAGGAGGTTTTTAAAAAATAGCTCCTTTGGGCTCTTCTCCAAGGTCCCACTTGGAATAGCTGAGGACCATCCTTGGCATTTATAAAGATACATGATTTCTTAATTAGATGGGTGACTTATAGGACCAGAGTTTAATTCTGCCCTAGATTATAATTCCTAGATACTATAGTTACTATTATTTATAGCATTGGGCATGCTACTATTTCATCCATGCTACAATGTTATAGTAGTTAAATAAAATCTCTTTCTTTATCACTAAATTCTAAGCTACTATGAGAAAGATTGATTATAAACACTGAATTAGTAGAACAGATTTACATCATTTTTGCTCCTATATTCTCAATCAGATACAGATTGAACATTTATTAAGTATTTATGACATGCTGATCTCAATGCTGGGGATTTCATGACACCTGCTATTACCTGGCCTTATAGTTAGAGGAGGTATGAAGACATATTGTGCATTATGTGTTTTGACTCAGAATCATGGGTTCTTTGAAGTGTCAGTGAATTATTATCTTGGTGTGTAACTTAAGTAATAAATCTTTAGAGTCATACTGTAACATTATTATCATTATTTTTAATATAGAAGTAATGTATATATATTCATACATAATTTTAAGAATTGAAAACAATAGAATGACATAAATGAAAAGTAAAAGTTGCTCATTCTCTCCTCCCTGAGTCCTAGTTTCTTCCCGCTGAGAGACGGCACACTGTAGAAATGACCACAGTGCCGTGTAGCTCTTCTTACCAAGAGCTAGGATATCCCTTTGAATCTGGGATGGCATTGAGATTTATTTAAATTAATAGAATATGGTGGAAACAGCACTATATGAGTTCCAAACCTAGGGTTCAAAGGACCTTGCATCATGTAATTGTAGATTAATGATACAAAAAAAAAAAAAAAAAGACCTTGCAGCTCCCTACTCTGAAAACTACAAGACATTAATGAAAGAAATAAAAGAAGACATGAATAAATGGAAATATATCCCATGTTCACAGATTGGAAGAATCAATGTTGTTAAAATGTCAGTACTACAAAAGCCATCTATAGATTCAATGCAATCCTTCTTAAGATTCCAATGTCATTTTTACAGAAATCGAAAAAAACACTCCTAAAATTTGTATGGAACCACAAAAGACCCTGAATAGTCAAAGAAATCCTGAGGAAGAAGAACAAAGCAGGAGGCATCACACTTCCTGATTTCAAGTGTACTACAAAGCTATGATAATTGAAACAGTATGGTACTGGCATAAAGATAGACAAATAGATGAATGGAACAGAACTGAGAGCCCTGAAATATGTGGTGAACTAGTATTTGACAAGGGAGCCAAGAATACTGAATGGAGAAAGGACTGTCCCTTCAATAAATGGTGCTGGGATAAATGGATATTCACATGTAAAAGAGGAAAACAGGATGCATATGATACATAACTCACAAAAATTAATTTGAAGTGGATTAAAGACTTAAATGTAATATAAGAGGCTGTGAAACTCTCAGAGGAAAACACAGGAAAAGAGCTCCTTGACATGGGTCTTGGTAATGAATTTTTGGATATGACACTTAAAGTACAAGTAACAGAATCAAAAATAAACAAGTGAAACTACATCAAATTGAAATGCTTCTTCACAGCAAGAGAAACCATCAACAAAGTGAAATGACAACCTACAGAACAGGAGATTATATTTTTGAACCATATATCTGATAAGGGATTGATATTTGAAATACATAAAGAACTCACACAACTCAATAGCAAAATACTAAATAATCCAATTTAAAAATGGGCAAAGGAACTGAATAGACATTTTCCCACAAAAGAAATGTGAAAGGCTAACAGGTATATACAAAGGCGCTCAACATCACTAGTCACCAGGGAGATGCAAATTAAAACCACAGTGAGATGTCATCTTGCACCTGTTAGAATGGCCATCAACAAAAAGACAAGCTAACAAATGCAAAAGGGACTCCTTGTATTGTTGGTGGAATTGTAAATTGGTACAGCCACTATGAAAACAGTACGGAGGTTCCTCAAAACATTAAAAATAGAAAAACTATATGATCCAGCCATTCTACTGCTGGGAATATATCCACAGGAAACAAAACACTAACTTGAAAAGATATCTGGACTCCCATGTTTATAGCAGCATTATTTACAATAGCCAAGACATGGAAACAGCTGAAGTGTCCATTGATGGGAAGTTATGGTGT
Organism: Manis javanica; assembly: GCF_040802235.1. Classification (NCBI taxonomy): domain Eukaryota; kingdom Metazoa; phylum Chordata; class Mammalia; order Pholidota; family Manidae; genus Manis; species Manis javanica. The sequence goes on from NC_133165.1 coordinate 24,289,671, forward strand.
ATATATATATAATAGAATATTACTCAGCCAGAAAAAAACAAGGAAATCCTACCCTTTGCAACAACATGGATAGACCTTGAAGGCATTGTGCTATGTGAAATAAGACAGAGAAAGTCAAATACTGTATGATCTCATTTATTATTATATGTAGAATGTAATTTTTTAAAGCCAAATTTATAGAAAAAGAAATTAGATTTGCGATTACCAGAGTTAGAGGATGCAGAAAGGAGGAATTGGAGAAAGATGGCCAGTTATAAGATAAATAAGTACTACAGTTGTGATGCACAGCCTAGTAAAACTGATAGGAGAGTGGGTCCTAAGAGCTGGCATCACATGGCGAAATGGTTTTCCTTCTCTTTTTATTGTACGTATACGAGATGATGGATGTTAACTAAACCTGTTGGGACCATTTCACAATAAATATGAATCAAGCGTCATACTCTACACCTTATACGTACATAGTGATGTATGTCAATTATTTCTCAATAATACTGGAGGGGAAAAAAGGAAGACTTTCAGCTCCTATATTTTGCTCTGGGAACAATGAGGTCACCAGGTGACTGCCCAGAAGCATCTATGTGAGAAACCACGTAGAGATGAGCCATCTCAGCTGAGGACCCCCAGCCCACGAACCCCCAGCCCACCTGGCCAGACCTACCTAGATGGACCCAGTCCAAACTGCTGACCTGTAGAGTCATGGACTGAAAAAGTGGCTGTTATTTTAAGCCAGTACGTTTTGTGGAGATTTGTTAAACCCAAAAGCTGAGTGGTGCAAGAAGTGAGCGTGTGGTTGGCTTCCGGCATCTGTGAGCTGTAAGGACACAGCACACATGGAAATCCATGGAGTAATGACATTATGAAGGGGAAATTAAGTGGGGGCCTACTGGTTTAGGTGGTGGTATGTGATTCTCACAAGGTAGATACAAGGGAAACTGGGGTGAAGAGAGATAACAAAAGTAAGCAAGGGGTTCTGATTTTGTACAAATGTGAATCCCAGACTGCACCCTTCAGTACCTCTGCATCATGGTGCCTACCCACCCGTATGCTGGCTGCTTGCAAGCAGATTCCTGCTGCCTCACTGCCTCTGCCCAGCCCAGTAGTCATGCTGTGGGGTGGGCCTGAGGTTTGGGAGCAGAGAGCGCATCCACATCTTGGTGGAAGTGGCTTTGAGAAGGAGAGACAGTTTGGAGCATTCCATAGAACTCTATAGGGATATTTCAGGGAGAAGAGCTCAGAAGCAGACCTCTGAGGGAGGGCCTGCAGGAGAAAGGGTTTGACCACAACTGTGTCAAGTGGAGGAAATATTTCTGAGAGTGGCAAGATTTACAAGGCTACAAACAATGCTGTTCTTATAACCAGCCCTTTGCAGTCAATCCATTTTTTTTGGTATCATTAATCTACAATTACATGAACAACATTATGGTTACTAGACTCCCTTCATCATCAAGTCCCCCCCACATACCTCATTACAGTCACTGTCTATCAGCGTAGTAGGATGTTATAGAATCACTACTTGTCTTCTCTGTGTTGTACAGCCCTCCCCATGCCCCCCTACATTATGGGTGCTAATTGTAATGCTCCCTTTCCCCCCTCCCCAGTCCCTTTCCCTTTGGTAACTGTTAGTCCATTCTTGGGTTCTGTGAGTCTGCTGCTGTTTTGTTCCTTCAGTTTTTTTCTTTGTTCTTATGCTCCACAGATGAGTGAAATCATTTGGTACTTGTCTTTCTCTGAGTGGCTTATTTCACTGAGCATAATACCCTCTAGCTCCATCCATGTTGTTGCAAATGGTAGGATTTGTTTTCTTCTTATGGCTGAATAATATTCCATTGCATATATGTACCACCTCTTCTTTATCCATTCATCTGCTGATAGACACATGGATTGCTTCCATTTCTTGGCTATTGTAAATAATTCTGTGATAAATATAGGAGTGCATCTGTCTTTTTTAAACTGGGCTCCTGCATTCTTAGTGTAAATTCCAGGAGTGGGATTCCTGGGTCAAATGGTAGTTCTATTTTTAATTTTTTGAAGAAACTCCATACTGCTTTCCACAATGGTTGAACTAATTTACATTCCCACCAGCAGTGTAGGAGGGTTCCCCTTTCTCCACAGCCTCACCAACATTTGTTGTTGTTTGTCTTTTGGATGGTGGCCATCCTTCCTGGTGTGAGGTGGCATCTCATTGTGGTTTTAATTTGCATTTCTCTAATGATTAGTGATGGAGCATCTTTTCATGTGCCTGTCAGCCATCTGAATTTCTTCTTTGGAGAAGTGTCTGTTCACATCCTCTGCCATTTTTTAATTGGATTATTTGCTTTTTGTTTGTTGAGGTGCGTGAGCTCTTTATATAATTTGTATGTCAAACCCTTATGGGATCTGTCATTTATGAATATATTCTCCCATACTGTAGGATGTCTTTTTGTTCTATTCATGGTGTCTGTTGCTGTACAGAAGTTTTTCAGCTTGACATAGACCCACTTGTTCATTTTTGCTTTTGTTTCCCTTGCCGAGGGAGACATATTATGAAGAAGTCGCTCATGTTTATGCCCAAGAGATTTTTGCCTATGTTTTTTTCTATCAGTTGTATTGTTTTATGACTTATATTCAGGTTTTTGATCCATTTCAAATTTACTTTTGTGCCTGGGGTTAGACAATGATCCAGTTTCATTCTCTTACATGTAGCTGTCCAGTTTTGCCAACACCAGCTATTGGAGAGGCTGTCGTTTCCTCATTGCATATCCATGGTTCCTTTATCATATATTAATTGACCATATATGTTTGGGTAAATATCTGGAGTCTCTATTCTGTTTCACTGGTCTGTGGGTCTGTTCTTGTGCCAGCACCAAATTGTCTTGATTACTGTGGCTTTGTAGTAGAGCTTGAAGTGAGATCCCCCCTGCTTTATTTATTCTTCCTTCTCAGGATTTCTTTGGCTATTTGGGGTTTTTATGTTTCCATCTGAATTTTAGAACTACTTGTTCCAGTTTGTTGAAGAATGTTGTTGGTATTTTGATAGGAGTTGCATTGGGCAGGATGGCCATTTTGACAATATACATTCTTCCTAGCGAAGAGCGTGAGATGAGTTTCCATTTGTTATTGATCTCTTTAATTTCTCTTAAGAGTGTCTTATAGTTTTCAGGGTATAGGTCTTTCACTTCCTTTGTTAGGTTTATTCCTAGATATCTCATTCTATTTGATGCAATTGTGAATGGAATTGTTTTCCTGATTTCTCTTTCTGCTAGTTCATCATTAGTGTATAGGAAAGCAACAGATTTCTATGTATTAATTTTGTATCCTGCAACTTTGCTAAATTCTGATATTAGTTCTAGTAGTTTTGGAGTGGAGTCTTTAGGGATTTTGATGTACAATATCATGTCATCTGAAAATAGTGACAGTTTGACTTCTTCTTTACCAGTCTGGATGCCTTGTATTTGTTTGTGTTGTCTGATTGCCATAGCTAGGACCTCCAGTACTATGTTGAATAACAGTGGGGAGAATGGACATCCTTGTCTTGTCCCTGATCTTAGGTGAAAAGATTTCAGCTTCTTGCTGTTAAGTATGATGTTGGCTTTGGGTTTTTCACATATGGTCTTTATTCTGTTGAGTTACTTGCCCTTTGTACCCATTTTGTTGAGAGTTTTTATCATCAATCAATGTTGAATTTTGTCAAATGCTTTTTCAGCATTTATGCAGATGATCGTGTGGTTTATGTCCTTCTTTTTGTTGATGTGGTGGATGATGTTGATGGATTTTCGAATGTTGTACCATCCTTGCATCCCTGGGATGAATCCCACTTGGTCATGGTGTATGATCCTTTTGATGTATTTTTGAATTCAGTTTGCTAATATTTTGTTGAGTATTTTTGCATCTATGTTCATCAGGGACATTGGTCTGTAATTTTCTTTTTTTGTAGTGTCTTTGCTTGGTTTTGGTATTACAGTGATGCTGGCTTCATAGAATGAGTTTGGAAGTATTCCCTCCTCTTCTATTTTTTGGAAAACTTTAAGGAGAATGGCTATTATGTCTTCTGTATATGTCTGATAAAATTCAGCCATGAGTCCATCTGGCATGGGTTTTGTTCTTGTGTAGTTTTTTGAATACCAATTCAATTTAATTGCTGGTAATTGTTCTGTTTAGATTTTCTGTTTCTTGGTCCGTCTTGGAAGGTTGTATTTTTCTAGGAAGTTGTCCATTTCTTCTAGGTTTTTCAGCTTGTTAGCATATAGATTTTCATAGTATTCTCTAATAATTCTTTATATTTCTGTGGTGTCTGGTCATGATTGTTTTGTTCTCATTTCTGATTCTGTTGATGTGTGTAGATTCTCTTTTTTTCTTAATAAGTCTGGCTAGGGGCTTATCTATTTTGTTTATTTTCTCAAAGAACCAGCTCTTGGTTTCATTGATATTTTCTATTGCTTTATTCTTCTCAATTTTATTTATTTCTTCTCTGATCTTTATTATGTCCCTCCTTCTGCTGACTTTGGGCCTCATTTGTTCTTCTTTTTCCAGTTTCAATAATTGTTACTTTAGACTATTCATTTGGGATTGTTCTTCCTTCTTTAAATAGGCCTGGATTGCTAGATACTTTCCTCTTAGAATGCCTTCGCTGCATCCCACAGAAGTTGGGCTTTGTGCTGTTGTTGTCACTTGTCTCCATATATTGCTTTACCTCTTTTAATTTTTTTGTTGATCCATTGATTATTTAGGCAGATGTTGTTAAGACTCCATGTGTTTGTGAGCCTTTTTGTTTTCTTTGTACAATTTATTTCTAGTTTTATACCTTTGTGATCGGAGAATTTCATTGGTAGAATTTCAGTCTTTTGAATTTACCGAAGCTCTTTTTGTGGCCTAGTAGGTGGTCTCTTCTGGAAAATGTTCCTTGTGCACTTGAGAAGAATGTGTATCCTGCTGCTTTTGAGTGTAGAGTTCTGTAGATGTCTGTTAGGTCCATCTGTTCTAGTGTGTTGTTCAGTGCCTCTGTGTCCTTACTTATATTCTGTCTGGTGGATCTGTCGTTTGGAGTGAGTGGTGTGTTGAAGTCTCCTAAAATGAGTGCATTGCATTCTATTTCCTCCTTTAATTCCATTAGTATTTGTTTCACATATGTTGGTGTCCTGTGTTGGGTGCATAGGTATTTATAATGGTTGTACCCTCTTGTTGGACTGACCCCTTTATCATTATGTAATGTCCTTCTTCATCTCTTGTTACTTTCTTTGTTTTGAAGTCTGTTTTGTCTGATACAAGTGCTGCAAACCCTGCTTTTTTCTCCCTATCGTTTACATGAAATATCTTTTTCCATCCTTTCACTTTTAATCTGTGTATATTTTTGGGCTTGGGGTGAGTCTCTGGTAAGCAGTATATAGATGGGTCTTGCTTTTTTATCCATTCTATTACTCTGTGTGTTTTGGTTGGTGCATTCACTACATTTATATTTAGGGTGATTATCAATAGATACATACTTACTGCCATTGGAGGGTTTGGATTCTTGGTTACCAAAGGTTCAAGGGTAGCTTCTTTACTATCTAACCATCTAACTGAACTCTGTTATTAAGCTATTACAAACACAGTCTAATGAATCTTTATTTCTCTCCCTTCTTATTCTTCCTCCTTCATTTTTTATATATTAGGTGTTTTATTCTGTACTTTTTAGTGTTTCCTTTGACTGCTTTTGTGGATAGTTGATTTTATTTTTTACCTTTTGTTAGTATTTGGTTGATCTCCTTTCTTTGGTGTGATTTTATTTTCTCTGGTGACATCTATTTAGCCTTAGGAGTGCTTCCATCTAGAGCTGTCCCTTTAAAATATCCTGTAGAGGTGGTTTGTGGGAGGCAAATTCCCCTCAACTTTTGCTTATCTGGAAATTGTTTAATCCCTCCTTCAAATTTAAGTGATAATCATGCTGGATACAGTATTCTTGGTTCAAGACCCTTCTGTTTCATTGCATTAAATATATCATGCCATTCTCTTCTGGCCTGTAAGGTTTCTTTTGAGAAGTCTGATGATAGTTTGATGGGTTTTCCTTTGTAGGTGATCTATTTTCTCTCTCTGGCTGCCTTTAATACTCTGTCCTTGTCTTTGATCTTTGCCATTTTAGTTATTATATGTCTTGGTGTTGTCCTCCTTGGGTCCCATGTGTTGGGAGATCTGTGGGCTTCCATGGTCTGAGAGACTGTTTCCTTTCCCAGCTTGGGGTAGTTTTCAGCAATTATTTCTTCAAAGACACTTTCTAACCCTTTTTCTCTCTCTTCTTCTGGTACCCCTATAAATGTGAATATTGTTCTATTTGGATTGGTCACATAGTTCTCTTAATATTCTTTCATTCCTAGAGATACTTTTATCTCTCTGCCTCTGCTTCTCTGTATTCCTGTTCTCTGATTTCTATTCCATTAACAGTCTGTTGTACCTCATCCAGTCTGCTCTTAAGACCTTCTATCAATTGTTTCATTTCTGTTTTCTCCCACTGGACTTCATCCCTTAGCTCTTGCATATTTCTCTGCAGGTCATCAGCATGGTTATGACTTTTATTTCGAATTCTTTTTCAGGAATATTGGTTATATCTATCTTACCAGGCCCTCTCTCTGGGGTTCTCTGAGTGATTTTTGACTGGAACAGATTCTTCTGCCTTTTCATGGTGATAAAAGTGGTCGCAGGCAGGTGGCACATGGGTCAGCTGGAAGAACAAAGTCCCTTCCTGCTTGCTGGTCACCTTGCCCTTCTCCGCTCCCTGTGCCATGTACCCACACACTGGGAACAGCCTCTGGGATAATATCCTGAGCTGCCATGGGCGGAGTGTCCCTTGGGATAGTGTAGGGCCCTGCAGGGGGTTGCAGAAATGCCGGGTGTGATCTCCTTTGAGAACGGCACCCCTTCATGACTTCTGTACCTTGCTCTGGCTTCCGTTGCCTGTGCCAGTTACCCTGAAACCAGGAGAAGTCTCTTGGTTAATCCCCTGAGCCTGCCATGGGCAGGGTGGCCCTCGGGATAGCCTAGTGCAATGTGGGGTGTGGCTGACGCATTGGGTGTGTTCTCCTGTGAGAATGGCATCCTTTCATGCCTTCCAGACCTTGCTCTGGCTTCCTCTGTCTGTGCTGGGCAGCTGTGCACTGCCAGCAGCCTCTGGGTCTGTCGTGGTTAGCTGCATGCTGGGAGGAGACTCTGTGTGGTTGCTGTGGGCAGGGCTGCTCTCCAGCTGCTCTGCAGCTGGGGCGGGTCAGCTGGTTTGCTTGCAGCACTGGCTGGGGGGGAATGAATGGCAGGCTACTTATCACAGTGGGGGGCTTGGTGGCTGCTTTATCCCCCAGGGGATTAGGGCACCTGAAGTTCCTCATGATTCTCAGCATGCTGGGCTGAGTGTGCCAGTATGATTTTGTCCAGCTGTTCAGCCCTTGTCCCTTTAAGGATTTTAAAAAGTGCCCACTTATCTTTTGTCCCAGGGGCGCTGGCTGTGGGGACCTGCTTCTGGTCTCCATCTCAGATTTTACTTGTCCATTTTTCTAATATCCATTACACCATGCAATGTGTGTCTGTGCTCCCAGTGCTGATTACTGGGGCTGATTATTTAGTAGTCCTGTGCTTCCACTCCCTCCACACTCTGATTATTTTCCTCCCACCCATGACCTGAGGTTGTGGGAGTCCTTGGGTCCTGCCAGGTCACGGCTTTGTATCTTTCCCTTTTCATGAGATGCTGAGTTCTTGCAGATGTAGATGTAGCCTGGTTGTTGTACTGTATTTTCTGGTCTCTCTTTTAAGAATAGTTGTATTTGTTGTATCTTCAAAAATATATGTGGTTTTGGGAAGAGATTTCTGCTGCCCTACTGATGTCGCCATCTTGAGCCCCTCTAGCCATGCATTCTTAATCTCCTTGTCAAGTTTGTTCTTCCAGAATGGAAAATCCAACTCCAGATGTTGCTCAAAGATTTCAACCTCTGTCTCTAATAAGCAGCAAAGAAACTAGCTGATCAAGTCTCTCAGATTCATCAGAGGCTCTCAGAATCATAAGGAGTTCAGTTCCAGTTTTAGAATTGGACATCCTGGCTACTACCCTTTGCTAAACTCCTACTAATGCTTTTACTAACCCCACTGTGTGAGCCATGCTTACTAAACTATATTTATTTCTTCCAGACTAAGTCCATCAAGATCAAAGTCCAGTTATCCTGAAAATTCAAGCCCTTACCAACTAACAAGTTGGCCAACTTTCTGAGGCCAGTGCCTTATCAGAATATGCCACATCTATACATCAGTCCCAACAGGCTTAAGAGAATTTGGGCTCACCCAGGCCACAGTCTCTGACCTATCAGAGAACCAGAATCTCTACAGCCCAGGGACCCAAGTCCTCATCAAAGTCTGGAAAGATGGGTTGTCCCGATCTCAACTGCAGCCTATTTGGAAAGGACTCTACCCTGTCCTATGTCTACCCCCTCAGCTGTCAAGTTCCCTGAAGTTACCAGCTGTGGAAAAATCCAGCAGTGCAGAGTCATGAGACCCAAGGGCCCAGCTACACCTGTGAGCCTGTAGAAGATCTGAAATACCTCTTTCCAGTGACAGCCATCTAAGATAAGTGCACCATAACTCCAGTTCCCTAACTCTTTCTAGGCATCATTGTGAGAGTGGGACTTATTATTCATTTCCTGTGCTATTGTAAAACCCCTTTCCTTTAGCCAGCAGCATTTCTGCCCATTGGGTTTAAATCTTAAAAAGAAATGGCTTTAAACATGCCATCACTACTATTATTAACCCTCACCTTACTAGTTCCTCTCCTAGCAGCCATACACCCTCTAACACCAGTAATTAACAAAATTTCTAAAGTAACTAACCAAACCAATTGCTGGATCTGCCCCGGGGGGAATGAATGGCAGGCTACTTATTGCCAGGGGGTCATCTTGAAGATGGTATAAATTTTCTCAGCATTCCAATGCCCCTAGAAACTGTTGCTAATACCACAGCACTATATTGGGGTTTTTCTTACACAACTTATACTACCACCAAAAAAGATGGAGATGGTGGAGGCCCCCAACCTCTCAATCAAGAGTGGGTTACCCCCACACCAGCTAAACAAGTAAGTAAAGTCCATCACCTAGCTGGAAGAGCCAGTCTATGCATTTCCAATTCCTGGGGTACCGGTCCCCTCTTGAGAATCTTCAATATATTCCTACTGTAATGCAGGTTTTATATATAATTACACTTTTCATAAATGGGAACCACGATTCCAAAGGATTCCCCTAATAATGGAGAAAAATTCAATATCTGTAGCCTTAACCACATAGTCACCAGAGAGCCACCCTTTCAAGGCAACACTTTCAGCCTCTGGTTGTGGCGGGGCAACAATAAGTACAATGCCACCAAGCATTATGCAGACAAGTGCTGGGGCATAATCAACAATCCATTGGGACAAGAATCTCTTGGCATTGGAATTCGGACAGGGACAGTCCTTAATATCTCCAGTGTCACCAATCTCCTGCCTTATCCTCCCTTTAACCTCATGCAACTTATTTTCAGAAGCCTTCACTGCCAGATTCCTCATACCCACAGTGACTCCGATGACCGCACCTCCATCTTCATGGGACCACTTGGACACCCTTACAGTCAGCCAACAGACAGCAAGCAACTAAAACCCCATATGGGCACTGTTCCTGTCCGAATCTCCACCATCCCAACAGTCAGCAGGCAGAGGGACCCAAATAACCACACTGTCCTTTACAAGCGGGAAGCAGCCAGACCGGTTATCTCCCCTCCCCCAATGATTTGGGTCCCAGTTGCTTGAGGGGGGGAATGTTAGGTAGGGAAATAGATAGCAGCAGGGTGGAAAGAGAATAAGGCCAGGAAAGCCCAATAAGAAGACCCAGAGTTAATAAATTAAAGCTCAAAAAGCCAGGGGCAACTTGGCCTGGAATGTTTGAATGTTCCCCAGATAAAGGAGGGTACCTCAGCACAGTCCATGTCTTTATTGTGTTAATCATGCAGGCCCAGTGTGGAGGGCTGGAAGCGATATCACCCCAGTAGTGATGTCACCCTGGAAGTGACATCACCGGATCCAGTTACCAGGAAGTGATATCACCAGAATTGAGATCACTGGAAGCAGAAGTGACAACACCAGATATGAGATCAGTCCTTAAGTGACATCATTATGAGCTTGTATTTATTCTGAGCTGTGCTCAGAAATAAAACTCTATCACTTGTCCATCACTAGTGCTCAGTGGACCTCCTGATCCCAACTTTGGTTTCCATGTCTTTCTTGTATCTTTCTCTTTGTTTCCCTTAATTGCTCATCCAGTCCTCTCAGCTTCAGCTGCTTTGTGGAGCTGGTGTCCACAGGTGGTGCCCAAACAGGGACCTGAGAATGGAGAGACAAGGACTGAAAAACTCAGGTCCTCCAGAGCTCGCCTCTGTAAGGCAGCCAGCTATTTGAGTGAGGAGACTCCCGTAGGAGAACAGACGTACATCGATAAGGTACTGACTTAGTAAAGTCCAGGGGTTGATATGGGAGAATTAGAATCAGGAGTATAACTTGGGACAGTAAGGGTCAAAGGACTGTCAGGTAGACCATAAAAATTTTGCATATATGCTTAAAACTATAAATATGGGACAATCTGGATCAAAGGACTGAGCACTCTTTGTACATATGCTTAAAGCTGTGCTTGACTCCCGTCGCAGTAATATGGGCAGCCGGCAGCTAAAATATTTTCTTGCTTTTGAGTAGACTTGGAGAAGGGTGGGACTGCAGCTTAAAGAGTGCTTCACCCTTCATGGACCTCGGGACTTTCCCATAGAAACATTTTCCCTGTGAAATTTAATGAAAGAAAGATTGGACCTCTCCTCTAAAACCTCCTGCTTGCTAGATAAACCTCTTGAAGGGAACGTTGTGGCTGAAAAACTTAAACAGACAGTAACTGGTTATGAGGCACTTGTACATTCCACAGCCGCAGGGAGTGATGAATCTTTGCCTCCGAACATGAGCAAAAACTGACCCAGGAGAAACAACAATACTTTCAGAAAGAATCTGGGTCATCGGAGGCGGGAGGATAATGATGATGCGGATCCACCTATGGACTCTGAGTCAGTGCTAGCTGAACTTGGGAAGCATAAAATAACCTCTCTTTATCTCTCACTCCTGCTTTTTGCAAGTCTACCATATTCTCTCTGGTAATTTGCAACCTGGGCAATTGATTTAACATGCAGGCACAGCTGTAAACTACATAGTAAAAGGCAGGATGAATTCCATCTTTACCTTACCTTTAGCAAACAGACCATAGATCAGCCCATAATTACATCATCATTTTGCAATTGGATATTAGTAACTAGCAAAAATTTGTATCAGTTTCTGTCTGTGTATATACACTTTTATGTTGACTGTAGTCATTGCATCTCAATCTGTATGTTTGCATGTCTAAATATGTGAATAAAAATTGTTTTTCTACCTCTGGATGGTATTAATAAAAATTGATTTAAAAACAAGTGCTTGTAAAAATACAGCATTCTTAAACTTCCAGAAATTCTAATAATGGATATTAAGCATTAATGCTACTTTAAGTTTAACTAAAATGGACATGTCCTTAGAATTATCAGCTGCCTGTTTATTTAAAGTCATTTAAGTTGATGTTATCTGTTAAATCTTTCAAGAAGATGCTTAAAGAGAGGCTTGACTTCGATGGTTGATAAAAGTTTTGTGAAATAATTAAACAAGTGTAGCAATGAACATCTTAATAATAATAGTGTGTTAATGTATAACAGTGGGTATGTCTGCAAACAGCCTGAGAATTTTTGTGGTAACCTAAATTCTTAAAGTTTTGCTGTTATGTAGACATATTTTGTGCTCAGTGAGAAATTGTGCTCATTTTCAGAAGTGATAAAATGTGTTCATAAATGTATCAATCTAAAGGAATGCTGGTGTAACAGTTTACAATGGCCTACTTTTCAGTGTTCACTGAAGGTTATGGTACCTAGTGGTTTTAAGTTCTAATTAAAATTACTTAATATAATAAGGAAAACATTTCTGCATGCTAAAGAATGTGTGTTTTAGTAAGAGGAGATATAAGGAATAAAAATGCATTATATTCAGAGTAAAAGAAGGTAACTTTATTCTAAGTACAGCTGTTTAATGGCTTCTTTAAAAAAGTAAAATCTTAATATTTAAAGGACTGTAAGCTAAGTGGTTAACAACTGTGTAATCTGTATTTGCCTTTAAACATTTTTATTGTTATTCTGGTTAAATAATAAGTATAATTCTATTTAGGCAAGAGCCTTAAAGACTTTCTTTTGACAACTTCCCAATACCAAATTCAAAAGAGTGCTTGTAAGTCTGGGGAAAGGAAATCCCAGGGCAAAATACCTCTAAAATCCAAAATCAATCAAAGGGAGAAATAAAGTTTAAAACCCATTTATTGCTTACAACCTGCAGTCTGGGGCCGTCTATCTCTCCTGCTCTGGCAGAAGCAAGCAAGCCCGCCCCGCCCTTTAAACTCTCAGGTTCAGACACATCCTTGGTTGCCCAGGTAATTACCCATTGACATGAAGATGACCTTCTCTCCACCCCGAGGATATGCAAATGCACTAAAGCCAGGCAAGATACTCTGGAAATGTTACAATTTTACCCACAAGCCACCCCTCCAAGAATCTCACTTTGTAATCTACTTATTCCTCTTCTTCTGCAATGGTCCCTGGGCAAGAAAACCAGCATTGTGACCAGACTAATGATGTAACAATAGCAACAGCAATAAAATATGACAATCCTCAAGCTGGAGGATTCAGCTAGGTTCATAGCCTTATGCAGATTAAGTACATAGCTCGTCCATTCCATAAGCAGGCAGTAGCTGAGGGTTCAGAGCAATCATCATGTGGCAGCTGCAGCCAGGGGATGCATTGAGGCCACAAGGACTGTAGGAGAAAATAACCTTAAGGGTGATAAGATACATGTTTTAATGACACCAACATAGGCAAATATTGTCCGTCAGATAGGATACATGCATGATAGTGGTCTTGTGATAAAACAGTGGCAGCGACCAGAAGTCAAGATGGCAGCATGAGTAGAGCAGTGGAAATCTCCTCCCAAAAGCATATATATTTTTGAAAATACAGCAAATACAACTATCCCTAAAAGAGAGACCAGAAGATACAGGACAACAGCCAGGCTACATCCACACTGGTGAGAACCCATCGCCTCACAAAGGGGGTAAGATACAAGACCTGGCCCAGTAGGACCTGAGCACCCCTCACCCGAGCTCTCAGCAGGAGGAGAGGAGTTGGAGCAGGGAGAGAGAGGGAGCCCAGGACTGCTAAACACTCAGCTGTAGCCATCTGCACCAGAGTGCAGACACACAGTGCGTGCGTGGGGTGCTGGAAACTAGGGAAACAGGACAGTAAGACCTTTGAGTGGGTCCCTGCAGCCAGTGCCCCTGGGACAAAGAAAAGCGAGTGCTTTTTGAAAGTCGTAAAGGGACAGGGACCCCATACCTGAATGGAAATATCCCGGGACACTTAGCTCAGCAGCTGGGAATCCAGGGGAACTCCAGGCACCCTAACCCCCTGGGTGGCAGTGCAGCTCGGAGGCCCTTCACAGAGATAAACAGCCTCCCAGCCGTTTCCCCTCCGAAGCGGCTCCGCCATAGTGGAGAAGCAGCCTGAGGCAGTAGGGCAGAGCTTCTTTCACAGCGGGGCAAAAATTAGAAACCCCATCTGTGTGCAGCTGCTCAGCACAAGCCACTAGAGGTTGCTGTTCTCCCAGGAGAGGAAGGCCACAAACCAGTAAGAAGGGATGTTCTCCCAGCCAACACATGTGCCAGCTCCCCACAAATACCGCTATCACAATGAAAAGGAAAAAGAATTTGATACAGACCAGATTAACCCAGACATCCTCCCCTGACAAGAAATCTGGGGAAATAGACCTAACCAATCTCCCTGAAAAAGAATTCAAAATAAGGGTCATAACCATGCTGATGGAGCTGCAGAGAAATATGCAAGAGCTATGGGATGACGTCTGAAAGGAGATTACAGAAATGAAACAATCTCTGGAAGAATTTATAAGCAGAATGGATGAGATGGAAGAGGCCATTGATGGAATAGAAACCAGAGAACAGGAACGCATAGAAGCTGACAGAGAGAGAGATAAAAGGATCTCCAGGAATGAATCAAAATTAAGAAAACTATGTGACCAATCCAAATGGAACAATATTTGCATTATAGAGGTACCAGAAAAAGAGAGAGAAAAAGGGATAGAAAGTGTATTTCAAGAAATAATTGCTCAAAAGTTCCCCAAACTGGGGGAGGAAATAATCATTCAGACCATGGAAGTGTACAGAACTTCCAACACAAGGGACCCAAGGAAGACAACACCAAGACACATAATAATTAAAATGGCAAAGATCAAGGACAAGGACAGAGTTTAGAAGGCATCTAGAGAGAGGAAAAAGGTCATCTACAGAGGAAAACCCACCAGGCTGTCATCAGACTTCTCAACAGAAACCTTTCAGGCCAGAACAGAATGACATGATATATTTAATGCAATGAAACAGAAGGTCCTTGAGCCAAGAATACTATATCCAGCCAATTATCACTTAAATTTGAAGGAGGGATTAAACAATTTCCAGATAAGCAAAAGTTGAGGGGAATTTACCTCCCACAAACAATAGACATCTATACAACTCTACATCCAAAAGCAACAGGATACATATTCTTCTCAAGTGCACATGGAACATTCTCCAGAAGAGACCACATACTTGGCCACAAAAAAAGCCTCAGTAAATTAAAAAAGATTGAAATCCTACCAACCAACTTTTCAGACCACAAAGGTATAAAACTAGAAATAAATTCTACAAAGAAAACAAAAAGGCTCACAAACACATGGAGGCTTAACAACATGCTCCTAAATAATCAATGGATCAATGACCAGATTAAAATGTAGGTCCAGCAATATATGAAAACAAATGACAACAACAACAACACAAAGCCCCAACTTCAGTGGGACGTCGTGAAAGCAGTCTTAAGAGCAAAGTATATAGCAATGCAGGCATATTTAAAGAAGGAAGAACAATCCCAAATGAATAGTCTAACATCACAATTATCAAAATTGGAAAAAGGAGAACAAATGAGGCCTAAAGTCAGTAGAAGAAGGGACATAATAAAGATCAGAGAAGAAATAAATACAATTGAGAAGAATAAAACAATAGAAAAAATCAATAAACCAATAGCTGGTTCTTTGAGAAAATAAACAAAATAGATAAGCCTCTAGCCAGACTTGTTAAGAGAAAAAGAGAATCAACACACATCAACAGAATCAGAAACAAGAAAGGAAAAATCACGACAGACCCCATAGAAATACAAAGAATTATGAAAGACTACTACGAAAACCTATATGCCAACAAGCTGGAAAACCTAGAAGAAATGGACAACTTCCTAGAAAAATACAACCTTCCAAGACTGACCAAGGAAGAAACACAAAATCTAAACAAACCATTTACCAGCAAAGAAATTGAAGCAGTAATCAAAAAAACTACCCAAGAACAAACCCCCCGGGCCAGATGGATTTACCTCGGAATTTTATCAAACATACAGAGAAGACATAATACCCATTCTCCTTAAAGTTTTCCAAAAAATAGAAGAGGAGGGAATACTCCCAAACTCATTCTATGAAGCCAACATTACCCAAATACCAAAACCAGGCAAAGACCCCACCAAAAAAGAAAAACTACAGACCAGTATCCCTGATGAACATAGATGCAAAAATACTCAACAAAATATTAGAAAAACGAATTAAAAAATACATCAAAAGGATCATACACCATGACCAAGTGGGATTCATCCCAGGGATGCAAGGATGGTACAACATTCGAAAATCCATCAACATCATCCACCACATCAACAAAAAGAAAGACAAAAACCACGTGATCATCTCCATAGATGCTGAAAAAGCATTTGGCAAAATTCAACATCCATTCATGATAAAAACTCTCAGCAAAATGGGTGTACAGGACAAGTACCTCAACATAATTATATATATATATTATATATATATATATGATAAGCCCACAGTCAACATCATACTGAACAGTGAGAAGCTGAAAGCTTTTCCTCTGAGATCGGGTACAAGACAGGGATGTCCACTCTCCCCACTGTTATTCAACATAGTACTGGAGGTCCTAGCCATGGCAACTAGACAAAACAAAGAAATACAACCAATTAAAATTGGTAAAGAAGAAGTTAAAGTGTCACTGTTTGCTGATGACATGATAATGTACATAAAAAACCCTAAAGACTCCACTCCAAAACTACTAGAACTGATATTGGAATTCATCAAAGTTGCAGGATACAAAATTAACACAGAAATCTGTGGCTTTCCTATATACTAACAATGAACTAATAGAAAGAGAATCAGGGAAACAATTCCATTCACAATTGCATCAAAAAGAATAAAATACCTAGGAATAAACCTAACCAAGGAAGTGAAAGACCTATACCCTGACAACCATAAGACATTCTTAAGAGAAATTAAAGAGGTCACTAACAAATGGAAACTCATCCCATGTTCCTGGCTATGAAGAATTAATATCGTCAAAATGGCCATCCTGCCCAAAGCAATATACAGATTCAATGCAATCCCTACTAAAATTACCAACAGCATTCTTCAATGAACTGGAACAAATAGTTCAAAAATTCATATGGAACCGTCAATGACCCCGAATAGCCAACGCAATCCTGAGAAGAAAGAATAAAGTGGGGGAGATCTCGCTCCCCAACTTCAAGCTCTACTACAAAGCCATAGTAATCAAGACAATTTGGTACTGGCACCAGAACAGAGCCACAGACCAGTGGAACAGAATAGAGACTCCAGACATTAACCCAAACACATATGGCCAATTAATATTTGATAAAGGAGCCATGGACATACAATGGGGAAATGACAGTCTCTTCAACAGATGGTGCTGGCAAAACTGGACAGCTACATGTAAGAGAATGAAACTGGATCACTGTCTGACCCCATACACAAAAGTAAATTAGAAATGGATCCAAAACCTGCATGTAATTCATGAAACCATAAAAGTCCTAGAAAAAAACATAGGCAAAAATCTCTTTGACATAAACATGAGTGACTCCTTCATGAACATATCTCCCCGGGCAAGGGAAACAAAAGCAAAAATGAACAAGTGGAACTATATCAAGCTGAATAGCTTCTGTACAGCAAAGGATACCATCAAAAGAACAAAAAGGTACACTACAGTATGGGAGAATATATTAATAAATGACAGGTCCTATAAAGGGTTGACATCCAAAATATATATGAAGAGCTCATGCACCTCAACAAACAAAAAGCAAATAATCCAATTTAAAAATGTGCAGAGGAGCTGAACAGACATTTCACCAAAGAAGAAATTCAGATGGCCAACAGACACATGAAAAGATGCTCCACATCACTAGTCATCAGAGAAATGCAAATGAAAATCACAGTGAGATATCACCTCACACCACTAAGGATAGCTACCACCCAAAAGACAAACAAAAACAAATGTTGGCGAGGTTGTGGATAAAGGGGAACCCTCCTACACTGCTGGTGGGAATGTAAATTAGCTCAACCATTGTGGAAAGCAGTATGGAGGTTCCTCAAAATACTCAAAATAAACTTACCATTTGACCCAGGAATTCCACTCCTAGGAATTTACCCTAAGAACGCAGCACTCAAGTTTGAAAAAGACAGATGCAGCCCTATGTTTATAGCAGCACTATTTACAATAGCCAAGAATTGGAAGCAACCTCAGTGTCCATCAGTAGATGATTGGATAAAGAAAATGTGGTACATATACACAATGGAATATTACTCAGCCATAAGTAGAACACAAATCCTACCATTTGCAGCAACATGGATGGAGCTACAGGGTATTATGCTCAGTGAAAGAAGCCAAGCGGAGAAAGAGAAATACCAAATGATTTCACTCATCTGTGGAGTATAAGAACAAAGAAAAAACTGAAAGAAGAAAACAGCAGCAGAATCACAGAACCCAAGAATGGACTAACAGGTACCAAAGGGAAAGGGACTGGGGAGGATGGGTGGGTAGGGAGGGATAAGGGGGGGAGATGAAGGGGGGTATTAAGATTAGCATGCATAATGGGGGTGGTGGGAGAAAGGGGAGGGCTGTACAACACAGAGAAGACAAGTAGTGATTCTACAACATTTTGCTATGCTGATGGACAGTGACTGTAAAGGGGTTTATAGGGGGGACCTGGTATAGGGGAGAGCCTAGTAAACATAATATTCTTCATGTAAGTAGATTAATGATAAAAAAAGAAAGGGGGATTACTCCCTGATAGGATAAAACTAACTGTAAATCAATGATTAATGCATGCTTTAAATATCCTTAATTTTGATCATTTAAAGGGTGTCAGATGATCAGCTATAGAAGTACAGTTTTCTGATAACATTCCTTTCTCTTAAAAAAAAGAAAAAAGCAGTTCCTGTGTGGTGATCTCCAATAAGTTCTTCATAATGGTATAAAGGGCATATCAAAGTGTGGGCAAAGGGTCTATTTGTGTTTATACAGAGGATCAAAGCCCAATTTGGCTACCCAGAAAATGAAATAAGATACGATATGAAGAAGAAGTTCCAACAACAACATACTCTGGAAGTGTCATTCCAGAAGATGATCATCAAAAAATGTCAACAAAGATCCTGGCACTGTTGCAGTTGTAGCTGCATTCATCCCACTGGTTCCTCGAATTGCCATTGGAATGAAGGGGGAGATATCTAAGCTGGCCTGTGCATACAGTAAAATAACAAATTTGACTGGATCTGTACTGTTGGAACTCAACCAAGAATTAGGAGAAGTGCAAGTTGCAGTGCTCCAAAATCTTGAGACTACAGACTATCTATTGTTAAAAGAACATATGGGATGTGAACAGTTCCCAGGAATGTGTTGTTTTAAATTGTCTGATTTTTCTCAAACAATTCAGATTCAGTTAGACAGTATCCATCATATCATAGATAAGTTTTCACAAGTGCTTAGGGTGCCTAACTGGTTTTCTTGGTTTCACTGGAGATGGCTGGTAATTGTAGGTCTGCTTTGGTTATGTAACTGTATTCCTATTTTGTTAATGTGTGTGCACAATTTAATTAGTAGTTTAAAACCTATACATGCTTAAGTTACTCTATAAGAAGATATGTCAAAGAAATAACCAATCTTCCCATGTTTTCTTCCATCTGCTACTTCTATAGCTTTTCTTCTTCCTTCCTAATTACAACCCTTAAGTAGAATTCGTGCCTCATATCGAATTTACTGAGTATAATAATTCTTCCAAGTGGTAAAGATACCTCAAGACAAATGCTGGGCATAGAAGCCACAGGGCATAAATCTGCAAAGAAGTAAAAAGCTAACCTTTTCAAACAATATGGCTTCTCTCTCACTTACCAACTTTACAGTTCCCTGTATGGCCCTGGAAGATGACTGGTTAGCCAGAGATGGGTAAGATTCCTCAAGGGAGGAACAACCTAAGACAGGCACAGTTGCAAGGGGGCCATCAGGTGAGAACTTGGGGATCAACAGAGGTGAGGATTAGAACCTCACCCCCCTGTTTTGAGAGAAATCTTCTGCATCCGTGGATGTTTTGTTGCCCTTGTCTAGCTTGGATTAATACTTAGCCTATAGGCACACACCTGATCATCTACATTTGCTCTCTTACAGCACTAAACTATGTTTTCTACCTTTATCTTGCATCTACCTACCACTTCAGCATTTTATTAAAAAAATAATAATAATAAGGGAGAAATGTGGGATTCACATATAAATCAAGTATCACAATCAAACAAATATTCATATCTGACCTGATTGTTTGTAGTTCATAATGCGTGATCAAAACTGAAAGTTTCTGTGATGACTGCCCTTATACTGTTCACCATGTAAGAACTTATTCAGTATGTAAGAATTTGTTCACCATGTAAGAACTTGTTCGTTGTGCTTCGGAAGATGGGAGACTGATGAGAATTAGGCTTGGGGTGGATTAATGATTGTGCATTGAATCCCCTGTACAGAATTTTATTGTTGTTAACTGTTAATAACCATTTGATCAATAAATATGAGAGATGTCCTGTCAAAAAAAAATTTGTTTTCAATTAGCTGTATCCCTACTTTATTCCAGAAATGAAGCCTGAAGAAGTTAAACTTGCCAAGGCCACAGGACTTGAAATCTTCTGTTTCTTAGGCTTTTCTTGTTCTTTTCTTTCCTGTGATGATGAAATGTGGGGGGGATAAAGTAGAGGTCAGAGGTGAGCAAAGACTAACTTCTTGACTCTACTGCTCCCAGCAGTTGAGATGCTAATAATGAGAGGAAGAGTTTGAAAGGATGAAACCCTACGAATGCAATCTGATGAAATTGTTATATCAGTGGAGAAAAGTTAAATATTGGTATAAAATGGTTTAGTTTTCACTTTCAAGTGAGACAGACTTAGGACTAGTTTAACAACTTCATAACTGACTTTAGGCAAGTTATTTGACCCCACTTTTCTCATCTGTAAAATAAATATAACAAATGGATTCCCTAGGTTCTGAGGATTTAATGAATTAATTCAATTCATGTAATGCTTTTAAGAGAGAATGTTAAATAGTAAACATTCAATAAATGAGCTATCATTAGTCAAAAAAAAAATGCTCAAAATAGAAATACCATTTGACCCAGGAATTCCACTTCTAGGAATTTACCCTAACAATGCAGTAGCCAAGTTTGAAAAAGACAGATGCACCCCTATGTTTATCGCAGCATTTTTCACAATAGCCAAGATATGGAAGCAACCTAAGTGTTCATCAGTAGATGAATGGATAAAGAAGATGTGGTACATATACACAATGGAATATTATTCAGATATAAGAAGAAAACAAATCCTGCCATTTGCAACAACATGGATGGAGCTAGAGGGTATTATGCTCAGTGAAATAAGCCAAGCGGAGAAAGACAAGTACAAAATGATTTCACGCATATGTGGAGTATAAGAATAAAGAAAAACTGAAGGAATAAAACAGCAGCAGAATCACAGAACCCAAGAATGGACTAAAAGTTACCAAAGGGAAAGGGACTGAAGAGCATGAGTGGGAAGGGAGAGATAAGGAGGGGTGAAAAGCAAGCGGGTATTATGATTAGCATGTCTAATTAGCATGTAGGGGGTGGCATGCGGAGGCCTGTGCAACACAGGGAAGACAAGTAGTGATTCTACGCTGATGGATAGTGACTGTAATGGGGTGTGGGATGGGGGTAGTTGGTGAAAGGGGAGCCTAGTAAACATAATGTTCTTCATGTAAATGTAGATTAATGATAACAAAATAAAAATAAATAAATAAAGAACAGCGGCAGGAATGGGATCTCATCCTGGTCTATTATATACCAGAGTTTCACTGCCCTCCCCATTGGAGTTACAGATTGGTCGGAATATAGGACTACAGGAAGTACATGCACTGGCCATAAAGATAAATGAAAACTTCCCTGCAAGATGCTCTTACCTCCTGGACGTTTTGGGTACAATAACACAACGTTTGGGAGCCATTTACCTGTTACCCCAGGAATACACATGAGGCCAGCTTCCAGGACTTTCTCCCAAGGTGCCAGAAGAGCCAGCCATCACTGGTCCATGTGTCAAAATGTCCAGGGTCGAGTCCATTGAACAGTGTCTCCAGGGCTTAATGCAGAAGGGGCTGGCAGCAAGATGTGGCTCTGCTGGCCATATCCCGGCTTCAATAGCTCTTCTTTGGTTTAGATGTACAATTGTACAGGGGAGGCAGCAAGGTGTGTAAGCATATCCACAGGGCTCAAAGCTCCTTTACATGGCTTATCATTCAAATGCCACAGCACTGTCCATACGTGAACTGACCAACCCCATAGAGTAATGGTGTCCAACTTCAGGCCAGATTTCAACAAACTGTTGTAGCTCTCTATTATGCCTGCCCCGGTAGGATTATATGGTACATGAAATATCCACTTTATTCCTAATTGCTGCACCCATTCCTGTAATGCATGTCCAGGGTGCCTTGATCTCTCTCAATCACCTGCAGCCGGCCATAGGCTACAAAGAGACACTCCAGGCTCCCCTTGGTCGTTTGCTGATCTGCACAAAGTGCAGGAAAAGCAACCAATAGCCCAATACCTTTGTTCACACAAGTCATGGCACATCGATATCCTTCTGATATGGGCAAGGCCCAATATAGTCTACTTGCCACCTGACAAGGGGTATTGGCCCCCTTACTATTGTCCCATGTTGCCATGGGACTATGTGTGAGTCCCTCTAGAAGCACACAAGGCACTCTTTCTGGGCTCTGCTGACTTCTTCAAATGTCAGTGGCAAGCCCCACCAACAGGCTACAGCCCACAGCATCTTTTTGCCCCATATGCAACAAACACCGGTGTAGCCATTGGGCCATGTCAGAGGCAGGCTTTACTTCTAGCCAGTGCACCTGGGGCAGCGTGTCTGCTTCATCACTCCCTGGCAATGCCAAAGGCAAATGCTAATCACATGATATACAGTAACGGTCTTAGTCTGACCAGAGGCCCATAGGTCTTGCCACAACTGTTGCCTCTGAATGGGCTGGTGAACAACCATGCAGTTGGCATGATACCATGTCAGGGGCCACAGGGTCAAGCCCCAACAGATGGTCCGGCTGTCAGTGAAGACAACTGTGGGGGAAGGCTCCTGGGTGATCACGAGCCATTGACTGCTCTTCACCTTTCCATCCTCCATCCATATTGGCTCAGTGTTAGGATGGAAAGTCACAGCCCTCCACTTTGAGGGCTGCCCACGACTGGAGCCATCTGTGTACCAATGGTCTTCAGGTATAGGGACTTTTCCCTCCTGATAAGGAGTCTCAGCTACCAATGGCTCAAAAGCAAGTTCTTCTTGCTTTCCACTGTTATAGGTCACTGGACCCAAAAGTGTTGGATTTCTCCACTTAAGGGGCTGGTAGAGAGGGCCCTGCATTGCTGTAAATATGCTGTCAATTGGTCAGTGTAGGTGTCTGTGGCCTTTGGGTCCAATCTGGGACCCATCCCACAATGAAATAGGTGGTTATTACCTTGGTCGGAGTTGTTCCGGCAATGGGCTCCTTAGCCAGCAAAGCATGGTACACAGCAGCCAGTTGCTTCTCTATCAAGGTGTATCAGACCTCTGCTCCTTTCCATTGGTGTGACCAGAATCCAATAGGTTGGTGTGTCCATTCAAGCCACTGCTAAAGACCCCATCCATAACCACCTTCAGTTACATGAACATCTAGGTCACAGGGCCTTGATGAGTCCATTACATTCAAGGCCTGTATGGCCTTGACTGCCCGCTTGGCATCAGTAAAAGCAGGTGCACAAGTTTCATCCCTGCCTACCTGATCCCCTTTCATACCAACCAGTATAAGGGCTTCAGCATTTGTGCCAAGTGTGGCAAAAACACTCTCCAGGAGCCCCAAAGACCCCGAAACTTGTAATACTGCCACAGTGGTAGGGGTGGAGAAAGCCAGGACCTTGTCTATGACTGCTTCAGGAACAACTTTAGTTTTACCCGACCAGACAAACCCCAAGAATTTCACAGACAAACCAGGTCCCTGAACCTTGGTGCTACTCACAGCCCATCCTTTTTCCTGTAGATGTTGCAACAGTCTAGGAACTGCTCCTTCTAAATCTGAAAGAGAATCAGACGTGAGCATAATATCATCAATGTAGCCATACAACCACTCTGTTTGCAGTTTCTTCCATGTGGCCAAGTCCTGGGCTACAAGTCCATGACAGATGGTGGGACTATGGAGTTATCCCTGTGGAAGGACAGGGAATGTCCACTGCCGGCCTTCCCATGTGAAGGCAAACTTTATGACTTTCCTCTGCGATGTGAATTGAGAAGAAAGCAGTAGCAAAGTCTACTACATAATGATACGTTCCCAGCTCATGGCTGAAGGTGTCCAGAATGTCTGCTATAGAAGGGACAGCAGCATGCAATGGGGGTGTGCTTTTTTCAATTCCCTGTAGTCCACAGTCATACACCAGGAGCCGTCTGGCTTTCTCACTGGCCACACTGGGGAATTAAAAGTACTATGAGTGTGCTTTATGATGCCCACCTTCTCCAACTCCTGTAGAGTTTCTCCAATTTCCTTGTGCCCCAGCAAAATACTGCTTGGTATTTGTCACCTGATGAGGTACAGGCAGAGCTACAGGTGGATGCTTAGCATGTCCCCTCAGAACTGCCTTTACCACATGTACCCTCAGTCTGAACTCACCTGCAGTGGTCTGTAACCACAGGCCCTGCAGGATATCTACCCAGAAATATATTCAGGGATGGGAGAAATGGGCAGGTATACTCCTTTGGGGGAAAACACTCTATTCCCAGTGAGATTTGGACTCTCTTCACTGTGATTGCCCTACCCCCATAACCATCTACCACAGAAGCTCAGGGTTGCCATGAATCAGAAAACACTCAGCTCCTGTGTCCCCCAGAACCAGGACACATCGTATATTCACAGGGGACCAATGAATTGCTAATTCTACATGTGGCTTCTGGTCCCCACCATGTCTCCCAAGGTGGGGACTTTGATCCCCCACCCTCAGTCAAACCACGATGCCCAATCGTCCTCCTGTGGGGGTGGGGGCTCAGGCGAATCCTGAGTACTGTCCCCCAGGAAGTTTTGCAGGGACACAGGCTGGGCATGAGGCCTTGACTCTGGTTTCCGTGTCCTGGACCTCAGTGGCTGGAACTGCTGCTCTGGCTTTAATTGGTGCCACTGTTCTAGGGCTGCCCATCAAATTTTTCTTTCACTAAACCAGCCTTTATCAAATCAACCCACATCTGGTCCTCGAGACCTTCACGGGGTCTTTTGCACCTCTCCTTTCAGTCGTGGCCCATACTTCCCTCCATGCCCTTATTGTTTCAACCTCCCCCACATCTGCTAAAGTATGAGTAGCCTCTCTTATGGGTCACTCTAGGTGGGGGCAAGAGTATTCACTAGGGACCCAAAGAGAGATGTGGGAGCTGTATGCAGCACCAGGTTTCTCATTCCTTCAGTGAGCACCTCCTCATCAGGGCCCTGGGGGTCCATATTATAGATGATGTTTTTCATCCCCAATTCACACAGTACCTGTTGGAGCTCTGCATATGTTTTCTAACCATTGGGAAAATATGGTAAATCACCCTGATTGGATCAAACTACCCTGATGGCGTCTGTCAGCCATTTCAGGAGTGTCTGATTCCCTGAGGCATAATGGGTATTTTGCAACTGCTGCCAGAAGGAAGGGTGAGTCATCAGAGAAGCCACTATACTCATCTCAATACCCGACATAACAATGTTTTCCACCCCATATCTCAGAGATGTAAAAGCCATGTAGGCAGAGATTCTGATAGCTTCTGCCTATACCTGATGCTCATGTCCACCAGCAAATCCTGGGTATTGGGATGGAGCAAAGGATGCTCCACAACCTGGGGAGGGGATGGCTCCTTCCCCTGAGGAGCCTGAGGTTGTTTCAATTTTATTTTCTTAATTATGGCTGGGTGGGTCTTAAAACAGGAGAGGATGGTACCTCCGGTGGTGGCCTGGGTAGGAGATCTGCCAACTGCCCACATCCTCCTCTTCTCCCTCGGGCTTCTTCTCCACCAACAGCTCCTCCTCCACCATTTCTGGGGCTGAAGGCCCCACTCTGTCCTCCCCCACAACCTCCTACAACGTAAATTTTCCTGCCACCTCCCCCCTCGCCGCTGCTAGGGAATCTTCTAGGAGCCTAAACTGCCTTTTCAGTAACTCTCTTCTTTAACAGCATCCCATAGGTTATTGCCCAGCTCCTCCAAACGATGCTGAATTATGTCTCTCTTCTGCCTAAGTCACTCTCTATCCTCACTAAACCTCTCGATAATCCTCTCTTTCTCCTGTATAACATTTTCCACTATCTGGATGAAAAGAAACCCTGCAATGCCAGCCTCTACATGGCCCCGTAAGGTTTCCAAGCAGTCTTCCAACTCACAGAGGGCTAATTCTGCAGCTTCTGGTGTTTCCACCCTTCCCCTGTTCTGGGGAAGGCCCCACCCCTCTAGGACGTACTTTACTCTAGACCAGTTCCCCACCAGGAGCTCCCAAATTGGAAGCCCCACAGCTGGGGGGATAATAACAAGTGAAGCTACACCCTCTGCTGCTGCATCCACTGGGGCCTCCCCACCATGCACAGGGGGCTTTCAGGCATTTCCCCACCATTTCTAGGGTCAGCCCTCCCAAAGGTCACACCCATTATGACAGATTTTGGGTTCAGAGGAATCCTGCCAACTATGCAGATATAAGTCTGGGGAAAGGAAATCCCAGGGCAAAATACCTCTAAAAACCAAAAGCAGTCAAAGGGAGAAATAAAGTTTAAAACCTGTTTATTGCTTACAAACTGCAGCCCTGGGCTATCTCTCTCTCCTGCTCCAGCAGAAGCAAGCAAGCAAGCACCTCCCCTTAACCTCTCAGGTTTAGATAAGGCCTCAGTTGCCCAGGTAATTACCCATTGACATGGAGAGGAACTTCTCTCCAAACCTGAGGATATACAAATGCACTTAACCCAGGTGAGATATTCTGGAAATATTACAATTTTACCCACAGTGCTTTTACCTCTAGTTAACTCATATTTTACAGAGGGCCCCTGGAACATGTCAGATACTTTTTTTTCTCCTCATGGGGGAAAATATTTGGCTAATTCAGTTTATCTAGCTGATGTATAATTACCTGCTTAATTACCTGGAAGGCACTCTCAAAGAAATAATGCTAAACAATACTGAATATTTTATATTACAGAAATATCCAAATATCCCTATATCAACTGTCTTATAGCAAACTCTCATCAGATCTTTAACCATTGTCATTTGTAAGTCTTTTGTTTTTATAGTTTACTATTCCTAAACTAGACATCCAACATCACAACAGATTCAGAGAGTCCACCCTCTGACATGGAAACAGCTCAAAAGGCTGACTCAGGAGGGAGAGGATACGGTCAGACAACAGAATGTGACTCTAACACCTAATAAGCTGTTCCTAGCAATGCTAGCCATCATCACCATCCAATCATCTGGTGAGCCCTCCAGAGAAGAGTCCATGCAGAACGATTAAACCCACATTACCTATGTCTTCAATTAAAGAAAGAAGGGGGAGAGCTCCAAGACCCTGAGGTTTTTATAATCTTTTAGAGATTTTCCAATCTTTTCACCTTTCTTCCTGTTTTCTGGTGCTGTTATCTCTCTCTTTCTTTCTCGAACAAAGCCCTTTCTAGAACCTCTCTACCCTGCTGTTACAAGAGAGCACTTTACATTGTAAAAAAGTAACCTGGGTTCCCCCAGATACTTTACCTGAGCTAGGGTCCTGCTGGCTGGTGAGGGAATCTGAAGGCAGGTGCTGGGCATGGTGGCCATGGAAGCATAAACTACCAAGGAGACAAACAGCTGAACTTCTTGAAAAACATTGCTTTTCTCTCACTCACATGCCTCAAATTACCCTGATTGACCCCAGAAGATGGCTGGTTAGCCAGATACAGATACGATTCCTCAAGAGAGGAACATCCTAAGACAGGCACAGTCTCAAAGGGGCCATCAGGAGAGAACTTGGGGGCCAACAGAGGTGAGGCACAGATCCTCACGCTCCCGACCTTGCAGAGGCCTAAACCTTCACGATCTCTGAGAGAGATCTCCTCTTACAGCTGCTTTGCTGCCCACACTCAGCTCAGATCAAGGGCCAGGCTGTGGTCATAATCCCACATTTCTCTTGCACTATGGGAAATTAGGGAAAAAGCTATCTTCTATCTTTCTATGGGAATTTAAGGAAAGGGAAATGTCATGAATGGAAAATTTAAGGCAAGACTGTGTTAGAAAACTTTCTATAATCTCTATTATATCTATCACCTACATTTTTCAATAAAGAAAAAACTGGAAGATGTGGAGGGCCAGAAGCAGTATCACCCAGTAGTGATGTCACCCCAGAAGTGAGGTCACTGGAAGCAGAAGTGACACTGTAGGTTCTGAAAAATCAAAAGTTAGCATAAGTGCATAAGTACAGCCATCTTAAAGGGTTAAACACCACCCTCTAGCCTAGGAGAAGGAAAATTATTAGAATCTTGAAAAACAAATTAGTCAGCCAGTGTTAAATGTAGTGACCTTCAGTTAGCTAACCTCAAATCAGTTCATCATGAACACCAGGTGGTGGGCAGCTGCGGGCTTCAGACAGCTAACCTTGGTCGGATAGTCATGCATACCAAGCTTATCTTGCTGAAACACTGTGTAAGAAAATACTGTCTTTTTGAAAATGCTATGCTATAAAAACCTCTGGCGTTGACTGTTCGGGGTCCTCGTTGAGACCCGCTGCGTCGGGCGAACTTGGACCCCTGCTAGCTGGTTCCTGAATAAATTCCTCTTGCTTATTGCATCAAGAGACGCCTTTCGTGAGTGATTTGGGGCGGTGTCCTCCTCTGGGAAAATCCAACATTTGGGGGCTCGTCCGGGATCATGCGCTCACCCCGCTTCACTCCCGAAGTCGCTTTTGGAGGAAGAGGTAAGATTAGTGGCACCTTGGTTTGTCTGTATTCTGTTTTCTGTTTTTCAGTAAGACCGGTCAGAATTCTGAAAGGGGGTACCCACTGTCTGGCAGCTGTCCCGATCCCGTAAAGGGGTCGAGACTGCGGTCGGTAGACGTACTAGGAGCACCGCAGGCTGCAACCCTGGGGGACGCCTTCGGGAGGTTGGGAGGCCAGGGACGCCTGGTAGCCTCCCGTCTGTTTTTCCAGCAAGGTGAATCTGATGAGATAGGGTTGATTTTCAGGCGCCAGGAATATCAACTCTCTGATTCCTTTCGGTTTCTGTTTGAAAATCTGAGAAAAACAAAAAGCGGCCGCTGTGTGTCTAATCTGTGTGTCTCTGTTTTTTGTGTCTTTCACGTGCCTAATAATTGTTATACTGACAATGGGACAGACTCAGATAACCCCCTAAGTGTGTAAATGAATATATCTTTCTACCTCCGGATGGTATTAATGAAATTGATTTAAAGACAAGCGCTTGTGAAAATTGAGTATTCTAAAACTTCCAGACAACCTGATAAAAAAGTGTTAAACATTAATGCTAATTTGAGTTTGCCTGAGGCGGGCATGTCTTGGTAGTTGTCGGCTGCCTGAGTTTACCTAGAGTCATTTGAGTCATGTTATCTGCTAAATCTTTTAAGAATAGAATGCTTAGAGGCTTGGCTTTGTCTAGTGTTCAGTGGGGGTCTTGTGAGTAGTCTAGTGTAGTTGTTGCAGGTAGGTGAGCTAGATGGGTGTGGCAAGTGAACACCTTTTTAATTGTGTGTTGCAGTGTGTATGCCTACCTGCAGCCTGAGAATCTTTGTAGTAACTTAAGGCCTTAGAGTTTTGTTAAGTTGAGAAGATGTGCTCTGTGTTTGCTGGGAGATTGTGCTGTGAAGCTCATGGTTGCAGAAATTGTAGAATGTGTTCATAAGTTTGTCAGTCTAGGGAATGTTAGTTTGACAGTTTGCAGTGTCCTGCTTCTCAGTGTTCACTGGAGCTTGAAGTTTCTAATAGTTTTGAGTTCTGGTTAGAACTGCTTAAAGTGATAGAGAGGGCATTTCTCTATGCTGGAAGATGTATGTTTTAATGAGAGAAAGTGTAAAGAACGGAAATTCGTTTTGTTGAAAGTAAAAGAGAGTGATTGTTCTGAAGTGCAGCTATTTGTTTAAAGAGAGAGAACACTGAATGTAAAAAGAAAGTTGTAGAAGGCTTGTGGAAGAGTTGGTATAGTCATGCTATGTGAAATTGAAGCGAGTAAGTCTTGGTATCGAGTGTACAGCAGAATTAGAATTTTGTTTTCAGTTAAAAAGACAAAGTTTTCTTTAACTGTTAGTCTGCTCTTAATGTTGAAAGATCAAAGCAGTTTTTCATGCTTAAAGTCTCAGTGAGTTGCCATGAAATCGTAATATTAAAAAGACTAAAAGCTAAAGTTTGTTAACAACTGTATAACCTTTATTTGCCTTTGAAATATTTTGTTATTGAAAATGATTGCATGGCCTGAGAAATTGAATTCCTAAGCAGAATAGTAACAAAGCTTTTTTCAGCTGATTAAATGCACTTAGTTAACAAACCAAAATTTATTCTTAAAAATTGAACTGTAGAATCTGGACAAGATTATGTTTCTCCCAGAAAAACAGGTTTCACTGTAAAAGTTTAGATAGACAAACATGTGACCACTTTTGAGAAAAGTTGTAATAGATTTTTTTGACAACCACCAGGTCTTCTTGTTTAATTTATATGCTGTATGTTTTAAAAAACATAGAGGACTCCATATTTTTTAATGCAAATGATCTTATAAGCTGCTATGCAAATTCTATTAAAAGCTCTATCTACTATTAAAGAGTAAAACATCCTTGAAGCTTTCAGGGAAGACCTGTAGACTTAAGCACTTTCTCTGCTTTTTTGTATCTGGTCTTAGACACTTATGCTGAGTTATGTTCTTATTATTTTCACTGTTTGTAAGCTATTGATTGTAAGCCAAAATTCATCATTTCTCAGTCCCTAAATGAAGAAGTAAAATGCCTGATCTCTTTCATCTCAAAGCATATTTCTGGTCAGATCTGAATATCTGTGTGAAAGAAAGGGACATTTAAATTTGAGATTCTGCTTAAACTTTTAAGTTGAATTTGACTATAGCCATATTCATTCTTTGTATGTATCCCTAACAGGTCTTTTGTATGCCTAGTGATATTATACTCTGCCTTGAGTTTAGACAGTTCTTTCAGCTAAATGTGAATTCTTATTGTAGCTTTTTTTTCCCTTCCTGAAGATGAAAGCAGAAGAATCTACCATCTGCTACCATTCTCTCAAGAATGCTTAGTAACCTAGAATTATTTTGACTTTCTGTATATTGTCTTTAAAAATTGACAGCAGCAGTCTCCCCTGCTGCCCCACCTTTTTAAGGTACCTCGTTTACTGTGCTGAGTATATAGACAATAAATGTGTAATGATAGTTCTAAAAAAATTAAATGCAAAAAGGTGCTTTTACCTCTAGTTAACTCTGATATTTTCCAGAGGGCCCCTGGAACATGTCAGAAGAATTTTTTCTCATTAGAGAAAGTATTTGACTAATTTGGCTTATTTATCTGGTATATATATATATATTTATATATTTATATATATATATATTTACCAGGAAAGCACTGTCAAAAGAGAATGATGCTAAACTTTGTTACTGAATGTTTTGTATTACAGAAATATCTGAATTACCTTATGTCAACTGTTTTACAGTAAGCTCTCATCAGATCTTTAACCATTGTCATTTGTAAGTCTTTTGTCATTTATAGTATTATCCCTAAACTGGTAAAGAACTAGATTTCAGCAGAACAGGTATTAGTTACATAAGATTACATGAACTAAAGAAAATGATTTTGTGTCTTTTTGTTTCAAATGTTGCTGATAAAGTGTTTTAACCTTGTTCTCTTAAACTGACAACAGTTTAGTAAATGACTATCTTTATAAGCAGAATTGAAACATCCTTCTCTCTACTTGATCCCTCCAGAGTTTAAAAATTTTCAGTGACTGTTTCTGTATTCCATGGCAGTATGTTTATTTGCACGAGTTCAATAAGAATCTGCTTTCCTTGTGAGAAGACTACTTAAGAACACTGGTTATACTGCCAAGGTTTTGACTGGAATGTCATACCTGAGAGACATGTGCATAGACTCAGATGTGAACAACTTTAAAGAACTAAGATTGACTTTATAAAGCCAACAAAGCCCCTTGGAAGAACTGGCCTGGTACCTTGCTTACAGAGTTCCCAGCAGCCTTACCAGGTGAGTAAAGAAGGTCACTTCCTGGCAGGTGCAGAGACCTCGAGAAGAGAAGAATTCATCCAAATCTACAGGTACTGCAGGCAAAGCCTGATGGCAAGTCTAGCTTGGCTGTCTAGCCTCAAGAGGCTTTTAAAAGTTCAATCTGAAATTCCTTACAAAAAGTTCCAGCAAAGCATATTTAAAAGAGCCTGTGTAATCAATTGCTCTTCTTGCTGCGCCTGTGCAAATAATCAAGCCAGCTGTTAATTATTTTCTTAACCTGGTTACTTCTAGTAAAAATGAGAGTGATTTTAGAGAGAAGTATCGTTTCAATAATGCAGCCTCCTTCCAGAATAAAAAAATCCAACTCCAGATGTTGCTACATAACCTAATAACACAATTTGTTTTATCTTGCCTAGAAGCCACAAAACTGCAAATAGTAATGGAAATGAAACCCAGAATAAAAGTGCCAGCCTTCTGAAGCCCTCTCAACTGACCAGTGATGGAGACCTAGCTGCACCCTTTACTGCGCCCCCTTCTCAGCACGAAGCAGCCAGAGCGGTCATCGCCCCTTTTCCCTAGCAGCAGCTAGAGTCTCTATCTGTAGAAAAAAGAATGAGACCATACCCATAGCCTTCCCTGGTAAAAACAGGTATTTAATCCCTCCTCCCGAGGGATGGTAGGCTTGTAATACTAGACTAATCCCATGTGTCTCCACTCCGCCTTCAATTCCTCCCGTGATTTCTGTATTATAGTCCAGCTAGTGCCTAAGCTAATGTATCATGCAACCCTGATATCCACTCTAGCCGGACCCTTGCTTATTTTTGTGCTGCTTCTTACTTTTAGTCCCTGTGTTTTAAACCGGCTAGTATCTTTTGTTAGAGAAAGAGTGAGTGCTGTTCATGTGCTGATGTTGAAGCAACAATATCATTCACTCACCCCACAAGAAGACACAAACATTCCATGATTGCAATGCCCCTAAAGAGAAGTGGGGAAATGTAGGATCTGAAAAATCAAAAGTTAGCATAAGTGCATAAGTACAGCCATCTTAAAGGGTTAAACACCACCCTCTAGCCTAGGAGAAGGAAAATTATTAGAATCTTGAAAAACAAATTAGTCAGCCAGTGTTAAATGTAGTGACCTTCAGTTAGCTAACCTCAAATCAGTTCATCATGAACACCAGGTGGTGGGCAGCTGCAGCCTTCAGACAGCTAACCTTGGTCGGACAGTCATGCATACCAAGCTTATCTTGCTGAAACACTGTGTAAGAAAATACTGTCTTTTTGAAAATGCTATGCTATAAAAACCTCTGGCTTTGACTGTTCGGGGTCCTCGTTGAGACCCGCTGCGTCGGGCGAACTTGGACCCCTGCTAGCTGGTTCCTGAATAAATTCCTCTTGCTTATTGCATCAAGAGATGCCTTTCGTGAGTGATTTGGGGCGGCGTCCTCCTCTGGGAAAATCCAACAACACCAAATATGAGATCAGTCCCTAAGTGACATCATTATGAGCCTGTGTATATAAGTTGTGCTCAGAAATAAAACTGTGTCACTTGTCTGCCACCAGCATTCAGTGGACCTCCTGATCCCAAGTTTGGTTTCTCTGTCTTTTTTACATCTTTCTTTGTGTTTCCCTTAATCTCCTCATCCACTCCTTTCAGGTTCAGCTGTTTGTGGAGCTAGTCTCCACGGCACAGCTTATTGTTTCACTTTACCTATATGCTGTTTCTTTTTCCTTTAGCCCTAATCAAGTAGAGTACAACCTAGGCAACTACTTTAGCATGTAGGCCTAACTGTAAATAACATAGTAAAAGGTAGGAAGGATTCCTCCTTAAAGATAAGATTGCATTTTAATACACAGGAAGTTAAGAAGATTCTTAACTTACTCTTTAGCAAACAGACAATAACTCAGCCCACCTTGGGGGTTGGGCAGGCAGTCTTGTTTGATGTGCTCCCAGACCAAGACACCAGTAGCCCAGGGAGAAATCTGAGAAGGAAGTTCCTTGTGTTCAGTCTAAGTATTTAGAGACCACTTAACAAGTCTACACCCCCAGCCCGTGGTCACATTCCTGAAAAATCCTTAAAAGGGGGATCCCCCAACCTTTCAGGGAACTCCTCTCTGTGCGGTCTCCCACACTTCCTAAGTGCATAAACTTTTAATCTTAAACTTTCTCTCTCCAACCTTCCAGAGCACCTCTCCTTGCTCAGGTGGCCTGTACTTTTTCTCTCTTTAAGTAACTTAAATAAATCTTTTACTCTGCTTCACTACTGTGTCTCTGCCCTTCAATTCTTTGTTGGCGCAGGGACAAGGACTGAGGAAAATACACAACGTTCACTCAAGAGTAATATTTAGTTCTGTTCTTCTCACACAGCCCACTTCTGACAGACTGCTTGATTTTCTTTTTGCCTGTTGTGTTCAGTAATTTGAATATAATATGACTAGGTTTGAGGGCTAGGTATTTATTCTTGATAATTATTCAGCTTGGTATTCTGTGAAATTTTCAGATTGATTTCATATCTATCACCAATTCTGGAAAATTCTCTGCCATTGATTTTGGATATATTTCTCAAAGAATTTCTGTGTTCATCTAGTTAGGAGCTGAGCTTTGTTTGAAGCTTGTGGTTGGCTATAGCGTCTGTCCCTCAGTCGGCCTCGGATCTGAGATTGCTGTAGTGATACTTGCACTTACTGCAGGGGCTATCTCACCAGACTGCTTTTCTGGATATCTGTCCCCACTTGGCTGGGCCCTCCTGTTTGGCTTTGGCACTTTTCTTTTCACTGCTCCTGGAGTCTTTTGTAGCTCTTCGTGTTTGATTCTGCTGTCATGACTCTCAGTGTTTGCTGGCATTGACTGGAGTGGGATGCAGGTGACGTCATCATTAAGCCTGCATTTTAGGAAGGTAATGGGAACCTGGGTTTCCAGTATTTGGCCTTCCTGAGAGTTTCTCTCTCTCATCCACAGTAATGCTGGATCTGGCTTGCATTTCTACCCCTGCTCCTCTGTGACAGCTTCATGGATTTCCATCAATGCCAGTGGCCATGATTTTGTGGCTTTACTCCCTGAAGTTTGTGGCATTTATTTCTTAATGCAGACATGGGATAGAGGTCTTGCCAGAGTTGCAGAGATGACTGACATTTCTGTCAGAGCAGGAGCCCTCAGGCTACACTTTTGTTGCCTTGCCCTGAAGATTTGATTTTCATCCTATAGGGGATTTAAAGGTATGAGTCTGGGGAGAGTTTCAGGCATTGGCTGCTGTTCCTTCCCCAGCTCACCTCCCACACAATGGGGAGAGCTGGCTCAGGATAGCTTCCTCGTGGGCTTCCTGGAGGAAATGTGAAATAGAGTTCAAATACCCTTCTGTTTGCAAATAGCCTTCTAATGGCTTCACATTCTCCTGGTAGCCAGGCTTAGCATTCAGTAATTTGTTAAAAGTATCTGGCAGAGTGCTCAATCAATTACAGGTCTATATGACATTAGGGTTATTTCTGCCATTTAAAAGCAAACATATATATTCTGTTATTTCCTGCTGATACCTGCCACAACCTAAAATTAGGGTTAATTGTTTTGAAACCTCAGCTCTTTCATTGGTTTATGAAAAATCATTCATTTGTAGCTTATCAGTTTTTTATCTTGTTATGAGTGGGAACTATTTTCTTCTATCTTTCTATATCTCTGAGCTAACAAAGAGCTCCCTGATTATTTTTTAATTGTTCTGACCCATCTGACAGGATATCTCCCTGGATCACCTAGTCAAAAGTATCTCTCTTCATTTGGTAATTTGTAGAGAAACAAAACTATAGATTATTTGTTAAGTGGCCCCATATATCTGATCCCATTGTTTTGTGATAGATTTATCTATCACCCTGTACTTGTTAATTATCAGATCACCCTCTTCTTGTGGTTGTATAGGTACATGACACAATGACAAAATTCATTAAACTGTACACTTAAAAAGGGTGTATTTTATACTGTGTAATCTTATTTAATATAATTACAATATTAAAAAGGGGGAAATGCATTTTAATCATATTATCAAGTGTTTGACTTATAACAAAAAAGTAAGGAATAATCTATAATGTTATAAACTTTCTTTCATAATGTATGTGTTAGGCAGGAAAATAGATATGAACAGTGTGGAATGAGAGTAAGGGCAGAAAAGCCCACTTAAAAAGACCCAGAGTTAATGAGTTAATCCATTAACGCTCAAAAAGCCAGGAGCAACTTGGCCTGGAATGTTCGAATATACCCCAGATAAAGGAGGGTGAAAGGAAAGGAGCAACACACAACAGCAATTTACCAGAGAGTTCCGCTTTATTAGGGAAAGGTGCTGGGATATATAGGATGGGGCATAGGGTGATTGTGGTGTTACTTCTACGGGGCTGGTGGCTGTTGGCTAGGTGCTGGGATTGGGAGGGGGGCGAGAGGTGATTGGGCTTCAGGTGGCGCCGGCGGGAACCGAGGACCCCGAAAAGAAGCCGGAAGTTCGCCATCTTACTGGTGGGGACCCTTCATTCCCCCCTTTCTCCTCTATGGGTTTGTGGGCGTTGCTTTCTTTCTGACTGCTTCCTGCTGAACAGGGGCGGAGAAGGGAGTGAGGGTTTGAGGATTGGGAGGAAAGGGTTGACAGGACTCCCCACAGTAAGGATGAGTAGATGTGGACTTCTTCAGGTTGGAAATCAATGAAGGTTCCCTGTAACCATAGTTTGAGGACCTGTTGATTCCAATGGTGCCAAGAGGATATGGGTGTCAGGAGCCAGGCGTCTGCGGCCATTGTTTCCAGGAACAGTTTCCAGCGGAGAGAGGGGTCCATCTCAGCATGTGGTGAGGAGGTCACGTGAGGGTGAGGGGTCTTCCGTGGCCAGAAGCTGGTAGTTCCTGAGTAAAAGCTGGTTGAAAGCTTGATTAGAGATTTTCCCGACTTGGGATTTGATGAACTTTATTATACAGGGTAAGAAGAGACAGACAAGAAGAATGACTATTATGGGGCCTGCAATGGGCCAGAGCCAGGTGAGGAGGGGGTTTGTTAGTATTGACGAGAATGGGTTGGAATTGGAAGCAGAGTGGAGGCTGGAGGCAAGGTCAGTGAGTTTGGTGATGTCAGTTTCTACAATGCCGGATTCGTTGATGTAATAGCAGCACTCTTCCTGGAGGAAGACGCAGGTGCCACCCTTCTCGGCTGTAAGCAGATCTAGGGCCCGCCGGTTTTGAAGGGTGACTTTAGCTAGCGAAGTGACTTGTCTTTGGAGAGAGGCTAGGGAATCGGCAGTGGATGCCAGGGCTCCCTCAAGTTTGGCGTCGAGATCTCTAACTGCCCATAGAGAGTGACCCAAGGCTCCTCCTGAAAACCCCACCCCAATGGCTGAGGTGATTAAAGAGATACCGACCATGATGGGAAGGAAAGCAGCCTTTTTTGTGCGCGAGTGCAAGGGAGGTTGGAGCTCAAGGAATTCTGCCATGCTGTAAAGTGTAAGCTGTGGGATTAGGGTGACGAGAATGCAGGGTGTATCGGAGTTGAGAGGCAGTGAGTTGAAAAGGCTGCCATTACACCAAAAGAAGTGTCCCGGTTGTGTAAAAGTCTTAGAGCCGGAGGTAGGGGTGTAGATAGAGAGGCAGTGAAGTGCACTGGAGGGGGGTGGAGTTGGGCCTACACAGTGGTGGATGGTGAGATTATCTGGGTATTCTGGCTCCCATAGGGGTATGTCTGCCAGGGGACGGAGGGGTTGTCCTTCTGCATGGAAGGAGTAGTTGGAAATATTAAGGGGCACGGCGGCCAGCAGTGGGCGCTGTAGTGATGCGCACAAGAAACAATTGGCGGTGTTGAGGGTGTGGTTGAGAAAGATGGTGGTGTCCTGAATGAGCTGTAACCAAGAGTAGGAGGAATAAGATGAAGAGGCGCCGTCAAGAGTTTGGATAATGACTTTTTCGGAATGTCTGATATCTGATGCAACTTGAGAGATCTGGGAGCGAGAGGGAACATACTCTCGAGAGATATGAAGGGTACCGTGGGGGGTCGAGGACCCCTTGTAGTAAACTGAGGCTGTTACTCCAGCAGCCCATCGAGAGTCCCAGGGATCTGGGATTGATAAGGAGAATGAGCCGTTGGGATATTTCATGAAACGGTTGGAGGAGTAATACTGTGGGTACTGGAAGTCACCCATGTAGTGAATGGTGCAAGACCAGTAGGGGCATCCCCCGTAGGTGTCTGGCCATCGCCTGCAATAGGCTTGTCTTTGGTCATAGAGGAAGCAGAGGTAGGGAGAATAAAGGTAGCTGTAAATGAATACTTCAGTGGAGGGAGGAAAGTGGAGGTACAAAGGCTCAGAGCAGCCTTTCAGAGGGCAGTCTGATGTGGCAATGAGGGCAGTAACTTTTGTTTGATGCTGTGTGTAAGTCTGCTTGACTTTGAATCGCCATACAAAGGAGGATGGGGAGGCAGGGAAGACAATAGGAATGAGGGAAAAAAGCGAGAGAGCAGTAAAGGAGGAAAAAGTCATGATTCAGGTATGGATGGCAAAGAGGGTGCACGGGAGATGCGGAGCTTCAAAGGATCAGAGGGATGAGGCGTGGTAGAGTAGACAGCGTCTTGGGCTGTGTCCGAAGGACTCTGGATTGTGACTGATGGGTCTTGGGTGTCCAGAGAAGGTGAGTCTTGGGTATTTGGTTTCAACCTGGAGATATGAATCCAAGGGGTGACAGAGTTATCAGGCAGTGAGAGCTTAGCAGCCGAGGGGGTGCAGAGAATAACTGGGTGTGGACCTTCCCATTTCGGGGTGAGAGAGGGCTGATCCTCTGGTGGCTTATAAAACACTAGTTGGCCGGGCTGTAAGACAGGAGGATTTTGGGAGGCGGATGGATCAGGAAGGAGCCAATCTTGATATTTCCACAATTCAGTGCGGAGGAGAGAGAGTAGTGGAAGGGCTATATTGGGAGGAATTGGTCCTTTGTGGGAAGGGAGCCCCGGGGGTAGAATCGGGCGGCCGTACATGATCTCAAAGGGTGACAAGAAGGAAGGTTTCTTTGGGAGGGCTCGAATGCAGAGTAGAGCTAAGGGAAGTAAGCGAACCCAGTCAAGGTGTAGTTCTAGAGATAGTTTGGTCAGGATGTCTTTTAGAGTCCTATTGGCTCTTTCTACTTTTCCTGAAGCTTGTGGTCGATAAGGACAATGTAAATGCCAGGGGAGCGAGAGCGACTTGGAGAGGTTCTGGATAATTTGGGCAGTGAACTCAGGGCTGTTATCTGATTGGAGGGAAGTGGGCATCCCGAACCTAGGAAAGATCTGGGTGAGGAGGATAGAGGCAACTACGGATGCTCGTTTGTTAGTGGTGGGGAAAGCTTCAACCCATCCTGAAAATGTATCTACTAGCACGAGTAGGTATCTGGTACGTCGTACAGGGGGCATGTTAGTGAAGTCTATTTGCCAATCTGCAGCGGGGACATTACCCCTTGCTTGATGAGCCGGGAAGGGTCGGGCTTTGAGGGGGGTATTAGGGTTAGTGCGTTGGCAGATGGTGCACTTGCAGGTTATTTGGTTAAGTAGGGTTTTGTCTTCAGGAGAGAGAGGAAAAAAAGATTGTAAAAAATGGATTAAGGATTGGGGGCTGGGGTGGAACAGGTCATGTAAGAGGCGGAAGAGAGACTCTTTGTCCTGAGAGCAGAGGGCATCTTGTGATAAGGCTAAAACTGCAAGGGCAGACGGATTGTTGC
Source organism: Manis javanica (assembly GCF_040802235.1). Lineage (NCBI taxonomy): Eukaryota > Metazoa > Chordata > Mammalia > Pholidota > Manidae > Manis > Manis javanica. The sequence goes on from NC_133165.1 coordinate 24,329,123, forward strand.
CTGGTGCGTTTTCTGATAGGGCAACTGACCGGGCTACTCTGTCGGCCTTGTTGTTACCTCTTGCAATGGGGGAGTCATCTTTTTGATGTGATTTGCAGTGGACTATGCCTAGTCGGTGTGGGAGTTGTGAAGCCTCTAAAAGTTTAGTAATTAAGGCTGAATTAGTTATGGAATTCCCTTTTGTGGTGAGGAGGCCTCGTTCTTTCCATACTGCCGCGTGGGACAAGAGAATGTGGAATACGTACTTGGAGTCAGTGTACAATGTGAGAGACGTGTCCCGGGCCAGAGTGCAAGCTCTGGTGGCTGCAATGAGTTCAGCCTGCTGATTGGTTGTACCAGGGGGTAGGGCTCGTGCTTCAATGACATCTTCGAGGGAGACTACTGCATATCCTGAGTAGTGGATGCCCTCATGTTTAAAGGAGGACCCATCAGTAAACCAGATGAGGTCGGAGTGTGAGAGGGCTCCTTCGGAGATCGTGGAGTGGCATGGAAGGAAGTTGTGAAGGGCTTCTAGGCAATCATGCGAGGGAGTATGAGGAGAGTAGGGCAGAGGAAGAAGAGTGGCCGGATTTAGGGGCGGGCAGGGGAGGAAAGAAATGTTTGGATTTTGGAGGAAAGAGGACAGTAAGGTGAGGAGTCTGGAGGGGGGGAGAGTCTGTAAACTTTTGTAGGTTAAGAGATCTTTTAGGTGATGTGGGGACAGAATGGTAAGTGGCGCTCCGAATGTTAGTTTATGAGCTTCTTTCTGCAAGAGCTGTCCAGCGGCTAATGCCCGTAGGCAGGGGGCCCATCCCCGAACTGTGGGGTCTAATTGCTTGGAGAGATAAGCTACTGGGGCAAAGGATGGGCCATAATATTGGCCTAGGACTCCTAGAGCTTGACTGGACCTCTCATGAATGTATAATGAGAAGGGTTTTGACAAATCAGGGAGATGGAGAGCTGGAGCTTTTACAAGGGCTTGACGGAGCTTAATGAAGGAGTGTCGGGGTGAGGATGATAATGGTTCTTCAGGGGGGCCCTTGCTGAGGTCGTATAGGGGTCTTGCCAACAGGGAGAAGTTAGGGATCCACGCTCTAAAATACCCAGCCAAGCCTAGAAAGGAAAGGATTTCTGTCTTGGTTTTGGGAACGGGCAGGTCAGAGAGGAGTCATTTTCTGTCTAAGGTAATGGACTTTCTTTGCTGAGACAGAAGGAATCCAAGGTAAGTGACAGAAGGGGAAGAGATTTGAGCTTTGGCAGGGGATACTCGGTAACCTCTGGAAGCTAGAAGGTTAAGTAGAGACGCAGTGTCAAGTTGAGACTGTTCCCACGAGGGACTGCAGAGCAGAAGATCATCTACATATTGTAATAAAGTGGACTCGGGGTGATCATGGTGAAACTGTTTGAGGTCTTGAGCTAGGACTTGTCCAAAAATATGGGGACTATCTCGGAAGCCTTGTGGTAAAACTGTCCAAGTAAGCTGAACAGAATGTCTGGTGTATGGGTCCGTCCAGGTGAAGGCAAAAAAATCTTGGGAGGAGGGGTCTAGGGGAATAGAAAAAAATGCGTCCTTGAGATCTAGGACTGAGAAGTGGGATGCAGAAGCAGGGATCTGCGATAAAAGGGTGTATGGATTTGGAACTAAGGGATGGATAGGGACAACGGCTATGTTGATGAGGCGAAGGTCTTGGACAAGGCGGAAAGATCCGTTGTTTTTTTTAACAGCTAATATGGGGGTATTAAATGGGGAGTGAGTGGGTCTGAGGTAGTTTTTGTTTAAGAGATCTTGAATGATGGGTTGGAGGCCTATGAGGGCTGAAGTGGTTAGGGGGTATTGGGCCTGACAGATATACTGAGAGGGGTCACGTAATTTGATAGAGGCAGGGGGACATAGGGCCATGGAGGGGCTTGTAATGTCCCAAACTTTGGGATTTACATGGTGTATAAGGGCAGAACTGGAGCTTTCATTGGGTAGAGGGGGGTTGTCGGCTATGAGGGCCATCAGAAAGGGAGTACTGGGGGCTGTGGGATTGGATATAGTTATGGAAACGTGGAGGAGGGAAAGGATGTCCTGTCCTAGTAAGGGGATGGTACACTGGGGCATAACTAGGAAGGAGTGGGAGAAAGGTATGGGACTGTCTAGGATTGTGCATAAAAGGGGGGGGGTTTAATGGGAAAATCTGTTTACCTCCTACCCCGACTATAGGAGTAATGGCTGGCGTGGTAGGGCCCCGGTATTCTCGCAAGACTGAGAAGGTGGCTCCTGTATCTAGGAGGAAGGAGATGGGGCGACCGTCTACTGTTAAAGTAACCCTGGGCTCCTGTTTGGTGATGGAAATGGTCGGGCGAGAAGCCCCCGGGCCCCGTCAATCTTCTTCTGCCAGCCCCACTACGGTGGGCTTAGGATGGGGGTTGTTCGTCCAGCCTCCCCTTCGGGTGGTTGGGCAATCAGACCCCCAGTGGCCCTTTTTGTGGCATCTGGGGCATGGGGTGGTAGGAGATCTGGGGGAGGGGCACGCCCTTGACCAATGTCCCTCTTTTCCGCACTTGAAACAAGCTCCTTGGGGGGGCTTGTCTGTAGAGGGGCGCCCAGGTTGTGGTTTTATCAGCTGGGCCAACATCTGGAAATTGGCCTGATCAGCTTTTTGTTTACGGCGTTCTTTCTCCTCCTCCCGGTTATGGAAGACTTTAAAGGCCACTGTTAGGATCTCAGTCTGTGGGGTAGCGGGGCCCTGTTCTAACTTTTTGAGTTTAGCTTTAATGTCGGGGTAGCTTTGAGCTAGGAAGTATGTCATAAGGACCTGTCTTCCTTCAGGTGTTTCTGGGTCCAGGCTGGTATACTGTAATAGGGCTTGAGTGAGTCTATCTAAGAACTCGGAGGGGGTTTCATCTCTCTTTTGAATTATGTCTTGGAGCTTTTGAAAATTGACTACTTTACGAGCTGCCTTTTTTAGACCTGCTATTAAGCAGGAGGCAAAAATATCTCGAGAGTGGAGACCCACAGCGGTGTTATAATCCCAGTGTGGGTCTTGTTCGGGGACAGCAGTGGGACCAGGGGGACAGGTGGGGTCAGTCCTGTGGGTTTCGGTAGCATGCATTTGGGCGAAGTCCCAAGCTCGTCTACGCTCCTCAGGGAGGAGAGTATTGGCCAGGAGCATGAAGATGTCATGATGCGTGAGGCTGTAAGACTGGAGGGTCCATTGAAACTCCCTGATGTAGGTCGTGGGATCAGTGGAAAAGGAACCTAGGCGTTTCTCTAGTTGGGCTAAATCTCCTAAGGAGAAAGGGACGTGAACACGCAAGATGCCTTTGGATCCTGCTACTTCCCGGAGCGGGGCGATAATTTTGGGAGGCCCTCGGGACCGAGTCTGAGGGGGACTGAAGGGTTCTGGCTCAGTCTGTGCAGGGGAAACAGGTAATGGGGGCAACGCCGCGATAATTTTGGAGGCTCTCGCGACCGAATCTGAGGGGGCAAAGATGGACGAGGCTCTTGGAACTTAGTTAGAGGGGGGCTGAAAGGCTCAGGCTTGATTTGCGGGAGGGGGGAAGGTGAGGGGGACAGAGGAGGAGGTGGTGAGGTGCAGGAGGAGATGGTGGAGGAGGGGGAAGGGAGAGGATGGGAGGCTTCTGCGGGGGTGGAGGCGGCGGCGGCGATAGAGGAAGGGGGAGGGGCTGTTGTAGGAGAAGAAGGGGAAGGGAGAGGATGGGAAGCTTCTGCCGCGGGGAAAGCGGCAGCGGTGGCGGCGGTAGAGGAAGGGGGAGAGGCTGGTGTAGAAGGGGAAGGGGACGGGAGAGGAGGGGAAGCGTCTGGCGGGGGGAAAGCGGCAGGGGTGGGGGAGGTAGAGGAAGGGGGAGGGGCTGTTGTAGAAGGAGAAGGGGAAGGGAGAGGATGGGAAGCTTCTGCTGCGGGGGAAGCGGCAGCGGTGGCGGCGGTAGAGGAAGGGGGAGGGGCTGTTGTAGGAGAAGAAGGGGAAGGGAGAGGATGGGAGGCTTCTGCCATGGGGAAAGAGGCGGCAGTGGCGGAGGAGGGTGGAGGGGTTATAGGAGGGGGAGGGGCTGAAGGGGGAAGTCTGTATGGCGGAGGCTCGTCGGCCGGGTCAAAGGTAATTGAAGAGTGACTGGGAGTGTGTGGAGGGGAGGGAGACGGCTTGCAGGCTAGAACTTGGGGCGGGGAGCAGGTGGTGCAGAGGCTGGGATTTTGAGCTAGGAGGCGAACAGCTTCGATATAGGGAATCTCCTTCCATTTTTTCAGGCGCTGGCAGTAGTTAAAGAGATTGCGAGTGATGTTAGGATCAAGAGTTCCCCCTGCGGGCCATTGGTTGTTATTGTCTAGGGGGTATGTCGGCCAATCTTGGGAGCAATATTTACGGAGAAGTTTTGGTTTTATATCAGGCGTCAGGGAGAGGGTAGCCAGATGCTTAAGCAGGCATTCAAGAGGTGAACTTTCAGGGAGGGATGAGGAGGCTCCCATGGCTAAAGGACAGAGAAGGAGACAAACAGGGGAAGACGAACGGAGATCCTCAGACTGGAGGCAGACCACAAGGAGACAAAATGGCTAAAGGACAGAGAAGGAGACAAACAGGGGAAGACGAACGGGGATCCTCGGACTGGAGGCAGACCACAAGGAGACAAAATGGCTAAAGGACAGAGAAGGAGACAAACAGGGGAAGACGAACGGGGATCCTCGGACTGGAGGCAGACCACAAGGAGACAAAGGGCATCCCCAATGATCCTTGGTGGTCTGCGGAAACTCGTATACGAGTCGGAATTTCTTGGGAAGTGTGGGTCGTCACCCAAACTTCCCTAAGAAGGCAGAGTGCCGGAGTCACGAGGTACCTAGCGCTAGGCGTTTTCGGCAGGCCGAACAGGTTTCGGCGGACGGAACAGAAGGAGGAGGGAGCGGGAAAAGGAGCGTTCTCATCCGCAAAGGAGTCACCTCATTTATGGCTGTTGGGGGGCGGGCTGAGAGTCTGCTGCAGCTGTGAAGGCCTGAGGTGGGGGTTTATGGCTTTTGGAGGAGGGGCCTGAGGGTCCGCTGCAGCCGTGAGGGCCTGAGGCAGGGATTTATGGCTGTCGGGGGAGGGGCCTGAGGGTCCGCCGCAGCCGTGAAGGCCTGAGGCGGGGAGCGTTCCCTCCTCGTCCCCGAGCGTCAGGGCCTTGCCGGACGATCACGGTCAATGGCACTGCGATAGCTCAGGGAAGAGTGGCCCACCCCGGGGAAGTTTTGCTTAAAAAGTCTCAGCTGAGGTGGGGGTTTATGGCTTTTGGAGGAGGGGCCTGAGGGTCCGCCGCAGCCGTGAAGGCCTGAGGCGGGGAGCGTTCCCTCCTCGTCCCCGAGCGTCAGGGCCTTGCCGGACGATCACGGTCAATGGCACTGCGATAGCTCAGGGAAGAGTGGCCCACCCCGGGGAAGTTTTGCTTAAAAAGTCTCAGCTGAGGTGGGGGTTTATGGCTTTTGGAGGAGGGGCCTGAGGGTCCGCCGCAGCCGTGAAGGCCTGAGGCGGGGAGCGTTCCCTCCTCATCCCCGAGCGTCAGGGCCTTGCCGGACGATCACGGTCAATGGCACTGCGATAGCTCAGGGAAGAGTGGCCCACCCCGGGGGGGGGGGGACTTACCTAAAGGCCAGAGAGGAGTGGTGAGTGTGATGAGCCAGCGCCGGAAAAAGAGGACGAGGGCAAGCTGCTGCTGGTGTTGGGGGAAGACGGGGCCCAGTTGGGGTGTCCCGTCTCCCGGGTTTCGGCACCAATGAAAGGAAAGGAGCGACACACAACAGCAATTTACCGGAGAGTTCCGCTTTATTAGGGAAAGGTGCTGGGATATATAGGATGGGGCATAGGGTGATTGTGGTGTTACTTCTACGGGGCTGGTAGCTGTTGGCTAGGTGCTGGGATTGGGAGGGGGGCGAGAGGTGATTGGGCTTCAGGTGGCGCCGGTGGGAACCGAGGACCCCGAAAAGAAGCCGGAAGTTCGCCATCTTACTGGTGGGGACCCTTCAGAGGGTACCTCAGCATATTCCATGTCTTTATTGTGTTAATCATGCAGGCCCAGCTTATTTATTTAACCTACCTATACACTGCTTTTTCTTCTTCAACCCTACTCAAGTAATTTGCAATGTAGGCAACTAATTTAGCATGCAGGTCCTGCCTGCATGCTAACCACATAGTAAAAGGCAGGAAGGATTCCATCTTAAGATAAGATTGCACTTTAATACCCAGGAAGTTAAGAAGATTCTTAATTTACTCTTTAGCAAACAGAGAATAAGTCAGCCCACCTTGGAGGCTGGTCAGGCGCTCTGTTTGATATGCTCCCAGACCAGGAAGCTGCTATTCTGGGAGGGACCACAGCAGTAAATTTCTTGTGTTAACTTTAAATATTCAGAGATCACTTAACATGACTGCACACACAATCCTTTGTCATTCCTGAAAAAAATCCTTAAAATGGGGAACCCCCAAATTTTCAGTAGGCTCTTCAGAGGTCAACCCACTTTCTGAGTGCATAACTTTAACTTTTCCCAACCTTTGAGGCCTCTTTTCTCTCTGAGGTCACCTGCATTTTTTCTCTAAGTAACTTTAAATAAAACTTTTACTCTGCTTCACTACTGCGTCTCTGCCCTTCAATTATTTGCTGCAGCAGGGACAAGATCCAAGGAAAATACTCAACACCTGTAAGTCCGGGGAAAGGAAATCCTAGACAAAATACCTCTAAAACCGAAATCAGTCAGAGGCAGAAATAAAGTTTAAAACCCATTTATTGCTTACAACCTGCACTCTGGGGGCTGTCCCTCTCTCTCTCTGACTCAGACAGAGGAAAAACCAGCACTCCCCTAAACTCTCAGTATCAGATTAGCCCTCCTTTGCCCAGGTAAATTGATATGGAGATGAATCTTTCTCCACACCTGAGGAACACCTATTGATATGCAAATGCACTAAAGCCGTACTCATCTCCACCCCTGAATGCCTGGTGATTGTACAGATTCACTAAAGCCAGGTGAGATTTTCTGGAAATATTGTAATTTATGCCCCCAAACAAGGAAGCTGCTCTCCTGGGAGGGACCTGAGCAGCAAATTTCTTGTGTTAACTTAATTTTAAATATTCAGAGACCACTTAATATGTCTGCACCCCCAGCCCTTTGTAATTTCTGAGAAATCCTTAAAAGGGGGAACCCCCAACCTTTCAGTGCACTCCTCTCTCTGAGGTCACCTGCACTTATTCTCAAAGAAACTTTATTTATTTATTTATTAAATTTTTTATTAAGGTATGATTGATATACACTCTTATGAAGGTTTCACATGAAAAAACGTGGTTACTACACTTACACATATTATCAAGTCCCCACCCATACCCCAATGCAGTCATTGTCCATCAGCGTAGATGGAACAGATCCACTAGGTGCCTTCTCTGTGCTACACTGTTCTCCCCATGATTTCCCACACAATGTGTAATAAACATAATACCCCTCAATCCCCTTCTCCCTCCCTTCCCACCCGCCTTCCCACACCCCTCCCCTTTGGTAACCACTAGTTCATTCTTGGAGTCTCTGAGTCTGCTGCTATGTTGTTCTTTCAGTTTTGCTTTGTTGTTATACTCCACAAATGAGGGAAGTCATTTGGCACTTGTCTTTCTCTGCCTGGCTTATTTCACTAAGCATAATATTCTCCAGCTCCATCCATGTTGTTGCAAATGGTAGGATTTGTTTCTTTTTTATGGCTGAATAGTATTCCATTGTGTATATGTACCACCTCTTCTTTATCCATTCATCTACTGAAGGACAGTTAGGTTGCTTCCATATCTTGGCTATTGTAAAAAGTGCTGCGATAAACATAGGGGTGCGTATGTCTTTTTGAATCAGAGAAGTTGTAGTCTTTGGGTAAATTCCAAGGAGTGGGATTCCTGAGTAAAATGGTATTTCTCCTTGGAGTTTTTTGAGGAACCTCCCTATTGCTTTCCACAATGGTTGAACTGGCTTACATTCCCACCAGCATAAACAACATGCTTTTAAATAATCAATGGATCAGTGAACAAATTAAAACAGAAATCAAGCAATACATGGAGAAAAATGAAAACAAAAACACATCAGCTCAAAATCTGTGAGACATGGCAAAGGTGGTTCTAAGAGGAAAGTACAGAGCAATACAGGCCTACCTCAATAAACAAGAACAATCCCAAATAAACAGACTAAAATCACAATTAATGAAACTAGAAAAAGAAGAACAATTGAAACCCAAAGTTAATAGAAGGAGGTACATAATAAATTCAGAGCAGAAATAAACAAAATAGAGAAGAATGAAACAAAAGAAAGAAATCAATGAAACCAGGTGCTGGTTCTTTGAGAAAATAAACAAAGGAGATAAAACCCTAACCAGAGTTATCAAGAAAAAAGAGAATCTACACATATAAACAGAATCAGAAGTGAAGGAATAATCACAATGGGTACCATAGAAATAAAAAGAATTATTATAGAATACTATGAAAAATTATATGCCAATAAATTGGACAACTTTGAAGAAATGGACAACTTCCTAGAAAAATGCAACCTTCCAAGACTGACTCAGGAAGAATCAGAAAATCTGAACAGACTAATTACCAGCAATGAAATCAAGTGAGTAATAAAAACCTCCTCCAAAACAAAACTCCAGGCCCAGATGGCTTCACAGATGAATTCTACCAAATATTTAAAGGAAAGCCAAGGCTGATTCTTCTTAAAGCATTCCAAAGAGTGGAAGAGGAGGGAAAGTTTCCAAACTCATTCTATGAGGCCAGCATCACTCTAATACCAAAACCAGAAAAGACATGACAAAGAAAATTATAGACCAATATCCCTGATGAGCATGGATGCAAAAATCCTAAACAAAATATTAGCAAACCAAATTCAAAAATACATCAAAAGAATTGTCCATCATGACCAAGGGGGATTTATTCCAGGGATGGAACAATGGTACAATATTCATAAATCAATAAATATCACATACCACATTAACCAAAAGAAAGATAAAAATTCATCATCTCTATATATGCTGAAAAAGCATTTGACAAAATTCAACATCCATTCATGATAAAAACACTCAACAAAATGAATATAGAGGGTATGTACCTCAACATAATAAAGGCCATGACAAATCCACAGCCAACATCATACTTAATCGCAAAAAGCTGAAAGCTTTTCCCTTAAGATCAGGATCAAGACAAGGATGCCCACTCTCCCCACTTTCACTGAACATAGTATTGGAGGTCCTAGCCAAAGCAGTCAGACAACACAAAGAGATAAAAGGCATAGAAATTGGTAAGGAAGAAGTTAAACGATCAGTATTTGCAGATGACAGGATATAAATAAAAAACCCTAAAGAACCCACAAGAAAACTACTAGATCTAATTAACTGAATTCAGCAAAGTTGCAGGATACAAATTAATACACAAAATCAGTTGCATTGCTATATACTAACAATGAACTAGCAAAAAGGGAAATCAGGAAGATAACTCCATTTACAATTGCATCAAAAATAATAAAATACCTGGGAATAAACCTAACCAAGGAGGTGAAAGATCTTTATTCTGAAAACTACAAGACACTCATGAGAGAAATTAAAGAGGACACCGACAAATGGAAATCTATCTCATGCTCATAGACAGAAAGAATTAATATTATCAAAATGACAATTCTGCCTAAAGCAATTTACAGATTCAACACAATCCCTTTGAAAATACTGACAACATTCTTCAATGAACTAGAACAGTTCTAAAATTCATATGGAACCACAAAATACCCCAAATAGCCAAAGCAATCCTGAGAAGGAAGAATAAAGCTGGGGGTATTACATGCCCCACTTCAAGGTCTACTACAAAGCCACAATAATCAAAACAATTTGGTACTAACACAAGAACAGACTGATAGGTCAATGGAACAGAATAGAGAGCCCAGATAAAAGCCCTTGCATATATGGTCAATTAATACATGACAAAAGAGCCATGGATATACAATGGGGAAATGACAGCCTCTTACAGCTGGTGTTGGCAAAACTGGACAGTTACATGTAAGAGAATGAAACTGGATCATTATCTAACTCCATATACAAAAGTAAACTCAAAATGGATCAAAGAGCTGAATGTAACTCATGAAACCATAAAACTCTTAGAAGAAAACATAGGCAAATATCTCTTGATTATAAACATGAGCAACTTTTTCCTGAACACATCTCCTGAAACAAAATAAAAAATGAACAAGTGGGACTGAATGAAATTTAAAAGCTTCTGTACTGCAAAGGACACCATCAGCAGAAGAAAAAGGCATCCTATAGTATGGGAGAACATATTCATAAATAACTCATCTGATAAGGGGTTTACATAGAAAATATGTAAAGATTTCATATGCATCAACAGCCAATAAAAAAACAACCCAATCAAAAACTTGGTGGAAGACCTGAACAGACACTTCTCCAGAGAAGAAATACAGATGGCCAACAGGCACATGAAAAGATTCTCCATTTCACTAATCATCAGGGAAATGCAAATTAAAACCACAATGAGGTATCACCTCACACTAGTTCGGATGGCCACTATCCAAATGACAAGAAATAACAAATGCTGACTAGAATGCAGGGAAAGAGGAGCCCTCCTACATTGTTGATGGGACTGTAAATTGATGCAACTGCTGCGGAAAGCAGATGGAGTTTCCTCAAAACACTAAAAATAGAAATACCATTTGATCCAGTATTTCTAGTCCTAAGAATTTACCCAAATGAAACAAAATCTCTGATTTGAAAAAATATATGTACACCTATGTTCATTTCAGCATTATTTATAATAGCCAAGATAGGAAAGCAACCCAAGTGCCCATCAATCAATGAGTGGATAAAGAAGAGGTGGTACATAAACACAATGGAATACTACTTAACAATAAAAAGAAAAGAAATTCTGCCATTGGCAACAACATGGATGGATCTAGAGGGGATTATGCTCAGTGAAAGAAGCCAGGCAGAGAAAGTCAAATATCATATGATTTCAGTTATTTGTGGAATATCAAAACAAAGCAGGAGGTGCTCAAGATGGAGGCATGAGAAGGCTGATGGAAATCTCCTCCCAAAGTCATATATATTTTTGAAAATACAGCAAATACAACTATTCCTAAAAGAGAGACCAGAAGATACAGTACAACAGCCAGGCTACATCTACATCTGTGAGAACTCAGCATCTCATGAAAAGGGTAAGATACAAAGCTGTGATCCGGTATGACCCGAGCACTCCCCACACCCCAGGTCACTGGTGGGAGGAAAAGTATCAGGGTGGGTAGGGAGTGGAAGCACAGGACTGCTAAATAATCAGCCTTAGTAATCTGCACCGGGAACACAGACACACATTGTATGGTGTGCTCAATATTAGGGAAACGAAAAAGTAAAATCTGAGATGGAGACTGCCAGCAGGTCCCCACAGCCAGCTCTCTTGGGACAAAAGGAAAGCCAGTGCTTTAAAAGTCTTAAAGGGACAAGGGTTTAACAGGTGGACAAAATCGTCTCAGCGCGCTCAGCCCAGAAGCCTGGGAATCTTGAGGAACTTCAGGCACCCTAACCCCCTGGGTGGCAAGGCAGCTTTGAAGCCTCTGATGGTGATAAGCAGCCTGCCTTTCATTCCCCCCCAGTGGCACTGCAAGCAAACTGGCTGACCCACCACTGCTGCGGAGCAGTCCCACCCACAGCAACCACACAGAGTCTTCTCCCAGCCCGCAGCTAACTGGCACAGACCCAGAGGCTGCTGCCAGTGTGCAGCTGCCCGGCACAGGCAGAGGAAGCCGGCGCAAGGTCCGGCAGGCATGAAGGGTAGCCACTCTCACAGGAGAGCAAACCTGGCACGTCTGCAAGCCCCTGCAGTGCCCTAGGCTATCCTGAGAGCGGACCTGTCCACGGCAGCTCAGGGGATTAACCCAGAGACTACTCCCTGTGTGTGGCTAACTGGCACAGGCAGCAGAGAAGGGCAAGGCGACCAGCAAGCAGGAAGGGACTTTGTTCTCCCACCTGACACACATGCCACCTGCCGATGATCACTTCTATCACCATGAAAAGGCAGAAGAATCTGGTCTAGTGAAAAATCACTCAAACAACCCCAGAGAGAGGGCCTGGTATGATAGATATAACCAATATTCCTGAAAAAGAATTCAAAACAAAAGTCATAACCATGCTGATGGACCTGCAGAGCAATATGCAAGAGCTAAGGGATGGAGTCTGGAGTGAGATAACAGAAATGAAACAACCAATAGAAGGACTTAAGAGCAGACTGGATGAGGTGCAAGAGACTGTTAATGGAATAGAAATTAGAGAACAGGTATACAGAGAAGCTGAGGCAGAGAGAGATAAACGGATCTCTAAGAATGAAAGAATATTAATCCAAATGGAACAATATTTGCATTATAGGGGAATCAGAAGAAGAAGAGAGAAAAAGGGATAGAAAGTATCTTTGAAGAAATAATTGCTGAAAACTTCCCCAGTCTGGGAAAGGAAATAGGCTCTCAGGCCATAAAAGTGCACAGATCTCCCAACACAAGGGACCCAAGGAAGACAACACCAAGAAATACAATAATTAAAATGGCAAAGATCAAGGATAAGGACAGACTATTAAAAGCAGCCAGACAGAGAAAAAAGATCATCTACAAAGGAAAATCCATCAGGCTATCATCAGACTTCTCAACACAAATCTTACAGGCCAGAAGAGAATGGCATGATATACTAATTGCAATGAAACGGAAAGGCCTAGAACCAAGAATACTGTATCCAGCACGATTATCATTTAAATATGAAGGAGAGATTAAACAATTCCCAGAAAGGCAAAAGTTGAGGGAATTTGCCTCCTACAAACCACCTCTACAGGGTATTTTAAAGGAACTGCTCTAGATGGAAATACTCCTAAGGCTAAATAGATGTCAACGGAGAAAATAAAATCACAGCCAAGAAAGCAGACCATCCAAATACTAACTAAAGGCAAAAAATAAAATCAACTATCCACAAAAGCAGCCAAAGGAAACATAAAAGAGTACAGAATAAAACACCTAACATACAAAGAGTTGAGGAGGAAGAATAAGAAGGGAGAGAAATAAAGAATCATCAGACTGTGTTTATAATAGCATAATAAGTGAGTTAAAGTTAGACAGTTACATAGTAAAAAAGTTACCCTTGAACCTCTGGTAACCACAAATCCAAACATGCAATGGCAGTAAGTACATATCTATCGATAATCATCCTAAATGTAAATGGACTGAATGTACCAATCAAAAGATACACAGTAAAGAATACATTAAAAAGCAAGACCTGTCTCTATTTGCTTACAAGAGACTCACCTCAAACCGAAAGACATACACACACTAAAAGCGAAGGGATGGAAAAAGATATTTTATGCAAACAACAGGGAGAAAAAAGCAGGTGTTGCAGTACCTGTATCAGACAAAACAGACTTCAAAAGGAAGAAAGTAATAAGTGATAAAGAAGAACATTACATAATGATAAAGGGGTCAGTCCAACAAGAGGATATAACCGTTATAAATACATATGCACCCAACGCAGGAGCACCGACATCAGTGAAACAAATACTAACAGAATTAAAGGAGGAAATAGAATGCAATGCATTCATTTTAGGAAACTTCAACACACCACTCACTCCAAAGGACAGATCCACCAGACAGAAAATAAGTAAGGACACAGAGGCACTGAACAACACACCAGAACAGATGGACCTAATAGACATCTACAGAACTCTACATCCAAAAGCAGCAGGATACACATTCTTCTCAAGTGCACATGGAACATTTTCCAGAAGAGACATACTAGGCCACAAAAAGAGCCTCAGTAAATTCCAAAAGATTGAAATTCTACTAACCACCTTCTCATATCACAAAGGTACAGAACTAGAAATAAAACAAAACGGATCACAAACACATGGAGGCTTAACAACATAGGTCAAAATGACAAAATAACAAAAGCAATTAATCTAAAAATTAGTTAAGAAAAATATTTAAAGAGAAGGTATAAAAGAAGATATTATATACAATAAATGAAGAGAGGGAGTAAAAATGTAGTGATATTAGAATATGTTTGAACTTAAGTGACCATCAGCTTATTATAGATTGTTATATTCATAGGATGTCATATAAGAACCCTCTGGTAATCACACACTAAAAACTTATAATAGATACACAAAAAGGAAAGGGGAGGGAGGGATCCTAACCACAGCACTAAAGAATGTCCCAAAGACACAAGAGAAGAAAGCAAGAGAAGAAGAAAGGATCAGAGAAGAGCAACCAAAACAACCAGGAAACATTGAAGAAAATGGCAATAAGTACATACACATCAATAACTATTTTAAGTGTAAATGGTCTAAGAGCTCCAATCAAAAGACATAGCATGACTGAATGGATAAATAAAAAAAAAAAACAAGACTCTTTATTTGCTGCCTATAAAGTACTCATTTCAGACTTCAGGACACACACAGACTGAAACTGAAGGGATGAACCAGATATACTATGCAAATAGCAATTAAAAGAAAGCTGCAGCTGCAATACTTATATCAGAAAGAAAGACTTTGACATAAAGACAGTAACAAGAGACAAAGAAAGACATTACATAATGATAAGGGATCAAACAAGAGGGTATAGCAGTCATAAATGTGCACCCAACATAAGAGTACCTAAATTTATAAAACAAATACTAACAGGCCTAAAGGGAGAAATAGACAGGAACAGAATCATATTATGGGATTATAACACCACACATCAATGGACAGATCATCCAGGCAGAATATAAATAAGGAAACACAGGCCTTGAACAACCCATTAGACAAGTTGGACCCAATAGATAGATACAGGAAATTCCACCCAAAGCAGCAGGATGCACATTTTTCACAAGTGCATATGGAACATTCTCCAGAATAAATCTCCAGCATCAATATATTCAAATAGGTTGAAATCGTATCAAGTATCATTTCAGATCACAGTGGTATGAAGTAAGAAATCAATTACATGAAAGAAACAACATCGAAAACCCACAAAGGAGGCAACACAACAAGCTTCTGGGTGACCAATGGGCCCACAAACAAATCAGAGGAAATGAAGCAATATGTGGAAACAAGTGAAACAGAAACATAGCGCTTCAAAATACGTGGGATGCAGCAAAAGCTTCAAAGAGCTTCAAAATGGCAATACAGGCCTACCTCAAGAAATAAAAACAATCCCAAATAAATAGTCTAAACTTACAACTGAAGAAACTAGTAAAAGAAGAACAAATGAAACCCAAAGTTTGTAGGAAGGATAAATAAAAGATCAGAGCAGAAATAAATAAAATAGATAATAATAAGTTAATAGAAAAAAACCAATGAAACTAAGAGCTGGTTCTTGGAGAACATAAGCAAAATAGACAAATCCTTAGCCAGATTTATCAAGAAAAAAAGAGAGAGGACAGAAATAAACAAAATCAGAAATGAAAATGAAGTTACAATGACAGCACAGAAATACAAATAATTATTAGAGAATTCCACGGAAAATTATGCACCAACCTAGAAGAAATAGACAAATTTCTAAAAAGTACAACCTACTAAGACTGACCCAGAAAGAAACAGAAAATCTGAACCGACAAATTATCATAACAATATTGAACTGGTAATCAAAAGACTTCCCAACAAACAAAAGTCCCACGCCAAGATGGCTTCACATCTGAATTCTACCAAACATTTAAGGAAGAGCTAATAGCCATCCTTCTTAAAGTATTCCAAACAGTAAAAGAGGAGAGAATACTTACAAACTCACTCTATGAGGCCAGTATCACTCTAATACCAAAACCATGCAAAACACTACAAAAAACTTTTATAAACCAATACCCTTGATGAACATAGATGCAAAAATCCTCAACAAAATATAGCAAACTGAATTCAAAAATACATCAGAAGGACCATACATTATGACCAAGCAGGATTTATTCCAGGGATTCCAGGGTGGTAAAATATTTGTAAAATCAGTATGATACAGCACATTAAAAAAGGAAAGCTAAAAACCATATGATCATGTCAATAGATGCTGAAAAAGCATTTGATACAAGCCAACATCAATTCATGATCTACGAAGTGGATATTGAGAGTCCTAGGCAGAGCAATGAGACAAGAAAAGGAGAGGAGTCATCTAAATTGGTAAGGAAAAAGTAAACTGTTGCTATTTGAAGATGACATGATACTATATATAGAAAGCCCTAAAGATTCCACCAAAAAACTATTAGTATTACTAACGACTCAGCAAAGTTGCAGGATACAAAATCAATACACAGAAATCTGTGGCATTCCTATATGCTAACAATGAACTAGCAGAAAGAGTAATTAGGAAAATGCTTTTCTTTTCCTTTTCCTTTTTCTTTTTTGCTGTCTCGCCAACGGGTCTAGTGCTGAGAACCTGGTGCCCCGAGGTGGCCGCGCAGGCCGAGCTGGCTGGTGGGTCACCGCGGCCTGGGGGGCACTGAGCTGCGAGCCCCGAGCTGCCTGCCATTCGCGCGCCGTCTCCCGGCAACTTGGGAGCGCGCGCCACCAGCGCACAAGGCCCGCCAGCGCACAATGCCCGCCAGCGCACAATGCCGGCCCGCCTCTAGCCTAGGCGCACTGGCGAAGGCAGGCAGTCTGGCAGAGAGAGCCGCGGAAGCCGCTCGCCCGCCGGACAGAGCTCGCTCGTCGCTCCAAATGGGAGGATTTCTGAGCAAGCCCCGTCTCCCGCAGCCCGCCCCCGATCCGGAGGCCAGGCGCCGGCGCCCGCGCCCGGCCTTCCTCGCAAGCCCCGCCCGCCCGGCAAGCCCCGCCCCGACGGCTCCCTCGGCTCGCCCCGATCCCATTCAGCCTTCAGTCCCCACTCGTTTCCTCGGGTCCCCTCGGAGGCCTTCCCGCTGGTAAGACACGCTGACTCTCCCCAGAACGACGACTTGACGTTGACGGTTTTTTTTCTTAATTCCTAAGTGGGATCTGTGCTCTTTTCACTTCTTCAAACACCTTGGTGCGCGTCCACCGTGTCCTGCCTCCCTTTTGCTTTTGCTAAGAGATGTGCTGCCAGAACTGTTCCCTTCTTTCAGTTCTTTTTTTTGGGGTCATTTTTCTATTCCTTTTATTTTTACTTTTTAATTATTTTTGGTATCATTAGTGTTCAGTTACATGAGAAACATTGTGGTTACTCGACTCCCCCCATTATCAAGTCCCACCCTCATACCCCATTACAGTCACTGTCCATCGGCATAGGGAGGTGCTATACAGTCACTACTTGACTTCCCTGTGTGCTATACTGTCCTCCCCATGCCCACCCCCCTATATCATGTATGCTGATCCTAATGCCCCTTGTTCCCCTTTTCCCTCCCTTCCCACTCACCCTTCCCAGTCCCTTTCCCTTTGGTATCTGTTAGTCCATTCTCAGGTTCTGTTTTGTGCCTTCAGTTTTTTCTTTGTTCTTATGCTCCACAGATGAGTGAAATCATTTGATACTTGTCTTTCTCTGCCTGGCTTATTTCACTGAGCATAATACCGTCTAGCCCCATTCACGTTGTTGCAAATCCTTCTTTCAGTTTCTTAAAGCTCTGAAATTTAATACAGTATGGGTTAGGAGAATACTTGGTAAATCACTTAAAATATCCCTGCTTCACGTGAGAATACCATCTGTCTGTACAGTATAGTACTATAATAGGTTTTATTACTTTTTTATCTTTGGACCAATACATTGTATCAGCCCAGCTCAAAGAGGTGTACCCAGGAAACCTCCTGAATGGATATAACTTGGCTGATAAAGATGATTAGATTAAAAAGACTTGTGTTCTCCTTTAGTCCCAGTAGCTAAGTGATAACAACAAAATACAAAACTTTGGTGACAACTCTAGATCCTTGATAAGTACATTTATTTGAAAATGTGAACATTCAGGTTTTTAAAATGTTTGACTTTGGGTGTATATTTCTGATGACTTAGCATAAGAGATTGAAGGATTCTTGTAAACTTTGTCCCTGCACGTCCTCAAGAGATTGAAGGATTCTTGTAAACTTTGTCCCTGCACGTCCTTACCCACACTTTTCTTCCACTGTAGTTTTACTTGTATGAGCAGTTTTTCAATTTTCCCCTCAAAGTTGTTGAATCCATTGCAGGGACAGCTGTTAAGTACCTGCTACTTTCTGCCCTTAGGTAGAGTGGGGAAAGTTGCCATAAAAATGCTGTGTTTTGTGTTACTTAGAAGCTTCAGCTCTCTGGAAAATAACTGAACCCACATGGTTCTTAAGGAATTTAAAATTTCTGTCATTTTTCTAAGCTGCTTTGATTCCATAATGTGTCTCCCATTCTCCACAGGGACTGTGGGACTTCACCACACCAGTTTGGCATAACACCTCCAAGAAGATACCCAATCCAGCAGGCCCCGTATTCCCGTGTGCTTCCCACGCTGTGCTGGAATGGCGGTCACGGGAAGCGTGTGCTGTCTCCTGGTAATTCCAGAGTGGTGTGCAGGCCTTCGACAGAGAGGAGTGCTCCTCCCGGGAGCAACCTGGTTCATTTGCCAATGTGAGCATTGCTCGAGGAAAAAACTCCCAGTGTGTCCACTTTATTCTCTTGCAGTTGTTCATCTGGCAGAGTAACTGTAACTCAGAGGAAAGGAAAAAGCTCCTTATGTGAAGGAGAAATCTCAAGTTTTAGTTATTGAGCAGTTTTTTATTTTCTGAGTTTTTCCCAAGACTGTAGCTTTAACAGCTAAGGGCCATTTGTGTGAGTGTATAAATTACCCTTTTGCTTATTGGATAGATTTGATTTCCAGCGCCTGAAGTTCATGCTATGGAGCATGATCATCAGAATATCTTAATGCTAGAATCCTGTTTTCTGTTACAGAGCAGCGCAGATCCCTAAGGCCCCAGACCCGTGGTCAAAGGAGGCTGTTCTGCTTGCCCTCGAATGTTGGAAGAGGAGGAAAAGGACAGTGGAGGAGGAGGAAGACCAAACATCTGCTGCTGGTCGGGAGGGTAAAAGAAGGTACCACGCCCTGCAGAGTACTCAACGTGCCTCCCACACGGGCTCCTGGGGTTTGTTGAAAGAGAGATCACTCCCCAAAAGAATCAGAGGCCACCTCCTGTGTGTGAACAGCAGGTCCCCTTCTTCGGCTCTCATGGAAGAGCTTGGTAACAAGAGCTTTAATGCCATGCCTTTCATTAGGCACAGGTTACATGCATTTTGTAGTATTCCTTTTCCGTAAGTACTAGAGAAAAGCCGACAGTCAGTGGTGGTCCTGAATGCCTTAGTCCTGCTGTCCGCGGGGCGCTGCTGGTTGGCTGTGCTGCCCTGCAAGAGGAGGCAGACACCAAGGAAATTCACTGCGAGTGAAGCAACTCAAGATGTCACGGGGTGGTGGTGGGTGAGGGGGTTCTAAAGGTACATAAGCACTAGCCCAGAGGAGGAAAACCTCAGGGGCATAAGGAAATGAGGGAGGGAAGGATAATGGCCTGCAAAAATCTGAAGGACTATCACATGAAAGGAGGACAATTGGCTTGGCTTGGCTCCAGGTGGGATCCATAGGCAAAGTAAGTGAAAGAGGAAGTAGGATTGCCTCTAGTGCAGGGATAAACTGCTCTGTGGTTGACATTCATGAGCCAGGAGAGAGCGAGCCGTCTGTGCTGTCACAACGGTTGGATGACTATTTCACAGGAAAGATGTTTAGGGAATTTGTTTCAGTTTGAATCTTAGAAAAAGGGGTTGGTTCCTCCTAAATTTTTTTTAACTCCTTTACTGAGATATAATTGACAAAAATAAACTGTGCCTATTTGAGGTGTACAATTTGATCAATTTTGACATGTATCTTTATCAGAATTATTGTCCTATAAATTTTCCTCTGAAACCAGAGAGGAACGTTTTGAGTAACTTGCCACAATAGCTATTTTGTCTAAATTTCACACCCATGAAACCATCCCCACAGTCAAGATAATGAACATCACCATCACTGCCAGAAGTTTCCCCGTGCCCCTTGGTGGAGCCTTCAAATCTCCCTCTCATCCTGCCCCTGTTGCCAGGCATCCATTGGTCCCCATTCTGTCACTATAGATTTGTGTGCATTTCCTAGAGTATACGTAAGTAGAATCATACATTTAATTTTTTAAAATACTGAGCTTTCCCTTTCTGACTTTGTGAGACATATTTAGCTGAATTAACAGGAAAATTAACAACATTATCCTTTTCCATTACGTTAGAATGATTTTGTGACCGTGGATGAAGCCTTAAAACAATGTTGGTGCCTTTCAGTAGCACATCTGTGTTTTCCCATTTTATTTCCCTGTTAGGCGTGGGCCTCTGAAGAGCAGCCTCAGTTCCCAGAGCTCAGATGGTGAGTTGCATGAGAGGCCCTCCACCTCTGCTGTGAGCTGCTTGAAGGACACGTGCACATGTGTCATCTGTATGTCCAGCCGCAATGCCATTTCCAGTTCCTACAGCTCCACTGGAGGCATCTCTCAGGTACATGCACCTGGTGGTGTGTAAGAAGTGGGTTCTTTGCATTTATTAGTTGATTATGCAGTGTTTACTAGCCACCTTCTGTCAGATGCTGAGATCTCCTCTAAGCTAACAACTGTTACCAACTCTTGAATGATCGCTATGGACCAGTGGAACAAACTAGAAAGCCCAGAATGCCTATGTGGAAAGCTAATACAAGACAGAGCCATTATTATAGATAAATGGACAGAGGATGAATAATTCAAAAAATGGTACTAATTTGATTAAAAAGGTAGATTGAATCTGAATTGTATTGAGTCATAAATTCATCCTCTAGGCTCTGGGAATTTAATGAAAGTTTTAAAAATATGTGGTTGTAATTCTTTTTAGAAAAGATGTAGTGTAGACTGGAGAACAGATCAAGTTTTGCTACCAGAATGACTTGGGTTCAAATCTTGACTTTGGCACTTAGTAGCTATAGACTCTTGGACAGGTAAATGACTTAAACTCTCTTTTTCTCATCTCTAAAGGATTGTTGTAAAGATTGAAGGGAATGTTTGAAAAGCACCCATTACAGTGTTTGTCAGTAAGCAGGCACCCAATATACAGGAGCTAGAAAAAAAGTAACGCATGCATGAAGAAGGTTTTTGAGAGGAGAAAGAATTTGACATAAGTTTTCATCTGTACAGAAGGCTCTTAGAGTAATATAAATGACACATTAATGATAAATGACAAATATAGGAGCTGAAGGCCCCAGCCAAGCAGTTATGGCAATGCAGAGGATACCAGTATGAAGGTCTACCTGGCTCTATTCTGCACTAGGCCCTCTGCTGAGCACTGTACACACATTTCCTCAATCAGTGATCACAACAGACCTGACGTACAGTCACTGCCCCTTCTTACAATTTTACATCAAATGTCATACATACACAAAGGAAGGAAAAATATCATGATGAACCTCCATGTGGCTCCAGCAGTTAACAGTGTTTGGTCAGTCCTGATCCATCAACACCCCCTCCCCAAATTGGTTTTCCTCTTGTGTTTTAAAGTACAAACACGTTGTTTCAGCTTTGGTACTTCGGTGTATTTTTGAAACTTTTTAAACACTAATAACCACAATGCCTCTATTTCTCTGAATAATAATGACTTAGTGTTAGTTATTATTGCTCCAATTTGCCCTTCTTACCCTCCCTGTCTTATTACAGTTACTTTGAATCAGCTGCTCTTTCTGATGCAACTTTTCCAACTTTGGCCAATGACTGCCCTTTTAAATACTGGCAATTGACTCACTTTTCAGAAGCCCCACTTCACAAAAAAATGTTTTTTTAGCCACTTGAGAGTTTATATACAGTGTTGGATTAGAGCCACAGAATTATGTTGAAGGTCAGATCCTATTTTATTCATTAGGGTCAGTCACGTGACTTGTGTTTGGCTTTTAGCTCTGGAAGAGGCGGCGTCCCAGTGCCTCACCCTTCTCCAGCCTAGCCTCATCCCGCTCACAGACACCAGAGAGGCCAGCAAAGAAAATAAGGTAATCGGTGATTTGCTGTGTGGATTAATGAGAGGGTGGGAAAGGAGGGAAATTTAGTTGGCTCTTAGGCTTTCTGAGACTCCGATTTGGAGAATCAAAACAGTTCACATCTAAAAGGCAGAGACGGTGCCACCCTGAATCGCTTTCGTCTTTTGCAGTCATCACACAGTGACCACATCAGCCTCTGCTCCACCTTATGCTGCAGCGTGAGGGGCTGCGGCGTAAGGGGAAGGGCTTGCATGGGACAGAGTGAACAGAGTGACTGATGGGGGTGGGCAGCAGGCTTCACATTCTAGACCCCAGCTGACCCCCTAGGTGCCCAACTAGAATGCCGCTTTCTTAGAGATAGAGGTGTGACTAGGACTCTCAGAAACTTGGCAGGTTGTATGTAAGGTTCTGAAGATTGTTTCCTGCTTGTTTTAAGACAAAGGTGTCTCTGTGGCTACTGTGAACTGCCTCCCTTCATTTCTTTAGGAATTTTCTTTGCTTCTTTTTATTGTCTTGACACACTGAGATCTTAGTCATGGTTGTTCTAGACTTTGGTCAGTTGGTAGTTAGGAGGGTGTAAGAAGTTATCCAGCACTTTTCTAAACTTAATTGTGCCTCTTCCTCCTACAGGGAAGAGGACGTTTCTCAGGAAGCTGGCTCTTCTGCTCTGCTGGTAGACAAGGAGTCCCAGGGAGAACAGGGTAAGTTGATGAACGTGTGGCATGTGTTGGCGGTAGTGTGTATGGTGGGCGCATGGACCACGACCCACTGGACACACGTACTGAGCCTTGATTTGTGTGGGGTCTGGTAGTTACAGAGAGAGACGTTCCTGTCCTTCAGCTTTATGGTCTGGTAAGGGAGAAAGGTGGCCCAGACTTGTATAGCATAACTCAGTCCACCTGCGGGTTCGGGGTAAGGTAAGCCTAGGTGGGGAATCTGAGCAGTCCAGGCAATTTCTGTCCAGTAAGCAACCATGTGCATACATTTGGAGCAATGACCACTTCATGTCTTCTTGACTGTTAGAAATAATCTTGCCAACACCATCCAAGAGCCCAAACCATGGAAGATAGTATTTCAGAGACACCTAGTGAAAGTTCAGCATTAAAAACTAGGCTGGATAGACAAATCTCCCCATTTCTGGAAGAGAGGAGGAAGAAAGTAAGTCTGTTACTTTAGTTGCAGATACAACCACATGCAGAGAGCAGAACTCCTGTGATTCTCCAGCCACACCCAGCACCTCCTGGCCACACAGACGGAAGTTTCAACTGGTACCTTCCAGGAAAGGGATCCCGCTGATCTTGGTATGGTCTGTCCACCTGCCCCTGCCCATCCCAGCCTGGCTCCCCTGCGTCTCAGGAATTGAAGGGTCAGGACAGGTTTCTTTCACTACCTTCTGACTGTCTTGGCTTTTCCTTTTTCCCTTGGTAGCCTTCAGCTCCCATGCTCGCCGGCCCGATCACGGTTGAAGACTATTACCGGGAGGGGCAAGCTCGGTTACGGTGGCTAATGAGCGTCTTCGAGGATAAGGCCAGTAAGGAATATGGGTTAATTTCACACTCCAGAGATGGTTCCCTTTGGTTTTCTTTTGGTCTTTCTCCTCTGAGAAATCCACCTCTTGGGTTCTCAGTGGACTCCGAGCACAGTGAGCACTGAGATTGAGAGGAAGCATTTCCACATGAGTTCCCCCGAGTCCCTGGGCCTCCCGTGCTCTGTGATGCCCGTGGAAAGAATTCTCCTACCAGGGAGGACAATCCTTTCTTTCTTTTTTCCTTTGAAACGGCCTCGAGCTCCATCACGGAGAGCCCCCCTGCCACTCCACCGGCTTCTACTCTCGCCCTGCCCGCTGCTGGGACTGCTGCTTCCTCAGCCTCCCCCCCCAGCCCCACTGACTAACCCGCAGTTTCTCCCCAAGTACATCATCTTCCTGAAGAACCCGAACCCCCTGGGCCTACCATCTTTCCCAGGTGAGCGGGAGCGCTTTCTGTGGAGCACACAGGGCCATCAGCCTCTGCGTAGGCTAACGTGAAAGCAGCATGCCAGTCAGTCGCTAAAAAGGTTGAAGCTGCTCTGGCTTAGCACACCTGAGCTGGTGCAGGCCTGACGGCTCCAGAACCATCTCATCAGGAGCAGATTGTAGGGAAGGGCCTGCCGCCCTTAAAGCTGGAGAAGGCAGCCTCTGTTTGGTAGTCAGATGGCTGTTGGTTTGCAGCCCCATTCCTTAGCTGCTCTGAGCCATGCTTGGGTTCAGATGATTAGATTTTCCTTGGTGTCTGTCTACACATTTAACCCCTGCTAGGCCAAGTTTTATCCCCTGCTGACTGTCTGATGATCTGTGTAGGGTAGAAATAAGGAGCACTTCCTTGATTTTGAGGAATGATTATGTTAAGAACAGGTGGTATCGATTAGTAATATTTGTTGACTCCTGAATCCCTGGCCCAGCAAGGCTTCTAGAGCACCAAATACCATCACGTTTGAGGTACCATAGTTGACATTTTCTGTTCTTCCTAGAATCTGCTGCAGTGGCAATGTTGGGGGGGAGGCATTGTGTATTTTCATGTTCTTGTCCTCGCTGTGACAAAGAATTGAAGGGCAGAGACACCGTAGTAGTGAAGCAGAGTAAAAGTTTTATTTAAAGTTACTTAGCCAGAAAGAAGTGCAGGTGACCTCAGTGAGGGAGGAGCGCTCTGAGAGGTTGGAGAGAAAGAGTTTAAGAGTAAAAGGTCACACACTTAGAAAGTGTGGGTGACTTCAGATAGAGGAGCGCCCTGAAAGGTTGGGAAGAGTTGAAGTTATGCACTTAGGAAGTGCACGCGACCTCAGAGAAAGGAGTGCAGCACCCTGAAAGGTTGAAAAGAGGGAGTTTAAAGTTAAAAGGTTACGTACTTAGAAAGTGTGGGTGACCTCACATACTAGCGCAGTGGAAGATTGGGGTTCTCCCTTTTAAGGATTTTTCAGGAATGTGACAGAGGGCTAGGGTGTGGGCTTGTGAAGTGGTCTCAAGTATCTTTGATGAGACGCTAAGTTACTCATCTGTCCTCTAGGTAATTCTGCAAAATTAGCTTATCAAGACTGTCTGCCTTTCCTCCAAGTGGAGAGAGTTATTTGTTTGCTAAAGGGTATGTTAAGAATCCTTCTTCTGAAACTTCCTGGTTTTTTTCAAAATACAATTTTGGCTTTAAGGTGGCATCTCCCTGTCTTTACTTTGCTGTTTATAGGTGGGCCATTTAGCAGGCTAGAGTAAATCTTACAAGGATCTAGTGGACACAATGAAGACATCGGCTGTGCTCAGATACTTTTATCTGGGGAATACTCAGACCTTCAAGGCCAAGTTTCTCTTGACCTTCTGAGCTTTAACGGATTAACTCACTAACTCTGAGTCTTTTCTGGATTTCTAGTTTTAACTGGTTAACCTTTCTAGGGGGCTTTACTGACCCTATTCTCTTTCCACCCTGCTCATATGTATTTTCCTGTCTGACAGCCACCCCCAGTGCCCGCTTGCCCCTGATGACACCAGGCCTTCTGGGCCCTCTTGGCTCTTCACAGCCAAGGTCCCTCCCCAGCCATCCTCAGACTCCAGGTCCACAGAAACTTTCTCGAGGCTGACCCCTGCCTCTCCCGCAATACCAGCCTGTGTTGCCACCAAGTCACCTCTGGCCTCTCAGGCTAAGACATCTGCCAAACCCTAGGCCCCACCTGCCCCAGGCCCCACCCTGAAGCCCAGTGTTCCATTTGGAACACCGAGCAGCCCACCTGCTAACCCTTCTGCCTCGGCAGCTCCTGCTATATCTTCAGCATGTCCCATGTTCAAGCCCATCTTTGTGGCTCCACCTAAAAGTGGGAATGAGGGTCCTGTGCCATTCAGCCATTCCATGTCACAACGGTGGCATCTTCCAGCTCTGTCCCCACCCCGACTACTGCCTCCCCTCACTTTCAGTCCTGTTTTTAGCAGCACAGGGCTACCTACATCTTTGCCCTTGTCAACTCCTTTCACCTTCCGTCAGACTACATCAGGCACTAGCACAAATGCCCCTCTGTTCCCTGGCCAGGCCAGTGTCACTGTCCCCTCAGCAGCGGCTTGGGGGACCACCACCAGCACAGATGCAGACTCCACCCAGAAGCCTGTCTTTGGCTTTGGTGCGAGCATTGTGACCAGCACTGCGAGCAGCATGACCAGCTCCACTGCTTTCACTGCCCAGCCTGTTCCCTTTGGTCACCCTCTTGCCTCTGGGGCCAGCTCTACCCCAGCCATGGGCTCCATACTCCAGTTTGGCAAGATGCCAGCCACACCTGCTCCAACAACAGCCATCACCTTCAGCCAGTCCCTGCCTGGCACCATCCACACAGCTGCTGGCAGCAGCACCGCCAGTTTTGGTGGCTTTGGTAGCACCCTCACGATCTCCACGCCCGTCTCCCCGAGCCAGCCGGCACTGACATTCAGCAGCACTGCCACCCCAGCCTTCAACATTCCCTTTGGTTCTGGCACCAGGCCTGCCATCCCTTCCTATCCTGGAGTCACCCCACAGCCCATGTTCAGGGCCACTGACGGACAGCAGATGGGGGCCGCCAAGCCAGCCCTGGCCCCCAGCTTCAGCAGCTCCTTTCCTTTTGGAAGATCAGCAGCTCCGGCCCCGCCATAGCCAGCCTTTGGCAGTGCTGTGTGGTCAGGTTTCTGTGGGTTGAAACCCGCAGCCTCTCTTTGGCACCCCCTCCTGCACCAAGCTAGTCTTTGGCAGCACAACAGCTCTTTCCTCCAATTTTTTAATTTTGTTATCATTAATCGTCAATTGCATGAGGAACACTATGTTTACTAGACACACCCTTCACCAAGTTTCCCCCACATACCCCATTAGTCTCTGTCCATTAGTGTAGTAATATGCTACAAAATCACTACTTGTGTTCTCTGTGATGCAGAGGCCTCCCCATGCCCAACCCACCATTATACATGTTAATTGTAAGGCCCGCTCTCTTCTTCCACCCTTCTCCCTCCCTTCCCACCCATCCTCCCCAGTCCCTTTCCCTTTGGTAACTTTTAGTCCTTTGTTGGGTTCTGTGAGTCTGCTGCAGTTTTGTTCCTTTGGTTTTTCCTTAGTTCTTATACTCCACATATGAGTGAAATCACTTGGTACTTGTCTTACTCTGCCTCGCTTATTTCACTGAGCATAATACCCTCTAGCTCCATTCATGTTGTTGCAAATGGTAGGATTTGTTTTCTTCTATGGCTGAATAATATTCCATTGTGTATATGTACCACATCTTCTTTATCCATTCATCTCCTGATGGACACTTAGGTTGCTTCCGTTTCTTGGCTATTGTAAATAGTGCAGCAATAAACACAGGGGTGCATCTGTCTTTTTCAAACTGGGCTGCTGTATTCTTAGGGTAAATCTGTAGGAGTGGTATTCCTGGGTCAAATGGTATTTCTATTTTGAGCTTTTTGAGGAACCTCAATATTCATTTCCACAATGGTTGAACTAATTTACATTCCCACCAACAGTGTAGGAGGGTTTCCCTTTCTCCACAACCTCACCAACATATGTTGTTTGTCTTTTGGATGGTGGTGATCCTTACTGGTGTGAGGTGATATCTCATTGTGATTTTAATTTGCATTTCTCTGATGACAAGTGATGTGGAGTGTATTTTCACATGTCTATTGGCTGCCTGAGTTCCTTCTTTGGAGAACTGTCTGTTCAGCTCCTCTGCCCATTTTTTAGTTGGATTATTTGCTTTTTGTTTGTTGAGGTGTGTGAGCTCTTTATATATTTTGGACATCAACCCTTTATCGGGTCTGTCATTTATGAATATATTCTCCCATACTGTAGGATGCCTCTTTGTTCTATTGATGGTGTCCTTTGCTGTACAAAACCTTCTCAGCTTGATATAGTCCCATTTGTTCATTTTTGCTTTTGTTTCCCTTGCCTGGGGAGATATGTTCATGAAGAAGTTGCTCATGTTTATGTCTAAGAGATTATTGCCTATGTTTTTTCTCAGAGTTTTTTGTTTTCATGGATTACATTCAGGTCTTTGATCCATTTTGAATTTACTTTTGTGTATGGGGTTAGACAATGATCCATGTTTCCTCCTTTTCTGCAGCCACCACCTCGGGCTTTGGAGCTACAACCCAGACCACCAGCAGCGGGACCAGTAGCTCAGTGTTTGGCAGCACCCCGTCATCGCCCTTTATATCCGGGGTGTTAGCAGGCCCCACTGGCGTGCCTGCCCCTGACAGCATCTCCACCACTGGGCTGTTCAGCTTTGGCACAGGACAGAGTGGCAGCACTGGCAGCACGGCCCCTTTCTTGGGAGGCTTGAGTCAGAACTCCCTGGGTGCAGTTGGCCAGGGAACACCCTTCCCCTTCCACGTCGCTGGCACACCTCAGGACATGTCTGTGTTTGCAGGTGAGATTTGGAATGGGCTCGGTCTGCAGTGCCAGGTGCTGTTTTAAGTGCCGACACGGTCTCTGTTCTCGGAGCTGTACGCTGTGGTGAAGAGACAGATGTTATTACAGATGTTATCTGTAAGCAGCGTCAGGTAGCCATGTAACTCATGACTGGAGAAGCTATTTAGGTAGTTAGGGGCAGCCTTTCTGATGCAATAGCAAACTGAGGCCATGGCCGTAGTTCCAGAGTTGGGAGCAGGGACAGCGGCTGGGGGTGAGGGCATTGCAGGCACAGGGGCAAAGGTACAAAGGCAGACATGAGCCTAATGTTTTCATGAGCAGAGAAAAGCCAGGTGTGGCTAGAGGTTTAAAAAGGAAAGTGGGATAAAATGACACTAAGAGACAGGCAGAAAGAAATTCATTCATGGCCTTTTAAAATGTTTTTGTTAAAGTACTAAGGGAAGTCACCATAGAATTTCAGGCAGCAGGAAGTGATTTTATTTGCCATGTGGAAGATGCATGATAAGGGGTTTGGGCCCAGGTAGCTTCCGTTTTCTTCACTGTATATAAGAGCTCCTTGGTGTGGGTTAGGGGGAGATGTGTACCAAGGAGGGCCTCTCTCAGTAGTCATTATGGAGAGGGGAAGAAAACAACATGCGTGAGCCGTGCCGGGCAGTTCTGAAGTCTGGGAAATTGTGGTTAGGAATTTGAAGCAAGGCCGGTCAGCACAGTTGTGTGTATCTGCCCAGCAACAGTCAGGCTTGAGGTGTGGATCTAAAATCAGTGGATAGAGAGTGAACCCAACCTGGTTAAATGGCAGAGGGAGCAGGAGGGGCAGGGGGCTGACTACAGGCCCTGATGAGGCAGAGGATCCGGAGTGGGTGCGGTTGGCACGGGAGCAGGGACAGCACTGTGCTCACATCCGAGATCTGGGGGAGGATCAGTTCCTGGTTGCAATAAGGTGTGACCCCCAGAGGCCAGGTGGGGGGGAAGATTGCATGCAAGGTCAGCACCTTGGGGGGCACCCACCCCACCTTAGGCCTAGACAGATACAGATACATGTGAGAGGATCTTCCCAGAGAGCCACTGTGGAGGGTAGCCCAGCACTGGGCAGGAGGCGCCATGAGGGCAAGCGTGTGCAGGAGATCGAGATCGAGTGGGCCTGTGGGAGGATGGGGGCTGGCTGTGGTGTGGGGCTGTGGTGAATTAGAGGAGAGGGAGCAGGCAAATGGGGAAGAGACATAACATTAGTCATGAGAGAAGGGAGGTCCACTCAGTGTCCCCCTCAGCTGTGCTGTGGTGGCCAAGGGAGTGCAAAGGTTCTCCTCCTCAGGTGGCCAAAGGGCAGCTAAGGGGCTTGTGCTCTGCTGCAGCTGGTGGTGGTGGAGGGTGAGCTCCAGCTCACGTGGAGCACAGGGGTTAGGACCCAGTCACCCCATGTGCTTCCTTACCGAGGGGTGAGCCGGACAGCAGTGCAGGCTAAGGGATCCTGTGGGGATGCATTTGCAAGCAGACTTCCCCCAGTTCATTACTGCCTGCTTTGACACCTTCTTCTTGTGGGCCTAGTTGTCACAGTTCTTTGCGGTCTCCCCATTCCAGGCACATCCACACCCACCTTTGGTCAGAACACCCCTGCCCCTGTAGTGGGTGCATCAGGCAGTAGCCTCTCCTCTGGGGCATCCTCAGCACCTGCCCAGGGCTTTGCTGGACCTGGAACCTCTGGTAAGTCACAAGTCTCTCTAGTCAGGGTGACCTGCGTATTCCTTGAAGATGAGGTGGGGTTGTTGGGGGAGTGTTGTGTATTTTCCTTGGCCCTTGTCCCCACTGCAAAAAAGAATTGAAAGGCAGAGGCACAGCAGTGAAGCAGAGGAAAAGTTTTATTTAAAATTACTTGCAGAAAAAGTGCAGTCAATCTCAGAGAGAAGCACCCTGAAAGGTTGAAAAGAGAGAGTTTAAAGTGAAAAGTTTATGCACTTAGAAAGTGCAGGTGACCTCAGGGAGAGGAGCTCCCCGAGAGGTTGGGGGTTCCCCCTTTTAAGGATTCTTCAGGAATGTGACTAAGGGCTGGGGCTGCAGACCTGTTAGGTGGTCTTTGAAAAATACTTAGAACTAACGTAACACAAGCAACTTCCTGCTGTGATTTCTCCCTGGGAGCCCAGCCTTCTTGGTCTGGGAGCATATCAAACAAGACTGCCTGCCTGGCCCCCAAGGTGGGCTGAGTTATTGTCTGTTTGCTAGAGAATAAGTTAAGAATCTTACTTCTTAACATCCTGGGTATTAAAATGCAATCTTACTTTTTAGATGGAATCCTTCCTGCCTGTGACTATGTTGTTTTTGCTGGGCTTGCTTGCCATTATTAATTGCCCAGACTGCATACTACTTGATTAGTGCCAAAGGAGGAAAAAAAAAAGGCATGTAGGTAAAGTTAAAAAAACAAGCTGGGCCTGCATGATTAACACGATAAAGCCATGGGCTCTGCTGAGGTACCCTCCTTTCTCTGGGGAATATTCAAACATTCCAGGCCAAGTTGGTCCTGGCTTTTTGAGCTTTAACTGATTCACTTTGGGTCATTTTTAGTGGGCTTTTTCCTGGCCTTATTCCCTTTCCATCCCACTCATATCTATTTTCCTGCCTAACAGGGCACAGTGCCTCAAAGAAGAGGCCAAGAGAGAAGTGACCTCACTGGCAGTCAGGTGCCACTGAGGAGCAGGGAGGGAGTGGAGGCCTGGGACTGCTGAATGCCTAACTCTGGAGATCTGATATGGGAGCACAAACATACATTTCATGATGTTTTCATGGTACTCTTGTGATTAGGGGGTTGGAGAGCTAAGACAGGCAGAATACTTGGACTGACTGAGATTCCAGTCGCTTGTGGAAAGTAGGGATCCATATCTGGCTACTCTGGGACAAAAGAAAGCTGGGTAATGTGAGACACTTCCAAACACCAAGAGGGCTGCTAAAGGGCCAAGGATTGCACAGAGCTTATTGTGCAGGAGAAAGGAGAAGCAGACAAAATTGTCTAGGTGCACTCTGCCCAGCAGGTTGGGAGCTTTCATGATCTTCAGGAACTCCAGCTCCCTGTGTGGCTACATAGCTCCAAGGACCACCTCTGTGATAAGCAGCCTACTGCGCCTTTCTCCCAGCCAGCCCCACCTGGCCTGCAAACCGTCAAACCCAACCCTTGCATTCAGCCAGCCAGAGGGAAGCCCTGTCTACAGCAACTACAATTGCAAAGCGTAGAGCGTTATACCTGTGTGTTCGGCTCACTGGTTCTGGCAGTGGAAACAGGCACAGGAGCTGGGAAGCAGGAACAGCTCTTTCCTCCCCCCAAGCACCAATACCACTCCCCTTCAACCCCCAACATTGCTTCAGGGGCTGAGCAGCTCCAGAGAGTAGAGCTTCTGAGCACTAGAGGGTGCCATATACAGATATGAAATGTCAAAGGAACCTGGTTCAGAGTAAAATTATGAATATGAATACAACCCCTGAGAAAGATTCAAATGAAATTGGCTTCATGAATCTGCCTGAAAGGGATTTCAAAATAAAAATCATTAACATCCTCATGGAGGTACAGAAAAATATTCAAGAACTCAGGGAGGACTGGTTGGAGATCTAATCATTACTAAACACAGTATCAGAAATGAAACATACAATGGAAAGTTTTAAAAGCAGATTAGACATGGTGGAGAAGATGATAAATGAAATACAAAATAGAGAAGAGGAATACAAAGAAGCTGAGGCACAGAGAGAAAAAAGGATCTCTAAGAATGAAAGAATATTGAGAGAACTGTGTGACCAATTCAAACTGAAGAATATTTGCATTACAGCGGTACCAGAAGAAGAACAGAGAGAAAAATGGATAGAAAGTGTCTTTGAGGAGGTAATTGTTGAAAAGCTCCCCAGTCTGGGGGAGGAGATAGTCTCTCCTCAGGCCATGGACGTGCACAGATCTCCCAACACAAGAGACCCAAGGAAGACAACATCAAGACATATAGGAATTAAAAAGGCAAAGGTTAGGGATAAGGGCAGACTATTAAAAGCTGCCAGAGAAAGAAATAAGATGACTTACAAAGGAAAGCCCATCAGGCTATCATCAGAATTCTCAGCAGAAACTTTACAGGCCAGAAGGGAGTGGCATGATGTATTTAATGAAATGAAACAGAAGGGCCTCGAACCAAGAATACTTTATCCAGCTGGGTTATCATTTAAATTTGAAGGAGGGATTAAACAATTTCCAGATAAGCAACAGCTGACGGAATTTACCTCCCACAAACTGCCTCTACAGTGTATTTTGGAGGGACTGCTATAGATGGAAGGATTCATAAGGTGTAATAGCTGTCATCAGAGGTGGTAAAACCACAGTAAAGAAAGTAGAACAGCTAATGACTAGGCAAGATTAAATGAATTATCTCCAAAGTCAATCAAGGGATAGACAAAGAGTACAGAATATGATACCTAATATATAAAGAATAGAGGAGGAAGAAAAAGGAGGAGAAAAAAAAGAACCTTTAGACTGTGTTTGTAATAGCATATTAAGTGAGTTAAGTTAGACTCTCAGATAGTAAGGAAGTTACCCTTGAACCTCTGGTCACCACGAATCTAAAGCCTGCAATGGCAGTAAGTACATACCTAGGGACTATCTCCCTAAATGTAAATGGTCGGAATGCACCCATCAAAAGACATAGAGTCACTGAATGGATAAAAAGCAAGACCCATCTATATGCTGCCTACAAGAGACTCACTTTAAACCCAAAGATATACACAGACTAAAAGTGAAGGGATGGAAAAAGATATTTCATGCAGCTAATAGAGAGAAATAAGCGGGAGTTGCAGTACCTGTATCAGACAAAGTAGACTTCAAAACAAAGAAAGTCACAAGAGACAAAGAAGGACATTATGTAATGATAAAGGGATCAATCCAACAAGAAAATATAACCAGTATAAATATCTATGCACTCAACACAGGAGAACCTACATATGTGAAAGAAATACTAACAGAATTAAAAGGGGAAATAGAATGCAATGCATTCATTCTATGAGACTTCAACACTCCACTCACTCTGAAGGACAGATCAACCAGACAGAAAATAAGTAAGGACACAGAAGCACTGAACAACACATTAGAACAGATGGACCTAAGAGACATCTACAGAACTCTACACCCAAAAGCAGCAGAATACACATTCTTCTCAAGTGCACATGGAACATTTTCAAGAATGGACCGTATCCTAGGCCACAAAAAGAGCCTCGCTAAATTCAAAAAGATTGAAATTGTACTAACCAGTTTGTTCGACCAGAAAGGTATGAAACTAGAAATAAATTAGGCAAAGAAAATGAAAAGTCCCACAAACACATGGAGGCTTCACAACATGCTCCTAAATAACCAATGGATCAATAACCAAATAAAAACAGAGATCAAGCAATATAGGGAGACAAAGGACAACAATGATTCAACACCGTAAAATCTGTGGGATGCAGCCAAGGCTGTGCTAAGAGGAAAGTATATTGCAATACAGGCCTACCTCAGGAAAGAAGAAGAATCCCATATGAGCAGTCTAACCTCACAATTTATGAAACTAAAAAGAGAAGAATAAATGAGGCCCAAAGTCAGTAGAAGCAGGCATATAATGAAGATTAGAGCAGAATTAAATAAAATTGAGAAGAATAAAACAAAAGAAAGAATCGATGAAAGCAGGAGCTGGTTCTTTGACAAAATAAACAAAATAGATAAACCCCTACGCAGACTTCTCAAGAAAAATGAGGGTCTACATACATAAACAGAATCAGAAATGAGAGAGGAAAAATCACCACGGACACCACAGAGATACAAAGCATTATTAGAGAATACTATGAAAAATTATATACTAACAAACTGGATAAGCTAGAGGACATGGACAGCTTTCTAGAAAAATACAACCTTCCAAGGCGGACCCAGAAAGAAACAGAAAATCTGAACAGACCAATTACCAGCGATGAAATTTAATCCACAGTCAAAAAACTACCTAAGAACAAAACCCCTGTACCAGATGGCTTTACCGCTGAATGTTATCAAACATTTAGTGAAGACCTAATACCCAACCTCCTTAGTTTTCCAAAAAGTAGAGGAGGAGGGAATACTCCCAAACTCATTCTACAAGGCCAACATCACTCTTAATACCAAAACCAGGCAAAGACACCACAAAAAAAGAAATTCAGACCAATATCTCTAATGAATATAGATGCAAAAATACTCAACAAAATATTAGCAAACTGAATTCAAAAACACATCAAAAAGATCAGGATCAAGTGGGATTCATCCCAGGGATGCAAGGATGGTACAACATTCGAAAACTTCCATCAACATCATCCACTACATCAACAAACAGGACAAAAACCACACGATCATCTCCACAGATGCTGAAAAAGCATTTGACAAAATTCAACGTCCATTTATGATAAAAACTCAACAAAAATGGGTATAGAGGGCAAGGACCTCAACATAATAAAGGCCATATATGACAAACCCACAGGCAATATTATAGTTAACATCAAGAAGCTGAAAGCTTTTCCTTTAAGATCGGGAACAAGACAAGCACACCCACTCTCCCCACTTTTATTCAACATAGTTCTGGAGTTCCTAGCCACGGAATTCAGACAATACAAAGAAATAAAAGGTATCCAGATTACTTCAAGCTCTACTACAAAGCTACAATAACCAAGACAATTTGTTACTGGCACAAGAACAGACCCACAGACCAGTGGAACAGAATATGGTCAATTAATATATGATAAAGGGGCCATGGGCATACAATGGGGAAATGACAGCCGCTACAACAGCTGGTGTTGGCAAAATTGGACAGCTACATGTGAGAGAATGAAACTGGATCATTGTCTAACCCCATACACAAAAGTAAATTCAAAATGGGTCAAAGACCTGAATGTAAGTCTTGAAACCATAAAACACTCTTAGGAAAAAAACATAGGCAAAAATCTCTTGGATATAAACATGATCAACTTCTTCATGAACATATCTCCCTGGGCAAGGGAAACAAAAGCAAAAATGAACAAGTGGAACTATATGAAGCTGACAAGCTTCTGTACAGCAAAGGACACCATCAATAGAACAAATAGGCATCCTACAGTGTGGGAGAATATACTCATGAATGACAGATCCAATAAGGGGTTGACATCCAAAATATATAAGGAGTTCCTGCACCTAAACAAACAAAAAGCAAATAATCCAATTAAAAAATGGGCACAGGATCTGAACAGTTCTCCAAAGAAGAAATTCAGATGGCCAACGGAAATATGAAAAGATGCTGCACATCCCTAATCATGAGAGAAATGCAAATTAAAACCACAATGAGATATCACCTCACACCACTAAGGATGGCCACCATCCAAAAGACAAACAACAATGAATGCTGGCAATGTTGTGGAGAAAGTGGAACCCTCCTACACTGCTGGTGGGAATGTAAATTAGTTCAACCATTGTGGAAAGCAGTATGGAGGTTCCTCAGAAAACTCAAAATAGAAATACCATTTGGCCCAGGAATTCCACTCCTAGGAATTTACCCTAAGAATGCAGCAGCCCAGTTTGAGAAAGACATATGCACCCCTATGTTTATTGCAGCACTATTTACAATAGCCAAGAAATGGAAGCAATCTAAGTGTCCATGAGTAGATGAATGGATAAAGAAGATGTGGTACATATACGCAATAGACTACTATTCAGCCATAAGAATAAAACAAATCCTACCATTTGCAACAACATGGATGGAACTAGAGGGTATTATGCTCAGTGAAATAAACCAGGTAGAGAAAGACAAGTACCAAATGATTTCACTCATCTGTGGAGCATAAGAACAAAGAAAAAACTGAAGGAACAAAACAGCAGACTCACAGAATCCAGTAATGGACTGACAGCTACCAAAGGGAAAGGGACTGGGGAGGATGGACTGTGACTGTAATGCCATATGTGGGGGGGACTTGATAATGGGGAGCATCTACTGACCATAATGTTGTTCAAGTGATTGTATATTAACCATACCAAAAAAAAACCCAATAAAATTTAGAAAAAGAAAGAACTTCTGCTGTTTCATGGGCACCG
The DNA here is from genome assembly GCF_040802235.1 of Manis javanica. Classification (NCBI taxonomy): domain Eukaryota; kingdom Metazoa; phylum Chordata; class Mammalia; order Pholidota; family Manidae; genus Manis; species Manis javanica. The sequence goes on from NC_133165.1 coordinate 24,365,527, forward strand.
GGCTTGCCTTTGGGGTGATGGAAATGTTCTGGAGCAAGAAAGGGGTGATGGTCAGATAATCCTACGAATGCACTAAATATCGCTAATGGTAAAATTTACCTGTCTTTTACCACAATAGTTTTTAAGAAAGAACATACAGATGAGAAAAAATGTTAACGTCAATACCCACAATTATTTCCGTATTTTTACTCCATTTCTGTCCTTGGACATAATTCATATTTGTGAAACACAAACCAGAAAATACCACCCTTCAAGAGGAAATAAACTATCTCATGATGGTAGGTAAACAATGGAGAATCCAGAATGACACTCCCCTCCAGAATTCTAGTCACTTGCTAAGCTCTAGCAGCATTCTCTCTCTGCCCCTACAGAATTTTTTTTCTTTCCCAAAGGCAGTTTATACCTGATGGATACCTGACCCTCAAAATTCATTCCTAGTACTCAAATACAACCATGTTTGTTAGCTAAGTTCTTTACAGTAACAGGATAAAAGGGTAGAAACTAGCAGTTCCACCGTCTACTTAACAAGTTTACTTGTTTACTAGTTTTTGCCCAAATAATCCAGTGTAACAATCCCTCTCTACAAATATGGTCTTTTATAGGTAAACACAATACAGCTAGTGTAATCTTGAATCCATAGTCACAAAAAAATTAAGATTGAGACCAGCAAATTCTCTTAGTTTATGAAAGGTATTAAGGATTTTACCTGCTCTAAGTACCTCACAGAAGTTGAACCATACGTTATTTATCTTTTTGTGACTAGCTTATTTCACTTCGCATAATGCCTTCAAGGTTCATCCTTGGTGTCGTGTATCAGAATTTCTTTCCCCTTTAAGCCGAATAATCCCACTGTTATGTGTACATGACATTTTGTTCATCCACTCATTCATCAATGGACATGACAGGTTGCTTCCATGTCTTAGCTACTGCGAATAATGCTGCTGTGAACCAAGGTTCCTGAAGCTCGGTATTCAATGATTTTGGGTATATATGCAGAAGTGGAAATGATGCTCGATGATAGGATTTTATTCTTTGAGGAAATACCATTACATATTCCTTAGCAGCTGTACATTTTTACATTCCCACTGAGAGTGCACAAGTGTTCCAATTTCTCCACATCCTTGACAACATTTGTTATTTTCTGTTTTTTGGTCATAGCTCTCCTGATGCCTGTGAGGTGCTGTCTCACTGTGGTCCTGATCTGCATTTCCCCAATGACCAGTGATGTTGAATGTCTTTTCTTGTGCTTACTGGCCGTTTGTACATCCTCTTTGGAGGAATCAAGCCCTTTGTTCATTTTCCAGTCAGGTTATTTTTTTGTTTTGTTTTTGAGTTGCAGGACTTTTTGATGTATTTTGGATATTAACCTCTTATCAGATTTATGGTATGTAATTGTATTTTGCCACTTCATAGGTTGCCTACCCCTTAGCTGTTTTTAATATAAAATAGTCTAGTATCTCTGTCTTTTAAAATATTTAACTTTATTTTCCACTGAGAGTCAAGATGACTAAAGTGCAGTGAGTTTTTAAGGTTTGCCTAGCAACTCTGGGATATGTTACATGGACCTGCCCAGTAATTAGCATAAGGTGATCACATCCACAGAGAATCTGTAACTCATATATTAAGGCCCCTCACCTAGAGCAATAGCCCGGCACTAAGTTCACCAGCACACAGTGAATTGTATGTTTCATTCTGTTCTAGTATATACTTATATACAATTCACTTTTTATATCCATTTTACGTTTTACACTTCAGCGGCATCTATTCCATTCACAATGATGTACAACTATACCTGGTACCCAGCTCCCAAACATCACCACCCCACAACCCTATGTCCATTAAGCAGTTCCTTCCCATTCTTCCTCCCCCAGCCCCTGGCAACCACCAGTCCACCTTCTATCTCCAGGAGCAAATTCTACTTCTGTGACTGCTCTACAGACAAAATTGAGAAAGGACTTCACCTGACCGTTATTTTCCTTCAGTTGTCACTCATCTTCAAGTAGCAGAGATAATTGCCTCAGAAAGTAATAGACTATGATAGGAGGCTCCATCCTCCAATGTATAAGGCATCAAGAAACCTAAAAAGTATAATGTGCAAGTTGCTAATTACACCTAAGCCTTACACTGACAATGGATACCTTTTTTAATTCTCTGTGCCTGGAATGAGCATGGTAAGAGATTCTCTCAAGTATAACAAATTCTCTGTTTGCAGACTCTGATGATTCAGGTCTGTCTTCCTACCTAAACATCTTTGACTTGTTAGAGAAGCCCTCTCTGGAAAACAGTAACAGTTTCTTGGTAACATGTCAGCTGCAATTATCACTGATGGAGCAGTTAGAAATAACACAAAGGAAACATTGGTGGGGATCTGGGTATTTTAATGAAACCCTCTCCAATAATGAAGAAATTACAATAAGATAGAAAGAGTTAAGAAAAGACCCACTCATGATACAGGCAAATCCTCTTCTCAAAACAAATTAGGAGCATTACTTGAACACATTAGTACCCAGCATAGCTACATACTCAAAATAAATAAATAAAATAAAAGCCAATTATATCATGATTAAACCTGAGTTTTCAGCCCTGGCTCACTTAATCCAGTGTGTTAACAGAAGCAAGTCACTTAACCACTCCAGGTCTCTACTTACTTCCTGTAAGAGAATGGAGCTAAAAATCTCTTGACGAGGCATCTCAGCTCTAAAGTGTTGCTAATACTGACCCTTCCCCATTTGTCACTGAACAACTATACCATCACATATATTCTGTATTAAATGCTATACTTAACTGTTAAAATCCAGGATTACATTTTATTAATGTCAAGTTTTTAATGGAAATCCCTAAGCTCTTGAAAAGTTCTGGCTCCTTGCTAATATTTTGAAGAGAAAATCTAAATGAGAAAGAGTATTATTTGCTCTTACCTTGTTTGGCATCATCACAAGCTGTTGGCCTTTACAAATAGATCCTGATTCCAGCTTTCCCAGGACCACAGTACCCATATCCTGTTTAATTTAAAATGAAAAATCAAGTTTCAGACTTTCATTATATAAAAACGCAACGTAAAATCTTGCAGAGCTTACTCACAATGAGTATCTTTAGCTCAAGTGGTAAAATGTTTAGGATTAATCTTAAACACAGAATAGGTAGCAAATATTCCATATTTGTATTATAAGCATATGTAAAATTATTCTAATAAGTAGTTAGGCCTAAGATTTTAAAAGAAAAGGTGCAAGAGACAGCACAAAATTTTTTATCTGATCTGATTTGCTCAAATTCAGATTCTCTCTATCACTCTTCCGGGGCCGTCTCCTTCTCATCCAAATCTCAGCTCAAAAGTCGTGTCCTCCGAGTGGCCCTGCGGGGCTGCCCGCCTCCTTGTCCCCACGCTTTGGCCCACGACTCGGTTTCCCCTCTCGGGTTCCGGCGCTCTGGAGCCATGTGGTCTCCTTCCTCGGGGCCCGGCTCGCGGTGTCCGACGGCTGTGGGAGCCCGCCCGGCAGGGAGGCGTCCTGTGTGGCCGGCCGCCTCCTGACCCTGCGGGGGCTCCCACGGGGGGCCCACCGGCCAGGGCCCCGCGGCTTCGCTGAACGCCCAGAACCGCAGCCCCGGGGCCCCCACGGCGCCCGGGTGTCCGCTCCGGGGCGGGGGGTGGAGCTGGGCGGCCGGCGGGGCGGGGCGGGGCGCGCTGTCTCCCGGCCTGTCTGGAGCTCCGCCGGGGCAGTGGCGGCGCGCGGCACAGGCATCGGTCCGGGCAGCGGCACCATGAGCGGTGAGTGGTGGCAGCGCCACTGTGACCCACCTCCGGCTTTGGGGTCCCCGCGTCCCGCTCTCCGCAGACCCCTGTTGCAAAGCTCCCGGTTCCCTGATGCCAGGCACGCCCAGTTCCTGGCCCGGGACACCCGCAGTTCTCAGGCGTCTCTCTAGTCCCTGACTCTTGTCCATCGCTTACAACCTGCTCCTAGACATCTGCCCCCCGTTTTCCTGCCTCTGCCCGTGCTCCGACCTCCCTGCCCGGTTACCAGGCCCCCAGTCCTCAGACCTCCAGGGTCTCAGTCCCTCTTAACTCCTCAGCCCCCTGCTACCCAGTCATTCCCACCACCAAGGCCTCTTGTCCCCGTTCGCTCCAGGCTCCACGCAGAGAGAGTGTCATCCCTGGAGACTTAGACCTCCTGGCTCTCTGTCCCCAGACGTCTCTGAGCTCTCCAGCTGCTTCGTCTCCCCTGTCCCTTCTATTCTCTCGTCTCCTGTCCCCCAGCGCTTTGCTGTTCCAGTCATCAGTTGTTCCCAGTCAGCCTGAGTTTCCCTTTCTGGTCCTTGCTTCTTATGTTTTGGTTTTTTCATTCTCCAGCTCCTTCCAGTTCTTTTCCTAGCTTATTTGAGGTCTCCCTTGTCCATGCCTGCAAACCTTCCCTTCCTGTCCAATGCTGAGCCCGTCTGGGGACCATCCTTTGTGGTTTTCCCAGTCTGCCCCTCTCCCTCCCATCAGTGAGGGATGTAGTTTTGGTGGGGAGGTTGGGAGGGACAGGGAAGTGCGTGTGGACAGCTTGTCCTCAGTGTATTTGAAGTTTAGTCCCTGGACTTAATGGTATTCTCAGTCCTTTCCTCTGAAGAGATGTCTTGGTGGTGTGGTGCTAAGTCATTCCCAGGTGTTGCATGTGGAGGTGGGAGTGACTCAGGGAAGCCTCTCAGGTTGCCTAACTGGGATCTGGATTTACTTAGTAGCACCCACCTACCCTCACCGTCTGTTTTCCCTTCTCTATGGGATTGCCTCTGAAGAGTCCTTGTGTCCAGCCCCCTTGGCCCTAGCCTTTAACCCAGGAGTTTCAGGAGGTCAGAGGGATCCCTCTCTCTTCATTTTTCTCTTTTGGGTTATCTCTGTGGATCATTTTTTACAAGTTGTGTGCCTTTTGTTTTGCTAGTCAAGAACAAGATTTGTGAAATTGATGGTCCTAATGAGGAAGCTGCCAAGGGGGTTTCCCGAGAGCTACTCCAGCTTCTGTTGGCAGAGTGAATGATTTTTGGCCTAATTCAGATTTGGTCCTTGAGCATTATTGATACCACAAGAAAGATGTGATAAGTTGGTTCCCACCCAAGAGCTCATACAGCTTGGTTTAAGTGCAGGCCCTGGAGCCAGACAGCCTGAGTTCACATCCTGCCTGTGACCCATAAAGCTGTGAATTTAGAGCAAGTTAGCCGACTTGAAAGTGACTTTCTGGAAGTCCCAGCAAAATGGGGATAAATAATAGTACCTGTCACCTCGGCTTGTTGCAATGACTGAATAACTACAGGTAAAGTGATTGGTACTGTGCCTCTCACATGGTTTGTAGTCAGGAACTTAAGAGTTATTGTTTCCCTAAGGACCCATGTGGGGTTCAGGTGGCGTGGTTTTCTAGCCTAGCTCTGGAACAAGGGCTGAGGCTAGGCACTCCCTGAAAATCTCTTCCTTTTAATATGACAGGGAGTCTCTATCTCAAGCTCAGAGTGCTGGGCCAATCTCTCTCAGGAACAAGTGAAATTGACAAGGCAAGGGCAATTGATCATATTGATCATATATTCTTCAAGGAGCAATTTTCAATCAAAGATAAAAATGTTTTAAAATTTAATAGAAAAGTATCATTAGGTCTAAGGCCAAACAAATTAGAACGGAAATCAACAAATGGCTATTTCAGGAAAAGGCTTTCAGAATGAAAGCCTTCTTTTGCAAAGATTCTAATTAAGGCAGAAGAAGTGGCTGAGGATGGAAGGGGGGATGTCCTAGGTATTTTCAATCATTTTCTGTTTTTTCCTGTTTAATTGAGAAATGATTGACATACATCATAAGTTTAAGGCAAACGGCATGATAACTTGAATTTCATATGTTGTGAAATGATTACCACAATGGATTTAACTAACATCTATTTTCTCACATACATACAAAAAAAGGAAAGGATAGAAGAATAAAGGAAGATTTTCTCCTTGTGTTGAGAACTCAGGATTTACTCTCTTAGCAGCTTTCCTATATATCATACAGCGGTGTTAGCCATAGGCATCATTTTGTTCATTATATTTCTAGTACTTATTTATCTTGAATGTGCAGTTTGTACCTTTTGACTAGTTTGTACCTTTTGACCAGTTTGTACTTCTAATTTCCCCTCCTTGTTTCTTGAAAATACAGTTGAAATGGGTTTTTCCTACCTGCGGGATTGATAGTTGGCACACAGTAAAGTACTGTGGCATACTCTTTTGTCCTTTTTTAATAGAAAAATTTGAAAATCACAAAAGTGGAGAGAATAGTCTAGTGAACAAATACCAACTCATGACCACTTCTTCTGTATACCTGTCTACCTATTGTCCTTCTCTCCAGTTTATTTTGAAGCAAATCTCAAGACACTGTAACATTTCATCTGTGAATATTTTGATATGTATCTCCAAAATGTAGAGACACAATTAAAAAAATGTGGCCCATTTCCAGTATCATACCTATAAGAAATTAGTAATAATTCATTAATATCATCATATTGTTCACATTTCCAATGCCTTATAATTTTATAGTATATTTTTAAGACTTGGGACCTAAATGAGGTTTAAGCAGTGCAGATTGGCTTGTCTTTGAAGTTTTTTAGATCTCATTGTGTTTTATAGTTGGTTATTTTTTTAGTGTTTATTCAGAGTTGTGCAAACATTACAGTAATCAATTTTAGAACATTTTCATTACTCCAAAAAGAATCCCGTACCCATTTGCACCCATTCCTCATTCTCCCTCCCCTCAGTCACAGGCAACCACAATTTTACTTTCTCTCAGTATGGATTTGGCTATTCTGGATATTTCATGTAAGTTAATCATACAATATGCGGCCTTTTGTGTCTGGCTCTTTTACTAAGTATCATGTTTCCAAGGCTCATCATTTGGTCTGTATCTTTCTTCGGTCCTTTCTGTGGCTGAATGCTGTTTCGTTGTATGGATATTAAATATTTTGTTTATGCATTCTTCAGTCGATGGACAGTTGACTTGTTTCCATCTTTTGGCCACTGTGAATAATGCTGCTGTGAACATTCATGTGCACGTTTTCATTTCTCTTGCATAGACACCTGAGAGTAGAATTGCTGGGTCTATTTGAGGAACTGTCAGACTGTTTTCCAAGGAGGCTGCTCCATGTTCCATTCCTACCAGCCCTGTGCAAAAGTTCTGATTTATTCACATCCTTGTCAACAGTCATTTTGGTAATAGCCATTCTAGTGAGTGGGAACTAATATCTCTTTGAGGCTTTGATTTGCATTTCTCTAATGATTAATGATGTTGAGCATCTTTCCATATGCTTATTGGCCATTTGTATGTTTTCTTTGGAGAAATGTCTACTCAGATCCTTTGTCCCTTTTTTAATTGAGTTTTTCTTATTGTTGAGCTATAAATTCTATATAATTTCAGGATACAAGTACCTTATCAGATAAATTATTTACAAAAATTTTCTTCCATTCTGTTTTCTCACTGTCTTGATGGTGTTCTTTTTTTAAACTCTATGTCTCCTTTCATCTCTTTCTTTTTTCCTCTTGGAATTTTTGTTGAAGGAAGCCATTTATCCTATGAGATTTCTTTGTGGGATTTTGCTGACTACATCCTTTTGGGGAGGTTTGACGTGTTTCTCAGTTTCTTGTATATCCTACACATTGAAAGTTAGAGTCTGCTATATATTTAGTTGAAAATGTTTGAGCAGATCAGAAGTTAGATGGGTTACAGGCCGAATACATTAAGTGCAAATAACCAGGAAGTGGAATGGCTGGGTAGTTCATACACAAGACAAAAGAGGATCATGAGGCCAGAAACATCTAAGATGACCGTTGAGAGAAGAGGATTGGATAAATATATGTGGCAGCGTCACATGACAGAAAACCTCACAGATGTTAAAAGGAATAAAAGGCATTTATAAAGATCACCATGGCTATATCACAACAGTAACATTCTCTAAAAAAATACTGGGGTGCAGAATTATACCTAAAATGTATATGCCTTGATGCACATTAAAACATGCACATGAAACAGTGTTTATAAATTCATGTAAATATGTAGATGTAAACAAATTGGCAGCAGCAAGGACACCTGCCACATGTGGTGGCTGTATTAGGGGGATAGTGGCCAAGATTTATTTTCATTCTCTTAAAGAATCCAGTAGGTAGGAATCCTTGATTACCAGTGTCTGCAAGACAAGGAATTCTGATTTTCAGACAATGATTTTGCTCTTACTGGAAAAGTAGACCTTGTAAGGCCAGAAAGTCCTTGTGATTCTTAACACTGTCTTTTGTAAGGTCCTCAGCGCTCACTTCCATTAGCAATTATTCTGTCAAGAATCCTTCTCAAGTTAGAAAGTCACTGAAATCCCCATTTCAAGGATGGGGAAACCAGGCCCTGAGAAGTCAGATAATTTGTGGAAAAGACAAGCTCTAAGGGTCTGATACACCAGCATTTGGGGCTCAGTGGGAAATTTGCTGCTGTTTCTTGCTTGATGTTTATGTACATTTTGGCAGGTCTTTTCTTAATTTTCTGGAATGTTGAAGGTCATGCTTTTCTCTTTGGCACTGACTGGGTCATCTCCAGCAGTGGTCTGTAGTTGGCACAAAGAAATGGCTGCAAGAAGTGAATGGAAAAAAGAATGTGGTTTTTCATTCAAAGCAGGAAAAGCAATGATATCAACTTTTTTCCCCCTAATGAAGGCACTGGGTTGATCTGTTGTGGCAGACTGTACTAAGTGAGTGTTCCACTGTCAGCAAACATTTGACCACCTCATGCGCAAGCAAGTGGCAATGGACTAAATCTCATTGACACTGACTCTCCTGCTTCCCTGTTGTGTGGCTCCGCCTGGGTGAGCAATGGGAGTCAAGTTCTTAGAGCTCTTAAAATGTACAATTAAAATCTAAAATTTTATGAACTGTCCAAATTCTGGCAATGTGAGCATAATTCCAGAGAAAGCACCTTCCATTCTGCCACCATCTGGTCTACACATAGGCCATGCATTCTCAGTGGGGGTGATACCACACCCTTGGGGCCAAAAATTGGTTCTCAAGGGAGAGAAAAATTTTACTGTTAGGCACAAAGTACAGATATGCATGTTCTGCATAAACAGATGTAAAATATGTCTGTGGTATTAAAATGTCATGGAGGCGGTAATTTTAAGAAAAAAATGTCTAAAAAGGATCCTAAGGGGGAAGTAATGAAAGAAAGGTCAATCAATACTGATACAGGCTTAACTAATTTTATCATTATCATATACATTGTCATTTTACTTTTTCCCTTAACATTTCAGGATAAAACTTTGCCACATTGCCATATGGTCCTCATATTGACCACTTTCTAAAAAATTGAAGTATCATTGATAGGCAATCTCATGTTGGGTGCAAATGTACAACATAGTGGTTCAACAGTTACCCATATTATTGAATCCTTACTACCTCTAGTGTGGTTACTATCACTGTTGAAAGATGTTACAGAATCATTGACTATATCCTCCACGTTGTACAGCCATCCCTGTGACTAGCTTACATTGTGGTGGTGAATTATTGTGCCCCTTTATCCCTCTCACCCTCCCCCCTGCACCCACCCCAACCACTCCCCCTTGGTACACACTAGTCACTTCTCAGTGTCTATGAGGGTATTGACCCGTTTTATGGACTTCATAATCCATCACTAGTCCATTATTTTGCATGGAGCAGAATTTGTAAAGTCTTTGATTCTACTCATAGAAACAGCTTATTTTCCTCCCTTCAGTTTTTTACTGTTTGTCATTCTTACTATAAATAATGATGCAGTTAACACTTTTGTTTGAGGGAGTTTTCCTTCCTTGAAATTGATAGTGTGTAAGCTAACATCTTTAGGATGATTTCCCTGAAGGAGCATTAACATGTGTTGGTCCTTCTTAGTTGCCCTGTCTTTCAAACTTGTAGTGATTTAAAATACTTCCAGGAAGAATGAGGACTCTAGTGGCAGCAGAGCCTGGCCAGAGATTCAGGGTTCAACAGTGAGCAGACATTTATTGGCTGACAGTTTGGTGCACCTTCTATTACTTAGAAGAGGGCTGTATTGTTGGTCTCCGTCAAAGTGAATTAAGCAAACCTACCAAAAAATGTCTTGTTGGGGTCATGGGTGTGTTAGCCAAGATTCTTTTCAATTGTGTGTGGCAGAAGCTGATTTCAGCACAATGGGAACTTAAAGTGTCTTGTAGTGGAAAAGCCTAGAGATAAGGCTGTCTTTCGGCTCAGTTGTATTCAAGTGCTAGAGTCATCAGGACTACCTTTCTGTCCCACTCACAACTCTTCTTTCCTTTCTTAGCTTCATGGAGGCGAGATGGTTACTACCGGCTCCTGGTCACATCCTGCAGTGTAGCAATGCCCGAAGGAACAGCGGGCTTCAGAAGTCCTCGGGCTGACTTACCATCCTGGAACCCATCACTGTGACTCTGGGTGACCAGGTCTGGGTCATATGCCCAGTCCAGAGCCCGAAGGCAGTGTCTGACCTACTTGTTGTCTGGGTAGAGGCTGAAGTAAAGGTGAAGGGCTGTTGTGATTTTGAATGGGGTGGTCAGGGAAGACCTCGCAGAGAAGGTGGTACCTGAGCAGAGACCTGAGGGAGGGGAGAGTGACTCCTGGGTTTTGCTCCTGAGCAGCTGGAAGGGGTAAGCATTTCCTTTTACTGAGGTGGGAAGGCAGTGAAGGAGCAGGTTTGGTGTGGGGTGAAGAAGTTTGAAGCCTCCAGGGAGAGTGAGGACTGTCCAGGTCAGCACCCCTTGGGGCCTGTGCTCCTGGGCTCCCTAAAAGGAGGGAACCTTTCGCACTCACATCTCATTTTTCCTTGCCTGAGTCTGCACATCTTGTAATCTGCTCTTTACTCCCCCATCATAAGAAAAAACAATGAGAACCCACAATGACATTAAAGACTATTGTGAAAACATAGAATATACCTATAAATATTGCCTCTTTAGCACATTAAACATTTGGACTTTTAGGTGTTCCCCTTCTGTCCTTGTTGAAAGCATATGCATTTCATATAATTGCATGAGTCTACTCTGAACTAGTGTTTCCACTTATAGTGGAGCACCTATCCATGTTCCTTCTTATCAGAGTTATTGAAAAAGGCTGAGTGACATTCCACCAAATGGATGTACCACAGTTATTTAACCATTCTTCCATTGTTTTTTGTTTTTCTAAAGCAGGGATTGGGAAACTGGGCTGGCCACCTGTTTTGTGAATAAAGTTTTATTGGAACACAGACCCATCTATTCCCTGACTATTTTTTTTTTATGAAGGTCTGATTGATATACACTCTTATGAAGGTTTCACATGAAAAAACAATGTGGTTACTACATTTACCCATATTATCAAGTCCTCACCCATACTCCAATGCAGTCACTGTCCATCAGTGCAACAAGATACCACAGAGCCACTATGTGCCTTCTCTGGGCTACACTGTTCTCCCCATGATCCCTAACACAATGTGTACTACACATAATACCCCTCAATCCCCTTCTCCCTCCCTCCCCACCTGCCTTCCCACACCCCTCCCCTTTGGTAACCACTAGTTCATTCTTGGAGTCTCTGAGTCTGCTGCTATTTTGTTCCTTCAGTTGTGCCTCATTGTTATACTGCACACATGAGGGAAATCATTTGGCATTTGTCTTTTTCCGTCTAGCTTATTTCACTGAGCATAATGTCCTTCAGCTCCATCCATGTTGCTGCGAATGGTAGAATTTGTTTCTTTCTTGTGGCTGAATAGTATTCCATTGTGTATATGTACCACACCTTCTTTATTCATTCATCTACTGATGGACATTTAGGTTGGTTCCATATCTTGGCTATTGTAAAAAGTGATGCGATAAACATAGGGGTGCATATGTCTTTTTGAATCTGAGAAGTTGTATTTTTTGGATCAATTCCAAGGAGTGGGATTCCGGGGTAAAATGGTATTTCTATTTTTAGTTTATTGAGGAACCTCCATATTGCTTTCCACAATGATTGAACTAGCTTACATTCCTACCAGCAGTGTAGGAGGGTTCCCCTTTCTCTGCATCCTCACCAGCATTTGTTGTTCTTAGTCTTTTCGATGCTGGCCATCCTTACTCGTGTGAGGTGATATCTCATTGTGGTTTTAATTTGCGTTTCCCTAATGATTAGTGATGTGGAGCAGCTTTTCATGGGTCTGTTGGCCATCTGAATTTCTTCTTTGGAGAAATGTTTCTTCATATCCTCTGCTTATTTTTTCATCGGGTTATTTGCTTTTTGGGTGTTGAGATGTGTAAGTTCTTTATATATTTTGGATTTTAACCCCTTGTTGGATATGTCATTTACAAATATATTCTCCCATACTGTAGGATGCCTTTTTGTTCTGTTGATGATGCCCTTTCCATACAAAAACTTTTTAGTTGGATGTAGTCCCATGAGTTCATTTTTGTTTTGTTTCCCTTTCTCGAGGAGATGCATTCAGGAAGAAGTTGGTCATGCTTATATTCAGGAGATGTTTGCCTGTGTTGTCTTCTAAGGGTTTTATGGTTTCACGACTTACATTCAAATCTTTAATCCATTTTGAGTTTACTTTTGTGTATGGTGTTAAACAATAATCCAGTTTCATTCTCTTGCATGTAACTGTCCAGTTTTGCCAACACCAGCTGTTGAAGAGGCTGTCATTTTCCCATTGTATGTCCATGGCTCCTTTATCATATATTAATTGATAATATATGGTTTGGTTTATATCAGGGCTCTCTATTCTGTTCCATTGGTCTAAGGGGCTGTCCTTGTGCCAGTACCAAATTGTCTTGATTACCATGGCTTTGTAGTAGAGCTTAGAGTTGGGGAGCATAATTCCTCCTGTGTTATTCTTCCTTCTCAGGATTGCTTTGTCTATTCGGGGTCTTTTGTGGTTCCATATGAATTTCAGGACGATTTTCTCTAGTTCATTGGAGAATGCTGGTGGGATTTTGATAGGAATTGCACTGAATCTATAAGTTGCTTTAGGCAGGATGGCCATTTTGACAATATTAATTCTTCCTATCCATGAGCACAGGATGTGTTTCCATTTATTGGTTATTTTCTTTAATTTCTCTCAAGAGTGTCTTGTAGTTTTCAGAGTATAGGTCTTTCACTTCCTTGTTAGGTTTGCTCCTAGGTATTTTATTGTTTTTGATGCAGTTGTGAATGGAATTGTTTTCCTGATTTCTCTCTCTGATAGTTCATTGTTAGTGTATAGGAATGCCACAGATCTCTTTGTATTAATTTTGTATTGTGCAACTTTGCTAAATTCAGATATTAGATCTAGTAGTTTTGGAGTGGATTCTTTAGGGTTTTTTTATGTACAATGGCATGTTATCTGCAAACAGGGACAGTTTAACATCTTCCCTGCCAATCTGGATGCCTTTTATTTCTTTGCGTTGTCTAATCGCCTTGGCTAGGACCCCCAGTACTATGTTGAATAGAAGTGGGGAGAGTGGGCATCCTTGTCTTCTTCCTGATCTTAAAGTAAAAGCTTTCAGCTTCTCGCGGTTAAGTATAATGTTCACTGTGTGTTTGTCATATATGGGCTTTATTATGTTGAGGTACTTGCCCTCTATTCCCATTTTGTTGAGAGTTTTTATCATGAATGGATATTCAATTTTGTCAAATGCTTTTTCAGCATCTCTAGAGATGATCATGTGGTTTTTGTCCTTCTTTTTGTTGATGTGGTGAATGATGTTGATGGATTTTTGAATGTTGTACCATCCTTGCATCCCTGGAATAAATCCTACTTGATCATGACGGATGGTCTTTTTGATGTATTTTTCAATTTGGTTTGCTAATATTTTGTTGAGTATTTTTGCATCTATGTTCATCAGGGATATTGGTCTGTAATTTTCTTTTTTTGTGGTTTCTTTGCCTGGTTTTTGTATTAGAGTGATGCTGGCTTCATAGAATGGGTTTGGAAGTATTCCCTCCTCTTCTATTTTTTGGAAAACTTTAAGAAGAATGGGTATTAGGTCTTCACTAAATGTTTCATAAAATTCAGTGGTGAAGCCAACTGGTCCAAGGGTTTTGTTCATAGGTAGTTTTTGATTACCAGTTCAGTTTTGTTGCTGGTAATCGGTCAGTTCAGATTTTCTGTTTCTTCCTTGGTTAGCCTTGGAAGGTTGTATTTTTCTGGAAAGTTGTCCATTTCTTCCCAGTTATCCAGTTTGTTAGCATATACTTTTTCACAGTATTCTCTAATAATTCTTTGTATTTCTGTGGTGTCACTCGTGATTTTTCCTTTCTCATTTGTGATTCTGTTTATGTTTGTAGACCCTGTTATTTTCTTGATAAGTCTTGCTAGGGGTTTATCTATTTTGTTTATTTTCTCAAAGAACCAGCTCTTGCTTTCAGTGATTCTTTCTATTGTTTTATTCTTCTCAATTTTATTTATTTATGCTCTAATCTTTATTATTTCCCTCCTTCTACTGTCTTTGAGCTTCATTTGTTCTTCTTTTCCTAGTTTCATTAATTATGAGTTTAGATTGCTTACATGGGTTTGTTCTTCTTTTCTGAGGTAGGCCTGTATTGCAATATACTTTCTTCTTAGCACGGCCTTGACTGTGTCCCACAGATTTTGTGGTGTTGAATTATTGTTGTCATTTGTCTCCATATATTGCTTGATCTCTGTTTTTATTTGGTCATTTATCTATTGATTATTTAGGAGCATGTTGTGAAGCCTCCATGTGTTTGTGGGATTTTTCATTTTCTTTGGGTTATTTATTTCTAGTTTCATACCTTTGTGGTCTGAGAAACTGGTTGGTACAATTTCAATCTTTTTGAATTTACTTAGGCTCTTTTTGTGGCCTAGTATATGATCTATTCTTGAAAATGTTCCATGTGCACTTGAGAAGAATGTGTATTCTCCTGCTTTTGGGTGTAGAGTTCTGTAGATGTCTGTTAGGTCCATCTATTTAATTGTGTTTTTCAATGCCTCTGTCTCCTTTCTTATCTTCTTTATGGTTGACCTGCCCTTCAGAGTGAGTAGAGTGTTGAAGTCTCCTAGAATGAATGCATTGTGTTGTATTTCCCCTTTTAATTCTGTTAGTATTTGTTTCACATAAGTAGATATTCCTGTGTTGGGAGCATCGATGTTTATAATGGTTATATCTTCTTGTTTGATTGACCCCTTTATCATTATGTAATGTCCTTCTTTGTCTCTTTTGATTTTCTTTGTTTTGAAGTCTATTTTGTCTGATACAACTACTGCAACTCCTGTTTTTTTCTATTAGTTGCATGAAATATCTTTTCCATCCCTTCACTTTTAGTCTGTGTATATCCTTGGGTTTAAAGTGAGTCTCTTGTAGGCAGCAAGACTCTTGTAGGGTCTTGTTTTTTTATCCACTCAGTGACTCTATGTCTTTTGATGGGTGCATTCCATCCATTTACATTTAGGGTGATTATTGGTAGGTGTGTACTTATTGCCATCACAGACTTTCAATTCGTGGTTACCAAATCTTGAAGGTTAACTTTCTTACTATCTAAGAGTCTAACTTTACTCACTTAATATGGTATTACAGATACAATCTAAGGGTACTTTTTTTTCCTCCTTTTTCTTCTTCCTCCTCTGTTCTTTATATATTAGATATCATGTTCTGTACTCTTTGTGTATCCCTTGATTGAGTTTGGGGATAATTCATTTAATTTTGCATTTTCTTAGTAAATGAAAAAAAGGAAAGATGGTGTTCTAGTCTCTTTACTGTGGTTTATTGCCTCTGTTTCACAGATATTAAACCTTAGGAACACTTCCATCTATAGCAGTCCTTCCAAAATAGTCTGTAGAGATGGTTTGTGGGAGGTACATTCTCTCAGCTTTTGCTTATCTTGAAATTGTTTTATCCCTCTTCAAATTTGAATGATAATCTTGCCAGAAAAAGTAATCTTGGTCTGAGGCCCTTCTGCTTCATTGCATTAAATACATCATGCCACTCCTCTGGCCTGTAAGGTTTCTGCTGAAAAGTCTGATGTTAGCCTGATGGGCTTTCCTTTGTATGTCATCTCATTTCTCTCTCTGGCTGTTTTAAATAGTCTGCCCTAATCCTTGATCTTTGCTATTTTAACTACTATATGTCTTGGTGTTGTCCTCCTTGGGTCCCTTCTGTTGGGAGTTCTGTGTACTTCTGTGGTCTGAGTGATTATTTCCTCCACCAGTTTGAGGAAGTTTTCAGCAATTAATTCTTCAGAGACCTTTTCTATCCCTGTTTCTCTCTCTTCTTCTTCTTGTACCCCTATAATGCAGATATTTTTCCGTTTGAATTGGTCACACAGTTCTCTTAATATTGTTTCATTCCTGGAGATCCTTTTATCTCTCTCTGCATCAGATTCTATGCATTCCTGTTCTCTGGTTTCTATTCCATCAATGGCCTCTTGCATCTCATCCATTCTGCTTTTAAATCCTTCCAGAGATTGTTTTATTTCTGTAGTCTGCCTTCCTACTTTGTCTGTTAGCTCTTTTATGTTTCTCTGCAGCTCCATCAGCATGGTTATGACCTTTATTTGGATTATTTTTCAGTAAGATTGTTTAGGTCTGTCTGTCCAAGCTCCTTCTCAGAGGTTGTCTCTGTGATTTTGGTCTTGATCAAATTCTTCTACCTTTTCATGGCGATAGAGGTAGTTGTGGGGAGCTGTTGCGTGTGTTGGCTAGGAGAACATCCCTTCTTGCTAGTTTGTGGTGTTCCTCTCCTGGGAGAACAGCAACCCCCAGTGGCTTGTGCTGGACAGCTGCGCGCTGATGGGGTCTCTGATTCTTGCCCAGCCTCTGTCTAGTTAACTCCACGGTTGCTGTGGGTATGGCTGCTCTCAGACTGCTGCTCCGCTATGGCGCGACTGCATTGGAGGGGGAACAGGCTGGAGGTTGTGCTGCCGCCCAGTGGGTTAGGGTGCCTGGAGTTCCCCAGGATTCCCAGATGCTGGGCTAAGTATCCTGGGATGCTTCCATCCAGCCGTGGGGTCTCTGTCCCTTTAAGACTTTCAATGGGCACTCGCTTTTCTTTTGTCCCAGGGGCACAGGCTGTGGGGACCTGCTCACGGATTTTACTGTTCCTTTTCCCTAGTATGCAGCACACCATGCACCATGTGTATGCACTCCGGTGCGGGTGGCTAGGCCTGGGTGTTTAGCAGTCCTGGGCTCCCTCTCCCTCCCAGCTCTGACTCCTCTTCTCCCGCCAGGGAGCTGGGGTGAGGGGTGCCCTCGGGTCCAGCCGGTCCGGGGCTTGTATCTTACCCCCTTTGTGAGGCCCTGGGTTCTCGCAGGTGTAGATGTAGTCTGGCTGTTGTAATGTATCTTCTGGTCTCTCTTTTAGGGATAGTTATATTTGTTGTATTTTCAAAAATATATATGGTTTTTGGAGGAGATTTCCACTGCTCTACTCATGCCGCCATCTTGGCTCCTCCTCTATATGTTAATTTTATGTTTGAATTTCTGGGGCTGCCTCCTTCCAGTAGTGTTTTCAAAGTGGCTGTGGACCATTTTTATTTATTTCATTATATGGCAGAATAATGCAGTTTATAGATCAGCCCCGTTTTGTCCATCCATTGACACCCTGATGGACCTTTGAGTTGTTTCTACCTTTTTGCTGTGGTGAGCAGTGCTGCCCAGAACTCATGAGCCAGGTTCTGTTTGAACAGCATTTTTATTTCTTTGGGGCATTTCTCTAGGAGTGTGTGTGTATACCCACAATTAGGCAAATATATTTTATATTCATCAGGAAAAGCCAAGCTGTTGTATGTAGGCTGCATGTTTTACATTCCCAGAAGCAAAGTTTAGGGGCCCCAATTCCTCTATGACCTTAGCAACATATGATTTTCAGTTTTCTGAGTGTGGCCATTGCCATGTGTGCAGGGGGCATCACTGTGGTTCAATTTGCATTTCCATGGTGACTAATGCTATGTGATGCCTCTACATGTTTGTATGTATTACCTCGAGTCTTTGCTCCACTTTAAAAATTGGGATGTTGTCTTGTTGCCCTGTACGAGCTTGTGGTGTTTTCTGGATAACAGGCTCTTGTCAGATGTTCTATGTGTAGATATTTTCTTCCATTCTGTTTTTTTGTTCACATTCTGGTTGGTGACTTTTGATACAGAAAAGTTTTTAATTTGGGGTAACTATAATTTATGCTTTCTTCTGTTGCTTGTCCTTTGGTGTCAGATCTGAAAAACCAAAGCTAAATCCAAGGTTATGAACGTATATCCTCATGTGTTCTTCTAGAGTCTATAATTTTACCTGTTACATTTAAACCCTTTATCTATTTTAAGTTAATATTTGTATATGGCATGTGTTAAGATCTCAGTTTCATTTCTCTGCATGTGGACAGCCAGTTGCCCAGTGCCATTCACTGAAAAGACACATTCTTTCCCCAAGTTAATGTTGTTCACCCTTGTCAGAAATCAATTGACCATTTGTGGTAATTTCTGGGCTTTCCATTCAGGTTTGTTCATCTGCATATACATTATACCTTTGAACAACATGAGGGTTAGTGGTGCTCATACCCCACAGAGTCAGAATCCACATTGAACATCTGACTACCCCACAACTTAAGTATTATCCTAAAACTGATTTCCCATTTTGACTGGAAGCCTTACCAATAATACAAATAGTTGATTAACTTATATTTTGTACAATATGCATTTGTTTGCTGTATTCTTAGAGTAAAGTAAGCTAGAGAAAATCAAATATTTCAAATTGTTGTCGCAACATTTTTCAATATATTTGTGGAAAAAAATCTGTCTAAGTGCACCTGTGCCATTCACACCCCCTGCTGTCCAAGGGTCAACTGTGTGTCTTTAAGCCAGTGTCACAGTGCTTTATTTACTGTTACTCTGTACTAAGATTCTATTTTGGGAAGCCCGAGCCTCCAGCTTTTCTTTTTCAAGATTTTTTCCAAGGGCTCACTGGGGTCCCTTGCAATTCCAAATGTGTCAGGATTAGCTGGTGCATTTCTTCCCAAAAGGCTTTGGGAATTCTCATAGGAAACTCATTGAGTCTGTAGGTGGCATTCGTGCCATTGCCATTTTAGCGATAGTAAGTCTCCCATAACCGTGGGTGGACCTCACATTTATTTAGCTTTTCTTTGGTTTTTAATTTGTCAATGTTTTATAATTGTTCAATGTACCAGATTTATACCTTGATTAAGTCTAATCCTATGTATATTATTAACATTGACATTATTTAATATGGAATTTAAAAAATTCCTTCTAAGATTATTCATTGCTGATATATACAAATAAAACATGTTTGTGTCCTGGTGTGTTTTCTTTTAACTTCACTCAGTTTACTAGCTTAACTTTGGGAATTTAAGGATTCAGAGATGTGGGATTTAATAATTTAGACATTTAGGATTAGAATATTAATTACTAGAATTTAAGAGATAGAGGTTTGAAAACCAGTGAGGAGCAGTTTCTCTCAGGGATTTGGTTAAAATCAGGGTATAGGAATGAGAGGAAGGGTCACAGTTAGGGTATGGGTTAGGGTGAGGATGAGGGTTAGGGGTTAGGGATTGTCATAGGGGTTGGGGTTGGGGTTTTAGGTCACCGGAACGCAGCTACAGTTTGATGGGAGGACAAACAGGCTTCTAGAGGATGTGGAAGCCATGAGCCCCACACAGACTAAATTACTCCTTGTCTCTCCTTGCTCCCACCCGCTTGGGGCTTTATTCTGCTTACCTGGATGTGTCTGTAACTTTGGAGGCATGCTTGGGCCAACTTTATGTAGCACATAAAATTGTGGCATGTACCCTGCTGGTGACTTCATCTGTGTCCATGTAGCCCTCCCTTCTCGGGAAATCTGTAGTGCTTTCCCCTTGTGTTGATGAGGGTTCTGATGTACAGAGATGACTTCATCTGCCTAGGGTCTCAGAGGCTAGTAAATCATGGAGCAGGATGCTCCAGGGCTAGGGGCTGGAGGGAGGCTGACTCCAGGGCCCACCCACTCAGCCTCTGAGTGTCATCTCAATTGGGAGCCATCTGTATACAAATGGTGACTGATAAGGGGATGTCTACTTGGTTTCCATCCAAACTGGAACTTTGAGGGGAGTGCCATTAATAATTATGCTGGGCAAACCAGGACAGTTTGGAGCAAATAGGGACCTATGATCACTTCACTGATGGACTCTGTGGAGTGGGCGAACTTACCAAAGCAAAAGAAGCTGAGGAGAAGAAGAAAGGAGCCGATTAGTGGGCTTTGAGAAAGACCAACATGTGGGGAATTGCCAGAGAAAGAGAAACTCACAAAGGGTGCTGGGAAGGTGATATGGGCAGGAGACAAGACTGTTGGTCTTGGGCACAGCTTTTCTGAGGAGTGGTCGAGGCACCCAGCCCTCCATAGCTGGGAAGGCTGTGGAGGGACAGGACCAGGGAGCAGCCACTGAGAGGGGAAGCAGGGAGCCATTGGTGACTTCCAGGCAGACATGTCTCCAGCTTAGTGGAGTTCAGTGCGAGCTGAGCACCCAGACACAGCCAGGGCATGCAGTTCCTTCAGAGGTGGCCTTGAGGGAGAGGCAAAAAGACTGGCTTGGACTTGGAGTCAGGGATGTTGCCTTCTTTTTTTAATGCAAAAAACTAAGTGTGTTTTAAGCTTCAAGGAAGGAGCCAACCTGCGGAGAGTGAAGGGAAGCAGAACCACTGTTACTCGCTCTCCAGAGCAGGGCCAGATGCCTGAGGACACAGGAAGGCCTGAGCCGAGGGATCACCCTGCACCTGAGAGTAGCTCTGCCTCTGTGGGACGAGAGAGGGCCTGTGAGTTTGGAGGTTGGACAGGGAACCAGACAGAGGTGCTGTCTGCAGGCTGCGATTTCTCCAGATCCCAGCAGGGAGGGGCGCTGTGCTCAGGCTCCAGGGTAACTGGTGTACCCAGGCCCTGCAGTAGGTCCCCCATAGATGTAGGTCTGCTTGCTCTCCTGCACTGTGGCTCAGGAGGTAGGCAGTGTCCCTCGCTTGGCACCAGAGGTCAAGCACAGGACGTAGCCGGCCTGAGAGTGCACCGCTGTCCAGGGCAGGAGGTCACGGCAGCTCCAGGGTATCTGGCAAATGAAAGCCAGTTCACTGTCTCCCGGCATCTTGCTCTGGTGTTAGAGGCTAGCTTGGAGTTAAACCACAGCAAATGTGGTTGAGACCACAGTGTGGAAGTCAGTCATAGGCAGGATTGAAGTCACATTTTTATGTATGTGAATTGTTTTGAGTTTTTACATTAGGAGATCCTTTTGTAAGAAATGAGATTTTTGTTTTTTAATGAGGCTATTTGAATCAAGGCTCCATAGTTTATCTGGTTTCTATAGAACTTACCCGAGGTGTGAGCCCCTACCTCATTCATAAAGGATGTCCCCTGCATTTCTTTCTATAACCCATAGGAAAGTTGTATATTAGATAATTGCTATGGGAAATATATGCTGCCTTAAGTGTTTTTAAAGTTGGTAACTTTCAGTCTTCAAGTATGTGAAATTCTATCACTGGTGTTCCATTGCAAAAGAACCACAAATTTATGATTGTGGCCCAGCAGGGATGGTACAGATACAAGGTGAATATGTCCGCAGTGATCCCTTCCCCAGGAAAACCTGTGGTCACATGGAGCCCAGTTTGAAGATCAGTATTTACCTTCAATTTTCCCTTTATGCCACATGCATCTGAGACTGTAGGTGTGATATGTAAGGACTAACTGAATAGCCAAATTAAAAACATGGCTGGACGGTAGGGTGTACGGATGGGGTAACCATGACAGTAGTTGGGAGCATGAGTCTAGTTTGCAGAATGAAACCCTTCATAGCCCCAAACAGACAGAGGTTTTCTCTAAGTTCTTACTGAGTTGGTTAATGGGCTGCAGAGCTGAGTCCAATGTTAGAGGTTTTTGGAGAGGCGAGGTTTTTGGAGTGGGGGATTAGAAACAGTCTTTCCAATGGGTGTCATTTGTAAGTAATTGTTCTGTGGCATTATTTACCATAGTATCTCACAGTACTTTTATGTATTTTTAAAACTTTGCTCCTAAAAGCACTTTAGAATAGTAGACCTGCCCTCTTCTCCCCATTCTGTGTTATATAGAGGAGTAGATGGGACCAACTTGCCCCCAGTCAGAGGTGGACCTCTTGAGATTCTCCAGTCCTCAGGCCATTCATTAAGCTTTTCCAAAGAGAAGTTTATCTTTTTTTTCCTTTGAAAACTTTATATTACATGGAATTTAATTTTTGACAAGTTCATCTTTTTTTCTTTGAAAACTTTATATGACATGCAGTTTAATTTTTGACAAGTTTAAACTCCACTTAGAAAGCTAAGCAAATGCCAAGAGGTAGGTCAGTTGTAGAGGTGAGTTCATGAAAAATAATTTTTTTCTTATTTGTACCATCTATTCTGTTAAAAAGGGGATCTTGGAAGTTCCAAACATTGATTTGATCACCAAAAATGCAGTTAGAAGGAAATGAACTACTTATATTCTTAGTATGATGTTGCATTAAGATGGTTAGTCATAAGCAAGAAACTTCTAAACAAGTAATCAAAACAACATCCTAAGTATTAGTTGAGACTTCCCCAAAGGATCTTTGGAGCAACTGGCCTATTTCTGTGTCACTCATCCTGTAACTAACGACCAATAAGAAAAGAAAAAATTTAACCTAATATCTAGCACATTGATGAATGAAAAAGAAATGCTCTGTGTTTGACTTGTGATAGTTATAAAGTAGTAGTCAGTAATTTATGTCTTGGCTTATGAAGCTATTAAATAATTAATTATTCCCAAACAGAGAAATCTAAGTGAGATGCTTGCAAATAATTTATAATAGTAGCCATTATTAATGCATGTTTGTCAGAGCTTTAGCCAAAGCCCAAATTTTACTTTGAAAACAAACATGAAACTGCTTATAATTATGACTTTAGGAATAATCATGAGTCACTTTTTCTAAAACACCGCTTTTAACTTGAGGCTGGATCACAGATTACAGTGACCATCGCATGACCCCAGCCCCATCCCCACTCCTCTGACTGGTTTTCCTGCTTCATTTACTTGTGGAAATTCCAGCTGCTTTCTCCTCTGAAATCTGCTTGTGTGTATGCATCTCCTCTTGAGGAAAGAGACGCCTTTGTATACCCACTCCTTTCATCGAAAGGATTCAGTGATCCTTATTAAATGAATGAATGAGGCAATCTGTGATATAGCTACCAAAACTAGTAAGTGAGGTTAGCAAAACTGAAGCAAAGGAAGAAGCCTGGGCTAAGAAGACCACTTATCTGGCTGTTTTCAAATCCCTCTTGTGTTTCATTTCATACATTAGAAAAGCTTTGAAATTGGACTTTACCAACTTTGTGTTAGATCAGAGAAGATTCAGCTTTCCAAATTATTCCCTATATATCCCCCGTCTAAAAAGTCACTTGGTTTCTGTTAGGTTTTGTTTCTAACACTTGGCATCTTAATCTACACAAGTCTTTCTCTATAGTTGTGTGGGTGTCTGATTTGTGATCCTTTGGCAGTCATGGTGTTCTTCACCCAGAAGCTCTGCATTTCCCTTCAGTCTCAGCTTCGAATTGGAAGGCTTCTCCCCCTCCCTTCTTTTCCACAGACTGACCTGCACATTCTGTGGCAGAATAACAATTAGAAGTTCCTAAGTGGACATTTTTGCGCACTTTTGACTCTGAGCCCTGGGAACAGCATCTAGTGTTTTGGATTCACTGGTCAGGATACAGGGCAGCCAGAGCTCCTCAAACAGTGTGAGGTCTTAGAGCGTAGAATTTTGTTTTGGTTATTCTAAAATTCAGGTCTCCAAACTCATGCATGTCTCTCGGTGACATTAGGTGCCAGATGAGGTACCTGCTCTCTCACAGCCCCCCTCCCCACTAAGTTCACGTGGACCACATCTCCTGTGCGGGCACACCGAATGTGACCTGCCGATGCACACAGGCTATCAAACACCTCTTGTTTCATCCCCAGGAGTTTCCCTGACATGAGACAAGCCTCTGCGTTCACGCTGGCCTGCAGGGTCTTCTGCTCTCTTGGATGCATCTCTATAGATCTTGGTGTCAGTGATTTTTATTCTCAGCTCTGTCACATCAATATCCTTCCTTATAAAATCCAAATAGTAAGCATTTAAAATAAGGTAGCATTGGTATAGCAGCTGTCATCCAGTAGCTGTCAGAAAACATTAGCTTTGTTTTATTCGACGTCTTCCGCTGCATCACCTCACTGATCTTCGCAAACACACTAGACAAGCAGCAGAGAGTAGCCTCCTCTCGGGGTGGCATGCCGGCATCCTGGAACTTGGCGGTAACAACACCACTTACCTGTGCCCATGACTTGGCAGGCATTGTTGTTCTAAACACTCATTTAATCCTCTCATCCCCTCTGTAAAGTGGGTACTAGAGGTCCTGTTTTGCAGATGAGGGAAATTAAGGCAGAGGAAGGTTAAGTAACTTGTCAAGGACAGAGAGATAGCGATAAGAAGAGTCGAGATCCCAACCCAGATGGGGTGGCCCTAAAGCAGGCCCTTCACCCAGACACCTAAACCCATGGCTCCATTTCCCACAGTTTCTAAGTAGTTGGTTGACTCCCATTTGTGAGTCCAAGTCTACAGCACTTCACACCCAGGGGAGGAGACGGAGAATGTGACCAACACGGGGAGGCACACAGAGGGTGGCCTGGGAGCCCTGACAACACCCCGGGAAAGGTTTCCTCTTCACACCGCACTTTGGGGATCTGGGTCTAGGAAGGGGCAGACTGCTCACCGTGGACCCTGGGCTCCGCAGCACCTGCTCACCCGGTTTTCCTGGCATCACTACTTTGCATTACAGTTGTCAGTGAGTGTCCCCGATCTGCTCCTGAACAGCCAGATGAGTTTTACTCATTTTTATGTCCCCCACGTGGAGCATTTAGTCGGAGCTTAATAAGCTTGGATGAATAAATGATTGTACACAAATGAGCAGTCCTGAGCCCCAAAGCGGTTTGCAGTTTGCTGTAATTATGGTTTGTTTTGTTGCATCACAATGAGCTAAATCCTATTTTGAAGCTTTTTTTTTTTAGGAATAGAGATTCTTTGGGGGAAAATAAGCCAATTTTTTAACTGTTCTCTTAAAGCTACTCTTACATTCTACTCATTTTCATGTTTTTTTACTTGTTCCCATTTAAAACCACAATCAGTATAGCTTTTAAAATGTGAATGTGTGACTTAATAGCTATCCACCCACACCTACTAAAATGTATGCTAATGCCTAAAGTCTGCAAATATCAAGCCAAAGTGGATTTTCATAGCTTGTGCTCAGTGTGGGAAGTGGAGGCGTGTCCCTCCCTTCCTGAGATGCATCAGTGGTACCAAGGCACATGGCTGCCTTTCACTCACTAGTTGATGTGGTTGTAAATGGCAGCTTCATTCACATAAACTTAATCTGAAGTTCTGAAGATGAGTTTCATGCTTTCAACATTTCATTCATCACACTGGGGAGGAAAACCTGGTCCTCTGCCCTCTTCTGTTCAGTGCCTGGTGCCATGAGTTAAGCTGACCCAAGACAGGTTAGCAGGAGAAAAAGCCCACATTTTATTGTCTATGTTTTGTTATGTATGAGCACACAGAAAAGAAATGAGCTCAAGGAGGCAATTAGATTCAGGGGCTCATATACCATTTTAACAGAGGAAAAGGCTTTGGGCTTCTCTTCCCAGCTTCCAAATAACCCCCTTACAGTGGAAGAAAGGTGTTCCCTTCCCAACCACGGTCAGAACCACACCCTTTCCCATCTCCAGTTCTCTCATGTGTGGTTTCTGGGCTCTCCTTCAAAGTGGGAGCCTCTGGTGACCGACACTTGCGTACAGGATCCCTGGGGGCCCCAGACCTCAGAAGAGGGATGGTGCTCTCCCTGGCTCGCACTGCGCTCAGTTCGCACACTTGGCCCTTTTTGGTGACATAGGCAACAATGACCAGCACATAAAGTATAGGGCTTTTAACTTCCAAGAAAGCATTTTCAGCTGCTGTCCTCTTATCTTCCACTCCCACTCGCTAGGAGATCTGTAGGGCTGCTCCTCCTACCCTCACGGAGGGGGAGGGAGGCATTTGAGTCCCTGGCTGGCCACACCCTGCCGAATGGCAGAGGGAGCTGATGCACTGCCTGTCTACTAACCAGAAGGGATTTCCCTCTTCCCTATTCAGCTCACAGAATGAGGATTTTATTGCCTATAGATAAGAGTCTAAAGGGAGAAATGAGGTAAGATAAGATGCCAAAGAGATGAAAGAGAATGGAAGAAAAACTAGGATTTCACAATAAGAGGGAAGAAGCTAAGTGAGCATTTTATACAAATGGTCTTATGTTGCTGCACCAGGCTGGGCTGTCTTCTCTGCCAGAGCTTCATGGTTTATCTGGACATCCTTTAAAACCCTGCTTATTCATTTATCAACAGTTACTCACCTGCCCTGGTATTGGACACAGTCAGGATGTGATCTTCCATGCTCCAAATCGTTCTCTGTCCCTGGAATCTGGGTACAGATGTGGGAGCCGCAGGTCAGCCCGCGGGGCTTCTGTGCAGAATCATCACCAGCAGCCTCATGTTGTCACAATTCCATCATGCTGGGGGGCAAAGTGCACCCTTTGCAGCACAGTTCCAATCTGTTCTCAGTTTAGTCACCTCTAGTCCCGGATCCCCGCCCTATGACGGGATTCACAGACACCAAAGAAAGACCTCTTTTATAGGGTATCCTTGTTGACTTCACTGCCAGAGCTCAGATTTTCTGCACTCCCTTCATGTGAACTGATAAAGAGAATGGAGAACAGAGCAACAGCCCTGGTGGAGTCTAGAAGGCAGTGTACTTCACTTCAGGCTCCGCTTTCACAACAGACAGTGACACAAGGTCACTTAGGTGTTTCCAAAGAGTGATGTTTGAGGATAACCCTCGGCTGGGACATATATTTGAACCCTCAATTTACGTGGCAGCTGAGGAGCCTCCTGGGAAAAAGACATGGACCACAAACATGCAAGGGGATTAGACATGCATGTGTGCACGTGGGTGTGTATGGGTTCAAAGCATGCCAGTGGTCCAAGGCAGCCAGATTGCAGGGGGAATGATGGGTACCACCAGGAGAATGCTCCATGAGGGAGCAAGGTCTTCAGGAGTCAGGGTGCTGGTGATTCTAGGAGCCATGAGAAGCTGGCTTTACTGATAACCATGCACAGCAGGACTGTACTTTCATCAACAAGAACTGTGGTGGGATTCCCACCTCGTGGGCGGGCACTCAGCTTGGCCCCATTGTCTTGGCATCAGGGGCAATGGTATAGCTCAGTGGCATCACTAGAAGCCTGTTTGGAGAGAGACTGTGGATTTGGGAAGTGAGCCATAAGCAGGGCTGACCCAGGGGTACGCGTGAGCCCCATTGGAGGGTTCCAGAAATTGCTGAGGAGGGAAACACTGTGTAATGAGCAAAGCCCAAATGCCCCTATCTTTAGGCCATTTTCTACTAATTGTAGCAGCTAAAAAACAAAGACAACAAAAAATATCCCATAAACCCAGTTCCAAAATGAGTGATGTAAAGCTCTCTTCAACGAGCCTCAAAAAATAGCACTCCTCGGCCCCACCTTGGCTCTGAACAGGCTGAGGAGATAAAACAAAGGCAGAGCAAAGGGGCCTTTGTTACTGCCGGGATCGGGCTGTATGAGTGGGCTTTAGGTGTGGCAGTCAGGGGGCTGACATCGGACAGGCTGGCCTTGAGTTAGGCATTCTGGACAGGGCAGGCCTGGGCCAGACGCACAACTGAGAGGCATCGTGCTCTCTTGGAAGTTCCACCCCAGAAAGGAAGAAGCAGGGCTGAGCCCACATACTCAGCAATTCTTCCAAAATCATGGTCAGATTTCTCATTCCAGAGCCCTGAGGGCGGAATAAATAGAGGGGGAAAGACAGACACCTGTGCTTCAGGAAATCCTCATAGAAACCAGGAGAGGATAAATGGTGTCTCTCCTCTCTGTCAACAGAGGAAGACAAAACCCACACCAGGGTTATGAAGCAGAGGGTATCAAACAGGGCATTGTTTGCAAAGGTGCTAGAGGCACTGAAAGGATAGCCTGGTAGATGAGGTACCCCAAAGTTTAGCAGTCCCTTAGGGCTGGAGGGATGGTGCGGAGGCAGTGCCACCTGAGCTGGGGACACTCGGCGGGCCCAGCATCAGGAGGGCCTACGTGGGCAAGGGCTGGGGCCGTCAGGGGAGCGGGAGGGTTACACTTATGCCTCCAGAAGCAGAGGAAAAGGGAGAGAATTACCCGGTCTTCTCCTTACCTCCCAAACTCCAGTCTCCACCAGCACCTCTCATGGGCAAACCTGGCCCTGAGCTCATGGTCAAGGGAGTCTGGGAATCAGAGCTTGCAGCCCAGGCAGAGAGAGACCACAGGCTCCAAGGGTGTCTGAACAAGCAGGCAGCCAGCCAGCACAGCCTTTAACAAGGAAGAGTTTTATTAACATTTTTGTACGTAGATAAAGAGGGATTCACATTCCTATCACACACCAAAACCTTCCTCAGCGGTTCTTCCCATTTCTTCAAATCTCTCTCCTTTCTGCCCCACTCCCCACCTTGTTTCTCTGCACACCACTGGCTGTCCTCTGCTCCCCATACCTCCCTCTGAATCCCCTGCATCAAGGCCATCCCAGTGGGTGGCCCTCCTCACCTTTGTGATCAAGGACAAGATGGCCCCCCTTGGGGACTCCTCTGTGGCCACGTGGCCTTGGCAGCTTAGTCAAGCCTGAGGCAGTCAAACTGCCCAAGCCAGAGAGGGTATTCACCTCTCAAACCAAGGTCATCATCAGGAGCCAGGCTGCCTCTGCTGTTTCACCTTGGCTAAAGCCTAAATCAAAATGTAGCCCTGCAGCCCTTGGGGCCTGTGTGGGTGAAAAGGAGGGGAGGGCCTTTCTTCTATTTCATTTTCTTGGAATCATAGAACTTAAATGTTGGTGGTTTAACATGTGGGCTCACTACGAGAGGGTAGTGATCATTGCTATTAGATAAAAAAGATTAGAGTAGTGCCTGCAACACGATAGGCATTTTGAAGTTGTGTTGGCAAGGCACAGGTAGCTCGCATGCTTTGTAGTTTGTTAGGGCTGCATGGCAAAGGACCCTTCTGGATGGGTTAAACAACAGAAATTAATTTTCTCATAGTCATGGAGGCCAGAAGTCTGAGATCAGTGTGTCACAAGGCGAGTTCCTGCTGCGGCCTCTCCCCTTGGTGTACACATGGATGTGTCCCCCTTCAGTCCTCACACGCTTTTGCTTCTGTGTCTTTGTCCTAATGCCCTCTTCTTACGGAGACCCCTGTCAGGTTGGATTAGACTCACTCTTGCACCTCATCTTGACTGCTCATTAGATATCCCACCTCCATGTAAGGTCACCTGAGGCTCTGGCATATGAATTTGAGGGGGAACGCATTTCAGCCCATAATAAAGATTTCCACAAAGCCATACTGCACCTCAGGCAATGACCTTATTATTGGAACTAAGAGAATACCGCAAATATTCACATGGTTAACTTTGTTGTTGATAGTGGCAGTACAAGATACGACTGGGTTTCCTGGCTCCCTGAACCATGTCCACAGTCTCCATCAGTCTCCTCCAAGTTGGGATTGCAGCATAGGGCTTCAGATGGTCAGGCTGTGTAGTCATAGCAGCACGAGTCCAAATCCAGGATCTGCCACCTATTAGCTACTTGACCTTGGACCAGCTCCTTAACATCTCTTTGTGTAGTTTTTGCATCTATATAATGGGATCATAGCAGTACCTTCCTCACTAAGAGGGATGAGGACCCAGTGAGATGATGTATGTTGCCCTCTGCACTCAGGTTTGGGATCTAGGGAACTGTGAATTAAACTAACAAAAGACAGAGTCAAAGCAGAAAAGACACACAATTTTTCTTAATGTTTACATGCACGGTAGTTCACAGAGAGGAGAGAAGCACAGAGGAGCAGCTGGACTCGTAAGCATGCACAACATTTTAACAGGGGAAGGGCTGTGTGGGCCTTGGGTTGACAGACTGCAGGGAAGTGACTAGGGGGACACAGAGAGCTGGAGGGAAGGTATGGTCTTGATGCAAACTCAACTCGGTGGTGACTCTGCACCTCTAAGATTAGTCGTCTTCCCATCTTGGCATGCAGACTGGGGAAGCCTTCACCTTCACTGAGGGAAATTTATACCCTGCTTTAGGCAGACAAGCAGAGGGCAGAGAACTTGCCTAAAATCTGTTGATTCTCAGTTGCCTTCAATTCAAAGTGATCTTATGCTGAAGTGGCATACTCTGGGGTGGCATGTTCTGATCCGTGTGGTTGTACAGAGCCCAGCACCAGATGTGGCCAGGTAAGCACTGGGCAACCACCTGTTACCAGAGTAGACTGTGTTCCTGTGTAGGACTGGAGCCCGGCCATAACATGGTGGCAAGGAAAGGGGACGAAGCGTTTTCCTCTTTTCTTCAGTGTTTCTGCCTAGATTTTCCTACCGACAAGATTTTTCATTCTTAAAACATTAACCTAACTGTGAAAGCTCTCGTAATTCTGTCCTCACCTCGGCTCTGCTCTGCTGCAGTCCTGGTTCAGGCTGATGTAGCGCAGACCCTGTGCCCTGCTCCCACTGCCCTCCCAGATCACACACCAGAGAAAATGCCCCACTGCTTGTGGGCTCCCCACCACCTGCAGGGTGACAGGCATGCAGAGCCTGCACATCCTACCTCCTCAGATGGGATGCCCTCTCCCCGCTCTAGCACTGAGCTAGTAGCTCCTCTCTGCAGGAAGCTCCTGGTCCCCCATTCACCCAAATGCCACAGCTCCCAGTGTTTCCCAGCTGCTCTGCTAAGGTGTCCTCTGTCCTCTGAGGGGTGGTACTTGTGTATTTTCTACTTTGCCTTTGCTCTAAGTCATGAGGTCTTTGAGGAAGGCCCCTAATATAGTTTATCTCAGAGTCCCGGTCCTCTGCACAGCCTGGCATGATAGGTGGGCTTTCTTAAATGCCAATTGGATGTAGGAGGCCATTTTGTCTGTCCCATGGGACACAGAAACCAGCAATGATTTAATAGCCTCACTGGGGGCTTCTGTAAGGGATGTGAGGGGAAGAGCAGGTCGCTGGTTGTGACCCTGCAAGACTCTGGGTGAAGGAGTCTTGTGGTGTAGAGAAACAGCTTCCTAAGTTTCCTTGTGGAAGGTATATGCTAATTTCCCAAATGCATAAGTATCTGTGCATTTGGTGGAGATTATCCCCCGCCTTTTCTAACACTGCATGCTTGAAGTACGGTTGTTCCCTTCCAAATGAAAACCAATTAAATAAATTATGTTTTTTTCCCTTGCTGCGTACAAAGCGTAGGAGTCATCACCAAACATTACAAAATGTTCTAATTTAGTCATAAATGGGCTGAAAGAAATGTAGCATAATTACTAAGTCCAAAGTAAGTTGTTTTAAATATTTTATCTTGTTCAGCATATGCTGTTTAATAAAATCCCCCAGCCTATAATTGTCAACATTCAATTCACAAAAGGTAAACAACAGCTGAGTATAATGGGATGATAATCTCTCCAAAATCCCCAACATATGGGAAAGGGCATGTCCATTTTGAAGTAAAGATGGTCACATTTATCAACTGAGCTATTTTCTTTGAATTCTTCTATTGGCAAGACATCCCCAGGAAAGTTAGGGGCATTTTCCTAAAGCAGACAGGGAGACATGGAACGAGCTTGCATGGTATACTTAGATCTCGGGCAGGAGGCCTTTACAATTCACTCTAGTGAGCTCAGGGTAAAGTAAAACACCACCACAGATTTCTGTAGAGCAGTCACTCTAGGGGTATCATGCATGGGATGGACAAGTATATGTACAGCATGCATGGGTAAGCTACCTCCCAGTCTCTGGACAGCTCTGCGAAGCCATGTGCTTCTCATGATTAGGACTCATTTTAAATGTGTGGACACTTACCCTGTTTCTAGGGAAAGCTACTGGATGCTGCTTATAATTTCTTTTTCTTCACTAGGTGTTGGTATACGTGAACTTTAAGCTCAAACGAGATTCATATAAACCGTTTATCTTGAGAACAAAGCACTACAGCGTCCTGCTGGTGCCATCCTACTCAGATGCTTTAAAGCTGCCCTAGAAGAGAAAGGTGGGGCCTATCTCCAAAGTACCTACTGAGAGCAATAAGGGCAAAGGCCAGCCTGGCAACAAATGGCCCTGTGACAAAACACGGAGGGACAAGACATTAACGATGCCAATCTAATGATTTCGGTTCCAATTTTTGGAATGAGCAGTGGGGTTTGGGAGCAGGTATTGAATGAATAAATAAATTAACAAATCAATGTACAAATTAGTTGTAAATAACCACACTTCAGCAGAGAGAATTGAACAAGAGCATTCACTGAGAACCCCAGGAGCAGGAAAGGACATGTTCCCTATGGTCCAGCGGAAGAGAAGTGCAGCGATTTGGAAGCAAAGGGCTGCTTTCTGGACTTCGGTTTTCTGGAGGTCATAACCAGGAGTACCGTGGGCATGCTTTGCGACTCTAAAACTCACGCATCCTGCTTGTCCCCTGTATGTGCCATTTTCAAAATCACAGCATCAAAATGAGTCAGGTTAGTCTCACTGGATAAAAATAAAGGCAGCCTTTTTGTGAGCTCTGCACCATACCAGGCAGTATGTCTGTCCACAGCAGTTCTCTCCATGCAAGGGCTCTGCTGAGCTGAAAAGGAACTGCAAAGAGAAGGGAGGTAGGGACCAGAGAGCCAGCACCCCAGCAGGCCCACACATGCTGTTCAGCTATTAAGGCTACTCGAGGGCACATAACAAAGAATCCTAAGAAAAGAAAAGGACTTTGGGGACCAACTCACAGTGACTTGTCTGAAGAGAATCTGTGAGGTGGGATGGATTCTTGATGGGAAAGAAGCAATTTCCATGGCTTGAGACACAGAAAAGGAAGAACAAGGATTCTGCAGGAAAAGCTCCCTAACAGTGAGGGGAGAGCCTGAGTGGCCAAGGTACCTGATGGCCCTGCTTGTGATACCTGTGAAAGCCAGGGCTTCTCAGCCAGTGCCCTGGAGACCCGGAGATAATAGGGACTATGTGCCCCGGGATTGCTTTAAATAGCACAGTACGGACTGCCACAAGGGGACAGCCTGGATGGCCGGCCCTGTCCCAGGTCATTCCATTGAGTGCAGCACCATAATGACACTGGGCTCACAGTGTGGACCCTGCAGGCCCCGAGGCACACTCTCTCTTGAATCATCCAGGTAATTTTGTTTTTTCCCCTATTAGATGTTCCTTTCCATCCATTATTGCATCTGTTGGTGCTTACCTAACAGCTAAGTGTCCAGTCGGGAGAGGCGATTGTATGCCACATCCTGTTCTCCTAGTTTGACTTGACCTCTTCTTGATGAGGAGTCTTTCTTCTTGAGGGCTGGCAGGTTGATCCACCCAGGTGGGCTTGGGTTGTTTCTTCCTGCAGAGGTTCCACATGCAGGGCTTTAATGTGAAGTCAACCTGTCATTTCATTTTTTAAATTAACATTTTTGTTAATTTAAACTGGTTCTGCCCAACTTTCTGGACAAAGGTGCAGAACATATGTGTGTACTACATGACAGTTTCCTGAGAATATAAATAATATTTTAGGTACTACATCTCTACCTTGTCTAACTTTCCATTACTCAACAGAAAGTCATAGTCACCTTCCCAAAGAAGATACAATATTCTTTACTCACTTTGAGATTTATATTGACTTTTTTAATGTAGATATTTGGGGAGAACATTTGTGTGCAGAAGGAAGAGGGAATTATCTACCAGGTTTTCTCACTGAATTTTCACAAAAGATTTTTCCTTATTTTATTGTCTTTAGAGAATTGTTGATGCTGTGGTGTGTATTTTGACAAAGGAGATCTTTACCTTGGCACAATAATTATACTTGCACTTGTCTTTTATGCCTAAAAAATGATTGACAGTGCTGTGGAGTATCCACATTTCATGTTCCCTAATTAAATTACTTGATAATCAGTTTTCTGGTCTGTTTTCTTCTCGTTTGTAGTTTTGTTTTAAGAAAAGGAGGACAGCAGGGCACAGAAAGCCACTTCTCTGAGATTGTTAGAAAATAAACAATTTAGAGCAAAC
The DNA here is from genome assembly GCF_040802235.1 of Manis javanica. Taxonomy (NCBI): domain Eukaryota; kingdom Metazoa; phylum Chordata; class Mammalia; order Pholidota; family Manidae; genus Manis; species Manis javanica. The sequence goes on from NC_133165.1 coordinate 24,399,576, forward strand.
AGCTCCAGAAAGATTTACAGATCACTTTTCAAAAATTATGGTCTGTAGACTTGCAGGAAAAAAAGATCCAAGCAGGGAGAACAAGTGGATTGGTTTCTCAGAAAGAATGTATGTTTGGATGCCTACTGAATTTATGACTTCAGGGTAATTTGGGAACACCATAATCACAAAAACACCATTTATTTTTCTGCATAGAAATACTCCAGTTTAGCCCAGTGAGATCTACAGATGTGCTGGGTCCTGTAGCATTTAGAGCAGCTGGTGAGTCCCTCGCCCATAAACGTGTGAAGTGCCCTGTCTGGAGGCGAGAGACCATGGCACCAGAGCAGACACTTTTGGGTTACATCCTAGTTAGTCCTACCAAGGATCCAGTTACAAGAGTTAGTACCCTTACAGTGTTTATCACATTGTTCGAATATTTGGCATACGTTTGCAATTTCTAAATAAGTGAGACTCAAAATAATCTTACTGTGATTCAGTCTGTACAGAAATTTCATCACATGCAACACTGTGGGCCTGCTATCTTGACTGTACCTTTGTGCACAACAGCAGCTCAATACATATTTGGTGATGACAGGCTGGGTGCAGTTATAAAAAAGTAACACTGCATTCCCACCCCCACTGGCCCCATTGATTACATCACAGGGGGCTTTCTACCATTTTCTTCTAATGAACTCTTAAGTGGATAACAAATGAAATGGGCCCAAACTCTGGCCCCAAATCCATGTTCATAGCTTTGATCAAATTGAGTATCACTTTTTAAGTGTATGAGCAAAAAACAGTTAAACAGCAGCACCCAGGGAAGCAGGAAGCAGATAATTTTAACTGTAGCTGCTACACCTGAAGTGGGGTTGGGCTTTATTGTGCAAGGTGGGAAGCATTCAAGTGAAGGAAGGGCATGGACTTCATGGTGCTAACTCTGTCAGGTGCCATGCCAGCTGTTTGTATAAACCATTCTTGGGGCTCACAGCAACCCTGAACCACAGGCCTTGCAAGGCAGAAAAGACAAACTCTGGAGTAGTTAAAGCCTCACCAGGCACATTTGGCAGGTCCTGGGCTGCAGACCAGTGTGCTTGGATCGTGCCTTTCCCGATCTGCTCAGTGTTGTCCATCCTGTCTTCTGTGTGGAGGGAGCACCTGCATGGCACGCTGGCCCTCTTGATTTTAAGAATAAGCCTCCAGTCTCTCATCATGAAGAGGAAACTATATCTACTGCTTTAGAAATGAGGAAACTGGCCTCCCCCCCTCGGCCAAGTTTCAGGGGGCCCAGGATGTAGGAAGGACAGGAATGATACCAGAGCCAGGCTCAAGGAGAATTGAATGAAAAAGTCGTAGAAGGTAAGACTATGCTGGGGCTCAGGTGGAGGAGCCCCTGGTCTTCTGGAAGGACCCTCCCCGTTAACATGATTCATTTCTTCTCTGCAGGGCGGTATCTCTGGGTTTCTGATTCTCTCTCACTGTCAACTGGTTCTCCCACCTTTCACTCACAGGCTTTTCTGACAGTGTCTGTGTGCCCATTGCTTCTACCTCCTGGCAACTCCAATCTGCTCATGGCTCCACATGGCCCCCATTCTACTTCAAAGCCAACTTCTTTTGCAAATTCTGCACAATTCTCACTGTGCACTGCCTCATCCTGTCAGTGCTTCTCAATTCTAACTCCTAAGAATCCGGCTGCTGGAGCCAATGTATCCTTGCTTGCAGTCTCACCACCTAAAATCCTTCACGGCACAGGTGAATCAGGAATTTAACCCTGAGAAGAGTACTTACCAATTTGTAATTAAACTTCATGAATTTCAAAAAATCAGAAAAGAAAAACCTGAATTTCAAAATTCTCTTTTCTAAAGTGCAGTTTAATTATTAATTTATGTAGCAATTTGAATTAGTCTAATAAGGACCATTAGACTTTTAAAATGATTGGCATCAGGGCATCAGTTGTCAGCATTTATGTATGAACATCTGTTGACTTTTTTAACATCTGTTAAGCTATTTGCTTAACCCAAAACACTTCAGCACTGATTGAACTTGGAATGAAAACCGTGTGAAGGTGAGGTCTGGCTTGTTCCAACATCCCTCCGTTGCCTCCCTACACGGGAACACTGGGTGCTGACTATACCTCAGACGTGGGCTTCTGACAAATGCATGCTGACCCCTGAAAACAGCATGCAAGGCCCTGGAGATACACTGATGAACAGGACAGACAAATACTTGCCTTACACAGCTAACACTGGGGTGGCTGCAGAAAATGACATGTAAACTAGTATATAAAAATCTTCCACATGGTGATAAATGAATGAAGAGAGCAAAACAGGCAAAGGTGGAGAATGACTAGGGGTGGGTGTGCTTCAGGGAAGTGGGCAGGGGAGCCCTCTCTCAGGGGCGCATTTAGGCCAAGATGTGAATCTGGGAAAGAAGAACCAGTCAGGCTAAGATCCACGGTGCAACTGGAGAACCCACGTGAAGCAGCCCCGCAAACAACTAGGGGGGCCCTGCTGGCGATGGCCCTGACACCATAATCCCACGGTGGCTGAAAGCTGCATATGGTGCAGAGGAGGAAGAAATTGCCCTCCATGCCCTAAGAGTCCCTGGATCATCAAACTGATAAAAGCAGGCATAGGAGAAAAGCCTACCGACTCAGTGTCCTAGTGACACAGAGCCTCCACCAGGATACGAGGACCCAAGGGACAGGCGGGCGTGGTAAGGAGCTGCCATTATCTCAAACCCCCGCTTTTCAGATACTCAGTATGCCAAAGAGCCGCATTTGATGGCAAGACCCGCAGCCCATCACTGCCCCGGTGATGTCTGAATCGGACAGGCTGGGCAGTGGGGTGGAGGAAAAGGGAGAGCAAAGGGTCTGCTGAGCAGGTCAGAGGCAAGGCCATCTAGGGGAATCGGGCTGAAGTTTCGGGGAGCACTCCCTGTGGGGTCCCACGCCGGCTCTGGCTGGCTCCGAGAGGGCCTTCTGTGTGCTTCCTGCCTCTTTGGCCTCCCCGTGTCCCAGCGCTGAGGACGGGCATGTCCACGTGGTCAGAAGAGTGCAAGGGGACCCTCCAGGCCAGGGAGGGGAGGGGCCGGCCCCGACGTCTGGGCGCAGGCCCGGCGCTGCTGGAGGCCGCGGCTGCGAGCCCGCCTGGCGCGCGCACTGGGCCCTGGGGCTCTGCAGTGGGGGAAGCAAGTTTGCTGCGCCTCAGCGCAGACAGGCCACCCCAGGGCCGCAGGCAGAGAAGTGAGCCGCGGCCCAGCCGGGGCACCGCCTGTCTCCTGGCCGGGTGCGGGACGCCTGCCGCTTTCCCGCGGCTCGCGTCGCCTCCGGTCCGCCCTCCCTCACACCTACAGCTGCTGGCCTGACGCTCAGACACAGCTTCCTGCCGGCGCCGGGGCGGAGCACCGCCCCCGGAAAGCGTCCTGACACCGTCAAAGTCAGTCTGGGTCCTGAGGGCCTTCCTAACACCGGTGCCGCAGTGCCCCAAGCACCCCTGGTGGGCCCTGACGCGGGGGGAGGCCGAAGCTGGAGCGGACGAGGCCGCGGTTTGCAGGCCTGCGCGTGGGCTGAGGCCGTGGGAAAGGCCCCCGTCCGCCGATTGGAAACCAGGGAGCCCGGATGGTTTCGAAGGGGAGCGTCGGTGCGGTCGTGCGCTCGGTGCACGCTGGGGGGACCGGGCTGAGGGAAGGCGGGGAGCAGTCAGACGACTCCCCAGTCTGCCTGACGGCTGAGACAGAGCTTCTGCATCTCCCGTCAGCACGGGCAGCAGCTTGTCCCAGCCTTACCCCTCCCACCCTAACCACCTAGTTCTAGAAAAAAACTCGATTCCCTTAAAAAGGTCGTCTAATATGCAAATTTCAGTGAGAAATTTAGTAAATAAAAGATTCCTCTCTCTGCCCTCGAGCTTAATTTTCTCACCCACTAACCTGGCCGTAATGGAGGAGGGAGCCCCTGCTCAGTGCTCAGTGTGGCTCTTCCAGGAGCACAAGTTCCTGTCTCACTGCTCTGCACGCTCACAGCTGCGAGGCGCTCTGCGAGCTCGGGGCTTCATCAGGACCCCAGGCCGGTGCACTTCTGCACCCAAGCCTCCATCACAGGCAATGCTGGTGCCCTGAGAAGCCAGAGGAAAGGGCCGGTAGAGGAACCTGGCCCCTGGTGGAAATGCACCCTGACCAGCAGCGTCGCTCCCTGTTGGATTTCTCTGCTGGAATTTCCAGAAAAAGGCCTTACTTCCAAGAAAAACGCATGTTCGCGGACTCGGTCAGAGGGCAGGTCTTCTCAGTCTTGGAATGAACCAAGCACGGGCCGGTAGAGGGGCAGACTCCTCGTTTCCTTTCCCTGCGCATCCGTGTGGTGTGTCAGCTCTCCCTCCCCCTGGGTGACGTGTGCGATTCCTTGTCCTTCTAAACTCTCAGACCCGAGGCAGGACGCACGGCCACGTGCTGCTGGCTTCCCCACAAAGCCAGCCTAGAGATTGTGGCCAAGCAGGTTCCCGGCCATTGATTGACTGACTTTATATCTGAGACGCACTGAAGAAACAGTTCAAAGGTGATTGTATGGCTCCGATGGGAGTCTTGGGAGCTAGGACGCGGACGTGGGGAAACTTCTAAGCAGGGCTGAGTCTGAGTGTCGGGGAAAGCGCAGCGTGATTGGGAGGGAGGCACATTTCACCAAGGATATGCTCCATTATCTTGGTTTTACATTTAAATTAAACATTTGGGTCTACATAACATTTGGATGACACATTAAGGGCAATTTCCTCAGCGTGATCGGGCTGCCGATTAGAGATTGGCGGCTTCCAGAGTATTCCGTTTGGCTGCTAATTGGTGAGGGGCTGTTCCAGCTGCGAGTTCACCGCCCTGCAGCGCTGCAGAGCGCGCCGTTAGCGCACAGCAGAGTCTGGAGACCCTGCGCTGAGCCGGGCTCTGGGCTGCCTCCCTGACCACATAGAGAGCAAAAGGCCACCGGGTGTAGGGAGGCCTCCGCCTCCCCCAGGGGGCCTGGCCGCGGGTCCTTCGCGGCCGAGAGGTGGTCTCTGGGGCGCCCTCCTCCCCGGACGGTGAGGTCTGGCGCTGCGAGGGGGATCGCATGTGGATGGGCAAGGGATGTACCATGTATGGGCGGAGGCTCCTGGCCCTCCTCTCTCAGTGGCCTGGAGACCGAGAGGGACCAGGAGGCCATCAGTAGGTCATCGGTGTCGCCAGAACTACTGCGATGGCCTCTTGACCCGCTGCTGCTCTGCTTCTGCCTTCGCCTCTCTAGCGCCCGTCAGCAGGGCAGGCCGAGTGAGCCTGTCAAAACCCAGGTTTCACCACACGCCTTCCAATGGCTTCTGTCTTAGTAATGTCACTTAGGACCCCCTAAGCTCCCCTCCTCGTCTCTGATCCCTCCCACTGTTCTGCTGCAGCCGTCCAACTCTCCGAGCACCAGGATATGCTGCTTCCTTCACCCAGGAGGCTCTTCCAAATACCTGTGGGTCTGACTCCTTCACCTCCTTTAGGCGCCTTCCTCAGTGTCTCCTCCAGGGAGTTCTGCCCCCACCCCTACAGCAAGTTTATAGTTGCAGCGAATCCTCACCTCCAGCCCCCGTCCTAAGGCTGCTCAGTGTGTAGCCCTGCTCTGGTTTATTCCCATGATCTTTTTACCTTCTAATAGAATGTGGAATATACTCATTTTGTTTTTTTCTCCTTCCTCTACAGGTAAGCTTATGAGGGCAAGAAATATTGTGTTTTGTTTCATAATAGATACCTAGATCGGTGTTTCATATATTACATGCTCAATATGTAGTAAGTAAATGAAATTAGATTAATTAGATGAATGAGAAATCGTGGGGAACTTCCTATGCATAGAAAAGATACAAAGGAATCACAAAGAGGAATTCTTCATTTTACTGGGTACAAGTTTAAAACTTTTTATGTATAACAAAAATACAAAAGGAGGCTACTTATCTTATATTTCAGAAAACCACCAGATCTATCTTAATGTAAGAACTTTTTGATTTTGGAGTAATGCTCACAATAAAAATTTAAGCTTTTAGTCACTTTTTCCACCTCTGGGGAAAAAAAGAGCTGAGGTTATTATATGCACCTTTTCTGAATGCTGCCTACATAGGTTTTATTTTCTCCATAATACTGATATAAATTTGGATATAGTTATGGGACTGCTATCCACTCTTAATTTCTATGCATTCTCTTTTTTCAAAATTTCTATTAGCCCCTTGATCCAAATTTTTATTCTAATCACTATTTTAAGCAAGTGAAATCTAAAAAATTAGGAAAGACATTTTGAGCAATCACTGGAATTTAAAATGTTTTTTTTTTAAATGCACATGGAATTATCTTAATGGTATTAAATGCCTTTGCTACAAATAATCTAAGGAACTTATATAAAAAGATTTTAGGTAATGAAGGCCAGTTTTTGACAACTGTTTTTCAATCAGGAGTGTTTGGATTACAGCAGAGAGCAGACTGAGGTGGCTGCTGGCTGATTCCCCAGTGCTCGTCCCGGTGCCAGAGGGAGGGGGCTCACAGGGGGCCCACGCACAGCCGGAAGAGGCTTATGAGCGCACCCCGCACTGCAGGTGAGAAAACCACAACTCAGGAGTTAGGGAGATTCCAGGCTGAGTAGCTAAAACCATGATTTTAGTTTGATTACACTAAAAACTCTGAAGTGTAATTCTTTATTTTAACCACTTAGTGTTAGTACTAATATTAAAGACATAGGAAGTTAGGCATAAACTGCTAAAATATTCTTTCTAAAGAAACTAACATTTAGAAATTTTTAAATGTTCATTTTTTTTCTGTAACATTTTATTGAGAAATATAATGCAATAACAGGAAAGTGCATAAAATAAATATACAACCTGACAAATTGCTGTAATGTAAACACCCATGAAACCACCGTTAGGTAAGGAAATGAACTATTGATTTCCAGCACCCAGAAGACTCCTGTGTGCCTCTTCCTCCCTTCCCAGAGGTAATCAGTGTCCTGGCTTGAATTATGATAATCAATTCCTTGCTTTGCTTTAGATTTAAATCTAGATTCATTACAATGTATATACACATGTGCGTATTATATTTTAGTTGGTCATTTTGGACAATTTTTCTTATCTGCTGAGTATGCACCCCTAAAAATTATACTTGTCTTTCATGACCTTAGGAAAACATTTTATCTTTCCCCGTAATGATGTTAGCTTAGGGTTTTCATAAATGCCCTTTATCAGGTTGAGGAAGTTTCATTTTATTCCAAGTTTGCAGGGAATTTTTATCATGAATAGATGTTGAATTTTGTCAAAAGCTTTCTCTATGTCAATTGATATGACCTTGTGGTATTTCTTTTTTACAATGTTATGGTGAATTATATAGATTGGTTTTGAATATTGAACCAGCTTTGCATTTCTGAGATAAACCCTACTTGGTCATGATGTATTACTCTTTTCACTTTTTATTGCTGGATTTCATTTGCTAATGCTTTTTGAGTATTTTTGCATCTAAGTTCATAAGGGATACTGGTCTGTAGATTTCCTTTGTTGTACAATCAGTCTGATTATGGGATTAGGGTAATGGTGGCCTCATAAAATGAGTTAAGGAATGTTTCCTCCTTTATTACTTGCTAGGAGAGATTAGTAGAATAGTGTTATGGAAATCATGTAGAATGGTTCTTTAAATGTCTCAAAAGATTCTCCAGTGAAACCCTCTAGGCCTAGTTGCTTCTTTTTCAGAAGTTTTCAAACTATGACTTTCATTTCTTTCAGTTATAAGAGAACATACTATATTTCATCTTGAGTGAGTTTGGGAGCTTGTAGTCTTCAAGGAATCAGTCCATTTTCATAAATCATGAAATGTCTGTACATAAAGTGTTCCCAGTATTCTAATTAACCTCTTAATGTTTATGGGGCCTATAGTGATATCCTTTCATTCCTACAGTTGGTAATTTGTGTCCCCCTGCCCTCTCTCCTTTGGCCAATATTGAATGACCTTTGTTACTTTTATTGATCTTTCCAAAGAGTTAGCTCTTTGCTTCATCAATTTTCTCTTGTTTTTCTGGTTTCCATTTTATTCATTTCTGTGGTTACCTTCATTATTTTCTTATCTTAGGTTGCTTTGGGTTTATGTAGAAGGGTGTTGATTAATTTCCAATTATTTGGAGATTTTTCCTGCTATTTTCTGTGATTCATTTCTAGTTTCATTTCATCATAGAGAACATACTTTTCATGACTTCAATTCTTTTAAATTTGTTAAGGTTTATTTTACCACTCAGAATATGGGCTGTCTTGTGAATCTTTCATATACATTGATTGATTTTTGAATATTGAACCATCTTTCCTGGGGCTAACTGAACTTGGTCATGGTGTATTATTTTTATGTGTTGCTGGATTCAGTTTGCTAATGTTAATATTTTTATTGGGTAGAGTTTCTGTAAATGTCAATTAGATGCAGTTGGTTGATACTGTTGTTTAAGTCTTCTATATCCTTGCTAATTTCTCTATAATAATAATTGCATGGTTTACTAAAAGTATTGTTTAACTCTCTGACTATAACTATGTGAAGGGTCCCCACCAGTAAGATGGCGAACTTCCGGCTTCTTTTCGGGGTCCTCGGTTCCCGCCGGCGCCACCTGAAGCCCAATCACCTCTCGCCCCCCTCCCAATCCCAGCACCTAGCCAACAGCCACCAGCCCCGTAGAAGTAACACCACAATCACCCTATGCCCCATCCTATATATCCCAGCACCTTTCCCTAATAAAGCGGAACTCTCCGGTAAATTGCTGTTGTGTGTCGCTCCTTTCCTTTCATTGGTGCCGAAACCCGGGAGACGGGACACCCCAACTGGGCCCCGTCTTCCCCCAACACCAGCAGCAGCTTGCCCTCGTCCTCTTTTTCCGGCGCTGGCTCATCACACTCACCACTCCTCTCTGGCCTTTAGGTAAGTCCCCCCCCCCCCTCCGGGGTGGGCCACTCTTCCCTGAGCTATCGCAGTGCCATTGACCGTGATCGTCCGGCAAGGCCCTGACGCTCGGGGACGAGGAGGGAACGCCCCCTGCCTCAGGCCTTCACGGCTGCGGCGGACCTTCAGGCCCCTCCTCCAAAAGCCATAAACCCCCACCTCAGCTGAGACTTTTTAAGCAAAACTTCCCCGGGGTGGGCCACTCTTCCCTGAGCTATCGCAGTGCCATTGACCGTGATCGTCCGGCAAGGCCCTGACGCTCGGGGACGAGGAGGGAACGCTCCCCGCCTCAGGCCTTCACGGCTGCGGCGGACCCTCAGGCCCCTCCTCCAAAAGCCATAAACCCCCACCTCAGCTGAGACTTTTTAAGCAAAACTTCCCCGGGGTGGGCCACTCTTCCCTGAGCTATCGCAGTGCCATTGACCGTGATCGTCCGGCAAGGCCCTGACGCTCGGGGACGAGGAGGGAACGCTCCCCGCCTCAGGCCTTCACGGCTGCGGCGGACCCTCAGGCCCCTCCTCCAAAAGCCATAAACCCCCACCTCAGCTGAGACTTTTTAAGCAAAACTTCCCCGGGGTGGGCCACTCTTCCCTGAGCTATCGCAGTGCCATTGACCGTGATCGTCCGGCAAGGCCCTGACGCTCGGGGACGAGGAGGGAACGCTCCCCGCCTCAGGCCTTCACGGCTGCGGCGGACCCTCAGGCCCCTCCCCCGACAGCCATAAATCCCTGCCTCAGGCCCTCACGGCTGCAGCGGACCCTCAGGCCCCTCCTCCAAAAGCCATAAACCCCCACCTCAGGCCTTCACAGCTGCAGCAGACTCTCAGCCCCCCCCCCAACAGCCATAAATGAGGTGACTCCTTTGCGGATGAGAACGCTCCTTTTCCCGCTCCCTCCTCCTTCTGTTCCGTCCGCCGAAACCTGTTCGGCCCGCCGAAAACGCCTAGCGCTAGGTACCTCGTGACTCCGGCACTCTGCCTTCTTAGGGAAGTTTGGGTGACGACCCACACTTCCCAAGAAATTCCGACTCGTATACGAGTTTCCGCAGACCACCAAGGATCATCGGGGACGCCCTTTGTCTCCTTGTGGTCTGCCTCCAGTCCGAGGATCCCCGTTCGTCTTCCCCTGTTTGTCTCCTTCTCTGTCCTTTAGCCATTTTGTCTCCTTGTGGTCTGCCTCCAGTCTGAGGATCTCCGTTCGTCTTCCCCTGTTTGTCTCCTTCTCTGTCCTTTAGCCATGGGAGCCTCCTCATCCCTCCCTGAAAGTTCACCTCTTGAATGCCTGCTTAAGCATCTGGCTACCCTCTCCCTGACGCCTGATATAAAACCAAAACTTCTCCGTAAATATTGCTCCCAAGATTGGCCGACATACCCCCTAGACAATAACAACCAATGGCCCGCAGGGGGAACTCTTGATCCTAACATCACTCGCAATCTCTTTAACTACTGCCAGCGCCTGAAAAAATGGAAGGAGATTCCCTATATCGAAGCTTTTCGCCTCCTAGCTCAAAATCCCAGCCTCTGCACCACCTGCTCCCCGCCCCAAGTTCTCCTAGCCTGCAAGCCGTCTCCCTCCCCTCCACACACTCCCAGTCCCTCTTCAATTACCTTTGACCCGGCCGACGAGCCTCCGCCATACAGACTTCCCCCTTCAGCCCCTCCCCCTCCTACAACCCCTCCACCCTCCGCCGCCACTGCCGCCTCTTTCCCCATGGCAGAAGCCTCCCGTCCTCTCCCTTCCCCTTCTTCTCCTACAACAGCACCCCCCCCTTCCTCTACCGCCGCCACCGCTGCCGCTTCCCCCGCAGCAGAAGCTTCCCATCCTCTCCCTTCCCCTTCTCCTTCTACAACAGCCTCTCCCCCTTCCTCTACCGCCGCCACCGCTGCCGCTTTCCCCGCGGCAGAAGCTTCCCATCCTCTCCCTTCCCCTTCTCCTTCTACAACAGCCTCTCCCCCTTCCTCTACCGCCGCCACCGCTGCCGCTTTCCCCGCGGCAGAAGCTTCCCATCCTCTCCCTTCCCCTTCTTCTCCTACAACAGCCCCTCCCCCTTCCTCTATCGCCGCCGCCGCCTCCACCCCCACAGAAGCCTCCCATCCTCTCCCTTCCCCCTCCTCCACCATCTCCTCCTGCACCTCACCACCTCCTCCTCTGTCCCCCTCACCTTCCCCCCTCCCGCAAATCAAGCCTGAGCCTTTCAGCCCCCCTCTAACTAAGTTCCAAGAGCCTCGTCCATTTTTGCCCCCTCAGATTCGGTCCCGAGAGCCTCCCAAAATTATCGCGGCTTTGCCCCCATTACCTGTTTCCCCTGCACAGACTGAGCCAGAACCCTTCAGTCCCCCTCAGACTCGGTCCCGAGGGCCTCCCAAAATTATCGCCCCGCTCCGGGAAGTAGCAGGATCCGAAGGCATCTTGCGTGTTCACGTCCCCTTCTCCTTAGGAGATTTAGCCCAACTAGAGAAACGCCTAGGTTCCTTTTCCACTGATCCCACGACCTACATCAGGGAGTTTCAATGGACCCTCCAGTCTTACAGCCTCACGCATCATGACATCTTCATGCTCCTGGCCAATACTCTCCTCCCTGAGGAGCGTAGACGAGCTTGGGACTTCGCCCAAATGCATGCTACCGAAACCCACAGGACTGACCCCACCTGTCCCCCTGGTCCCACTGCTGTCCCCGAACAAGACCCACACTGGGATTATAACACCGCTGTGGGTCTCCACTCTCGAGATATTTTTGCCTCCTGCTTAATAGCAGGTCTAAAAAAGGCAGCTCGTAAAGTAGTCAATTTTCAAAAGCTCCAAGACATAATTCAAAAGAGAGATGAAACCCCCTCCGAGTTCTTAGATAGACTCACTCAAGCCCTATTACAGTATACCAGCCTAGACCCAGAAACACCTGAAGGAAGACAGGTCCTTATGACATACTTCCTAGCTCAAAGCTACCCCGACATTAAAGCTAAACTCAAAAAGTTAGAACAGGGCCCCGCTACCCCACAGACTGAGATCCTAACAGTGGCCTTTAAAGTCTTCCATAACCGGGAGGAGGAGAAAGAACGCCGTAAACAAAAAGCTGATCAGGCCAATTTCCAGATGTTGGCCCAGCTGATAAAACCACAACCTGGGCGCCCCTCTACAGACAAGCCCCCCCAAGGAGCTTGTTTCAAGTGCGGAAAAGAGGGACATTGGTCAAGGGCGTGCCCCTCCCCCAGATCTCCTACCACCCCATGCCCCAGATGCCACAAAAAGGGCCACTGGGGGTCTGATTGCCCAACCACCCGAAGGGGAGGCTGGACGAACAACCCCCATCCTAAGCCCACCGTAGTGGGGCTGGCAGAAGAAGATTGACGGGGCCCGGGGGCTTCTCGCCCGACCATTTCCATCACCAAACAGGAGCCCAGGGTTACTTTAACAGTAGACGGTCGCCCCATCTCCTTCCTCCTAGATACAGGAGCCACCTTCTCAGTCTTGCGAGAATACCGGGGCCCTACCACGCCAGCCATTACTCCTATAGTCGGGGTAGGAGGTAAACAGATTTTCCCATTAAAACCCCCCCCCCTTTTATGCACAATCCTAGACAGTCCCATACCTTTCTCCCACTCCTTCCTAGTTATGCCCCAGTGTCCCATCCCCTTACTAGGACGGGACATCCTTTCCCTCCTCCACGTTTCCATAACTATATCCAATCCCACAGCCCCCAGTACTCCCTTTCTGATGGCCCTCATAGCCGACAGCCCCCCTCTACCCAATGAAAGCTCCAGTTCTGCCCTTATACACCCTGTAAATCCCAAAGTTTGGGACATTACAAGCCCCTCCATGGCCCTATGTCCCCCCGCCTCTATCAAATTACGTGACCCCTCTCAGTATATCTGCCAGGCCCAATACCCCCTAACCACTTCAGCCCTCATAGGCCTCCAACCCATCATTCAAGATCTCTTAAACAAAAACTACCTCAGACCCACTCACTCCCCATTTAATACCCCCATATTAGCTGTTAAAAAAAACAACGGATCTTTCCGCCTTGTCCAAGACCTTCGCCTCATCAACATAGCCGTTGTCCCTATCCATCCCTTAGTTCCAAATCCATACACCCTTTTATCGCAGATCCCTGCTTCTGCATCCCACTTCTCAGTCCTAGATCTCAAGGACGCATTTTTTTCTATTCCCCTAGACCCCTCCTCCCAAGATTTTTTTGCCTTCACCTGGACGGACCCATACACCAGACATTCTGTTCAGCTTACTTGGACAGTTTTACCACAAGGCTTCCGAGATAGTCCCCATATTTTTGGACAAGTCCTAGCTCAAGACCTCAAACAGTTTCACCATGATCACCCCGAGTCCACTTTATTACAATATGTAGATGATCTTCTGCTCTGCAGTCCCTCGTGGGAACAGTCTCAACTTGACACTGCGTCTCTACTTAACCTTCTAGCTTCCAGAAGTTACCGAGTATCCCCTGCCAAAGCTCAAATCTCTTCCCCTTCTGTCACTTACCTTGGATTCCTTCTGTCTCAGCAAAGAAAGTCCATTACCTTAGACAGAAAACGACTCCTCTCTGACCTGCCCGTTCCCAAAACCAAGACAGAAATCCTTTCCTTTCTAGGCTTGGCTGGGTATTTTAGAGCATGGATCCCTAACTTCTCCCTGTTGGCAAGACCCCTATAAGACCTCAGCAAGGGCCCCCCTGAAGAACCATTATCATCCTCACCCCGACACTCCTTCATTAAGCTCCGTCAAGCCCTTGTAAAAGCTCCAGCTCTCCATCTCCCTGATTTGTCAAAACCCTTCTCATTATACATTCATGAGAGGTCCAGTCAAGCTCTAGGAGTCCTAGGCCAATATTATGGCCCATCCTTTGCCCCAGTAGCTTATCTCTCCAAGCAATTAGACCCCACAGTTCGGGGATGGGCCCCCTGCCTACGGGCATTAGCCGCTGGACAGCTCTTGCAGAAAGAAGCTCATAAACTAACATTCGGAGCGCCACTTACCATTCTGTCCCCACATCACCTAAAAGATCTCTTAACCTACCAAAGTTTACAGACTCTCCCCCCCTCCAGACTCCTCACCTTACTGTCCTCTTTCCTCCAAAATCCAAACATTTCTTTCCTCCCCTGCCCGCCCCTAAATCCGGCCACTCTTCTTCCTCTACCCTGCTCTCCTCATACTCCCTCGCATGATTGCCTAGAAGCCCTTCACAACTTCCTTCCATGCCACTCCACGATCTCCGAAGGAGCCCTCTCACACTCCGACCTCATCTGGTTTACTGATGGGTCCTCCTTTAAACATGAGGGCATCCACTACTCAGGATATGCAGTAGTCTCCCTCGAAGATGTCATTGAAGCACGAGCCCTACCCCCTGGTACAACCAATCATCAGGCTGAACTCATTGCAGCCACCAGAGCTTGCACTCTGGCCCGGGACACGTCTCTCACATTGTACACTGACTCCAAGTACGTATTCCACATTCTCTTGTCCCACGCGGCAGTATGGAAAGAACGAGGCCTCCTCACCACAAAAGGGAATTCCATAACTAATTCAGCCTTAATTACTAAACTTTTAGAGGCTTCACAACTCCCACACCGACTAGGCATAGTCCACTGCAAATCACATCAAAAAGATGACTCCCCCATTGCAAGAGGTAACAACAAGGCCGACAGAGTAGCCCGGTCAGTTGCCCTATCAGAAAACGCACCAGGCAACAATCCGTCTGCCCTTGCAGTTTTAGCCTTATCACAAGATGCCCTCTGCTCTCAGGACAAAGAGTCTCTCTTCCGCCTCTTACATGACCTGTTCCACCCCAGCCCCCAATCCTTAATCCATTTTTTACAATCTTTTTTTCCTCTCTCTCCTGAAGACAAAACCCTACTTAACCAAATAACCTGCAAGTGCACCATCTGCCAACGCACTAACCCTAATACCCCCCTCAAAGCCCGACCCTTCCCGGCTCATCAAGCAAGGGGTAATGTCCCCGCTGCAGATTGGCAAATAGACTTCACTAACATGCCCCCTGTACGACGTACCAGATACCTACTCGTGCTAGTAGATACATTTTCAGGATGGGTTGAAGCTTTCCCCACCACTAACAAACGAGCATCCGTAGTTGCCTCTATCCTCCTCACCCAGATCTTTCCTAGGTTCGGGATGCCCACTTCCCTCCAATCAGATAACGGCCCTGAGTTCACTGCCCAAATTATCCAGAACCTCTCCAAGTCGCTCTCGCTCCCCTGGCATTTACATTGTCCTTATCGACCACAAGCTTCAGGAAAAGTAGAAAGAGCCAATAGGACTCTAAAAGACATCCTGACCAAACTATCTCTAGAACTACACCTTGACTGGGTTCGCTTACTTCCCTTAGCTCTACTCCGCATTCGAGCCCTCCCAAAAAAACCTTCCTTCTTGTCACCCTTTGAGATCATGTACGGCCGCCCGATTCTACCCCCGGGGCTCCCTTCCCACAAAGGACCAATTCCTCCCAATATAGCCCTTCCACTACTCTCTCTCCTCCGCACTGAATTGTGGAAATATCAAGATTGGCTCCTTCCTGATCCATCCGCCTCCCAAAATCCTCCTGTCTTACAGCCCGGCCAACTAGTGTTTTATAAGCCACCACAGGATCAGCCCTCTCTCACCCCGAAATGGGAAGGTCCACACCCAGTTATTCTCTGCACCCCCTCGGCTGCCAAGCTCTCACTGCCTGATAACTCTGTCACCCCTTGGATTCATATCTCCAAGTTGAAACCAAATACCCAAGACTCACCTTCTCTGGACACCCAAGACCCATCAGTCACAATCCAGAGTCCTTCGGACACAGCCCAAGACGCTGTCTACTCTACCACGCCTCATCCCTCTGATCCCTTGAAGCTCCGCATCTCCCGTGCACCCCCTTTGCCATCCATACCTGAATCATGACTTTTTCCTCCTTTACTGCTCTCTCACTTTTTTCCCTCATTCCTATTGTCTTCCCTGCCGCCCCATCCTCCTTTGTATGGCGATTCAAAGTCAAGCAGACTTACACACAGCATCAAACAAAAGTTACTGCCCTCATTGCCACATCAGACTGCCCTCTGAAAGGCTGCTCTGAGCCTTTGTACCTCCACTTTCCTCCCTCCACTGAAGTATTCATTTACAGCTACCTTTATTCTCCCTACCTCTGCTTCCTCTATGACCAAAGACAAGCCTATTGCAGGCGATGGCCAGACACCTACGGGGGATGCCCCTACTGGTCTTGCACCATTCACTACATGGGTGACTTCCAGTACCCACAGTATTACTCCTCCAACCGTTTCATGAAATATCCCAACGGCTCATTCTCCTTATCAATCCCAGATCCCTGGGACTCTCGATGGGCTGCTGGAGTAACAGCCTCAGTTTACTACAAGGGGTCCTCGACCCCCCACGGTACCCTTCATATCTCTCGAGAGTATGTTCCCTCTCGCTCCCAGATCTCTCAAGTTGCATCAGATATCAGACATTCCGAAAAGGTCATTATCCAAACTCTTGACGGCGCCTCTTCATCTTATTCCTCCTACTCTTGGTTACAGCTCATTCAAGACACCACCATCTTTCTCAACCACACCCTCAACACCGCCAATTGTTTCTTGTGCGCATCACTACAGCGCCCACTGCTGGCCGCCGTGCCCCTTAATATTTCCAACTACTCCTTCCATGCAGAAGGACAACCCCTCCGTCCCCTGGCAGACATACCCCTATGGGAGCCAGAATACCCAGATAATCTCACCATCCACCACTGTGTAGGCCCAACTCCACCCCCCTCCAGTGCACTTCACTGCCTCTCTATCTACACCCCTACCTCCGGCTCCAAGACTTTTACACAACCGGGACACTTCTTTTGGTGTAATGGCAGCCTTTTCAACTCACTGCCTCTCAATTCCGATACACCCTGCATTCTCGTCACCCTAATCCCACAGCTTACACTTTACAGCATGGCAGAATTCCTTGAGCTCCAACCTCCCTTGCACTCGCGCACAAAAAGGGCTGCTTTCCTTCCCATCATGGTCGGTATCTCTTTAATCACCTCAGCCATTGGGGTGGGGTTTTCAGGAGGAGCCTTGGGTCACTCTCTATGGGCAGTTAGAGATCTCGACGCCAAACTTGAGGGAGCCCTGGCATCCACTGCCGATTCCCTAGCCTCTCTCCAAAGACAAGTCACTTCGCTAGCTAAAGTCACCCTTCAAAACCGGCGGGCCCTAGATCTGCTTACAGCCGAGAAGGGTGGCACCTGCGTCTTCCTCCAGGAAGAGTGCTGCTATTACATCAACGAATCCGGCATTGTAGAAACTGACATCACCAAACTCACTGACCTTGCCTCCAGCCTCCACTCTGCTTCCAATTCCAACCCATTCTCGTCAATACTAACAAACCCCCTCCTCACCTGGCTCTGGCCCATTGCAGGCCCCATAATAGTCATTCTTCTTGTCTGTCTCTTCTTACCCTGTATAATAAAGTTCATCAAATCCCAAGTCGGGAAAATCTCTAATCAAGCTTTCAACCAGCTTTTACTCAGGAACTACCAGCTTCTGGCCACGGAAGACCCCTCACCCTCACGTGACCTCCTCACCACATGCTGAGATGGACCCCTCTCTCCGCTGGAAACTGTTCCTGGAAACAATGGCCGCAGACGCCTGGCTCCTGACACCCATATCCTCTTGGCACCATTGGAATCAACAGGTCCTCAACCTATGGTTACAGGGAACCTTCATTGATTTCCAACCTGAAGAAGTCCACATCTACTCATCCTTACTGTGGGGAGTCCTGTCAACCCTTTCCTCCCAATCCTCAAACCCTCACTCCCTTCTCCGCCCCTGTTCAGCAGGAAGCAGTCAGAAAGAAAGCAACGCCCACAAACCCATAGAGGAGAAAGGGGGGAATGAAGGGTCCCCGCCAGTAAGATGGCGAACTTCCGGCTTCTTTTCGGGGTCCTCGGTTCCCGCCGGCGCCACCTGAAGCCCAATCACCTCTCGCCCCCCTCCCAATCCCAGCACCTAGCCAACAGCCACCAGCCCCGTAGAAGTAACACCACAATCACCCTATGCCCCATCCTATATATCCCAGCACCTTTCCCTAATAAAGCAGAACTCTCCGGTAAATTGCTGTTGTGTGTCGCTCCTTTCCTTTCACTATGTATGATATATTTCTCCTTTCAGCTCTACTTTTATCTTCATGTATTTTGAAGCCCTGTTGTTAGGTGCATACATATTTAATATCATTCTATCTTCTTGATGATTTGACCCATTTATAAATATGTACTGCCCCTGTTTATTATTGGCAAATGTTTTGCTCTGAAACTTGCTTTGCCTGATATTAATATAGCCACCCCAAATCCCTTTTGCTAGGGTACTTATACCATTATACTGAAGGGAGTTTCTTGTAGACAGATTGCAATTTGACCATGGTCTTTGTGCAGTAATTGATGCTCAGACTGATGAACCCAAATCAATGAGCAAGTACTAAGAATAAGGAAAATTGTCCAAAAGCCATCTAAAATATTATAATAAGCAGGTGTGTGTGTGTATATATATATATACCCACAATAAGATAAATACAATATAACAGTAACATACTGTATAGTACCAAGATACAGTAACATGAAATACATTAAAAAATACATCTTTAAAGTTTTAATGTTGAAGGCTTTGGTTTCAGGAATCTGGAAATTTTGCTTATACGGTATACACTCTTCATTTACTCATGGTTCCATATATTACTGCAGTGAAGGTAGTTATTTCTGTTGGTTATATAAAAGGAGTGGTGGCTTTAAAAATATTAACACTAACATTTAAAGTTTTTTATTTTACCATTTAAATTCTATGATATGTTTTTCTTAAATAGTAATTCATATCAACCTGCATCTTAATATATTAAGAAAATTAAAAGTGTGTTCTGAAATGCTCTATATTGAATAAGCTCATTTAAAAAACCAGATCGCATACACTAAGCATTACAGCAGAGGTATGTTAGATAAATCCTAGAAATCTAAGAATGTTTCCAACGTTGACTATTTTCCCTCATTCTTGCTTTTTCCTTCTGAAAACATCTTTCTCAGTAATTTCCCCCAATAATAATGCACGTGTATAACGTTTTATTGAACACCTGCCATATGCCCAACACTTTGCTGTGCTTTACATACATGTTCTCGGTCCTCAGCACAGACCTACCAGTTAGGATCTCCTGTTGTCTCCCCTTACTGAATGAGGAGATAGAAACTAGAAATGTTAAGTAGCTTGCTCCATGGCACGCAAGGGTTCAAACCCATGTCTTTTGGAGGTCTAGACCCTTAGTAAATCACTACGATGCGGAAACAAACTGCCCCTAGACGTGTAAGGGGGATGTTCAGTTTCTCCTGGGACAACTTCTCATTCCTGCACTTATTCCTTCCACCCTCATCTTCCCTGCTTGATTTATACAAAGGAGTATTTCCTCAGGCAAAGAACACTTTCTTCTGACCTATGAAAGAGAAAATGGATGGAAACTCAGCTTTTGTTTTCCTTTGGGTTAGCAGATACCTGCCAGTGGCCTTTATCAGTAGTTTCAACAAATGATGTCATGGTAGCCTAAACTGAGATGTGGCAAAAAACCATATGCGTCTATCTGGCATGTTTATGCAGAGGACAGTGTCTCCATTTCTCCTTTTTGGAGTGATTCCTTTTTTGTGTGGGTGCTGGTGTCATGCAGAACTGGGGTATCTGTGACACTGTCATCTTACAGATGTGCTGTGTTTTCCAGCTGCTAACCTTAGATGTGGAAATAATGATCTGAAGCTTCATTTCCCCCCTCTATTAGAGCTGAACCCTGTAATTTTGCTCATCAGATATGTAAATGGAGGTTACTCCATCTTGTTTAGCCTGGTTAAGTGTTGTCACCATGGGTGGTGACATGCCTTCTGTCATGCTGGGGGGAAGCCGCCTCCTGAAGGAAGGTGCAGGGAGGGCCTGGAATTCAGTGGTTAGAGCAGTGAGGGGAGAAGATGGCAGGATCCAGAGTCCCAGCTCAGCACATGGCACTTCCCTGGTTCCTGGGCACTTAGACATCAGCTCCCCGCAGCCACAGGAGTGTCCCCACTGCCCTGCTTTACAGATTACAAAGCACATCCACAAACATTACCTTATTTAATTTAATAAGCTCAATAACCCTCTGAGATATGTTTTATTGTTCCAATTTTTATGCTGGAAAACAGTTCAACTAACTGGGAAATATCTAACTCAGATGAGGTTTTCCAGTAGGAAAGCCAATGTAGTTTTGCCAGGCCAGAGCTCACGTCACCTGCATGGAAGATGTGGTAGAAACAGATCTCAATGCCTCAGAGATTCATGTGTCCTTCCCCCTGCTTCCCACAACCTGCTGCTTCTCTCACCTCACCAGCCACCACATCCCCCTCACTCCTTCTGTACAAGCCACCTGGCTTCTTGCCATCCCTTGAGCACAGCACCACATTCTGGTCTCGGAACCTCTGCACTTGCTGGAAGGAACCCCTGCTCCCCGGAGAGTGACTTGGCTCATTCGCTCCCTGACCTCAGCTCTCTGCTCCAAGTCCCCTCACTGAGCCCTGTAGAGGAGAGGGGTCCTCATTACCCAGGCACAGACTGACGATACTAGAACTAACACTCAGTCTGCTGTTTATTTTCCCCATCACCAGGAAGTCTAAGCAGTATCAGTGATGGAACACTCTTCTGAGAAAAACAAAGCAGCCTTTGTTGGTCTAAGTTTGGAATAACTGCAACAATCATTTCTGAGTTTTAAAAACCTATATGTATACTTTAATGAGCACATTTTCATTACTTGTCCCTTAACAAACACAGTGTTCTCCCTAGAAGTGCTTGGACATGGTGCTCTACACAGTTGACTCAGAGAACTCTAAGCTGTCCAGCTGGTGCCTGATGCAGGTGGACAGGGCTGTGCGTGTTTGTGGGTGAATGTGTGGGAGTTCAGAGTCAGAGCTCTGGGTGCAGGTGGCAATCCCAACCCTTGGGGTGTAGACATATTCCTAGATAAGGATCAACTACGGGCAATGAAAAATTGACAAATCTAGGTGAACTCTATTGAACATGAATATGCAAAAAAGACCTATTGGTGAAGCCATTAACAAATTGGCAGAAGTTATAGCTTAAAAACAGACACCATAAATTTATTAATTCCTGACAGACCTTTATTTCTTCTTTTTTAAAAAATGCATGAATGTATTTAAAAATTTTTAATCCATGTTTTTCTTTATCCTTTAGTTATTTACCTTTATTTTATTTCTTGTTTTATTTTTTTACTGGCATGGTTATAAATCTGAAGTTCAACAAAACAAAAATTATTATTAAAACGTGTTCTGTATTAGTTCTCTATTGCTGAATAACAATATTATCACAAGCTTAGTGGTCTAAACAAACACACATTTATTATCTCATAGTGCCTGTAGGTCAGGAATGAGGGCATGGGTGGGCTCAACCAATTCAGGGTCTCCGAAGGCTGCAGCCAAGGTGTGAGCTGAGGTCAGACTGGGAAGGAGCCAAGCCCGTGTTCCTGTTGGCGAGGTTCAGTTCCTCGGGGCGGCGCAGAGGCTGCCCACAGCATCTTGCCATGTGGGTCTTCCCAGCACTGCCCTTGCCTCTCAAAGCCAATGAAAGGGAGAGAAATATGGGTTCAATCTTGTGTAACATGACATCCCACCACCTTTGCCCTATAATTTGGTGAACAGGGTTATGTCCACACGGTTCCCAGTAGAAGATGGGCAAAATGGGGCACCCTAAGAGTCTGTCTGCCACATATTTAATTTCATGATTATTGAATATAACTTTCCACATAATAATTTTGCCATATAAAGGATGAGGACATTAAAAAATGATCTGCTCAGGATGTCAAATCCACTAGTATACCACAGTCCTTTGCCACACTTCATTTTCTTAACAGCACTTACTTGATTCATTGTGTGTTTTCATTGTTTCATAAAATATTTAATACTATTTAGATATAACACATAATAACAAATAATGAAGGTATACTTAGTATATTCTCATATAGTTTTGTATTGTTGTGCATGTCCTACATTATATATTTATTTGTTCATTGTCTCCCCTGTATAATCTGGAAAGCAGAACTTTTTCTGTTGTGTTCAGCCTCCTAGACGCTGGTTGGTACAAAGTAGGGACTCCATGCATAAGTATTTGATGGATGTATATGTTTGATGCTCAGAAGCATTAAGTTAGGAAAATGGGTAGTAATCTCTCCAGATGTTTTTAATCTCATAGATTCTCCAATTAATTTTTTTGCCCTGGGTTCATAGTATACCTGGTTTAAAATGAAACAACACCACAGGGCTTTTATGGCGCAGAGCAGGCCCCACGTGCTCCCAGAGGCTCCCTCTGCCTTTTGTCTCTCCCCCTAAGCTTTACCTCATTTCTAAATGATGTGTGTGTGTATTTCAAACACAATTGCACTTTGTCACTGTGATGCTAAAATAGCTGCGTAAAAAGTAAGATTTTAGCCAGTGGTCCAAGACTTTTTGTTTTTCTAAAACCAAAAGACAGTTCACTTTAACTAGTGAACTTCTAAATGTTCTGCTTTCTAAACTTAGTGTTCTGTGGCAAGAGCCCCACATCCCACACCTCTCAGGGAGAGTGGGTGAAACTGAAATCTGGAACTCCCTTTTTGGGTAATAGCAGGGTTAAAGAACAAGCCTGGAGGCTGACTGAGTGATAACATACTCGTGTGCGTGAACCCTGCAGGTACCAAGACAGGAAACTCGGCAGGAAGACAGTTTAGAACCAAAGAAAAGGGCAGCTCTCCTCGGAGAATGCTGCTGCCCTGACCATAATCCCAGATGTCAGTAAACAAAGGAACAAAAACCCCACAGAACACTGGTTGACAGCACGGGTTAGGGATTCGATCATGGCAAGCAAGTAGGATTTGAGTTTTATGAGACCTGAAAGACAGACGCTCTGTGACCTGGACGAGTGGAAGAGAGTCGGAGGCGCCTGCTGGTGATAAGGAGACCTTGCCTAAGTCTTACCAACTGCGTATCCGCGTGTCGGCCGTACGGAGTGGAAATGATGGGGTTGCAGCAAACAGCGGGGAGTCCTGCCATGTATGTTCAGGCTGAAAATAGACCCACAAATTATGGACCCATTACTCACAGGGTTCCCAGAGCCCCTAAATTGATGGGCATTTCCAAGGCATTTCACCTTTATAGTGTATAGATTGTGCTCTCTAATACTTAATTAACAGCCTTGTTTTTGAAAGCGAAGCTTTCAGCATAATCCCATGTGTCTTTCATGCTCACATCTACCTCACGGAAGCTGTTGGTGGAGTTCCTTTACATGTGAGGCACTGTGAAGGGAAGACATGTCACAGCTGAACTGTTCTCCTATGGAGGAGGGACGTGACGGAGCACTGGGGAAGCTATAGTTCTAGATTTAAATCCTAGTTCCACCTGATTCGCTGTGTGATTCGGGGCACAACACGTAGCATTTCTCAGCCGTAGTTCCCTCACCTGTGAAATGGGAAGTGTCGCGGTGTCCACATCATAGCGCTGGTACAAGGAGTAAAAGGTACGGTGCGTGATGTCCAGTGAACGGTTAATATTATTTTCAGTCTACTTATAACTGGATTTTACTGCTTTTCATAGTTTATAAACGTTGTCAAAAAAAGGATGTATCTTATTTATTTTTGTGCCCTTCTCACCCATCCCAGACAGAGGAAAGTAGGTGGCACATAGTAGGTCTTTAGTACATGTTTGATGTTGGATTAAATAACATGCTTCATTTATTATCTAATAAATTCTTGATTAGGTTGGAAGGATAGGTTGTAGAGAAAAACTGATATCATATTTACCTGCTCAAAGTAATACCATCTTATAAAAATCTACTATGCATATACAGAAAGAAAGCCATAAAAATGTTAATGGTAGTGGGATTATCAACTTTCCAGATTTTCTGCCCTTGACATATATAGCTCTTTAATTAGAAAAAATAGCTACTCTTTTAAAAAGGTATACTTGATGAGAGAAGTAACAGTGAAAGAAAAAGGAATGAGATACATATTGTTAAGTACAATTTCCCAATAGATTTTGTTACCCATTATGCCTTCCAAAAAACACAGTGACCTAATAAAATTAAGTTTGAAAGTTCTCAATAAATGAAGATATTCTGAAAAATCTTTTAAGAAGGAATGGGGACACAATCTTTGACCTATATCCAATGATCATCTGAGCAAGGAACACCATCTTTCATAAAGTAAACAGCATTACAGCTGCTTCCATCATGCTGACTATAAGAAGATTATCATACTCAGAATGGAAATTCCAGGAACCTGCATTCTAATTAACATGGAAATGAAATCCAGAAAATAAATACGTATCCAAAGTTTATGCAGACCCAGGGTACCATGGAGACAGATGCAGGTTGTTCTAATCTGGTGCCGTTAAGAACATGAGTGTTTGTTGGGGAATATTGCATGGAAAGTTGACATTCGATCCAATTAGAAAGGGCTAAGTAAAGAAGCTGAAAGCAATTTCTTTTGTTCAATTAAATTAGGCATCCAAATGATAGGCTACTCTTTGACCTTCCTGGAAAGGGTCAGGATGGCTTCTAATGGTCATTGTTTATTTAGTAGGACTTGCAATTGTTTAATTAGTAGGACTTAAGGAAATATATTGCAGATCAAAAATCAGCCAAGAAAGAATTTGCAAGAATTTCTCTAATGTAATCTTATTGATTCTATTTACCAATTTTTAATTTGGAGAAACAGAAGCAATTGTAAACACAAAACCAAAATGAATGTGGGGTGTATTAAACAAAATTAAGAGGTCACTTTCTGCATGTTTGCTAATTTATGTTACAGCTGCTAAAGAAAGGAGGTTTTTAAAAAATAGCTCCTTTGGGCTCTTCTCCAAGGTCCCACTTGGAATAGCTGAGGACCATCCTTGGCATTTATAAAGATACATGATTTCTTAATTAGATGGGTGACTTATAGGACCAGAGTTTAATTCTGCCCTAGATTATAATTCCTAGATACTATAGTTACTATTATTTATAGCATTGGGCATGCTACTATTTCATCCATGCTACAATGTTATAGTAGTTAAATAAAATCTCTTTCTTTATCACTAAATTCTAAGCTACTATGAGAAAGATTGATTATAAACACTGAATTAGTAGAACAGATTTACATCATTTTTGCTCCTATATTCTCAATCAGATACAGATTGAACATTTATTAAGTATTTATGACATGCTGATCTCAATGCTGGGGATTTCATGACACCTGCTATTACCTGGCCTTATAGTTAGAGGAGGTATGAAGACATATTGTGCATTATGTGTTTTGACTCAGAATCATGGGTTCTTTGAAGTGTCAGTGAATTATTATCTTGGTGTGTAACTTAAGTAATAAATCTTTAGAGTCATACTGTAACATTATTATCATTATTTTTAATATAGAAGTAATGTATATATATTCATACATAATTTTAAGAATTGAAAACAATAGAATGACATAAATGAAAAGTAAAAGTTGCTCATTCTCTCCTCCCTGAGTCCTAGTTTCTTCCCGCTGAGAGACGGCACACTGTAGAAATGACCACAGTGCCGTGTAGCTCTTCTTACCAAGAGCTAGGATATCCCTTTGAATCTGGGATGGCATTGAGATTTATTTAAATTAATAGAATATGGTGGAAACAGCACTATATGAGTTCCAAACCTAGGGTTCAAAGGACCTTGCATCATGTAATTGTAGATTAATGATACAAAAAAAAAAAAAAAAAAAAAGACCTTGCAGCTCCCTACTCTGAAAACTACAAGACATTAATGAAAGAAATAAAAGAAGACATGAATAAATGGAAATATATCCCATGTTCACAGATTGGAAGAATCAATGTTGTTAAAATGTCAGTACTACAAAAGCCATCTATAGATTCAATGCAGTCCTTCTTAAGATTCCAGTATCATTTTTACAGAAATCGAAAAAAACACTCCTAAAATTTGTATGGAACCACAAAAGACCCTGAATAGTCAAAGAAATCCTGAGGAAGAAGAACAAAGCAGGAGGCATCACACTTCCTGATTTCAAGTGTCCTACAAAGCTATGATAATTGAAACAGTATGGTACTGGCATAAAGATAGACAAATAGATGAATGGAACAGAACTGAGAGCCCTGAAATATGTGGTGAACTAGTATTTGACAAGGGAGCCAAGAATACTGAATGGAGAAAGGACTGTCCCTTCAATAAATGGTGCTGGGATAAATGGATATTCACATGTAAAAGAGGAAAACAGGATGCATATGATACATAACTCACAAAAATTAATTTGAAGTGGATTAAAGACTTAAATGTAATATAAGAGGCTGTGAAACTCTCAGAGGAAAACACAGGAAAAGAGCTCCTTGACATGGGTCTTGGTAATGAATTTTTGGATATGACACTTAAAGTACAAGTAACAGAATCAAAAATAAACAAGTGAAATTACATGAAATTGAAATGCTTCTTCACAGCAAGAGAAACCATCAACAAAGTGAAATGACAACCTACAGAACAGGACATTATATTTTTGAACCATATATCTGATAAAGGATTGATATTTGAAATACATAAAGAAATCACACAACTCAATAGCAAAATACTAAATAATCCAATTTAAAAATGGGCAAAGGAACTGAATAGACATTTTCCCACAAAAGAAATGTGAAAGGCTAACAGGTATATACAAAGGCGCTCAACATCACTAGTCACCAGGGAGATGCAAATTAAAACCACAGTGA
This sequence comes from Manis javanica, assembly GCF_040802235.1. Taxonomy (NCBI): domain Eukaryota; kingdom Metazoa; phylum Chordata; class Mammalia; order Pholidota; family Manidae; genus Manis; species Manis javanica. The sequence goes on from NC_133165.1 coordinate 24,426,255, forward strand.
GATGTCATCTTGCACCTGTTAGAATGAATGGCCATCAACAAAAAGACAAGCTAACAAATGCTGGAGTAGATGTGGAGAAAAGGGACTCCTCGTATTGTTGGTGGAATTGTAAATTGGTACAGCCACTATGAAAACAGTACGGAGGTTCCTCAAAACATTAAAAATAGAAAAACTATATGATCCAGCCATTCTACTGCTGGGAATATATCCACAGGAAACAAAACACTAACTTGAAAAGATATCTGGACTCCCATGTTTATAGCAGCATTATTTACAATAGCCAAGACATGGAAACAGCTGAAGTGTCCATTGATGGGAAGTTATGGTGTATATATATATAATAGAATATTACTCAGCCAGAAAAAAACAAGGAAATCCTACCCTTTGCAACAACATGGATAGACCTTGAAGGCATTGTGCTATGTGAAATAAGACAGAGAAAGTCAAATACTGTATGATCTCATTTATTATTATATGTAGAATGTAATTTTTTAAAGCCAAATTTATAGAAAAAGAAATTAGATTTGCAATTACCAGAGTTAGAGGATGCAGAAAGGAGGAATTGGAGAAAGATGGCCAGTTATAAGATAAATAAGTACTACAGTTGTGATGCACAGCCTAGTAAAACTGATAGGAGAGTGGGTCCTAAGAGCTGGCATCACATGGCGAAATGGTTTTCCTTCTCTTTTTATTGTACGTATACGAGATGATGGATGTTAACTAAACCTGTTGGGACCATTTCACAATAAATATGAATCAAGCGTCATACTCTACACCTTATACGTACATAGTGATGTATGTCAATTATTTCTCAATAATACTGGAGGGGAAAAAAGGAAGACTTTCAGCTCCTATATTTTGCTCTGGAAACAATGAGGTCACCAGGTGACTGCCCAGAAGCATCTATGTGAGAAACCACGTAGAGATGAGCCATCTCAGCTGAGGACCCCCAGCCCACGAACCCCCAGCCCACCTGGCCAGACCTACCTAGATGGACCCAGTCCAAACTGCTGACCTGTAGAGTCATGGACTGAAAAAGTGGCTGTTATTTTAAGCCAGTACGTTTTGTGGAGATTTGTTAAACCCAAAAGCTGAGTGGTGCAAGAAGTGAGCGTGTGGTTGGCTTCCGGCATCTGTGAGCTGTAAGGACACAGCACACATGGAAATCCATGGAGTAATGACATTATGAAGGGGAAATTAAGTGGGGGCCTACTGGTTTAGGTGGTGGTATGTGATTCTCACAAGGTAGATACAAGGGAAACTGGGGTGAAGAGAGATAACAAAAGTAAGCAAGGGGTTCTGATTTTGTACAAATGTGAATCCCAGACTGCACCCTTCAGTACCTCTGCATCATGGTGCCTACCCACCCGTATGCTGGCTGCTTGCAAGCAGATTCCTGCTGCCTCACTGCCTCTGCCCAGCCCAGTAGTCATGCTGTGGGGTGGGCCTGAGGTTTGGGAGCAGAGAGCGCATCCACATCTTGGTGGAAGTGGCTTTGAGAAGGAGAGACAGTTTGGAGCATTCCATAGAACTCTATAGGGATATTTCAGGGAGAAGAGCTCAGAAGCAGACCTCTGAGGGAGGGCCTGCAGGAGAAAGGGTTTGACCACAACTGTGTCAAGTGGAGGAAATATTTCTGAGAGTGGCAAGATTTACAAGGCTACAAACAATGCTGTTCTTATAACCAGCCCTTTGCAGTCAATCCATTTTTTTTGGTATCATTAATCTACAATTACATGAACAACATTATGGTTACTAGACTCCCTTCATCATCAAGTCCCCCCCACATACCTCATTACAGTCACTGTCTATCAGCGTAGTAGGATGTTATAGAATCACTACTTGTCTTCTCTGTGTTGTACAGCCCTCCCCATGCCCCCCTACATTATGGGTGCTAATTGTAATGCTCCCTTTCCCCCCTCCCCAGTCCCTTTCCCTTTGGTAACTGTTAGTCCATTCTTGGGTTCTGTGAGTCTGCTGCTGTTTTGTTCCTTCAGTTTTTTTCTTTGTTCTTATGCTCCACAGATGAGTGAAATCATTTGGTACTTGTCTTTCTCTGAGTGGCTTATTTCACTGAGCATAATACCCTCTAGCTCCATCCATGTTGTTGCAAATGGTAGGATTTGTTTTCTTCTTATGGCTGAATAATATTCCATTGCATATATGTACCACCTCTTCTTTATCCATTCATCTGCTGATAGACACATGGATTGCTTCCATTTCTTGGCTATTGTAAATAATTCTGTGATAAATATAGGAGTGCATCTGTCTTTTTTAAACTGGGCTCCTGCATTCTTAGTGTAAATTCCAGGAGTGGGATTCCTGGGTCAAATGGTAGTTCTATTTTTAATTTTTTGAAGAAACTCCATACTGCTTTCCACAATGGTTGAACTAATTTACATTCCCACCAGCAGTGTAGGAGGGTTCCCCTTTCTCCACAGCCTCACCAACATTTGTTGTTGTTTGTCTTTTGGATGGTGGCCATCCTTCCTGGTGTGAGGTGGCATCTCATTGTGGTTTTAATTTGCATTTCTCTAATGATTAGTGATGGAGCATCTTTTCATGTGCCTGTCAGCCATCTGAATTTCTTCTTTGGAGAAGTGTCTGTTCACATCCTCTGCCATTTTTTAATTGGATTATTTGCTTTTTGTTTGTTGAGGTGCGTGAGCTCTTTATATAATTTGTATGTCAAACCCTTATGGGATCTGTCATTTATGAATATATTCTCCCATACTGTAGGATGTCTTTTTGTTCTATTCATGGTGTCTGTTGCTGTACAGAAGTTTTTCAGCTTGACATAGACCCACTTGTTCATTTTTGCTTTTGTTTCCCTTGCCGAGGGAGATATATTATGAAGAAGTCGCTCATGTTTATGCCCAAGAGATTTTTGCCTATGTTTTTTTCTATCAGTTGTATTGTTTTATGACTTATATTCAGGTTTTTGATCCATTTCAAATTTACTTTTGTGCCTGGGGTTAGACAATGATCCAGTTTCATTCTCTTACATGTAGCTGTCCAGTTTTGCCAACACCAGCTATTGGAGAGGCTGTCGTTTCCCCATTGCATATCCATGGCTCCTTTATCATATATTAATTGACCATATATGTTTGGGTAAATATCTGGAGTCTCTATTCTGTTTCACTGGTCTGTGGGTCTGTTCTTGTGCCAGCACCAAATTGTCTTGATTACTGTGGCTTTGTAGTAGAGCTTGAAGTGAGATCCCCCCTGCTTTATTTATTCTTCCTTCTCAGGATTTCTTTGGCTATTTGGGGTTTTTATGTTTCCATCTGAATTTTAGAACTACTTGTTCCAGTTTGTTGAAGAATGCTGTTGGTATTTTGATAGGAGTTGCATTGGGCAGGATGGCCATTTTGACAATATACATTCTTCCTAGTGAAGAGCGTGAGATGAGTTTCCATTTGTTATTGATCTCTTTAATTTCTCTTAAGAGTGTCTTATAGTTTTCAGGGTATAGGTCTTTCACTTCCTTTGTTAGGTTTATTCCTAGATATCTCATTCTATTTGATGCAATTGTGAATGGAATTGTTTTCCTGATTTCTCTTTCTGCTAGTTCATCATTAGTGTATAGGAAAGCAACAGATTTCTATGTATTAATTTTGTATCCTGCAACTTTGCTAAATTCTGATATTAGTTCTAGTAGTTTTGGAGTGGAGTCTTTAGGGATTTTGATGTACAATATCATGTCATCTGAAAATAGTGACAGTTTGACTTCTTCTTTACCAGTCTGGATGCCTTGTATTTGTTTGTGTTGTCTGATTGCCATAGCTAGGACCTCCAGTACTATGTTGAATAACAGTGGGGAGAATGGACATCCTTGTCTTGTCCCTGATCTTAGGTGAAAAGATTTCAGCTTCTTGCTGTTAAGTATGATGTTGGCTTTGGGTTTTTCACATATGGTCTTTATTCTGTTGAGTTACTTGCCCTTTGTACCCATTTTGTTGAGAGTTTTTATCATCAATCAATGTTGAATTTTGTCAAATGCTTTTTCAGCATTTATGCAGATGATCGTGTGGTTTATGTCCTTCTTTTTGTTGATGTGGTGGATGATGTTGATGGATTTTCGAATGTTGTACCATCCTTGCATCCCTGGGATGAATCCCACTTGGTCATGGTGTATGATCCTTTTGATGTATTTTTGAATTCAGTTTGCTAATATTTTGTTGAGTATTTTTGCATCTATGTTCATCAGGGACATTGGTCTGTAATTTTCTTTTTTTGTAGTGTCTTTGCTTGGTTTTGGTATTACAGTGATGCTGGCTTCATAGAATGAGTTTGGAAGTATTCCCTCCTCTTCTATTTTTTGGAAAACTTTAAGGAGAATGGCTATTATGTCTTCTGTATATGTCTGATAAAATTCAGCCATGAGTCCATCTGGCATGGGTTTTGTTCTTGTGTAGTTTTTTGAATACCAATTCAATTTAATTGCTGGTAATTGTTCTGTTTAGATTTTCTGTTTCTTGGTCCATCTTGGAAGGTTGTATTTTTCTAGGAAGTTGTCCATTTCTTCTAGGTTTTTCAGCTTGTTAGCATATAGATTTTCATAGTATTCTCTAATAATTCTTTATATTTCTGTGGTGTCTGGTCATGATTGTTTTGTTCTCATTTCTGATTCTGTTGATGTGTGTAGATTCTCTTTTTTTCTTAATAAGTCTGGCTAGGGGCTTATCTATTTTGTTTATTTTCTCAAAGAACCAGCTCTTGGTTTCATTGATATTTTCTATTGCTTTATTCTTCTCAATTTTATTTATTTCTTCTCTGATCTTTATTATGTCCCTCCTTCTGCTGACTTTGGGCCTCATTTGTTCTTCTTTTTCCAGTTTCAATAATTGTTACTTTAGACTATTCATTTGGGATTGTTCTTCCTTCTTTAAATAGGCCTGGATTGCTAGATACTTTCCTCTTAGAATGCCTTCGCTGCATCCCACAGAAGTTGGGCTTTGTGCTGTTGTTGTCACTTGTCTCCATATATTGCTTTACCTCTTTTAATTTTTTTGTTGATCCATTGATTATTTAGGCAGATGTTGTTAAGACTCCATGTGTTTGTGAGCCTTTTTGTTTTCTTTGTTCAATTTATTTCTAGTTTTATACCTTTGTGATCGGAGAATTTCATTGGTAGAATTTCAGTCTTTTGAATTTACCGAAGCTCTTTTTGTGGCCTAGTAGGTGGTCTCTTCTGGAAAATGTTCCTTGTGCACTTGAGAAGAATGTGTATCCTGCTGCTTTTGAGTGTAGAGTTCTGTAGATGTCTGTTAGGTCCATCTGTTCTAGTGTGTTGTTCAGTGCCTCTGTGTCCTTACTGACATTCTGTCTGGTGGATCTGTCGTTTGGAGTGAGTGGTGTGTTGAAGTCTCCTAAAATGAGTGCATTGCATTCTATTTCCTCCTTTAATTCCATTAGTATTTGTTTCACATATGTTGGTGTCCTGTGTTGGGTGCATAGGTATTTATAATGGTTGTACCCTCTTGTTGGACTGACCCCTTTATCATTATGTAATGTCCTTCTTCATCTCTTGTTACTTTCTTTGTTTTGAAGTCTGTTTTGTCTGATACAAGTGCTGCAAACCCTGCTTTTTTCTCCCTATCGTTTACATGAAATATCTTTTTCCATCCTTTCACTTTTAATCTGTGTATATTTTTGGGCTTGGGGTGAGTCTCTGGTAAGCAGTATATAGATGGGTCTTGCTTTTTTATCCATTCTATTACTCTGTGTGTTTTGGTTGGTGCATTCACTACATTTATATTTAGGGTGATTATCAATAGATACATACTTACTGCCATTGGAGGGTTTGGATTCTTGGTTACCAAAGGTTCAAGGGTAGCTTCTTTACTATCTAACCATCTAACTGAACTCTGTTATTAAGCTATTACAAACACAGTCTAATGAATCTTTATTTCTCTCCCTTCTTATTCTTCCTCCTTCATTTTTTATATATTAGGTGTTTTATTCTGTACTTTTTTGTGTTTCCTTTGACTGCTTTTGTGGATAGTTGATTTTATTTTTTACCTTTTGTTAGTATTTGGTTGATCTCCTTTCTTTGGTGTGATTTTATTTTCTCTGGTGACATCTATTTAGCCTTAGGAGTGCTTCCATCTAGAGCTGTCCCTTTAAAATATCCTGTAGAGGTGGTTTGTGGGAGGCAAATTCCCCTCAACTTTTGCTTATCTGGAAATTGTTTAATCCCTCCTTCAAATTTAAGTGATAATCATGCTGGATACAGTATTCTTGGTTCAAGACCCTTCTGTTTCATTGCATTAAATATATCATGCCATTCTCTTCTGGCCTGTAAGGTTTCTTTTGAGAAGTCTGATGATAGTTTGATGGGTTTTCCTTTGTAGGTGATCTATTTTCTCTCTCTGGCTACCTTTAATACTCTGTCCTTGTCTTTGATCTTTGCCATTTTAGTTATTATATGTCTTGGTGTTGTCCTCCTTGGGTCCCATGTGTTGGGAGATCTGTGGGCTTCCATGGTCTGAGAGACTGTTTCCTTTCCCAGCTTGGGGTAGTTTTCAGCAATTATTTCTTCAAAGACACTTTCTAACCCTTTTTCTCTCTCTTCTTCTGGTACCCCTATAAATGTGAATATTGTTCTATTTGGATTGGTCACATAGTTCTCTTAATATTCTTTCATTCCTAGAGATACTTTTATCTCTCTGCCTCTGCTTCTCTGTATTCCTGTTCTCTGATTTCTATTCCATTAACAGTCTGTTGTACCTCATCCAGTCTGCTCTTAAGACCTTCTATCGATTGTTTCATTTCTGTTTTCTCCCACTGGACTTCATCCCTTAGCTCTTGCATATTTCTCTGCAGGTCATCAGCATGGTTATGACTTTTATTTCGAATTCTTTTTCAGGAATATTGGTTATATCTATCTTACCAGGCCCTCTCTCTGGGGTTCTCTGAGTGATTTTTGACTGGAACAGATTCTTCTGCCTTTTCATGGTGATAAAAGTGGTCGCAGGCAGGTGGCACATGGGTCAGCTGGAAGAACAAAGTCCCTTCCTGCTTGCTGGTCACCTTGCCCTTCTCCGCTCCCTGTGCCATGTACCCACACACTGGGAACAGCCTCTGGGATAATATCCTGAGCTGCCATGGGCGGAGTGTCCCTTGGGATAGTGTAGGGCCCTGCAGGGGGTTGCAGAAATGCCGGGTGTGATCTCCTTTGAGAACGGCACCCCTTCATGACTTCTGTACCTTGCTCTGGCTTCCGTTGCCTGTGCCAGTTACCCTGAAACCAGGAGAAGTCTCTTGGTTAATCCCCTGAGCCTGCCATGGGCAGGGTGGCCCTCGGGATAGCCTAGTGCAATGTGGGGTGTGGCTGACGCATTGGGTGTGTTCTCCTGTGAGAATGGCATCCTTTCATGCCTTCCAGACCTTGCTCTGGCTTCCTCTGTCTGTGCTGGGCAGCTGTGCACTGCCAGCAGCCTCTGGGTCTGTCGTGGTTAGCTGCATGCTGGGAGGAGACTCTGTGTGGTTGCTGTGGGCAGGGCTGCTCTCCAGCTGCTCTGCAGCTGGGGCGGGTCAGCTGGTTTGCTTGCAGCACTGGCTGGGGGGGAATGAATGGCAGGCTACTTATCACAGTGGGGGGCTTGGTGGCTGCTTTATCCCCCAGGGGATTAGGGCACCTGAAGTTCCTCATGATTCTCAGCATGCTGGGCTGAGTGTGCCAGTATGATTTTGTCCAGCTGTTCAGCCCTTGTCCCTTTAAGGATTTTAAAAAGTGCCCACTTATCTTTTGTCCCAGGGGCGCTGGCTGTGGGGACCTGCTTCTGGTCTCCATCTCAGATTTTACTTGTCCATTTTTCTAATATCCATTACACCATGCAATGTGTGTCTGTGCTCCCAGTGCTGATTACTGGGGCTGATTATTTAGTAGTCCTGTGCTTCCACTCCCTCCACACTCTGATTATTTTCCTCCCACCCATGACCTGAGGTTGTGGGAGTCCTTGGGTCCTGCCAGGTCACGGCTTTGTATCTTTCCCTTTTCATGAGATGCTGAGTTCTTGCAGATGTAGATGTAGCCTGGTTGTTGTACTGTATTTTCTGGTCTCTCTTTTAAGAATAGTTGTATTTGTTGTATCTTCAAAAATATATGTGGTTTTGGGAAGAGATTTCTGCTGCCCTACTGATGTCGCCATCTTGAGCCCCTCTAGCCATGCATTCTTAATCTCCTTGTCAAGTTTGTTCTTCCAGAATGGAAAATCCAACTCCAGATGTTGCTCAAAGATTTCAACCTCTGTCTCTAATAAGCAGCAAAGAAACTAGCTGATCAAGTCTCTCAGATTCATCAGAGGCTCTCAGAATCATAAGGAGTTCAGTTCCAGTTTTAGAATTGGACATCCTGGCTACTACCCTTTGCTAAACTCCTACTAATGCTTTTACTAACCCCACTGTGTGAGCCATGCTTACTAAACTATATTTATTTCTTCCAGACTAAGTCCATCAAGATCAAAGTCCAGTTATCCTGAAAATTCAAGCCCTTACCAACTAACAAGTTGGCCAACTTTCTGAGGCCAGTGCCTTATCAGAATATGCCACATCTATACATCAGTCCCAACAGGCTTAAGAGAATTTGGGCTCACCCAGGCCACAGTCTCTGACCTATCAGAGAACCAGAATCTCTACAGCCCAGGGACCCAAGTCCTCATCAAAGTCTGGAAAGATGGGTTGTCCCGATCTCAACTGCAGCCTATTTGGAAAGGACTCTACCCTGTCCTATGTCTACCCCCTCAGCTGTCAAGTTCCCTGAAGTTACCAGCTGTGGAAAAATCCAGCAGTGCAGAGTCATGAGACCCAAGGGCCCAGCTACACCTGTGAGCCTGTAGAAGATCTGAAATACCTCTTTCCAGTGACAGCCATCTAAGATAAGTGCACCATAACTCCAGTTCCCTAACTCTTTCTAGGCATCATTGTGAGAGTGGGACTTATTATTCATTTCCTGTGCTATTGTAAAACCCCTTTCCTTTAGCCAGCAGCATTTCTGCCCATTGGGTTTAAATCTTAAAAAGAAATGGCTTTAAACATGCCATCACTACTATTATTAACCCTCACCTTACTAGTTCCTCTCCTAGCAGCCATACACCCTCTAACACCAGTAATTAACAAAATTTCTAAAGTAACTAACCAAACCAATTGCTGGATCTGCCCCGGGGGGAATGAATGGCAGGCTACTTATTGCCAGGGGGTCATCTTGAAGATGGTATAAATTTTCTCAGCATTCCAATGCCCCTAGAAACTGTTGCTAATACCACAGCACTATATTGGGGTTTTTCTTACACAACTTATACTACCACCAAAAAAGATGGAGATGGTGGAGGCCCCCAACCTCTCAATCAAGAGTGGGTTACCCCCACACCAGCTAAACAAGTAAGTAAAGTCCATCACCTAGCTGGAAGAGCCAGTCTATGCATTTCCAATTCCTGGGGTACCGGTCCCCTCTTGAGAATCTTCAATATATTCCTACTGTAATGCAGGTTTTATATATAATTACACTTTTCATAAATGGGAACCATGATTCCAAAGGATTCCCCTAATAATGGAGAAAAATTCAATATCTGTAGCCTTAACCACATAGTCACCAGAGAGCCACCCTTTCAAGGCAACACTTTCAGCCTCTGGTTGTGGCGGGGCAACAATAAGTACAATGCCACCAAGCATTATGCAGACAAGTGCTGGGGCATAATCAACAATCCATTGGGACAAGAATCTCTTGGCATTGGAATTCGGACAGGGACAGTCCTTAATATCTCCAGTGTCACCAATCTCCAGCCTTATCCTCCCTTTAACCTCATGCAACTTATTTTCAGAAGCCTTCACTGCCAGATTCCTCATACCCACAGTGACTCCGATGACCGCACCTCCATCTTCATGGGACCACTTGGACACCCTTACAGTCAGCCAACAGACAGCAAGCAACTAAAACCCCATATGGGCACTGTTCCTGTCCGAATCTCCACCATCCCAACAGTCAGCAGGCAGAGGGACCCAAATAACCACACTGTCCTTTACAAGCGGGAAGCAGCCAGACCGGTTATCTCCCCTCCCCCAATGATTTGGGTCCCAGTTGCTTGAGGGGGGGAATGTTAGGTAGGGAAATAGATAGCAGCAGGGTGGAAAGAGAATAAGGCCAGGAAAGCCCAATAAGAAGACCCAGAGTTAATAAATTAAAGCTCAAAAAGCCAGGGGCAACTTGGCCTGGAATGTTTGAATGTTCCCCAGATAAAGGAGGGTACCTCAGCACAGTCCATGTCTTTATTGTGTTAATCATGCAGGCCCAGTGTGGAGGGCTGGAAGCGATATCACCCCAGTAGTGATGTCACCCTGGAAGTGACATCACCGGATCCAGTTACCAGGAAGTGATATCACCAGAATTGAGATCACTGGAAGCAGAAGTGACAACACCAGATATGAGATCAGTCCTTAAGTGACATCATTATGAGCTTGTATTTATTCTGAGCTGTGCTCAGAAATAAAACTCTATCACTTGTCCATCACTAGTGCTCAGTGGACCTCCTGATCCCAACTTTGGTTTCCATGTCTTTCTTGTATCTTTCTCTTTGTTTCCCTTAATTGCTCATCCAGTCCTCTCAGCTTCAGCTGCTTTGTGGAGCTGGTGTCCACAGGTGGTGCCCAAACAGGGACCTGAGAATGGAGAGACAAGGACTGAAAAACTCAGGTCCTCCAGAGCTCGCCTCTGTAAGGCAGCCAGCTATTTGAGTGAGGAGACTCCCGTAGGAGAACAGACGTACATCGATAAGGTACTGACTTAGTAAAGTCCAGGGGTTGATATGGGAGAATTAGAATCAGGAGTATAACTTGGGACAGTAAGGGTCAAAGGACTGTCAGGTAGACCATAAAAATTTTGCATATATGCTTAAAACTATAAATATGGGACAATCTGGATCAAAGGACTGAGCACTCTTTGTACATATGCTTAAAGCTGTGCTTGACTCCCGTCGCAGTAATATGGGCAGCCGGCAGCTAAAATATTTTCTTGCTTTTGAGTAGACTTGGAGAAGGGTGGGACTGCAGCTTAAAGAGTGCTTCACCCTTCATGGACCTCGGGACTTTCCCATAGAAACATTTTCCCTGTGAAATTTAATGAAAGAAAGATTGGACCTCTCCCCTAAAACCTCCTGCTTGCTAGATAAACCTCTTGAAGGGAACGTTGTGGCTGAAAAACTTAAACAGACAGTAACTGGTTATGAGGCACTTGTACATTCCACAGCCGCAGGGAGTGATGAATCTTTGCCTCCGAACATGAGCAAAAACTGACCCAGGAGAAACAACAATACTTTCAGAAAGAATCTGGGTCATCGGAGGGGGGAGGATAATGATGATGCGGATCCACCTATGGACTCTGAGTCAGTGCTAGCTGAACTTGGGAAGCATAAAATAACCTCTCTTTATCTCTCACTCCTGCTTTTTGCAAGTCTACCATATTCTCTCTGGTAATTTGCAACCTGGGCAATTGATTTAACATGCAGGCACAGCTGTAAACTACATAGTAAAAGGCAGGATGAATTCCATCTTTACCTTACCTTTAGCAAACAGACCATAGATCAGCCCATAATTACATCATCATTTTGCAATTGGATATTAGTAACTAGCAAAAATTTGTATCAGTTTCTGTCTGTGTATATACACTTTTATGTTGACTGTAGTCATTGCATCTCAATCTGTATGTTTGCATGTCTAAATATGTGAATAAAAATTGTTTTTCTACCTCTGGATGGTATTAATAAAAATTGATTTAAAAACAAGTGCTTGTAAAAATACAGCATTCTTAAACTTCCAGAAATTCTAATAATGGATATTAAGCATTAATGCTACTTTAAGTTTAACTAAAATGGACATGTCCTTAGAATTATCAGCTGCCTGTTTATTTAAAGTCATTTAAGTTGATGTTATCTGTTAAATCTTTCAAGAAGATGCTTAAAGAGAGGCTTGACTTCGATGGTTGATAAAAGTTTTGTGAAATAATTAAACAAGTGTAGCAATGAACATCTTAATAATAATAGTGTGTTAATGTATAACAGTGGGTATGTCTGCAAACAGCCTGAGAATTTTTGTGGTAACCTAAATTCTTAAAGTTTTGCTGTTATGTAGACATATTTTGTGCTCAGTGAGAAATTGTGCTCATTTTCAGAAGTGATAAAATGTGTTCATAAATGTATCAATCTAAAGGAATGCTGGTGTAACAGTTTACAATGGCCTACTTTTCAGTGTTCACTGAAGGTTATGGTACCTAGTGGTTTTAAGTTCTAATTAAAATTACTTAATATAATAAGGAAAACATTTCTGCATGCTAAAGAATGTGTGTTTTAGTAAGAGGAGATATAAGGAATAAAAATGCATTATATTCAGAGTAAAAGAAGGTAACTTTATTCTAAGTACAGCTGTTTAATGGCTTCTTTAAAAAAGTAAAATCTTGAGAGGGAGCCAAGATGGCGGCGTGAGTAGAGCAGTGGAAATCTCCTCCCAAAAACACATAGAGCTATGAAAATATAACAAAGAAAAATCTTCCTAAAATAGAGACCACAGGACACAGGACAACATCCAGACCACATCCACACCTGCAAGAACCCAGCGCCTTGTGAAGGGGGTAAGATACAAGCCCCAGCCCGGCGGGACCCGAGCGCCCCTCCCCCCGGCTCCCGGCGGGTGGAGAGAAACCGGAGCAGTTTTTTTTTTGGCGAGCGCTTTTTGGAAGCCTTAGAGGGACGGGCCCCCGTTGCTGGGGAGGCAGGGTGGTGGGACCAGTGAGGAGGTGCCTGGGAACAGCGCCGGAGGACAAAGAATATCCCGCGTTTCTCCCTGCGAGACCTGGGGGCGGGTGCCTGAGACCGGTGCCTGAGGACGGAGGAGGTCGCGCGTTTTTCCCCTTTTTTTTTTCTCTTTATGGCAAGCGCTTTTTGGAAGCCTTGAAGGGACGGGGACCCCAGTGCTAGGGAGGCACGGTGGCGGGACTGGTGAGCGGGTGGCTGGGACCGGCACCTGAGGACAAAGAATATCCCCCGTTTTTCCCTGCGGGACCGGTGGGCGGGTGCCTGAGACCGGCACTTGAGGACAGAGGAAATCGCGCGTTTTTCCCCTTTTTTTTTTTTCTCTTTTCTGCGAGTGCTTTTTGGAAGCCTAAAAGGGACAGGGACCCCGGTGCTAGGGAGGCAGGGCGGCGGGACTGGTGAGCGGGTGCCTGGGACCGGCACCTGAGGACAAAGAATATCCCGCATTTTTCCCTGTGGGACCGGTGGGTGGGTGCCTGAGACCGGCACTTGAGGACGGAAGAAATCGCGCGTTTTTCCCCTTTTTTTTCTCTCTTTTTGCCAAGTGCTTTTTGGAAGCCTTGAAGGGACAGGGACCCCGGTGCTAGGGAGGCAGGGCGGCAGGACTGGTGAGCGGGTGCGTGGGACCAGTGCCTGAGGACAAAGAATATTGAGCGTTCCTTCCCTGCGGGACCGGTGGGTGGGTGCTTTTTGGAAGCCTTGAAAGGACAGGGACCCTGGTGCTAGGGAGACAGGGCAGCAGGACCAGTGCGCGGGTGCCTGGGACCGGCACCTGAGGAAAAAAAAAAAAAAATCGCGTGTTTTTTCTTTTTTTTTTCCTTTCTGTTCCCTCTCTCATTGTTGCTGTTGTTGTTTTGGTTTGGAGAGTGCTTTTTGGAAATCTTAAAGGGGCAGGACAGGTCACTTAGACCAGAAGCAGGGAATCTGGGGATCTCTGGGCACTCTAACCCCCTGGGCAGCAGGGAGCACAGAGGCCCCTTACGGAGATAAATAGTCTCCTGGCTGCTCCCCCTCTAACGGGGCTCCACCATTTTGGAGGAACAGCCCCAGCCAGGCCAAGCCCACAGCAACAGTGGAGATAACCCCCAAAGCAACTGGGCAGGAAGCAGAAGCCCTGTCTGCGCACAGCTGCCCAGCACAAGCCACTAGAGGTCGCTATTCTCCCAGGAAAAGGCTACAAACCAACAAGAAGGGAAGCTCTTCCAGCGGTCACTTGTACCAGCTCTGCAGACTATCTCTATCACCATGAAAAGGCAAAACTACAGGCAGACAAAGATCACAGAGACAACACCTGAGAAGGAGACAGACCTAACTAGTCCTCCTGAAAAAGAATTCAAAATAAAAATCATGAACATGCTGACAGAGATGCAGAAAAAAATGCAAGAGCAATGGGATGAGATGCAGAGAAAAATGCAAGAGCAGTGGGATGAGATGCAGAGAAAAATGCAAGAGCAGTGGGATGAAGTCCGGAAGGAGATCACAGATGTCAGGAAAGAGATCACAGAAGTGAAACAATCCCTGGAAGGATTTATAAGCAGAATGGATAAGATGCAAGAGGCCATTGAAGGAATAGAAGCCAGAGAACAGGAACGTATAGAAGCTGACATAGAGAGAGATAAAAGGATCTCCAGGAATGAAACAACACTAAGAGAAATATGTGACCAATACAAAAGGAAAAACATTCGTATTATAGGGATACCAGAAGAGGAAGAAAGAGGAAAAGGGATAGAAAGGGTCTTTGAAGAAATAATTGCTGAAAACTTCCCCAAACTGGGGGAGGAAATAATCGAACAGACCATGGAATTATACAGAACTCCCAACAGAAAGGATCCAAGGAGGACAACACCAAGACACATAATAATTAAAATGGCAAGGATCAAGGACAAGGAAAGAGTTTTAAAGGCAGCTAGAGAGAAAAAGGTCACCTATAAAGGAAAACCAATCAGGCTAACATCAGACTTCTCAACAGAAACCCTACAGGCCAGAAGAGAATGGCATGATATACTTAATGCAATGAAACAGAAGGGCCTTGAACCAAGGATACTGTATCCAGCACGACTATCATTTAAATATGATGGTGGGATCAAACAATTCCCAGACAAGCAAAAGCTGAGGGAATTTGCTTCCCACAAACCACCTCTACAGGGCATCCTACAGGGACTGCTCTAGATGGGAGCACCCCTAAAAAGAGCACAGAACAAAACACACAACATATGAAGAAGGGAGGAGGAGGAATAAGAAGGGAGAGAAGAAAAGACTCTCCAGACAGTGTATATAACAGCTCAATAAGCGAGCTAAGTTAGGCAGTAAGATACTAAAGAAGCTAACCTTGAACCTTTGGTAACCACGAATCTAAAGCCTGCAATGGCAATAAGTACATATCTTTCAATAGTCACCCTAAATGTAAATGGACTTAATGCACCAATCAAAAGACATAGAGTAATAGAATGGATAAAAAAGCAAGACCCATCTATATGCTGCTTACAAGAAACTCACCTTAAACCCAAAGATAAGCATAGACTAAAAGTCAAGGGATGGAAAAACATATTTCAGGCAAACAACAGTGAGAAGAAAGCAGGGGTTGCAGTACTAATATCAGACAAAATAGACTTCAAAACAAAGAAAGTAACAAGAGATAAAGAAGGCCACTACATAATGATAAAGGGCTTAGTCCAACAAGAGGATATAACCATTCTAAATATATATGCACCCAATACAGGAGCACCAGCATATGTGAAGCAAATACTAACAGAACTAAAGAGGGAAATAGACTGCAATGCATTCATTGTAGGAGACTTCAACACACCACTCACCCCAAAGGATAGATCCACCGGGCAGAAAATAAGTAAAGACACACAGGCACTGAACAACACACTAGAACAGATGGACCTAATAGACATCTATAGAACTTTACATCCAAAAGCAACAGGATATACATTCTTCTCAAGTGCACATGGAACATTCTCTAGAATAGACCACATACTAGCTCACAAAAAGAGCCTCAGTAAATTCCACAATATTGAAATTCTACCAACCAATTTTTCAGACCACAAAGGTATGAAAGTAGAAATAAATTCTACAAAGAAAACAAAAAGGCTCACAAACACATGGAGGCTTAACAACATGCTACTAAATAATCAATGGATCAATGAACAAATCAAAATAGAGATCAAGGAATATATAGAAACAAATGACAACAACAACACTAAGCCCCAACTTCTGTGGGATGCAGCGAAAGCAGTCTTAAGAGGAAAGTATATAGCAATCCAGGCACACTTGAAGAAGGAAGAACAATCCCAAATGAATAGTCTAACATCACAATTATTAAAACTGGAAAAAGAAGAACAAATGAGGCCTAAAGTCAGCAGAAGGAGGGACATAATAAAGATCAGAGAAGAAATAAACAAAATTGAGAAGAATAAAACAATAGCAAAAATCAACGAAACCAAGAGCTGGTTCTTTGAGAAAATAAACAAAATAGATAAGCCTCTAGCCCAACTTATTAAGAGAAAAAGAGAGTCAACACAAATCAACATAATCAGAAATGAGAATGGAAAAATCACGACAGACTCCACAGAAATACAAAGAATTATTAAAGACTACTATGAAAACCTATATGCCAACAAGCTGGAAAACCTAGAAGAAATGGACAACTTCCTAGAAAAATACAACCTCCCAAGACTGACCAAGGAAGAAACACAAAAGTTAAACAAACCAATTACAAGCAAAGAAATTGAAACAGTAATCAAAAAACTACCCAAGAACAAAACCCCGGGGCCGGACGGATTTACCTCGGAATTTTATCAGACACACAGAGAAGACATAATACCCATTCTCCTTAAAGTGTTCCACAAAATAGAAGAAGAGGGAATACTCCCAAACTCATTCTATGAAGCCAACATCACCCTAATACCAAAACCAGGCAAAGACCCCACCAAAAAAGAAAATTACAGACCAATATCCCTGATGAACGTAGATGCAAAAATACTCAATAAAATATTAGCAAACAGAATTCAACAGTATATCAAAAGGATCATACACCATGACCAAGTGGGGTTCATCCCAGGGATGCAAGGATGGTACAACATTCGAAAATCCATCAACATCATCCACCACATCAACAAAAAGAAAGACAAAAACCACATGATCATCTCCATAGATGCTGAAAAAGCATTTGACAAAATTCAACATCCATTCATGATAAAAACTCTCAGCAAAATGGGAATAGAGGGCAAGTACCTCAACATAATAAAGGCCATATATGATAAACCCACAGCCAGCATTATACTGAACAGCGAGAAGCTGAAAGCATTTCCACTGAGATCGGGAACCAGACAGGGATGCCCACTCTCCCCACTGTTATTTAACATAGTACTGGAGGTCCTAGCCACGGCAATCAGACAAAACAAAGAAATACAAGGAATCCAGATTGGTAAAGAAGAAGTTAAACTGTCACTATTTGCAGATGATATGATACTGTACATAAAAAACCCTAAAGACTCCACTCCAAAACTACTAGAACTGATATCGGAATACAGCAAAGTTGCAGGATACAAAATCAACACACAGAAATCTGTAGCTTTCCTATACACTAACAACGAATCAATAGAAAGAGAAATCAGGAAAACAATTCCATTCACCATTGCATCAAAAAGAATAAAATACCTAGGAATAAACCTAACCAAGGAAGTGAAAGACTTATACTCTGAAAACTACAAGTCACTCTTAAGAGAAATTAAAGGGGACACTAATAAATGGAAACTCATCCCATGCTCATGGCTAGGAAGAATTAATATCGTCAAAATGGCCATCCTGCCAAAAGCAATATACAAATTTGATGCAATCCCTCTCAAATTACCAGCAACATTCTTCAATGAATTGGAACAAATAATTCAAAAATTCATATGGAAACACCAAAGACCCCGAATAGCCAAAGCAATCCTGAAAAAGAAGAATAAAGTAGGGGGGATCTCACTCCCCAACTTCAAGCTCTACTACAAAGCCATAGTAATCAAGACAATTTGGTACTGGCACAAGAACAGAGCCACAGACCAGTGGAACAGATTAGAGACCCCAGAAATTAACCCAAACATATATGGTCAATTAATATTTGATAAAGGAGCCATGGACATACAATGGCAAAATGACAGTCTCTTCAACAGATGGTGCTGGCAAAACTGGACAGCTACATGTAGGAGAATGAAACTGGACCATTGTCTAACCCCATATACAAAGGTAAACTCAAAATGGATCAAAGACCTGAATGTAAGTCACGAAACCATTAAACTCTTGGAAAAAAACATAGGCAAAAACCTCTTAGACATAAACATGAGTGATCTCTTCTTGAACATATCTCCCCGGGCAAGGAAAACAACAGCAAAAATGAGCAAGTGGGACTACATTAAGCTGAAAAGCTTCTGTACAGCGAAAGACACCATCAATAGAACAAAAAGGAACCCTACAGTATGGGAGAATATATTTGAAAATGACAGATCTGATAAAGGCTTGACGTCCAGAATATATAAAGAGCTCACACGCCTCAACAAACAAAAAACAAATAACCCAATTAAAAAATGGGCAGAGGAACTGAACAGACAGTTCTCCAAAAAAGAAATACAGATGGCCAAGAGACACATGAAAAGATGCTCCACATCGCTAATTATCAGAGAAATGCAAATTAAAACTACAATGAGGTATCACCTCACACCAGTAAGGATAGCTGCCATCCAAAAGACAAACAACAACAAATGTTGGCGAGGCTGTGGAGAAAGGGGAACCCTCCTACACTGCTGGTGGGAATGTAAATTAGTTCAACCATTGTGGAAAGCAGTATGGAGGTGCATCAAAATGCTCAAAACAGACCTACCATTTGACCCAGGAATTCCACTCCTAGGAATTTACCCTAAGAACGCAGCAATCAAGTTTGAGAAAGACAGATGCACTCCTATGTTTATCGCAGCACTATTTACAATAGCCAAGAATTGGAAGCAACCTAAATGTCCATCTGTAGATGAATGGATAAAGAAGATGTGGTACATATACACAATGGAATACTACTCAGCCATAAGAAGTGGAAAAATCCAACCATTTGCAGCAACATGGATGGAGCTGGAGAGTATTATGCTCAGTGAAATAAGCCAAGCGGAGAAAGAGAAATACCAAATGATTTCACTCATCTGAGGAGTATAGGAACAAAGGAAAAACTGAAGGAACAAAACAGCAGCAGAATTACAGAACCCAAAAATGGACTAACAGGTACCAAAGGGAAAGGAACTGGGGAGGATGGGTGGACAGGGAGGGATAAGGGGGGGGAAGAAGAAGGGGGGTATTAAGATTAGCATGCATGGGGGGGAGGGAGAAAGGGGAGGGTGGGCTGCACAACACAGAGAGGACAAGTAGTGACTCTACAACATTTTGCTAAGCTGATGGACAGTAACCGTAATGTGGTTGTTAGGGGGGACCTGATATAGGGGAGAGCATAGTAAACATAGTATTCTTCAGGTAAGTGTAGATTAAAAATTTAAAAAAAAAAAAAAAAGAAAGAAAGAAAGAAAAGGGGGATTACTCCTTAACAGGATAAAACTATTGGTAAATCAAAGATCAACGCATGCTTTAAATATCCTTAATGTTGATCACTTAAAGGGTGTCAGATGATCAGCTATGGAGGTACTCTTTTCTGATAATATTCCTTTCTCTTAATTAAAAAAAAAAAAAAAAAGCAGTTACTGTGTGCTGACCTCCAATGAGTTCTGCACAGTGGTATAGAGGGCATGTCAAAGTGTGGGCAAAGGGTCTGTTTGTTTCTACGCAGAAGATCAAGGCCTAGCTTGGATACCCAGAAAATGAACTAAGATACGATATGAGGAGGAGCTTCCGGCATCAGCACTCTCTGGAGGACTCGTGCCGGGGGATGATCATCAAAAAGCCTCCACAGGGATCCGGACGATGCTGCGGTTGTGGCTGCATCCAGCCCACCATCTCCTGGACTTGCCATGAGAAGGAGGAGGGAGATGTCTAGGCTGGCATGTGCATACAGTGAGACAACGAATTTGACTGGATCTGTACTGTTGGAACTCAACCAGGAGTTGGGAGGGGTGCAAGTTGTAGCACCCCAAAATCTCATGACTATAGACTATCTATGGTTAAAAGAACATATGGGATGTGAACAGATCCCAGAAATGGGCTGCTTTAATTTGTCTGATGGTTCAAGTACAGTTGGAAAATATCCATCATATCATAGATAAATTTTCACAAATGCCTAGGGTACCTAAATGGTTTTCTTGGCTTCACTGGAGATGGCTGGTAATTATAGATTTGCTTTGTTTATGTCACCGTATTCCTATTATGTCAATATGTGTGTGCAAATTAGTTAGTAGTTTAAAACCTATACATACTTAAGGTACTATACAAGAAGATATGTCAAAGAAATAATCAATCCTCCCAAGTTTCCTTCATATGCTACATCTATAGCTTTTCTTCTTCCTTCCTAATTACAAACTTTAAATAGAATTCGTGCCTCATATCGAATTTACCGAGTATCATAATTCCTCCAGGTGGTAAAGATACCTCGAGACAAGTGCTGGGCATAGAAGCCACAGGGCATAAATCTGCAAAGAAGTAAAAAGCTAACCTTTGCAAACAATATGGCTTCTCTCTCACTTACCAACTTTACATTTCCCTGTATGGCCCCGGAAGATGACTGGTTAGCCAGAGACGGGTAAGATTCCTCAAGGGAGGAACAACCTAAGACAGGCACAGTCGCAGGGGGGCCATCAGGTGAGAATTTGGGGATCAACAGAGGTGAGGCTCAGAACCTCACCCCCCCTGCTTTGAGAGAAATCTTCTGCATCCGTGGATGTTTTGCTGCCCTTGTCTAGCCTGGATTAATACTTAGTCCATAGGCACACACCTGATCATCTGATCATCTACATTTGCCTTCTTACAGCACTAAACTATGTTTTCTACCTTTATCTTGCATCTACCTACCACTTCCGCATTTTATTAAAAATAAAAATAATAATAATAATAGGAGAAATGTGGGATCAACATATAAATCAAGTACAAAAATCAAATGAATATTCATATTTGACCTGATGGTTTATAGGTCATATTGCATGATCAAAACCGAAAGTTTCTGTGATGACTGCCCTTGTACTGTTCACCATGTAAGAATTTATTCACTCTGTAAGAATTCGTTCACCATGTAAGAACTTGTTCGTTATGCTTCAGAAGATTGGAGACTGATGAGAATTAGGCTTGAGATGGATTAATGATTGTACATTGAGCATTGACCCCCCTATACTGAATTTTATTGTTGTTAACAACCATTTGATCAATAAATATGAGAGATGCCCTCTAAAAAAAAAAAAAAAAAAAAAAAAAAAAAAAAAAAAAAAAAAAAAAAAAAAGTAAAATCTTAATATTTAAAGGACTGTAAGCTAAGTGGTTAACAACTGTGTAATCTGTATTTGCCTTTAAACATTTTTATTGTTATTCTGGTTAAATAATAAGTATAATTCTATTTAGGCAAGAGCCTTAAAGACTTTCTTTTGACAACTTCCCAATACCAAATTCAAAAGAGTGCTTGTAAGTCTGGGGAAAGGAAATCCCAGGGCAAAATACCTCTAAAATCCAAAATCAATCAAAGGGAGAAATAAAGTTTAAAACCCATTTATTGCTTACAACCTGCAGTCTGGGGCCGTCTATCTCTCCTGCTCTGGCAGAAGCAAGCAAGCCCGCCCCGCCCTTTAAACTCTCAGGTTCAGACACATCCTTGGTTGCCCAGGTAATTACCCATTGACATGAAGATGACCTTCTCTCCACCCCGAGGATATGCAAATGCACTAAAGCCAGGCAAGATACTCTGGAAATGTTACAATTTTACCCACAAGCCACCCCTCCAAGAATCTCACTTTGTAATCTACTTATTCCTCTTCTTCTGCAATGGTCCCTGGGCAAGAAAACCAGCATTGTGACCAGACTAATGATGTAACAATAGCAACAGCAATAAAATATGACAATCCTCAAGCTGGAGGATTCAGCTAGGTTCATAGCCTTATGCAGATTAAGTACATAGCTCGTCCATTCCATAAGCAGGCAGTAGCTGAGGGTTCAGAGCAATCATCATGTGGCAGCTGCAGCCAGGGGATGCATTGAGGCCACAAGGACTGTAGGAGAAAATAACCTTAAGGGTGATAAGATACATGTTTTAATGACACCAACATAGGCAAATATTGTCCGTCAGATAGGATACATGCATGATAGTGGTCTTGTGATAAAACAGTGGCAGCGACCAGAAGTCAAGATGGCAGCATGAGTAGAGCAGTGGAAATCTCCTCCCAAAAGCATATATATTTTTGAAAATACAGCAAATACAACTATCCCTAAAAGAGAGACCAGAAGATACAGGACAACAGCCAGGCTACATCCACACTGGTGAGAACCCATCGCCTCACAAAGGGGGTAAGATACAAGACCTGGCCCAGTAGGACCTGAGCACCCCTCACCCGAGCTCTCAGCAGGAGGAGAGGAGTTGGAGCAGGGAGAGAGAGGGAGCCCAGGACTGCTAAACACTCAGCTGTAGCCATCTGCACCAGAGTGCAGACACACAGTGCGTGCGTGGGGTGCTGGAAACTAGGGAAACAGGACAGTAAGACCTTTGAGTGGGTCCCTGCAGCCAGTGCCCCTGGGACAAAGAAAAGCGAGTGCTTTTTGAAAGTCGTAAAGGGACAGGGACCCCATACCTGAATGGAAACATCCCGGGACAATTAGCTCAGCAGCTGGGAATCCAGGGGAACTCCAGGCACCCTAACCCCCTGGGTGGCAGTGCAGCTCGGAGGCCCTTCACAGAGATAAACAGCCTCCCAGCCGTTTCCCCTCCGAAGCGGCTCCGCCATAGTGGAGAAGCAGCCTGAGGCAGTAGGGCAGAGCTTCTTTCACAGCGGGGCAAAAATTAGAAACCCCATCTGTGTGCAGCTGCTCAGCACAAGCCACTAGAGGTTGCTGTTCTCCCAGGAGAGGAAGGCCACAAACCAGTAAGAAGGGATGTTCTCCCAGCCAACACATGTGCCAGCTCCCCACAAATACCGCTATCACAATGAAAAGGAAAAAGAATTTGATACAGACCAGATTAACCCAGACATCCTCCCCTGACAAGAAATCTGGGGAAATAGACCTAACCAATCTCCCTGAAAAAGAATTCAAAATAAGGGTCATAACCATGCTGATGGAGCTGCAGAGAAATATGCAAGAGCTATGGGATGACGTCTGAAAGGAGATTACAGAAATGAAACAATCTCTGGAAGAATTTATAAGCAGAATGGATGAGATGGAAGAGGCCATTGATGGAATAGAAACCAGAGAACAGGAACGCATAGAAGCTGACAGAGAGAGAGATAAAAGGATCTCCAGGAATGAATCAAAATTAAGAAAACTATGTGACCAATCCAAATGGAACAATATTTGCATTATAGAGGTACCAGAAAAAGAGAGAGAAAAAGGGATAGAAAGTGTATTTCAAGAAATAATTGCTCAAAAGTTCCCCAAACTGGGGGAGGAAATAATCATTCAGACCATGGAAGTGTACAGAACTTCCAACACAAGGGACCCAAGGAAGACAACACCAAGACACATAATAATTAAAATGGCAAAGATCAAGGACAAGGACAGAGTTTAGAAGGCATCTAGAGAGAGGAAAAAGGTCATCTACAGAGGAAAACCCACCAGGCTGTCATCAGACTTCTCAACAGAAACCTTTCAGGCCAGAACAGAATGACATGATATATTTAATGCAATGAAACAGAAGGTCCTTGAGCCAAGAATACTGTATCCAGCCGATTATCACTTAAATTTGAAGGAGGGATTAAACAATTTCCAGATAAGCAAAAGTTGAGGGGAATTTACCTCCCACAAACAATAGACATCTATACAACTCTACATCCAAAAGCAACAGGATACATATTCTTCTCAAGTGCACATGGAACATTCTCCAGAAGAGACCACATACTTGGCCACAAAAAAAGCCTCAGTAAATTAAAAAAGATTGAAATCCTACCAACCAACTTTTCAGACCACAAAGGTATAAAACTAGAAATAAATTCTACAAAGAAAACAAAAAGGCTCACAAACACATGGAGGCTTAACAACATGCTCCTAAATAATCAATGGATCAATGACCAGATTAAAATGTAGGTCCAGCAATATATGAAAACAAATGACAACAACAACAACACAAAGCCCCAACTTCAGTGGGACGTCGTGAAAGCAGTCTTAAGAGCAAAGTATATAGCAATGCAGGCATATTTAAAGAAGGAAGAACAATCCCAAATGAATAGTCTAACATCACAATTATAAAAATTGGAAAAAGGAGAACAAATGAGGCCTAAAGTCAGTAGAAGAAGGGACATAATAAAGATCAGAGAAGAAATAAATACAATTGAGAAGAATAAAACAATAGAAAAAATCAATAAACCAATAGCTGGTTCTTTGAGAAAATAAACAAAATAGATAAGCCTCTAGCCAGACTTGTTAAGAGAAAAAGAGAATCAACACACATCAACAGAATCAGAAACAAGAAAGGAAAAATCACGACAGACCCCATAGAAATACAAAGAATTATTAAAGACTACTACGAAAACCTATATGCCAACAAGCTGGAAAACCTAGAAGAAATGGACAACTTCCTAGAAAAATATAACCTTCCAAGACTGACCAAGGAAGAAACACAAAATCTAAACAAACCATTTACCAGCAAAGAAATTGAAGCAGTAATCAAAAAAACTACCCAAGAACAAACCCCCCGGGCCAGATGGATTTACCTCGGAATTTTATCAAACATACAGAGAAGACATAATACCCATTCTCCTTAAAGTTTTCCAAAAAATAGAAGAGGAGGGAATACTCCCAAACTCATTCTATGAAGCCAACATTACCCAAATACCAAAACCAGGCAAAGACCCCACCAAAAAAGAAAAACTACAGACCAGTATCCCTGATGAACATAGATGCAAAAATACTCAACAAAATATTAGAAAAACGAATTAAAAAATACATCAAAAGGATCATACACCATGACCAAGTGGGATTCATCCCAGGGATGCAAGGATGGTACAACATTCGAAAATCCATCAACATCATCCACCACATCAACAAAAAGAAAGACAAAAACCACGTGATCATCTCCATAGATGCTGAAAAAGCATTTGGCAAAATTCAACATCCATTCATGATAAAAACTCTCAGCAAAATGGGTGTACAGGACAAGTACCTCAACATAATTATATATATATATTATATATATATATATGATAAGCCCACAGTCAACATCATACTGAACAGTGAGAAGCTGAAAGCTTTTCCTCTGAGATCGGGTACAAGACAGGGATGTCCACTCTCCCCACTGTTATTCAACATAGTACTGGAGGTCCTAGCCATGGCAACTAGACAAAACAAAGAAATACAACCAATTAAAATTGGTAAAGAAGAAGTTAAAGTGTCACTGTTTGCTGATGACATGATAATGTACATAAAAAACCCTAAAGACTCCACTCCAAAACTACTAGAACTGATATTGGAATTCATCAAAGTTGCAGGATACAAAATTAACACAGAAATCTGTGGCTTTCCTATATACTAACAATGAACTAATAGAAAGAGAATCAGGGAAACAATTCCATTCACAATTGCATCAAAAAGAATAAAATACCTAGGAATAAACCTAACCAAGGAAGTGAAAGACCTATACCCTGACAACCATAAGACATTCTTAAGAGAAATTAAAGAGGTCACTAACAAATGGAAACTCATCCCATGTTCCTGGCTATGAAGAATTAATATCGTCAAAATGGCCATCCTGCCCAAAGCAATATACAGATTCAATGCAATCCCTACTAAAATTACCAACAGCATTCTTCAATGAACTGGAACAAATAGTTCAAAAATTCATATGGAACCGTCAATGACCCCGAATAGCCAACGCAATCCTGAGAAGAAAGAATAAAGTGGGGGAGATCTCGCTCCCCAACTTCAAGCTCTACTACAAAGCCATAGTAATCAAGACAATTTGGTACTGGCACCAGAACAGAGCCACAGACCAGTGGAACAGAATAGAGACTCCAGACATTAACCCAAACACATATGGCCAATTAATATTTGATAAAGGAGCCATGGACATACAATGGGGAAATGACAGTCTCTTCAACAGATGGTGCTGGCAAAACTGGACAGCTACATGTAAGAGAATGAAACTGGATCACTGTCTGACCCCATACACAAAAGTAAATTAGAAATGGATCCAAAACCTGCATGTAATTCATGAAACCATAAAAGTCCTAGAAAAAAACATAGGCAAAAATCTCTTTGACATAAACATGAGTGACTCCTTCATGAACATATCTCCCCGGGCAAGGGAAACAAAAGCAAAAATGAACAAGTGGAACTATATCAAGCTGAATAGCTTCTGTACAGCAAAGGATACCATCAAAAGAACAAAAAGGTACACTACAGTATGGGAGAATATATTAATAAATGACAGGTCCTATAAAGGGTTGACATCCAAAATATATATGAAGAGCTCATGCACCTCAACAAACAAAAAGCAAATAATCCAATTTAAAAATGTGCAGAGGAGCTGAACAGACATTTCACCAAAGAAGAAATTCAGATGGCCAACAGACACATGAAAAGATGCTCCACATCACTAGTCATCAGAGAAATGCAAATGAAAATCACAGTGAGATATCACCTCACACCACTAAGGATAGCTACCACCCAAAAGACAAACAAAAACAAATGTTGGCGAGGTTGTGGATAAAGGGGAACCCTCCTACACTGCTGGTGGGAATGTAAATTAGCTCAACCATTGTGGAAAGCAGTATGGAGGTTCCTCAAAATACTCAAAATAAACTTACCATTTGACCCAGGAATTCCACTCCTAGGAATTTACCCTAAGAACGCAGCACTCAAGTTTGAAAAAGACAGATGCAGCCCTATGTTTATAGCAGCACTATTTACAATAGCCAAGAATTGGAAGCAACCTCAGTGTCCATCAGTAGATGATTGGATAAAGAAAATGTGGTACATATACACAATGGAATATTACTCAGCCATAAGTAGAACACAAATCCTACCATTTGCAGCAACATGGATGGAGCTAGAGGGTATTATGCTCAGTGAAATAAGCCAAGCGGAGAAAGAGAAATACCAAATGATTTCACTCATCTGTGGAGTATAAGAACAAAGAAAAAACTGAAAGAAGAAAACAGCAGCAGAATCACAGAACCCAAGAATGGACTAACAGGTACCAAAGGGAAAGGGACTGGGGAGGATGGGTGGGTAGGGAGGGATAAGGGGGGGAGATGAAGGGGGGTATTAAGATTAGCATGCATAATGGGGGTGGTGGGAGAAAGGGGAGGGCTGTACAACACAGAGAAGACAAGTAGTGATTCTACAACATTTTGCTATGCTGATGGACAGTGACTGTAAAGGGGTTTATAGGGGGGACCTGGTATAGGGGAGAGCCTAGTAAACATAATATTCTTCATGTAAGTAGATTAATGATAAAAAAAGAAAGGGGGATTACTCCCTGATAGGATAAAACTAACTGTAAATCAATGATTAATGCATGCTTTAAATATCCTTAATTTTGATCATTTAAAGGGTGTCAGATGATCAGCTATAGAAGTACAGTTTTCTGATAACATTCCTTTCTCTTAAAAAAAAGAAAAAAGCAGTTCCTGTGTGGTGATCTCCAATAAGTTCTTCATAATGGTATAAAGGGCATATCAAAGTGTGGGCAAAGGGTCTATTTGTGTTTATACAGAGGATCAAAGCCCAATTTGGCTACCCAGAAAATGAAATAAGATACGATATGAAGAAGAAGTTCCAACAACAACATACTCTGGAAGTGTCATTCCAGAAGATGATCATCAAAAAATGTCAACAAAGATCCTGGCACTGTTGCAGTTGTAGCTGCATTCATCCCACTGGTTCCTCGAATTGCCATTGGAATGAAGGGGGAGATATCTAAGCTGGCCTGTGCATACAGTAAAATAACAAATTTGACTGGATCTGTACTGTTGGAACTCAACCAAGAATTAGGAGAAGTGCAAGTTGCAGTGCTCCAAAATCTTGAGACTACAGACTATCTATTGTTAAAAGAACATATGGGATGTGAACAGTTCCCAGGAATGTGTTGTTTTAAATTGTCTGATTTTTCTCAAACAATTCAGATTCAGTTAGACAGTATCCATCATATCATAGATAAGTTTTCACAAGTGCTTAGGGTGCCTAACTGGTTTTCTTGGTTTCACTGGAGATGGCTGGTAATTGTAGGTCTGCTTTGGTTATGTAACTGTATTCCTATTTTGTTAATGTGTGTGCACAATTTAATTAGTAGTTTAAAACCTATACATGCTTAAGTTACTCTATAAGAAGATATGTCAAAGAAATAACCAATCTTCCCATGTTTTCTTCCATCTGCTACTTCTATAGCTTTTCTTCTTCCTTCCTAATTACAACCCTTAAGTAGAATTCGTGCCTCATATCGAATTTACTGAGTATAATAATTCTTCCAAGTGGTAAAGATACCTCAAGACAAATGCTGGGCATAGAAGCCACAGGGCATAAATCTGCAAAGAAGTAAAAAGCTAACCTTTTCAAACAATATGGCTTCTCTCTCACTTACCAACTTTACAGTTCCCTGTATGGCCCTGGAAGATGACTGGTTAGCCAGAGATGGGTAAGATTCCTCAAGGGAGGAACAACCTAAGACAGGCACAGTTGCAAGGGGGCCATCAGGTGAGAACTTGGGGATCAACAGAGGTGAGGATTAGAACCTCACCCCCCTGTTTTGAGAGAAATCTTCTGCATCTGTGGATGTTTTGTTGCCCTTGTCTAGCTTGGATTAATACTTAGCCTATAGGCACACACCTGATCATCTACATTTGCTCTCTTACAGCACTAAACTATGTTTTCTACCTTTATCTTGCATCTACCTACCACTTCAGCATTTTATTAAAAAAATAATAATAATAAGGGAGAAATGTGGGATTCACATATAAATCAAGTATCACAATCAAACAAATATTCATATCTGACCTGATTGTTTGTAGTTCATAATGCGTGATCAAAACTGAAAGTTTCTGTGATGACTGCCCTTATACTGTTCACCATGTAAGAACTTATTCAGTATGTAAGAATTTGTTCACCATGTAAGAACTTGTTCGTTGTGCTTCGGAAGATGGGAGACTGATGAGAATTAGGCTTGGGGTGGATTAATGATTGTGCATTGAGTCCCCTGTACAGAATTTTATTGTTGTTAACTGTTAATAACCATTTGATCAATAAATATGAGAGATGTCCTGTCAAAAAAAAATTTGTTTTCAATTAGCTGTATCCCTACTTTATTCCAGAAATGAAGCCTGAAGAAGTTAAACTTGCCAAGGCCACAGGACTTGAAATCTTCTGTTTCTTAGGCTTTTCTTGTTCTTTTCTTTCCTGTGATGATGAAATGTGGGGGGGATAAAGTAGAGGGCAGAGGAGAGCAAAGACTAACTTCTTGACTCTACTGCTCCCAGCAGTTGAGATGCTAATAATGAGAGGAAGAGTTTGAAAGGATGAAACCCTACGAATGCAATCTGATGAAATTGTTATATCAGTGGAGAAAAGTTAAATATTGGTATAAAATGGTTTAGTTTTCACTTTCAAGTGAGACAGACTTAGGACTAGTTTAACAACTTCATAACTGACTTTAGGCAAGTTATTTGACCCCACTTTTCTCATCTGTAAAATAAATATAACAAATGGATTCCCTAGGTTCTGAGGATTTAATGAATTAATTCAATTCATGTAATGCTTTTAAGAGAGAATGTTAAATAGTAAACATTCAATAAATGAGCTATCATTAGTCAAAAAAAAAATGCTCAAAATAGAAATACCATTTGACCCAGGAATTCCACTTCTAGGAATTTACCCTAACAATGCAGTAGCCAAGTTTGAAAAAGACAGATGCACCCCTATGTTTATCGCAGCATTTTTCACAATAGCCAAGATATGGAAGCAACCTAAGTGTTCATCAGTAGATGAATGGATAAAGAAGATGTGGTACATATACACAATGGAATATTATTCAGATATAAGAAGAAAACAAATCCTGCCATTTGCAACAACATGGATGGAGCTAGAGGGTATTATGCTCAGTGAAATAAGCCAAGCGGAGAAAGACAAGTACAAAATGATTTCACGCATATGTGGAGTATAAGAATAAAGAAAAACTGAAGGAATAAAACAGCAGCAGAATCACAGAACCCAAGAATGGACTAAAAGTTACCAAAGGGAAAGGGACTAAAGAGCATGAGTGGGAAGGGAGAGATAAGGAGGGGTGAAAAGCAAGCGGGTATTATGATTAGCATGTCTAATTAGCATGTAGGGGGTGGCATGCGGAGGCCTGTGCAACACAGGGAAGACAAGTAGTGATTCTACGCTGATGGATAGTGACTGTAATGGGGTGTGGGATGGGGGTAGTTGGTGAAAGGGGAGCCTAGTAAACATAATGTTCTTCATGTAAATGTAGATTAATGATAACAAAATAAAAATAAATAAATAAAGAACAGCGGCAGGAATGGGATCTCATCCTGGTCTATTATATACCAGAGTTCCACTGCCCTCCCCATTGGAGTTACAGATTGGTCGGAATATAGGACTACAGGAAGTACATGCACTGGCCATAAAGATAAATGAAAACTTCCCTGCAAGATGCTCTTACCTCCTGGACGTTTTGGGTACAATAACACAACGTTTGGGAGCCATTTACCTGTTACCCCAGGAATACACATGAGGCCAGCTTCCAGGACTTTCTCCCAAGGTGCCAGAAGAGCCAGCCATCACTGGTCCATGTGTCAAAATGTCCAGGGTCGAGTCCATTGAACAGTGTCTCCAGGGCTTAATGCAGCAGGGGCTGGCAGCAAGATGTGGCTCTGCTGGCCATATCCCGGCTTCAATAGCTCTTCTTTGGTTTAGATGTACAATTGTACAGGGGAGGCAGCAAGGTGTGTAAGCATATCCACAGGGCTCAAAGCTCCTTTACATGGCTTATCATTCAAATGCCACAGCACTGTCCATACGTGAACTGACCAACCCCATAGAGTAATGGTGTCCAACTTCAGGCCAGATTTCAACAAACTGTTGTAGCTCTCTATTATGCCTGCCCCGGTAGGATTATATGGTACATGAAATATCCACTTTATTCCTAATTGCTGCACCCATTCCTGTAATGCATGTCCAGGGTGCCTTGATCTCTCTCAATCACCTGCAGCCGGCCATAGGCTACAAAGAGACACTCCAGGCTCCCCTTGGTCGTTTGCTGATCTGCACAAAGTGCAGGAAAAGCAACCAATAGCCCAATACCTTTGTTCACACAAGTCATGGCACATCGATATCCTTCTGATATGGGCAAGGCCCAATATAGTCTACTTGCCACCTGACAAGGGGTATTGGCCCCCTTACTATTGTCCCATGTTGCCATGGGACTATGTGTGAGTCCCTCTTGAAGCACACAAGGCACTCTTTCTGGGCTCTGCTGACTTCTTCAAATGTCAGTGGCAAGCCCCACCAACAGGCTACAGCCCACAGCATCTTTTTGCCCCATATGCAACAAACACCAGTGTAGCCATTGGGCCATGTCAGAGGCAGGCTTTACTTCTAGCCAGTGCACCTGGGGCAGCGTGTCTGCTTCATCACTCCCTGGCAATGCCAAAGGCAAATGCTAATCACATGATATACAGTAACGGTCTTAGTCTGACCAGAGGCCCATAGGTCTTGCCACAACTGTTGCCTCTGAATGGGCTGGTGAACAACCATGCAGTTGGCATGATACCATGTCAGGGGCCACAGGGTCAAGCCCCAACAGACGGTCCGGCTGTCAGTGAAGACAACTGTGGGGGAAGGCTCCTGGGTGATCACGAGCCATTGACTGCTCTTCACCTTTCCATCCTCCATCCATATTGGCTCAGTGTTAGGATGGAAAGTCACAGCCCTCCACTTTGAGGGCTGCCCACGACTGGAGCCATCTGTGTACCAATGGTCTTCAGGTATAGGGACTTTTCCCTCCTGATAAGGAGTCTCAGCTACCAATGGCTCAAAAGCAAGTTCTTCTTGCTTTCCACTGTTATAGGTCACTGGACCCAAAAGTGTTGGATTTCTCCACTTAAGGGGCTGGTAGAGAGGGCCCTGCATTGCTGTAAATATGCTGTCAATTGGTCAGTGTAGGTGTCTGTGGCCTTTGGGTCCAATCTGGGACCCATCCCACAATGAGATAGGTGGTTATTACCTTGGTCGGAGTTGTTCCGGCAATGGGCTCCTTAGCCAGCAAAGCATGGTACACAGCAGCCAGTTGCTTCTCTATCAAGGTGTATCAGACCTCTGCTCCTTTCCATTGGTGTGACCAGAATCCAATAGGTTGGTGTGTCCATTCAAGCCACTGCTAAAGACCCCATCCATAACCACCTTCAGTTACATGAACATCTAGGTCACAGGGCCTTGATGAGTCCATTACATTCAAGGCCTGTATGGCCTTGACTGCCCGCTTGGCATCAGTAAAAGCAGGTGCACAAGTTTCATCCCTGCCTACCTGATCCCCTTTCATACCAACCAGTATAAGGGCTTCAGCATTTGTGCCAAGTGTGGCAAAAACACTCTCCAGGAGCCCCAAAGACCCCGAAACTTGTAATACTGCCACAGTGGTAGGGGTGGAGAAAGCCAGGACCTTGTCTATGACTGCTTCAGGAACAACTTTAGTTTTACCCGACCAGACAAACCCCAAGAATTTCACAGACAAACCAGGTCCCTGAACCTTGGTGCTACTCACAGCCCATCCTTTTTCCTGTAGATGTTGCAACAGTCTAGGAACTGCTCCTTCTAAATCTGAAAGAGAATCAGACGTGAGCATAATATCATCAATGTAGCCATACAACCACTCTGTTTGCAGTTTCTTCCATGTGGCCAAGTCCTGGGCTACAAGTCCATGACAGATGGTGGGACTATGGAGTTATCCCTGTGGAAGGACAGGGAATGTCCACTGCCGGCCTTCCCATGTGAAGGCAAACTTTATGACTTTCCTCTGCGATGTGAATTGAGAAGAAAGCAGTAGCAAAGTCTACTACATAATGATACGTTCCCAGCTCATGGCTGAAGGTGTCCAGAATGTCTGCTATAGAAGGGACAGCAGCATGCAATGGGGGTGTGCTTTTTTCAATTCCCTGTAGTCCACAGTCATACACCAGGAGCCGTCTGGCTTTCTCACTGGCCACACTGGGGAATTAAAAGTACTATGAGTGTGCTTTATGATGCCCACCTTCTCCAACTCCTGTAGAGTTTCTCCAATTTCCTTGTGCCCCAGCAAAATACTGCTTGGTATTTGTCACCTGATGAGGTACAGGCAGAGCTACAGGTGGATGCTTAGCATGTCCCCTCAGAACTGCCTTTACCACATGTACCCTCAGTCTGAACTCACCTGCAGTGGTCTGTAACCACAGGCCCTGCAGGATATCTACCCAGAAATATATTCAGGGATGGGAGAAATGGGCAGGTATACTCCTTTGGGGGAAAACACTCTATTCCCAGTGAGATTTGGACTCTCTTCACTGTGATTGCCCTACCCCCATAACCATCTACCACAGAAGCTCAGGGTTGCCATGAATCAGAAAACACTCAGCTCCTGTGTCCCCCAGAACCAGGAAACATCGTATATTCACAGGGGACCAATGAATTGCTAATTCTACATGTGGCTTCTGGTCCCCACCATGTCTCCCAAGGTGGGGACTTTGATCCCCCACCCTCAGTCAAACCATGATGCCCAATCGTCCTCCTGTGGGGGTGGGGGCTCAGGCGAATCCTGAGTACTGTCCCCCAGGAAGTTTTGCAGGGACACAGGCTGGGCATGAGGCCTTGACTCTGGTTTCCGTGTCCTGGACCTCAGTGGCTGGAACTGCTGCTCTGGCTTTAATTGGTGCCACTGTTCTAGGGCTGCCCATCAAATTTTTCTTTCACTAAACCAGCCTTTATCAAATCAACCCACATCTGGTCCTCGAGACCTTCACGGGGTCTTTTGCACCTCTCCTTTCAGTCGTGGCCCATACTTCCCTCCATGCCCTTATTGTTTCAACCTCCCCCACATCTGCTAAAGTATGAGTAGCCTCTCTTATGGGTCACTCTAGGTGGGGGCAAGAGTATTCACTAGGGACCCAAAGAGAGATGTGGGAGCTGTATGCAGCACCAGGTTTCTCATTCCTTCAGTGAGCACCTCCTCATCAGGGCCCTGGGGGTCCATATTATAGATGATGTTTTTCATCCCCAATTCACACAGTACCTGTTGGAGCTCTGCATATGTTTTCTAACCATTGGGAAAATATGGTAAATCACCCTGATTGGATCAAACTACCCTGATGGCGGCTGTCAGCCATTTCAGGAGTGTCTGATTCCCTGAGGCATAATGGGTATTTTGCAACTGCTGCCAGAAGGAAGGGTGAGTCATCAGAGAAGCCACTATACTCATCTCAATACCCGACATAACAATGTTTTCCACCCCATATCTCAGAGATGTAAAAGCCATGTAGGCAGAGATTCTGACAGCTTCTGCCTATACCTGATGCTCATGTCCACCAGCAAATCCTGGGTATTGGGATGGAGCAAAGGATGCTCCACAACCTGGGGAGGGGATGGCTCCTTCCCCTGAGGAGCCTGAGGTTGTTTCAATTTTATTTTCTTAATTATGGCTGGGTGGGTTTTAAAACAGGAGAGGATGGTACCTCCGGTGGTGGCCTGGGTAGGAGATCTGCCAATTGGCCACATCCTCCTCTTCTCCCTCGGGCTTCTTCTCCACCAACAGCTCCTCCTCCACCATTTCTGGGGCTGAAGGCCCCACTCTGTCCTCCCCCACAACCTCCTACAACGTAAATTTTCCTGCCACCTCCCCCCTCGCCGCTGATAGGGAATCTTCTAGGAGCCTAAACTGCCTTTTCAGTAACTCTCTTCTTTAACAGCATCCCATAGGTTATTGCCTAGCTCCTCCAAACGATGCTGAATTATGTCTCTCTTCTGCCTAAGTCACTGTCTCTCCTCGCTAAACCTTTCGATAATCCTCTCTTTCTCCTGTATAACATTTTCCACTATCTGGATGAAAAGAAACCCTGCAATGCCAGCCTCTACATGGCCCCGTAAGGTTTCCAAGCAGTCTTCCAACTCACAGAGGGCTAATTCTGCAGCTTCTGGTGTTTCCACCCTTCCCCTGTTCTGGGGAAGGCCCCACCCCTCTAGGACGTACTTTACTCTAGACCAGTTCCCCACCAGGAGCTCCCAAATTGGAAGCCCCACAGCTGGGGGGATAATAACAAGTGAAGCTACACCCTCTGCTGCTGCATCCACTGGGGCCTCCCCACCATGCACAGGGGGCTTTCAGGCATTTCCCCACCATTTCTAGGGTCAGCCCTCCCAAAGGTCACACCCATTATGACAGATTTTGGGTTCAGAGGAATCCTGCCAACTATGCAGATATAAGTCTGGGGAAAGGAAATCCCAGGGCAAAATACCTCTAAAAACCAAAAGCAGTCAAAGGGAGAAATAAAGTTTAAAACCTGTTTATTGCTTACAAACTGCAGCCCTGGGCTATCTCTCTCTCCTGCTCCAGCAGAAGCAAGCAAGCAAGCACCTCCCCTTAACCTCTCAGGTTTAGATAAGGCCTCAGTTGCCCAGGTAATTACCCATTGACATGGAGAGGAACTTCTCTCCAAACCTGAGGATATACAAATGCACTTAACCCAGGTGAGATATTCTGGAAATATTACAATTTTACCCACAGTGCTTTTACCTCTAGTTAACTCATATTTTACAGAGGGCCCCTGGAACATGTCAGATACTTTTTTTTCTCCTCATGGGGGAAAATATTTGGCTAATTCAGTTTATCTAGCTGATGTATAATTACCTGCTTAATTACCTGGAAGGCACTCTCAAAGAAATAATGCTAAACAATACTGAATATTTTATATTACAGAAATATCCAAATATCCCTATATCAACTGTCTTATAGCAAACTCTCATCAGATCTTTAACCATTGTCATTTGTAAGTCTTTTGTTTTTATAGTTTACTATTCCTAAACTAGACATCCAACATCACAACAGATTCAGAGAGTCCACCCTCTGACATGGAAACAGCTCAAAAGGCTGACTCAGGAGGGAGAGGATACGGTCAGACAACAGAATGTGACTCTAACACCTAATAAGCTGTTCCTAGCAATGCTAGCCATCATCACCATCCAATCATCTGGTGAGCCCTCCAGAGAAGAGTCCATGCAGAACGATTAAACCCACATTACCTATGTCTTCAATTAAAGAAAGAAGGGGGAGAGCTCCAAGACCCTGAGGTTTTTATAATCTTTTAGAGATTTTCCAATCTTTTCACCTTTCTTCCTGTTTTCTGGTGCTGTTATCTCTCTCTTTCTTTCTCGAACAAAGCCCTTTCTAGAACCTCTCTACCCTGCTGTTACAAGAGAGCACTTTACATTGTAAAAAAGTAACCTGGGTTCCCCCAGATACTTTACCTGAGCTAGGGTCCTGCTGGCTGGTGAGGGAATCTGAAGGCAGGTGCTGGGCATGGTGGCCATGGAAGCATAAACTACCAAGGAGACAAACAGCTGAACTTCTTGAAAAACATTGCTTTTCTCTCACTCACATGCCTCAAATTACCCTGATTGACCCCAGAAGATGGCTGGTTAGCCAGATACAGATACGATTCCTCAAGAGAGGAACATCCTAAGACAGGCACAGTCTCAAAGGGGCCATCAGGAGAGAACTTGGGGGCCAACAGAGGTGAGGCACAGATCCTCACGCTCCCGACCTTGCAGAGGCCTAAACCTTCACGATCTCTGAGAGAGATCTCCTCTTACAGCTGCTTTGCTGCCCACACTCAGCTCAGATCAAGGGCCAGGCTGTGGTCATAATCCCACATTTCTCTTGCACTATGGGAAATTAGGGAAAAAGCTATCTTCTATCTTTCTATGGGAATTTAAGGAAAGGGAAATGTCATGAATGGAAAATTTAAGGCAAGACTGTGTTAGAAAACTTTCTATAATCTCTATTATATCTATCACCTACATTTTTCAATAAAGAAAAAACTGGAAGATGTGGAGGGCCAGAAGCAGTATCACCCAGTAGTGATGTCACCCCAGAAGTGAGGTCACTGGAAGCAGAAGTGACACTGTAGGTTCTGAAAAATCAAAAGTTAGCATAAGTGCATAAGTACAGCCATCTTAAAGGGTTAAACACCACCCTCTAGCCTAGGAGAAGGAAAATTATTAGAATCTTGAAAAACAAATTAGTCAGCCAGTGTTAAATGTAGTGACCTTCAGTTAGCTAACCTCAAATCAGTTCATCATGAACACCAGGTGGTGGGCAGCTGCGGGCTTCAGACAGCTAACCTTGGTCGGATAGTCATGCATACCAAGCTTATCTTGCTGAAACACTGTGTAAGAAAATACTGTCTTTTTGAAAATGCTATGCTATAAAAACCTCTGGCGTTGACTGTTCGGGGTCCTCGTTGAGACCCGCTGCGTCGGGCTAACTTGGACCCCTGCTAGCTGGTTCCTGAATAAATTCCTCTTGCTTATTGCATCAAGAGACGCCTTTCGTGAGTGATTTTGGGCGGTGTCCTCCTCTGGGAAAATCCAACATTTGGGGGCTCGTCCGGGATCATGCGCTCACCCCGCTTCACTCCCGAAGTCGCTTTTGGAGGAAGAGGTAAGATTAGTGGCGCCTTGGTTTGTCTGTATTCTGTTTTCTGTTTTTCAGTAAGACCGGTCAGAATTCTGAAAGGGGGTACCCACTGTCTGGCAGCTGTCCCGATCCCGTAAAGGGGTCGAGACTGTGGTCAGTAGACGTACTAGGAGCACCGCAGGCTGCAACCCTGGGGGACGCCTTCGGGAGGTTGGGAGGCCAGGGACGCCTGGTAGCCTCCCGTCTGTTTTTCCAGCAAGGTGAATCTGATGAGATAGGGTTGATTTTCAGGCGCCAGGAATATCAACTCTCTGATTCCTTTCGGTTTCTGTTTGAAAATCTGAGAAAAACAAAAAGCGGCTGCTGTGTGTCTAATCTGTGTGTCTCTGTTTTTTGTGTCTTTCACGTGCCTAATAATTGTTATACTGACAATGGGACAGACTCAGATAACCCCCTAAGTGTGTAAATGAATATATCTTTCTACCTCCGGATGGTATTAATGAAATTGATTTAAAGACAAGCGCTTGTGAAAATTGAGTATTCTAAAACTTCCAGACAACCTGATAAAAAAGTGTTAAACATTAATGCTAATTTGAGTTTGCCTGAGGCGGGCATGTCTTGGTAGTTGTTGGCTGCCTGAGTTTACCTAGAGTCATTTGAGTCATGTTATCTGCTAAATCTTTTAAGAATAGAATGCTTAGAGGCTTGGCTTTGTCTAGTGTTCAGTGGGGGTCTTGTGAGTAGGCTAGTGTAGTTGTTGCAGGTAGGTGAGCTAGATGGGTGTGGCAAGTGAACACCTTTTTAATTGTGTGTTGCAGTGTGTATGCCTACCTGCAGCCTGAGAATCTTTGTAGTAACTTAAGGCCTTAGAGTTTTGTTAAGTTGAGAAGATGTGCTCTGTGTTTGCTGGGAGATTGTGCTGTGAAGCTCATGGTTGCAGAAATTGTAGAATGTGTTCGTAAGTTTGTCAGTCTAGGGAATGTTAGTTTGACAGTTTGCAGTGTCCTGCTTCTCAGTGTTCACTGGAGCTTGAAGTTTCTAATAGTTTTGAGTTCTGGTTAGAACTGCTTAAAGTGATAGAGAGGGCATTTCTCTATGCTGGAAGATGTATGTTTTAATGAGAGAAAGTGTAAAGAACGGAAATTCGTTTTGTTGAAAGTAAAAGAGAGTGATTGTTCTGAAGTGCAGCTATTTGTTTAAAGAGAGAGAACACTGAATGTAAAAAGAAAGTTGTAGAAGGCTTGTGGAAGAGTTGGTATAGTCATGCTATGTGAAATTGAAGCGAGTAAGTCTTGGTATCGAGTGTACAGCAGAATTAGAATTTTGTTTTCAGTTAAAAAGACAAAGTTTTCTTTAACTGTTAGTCTGCTCTTAATGTTGAAAGATCAAAGCAGTTTTTCATGCTTAAAGTCTCAGTGAGTTGCCATGAAATCGTAATATTAAAAAGACTAAAAGCTAAAGTTTGTTAACAACTGTATAACCTTTATTTGCCTTTGAAATATTTTGTTATTGAAAATGATTGCATGGCCTGAGAAATTGAATTCCTAAGCAGAATAGTAACAAAGCTTTTTTCAGCTGATTAAATGCACTTAGTTAACAAACCAAAATTTATTCTTAAAAATTGAACTGTAGAATCTGGACAAGATTATGTTTCTCCCAGAAAAACAGGTTTCACTGTAAAAGTTTAGATAGACAAACATGTGACCACTTTTGAGAAAAGTTGTAATAGATTTTTTTGACAACCACCAGGTCTTCTTGTTTAATTTATATGCTGTATGTTTTAAAAAACATAGAGGACTCCATATTTTTTAATGCAAATGATCTTATAAGCTGCTATGCAAATTCTATTAAAAGCTCTATCTACTATTAAAGAGTAAAACATTCTTGAAGCTTTCAGGGAAGACCTGTAGACTTAAGCACTTTCTCTGCTTTTTTGTATCTGGTCTTAGACACTTATGCTGAGTTATGTTCTTATTATTTTCACTGTTTGTAAGCTATTGATTGTAAGCCAAAATTCATCATTTCTCAGTCCCTAAATGAAGAAGTAAAATGCCTGATCTCTTTCATCTCAAAGCATATTTCTGGTCAGATCTGAATATCTGTGTGAAAGAAAGGGACATTTAAATTTGAGATTCTGCTTAAACTTTTAAGTTGAATTTGACTATAGCCATATTCATTCTTTGTATGTATCCCTAACAGGTCTTTTGTATGCCTAGTGATATTATACTCTGCCTTGAGTTTAGACAGTTCTTTCAGCTAAATGTGAATTCTTATTGTAGCTTTTTTTCCCTTCCTGAAGATGAAAGCAGAAGAATCTACCATCTGCTACCATTCTCTCAAGAATGCTTAGTAACCTAGAATTATTTTGACTTTCTGTATATTGTCTTTAAAAATTGACAGCAGCAGTCTCCCCTGCTGCCCCACCTTTTTAAGGTACCTCGTTTACTGTGCTGAGTATATAGACAATAAATGTGTAATGATAGTTCTAAAAAAATTAAATGCAAAAAGGTGCTTTTACCTCTAGTTAACTCTGATATTTTCCAGAGGGCCCCTGGAACATGTCAGAAGAATTTTTTCTCATTAGAGAAAGTATTTGACTAATTTGGCTTATTTATCTGGTATATATATGTATATATATATATATTTATATATATATATACATATATATATATTTACCAGGAAAGCACTGTCAAAAGAGAATGATGCTAAACTTTGTTACTGAATGTTTTGTATTACAGAAATATCTGAATTACCTTATGTCAACTGTTTTACAGTAAGCTCTCATCAGATCTTTAACCATTGTCATTTGTAAGTCTTTTGTCATTTATAGTATTATCCCTAAACTGGTAAAGAACTAGATTTCAGCAGAACAGGTATTAGTTACATAAGATTACATGAACTAAAGAAAATGATTTTGTGTCTTTTTGTTTCAAATGTTGCTGATAAAGTGTTTTAACCTTGTTCTCTTAAACTGACAACAGTTTAGTAAATGACTATCTTTATAAGCAGAATTGAAACATCCTTCTCTCTACTTGATCCCTCCAGAGTTTAAAAATTTTCAGTGACTGTTTCTGTATTCCATGGCAGTATGTTTATTTGCACGAGTTCAATAAGAATCTGCTTTCCTTGTGAGAAGACTACTTAAGAACACTGGTTATACTGCCAAGGCTTTGACTGGAATGTCATACCTGAGAGACATGTGCATAGACTCAGATGTGAACAACTTTAAAGAACTAAGATTGACTTTATAAAGCCAACAAAGTCCCTTGGAAGAACTGGCCTGGTACCTTGCTTACAGAGTTCCCAGCAGCCTTACCAGGTGAGTAAAGAAGGTCACTTCCTGGCAGGTGCAGAGACCTCGAGAAGAGAAGAATTCATCCAAATCTACAGGTACTGCAGGCAAAGCCTGATGGCAAGTCTAGCTTGGCTGTCTAGCCTCAAGAGGCTTTTAAAAGTTCAATCTGAAATTCCTTACAAAAAGTTCCAGCAAAGCATATTTAAAAGAGCCTGTGTAATCAATTGCTCTTCTTGCTGCGCCTGTGCAAATAATCAAGCCAGCTGTTAATTATTTTCTTAACCTGGTTACTTCTAGTAAAAATGAGAGTGATTTTAGAGAGAAGTATCGTTTCAATAACGCAGCCTCCTTCCAGAATAAAAAAATCCAACTCCAGATGTTGCTACATAACCTAATAACACAATTTGTTTTATCTTGCCTAGAAGCCACAAAACTGCAAATAGTAATGGAAATGAAACCCAGAATAAAAGTGCCAGCCTTCTGAAGCCCTCTCAACTGACCAGTGATGGAGACCTAGCTGCACCCTTTACTGCGCCCCCTTCTCAGCACGAAGCAGCCAGAGCGGTCATCGCCCCTTTTCCCTAGCAGCAGCTAGAGTCTCTATCTGTAGAAAAAAGAATGAGACCATACCGATAGCCTTCCCTGGTAAAAACAGGTATTTAATCCCTCCTCCCGAGGGATGGTAGGCTTGTAATACTAGACTAATCCCATGTGTCTCCACTCCGCCTTCAATTCCTCCCGTGATTTCTGTATTATAGTCCAGCTAGTGCCTAAGCTAATGTATCATGCAACCCTGATATCCACTCTAGCCGGACCCTTGCTTATTTTTGTGCTGCTTCTTACTTTTAGTCCCTGTGTTTTAAACCGGCTAGTATCTTTTGTTAGAGAAAGAGTGAGTGCTGTTCATGTGCTGATGTTGAAGCAACAATATCATTCACTCACCCCACAAGAAGACACAAACATTCCATGATTGCAATGCCCCTAAAGAGAAGTGGGGAAATGTAGGATCTGAAAAATCAAAAGTTAGCATAAGTGCATAAGTACAGCCATCTTAAAGGGTTAAACACCACCCTCTAGCCTAGGAGAAGGAAAATTATTAGAATCTTGAAAAACAAATTAGTCAGCCAGTGTTAAATGTAGTGACCTTCAGTTAGCTAACCTCAAATCAGTTCATCATGAACACCAGGTGGTGGGCAGCTGCAGCCTTCAGACAGCTAACCTTGGTCGGATAGTCATGCATACCAAGCTTATCTTGCTGAAACACTGTGTAAGAAAATACTGTCTTTTTGAAAATGCTATGCTATAAAAACCTCTGGCTTTGACTGTTCGGGGTCCTCGTTGAGACCCGCTGCGTCGGGCGAACTTGGACCCCTGCTAGCTGGTTCCTGAATAAATTCCTCTTGCTTATTGCATCAAGAGACGCCTTTCGTGAGTGATTTGGGGCGGCGTCCTCCTCTGGGAAAATCCAACAACACCAAATATGAGATCAGTCCCTAAGTGACATCATTATGAGCCTGTGTATATAAGTTGTGCTCAGAAATAAAACTGTGTCACTTGTCTGCCACCAGCATTCAGTGGACCTCCTGATCCCAAGTTTGGTTTCTCTGTCTTTTTTACATCTTTCTTTGTGTTTCCCTTAATCTCCTAATCCACTCCTTTCAGGTTCAGCTGTTTGTGGAGCTAGTCTCCACGGCACAGCTTATTGTTTCACTTTACCTATATGCTGTTTCTTTTTCCTTTAGCCCTAATCAAGTAGAGTACAACCTAGGCAACTAATTTAGCATGTAGGCCTAACTGTAAATAACATAGTAAAAGGTAGGAAGGATTCCTCCTTAAAGATGATTGCATTTTAATACACAGGAAGTTAAGAAGATTCTTAACTTACTCTTTAGCAAACAGACAATAACTCAGCCCACCTTGGGGGTTGGGCAGGCAGTCTTGTTTGATGTGCTCCCAGACCAAGACACCAGTAGCCCAGGGAGAAATCTGAGAAGGAAGTTCCTTGTGTTCAGTCTAAGTATTTAGAGACCACTTAACAAGTCTACACCCCCAGCCCGTGGTCACATTCCTGAAAAATCCTTAAAAGGGGGATCCCCCAACCTTTCAGGGAACTCCTCTCTGTGCGGTCTCCCACACTTCCTAAGTGCATAAACTTTTAATCTTAAACTTTCTCTCTCCAACCTTCCAGAGCACCTCTCCTTGCTCAGGTGGCCTGTACTTTTTCTCTCTTTAAGTAACTTTAAATAAATCTTTTACTCTGCTTCACTACTGTGTCTCTGCCCTTCAATTCTTTGTTGGCACAGGGACAAGGACTGAGGAAAATACACAACGTTCACTCAAGAGTAATATTTAGTTCTGTTCTTCTCACACAGCCCACTTCTGACAGACTTCTTGATTTTCTTTTTGCCTGTTGTGTTCAGTAATTTGAATATAATATGACTAGGTTTGAGGGCTAGTTATTTATTCTTGATAATTATTCAGCTTGGTATTCTGTGAAATTTTCAGATTGATTTCATATCTATCAGCAATTCTGAAAAATTGTCTGCCATTGATTTTGTATATATTCCTCAAAGAATTTCTGTGTTCACCTAGTTAGGAGCTGAGCTTTGTTTGAAGCTTGTGGTTGGCTATGGCGTGTGTCCCTCAGTCAGCCTTGGATCTGAGATTGCTGTAGTGATACTTGCACTTACTGCAGGGGCTATCTCACCAGACCGCTTTTCTGGATATCTGTCCTCACTTGGCTGGGTCCTCCTGTTTGGTTTTGGCACTTCTCTTTGCACTGCTCCTGGAGGGAAGCTGTCTTTTGTAGCTCTTTGTGTTTGATTCTGCTGTCATGACTCTCAGTGTTTGCTGGCATTGACTGGAGTGGGATGCAGGTGATGTCATCATTAAGCCTGCATTTTAGGAAGGTAATGAGAACCTGGGTTTCCAGTGTTTGGCCTTCCTGAGAGCTTCTCTCTCTCATCCACAGTAATGCTGGATCTAGCTTGCATTTCTATCCCTGCTCCTCTGTGACAGCTTCATGGATTTCCACCAATGCCAGTGGCCATGATTTTGTGGCTTTACTCCCTGAAGTTTGTGGCATTTATTTCTTAATGCAGACATGGGATAGAGGTCTTGCCAGAGTTGCAGAGATGACTGACATTTCTGTCAAAGCAGGAGCTCTCAGGCTATACTTTTGTTGCCTTGCCCTGAAGATTTGATTTTCATCCTATAGGGCATTTAAAGGTATGAGTCTGGGGAAAGTTTCAGCATCAGCTGCTGTTCGTTCCCCATCTCACCTCCCACACAATGGGGAGAGCTGGCTCAGGATAGTTTCTTGGTGGGCTTCCTGGAGGAAATGTAAAATAGAGTTCAAATACCCTTCTGTTTGCAAATAGCCTTCTAATGGCTTCACACTCTCCTGGTAGCCAGGCTTAACATTCAGTAATTTGTTAAAAGTATCTGGCAGAGTGCTCAATCAATTACAGGTCTATATGGTATTAGGGTTATTTCTGCCATTTAAAAGCAAACATATATATTCTGTTATTTCCTGCTGATACCTGCCACACCCTAAAATCAGGGTTAATTGTTTTGAAACCTCAGCTCTTTCATTGGTTTATGAAAAATCATTCATTTGTAGCTTATCAGTTTTTTATCTTGTTAGGAGTGGGAACTATTTTCTTCTATCTTTCTTCATCTCTGAGCTATCAAAGAGCTCCCTGATTATTTTTGAATTGTTCTGACCCATCTGACAGGATA
Source organism: Manis javanica (assembly GCF_040802235.1). Taxonomy (NCBI): domain Eukaryota; kingdom Metazoa; phylum Chordata; class Mammalia; order Pholidota; family Manidae; genus Manis; species Manis javanica. Next base: position 24,470,854 of record NC_133165.1, read on the forward strand.
TTTCCCTGGGTCAACTAGTTAAAAGTATCTCTCTTCATTCGGTAATTTGTAGAGAAACAAAACTATAGATTATTTGTTAAGTGGCCCCTTATATCTGATCCCATTGTTTTGTGATAGATTTATCAGATGTTAATTATCAGATCACCCTCTTCTTGTGGTTATATAGGTAGATGACACAATGACAAAATTCATTAAACTGTACACTTAAAAAGGGTGTATTTGTCCTTTGTCCTTTGTCATTCCTGAAAAAATCCTTAAAATGGGAATCCCCAAATTTTCAGTAGGCTCTTCTCTCTGAGGTCAACCCACTTTCTGAGTGCATAACTTTAACTTTTCCCAACCTTTGAGGCCTCCTTTCTCTCTGAGGTCACCTGCATTTTTTCTCTAAGTAACTTTAAATAAAACTTTTACTCTGCTTCACTACTGCGTCTCTGCCCTTCAATTATTTGCTGCAGCAGGGACAAGATCCAAGGAAAATACTCAACACCTGTAAGTCCGGGGAAAGGAAATCCTAGACAAAATACCTCTAAAACCGGAATCAGTCAGAGGCAGAAATAAAGTTTAAAACCCATTTATTGCTTACAACCTGCACTCTGGGGGCTGTCCCTCTCTCTCTCTGACTCAGACAGAGGAAAAACCAGCACTCCCCTAAACTCTCAGTATCAGATTAGCCCTCCTTTGCCCAGGTAAATTGATAAGGAGATGAATCTTTCTCCACACCTGAGGAACACCTATTGATATGCAAATGCACTAAAGCCGTACTCATCTCCACCCCTGAATGCCTGGTGATTGTACAGATTCACTAAAGCCAGGTGAGATTTTCTGGAAATATTGTAATTTATGCCCCCAAACAAGGAAGCTGCTCTCCTGGGAGGGACCTGAGCAGCAAATTTCTTGTGTTAACTTAATTTTAAATATTCAGAGACCACTTAATATGTCTGCACCCCCAGCCCTTTGTAATTTCTGAGAAATCCTTAAAAGGGGGAACCCCCAACCTTTCAGTGCACTCCTCTCTCTGAGGTCACCTGCACTTATTCTCAAAGAAACTTTATTTATTTATTTATTTATTTATTAAATTTTTTATTAAGGTATGATTGATACACACTCTTATGAAGGTTTCACATGAAAAAACATGGTTACTACACTTACCCATATTATCACGTCCCCACCCATAACCCAATGCAGTCATTGTCCATCAGTGTAGATGGAACAGATCCACTAGGTGCCTTCTCTGTGCTACACTGTTCTCCCCATGATTTCCCACACAATGTGTAATAAACATAATACCCCTCAATCCCCTTCTCCCTCCCTTCCCACCCGCCTTCCCACACCCCTCCCCTTTGGTAACCACTAGTTCATTCTTGGAGTCTCTGAGTCTGCTGCTATGTTGTTCTTTCAGTTTTGCTTTGTTGTTATACTCCACAAATGAGGGAAGTCATTCGGCACTTGTCTTTCTCTGCCTGGCTTATTTCACTAAGCATAATATTCTCCAGCTCCATCCATGTTGTTGCAAATGGTAGGATTTGTTTCTTTTTTATGGCTGAATAGTATTCCATTGTGTATATGTACCACCTCTTCTTTATCCATTCATCTACTGAAGGACAGTTAGGTTGCTTCCATATCTTGGCTATTGTAAAAAGTGCTGCGATAAACATAGGGGTGCGTATGTCTTTTTGAATCAGAGAAGTTGTAGTCTTTGGGTAAATTCCAAGGAGTGGGATTCCTGAGTAAAATGGTATTTCTCCTTGGAGTTTTTTGAGGAACCTCCCTATTGCTTTCCACAATGGTTGAACTGGGTTACATTCCCACCAGCATAAAAAACATGCTTTTAAATAATCAATGGATCAGTGAACAAATTAAAACAGAAATCAAGCAATACATGGAGAAAAATGAAAACAAAAACACATCAGCTCAAAATCTGTGAGACATGGCAAAGGTGGTTCTAAGAGGAAAGTACAGAGCAATACAGGCCTACCTCAATAAACAAGAACAATCCCAAATAAACAGACTAAAATCACAATTAATGAAACTAGAAAAAGAAGAACAATTGAAACCCAAAGTTAATAGAAGGAGGTACATAATAAATTCAGAGCAGAAATAAACAAAATAGAGAAGAATGAAACAAAAGAAAGAAATCAATGAAACCAGGTGCTGGTTCTTTGAGAAAATAAACAAAGGAGATAAAACCCTAACCAGAGTTATCAAGAAAAAAGAGAATCTACACATATAAACAGAATCAGAAGTGAAGGAATAATCACAATGGGTACCATAGAAATAAAAAGAATTATTATAGAATACTATGAAAAATTATATGCCAATAAATTGGACAACTTTGAAGAAATGGACAACTTCCTAGAAAAATGCAACCTTCCAAGACTGACTCAGGAAGAATCAGAAAATCTGAACAGACTAATTACCAGCAATGAAATCAAGTGAGTAATAAAAACCTCCTCCAAAACAAAACTCCAGGCCCAGATGGCTTCACAGATGAATTCTACCAAATATTTAAAGGAAAGCCAAGGCTGATTCTTCTTAAAGCATTCCAAAGAGTGGAAGAGGAGGGAAAGTTTCCAAACTCATTCTATGAGGCCAGCATCACTCTAATACCAAAACCAGAAAAGACATGACAAAGAAAATTATAGACCAATATCCCTGATGAGCATGGATGCAAAAATCCTAAACAAAATATTAGCAAACCAAATTCAAAAATACATCAAAAGAATTGTCCATCATGACCAAGGGGGACTTATTCCAGGGATGCAACAAGGGTACAATATTCATAAATCAATAAATATCACATACCACATTAACCAAAAGAAAGATAAAAATTCATCATCTCTATATATGCTGAAAAAGCATTTGACAAAATTCAACATCCATTCATGATAAAAACTCTCAACAAAATGAATATAGAGGGTATGTACCTCAACATAATAAAGGCCATATATGACAAATCCACAGCCAACATCATACTTAATCGCAAAAAGCTGAAAGCTTTTCCCTTAAGATCAGGATCAAGACAAGGATGCCCACTCTCCCCACTTTCACTGAACATAGTATTGGAGGTCCTAGCCAAAGCAGTCAGACAACACAAAGAGATAAAAGGCATAGAAATTGGTAAGGAAGAAGTTAAACGATCAGTATTTGCAGATGACAGGATATAAATAAAAAACCCTAAAGAACCCACAAGAAAACTACTAGATCTAATTAACTGAATTCAGCAAAGTTGCAGGATACAAATTAATACACAAAATCAGTTGCATTGCTATATACTAACAATGAACTAGCAAAAAGGGAAATCAGGAAGATAACTCCATTTACAATTGCATCAAAAATAATAAAATACCTGGGAATAAACCTAACCAAGGAGGTGAAAGATCTTTATTCTGAAAACTACAAGACACTCATGAGAGAAATTAAAGAGGACACCGACAAATGGAAATCTATCTCATGCTCATAGACAGAAAGAATTAATATTATCAAAATGACAATTCTGCCTAAAGCAATTTACAGATTCAACACAATCCCTTTGAAAATACTGACAACATTCTTCAATGAACTAGAACAGTTCTAAAATTCATATGGAACCACAAAATACCCCAAATAGCCAAAGCAATCCTGAGAAGGAAGAATAAAGCTGGGGGTATTACATGCCCCACTTCAAGGTCTACTACAAAGCCACAATAATCAAAACAATTTGGTACTAACACAAGAACAGACTGATAGGTCAATGGAACAGAATAGAGAGCCCAGATAAAAGCCCTTGCATATATGGTCAATTAATACATGACAAAAGAGCCATGGATATACAATGGGGAAATGACAGCCTCTTACAGCTGGTGTTGGCAAAACTGGACAGTTGCGTGTAAGAGAATGAAACTGGATCATTATCTAACTCCATATACAAAAGTAAACTCAAAATGGATCAAAGAGCTGAATGTAACTCATGAAACCATAAAACTCTTAGAAGAAAACATAGGCAAATATCTCTTGATTATAAACATGAGCAACTTTTTCCTGAACACATCTCCTGAAACAAAATAAAAAATGAACAAGTGGGACTGAATGAAATTTAAAAGCTTCTGTACTGCAAAGGACACCATCAGCAGAAGAAAAAGGCATCCTATAGTATGGGAGAACATATTCATAAATAACTCATCTGATAAGGGGTTTACATAGAAAATATATAAAGATTTCATATGCATCTACAGCCAATAAAAAAACCCAATCAAAAACTTGGTGGAAGACCTGAACAGACACTTCTCCAGAGAAGAAATATAGATGGCCAACAGGCACATGAAAAGATTCTCCATTTCACTAATCATCAGGGAAATGCAAATTAAAACCACAATGAGGTATCACCTCACACTAGTTCGGATGGCCACTATCCAAATGACAAGAAATAACAAATGCTGACTAGAATGCAGGGAAAGAGGAGCCCTCCTACATTGTTGATGGGACTGTAAATTGATGCAACTGCTGCGGAAAGCAGATGGAGTTCCCTCAAAACACTAAAAATAGAAATACCATTTGATCCAGTATTTCTAGTCCTAAGAATTTACCCAAATGAAACAAAATCTCTGATTTGAAAAAATATATGTACACCTATGTTCATTTCAGCATTATTTATAATAGCCAAGATAGGAAAGCAACCCAAGTGCCCATCAATCAATGAGTGGATAAAGAAGAGGTGGTACATAAACACAATGGAATACTACTTAACAATAAAAAGAAAAGAAATTCTGCCATTGGCAACAACATGGATGGATCTAGAGGGGATTATGCTCAGTGAAAGAAGCCAGGCAGAGAAAGTCAAATATCATATGATTTCAGTTATTTGTGGAATATCAAAACAAAGCAGGAGGTGCTCAAGATGGAGGCATGAGAAGGCTGATGGAAATCTCCCAAAGTCATATATATTTTTGAAAATACAGCAAATACAACTATTCCTAAAACAGAGACCAGAAGATACAGTACAACAGCCAGGCTACATCTACATTTGTGAGAACTCAGCATCTCATGAAAAGGGTAAGATACAAGGCTGTGACCCGGTATGACCCGAGCACTCCCCACACCCCAGGTCACTGGTGGGAGGAAAAGTATCAGGGTGGGTAGGGAGTGGAAGCACAGGACTGCTAAATAATCAGCCTTAGTAATCTGCACCGGGAACACAGACACACATTGTATGGTGTGCTCAATATTAGGGAAACGAAAAAGTAAAATCTGAGATGGAGACTGCCAGCAGGTCCCCACAGCCAGCTCTCTTGGGACAAAAGAAAAGCCAGTGCTTTAAAAGTCTTAAAGGGACAAGGGTTTAACAGGTGGACAAAATCGTCTCAGCGCGCTCAGCTCAGAAGCCTGGGAATCTTGAGGAACTTCAGGCACCCTAACCCCCTGGGTGGCAATGCAGCTTTGAAGCCTCTGATGGTGATAAGCAGCCTGCCTTTCATTCCCCCCGAGTGGCACTGCAAGCAAACTGGCTGACCCACCACTGCTGCGGAGCAGTCCCACCCACAGCAACCACACAGAGTCTTCTCCCAGCCCGCAGCTAACTGGCACAGACCCAGAGGCTGCTGCCAGTGTGCAGCTGCCCGGCACAGGCAGAGGAAGCTGGCGCAAGGTCCGGCAGGCATGAAGGGTAGCCACTCTCACAGGAGAGCAAACCTGGCACGTCTGCAAGCCCCTGCAGTGCCCTAGGCTATCCTGAGAGTGGACCTGTCCACGGCAGCTCAGGGGATTAACCCAGAGACTACTCCCTGTGTGTGGCTAACTGGCACAGGTAGCAGAGAAGGGCAAGGCGACCAGCAAGCAGGAAGGGACTTTGTTCTCCCACCTGACACACATGCCACCTGCCGATGATCACTTCTATCACCATGAAAAGGCAGAAGAATCTGGTCTAGTGAAAAATCACTCAAACAACCCCAGAGAGAGGGCCTGGTATGATAGATATAACCAATATTCCTGAAAAAGAATTCAAAACAAAAGTCATAACCATGCTGATGGACCTGCAGAGCAATATGCAAGAGCTAAGGGATGGAGTCTGGAGTGAGATAACAGAAATGAAACAACCAATAGAAGGACTTAAGAGCAGACTGGATGAGGTGCAAGAGACTGTTAATGGAATAGAAATTAGAGAACAGGTATACAGAGAAGCTGAGGCAGAGAGAGATAAACGGATCTCTAAGAATGAAAGAATATTAATCCAAATGGAACAATATTTGCATTATAGGGGAATCAGAAGAAGAAGAGAGAAAAAGGGATAGAAAGTATCTTTGAAGAAATAATTGCTGAAAACTTCCCCAGTCTGGGAAAGGAAATAGGCTCTCAGGCCATAAAAGTGCACAGATCTCCCAACACAAGGGACCCAAGGAAGACAACACCAAGAAATACAATAATTAAAATGGCAAAGATCAAGGATAAGGACAGACTATTAAAAGCAGCCAGACAGAGAAAAAAGATCATCTACAAAGGAAAATCCATCAGGCTATCATCAGACTTCTCAACACAAATCTTACAGGCCAGAAGAGAATGGCATGATATACTAATTGCAATGAAACGGAAAGGCCTAGAACCAAGAATACTGTATCCAGCACGATTATCATTTAAATATGAAGGAGAGATTAAACAATTCCCAGAAAGGCAAAAGTTGAGGGAATTTGCCTCCTACAAACCACCTCTACAGGGTATTTTAAAGGAACTGCTCTAGATGGAAATACTCCTAAGGCTAAATAGATGTCAACGGAGAAAATAAAATCACAGCCAAGAAAGCAGACCATCCAAATACTAACTAAAGGCAAAAAATAAAATCAACTATCCACAAAAGCAGCCAAAGGAAACATAAAAGAGTACAGAATAAAACACCTAACATACAAAGAGTTGAGGAGGAAGAATAAGAAGGGAGAGAAATAAAGAATCATCAGACTGTGTTTATAATAGCATAATAAGTGAGTTAAAGTTAGACAGTTACATAGTAAAAAAGTTACCCTTGAACCTCTGGTAACCACAAATCCAAACATGCAATGGCAGTAAGTACATATCTATCGATAATCACCCTAAATGTAAATGGACTGAATGTACCAATCAAAAGATACACAGTAAAGAATACATTAAAAAGCAAGACCTGTCTCTATTTGCTTACAAGAGACTCACCTCAAACCGAAAGACATACACACACTAAAAGCGAAGGGATGGAAAAAGATATTTTATGCAAACAACAGGGAGAAAAAAGCAGGTGTTGCAGTACCTGTATCAGACAAAACAGACTTCAAAAGGAAGAAAGTAATAAGTGATAAAGAAGAACATTACATAATGATAAAGGGGTCAGTCCAACAAGAGGATATAACCGTTATAAATACATATGCACCCAACGCAGGAGCACCGACATCAGTGAAACAAATACTAACAGAATTAAAGGAGGAAATAGAATGCAATGCATTCATTTTAGGAAACTTCAACACACCACTCACTCCAAAGGACAGATCCACCAGACAGAAAATAAGTAAGGACACAGAGGCACTGAACAACACACCAGAACAGATGGACCTAATAGACATCTACAGAACTCTACATCCAAAAGCAGCAGGATACACATTCTTCTCAAGTGCACATGGAACATTTTCCAGAAGAGACCTACTAGGCCACAAAAAGAGCCTCAGTAAATTCCAAAAGATTGAAATTCTACTAACCACCTTCTCATATCACAAAGGTACAGAACTAGAAATAAAACAAAACGGATCACAAACACATGGAGGCTTAACAACATAGGTCAAAATGACAAAATCACAAAAGCAATTAATCTAAAAATTAGTTAAGAAAAATATTTAAAGAGAAGGTATAAAAGAAGATATTATATACAATAAATGAAGAGAGGGAGTAAAAATGTAGTGATATTAGAATATGTTTGAACTTAAGTGACCATCAGCTTATTATAGATTGTTATATTCATAGGATGTCATATAAGAACCCTCTGGTAATCACACACTAAAAACTTGTAATAGATACACAAAAAGGAAAGGGGAGGGAGGGATCCTAACCACAGCACTAAAGAATGTCCCAAAGACACAAGAGAAGAAAGCAAGAGAAGAAGAAAGGATCAGAGAAGAGCAACCAAAACAACCAGGAAACATTGAAGAAAATGGCAATAAGTACATACACATCAATAACTATTTTAAGTGTAAATGGTCTAAGAGCTCCAATCAAAAGACATAGCATGACTGAATGGATAAATAAAAAAAAAAAAAACAAGACTCTTTATTTGCTGCCTATAAGGTACTCATTTCAGACTTCAGGACACACACAGACTGAAACTGAAGGGATGAACCAGATATACTATGCAAATAGCAATTAAAAGAAAGCTGCAGCTGCAATACTTATATCAGAAAGAAAGACTTTGACATAAAGACAGTAACAAGAGACAAAGAAAGACATTACATAATGATAAGGGATCAAACAAGAGGGTATAGCAGTCATAAATGTGCACCCAACATAAGAGTACCTAAATTTATAAAACAAATACTAACAGGCCTAAAGGGAGAAATAGACAGGAACAGAATCATATTATGGGATTATAACACCACACATCAATGGACAGATCATCCAGGCAGAATATAAATAAGGAAACACAGGCCTTGAACAACCCATTAGACAAGTTGGACCCAATAGATAGATACAGGAAATTCCACCCAAAGCAGCAGGATGCACATTTTTCACAAGTGCATATGGAACATTCTCCAGAATAAATCTCCAGCATCAATATATTCAAATAGGTTGAAATCGTATCAAGTATCATTTCAGATCACAGTGGTATGAAGTAAGAAATCAATTACATGAAAGAAACAACATCGAAAACCCACAAAGGAGGCAAAACAACAAGCTTCTGGGTGACCAATGGGCCCACAAACAAATCAGAGGAAATGAAGCAATATGTGGAAACAAGTGAAACAGAAACATAGCGCTTCAAAATACGTGGGATGCAGCAAAAGCTTCAAAGAGGGAAATACATGGCAATACAGGCCTACCTCAAGAAATAAAAACAATCCCAAATAAATAGTCTAAACTTACAACTGAAGAAACTAGTAAAAGAAGAACAAATGAAACCCAAAGTTTGTAGGAAGGATAAATAAAAGATCAGAGCAGAAATAAATAAAATAGATAATAATAAGTTAATAGAAAAAAAACCAATGAAACTAAGAGCTGGTTCTTGGAGAACATAAGCAAAATAGACAAATCCTTAGCCAGATTTATCAAGAAAAAAAGAGAGAGGACAGAAATAAACAAAATCAGAAATGAAAATGAAGTTACAATGACAGCACAGAAATACAAATAATTATTAGAGAATTCCACGGAAAATTATGCACCAACCTAGAAGAAATAGACAAATTTCTAAAAAGTACAACCTACTAAGACTGACCCAGAAAGAAACAGAAAATCTGAACCGACAAATTATCATAACAATATTGAACTGGTAATCAAAAGACTTCCCAACAAACAAAAGTCCCACGCCAAGATGGCTTCACATCTGAATTCTACCAAACATTTAAGGAAGAGCTAATAGCCATCCTTCTTAAAGTATTCCAAACAGTAAAAGAGGAGAGAATACTTACAAACTCACTCTATGAGGCCAGTATCACTCTAATACCAAAACCATGCAAAACACTACAAAAAACTTTTATAAACCAATACCCTTGATGAACATAGATGCAAAAATCCTCAACAAAATATAGCAAACTGAATTCAAAAATACATCAGAAGGACCATACATTATGACCAAGCAGGATTTATTCCAGGGATTCCAGGGTGGTAAAATATTTGTAAAATCAGTATGATACAGCACATTAAAAAAGGAAAGCTAAAAACCATATGATCATGTCAATAGATGCTGAAAAAGCATTTGATACAAGCCAACATCAATTCATGATCTACTACAAAGTGGATATTGAGAGTCCTAGGCAGAGCAATGAGACAAGCAAAGGAGAGGAGTCATCTAAATTGGTAAGGAAAAAGTAAACTGTTGTTATTTGAAGATGACATGATACTATATATAGAAAGCCCTAAAGATTCCACCAAAAAACTATTAGTATTACTAACGACTCAGCAAAGTTGCAGGATACAAAATCAATACACAGAAATCTGTGGCATTCCTATATGCTAACAATGAACTAGCAGAAAGAGTAATCAGGAAAATGCTTTTCTTTTCCTTTTCCTTTTTCTTTTTTGCTGTCTCGCCAACGGGTCTAGTGCTGAGAACCTGGTGCCCCGAGGTGGCCGCGCAGGCCGAGCTGGCTGGTGGGTCACCGCGGCCTGGGGGGCACTGAGCTGCGAGCCCCGAGCTGCCTGCCATTCGCGCGCCGTCTCCCGGCAACTTGGGAGCGCGCGCCGCCAGCGCACAAGGCCCGCCAGCGCACAATGCCCGCCAGCGCACAATGCCGGCCCGCCTCTAGCCCAGGCGCACTGGCGAAGGCAGGCAGTCTGGCAGAGAGAGCCGCGGAAGCCGCTCGCCCGCCGGACAGAGCTCGCTCGTCGCTCCAAATGGGAGGATTTCTGAGCAAGCCCCGCCCCCCGCAGCCCGCCCCCGATCCGGAGGCCAGGCGCCGGCGCCCGCGCCCGGCCTTCCTCGCAAGCCCCTCCCGCCCGGCAAGCCCCGCCCCGACGGCTCCCTCGGCTCGCCCAGATCCCATTCAGCCTTCAGTCCCCACTCGTTTCCTCGGGTCCCCTCGGAGGCCTTCCCGCTGGTAAGACACGCTGACTCTCCCCAGAACGACGACTTGACGTTGACGGTTTTTTTTCTTAATTCCTAAGTGGGATCTGTGCTCTTTTCACTTCTTCAAACACCTTGGTGCGCGTCCACCGTGTCCTGCCTCCCTTTTGCTTTTGCTAAGAGATGTGCTGCCAGAACTGTTCCCTTCTTTCAGTTCTTTTTTTTGGGGTCATTTTTCTATTCCTTTTATTTTTACTTTTTAATTATTTTTGGTATCATTAGTGTTCAGTTACATGAGAAACATTGTGGTTACTCGACTCCCCCCATTATCAAGTCCCACCCTCATACCCCATTACAGTCACTGTCCATCGGCATAGGGAGGTGCTATACAGTCACTACTTGACTCCCTGTGTGCTATACTGTCCTCCTCATGCCCACCCCCCTATATCACGTATGCTGATCCTAATGCCCCTTGTTCCCCTTTTCCCTCCCTTCCCACTCACCCTTCCCAGTCCCTTTCCCTTTGGTATCTGTTAGTCCATTCTCAGGTTCTGTTTTGTGCCTTCAGTTTTTTCTTTGTTCTTATGCTCCACAGATGAGTGAAATCATTTGATACTTGTCTTTCTCTGCCTGGCTTATTTCACTGAGCATAATACCGTCTAGCCCCATTCACGTTGTTGCAAATCCTTCTTTCAGTTTCTTAAAGCTCTGAAATTTAATACAGTATGGGTTAGGAGAATACTTGGTAAATCACTTAAAATATCCCTGCTTCACGTGAGAATACCATCTGTCTGTACAGTATAGTACTATAATAGGTTTTATTACTTTTTTATCTTTGGACCAATACATTGTATCAGCCCAGCTCAAACCTCCTGAATGGATATAACTTGGCTGATAAAGATGATTAGATTAAAAAGACTTATGTTCTCCTTTAGTCCCAGTAGCTAAGTGATAACAACAAAATACAAAACTTTGGTGACAACTCTAGATCCTTGATAAGTACATTTATTTGAAAATGTGAACATTCAGGTTTTTAAAATGTTTGACTTTGGGTGTATATTTCTGATGACTTAGCATAAGAGATTGAAGGATTCTTGTAAACTTTGTCCCTGCACGTCCTCAAGAGATTGAAGGATTCTTGTAAACTTTGTCCCTGCACGTCCTTACCCACACTTTTCTTCCACTGTAGTTTTACTTGTATGAGCAGTTTTTCAATTTTCCCCTCAAAGTTGTTGAATCCATTGCAGGGACAGCTGTTAAGTACCTGCTACTTTCTGCCCTTAGGTAGAGTGGGGAAAGTTGCCATAAAAATGCTGTGTTTTGTGTTACTTAGAAGCTTCAGCTCTCTGGAAAATAACTGAACCCACATGGTTCTTAAGGAATTTAAAATTTCTGTCATTTTTCTAAGCTGCTTTGATTCCATAATGTGTCTCCCATTCTCCACAGGGACTGTGGGACTTCATCACACCAGTTTGGCATAACACCTCCAAGAAGATACCCAATCCAGCAGGCCCCGTATTCCCGTGTGCTTCCCACGCTGTGCTGGAATGGCGGTCACGGGAAGCGTGTGCTGTCTCCTGGTAATTCCAGAGTGGTGTGCAGGCCTTCGACAGAGAGGAGTGCTCCTCCCGGGAGCAACCTGGCTCATTTGCCAATGTGAGCATTGCTCGAGGAAAAAACTCCCAGTGTGTCCACTTTATTCTCTTGCAGTTGTTCATCTGGCAGAGTAACTGTAACTCAGAGGAAAGGAAAAAGCTCCTTATGTGAAGGAGAAATCTCAAGTTTTAGTTATTGAGCAGTTTTTTATTTTCTGAGTTTTTCCCAAGACTGTAGCTTTAACAGCTAAGGGCCATTTGTGTGAGTGTATAAATTACCCTTTTGCTTATTGGATAGATTTGATTTCCAGCGCCTGAAGTTCATGCTATGGAGCATGATCATCAGAATATCTTAATGCTAGAATCCTGTTTTCTGTTACAGAGCAGCGCAGATCCCTAAGGCCCCAGACCCGTGGTCAAAGGAGGCTGTTCTGCTTGCCCTCGAACGTTGGAAAAGGAGGAAAAGGACAGTGGAGGAGGAGGAAGACCAAACATCTGCTGCTGGTCGGGAGGGTAAAAGAAGGTAACATGCCCTGCAGAGTACTCAACGTGCCTCCCACACGGGCTCCTGGGGTTTGTTGAAAGAGAGATCACTCCCCAAAAGAATCAGAGGCCACCTCCTGTGTGTGAACAGCAGGTCCCCTTCTTCGGCTCTCATGGAAGAGCTTGGTAACAAGAGCTTTAATGCCATGCCTTTCATTAGGCACAGGTTACATGCATTTTGTAGTATTCCTTTTCCGTAAGTACTAGAGAAAAGCCGACAGTCAGTGGTGGTCCTGAATGCCTTAGTCCTGCTGTCCGCGGGGCGCTGCTGGTTGGCTGTGCTGCCCTGCAAGAGGAGGCAGACACCAAGGAAATTCACTGCGAGTGAAGCAACTCAAGATGTCACGGGGTGGTGGTGGGTGAGGGGGTTCTAAAGGTACATAAGCACTAGCCCAGAGGAGGAAAACCTCAGGGGCATAAGGAAATGAGGGAGGGAAGGATAATGGCCTGCAAAAATCTGAAGGACTATCACATGAAAGGAGGACAATTGGCTTGGCTTGGCTCCAGGTGGGATCCATAGGCGAAGTAAGTGAAAGAGGAAGTAGGATTGCCTCTAGTGCAGGGATAAACTGCTCTGTGGTTGACATTCATGAGCCAGGAGAGAGCGAGCTGTCTGTGCTGGCACAACGGTTGGATGACTATTTCACAGGAAAGATGTTTAGGGAATTTGTTTCAGTTTGAATCTTAGAAAAAGGGGTTGGTTCCTCCTAAATTTTTTTTAACTCCTTTACTGAGATATAATTGACAAAAATAAACTGTGCCTATTTGAGGTGTACAATTTGATCAATTTTGACATGTATCTTTATCAGAATTATTGTCCTATAAATTTTCCTCTTTGAAACCAGAGAGGAACGTTTTGAGTAACTTGCCACAATAGCTATTTTGTCCAAATTTCACACCCACAAAACCATCCCCACAGTCAAGATAATGAACATCACCATCACTGCCAGAAGTTTCCCCGTGCCCCTTGGTGGAGCCTTCAAATCTCCCTCTCATCCTGCCCCTGTTGTCAGGCATCCATTGGTCCCCATTCTGTCACTATAGATTTGTGTGAATTTCCTAGAGTATACGTAAGTAGAATCATACATTTAATTTTTTAAAATACTGAGCTTTCCCTTTCTGACTTTGTGAGACATATTTAGCTGAATTAACAGGAAAATTAACAACATTATCCTTTTCCATTACGTTAGAATGATTTTGTGACCGTGGATGAAGCCTTAAAACAATGTTGGTGCCTTTCAGTAGCACATCTGTGTTTTCCCATTTTATTTCCCTGTTAGGCGTGGGCCTCTGAAGAGCAGCCTCAGTTCCCAGAGCTCAGATGGTGAGTTGCATGAGAGGCCCTCCACCTCTGCTGTGAGCTGCTTGAAGGACACGTGCACATGTGTCATCTGTATGTCCAGCCGCAATGCCATTTCCAGTTCCTACAGCTCCACTGGAGGCATCTCTCAGGTACATGCACCTGGTGGTGTGTAAGAAGTGGGTTCTTTGCATTTATTAGTTGATTATGCAGTGTTTACTAGCCATCTTCTGTCAGATGCTGAGATCTCCTCTAAGCTAACAACTGTTACCAACTCTTGAATGATCGCTATGGACCAGTGGAACAAACTAGAAAGCCCAGAATGCCTATGTGGAAAGCTAATACAAGACAGAGCCATTATTATAGATAAATGGACAGAGGATGAATAATTCAAAAAATGGTACTAATTTGATTAAAAAGGTAGATTGAATCTGAATTGTATTGCGTCATAAATTCATCCTCTAGGCTCTGGGAATTTAATGACAGTTTTAAAAATATGTGGTTATAATTCTTTTTAGAAAAGATGTAGTGTAGACTGGAGAACAGATCAAGTTTTGCTACCAGAATGACTTGGGTTCAAATCTTGACTTTGGCACTTAGTAGCTATAGACTCTTGGGCAGGTAAATGACTTAAACTCTCTTTTTCTCATCTCTAAAGGATTGTTGTAAAGATTGAAGGGAATGTTTGAAAAGCACCCATTACAGTGTTTGTCAGTAAGCAGGCACCCAATATACAGGAACTAGAAAAAAAGTAACGCATGCATGAAGAAGGTTTTTGAGAGGAGAAAGAATTTGACATAAGTTTTCATCTGTACAGAAGGCTCTTAGAGTAATATAAATGACACATTAATGATAAATGACAAATATAGGAGCTGAAGGCCCCAGCCAAGCAGTTATGGCAATGCAGAGGATACCAGTATGAAGGTCTACCTGGCTCTATTCTGCACTAGGCCCTCTGCTGAGCACTGTACACACATTTCCTCAATCAGTGATCACAACAGACCTGACGTACAGTCACTGCCCCTTCTTACAATTTTACATCAAATGTCATACATACACAAAGGAAGGAAAAATATCATGATGAACCTCCATGTGGCTCCAGCAGTTAACAGTGTTTGGTCAGTCCTGATCCATCAACACCCCCTCCCCAAATTGGTTTTCCTCTTGTGTTTTAAAGTACAAACACGTTGTTTCAGCTTTGGTACTTCGGTGTATTTTTGAAACTTTTTAAACACTAATAACCACAATGCCTCTATTTCTCTGAATAATAATGACTTAGTGTTAGTTATTATTGCTCCAATTTGCCCTTCTTACCCTCCCTGTCTTATTACAGTTACTTTGAATCAGCTGCTCTTTCTGATGCAAGTTTTCCAACTTTGGCCAATGACTGCCCTTTTAAATACTGGCAATTGACTCACTTTTCAGAAGCCCCACTTCACAAAAAAATGTTTTTTTAGCCACTTGAGAGTTTATATACAGTGTTGGATTAGAGCCACAGAATTATGTTGAAGGTCAGATCCTATTTTAGTCATTAGGGTCAGTCACGTGACTTGTGTTTGGCTTTTAGCTCTGGAAGAGGCGGCGTCCCAGTGCCTCACCCTTCTCCAGCCTAGCCTCATCCCGCTCACAGACACCAGAGAGGCCAGCAAAGAAAATAAGGTAATCGGTGATTTGCTGTGTGGATTAATGAGAGGGTGGGAAAGGAGGGAAATTTACTTGGCTCTTAGGCTTTCTGAGACTCTGATTTGGAGAATCAAAACAGTTCACATCTAAAAGGCAGAGACGGTGCCACCCTGAATCGCTCTCGTCTTTTGCAGTCATCACACAGTGACCACACCAGCCTCTGCTCCACCTTATGCTGCAGCGTGAGGGGCTGCGGCGTAAGGGGAAGGGCTTGCATGGGACAGAGTGAACAGAGTGACTGATGGGGGTGGGCAGCAGGCTTCACATTCTAGACCCCAGCTGACCCCCTAGGTGCCCGACTAGAATGCCGCTTTCTTAGAGATAGAGGTGTGACTAGGACTCTCAGAAACTTGGCAGGTTGTATGTAAGGTTCTGAAGATTGTTTCCTGCTTGTTTTAAGACAAAGGTGTCTCTGTGGCTACTGTGAACTGCCTCCCTTCATTTCTTTAGGAATTTTCTTTGCTTCTTTTTATTGTCTTGACACACTGAGATCTTAGTCACGGTTGTTCTAGACTTTGATCAGTTGGTAGTTAGGAGGGTGTAAGAAGTTATCCAGTACTTTTCTAAACTTAATTGTGCCTCTTCCTCCTACAGGGAAGAGGACGTTTCTCAGGAAGCTAGCTCTTCTGCTCTGCTGGTAGACAAGGAGTCCCAGGGAGAACAGGGTAAGTTGATGAACGTGTGGCATGTGTTGGCGGTAGTGTGTATGGTGGGCGCATGGACCACGACCCACTGGACACACGTACTGAGCCTTGATTTGTGTGGGGTCTGGTAGTTACAGAGAGAGACGTTCCTGTCCTTCAGCTTTATGGTCTGGTAAGGGAGAAAGGTGGCCCAGACTCGTATAGCATAACTCAGTCCACCTGCGGGTTCGGGGTAAGGTAAGCCTAGGTGGGGAATCTGAGCAGTCCAGGCAATTTCTGTCCAGTAAGCAACCATGTGCATACATTTGGAGCAATGACCACTTCACGTCTTCTTGACTGTTAGAAATAATCTTGCCAACACCATCCAAGAGCCCAAACCATGGAAGATAGTATTTCAGAGACACCTAGTGAAAGTTCAGTATTAAAAACTAGGCTGGATAGTCAAATCTCCCCATTTCTGGAAGAGAGGAGGAAGAAAGTAAGTCTGTTACTTTAGTTGCAGATACAACCACATGCAGAGAGCAGAACTCCTGTGATTCTCCAGCCACACCCAGCACCTCCCGGCCACACAGACGGAAGTTTCAACTGGTACCTTCCAGGAAAGGGATCCCGCTGATCTTGGTATGGTCTGTCCACCTGCCCCTGCCCATCCCAGCCTGGCTCCCCTGCATCTCAGGAATTGAAGGGTCAGGACAGCTTTCTTTCACTACCTTCTGACTGTCTTGGCTTTTCCTTTTTCCCTTGGTAGCCTTCAGCTCCCATGCTCGCCGGCCCGATCACGGTTGAAGACTATTACCGGGAGGGGCAAGCTCGGTTACGGTGGCTAATGAGCGTCTTCGAGGATAAGGCCAGTAAGGAATATGGGTTAATTTCACACTCCAGAGATGGTTCCCTTTGGTTTTCTTTTGGTCTTTCTCCTCTGAGAAATCCACCTCTTGGTTTCTCAGTGGACTCCGAGCACAGTGAGCACTGACATTGAGAGGAAGCATTTCCACATGAGTTCCCCCGAGTCCCTGAGCCTCCCATGCTCTGTGATGCCCCTGGAAAGAATTCTCCTACCAGGGAGGACAATCCTTTCTTTCTTTTTTCCTTTGAAACGGCCTCGAGCTCCATCACGGAGAGCCCCCCTGCCACTCCACCGGCTTCTACTCTCGCCCTGCCCGCTGCTGGGACTGCTGCTTCCTCAGCCTCCCCCCCAGCCCCACTGACTAACCCGCAGTTTCTCCCCAAGTACATCATCTTCCTGAAGAACCCGAACCCCCTGGGCCTACCATCTTTCCCAGGTGAGCGGGAGCGCTTTCTGTGGAGCACACAGGGCCATCAGCCTCTGCGTAGGCTAACGTGAAAGCAGCATGCCAGTCAGTCGCTAAAAAGGTTGAAGCTGCTCTGGCTTAGCACACCTGAGCTGGTGCAGGCCTGACGGCTCCAGAACCATCTCATCAGGAGCAGATTGTAGGGAAGGGCCTGCCGCCCTTAAAGCTAGAGAAGGCAGCCTCCGTTTGGTAGTCAGATGGCTGTTGGTTTGCAGCCCCATTCCTTAGCTGCTCTGAGCCATGCTTGGGTTCAGATGATTAGATTTTCCTTGGTGTCTGTCTACACATTTAACCCCTGCTAGGCCAAGTTTTATCCCCTGCTGACTGTCTGATGATCTGTGTAGGGTAGAAATAAGGAGCACTTCCTTGATTTTGAGGAATGATTATGTTAAGAACAGGTGGTATCGATTAGTAATATTTGTTGACTCCTGAATCCCTGGCCCAGCAAGGCTTCTAGAGCACCAAATACCATCACGTTTGAGGTACCATAGTTGACATTTTCTGTTCTTCCTAGAATCTGCTGCAGTGGCAATGTTGGGGGGGAGGCATTGTGTATTTTCATGTTCTTGTCCTCGCTGTGACAAAGAATTGAAGGGCAGAGACACCGTAGTAGTGAAGCAGAGTAAAAGTTTTATTTAAAGTTACTTAGCCAGAAAGAAGTGCAGGTGACCTCAGTGAGGGAGGAGCGCTCTGAGAGGTTGGAGAGAAAGAGTTTAAGAGTAAAAGGTCACACACGTAGAAAGTGTGGGTGACTTCAGATAGAGGAGCGCCCTGAAAGGTTGGGAAGAGTTGAAGTTATGCACTTAGGAAGTGCACGCGACCTCAGAGAGAGGAGTGCAGCACCCTGAAAGGTTGAAAAGAGGGAGTTTAAAGTTAAAAGGTTACGTACTTAGAAAGTGTGGGTGACCTCACACACTAGCGCAGTGGAAGATTGGGGTTCTCCCTTTTAAGGATTTTTCAGGAATGTGACAGAGGGCTAGGGTGTGGGCTTGTGAAGTGGTCTCAAGTATCTTTGATGAGACGCTAAGTTACTCATCTGTCCTCTAGGTAATTCTGCAAAATTAGCTTATCAAGACTGTCTGCCTTTCCTCCAAGTGGAGAGAGTTATTTGTTTGCTAAAGGGTATGTTAAGAATCCTTCTTCTGAAACTTCCTGGTTTTTTTCAAAATACAATTTTGGCTTTAAGGTGGCATCTCCCTGTCTTTACTTTGCTGTTTATAGGTGGGCCATTTAGCAGGCTAGAGTAAATCTTACAAGGATCTAGTGGACACAATGAAGACATCGGCTGTGCTCAGATACTTTTATCTGGGGAATACTCAGACCTTCAAGGCCAAGTTTCTCTTGACCTTCTGAGCTTTAACGGATTAACTCACTAACTCTGAGTCTTTTCTGGATTTCTAGTTTTAACTGGTTAACCTTTCTAGGGGGCTTTACTGACCCTATTCTCTTTCCACCCTGCTCATATGTATTTTCCTGTCTGACAGCCACCCCCAGTGCCCGCTTGCCCCTGATGACACCAGGCCTTCTGGGCCCTCTTGGCTCTTCACAGCCAAGGTCCCTCCCCAGCCATCCTCAGACTCCAGGTCCACAGAAACTTTCTCGAGGCTGACGCCTGCCTCTCCCGCAATACCAGCCTGTGATGCCACCAAGTCATCTCTGGCCTCTCAGGCTGAGACATCTGCCAAACCCTAGGCCCCACCTGCCCCAGGCCCCACCCTGAAGCCCAGTGTTCCATTTGGAACACCGAGCAGCCCACCTGCTAACCTTTCTGCCTCGGCAGCTCCTGCTGTGTCTTCAGCACATCCCATGTTCAAGCCCATCTTTGTGGCTCCACCTAAAAGTGGGAATGAGGGTCCTGTGCCATTCAGCCATTCCATGTCACAACGGTGGCATCTTCCAGCTCTGTCCCCACCCCGGCTACTGCCTCCCCTCACTTTCAGTCCTGTTTTTAGCAGCACAGGGCTACCTACATCTTTGCCCTTGTCAACTCCTTTCACCTTCCGTCAGACTACATCAGGCACTAGCACAAATGCCCCTCTGTTCCCTGGCCAGGCCAGTGTCACTGTCCCCTCAGCAGCGGCTTGGGGGACCACCACCAGCACAGATGCAGACTCCACCCGGAAGCCTGTCTTTGGCTTTGGTGCGAACATTGTGACCAGCACTGCGAGCAGCATGACCAGCCCCCCTGCTTTCACTGCCCAGCCTGTTCCCTTTGGTCACCCTCTTGCCTCTGGGGCCAGCTCTACCCCAGCCATGGGCTCCATACTCCAGTTTGGCAAGATGCCAGCCACACCTGCTCCAACAACAGCCATCACCTTCAGCCAGTCCCTGCCTGGCACCATCCACACAGCTGCTAGCAGCAGCACCGCCAGTTTTGGTGGCTTTGGTAGCACCCTCACGACCTCCACACCCATCGCCCCGAGCCAGCCGGCACTGACATTCAGCAGCACTGCCACCCCAGCCTTTAACATTCCCTTTGGTTCCGGCACCAGGCCTGCCATCCCTTCCTATCCTGGAGTCACCCCACAGCCCATGTTCAGGGCCACTGACGGACAGCAGATGGGGGCCCCCAAGCCAGCCCTGGCCCCCAGCTTCAGCAGCTCCTTTCCTTTTGGAAGATCAGCAGCTCCGGCTCCGCCATAGCCAGCCTTTGGCAGTGCTGTGTGGTCAGGTTTCTGTGGGTTGAAACCCGCAGCCTCTCTTTGGCACCCCCTCCTGCACCAAGCCAGTCTTTGGCAGCACAACAGCTCTTTCCTCCTATTTTTTAATTTTGTTATCATTAATCTTCAATTGCATGAGGAACACTATGTTTACTAGACACACCCTTCACCAAGTTTCCCCCACATACCCCATTAGTCTCTGTCCATTAGTGTAGTAAGATGCTACAAAATCACTACTTGTGTTCTCTGTGATGCACAGGCCTCCCCATGCCCAACCCACCATTATACATGTTAATTGTAAGGCCCGCTCTCTTCTTCCACCCTTCTCCCTCCCTTCCCACCCATCCTCCCCAGTCCCTTTCCCTTTGGTAACTTTTAGTCCTTTGTTGGGTTCTGTGAGTCTGCTGCAGTTTTGTTCCTTCGGTTTTTCCTTAGTTCTTATACTCCACATATGAGTGAAATCACTTGGTACTTGTCTTACTCAGCCTCGCTTATTTCACTGAGCATAATACCGTCTAGCTCCATTCATGTTGTTGCAAATGGTAGGATTTGTTTTCTTCTATGGCTGAATAATATTCCATTGTGTATATGTACCACATCTTCTTTATCCATTCATCTCCTGATGGACACTTAGGTTGCTTCCGTTTCTTGGCTACTGTAAATAGTGCAGCAATAAACACAGGGTGCATCTGTCTTTTTCAAACTGGGCTGCTGTATTCTTAGGGTAAATCTGTAGGAGTGGTATTCCTGGGTCAAATGGTATTTTTATTTTGAGCTTTTTGAGGAACCTCAATATTCATTTCCACAATGGTTGAACTAATTTACATTCCCACCAACAGTGTAGGAGGGTTTCCCTTTCTCCACAACCTCACCAACATATGTTGTTTGTCTTTTGGATGGTGGTGATCCTTACTGGTGTGAGGTGATATCTCATTGTGGTTTTAATTTGCATTTCTCTGATGACAAGTGATGTGGAGCGTATTTTCACATGTCTATTGGCTGCCTGAGTTCCTTCTTTGGAGAACTGTCTGTTCAGCTCCTCTGCCCATTTTTTAGTTGGATTATTTGCTTTTTGTTTGTTGAGGTGTGTGAGCTCTTTATATATTTTGGACACCAACCCTTTATCGGGTCTGTCATTTATGAATCTATTCTCCCATACTGTAGGATGCCTCTTTGTTCTATTGATGGTGTCCTTTGCTGTACAAAACCTTCTCAGCTTGATATAGTCCCATTTGTTCATTTTTGCTTTTGTTTCCCTTGCCTGGGGAGATATGTTCATGAAGAAGTTGCTCATGTTTATGTCTAAGAGATTATTGCCTATGTTTTTTCTCAGAGTTTTTTGTTTTCATGGATTACATTCAGGTCTTTGATCCATTTTGAATTTACTTTTGTGTATGGGGTTAGACAATGATCCATGTTTCCTCTTTTTCTGCAGCCACCACCTCGGGCTTTGGAGCTACAACCCAGACCACCAGCAGCGGGACCAGTAGCTCAGTGTTTGGCAGCACCCCGTCATCGCCCTTTATATCCGGGGTGTTAGCAGGCCCCACTGGCGTGCCTGCCCCTGACAGCATCTCCACCACTGGGCTGTTCAGCTTTGGCACAGGACAGAGTGGCAGCACTGGCAGCATGGCCCCTTTCTTGGGAGGCTTGAGTCAGAACTCCCTAGGTGCAGTTGGCCAGGGAACACCCTTCCCCTTCCACGTGGCTGGCACACCTCAGGACATGTCTGTGTTTGCAGGTGAGATTTGGAATGGGCTCGGTCTGCAGTGCTAGGTGCTGTTTTAAGTGCCGACACGGTCTCTGTTCTCGGAGCTGTACGCTGTGGTGAAGAGACAGATGTTATTACAGATGTTATCTGTAAGCAGCGTCAGGTAGCCGTGTAACTCATGACTGGAGAAGCTATTTAGGTAGTTAGGGGCAGCCTTTCTGATGCAATAGCAAACTGAGGCCATGGCCGTAGTTCCAGAGTTGGGAGCAGGGACAGCGGCTGGGGATGAGGGCATTGCAGGCACAGGGGCAAAGGTACAAAGGCAGACATGAGCCTAATGTTTTCATGAGCAGAGAAAAGCCAGGTGTGGCTAGAGGTTTAAAAAGGAAAGTGGGATAAAATGACACTAAGAGACAGGCAGAAAGAAATTCATTCATGGCCTTTTAAAATGTTTTTGTTAAAGTACTAAGGGAAGTCACCATAGAATTTCAGGCAGCAGGAAGTGATTTTATTTGCCATGTGGAAGATGCATGATAAGGGGTTTGGGCCCAGGTAGCTTCCGTTTTCTTCACTGTATATAAGAGCTCCTTGGTGTGGGTTAGGGGGAGATGTGTACCAAGGAGGGCCTCTCTCAGTAGTCATTATGGAGAGGGGGAGAAAACAACATGCGTGAGCCGTGCCGGGCAGTTCTGAAGTCTGGGAAATTGTGGTTAGGAATTTGAAGCAAGGCCGGTCAGCACAGTTGTGTGTATCTGCCCAGCAACAGTCAGGCTTGAGGTGTGGATCTAAAATCAGTGGATAGAGAGTGAACCCAACCTGGTTAAATGGCACAGGGGGCAGGAGGGGCAGGGGGCTGACTACAGGCCCTGATGAGGCAGAGGATCTGGAGTGGGTGCGGTTGGCACGGGAGCAGGGACAGCACTGTGCTCACATCCGAGATCTGGGGGAGGATCAGTTCCTGGTTGCAATAAGGTGTGACCCCCAGAGGCCAGGTGGGGGGGAAGATTGCATGCAAGGTCAGCACCTTGGGGGCACCCACCCCACCTTAGGCCTAGACAGATACAGATACATGTGAGAGTATCTTCCCAGAGAGCCACTGTGGAGGGTAGCCCAGCACTGGGCAGGAGGCGCCATGAGGGCAAGCGTGTGCAGGAGATCGAGATCGAGTGGGCCTGTGGGAGGATGGGGGCTGGCTGTGGTGTGGGGCTGTGGTGAATTAGAGGAGAGGGAGCAGGCAAATGGGGAAGAGACATAACAATAGTCATGAGAGAAGGGAGGTCCACTCAGTGTCCCCCTCAGCTGTGCTGTGGTGGCCAAGGGAGTGCAAAGGTTCTCCTCCTCAGGTGGCCAAAGGGCAGCTAAGGAGCTTGTGCTCTGCTGCAGCTGGTGGTGGTGGAGGGTGAGCTCCAGCTCATGTGGAGCACAGGGGTTAGGACCCAGTCACCCCATGTGCTTCCTTACCGAGGGGTGAGCCGGACAGCAGTGCGGGCTAAGGGATCCTGTGGGGATGCATTTGCAAGCAGACTTCCCCCAGTTCATTACTGCCTGCTTTGACACCTTCTTCTTGTGGGCCTAGTTGTCACAGTTCTTTGCGGTCTCCCCATTCCAGGCACATCCACACCCACCTTTGGTCAGAACACCCCTGCCCCTGTAGTGGGTGCATCAGGCAGCAGCCTCTCCTCTGGGGCATCCTCAGCACCTGCCCAGGGCTTTGCTGGACCTGGAACCTCTGGTAAGTCACAAGTCTCTCTAGTAAGGGTGACCTGCGTATTCCTTGAAGATGAGGTGGGGTTGTTGGGGGAGTGTTGTGTATTTTCCTTGGCCCTTGTCCCCACTGCAAAAAAGAATTGAAAGGCAGAGGCACAGCAGTGAAGCAGAGGAAAAGTTTTATTTAAAATTACTTACAGAAAAAGTGCAGTCAATCTCAGAGAGAAGCACCCTGAAAGGTTGAAAAGAGAGAGTTTAAAGTGAAAAGTTTATGCACTTAGAAAGTGCAGGTGACCTCAGGGAGAGGAGCTCCCTGAGAGGTTGGGGGTTCCCCCTTTTAAGGATTCTTCAGGAATGTGACTAAGGGCTGGGGCTGCAGACCTGTTAGGTGGTCTTTGAATAATACTTAGAACTAACTTAACACAAGCAACTTCCTGCTGTGATTTCTCCCTGGGAGCCCAGCCTTCTTGGTCTGGGAGCATATCAAACAAGACTGCCTGCCTGGCCCCCAAGGTGGGCTGAGTTATTGTCTGTTTGCTAGAGAGTAAGTTAAGAATCTTACTTCTTAACATCCTGGGTATTAAAATGCAATCTTACTTTTTAGATGGAATCCTTCCTGCCTGTGACTATGTTGTTTTTGCTGGGCTTGCTTGCCATTATTAATTGCCCAGATTGCATACTACTTGATTAGTGCCAAAGGAGGAAAAAAAAAAAGCATGTAGGTAAAGTTAAAAAAACAAGCTGGGCCTGCATGATTAACACGATAAAGCCATGGGCTCTGCTGAGGTACCCTCCTTTCTCTGGGGAATATTCAAACATTCCAGGCCAAGTTGGTCCTGGCTTTTTGAGCTTTAACTGATTCACTTTGGGTCATTTTTAGTGGGCTTTTTCCTGGCCTTATTCCCTTTCCATCCCACTCATATCTATTTTCCTGCCTAACAGGGCACAGTGCCTCAAAGAAGAGGCCAAGAGAGAAGTGACCTCACTGGCAGTCAGGTGCCACTGAGGAGCAGGGAGGGAGTGGAGGCCTGGGACTGCTGAATGCCTAACTCTGGAGATCTGATATGGGAGCACAAACATACATTTCATGGTGTTTTCATGGTACTCTTGTGATTAGGGGGTTGGAGAGCTAAGACAGGCAGAATACTTGGACTGACTGAGATTCCAGTCGCTTGTGGAAAGTAGGGATCCCTATCTGGCTACTCTGGGACAAAAGAAAGCTGGGTAATGTGAGAGACTTCCAAACAGCAAGAGGGCTGCTAAAGGGCCAAGGATTGCACAGAGCTTATTGTGCAGGAGAAAGGAGAAGCAGACAAAATTGTCTAGGTGCACTCTGCCCAGCAGGTTGGGAGCTTTCATGATCTTCAGGAACTCCAGCTCCCTGCGTGGCTACATAGCTCCAAGGACCACCTCTGTGATAAGCAGCCTACTGCGCCTTTCTCCCAGCCAGCCCCACCTGGCCTGCAAACCGTCAAACCCAACCCTTGCATTCAGCCAGCCAGAGGGAAGCCCTGTCTACAGCAACTACAATTGCAAAGCATAGAGCCTTATACCTGTGTGTTCGGCTCACTGGTTCTGGCAGTGGAAACAGGCACAGCAGCTGGGAAACAGGAAACAGCTCTTTCTTCCCCCCAAGCACCAATACCAGTCCCCTTCAACCCCCAACATTGCTTCAGGGGCTGAGCAGCTCCAGAGAGTAGAGCTTCTGAGCACTAGAGGGTGCCATATACAAATATGAAATGTCAAAGGAACCTGGTTCAGAGTAAAATTATGAATATGAATACAACCCCTGAGAAAGATTCAAATGAAATTGGCTTCATGAATCTGCCTGAAAGGGATTTCAGAATAAAAATCATTAACATCCTCATGGAGGTACAGAAAAATATTCAAGAACTCAGGGAGGAATTCTGGTTGGAGATTTAATCATTACTAAACACAGTATCAGAAATGAAACATACAATGGAAAGTTTTAAAAGCAGATTAGATATGGTGGAGAAGATGATAAATGAAATACAAAATAGAGAAGAGGAATACAAAGAAGCTGAGGCACAGAGAGAAAAAAGGATCTCTAAGAATGAAAGAATATTGAGAGAACTGTGTGACCAATTCAAACTGAAGAATATTTGCATTACAGCGGTACCAGAAGAAGAACAGAGAGAAAAATGGATAGAAAGTGTCTTTGAGGAGGTAATTGTTGAAAAGCTCCCCAGTCTGGGGGAGGAGATAGTCTCTCAGGCCATGGACGTGCACAGATCTCCCAACACAAGAGACCCAAGGAAGACAACATCAAGACATATAGGAATTAAAAAGGCAAAGGTTAGGGATAAGGGCAGACTATTAAAAGCAGCCAGAGAGAGAAATAAGATGACTTACAAAGGAAAGCCCATCAGGCTATCATCAGAATTCTCAGCAGAAACTTTACAGGCCAGAAGGGAGTGGCATGATGTATTTAATGAAATGAAACAGAAGGGCCTCGAACCAAGAATACTTTATCCAGCTGGGTTATCATTTAAATTTGAAGGAGGGATTAAACAATTTCCAGATAAGCAACAGCTGACGGAATTTACCTCCCACAAACTGCCTCTACAGTGTATTTTGGAGGGACTGCTATAGATGGAAGGATTCATAAGGTGTAATAGCTGTCATCAGAGGTGGTAAAACCACAGTAAAGAAAGTAGAACAGCTAATGACTAGGCAAGATTAAATGAATTATCTCCAAAGTCAATCAAGGGATAGACAAAGAGTACAGAATATGATACCTAATATATAAAGAATAGAGGAGGAAGAAAAAGGAGGAGAAAAAAAAGAACCTTTAGACTGTGTTTGTAATAGCATATTAAGTGAGTTAAGTTAGACTCTCAGATAGTAAGGAAGTTACCCTTGAACCTCTGGTCACCACGAATCTAAAGCCTGCAATGGCAATAAGTACATACCTAGGGACTATCTCCCTAAATGTAAATGGTCGGAATGCACCCATCAAAAGACATAGAGTCACTGAATGGATAAAAAGCAAGACCCATCTATATGCTGCCTACAAGAGACTCACTTTAAACCCAAAGATATACACAGACTAAAAGTGAAGGGATGGAAAAAGATATTTCATGCAGCTAATAGAGAGAAAAGAGCAGGAGTTGCAGTACCTGTATCAGACAAAGTAGACTTCAAAACAAAGAAAGTCACAAGAGACAAAGAAGGACATTATGTAATGATAAAGGGATCAATCCAACAAGAAAATATAACCAGTATAAATATCTATGCACTCAACACAGGAGAACCTACATATGTGAAAGAAATACTAACAGAATTAAAAGGGGAAATAGAATGCAATGCATTCATTCTATGAGACTTCAACACTCCACTCACTCTGAAGGACAGATCAACCAGACAGAAAATAAGTAAGGACACAGAAGCACTGAACAACACATTAGAACAGATGGACCTAAGAGACATCTACAGAACTCTACACCCAAAAGCAGCAGAATACACATTCTTCTCAAGTGCACATGGAACATTTTCAAGAATGGACCGTATCCTAGGCCACAAAAAGAGCCTCGCTAAATTCAAAAAGATTGAAATTGTACTAACCAGTTTGTTCGACCAGAAAGGTATGAAACTAGAAATAAATTAGGCAAAGAAAATGAAAAGTCCCACAAACACATGGAGGCTTCACAACATGCTCCTAAATAACCAATGGATCAATAACCAAATAAAAACAGAGATCAAGCAATATAGGGAGACAAAGGACAACAATGATTCAACACCGTAAAATCTGTGGGATGCAGCCAAGGCTGTGCTAAGAGGAAAGTATATTGCAATACAGGCCTACCTCAGGAAAGAAGAAGAATCCCATATGAGCAGTCTAACCTCACAATTTATGAAACTAAAAAGAGAAGAATAAATGAGGCCCAAAGTCAGTAGAAGCAGGCAAATAATGAAGATTAGAGCAGAATTAAATAAAATTGAGAAGAATAAAACAAAAGAAAGAATCGATGAAAGCAAGAGCTGGTTCTTTGACAAAATAAACAAAATAGATAAACCCCTATGCAGACTTCTCAAGAAAAATGAGGGTCTACATACATAAACAGAATCAGAAATGAGAGAGGAAAAATCACCACGGACATCACAGAGATACAAAGCATTATTAGAGAATACTATGAAAAATTATATACTAACAAACTGGATAAGCTAGAGGACATGGACAGCTTTCTAGAAAAATACAACCTTCCAAGGCGGACCCAGAAAGAAACAGAAAATCTGAACAGACCAATTACCAGCGATGAAATTTAATCCACAGTCAAAAAACTACCTAAGAACAAAACTCCTGTACCAGATGGCTTTACCGCTGAATGTTATCAAACATTTAGTGAAGACCTAATACCCAACCTCCTTAGTTTTCCAAAAAGTAGAAGAGGAGGGAATACTCCCAAACTCATTCTACAAAGCCAACATCACTCTTAATACCAAAACCAGGCAAAGACACCACAAAAAAAGAAATTCAGACCAATATCTCTAATGAATATAGATGCAAAAATACTCAACAAAATATTAGCAAACTGAATTCAAAAACACATCAAAAAGATCAGGATCAAGTGGGATTCATCCCAGGGATGCAAGGATGGTACAACATTCGAAAACTTCCATCAACATCATCCACTACATCAACAAACAGGACAAAAACCACATGATCATCTCCACAGATGCTGAAAAAGCATTTGACAAAATTCAACGTCCATTTATGATAAAAACTCAACAAAAATGGGTATAGAGGGCAAGGACCTCAACATAATAAAGGCCATATATGACAAACCCACAGGCAATATTATAGTTAACATCAAGAAGCTGAAAGCTTTTCCTTTAAGATCGGGAACAAGACAAGCACACCCACTCTCCCCACTTTTATTCAACATAGTTCTGGAGTTCCTAGCCACGGAATTCAGACAATACAAAGAAATAAAAGGTATCCAGATTACTTCAAGCTCTACTACAAAGCTACAATAACCAAGACAATTTGTTACTGGCACAAGAACAGACCCACAGACCAGTGGAACAGAATATGGTCAATTAATATATGATAAAGGGGCCATGGGCATACAATGGGGAAATGACAGCCGCTACAACAGCTGGTGTTGGCAAAATTGGACAGCTACATGTGAGAGAATGAAACTGGATCATTGTCTAACCCCATACACAAAAGTAAATTCAAAATGGGTCAAAGACCTGAATGTAAGTCTTGAAACCATAAAACACTCTTAGGAAAAAAACATAGGCAAAAATCTCTTGGATATAAACATGATCAACTTCTTCATGAACATATCTCCCTGGGCAAGGGAAACAAAAGCAAAAATGAACAAGTGGAACTATATGAAGCTGACAAGCTTCTGTACAGCAAAGGACACCATCAATAGAACAAATAGGCATCCTACAGTGTGGGAGAATATACTCATGAATGACAGATCCAATAAGGGGTTGACATCCAAAATATATAAGGAGTTCACATACCTAAACAAACAAAAAGCAAATAATCCAATTAAAAAATGGGCACAGGATCTGAACAGTTCTCCAAAGAAGAAATTCAGATGGCCAACGGAAATATGAAAAGATGCTGCACATCCCTAATCATGAGAGAAATGCAAATTAAAACCAAAATGAAATATCACCTCACACCACTAAGGATGGCCACCATCCAAAAGACAAACAACAACGAATGCTGGCAAGGTTGTGGAGAAAGTGGAACCCTCCTACACTGCTGGTGGGAATGTAAATTAGTTCAACCATTGTGGAAAGTAGTATGGAGGTTCCTCAAAATAGAAATACCATTTGGCCCAGGAATTCCACTCCTAGGAATTTACCCTAAGAATGCAGCAGCCCAGTTTGAGAAAGACATATGCACCCCTATGTTTATCGCAGCACTATTTACAATAGCCAAGAAATGGAAGCAATCTAGGTGTCCATGAGTAGATGAATGGATAAAGAAGATGTGGTACATATACGCAATAGACTACTATTCAGCCATAAGAATAAAACAAATCCTACCATTTGCAACAACATGGATGGAGCTAGAGGGTATTATGCTCAGTGAAATAAACCAGGTAGAGAAAGACAAGTACCAAATGGTTTCACTCATCTGTGGAGCATAAGAACAAAGAAAAAACTGAAGGAACAAAACAGCAGACTCACAGAACCCAGTAATGGACTGACAGCTACCAAAGGGAAAGGGACTGGGGAGAATGGACTGTGACTGTAATGCCATATGTGGGGAGGACTTGATAATGGGGAGCATCTACTGACCATAATGTTGTTCAAGTGATTGTATATTAACCATACCAAAAAAAACAATAAAATTTAGAAAAAGAAAGAACTTCTGCTGTTTCATGGGCACCGGGCTTGCCTTTGGGGTGATGGAAATGTTCTGGATCCAGAAAGGGGTGATGGTCACACAATCCTACGAATGCACTAAATATCACTAATGGTAAAATTTACCTGTCTTTTACCGCAATAGTTTTTAAGAAAGAACATACAGATGAGAAAAAATGTTAACGTCAATACCCACAATTATTTCCGTATTTTTACTCCATTTCTGCCCTTGGACATAATTCATATTTGTGAAACACAAACCAGAAAATACCACCCTTCAAGAGGAAATAAACTATCTCATGATGGTAGGTAAACAATGGAGAATCCAGGATGACACTCCCCTCCAGAATTCTAGTCACTTGCTAAGCTCTAGAGCATTCTCTCTCTCTGCCCCTACAGAATTTTTTTCTTTCCCAAAGGCAGTTTATACCTGATGGATACCTGACCCTTGAAATTCATTCCTAGTACTGAAATAGAACCATGTTTGTTAGCTAAGTTCTTTACAATAACATGATAATAGGGTAGAAACTAGCAGTTCCACCGTCTACTTAACAAGTTTACTTGTTTACTAGTTTTTGCCCAAATAATCCAGTGTAACAATCCCTCTCTACAAATATGGTTTTTTATAGCTAAACACAATACAGCTAGTCTAATCTTGAATCCATAGTCACAAAAAAATTAAGATTGAGACCAGCAAATTCTCTTAGTTTATGAAAGGTATTAAGGATTTTACCTGCTCTAAGTACCTCACAGTTGTTGAACCATACGTTATTTATCTTTTTGTGACTATCTTATTTCACTTCGCATAATGCCTTCAAGGTTCATCCTTGGTGTCGTGTATCAGAATTTCTTTCGCCTTTAAGCTGAATAATCCCACTGTTATGTGTACATGACATTTTGTTCATCCACTCATCCATCAATGGACATGACAGGTTGCTTCCATGTCATAGCTACTGCGAATAATGCTGCTGTGAACCAAGGTTCCTGAAGCTCGGTATTCAATGATTTTGGGTATATATGCAGAAGTGGAAATGATGCTGGATCATAGGATTTTATTCTTTGAGGAAATACCATTACATATTCCTTAGCAGCTGCACAATTTTACATTCCCACTGAGAGTGCACAAGCGTTCCAATTTCTCCACATCCTTGACAACATTTGTTATTTTCTGTTTTTTGGTCATAGCTCTCCTGATGGCTGTGAGGTGCTGTCTCACTGTGGTCCTGATCTGCATTTCCCCAATGACCAGTGATGTTGAATGTCTTTTCTTGTGCTTACTGGCCGTTTGTACATCCTCTTTGGAGGAATCAAGCCCTTTGCTCATTTTCCAGTCAGGTTATCTTTTTGTTTTGTTTTTGAGTCGCAGGACTTTTTGACGTATTTTGGATATTAACCTCTTATCAGATTTATGGTATGTAACTGTATTTTGTCATTCCATAGGTTGCCTACCCATTAGCTGTTTTTAATATAAAATAGTCTGGCATCTGTGTCTTTTAAAATATTTAAGTTTATTTTCCACTGAGAGTCAAAATGACTAAAGTGCAGTGAGTTTTTAAGGTTTGCCTAGCAACTCTGGGATATGTTACATGGACCTGCCCAGTAATTAGCATAAGGTGATCACTTCCACAGAGAATCTGTAACTCATATATTAAGGCCCCTCACCTAGAGCAATAGCCCAGCACTAAGTTCACTAGCACACAGTGAATTGTACTTTTCATTCTGTTCTAGTATATACTTATATACAATTTACTTTTTAAATCCATTTTACATTGCACACTTCAGCGGTATCTATTCCATTCACAATGTTGTACAACTATACCTGGTACCCAGCTCCCAAACATCACCACCCCACAACCCTATGTCCATTAGGCAGTTCCTTCCCATTCTTCCTCCCCCAGCCCCTGGCAACCACCAGTCCACCTTCTATCTCCATGAGCAAATTCTACTTCTGTGACTGCTCTACAGACAAAATTGAGCAAGGACTTCACCTGACCGTTATTTTCCTTCAGTTGTCACTCATCTTCAAGTAGCAGAGATAATTGCCTCAGAAAGTAAGAGACTATGATAGGAGGCTCCATCCTCCAATGTATAAGGCATCAAGAAACCTAAAAAGGATAATCTGTAAGCTGCTCATTACACCTAAGCTTTACATTGACAATGGATACCTTTTTTAATTCACTGTGCCTGGAATGAGCATGGTAAGAGATTCTCTCAAGTCTAACAAATTCTCTGTTTGCAGACTCTGCTGATTCAGGTCTGTCTTCCTACCTAAACATCTTTGACTTGTTAGAGAAGCCCTCTCTGGAAAACAGTAACAGTTTCTTGGTAACATGTCAGCTGCAATTATCACTGATGGAGCAGTTAGAAATAACACAAAGGAAACATTGGTGGGGATCTGGGTATTTTAATGAAACCCTCTCCAATAATGAAGAAATTACAATAGGATAGAAAGAGTTAAGAAAAGACCCACTCATGATATAGGCAAATCCTCTTCTCAAAACAAATTAGGAGCATTACTTGAACACATTAGTACCCAGCATAGCTACATACTCAAAATAAATAAATAAAATAAAAGCCAATTATATCATGATTAAACCTGAGTTTTCAGCCCTGGCTCACTTAATCCAGTGTGTTAACAGAAGCAAGTCACTTAACCACTCCAGGTCTCTACTTACTTCCTGTAAGAGAATGGAGCTAAAAATCTCTTGACGAGGCATCTCAGCTCTAAAGTGTTGCTAATACTGACCCTTCCCCATTTGTCACTGAACAACTATACCATCACATATATTCTGTATTAAATGCTATACTTAACTGTTAAAATCCAGGATTACATTTTATTAATGTCAAGTTTTTAATGGAAATCCCTAAGCTCTTGAAAAGTTCTGGCTCCTTGCTAATATTTTGAAGAGAAAATCTAAATGAGAAAGAGTATTATTTACTCTTACCTTGTTTGGCATCATCACAAGCTGTTGGCCTTTACAAATGGATCCTGATTCCAGCTTTCCCAGGACCACAGTACCCACATCCTGTTTAATTTAAAATGAAAAATCAAGTTTCAGACTTTCATGATATAAAAACGCAACGTGAAATCTTGCAGAGCTTATTCACAATGAGTATCTTTAGCTCAAGTGGTAAAATGTTTACGATTAATCTTAAACACAGAATAGGTAGCAAATATTCCATATTTGTATCATAAGCATATGTAAAATTATAATTCTAATAAGTAGTTATGCCTAAGATTTTAAAAGAAAAGGTGCAAGAGACAGCACAGAATTTTTATATCTGATCTGATTTGCTCAAATTCAGATTCTCTCAATCTCTCTTCCGGGCCTGTCTCCTTCTCATTTAGATCTCAGCTCAAAAGTCGTGTCCTCCGAGTGGCCCTGCTGGGCTGCCCGCCTCCTTGTCCCCACGCTTTGGCCCACGACTCGGTTTCCCCTCTCGGCCTCCGGCGCTCTGGAGCGATGTGGTCTCCTTCCTCGGGGCCCGGCTCGCGGTGTCCGACGGCTGTGGGAGCCCGCCCAGCGGGGAGGCGTCCTCTGTGGCCGGCCGCCTCCTGACGCTCCGGGGGCTCCCACAGGGGGGCCCACCGGCCAGGGCCCCGCGGCTTCGCTGAACGCCCAGAACCGCAGCCCCGGGGCCCCCACAGCGCCCGGGTGTACGCTTCGGGTCGGGGTGCGGAGCTGGGCGGCCGGCGGGGCGGGGCGGGGCGCGCTGTCTCCCGGCCTGTCTGGAGCTCCGTGGGGGCAGTGGCCGCAGTGGCGGCAGTGGCGGCGCGCGGGGCAGGCACCGGCCCGGCAGCGGCACCATGAACGGTGAGTGGCGGCGACGCCGCTGTGACCCACCTCCGGCTTTGGGGTCCGCGCGTCCCGCTCTCCGCAGACCCCCGTTGCAAAGCTCCCGGTTCCCTGATGCCAGGCACGCCCAGTTCCTGGCCCGGGACACCCGCAGTTCTCAGGCGTCTCTCTAGTCCCTGACTCTTGTCCATCGCTTACAACCCGCTCCTAGACATCTGTCCCCCCCGTTTTCCTGCCTCTGCCCGTGCTCCGACCTCTTTGCCCGGTTACCTGGCCCCCAGTCCTCAGACCTCCAGGGTCTCAGTCCCTCTTAACTCCTCAGCCTACTGAGACCCAGTTCCGGCCCCCTGCTCCCCAGTCATTCCCACCACCAAGGCTCTTGTTCCCATTCGCTCCAGGCTCCACACAGACAGAGTGTCATCCCTGGAGACTTAGACCTCCTGGCTCTCTGTCCCCAGAGGTCTCTGAGCTCTCCAGCCGCTTCGTCTCCCCTGTCCCTTCTATTCTCTTGTCTCCTGTCACCAAGCGCTTTGCTGTTCCAGTCACCAGTTGTTCCCAGTCAGCCTGTTTTCCTTTCTGGTCCTTGCTGCTATGTTTTGGTTATTTTTTCATTCTCCAGCTCCTTCCAGTTCTTTTCCTAGCTTATTTGAGGTCTCCCTTGTCCATGCCTGCAAACCTTCCCTTCCTGTCCAATGCTGAGCCCATCTGGGGACCATCCTTTGGTTTTCCCAGTCCGCCCCTCTGCCTCCCATCAGTGAGGGATGTAGTTTTGGTGGGGAGGTTGGGAGGGACAGGGAAGTGCGTGTGGACAGCTTGTCCTCAGTGTATTTGAAGTTTAGTCCTTGGACTTGATGGTATTCTCAGTCCTTTCCTCTGAAAAGATCTCTTGGTGGTGTGGTGCTAAGTCATTCCCGGGTGTTGCATGTGGAGGTGGGAGTGACTCAGGGAAGCCTCTCAGGTTGCCTAACTGGGATCTGGATTTACTTAGTAGCACCCACCTACCCTCACCTTCTGTTTTCCCTTCTCTGTGGGATTGCCTCTGAAGAGTCCTTGTGTCCAGCCCCCTTGGCCCTAGCCTTTAACCCAGGAGTTTCAGGAGGTCAGAGGGATCCGTCTCTCTTCATTTTTCACTTTTGGGTTATCTCTGTGGATCATTTTTTACAAGTTGTGTGCCTTTTGTTTTGCTAGTCAAGAACAAGATTTGTGAAATTGATGGTCCTAATGAGGAAGCTGCCAAGGGGGTTTCCCGAGAGCTACTCCAGCTTCTGTTGCCAGAGTGAATGATTTTTGGCGTAATTCAGGTTTGGTCCTTGAGCATTATTGATACCACAAGAAAGATGTGATAAGTTGGTTCCCACCCAAGAGCTCATACAGCTTGGTTTAAGTGCAGGCCCTGGAGCCAGACAGCCTGAGTTCACATCCTGCCTGTGACCCATAAAGCTGTGGATTTAAAGCAAGTTACTTGACTTGAAAGTGACTTTCTGGAAGTCCCAGCAAAATGGGGATAAATAATAGTACCTGTCACCTTGGCTTGTTGCAATGACTGAATAACTACAGGTAAAGTGATTGTTACTGTGCCTCTCACATGGTTTGTAGTCAGGAACTTAGAGTTATTGTTTCCCTTAAGGACCCATGTGGGGTTCAGGTGGGGTGGTTTTCTAGCCTAGCTCTGGAACAAGGGCTGAGGCTAGGCACTCCCTGAAAATCTCTTTCTTTTAATATGACAGGGAGTCTCTATCTCAAGCTCAGAGTGCTGGGCCATTGTCTCTTCTGCCTTCTTATCAGGAACAAGTGAAATTGACAAGCCAAGGGAAATTGATCAATATATTCTTCAAGGAGCAATTTTCAATCAAAGATAAAAATGTTTTAAAATTTAATAGAAAAATATCATTAGGTCTAAGGCCAAACAAATTAGAAAGGAAATCAACAAATGGCTATTTCAGGTAAAGGCTTTAAGGATGAAAGCCTTCTTCTGCAAAGATTCTAATTAAGGCAGAAGAAGTGGCTGAGGATGGAAGGGGGGGATGTCCTAGGTATTTTCAATCATTTTCTCTTTTTTCCTGTTTAATTGAGAAATAATTGACATACTTCATAAATTTAAGGCAAACGGCATGATAACTTGAATTGTATATGTTGTAAAATGATTACCGCAATGGATTTAACTAACATCTATTTTCTCACATACATACAATACAAAGAAATGATAGAAGAATAAAGGAAGATTTTCTCCTTGTGTTGAGAACTCAGGATTTATTCTCTTGGCAGCTTTCCTATATATCATACAGCGGTGTTAGCAATAAGCATCATTTTGTTCATTATATTTCTAGTACTTATTTATCCTGAACGTGCAGTTTATACCTTTTGACCAGTTTGTACTTCTAATTCCCCCTCCTTGTTTCTTGAAAATACAGTTGAAATGGGTTTTTCCTACCTGCGGGATTGATAGTTCGCCCACAGTAAAGTACTGTGGCATAGAAATATCTCCTCTCTTTTGTCCTTTTTTAATAGAAAAATTTGAAAATCACAAAAGAGAGAACAGTCTAGTGAACAATTACCAACTCATGACCACTTCTTCTGTATACCTGTCTACCTATTGCCCTTCTCTCCAGTGTATGTTGAAGCAAATCTCAAGACACTGTAACATTTCATCTGTGAATATTTTGATAAGTATCTCAAAAGTATAGGGACACCATTTAAAAAATGTGACTCATTTCCAGTGTCAT
This sequence comes from Manis javanica, assembly GCF_040802235.1. Taxonomy (NCBI): domain Eukaryota; kingdom Metazoa; phylum Chordata; class Mammalia; order Pholidota; family Manidae; genus Manis; species Manis javanica. The sequence continues at coordinate 24,507,580 of NC_133165.1, forward strand.
ACCTATAAGAAATTAGTAATAATTCATTAATATCATCATATTGTTCACATTTCCAATGCCTTATAATTTTATAGTACATTTTTAAGACTTGGGACCTAAATGAGGTTTAAGCAGTGCAGATTGGCTTGTCTTTGAAGTTTTTAGATCACATTGTGTTGTTGTTGTTTTTTTTTGCGGCCATTTCTCCTATTTTTTTTGATCAAATGGTTGTTAAGAACAATAAAATTCTGTATAGGGGACTCAATGCTCAATGTATACGATCATTAATCCACCCCAAGCCTAATTTTCGTCAGTCTCCAATCTTCTGAAGCATAACGAACAAGTTCTTACATGGAGAACAAATTCTTACATAGTGAATAAGTTACATGGTGAATAGTACAAGGGCAGTCATCACAGAAACTTTCGGTTTTGATCATGCATTATGAACTATAAACAGTCAGTTTAAATATGAATATTCGTTTGATTTTTTTTTTTTTGAGAGGGCATCTCTCATATTTATTGATCAAATGGTTGTTAACAACAATAAAATTCAGTATAGAGGGGGTCAACGCTCAATGTACAATCATTAATCCATCTCAAGCCTAATTCTCGTCAGTCTCCAATCTTCTGAAGCATAACGAACAAGTTCTTACATGGTGAACGAATTCTTACATAGTGAATAAATTCTTACATGGTGAACAGTACAAGGGCAGTCATCACAGAAACTTTCGGTTTTGATCATGCAATATGACCTATAAACAATCAGGTCAAATATGAATATTCGTTTGATTTTTGTACTTGATTTATATGTTGATCCCACATTTCTCCTATTATTATTATTATTTTTATTTTTAATAAAATGCTGAAGTGGTAGGTAGATGCAAGATAAAGGTAGAAAACATAGTTTAGTGCTGTAAGAAGGCAAATGTAGATGATCAGATGATCAGGTGTGTGCCTATGGACTAAGTATTAATCCAGGCTAGACAAGGGCAGCAAGACATCCACGGATGCAGAAGATTTCTCTCAAAGCAGGGGGGGTGAGGTTCTGAGCCTCACCTCTGTTGATCCCCAAATTCTCACCTGATGGCCCCCCTGTGACTGTGCCTGTCTTAGGTTGTTCCTCCCTTGAGGAATCTTACCCGTCTCTGGCTAACCAGTCATCTTCCGGGGCCATACAGGGAAATGTAAAGTTGGTAAGTGAGAGAGAAGCCATATTGTTTGCAAAGGTTAGCTTTTTACTTCTTTGCAGATTTATGCCCTGTGGCTTCTATGCCCAGCACTTGTCTCGAGGTATCTTTACCACCTGGAGGAATTATGATACTCGGTAAATTCGATATGAGGCACGAATTCTATTTAAGGGTTGTAATTAGGAAGGAAGAAGAAAAGCTATAGATGTAGCATACGAAGGAAACTTGGGAGGATTGATTATTTCTTTGACATATCTTCTTGTAGAGTACCTTAAGTATGTATAGGTTTTAAACTACTAACTAATTTGCACACATATATTAACATAATAGGAATATGGTGACATAAACAAAGCAAATCTATAATTACCATCCATCTCCAGTGAAGCCAAGAAAACCATTTAGGCACCCTAGGCATTTGTGAAAATTTATCTATGATATGATGGATATTTTCCAACTGTACTTGAACCATCAGACAAATTAAAGCAGCCCATTTCTGGGATCTGTTCACATCCCATATGTTCTTTTAACCATAGATATTCTATAGTCATGAGATTTTGGAGTGCTACAACTTGCACCCCTCCCAACTCCTGGTTGAGTTCCAACAGTACAGATCCGGTCAAATTCGTTGTCTCACTGTATGCACATGCCAGCCTAGACATCTCCCTCCTCATTCTAATGGCAAGTCCAGGAGATGGTGGGCTGGATGCAGCCACAACCGCAGCATCGTCCGGATCCCTGTGGAGGCTTTTTGATGATCATCCCCTGGCACAAGTACTCCAGAGAGTGCTGATGCCGGAAGCTCCTCCTCATATCGTATCTTAGTTCATTTTCTGGGTATCCAAGCTAGGCCTTGATCTCCTGCATAGAAACAAACAGACCCTTTGCCCACACTTTGACATGCCCTCTATACCACTGTGCAGAACTCATTGGAGGTCAGCACACAGTAACTGCTTTTTTTTTTTTTTAAATTAAGAGAAAGGAATATTATCAGAAAAGAGTACCTCCATAGCTGATCATCTGACACCCTTTAAGTGATCAACATTAAGGATATTTAAAGCATGCGTTGATCTTTGATTTACCAATAGTTTTATCCTGTTAAGGAGTAATCCCCCTTTTCCTTCTTTCTTTCTTTCTTTTTTTTTTTTATTTTTAAAAAATTTTTAATCTACACTTACATGAAGAATACTATGTTTACTATGCTCTCCCCTATATCAGGTCCCCCCTAACAACCACATTACGGTTACTGTCCATCAGCTTAGCAAAATGTTGTAGAGTCACTACTTGTCCTCTCTGTGTTGGGCAGCCCACCCTCCCCTTGCTCCCTCCCCCCCATGCATGCTAATCTTAATACCCCCCTTTTTCTTCCCCCCCCTTATCCCTCCCTGCCCACCCATCCTCCCCAGTTCCTTTCCCTTTGGTACCTGTTAGTCCATTTTTGGGTTCTGTAACTCCACTGCTGTTTTGTTCCTTCAGTTTTTCCTTTGTTCCTATACTCCTCAGATGAGTGACATCATTTGGTATTTCTCTTTCTCCGCTTGGCTTATTTCACTGAGCATAATACTCTCCAGCTCCATCCATGTTGCTGCAAATGGTTGGATTTTTCCACTTCTTATGGCTGAGTAGTATTCCATTGTGTATATGTACCACATCTTCTTTATCCATTCATCTACCGATGGACATTTAGGTTGCTTCCAATTCTTGGCTATTGTAAATAGTGCTGTGATAAACATAGGGGTGCATCTGTCTTTCTCAAACTTGATTGCTGCGTTCTTAGGGTAAATTCCTAGGAGTGGGGTTCCTGGGTCAAAAGGTAGGTCTGTTTTGAGCATTTTGATGAACCTCCAAACTGCTTTCCACAATGGTTGAACTAATTTATATTCCCACCAGCACTGTAGGAGGGTTCCCCTTTCTCCACAGCCTCGCCAACATTTGTTGTTGTTTGTCTTTTGGATGGCAGCTATCCTTACTGGTGTGAGGTGATACCTCATTGTAGTTTTAATTTGCATTTCTCTGATAATTAGCGATGTGGAGCATCTTTTCATGTGTCTCTTGGCCATCTGTATTTCTTTTTTGGAGAACTGTCTGTTCAGTTCCTCTGCCCCTTTTTTAATTGGGTTATTTGTTTTTTGTTTGTTGAGGCGTGTGAGCTCTTTATATATTCTGGACGTCAAGCCTTTATCGGATGTGTCATTTTCAAATATATTCTCCCATACTGTAGGGTTCCTTTTTGTTCTATTGATGGTGTCTTTCGCTGTACAGAAGCTTTTCAGCTTAATGTAGTCCCACTTGCTCATTTTTGCTGTTGTTTTCCTTGCCCGGGGAGATATGTTCAAGAAGAGATCACTCATGTTTATGTCTAAGAGGTTTTTGCCTATGTTTTTTTCCAAGAGTTTAATGGTTTCATGCCTTACATTCAGGTCTTTGATCCATTTTGAGTTTACCTTTGTATATGGGGTTAGACAATGGTCCAGTTTCATTCTCCTACATGTAGCTGTCCAGTTTTGCCAGCACCATCTGTTGAAGAGACTGTCATTTTGCCATTGTATGTCCATGGCTCCTTTATCAAATATTAATTGACCATATATGTTTGGGTTAATTTCTGGGGTCTCTAATCTGTTCCACTGGTCTGGGGCTCTGTTCTTGTGCCAGTACCAAATTGTCTTGATTACTATGGCTTTGTAGTAGAGCTTGAAGTTGGGGAGTGAGATCCCCCCTACTTTATTCTTCTTTTTCAGGATTGCTTTGGCTATTTGGGGTCTTTGGTGTTTCCATATGAATTTTTGAATTATTTGTTCCAATTCATTGAAGAATGTTGCTGGTAATTTGAGAGGGATTGCATCAAATCTGTATATTGCTTTGGGCAGGATGGCCATTTTGATGATATTAATTCTTCCTAGCCATGAGCATGTAATGAGTTTCCATTTATTAGTGTCCCCTTTAATTTCTCTTAAGAGTGACTTGTAGTTTTCAGAGTATAAGTCTTTCACTTCCTTGGTTAGGTTTATTCCTATGTATTTTATTCTTTTTGATGCAATGGTGAATGGAATTGTTTTCCTGATTTCTCTTTCTATTGATTCGTTGTTAGTGTATAGGAAAGCTACAGATTTCTGTGTGTTAATTTTGTATCCTGCAACTTTGCTGTATTCTGATATCAGTTCTAGTAGTTTTGGAGTGGAGTCTTTAGGGTTTTTTATGTACAGTATCATATCATCTGCAAATAGTGACAGTTTAACTTCTTCTTTACCAATCTGTATTCCTTGTATTTCTTTGTTTTGTCTGATTGCCGTGGCTGGGACCTCCAGTACTATGTTAAATAACAGTGGGGAGAGTGGGCATCCCTGTCTGGTTCCCGATCTCAGTGGAAATGCTTTCAGCTTCTCGCTGTTCAGTATAATGCTGGCTGTGGGTTTATCATATATGGCCTTTATTATGTTGAGGTACTTGCCCTCTATTCCCATTTTGCTGAGAGTTTTTATCATGAATGGATGTTGAATTTTGTCAAATGCTTTTTCAGCATCTATGGAGATGATCATGTGGTTTTTGTCTTTCTTTTTGTTGATGTGGTGGATGATGTTGATGGATTTTCGAATGTTGTACCATCCTTGCATCCCTGGGATGAACCCCACTTGTTCATGGTGTATGATCCTTTTGATATACTGTTGAATTCTGTTTGCTAATATTTTATTGAGTATTTTTGCATCTACATTCATCAGGGATATTGGTCTGTAATTTTCTTTTTTGGTGGGGTCTTTTCCTGGTTTTGGTATTAGGGTGATGTTGGCTTCATAGAATGAGTTTGGGAGTATTCCCTCTTCTTCTATTTTGTGGAACACTTTAAGGAGAATGGGTATTATGTCTTCTCTGTGTGTCTGATAAAATTCCGAGGTAAATCCGTCCGGCCCCGGGGTTTTGTTCTTGGGTAGTTTTTTGATTACTGTTTCAATTTCTTTGCTTGTAACTGGTTTGTTTAACTTTTGTGTTTCTTCCTTGGTCAGTCTTGGGAGGTTGTATTTTTCTAGGAAGTTGTCCATTTCTTCTAGGTTTTCCAGCTTGTTGGCATATAGGTTTTCATAGTAGTCTTTAATAATTCTTTGTATTTCTTTGGAGTCTGTCGTGATTTTTCCATTCTCATTTCTGATTATGTTGATTTGTGTTGACTCTCTTTTTCTCTTAATAAGTTGGGCTAGAGGCTTACCTATTTTGTTTATTTTCTCAAAGAACCAGCTCTTGGTTTCGTTGATTTTTGCTATTGTTTTATTCTTCTCAATTTTGTTTATTTCTTCTCTGATCTTTATTATGTCCCTCCTTCTGCTGACTTTAGGCCTCATTTGTTCTTCTTTTTCCAGTTTTAATAATTGTGATGTTAGACTATTCATTTGGGATTGTTCTTCCTTCTTCAAGTGTGCCTGGATTGCTATATACTTTCCTCTTAAGACTGCTTTCGCTGCATCCCACAGAAGTTGGGGCTTAGTGTTGTTGTTGTCATTTGTTTCTATATATTCCTTGATCTCTATTTTGATTTGTTCATTGATCCATTGATTATTTAGTAGCATGTTGTTAAGCCTCCATGTGTTTGTGAGCCTTTTTGTTTTCTTTGTAGAATTTATTTCTACTTTCATACCTTTGTGGTCTGAAAAATTGGTTGGTAGAATTTCAATATTGTGGAATTTACTGAGGCTCTTTTTGTGAGCTAGTATGTGGTCTATTCTGGAGAATGTTCCATGTACACTTGAGAAGAATGTATATCCTGTTGCTTTTGGATGTAGAGTTCTATAGATGTCTATTAGGTCCATCTGTTCTAGTGTGTTGTTCAGTGCCTGTGTGTCTTTACTTATTTTCTGCCCGGTGGATCTATCCTTTGGGGTGAGTGGTGTGTTGAAGTCTCCTACAATGAATGCATTGCAGTCTATTTCCCTCTTTAGTTCTGTTAGTATTTGCTTCACATATGCTGGTGCTCCTGTATTGGGTGCATATATATTTAGAATGGTTATATCCTCTTGTTGGACTGAGCCCTTTATCATTATGTAGTGGCCTTCTTTATCTCTTGTTACTTTCTTTGTTTTGAAGTCTATTTTGTCTGATATTAGTACTGCAACCCCTGCTTTCTTCTCACTGTTGTTTGCCTGAAATATGTTTTTCCATCCCTTGACTTTTAGTCTATGCTTATCTTTGGGTTTAAGGTGAGTTTCTTGTAAGCAGCATATAGATGGGTCTTGCTTTTTTATCCATTCTATTACTCTATGTCTTTTGATTGGTGCATTAAGTCCATTTACATTTAGGGTGACTATTGAAAGATATGTACTTATTGCCATTGCAGGCTTTAGATACGTGGTTACCAAAGGTTCAAGGTTAGCTTCTTTAGTATCTTACTGCCTAACTTAGCTTGCTTATTGAGCTGTTATATACACTGTCTGTAGATTCTTTTCTTCTTTCCCTTCTTATTCCTCCTCCATTCTTCATATGTTGTGTGTTTTGTTCTGTGCTCTTTTTAGGGGTGCTCCCATCTAGAGCAGTCCCTGTAGGATGCCCTGTAGAGGTGGTTTGTGGGAAGCAAATTCCCTCAGCTTTTGCTTGTCTGGGAATTGTTTAATCCTGCCATCATATTTAAATGATAGTCATGCTGAATACAGTATCCTTGGTTCAAGGCCCTTCTGTTTCATTGCATTAAGTATATCATGCCATTCTCTTCTGGCCTGTAGGGTTTCTGTTGAGAAGTCTGATGTTAGCCTGATTGGTTTTCCTTTATAGGTGATCTTTTTCTCTCTAGCTGCCTTTAAAACTCTTTCCTTGTCCTTGATCCTTGCCATTTTAATTATTATGTGTCTTGGTGTTGTCCTCCTTGGATCCTTTCTGTTGGGGGTTCTGTATAATTCCATGGTCTGTTCGATTATTTCCTCCCCCAGTTTGGGGAAGTTTTCAGCAATTATTTCTTCAAAGACACTTTCTATCCCTTTTCCTCTTTCTTCCTCTTCTGGTATCCCTATAATACGAATGTTTTTCCTTTTGTATTGGTCACATATTTCTCTTAGTGTTGTTTCATTCCTGGAGATCCTTTTATCTCTCTCTATGTCAGCTTCTATACGTTCCTGTTCTCTGGCTTCTATTCCTTCAATGGCCTCTTGCGTCTTATCCATTCTGCTTATAAATCCTTCCAGGGATTGTTTCACTTCTGTGATCTCTTTCCTGACATCTGTGATCTCCTTCCAGACTTCATCCCACTGTTCTTGCATTTTTCTCTGCATCTCATCCCACTGCTCTTGCATTTTTCTCTGCATCTCATCCCATTGCTCTTGCATTTTTTTCTGCATCTCTGTCAGCATGTTCATGATTTTTATTTTGAATTCTTTTTCAGGAGGACTAGTTAGGTCTGTCTCCTTCTCAGGTGTTGTCTCTGTGATCTTTGTCTCCCTGTAGTTTTGCCTTTTCATGGTGATAGAGATAGTTTGCAGAGCTGGTACAAGTGACCGCTGGAAAAGCTTCCCTTCTTGTTGGTTTGTAGCCTTTTCCTGGGAGAATAGCGACCTCTAGTTGCTTGTGCTGGGCAGCTGTGCGCAGACAGGGCTTCTGCTTCCTGCCCAGTTGCTTTGGGGTTTATCTCCGCTGTTGCTGTGGTCTTGGCCTGGCTGGGGCTGTTCCTCCAAAATGGTGGAGCCCCGTTGGAGGGGGAGTGGCCAGGAGGCTATTTATCTCCGTAAGGGGCCTCTGTGCTCCCTGCTGCCCAGGGGGTTAGAGTGCCCAGAGATCCCCAGATTCCCTGCCTCTGGTCTAAGTGACCTGTCCTGCCCCTTTAAGACTTCCAAAAAGCACTCTCCAAACCAAAACAACAACAGCAATAATGAGAGAGGGAACAGAAAGAATGAAAAAAAAAAAAAAAAATGAAAAAACAAGCGATTTTTTTTTTTTTTTTTTTTGTCCTCTGGTGCCGGTCCCAGGCACCCGCTCAGTGGTCCTGCTGCCCTGTCTCCCTAGCACCAGGGTCCCTGTCCTTTCAAGGCTTCCAAAAAGCACCCACCCACCGGTCCCGCAGGGAAGGAACGCTCGATATTCTTTGTCCTCAGGCACTGGTCCCAGGCACCCGCTCACCAGTCCCGCCGCCCTGCCTCCCTAGCACCGGGGTCCCTGTCCCTTCAAGGCTTCCAAAAAGCACTCGCCAAAAAGAGAGAAAAAAAGGGGAAAAACGCGCGATTTCTTCCATCCTCAGGTGCCGGTCTCAGGCACCCACCCACCGGTCCCACAGGGAAAAACGCGGGATATTCTTTGTCCTCAGGTGCCGGTCCCAGGCACCCGCTCACCAGTCCCGCCGCCCTGCCTCCCTAGCACCGGGGACCCTGTCCCTTTTAGGCTTCGAAAAAGCACTCGCAGAAAAGAGAAAAAAAAAGGGGAAAAACGCGCGATTTCCTCTGTCCTCAAGTGCTGGTCTCAGTCACCCGCCCACCGGTCCCGCAGGGAAAAACGTGGGATATTCTTTGTCCTCAGGCGCCGGTCCCAGGCACCCGCTCACCAGTCCCGCCACCCTGCCTCCCTAGCACTGGGGTCCCCGTCCCTTCAAGGCTTCCAAAAAGCGCTCGCCAAAAAGAGAAAAAAAAAAAAAAAAAAAGGGGAAAAACGCGCGACCTCCTCCGTCCTCAGGCACCGGTCTCAGGCACCCGCCCGCCGGTCCCGCAGGGAGAAACGCGGGATATTCTTTGTCCTCTGGCGCCGTTCCCAGGCACCTGCTCACCGGTCCCGCCACCCTGCCTCCCCAGCAACGGGGGCCCGTCCCTCTAAGGCTTCCAAAAAGCGCTCGCCAAAAAAAAAAAAAAAAAAACCGCTCCGGTTTCTCTCCACCCGCCGGGAGCCGGGGGGAGGGGCGCTCGGGTCCCGCCGGGCCGGGGCTTGTATCTTACCCCCTTCGCAAGGCGCTGGTTCCTTGCAGGTGTAGATGTGGTCTGGATGTTGTCCTGTGTCCTGTGGTCTCTATTTTAGGAAGATTTTTCTTTGTTATATTTTCATAGCTCTATGTGTTTTTGGGAGGAGATTTCCACTGCTCTACTCACACCGCCATCCTGGCTCCGCCCTCTATGTTTCTGTATTCGTTTGATTTTTATACTTGATTTATATGTGGATACCACATTTCTCTCTTTATTATTATTATTTTTAATAAAATGCTGAAGTGGTAGGTAGATGCAAGATAAAGGTAGAAAACATAGTTTAGTGTTGTAAGAGAGCAATTGTACATGATCAGGTGTGTGCCTGTAGACTATGTGCTAATCCGAGCTAGACAAGGGCAATAAAACATCCACGGATGCAGCAGATTTCTCTCAGAACAGGTGGGGGGTGGGAGGTACTAAGCCTCACCTCTGTTGATCCCCAATTCTCACCTGATGGCCCCCCTGCGACTGTGCCTGTCTTAGGTTGTTCCTCCCTTGAGGAATCTTACCCGGTCTCTGGCTAACCAGTCATCTTCCGGGGCCATACAGGGAAATGTAAAGTTGGTAAGTGAGAGAGAATCCTTATTGTTTGAAAAGGTTAGTTTTTTACTTTTTTGCATATTTATGCCCTGTGGCTTCTATGCCCAGCATTTGTCTTGAGGTATCTTTACCACTTGGAAGAATTGTGATACACGGTAAATTTGATATGAGGCACGAATTCTATTTATGGGTTGAAATTAGGAAGGAAGAAGAAAAGCTATAGAAGTAGCAAGCGGAAGAAAACATGGGAAGATTGATTATTTCTTTGACATTTCTTGTATAGTAACTTCAGCATGTATAGGTTTTAAACTACTAATTAACTTGCGCACACACATTAACATAATAGGAATACAGTTACATAACCAAAGCAGACCTATAATTACCAGCCATCTCCAGTGAAGCCAAGAAAACCAGTTAGGCACCTTAGGCATTTGTGAAAACTTATCTATGATATGGTGGATATTGTCCAACTGAACTTGAACAGTCTGAGAGAAATCAGACAAATTAAAACAACCCATTCCTGGGGACTGTTCACATCCCATATGTTCTTTTAACAGTAAATAGTCTGTAGTTGTAAGATTTTGGAGCGCTACAATTTGCACTTCTCCTAATTCTTGGTTGAGTTCCAACAGTGTAGATCCAGTCAAATTTGTTGTTTTACTGTATGCACAGGCCAGCTTAGATATCTCCTTCTTTATTCCCATGGCAAGTCCAGGAACCGGTGGGATGAGTGAATCTACTCCAGTAGCAGCGCGTGGATCTTTGTTGGGGTGTTTTGATGATCATCTGCTGGCATGAGTCTTTCAGAGAGTGGTGATGTTGGAAGTTCTTTTTCATATTGTATCTTAGTTCATTTTCGGGGTAGCCAAATTAGTCTTTGATCCTCTGTATAAGCAGAAATAAACCCTTTGCCTACACTTTTATATGCCCTTTATACCATTGTGTAGAACTCATTGTAGGTCACCACACAGGAACTGCTTCTTTTTTTTTTTTACCTTAATCTACACTTACATGATGAATATTATGTTTACTAGGCTCTCCCCTATATCAGGTCCCCCCTATAAACCCCTTTACAGTCACTGTCCATCAGCATAGCAAAGTGTTGTAGAGTCACTACTTGTCTTCTGTGTTGTACAGCCCTCCCCTTTCTCCCACCCCCCCATGCATGCTAATCTTAATACCCCCCTTCTTCTCCCCCCCTTATCCCTCCCTACCCACCCATCCTCCCCAGTCCCTTTCCCTTTGGTACCTGTTAGTCCATTCTTGAGTTCTGTGATTCTGCTGCTGTTTTGTTCCTTCAGTTTTTCCTTTGTTCTTATACTCCACAGATGAGTGAAATCATTTGGTATTTGTCTTTCTCCGCTTGGCTTATTTCACTGAGCATAATACCCTCCAGCTCCATCCATGTTGCTGCAAATGGTAGGATTTGCCCTTTTCTTATGGCTGAATAATATTCCATTGTGTATATGTACCACATCTTCTTTATCCATTCATCTATCGATGGACATTTAGGTTGCTTCCAATTCTTGGCTATTGTAAATAGTGTGGCGACAAACATAAGGGTGCATCTGTCTTTCTCAAACTTGATTGCTGCATTCTTAGGGTAAATTCCTAGGAGTGGAATTCGTGGGTCAAATGGTAAGTCTGTTTTGAGCATTTTGGTGTACCTCCATACTGCTTTCCACAATGGTTGAACTAATTTACATTCCCACCTGCAGTGTAGGAGGGTTCCCCTTTCTCCACAGCCTCGCCAACATTTGTTGTTGTTTGTCTTTTAGATGGCAGCCATCCTTACTGGTGTGAGGTGATACCTCATTGTAGTTTTAATTTGCATTTCTCTGATAATTAGTGATGTGGAGCATCTTTTCATGTGTCTGTTGGCCATCTGTATTTCTTTTTTAGAGAACTGTCTGTTCAGTTTCTCTGCCCATTTTATTTTATTTTATTTATTTATTTATTTATTTATTTATTACTTTGATTTAAAAAAATTATTTTTAATGATTAAATTTTCCAAACAAACATAAGAGTAGAAAGAATATATCTATCACACAGATCCAACATTTTTGTCACATTTGCTTAATCTATTCCTTTTTCTTTGCTAACATATTTCAGAGCAAATTCAAGACATCAAGTCATTAAACTCTGTATCTCAATATGTCTCTCTCAATAAAGGAAGACATTTTCTTATATAATCACAATGAAGTTATCTAATTTAGGAGAGTTAACATTAATTCTTTTGGTTTCAGGTTTCTTTCTTGTTTTTTTTGAGAGGGCATCTCTCATGTTTATTGATCAAATGGTTGTTAACAACAATAAAATTCTGTATAGGGGGGTCAGTGCTCAATGCACAGTCATTAATCCATCTCAAGCCTAGTTCTCTTCAGTCTCCAATCTTCTGAAGCATAACGAACAAGTTCTTACATGGTGAACGAATTCTTACATAGTGAATGAGTTCTTACATGGTGAACAGTACAAGGGCATTCATCACAGAAACTTTTGGTTTTGATCACGCATTATGAACTATAAAGAATCAGGTCAAATATGAATATTCGTTTGATTTTTATACTTGATTTCTATGTGGATCCCACATTTCTCTCTTTATTATTATTATTATTTTTATTTTTAATAAAATGCTGAAGTGGTAGGTAGATGCAAGATAAAGGTAGAAAACATAGTTTAGTGTTGTAAGAGAGCAATTGTAGATGATCATGTGTGTGCTTGTAGACTATGTGCTAATCCGAGCTAGACAAGGGCAATAAAACATCCATGGATGCAGAAGCTTTCTCTCAACACAGGGGAGGGTGAGGTTCTAAGCTTCACCATGTTGTTCCCCAATTTCTTACCTGATGGCCCCCCTGCGACTGTGCCTGTCTTAGGTTGTTCCTCCCTTGAGGAATCTTACCTGGTCTCTGGCTAACCAGTCATCTTCTGGGGCCATACAGGGAAATGTAAAGTTGGTAAGTGAGAGAGAAGCCATATTGTTTGAAAAGGTTAGCTTTTTACTTCTTTGCAGATTTATGTCCTGTGGCTTCTATGCCCAGCACTTGTCTTGAGGTATCTTTACCACCTGGAGGAATTATGATACTCGGTAAATTCGATATGAGGCACGAATTCTATTTAAGGGTTGTAATTAGGAAGGAAGAAGAAAAGCTATAGAGGTAGCATATGGAAGAAAACATGGGAGGATTGATTATTTCTTTGACATATCTTCTTGTAGAATACCTTAAGTATGTATAGGTTTTAAACTACTAACTAACTTGCGCACACATATTAACATAATAGGAATACAGTGACATAAACAAAGCAAATCTATAATTATCAGCCATCTCCAGTGAAGCCAAGAAAACCATTTAGGCACCCTAGGCATTTGTGAAAATTAGTCTATGATATGATGGATATTGTCCAACTGTACTTGAACAGTCTTAGAGAAGTCAGACAAATTAAAGCAACCCATTTCTGGGATCTGTTCACATCCCATATGTTCTTTTAACCATAGATAGTCTATAGTCATAAGATTTTGGAGCGCTACAACTTGCACCCCTCCCAACTCCTGATTGAGTTCCAACAGTACAGATTCGGTCAAATTCGTTGTCTCTCTGCATGCACATGCCAGCCTAGACATCTCCCTCCTCATTCCAATGGCAAGTCCAGGAAACGGTGGGGTGGACGCTGCCACAACCACAGCATCGCCCGGATCTCTATGGAGGCTTTTTGATGATCATCCCCCGGCACGAGTCCTCCAGAGAGTGCTGATGCCGGAAGCTCCTCCTCATATCATATCTTAGTTCATTTTCTGGGTAGCCAAGCTAGGCCTTGATCTTCTGCATAGAAACTAACAGACCCTTTGCCCACACTTTGACATGCCCTCTGTACCACTGTGTAGAACTCATTAGAGGTTAGCACACAGGAACTGATTTTTTTTTTAAATCTTTAATCTTCACTTACATGAAGAATACTATGTTTACTATGCTCTCCCCTATATCAGGTCCCCCCTAAAAACCACATTACGGTCACTGTCCATCAGCATAGCAAAATGTAGAATCACTACTTGTCCTCTCTGTGTTGTAAAGCCCTCCCTCCCCTTTCTCCCTCCCCCCACTATGCATGCTAATCTTAATACCCCCATTCTTCTCCCCCACCTTATTCCCCCCTGCCCACCCATCCTCCCCAGTTCCTTTCCCTTTGGTACCTGTTAGTCCATTTTTGGGTTCTGTAATTCCACTGCTGTTTTGTTCCTTCAGTTTTTCCTTTGTTCTTATACTCCTCAGATGAGTGAAATCATTTGGTATTTCTCTTTCTCCGCTTGGCTTAGTTCACTGAGCATAATACTCTCCAGCTCCATCCATGTTGCTGCAAATGGTAGGATTTTTCCTCCTCTTATGGCTGAGTAGTATTCCATTGTGTATATGTACCACATCTTCTTTATCCATTCATCTACCGATGGACATTTAGGTTGCTTCCAATTCTTGGCTATTGTAAATAGCACTGCGATAAACATAGAGGTGCATCTGTCTTTCTCAAACTTGATTGCTGCGTTCTTAGGGTAAATTCCTAGGAGTGGAATTGCTGGGTCAAATGGTAGGTCTGTTTTGAGCATTTTGATGAACCTCCATACTGCTTTCCACAGTGGTTGAACTAATTTACATTCCCACCAGCACTGTAGGAGGGTTCCCCTTTCTCCACAGCCTCGCCAACATTTGTTGTTGTTTGTCTTTTGGATGGCAGCTATCCTTACTGGTGTGAGCTGATACCTCATTGTAGTTTTAATTTGCATTTCTCTGATAATTAGCGATGTGGAGCATCTTTTCATGTGTCTGTTGGCCATCTGTATTTCTTTTTTAGAGAACTGTCTGTTCAGTTCCTCTGCCCATTTTTTAATTGAGTTATTTGTTTTTTGTTTGTTGAGGCATGTGAGCTATTTATATATTCTGGACATCAAGCCTTTATCGGATCTGTCATTTTCAAATATATTCTCCCATACTGTAGGGTTCCTTTTTGTTCTATTGATGGTGTCTTTCGCTGTACAGAAGCTTTTCAGCTTAATATAGTCCCACTTGTTCATTTTTGCTGTTGTTTTCCTTGCCCGGGGAGATATGTTCAAGAAGAGGTCACTCATGTTTATCTCTAAGAGGTTTTTGCCTATGTTTTTTTCCAAGAGTTTAATGGTTTCATGCCTTACATTCAGGTCTTTGATCCATTTTGAGTTTACTTTTGTATATAGGGTTAGGCAATGGTCCAGTTTCATTCTCCTACATGTAGCTGTCCAGTTTTGCCAGCACCATCTGTTGAAGAGACTGTCATTTTGCCATTGTATGTCCATGGCCCCTTTATCAAATATTAATTGACCATATATGTCTGGGTTAATGTCTGGATTCTCTAGTCTGTTCCATTGGTCTGTGGTTCTGTTCTTGTGCCAGTACCAAATTGTCTTGATTACTATGGCTTTATAGTAGAGCTTGAAGTTGGGGAGTGAGATCCCCCCTACTTTATTCTTCTTTCTCAGGATTGCTTTGGCTATTCGGGGTCTTTGGTGTTTCCGTATGAATTTTTGAATTATTTGTTCCAGTTTGTTGAAGAATGTTGCTGGTAGTTTCATAGGGATTGCATCAAATCTGTATATTGCTTTGGGCAGGATGGCCATTTTGATGATATTAATTCTTCCTAGCCACGAGCATGGGATGAGTTTCCATCTGTTAATGTCCCCTTTAATTTCTTTTAAGAGTGACTTGTAGTTTTCAGAGTGTAAGTCTTTCACTTCTTTGGTTAGGTTTATTCCTAGGTATTTTATTTTTTTTGATTCAATTGTGAATGGAGTTGTTTTCCTGATTTCTCTTTCTGTTGTTTCATTGTTAGTGTATAGGAAAGCCACAGATTTCTGTATGTTGATTTTATATCCTGCAACTTTGCTGTATTCCGATATCAGTTCTAGTAGTTTTGGAGTGGAGTCTTTAGGGTTTTTTATGTACAATATCATGTCATCTGCAAATAGTGACAGTTTAACTTCTTCTTTACCAATCTGTATTCCTTGTATTTCTTTGTTTTGTCTAATTGCCATGGCTAGGACCTCCAGTACTATGTTAAATAACAGTGGGGAGAGTGGGCATCCCTGTCTTATTCCCGATCTCAGAGGAAATGCTTTCAGCTTCTCGCTGTTCAGTATAATGCTGGCTGTGGGTTTATCATATATGGCCTTTATTATGTTGAGGTACTTGCCCTCTATACCCATTTTGCTGAGAGTTTTTATCATGAATGGATGTTGAACTTTGTCAAATGCTTTTTCAGCATCTATGCAGATGATCATGTGGTTTTTGTCTTTCTTTTTGTTGATGTGGTGGATGATGTTGATGGACTTTCAAATGTTGTACCATCCTTGCATCCCTGGGATGAATCCCACTTGGTCATGGTGTATGATTCTTTTGATGTATTTTTGAATTTGGTTTGCTAATATTTTGTTGAGTATTTTTGCATCTACATTCATCAGGGATATTGGTCTGTAATTTTCTTTTTTGGTGGGGTCTTTGCCTGGTTTTGCTATTATGGTGATGTTGGCTTCATAGAATGAGTTTGGGAGTATTCCCTCCTCTTCTATTTTTTGGAAAACTTTAAGGAGAACAGGTATTATGTCTTCCCTGTATGTCTGATAAAATTCTGAGGTGAATCCATCTGGCCTGGGGGTTTTGTTCTTTGGTAGTTTTTTGATTACCGCTTCAATTTCTTTGCTGATAATTGGTCTGTTTAGATTTTCTGTTTCTTTCTGGGTCAGTCTTGGAAGGTTGTATTTTTCTAGGAAGTTGTCCATTTCTCCTAGGTTTCCAAGCTTGTTAGCTTATAGGTTTTCATAGAACTCACTAATAATTCTTTGTACTTCTGTGGGGTCCGTCGTGATTTTTCCTTTCTCATTTCTGATACTGTTGATTTGTGTTGACTCTCTTTTCCTCTTAGTAAGTCTGGCTAGAGGCTTATCTATTTTGTTTATTTTCTCGAAGAACCAGCTCTTGGTTTCATTGATTTTTGCTCTTGTTTTATTCTTCTCAATTTTATTTATTTCTTCTCTGATCTTTATTATGTGTCTCCTTCTGCTGACCTTAGTCCTCATTTGTTCTTCTTTTTCCAATTTCGATAATTGTGACATTAGACCATTTATTTGGGATTGTTCTTCCTTTTTTAAATATGCCTGTATTGCTATATACTTACCTCTTAAGACTGCTTTTGCTGTGTCACAGTTGTGGCTTAGTGTTGTTGTTGTCGTTTGTTTCCATATATTGCTGGATCTCCATTTTGATTTGGTCATTGATCCATTGATTATTTAGGGGCGTGTTGTTAAGCCTCCATGTGTTTGTGAGCCTTTTTGCTTTCTTTGTACAGTTTATTTCTCGTTTTATGCCTTTGTGGTCTGAAAAGTTGGTTGGTAGGATTTCAACCTTTTGGAATTTACTGAGGCTCTTTTTGTGGCCTAGTATGTGGTCTGTTCTGGAGAATGTTCCATGTGCACTTGAGAAGAATGTGTATGCTGTTGCTTTTGGATGTACAGTTCTGTAGATGTCTATTAGGTCCATCTGTTCTAGTGTGTTGTTCAGTGCCTCTGTGCCCTTACTTATTTTCTGTCTGGTGGATCTGTCCTTTGGAGTGAGTGGTGTGTTGAAGTCTCCTAGAATGAGTGCATTGTGTTCTATTTCCTCCTTTAGTTCTGTTAGTATTTGTTTCAGGTATGTTGGTGCTCCTGTATTGGGTGCATATATATTTATAATGGTTATATCCTCTTGTTGGACTGAGCCCTTTATCATTATGTAATGTCCTTCTTTGTCTTTTGTTACTTTCTTTATTTTGAAGTCTGTTTTGTCTGATACCAGAATTGCAACACCTGCTTTCTTCTCTCTGTTGTTTGCATGAAATATCTTTTTCCATCCCTTGACTTTAAGTCTGTGCATGTCTTTGGGTTTGAGGTGAGTCTCTTGTAAGCAGCATATGGATGGATCTTGCTTTTTTATCCATTCTATTACTCTGTGTCTTTTGATTGGTGCATTCAGTCCATTTACATTTAGGGTGATTATTGAGAGGTATGAACTTATTGCCGTTGCAGGCTTTAAGTTTGTGGTTACCAAAGGTTCCAGGTTAGCTTCTTTACTGTCTTATTGTCTAACCTAACTCGGTTGTTGAGCTATTATAAACGCAGTCTGAGGATTCTTTATTTCTCTCCCTTCTTATTCCTCCTCCTCCCTTCTTCATATGTTGAGTGTACTGTTCTGTGCTCTTTTTAGGAGTGCTCCCATCTAGAGCAGTCCCTGTAGGATGCCCTGTAGAGGTGGTTTGTGGGAGGCAAATTCCCTCAACTTTTGCTTGTCTGGGAATTGTTTAATCCCTCCTTCATATTTAAATGATAATCGTGCTGGATACAGTAGTCTTGGTTCGAGGCCCTTCTGTTTCATTGCATTAAGTATATCATGCCATTCTCTTCTGGCCTGTAGGGTTTCTGTTGAGAAGTCTAATGATAGCCTGATGGGTTTTCCTTTGTAGGTAACCTTTTTTTTTCTCTCTTCTTGCTGCCTTTAATACTTTGTCCTTGTCTTTGATCTTTGCCATTTTAATTATTATGTGCTTGGTGTTGCCCTCCTTGGATCCCTTGTCATGGGAGTTCTGTGTACCTCTGTGGTCTGAGAGGCCATTTCCTCCCCTAGTTTATATACCTAAAATGTATATACCTTGATGCACATTAAAACATGCATATGAAACAATGTTTATAAATTCATGTAAATATGTAAATGTAAACAAATTAGCAACAGCAGAGACACCTGCCACATGTGGTGGCTGTATTAGGGGGATAGTGGTCAAGATTTATTTTATTCTCTTAAAGAATCCAGTAGGTAGGAGTCCTTGATTACCAGTGTCTGCAAGATAAGGAATTCTGATTTTCAGACAATGATTTTTCTCTTACTGGAAATGTAGACCTTGTAAGGTCAGAAAATCCTTGTGATTCTTAACACTGTCTTTCATAAAGTCCTCAGCGCTCACTTCCATTAGTAATTATTCTGTCAAGAATCCTTCTTAAGTTAGAAAGACTCTGGAAGTCCCATTTCAAGGATGGGGAAACCAGGCCCTGAGAAGTCAGATAATTTGTGGAAAAGACAAGCTCTAAGGGTCTGATACACCAGAGTTTGGGGCTCAGTGGGTAATTTGCAGCTGTTTCTTGCTTGATGTTTATGTACATTTTGGCAGGTCTTTTCTTAATTTTCTGGAATGTTGAAGGTCACGCTTTTCTCTTTGGCACTGACTGGGTCATCTCCAGCAGTGGTCTGTAGTTGGCACAAAGAAGTGGCTGCAAGAAGTGAATGGAAAAAAGAATATTTGTGGTTTTTCATTCAAAGCAGAAAAAGTGATGATATCAACTTTTCTCCCCCTAATGAAGGCACTGGGTTGATCTGTTGTAGCAACTGTACGAATTAAGTGTTCCTCTGTCAGCAAATATTTGACCACCTCCTGCGCAAGCAAGTGGTGATGGACTAAATCTCATTGACACTGACTCTCCTGGTTCCCTGTTGTGTGGCTCCACCTGGGTAAGCAATGGGAGTCAAGTTCTTAGAGCTCTTAAAATGTACAACTAACATCTAAAATTTTATGAACTGTCCAAATTCTGGCAATGTGAGCATAATTCCAGATAAAGCACGTTCCATTCTGCCACCATCTTGTCTACACATGGGCCATGCATTCTCAGTGGGGGTGATACCACCCCCTTGGGGCCAAAAATTGGTTCTCAAGGGAGACAAAAATTTTACTGTTAGGCACAAAGCACAGATATGCATGTACTGCATAAACAGATGTACAATATATCTGTGGTATTAAAATTTCATGGAGGTGGTAATTTTAAGAAAAAAATATCTAAAAAGGATCCTAAGGGGGAAGTAATGAGAGAAAGGTCAATAAACACTGATACAGCCTTAAGAAATTTTATCATTCTTGAAAGGAAAGGAGCGACACACAGCAGCAATTCAATGGAGAAATCCGCTTTATTAGGGAAAGGTGCTGGGTTATATAGGAAGGGGCATGGGGTGATTGTAGTGTTACTTCTACAGGGCTGGTGGCTATTGGATAGGTGCTGGGAGTGGGAGGGGGGAGAGAGGTGATTGGTCTTCAGGTGGTGCCCTCGGGAACCAAGGACCCGGAAGAGAAGCCGGATGTTAGCCATCTTACTGGTGGGGGCCCTTCATTTCCCCCTTTCTCCGTTATTGGGTTGTGGACGTAGCTTTCTCTCTGACTGCTTCCTGCTGAACAGGGCGGAGAAGGGAGTGAGGGCTTGAGGATTGGGAGGAAAGGGTTCATAGGACTCCCCACAGTAAGGACAAGTAGATGTGGACTTCTTCAGGTTGGAAATCAATGAAGGTTCCCTGTAACCATACGTAGAGGACTTGTTGATTCCAATGGTGCCAAGAGGATATGGGTGTCAGGAGCCAGGCGTCTGTGGCCATTGTTTCCAGGAACAGTTTCCAGTGGAGAGAAGGGTCCATCTCAGCATGTGGTGAGGAGGTCACGTGAGGGTGAGGGATCTTCTGTGGCCAAAGCTGATAGTTCCTTAGTAAAAGCTGGTTGAAAGTTTGATTAGAGATTTTTCCGACTTGGGATTTGATGAACTTTATTATACAGGGTAAGAAGAGACAGGAGAGAAGAATGATTATTATGGGGTCTGCAATGGGCCAGAGCCAGGTAAGGAGGGGGTTTGTTAGTACTGAAGAGAATGGGTTGGAATTGGAAGCAGAGTGGAGGCTGGAGGCAAGGTCGGTGAGTTTGGTAATGTCAGTTTCCACAATGCTGGATTCATTGATGTAATAGCAGCACTCTTCTCGAAGGAAGACGCAGGTGTCGCCCATTTCGGCTGTAAGCAGATCTAAGGCCCACCGGTTTTGAAGAGTGACCTTAGCTAGGAAGTGACCTGTCTTTGGAGAGAGGCTAGGGAATTGGCAGTGGATGTCAGGGCTCCATCAAGTTTGGCATTGAGATCTCTAATTGCCCATAGAGAGTGACCCAAGGCTCCTCCCGAAAACCCTGCCCCAATGGCTGAGGTGATCAAAGAGATACCGACCATGATGGGAAGGAAAGCAGCCCTTTTTGTGCGCGAGGGCAAGGGAGATTGGAGCTCAAGAAATTCTGCCATGTTGTAAAGTGTAAGCTGTGGGATTAGGGTGACGAGAATGAAGGGTATATTGGAGTTGGGAGGCAGTGAGTTGAAAAGACTGCCATTACACCAAAAGATGTGTCCCGGTTGTATGAAAGTTTTAGAGCCGGAGGTAGGGGTGTAGATAGAGAGGCAGTGAAGTGCGCTGGAGGGGGGTGGAGTTGGGCCTACACAGTGGTGGATGGTGAGATTATCTGCGTATTCTGGTTCCCATAGGGGTATGTCTGCCAGGGGGCGGAGGGGTTGTCTTTCTGCATGGAAGGAGTAGTTGGAAATATTAAGGGGCACGGCGGCCAGCAGTGGGCGCTCTAGTGATGCGCACAAGAAACAATTGACGGTGTTGAGGGTGTGGTTGAGAAAGATGGTGGTGCCTTGAATGAGCTGTAACCAAAAATAGGAGGAAAAAGAAGATGAAGAGGCGCTGTCAAGAGTTTGGATAATGACTTTTTCGGAATGTCTGATATCTGATGCAACTTGAGAGATCTGGGAATGAGAGGGAACATATTTTCGAGAGATATGAAGGGTACCGAGGGGGCTCAAGGATCCTCCATAGTAAACTGAGGCTGTGACTCCAGCAGCCCATCGAGAGTCCCAGGGATCTGGGATTGATAAGGAGAATGAGCCATTGGGATACTTCATGAAACGGTTGGAAGAGTAATACTGTGGGTACCGGGAGTTACCCATGTAGTGAATGGCGCAAGACCAGTAGGAACATCCCCCGTAGGTGTCTGGCCATTGCCTGCAATAGGCTTGTTTTTGGTCATAGAGGAAGCAGAGGTAGGGAGAATAAAGGTAGCTGTTAGTGAACACTTCGGTGGAGGGAGGAAAGTGGAGGTATAAAGGCTCAGAGCAGCCTTTCAGAGGGCAGTCTGATGTGGCAATGAGGGTAGTAACTTTTGTTTGATGCTGTGTGTAAGTCTGTCTGACTTTGAATCGTCATACAAAGGAGGCTGGGGTGGCGGGGAAGACAATAGTAATGAGGAAAAAAAGCGAGAGAGCGGTAAAGGAGGAAAATGTCATGACTCGGGTATGGATGGCAATGGGGGTGAACAGGAGATGTGGAGTTTCAAGGGATCAGAGGGATGAGGCGTGGTAGAGTAGACAGCGTCTTGGGCTGTATCCGTAGGACTCTGGATTGTGACTGATGGGTCTTGGGTGTGCAGAGAAGGTGGGTCCTGGGTATTTGGTTTCAACCTGGAGATATGAATCCAAGGGGTGACAGAGTTATCAGGCAGTAAGAGCTTGGCAGCCGAGGGGGTGCAGAGAATAACTGGGTGTGGACCTTCCCATTTTGGGGTAAGAGAGGGCCGATCCTCTGGCAGCTTATAAAACAGTAGTTGGCCGGGCTGTAAGACAGGAGGATTTTGGGAGGTGGGTGGATCAGGAAGGAGCCAAACCTGATATTTCCACAATTCAGTGCAGAGGAGAGAGAGTTGTGGAAGGGCCATATTGAGAGGAATTGGTCCTTTGTGGGAAGGGAGCCCCGGGGGTAGAATCAGGCAGCCGTACATGATCTCAAAGGGCGACAAGAAGGAAGGTTTCTTAGGGAGGGCCCGAATGCGGAGTAGAGCTAAGGGAAGTAAGCGAACCCAGTCAAGGTGTAGTTCTAGATATAGTTTGGTCAGGATGTCCTTTAGAGTCCTATTGGCTCTTTCTACTTTTCCCAAAGCTTGTGGTCGATTAGGACAATGTAAATGCCAGGGGAGCGAGAGTGACTTGGACAGGTTCTGGATAATTTGGGCAGTGAATTCAGGGCCGTTACCTGATTGGAGGGAAGTGGGCATCCCGAATATAGGAAAGATCTGGGTGAGGAGGATAGAGGCAACCGCGGACGCTCGTTTGTTAGTGGTGGGGAAAGCTTCGACCCATCCTGAAAATGTATCTACTAACACGAGTAGGTATCTGGTACACTGTACAGGGGGCATGTTAGTGAAGTCTATTTGCCAATCTGCGGCAGGGACATTACCCCTTGCTTGATGAGCTGGGAAGGGTCGGGCCTTGAGGGGGGGTATTAGGGTTAGTGCATTGGCAGATGGTGCACCTGCGGGTGATTTGGTTAACTAGGGTTTTGTCTTCAGGAGAGAGAGAGAAAAAAGATTGTAAAAAATGGATCAAGGATTGGGGGCTGGGATGGAACAGATCGTGTAAGAAGCGGAAGAGAGACTCTTTGTCCAGGGAACAGCGGGTGTCTTGTGATAAGGCTAAAACCGCAAGGGCAGACGGATTGTAGTCTGGTGTGTCTTCTGATAGGGCAACTGACCGGGCTACTCTGTCAGCTTTGTTGTTACCTCTTGCAATGGGGGAGTCATCCTTTTGATGTGATTTGCAGTGGACTATGCCTACTTGGTGTGGGAGTTGTGAAGCCTCTAGAAGTTTAGTAATTAAGGCTGAATTAGTTATGGAATTTCCTTTTGTGGTGAGGAGGCCTCATTCTTTCCATACTGCCGTGTGAGACAAGAGAATGTGGAATACGTACTTGGAGTCAGTGTACAATGTGAGAGATGTGTCTCGGGCCAGAGTGCAAACTCTGGTGGCTGCAATGAGTTCGGCCTGTTGATTGGTTGTACCAGGGGGTAGGGTTCATGCCTCAGTGACGTCTTTGAGGGAGACTACTGCATATCCTGCATAGTGGGTGCCCTCATGTTTAAAGGAGGACCCATCAGTAAACCAGATGAGGTCGGAATGTGAGAGGGCTCCTTCAGAGATCGTGGAGTGGCACGGAAGGAAGTTGTGAAGGGCTTCAGGCAATCATGCGAGGGAGTATGAGGAGAGTAGGGTAGAGGAAGAAGAGTGGGAGGATTCAGGGGCTGGCAGGGGAGGAAAGAAATGTTTGGATTGTGGAGGAAAGAGGACAGTAAGGTCAGGAGTCTGGAGGGAGGGAGAGTCTGTAAACTTTTGTAGGTTAAGAGATCTTTTAGGTGATGTGGGGACAGAATGGTAAGGGGCGCTCCGAATGTTAGTTTATGAGCTTCTTTCTGCAAGAGCTGACCAGCGGCTAATGCCCTTAGGCAGGGGGCCCATCCCCAAACTGTGGGGTCTAATTGCTTGGAGAGATAAGCTACTGGGGCAAAGGATGGGCCATAATATTGGCCTAGGACTCCTAGAGCTTGACTGGACCTCTCATGAATTTATAATGAGAAGGGTTTTGACAAATCAGGGAGATGGAGAGCTGGAGCTTCCACAAGGGCTTGATGGAGCTTAATGAAGGAGTGTCGGGGTGAGGAGGATAATGGTTCTTCAGGGGGGCCCTTGCTGAGGTCATATAGGGGTCTTGCCAACAGGGAGAAATTAGGGATCCATGCTCTAAAATACCCAGCCAGTGCTAGAAAGGAAAGGATTTTTGTCTTGGTTTTGGGAACGGGCAAGTCAGAGAGGAGTCCTTTTCTGTCTAAGGTAAAGGACTTTCTTTGTTGAGACAGAAGGAATCCTAGGTGACAGAAGGGGAAGAGATTTGAGCTTTGAAGGGGGATACCCGGTAACCTCTGGAAGCTAGAAGGTTAAGTAGAGAGGCAGTGTCAAGTTAAGACTGTTCCCACGAGGGACTACAGAGTAGAAGATCGTCTACATATTGTAATAAGGTGGACTCGGAGTGATCATGATGAAACTGTTTGAGGTCCTGAGCTAGGACTTGTCCAAAAATATGGGGACTATCTCGGAAGCCTTGTGGCAAAACTGTCCAAGTGAGTTGTTCAGAATGTCTTGTGTATGGGTCCATCCAGGTGAAGGTGAAAAAATCTTGGGAGGAGGGGTCCAGAGGGATAGAAAAAAAATGCGTCCTTGAGATCTAGGACTGAGAAGTGGGATGCCGAGGCAGGGATCTGCGATTAAAGGGTGTATGGATTTGGAACTAAGGGATGGATAGGGACAACGGCCATGTTGATGAGGCGAATGTCTTGGACAAGGCGGAAAGATTCGTTGGGTTTTTTTTTTTACAGCTAATATGGGGGTATTAAACGGGGAGTGAGTGGGTCTGAGGTAATTTTTGTTTAAGAGATCTTGAATGATGGGTTGGAGGCCTATGAGGGCTGAAGTGGTTAGGGGGTATTGGGCCTGACAGATATACTGAGAGGGCTCACGTAATTTGATAGAGGCAGGGGGACATAGGGCCACGGAGGGGCTTGTAATGTCCCAAACTTTGGGATTGACAGGGTGTATGAGGGTGGAACCAGAGCTTTCATTGGGTAGAGGGGGGTCATCAGCTATGAGGGCCATCAGAAAGGGAGTACTGGGGGCTTTGGGAGTGGATATAGTTATAGAAACGTGGAGGAGAGAAAGGATGTCCTGTCCTAGTAAAGGGATGGGACACTGGGGCATAACCAGGAAGGAGTGGGAGAAAGGTATGGGATTGTCTTGGATTGTGCATAAAAAGGGGAGAGGGTTTAATGGGAAAATCTGTTTACCTCCTACCCCGACTATAGGAGTAATGGCAGGCGTGGTAGGGCCCCGGTATTCTCGCAAGACCGAGAAGGTGGCTCCTGTATCTAGGAGGAAGGAGATGGGGCAACCGTCTACTATTAAAGTAACCCTGGGCTCCTGTTTGGTGATGGAAATGGTCAGGAGAGAAGCCTCTGGGCCCCGTCAATCTTCTTCTGCCAGCCCCACTATGTCGGGCTTAGGATGGGGGTTATTCGTCCAGCCTCCCCTTCGGGTGGTTGGGCAATCAGAGCCCCAGTGGCCCTTTTTGTGGCATCTGGGGCATGGGGTGGTAAGAGATCTGGGGGAGGGGGATGCCCTTGACCAATGTCCCTCTTTTCCACACTTGAAACAAGCTCCTCGGTGGGGGGGCTTTGAAGGGTCCCCACCAGTAAGATGGCGAACTTCCGGCTTCTCTTCCAGGTCCTCGGTTCCCGACGGCGCCACCTAAAGACCAATCACCTCTCTCCCCACTTCCACTCCCAGCACCTAGCCAATAGCCACCAGCCCTGTAGAAGTAACACCACAATCACCCCATGCCCCTTCCTATAAAACCCAGCACCTTTCCCCAATAAAGCGGATTTCTCCAGTGAATTGCTGCTGTGTGTCGCTCCTTTCCTTTCATTGGTGCCGAAACCCAGGAGATGGGACACCCCATCTGGGCCCCGTCTTCCCCCCGACACCAGCAGCAGCTTGCCTTTGTCCTCTTTTTCTGGCACTGGCTCATCACACTCACCACTCCTTTCTGGCCTTTAGGTAAGTTTTCCCCTGGAGTGGGCCACTCTTCCCCGAGCTATCACAGTGCCATTGACCGTGATTGTCCGGCAAGGCCCTGACGCTCGGGGACAAGGAGGGAACTCTCCCTCGCCTCAGGCCTTCACGGCTGTGGCGGACCCTCAGGCCCCTCCTCCAACAGCCATAAATTCCTGCCTCAGGCCTTCAATGCTGCAGCAGACCCTCAGGCACCCCCTTCAACAGCCATAAACCCCGCCTCAGGCATTTACAGCTGCGACAGACCCTCAGGCCCCTCCTCCAACAAACATAACAAGGTGACTCCTTTGTGGATGAGAATGCTCCCTTTTCCCCCTTCCTCCTTCCGTTCTGCCTGCCGAAATCAGTCCCGTCCGCCGAAAATTCCTAGTACCAGGTACCTCGTGACTCCGGCACTCTGCCTTCTTAGGGAAGTCTGGGTGATGACCCACACTTCCTAAGAAATTCCGACTCATATACGAGTTTCCGCAGACCACCAAGGATCATCAGGGACACCCTTTGTCTCCTTGCGGTCTGCCTCCAGTCCGAGGATCTCCGTTTGTCTTCCCCTGTTTGTCTCCTTCTCTGTCCTTTAGCCATGGGAGCCTCCTCATCCCTCCCTGAAAGTTCACCTCTTGAATGCCTGCTTAAGCATTTGGCCACCCTGTCCCTGATGCCTGATATAAAACCAAAACTTCTCCGTAAATATTGCTTCCAAGATTGGCCAACATACCCCCTAGACAATAACAACCAATGGCCCACAGGGGAACTCTTGATCCTAACATCACTCGTGATCTTTTTAACTACTGCCAGTGCCTGAAAAAATGGAAGGAGATTCCCTATATGGAAGCTTTTCGCCTCTGAGCTCAAAATCCCAGCCTCTGCACCACCTGCTCCGCACCCCAAGTTCTCCTAGCCTGCAAGCTGTCTCCCTCCCCTCCCCACACTCCCAGTCCCTCTTTGATTACCTTTGACCCAGCCAATGAGCCTCCGCCATACAGGCTTCCCCCTTCGGGCCCTCCCCCTCCTACAACCCCTCCACCCACCACTGCGGCAGCTGCCTCCACCCCCGCAGAAGCCTCTCGTCCTCTCCCTTCCCCCTCCTCTCCTACAACAGCCCCTCCCCCTTCCTCTACCACTGCTATCGCTGCTGCCTCCTCCCTGGCAGAAGCCTCCCGTCCTCTCCCTTCCCCCTCCTCTCCTACAACAGCCCCTCCCGTTCCTCTACCACTGCTGTCGCTGCTGCCTCCTCCCCAACAGAAACCTCCTCTCCTCTCCCTTCCCCTCCTCTCCTACAACAGCCCCTCCCCCTTTCACTACCACTGCCATCGCTGCTGCCTCCTCCCCCACAGAAGTCTCCCATCCTCTCCATTCCCCCTCCTCTACTCCCTCCACCACCATCTCCACCCCCACCTCACCCCCTCTGCCTCCGTCCCCCTCACCTTCCCCCCTCCCGCAGATCGAGCCTGAGACTTTCAGCCCCCCTCCAGCTAAGTCCCAAGAGCCTCCTCCGTCTTTGCCTCCTCAGACTCGGTCCTGACGGCCTCCCAAAATTATTGCGTCTTTGCCCCCATCACCTGTCTCCCCCCCACAGACTGAGCCAAAACCCTTCAGTCCCCCTCAGACTCGGTGCCAAGGGCCTTCCAAAATTACTGCCCCCCTCCGGGAAGTAGCAGGATCCAAAGGCATCGTGCGCATTCATGTCCCTTTCTCCCTACAACATCTAGCCCAACTAGAGAAACGCTTACATTCCTTTTCCACTGATCCCACAACATACATCAGGGAGTTTCAATGGACCCTCCAGTCTTACAGCCTCACACATCATGACATTTTCATGCTCCTAGCCAATACTCTCCTCCCTGAAGAGCGTAGATGAGTTTGGGACTTCGCCTAAATGCACGCTACCGAAACCCACAGGACTGACCCCACCTACCCCCCTGGCCCCACTGCTGTCCCCGAACAAGACCCACACTAGGATTATAACACCGCCATTTTTGCCTCCTGCTTAATAGCAGGTCTGAAAAAGGCAGCTCGTAAAGTAGTCAATTTTCAAAAGCTCCAAGACATAATTCAAAAGAGAGATGAAACCCCCTCCGAGTTCTTAGACAGACTCACTCAAGCCCTATTACAGTATACCAGCCTGGACCCAGAAACGCCTGATGGAAGACATGTCTTTATGACATACTTCCTAGCTCAAAGCTACCCCGACATTAAAGCTAAACTCAAAAAGGTAGAACAGGGCCCCGCTACCCCACAGACTGAGATCCTAACAGTGGCCTTTAAAGTCTTCCATAACCGGGAGGAGGAGAAAGAATGCCGTAAACAAAAGGCTGATCAGGCAAATTTCCAAATGTTGGTCAACCTGATAAAACCACAACCTGGGCACCCCTCTACAAACAAGCCCCTCTGAGGGAGCTTGTTTCAAGTGTGGAAAAGAGGGGCATTGGTCAAGGGTGAGCCCCTCCCCCAGATCTCCTACCACCCCATGCCCCAGATGCCACAAAAAGGGCCACTGGGGCTCTGATTGCCCAACCACCCGAAGGGGAGGCTGGACGAACAACCCCCATCCTAAGCACGCCATACTGAGGCTGGCAGAAGAAGATTGACGGGGTCCGGGGGCTTCTCGCCCGACCATTTCCATCACCAAACAGGAGTCCAGGGTTACTTTAATAGTAGACGGTTGCCCCATCTCCTTCCTCCTAGATATAGGAGCCACCTTCTCAGTCTTGCGAGAATACCGGGGCCCTACCACGCCTGCCATTACTCCTATAGTTGGGGTAGGAGGTAAACAGATTTTCCCATTAAACCCTCCCCCCTTTTATGCACAATCCAAGACAATCCCATACCTTTCTCTCACTACTTCCTGGTTATGCCCCAGTGTCCCATCCCTTTACTAGGACGGGACATCCTTTCTCTCCTCCACATTTCCATAACTATATCCACTCCCACAGCCCCCAGTACTCCCTTTCTGATGGCCCTCATAGCCGACGACCCCCCTCTACCCAATGAAAGCTCCGGCTCCACCCTCATACACCCTGTCAATCCCAAAGTTTGGGACATTACAAGCCCCTCCATGGCCCTATGTCCCCCTGCCTCTATCAAATTATGTAACCCCTCTCAGTATATCTGTCAGGCCCAATACCCCCTAACCACTTCAGCCCTCATAGGCCTCCAACCCATCATTCAAGATCTCTTAAACAAAAATTACCTCAGACCCACTCACTCCCCGTTTAATACCCCCATATTAGCTGTTAAAAAAAAAACCAACGAATCTTTCCACCTTGTCCAAGACCTTCACCTCATCAACATGGCCGTTGTCCCTATCCATCCCTTAGTTCCAAATCCATACACCCTTTAATCGCAGATCCCTGCCTCGGCATCCCACTTCTCAGTCCTAGATCTCAAGGACGCATTTTTTTCTATCCCTCTGGACCCCTCCTCCCAAGATTTTTTCACCTTCACCTGGATGGACCCATACACAAGACATTCTGAACAACTCACTTGGACAGTTTTGCCACAAGGCTTCCGAGATAGTCCCCATATTTTTGGACAAGTCCTAGCTCAGGACCTCAAACAGTTTCATCATGATCACTCCGAGTCCACCTTATTACAATATGTAGACGATCTTCTACTCTGTAGTCCCTCGTGGGAACAGTCTTAACTTGACACTGCCTCTCTACTTAACCTTCTAGCTTCCAGAGGTTACCGGGTATCCCCCGTCAAAGCTCAAATCTCTTCCCCTTCTGTCACTTACCTAGGATTCCTTCTGTCTCAACAAAGAAAGTCCTTTACCTTAGACAGAAAAGGACTCCTCTCTGACCTGCCCATTCCCAAAACCAAGACAGAATTCCTTTCCTTTCTAGCACTGGCTGGGTATTTTAGAGCATGGATCCCTAACTTCTCCCTGTTGGCAAGACCCCTATATGACCTCAGCAAGGGCCCCCCTGAAGAACCATTATCCTCCTCACCCCGACACTCCTTCATTAGGCTCCATCAAGCCCTTGTGGAAGCCCCAGCTCTCCATCTTCCTGATTTGTCGAAGCCCTTCTCATTATACATTCATGAGAGGTCCAGTCAAGCTCTAGGAGTCCTAGGCCAATATTATGGCCCATCCTTTGCCCCAGTAGCTTATCTCTCCAAGCAATTAGACCCCACAGTTTGGGGATGAGCCTCCTGCCTACGTGCATTAGCCGCTGGACAGCTCTTGCAGAAGGAAGCTCATAAACTGATATTTAGGGCGCCCCTTACCATTCTGTCCCCACATCACCTAAAAGATCTCTTAACCTACAAAAGTTTACGGACTCTCCCTCCCTCCAGACTCCTGACCTTACTGTCCTCTTTCCTCCAAAATCCCGTTCACCCCCTTTGCCATCCATACCCGAATCATGATTTTTTCCTCCTTTACTGCTCTCACTTTTTTTTCCTCATTTCTATTGTCTTCCCTGCCACCCCAGCCTCCTTTGTATGGCGATTCAAAGTCAGACAGACTTACACACAGCATCAAACAAAAGTTACTGTCCTCATTGCCACATCAGACTGCCCTCTGAAAGGCTGCTCTGAGCCTTTATACCTCCACTTTCCTCCCTCCACCGAAGTGTTCACCAGCAGCTACCCTTATTCTCCCTTCCTCTGCTTCCTCTATGACAAAAAACAAGCCTATTGCAGGCGATGGCCAGACACCTACAGGATATGTCCCTACTGGTCTTGCACCATTCACTACATGAGTAACTCCTGGTACCCACAGTATTACTCCTCCAAACGTTTCATGAAATATCCCAATGGCTCATTCTCCTTATCAATCCCAGATCCCTGGGACTCTCGATGGGCTGCCAGAGTCACAGCCTCAGTTTACTATGGGGGGTCCTCGAACCCCCACGGTACCCTTCATATCTCTCGAGAGTATGTTCCCTCTCATTCCCAGAGCTCTCAAGTTGCATCAGATATCAGACATTCCGAAAAAGTCATTATCCAAACTCTTGACGGCGCCTCTTCATCTTCTTATTCCTCCTACTCTTAGTTACAGCTCATTCAAGACACCACCATCTTTCTCAACCACACCCTCAACACCGCCAATTGTTTCTTGTGCGCATCACTACAGCGCCCACTGCTGGCCGCCGTGCCCCTTAATATTTCCAACTACTCCTTCCATGCAGAAAGACAACCCCTCTGCCCCCTGGCAGGCATACCCCTATGGGAACCAGAATACGCAGATAATCTCACCATCCACCACTGTGTAGGCCCAACTCCACCCCCCTCCAGCGCACTTCACTGCCTCTCTATCTACACCCCTACCTCCAGCTCTAAAACTTTCATACAACCGGGACACATCTTTTGGTGTAATGGCAGTCTTTTCAACTCACTGCCTCCCAACTCCAATATACCCTTCATTCTCGTCACCCTAATCCCACAGCTTACACTTTACAACATGGCAGAATTTCTTGAGCTCCAATCTCCCTTGCCCTCGCGCACAAAAAGGGCTGCTTTCCTTCCCATCATGGTCGGTATCTCTTTGATCACCTCAGCCATTGGGGCAGGGTTTTCGGGAGGAGCCTTGGGTCACTCTGTATGGGCAATTAGAGATCTCAACGCCAAACTTGATGGAACCCTGACATCCACTGCCGATTCTCTAGCCTCTCTCCAAAGACAAGTCACTTCGCTAGCTAAGGTCACCCTTCAAAACCGGCGGGCCTTAGATCTGCTTACAGCCGAAATGGGCGACACCTGCGTCTTCCTTCGAGAAGAGTGCTGCTATTACATCAATGAATCCAGCATTGTGGAAACTGACATTACCAAACTCACCGACCTTGCCTCCAGCCTCCACTCTGCTTCCAATTCCAACCTATTCTCTTCAATACTAACAAACCCCCTCCTTACCTGGCTCTTGCCCATTGCAGGCCCCATAATAATAATTCTTCTCGCCTGTCTCTTCTTACCCTGTATAATAAAGTTCATCAAATCCCAAGTCAGAGAAATCTCTAATCAAACTTTCAACCAGCTTTTACTCAGGAACTATCAGCTTCTGGCCACAGAAGATCCCTCACCCTCACGTAACCTCCTCACCTCACGCTGAGGTGGACCCCTCTCTCTGCTGGAAACTGTTCCTGGAAACAATGGCCGCAGATGCCTGGCTTCTGGCACCCATATCCTCTTGGCACCATTGGAATCAACAAGTCCTTGACCTATGGTTACAGGGAACCTTCATTAATTTCCAACCTGAAGAAGTCCACATCTACTCGTCCTTACTGTGGAGAGTCCTATGAACCCTTTCCTCCCAATCCTCAAGCCCTCACTCCCTTCTCTGCCCCCATTCAGCAGGAAGCAGTCAGAAAGAAAGCAATGTCCACAACCCCATAGAGAAGAAAGGGGGGGATGAAGGGCCCCCACCAGTAAAATGGCGAACTCCCGGCTTCTCTTCCGGGTTCTCGGTTCCCGACGGCGCCACCTAAAGACCAATCACCTCTCTCCCCTCTCCCACTCCCAGCACCTAGCCAATAGCCACCAGCCCCATAGAAGTAACACCACAAACACCCCGTGCCCCTTCCTATATAACCCAGCACCTTTCCCCAATAAAGCGAATTTCTCCGGTGAATTGCTGCTGTGTGTCGCACCTTTCCTTTCAGGCTTGTTTGTAGACGGGCACCCAGTTTGTGGTTTTATCAGCTTGGCCAACATTTGGAAATTTGCCTGATCAGCCTTTTGTTTACGGCATTCTTTCTCCTCCTCCCAGTTATGGAAGACTTTAAAGGCCACTGTTAGGATCTCAGTCTGTGGGGTAGCGGGGCCCTGTTCTACCTTTTTGAGTTTAGCTTTAATGTCGGGGTAGCTTTGAGCTAGGAAGTATGTCATAAGGACATGTCTTCCATCAGGCGTTTCTGGGTCCAGGCTGGTATACTGTAATAGGGCTTGAGTGAGTCTGTCTAAGAACTCGGAGGGGGTTTCATCTTTCTTGAATTATGTCTTGGAGCTTTTGAAAATTGACTACTTTACGAGCTGCCTTTTTCAGACCTGCTATTAAGCAGGAGGCAAAAATGTCTCGAGAGCGGAGACCCATGGCGGTGTTATAATCCCAGTGTGGTTCTTGTTCAGGGACAGCAGTGGGGCCAGGGGGATAGGTGGGGTCAGTCCTGTGGGTTTCGGTAGCATGCGTTTGGGCAAAGTCCCAAACTCATCTACGCTCTTTAGGGAGAAGAGTATTGGCCAGTAGCATGAAAATGTCATGATGTGTGAGGCTGTAAGACTGGAGGGTCCATTGAAACTCCCTGATGTATGTTGTGGGATCAGTTGAAAAGGAACCTAAGCGTTTCTCTAGTTGGGCTAAATCTCCTAAGGAGAAAGGGACGTGAACGTGCACGATGCCTTTGGATCTTGCTACCTCCCGGAGGGGGGCAATAATTTTGGGAGGCCCTCAGGACCGAGTCTGAGGGGGACTGAAGGGTTCTGGCTCAGTCTGTGGGGGGAAAACAGGTGATGGGTGCAAAGATGCAATAATTTTGGGAGGCCCTCGGGACCGAGTGAGGGGGCAAAGATGGAGGAGACTCCTGAAACTTAGAGGGGGGCTGAAAGGCTCAGGCTTGATCTGCGGGAGGGGGTGAAGTGAGGGGGATGAAGGTAGAGGGGGTGAGGTGGGGGAGGAGATGGTGGTGGAGGGAGGAGGGGAGGGGGAAGGGAGAAGATGAGAGGCTTCTGGAGGGGTGGAGGCAGCAGCGTTGGCGGTGGTAGAGGAAGGGGAGGGGCTGTTGTAGGAGAGGAGGGGGAAGGGAGAGGATGGGAGGCTTCTGTGGGGGTGGAGGCAGCAGCCGCTGTGGTGGTAGAGGAAGGGGAGGGGCTGTTGTAGGAAAGGAGGGAGAAGGGAGAGGATGGGAGGCTTCTGCATGGGTGGAGGCAGCCGAAGGGTGGAGGGTGGAGGGATTGTAGGAGGGGGAGAGGCCGAAGGGTGAAGCCTGTATGGCGGAGGCTCGTAGGCTGTGTCAAAGGTAATCGAAGAGGGACTGGGAGTGTGGGGAGGGGAGGGAGACAGCTTGCAGGCTAGGAGAACTTGGGGCAGGGAGCAGGTGATGCAGAGGCTGGGATTTTGAGCTTGTAGGTGAAAAGCTTCTATATAGGGAATCTCCTTCCATTTTTTCAAGCACTGGCAGTAGTTAAAAAGATCGCGAGTGATGTTAGGATCAATTGTTCCCCCTGCAGGCCATTGGTTGTTATTGTCTAAGGGGTATGTCGGCCAATCTTGGGAGCAATATTTCTGGAGAAGTTTTGGTTTTATATCAGGTGTCAGGGAGAGGGTAGCCAGATGCTTAAGCAGGCATTCAAGAGGTGAACTTTCAGGGAGGGATGAGGAGGCTCCCATGGCTAAAGGACAGAGAAGGAGACAAACAGGGGAAGATGTATGGAGATCCTCGGACTGGAAGGAGACCACAAGGAGACAAAGGGCATCCCCGATGATCCTTGGTGGTCTGCGGAAACTCGTATACGAGTTGGAATTTCTTAAGAAGTGTGGGTCATCACCCAGACTTCTCTAAGAAGGCAGAGTGCAGGAGTCACGAGATACCTAGTACTAGGAATTTTTGGCAGATGGAACGGATTTCGGTGGATGGAACGGAAGGAGGAGGGGGAAAAAGGGAGCGTTCTCATCTGCAAAGGAGTCACCTCGTTTATGGCTCTTGGGGGAGGGGTCTGAGGTTCTGCCGCAGCTGTGAAGGCCTTAGGCTGGGGGATTTCCCTCCTCATCCCCAAGCGTCAGGGCCTTGCCAGACAATCATGGTCAATGGCACTGCGATAGCTCGGGGGAGAGTGGCCCACCCCGGGGAAATTTTGCTTAAAAAGTTTCGGCACTGATGGAAGTGGCGGTGAGTGCGTTTATGACTGTCGGAGGAGGGGCCTGAGGGTCTGCCACAGCCGTGAAGGACTGAGGCGGGGAGAGTTCCCTCCTCGTCCCCAAGCATCAGGGCCTTGCTGGACGATCACGGTCAATGGCACTGTGATAGCTCGGGGAAGAGTGGCCCACTCCGGGGGAAAACTTACCTAAAGGCCAGAGAGGAGTGGTGAGTTTGATGAGCCAGCGCCAGAAAAAGAGGACAAGGGCAAGCTGCTGCTGGTGTCGGGGGGAAGACGGGGCCCAGTTGGGGTGTCCTGTCTCCCAGGTTTCGGCACCAATGAAAGGAAAGGAGTGACACAGCAGCAATTCACTGGAGAAATCCGCTTTATTAGGGAAAGGTGCTGGGTTATATAGGAAGGGGCATGGGGTGATTGTGGTGTTACTTCTATGGGGCTGGTGGCTATTGGCTAGGTGCTGGGAGTGGGAGTGGGGAGAGAGGTGATTGGTCTTCAGGTGGCGCCGTCGGGAACCGAGGACCCGGAAGAGAAGCCAGACGTTCGCCATCTTACTGGTGGCCGCCCTTCAATTATCACATACATTGTCATTTTACTTTTACTCATAACATTTCAGGATAAAACTTTGCCACATTGCCATATGGTCTTCATATTGACCACTTTAAAAAAAATTGAGGTATCATTGATAGACAATCTCACATAGGGTGCAAATGTACAACACAGTGGTTCAACAGTTACCCATATTATTAAATCCTTACTACCTCTAGTGTGGTTACTATCACTGTTGAAAGATGTTACAGAATCATTGACTATATCCTCCACGTTGTACAGCCATCCCTGTGACTAGCTTACATTGTGGTGGTGAATTATTGTGCCCCTTTATCCCTCTCATCCTACCCCCTGCACCCACCCCAACCACTCCCCCTTGGTACACACTAGTCACTTCTCAGTGTCTATGAGTGTATTGACCCCTTTTGTGGAGTTCATAATCCATCACTAGTCCATCATTTTTCATGTAGCAGAATTTGTAAAATCTTTGACTCTACTCATAGAAACAGCTTATTTTCCTCCCTTCAGTTTTTTTCTGTTTGTCATTCTTGCTATAAATAATGATGCAGTTAACACTTTTGTTTGAGGGAGTTTTCCTTCCTTGAAATTGATAGTGTGTAAGCTAATGTCTTTAGGATGATTTCCCTGAAGGAGCATTAACATGTGTTGGTCCTTCTTAGTTGCCCTGTCTTTCAAACTTGTAGTGATTTAAAATACTTCCAGGAAGAATGAGGACTCTAGTGGCAGCAGAGCCTGGCCGGAGATTCAGGGTTCAACAGTGAGGAGACATTTATTGGCTGACAGTTTGGTGCACCTTCTATTACTTAGAAGAGGGCTGTATTGTTGGTCTCTGTCAAAGTGAATTAAGCAGACCTACCAAAAAATGTCTTGTTGGGGTCATGGGTGTGTTAGCCAAGATTCTTTTCAATTGTGTGTGGCAGAAGCTGATTTCAGCACAATGGGAACTTAAAGTGTCTTGTAGTGGAAAAGCCTAGAGATAAGGCTGTCTTTCGGCTCAGTTGTATTCAAGTGCTAGAGTCATCAGGACTACCTTTCTGTCCCACTCACAACTCTTCTTTCCTTTCTTAGCTTCATGAGGGTGCCTCGTCCATGGAGGCGAGATGGTTACTACCGGCTCCTGGTCACATCCTGCAGTGTAGCAATGCCCGAAGGAAGAGCGGGCTTCAGAAGTCCTCGGGCTGACTCACCATCCTGGAACCCATCACTGTGACTCTGGGTGACCAGGTCTGGGTCATATGCCCAGTCCAGAGCCCGAAGGCAGTGTCTGACCTACTTGTTGTCTGGGTAGAGGCTGAAGTAAAGGTGAAGGGCTGTTGTGATTTTGAATGGGGTGGTCAGGGAAGACCTCGCAGAGAAGGTGGTACTGAGCAGAGACCTGAGGGAGGGGAGAGTGACTCCTGGGTTTTGCTCCTGAGCAGCTGGAAGGGGTAAGAATTACCTTTTACTGAGGTGGGAAGGCAGTGAAGGAGCAGGTTTGGGTGTGGGGTGAAGAAGTTTGAAGCCTCCAGGGAGAGTGAGGACTGTTCAGGGCAGCACCCCACGGGGCCTGTGCTCCTGGGCTCCCTAAAAGGAGGGAACCTTGCGCACTCACATCTCATTTTTCCTTGCCTGAGTCTGCACATCTTGTAATCTGCTCTTTACTCCCCCATCATATAAAAGAAAAAAACAACAACGAGAACCCACAATGACATTAAAGACTATTGTGAAAACATAGAATATACATATAAATATTGCCTCTTTAGCACATTAAACATTTGGACTTTTAGGTGTTCCCCTTCTGTCCTTGTTGAAAGCATATGCATTTCATATAATTGCATGAGTCTACTCTGAACTAGTGTTTCCACTTATAGTTGAGCACCTATCCATGTTCCTTCTCACCACAGTTATTGAAAAAGGCTGAGTGCCATTCCACCAAATGGATGTACCACAGTTATTTAACCTTTCTCCCATTGTAGGAAAAGAGAGTAAATTCATTTATAGTGTTCTAGGGTGGAACTGGCACTTGGTTTCTGCAAAGGGCCAGGTAGTAAATAGTTTCTGCTTTGTGGGCCATCTGGTCTCCGTTCCAACTACTCAGCGCTGTTGCTGTACTACAAAAGCCATGAAGGCCGTAAGTAGGTGGAAGGATGTGCTGTGCTCCCATTAAACTTATTTAAACTTTTAATTCCTTCATGAGAAGATGGAAATTAAAGCAAGTGATGAATGTACAGTACCGTACTCAGCACCTGGAAGATGGAGACACTGGTGAAATAGGTATTTGGGACCTTTCTCAGTTCCGCCATCCCTCCTCCTTAGCTAAGTTTCTGAAGTATCAAGCGGTTATTGTGATATTTCTGTAGATTTTACTATGCACTGCCACATGGCTTCCCAGAATTCATTGCACCAAGATGTGGTGTCCAGTAGCACATCCGTGGCTCCCAGTTGTTTTACCAGCATTAGGGAACTTCGTTTTAAGTGTTTCTTGGTGAATTTGGTGGTTATATAATGTAGTAAGTTTATAATTTGTATTTTCTTCAGCCATGGGGGAAGATACATTCTCTCTTCAATGTGCTGGCACAGTGCCTTTTTAGTGTTTTTTGTTCTTTGTTTTTCTAAAGCAGGGATTGGGAAACTGGGCTGGCCACCTGTTTTGTGTATAAAGTTTTATTGGAATACAGACCCATCTATTCACTGACTTTTTTTTATTAAAGTCTGATTGATATACACTCTTATGAAGGTTTCACGTGAAAAAACAATGTAGTTACTACATTTACCCATAGTATCAAGTCCCCACCCACACTCCAATGCAGTCACTGTCCATCAGTACAGCAAGATGCCACAGAGCCACTATGTGCCTTCTCTGGGCTACACTGTTTTCCCCGTGATCCCCCACACCATGTGTACTAAGCATAATACCTCTCGATCCCCTTCTCCCTCCCTCCCTACCTGCCCTCCCCAAACCCTCCCCTTTGGTAACC
Source organism: Manis javanica (assembly GCF_040802235.1). NCBI lineage: Eukaryota > Metazoa > Chordata > Mammalia > Pholidota > Manidae > Manis > Manis javanica. Next base: position 24,545,876 of record NC_133165.1, read on the forward strand.
ACTAGTTCATTCTTGGAGTCTCTGAGTCTGCTCCTATTTTGTTCCTTCAGTTTTGCTTCATTGTTACACTGCACACATGAGGGAAATCATTTGGCATTTGTCTTTCTCCACCTGGCTTATTTCACTGAGCATAATGTCCTTCAGCTCCATCCATGTTGCTGCGAATGGTAGAATTTGTTTCTTTCTTGTGGCCAAATAGTATTCCATTGTGTATATGTACCACATCTTCTTTATCCATTCATCTACTGATGGACATTTAGGTTGGTTCCATATCTTGTCTATTGTAAAAAGTGCTGCGATAAACATAGGGGTGCATATGTCTTTCTGAATCTGAGAAGTGGTAGTCTTTGGGTAAATTCGAAGGAGTGGGATTCTTGGGTCAAATGGTATTTCTATTTTTAGTTTTTGAGGAACCTCCATATTGCTTTTCACAGTGGTTGAACTAGCTTACATTCCCACCAGCAGTGTAGGAGGGTTCCCCTTTCTCCGCATCCTCGCCAGCATTTGTTGTTCCTAGTCTTTTCGATGCTGGCCATCCTTTCTCGTGTGAGGTGATATATCATTGTGGTTTTAATTTGCGCTCCCCTAATGATTAGTGATGTGGAGCATCTTTTCAGGGTCTGTTGGCCATCTGAATTTCTTCTTTTGACAAATGTCTCTTCATATCCTCTGCCTATTTTTTTTTTTTGAGGTTTCAAGCTGCTGCTGCAAAATTTATTATTCAAACACCAAGATATATATTGTTCCTTTTTGCGGAACAGGGAACATAAGTTTTTTTGGCAAAAGTTCAGAGGATTGCAATCTCAGCGATAAGCATCTTAACAGGACCTTCTCAGTTTCAAATTGTACAGGAAAGGGATATTTTTACCATTTGCGGTTACCATGCTAGACATTGTGGTTAATACATTATGACGTGCATTCTCAAAGCCAGTTTAGATTGTTTTCTAAAACTTGTAAAATTTCTCTCATAGTTCTAGGATGACCATAAACATTATATTTTATAGGATGAGTAGTTTTTCCATAATTAGCCAGAAATATAAACACTTGCCATCTCAATTGCCATTGTTGTTCTGCTGTCAATGTGCATCATGGAGCACGTGCTCTTTTTTTTTTTTTTTTATTTTTTATTTTTTTGAGAGGGCATCTCTCATATTTATTGATCAAATGGTTGTTAACAACAGTAAAATTCAGTATAGGGGGGTCAACGCTCAATGTTCAATCATTAATCCATCTCAAGCCTAATTCTCGTCAGTCTCCAATCTTCTGAAGCATAACGAACAAGTTCTTACATGGTGAACGAATTCTTACATAGTGAATAAATTCTTACATGGTGAACAGTACAAGGGCAGTCATCACAGAAACTTTCGGTTTTGATCATGCAATATGACCTATAAACAATCAGGTCAAATATGAATATTCGTTTGATTTTTGTACTTGATCTATATGTTGATCCCCCATTTCTCCTACTATTATTATTATTTTTATTTTTAATAAAATGCTGAAGTGGTAGGTAGATGCAAGATAAAGGTAGAAAACATAGTTTAGTGCTGTAAGAAGGCAAATGTAGATGATCAGATGATCAGGTGTGTGCCTATGGACTAAGTATTAATCCAGGCTAGACAAGGGCATCAAGACATCCACGGATGCAGAAGATTTCTCTCAAAGCAGTGGGGGGTGAGGTTCTGAGCCTCACCTCTGTTGATCCCCAAATTCTCACCTGATGGCCCCCCTGCGACTGTGCCTGTCTTAGGTTGTTCCTCCCTTGAGGAATCTTACCCGTCTCTGGCTAACCAGTCATCTTCTGGGGCCATACAGGGAAATGTAAAGTTGGTAAGTGAGAGAGAAGCCATATTGTTTGCAAAGGTTAGCTTTTTACTTCTTTGCAGATTTATGCCCTGTGGCTTCTATGCCCAGCACTTGTCTCAAGGTATCTTTACCACCTGGAGGAATTATGATACTCGGTAAATTCGATATGAGGCACGAATTCTATTTAAGGGTTGTAATTAGGAAGGAAGAAGAAAAGCTATAGATGTAGCATACGAAGGAAACTTGGGAGGATTGATTATTTCTTTGACATATCTTCTTGTATAGTACCTTAAGTATGTATAGGTTTTAAACTACTAACTAATTTGCACACATATATTAACATAATAGGAATACGGTGACATAAACAAAGCAAATCTATAATTACCATCCATCTCCAGTGAAGCCAAGAAAACCATTTAGGCACCCTAGGCATTTGTGAAAATTTATCTATGATATGATGGATATTGTCCAACTGTACTTGAACCATCAGACAAATTAAAGCAGCCCATTTCTGGGATCTGTTCACATCCCATATGTTCTTTTAACCATAGATAGTCTATAGTCATGAGATTTTGGAGTGCTACAACTTGCACCCCTCCCAACTCCTGGTTGAGTTCCAACAGTACAGATCCGGTCAAATTCGTTGTCTCACTGTATGCACATGCCAGCCTAGACATCTCCCTCCTCATTCTTATGGCAAGTCCAGGAGATGGTGGGCTGGATGCAGCCACAACCGCAGCATCGCCCGAATCCCTGTGGAGGCTTTTTGATGATCATCCCCCGGCACAAGTCCTCCAGAGAGTGCTGATGCCGGAAGCTCCTCCTCATATCGTATCTTAGTTCATTTTCTGGGTATCCAAGCTAGGCCTTGATCTCCTGCATAGAAACAAACAGACCCTTTGCCCACACTTTGACATGCCCTCTATACCACTGTCCTCTGCCTATTTTTTGATCGGGTTATTTGCTTTTTGGGTGTTGAGATGTGTAAGTTCTTTATATATTTTGGATTTTAACCCCTTGTTGGATATGTCATTTACAAATATATTCTCCCATACTGTAGGATGCCTTTTTGTTCTGTTGATGATGCCCTTTCCATACAAAAACTTTTTAGTTGGATGTAGTCCCATGAGTTCATTTTTGCTTTTGTTTCCCTTTCTCGAGGAGATGCATTCAGGAAGAAGTTGCTCATGCTTATATTCAGGAGATGTTTGCCTGTGTTGTCTTCTAAGAGTTTTATGGTTTCATGACTTACATTCAAATCTTTAATCCATTTTGAGTTTACTTTTGTGTATGGTGTTAAACAATAATCCAGTTTCATTCTCTTGCATGTAACTGTCCAGTTTTGCCAACACAAGCTGTTAGAAGAGGCTGTCATTTCCCCATTGTATTTTCATGGCTCCTTTATCATATATTAATTGATCATACATGGTTTGGTTTATATCAGGGCTCTCTATTCTGTTCCATTGGTCTAAGGGGCTGTCCTTGTGCCAGTACCAAATTGTCTTGATTACCATGGCTTTGTAGTAGAGCTTAGAGTTGGGGAGCTTAATTCCCCCTGCCTTATTCTTCCTTCTCAGGATTGCTTTGACTATTCGTGGTCTTTTGTGGTTCCATATGAATTTTAGGACGATTTTCTCTAGTTTATTTAAGAATGCTGGTGGTATTTTGATAGGAATTGCATTGAATCTGTAGATTGCTTTAGGCAGGATGGCCATTTTGACAATATTAATTCTTCCCATCCATGAGCACAGGATGTGTTTCCATTTATTGGTATCTTCTTTAATTTCTCTCATGAGTGTCTTATAGTTCTCAGAGTTCTCTTTCACTTCCTTGTTTAGGTTTGTTCCTAGGTATTTTATTGTTTTTGATGCAGTTGTGAATGGAATTGTTTTCCTGATTTCTCTCTCTGATAGTTCATTGTTAGTGTATAGGAATGCCACAGATCTCTTTGTATTAATTTTGTATCATGCAACTTTGCTGAATTCAGATATTAGATCTAGTAGTTTTGGAGTGGATTCTTTAGGGTTTTTTATGTACAATTGCATGTTATCTGCAAACAGGGACAGTTTAACATCTTCCCTGACAATCTGGATGCCTTTTATTTCTTTGCATTGTCTGATCACCGTGGCTAGGACCCCCAGTATTGTGTTGAATAGAAGTGGGGAGAGTGGGCATCCTTGTCTTCTTCCTGATCTTAAAGTAAAAGCTTTCAGCTTTTCGCGTTTAAGTATAACGTTGGCTGTGGGTTTGTCATATATGGCCTTTATTATGTTGAGGTACTTGCCCTCTATTCCCATTTTGTTGAGTTTTTATCATGAATGGATATTCTATTTTGTCAAAGGCTTTTTCAGCATCTGTGGAGATGATCATGTGGTTTTTGCCCTTTTTATTGATGTGGTGGATGATGTTGATGCATTTTTGAATGTTGTACTATCCTTGCATCCCTGGAATAAATCCTACTTGATTATAATGGATGGTCTTTTTGATGTGTTTTTGAATTTGGTTTGCTAATATTTTGTTGAGTATTTTTGCACCTATGTTCATCAGGGATATTGGTCTGTAATTTTCTTTTTTTGTGGTTTCTTTGCCTGGTTTTGGTATTAGAGTGATGCTGGCCTCATAAAATGGGTTTGGAAGTATTCCCTCTTCTATTTTTTGGAAAACGTTAAGAAGAATGGGTATTAGGTCTTCACTAAATGTTTGATAAAATTCAGTGGTGAAGCCAAGTGGTCCAAGGGTTTTGTTCATAGGTAGTTTTTGATTAGCAGTTCAATTTTGTTGCTGGTAATTGGTCTGTTCAGATTTTATGTTTCTTGCTTGGTTAGCCTTGGAAGGTTGTATTTTTCTGGAAAGTTGTCCATTTGTTCCAGGTTATCCAGTTTGTTAGAATATAATTTTTCACAGTATTCTCTAATAATTCTTTGTATTTCTGTGGTGTCAGTCGTGATTTTTCCTTTCTCATTTGTGATTCTGTTTATGTTTGTAGACCCTGTTATTTTCTTGATAAGTCTTGCTAGGGGTTTATCTATTTTGTTTATTTTCTCAAAGAACCAGCTCTTGCTTTCATTGATTCTATTGTTTTTTTCTTCTCAGTTTTATTTATTTATGCTCTAATATTTATTATTTCCCTCCTTCTACTGTCTTTGGGCTTCAATTTTTCTTCTTTTCCTAGTTTCATTAATTGTTAGTTTAGATTGCTTATATGGGATTGTTCTTCTTTCCTGAGGTAGGCCTGTATTGCAATATACTTTCTTCTTAGCACGGCCTTGGCTGTGTCCCACAGATTTTGCGGTGTTGAATTATTGTTGTCATTTGTCTCCATATATTGCTTGATCTCTGTTTTTATTTGGTCCTTTTCCCATTGGTTATTTAGGAGCATGTTGTGAAACCTCCATGTGTTTGTGGGGTTTTTCATTTTCTTTGGGTTATTTATTTCTAGTTTCATACCTTTGTGGTCTGAGAAACTGGTTGGTACAATTTCAGTCTTTTTGAATTTACTGAGGCTCTTTTTGTGGCCTAGTATATGATCTATTCTTGAAAATGTTCCATGTGCACTTGAGAATGTGTATTCTCCTGCTTTTGAGTGTAGAGTTCTGTAGATGTCTGTAAGGTCCATCTATTTTATTGTGTTTTTCAATGCCTCTGTCTCCTTTCTTATCTTCTGTATGGTTGATCTGTCCTTCACAGTGAGTGGAGTGTTGAATTCTCCTAGAATGAATCATTGTGTTGTATTTCCCCTTTTAATTCTGTTAGTATTTGTTTCACATATGTAGATATTCATCTGTTGGGAGCATAGATATTTATAATGGTTATATCTTCTTGTTTGATTGACCTCTTTATCATTATGTAATGTCCTTCTTTGTCTCTTGTGATTTTCTTTGTTTTGAAGTCTATTTTGTCTGATACAACTACTGCAACTCCTGTTTTTTTCTCTCTATTAGTTACATGAAATATCTTTTCCATCCCTTCACTTTTAGTCTGTGTATATCCTTGGGTTTAAAGTGAGTCTCTTGTAGGCAGCAAGACTCTTGTAGGGTCTTGTTTTTTTATCCACTCAGTGACTCTATGTCTTTTGATGGGTGCATTCCATCCATTTACATTTAGGGTGATTATTGGTAGGTGTGTACTTATTGCCATCACAGACTTTAGATTCGTGGTTACCAAACCTTGAAGGTTAACTTTCTTATTATCTAAGAGTCTAACTTAACTCACTTAATATGCTATTACAGATACAATCTAAGGGTACTTTTTTTTCTCCTCCTTTTTCTTCCTCCTCTGTTCTTTATATATTAGATATCATATTCTGTACTCTTTGTCTATCCCTTCATTGGCTTTGGGGATAATTCATTCAATTTTGCATTTTCATAGTAAAATGAAAAAAGAGAAAGATGGTGTTCTACTCTCTTTACTGTGGTTTATTGCCTCTGGTTCACAGCTATTAAACCTTAGGAGCACTTCCATCTATAGCAGTCCCTCCAAAATAGTCTGTAGAGATGGTTTGTGGGAGGTACATTCTCTCAGCTTTTGCTTATCTTGAAATTGTTTTATTCCTCCTTCAAATTTGAATGATAATCTTGCCAGATAAAGTAATCTTGGTTTGAGGCCGTTCTGCTTCATTGCATTAAATACATCATGCCACTCCCTTCTGGCCTGTAAGGTTTCTGCTGAGAATCTGATGTTAGTCTGATGGGCTTTCCTTTGTATATCATCTTATTTCTCTCTCTCTGGCTGCTTTTAATAGTCTGCCCTAATCCTTGATCTTTGCTATTTTAATTACTGTATGTCTTGGTGTTGTCTTCCTTGGGTCCCTTCTGTTGGGAGTTCTGTGTACTTCCATGGTCGGAGTGATTATTTCCTCCCCCAGTTTGGGGAAGTTTTCAGCAATTATTTCTTCAAGGACATTTTCTATCCCTTTTTCTCTCTCTTCTTCTTCTGTTACCCCTATAATACAGATATTGTTACTTTTGAATTGGTCACACAGTTCTCTTAATATTGTTTCATCCCTGGAGATCCTTTTATCTCTCTCTCTCTGTCAGCTTCTATGCATTCCTGTTCTCTGGTTTCTATTCCATCAATGGCCTCTTGCATCTCATCCATTCTGCTTTTAAATCCTTCCAGAGATTGTTTTATTTCTGTAGTCTCCCCCCCTGTTTTGTCCGTTAGCTCTTGTATTTTTCTCTACATCTCCATGAGCATGGTTATGACCTTTATTTTTAATTATTTTTCAGTAAGATTGTTTAGGTCTATCTCACCAAGCTCCTTCTCAGAGGTTGTCTCTGTGATTTTGGTCTGGATCAAATTCTTCTGCCTTTTCATGGCGATAGAGGTATTTGTGGGGAGCTGTCGCATGTGTCGGCTGGGAGAACATCCCTTCTTGCTAGTTTGTGGCCTTCCTCTCCTGGGAGAACAGTGACTCTCAGTGGCTTGTGCTGAACAGCTGCATGCAGACAGGGTCTCTGATTTTTGCCTGGCCTCTGTGGAGTTAAGCTCCGTGGTTGCTGTGGGTATGGCCGCTCTCAGGTGCTGCTCCACTATGGTGGGACCGCATTGGAGGGGGAGCAGGCGGGAGGCTGCACTGCCATTCAGGGGGTTAGGGTGCCTGGAGTTGCCCAGGATTCCCAGCTGCTGGACTAATTATCCTGGAATGCTTCCATCCAGCCGTGGGGTCTCTGTCCCTTTAAGACTTTCAAAGGGCACTCGCTTTTCTTTTGTCCCAGGGGCACTGGCTGTGGGGACCCGCTCGCAGATTTTACCGTTCTGTTTCCCTAGTATCCAGCACACCATGCACTGTGTATCTGTGCTCTGGTGCGGGTGGCTAGGCCAGGGTGTTTAGCAGTCCTGGGCTCCCTCTTCCTCCCCACCCCGACTCCTCTTCTCCCACCAGGGAGCTGGGGTGAGGGGCGCCCTCGGGTCCTGCTGGGCCGGGGCTTGTATCTTACCTCCTTCGCGAGGCCCTGGGTTCTTGCAGGTGTAGATGTAGTCTGACTGTTGGCCTATATCTTCTGTTCACTCTTTTAGGGATAGTTGTATTTGTTGTATTTTCAAAAATATATGTGGTTTTTGGAGGAGATTTCCGCTGCTCTACTCACGCCACCATCTTGGCTCCTCCTCCATATGTTAATTTTATGTTTGAGTTTCTGGGGATGCCCTCCTCCCAGTAATGTTTTCAAAGTGGCTGTGGACCATTTTTTTTTTCTGTTTCAGTTTGTTTCTTTTATCACAAGATCTAATTTCCATAGATCCTCATTATTGCCTGCTGAATAAGAGCAGCCACTTGCTCTCTGTTTAGCCCATGTTTCTGCCTGGCACAGCTCTCTGTCCCTGCTGGCTTGTCACTTTGCCTCCTCAATTTGGAAGCCCAGATTCTCCTCCCTTGGTAAATTTGGTGGCCCCCAAGTCCTCTCCTAGTGTCTGGTCCAGACTGGTGATGTCCAAGACTCCATCTAAGGAAGGCCCTTCCAAGGACCAGCTCTTCCCTTTCCAGACAGTAGATCTGCATTGGTGGCTGCTGTCTGCAGGGCTTGATGTGCTTGGGGAAGATGACAAATGGCCACCGTGGATTGAGAAAGGAGAGCCCATGACTCCTTCAGAGGAGCGTGTGAATATTAGAGACCCTGTGAGTAAAGGGGAGGACAAGCTTCACCTTTTTTTTTTTTCCTGAGAGGGCATCTCTCATATTTATTGATCAAATGGTTGTTAACAACAATAAAATTCTGTATAGGGGACTCAATGCACAATCATTAATCCACCCCAAGCCTAATTCTCAACAGTCTCTAAGCTTCTGAAGCATAACGAACAAGTTCTTACATGGTGAACAAATTCTTACATAGTGAATGAGTTCTTACATGGTGAACAGTACAAGGGCATTCATAACAGAAACTTTCGGTTTTGATCACCCATTATGAACTATAAACAATCAGGTCAAATATGAATGTTCGTTTGATTTTTTATACTTGTTTTATATGTGAATCCCACATTTCTCCCTTATTATTATTATTTTTTTTTAAATAAAATGCTGAAGTGGTAGGTAGATGCAAGATAAAGGTAGAAAACATAGTTTAGTGCTGTTAGAGAGCAAATATAGATGATCAGGTGTGTGCCTATAGACTAAGTATTAATCCAAGCTAGACAAGGGCAACAAAATATCCATGGATGCAGAAGATTTCTTTCAAAACAGGGGGGTGAGGTTCTAAGCCTCACCTCTATTGATCCCCAATTTCTCACCTGATGGCCCCCCTGCAACTGTGCCTCTCTTAGGTTGTTCCTCCCTTGAGGAATCTTACCCGTCTCTGGCTAACCAGTCATCTTCCGGGGCCATACAGGGAACTGTAAAGTTGGTAAGTGAGAGAGAAGCCATATTGTTTGAAAAGGTTAGCTTTTTACTTCTTTGCAGATTTATGCCCTGTGGCTTTTATGCCCAGCATTTGTCTTGAGGTATCTTTACCACTTGGAGGAATTATGATATTCGGTAAATTCGATATGAGGCACGAATTCTACTTAAGGGTTGTAATTAGGAAGGAAGAAGAAAAGCTATAGAAGTAGCAGATGGAAGAAAACATGGGAAGATTGATTATTTCTTTGACATATCTTCTTGGAGAGTAACATAAGCATGTATAGGTTTTAAACTACTAATTAACTTGTGCACACACATTAACATAATAGTAATACAGCCACATAACCAAAGCAGACCTACAATTAGCAGCCATCTCCAGTGAAACCAAGAAAACCAGTTAGGCACCCTAGGCATTTGTGAAAACTTATCAATGATATGTTGGATATTGCCTAACTGAATTTGAATAGTTTGAGAAAAATCAGACAAATTAAAACAACACATTCCTGGGAACAGTTCACATCCCATATGTTCTTTTAACAGTAGATAGTCTGTAGTCGCAAGATTTTGGAGCGCTGCAACTTGCACTTCTCCTAATTCTTGGTTGAGTTCCAACAGTACAGATCCAGTCAAATTTGTTATTTTACTGTATGCACAGGCCAGCTTAGATATCTCCTTCATCATTCCAATGGCAAGTCCAGGAACCGGTGGGATGAATGCAGCTATAACTGCAACAGACCAGGATCCTTGTTGAAGTTTTTTGATGAACATCTTCTGGAATAACTCTTTCAGAGAATGTTGATGTTGGAATTTCTTCTTCATATCGTATCTTAATTCGTTTTCTGGGTAGCCAAATTAGGCTTTGATCCTCTGTATAAACAAAAACAGACCCTTTGCTCACACTTTGATATGCCCTTTATACCATTGTGTAGAACTCATTGGAGGTCACCACACAGGAACTGCCTTTTTTTTAAGAGAAATGAATATTATCAGAAAAATGTACTTCCATACCTGATCATCTGACACCCTTTAAATGATCAAAATTAAGGATATTTAAAGCGTGCATTAATCGTTGATTTACAGTCAGTTTTATCCTATCAGGGAGTAATCCCCCTTTTCTTTCTTTTTCTTTTTTTTTTGTTATCATTAATCTACAATTACATGAAGGACATTATGTTTACTAGGCTCCCCCCTATACCAGGTCTCCCCTATAAACCCCTTTACAGTCACTGTGCATCAGCATAGCAAAATGTAGAATCACTACTTGTCTTCTCTGTGTTGTACAGCCCTCCCCTTTCTCTCACCCCCCCCATTATGCATGCTAATCATAATACCCCCCGTGTTCTTCCCCCACTTATCCCTCCCTACCCACCCATCCTCCCCAGTCCCTTTCCCTTTGGTAACTGTTAGTCCATTCTTGGGTTCTGTGATTCTGCTGCTGTTTTGTTCCTTCAATTTTTCCTTTGTTCTTATACTCCACAGATGAGTGAATTCATTTGGTATTTCTCTTTCTCCACTTGGCTTATTTCACTGAGCATAATACCCTCTAGCTCTATCCATGTTGTTGCAAATGATAGGATTTGTTTTCTTCTTATGGCTGAGTAATATTCCATTGTGTATATGTACCACATCTTCTTTATCCATTCATCTACTGATGGACACTTCGGTTGCTTCCAATTCTTGGCTATTGTAAATAGCGCTGCGATAAACATAGGGGTGCATCTGTCTTTTTCAAACTGGAGTGCTGCGTTCTTAGGGTAAATTCCTAGGAGTGGAATTCCTGGGTCAAATGGTAAGTCTATTTTGAGCATTTTGAGGAACCTCCATACTGCTTTCCACAATGGTTGAATTAATTTACATTCCCACCAGCAGTGTAGGAGGGTTCCCCTTTCTCCACAGCCTCACCAACATTTGTTGTTGTTTGTCTTTTGGATGGTAGCCATCCTTACTGGTATGAGGTGATACCTCATTGTGGTTTTAATTTGCATTTATCTGATAATTAGCGATGTGGAGCATCTTTTCATGTGTCTGTTGGCCATCTGTATTTCTTTTTTGGAGAACTGTCTGTTCAGTTCCTCTGCCCATTTTTTAATTGGATTATTTGTTTTTTGTTTGTTGAGGTGTGTGAGCTCTTTATTTATTTTGGATGTCAAGCCTTTATCTGATCTGTCATTTACAAATATAATCTCCCATACTGTCGGGTACCTTTTTGTTCTATTGATGGTGTCTTTTGCTGTACAGAAGCTTTTCAGCTTAATATAGTCCCACTTGTTCATTTTTGCTGTTGTTTTCCTTGCCCGGGGAGATATGTTCAAGAAGAGGTCACTCATATTTATGTCTAAGAGATTTTTGCCTATGTTTTTTTCTAAGAGTTTTATGGTTTCATGACTTACACTCAAGTATTTGATCCATTTTGAATTTACTTTTGTGTATGGAGTAAGACAATGGTCCAGTTTCCTTCTCCTAACATGTAGCTGTCTAGTTTTGCCAGCACCGTCTGTTGAAGAGACTGTCGTTTCGCCATTGTATGTCCATGGCTCCTTTATCAAATATTAATTGACCATATATGTTGGGGTTAATGTCTGGAGTCTCTAATCTGTTCCACTGGTCTGTGGCTCTGTTTTTGTGCCAGTACCAAATTGTCTTGATTACTATGGCTTTGTAGTAGAGCTTGAAGTTGGGGAGTAAAATCCCCCTTACTTTATTCTTCTTTCTCAGGATTGCTTTGGCTATTTGGGGTCTTTGGCATTTCCATATGAATTTTTGAATTATTTGTTCCAGTTCATTGAAGAATGTTGCTGGTAGTTTCATAGGGATTGCATCAAATCTGTATATTGCTTTGGGCAGGATGGCCATTTTGACGATATTAATTCTTCCTAGCCACGAGCATGGGATGAATTTCCATTTGTTAGTGTCCCCTTTAATTTCTCTTAAGAGTGACTTGTAGTTTTCAGAGTATAAGTCTTTCACTTCTTTGGTTAGGTTTATTCCTAGGTATTTCATTCTTTTTGATGCAATTGTGAATGGAATTGTTTTCCTGATTTCTCTTTCTATCGGTTCATTGTTAGTATATAGGAAAGCCACAGATTTCTGTGTGTTAATTTTGTATCCTGCAACTTTGCTGTATTCTGATATCAGTTCTAGTAGTTTTGGAGTGGAGTCTTTAGGGTTTTTTATGTACAATATCATGTCATCTGCAAATAGTGACAGTTTAACTTCTTCTTTACCAATCTGGATTCCTTGTATTTCTTTGTTTTGTCTGATTGCCGTGGCTAGGACCTCCAGTACTATGTTAAGTAACAGTGGGGATAGTGGGCATCCCTGTCTTGTTCCCGATCTCAGAGGAAAAACTTTCAGCTTCTCGCTGTTCAGTATAATGTTGGCTGTGGGTTTATCATATAACGCCTTTATTTTGTTGAGGTACTTGCCCTGTATTCCCATTTTCTGAGAGTTTTTATCATGAATGGATGTTGAATTTTGTCCAATGCTTTTTCAGCATCTATGGAGATGATCATGTGGTTTTTGTCTTTCATTTTGTTGATGTGGTGGATGATGTTGATGGATTTTCAAATGTTGGACCACCCTTGCACCCCTGGGATGAATCCCACTTGGTCATGGTGTATGATTCTTTTGATGTATTTTTGAATTTGGTTTGCTAATATTTTGTTGAGTATTTTTGCATCTACATTCATCAGGGATATTGGTCTGTAATTTTCTTTTTTGGTGGGGTCTTTGCCTGGTTTTGCTATTAGGGTGATGTTGGCTTCATAGAATGAGTTTGGGAGTATTCCCTCCTCTTCTATTTTTTTGGAAAACTTTAAGGAGAATATGTCTTCTCTGTGAGTCTGATAAAATTCCAAGGTAAATCCGTCTGGCCCCCGGGTTTTGTTCTTAGGTAGTTTTTTGATTACCATTTCAATTTCTTTGCTCATAATTGGTTTGTTCAACTTTTGTGTTTCTTCCTTGGTCAGTCTTGGAATGTTGTATTTTTCTAGGAAGTTGTCCATTTCTTCTAGGATTTCCAGCTTGTTGGCATATAGATTTTCATAGTAGACTTTAACAATTCTTTGTATTTCTGTGGAGTCTGTCATGATTTTTCCATTCTCATTTCTGATTCTGTTGATTTGTGTTGATTCTCTTTTTCTCTTAATAAGTTTGGCTAGAGGCTTATCTATTTTTTTTATTTTCTGAAAGAACCAGCTCTTGGTTTTATTGATTTTTTTCTATTGTTTTATTCTTCTCAATTTTGTTTATTTCTTCTCTGATCTTTATTATGTCCCTCCTTCTGCTGACTTTAGGCCTCATTTGTTCTTCTTTTTCCAGTTTTGATAATTGTGATGTTAGATTATTCATTTGGGATTGTTCTTCCTTCTTCAAGTGTGCCTGGATCGCTATATACTTTCCTCCTAAGACTGCTTTCACTGCGTCCCACAGAAGTTGGGGCTTTGTGTTGTTGCTGTCATTTGTTTCCATATATTCCTTGATCTCTATTTTAATTTGTTCATTGATCCATTGATTATTTAGGAGCATGTTGTTAAGCCTCCATGTGTTTGTGAGCCTTTTTGTTTTCTTTGTAGAATTTATTTCTACTTTTATACCTTTGTGGTCTCAAAAGTTGGTTGGTAGAATTTCAATATTTTAGAATTTACTGAGGCTCTTTTTGTGGGCTAGTATGTGGTCTATTCTGCAGAATGTTCCATGTGCACTTGAGAAAAATGTATATCCTGTTGCTTTTGGATGTAGAGTTCTATAGATGTCTATTAGGTCCATCTGTTCTGTGTTGTTCAGTGCCTCCGTGTCCTTACTTATTTTCTGCCCGGTGGATCTGTCCTTTGGGGTGAGTGGCATGTTGAAGTCTCCTAAAATGAATGCATTGCAGTCTATTTCCCCCTTTAGTTCTGTTAGTATTTGTTTCACATATGCTGGTGCTCCTGTGTTGGGTGCATATATATTTAGAATGGTTATATCCTCTTGTTGGACTGAGCCCTTTATCATTATGTAGTGTCCTTCCTTATCTCTTGTTACTTTCTTTGTTTTGAAGTCTATTTTGTCTGATATTAGTACTGCAACCCCTGCTTTCTTCTCTCTTTTGTTTGCCTGAAATATGGTTTTCCATCCCTTGACTTTTAGTCTGTGCATGTCTTTGGGTTTGAAGTGAGTTTCTTGTAAGCAGCATATAGATGGGTCTTGCTTTTTTATCCATTCTATTACTCTGTGTCTTTTGATTGGTGCATTAAGTCCATTTACATTTAGGGTGACTATTGAAAGATATGTACTTATTGCCATTGCAGGCTTTAGATTCATGGATTCCAAACGTTCAAGGTTAGCCTCTTTAGTATCTTACTGCCTAACTTAGCTCACTTATTGAGCTGTTATATACACTGTCTTGAGATTCTTTTCTTCTCTCCCTTCTTATTCCTCCCCCTCCATTCTTCATATGTTGGGTGTTTTGTTCTGTGCTCTTTTTAGGAGTGCTCCCATCTAGAGCAGTCCCTGTAGGATGCCCTGTAGAGGTGGTTTGTGGGAGGCAAATTCCCTCAACTTTTGCTTGTCTGGGAATTGTTTAATCCCTCCATTATATTTAAATGATAGTCGTGCTGGATACAGTATCCTTGGTTCAAGGCACTTCTGTTTCATTGCATTAAATATATCATGCCCTTCTCTTCTGGCCTGTAAGGTTTCTGTCAAGAAGTCTGATGATAGCCTGATGGGTTTTCCTTTATAGGTGACCTTTTTCTCTCCAGCTGCCTTTAAAACTCTTTCCTTGTCCTTGATCTTTGCCATTTTAATTATTATGTGTCTTGGTGTTGTCTTCCTTGGGTCCTTTCTGTTGGGAGTTCTGTGTATTTCCATGGTCTGTTTGATTATTTCCTCCCCCAGTTTGGGAAGTTTTCAGCGATTATTTCTTCAAAGACACTTTCTATCCCTTTTTGTCTCTCTTCTTCTTCTGGTACCCCTATAATACAGATATTGTTCCTTTTGGATTGGTCACACAGTTCTCTTAACATTGTTTCATTCCTGGAGATCCTTTTATCTCTCTCTATGTCAGCTTCTATGCGTTCCTATTCTCTGGTTTCTATTCCTTCAATGGCCTCTTGCATCTTATCCATTCTGCTTATAAATCCTTCCAGAGTTTGTTTCATTTCTGTAATCTCTTTCCTGGCATCTGTGATCTCCCTCCGGACTTCATCCCTTAGCTCTTGCATATTTCTCTGCATCTCTGTCAGCATGTTTATGATTTTTATTTTGAATTCTTTTCAGGAAGACTGGTTAGGTCTGTCTCCTTCTCTGGTGTTGTCTCTGTGATCTTGGTTTGCCTGTAATTTTGCCTTTTCATGGTGATAGACATTTGCAGAGCTGGGACAAGTGATGGCTGGAAGAACTTCCCTTCTTGTTGGTTTGTGGCCTTCCTCTCCTGGGAGAACAGTGACCTCTGGTGGCTTGTGCTGGGCAGCTGCACGCAGACAGGGCTTCTTATTCCTGCCCGGCTGCTATGGAGTTTATCTCCACTGTTGCTGTGGGTGTGGCCTGTCTCTGGCTGCTGCTCCAAAATGGTGGAGCCACATTGGAGGGGGAGCGGCCGGGAGGCTATTTATCTCTGTGAGGGGCATCCATGCTCCCTGTTGCCCAGGGCGTTAGAGTGCCCAGTGATCCCCAGATTCCCTGCCTCTGGACTAGGTGTCCTGGGATGTTTCCATCCGGTTTTGGTGTCTCTGTCCCTTTAAGACTTCCAAAAAGCACTCACCAATACAAAAAAAAAAAAATTAAAAAAAAACAACGCTCGTTTTTCTTTGTTCTCTGGTGCCTGCCTCAGGGACCCGCTCCCCAGTCTTGCTGCCCTAGTTTCCCTAGTATCCTGGACCCCATGCATGCACTTTGTCTGCACTCTGGTGCAGCTGGCTGGGGCTGAGTGTTTAGCAGCCCTGGGCTCACTCTCCCTCCCCGCTCAGACTCCTCTCCTCCCGCCGGGAGCTGGGGGGAGGCGCACTCGGTTCTCACCGGGCTGGGGCTTGTATCTTACCCCCTTTGCAAGGCGCTGGTTTCTCGCAGGTGTGGATGTGTTCTGGATGTTGTCCTGTGTCCTCTGGTCTCTATTCTAGGAAGAGTTGTATTTGTTATATTTTCATAAATATATGTGGTTTTGGGAGGAGATTTCCACTGCTCTACTCACGCCGCCATCTTGACTCTGCCCCTTCTGTGTATTAATTTTGTATCCTGCAACTTTGCTGAATTCAGATATTAGATCTAGTAGTTTTGCAGTGGATTCTTTAGGGTTTTTTATGTATAATACCATGTCATCTGTAAACAATGACAGTTTAACTTCTTTCTTACGAATCTGGATGCGTTTTATTTCTTTGTGTTGCGTGGTTGCTGTGGCTAGGACCTCCAGAACTATGTTGAATAAAAGTGGGGAGAATGGGCATCCTTGTCTTGTTCCTGATCTTAAAGGAAAAGCTTTCAGCTTCTCACTGTCAAGTAAAATGTTGGCTGTGGGTTTGTCATAATGGCCTTTATTATGTTGAGGTACTTGCCCTCTATACCCATACCCATTTTGTTGAGTTTTTATCATGAATGGATGTTGAATTTTGTTGAATGCTTTTTCAGTATCTGTGGAGATGATGATGGGGTTTCTGTCCTTTTTGTTGATGTGGTGTATGATGTTGATGGAATTTTGAATGTTATACCATCCTTGCATGCCTGGAATAAATCCCACTTGATCATGATGGTTGATCTTTTTGATGTATTTTTTTAATTCAGTTTGGT
Organism: Manis javanica; assembly: GCF_040802235.1. NCBI lineage: Eukaryota > Metazoa > Chordata > Mammalia > Pholidota > Manidae > Manis > Manis javanica. Next base: position 24,562,776 of record NC_133165.1, read on the forward strand.
AATATTTTCTTGAGTATTTTTGCATCTAAGTTCATCAGGGTATTGTTCTGTAATTTTCTTCTTTTGTGGTGTCTTTGGTTTTGGTATTAGAGTGATGCTGGCTTCATAGAATGAGTTTGGAAGTATTCCCTCTTCTTCTACTCTGCAAAACTTTAAGGAGGATGGGTATTAGGTCTTCACTAAGTGTTTGGTAAGATTCAGCTGTGAAGCCGTATGGTCCAGGGGTTTTTTTCTTAGGTTGTTTTTTGATTACCAATTCAATTTCATTGCTGGTAATTGGTCTGTTCAGATTTTCTGTTTTTTCCTGGTTCAGCCTTGCAAGGTTGTATTTTTCTAGAAAATTGTCTATTTCTTCTAGGTTATCCAGTTTGTTAGCATATCATTTTTCACAGTGTTCTCTAATAATTCTTTATATTTCTTTGGTGTCTGTCATGATTTTTCCTTTCTCATTTCTGATTCTGTTTATGTGTGTAGACTCTCTTTTTTTCTTGATAAGTATGGCTAGGGGTTTATCTGTTTATTTTCTCAAAGAACCAGCACCTGCTTTCATTGATTCTCTCTGTTGTTTTATTCCTCTTGATTTTACTTATTTCTGCTCTAATCTTTATTATGTCCCTCCTTCTACTGACTTTGGGCCTCATTTATTTTTCTTTTTCTAGTTTCATTAATTGTGAGTGTAGACTGTTCATATGGGATTGTTCTTTTTTTCCTGAGGTAGGCCCGTATTGCAATATACTTCCCTCTTAGCATGGCCTTTGCTGCATCCCACAGGTTTTGTGGTATTGAATTATTGTTGTCATTTGTCTTCATATATTGCTTGATCTCTGTTTTTATTTGGTCATTGATCAGTTGATTATTTAGGAGCATGTGAGTAAGCCTCCATGTGTTTGTGGGCTTTTATGTTTTCTTTGAGTTATTTATTACTGGTTTTATACCTTTGTGGTCTGAGAAGCTGGTTGGTACAATTTCCATCTTTTTGAATTTACTGAGGCTCTTTTTGTGGCCTAGCATATGATCTATTCTTGAAAATGTTCCATGTACACTTGAGAAGAATGTGTATCCTGCTGCTTTTGGGTGGAGTGTTCTGTAGATCTCTGTTAGGTCCATTTGTTCTAATGTGTTGTTCAGTGCCTCTGTGTCCTTACTTATTTTCTGCCTGGTTGATTTGTCCTTTGGAGTGAGTGGGGTGTTGCAGTCTCCTAAAATTAATGCAATGCATTTTATTTCCCCCTTTAATTCTGTTAGTAGTTATTTCACATATGTATAGGTGCTCCTGTGTTGAATGCATAGATATTTCTAGTGATTGTACCTTCTTGTTGGACTGACCCCTGTATCATTATGTAATATTCTTCTTTGTCTCTTGTTACCTTCTGTGTTTTGAGTCTATTTTGTCTGATAGAAGTTCTGCAACTCCTTCTTTTTTCTCCCTTTTCCATCCCTTCACTTTTAGTCTGTGTATTTCTTTGGGTTTGAAGGGAGTCTTTTCTAGGCAGCATATAGACAGGTCTTTTTTTAATCCATTCTGTGCCTATATATCTTTTGATTGGTGCATTCAGGCCATTTATGTTTAGGGTGTGTATCGATAGGTATGTACTTATTGCCTTTGCAGGCTTTAGATACGTGGTTACCAAATGTCCAAGGGTAACTTCCTTATGGTATCTTTTTAGAATGCCTATGTTTAGATAAATATTTTCTCTGGAACTATGTCCTTAAACATTTAAGCCTAGTTATACCATCCTCAATTATAAGGGGTTTATGAACTATGTGGGGTATTTCAGAAAACCTTTTCATACTAATGCATACTGGACACTTTAGTATTATTGTCAAAAAATGGAAGATCTGTGAGATTATGTCTTATTTATTAATTTTACTCATTGCACCAAATTAAATTTTGTTTTTGCTCATAGTCTGGCTGATATGCAGTTTAGTTTTCTGAGATTTCCCTTCAAAGAGAAAATACATTTATATGTAACACATTGTATTCTTAAAAAAAAATAAAATCTAAAATATTAAGATGGACAGCAAGATGGTTTTCATTTTTTAAAGTAGCCATGACAGATGAAAGCCATTTCTGATTAACTCAGGTATTAATTAATTATTGTAGTTACCACATCCCATATATGGAAAAAGTATTCAAACCTTGAGATCTTTGTTTTTCCATCCTTGATGGTTATGATGTTGTCATCATTTTTTGCAAATGGTGGAAAAGTTGTAGGAACTAACCTGAAAATTATTTTCTCTCTTTTCCCTAAGCTGCTTCTCACCAGCTGAGTGATCTCAGGGAGGCAGGCCTGTGTTGTCCTGCTTTGACAATGATTTATGCTTTTGCAGAGAGCAAATTTATGGCCCTTATCCATTGAAGACTTTTATGAATGACTGGTGTAAATCAAGAATTGAATGACTCTTTTGCCCTCTGAGCAAAATTCTCTGATTAGGAGATTGATTTTTGAGTAACTTTTTGGTAATTATTTAAATTATCACCTACCAATTTTCTGTATTTTGGCATAAACTGAATAACTAAAATATAACTTAACAGCAGTTTTATCTGTTTTTCTTCTGTTAGGCAACTATGGAATTCACCAATACCCTTCATATAACTCCACTCAGTTAATAGAAAACAAATTTATGCACTGGGAATCCGCATTAATGGGAATGGCCAAAGTAACTACATCTACCTTTTAGGTAAGAGAGGGAAAAATGAAATACATATTTAATTGTAAAGGTACTTATGACAAAATGTGCCATTAATTAGGGAAAATAGGTAAATAGAAAAAGTCATTTCTAAGACATTTATAGACCAAAATCCTTTATGGGAAGTTCTAGAAACATATAGAAACATGTTAGCCCAAGACCTTTTGAACACACTTTCTAAGAGGCTTTCCTTCAGGAACACACATCTTTCGAAAAACAAGATGGAGGACACAGGAGTCCACGTAGAATGGCATGCTGAAGTCAGGTGGCTTAAAAAAGTAATTTCATAAGCACTATTCTCCCCTCCCATACATAACGCCCTCCCACCCCCTTAATTTTTTTTATCTAAAAATGGCCGCTTACAAGTGGAAGGGTTACAAATTCAAAATTATTTTCTTGGACAAATGGTTCTTTATTTTCCTCTTGTTTGATGCAGTTGTATGACTTGAAGAGTTAACTATGAAAGAAATGGCTGGTCAGCAGACAAGGAATTGATGTTAGCTAGCTTTAAATGGAACTTTCACTACACTAAGAAGAGAAGGACAGTGCTGGTCTATAGTGGGTTCTCAATAAGTATTGATTAAAGGACAGAGGAAGGAGCGCAGCCTGATGGGAGGATGACAGCATTAGGGAGCTCTAGGTGCAGTGATGGGCCCAGGGGTGAAAGAGGATGGTGCACTGGATGACTGAGATGAGAATGGCTTCAGACTGTGGCTCTGGAGTTGGACCCATTTCTAACACTTACTAACTGTGTGACTCTAGGCACGTTACCTTCTCTGTGCCTCATTTTCTTTACCTCTAAATGACCATAATAAGAGAACCTATCTCCTAAGTTTGTTAGGAGGATTAACTGAGTTAATATGTAGAAGTAAAGCCCTTGGATATTACCTGGCACATGGCATTCAACAAACATTAGCAAGTTATGTTAGACTGTAATAAGTTGCAGTCATTCTCAGTACCTCTCTAGACAGTCACCACCTACTCAATTCTATATTTCATTATTTTTTAAAGATGTTTTCTCTATCTTGAGGGGCAATCCCTTCATCGGTTCCCTGTTATCCTAAGGTATTTGTAACTGATCTTCAGCATTAAAGGCATGCATCATTTTTCAGAATCTAGCCCTTGCTTGCCTTCTTAGCTTCATCACCAGCAGATAGTTTATGAGCATCACATCATTTAATTCTTACTACAATCTTCCAAAGGGGATGTATAGACATTCCTCACTCAGCAGGGCAGTGCATGATGGTACCAGTGGCAGTGCAAGCTGGGCTGTACAAAGTGTTCTTAATAACCAATGGGAAAAATTAAGAGTTCCAAGACATAAAAAAAATTTTGTTAAAACATCAGAAACTCTTACTCTCATTATGACTATGTAGGGAAATGAAAAAGTGGTAAAACTAATATTGATTTAGTACACTGTAGTGTTAAAATATTAGAAGCATTTACAAAATAGAAATACCATTTGACCCAGGAATTCCACTTCTAGGAATTTACCCTAAGAATGCAGCACTCCAGTTTGAAAAAGACAGATGCACCCCTATGTTTATCACTGCACTATTTACAATAGCCAAGATATGCAAGCAACCTAAATGTCCATCAGTAGATGAATGGATAAAGAAGATGTGGTACATATACACAATGGAATATTATTCAGCCATAAGAAAAAAACAGATCCTACCATTTGCAACAACATGAATGGAGCTAGAGAGTATTAAGCTCAGTGAAATAAGCCAGGCAGAGAAAGGCAAGTACCAAATGATTTCACTCATATGTGGAGTATAAGAACAAAGGAAAACTGAAGGAACAGAACAGCAGCAGACTCACAGAACCCAAGAATGGACTAACAGTTACCAAAGGGAAAGGGACTGGGGAGGATGGGTGGGAAGGGAGTGATAAGGGCAGGAAAAAAGAAAGGGGGCATTACAATTAGCATGTATAGTGGGGGGGGGCATGGGGAGGGCTGTGCAACACAGAGAAGACAAGTAGTAATTCTACAGAATCTTACTACGCTGATGGACAGTGACTGTGAAGGGGTATATGGGGGGGACTTGGTGAAGGGGGGAGCCTACATAATGTCCTTCAAGTAATTGTAGATTAATGATACCCCCCAAAAAAATTAGAAGCATTTAAAATTAAAAACTTATGAAGAGCAAACAGTTTCTCCCTTCATCTTGTTGTGTAACATACATTTATGGAACATTGGTAAATTTTCATACTCTTTTCCAAATTTGGAGCAGCTTCGAACATTTTATCCTTTGTGATTTCAATGTTACAAAGTATCTCCTGGAGTTCCTTTAATGTGAAGGTCTTTGCCAGCATCACTTCATCTGGAAATCTTTTATCCTTTTGCTTTATGTTAAATGAGCTGCCTTGGCTGAGTCCCTGTGGCCACACCGGTGGTGTCAACATTCCCATGTCAGCTATTTCTTCTGTAAACCCCATTTATGCTTGATTCACATTTCACTTCCAATTTTACCACTGCTTGTTTCTTTGCTGGGCTTCATCTTTATTTTGGCCAACACTGTCTTTGTATTTTGCATTTTTGTAAAATGTCAAGAGGGTTTATTTATCACTGGAAGACAAAGAGGCAGCACAACTTCACACTTTGCTGTCTGCATGTGAACTAACAGACACCCAGTGACCAGTCACTGACAGGCTTTGACAGAATGATATGACTGGTTATGGCTCATGTTACACATCTATTACTTAGTAGTGATTTGTGGATGGAAGAGCTAGTGGTAAAATTTGTATATAATTATTGATGGTTATATACTATAGCAACTGATATTTGAAACTTGTTATGGGGGAATGATGCTATTTAACTAAAATGTGGTAACTGAAATGTATGCATCTCAGAACTGTTCAAGGACAGCTTGCATGTTATAACTATTTACAAACAAAGCTGAGTCTTAGAAAGATTAAATAACTGCCTAAGGTCACATAGCTAAAAAGTGCCAGAAACATATTAACATAACTCTTTAAATGTCTCTGGTGTTTAATGTTATAAAGAGGCACAACCTGTCTCTTGATGCTTCTGTCAAAGACAGTTTTGATGTAGTCTGAATTACTAATGGATTGTCAAAAAAAAAGTCATCAGCATGTCTAATCAGATCTATAGCCCTTTAGGGACTCTGTCTCCCTAACTGGGCTGACCATGTAGTATTTCCAAGGCTTGCAAGGAAAAAAAAGATTGTACAAATCTTCTGGAAGCTGGTGACACACCTGACCTTATATGAAGTTCTTTCTTGGGATGAATCAAGAATCTTCAGTCTTGGAATGAAAGAGGGGCCAACCTGAAATAGGAAATTCCTGAGAAGAAAAGTAACATATCAATAGTCAAGTGGAGAAAAATGTCCTAAATAGTTAACAGGGGAGATACTGGTTAGAATGGGAGATAAGTAGACCAGATAGGGATGTTAAGTGAGCTGGCCTTCAGCATCTGGGATTCAGCAATAGCATCAACATTGTCTCTGCTGCATTCACTTCTCAGCTGGTGGAAGGTGTCCAGGTGAAGCAGTTAAATCTGAATGAGACTGATTCTGAGATACAGTCCAGCTTTCAAAAGAGAGGAAGCCTAGTTTGGAGCATCTAAAGTTGTTCAGTGTAAAGGAGAGCTGTGATATGGAGGTGGACTAAAGGATTAATACTATAGCCTGGGAAGATGAAGGCAGAGAAAAAGTATGATTAAGGAAAAGAAATTGGCATTATTTAGTGTCTCTAGAACTCCTACTAATGCTTTTACTAGCTCTACTGTGTAAACCATGCTTAATTAAATTTATTTCTTCTAAAGTCCTGTTGTCCTGAAAATTCAAGCCCTTACCAACTGATAAGTCTGCCAACTTCCTGAGGCCAGTGCCTTATCAGAATATGCCACATCTATACATTAGTTCCACAGGCTTTAAGAGAACTTGGGCTCACCCAGGCCACAGTCTCTGACCCATCAGAGAACCAGCCTCCTCTATAGCCCAGGGACCCAAGTCTTCATCAAAGTCTGGAAAGACAGGTCGCCCCAGTCTCAACTGCAGCCTATTTGGAAAGGACCCTACCCCTGTCCTTACATTTACCCCCTCAGCTTGGTACGGAAAAACACTGGAAAACCTGGACTGGATCGCTGACAGAAGAACCAAGTGGCACTCGGAGGTCTTGGAGTGTTGAGGTTTTATTTCACACCGGCGAGCTCAGAGGGGAGTCATCTCCCAAGGTCTGAGCCCGGAGCACAAGCAAGGGGAGCAATTTATGTTATTTCCATATGTGGCATTTCGGCATGTGCAGAGCTAAAGAGGACCCCGGAGAAGGAGGGAGGAGGGAGCTGGGGGTGCTCTGCTGACTTTGCCAACCGGGGGGAAAAGAGCGGTTTGCTGAACTTGATGGCTGTGTTGAATATTTTCCTTATCAGTTCCCATGGAAAAGCTAAAAGTTTTTCACCATTGACTATATACTATTAGCTGAGAACTTTTCATATTTGGCTTCTGTTAATCTGCAGATAGTTTTCCTGTATTTCTAGTTTTCTGGGTGCTGTTTATTATGAAATAGTGTTGAATTTTGTCAGAGCTTTTTCTGCATCAACTGACATGATCATGGGATTTTTCCTTCATATTATTAATTTGTATTACAGTAATTTTCATACGCTGAATAATTTTTGCATTAATACCTATTAACTTGCCATATACTGTAATGCATTTAAAATACCATCAAATTCTAGTGTTTTGTTGAAAACTTTTGTTTTTATATATTTTCATTTTGTGTATATATATTCATCATTGATATTTGTAGATTTTATTTTTTAGTGTGTTTAGTCTCATGGTTGTTTGGGCAATGTTGTGTGCCCACAGTGCCCGTGTTACTGGCTGTCATGGGTCACCATTCCTCAGATGATTCTATGTAACTGTCCCATGGGCAGGAGGCAGAGGGTGCTGGGGTTCCCAAAGACTGGAAACCGCTATCTCCCTTTTCATGTTCCACCCTCCAACTTGGCAACTTCCTTTTTTGGGAGGAGGCTTGAGGGAGACTCCTGGTGTTCTTGATGCTTCCAACATCCACTTTTCCCTTCCTGGACAGTGAGTGTTTCATGGTGGCTTCTCCAAGCCACCTGAGCCTGCCACCAAAATCCTAGAATTGCACTGACCCTACTTCCTCTCCTGTAGCCTCACATGTGATCCCTCACCCACGATTTCATGCCCTAAATCTTCTTGAATCTGTCCACTCCTCTCCACCTCCACTGTCCCAGCACAGCTCACAGCACCATCGTTTGTCTTGCAGGCAAAGCTTCTAACTGCCCCCACATTCATTCGCTCTTTCCCCTTCCAGACTCCAGACTCTGTAATTGCTAATCTCAGCCCACCTCCGCCACCTGCTGCTGCTGCTCATTTAACACCTCTCACCAACTTCCCAGCACTCCTAACAGTCAGTCCAAACAGCATGACCACCCAGGCCCTGTGAACGCTGACCCCTGCCAGCCTCTCTCTGGTCACCTCATTCCACATTTTCCTTTCCCAAGTACCAACCACAGTGCACTCCAGCTCTTTCTGGTGCCTCCCGCATGCTAGTCCTCTAATTTCCTCTCTCCCTCTCCTCTTCCCCTTAGCTTGGGTTCAGGTCTCAGGAAAAGCCTTTCCCTCAAGAAAGCCTTCCTGTAAACCAGTTCTGTCTTGTAAAGCACACCCTCCCTTCTGTACTTTCGCGGTGTTCTAGAATGTGTCTGCTGTCATTTTAATCCCTACTTTAATTAGACATGTACTTGTGGGGTCATTGGTTTGTTTCAAGTCTTTCTGTCTCAGTAACCCAGAAGCTCCAAGAAAGCAGGACCAGTGTCTGCTTCACTTGCCACTACATCCACATGGTAACACATTGTGGACCCTCAATTTAAAAATAAAAAAATATATTTTTTGAATGAGTGTGAGCACATGAATGTGTGAATGAGCAAGCCCCAGGAGCAGGGTCCCTCTATGAGGAACAATTGCCAAACAAAACCAAATAAAGCAACAAGTTCTCAAGAGAAAACAGGACAATCCTAACTTGGATTCTTGGTGGGATGATACATTTGAGTCAGTAAGTAGTATAACTCATAGATGTTTTAAAAACAAATAAGTCAATTTGTATAAACCCCAAGGATATACATAAACTCTGGTATGGCAATTCTGTTTTATAATTTAGCACTCAAAACATTTCATCTCTCTTGAAGAAACAGTGTTTTTCCTCCTATCAAATACGGAGAAGCATGAAGATCTGTGTTTTTCCCTTTTTGGGAAGGAGGTCCAGAAACCCTCACTGAATTTATTGTTCAATTACAGCAGCTGTGTTGGCTTTTCTGGTTATTATAGTTATCTTGTGTCATCATTTAATTTTCTACTTAAGTTTAAAAAAATCACCCTACCTATATATTTGACTCTTAGCATGGAAATAAAATATTGCCTAGCAGAGGTGTCCAGAGGGTGTGCATTAATGCCCAGTTAAGACAGAGGGGTTTCTATAATGTGAAACCATCCACTATAGTGCTTAATATGACCCTTCATTTAAGTGGCTTAAGTGTTATTACCAAATCTCATTTATTCTCCTAATTTTCTTATCACATCCTTTTAAAACAGGTAATGGAAAGATAAAGATAGTATTGGGGAGGAAGAATATTCCTCTGATCTCCACAAAGTTCTAGCTAGTCTAAAAATCAATTTGATAGGAGACAGACAAACAGGAGGAAAAAAGTACAACCTTTTATTTCCTATATAGGGAGGCCCATTGAGACCCAAAGAAACCCACCATGGCAGGAAATTTTTATACATTTTATACTAAAACAAAAACAATAGATCTGCGGGAAATTGATAGGACAAAGAAGATTTCTGTTTGGGAGCTTCAGTTGGCAAGGAATTCTGCATTAAGGCTGGGATGGCAGATTAGTAACAAGATGGCTTTACGTGGACTTCCAGGCTGAATTTCTGGTCTCTGGTGATAAGAAGGCCTTGTATCCCCCAGGTGCAGAGAAGGTACTTATCACCTGGGAGATGTTTCCTGGTTCCAGGAGGGGCAGAGCATCCCTTCTGCAGTTTCCCCAGTTTTTAAAGTAATCATTATGTCACTGCAGCCGTCTTGGGGTGGCCTGTGCTGGCCCTCACAGCAGCCTTGAAAGAATACAAATTATAAAGAGAGCCCAGATGCAGGAGATTGGTTTCCTTGTCTGTTTAGTGTGCAGGTAGAGCTGGGCCGGGAGGAGTCGCGGGTGGGTGGAAGCGGCAGGCTCGGGACCCCAGGCTGTGGTGGTCTTCGGCATGAAGTGGGGAGCACAAGGCTTACACCTGTGCCTAGATGTGGTCCTGAGGGTCTGGTCCTCCCAGTGCTCATGGCAACAACCCCTCCCGAGGATCCTTCCTCAGGCCCCAGGTCCAATTCCCACCCAGTTCTTCTTCTTCTTTTTTTTTTTTTTGAGAGGGCATCTCTCATATTTATTGATCAAATGGTTGTTAACAACAATAAAATTCTGTATAGGGGAGTCAATGCTCAATGCACAATCATTAATCCATCTCAAACCTAATTCTCATCAGTCTCCAATCTTCTGAAGCATAACGAACAAGTTCTTACATGGTGAACAAATTCTTACATAGTGAATAAGTTCTTACATGGTGAACAGTACAAGGGCAGTCATCACAGAAACTTTCGGTTTTGATCACGCATTATGAACTATAAAGAATCAGGTCAAATATGAATATTCGTTTGATTTTTATACTTGATTTATATGTGGATCCCACATTTCTCCCTGTATTATTATTATTATTTTTATTTTTAATAAAATGCTTAAGTGGTAGGTAAATGCAAGATAAAAGTAGAAAACATAGTTTAGTGTTGTAAGAGAGCAATTGTAGATGATCAGGTGTGTGCCTGTAGACTATGTGTTAATCCAAGCTAGACAAGGGCGTTAAAACATCCACGGATGCAGAGGATTTCTCTCAAAACAGGGGGGGTGAGGTTCTAAGCTTCACCACTGTTGATCCCCAATTTCTCACCTGATGGCCCCCCTGTGACTGTGCCTGTCTTAGGTTGTTCCTCCCTTGAGGAATCTTACCCGTTTCTGGCTAACCAGTCATCTTCCGGGGCATACAGGGAGATGTAAAGTTGGTAAGTGAGGGAGAAGCCATATTGTTTGAAAAGGTTAGCTTTTTACTTCTTTGCAGATGTATGCCCTGACCCAGTTCTTCTTTTTATAAGATCCTGCATTCATGGTCACACTTCAGACCCACAGGGACGTCATCTGATGCAGGAAGGGGGATTGGCTCCCTCCGCCGTAGCCTGCCCGACCCAGGCAGTAGTAGCCAGGAGACCCCGGCCCTGGCAGCTCCCGTGGCCCCCCCAGGAGCGCTGGACAGGGGTTGGGCCCAGGGCCAGGAGCCATGCTGGGAGCCCAGGATGCCAGGGGGCTGGGGGAGGGTGGCTGAGGGGAGGGGCCTTCACAATGGGTGCCACCCCCTCCCCTGTGCAGGTGCCCCGCCCTCCAAGGGGTGTGTTCGCTGACCACAGCCTCCTCCTGCAGCTCCCACCTCCCCCCCCCTCCGCCTTTCCCCAATGACCGGGACACCTGCCGCCAACCTCCTCACCGCCTCCCCAGCGCCCGCTGCCGGCCAGTGCCGCCCGGCGCTCACCATGTCCTCCGGACGCCGCCCGCCGCTCTCCGCCACCGACATGGAGCCCCACGGACGCTGCTGCTGCCGCCGCCGTCAGTACTCTCCATCGCCCGCCCGGACGGGGTCCTCCACCGACATGCCGCTCGCCGTCCCCACCGCTGACACTGCCCTGCGCGGGTGCTGCCCCAACCGCCAGCGCCGCTGCCCGCCCCCGCCTTCCATCGCCAACCGCCACCAGCGGCGCTGCCTCTGGCCGACGCCTCCCTCTGCCAAAGCGCAGCTGCCTGCAGCCCACCACCTATCGGGAGGACACCCGTCGCCCGCCCACACCCACCGACGGTGCCCTCCGCTCGCCGCTGCCGCTTGCGCCGGCCTGTTTGCTCAGCTGCTGGCCCGGCGGACTCCTCTTCCGCCCAAAGGGGGCCCCTTGTCAGGACCTGGCTCCCTCCTTCCCACGAAGTCCTTGCCGCCTCCCTCATCTCCTCCCAGCAGCAGCTCATAGTAAGTCATCACCCCCATTTTAGTTTTTTGATCAGGGCCTTTTGGCGGGTGGTGCGTGGGCCCCAGGAGGAAAGTTGAAAGCTATGGGTGGCCGTTGGACCCTCGAGGGATTGATGGGGGACACCCCTTGCCTCTGCAGCAGGACACCCGCCCAGCACCCCCACTTACAGGCCGGGCCAGAGGCAAAGTTGGTATGCAGGGTGCAGCAGGGGGCCATAAGTTGGGGGACTCTCCTGGTTTCCCCGAAGGTGGCATGGAGGGCGGGTCTCCTTGGCAAGGGGTCCGCCAGGTTGGACACACACACACACACACACACACACCCTCACCCTCTGCCACCTCCTACACCTTGTCCTACCCCAATTTCTCTCCCTTATTTCTCCTTTCCCCCTCCCCTGTGTAACCAGAGGCAGAAGGGTGCTGCAGAGTGCATAACCCCTACCCTGGGGCCCTGGCGGGGGCACACAGTGAAAAACGGGTGAAGATGGCCTCAGCAGTGCCCCATCTCCAGGCCTGGCAAGGTGTGCCTGCTGTGGGAAAATGGCCCCTGCAGAGGAGGGCGCAGAGCAGGAAACAGTGCCCTTGGCTGCCTTGAACTTAGAACAGGGCAGCTGGCCTCCACCCCGCCTGCCCTGGTGCCCCAGACTGGGGCAGTGCATGCACATCCCCAGCCAGGAGGGTGGCCCGGTCTCACTGGGAGCAGCCCAGGCCCGCCAGCTTCTCGGCCTGCAGATACAGGTTTCCATGGCAGGTCTGTGGGCAGGGGGCATTCCCACTGGAAGGGTGCATCTGCAGGCAGAGGGCGGGCTTTAGCACTCCCAAAAGGGACAGGGTCGGAGTCCAAAGGGGTGGGTGTGTCAAGGTTCCAGCAGCTGTGTGGTGGTGGCCTGGCCCATTGGTGAGTGGGTCCCCGTGGTGTTGGTTCCTCTCCTTCATGTGTCTGCATGTGTGTTAGAGCACTCTGTGGCTGGGGACAGTGTGTGTGTCTCTGGGCGCCTGTACCCTAGAAGAGGCTGAGGAAGGTGGCTGTTTCTCTACAACTGCCTAGCTAAGAAGCCAGGTGAGGAGATTGTGGGGTGAGCTTCTGGGGAGTCTGGTCCCCACAGGGAGGTCCCTGGAGCAGGAGTAGTCACAGCAGAGCACATCCTGCCCACCCCCTCTCCATGGCGGGACTCCTGCAAATCAGGGCTTCCCCTGTGACCTGCCCTCCCTGCCTCTGAAAAGCGGCAGCCTGCTAGTGGACTCTCTCGTCTTTGTGGGGAAGCCCTGTAAGTTGGGTTGACCCTCTTAGTGACATTTGACATTTCTGTTTTCCTTACAAGGTCTCAAAGGGAACAACTTCATCTGTCTTCAGTCAACTCACAAAAGTTCTTCTGCTTAATCCATTTCTGCAAACATCTGCTGTTCTCTGTGTCCAGGGTCATGCCAGGCAGGTTAAGTAACTCCTTTTAGTATCCTTAGCAAGCCACCGTTCTCTGCCCTCCCTCATCCCATAGCATTACAGAGAGCACAGTTGTTATTTGTGGAACCTCCGTCCTGCTTTCTTTCCATGGTGGCCGCATCAGTTGTCATCCTGCCAGCAGTGCCCGAGGGTTCCCTTGTCTCCACATCCTTGCCAACACTTGTTATTTTTTTGTCTCTTGAATAGTGGCCGTTGTGACTGGTGTGCCGGGTCATCTCATTGTGGTTTTGACTTGCATTTCCCTGATGATGAGTGATGTTGAGCATCGTTTTAAGTCTGTTGGCCATCTGTATGTCTCCTTGGCAAAAATGTCTATGGAGTAAGTAAAGGGTGAGAAAATGGTTGAGAATATTTGATACCTTGATCTAGGCAAGAGTTATGTGTGTACATGCATCAAAATTCATCAATCTGTACACTATGATTTGTGTATTTTGTTGTATGTATATCTCACTCTAAAGTTTTTTAAGGAAAGTACAGAAATTGCTCATGATCCTTTGACAAGGGTCAGTGTTGGAGAGACACACCATTTATTCTGTCACTCTCTGAAGGTGAATTAGGGCTGCTCTAACATATATGCATATGTGGCTGTATGGAATGGCTATTTTCTTTTGTGCAGCAGGCTGGGCAGGCTACTTAGTGAAGTGAAGTAGTCATTTCTGCTTACTAATGCAACCCAATCTGTTGTATTTTGTGGTGGTGTATTAGTTCTTTGTATAGTTTGGAAATGAATCCCTTATAGGACATATCATTTGCAAACATGTTCTCCCATGCAGTTCACTCTGTGTTTTGTTGATGGTCTCCTTCACTTAGTCCAAGAGTTTACTGCCCATGGTTTTCTTCTTGGTGTTTTCCAGTTTTAGGTTTTATATTTAGGTCTTTCACCCATTTTGAGTTTATTTTTATATGGTGTGAGACAGTGGTCAAGTTTCATCCTTTTGCGGGTAGCTGTCCCGTTTACCCAATACCACTTACGGAAGGACTGTCTATTCCCCATCATATATTCTTGCCTCCTGCCCATAGACTGATGGACCGTGTAAGCATGGTTTTGTGTCTGGGTGCCTCATTTTTTTCAGGGATTGATGTGTCTGTTTTTGTGTCGGGACTGTACTGTTTTGCTTTCTGCAGCTTTTGTTGGTATAGTTTGAAAGCTAGGAGTGTGATAAGTCCAGCTTTGTTGTTCTTCCTCCAGCTTGGTTTGGCTCTTCTGAGCCATCTGTGCTTTCATACAAATGTTTGGATTATTCGTTCTAGTTCTGTGGAAAATTCCATGGGTATTTTCATAGGGGTGATTGAACCTGTATGTTGCTTTGAGTAGTTTTAACAATACTATTTTTTAATTTTAATAATGTTAATGTCAGCTATATTAATTCTTCTGTTTGATGAGCATGGGCTACTTTGCATTAACTTGTGTCATCTTCCATTTATTCCCTCAATATCCCAGCATTTTCAAAGTACATGTCTTTCACCTCCTTGGCTGAAGATACTCCTAGATATCTTATTCCCTTGATACAATTGCAAGTGAGATTATTTTCTTACATTCTTTTTCTGCAAGTTTGTTTTTATATATACAAATGCAACAGATTCCTAAATATTAATTTCCATGTGTTCATTTTGTATCCCTCAACTTTACTGAATTCATTCCTTAGTATTAATTTGTTGGAGTCAGTAGTGTTTTCTCAAAATAGTGTAATGCCATCTGCAAATCGAGGCAATTTTACTTCTTCCTTACCCATTTGGGTGAGTTTCGTTTCTTTTTCTCATCTGATTTCTTTTTCTTTCTTGATTTCTGTGGCTAGGACTTATAGTACTGTGTGGAATAAGTGTTGAGAGAGTGGGCATCCTTGCCTTGTTCCTGAGACTATGGTCCTGGTTGATGATCCTTTTAATACATTTTTTAATTTGGTTTGCTTGTGTTTTGTTCAATATTGTTGTATCTATATTCATCAAGGCCATTGGGCTATAATTTTTTATTTTTCTAGTTTTTCTCATTTTGATGTCAGCATAATGCTGGCCTTGTAGAATGAATTTGGAAGTTTTTTTCCCTCTTTTTTTGGGAATATTTTGAGGATATCTATCAGTCCTTTTCTATACATGTTTCATAGAATTCATCTGTGAAGTCATTTGTTGCTGGACTTTTTTTGATGGGATTTTCTTTTTATTAGTAGTACTAATTCATTTTTGTTACTTGTTGTCATCCTGTTCAGATTTTCTGTTTCTTCCTGCTTCAGTCTTGGAAAATTGTATATGTTTCTAGGAATTTATCCATTTCTTCTACATCATCCAATTTATTGGCATATAATTTTTCCTAGTAATGACACTTAATCACTTGTACGATGTAAGCTATATTTTAACGTGTATTTCAGTGCTGTTTATGTTCGAGTCTTGACTCTTCTTCTAATGCGTCTCAGTAAAGATTTATCACTTTTGTTTGTCTCTCTGGAGAAAATCTTTTGAAAAAAAATTTTTTATTAAGGTACTATTGATATACACTCTTATGAAGGTTTCACATGAAAAAACAATGTGGTTACTATATTTACCCATATTATCAAGTCCCCACCCATACCCCAATGCAGTCACTGTCCATCAGTGCAGCAAGATGCCACAGATCCACTATGTGCCTTTTCTGTGCTACACTGTTCTCCCTGTGACCCCAGCACCATATGTACTAAACATAATATTCCTCAATCCCCTTCTCCATCCCTCCCCACCCACCCTCCCACACCCCTCCCCTTTGGTAACCACTAGTTCATTCTTGGAGTCTTTGAGTCTGCTGCTATTTTGTTCCTTCAGTTTTGCTTCATTATTATACTCCACAAATGAGGGAAATCATTTGGCACTTGTCTTTCTCTGCCTGGCTTATTTCACTGAGCATAATGTCCTTCAGCTCCATCAATTTTGTTGCAAATGGTAGGATTTGTTTCTTTCTTATGGCTGAAGAGTATTCCATTGTGCATATGTACCACATCTTCTTTATCCATTCATCTACTGATGGGACTGATGGGCACTTAGGTTGCTTCCATATCTTGGCTATTGTAAAAAGTGCTGCGATAAACATAGGGGTGCATATGTCTTTTTGAACCTGAGAAGTTGTATTCTTTGGGTCAATGCCAAGGAGTGGGATTCTGGGGTTGAATGGTATTTCTATTTTTAGGTTTTTGAGGAACCTCCATATTGCTTTCCACAATGATTGAACTAGCTTACATTCTCACCAGCAGTGTAGGAGGGTTCCCCTTTCTCTTCATCCTCGCCAGCATTTGCTGTTCTTAGTCTTTTGGGTGGTGGCCATTCTAACTGGTGTGAGGTGATATCTCATTGTGATTTTAATTTGCATTTCCCTGATGATTAGTGATGTGGAGCATCTTTTCATGTGTTTGTTGGCCATCTGAATTTCTTCTTTGGAGAACTGTCTCTTCATATCCTCTGCCCATTTGTTAATTGGGTTATTTGCTTTTTGGGTGTTGAGGCCTGTAAGTTCTTTATATATTTTGGATGTTAACCCTTTGTTGGATATGTCATTTACAAATATATTCTCCCATACTGTAGGATACCTATTTGTTCTGTTGATGGTGTCCTTTGCCATACAGAAACTTTTTAGTTTGATGTAGTCCCATGAGTTCATTTGTGCTTTTGTTTCCCTTGCTCAAGGAGATGCATTCAGGAAGAAGTTGCTCATGCTTATATTCAGGAGATTTTTGCCTATGTTGTCTTCTAAGAGTTTTATGGTTTCATGACTTACATTCAGGTCTTTGATCCATTTCGAGTTTACTTTTGTGTATGGGGTTAAACAATAATCCAGTTTCATTCTCTTACATGTAGCTGTCCAGTTTTGCCAACACCAGTTGTTGAAGTGGCTGTCATTTCCCCATTGTATGTCCATGGCTCCTTTATCATATATTAATTGACCATATATGGTTGGGTTTATATCAGGGCTCTCTAGTCTGCTCCATTGGTCTATGGGTCTGTTCTTGTGCCAGTGCCAAATTATCTTGATTACTGTGGCTTTGTAGTAGAGCTTGAAGTTGGAGAACATAATCCCCCCAGCTTTATTCTTCCTTCTCAGGATTGCTTTGGCTATTCTGGTTCTTTTGTGGTTCCATATGAATTTTAGAATGATTTTCTCTAGTTTGCTGAAGAATGCTGTTGGTATTTTGATAGGAATTGCATTGAATCTATAGATTGCTTTAGGCAGGATGGCCATTTTGACAATATTAATTCTTCCTATCCATGAGCACGGATGTGTTTCCATGTATTGGTATCTTCTTTAATTTCTCTCATGAGTGTGTTGTAGTTTTCAGAGTATAGATCTTTCACTTCCTTGGTTAGGTTTATTCCTAGGTATTTTATTCTTTTTGATGCAACTGTGAATGGAATTGTTTTCCTGATTTCTCTCTCTGTTAGTTCATTGTTAGTGTATAGGAATGCCACCGATTTCTCTGTATTAATTTTGTATCCTGCAACTTTGCTGAATTCAGATATTAGATCTAGTAGTTTTGCACTGGATTCTTTAGGGTTTTTTATGTACAATATCATGTCATCTGCAAACAGGGACAGTTTAACTTCTTCCCTGCCAATGCAGATGCATTTTATTTCTTTGTTTTGTCTGATTTCTGTGGCTAGAACCTCTGTTACTATGTTGAATAGAAGTGGGGAGAGTGGGCATCCTTGTCTTGTTCCTGATCTTAAAAGAAAAGTTCTTGCTGTTAAGTATAATGTTGGCTGTGGGTTTGTCATATATGGCCTTTATTATGTTGAGGTACTTGCCCTCTATACCCATTTTGTTGAGTTTTTATCATGAATGGATGTTGAATTTTGTCAAATGCTTTTTCAGCGTCTATGGAGATGATCACGTGGTTTTTGTCCTTCTTTTTGTTGATGTGGTGGATGATGTTGATGGATTTTCGAATGTTGTACCATCCTTGCATCCCTGGGATGAATCCTACTTGATCATGATGGATGATCTTTTGATGTATTTTTGAATTTGCTTTACTAATATTTTGTTGAGTATTTTTGCATCTATGTATCATCAGGGATATTCTATAATTTTCTTTTTTTGTGGTGTCTTTGCCTGGTTTTGGTACTAGAGTGATGCTGGCCTCATAGAAGGAGTTTGGAGGTATTCCCTCCTCTTCTACTTTTTTGGAAAACTTTAAGGAGGATGGATATTAGGTTGTCTGTCTTTCTTAAGGGCATCCCATAGATCCATGCTCAGGTCCTCCAAGTGACACTGAAGTGTCTCTCTCTCCTCAATAACCCTTTCTATTATCTCGATTAACAGACATCTCACAATCCTGGCTGCTATACGGCTGCTCAGGGCTTCTAAGAAGTCTTCTATCTCATGGAAGGCTAATTCCACAGCTTCTGGGGAAGTTCCCACCCTTCTAGGAGGTTCTTTACCCTAGACCAGTTCTTCACTAGGGGTTCCCATAGATTGGGGGTTCCCGGGTGAACCCGCACCCTCTGCCGATGCCGGAGGTACTGGTGAGTCATCACCCCCCACCACAGCAGCCGCTGTTGCCTCCCTACCATCCATAAGGGGTGTTCTGGGTATCTTCCCACTATCTCTAGGGGCAGTCTGCCCATGCATTGCACCCATGAAGACAGATTTTTGGTTCAGAGATCCTCCCATCTATGCCAGCTGTGACTTTGGGGGGAAAATAGTTCCCAGCCCGGGGCAAATTACCTTTGAAGCTGAAATCAGTCAAGGGGAGAAAGAAAGTGGGAAAAATCCATTTATTACTTACAATCAGTCATCCACTTCTACTTGCCCATGCCTCTTATCACCTGGCTGCAAAAAGGGACCCCACTCAATCTTTCTGGTCCAGATACTCCCTCACTCCCTCTTGTAATCACCTAATGATATGGAAATGGACTATTTCTCTTCACCCTTTAGAAATACGTATTGATATGGAGATGCACTAAGGCCAGGAGAGAAATTCTGGAAATACTACAATTTTACCCATAGTAAGAAAGTTTGCATTTACAAGGGTGTCTACCTCTGCATATCAGGAAAAAAGGATTGAGTCAAAATCTCTAGGAATTTGTATCAGTGGAGAAGGCAATTACTTAAGTCTGCATAACACCCTTACCCCTATTTACGGTGCCTCTCCTGTTGAGCTCCCATAAGCCCGCCCACCCCAACATCTTTTGTCTTTAGCAGAAGCTGTTATTTAAGGTGCTGGCTTGGGCCATTTCAGGGAGTTACTCAGTGTTCCTGGGTCTCTCCCATGTGTACACAAGATATTCATGTTACTAAGCCTTTGTTTGTTTTACTGCTGTTAATCTATCTTTTCATTACTTCAGGTCTCAACTGAGAACCTAAAAGACTAGAAGGAAAATTATTTTTCCTCCAGTGCGGTTACAAAAAAAGATTAAAAATAATTATAGTTATGCTTGAATATGCAAATGTAATTAATCTAGTCCTAAGAACTATTTATAACCCCAAAGTTAAAATCATCCAAGCTAGGTAGAAGCCGGAAGTTGTGAAAATGAATAATGGAAGCCCTTAAGGGGGAGCTCTCACACCCATACCACTCCTTGCAGCCTACAGAACCAGCAGGAAGAGCAAAAATTATTTTGACAATTTTCCGTTAAGAATTTTATCTTCCCCTTTTATGAAAAGGAAGGAAGATCCCTTCTGCCCAGCAACAACACCTCTGCTTGCATCCATGAGAAACAGCCATGGCCTGGAACTCTTTTTCTTCTTTAATTAGCCTTTCTTCCAAATATCTTTCCCCTATGTCCTCCAAAAATCCAATAAAAGCTGGTTTTCCCTTTGTCTCTTCAGCCTTGCCTGTGACTCACTGCATCTCATTGTTCCACGTGGCAGTTCCTCTGCTGCCCCTGCATACAGGCCTGCCTCGTTTTATTGCCTCACAGACACTGCACTTTTTACAAATTGAAGGTTTGTGGCAACCCTGTGTCACACAAGTGTATCAGCACCATTTTTCCAACAACATTTGTTCACTTCATGTCTGTGTTACATAATTCTTGCAATCGTTCAAACATTTTCATTACTATTCTATGAGTTATTAGTAATTTGTGATCAGTGATTATGGCTCACTAAATGCCCAGATGATTAGCATTCTTTAGCAATAAAGTAATTTAAAATGAAGGTATTACATTGCTTTTTACACCTAATGCTATTGCACTAAAAAGACCATAGTACAGTGTAAACATAACTTTTAGATGCACTGGGAATCCAAAAACTTCACTGTACTCTCTTTCTTGTGATAATTGCTTTATTGCCATGGTCTGGAACCGAGCCTGCAGGGTCTCCGAGATCTGCCTGTAGTGGAGAAGAACCCTAGGACAAATTAGGCACCCTGGACACAACTGGAGTCATATTAGTATTTGGTGAGGTTATTGTGAAGGGGTGGGGAACAGCAATAATTCCACTGTATCTTTCTATGATGTTTCTTTACTTTTTAAGAGTTGTTATTAGAAATATCTGCCCTAACCCATTCCATTTTCTGTATCTCTTGATTTTCTAAAACACTGGTGTTTTCTAAAACTAGATCACATCCTACCCACTGCTAGGAAACCCTCCTGAAACTTCTCATCACTTTGTGGTAAAATCCAAATCGCAGGCAGAGTCCAGAAGTCCTCCCTGATCCAACTCTCAGCTCTCTCTCTCTCTCTGACTGGCATGAAGGTGCCATTTGGATTCTACATTCCATGAGACCAGGCACCATATATCCTAGCGGGCAATAGCCACGCTTGGAAGCTGTCTCTACAGGGGAGAAAACGTGCAGTGGCTCTGCCTGTATTCTTGCCATGACATCATGTCACCAACTTCACAAGATACGCAGTTCCTATCCCACCAGTTCCCTTCATCTCTCCATCCTTTTTCCACTTGATCAACACCTATCTGATTCCAGCTCAGCAAAGCCCTTACTGCTCATTCCATCCTCCCCGAATGGGTCCAGCACTTGTTCTGTGCTTTCCTCTGTCCCCATCTTCCATTCTCCCTGTCTTTGTCACCACCAGCGATTTCCCCGTAAGCTCCTCGAGGGCAGAGGCTTTTTTTATCTCATATTATTAAACTGAATAATAACTAAGCAGGAATTTATCAGGTGTTGAATTTATGTATTAACTAGTTCACTGGATCCTGCCAAACTCTTTTGGATAAAGGAGGTAGAAAATTCAGTAAATAGGCAGCTGAAAATTAGAGTTTGGTAACTTGTCCAATGTCTTACAATATTTAGTCACAGAACTTAAGATAAAATCTGAAATTGAGATCTGTGCTCCTTTTTTGTTCTCTCTCTCTTTGCTCTCTTTCTACAGGTGAGCACACCCACACACAAACACACACACCATTGTTAATGAATTCTAGGTCAAGTTATGTTGGTAACCAGATATTCTAACCACTGTGTGCTGATATGACTAAAAAAAAAAACTTTTTGAAAAACATTTTGCAAGATGTTTACACAAGTAAGAGATACATTTTTATTTAACCACCAGAACCTCTGTAAAAATTGAGACTGTTATTTCTGGAGACTTCAGAATGCCTTTGGAAATAGCCCCCAACTCAAAAGTAAGCCCGATGCAGTCGTGTGAAACCCTGTGTTGTAATAGCTGCTGTGTCACTGAGAACCACTGAAAAGACAGGGCTAAGAACACAAATGGAGCTGCAGACCATATATGGAGAAACCCATTTCTTCAAACTTGAGATGAACTCACATTCTGTTTTCCGCTTTCTTAAAGCTGAAGTCAGCAGTGCGTGGCAAACCTGAGAGGCACACTCCCTCTCGGAACCTGCTGCGGCTTTGGACGCCAGCCCCCCGGGCCCCATGCCGGGCCGACCAAGTGCACCCGGCACACTCGTTGTGGCAGCCTGGGTGGTTTCTGTACTCCCCGGTTGTTCGCATACAGCAGGCAGTTTGCCGGATATCGAAAATGAAGATTTCATCAAAGACTGTGTTTGGATTCATAACAAGTTCCGTTCAGAAGTGTATCCGACAGCCAGTGATATGCTATACATGGTAAGGAAAATACAAAGTATTTGTAGCATGTCAGTCAAAAACAACTAATGTGTATTGATTTGGGATGTAAATCCTTGCCATTTGTGAATGATTGTTTTCACTGGGATTAATATGTGCTGTAAATTCACAGTCTGTGATCAAAAGAAATCCAGTTTAGCTCCGTCTACTAGCTCTTGTTAAAAACAAGCTCAGCAAGTACATTTTAATTCTGTTTTTGGACACTTCCTTACCTCTGGTCACAGACAGGTTTCACTTCTCTTTTTTGTCATTTTCTTCCCTGTTGATTTGTGAGGTTGGTTGGTTTTCATCTCTAAGTCCCTTTTCGCTGCCAGGAGAGCCCTGACTGAGGAAGGCATCTGGGGAAAGGCGGGGTCTTACCAGGCAGGCCTGGGTTTGAGTCCCAGCTCTGTGCCTTCAGGCTGGTTATAACTGTTCTGGGTTTCTCAGGATAAGGACTATTGTAGTTGTTAAATTATATATGTGTGAAACAGAGAATACACTATTGTGCACATAATAGGCCTTCAGTGAGTGAGATGTTGGTCTGTGTCCCTAACTTAGATTCCAACTTCCACAAAACTAGATGGTCATGTTTCCCACTGACTCTGGGCAATACCTGAAGACCGTACCTGTGTAGAGGAACCAATGAACGGATGGACAGAGGTTCCTTCTTAATTCTTGTCATCATACCTCATTCCCCATTCAAATTCCCACTTTGCTCACTCTACTTACATCGTTAGGTAACAAGTTCTATTATTCTTAATCCTCCTGCTGTTTAATATTTATTTTTGCAGACTTGGGACCCAGTACTCGCCCAAATTGCAAAAGCATGGGCAAGAAATTGTTGGTTTGAACACAATGTACAGTTGAAGCAACCCCACAGGCTGCACCCAAATTTCACTTCACTGGGAGAAAACATCTGGACTGGGTCCCTGTCCATCTTTTCTGTGTCCTCAGCTGTCACAGCCTGGTACAATGAAATTCAGTACTATGACTTCAAGACTCGGAAATGCAGCCGTGTCTGTGGCCATTACACTCAGGTAACTGTCTTCCCTATATTCTCTTGAAACCATCTTTTCAAGGGTGAGGAGAAAACTGCAATTGGGTGTTAATAAAATGCATAGTAAGCTAGTGTATCTGTAACTATGAGAGAGTAGGGATTACATACAGGCTACTTTAAAAAAAATAATGAATTGAACAGACTCCAATGCCAGAGGAGATAGTGCTTGAAGAGTTTAGTTATGTGGATATAGGTACAATGTGAGGCCCACCAATCTGGGCCTTTGAATACTTGGACAGTCTTTGAATAATTTTGAGAACAGCTGTCTTCCTGGGGGACTTTTTTCCATTGGTGAGCATTCAAAGGACGTTATGAGTGAATGGAATTTCAGGTAAGAGTCCTCTGTGAAATTGGAGGCCTTCGTTTAGGGACTGTGAAATTGGGAGGTAAGCCTCTCAGAAGCGTCTATCTGAGCAAAAATTGCTGCTTCTGTATCCTATTCTCGACATGGACTGTGAGTCTAGGATGTGCCACACCAGGAGGGAAAAACAGCAGTCCCATCCCCAGTGGAGAGGCCAACTTATGCAAGCTTGTATAAACCATCCTGTGCTATTCTGCCCTTAAATCTATAGTATTTGTCTCAGTAGCCACATTCAGAGCCTCCTGTTGGTATTTTTTTTCTTTTTCTTTTACTCATGCCCATTTTGGCTTCAAATCCTAATTCTCCTTTACTACATGATGGAAATAAATTCATAGCCTTCTGAAGTCTTAATATGCTGCCTCCTCTGGCCATGTTTTATTTATTTACTTTAATTTCCTGGCAGTCCTTGCCAAACTGATAACTAAAGTGCTAAACCTATGCTTGACTAGCTTAAAGTACAGAGTTTTGTTGAAATGAAGTATGGGTGCAAAAACATTACTAACAAAGTGGGTAACTTGGAATTTAGGTGTTTTTAAAGAGCAAAATATAGTTAGAAAAACTGTCAACAGAGTTGAACCTTATGAAGCCTCTGATCAAAGTGGTGGTATTACAGGTAAAACAAGTTTGGCATAGTTGTAGGAGGTTACGATGAGGGGAAGGCTGGATTACAGTGAAATTTTAATCTCAAGATTATTGTAGGCAAGGAGGGGCTATTAAAATCATCAGTAAAATCATCAGTAACATTGGTTCTTTCTTGGAAATATAAATAAGTTTCCCCCTGGAAAACCCATAAACCATCAATTTTGGTTTATGTTTACAAATAAATTTAATCAGAAAATAAATTCTGTTAGAGTCCTACAAGCACTAGAGGGCAAGAAAGCTAAAGCCAGATTGCCTGTGAGTGGCGCCTCACACCAGTACGCACGGTGATGCCTGCATCTCCAGAAACAATTGTCAGTTTGAAAGAATGACTCTCATTTAGCCAGTGTTTAGCTTCTACCCTCTCACAGGCACTCTGTAGGGTGCTGGTCATATGCCTTAGTCCAGACTCCTGACACACAGTCTGATGATAGCTTATGTGTGACATTTTACTGGGGCTTACAGCTGCAGAGAAGTTGAACAGTGAATGAGGGACACAGCTGGAAAGGGCCCCTGACTCTTAGGATTGGACCTTTTTTTTGGAGAAACATTGGAAATCGATGTATAACAGTGCACGGCCATTGCAGTTTGGAGAAACTGACAAAATGCCATGTGAGCAAAGAGGACAGAGTGACTTAATTCGTCAAAGGGTAGAGAGACGTAGGAGTTTTCATGTAGCGGGAGACATATGAGTTGGTTCTTCAAAACCAATTGAGAGGTTGTCAAATGAAAAGGAAAGGGAAGAGAATTCCAGGCCAAATTAAGAAAGTGCAGAAGGTGTGCAGTGTAAATGAATTAGTACTCGAGAAGAACGGCCAGGAGCCCGGCATACCTCAGAGAGCTGCTGATAAGCTCCTAGACCTTCATTCCATAATTCCAGGGAGTCAAACAAGAGGAGGAAACTTCGTTTTATGTCATTTAGGCTTGAGATGGCCCTCCCAAATAACTGACTGACTTGTAAATTTCCCCCTTATATCTAGGGAAAAAAAGGAGGGCTATTATTTTAGACATGAGAAAACTCATTTGCTTGCGTACAGGTATCAGAGCCCAGGCTGAGTGATCCTAACTGATGCTCTTTAAGAGACCACTACATTCTACCCCCCACTTCAGAAGAGGGACCCTCATGATGGAAAGGATGCTTGGAGTCCCTGGGCCTGGGAAGATACAGCACCTATCGCTATTTAAATGAGCATGTACTTCCCTCTCTACACTTAAGATCTCACTCAGTTCTCGCCACAAACCTGTAAGAGAGGTGCTATTAGTCACAGATGAATAAACAGACTCAGAGAAGTTAAGTTTTCATAATGTTATGTAGCCAGTAATAGGAAGAATTGGGATTCAAATATCAGGTGTGTGGTATTAAATAATATAACGTGCATAAATTATCTAGTACAGTACTAGTATTTAGTAGGCATCAAACAAAGGTCAGATCTCTTCTATGATCTGGTTTCCCATCAATTATACTGAGAGAAGATTGATAGCTTGATTAAAAACTCCTTTCATTAAAATTTCATGTTTTCGTCCTTGCAAGAAATATTACTGGGAGATTCAAGACATTTAAAAGTTGCCATTTTAAATTAACTCAAGACATTTAAAAGTTGCCATTTAAATTAACTCAATTAAATTAAATTAAATTAAATGTAACCTCCCACTTATCCTCCTCTTATATTAATTAAAAGCGAGCCATTTTCAGATTTTTGCCAATGAGGGGTGGTTGGAACTGAATAAAGCCGATAGCTTCTGATCCAATTGTTACCTCATAAAGGTGTGATTATTTCTCAGCATGTTAACTCAACACTATAGCTCTGTGTTCTCTAGAGATAGATTTTTCATTGCAGAATATTTTTGGTATAGTAGTATGAAAGATTATTCAAATTAGATATTTTGTTGCCAAGAGTTCAGTTTTGTAAATTTTGGGACTAGTTTTGAGTATCTGGGCAGGGTAGCAGTTTAGGTTTGGTAGTTCCAAGAATTCCCACTAGATGGCATTACTGATGGCATTTTTTGATTTATCCCCACACGACCGGACCCTCACCCTCTCGAAATTTTTATTTTTATGCTCTCCAAAGACCGCCGGTGGGAGTGTGACACCTTCACAGTTTATGTAGCTGGTTTTATGTATGTTGCGTTGTTACCATGCTTCTGATAATGAGCCGGATGGACTTGAGAAAGGAAGATGGTAGGAGGAGGTTAGCCAGAAGGGAAAGGCCCCTGCGGGGCTCCCCAAAGGTAATGTTTTTGTTAGTAAGAAAATATAGAGTTGTTCCTGGTTCTGCTAAAAAGAAAGGCTTAGGGCACGGACTGCCTCACAGCATTTCTGGTCAGGTTGCATTAGGTTCCAACTGTCGCCTACAGAAGCTGGGGCAGTGCGTGTTCAGTGGTTTGTTAGGAAGTTAAGAATGTTGCATGAAAGTGCTTAATATTACCCAACCCTAAGTAAATTCTCGGTTTTCAGTAGCTCTTGCTATCTTTTTATGATTATTTTTTCGTTTGCCATATTAAAATAAATGCATAACAGCAGGAAAACACACAACAGGAAACATACAACAGGAATCTGCCTGATAAAAGATTTCAAAAATTTAAAGTGAAAGCAAATGAGTCAGAAGAGAATCAAACACGAACACTTGCTGAGTCCTTGCTGTGCCCCAGCAGCTGTGGTAAGCCCTTTCATGGGAGCCCATTTAACCTGTCAACAGAAGCCTGTGAGGTTGGTGCTGTCATCCGCATTTAATAGACACGGAAGTGAAGGCCAAGGCCACATCGTGAATGGCTGAGCTGGAATATGAACTCAATCTTTGTAGCCCCAGAACCCACAAGTTGAACCCAGAACCCAAGTGCCCATGAAACTTTTAAAAAGAGGCCAACTTGAACAGATGAACAAACCATGGTACATCTATGCAATAAATACCACTCAGCAATAAAAGTAACTACTAATGGATTAAACGACATAAATGAACCTCAAATGCTTATGCTTAGTGCAAGAAGCCAAACTGAAAAAGTCACATTTAAATGGATTCCCTTTATATAACATTCTGGAAAAAAAGCAAAATAACAGCGACATAAAACAGATCAGTGCCTGCCACGGGCTGGGGGGTGGGGAGGGACGGCATGTAGGAGAAGGAGCTGACCACAGAGAGCACAAGGGAAATTTGGGGGTGATGGAAATATTCTAGATCTTGACTATGTGGTGGCTACAAAATATATGCCAGTATCAAAATTCAGAGGACTAAGAAGGAAGGATTTTCTTGTATCTTAATTACAACCTGACTTTAGAGAGACCAACTAAAACAGAAAATGAATGAATGGTAACTCACATTTGCACACTCTTGGAAAAAAGAGACCAGAAATATAAAGGACAGCAGAATAAAAGAAATAGTATAAAGTATTAAAAGTGTATGTGAGGGGAACCCAAAGATTAGGAATACTTGAGGTACAACCACAAGGGAAGAAAGTGCTCAGAAACCAAAGGATAAAAAATACAAGGCGATTTACTGAGGTAATGGGGATAAGGTAAAAGGGGTACAGACAGCATTGCCTCCATTTAGTGCACATAAGGATCACTTGAAGTTGTGAAAATACAGATTTTATTCTTCTTTAGGGTTGAATAATATTCCATTATATATCATATTTAAGATATCTGAATCCTAAAAAAAAAACGCTTAGGAAAAGAGAACAGATTGGTGGTTACCAGAGGCCGGAGTTGGTGAGGCATGGAACGGGTGAAGGGGGCTGGAAGGTATTTTTCCAGTTGTAAAATAAGTAAGTCCTGGGGATGTAATGCACAGCATGGTGACTGTTATTAATAACACTGTATTGTATATTTGAAAGTTGCTAAGAGAGTAGATCTTAAAAAGTTCCTATCACAACAAAAAAATTATAAGTATGCATGGTGATGGATGTTAACTATACTTACTGTGGTGATCCTGTTGCAGTACATGAATACATTGACTCATTGTGTTGTACACCTGAAACTAATAGGTTATATGTCAATTATATCTCAATTTTTAAAACTTACAGATTTCAAGGACAATTCCATTGACTCTCACTCAGTGGGAATGAGATGGGCCCAGAAATCTGCATTTTAAGCAAAGCACCCCAGGGGAAATCCCTTCAAGATGCAGTAAATAGAAATGAAGAAATCTAAAAAATAAGTGCAACAATGACTAAAAAGTAAAAATACAAGGATCAAACCTGAGGATTAATGACCATAAAGCTAGGCTGTCTCATTGGGACAGAGGCCTAAGCCCCTTGGTTACCTGGAGTCCCCTGCAGGACATCCCGGTCATGAGATGAAAGAGAAACAGCGTACTTCCATCTGGGAGCAGGGAGGGGCCCATCCCTTGCCAAGGGAGAGCCTGGCTCCTGCTCTGTGGGAGGTCACAGCTGCCTCCCGCATCAGCTCCGGTGGCCAAGTCAAGGAGGAGGCCCCAACCCACACTTCGCGTACCTCCTCCCTAGCCCCTTCCCCATCTCCTGCCCACCTGGAAGCCTTGGAGAAGCTGGCTCCATCCTTATCTCCCCTCTCTCCTCACTCAGGGGGCAGTTTTCACTGATTTCTAAAAAGTAAACTTCATCTTTTTCTGCCGCCACACTGACCTTTTCTCAGTTGAGTCTCTTTCCCACGGGGGCTCGCATAGATGGTGCCCTCTGCTGGGAGACTGGCTCCCAGAGCAGCTCACTAACTTACAGCAGGCTCCGGTGCCAGGCTCCCTCAGCACCCTCTATGCCCTCCACAGTGGGCAAGACCCTTGGGTTCTGGTTTCACGACGGCTTAGTTCTCAGCACTTTGTGGAGGCGCAAAGTGCCTTCTGCCAGCTCATCCACTTTTGCAGTCCCCGTATTTGGCACAGTTCTTTTCACAAAACTGCTAAAATAAATTCATGAGTAAAACTAACTTAAAATTCAATTTGGCAGCACTGTAAAAAGGAGTGCATTTAATTGCTTGCTTATCTTCAGATACCAGCTAAGTACTCCTTTCTTTAGGCTTCTATGACATCAAACACTCTTAGTTAAGATGAGCTATATGATTTGTGGGGACTAGTGCAAAATGAAAATGTGGAGTCCCTTGTTCAAAAATAAGGGGGAAAGTCCCACTAGAGGTGTTAAAATATTTGCCCACATTGAGTCTGACCAAGCCTGGTGTCCCCCTGGTCACGAGCCCGTGCGACAGCCCAGGCCCTGTCCTGGGAGCCGGCTTCACTCTTGGCTTCCCTCCTGGGACCCTGACCACTGCTTTTCAGTCTGCAATGTTGGCTTTTTTCTTTTTTTCTTTATCCCATGATCTCATTTACTTGTTTATTATCTTTGCCTGTGTGACCTAATCCAGTCCCATGTCTTCCAGATTTCTATCTCTAGCCTTGCACTGACCTCTGAACTCTAGGTGGTTCTGTGTGGTGGCCACGTCAGTCTGCACTTGGGCATCCAACAGGCATCTCAGAAGTCACAGGACCAGGACAGACCCCTTGTCCACGCTCCCAATCTCCGCCTCCTTCCCTAGTTTCCCCATCTCAGTAATTGTTCTCAGGCCCAAAACATTCACTTGATTTTTCTTTCTTCCCCTTGCCCCCCAAACAAAAGCAGATTCTGTCAGATTTGCCTGTAAGCTGAACCAGGAACCTGCTCAGTGCTCAGGGACTCCTAGCCATCATCCAATGTGAGCCACCATCTTCTCTTCTGGTGCCATGAAACTGCCTCCCGGATTCCCTCCTGTCTTTCCTTGCTTTTCTCAGTCCACTTACTTCCAAACAACCAGAAAAATCTTTCTAAGATGTGAAAGAGCCTATCACGTACTCACAAGATTCCCGTGATGCGCTCCTCTGCCTCTGACCTCAGTGCTTGACTGTCCCCCACTCACTGGATCCCAGCTCTACCTTCCTTCTGCTGTTCTAAGCTGCCAAGCAGATGCCCTCTCCAGGCTTTGCACCTTGCACTCCCCCTGCACGGAGCGCTCTTCCTCATCCTGAGGTCTCCTGCATACGCATCCGGAGAGCTCCAAAGCCTCCTCTGTAGGGACATCTTCCCCAACACCAAGTTAAAGCAGCCCCTCCTCCCCAACACTCTACTGTGTTCCCCTATTTTATTTCTCATGGTACTGTCAAAAATTGTCTTATTATCTGTTTATTTCACACATGCACACACCACTAATAATAACGACAAGTCTTGTTTCCAACTGAGTTCTGAGCCCCTGAGACTTCCCTGGTGGTAAGTCCCTACCTAAGTAGCCTGAACCTGCCTGGCCTGCTCCCGGAGGCCAGTCATACTTGGGCGCTCATTCTGTGGCCTACCTCTTGTTAACAGTGCTTGTTTTCTTTCAGGTTGTTTGGGCAAATAGTTACAAAATTGGCTGTGCTGTACAATTTTGTCCTAAAGTTTCTGGTGTAGCAAGTCTTTCCAATGGAGCACATTTCATATGCAACTACGGACCAGCGTAAGTGCCCAAATCAACCTCTTTATGAAAAAAGTCTATTTTAGAATTATTTATCTTCATTGTAGAAAATCTGGATAATAAAGTAATTGTAAAAAAGAAAGTTAACATTACCCTTAATTCCTCTACCCAGAGATCTACTCTACTAACATTCCGATACTTTTCTTTTGAGGGGGGGCTGTCCTTGTGTGTGTGTGTGTGCACACCCTTTATAAACATTACATAAATAAACACACATTTTTTAAAAAGTAGCAAGATTGAAATGTTTTCAAGGACATAGATTGATTTTATATGGTAAAACCACAAGATAGAAACATCAATCTATTGGTTTATTAAAAACTTGGCAATTTGTCCATAATTTTTGAAACCAAAATAACTTATCAATTTATATAACTTATTTCATTTACTTTTGACAGTTTTGTTTTTGAATATGTTTTTTTCCTCCCCCTGGAAAACAAGGTAGACACATGACATCCCCCCCCAACTTCCTTTAAACTAATATATGTGTGCACATATATCATATACATTTTTAGAAAGCTGAGATCATACTGGAAATACACATTTTCTGTTTTTTATTTAAGATTATACATGAGCATTTTCCATGTCATTAAAATTTTAAACATGGTTTCAATAATTATAAAAATGAGATCATGCCTGTGAAATGCTTACCATGTGCTAAGCACTGTTCTAACTGCTTTACAAATGTTAACTTATTCGGTCTTCTTAAAAACTAAGATAGGTCCTGTTATTACTCATTTTGTAGTTAGTAGAAGAAAACAGAGATATTGACAGAGTGAGCAGCTTGCCCACAAATGTTGTCTGCAAATGTCACAGCTGAACTGAGGACCCCAAGTCTGGGCTCTTACTGGTCACACAACAGCTCATCCTATTGAAGAAATCAATTGTTCCTTTAGAGGAACAACCATATAAATGTCTTTGGTCACATCTGTTTTCCTACAATGATTAGAAATGGTGTAACCAGGAAAAAGATGTGATCATTTTGCTTTTTATGTCATATAGCCAAATTACCCTCCATTATTTTTTTCTTTCTTATTAAAGTATCATTGATATACAATCTTATGTTGGTTTCAAATATACAACACAGTGGTTCAACAGCTACCCATATTATTAAATCCTCACCCCTCTAGTGCAGTTACTAACAATGTAGTAATATGTTACAGAATCATTGACAATATTCTCCATGCTGTACTACCATCCCCATAACCAGCTTATATTGTGATTGTGAATTACTGTGTCCCTTTACCCCCTTTACCCCCCCCCTCATCCACACCAACCCCTCCCCCTTGGAACTACTAGTCCCTTCTCAGTGTGTATGAGTCTGCTGCTGTTTTGTTCCTTCTCTTTGTTTTTATACTCAACAAATAAGTGAAATCATATGGCATTTGTCTTTCTCCACCTGGTTTATTTCACTGAGCATAATACTCTCTGGATCTATCCATGTTGTTGCAAATGACAGGATTTCTTTTCTTCTTATGGCTGAATAATATTCCACTGTGTATATGTACCACCTCTTCTTTATCCATTCATCTATTGATGGACACTTAAGTGGCTTCCATATCTTGGCTATTGTAAAAAGTGCTGTAATAAACATAGGGGTGCATATGTCTTTTCCAGTCAGGGATTTTATTTTCTTCAGGTAAATTCCTAGGAGTGAAATTACTGGGTCAAATGGTATTTCTATTTTTAGTTTTTTGAGTAACCTCCATATTGCTTTCTGCAGTGGTTGCACCAATTTACATTCCCACCAGCAATGTAGGAGGGTTCCCCTTTCTATGCAGTCTCACCAGCATTTGTTGTTCTTGTCTTTTGGATGCTGGCCATCCTTACTGGTGTGAGGTGATATCTCATTGTGGTTTTAATTTGCATTTCTCTGATGATTAGTGATGTGGAGCATCTTTTCATGGGCCTGTTGGCCATTTGTATTTCTTCTTTGGAGAACTGTCTCTTCAGATGCTCCACCCATTTCTTAATCTGGTTATTAGTTTTTTGGGTGTTGAGGCATGTGAGTTCTTTATATATTTAGGATGTTAAACCTTTATAGATGAGTTGTTTATGAATATATTCTCTCATACTGTAGGATGCCTTTTTGTCTGTTGATGTTGTCCTTTGCTGTACAGAAGCTTTTTAGTTTGATGCAGTCCCATGTGTTCATTTTTTGTTTTGTTTCCCTTACCTGAGGAGATGTGTCCAGGAAAACATTGCTTATACTTATATTCAAGAGACTTTTGCCTATGTTTCCTTCTAAGAGTCTACTGCTATTTTGACTTATACTCAGGTCTTTGATCCATTACAAGTTCACTTTTGTGTATGGGCTTAAACAATAATCCAGTTTCATTCTCTTGCATGCAGCTGTCCAGTTTTGCCAACACCAGTTGTTGAAGTGGCTGTCATTTCCCCATTGGATGTCCATGGCTCCTTTATCATATATTAATTGACCATATATGGTTGGGTTTATATCAGGGCTCTCTAGTCTGTTCCATTGATCTATGGGTCTGTTCTTGTGCTGGTACCAAATTATCTTGATTACTGTGGCTTTGTAGTAGAGCTTGAAGTTGGGGAACATAATACCACCAGCTTTATTCTTCCTTCTCAGGTTTGCTTTGAGTATTCGGGGTCTTTTGTGGTTCCATATGAATTTTAGAATGATTTTCTCTAGTTTATTGAAGAATGCTGTTGGTATTTGGATAGGAATTGCATTGAATCTGTAGATTGCTTTAGGCAGGATGGCCATTTTGACAATATTAATTCTTCCTATCCATGAGCATGGGATGTGTTTCCATTTATTGGTGTCTTTGATTTCTTTCAAGAGTGTCTTATAGTTTACAGGCTATAGGTCTTTCACCTCCTTGGTTAGGTTTATTCCTAGGTATTTTTTTTTTGATGCAGTTGTAAATGGAGTTGTTTTCCTGATTTCTCTTTTTGCTAGTTTTTTGTTAGTATATAGGAATGTGGCAGATTTCTGTGTATTAATTTTGTTTCCTGCAACTTTGCTGAATTCACTGAATTCAGTTATTCTAATAGTTTTTTGGTGGAGTCTTTAGGGTTCTCTATGTATAATATGTCATCTGCAAATAGTGACAGTTTAACTTCTTCCTTACCAATCTGGATGCCTTTGATTTCTTTTGTGTTGTCTGATTGCCATGGCTAGGACCTCCAAAACTATGTTGAATAAAAGTGGTGAGAGTGGGCATCCTTGTCTTGTTCCAGATCTTAGAGGAAGAGCTTTCAGCATTATACTATTAAGTATGGTGTTGGCTGTCATAGATGGTTTGTCATATGTGGCCTTTATTATGTTGAGGTACTTACCCTCTATACCCATTTTTTGTTAAAGAGTTTTTGTCATGAATGGATGTTTAATTTTGTCGAATGTTACTTCAGCATCTATTGAGATGATTTTGTGGTTTTTATCCTTTTGTTAATGTTGTGTATGATATTCATTGATTTACGAATATTGTACCATCCTTGCATCCCTGGAATAAATCCCACTTGGTCATGATGGATGATATTTTTGATGTACTTTTTATTTCGGTTTGCTAATATTTTGTCGAGTATTTTTGCAACTATGTTCATCAGGGATATTGGTCTATAATTTTCCTTTTTTTTGGTGTCTGTCTGGTTTTGGTATTAGAGTGATGTTTAGAATCTCATAGAATGAGTTTAGAAGTATTCCCTCTTGTACTTTTTGGAAAACTTTAAGAAGAATGGGTATTAGCTGTTCTTTAAATGTTTGATAAAAGTCATCCATCTGGATCTAGGATTTTGATTTTAGATAGTTTTTTGATAACCAATTCTGTTTCATTGCTGGTAATCTGTCTCTTCAGTTTTTCTGTTTCTTCCTAGGTCAGTTTTAGAAGGTTGTATTTTTCTAGAAAGTTGTCCATTTCTTCTAGGTTGTCCAATTTATTGGTATATAATTTTCATAGAATTTGTATAATAATTCTTTGTATTTCTGCGGTGTCTGTAGTAATTTTTCCTTTCTCATTTCTGATTCTGTTTATGTGTGTAGACTCTCTTTTTTTCTTGATAAGTTTGGCTAGGGGTTTATCTATTTTGTTTATCTTTTCAAAGAACCAGCTTCTGGTTTCATTGATTATTTTTTATTGTTTTATTCTTCTCTATTTTACTTATTTCTGCTTTGATCTTTATTATGTCCCTCTTTCTACCAACCTTAGGCATCATTTGTTCTTCTTTTTCTAGTTTCTTTAATTGTGAATTTAGACTGTTTATTTGGGATTGTTCTTGATTCTTGAGGTAGGCCTGTATTGCTATGTACTTCCCTCTTAGAACTGCCCCTGCTGCATCCGCAGGTTTTGGGTTGTTGAGTTTTTTGTTTTCACTTATCTCTGATTTCTGTTTTAATTTGTTCAATTAATCTATTGGTTATTTAGAAGCATGTTGTTCAGCCTCCATGTGTTTCTGGGCTTTTTTGTTTTCTTCATGTAATTTATTTCTAGTTTCATATCATTGTGATCTGAGAAGCTGCTTCATACAATTTCAATCTTTATGAATTTATTGAGGCTCTTTTTTGTGGCCTAGTATGTGATATATTCTGGAAACATTCCATGTGCACTTGAGAAGAATTTGTATCCTGCTGTTTTAGGGTTGAGTGTTATGTAGATGTCTGTTAGGTCCGTCTGCTCTAATGTATTGTTCAGTACTTATTTTCTGTCTGGTTGATCCATCTACTCATGTGAGTGGTGTGTTAAAGTCTCCTAAAGGGAATGTGTTGCAGTCTATTTCACCCTTTATTTCTGTTAATATTTGTTTTACATATTTTGGTACTCCTAAATTGTGTGCATAGATATTTCTAATGGTTATAGCCTCTTTTTGCACTGACCCCTTTATCATTATGTAAGGTCCTTGTCTCTTGTTACTTTCTTTGTTTTAAAGTCTATTTTGTCTGATATAATTATGGCTGCTACAGCTTTTTTCTGTTATTTGCATGAAATATCTCTCCATTCCTTCACTTATAGTCTGTGTATGTCTTTGGGTCTGAAATGAGTCTCTTGTGGGAAGCATACAGATGGGTCTTGTTTTTTTTTATCTATTCTGCCATCTTTGTCTTTTGATTGGTTCATTCAGTCCATTTACATATAAGATGATCATTGCTAGATTTGTACTTATTGCCATTTTATGAGTTGTTTTCTGGTTGTCTTTATTGCTCCTCTCTGTTCCATTTTTCCTCTCTTATACTCTTGCTATTGATGGATTTCTTTAATGTTGTGATTCAGTTTCTCTTTATTTATTTATTTTTGTGTATGTCTATTGTTGGCTTTAGTTTTGTGGTTACCAAAGGTTCAAGGATAGCTGATCACTCTATTTCCAGCACCATCTAAAGATACTCTTCTCCTTCTCCTTCTCTTTCTCCTTCTCCTCCTTCTTCTCCTTCTTCCTCCACAGTTTCTGTATTAGATGTCATAATCTGCACTTTCTGTGTATCCCTTGACTGGTTTTGTGAGTAGTTGATTTAATTTTGTACTTGCTTGGTAATTAATTTACTGTGGGTTTATTTTCACTGGTGAAATCTATTTAGCCTTAGGAACATTTCCATCTACAGCATTCCCTTTAACATATCCTGTAGGGCTGCCTTAGTGGTAGTGAATTCATTCAACTTTTGTTTATTTGAAAATGGTTTAATCCCTGCTTCAAGTGTAAATGATAATCTCTCTGGGTAGAGGGTTCTTGGTTGGAGGCCCTTCTGTTTCATTACATGAAATACATCATGTCACTCCCTGCTGTCCTGTAAGGTCTCTACTGAGAAGCCTGCTGGTAGCCTGATGGGCTTTCCTTTATAATCTTTTTTCTCTCTCTGGTCACTTGCAATACTTTCTCCTTGTCCCTGATCTTTGCCATTTTAATCATTATTTTTCCTGGAGTTGTCTTCCTGGGGTTCCTTTTGTTGGGAGCTCTCTACCTCCATGACCTGAGTGTCTATTTCCTTCTCCAGATTGGGGAGTTTTCAACAATTACTTCCTTAAAGAGACTTTCTATCCCTTTGTCTCCCTCTTCTCCTTCTGGTAAACTATTATGCAAATACTGTTCCGTTCAGGTTGGTCACACAGCTTTCTTATGATTCTTTCATTCCTAGAGACCCTTTTTTCTCTGTTCTTCAGCTTCATTCTTTTCCTGTTCTCTCATTGCCATTTTACTCACAGCTTCTTCAATCTGCAATGATCTACTCTTAAATCCCTCTGTTGTATGTTTCATCTCAGGTACTGCACTCTTCTGCTCTTAGTGGCTCTTTTCCAGGTCTTCTCTTTGTTGAAGTCCTCCCTGGGATCTTGAATATTTTCTGTAGATCTGTGAGCATGTTTATGACTTTTCCTTTGAAGTCTTTATCAAAAAGATTGGTGATCCCTGTCTCATTAAACCCCCTTTCTGGTGTCTGGTCTTGTAGTTTTGTTTGGAACATATTCCTTTGCCTCCTCATTTTTGTCAGGGTTCTTGTGTTTCTTCCTTTGTATTAGGTGGCTCTGCTGCCTCCTGGCCTACGGAGTAATAGCTTTGTGAAGGAGGCATCCGCTGGTGCCCAGAAGCTCAAGACTCTTTACTTTCCAGTGTGGGGAACCCCAGCTGTTGGCATGTAGTGGGCAGGGCCACCTTTCTGTCTGGTTTGGGGTGGTATGATTCTAGGTAGGCAGTTTGCTTTGGCTATGCCTTTGTGATCAGCGCAGATGCCTCTGCTGGAATTGCTGTGGGTGGGCTGCCCTCTGCCTGACCTGCAGCAATGGGGGGGCTGCAGGTTTAATGGGGTGGGCAGGCAGATGTGCAGCTCAGCCCAAGCCTGATGTGCAGCACCCGGCTTGGACACCCATGGGGAGGAAGGAGCTCTTGGGACTGGCGCTGGGGGCCAGCTGCCCTGTCGGGCTGAAGTGGAGTTGAGAAATCTGGGAAAGTCTCCCTCTGCTTTGCAGGCAGCAAAGTCTGACACTACTGCTAGGTCAAGTCAGTTGTCTGTCAGCCGTGTGCTCAGGGAGGAGCCGGGGGCTGTGTTGTCAGCAAGCAGGATGGAGTGTCTGGGGCTCCTGAGAGTTCCCTAACTGTTGGGCTGAGGGTGGGCTCGGGAGGTATTGTCCACCTGTCCTTTCTCCTGAGAAGAAAGCTCCTTCCAAAACTCACCCCTCTGGCATCCGTCCTGCTACTGGGAAATCCTTCAAACTGCCGACTTTGCTTTTCACGCAGGGGGATTGGTTGGGCATGTCTGTTCTCCACAGGAGGCTGGGGTCTCAGCCTCCCCAGGTGTTCCACCTGTCCTTGTTGTCCAGCCCCACTAATCATCAGAATCCTGTGTAATGTGGGCTCGTGCTCCCAGAGCAGATCTCCAGGACCAGGTGTTCAGCAATCCTGGACTCCTACCCTCTCCCAGCTGTTCCTCTTTCTCCTGCCTATGGGCTGGGGTCAGGGGAGGGCTTGGGTCCCATTGGTTGGCAGCTTTGCCACTTTACCCTTTTTTGTGAGGTCGTCTCTTCTGCAGATGTAGGCAGTCTGTTCTGCAGACTTCAGGTCATTTTCAGGTTTAGTTGTATTTGCTGTATTTTCATGTTTTATGAGTTTTTGGGAAGTTTCCACCTTGTCTTCCTACTCTGCCATCTGTTTCTTCCAGAAATCTACCCTCCACTATATTACATCCATTTATACTTGCTCATCAGTACTGAATTTTATAATTTTTCAATATTTTCTAATATAAAATGGCATTTCCTGGGGTTTTTTTTTGCATCTTTTTGATTCCTAGTAATTTTAAATTTTACTTAATTGACATATACATTCCTTCTTTTGTGAATTATATGTTCTGCTTATTTTTCTACTAAAGTGATTTTCCTAATGACTTATTATAATAGTTTATATTTGAAAGCTTTTAATTCTTTGTGATATAATTTTTCTTGTCCTTGAATTTTGTTTGAATTTTACCCATCTTTGTGATTCTTGAAGAGATATGTTAGAAGAAATCTCTTTTTCCCTAATGTTCAGAAGAGATATTTTATAGTCTGACTGAGTCTGGCTGGGAGTGAGGGGACTAAGATCAGTTATCACAGAAAGCCCTTACCTGATCATTGTATCTCAAATAAGGGCCCTGTCTATTCATAGTGTCTATGACCTTATTTTATAGTTCATTTACTCCTACCACAGTGCAGTTATTTTATTTGTATTTTTGTTGTCTATCTGCCTCATAAATAAAAATTCCACAAGGAAAAGGACTGTGTCTAGCTCATTCTCCTTTGAAGCTCAGTAAAAAAAATTTTTGGTGAATAATGAAAAACATGAATTTGTATGAATATTGTATATAAAATTTGTATGGATAAACGTTAATCTTTGTTAGAAGCATTATAACTCATTATGTTTTACAATTCCATATTATTCACAGCTCTGAAGATGAACTGGGTCTAAACCAGGATTTTGTACCATTAGAACAATAGTTACAGATACTTCTCAAACCATCCGCAGTGCCAAGCATTGCATATCCTTTGTGTTTTACATAGTTTTCTCATATAATTTTCTGTAATAAAAAAAAAAGGAAAACAGCTTCGATTTAAGATCCAAGAATGAGAAAATAAGGGAAACCAGCCCCCAAAAAAAGCCAAAATCAATCTGTGGTAACTTCTCATGACATTTATAGCCTAATGGTTAAAATACAGGCTCTGGACACCTACTATACCTTAGTTTGTTTATTCTGTGACCTTGGACAACTTACTTAATGTCTCTGAATCTGTTTCCTCTCTAAAAGATCAGGATAGTAATAGCACCTACTGCTTTTACATAGTTATGAAAATTACATTGTGATTTTTGGCAAATTGCTACATTTCTTTGAGTTTTTAAGTTTTCTTATATGTAAAAAAGAAGTTATTCTTCCAGGTTGT
This sequence comes from Manis javanica, assembly GCF_040802235.1. Taxonomy (NCBI): domain Eukaryota; kingdom Metazoa; phylum Chordata; class Mammalia; order Pholidota; family Manidae; genus Manis; species Manis javanica. The sequence goes on from NC_133165.1 coordinate 24,602,371, forward strand.
TTTAGAATTAAGTAAGATTATATAGATTAAGACATAGGTTTACAGATATATGCACACAGAACTCTGTAAATATTAACAGGCTTCCATTTCTGCTTCCCTCTCTGCACTTCCCTTATGAACCCTCTGAATCTGTGGACTTCCAGTTTATAGATTTAGTCAAGGATTCATAGTAAATTTCAATTGCAAAAAAAAAAAAAGTCCCTCTTAATGGACAGCTTTATTCTACCTTATAGAGGAAATTACCCAACTTGGCCATATAAAAAAGGATCCACTTGCAGTGCTTGCCCCAGTAGTGACAAATGTTTGGACAATCTCTGCGGTGAGTAAAAGGAACAATCTGCTTATAATACAATGTGTTCTAAACTATTGTAACTTTCTGTAGAGTTAAGAATGCACATTTTTATCCTAATAGTATTTTCTGGGAAGCTGGCATCAGGTAGCAAACCAATGGTTTTCTGTCCTAGAATGAATATGTATGCTTACAATTAGGAAAGCAAATACCCCTTTTATTTAGTTCTCATCAGTACAACAAAAAATGACTATGGGGTTGGAAATGACTATGGGGTTGGAAAACTATAGACCCAAGATTTGCTAATTTCAGCAAGATCAAAATTTGTATAATGTGTATGTCTGAAAGATCAGAATTCTGAATTTTGTGCTACCACCTGTCCAAGGCACCCAAGTCTTGCATTTTCATGTGTGGAACTACACAAATGGAATAAAGCTTCAATGTGGCACTTTTTATTAGCAAAATAGCATTTAATGAGGAAAAGTCTAAAGGCTGTTTCCAAGGATATTTTAGTAAACTTCTTAGCAAAACTGTTTTGTTCTGGGGAGGGATGCTTCGAATAGAGGGACAGAATGGACTGCGTTTAACTGCACAGATTTTGTTTGGCAAGTGTACCAATGCTTGCACGTTTTTGGAGGTCCCTTCCAGGATGCAAACTACACATTTCCTTTAAACTGCTTGCTCCCTTCTGATTTGCATATGTGGCATTCTCATCTTTATTCCACGTACAGCAACACTACTGTGACCAGCTTTCTAAGTGGTCATGTCTCCCAGTTTATTGTTTATTTCACTCACGTCAGTCGTCTTAGTTGAACTTGATAATGATAATATGTAGCCACAATGCAAGGGAATTTCTTCTCAGAGTGTCAATGTATTAACTGAATTTTGCCTCTCATATTGCTGCAACACTAAAAAGCATGCTATTTATTTATTTTCCAAGTTAGGCAGTATAACATGAATTAAAACATTTCATAAACAGTATGCCTGAGTTCAATTTCCAGTTTCACTGCTGTGTTCTTGGGCAAGTGTTGGGACTTAATTCCTAAACAATAAAATATAGATGACTACCTCTTCACAGATTTGGTAAAAAAAATAGGGAAAAAATTTGTACTTAGAACAAGGGTCTGTCATATAACAGCACTCAAATACTGTAACCCCCAAATTCATCCTCCCTGTAATGCCAAATCTTGAGTTTACTCTTAAGTGTTTTATGTCCAAACTTTTAGGTGATAAGGTTTTATGACCATGAACAAGAATGATGCTGCTTTAAAATCAGTGATGAAAACTGAGATAATTATTTAAAATTATTTAAAGAGTAATTTAACCTTTACCTGTTTAGTTGTCTTTCCAACTGGGCTCTAAATTCACCTTCGTATCCAAAGTGCCTAGTCTGGCCAGCAAATAAGCACTAATCTGAGAGCTGGTTTCCTAAAAAAAAATCATTCTTTCCCTTTAAAAACCTAGATAATTAGTAAAAACCACATGATCACACTGATAACAAGAAGAAAATTGCTGGAGTTCAGACTTTTGATCTTGGAGATCCAGCTTGAGATGGCCTGTAATCTTGGATAAATCAGAAAACAAAGATTTTTCTTAGTAGGTCAATAACAAAAAGCCACTGAGTTCTGAAGAAAGGTAAGGGAAGACACAGGCATTACTCGCATGGGGTTAAGTTTTAAGGATAAAAGCTTTTATTTGACAGATCCCATCTCTGACAGATTATGGCAGACCTGGAGGAAAAAATGTTGTGGTCTTCTAGGTAACAGTTGGTAGGTTCAATAAATATCCATGGAAGCCAAATCAGAACAGTTTTGCAGAACTGATGGCACACAAGATGATTTCGCTAGCACATGCATTTGCTTCAACATTCAGTAGCTGAATATTTAACATTTAAAAATACATACGTAAGAACAAATGTAACTAGCACAGCACATCCTTGATTTCATGGATGTAACTGCCAGAAGTTCAGGTAGCAGCATCTTCATGGCAGTTCACCACAGACAAAGCCTAGTCACGGCGATGATGCCCATGGATGCTCCCAAGTACAGGGTCAGCTCCTTGATGGGTCCACTATGGGACTCCAGCAGCAGCTGGCTTACACTGGTGTGGAAAAGGTGTCTTTTAACAAAAGTAAGAAGCCTAAGGTAGATGGGGAATTTTCTCCAGTGTGCTGAATGTCAAAATTCGAATAAAGCTCAGTGAAAAGAAAGGAGTTAATGACTGTATGATAGCCAAATGCCCTACTGATAATTTAATGACATTCTGGGATGGGTGAGAGACCACTGTCTCTTTATTACTGACTGATCACAAGTAATATTTTTCTCAGAGGTGCTTATTTTCAGGAAGATATATTTTTAAAAAACTGCTTACATTGAGTATTACTAATATTCTTTAAAAAATTCTAATGTTTTAATATTTTTTTTAATTGTATGTATTACCTGATTTTCCTTCTATGGTAGTGGTATATAAAAAGTTTATGTAAAAAGTCAATTAAAAGTTATCAAATTAGTACAAAAAAGTTTTGAATAATTAACCTTGAAAATCACTGCAGTGAAGACAAAAAAACAGGTAATAGAGTTTTAAACCAGTTATAAACAGTCTTAGCTTTTAAAATAAAACAAATGAGTCACCAGTACTATTTTAATTTTTTTCTTTCTTCTGACTTCACAGTTAACCCAGAGAGAGACAAAGTGAAACGTATGTACAAATCTTAAATTGTTTAAGATCTATATGAATTATGTTCCTGCATTATGAGAAACTATGCTTAAGAGGACATTTTGTTTGTTTTACAGATTACTACTCCATCGTGTATCCAGACTGGCCAATACTTGCACGCAACAGACACTTATCTCTCTTCCTCATTGTTAGTTCACCAATCCTAATACTTAGTGTTCTAATTACCATTTTGGTCAAGCATAAATTCCTCATGTAGTCCTTCTGGACTAATAAAATCTAGGAAAAAAACCATACTCATTCATATAGTTAAAAAAAAGCTGGGTGTATTTCTAATTTAAAAATATTTCAGAATAAAAAATATGTCGTTGCAGTAAACCCTCAATCAGAAGAAACTGTTTGACTTCCTAACTCCATAGATAAACTCATCTTTACTTTCTACTTTTCTGGGAACAAGTACTGTTTTCAGGCTGCCACGACTGTGACTGAGTAGGTAACGCAGTCCCTGTGTTTCTCAGCATCTCAATCTGTAAAACAAGTGAGCTAGATTTAGGGGCTTCTAGGTACTCTGCCCATTCATAAAAACATTTCTACTGCTTCAACTCTGAACATCTGGTTTTCTCTGCTTTCTTGCAAAGTGATGTGTTTCTGGTTTATTCTTCCCCAGGGTCAGAAAAGAGTAATTATGAGATTTAAGAGGCCTTGCTTGCTTATGGGTTATTTAATCTTGGAACAAAACATAAAATGAGATAAAAAGAATTAAGTCTAAATACTTTTAATCATTAGAGAGACCTAAAAAATCTGCATTTATTTTCCTCAAAACCAAAAGCTGGGACATGATTTTATTTGAAGACTAACCAATGGCATCAGACACTGGATTTGATGGATAATTACAATAGCCACAGTTCAAAAATGTTTATATAAACAACCTAAAGAATTACTCGTAAAAAATTATGTAAAGGCAAAGAGATTAGGTACAATATATAAAAAGAAATGTTTCATTTACTAGTATAATTTTTTGAAGAGACACATGAATACAGTAATTTATTTATAAAGACTAGCTGTTCATATAAACACTATTATGAAGAACAAAACAAACTCAGAGAAAAGTGATCAGATGAGCACAGATAACATAGGGGGCTGCACGGGGAGGGCAGTACGGCACAGAGAAGACAAGTAGTGACTATAGCATCTTACTACGCTGATGGACAGTGACTGTTATGGGGTATGCGGTGGGGACTTGATAATGGGGGGCTTTAGTAACCACAATGTTGCTCATGTGATTGTATATTAATGATACCAAAAAAAAGTGATCAGAGTAATACTTATCACAGAAAAGGCAAATAATGCCCTAGTATCTCAAAATCCTTTACAAAAGGAGATAGCTTAATAAGTTCTTGTTCAGGGTTTTTTTTTTAAATATATTACTTCTTTTTCTTCTTCTTTTCATCTGCTTCCATTTTAAGCTTAACTTCTTCTGTTGTAAGAGCTCCCAGTTTCTTATTCTTTGCTTTCTTAACCTTTTCCTTGATGGTGGCCACATCAATTTTAGTTTCAGTAGAAGCTAGACAAATTAAAGACACAATATACACAATTCTTTACTTTTTATATATATTTAGGACAGTAATTTCAGAATATTGTTGTAAATGAAAGGTCATGTTATAAAATACAGAGGAAAGTTAGGAATTTCTTCAAACTAAGAGAAGACAGATCATAAAGCACTTTAAAAAGATGCTGGTGAAAGTATACGTGAAAATTGCATTACAGTTTTACCTAGTTGAACCAACTACATTTTCCCCCTTAAGCTGCACTTAGATTATTTTTACTTATATTGTTTTCCATTATTTTGGAACTTTAGAATACTCATTAATATACCAATTTTCCATCTTGCATGTTAAAATGATTTAAAATTACATTTCATGAATATTACATTAGCTCTTCTAACTTGAGTAATTTTAGTAACTAGACATGAAGGTCAAAATCTACAATACCTAATACCAAATAAAAACAAAGTTTTATAAATATTAGTTCAATGAATAACTATTTTGCTAAAAAGAGTATTTGGAGATCCTAACAACAGAACCCAATCATCTAATTAATGCCAAAAGCTTGAATAAAAGAAAGGAAGCAGAGAAAAAAAACGTAACCTTTTCTCACTAATTAAAGAATAATATTCAGAGCATAGGAGAGTCACAAGATAAAACACCACCATTCAAAATTCCAAGCAACCTGGGAAGCAGAGATTTAAAGCCTCCACTACAGCGGGGAGCCTACATTAACAGCTGTAACGAGATTAAACTAGCTACTGAACTGCCTCCACAGTAGAAAACTGACAGATTATACAAACTGCACAAACTGAAATTATAACACTTATGACTTTTTAAACTTCTACGTAACCCATCATCTACACAGAATATAGTTATTTTTAAAGCTGTTAACAGTGATATAATATGAGATACTAAAAAGTAATGTTCTATCTGGTTTTGGCCAATAGCCACGGGCAGTGCTCCTGGTTTCCTAGCTACCCTTCTCCCTTCACTGCGCCATTGGCCACTTGGGAGAGTTAGATTAGAAAGAGTTACAAGATTACCAGTGAGAAAGAAAATATTAATCAAGATGAGGCTAAGAATGGAGAAGAAAGGCACAAGAGTGTTGTCTCTGAGTATCTTTTTCATGCACTCAAGTAAGACCCTCCTGTTATTTTGTTGGTGTCCTTGAGCCCAAGTTGATGAAGAATCCATGGCAACAATACAGGAATCAAACTTTAAGCCACAGGTCACACAGTAAAGAGAAGAAAAGCCTGGCTTCTGATACGCACTCTCTGAGAGGCACAACAGCAGAGCCCAGGGATCTCACCACTTTAATTATTTTTATTTTTACAGGGGCTTCACTGCTCTGGTTCATAGCTTTAGCAACAAAGAGTTCTTCCCAAACATGATCAGGAGCCAAGAGAACTGTCAATCTGGGACACTCTTAAATAAGTATTAGCTGCTACTAAATAAATGAGCTCAGTCATCTCTTGTCCCTAGGACTAGTGACTAATGAAATGCTAAGAGAACTGATGGGGGGTATGGTTATTTATTTGTTCAACACTCAGAGATCAGACAAATTAACTATGGGTCTCCTTTTTAGCTAACAGATTTTTACATCATGCCAAGGAGAAGGAAAACAAGTATTACCTTCCTTAGGTTTCCTGACTGGTTTTTCTTCAGGTGGAATAAAAGCTTTGTTTCTTTCCTTTTGTCTTTTGCTGAGAGCTTCTGCTTGTTTAGCCTGCATTATTAATAACAAATACATTGGTAAAACACAATTTATAGTTAAATAAGAATTCAAATTTCTATGAACTTGTCAGTAATGTTGTAAGCTACACAATCTTACCTTTATTGCTTCCATTTTCTGTCGCTTCTTTTGACTTGCCTTCAAAAAGTATTCACCACTAGCCAATTCTTTATCAATCTGTTGAAATCAGATTTACAAGTACATCAGAAATACTATAGATGAGAAGTAATTTTCTACAAGACACAGTGTCCTTTAGGTCAAGACAGTGGGGTTGAGTATCTATGATTAATTCACAAAGGTAGCAACATGAAAAGGAAATGTACTCAGTGCTGAAGGGAACACAGGCACAAAAGCATGGAAGCAGGAAAGCAGGGGATATGTTTGTGGAACACACAACCGGCTGTTCTAGGTTGATGGGAGGTCAGTGATTCAGAAAAAAGAGCAAACTGGAATGGCAGTTTTGGGAAAATACAAAAAGGAATGCAAGCAAAGGAAATGAGATAATACTTAGAAATGACTGAAGGTTTCTGAGGACTGAAAAGACCAAAGCAGCAATGTTTGAGGTACAAAACAATGGAGAATAAATAAAAGCCTGGAATAAAGTTAGTGGCATGTAAAATGAAAAACAAGAATTGTCAGGATTTGTTGCCTAATTAAATATTAATTAGAGAAAGCTATGGCTCATTCATTTACTATATAATCAACATCCATAAATGATCTACTTCACACTTATGTAACACTATCATCTAAAGCAATGGTCTAAACTCTTTGTAGTTACTAAGCTCCTTACAATTGCTAGTTCGTTTAATCCTCCTTAACAGTTCCTTCAGATATTATCATTCTTCCCATTTTACAATAGGGAAACTGAGTCAAGGAGGAGTTAAATAAATTGCCCAGTCACATAGCATATAAGTGGCAGAATACTCAACTGACACACTGCTGTTTTGGGCAGCATACAGTCATAGGGAGAACTAACTATAAGATGATTACGAGCTATAGGAAAGGGTCATAAAAAGCAAGCAGGTGTTATGGAAGCATGGTTTGGGGAGTGGATCACTCCACTTCCCCCCAGAGCAAGATCCCTCAGGAGACAGGTGAAGACAGAATTCAACGAACAGGTAAAGAACGGTCTGATGCAGATGGAAAAAATTACAGGCGAGAGAAGAGGAACCTGCAGGAGTTCTTGCCTGATGGTCTTAAATATTTCAGTAAAATAAAATGCAACGTCATCTGCTAGGAGTGGGAGGGTGCCTGAAAAATTAAGAGGACACACAGAACTACTACACAACACTAAGGACCTATCTGAGCTTGGAAACATGAATTAAAGTGGATATAATCCAAAGATGTGATTTTGTCCAGCTATGTTGGGTAGCCACATTATGGGAAAAAGACCTATCTGAGCTTGGAAACATGAATTAAAGTGGATATAATCCAAAGATGTGATTTTGTCCAGCTATGTTGGGTAGCCACATTATGGGAAAAAAGTTGAGTTTTAGAATTGCCCCAAGTTTAAGAGTTTTGATGAGCAGGTGTGAAAGAAGGAGAAGGGAACATTAAAGAAAACAGTGATGAGCAAGAAAGGAAAGGAAATTTTGGGAAAGAAATTAAGCCAGAAGACAACTGACAAAATGACAGGCATTCCTAACTTAGAAAAAGAATCAGTATTAGAATTTAAGATTTCAAAACGAGCTACGATAGAGCCCATATGTGGTCACAGGAATGGTGCTGAGGCAGAGTAGAGAGCACTGAGGCTAAATCGTTGAAATTTTTACCCACAAAACATTTACAGTAGGTACAGGAGCATGACTGACACCAACCACCCTGAGGACGTCACACTCCCCTGTGAGGTCCCTGCCCCCACCCCACGCACTGGCTCCAAATAAGCCTCCATGCACTTACTTTCAGTTTCTTAGGTCTCTACACACCTAAACACACAGACACACAAATTCCACTTAAAATACCCTCAATAAAGCTTCTGAAAAAATAGATTAAAAGTTTACACCTCATGTAAAAAAAATTCAACACTTCATACTGACCTGACTCTCTGGCTGTGGTGGTGGGAATGGTGTATACTCCTTCTTAGCAGTTTTTTTCTTTGGTTCCTTGCGTTTATTCACATTTTTGTGCTTGAACTGTGGCAAAAACCTTTCCCAACTCTGTGATCTTAATTCAGAATCCTTTGCCAACTCTCGTTTAATCATTAAGGTCTTCAGTCATGGCAACAGATGAACAAGGTAAAAAATGTTAATTTCAAAAGTCCTACATCTGTCAAACTAAGACATTATATTGTTCCAATAAATAATAAAATTAAAAGTAGTTCTTAGCTTCTTCAGTAGGAGTATGCCAATTCCATAAAGAAAAAAATACGTAATCTCAAACGTATAACTCACCAAGATCAGAAATTTAGATTAAGAAATACAGAATGGTTGAAACCAATATCCTCACATATCCCCCGCTCCATTTAGAATTTTGTAGATATTGAAACATCACAGGATGCAATCCAGGCATCAGATAAAAGATCGATTCTATCTTTAATGTCCCAATGTAACTCAAAATTGTTCTTTCACCCCAAAGAGTGACTTTTTAACTAAGGTTCATCAAATTTAAGTGAACTGCCTGACAAATACCCATCATAAAACAGCTCATTATACCATGGTTACATTCCCAAGTACAATCATGAACTTTGTGCACAAAGGGATATAATAGTTCTCTCTGAGTCTATGAGTGTTAAATTGCAAACAAAGGTTTCAAATTGCAAAAAAAGGTTTCAATACAATCTGAAAAAAAAGACAAAATTCTGAAAGATTTAAATATAGTACATGGGCTCATAATCTAAGAAAACTGGAGTGGTATCATCTACAACAAATTCTAGAAGCTTATTTTTGTATTAGAACTATATAATACATTACAGTGTCCCCTTCCGTAATTTCCAGTCTGTACTCCACACAGACCTAAGCTTCAAAGGCTGTAACTGCAGGACTGGGGTTGAGTTGACTAAGCTGAGCGCTACCTTCAATTTACCCAAGATCATCCTGCTTTTTTTGTTATTAGGCTCTCAGAAAAGATTTAATTTCAAGAAATATTTCTGTAGCAAGAGAAGTCTAACAACCACTGTTATAATATATAATTCTTACTTTAATGTTGTAAATTGGATGAATATTCTTCATAGTATCTAGGACTACTTTCCGAACCTGAAATTTGCAAAGAAAAAGGAATTAGTCACTTATAAAGATTTTAATGAGTTAGGTAGAAGGCCTTGGGTTACCATATTGCAACACTCTCTGAACCAGGCAATGGCCATCGAATTGAATACAATTCATTCACCTGCTCTCAGTAACTTCCAGATCTTTCGTGATCATCAGCTTACTCTGAATATAATGAAGTGTCTCAACTTTAATGCTAAAATGTGATACACAGAACTAATACAACACTTTGGAAAACTGTATGATTTAGTTGAGGGGCAGATTAGAATGAGAAAATGTGTACTCCAATGATGGGACTGCCACTTCATTTGGGAAAGGCATTTAATTTTCTTGTTCTAGCTTCCTTATTTATAATATGGAAATAAAATTACCTCAAGGGTTTTTTGTAAAAATTAAATAAAACAATATATACAGATTTTACAAACCTATAAAGTATCCAATATATTTAAGTTATTATTGCCACATGAGAAAGGGCAGATAACTTATGAGAAATAGGTCTAACAAAATTACTATTAGTCCTGGAACGGAAGCAAGACCTTACAGTCACATTCAGACAACAATAGCATCAAAAGGAGTTAATAGAAACAGTGTCTACTCCACAGATAGTAATATTTAAAGTTTAAAACATTTACAAATACCCTAAATAAATATTATACTAAAAGTCAAGCAAAAGAAAATATATCTTAATGTCAAAGAAGTTTTCAGGCTCTGATCTCTCCTGGCTGTGTATGCTACTGCAAATAACAAGATTTCTACTAAATTCTCCAATCAGTTGAGCACCTGTGACTAGACCATGTTTCTTGTATGTGCTACAGACTAAGATCTTAAATACCCACTTAACATCTGTAAAGGAAGGAATAATCACGCTGAGACCTTCTAATTCAGAAATGCATGCCTCTGCAGTTGCCAAAGGTTGGCCACAGTATGTTAGGGTCCAGGAGTGATGATTTCCTCAAATTACATTCATTAAAAAGTATTTACTAATGGGAAATCAAACAAAACATGCCAAAAAAATTGTTGCTATGAAACAATTTACTATTATAATCAAATTATTTCAATTGTTCTCTGCTGAAAATTAACTGAAGATACTGAACAGCTCTCACCTCTTTTAAGCCACTAAAAGGTCCAATGGCTGAAACTGTGTTTCCCTGAACCATAATGTAACAGTTTGTTAAGAGCTCCAATGCCTGTATCAAAAGAACAGCAAACTGAATTTCAGTACACTGAAAATTAATGATAGAGGAAGACACTCTAGTTTTCCACTGGTAAGAAGTACCTTCAGTGTAGATCCTTTGGGACCAATGAGCCGTTGTCTTCTTTTTACAAATCTTTCTTTATTTCTTACTAACGAACCTATTTTAATGATGTCACATGCAATATCATCCTGAAGAATTCGTACTGCCTTTTGCAAAAATAAAGAAAACACCTGATCGGTATTTCTTTTTAATTTTTGTATTGAAATATCGTTGACATACAATCTTTTTTTTTAGGTGTTTTAATTAGTTAATTTTTATTAAGGTATCATTGATATACACTCTTATGAAGGTTTCACAAGAAAAGCAATGTGGTTACTACATTCACCCTTACTGAGTCCTGCCCCATACCCCACTGCAGTCACTGTCCACTCCGTGTAGTAAGATGCCACAGAGTACCTATTGTCTTCTCTGAGCTACACTGTCTTCCCCGTGACCCCACACACACCACGTGCAACCAATCATGATATCCCACAATCCCCTTCTCCCTCCCTCCCCCAACTCTCCCCCTTGGTAACCACTAGTAGGCTCTGAGTCTGCTGCTGTTTTGTTCCTTCAGGTTTGCTTCATTGTTACACTCCACAAATGAAGGAAATCCTTTGGTATTTGTCTTTCTCTGTCTGACTTATTTCACTGAGCATAATACCCTCTAGCTCCATTCATGCTGGTGCAAATGCATGTTTCTTTCTTATGGCTGATAGTATTCCTTTGTGTACATGTACCACATCTTCTTTATCCATTCATCTACTGATAGACACTTAGGTTGCTTCCATATCTTGGCTACTGTAAATAGTGCTGTGATAAACATAGGGGTGCGTATGTCTTTTTGAGTCTGAGAAGTTGTTAATCTTTGGGTAAATTCCTAGGAGTGGAGTTCCTGGGTCAAATGGTATTTCTATTTTTAGTTTTATGAGGAACCTCCATACTGCTTTCCACAATGGTTGAACTAGTTTACATTCCCACCAGCAGTGTAGGAGGGTTCCCCTTTCTCCTCATCCTCGCCAGCATTTGCTGTTCCTAGTTTTTTCTGTGTTGGCCATCCTAACTGGTATGAGGTGATATCCACAATGGAATATTATTCAGCCATAAAAAAAATATAAATCCTGATCAGTATTCTTTATAATACTTTTCTTTCCAAAGCCTGGGTTCATGATACCTAAGCAGAGAAGTGAAACTCCCTGAAGACAGGGGATGAAGGAAGGGGGGCATTATTATATGTTGTTCCTAATGCTGATGCAAAGCAAAGTCACTCTGATTCCAAATTACCTGTTCAAATGAAACGCTCCTTGCTAGAAGTTTTATTAGGTCTCTGGCCCTGATGATGATATATGGGTCAAAAGTCTTCTTTGTTGTACAAACACTCATGCTGCCCTCGATCAGGTCCAGGGTTGCATTAACATGCTGGGAAGGGGAAGGCGCAAGAGCAGGTGTTTCAGAGTGAATCCACTTTTAAATGTTTATAAAGGCTGCCCTAATCAAACTATGAATCATTGAAAATTAAGCTTTTTCTCAAATTCTACCAATTCTTTCCTTGAAGAAGCTGGGTAGTTAATATAAAAAATGAATATCTGATTTTCACACTTCAAAGGATCTAAGAAACTCAGACAATTGAAACCAAGTATAGTTGCTTGGCTTTAGAATACATTGTACTTACTGGAATAAAGATTACCTCTAGTTTAAAAAGTATTTAGCAATCCAAATGAAGACATAAAGACCTAAGGCAAAAACTAAAGCTACAGCTTCCCTACCTTGGACCCGGCTCTAATCTACTGTCTATTCCTAGAGTGGAATTGAACTTTCCTTTTCAAACTTTTTTCTAGCTGGTTTGTATTGGCTAAGCCAAAGTAAAAACAAATTGTCATAGGTTCAGAAAGAAGCAGTAATTGGAAAATGATGCACTTAGCCTCAACAGGAAGAGTCAGATTTCAACAAAGCAAATAAAAATGCTGTTTTGATTTGTGAGCATAATCTTAAGGACATTTCAACATAGTAAGTGACAAACAATTCAACATAAGGTTGTATCTCTTTGAGTTTATTGAACATAAAAAAAGTCCAATCTCAGCCGTAGACAGCTATAAAAAACAGTGTGGAGTTTGCCGAACCACCTCCTACCTAATGAGCACAAATGACTCCAGAGCAGTACCGTTGCTGAGCAACACATTTTCTATCAGGACCTGCTAGGTACACAGACACACACACAGAACCAGAAGCTTCATTAAGTTTTACTTACCATTCCACAAGTGATTTATTGTTTTTTATCCACTAAATTGACTTCTTGATCCACAATGACTTTCAATCCAGTTTGAACAAAAACAAACATTGCTCTAGGAGCCTGCCAGCAGCAACACAGAGGGCAAGCTGGCCACATAAACATCTCATTTAAAATGAAAAATCACAATTCAGGAACATGCTTAGACTTAAACTGTATGGCTACATGGCAACTACGACAGCATTCGGAAACTTGGAAGCTCATGGTTGAGTGTCAGTCCATGAAATACCTACAATTTTAAAGGTATGTATATTTTTCAAAGTGATTAATTATGAAATTGAAAACAAATGGATTATAAGAATAAAGCTTATCTAAGCTATTGAAAGTATCAAAGGAGTCAAATAACCAGTTATGCTAGTACCTCAAAAAAAACCCACCAGCACACATATACTTAAAAGTAAAGGTATAACTGGAGCAAATCTCAAAGAAATATACAAAATATACATACATGTTCATTCAAGGCTTTCTGTACCAATGGCCAGCACTCTTTCAGGTAAGCCTCTCTGTATTTTGGGAACAAAGTTGCAAAACTGCTCTCCTCCAAGAATCCTCTGGGATTGTCCTCCTTGGAAAAAGCTGGTTCCTTCCAACCGTCAGGAACAGTGAGGAGTTCTGATTCATCTGCGGAGGTAAACTACTCATACGTCAGATTTAACCTTATTTTGGACAGTTTTTGAACACTTAGTAGATACATTTACAAACTTCCCAATAATCTCACTGCAGTTCCTCTTCCCATGCTTTTTAGATTATTCAACAACAAACAAAGCTCTATCAGTATCATCAACACACCGTAGGAATTATCTGTAGGTGTTTCAGTTCTCTCTAAGACAAGGTTACTTAATGGCAGGGACTCTCCTTGGGTCCTCAGTAACTAGCATTTGCCTGACAGATAGTGGGTACTTAAGAAACTTCTGCATTACCTGACAGATAGTGGGTACTTAAGAAACACAGGAGTTTCACAAACAGCCCCAAAACATATGAAAAGATGTGCAACCTCATGAGTAATAAGGAAAGTTAAAATTAAAACCCTAACCAGATACCATTTCAGCCTTACTAAAATGACTGAAATTCAAAATTCATGTACTATCAAGTGTTAGTGTATATGCAGAGCTGTTAGAACGCTCTTCCATTGCTGGTGGGAGCGTAAACTGGCACAACTCCCTTGGGAGTAAGTTAGCATTATCTGCACATACGCTATACTTTCAAGGATTCCAATCCCATGTACACAACCTATTGGAACTCCTGGAACATGACCAGGATTTATGGACAAAAGATGTTTGCAGCAGCATCGTTTATAATTGCAAACAATAGGGAAAGCCCAAATGTCCACCAACAGTAGAACGGTAATAGAAATACGTGTATATTCATACAAGAAGCATCGTAGATTAATGAAAAGAATAAGCTACAGTTACAACTATCACCGACTGAGTAACCAGAACAAAGAAGCCAGAGAAGAATGCCTACAGTCCTCTTTCATTCATATAAAATTCAAATACAGATAAAACTAAATCCCTTTTTGCATAGGTAGTAAAGATTATAACGAAAGAGAGCAGAATGATCAACACAATTCAGACTGGTTACTTCAGCTCCCCCAAGAAGAAAAGAATAAATAGTTCGATGGAGATGTGCTCCTCGAAGGGCTTTTCCGGTGGGGTAATGCTCTTTTCTGCTTGATGCTCGGAGTGCTCCTTTCTCACGTTAGTTTTATTCTGTCAGTTGTACATAAATTGTACTCTGCTATGTACATTAAATCATTAGAAACAACAAAACTCCTTTAATACCTCCCTGATGCCTACAACATTAGAGTTCAAGGTTTCTGACACGTTCAAGAACACTCCAGATGCTCCTCCCCCTCCACGGTCGGCGCTCCCATACCTGCCCTCCGACCCACTCCGCCCCTCATTTTGTCAACGGCTTCCAGCCACCTCCGCGAGTGTCAGGTCCCGCAGCGGCCCCCGCAGTCCCCTAAGCCTCGTCCTTTACGGAAGACGGACCGGGCGGCACCTTCACCGCGCCGAGCCTCCGGCAAGGCGCCCAGGCAGGAGCACGAGGCCGGCGGCGCTCCCGCCAGTACAGACGCGAGACCCGCGACAGAGGAGCCTGCCTTCCAGACCCCAGGCCTCGGCTCTCACACAGCCTCACCACGGCTCTCCGGCTTCGGCTTCTTGCTACGAGGTTCCCTTTTCCCAGAGACCGCGGCTCGCCCGCTCACCGAGGACGCCATCCTCAAGCTACTTCCGCTGTCGCCGGAAGTGGAGCAGTTCGTAAAGCCGGCCGGGTTCTAGTCGTAAGAAGTCCCTCTACTCAAAGGGCTCTGCGGAACGCCGAAGAGGAGACTGCGCAGCACCGGTGCGGGCGGGCGGACGCGCGGACGCCAGAGCTCGCGCAGGGCCGGAGCGCGGCCCCGCCGTCCCGGAGCTGGGCCGCTTGCCGAGACGTGGGGTTCTGCTCAGGGGCGGCGGCCGTCCTACCTGCAGTGTTCTCGCGGCCTCGGCGTCACCTGGGACTCCGGGTTTGACCACAAACTGCCATCAGACCACTACTGATGGCGCTCGTTCGTTTTATAAATATTTCTATGATCGGCAAATAAGTACTAGGCACCAGTAGGAGGTACAGATAGGAGATCACATGGTCCTCGAGGGCAGCAAGTGACAGCAGTAGCTGCCATTTATTGTGAGCCTGCTTTGTGCTGGGCACTTTATGTGCATTTCTAATCCTTAGAGTTAAACAAAGCTGTAAAGATGGATAGTTTTTCGGAAGGTCAGTTTTCAAAGTCCTTGTTTCTGATGGTAATTTTCTAGGGTTTTGGTGTTTATTTTTCTAAGTCAGAGGGATAGCAATTAAGCGACACGAAGTATTTCACCTCGCCTTAGATTTCTCCAAATGAGTAACTGCTGTCTGCCCCCAACGCTGCATATGCCGGACTTCAAGATGTGAGCTCCATCACTATTACAATTTTTTATGCTTCTAGGAATCTAAAAGTTCCTAGACCCCTTAAAGTTTAAGACTTCTTTTGATAATTGGTCTTACTGCTTACCGTTTCTAAAATTTTCTGCAGCACTATTAGGGAAAGTCTTTGATTGGTTGAATTCCTTGCACTAGTGAAACTGGGAACGTTTATCTGAAATCCCCCTTTGCGTATTTTCTTTAAGAATTACATTTTTGTAGATGAGACTCATGTATAAAACAGACTGTTACTTAGGGGCAGAATATACCAAGAGACATGATTATGTTAGGATTTTTGCTTTTATCCTGTGTGTCTTATAAATGATAGGCAATGGTTTTATCCCTATATTAGTACAGTTTGATGAAAAAGCAGTGACAAATCCCTATAATAGAACAAGTAAGAAGTGAAAGCAATTCCTTCAATGTTCCTAGAAACCCTATGAAGCAGGTTTCTATTATCCTTATTTTAAAGAACTCATTCACTAGTAAGAGGTGAGCTAGACTTCAGATCTGACCAGTCTGACCACTAGCAGCTCCAGAAAGACTGTTACACGGAAAAGATAGTTCTTGCAAATGTATTAGGAGGACTGGGTTTTCATCCTCACAGCGCTGAGACTTGAGCTGCAGCATCAGTGCTTCTCTAGATCTCCAGCCTGAAGGCCCACCCTGTAGATTTTGGGCTTGGCAGGCCTCCATATTCATTTGGGCATACAAATCTATAGATACAGGTAGAGATAGGGAGACATATACAGATATATAGTTTCTCTGGAGAACCCTAATACAGAAATTTATAGTAGAGTAAATCCAAGTGGATGATAAATGTGCTCACCCTCATTACTGTCGGAAAGCATATAGACACAACAATGAAATACTGCTTCTCATCCTCCAAACTGACAAAAAAGAAATAATAAAAATACTTTTTAAAAATGATAATCTGCTGGAGGAAAAAGCATTCTCATACACTGCTGGTGGAAATGTAAACTGTTTCTGCCTGTTTGAAAGCAATTTATCAATATAAAATATAAACACATTCTTACACAATAATTCCACTCCTGGAAAACTAAAGATAAAGCACCATTCCTTTGGGTATAGGTACAATTGTGTTGATTACTGACGAATACAGAAGTAGTTCAGTGAGAAGGACTTCGGAGCTGCACGGATTAATAGGTCAGAGCAAGTATTTTACCCACCCTGTTCAGTTTCCTGCAATGGGGAGGATAACCTTAACTTGGTGACTTTATACATGTAAAATGCTAAAAAAAAAAAATGCTTTGCAAGTGGTACATACTCAATAGATGTTAGTTATTATTTATATATAGTAGCAAAAAAAGTAAAAATCTTGACTGTAAATTAGGAATGTAGTCAAATTTATGTTACCTTTATAACTCTGAGAGATTAGCAAACAATCATAAGCATTAATTAAATCTATATGGAGTGATTACCTAGAGAAATTAGTGACAACAGCCAGATGAGAAACATGGGGCAATTATATCTATATATATTTAATTATACATTTATGTATTTAAATATATATTTTAAAACTATGAATAGAAATATAATTCCTTGCATTTATAAAAAAATGCCTTGCATTCACATAATAATGATAGTATATGTAACAATCACATATGTAATAATTATATATTTATTCCATTCTTATAAAACAAACCATTCAATAAATATTATTGAGCATCTATGTCTCAGGTACTGTTCTAAATACTTGATTCTGTTCTGTGTGCTGGGCATAATAATTATATGTGTGTTTGTGTGTGTATATGACTGTGATTGTACAATGAAAAAAGATTTGGAAGGATACACATCAAGTTTACAAGGCTGCCTACCTTAGTGATGAAAGCAATTAGAAAAGAAAACGCAAGTAGACATAAAGACTGAAAAAAATGTTCATGATAAAACAGCGTGAATATGACTTGTTTATGTAAAACTGTATATATGCGTAGGGAAGTCTATGAAACAGTGATCACCAAAATTGTATTCCTCTCAGTATAGAGACAATTCAAAGGATGGCCATTTACATACCAATAAAATTGTAAATCAATCACAGTTTATAATTTTGTTTTAGTATCCTTGGAAATCTGAGTATAAATATGTCCTCAGATCTGCAAGGTTACTTCCAGAAATTGCACAAATACACTAATAGGGGAAAGAAAAATTGCTATCTCTGAAGAGTTTCTTGGCACAAATCTGGGCTGGCAAAGTCCTTTCCATGTCACAGCACCAGCAGGCAGACTCATTTAAATTGTGACTTCTCTCCTCCCTGGCCCCTTAAAACAATCCAGACCCACAGGTAGCTGTCCTCCTGCAAATGTGTTCCGCTAACTCTTACTCTGCTTATTCATTTTCCCATGAGAAGCAAGTTGGCCTCATAACTCTTCTTTGGAATTGGAGACCTTAATTCTCACAAAATTGTAAACCAAAGGGTAGTGGGCAGAGAAGTCAGAATGTGGCTTAACAATATCTGGGGTTGGGGGAGGGGAGAGAGACACTTATTATTAAAAACATAAAAACTGGGCACGTGATTTATTTTCCATTTAACATTTCTACATTTATTTGTTAGAGGTAAAAATTATTTTTGTACTTTTTCTTTGCTGATTTTTAAAGAAAAAAGCAATCAAGAGAGGGTTTCTCAAATGGTATGTAGGGATGACACATTTTAATTTTCTTATACACAAACTGCCTTCCAATCCAATCAACCTCACAGAAAGATGTAAAATCTTAACACATATCTTTCAGCATTGATAACAGTAATAATAATTGTGGCTATAAAAATAAGGCCCCTTCTAACTCCAAGTGATTGTGTATTAGAAAGGAATCTAGTGATAACAGTTGAGAAGGAGAAAACCCAGTGAAGCAGGCTAGCTGTAAACTACCCACGTTATAAACCCAACTTTAGAAAAATAATGTCAATGAAAGTGAAACACCCTGCGTGAAAGCACGGCAGACCCGGGAGCCTAGGAGAGACGCCAGCCTTGAGCATCGTATCCAGCCAGTCTTGGAATGTTTCCTGCTGTGTGGCGATATGTTTCATGTGTCACGGCGCTGGGATGAAATACTCTTCCAGGACGTCCATCTCTTCATGCAAGGCCATGCTTTACACACTCTCTGAATAACAAGATATGACATACTTCTTTGGCTGCTAGGCGTTGGTTGGGTCTTGAGAAAACACCTAACCAACCTCTGTTTCTTCAACTGCAAAATGAGGGAGTTGAGTAAAATTACCATTTCTCCAACTTAAGCCAACCTCAGAATCACGTGGATGGGTGACTCCATTCTCAGTTTATAATTGTTCAGAAAGTTGGGGACAGGGCCCAAGAACTTGCAGCCCCAACAAAGAATTATCCAACCCCAAAATGTCAATAATGCTAAGCTTGTGAAACTCAGGTCTGTAATTGTTCTTAATTACTATGACGCCACTTCAAAGGGCCAGTAAGGGTTTTACTCCTAACCAGGCATACAATGAAAGCAAAGTTTTTTTTCCACTCTTTTTACCTACTTAGGACAGAACTTGCCGGGTATCAAAAGCCAATGTTTCCAGATGGCTGTTCATAATTATGTCGGTTCCTCAATGGGCAATCCTGTTCCATCTCCCTCAACTCCCCACTGACATTCTGAAATTCTGCTGTCTCACTACCGGAGCAAAAAATGGGACTTGTACATATGGCAGATGGTTGGGGTCTCAGACACTCATTACTGGTGGAATACTAGTCTCTCCAGAACCCAGGCTCACAAAACATTAAATTTTCTTGGGAATCTAATCTAGCATCTCCTATTTCCAGGGCAATCTTTCTTTTTTCTCTTCCTGTTTGCACTTATTTTAAGCAATAGCTTCGATTTAATTTTAAGTTATAATATTCTTCTCCCTAAATAAAAGCTGGAGCACATTTTATGGTACTAGGCTCCACCATGGAGATAGAAGGCTTTTTAATGCATGTGTGAATATTTAAGATTTAATCAGGGTATGTGAAATGTATTGATACTGCTGAGAATTATTATTTTATGCAAACAGAACATGTAAACTACAGTCTTTTATTTCCTTACATGACACTGGGGAGTACTTGAACTTTTCCAGGAATAAGATTTCTAGTCATTTGTTAAATCTATGTGCCTCTTCCATCATTTACATAGTGGTAACCACAGATGGCTTGTGATGAAATGAACTTTTTAGATTAAGTATTTCAAACATTTAATGGTTTTGTATATAAAAAAGTCATTTCACGATGTTAATAAGATGGTGACATTGCTTGTTCATTGTTTCAAATTGTCTAATTAAAAAGTCTAGCTACCCGACATGCTTAGAGACATGAAAATTCAGACTTTAACACTAGATTGTTGCCTTTGATCATCTAACATTGATTGATTTTAACCTCTTGGTTAACCAGTCCCTTCATTAACATGACAAAATCCATAGACCCTTTCCCAAGAAAAGCACATATATTTGGGTCCTCATAAATTTTACCTGCATTTTGATGGGATGTTCACACAACTGTCATGCTCTTTCACAGAAGCCTCAGGGCATGGGGCCATCGAGTCACCCTTAACCTAAAGCAACATGGGAGGGGTGCAGAGCCTGGATCCAACCTCATGGGCACTTGGGCTCTCCTCTTAGAGCTCCCCAGGCGGGCAAGGGGATGGAGGGGCTCCTTTGTCTTAAAAAACAGGCACATGCCTTCTACAGTTAGAATTTGAGTATGCTTTAGTACTTGTATTTAGGGATATTACTCAAGATTCCTTTGACTGCAAGTCATAGAAACTCAAAGTAACCAGTAGAGGATTGATTGTCCTACACACCTGGGGACTGGATCTAGGGCCTCAACAATGTTAGAGACATTGATATTCTTTCTCAGTCACGATCTCTCTCTTTTTCTTCTCCTTCTATCTTTTGCTTTGCTTTTTCTGTGCTGTCTTTATTCTGAAGCAGATGTCCAAGATTAACTCCTTAAAAGAAAAATTTCTTTCTTCCTAAAAGTTCCATAAGAAGACTTTCAGTGACCGGTCCTGTATTACATGCTGGAGCCAGAGGTGGGTCACACCCATATTAAACCATGTGGGCAGGAAATAGGAAGGAATGATTCCTACAGGGAGATTGAGGGTTGTTGCCAAAATAGGGGGAATGGATGCTGTGCAAAATACACAGTGTTTACTACAGTAAGTATAATAAGTCATTTTAAGGATTAATAATTGATTTTCATGTTTTATCCATCACTATCCCTCATTGCCATGCCACCATTTCATTAAAATAAGCTTTACACGTAAAGAATTACTTAGGCCCAGTCACAAGATAGATGGAGGAATCATTTGCTAAAATTTTATTTGGAGGATGTGTCAAATAATCCTCTATATTTGCTGTGAGATTTATGAAATACACTGATTGATCTAATAAATTTATTTATATTTCTCCAGGCACATGTGATACTGAAAAGGTGGCCTGCTACAATTGTGGTGACTTGGTGCAGCCCTCTTTTATAATAATAATGTTCCACATCATGTAGCATATTTCCCTACAGGAGATGACTGTATTTTTTTCTCTTTAATTTTGAAGAGAATAAAAAAAAAAATACAAGAAACAATGCAACCATCATCCCAGACCCCTTTATCTGTAAATATATATTAACATTTTGTCATTTTTGGTGCAAATTTCCATAAATGTTTGTATGATAAAATCTTACATATATGTAAAATGAAGTCACTCCAGAGTCTTGTTTATTTTCTTTTCTAGGGGTAACTACATGATTTGACTTTTTATGGACTGTTTCAGAAAACAAATAGACTAATATAACAAATGTTTTGTTTGTATAGTCATAATTAAACTTAAAACATAAATATTGACAATTAAAGTCCCTGTAGGCACCTCCCCAGTCTCATTCCTATCCCCTTCCAACAGAAGTCATCACTATGACAGGTTCAGTATTTGTCATTTCCATGTGTATTTTTGTCATATGGCTACTGTACACACATGCATGAGCAGACACACACACAATCTTTAAAGTAGGCTTTCTTCATTTTATATATGATATATCTACACACTATGTTAATAAACTTGTATACAATCATATTATTATATACATAAACTGTATATTTATAAATACAAATGCTGTATGTACTCAAAAACTTGCTTTATTTGTACAATTGTTTGTTTTGAAATTTACCCATGTTGAATTTATATAATTCTAGTTCATTTATCCATGGTATAAAACTTCTGAAATTAGTCCGCAAAGACATGGCAGCTTATGTCCTGGGCTTCTCTCTCTGGGATGGCTTGTCCTGGGAGGAACCAGGGGCCATATCTTGAGCAGCCCTCTGGGGAGATACACAGGGTGAGGAACTGGGGCCTCCTGCCATCAGCCTGGTAGGAGAATTTGGAAGCACCTCGTCCAGTCTAGTGAAACTTTCAGACTAGCAGCTCTGGCTCACTCCTTGATCACAGCCTCCTACATGACCCTGAGCCAGAAGCACACGGCTAAGCTGCTCACACATTGCTGACTCTCAAAAATTGTATAAATGTTTGTCGTTGAAAGTTGGTAATTTGGGATGTAATTTTCATATAGACATGCTAGAACAATTATGAAGCAAGCCAAAGCATTCACCAAAATGCTGTGGACATGAAACTTTCTCAGGATCATTTTTCCTTAATTCTTGCCACTAGAGGGCAACATGGTCATAAATGATAGCTTGAATAAAGAATTGAAATGTGTTCATTATTTCTACAGAACTGTAGATGTCGGAAAATGTAGGAAACTTTAGAGACCGTGTGGTCCATCTCTGTTAAATTACAGATGAGAATTCTAACACCCAGAAACATTAACTGGCGCAAGGTCACACAGACTAAGATCTAAATGTGCTGACTTAGAAAACTTTAGAGACCGTGTGGTCCATCTCTGTTAAATTACAGATGAGCATTCTAACACCCAGAAACATTAACTGGCGCAAGGTCACACAGACTAAGATCTAAATGTGCTGACTTAGCTGCATTTGAGAGCATGCAAACTCATTAACTATAAATCAATCC
Source organism: Manis javanica (assembly GCF_040802235.1). Taxonomy (NCBI): domain Eukaryota; kingdom Metazoa; phylum Chordata; class Mammalia; order Pholidota; family Manidae; genus Manis; species Manis javanica. Next base: position 24,625,304 of record NC_133165.1, read on the forward strand.
TGCTGTTTTTAAAAATCACTAGGTGTAGGAATAACAAAGAGAGAAGGCCTTTAAAAAATCCTCTTCATTTCAATTAACATATCAATCATCCTACTATCAAGAGCCTTACAACAGCCATTCTTATTTACTGGGCGCCTATTATACCGCTTGCCACACATGGCACGCTCTGTGTCTCTTCCTTTAATCTGCCCAACGGAACTTCGAAACATACTCACCCACACCTGAGGGCTAGTATCTTGTCCAAGGATGTACAGCTAGGAGGGCATAAAGCACATTTGAATCTAATATAGTTTAAATTTCAACACAATGATTTTGTGGGGACAAGTCATAGTCTGTTTTTACCAGAAGTTTATTGCTTCTGGAAAGTGTTTAGCATGTTAAGACATATAAATTGTTGTCATATAGCATTGGAAGAAAAAAGAAAAAAATTTTGATGATTCTTCTTCCCTTTTTCCCTGTCTTTCCCCTTCTTTGTCTGTGTGCATGTCTCTCATTCTCTCTCTCTCATACACACACATTGCCTCTTCCCTTCATTCGCTGCCCAGCTTTGTGATCTTGGTGAAGCTCCCTAGCGTTTCATTTGTTGCATGTTCTTCATTTCTAAAATGAGAATATACCTATCTCCTTCAAACTCCCAACGGGGATGCGGTGATTATTAATGAGGAGGTTTTTACGAATCTCATGTGGTTTTGCAGAAGACAGGTGTTCAATAAAGCTGAAGAACCTTTATAAAGGTCATCAGTCATATTTGAGGACAGATGGGCATAATGACAGATGAGCAACTGGCAGTAGTGACTTGGCTGGAGCTGCTGCCACATCGAAGTGTTGAAGTGATATCAACATGTCAGCAGCACCAAGCTAGGAGCAAGGAGGGCGCACTGTCTTCCCGCCTCACCCAGCACTCTGCTGCTTGTCCCTGCCTGGCACGTACTGGTACACAGGCAGGCAGGCAGGCCACTCTAGAACCACCTCCCTATGGGGACACAGAGCCTCTGCAGACAGCCACTAGTGATGCACATCACTCCTCACACCAAGAGATTGAGCCTATTCCTCCTCCCTTCCTCCCCGTTGGCCCCAGGATGCTTCCTTCCTCCCCTTAGACCGGCAGGATGCTGAGAAGAGGACTCTGCGGATCCAAGTCAAGCATTCAGGAAGAGCAGCAGCTTCTGCTGCTTCTTTCTTAGAAAAGCGCTGCAGCGTAAGAACTCAGCTACCTTGGGACGACTTCACTGTGAGGAAGCCTAAGCCAAGTGGAAAAAGAGAGACATGTCTGGCCAGCTCTGTGTTGCTCCAGAGATCACAGCTGACATTCTGGGTATCAGTGAGTGAAGAAACAATCTTAGACATTTCAGCTCCAGTAGACACCATGGGGGGCAAAAGAACTGTCCAGCCAGATTGCAGAAATGGGAGAATCAAGAAATATATCTGGTGGTGTTAAGCCATTATGTTCTCAGGCTATTTCTTACAAGCAATCGATATTTGAAACACCTACCAGCATTTGAAATAGGGTCACATATCTCTTGATGCCCTATTTTTGCTTAATGAAATACAAGACTCTTTCTGAGAAATGAAATGAGGGAAAAATAAGTTTGGTAAAATGGAGGGGCTAACTCCTTCTTAGAAGATATGGCTTTTAGCTTCATGAAAGTCCTGTTAAAATAGAGCATTTATCCCTTCATTCACTCAGTCATGATCAATAAACACTTGTCGGACACATCCGCTGTCTGTTGGGCGTCTGGCGTAGCTCTGAGCGTGGAGTATGTAGTGCTAAGCGAGACAGATGAGGTCCCTGATCTCACGGCGCTCACATCCTGATCAGAGAGGACAGATGACCACCACACAACGAAGAGATTGTTTCAGCTGATGATAATGCCAGTGTGGGGCAATGTGGCAGCATTGTCACAGGATTTCCAAGGGTCCCTTCCTCAGGCGGCGCCGATAAACTAACAGGCAAAAAAAAGGGGGGGGGGAGAAAATGTTCCCTCTGAGCTTGTAATACAATTATCTGCAATGGAATTAGCCATTTCTTGGTGTGAGTCCTCATTCCTGGGTCAGGACGGGGCAGGGCCTTTCCCTTGGGGATGTCACACCTGCAGCTTTGCTGACTCTGAAAGAAAGGTCTTTCCTCCACCCATCAGCTCTGGTTGGTGAGGATGGAGCGCGACCGGCAGGCGGGGACTGTGCTGGCCAAAGTCCCCTCTGTCACACTGTCCCTGACACATGGCCACAGCTGCTCTCACAGAAAATGTTCGAATTGGGAGAAAAACAGGGACTAGATATTTTACAGTCCTAAATTTCAGGAAGCCTCCATCACTGATTTTCTCCTGAAGAAAGGGCATTTTTAATGAGAAAATTCCATGTGAGAAAAACCACCCTCCTTCCACACAGCATGGCTCTCTGTGGTATCCTGGAGTTGAGGTACTTTCATGTTCTTTTAAAATTAGTGGTGACTTCTTTGAAAGAAGGGATTGAGACTTACTTCTTACTTTTTTTTGCTTCTTCATCTTCTGACACAGTATCCCTCCCACAGCACATGCTTAATATTTGTTGAGTGAACTGATATTGGATAAAAAGACCACTGTCTGCATTTGAATCCCAGCTCTGCAACCTTCTAGTCGTGTGACCTTCATCAATTTACTTAATTTTTCTACATTTCCACTTTCTCAATTGTAAAGTAGGAAAAATGATATTTTCTGGTTTCTGTGAGCCAGAAGGCTGGCCCTCACCAGACCTGACCCTGCAGGTGCCTTGATCTTGGCTTCCCAGCCTTCAGACTGTGAACAATTTCTGCTGTTTATAAACGGCCCTGTCTATGGTATATTGTTCTAGCAGCCTGAACAGACCAGAACAATTCCTATTGCCAGAATGCAATTTGACTACATCTTTACTTAAATGGTGACTTTTAAAACTCTGCTTTCATCTAAGATAAATTTCTTATTTGGCTAGCATTAAGTGGCAATAGCTGAGCATCTATTATAATTTATCAAAATTCACTATTTTGGAAACATAATAACATTAATTTTAAATCGATGAGTAGTGACCATAGTTTGCTAGGACAAGAGCCAGAAGGACAGAGAAAAGGAGCAGCAAATGACTCACTTTACAAATCATAGTTTTTATGCCAGAAGAGCTCATCTCAAAATGCCTATTCAAGAAAAAAAATCATTGTAAAGTCCCATGATGTTAATGGGATAAGTGATATGTCCTTGCATAAAAGAAACCCAGGTAGAAGTTTTGAAACAACATGTATTTAGTAGAGATAAAAGAGTGACACGTATAGGTTTTGTCCTTCTGTATGTTTACCATGTATTTATGGAGTAAGTGGATAAGGAATTACTGACACAGAATTTGAAAAACATTCTGGGATGACTATAATTTTTATAGCATGCACTTTATTTGATGAGAACACATCATGACTGAAATGGTATGTTGAAAATATAAGATTTTAACATTAATCAGTATTCTAACATTAATCATAATAGATAAAGTTATGGTTAGGACTATTAGTTTAACACTAAAACCTGTTTGTTGTAGACTTTAAATTCATAGGAAACAAAATGATAATATTCAATTTATAGGATAATGTCTTTAAGTGGTAGAAACTACAGTCTGTAAGAGGATTCAAACCTTTTCTTCTCTAACCACCAGGGAGAGCCTTATCTGCTTTCAAGTTACTAAAATCTGATCTTTCAAAACCTGCCATCATTCCTAATTCCACTGTGCCCCTCATCCTGCAGTGAACATAAGGGTTTATAAACAATCTAGAAATAGCAGCAAATGATTCCTCTTTCTATAATGCCTTCTGAGAGGTTTCCAACTACTCACATGCCTTGATGGCCAGGCAATCTGCAATCTGAGGTGTTCTGAAGCTCCTGGCAATCCAGACAGTATCTCTGTTTGGAATGAAATTAAGCAGAACAATTATCTCTGTAACCTTAAAAACACTGACTGCCTCTTAAAAGCAAGCTCTTGAAAATATAAGATAACAGCAGACCCCACAGATATGGCAAAAATAAAATGAGGTGTTTTATCACTGGGCTCCAGCTGGTAAATATATGGCATGAGGCGGGGCCTACGTGAGCTGGTCACACATTCCCTCCTGCCCCCAAGAGCTCGGTGAAAAATCCTTAGGATTTACCTTGACAGGTACTAGCATAATCTTTTTAGTTCTGCACTTAAAAGTGTATGTTTGGCTCAATTGCCACCCAGAATTTCTGGGTCTATATCATTATCAGATAAACAATATCTTCTCAGTGTAACATTTTACTGAAATTTTATCTCCATTCATTCACAGACTCACAAATATGAGGGGACTTAAATGCTCCTTAGTCCTGAGAAAGTGGGTGATGACAGGGTCAGGAATGGAATAGACAGGAAAATATTCCCTAGTCTGTACTGTCTTGGCTTTTTACCCAGTTTCTGCTGATGACCAGAATAACAAGGGCCTTGAAATACTGGTGAATGGGAAAAAAGACTACTATCTCTACCAGGTGTGGTGGGGCAAACTTTGACTACCTAGTCTTTCAATTCATAAAAATTTATCAAGTGCCTACCGTATTCCCCAAATTATACTGGGGATAGAAACACCACCCTTAAAGAGACAGGCATAGCTCCTACCTCATGAGAGTTTACAGTGCAGAGGTGCAGGACACCATACAAATATTTACAGCAAATTGTTACATACGTACTGCAAAGTGTCACATAGTTCTATGGCAATACACTGTAGCGGTGGTTCTACTTCATCCAACTGGTGGACTAGAAAAGGGCACTAAAGTGATCCTCATGTGAGTAGCCCAATGCAAATGATTTAATTTCCTGGGCTCCATTTCCTCTGATGGAAGTAAAGAGCTTGAACTAAATGAATTCTAAAGGTCTTTTCCAGTGATAAGGTGCTAGCATGCTACTCAAACCTCCCAATCCCAGTGATAAATCACTGGCTTTCTCTGAAAGAATAACTTGAGAACTTCTTGGGGATTAACTGCAGACAATATTACATCTTTGAACATCCTTAGGGTGGCAGCTGTGAAGATCCAATGTGGAATCCTGAGAGGCTCACTCACCTCTACTGGAAGTGCCCTGCAAGCAAGGTCCTGAGGACCCCAGAAGGTCTTCCTCTTTGTTTCCCCAAGGCTCCCTCTTTTGTTGTGTGTACCAAGCTACTCTCTTCTGGTCCATAGTGCGCGGTTACATGCCCCAAAGGTGCCATCTCAAAAGGCTGCAACCCTGTCATTCTCTCCTTGAAGTAACCAAGTGATTAGCAAGAACCCCAAATTATTCTTCTTAGACCTTTCATTACCAAACCTAGTGATAAATCACATACACAAAGACATAGGAACATCTCTTTCTTTTCCAAAGTTTCCGAGGTAAATATGCAAAAGACTTTCATAATTGATGCTGTAGCATGGCTCTTTCAATGCCTTTCTCTTTTATTTTCTCTCCTATTAAGGCTAGAAAATGAGTATGTTCAACTCCTAGCTTTTCCCTCAGCTAAGAATAGCCATGCAACTCAATTCTGGCCATGAATGGTAGATGAAAGTCCCCGGAGACTATGTGAGCTTCTTGTTACTTTGTTTTTTCATATTCCTCCTGCTTGGAACATACCTGTGATGGCTGGAAGTACAGCAGCCATCATGAAACCACAAGGATGAAATTTATCACTAATGTTGATGGAGCAGAAAGAGAAGAATTTATTTACTTGTTGACATTTTAGAGATGCTGTCTCAGCCTTGGGCAGTCTACACTAAACCTGATATTTTACATGTTTATTGGGTCCTTGTTACTCACAGATGAATATCATCCTAACCGATCAACTTCTAATAATAATGTTGATCATATACAGAAGTTTCTTATATAGAAACTTTAGGGTGACCTTGGTGTATTTAACAGGAGCCTAGAATTGTACAGAACATGCTTACATGTGTTTGGGTGATATAAAATTGTCTTGGTTTTTTCATAGCATTTATTTTCTGAGTATGAAGTTTTGATCAACCATGTGATAGTTTTGCTATGTTTTGATTAAAGTGACTTCTATATAGCTTTTCCCTAATTACAAAATTCACATCCACTTTCAAATATCAAAACTTTGTCACAAATTAGGATATTTTTTAAAGTAAACAGAATGCTCAGTAATTTAACAGGGAAGAATGTAATACAAGCATCAATATAAGAAAGCCATTTCAAAAATATGTTCACAAACATTATGTGTATATGTCTTCCAAGATCACTAAATTGCAACAAAAACTTTTTAGATGTACTCCTATAATTTTTTATATTATCCATTCAACAGATGTATTTCCCCACAAGCGTTGTAGGTCTATAATAAGCAAGTTGCTTGCATATTCTTTAAGATGTAGTTCTTGCTCTAGTGGAGGAGCCCTATCCACAAAGAACTCCAAAGATACACGCTCTCTTCCGATGGGTAAGGGCTATCCCAGAAGTAAATACAGGGCAAGGAGGAGAGAAATCCAGAGGGGCTTGTGGCTTTTCATGCCAGGCGTAAGAGAGGCAAGGGCTGCAGAGGAGGGGATCTGGCAGGGCCTGAGAATCTTGTCGTATGGCATAGAACCACTGCAGCCTTAATTTTCACTCAGCTAGATCATACCTATAATCAGCTGGGCCATCAGGGCCTCTGAGGCAGTTCTGCCCCTCCCATTGAAGGAAATTCCTCAGTCTGGCTTGTGGTGAGTGAATAGGAAAAGCTCAGCAGCAGTCCTCAGCACCCAGGCATCTCTCTAGCATGTGTTCCAGGCTGCCAGCCTCAGCGCAAAACAAGGGGCAGTGGGGTGTGGCAGAGAGACAAAAATCACCGGAACATCCTGTTTTCACACTCATCTCTGAGTCCTATTTAAAAGAAAAATGTGCACTGAAATCTCTCCAAATATAAATACAACTCCAGCATCCACAACTCTGTGTTTTATGCTCAATCACATTTTCAGTGATTTAATTTATTAGGAGAACAGACTTACTGGCCACCAGTTTTCAAGCATCCTGACCATCTTCTGTACTCTTATCATCTTCGGAGAGAGCATCATGTAGGAATGCAGACGTGTACAGCGCAGAAAATAGTTTGTTTCATTTTTCTAGTTATCAAACTTATTTATCAGGTATAGCTTTAACACTTGGGTAATGTGTATATGTCCAGATTAAGTTATAAGACTCTTTTGCAAGAATAATTTTTTCATTGCTTCCAAAGAAAGAAATTCAATACAATGTTGAATAGAAGTATCACACATTGTTTAAAAATGTTACCCAAACACACGCACACATATACATTTATTTATTTATTTTAAAATCGATGGCTTTTAGATATGTTTCATTGTGAAATATTTTATACATTCAGAAAAGTACAGAGAAAATATAATAATCACCTAGTATCCACTATTAAAAATAACAATTTGTCATCCTGTTTTTCAGAATTCCTAACTCTTCACGCTGTGTGATTACTGTCATCCTGAGGCTGGTGCTTGTCTTTCCCATGCATACACACATACTATCACATAATATAGTTTTGTGTGATTTTAGTTTATATGAGTACTATAGTGAACATATTTTACAACATGTTGTTTTACTCAATATTACTGTTTTTGAGATTTATACATGCCGGTACATGTAGCCCTCATTCATGTCTTTTAATTTTTAATATTATATGAACATACCCTGATTTAGTTTTCATTTGGTTGATAGATACTTTGGTTATTATGATTGCCACTATAACTAAAGCAATGAACAGTTCTGTACATGCCTTCTTTTGCAATGTGCGAGAATTTCTTTGGAAAATACACTTAGAAAAGAAGTGATTGGGTCATAGATAAAAAATTTCAAGTTCAATTTTCACAATTGTTCAAATTGCTATGAATGATGATTCCCTTTTCTTCACATCCTCACCAATGTTTGATATTCAGCCTTTACATTTTACCAATACGATAGTCATAAAATGATATAACATTTTGTTGCAAACTACTTCTTCCAGTACATAGCTTTTCACTTTCTTATGTTGTCCTTTGATGAATAGACATTTTACATGTTAATGTAAAACTCTTCCTTTAGGATTTGTGAATTCTTCTTATTTAAATTTGTTTTCTCTTCATAAAATATGATCACAAAGTATTCTCATATTTTTTTCTAAGACTTTCAGAGTTTTATTTTTACATTTTTTTCTTAATTCACCTTGAATTGATTTTTGTGTGTGATGTAAGGCAGGAATCAAATGGTATTATTTCCAAATGAAAAACCAATTGTCCAGGACAATTGATTAAACTGCCCTTTCCTACAGCATTGAAATTTTTCCTGTCATAGATCAAGTTTCCGTATTTGGGCTTCCTCATCTGTTTCACTGTTTTACTTATCTGCCCTTGTGCTAACACCATACTTTTTAATCTTAAATACTGATACTTAATAGGGAGATTTTCTTCATCTTGTCCTTCTCTTTGAAAATTGCCTGGGCTACTCTTGTCCCTTGGTTTGTTAATTAAACATTTATAATTAGTTCTCTAGTTACAGACATACACACATGCACACACACACAGAGCTGTTGGAATTTGATTGTGATTGCAACAAATTTAAAATTAATTTGGCAGGAACTGACATCTTTATAGTATGGAATTTTCCTATCCATCAGCTGGCATAATCTCTTCACCTATTTACATCCTTTTAAATGTCTTTCCAGAACATTTCATACATTTCTGCACACTTTTAGAGGTACTCCTAGGTATCTAGCAATTGTGTCCTTAATTTAAATGATGTATTCTAAAATTACATGTTTTGTATTATAGATAATTAAGAATGTAATTGGTTTTTAGATAGTAATATTATATGTAGCAAGCATTCAAGACACTCATTAACTCTATTAATTTGTGGATTCTCATAGAATTTTTACATAACCAATAATGTAGTCATGTATAATGGTGATTTTGCTTCTTTCTGTCCAATCCTTAGCCTTTAATTTCTTTTTCTTACCATGCTGGTTTGGACATGCAATATAATGTTTCATAGAAGCATCACAGATTGTTTTTAAATATCCTCCAATTAATCAAATGTAACACATGTGCACACTTACATATTTGTTTATTTTAAAGTCAATACTTATTTAGATCTAATTACATTCCACTGTCTACAGATTCAATTCTTTTCTCACTGAAATACATATATATATTTACATTTTTTATTAAGGTTTATTGATATATACTCTTATGAAGGTTTCACATGAAAAAACAATGTGGTTACTACATTTACCCATATTATCAAGTCCCACCCATACCCCAATGCAGTCACTGTCCATCAGTGCAGCAAGATGCCACAGATCTACTATGTGCCTTCTCTGTGCTACACTGTTCTCCCTGTGACTCCCCACGCCATGTGTACTAAACATAATACCCCTCAGTCCCCTTCTCCCTCCCTCCCCACCCACCATCCCACACCCCTCCCTTTTAGTAACCACTAGGCCCTTCTTGGAGTCTGTGAGACAGCTGCAATTTTGTTTCTTCAGTTTTGCTTCATTGTTATATTCCACAAATGAGAGAAATCATGTGGCACTTGTCTTTCTCCGCCTGGCTTATTTCACTGAGCATAATGTCTTCCAGCTCCATCCATGTTGTTGCAAATGGTAGGATTTGTTTCTTTCTTATAGCTGAATAGTATTCCATTGTGTATATGTACCACCTCTTCTTTATCCATTCATCTACTGATGGACACTTAGGCTGCTTCCATATCTTGGCTATTATAAATAGTGCTGTGATAAACATAGGGGTGGATATGTCTTTTTGAGTCTGAGAAATTGTATTCTTTGGGTAAATTCTAAGTGGTGGGATTCCTGAGTCAAATGGTATTACTATTTTTAGTTTTTTGAGGAACCTCCATACTGCTTTCCACAATGGTTGAACTAGTTTACATGCCCACCAGCAGTGTAGGAGGGTTCCCCTTTGTCCGCATCCTCACCAGCATTTGTTCTTCTTAGACTTTTTGATGCTGGCCATCCTTACTGGTGTGAGGTGATATCTCATTGTGGTTTTAATTTGCATTTCCCTGATGATTAGTGATGTGGAGCATCTTTTCATGTGTTTGTTGGCCATCTGAATTTCTTCTTTGGAGAACTGTCTCTTCATATCCTCTGCCCATTTGTTAATCGGGTTATTTGCTTTTTGGGTGTCGAGGCCTGTAAGTTCTTTATATATCTTGAATGTTAACCCCATGTCAGATATGTCATTTACTAATATATTCTCCCATACTGTAGGATGCCTTTTTGTTCTGTTGATGGTGTCCTTTGCCGTACAGAAACTTCTTAGTTTGATGTAGTCCCATGTGTTCATTTTTGCTTTTGTTTCCCTTGCTCAAGGAGATGTGTTCAGGAAGAAGTTGCTCATGCTTATATTCAGGAGATTTCTGCCTATGTTGAATTCTAAGAGTTTTATGGTTTCATGACTTACATTAAGGTCTTTGATTCATTTCAAGTTCACTTTTGTGTATGGGGTTTTAATGATAACCCAGTTTCATTCTCTTGCATGCAGCTGTCCAGTTTTGCCAACACCAGTTGTTGAAGAGGCTGTCATTTCCCCATTGGATGTCCATGGCTTCTTTATCATATATTAATTGACCACATATGGTTGGGTTTGTATCAGGGCTCTCTAGTCTGTTCCATTGGTCTATGGGTCTGTTCTTGTGCTGGTACCAAATTGTCTTGATTACTGTGGCTTTGTAGTAGAGCTTGAAGTTGTGGAACAAAATACCCCCGGCTTTATTCTTCCTTCTCAGGTTTGCTTTGACTATCAGGGTCTTTTGTGGTTCCATATGAATTTAAAATGATTTTCTCTAGTTCATTGAAGAGTGCTGTTGGTATTTTGATAGGAATTGCATTGAATCTGTAGATTGCTTTAGGCAGGATGGCCATTTTGACAATATTAATTCTTCCTATTCATGAGCATGGCATGTGTTTCCATTTATTGGTATCTTCTTTAATTTCTCTCATGAGTGTCTTGTAGTTTTCAGGGTATAGGTCTTTCACTTCCTTGGTTAGGCTTATTCCTAGATATTTTATTCTTTTTGGTGCAACTGTGAATGGCACTGTTTTCCTGATTTCTCTTTCTGCTAGTTCATCACTAGTGTATAGGAATGCAACAGATTTCTGCGTATTAATTTTGTATCCTGCAACTTTTCTGAATTCAGATATTAGATCTAGTAGTTTTAGAGTGGATTATTTAGGGTTTTTTATGTACAATATCATGTCATCTGCTAACAAGGACAGTTTAACTTCTTCCTTGCCAATCTGGATGCCTTTTATTTCTTTGTGTTGTCTGATTGCCATGGCTAGGACTTCCAGTACTATGTTGAATAGAAATGGGGAGAGTGGGCATCCTTGTCTTCTTCCCGATCTTAAAGGAAAAGCTTTCAGCTTCTTGCTATTAAGTATAAGCATGGCTGTGGGTTTGCCATATATGACCTTTATTATGTTGAGGTACTTGTCCTCTATACCTATTTTATTGAGAGTTTTTATCATGAATGGATGCTGAATTTTCTCAAATGCTTTCTCAGTTTCTATGGAGATGATCAGGTGGTGTTTGTCCTTTTTGTTGATGTGGTGGATGATGTTGATGGATTTTCAAACATTGTACCATCTTTGCATCCCTGGTATAAGCCCTGCTTGATCACAATGGATGATCTTTTTGATGTATTTTTTAATTCAGTTTGCTAATATTTTGCTGAGTATTTTTGCATCTATTCTCATCAGGGATATTGGTCTGTAATTTTCTTTTTTGGTGGTGTCTTTGCCTGGTTTTAGTATTAGAGTGATGCTGGCCTCATAGAATGAGGTTGGAAGTATTCCCTCTTCTTTTACTCTTTGGAAAAGTTTAAGGAGGATGGGTATTAGGTCTTCACTAAATGTTTGATAAAATTCAGTGGTGAAGTCCACCTGGTCCAGGGGTTTTGTTCTTAGGTAGTTTTTTGATTACCAGTTCAATTTTGTTGCTGGTAATTGTTCTGTTCATATTTTATGTTTCCACCTCAGTCAGCCTTGGAAGGTTGTATTTTTCTAGGAAGTTGTCCATTTCTTCTATGTTATGCAGTTTGTTGGCATATAATTTTTCATAGTATTCTCTAATAATTCTTTGTATTTCTGTGGTGTGTCGTGATTTTTCCTTTCTCATTTCTGATTCTGCTTATGTGAGTAGACTCTCTTTCTTTCTTGATAAGTCTGCATAGGGGTTTACCTATTTTGTTTATTTTCTCGAAGAACCATCTCTTGATTTCATTGATTCTTTCTATTGTTTTATTCTTCTGATTTTATTTATTTTTGCTCTAATCTTTATTATGTCCCTCCTTCTACTGACTATGGGCCTCATTTGTTGTTCTTTTTCTAGTTTCATTAATTGTGAGTTTAGAGTGTTCATATAGGTTTGTTCTTCTTTCCTGAGATAGGCCTGTATTGCAATATACTTTCCTCTTAGCACAGCCTTCGCTGCATCCCACAGATTTTGTGGTGTTGAATTATTGTTGTCATTTGTCTCCATATATTGCTTGATCTCTGTTTTAATCTGATCATTGATCCATTGGTTATTTAGGAGCATGTTGTGAAGCCCCCATGTGTTTGTAGGATTTTTCATTTTCTTTGAGTAATTTATTTCTAGTTTCATACCTTTGTGGTCTCAGAAACTGTTTGGTACAATTTCAATCATTTTGAATTTGCCGAAGCTCTTTTTGTGGCCTAGTATATGATTTATTCTTGAAAATGTTCCATGTGCACTTGAGAAGAATGTGTATTCTGCTGCTTTTGGGTGTAGTGTTCTGTAGATTTCTGTTAGTTCCATCTGTTCTAATGTGTTCAGTGCCTGTCTCCTTACTTATTTTCTGTCTGGTTGATCTGTCCTTCAGAGTGAGTGGAGTGTTGAAGTCTCCTAGAATGAATGCATTTCATCCTATTTCCTCCTTTAATTCTGTTCGTACTTGTTTCACATATGTAGGTGCTCCTGTGTTGGGCTCATAGATATTTATAATGGTTATATCTTCTTGTTGGATTGACCCCTTAATCATTATGTAATGTCCTTCTTTGTCTCTTGTGACTTTCTTTGTCTTGAAGTCTATTTTGTCTCATACAAGTACTGCAAATCCTGCTTTTTTCTCTCTGTTAGTTGTATGCAATATCTTTTCCCATCCCTTCACTTTTAATCTGTGTATGTCTTTGGGTTTAAGGTCTCTTATAGGCAGCATATAGATGGGTCTTGCTTTTTTTATCCATTCAGGGACTCTATATCTTTTGATTGGTGCATTCAGTCCATTTACATTTAGGGTGATTATCGATAGGTATGTACTTATTGCCATTGCAGGCTTTAGATTTGTGGTTATGAAAGGTTCAAGGTTAACTTCCTTACTATCTAAGTGTCTAACTTAACTCACTTAATATGCTATTACAAACACAATCTAAAGGTTCTTTTTTCTTCTCCTTTTTTCTTTCTCTTCCATTCTTTATATATTAGGTATCATATTCTGTACTCTTTGTCTATCCCTTAATTGACTTTGGGGATAGCTGATTTAATTTTGCATTTCCTTAGTAATTAACTGTTCTACTTTCTGTATTGTGGTTTTATTACCTCTGGTTACAGCTATTAAACCTTAGGAACACTTCCATCTAATTAGTGGTCCCTTTAAAATACACTGTAGAGATGGTTTGTGGGAGGTAAATTCTCAGCTTTTGCTTATCTGGAAATTGTTTAATTGCTCTGTCAAATTTAAATGATAATCTTGCCTGATAAAGTATTCTTGGTTTGAGGCCCTTCTGCTTCATTGCATTAAATGCATCATGCCACTCCCTTGTGGCCTGTAAAGTTTCTGCTGAGAAGTCTGATGATAGCCTGATGGGCTTTCCTTTGTATGTGATCTTATTCCTCTCTCTGGATGATTTTAATAGTCTGTCCTTATCCTTGATCTTTCCCATTTTAATTACTATATGTCTTGGTGTTGTCTTCCTTGGGTCCCTTGTGTTGGGAGATCTGTGCACCTCCATGGCCTGAGAGACTATCTCCTTCCCCAGATTGGGGAAGTTTTCAGCAATTACCTCCCCAAAGACACTTTCTATCCCTTTTTCTCTCTCTCTTCTTCTGGTATACCTATAATGCAAATATTGTTCCATTTGGATTGGTCGCAGTTCTCTCAATATGCTTTCACTCTTAGAGATCCTTTTTTCTCTCTGTGCCTCAGCTTCTTTGTATTCCTCTTCTCTAGTTTTTATTTCATTTATTGTCTCCTCCACCATATCCAATCTGCTTTTAATACTCTCAATTGCACTCTTCAATGATTGGATCTCAGACCGGAATTCATTCCTGTGTTCTTCAATATCTTTCTATACCTCCATGAGCATGCTAATTATTTTTATTTTGAAATCCCTTTCAGGAAGATTCATGAGGTCGATTTCATTTGAATCTTTCTTGAGGTGTTGTATTCATAATTTTACTTTGAACCAGGTTCTTTGGCATTCCATATTTGTGTATGGCGTCCTTTAGTGCCCAGAATCTCCACTCTCTTGAGCTGCTCAGCCCCTGAAGCAATGTCAGGGGTCGCAGGGGAATGGTACTGGTACCTGGGGGGAGGAAAGAGCTGTTTCTTGCTTCCTGGCTGCTACGCCTGTCTCCACTGCCTGAACCAGTGGGCCGAGCACACAGGTATAAGCCTCTATGCTTTGCATTTGTAGTTGCTGTAGACAGATCTTCCCTCTGGCTGGCCTATCGCCAAGGTAGTTTGCGTGCCACGTGGGGCTGGCTGGGAGAAAGGCACAATAGGCTGCATATCATGGAGAGGGTCCTTGGAGCTGTGTAGCCATCCAGGGAGGTGGAGTGCCTGAAGATTGTGAAAGCTCCTGACCTGCTGGACAGCATGCACCCAGACAATTTTGTGTACCTGTCCTTTATCCTGACCAATAAGCTCTGTGCAATCCTTGCCCGTTTAGCACCCCTCTTGCTGTTAGAAAGTCTCTCAGACTGCCCGCCTTTCTTTTGTCCCAGAGCAGCAGGATATGGTTCCCTGCTTTCCACAAGTGGCTGGAATCTCAATCTCTCCAGGAATTCTGACTGTATTAGCTTCCCCATCCCCTAATCATGAGAGTACCATGCAAACATGGTTTGTGCTCCCAGAGCAGATCTCCGGAGTTAGGTGTTCAGCAGTCCCAAGCCTCCACTCCCTCCCACTCCATTTCTCTTCCTCCTGCTGTTGAGTTGGGGTGGGGGAAGAGCTTGGGTCCCACTGGGCCATGGCTTTGGTGCCTTACCCTGTTCCATGAGGTCTGCCTCTTTGCTCCGGGTGTATGCAGTCTGGCGCAGTCCTCTTTCCTGTTGCTCTTTCAGGATTAGTTGTATTAATTATATTTTCTTATTATATGTGGTTTTAGGAGGAAGCCTCTGTCTCACCTCTCATGCTGCCATCTTTCTGGAGCTTTGTATAAAGAGTCAATAACAACGTTTTGCCCACACATATGTAGGGAGCAAGTCGACAAGGGCCAGGTGAGAATCCTGGCCATACGAACCTTCCACAGGAACCCTAGGAACTTTATCCATGGCAAGGAAACTTTTCTTCATTAGTTCCCTCCCATATACTTACTTCCCCAAAGTTTTCTGCCCTTTGGAAATCTAAAATTTCTTTCCTTTGTACTGTTATTTCTCTCCAAATATATTGTTTTTTTGTTCTTGCTGTTGACGATGCTAGATAAGGTATACTTGTAAGCCACCATTTCGAGTTACTTTCCATTTAGGTTTCTCCTGCATGTGATGTACTCTGCATGCAATAATAAGCTGTTTTTCTCTTGTTAATCTGTCACTTTGTTAAGGAGTTCCAGCTGAAAACCTAAGACCAGTAGAGGTGAAGTTTTGCCTCCCTCTGGGGAAGTTGGGGCTCCTATGGCCAGGATCCTCACTTAACTTAAACCACCTGATGATGTAACTGGCCTGTTGCTCGGTTACCGCTTCCACACCTTTAGGCAATGAGCTATTACTGCACTATATAGAGAGCTGGCCCAGCGCTCTGGGCTGAGGCAGAGATGCTAGTCCTCAACCTACCACCAGGAGAACAAGCCGGGTAATAAACCCTATCACCTCAAAGAACATTTTGCTGTCAGTTTCTTTGGTCACATTGAATCCATAGGGAACTTGCCCAGGGCTGAAACCCATTGGCAAGACACTCCCTAATACCAGAAGCTTGGTGCTGTCAGAAATCAAACTTCACTCCAAGTGACACAAAGCAGAAAGACGAATTTATTGCAAGGGTTTCAATTTGCAAGTGGGAAATTCAAGGCTATATGGGAGCAATGAGTTCTGAGGTGCTCCTAGAGGAGGCAGTTTTATCGGGTAAACACACAAGTGACTTAGCTTTCTCAGCTGATTGGTCGCTTCTGGCTCCTCCACATCCGGATCATGGCTGCTGAGTCATGGGAGCAAAGGCATCCAGAGGTGGCACCAAGAGATTTGGCATGTGGTGATTGCAGGGCATTTGCTGCCGACTTCTGGGAAAGGCTGTAAATTCCTGCAACTTCTGTGAGGTAAGGTGAAGTTTCAGTTTCTTCAGTATGCCTGCATTGGCCAACTCCATTTTGTTTCTGGTATAAGTGACTTCATTTTAAGTTTGGTTCTACAGTGTGAATAAACTTTTTGAGAGTTAAAAACGCCATTGGAACCCAGTCATGGGGTGGGATTAGGGGCACAGTTTTGTGAGGTTTACCTCTAAGAGCTTGACCAGATTCCCACAGAAAATATTGGAGAAAAATCCCCTCTGTTCTGGCAGGGAGTGGGGTAGAAGGAGCCATTTTGAAATACAGCTTTCCTCCTCAATCCAAACTTAGAGCTTTCTTATGAAACCTTTTGCAAACTGAAATGGCATAAAGCAAGGAAGCAATTACTGTTAATTTATATGAAAAAAAATTTCAGCATTCCCAGACCCCAGGAAAACCTCTCATGCTTTCCTGATACCTTAGGACATAGCTTGCTAATAGATACACAAAATAAACCAGGATAAAGCACAGATGCTCACACAGTTCAAAGCTATGGTAGCTTAATAGTGAGATGCTGAGTGTAGTTTCCACAGAAAGAGCTTGGCAGGGCCGCACTGACTGCTTGGGGTGCACGCTGCCTCTATAATGGCTTCCTGCAAAACAAACACTGAATTCTATTTTTGCTTTCAGCCTCTTTTTTTTTAAAGCCAAAATCCTCTTGGTATTTCTTTCTGTTAGCGAACATAGGTTCTAATGTAGGTCTTTCATAAAAGCAAAGTGAAGTGGCTTAGCACAAACTTTTGAAAACTGGAGGATGCTTGCATCCAGAGCACTCAGCTCTTAACAAGGCCTGGCTGCAGGGGAAACCAGTCAAACAGAGCTTAAACTGACCTGGGAAAACCCAACTTCAGCCCCCCTAACATCATGTCCCTCCTAAGATGAGAGAAATGAAGAAACAAACTGAGAAACACTTCTGAAGTTCACAGACCTGAGGCACAAGTTTACACACAAGCCTGAATATTAACTATGGTTTCCTCTGGGGAGAAAAGTATAAGGAATGGAGATGTGTTTCTTGAAGGACCATGTATTTGTTTCATGTTTATGTAATTTTCAAAAGTCATTTAGTAAATTATAAACTCTTAATAACCAAAATTACTATCTCATTATGAAGGCATCATTATGAGAGCTTACCTTGCAGAGTACGGTGTAAGGTACTTGTAGAATTTTCAAACCAGTTTCCAAACAATGTGAGGAAAACTGCAGTCCACTTATTACACTCTTAAATGATGACCTGGGCATTGTTCAGAGAAAGACAAACTTGCAGGTAAAAGAGATACAATGTGAGTTGACATTCTGGGGGAACTTTTTCTCCTCAGCTATTCTGAAAAAGTTCTTCTTTGTGAAAGGAGTACTTGACAATCATTTGAAGATACACACTTCCAAATACCTTAAAAGCTCCATGACAGGCTGTGAAAATAATAAGCCTTTCATTGCCTATAGTAATGTATAGTAAGTATGTGTGGCAATGTGCAGCAATTCTATAGTAGTAGTGAACAAGGATTAAGCCTTTTCAAAACTCCACTTTTTCACATATGAAGAGGGAAAGAACAGATTTGGAGAAAGAAACAATACCAGACCCCAGACTGAGTATCAGTCAAGGACTTGACCTTTCATGAGGGAACATTACATAGTTTGTTGGCAATCAGAGGAAGATCAGATTTTGTTTTCTGCAGCTAGCCTAACTCAGGTGTTATATCTTTCCTTTGATCACAGTAGGTTTTAGTTTTTAAATAGAAAGACACGTAACTGATTTTAATTATTGCAAAATACTCAAAACTCTTTTGTCTTGCAAATAGATTTCAGCCCCAGACAAGTTCACTATGGATTCAGTGAGACAGAATGTGGGTAAAATTGCAATATTTCCAGAATCCCTACCCTGGCCTTAGTGCATCTCCGTATCAATAGGTGTTTCCCAGGGGTGAAGAGAAGTGGTCCATCTCCAATTCAATAGGTGACCTCACAGGCAGGAGAGAGACAGCTTCTCTGGACTGGAGGGTCTCTTCTTCTGCACGGGAGAGCAGAGATGGATTGCTTGTAAGAAATGAACTGCTTTTTCCCACTTTATTTCTCCCTTTGACTGATTTTGGTTTCAAAGGTATTTACCCTGGGATATTCCCCCAGTTACACAGAAAAAAATGACAATGGAACTTCCTGGGGTGAAAGGGCTTATACTCGACTTTATTCCCACGGTGGCAGGTCAATTACTAGAATCCTGTCCACTCAGAGCGAGTCTGCATGCAGCAAGCTGGCCTCTGCCTTTGGGCCTCTCTGTCCCTGTAGCCGTCTCAGTCTCTGTCCTCGGTGCTGCCTCCACTCCAGCCTCTGCTCTCCTGTGGCCTTGTAACCCTGCAGCTGTGCAGCAGCCCAGAGCACTGGGCAGGGCTCTTTTATACAGAGTCAGTAACAAACATTGCCCACAGGTGCGTAGTGAGCAAGTGGACCAGGGCCAGGTGAGAATCCTGGCCATAGGAACCTTCACTTTCTCCACAACTTGGTTATTTAATAATTCGATTACCAGGCATTGCCTAATAGCATGTCAATTGCAATGAGCTATAAAATTATCAGAAATATATTTTATCAGTGTTTATAATTTATAGATTTTTATAATTTAGATACAGCTATTAGCTATGTATTGGTTTCATGGTAAAAGAAATTTCTAAATTTAATAAATTATCTCAGAGCTTGGATCCAAAAACAGAAAAGATGAAAGTCATGGAAAAAATTGCCCACTAAAGTGACATCTATCCAATAGAACATGATAATGTCAAAGCACTTTTCTCCCATTTAATGCCATAATAGTACCTGAACTTTTCCTTCATAAAATTTATTAGGACTATAATATATTATGTGATGGTTTCATTCACATCTTCTCCAAACTATAAGGTCTTTGAGGCTCAACTATGTTCTCCATGCATTTTATTTAGTAGATTGTTAATAAGTACTTGTGAGTGTGGATAAACTGAGAGTTCCTGTGGCCAGGAGTCCCACCTGGCCATGGTTGACTAGCTCACTGCACACCTGTGGGCAATACATGACTGCTGACTCTATATAAAGAGCTCTGCCCAGTGCTCTGGGCATGACATAGTGGCAGGGCTGCAAGGCTGCAGGAGAGCAGAGCAGAGGCTGGAGTGGTGGCAGCCCCAAGGACAGAGGCCCAGAGGATAGCTGTGTGGACAGAGGGGCCCGGAGGCAGAGACCGGCCTGCTGCATGCAGACTCGCTCTGAGTGAATGGGATTCTAGTGACTGACCTGTCACCTGGAAATAAAGTTGGGTATAACCCCCCCACACACGCCACCCCCAGAACGTTTTGCTGTCAATTTCTTTGATCACATTGAATCCATAGCGAACTTGCCCAGGGCTGAAACCCATTGGCAAGACAGTGAGACAAGTGAATGGCTCTGGGAGTATATATAGCAATAAAAATGAGAAGTCTATTGTATTTATAGGATAGATAAGAATAACAATAAGAAACAGTATCCAAAAGAACAAAATAGTGATGCTGGCATTCTTGTTTGTGGAGTTGAAGAATGAACTTAGCAAACACCCAAGGTAGGAGAGCCAGGGAGAGGCTTTTATCGAGATACAGTGAGAGGACAGAGCTCCTCGCTCGTGGTAGGAGGCAACAAGAGAGCCTGGGGTGGTGCGTTGTCTAGGGGATTTATAGGCAGTTGAGGATTTGGGGGAACTGATAAAGGGCTTAGGGGTGTGGACTTGCTAAAAGTGGTCTTAGGCTGTTTGTCCTCGATGAGACATTAAGTCTAAGTCCCTTTGGCATGCTAGAGTGAATCTTACACGTGATTACAATTAACATAATAAAAACATAGGCTACTTTCCTTTATCTGGGGAGTATCAACTGATCTCACTGAAGAATGACTCTAGAGCTTAATGTTTAACAGAGTTTGGTAGGGGGTTTCCTTGCATGTAGTTACACTGCTCTGACTGTAATTATCCTGCCTTGCTTTTTCCAGAGGGCCTCACCCTACTCTGACTACATCCATGGTCCCTGTCTCAATAGGATATGTGGGATGCTTGTTTTTAAGATTAATTACCTAAAATACTGTGGTAGGAAGACCACATCTTAACTTGGTCAGAGCACAATGGCCCTGTTCATTCAACAAATAATTATTGAACACCTACTACTGCTGCATGTTCAAAGTAAATGAGCATCACAGACTTCACATTTACAGAAATTACATTTATTCCTGTTTTCGTCTGCTTTTTATTACAAAAGTCACAAGGCAAGGACATATTAAAAATAGGCACAGCAAAGGTTCAAGTAAGGATGAGCCAGCTGCAAGATCTCTGTGTACAAAGAACATTTTCCTCTGCAAAAGACACTGAGGCTTTTGTGTCACTATTATTTCTAGAGCAACCTCAGAGTATTGTAACAAGACAAGGCAACCAGAGACGGTAACGATCTAAATATAAAGCAGTTCTATTATAAAATTTTCCTGTCAATAGGTGCTAAATATGAAAATGTATATGCTTAAATTCTAGGCTTCTATTCTATAATTTGATGTACTGCCCTTAATTTGTCTTCCCAGTCTCTCCTAAAACCACTCAGTCAGCCATCTGGCAGGGCTCTGACTTGGGTGCTGCGTGAAGCTGTAGTTATGAAGACTCCAAACTGTTTCCTGCTGTCACAATGCAGAAAGGAGAGCAGGGTGCTAATGGTTCTTACTGCATCTTTTAAAAAGGGGGGAAAGTCAGATGTGAAACAGGGAGCTGGAATGAGAAAATGTATTTTTTTTTATGAGAATGAATGGTTAAGTAGTAATTGATACAGTCAAAGCTGTCTTTTGAGGAATTTTGTTTCCTCTTCAAAGAAAATTTTAAGCTCTCTGAACTTCATTTCTAAGACTGAAAAAGTTGTTTATACTGGAAAAAATTATTTCTAGTTTGCATGAAATTAATTTCAGGAGAGAGACATGCACATTATTCATCTTTTCTTAGTATTTCCTGGTGAAAAATATTTAAATGGCTTCCAAACATCTCTCAGACTATTAGATTGATAAAAGGGAGTATGTGAATATTTGCATTTATTTTCATTAATAAAAACTGAGAAAAACTTTCTTTAAATGAAACTCTGCTTGCTCTATAATAGAATGTAATTCTTTTCCATGGGAGTATATTCCTTTTTTTTTTTTTTTTTTTTTGCTGGCACTAAGGACTTAAGTGTAAGAACAATGAACAGTTCAGGTTAAAACTGCTAAAGCATGAAGGTGGAAAAGTGTGAACTTTGCTATCTCCTGAGTTCCTATTATTACCAAGTTTCTTTCTCTCTCACTTCACTTTATCACCTTCAGTATTTCACTTTGAGGACTGTAGAAAGATAAAAGAGAAAATTTTGAACATACATTGACACTATACTTTTGATAATCAAAATAGTTCCATACACCCTGTCTATCTATGTTGCCCAACAGTAGGAAATATGAATAAAAGTAGGAAAAGAATTTTAGATAATATCCCATTTAAAGTATAAAGAAATTCTACAAAAAGCATCCTATTCATGATACTATTTCAGTAACTATAGTCATATATACACTTATTCACTTACTCAATTCTTACTAAGAATTTCTGGTAAGAAAAACAGAATAAAAAAATCAACCTATAAGATCTAAGTGCTATGCCACAAAAGATATCAACAAAATTGCACTAAAAACCTATACATTTAAAGTATATTAGTCAATATTTTAAAAATAATATAAAATCATTTTATATTCAATTTTCTTCCAATAGGTAGAATGAACTTCAGTTCTCTGCCTAATAGATTACAGCTTCTTTTATAATCTATAGTAGCCAATTTTAATTTGACCCTTCCTATATAGTTAGGCAAGGGGTTACATGCTTATTGCACCTGCATTTCTCTGGTCTTTTTCTTGGTAAAGTTGGAAACAAAACAATTTATTTAATAATGATGGAGATCATTGGACTAAGGAAGTTTGCACATTTAACACTTTAAGCTCTTGGAATAAAGGCATACACTATACCTGATTAGATGTCATGTCAGACTGGTAGCTGACATGACTAGCACATGCATGTGTGGGAGATCTCTGTGGGGCTGATGGATGAGAATGACAAGCAATTATCTAGGCAAGGTGAGATATAAGAGGTTTGAAATGTGAGTGGGAAAAGTTGGAAAAACCTGGGAACACCATAGGAGTCTCTTACGGATGAGAAGTATTGCCAAATATTAGTCAAGACAAGGTTAGATAGCATTACTAGCTCCTGTTTGTCTCCAACTGTATTTAGTGGTGAAAATACGAGTTATAAATTTGTGAATTATGAAGTATCTTAGAATTTGATCCTGTAAGTAGAGAAATAATTGGATTAAAGACCCAGAGGAAATTCTCCCTTCTAAATTCTCCCTATATTTCCAGCCCCACTGACTGCTGTCTTTCAGAATAACCCTGCTTCTCTGGTCCTGTGTGTGTGATCAGCGGCAGCCTACGTGGAGTCCTCTGGATGAGGGGCATCCAGAGAGCCAACACTGGTTTTGAAGTGCCCCATGCAGAGGCCAGCCCATGATCTAGAACAGAATAGGAGTGAGTGTGAAAGGTTGTTCCAGAGGTTGGCTTCAGCAGCCTAGCTGTGGGCTAAAGAAGGTATTGATCACAAATGCAGTTGACAAAGAAATTTAGCTTTATAGGTATGTCACTGGACATTCTAAAAATGCTGAAGATAATGTCAGGGTATATATGGCGACAGAAATTATAAATCAGCCGCTATTAGGGCAGTGGGAGAATATCCTTTTTAAGTTAATTAGAGGTGGAATGGGAGCTCAGTGTTGCAGGGAGGTCTTTGTACTTGAAAAGGACAAGTGATAAACAGTGACTTGTAAGTGCATGATGTGAACTGTAATAGCATGTCTGTGGTTTCTTTGAAAGCCTTTGCAAGCTAGGAAATGCAAAAGCTTCAACATAAGGGATTTGTAAGATGATGGATGTGATCGGTGGGATAGGACTGAGAAAGATAGGAATGTAATTTTAGGGGAAAATGAGATCAAGGATTCATGTGCAGCAGGGCTGGCCTTATGGATATAAGGACCAGTATAGTCGTTACAGGGCCTCCTGGTCAGAAGGGTCCTGCACTTGTCACACAATGCTCTTTGGTTAACATCTTGAAGTTCTTAATAATTTGGTTTTTGAGGTTATTTTGTGAAGTCTAGTGGGACAATAGGACATGTGTCAAAGCTTGGAGTCTCAACTCACATGCATTCCTACTTCCAATTTAGCCCCTTTCCCCACCTTCCACCTTTCCAGGAGAGATTCAGTGCTGCCTGTGCCTGCCCCAGCAATGGCAAGCAGGGGTGCGGGAAGGGCTTGAGTCCCGCCGGATCAAGGCTTTCGTACATTATCCTGTTTTGTGAGGTCTGCTCTGTTCGTGAGGTCTCCATGCAGTCTGGTGCAGCCTTCTTTCCTGTTGCTGTTTTAGAGTTAGTTGTATTAACTATATTTTCACACTGCCTGTGGTTTTGGGAGGGGTTCTGTCTCACCTCCCATGCCACCACCTCGAATCCTTTCTGAATATCTTTTTATACATAAGAAAACACTTCCCAAAATTTGCCCAGCAAGGGTTCGTTTGTGGATTTGGTTCCATTACAAATATTAACAAGGAAGGCAAAGAAAATGTATATTCAGCATTTTTAACCTCTGAGATGAAAGTCAGCTGCCTCTGGCAGAGGATAATGATACTCATTTGGTTCTTGGGCTTGTATCACAGAGAACCGGATATAGAGATATATTTTCATGGGACTCAAAGGAAATGTTCAAATGTATTGTCCCACTCTGAACCTCTAGAATTATCACCATAACAGCCAAAAGTCTTTTAAAAAATTTCCCATTCAAAGAGGATGCTTGGATCTTACTGACTCCAAAAAGTTTTGAAGATTGACATGTAGGTTTTTCCTATGGTAGAGCAAATAAAATAACCTATTATCCTTGAACCATATTTTGGACATTATTTGATTTAATATATTTAAAAGATGTCAAGGAATCCTAACCCAACGCCCCCCAAAATACTGTGTAGGATTAAAAATAAATTATCTGGGGTTTTAAAATTTTCTATGTCCAGACTGATAAAAGACCTAGAACAAGGAAAAAGCAAAAATGTCTTAATTTCATGTGACTTTGTTGTTCTCTACCAAACAGTTTCTACTTAGTGTTTGTCATTAAATCATCTGTCAGAGGCAGACTGCTTCATCTCATTTTATTAGATAAACCTCATTTAGGTCCTTCCAAAACAGAAATGCTAATCTGAAGAGGTGGTTGGCACAAAATTGTACTATCAGTCCAAAGGTCAAGGTATCTGAAGTTAATGGGGAGAAAACCTAAATTGATCCAGAAGAACCTCCTATCTGTGCCTTCCCCTCTCGGGGGATGGGGAGCCTTCAGCGCAGGTGCTTGCTGACGTGCACCCTTCCATTCGGGCAGACCCTGTGCAGGAAGCCTGGTGGATTACATACCCGTTCTGGTACTGCCCCCAGCCACGTCTGTCAGCTCTACTCCCACTGCCTTTCTGTTTATTTTAGTCACTGGCCAAATTATGATATAGAGTCATCATCACTGTTTTCAAATACTACATTGCAAATAATGTATTAGTGGGAAAAATATGAAGCCTAAATCATAAGCTCCCTGTATGATTCAAGGCTTTCCTTACTTCCAAATCTCACTACAGATGAGTAACTTCTAGTAGGTCTGCTTAGGTGTTCTCCAGCAATTTCTCTGGATGGTACTGTTTCTTAGGAAAAGAAGCAGGTATGAGGTGCTCCTTGGTGATTTCTTCAAGTCTGCTTCAATGTGTACTGTACCTAGTACTCATTCTTGATTACTTCCTATATGTGGGAAACACCCTTCCCTCATTGTCAGCAGAGTTGCAGAATTTTTTTTCGAACCTTAATAGTAGTCATTTTACTAACAGCTGGGAGGGAACATTGGACGAAACTGTTCCTTTCTGCACCTTAACTTGATGTCTTTTATGCATTACTTTATCCTACTGACATTTGGGGAAAAACAATTAGAAAAACATTTTCACCTCTGAAAGTGAAAAAAGAGATACTTTCATCCAACAAGAATTACTCTGAACCTGATGAAACCAATGTATATCGATCTAGTTTTCAGTTTTCCATCTGTGCATAAGTTGTTACTGTGTTCAATAGTAGATAATGCAGAATCAATTACAGAATATTCCTTAGCATAACAATAATTTATCAGCAGATCATATAAAGTGCATTCTAGAATCAAGAGCTCTATGGAATGTTTTGTACCTTTTCTCCTTCTAAGTAAAAGCTTAAGACACACACACAAAAGCAACGAAATACTTAAATTAAACATCCACCAGTCTTTTCCCTTCCATTTCAAGATCACACGCTTTTTTTTCTCCCACGTATTTTCAGAGCACACCGTAATAAACAGTTCCTCTCACCACATGGCATACAGATGTGTTGACCAGAACACAAAATGCTTAGATAAAGAGATAAGAAAGCTAAAACTGAGATAAATTGATAAGCATTTGTTAGTAAAAACATAAGTAAGAGATAGCTAGAACTCTTACTAAGAATCATGCATATGAAATTTTTTTTTCACAGCATAACAATGGAAACACATCTACTGAGAAATCTTTTGAGAAGGATTTGAAACTTAAACCAAGAGAAATTCTGATAATACAACCTACAAGTATTCTCTAAATTACTATAAACGTCCTGAGGCTCTAGCACAGGAAAGCTTATGAAAATGAGTATAGCCATTCTGGAAATAATTTTGCAAGTATTTAGTGAACCTTAAATTATAAGAATTCTAAAAGTCAGGAGCTCCATGCCCCAGTATTTACATACCCTAGCAAAATTTAAGCCAAGTAAATAGAGTGCATGTGTTCTTTAAAGGCAAAGAAAAAAAATTCAAGTGTTCAGCAGTAAACGAACAGATAAATAAAATGTGACTCATAGAAACAAAGGTATATCTTACAGGAGTTAAACTAAATTACATCTATCTATACCAACTTGGATCTCAAGATGAATCAAAGGCCAACATGTGAAAAAAAAAAAAAGAAAAGTATATATAAATTAAAAAATAATTAGTCCCACTAATTTACATATATGAGATTATGGTAAACATTATTTTTAATAAAGAGATAGTTCAAGACATACACCGGATAACTACAAGTTACAGGTAATAATGGAGATAGGGCAAATGAGATTTAAAAAAAGAGAGATGTAAAAGAAAATAAATACATAGGAATTCTACTTGGAGAAAAAGGCAATATTCTAATCCTGAGGGTTATAATCCATTTAATGTTGTCAACTTGAGATCAAATGCAAGAACAAAATATGAATAAAATCAAATCAGAATTGAAAATATTAAAATAGGTTAGTTGCTAATCATTTCTTATTGAGAAACTCAAAACTATTAGAATCATATAGTGTAAGTTATGGAGTTTGTTTTATGCTAGTTAAATTAATCATAGAGTATATTATCTATGGGTACACACACACACACACACACACACATATGGATGTATTTTTTCAAAATCAACAAAAAGGACTTTGACCAATGACCTCCATGTCTCCATATACAATGAACATTTTCATCCTTCTACATGACATTATAAGCATTTCCCGCTCAGAAAATTCCCTCCTTAGTGATATGCTTTATCTTCATTTCTATGTTCATTGTCCTGACTTTTCTTACTACTTCCCCAGTTGTTCCCTCTCACTCCCCTTTCCTGGACTACCCTTCTCTTCCAGGCCTCCCTTCTCCTTTCACTCCCTAGTGTTTTCCTTTGGGACCTCCAGTCACAACCTCTTCATGTGCACTAGGCTATCTCAACAGACCCCCAAATACATCATGTCCAAATCTGCACACAGGATCTTTACTTTGTGTCCTCCAGCGCTCCCTGTCTCATTGAACAACCCTATCATCTAAGTTTCCTTCTTCACCTCTTTCCTGTGAATCCCACGTATCCAGTCCACTGGGCACTGATAACTTAGCAATGACTTTTTTTTTCAAATTTATCCATTTCTTCCATCTCCATTGTCTTTCACAATCATATCACACCTTGGACACTTCAGTAGCTTTCTGATTGGTTTTGCTCCTTCACCCTGATTAACCCAAACCTGCCCTTCATGCAGCAGCCACATGATCATTCCACTACTAAAAATCTCCTCATTCCGTTTGCCTGCTTAAACCCGTTAGCTCCCTATTGCTTGTAGCATAGCACAAAGAACAAGTCTGTAATAGGTCCTACAAGCCATGTCATGTGTTTCATGTCCTCCTACTTCCTCTCATGTCTCAAGCAAACCAGCTAGGGATTGACTGAGGCAACCTAGACAGCTTGTGTTCCAACCCTTGTCCAGCCGATTTTAGCCATACAGGAACATGGATCTATTACTCCTAGAGCTCATAGTTTAAGAGAGGCTAGATTTTCAAATTACACATAAACTTCAGACTTCAAAATGTTGGCACGTAATTCAAATGTTTTTTAAAATACTCTGTAAAATAAACAGATGAAATCTGTGGCAGGACTTGAGCCACAGGCCATGAGATGGGAACCTGTTTGACGGAGGCTGTTTCCATTAGAATATGTTTGCTGTTGCATGGTACATAAGAGCTTTTCAGGCTCCTGATTTTTTAGATTTGTGCATGTATGATTTATAAGTATTACTGTTGCTTTTGAAGAATTTATGGACTTGACATTCTACTTTTATTTTTCAGTAATTTCCATCATTATTAAGTTAACAGATAATAAAAAATTAAGAATGCACAGATAAGAAGACACAGGTGGTGGATAAATGAAATATGTACAATTTCAACTTTAACAATTTAAAACAGGTGATCTCAGGGAAGAACAAAACACAACATAGACCTTAGGTGGGAGGCAGAAAACCTGAAATGTAATAATGATAAAATTAATTTTGCCTAAAAGTGTCCCCAAATAAGTTACAAGTTATTAGCATGAGAGAAATAACTTAGTGCAAAATAAAACAGGAGCAGGTACTCTAATCTGTACAAATTTTATTAAAATCCAATTTAAATTCTACATAATTCTTGGCAATTGAAAATATTTTAGAAAGAATTAAAAAAGCAACAATAAAATGTGCAAGACTAAAGGGATCAGTAATCGTCAAAAGTAAGTGAATGACATCTTCATTCTTAATGTGAAGAAATGTGATAAAATACAGCTCCACACAAAATAAGAGATATCACCGAGGTGAGACGTGATATAGCTAAGTAATCACTCATGACTGAAAGTGGGAGCTGCTAAAAGTTTTATTTGGAGCTCTGCACCTCTTCAGAATTATACTGTGTTAATAAGTGGAATTTTAAACACAGAATCAAGTTTCAGATAGATTAGGTATCTTGCCCATAGTGGGAGCTTATTAAATCTTTCAGGGTAAATTCCCCAAGTTGAGAGACAAGTTAATTTCTTTCCATCTAAGAATAAATATCCCTTTTCCAGGAAGAGGTTCTTCTGGGATCACGTCACCTAAGGTTTCTTGGATCTTCCTGAAACAGTTGTGTTTGGGTCCCATTATTGACTCTCACAGACTTGACATTTTCTCCTTCAATGTACATTCTTTGTTTAATCTTTCTAAAAATCTTAAAACATATCATCCCACCCACTTTTCACCCTCATCTACCATCTTTCCTTTATAAGTAAACTAGAAAAAGGACTTCATGTTTTTATATAACTGAGAAAGATAATTATATATTTGTAACAAAATGGAAGTTTTTGTTGGTATAAGAACCAGTTAAATGGTGAATTTTTATATTCAAAACTAAAAATTCAAATTATTATCTCTTTGTTACTCCCTGTCTTAAACTTTCTCATTGTAAGATAGAATATTCTGCTCATTAAGAGCTAAGGTGAAATGCTATACTGAGTATCTTATACGTATTACCTAATTCTATATCACTGTACTTACTTGGAAATATTAAACTGCATTCAATTAGAATAAAAACCTTCAGACAAAACTGGAGGCAGAATATATGAATTCAGCATCCAAAATTCACCTATTGGAACAAGCAGATCAGTGAAACAGCAATTAAGAGATTTTCAGAGTATTTTATTAAAACCTTTCATCTACTCCATTACATTCAGAAAAAATATCAAAATTTTTGAGTGCTGTAGCTTATCAAAAGACAAAATTTTTTGGTGGTATCTAGTTCCTTCAGCATTCTGAGATAACCACACACACACAAAGCTTGGACGCCAGAAGTACACAAGGAGGCATGGTTGTCCTTTTTCACACACACACACATAGCTTGGATGCCAGAAGTACACAAGGGGGCAGAGGCATGGCTGTCCTTTTACACACACACACAGCTTGGACGCCAGGCAGAGGCATGGCAGTCCTTTCACACACACACACACACAGCTTGGACGCCAGAAGTACACAAGGGGGCAGAGGCATGGCTGTCCGTTTACACACACACACAGCTTGGATCATGGCTGTCCTTTCACACACACACACACACACACACACACACACACACACACACACAGGCATGGCTGTCCGTTTACACACACACACAGCTTGGATCATGGCTGTCCTTTCACACACACACACACACAGAGGCATGGCTGTCCGTTTACACACACACACAGCTTGGATCATGGCTGTCCTTTCACACACACACACACACACACACACAGGCATGGCTGTCCGTTTACACGCACACACAGCTTGGATCATGGCTGTCCTTTCACACACACACACACACACACACACACAGGCATGGCTGTCCGTTTACACACACACACAGCTTGGATCATGGCTGTCCTTTCACACACACACACACACACACAGAGGCATGGCTGTCCGTTTACACACACACACAGCTTGGATCATGGCTGTCCTTTCACACACACACACACACACACACACACACAGGCACGGCTGTCCGTTTACACGCACACACAGCTTGGATCATGGCTGTCCTTTCACACACACACACACACACACACACACACAGAGGCATGGCTGTCCGTTTACACACACACACAGCTTGGATCATGGCTGTCCTTTCACACACACACACACACACACACACAGAGGCATGGCTGTCCGTTTACACACACACACAGCTTGGATCATGGCTGTCCTTTCACACACACACACACACACACACACACACCTTGGACACCAGAAGTACACAAGGGGGGCAGAGGCATGGCTGTCCTTTTTCACACACACACACACACACTTGGGCTGAGCATGGCTGTCCTTTTACACACACACACACACACACACAGAGCTTGGACGCCATAAGTACACAAGGGGGCAGAGGCATGGCTGTCCTTTTTCACCTGATACACTTTCTTGTTGGTTGAAAGACAGATCAAGCATCATCCCCTCTGGGAAGGTTTTCCTGTCTCCCATAGATATTCTCTCTCCTCTGTGTCCCCAAAGCATTTCTTACTATAATGCATTCAATCCTCCATTATAATTTTTGGTTTTAGTAGCCTGTCTTAGCGAAGAATGGTACCTCACTGAGGTTATTATTCATGTGTGTGTCCTCAAGGCTTAGTGTAGTGTCTAATCCATAGCAGATGCTAAAATGCAGAAAAGGAGGAGGAAGAGAAGGGGAATAAACAGAGAAGGAAGGAAAATGAGAACAGGTAAGTGAATCCTGAAAAAGAAGAGTACAATTATGTAGCAAGTGGTTGAGATTATATGCACAAAATGGGTAAGACGAGAAAAGATAAGGAACAGAAAGAAAAGCTAGAAGTTATCTTTGAATTCATTGAAGATAAGGGGTTTGACTTCCTGGAATTTCAAAAGGCTAATAAGTAATAGGATACATGTTTTGAAGCTCTGTGATATGCAATGAAATTGTAAATAAATAATAATTAGGAACTACTAACAGTCACAATAATATGTCTTCTACTGGTAACTAGTGACAGAGCCAGGTTCTTTTGCACATTCAAATCATATACTAGACTCTAAAGCAAAATATCAGGGAATCAATTGCTGCATTATGAATATATTTTAAATATTTAATTTAAAAACTAATTGTTTCCTATTCTAGCAATAATTAAGATGTATGATTTCTTAATATTGTGCATGTTTATCTGAGGATGTATGGTATGCTGTATCTGAGGATGTAGATGATGATTTTCATTATTATCCTTATTGCAATCATATGTAATATGCCTATAACTATTTATTATAGTTGAATACTCACTATAAAAGTGAAACCTTATCTTTCATATTTCTAATCTTTCTCACCTGTTTTATCTAATTAATTTATTGTACATGAAACTTTAACAGAGAGGTCACTATGTAGGTACCCTTCAATCTTGTGATCTCAAACTCTTGTAAGGTCATCCACTGATTTGTTTCTGTTTTTTTTCAATATTATATTCATAATAAATGTAGCTACAAAATTAATTTTCACTCCCAAAGCCCATGTTACTTTAGTTAAAGAACAATTTCTTGCTCATAAGAGAACTGGGCTGAAACTGTTATTTTTTGCATTTTTTAGTTCCTATGGAATGGCTCCCTTATATCTAGTTAACAATCTGTGTCTGCACTTTTAGAGGGGAGCTGCAACTTTTCAGTGAATCCATCTGGGCTTTGTTCCATTTTGAAATCTAGGGCATTTTCCTATTTGACTCTCTCTTGATGAAATGTTCCACAATTTTCAGTTCAAGCATGTGAGCTATTTAATTACTTTAAGTTCCAAGTTAAAGCATGTATTCTCCACCATATATTGTGTGCTTATGTTCATCAGCACACTGAATAGAGCCCATCTTGCTTTTTCTGTAGCCATTGATTTTCTATAATGAGATAAGGAGGGCCTGGGCATACAAAAGGTGCACAAAATATAAAGTGAATGAAATGATGCTGGTATCAGGATAACTTCTGGAGTTTTAATATAACTTGTAGCAAATTTCTGGACCCTTTTATTATATTTTTATTGCTGCTGTAACAAATAACCACAAACTCAGTGGCTTAAAAAATACAACTTTATGCAGTCATCCCCCCCTTATCCGTGCCTTTGCTTTCCATGATTTCAGTTACCTGGGGTCAGCCATAGCCCAAGAACGTGTGACCTACCAGTGGCTCGCTAGCAGCCCAACACGTCACAGCGCCTATGTCATCCACCTCACTTCATCTCATCCTGTGGGCACGTTTTCATCTCATGTCATTGCAAGAAAAAGAAGGGTGAATACAGTGCAGTAAGATATTTTGAGAAAGAGGGAGAGGTCACATTCACATAACTTTTATTATAGTATGCTGTTATGATTGCTTCATTTTATTATTAGTTACTATTGTCAGTCTCTTACTGCGCCTAATTTATAAATTAAAAACTTTATCATAGGTATGTATGTAATGAGAAACTAGACCATCTTGGGACTGATAAGCTATTGAAAAACTCTGACATTTACTCTGGAAAAAGAGGGTCTAAGAAGAAGAGAGACATAATCTGACTTAGGCTTTAAGGAATTTACTCTGACTTCTGTTGCAAATATACTGATAAAAGTAAAGGAAGAAGAAAGGATTTCAGTTCAGAAAGGATTGCAGGTACCAGGTGAGAGATGATGGTAGCTTAGAACTCAGTGATAGTTATAGGAGTGATGAAAAGTGGCCAGATTCTGGAAAAGCCAAGTAGAGTTCGCAGTGTTTTGGGGTATGTTCAGACAGTGAAGTTAAAAATGCCCCCAAAGTTTGTGGTGTGAATAACTGGAAAAATGGATTCCCACCTACTGAGATGGTGAAGACTATGGGAACATCAGAAGTTTTATATTTAGCTATCTAAGCGTAAATACGGAGGCATATGCAAGAAGGGAATTCAGAGAGGGATTTGGGGTGAAGATGTGTATTTTGGAAAAATAATCATGTGTATGATATTTAAAACCTTGAGACAGGAACTGGTCATCAAGTAGACATATGTAGAAAGAGGAATGAAGTCCAAGAACTGAGGCTTAGACCATTTTAAGTTAGAAGATCAGTGGGATGAGATGGAAACTCAAGCAACAGAAATTGAGGAGTGACTTGTGAGGAAGAAAGAAAACCCAAACTGTGGGAACCTAAATTTCAAGTGAAAAAAAAAAGTGTCTTTAAAGGAAAGGCATTCTTGGCTGAATAAAATATTGCTGAGAACTAACCATTAGATCTAACATTATAGAGATAATGTAGTTGTTGAAGATGGAAGAGTAATTTGCGTGGAATGCTACAGAGGCAAATGCCTGTTGTGAGTCGGTCTGGGGGACACTAGAAGAGAGTGTAGAGGCAGAGGACCGGGGGGAAGGAAGGCAAAAGGCACATCACCACCACGGGCTCCAGGGGCTCAACCCCACTGAGGAGTTTGGGAGGCAGCATGGCACATGCTTCAGCTTCAGCCCAAGAAAGAAATCTGAGCTATTTATTTAACATCACTCTGTCATTGGGATACCAGCTTCGGGTGTGTCCAGTTTGCCTTGTGTGTATGAGCGGAACACTTACCCATGGTGGGGGTCAGGGCAAGCATAAGTCTCTCTGGCAGGGCACTTCTACAATTATAATGGTGAGGGCTGAGGGGATGTGTGTTGGGCACAAGCATCATCCGCTACAGTTAATGTCCCTTTCAGGATGAAATACCAAACCCTGTGTTAATCAGACAAATGGGAAATGGAGAAAATTTTTGTTAGCCTTTTCATTTGTCAGAATAATAGTACAGTTATATGTGAGGGATGGAGCTACTGGCCATCAAAAATAAAACCTTGCAGGAACATCAAACCAGCTTCATCATGTGAGAATTTATGTAATGGTGTCACTCAAGGAATTAATCTTTACATATATTCATTCCCCATGCAGATTTTATGAAGCATTGTTTTATCAATTCAGCATTCTGAACAAAAACTATTGCCACCCTTATTTAAAAAATAGTATTATAAGATCTTAGTTATGGCCTTTCCATTACAACTAACAAAAACCCAAACAAGCTAGCTTAATTTAGGAGGTTGTGCCTGAACTAGTCAGAATTACTACATGATACAAAAATGCAGACAGGTCTCTTGAGAAACTAGAGAACTGGAAAGCCATCAGATTAAGAAGCACATACTTCCTCTCTTTTTTTTATGAGTCTGTGAGTTCAGCTGATCTCTTTTTTTCACTCTTTGGACTACATTTTGTCTGTCTATCTGTATGTCTCTCTCTCTCTCTCAATTCTTCACCTCTCTGGTTTGGTTGGCTATGCTTCTCCTAAAATGTGTTCGTTTTGTACTGCTATGTAACAAATTGCCAGAAAGTTAGTGACTTCAAACAACACTAAATCAGTAGCTCACTGTGCCCAGAGGTCTAGAGTCTAGACGTAGGTTAACTGGGTCCCCTGCCAGGGTCTCACCAGGCTGAAAACACGTCAGCTGGGCTCCAGAGGCTCTGCGGTGCTCACTGGGTGTTGGCAGAATTCAGTTTATTATGGTTGTAGGCATAAAAGCAGATGGATTTTTCAGTGCCCACAGGAGAATCTCTCTCATCTTCTTGGAAGGATTAAAGATGGCAGCGTGAGAGGACAGAGGCTTCCTCCTAAAACCGTATACAATTAGAAAATATAGTTGGTGCAACTAATACTGAAAGAGCAACAGGAAAGAGGGCAGCGTCAGCCTGCATAAACCTGGAGAAAAGAGCAGACCTCACGGAATAGGGTAGTGTACCAAAGCTGTGGCCCGGCGGGACCCAAGCCCTTCCCCCACCCCAGCTCACCGGCGGGAGTAAGAGAAATGGAACAGGGAAGGAGTGGAAGGCCTGGGACTGCTGAATATCTAGCTCTGGAGATCCGCTCTGGGAGCACAAACCTACATTTCATGGTGCTTTCATGATACTCACGTGATTATGGGGTAAGAAAGTTAATACAGGCAGAATTCCTGGAGAGACTGAGATTCCAGCTGCTTGTGGAAAGCAGAGATCCATATCCAACTGCTCTGGGACAAAAGCTTATACCTGTGTGCTCAGCCCACTGGCTCAGGCAGTGGAGACAGGCATAGAGGCCGGGAAGCAGGAAACAGCTCTTTCCTCTCCCCAGGCACCAGTACCGCTTCCCTGAGAGCCCCGACATTGCTTCAGGGGCTGAGCAGCTCCAGAATAGAGCTTCTGGACACTAGAGGGTGCCATATACAAATATGAAATGCTAAAGGAACCTAGTCCAGAGTAAAATTAATGTAACTCCAGAGAAAGATTTAAATGACATGGACCTTATGACTCTTCCTGAAAGGGAGTTCAAAATAAAAATCAGGGGGGGCAGAGCCAGGATGGCAGCGTGAGTAGAGCAGTGGAAATCTCCTCCCAAAAACACATAGAGCTATTAAAATATAACAAAGAAAAACCTACCTAAAATACAGACCACAGGACACAGGACAACATCCAGACCACATGCACACCTGCAAGAACCCAGCGCCTTGTGAAGGGGGTAAGATACAAGCCCCGGCCCGGCAAGACCCGAGCGCCCCTCCCCCCGGCTCCCGGCGGGTGGAAAGAAACCGGAGCGGTTTTTTTTTTTTGGCGAGTGCTTTTTGGAAGCCTTAAAGGGACAGGGACCCCATTGCTAGGGAGGCAGGGTGGCGGGACCGGTGAGGGGGTGCCAGGGACCGGCGCCTGAAGACAAAGAATATCCTGCATTTTTCCCTGCGGGACCGGTGGGTGGGTGCCTGAGACCGGCGCCTGAGGATGGAGGAAATCGCACGTTTTTCCCCTTTGTTTTTTTTTTTCTCTTTTTGGCAAGTGCTTTTTGGAAGCCTTAAAGGAACAGGGACACCGGTGCTAGGGAGGCAGAGCAGCAGGACCGGTGAGCGGGTGCCTGGGACCGGCGCCTCAGGACAAAGATTATCCCGCGTTTTTCACTGCGGGACCGGTGGGCAGGTGCCTGAGACAGGCACGTGAGGACGGAGGAAATCGCGCGTTTTTCCCCTTTTTTTTCCTCTTTTTGGTGAACGCTTTTTGGAAGCCTTAAAGGGATAGGGACCCTGGTGCTAGGGAGGCAGAGCAGCAGGACCGGTGAGCGGGTGCCTGGGACCGGCGCCTCAGGACAAAGATTATCCCGCGTTTTTCACTGCGGGACCGGTGGGCAGGTGCCTGAGACAGGCACGTGAGGACGGAGGAAATCGCGCGTTTTTCCCCTTTTTTTTCCTCTTTTTGGTGAACGCTTTTTGGAAGCCTTAAAGGGATAGGGACCCTGGTGCTAGGGAGGCACAGCAGCAGGACCGGTGAGCGGGTGACTGGGACCAGCGCCTGAGGACAAAGAATATCGTGCGTTTTTCCCTGTGGGACCGGTGGGCAGGTACCTGAGACCAGCACCTGAGGACGGAGGAAATCGTGCGTTTTTCCCCTTTTTTTTTCTCTTTTTGGCGAGTGCTTTTTGAAAGCCTTAAAGGGACAGGGACCCCGGTGCTAGGGAGGCAGGGCAACGGGACTGGTGAGCGGGTGCCTGGGACCAGCGCCTGAGGACAAAGAATATCGTGCGTTTTTCCCTGCGGGACCGGTGGGCGAGTGCTTTTTGGAAGCCTTGAAGGGACAGGGACCCTGGTGCTAGGGAGACAGGGCAGCAGGACCAGTGAGCAGGTGCCTGGGACCGGCGCCTGGGGACAAAAAAAAAACAACAAAAAAAAAATTGCGTGTTTTTTCTTTCTTTTTTTTTTTTTCTGTTCCCTCTCTCATTGTTGCTGTTGTTTTTTGGTTTGGAGAGTGCTTTTTAGAAATCTTAAAGGGGCAGGACAGGTCACTTAGACCAGAGGCAGGGAATCTGGGGATCTCTGGGCACTCTAACCCCCTGGGCAGCAGGGAGCACAGAGGCCCCTTACGGAGATAAATAGCCTCCCGGTCACTCCCCCTCCAACGGGGCTCCACCATTTTGGAGGGGCAGCCCCAGCAAGGCCACGCCCACAGCAACAGCAGAGATAAACCCCATAGCAACCGGGCAGGAATAAGAAGCCCTGTCTGCACACAGCTGCCCAGCACAAGCCACTAGAGGTCGCTATTCTCCCAGGAGAGGAAGGCCACAAACCAACAAGAAGGGAACCTCTTCCAGCGGTCACTCGTACCAGCTCTGCAAACTATCTCTATCACCATGAAAAGGCAAAACTACAGGCAGACAAAGATCACAGAGACAACACCTGAGGAGACAGACCTAACCAGTCCTCCTGAAAAGAATTCAAAATAAAAATCATGAACATGCTGACAGAGATGCAGAGAAAAATGCAAGAGCAATGGGATGAGATGCAGAGAAAAATGCAAGAACAGTGGGATGAAGTCCGGAAGGAGATCACAGATGTCAGGAAGGAGATCACAGAAGTGAAACAATCCCTGGAAGGATTTATAAGCAGAATGGATAAGATGCAAGAGGCCATTGAAGGAATAGAAGCCAGAGAACAGGAACATATAGAAGCTGACATAGAGAGAGATAAAAGGATCTCCAGGAATGAAACAACACTAAGAGAACTATGTGACCAAGCCAAAAGGAATAATATTCGTATTATAGGGATACCAGAAGAAGAAAAAAGAGGAAAAGGGATAGAAAGTCTCTTTGAAGAAATAATTGCTGAAAACTTCCCCAAACTGGGGGAGGAAACAATCGAACAGACCATGGAATTACACAGAACCCCCAACAGAAAGGATCCAAGGAGAACAACACCAAGACACATAGTAATTAAAATGGCAAGGATCAAGGACAAGGAAAGAGTTTTAAAGGCAGCTAGAGAGAAAAAGGTCACCTATAAAGGAAAACCCATCAGGCTAACATCAGACTTCTCGAAAGAAACCCTACAGGCCAGAAGAGAATGGCATGATATACTTAATGCAATGAAACAGAAGGGCCTTGAACCAAGGATACTGTATCCAGCACGACTATCATTTAAATATGATGGTGGGATTAAACAATTCCCGGACAAGCAAAAGCTGAGGGAATATGCTTCCCACAAACCACCTCTACAGGGCATCCTACAGGGACTGCTCTAGATGGGAGCACCCCTAAAAAGAGCACAGAACAAAACACACAACATATGAAGAATGGAGGAGGAGGAATAAGAAGGGAGAGAAGAAAAGAATCTCCAGACAGTGTATATAACAGCTCAATAAGCGAGCTAAGTTAGGCAGTAAGATACTAAAGAAGCTAACCTTGAACCTTTGGTAACCACAAATCTAAAGCCTGCAATGACAATAAGTACATATCTCTCAATAGTCACCCTAAATGTAAATGGACTTAATGCACCAATCGAAATACATAGAGTAATAGAATGGATAAAAAAGCAAGACGCATCTATATGCTGCTTACAAGAAACTCACCTTAAACCCAAAGATAAGCATAGACTAAAAGTCAAGGGATGG
Source organism: Manis javanica (assembly GCF_040802235.1). Classification (NCBI taxonomy): domain Eukaryota; kingdom Metazoa; phylum Chordata; class Mammalia; order Pholidota; family Manidae; genus Manis; species Manis javanica. The sequence continues at coordinate 24,664,121 of NC_133165.1, forward strand.
AAAAACATATTTCAGGCAAACAACAGTGAGAAGAAAGCAGGGGTTGCAGTACTAATATCAGACAAAATAGACTTCAAAACAAAGAAAGTAACAAGAGATAAAGAAGGATACTACACAATGATAAAGGGCTCAGTCTGACAAGAGGATATAACCATTCTAAATATATATGCACCCAACACAGGAGCACCAGCGTATGTGAAGCAAATACTAACAGAACTTAAGAGGGAAATAGACTGCAATGCATTCATTTTAGGAGACTTCAACACACCACTCACCCCGAAGGATAGATCCACCGGGCAGAAGTAAGGACACACAGGCACTGAACAACACACTAGAACAGATGGACCTAATAGACATCTATAGAACTCTACATCCAAAAGCAACAGGATATACATTCTTCTCAAATGCACATGGAACATTCTCCAGAATACACCACATACTAGCTCACAAAAAGAGCCTCAGTAAACTCCAAAATATTGAAATTCTACCAACCAATTTTTCAGACCACAAAGGTATAAATGTAGAAATAAATTCTACAAAGAAATAAAAAAGGCTCACAAACACATGGAGGATTAACAACATGCTAATAAATAATCAATGGATCAATGAACAAATCAAAATAGAGATCAAGGAATATATAGAAACAAATGACAACAACAACACTAAGCCCCAACTTCTGTGGGACGCAGCGAAAGCAGTCTTAAGAGGAAAGTATATAGCAATCCAGGCACACTTGAAGAAGGAAGAACAATCCCAAATGAATAGTCTAACATCACAATTATCAAAACTGGAAAAAGAAGAACAAATGAGGCCTAAAGTCAGCAGAAGGAGGGACATAATAAAGATCAGAGAAGAAATAAAATTGAGAAGAATAAAACAATAGCAAAAATCAACGAAACCAAGAGCTGGTTCTTCGAGAAAATAAACAAAATAGATAAGCCTCTAGCCCAAATTATTAAGAGAAAAAGAGAATCAACACAAATCAACATAATCAGAAATGAGAATGGAAAAATCACGACAGACTCCACAGAAATACAAAGAATTATTAAAGACTACTATGAAAACCTATATGCCAACAAGCTGGAAAACCTAGAAGAAATGGACAACGTCCTAGAAAAATACAACCTCCCAAGACTGACCAAGGAAGAAACACAAAAGTTAAACAAACCAATTACGAGCAAAGAAATTGAAACGGTAATCAAAAAACTACCCAAGAACAAACCCCTGGGCCAGACGGATTTACCTCGGAATTTTATCAGACACACAGAGAAGACATAATACCCATTCTCCTTAAAGTGTTCCACAAAATAGAAGAGGGAATACTCCCAAATTCATTCTATGAAGCCAACATCACCCTAATACCAAAACCAGGCAAAGACCCCACCAAAAAAGAAAATTACAGACCAATATCCCTGATGAATGTAGATGCAAAAATACTCAATAAAATATTAGCAAACAGAATTCAACAGTATATCAAAAGAATCATACACCATGACCAAGTGGGGTTCATCCCAGGGATGCAAGGATGGTACAACATACGAAAATCCATCAACATCATCCACCACATCAACAAAAAGAAAGACAAAAACCATATGATCATCTCCATAGATGGTGAAAAACCATTTGACAAAATTCAACATCCATTCATGATAAAAACTCTCAGCAAAATGGGAATAGAGGGCAAGTACCTCAACATAATAAAGGCCATATATGATAAACCCACAGCCAGCATTACACTGAACAGCGAGAAGCTGAAAGCATTTCCTCTGAGATCGGGAACCAGACAGGGATGCCCACTGTCCCCACTGTTATTTAACGTAGTACTGGAGGTCCTAGCCACGGCAATCAGACAAAACAAAGAAATACAAGGAATACAGATTGGTAAAGAAGAAGTTAAACTGTCACTATTTGCAGATGATATGATACTGTACATAAAAAACCCTAAAGACTCCACTCCAAAACTACTAGAACTGATATCGGAATACAGCAAAGTTGCAGGATACAAAATTAGCACACAGAAATCTGTAGCTTTCCTATACACTAACAATGAATCAATAGAAAGAGAAATCAGGAAAACAATTCCATTCACCATTGCATCAAAAAGAATAAAATACCTAGGAATAAACCTAACCAAAGAAGTGAAAGACTTATACTCTGAAAACTACAATTCACTCTTAAGAGAAATTAAAGGGGACACTAATAAATGGAAACTCATCCCATGCTCATGGCTAGGAAGAATTAATATCGTCAAAATGGCCATCCTGCCCAAAGCAATATACAGATTTGATGCAATCCCTGTGAAACTACCAGTAACATTCTTCAAAGAACTGGAACAAATCATTCAAAAATTCATATGGAAACACCAAAGACCCCGAATAGCCAAAGCAATACTGAGAAAGAAGAATAAAGTAGGGGGGATCTCACTCCCCAACTTCAAGCTCTACTACAAAGCCATAGTAATCAAGACAATTTGGTACTGGCACAAGAACAGAGCCACAGACCAGTGGAACAGATTAGAGACTCCAGAAATTAACCCAAACATATATGGTCAATTAATATTTGATAAAGGAGCCATGGACATACAGTGGCAAAATGACAGTCTCTTCAACAGATGGTGCTGGCAAAACTGGACAGCTACATGTAGGAGAATGAAACTGGACCATTGTCTAACCCCATATACAAAGGTAAACTCAAAATGGATCAAAGACCTGAATGTAAGTCATGAAACCATTAAACTCTTGGAAAAAAACATAGGCAAAAACCTCTTAGACATAAACATGAGTGACCTCTTCTTGAACATATCTCCCCGGGCAAGGAAAACAACAGCAAAAATGAGCAAGTGGGACTACATTAAGCTGAAAAGCTTCTGTACAGCGAAAGACACCATCAATAGAACAAAAAGGAACCCTACAGTATGGGAGAATATATTTGAAAATGACAGATCCGATAGATCAAAAAGGAACCCTACAGTATGGGAGAATATATTTGAAAATGACAGATCCGATAAAGGCTTGACGTCCAGAATATATAAAGAGCTCACATGCCTCAACAAACAAAAAACAAATAACACAATTAAAAAATGGGCAGAGGAACTGAACAGACAGTTCTCTAAAAAAGAAATACAGATGGCCAAAAGACACATGAAAAGATGCTCCACATCGCTAATTATCAGAGAAATGCAAATTAAAACTACAATGAGGTATCACCTCACACCAGTAAGGAGAGCTGCCATCCAAAAGACAAACAACAACAAACGTTGGCGAGGCTGTGGAGAAAGGGGAACCCTCCTACAGTGCTGGTGGGAATGTAAATTAGTTCAACCACTATGGAAAGCAGTATGGAGGTTCATCAAAATGCTCAAAACAGACCTACCATTTGACCCAGCAATTCCACTCCTAGGAATTTACCCTAAGAATGCAGCAATCAAGTTTGAGAAAGACAGATGCACCCCTATGTTTATCGCAGCACTATTTACAATAGCCAGGAATTGGAAGCGACCTAAATGTCTATCGGTAGATAAATGGATAAAGAAGATGTGGTACATATACACAATGGAATACTACTCAGCCATAAGAATTGGAAAAATCCAACCATTTGCAGCAACATGGATGGAGCTGGAGAGTATTATGCTCAGTGAAATAAGCCAAGCGGAGAAAGAGAAATACCAAATGATTTCACTCATCTGAGGAGTATAGGAACAAAGGAAAAACTGAAAGAACAAAACAGCAGCAGAATTACAGAACTCAAAAATGGACTAACAGGTACCAAAGGGAAAGGAACTGGGGAGGATGGGTGGGCAGGGAGGGATAAGGGGGGGGAAGAAGAAGGGGAGTATTAAGATTAGCATGCATGGGGGGGAGGGAGAAAGGGGAGGGAGGGCTGCACAACACAGAGAGGACAAGTAGTGACTCTACAACATTTTGCTAAGCTGATAGACAGGAACCGTAATGTGGTTTTTAGGGGGGACCTGATATAGGGGAGAGCATAGTAAACATAGTATTCTTCATGTAAGTGTAGATTAAAATTTTTAAAAAAAAGTAAAAAAAAAAAGAAAGAAAGAAAAGGGGGATTACTCCTTGATAGGATAAAACTATTGGTAAATCAAAGATCAGTGCATGCTTTAAATATCCTTAATGTTGATCACTTAAAGGGTGTCAGATGATCAGCTATGGAGGTACTCTTTTCTGATAATATTCCTTTCTCTTGATTAAAAAAAAAAAGCAGTTACTGTGTGCTGACCTCCAATGAGTTCTGCACAGTGGTATAGAGGGCATGTCAAAGTGTGGGCAAAGGGTCTGTTTGTTTCTATGCAGAAGATCAAGGCCTAGCTTGGATACCCAGAAAATGAACTAAGATACGATATGAGAAGGAGCTTCCGGCATCAGCACTCTCTGGAGGACTCGTGCCGGGGGATGATCATCAAAAAGCCTCCACAGGGATCCGGACGATGCTGCGGGTGTGGCTGCATCCAGCCCACCGTCTCCTGGACTTGCCATAGGAATGAGGAGGGAGATGTCTAGGCTGGCACGTGCATACAGTGAGACAAAGAATTTGACCGGATCTGTACTGTTGGAACTCAACCAGGAGTTGGGAGGGGTGCAAGTTGTAGCACTCCAAAATCTCATGACTATATACTATCTACGGTTAAAAGAACATATGGGATGTGAACAGATCCCAGAAATGGGCTGCTTTAATTTGTCTGATTTTTCTCAGACTGTTCAAGTACAATTGGACAATATCCATCATATCATAGATAAATTTTCACAAATGCCTAGGGTGCCTAAATGGTTTTCTTGGCTTCACTGGAAATGGATGGTAATTATAGATTTGCTTTGTTTATGTCACCGTATTCCTATTATGTTAATATGTGTGTGCAAATTAGTTAGTAGTTTAAAACCTATACATACTTAAGGTACTCTACAAGAAGATATGTCAAAGAAATAATCAATCCTCCCATGTTTCCTTCCATATGCTACATGTATAGCTTTTCTTCTTCCTTCCTAATTACAACCCTTAAATAGAATTCGTGCCTCATATCGAATTTACCGAGTATCATAATTCCTCCAGGTGGTAAAGATACCTCGAGACAAGTGCTGGGCACAGAAGCCACAGGGCATAAATCTGCAAAGAAGTAAAAAGCTAAACCTTTTCAAACAATATGGCTTCTCTCTCACTTACCAACTTTACATTTCCCTGTATGGCCCCGGAAGATGACTGGTTAGCCTGAGACGGGTAAGATTCCTCAAGGGAGGAACAGCCTAAGACAGGCACAGTCGCAGGGGGGCCATCAGGTGAGAATTTGGGGATCAAAAGAGGTGAGGCTCAGAACCTCACCCCCCGTGCTTTGAGGGAAATCTTCTGCATCCGTGGATGTCTTGCTGCCCTTGTCTAGCCTGGATTAATACTTAGTCCATAGGCACACACCTGATCATCTGATCATCTACATTTGCCCTCTTACAGCACTAAACTATGTTTTCTACCTTTATTTTTCATCTACCTACCACTTCAGCATTTTATTAAAAATAAAAAAAATAATAATAATAGAGGGAGAAATGTGGGATCAACATATAGATCAAGTACAAAAATCAAACGAATATTCATATTTGACCTGATTGTTTATAGGTCATAATGCGTGATCAAAACCGAAAGTTTCTGTGATGAATGCCCTTGTACTGTTCACCATGTAAGAATTTATTCACTATGTAAGAATTCGTTCACCATGTAAGAACTTGTTCATTATGCTTCAAAAGATTGGAGACTAACGAGAATTAGGCTTGAGATGGATTAATGATTGTACATTGAGCATTGACCCCCCTATACTGAATTTTACTGTTGTTAACAACCATTTGATCAATAAATATGAGAGATGCCCTCTCAAAATAAATAAATAAATAAATAAATAAATAAAAATCATCAACTTCTAATGGAGGTATGGAAAGACATCCAAGAACTGAGGAATGAATTCAGGTCAGAGATCCAATCGTTGAAGAGCACAATGAAGGGTATTAAAAGCTGATGGACATGTTGGAGGAGACAATAAATGAAACAGAAACTAGAGAAGAGGAATACAAAGAAACTGAGGCACAGAGAGAGAAAAAATGATCTCTAATAAAAGAATACTGAGAGAACTGTGTGACCAATCCAAATTGAACAGTATTCGCATTATAGGGATACCAGAAGAAGAAGAGAGAGAGAGAGAAAAGGACAGAAATTGTCTTTGAGGAGGTAGTTGCTGAAAACTTCCCCAATATGGGGAAGGAGACAGTCTCTCAGGCCATGGAGATTCAGATATCCCACACAAGGGACCCAAGGAAGACAACACCAAGACATACAGTAAGAAAATTGGCAAAGATCAAGGATAAGGACAGACTACTAAAAGCAGCCAGAGTGAGTCTCTGAATTTGAAGGGTAGTCTTAGGGATCCCTGACATATACACCTAAAATGTAAGCTTTGTAAGGTCAAGGGCTCAGTGTCTTGGTCTGTCCCTAGTGTTTTGAACAATACCTGGTACACAGCTCGTTACTGTAAATCTCTATTGAAAATAAGTTTATTTTCCTTCATTTTCCTTCTTCCATTATTGCAAAGTCTGACAGAGAAGAGTCGCAGTGGAAGGTGGGATTTACAGAATATAGTTTGGAATAAAACTCTTAATCTTTATATATATATATTCAACCCATTAGTGTAGAGTACCTTCTTTTAACTTTGAAATTGGCCTGAGGCTGGGATGGGCCTGTAAGGTTAAAGAGAGGGTTTCCACTCAGAATGTTTTCCATACGAATTCTTTCTTGTTCAGCTTTCTGTTCTTGTTCTTGTCAATGATAGGGGAAGATGCATATTTATTCTATTAACTCTGGGGTCAATCATTTTCCATAGTTAATATTTAAAAAGACAGGATTTTATGAAGAAGGGATAAGCTTCAGGGTAGGTTTATTTGCTTTTCTGACGTATCAGAAAAGTTTCGCTCATCAAAATAAATTGGCATTTTTATTATAAATATTTCCTGCTTGTCATCATACATTCCTTAGGCTCTTCTGACTCTGAAATTCTATGATGCATATTTTAGTCATTTTCCTTCCAGAAGGACATACAAAATTGCCTATTTTAAGAGTACACCACTAAATGTATTCTAATAATTTAAGAACATACTGACCATTAAACACACATTTAGTAAAGCTATTTTACCTCAATTTTTTAAAGAAGAGTTATACAGAACTGTGATTAAGAATTATTTCATTTTGAACTATTAACAATGTAAACTTTCATCTCCAAGATTGGTGACAAGTTATTATTGACCAAGAACTAGCTCCTAAAATAAGACAACTACCATGTAAAAAATCATATTCAAGTAACATACATTTCTACTAAGATAGCTGACATTTATCCATTTTGTTCTTATGATTATCACTATTTTTGTACCTTTCATTTATCATCAGTCACAAGCTTGTCTTTCTTCACTTTAATTTTAGCATTACCTTTTTAAACTCAAATTATCCTCAGTTTCATTTTTAGAATTAGGAATACAAAATGTCTAAAATCCTTAGCCATAACTTCTAGACCTACCTGATTCCATGCTATTTTAAACCAAAGATAAATCGCACCTTGCTGTGTTTTGGGGATGACAGAAATTGATGAATTAGTGAATCAAGGAAGAAAAAGAGACTCTGAATTTAAAATCAATTTAATAGAACACTTGAAAAAATAACCTAATTTTCCATGTAGATTAATGATATAAGATTTTCACATCTAAATGTAAATCATGGATTTCATTTTTGTGAGGCGAAATAACTGGGAGGTGAGAAGATACAATTTTCAGGGAAATAAACAGTAAAATTCCTTTAGGTCACTGCTCAAACCTTCAGTAACAAAATCTGGAACAATCATCATAGATTAAGAATAGATAGCTTTATAAAAACTATGTGTTTATTTTTAACAAATTATATTGATGATGAAAGTGACAAGATATTTTTCTGAGATGCTAGAAAAACAGGCACTCAAGTACACAACATATCCAAACTTATAAAATAATGTGTGTGCTGTAATAAGGCTCTAGACATTTCTATCTGGGGCATCAGTTTTCTTACTGGAAAAATGAAAGAGATGATCTCCAAGGGCCTTTTTGTATTAGTATTTTCTGGTTCTGTGTTGTGAGAGATTCTAAATGCTGATAGAAAGATTTCAGAAGAGAAATAGCCAAATTGCTTTAAGATTGCCTTCTCATTCGTTTTACTCGTTTAAAATAAATGCTTTTAAAATAACCATTTTACTTAGTCTATTAATAAGTTGGTAAACTTAGATTGTGAGTTTTTGGTAAAATGTTACAAAACTAAGATTAGAAAATAGTCCATATTATATTATATAATTTACATAATTCTTATAACAGAATGACTAATTTTAAATATATCTAAGATTTTTTCAATGTTCTACACTCTATCCTTTGTATAAATGATCCAATTAAGAACACACACCACACTCTAAAAAAATAAAAATTTTAAATCAATTTCTTGTAAGGATCCATGTTGCTTAATTTTCTTCTTTCTCCAGTCCTCAGCCCCAAAATAAATCAAAGGATTCAAATAAGATATCTTATGTAAATGATGAGAGTGGTCTTAAAAGATTAAAATCTTTTACATGTACTATTATAAATGATTTTTCAAAGTCCTCACAAAATGTGTGGACTTATTCTCAAGTATTTCTAGTAAAAGATATATTGTATAATTTTAACTTCAGCATTAAGGATTACTAGGCCTGTACCTATTAGTGAGTTTTAATTTTCCATAACTTATTTTTAGGGAGTTCATATAACATTAACAGGTCTTCAGATACAGCTGTTTCTTCACTAGGACACAATCTCCAAAAAACACACTCTTCTCTTCTAAAAGAGTCACATGATCACCGGTACGCCAAACATGTACCCATCTTCGTCAGAGCTGTGGACCGGCTGCTGGGCCAAAGGGGCGCTGCTTGGTGGCTGGTGGCTGGTGGCTGACGCGGGCTGCCGGCTGGAGTGCCTGGTTTTCCTTCCACATGGGCTGCTTTTGCTTCTGCCAAAGATGGCAGTTGGTTCCAAAAAGCACCAAATGACACCGTGACTGTAGCTGCAGATTCTCCCCGGGAGTTTTCATTGTTAGCCCTTCCAGAACTAATTTCACCTTCTAAAGCAAAGAATCTTAGTTTCACTAGTTGCACCCCAAACTATCTTTTCTGTGAGTATTACAGTGGGAACAACTCTATTTTTTCTGCACAATTACATGAGTGGTGTGAAGACTTAAGTTCACATGACAAAGTACATTTCCAAATCAATAAAATTATTCCAGTGATTGTTTTTAGAGGATTTAAAGACTAATCAAATCATGATTTTGTTATGATTAAGAGAACTTACCAAAGTCACTTGCCCATAATTCAAATAAAATTATTTTTAATAACAGTTTGAATAGACATGTGATTATTTAATCAGCAGAATTTAATTGGCAAATATTTAAAATATTTTTAATGTACCAGCAGATTTCTGCATTTCTGATGGCCAATAATTTCTTTTTTATTATTGCTATTATTATTCTTTTATTAATACTATTAATTGGTTTCTTAGAGGAAAACATTAAAGTATCAAATTAGAATGCTATATAGAAAAGACCCCAGATTAACTTTACTGATAAGCATTGAAGTAACATTTATTCCTCTAGTGGCAAAACACAAAATACAGGCCCCTAAGTCCTGAAGGGCAGTATTCCAGATGCTGTAAGGCAACGGGGTCCTTCACAAAAGGTGACAACCTGTTTTCCTCAGAAAATATGTGTTTCTTTCTTCTGATTTAGAATACAAGATGATACTGTTTTTCTTATCAGAAATAAAAAATAAATGCAAGTGTTTCAAAAATGCACATTTCCACAGAGTCAGAGAAAGGTAATACATTATAACGGTAACGGTGTAGCTTCCAATCATTAGGTAAATATTTAAGCCTCAAATTATTCCTTTATAAATGGATGACATCTCAATTTCATAAGACTTATTATGAGGATTAAATGATAAGGTATGAAGAAAAAACCTAGTACTGTGTCAACGATGCAGTGGGTACAAAACAAAAAGTAGCCCTGTATTAAAATTATAGATAGAATTTCCGACAAGATTTGTTAATTTCCCTCCATTCTGGATTATTTTTTCCTATGGCCTTCATTAAGAAAGGAATTAAATTACTCTTAGCACTATATTCCCCCACATACCCTCTTGTGTGTCTTTTCCTTCACTCTGCGTAGTTTTTTTTTTTCTGATTATAAAAGTAGTATTTATTCAAGGTAGAAAATAAAGTACAAAATAACAAAAATTCTTCACAATTTCAATTTATGAAAATAACCACTCTTAACATGGTAGTTTCTATCCTTCCAATATATTTTTGTAAGCATATATGTATATACATAAAAGCACATTTACTAGAGATCATCTCTATACAATTTTATAATTTCCTTTATCCCATAATTTCCCCCAAGACACAAATTTTAATAACTTCACAATAACAGATTATGCTTTTAATTATGAATTTAGGTGACAAGTTTTTAAAAGTCCTTACCTTTTAAAAAGTACCCTTACCAAGTGCCCTTACCAAGTGACACTCTTCAAAGACATTTGTGATCCATAATGATCTATTTCTTAAAAAACCACTGAATTTCTGTACTTGGTTGATCACATTTATATTTAAATTTATTAAATTAATCACCCTATTACAATGAATTAACTAAAATCTTAGGGAAATTTAGAAGAAAAATAAGAGGTAACTTTCTCAATTACAGTCATTCTGCTATATAACACAAAATATGCGCTTCCAGCAAAGTCACTGCACCACACAAAATCATGCACTAAAACCCAGAGGGCTTACGAGAAAAATGAGGTTAAGGACAACATTGAAAAAAACTCCATCAGTCTTGCGTTAAAAAGAAAAAGTAACCTAACAAAAAATGGTACCAGTTCTGCACATGTCAAACTGTTACAAAATACATAAACATTACATTAAATATGACACATTACCTTGAGAAAGACCTGAAGGTGGCTGGTGGAAGTGGGTGCTGGAAGGGCTGCAGCTTTAAGTGATGAAGCAGTGGAGGGCAGGTGTCTCAGGTGTGTCCATATTTAGGGTATTTCTAGGCCACTCAAATCACAAGGGTGCAGTTTTCTGAATTCACCTAGTGTTTCTCACAGATGGAACTGTGTTTAAACAGAGGCAAAATTCACCTTTCTTTATGCTCAAATTATTCCCTAACACATCAACTGGAGCAAATATGTGTAAGTGTTATAGCAGAACTGATGGCATGCTGCATTCTAACACTGCACACCTAAGCATAGCTCGTAATAAGACAAAGACTTAAGAAATGTATTATAATAATGTACTAGACTCAAGATTCTCTTATTTTTTAAAAAGTTAATTTGATGCAGTTCACAGGCAAGATAAAGGGAATGAGAAAAACTCAAACATGGAAAATCTGCTTTTAATTATGTCACATAGTTCATTGTAAGTAATACTCTATAAATAAGTATGTCTTCCTTACATCAAAGATTTAGCTATACTAAACAGAAGTAAAATTAAAACCAGACTTAAGGCAACTTATAACTGCATTTGCATTATTTGAAAACCAAATCCACAGAAAAAGATATAATTTTATTAAAAAAATGAGATGTTCTGGTATCATTAGAGTAAAAATACAGAGTGAAAATTTATATATATATATATATATATATATATATATATATATATGTATATCTCAGATACCAGATAATAATCATCAATTACTTACTGGCATATAAATTATGTTTTTATAAACAATAAAGATGAACTGAATTTGCAAATTCCAAAGTTATAATCAAGTAAACCAACAAAATTTCTACCAGCCAGAGGGTATTTTGTGTTAGATGCACTGGCAACTAGAAATGAAGGGCAGTAGAGCACTCCCTCCGTGCCAGACAGAATAAAATCTGGTTACCTTAGTATTTATTCTGCACTTACGTGCTGTTAGAAGAGGAAAACCAAATCTATTACCTCTCTTTATAAAGACTTTTTCCAGCAACTTTCAGTCAAGATAGCAACATGTATTTAGTTACATTAGAGTTTATGACTTATAAAAGGAAATGAAATAAAATCATCAGGACCCTTGGATGAAATCCTTGGCAATTAAGGAATAGAAACACTGAGATAGTTCATTTTTATTTATGAGACAGAAATGGAGGTAGAACATTGAATTTCTAGATGCTTTCCTTTTATTTCTGGATATTGAGAATTTCCACCTAGGGTGAGGGAAAGCAAACATGGAAGAGAAGCAGCTGAGGGTGTGGTCATCATAGTTCTAAGCAAGCGACATTGCATACCTCATGCAGATGATCATTTTCAAGAATTAAAATTTAGGTTGAAAAAATTACTAAAAATACAGAGTCACAATGACCACATTACTCGGCCTTGAAAGTATTTAATATTTAATATTTAATATCCTTTTCCACACAGTAGCGTATTTGGATGATTGAAATTTTATTCATACCTTCAAAATTGTTAAAGATAAGCACAATTTATTAATATCTATAAAAAGCCAAAGGGTATGTTTTCCATTTTATCTCCCTTCATAATTATTTAGAAAATACCTTCCTGTCCAGCCACAAAGTAAGCTCTCTAATATCTAAGTCATATTCTGTATACCTTTTAATTCTTCAAAAACTCTGAAATGTAATGATTAATGTAGTAACTGTAAATTAAAGTATCTCCTAAAAATAAACACCTTTTCCTATCCTCAGGTCCTAATAGGTAACATCTCTAGATCAATAAACAATGTCCAAATTACATATTTGATAAATCCCTGAAATTTACACAATAAGTCTTATTTACCATACAGTATAAAAGTAGAGCAAAACAAACTGCAATCATCTCTTGAATTCAAAATTAAAGAGGAAAACTAATTTTCTTATTAAATATTAATAAACACAAGTTTTCAGAAAAATCCTGGAATGACTGATGTAATAAAGTAATATGCTATACAGACAGCTATAATACCTTCATTCACTTCCAGACTGAATGAATCTATGGCCACTTACACGTACACTATTCTTCTCTGGCAATCTACCCACAGCTACCATGGTCATCAAATCTATGAGCTTTTGTTTTTACCTCAATGCATCTCTAATTTGCCATCACATTTAGATTTGCTCTCTGCCCCATCCTTCACTTAAATTATTTGTTCTACTCTTATTTCAAAACAGTAATAGCTCTTGAAGTTTTTATGAAGTACACATTTATTATTAACACAAACAAAAGAGAATGAAAAGTAGATGATAAAAGTAATTTCTAGTAATCCCATCACCCAGAAATGAATACCACTTCTTTTGGTGTCCATCCTACAGTATCTCTTTACCTTAAAAATAAAAATGAAAAGCTTCATGTCCTTAAAAAAAAAACCAACACAAGTTTTTCCAACTTAATAACCTATTATGGACATCAGTTCACTTCAGCACATAGATCCACATCCTCAGAGATGCTCAGTGCTGCTTTGTATATCACATAATTTGCTTAACTAAGTTCCTCATGAAGAGTAACTTCAGAGTATTGAGCATTTTAATGGTAATATTTTAAAGGTGAGAGACAATTCAACTGGAAATTAACCCTATACTGAAATAAGGCTTAGTCAAGGAGGAAATAGAAAAGAACAAAAAGATTACACGAGATAATGTGATCTTCCTCTTTGGGCCCTAATACACAGCAACTCTCACTTTTCCTGAAGGCTCCATGGCCCAGCAGTGAGAACCAAAGGGTTCTGCTTCTTAAGCCGTCGTGGCCGTCGTGGAAGCAAGAGGGATCTAGGGAGGCGGACTGCCACTGGAGTCATTTTGACAGAAGAAGTGATCCATACAATCAAATTTGTAGGAGCCAGTTAGAAAAAAATGACATTAATTGTTCAGCTTTTATTTTTAATCTTGTCATTGCTTCCAGTGTTCCAGAGATAATTCTGCTTAAATATGATAAAAAATGACCCATGATTTCATCAGTATTTTTATTCTTTATGAAAATAAAATTATAACTAGTTAGGCAACCCTTTTTTCTCAGGCTGGACCCCAATCCTAAACTTACATCCAAGATTCTCAAATCTTCTATTAATCTGAAGATAGTAATTATCGCTCATTAGTAAAGGGAAGGAATTACTGTATAGCATTTTTAAATACTCAGATAAAAAGTGCTAAATAAGAAAAGGTATGTTATGCCAGCTTTATCAGTCATGCAGTAACTGACAGGAAATATTCATACCTTGCTTTTGCTGTACTGCTATTTTAGACCATGAAGATGCTTTTTTAAATTTCCTTTTTTTATGAGTCTCAAAGTCAAAGGCTGACTGCCCATTGCCATGGAGACAGTTCTATTTAAGGTACTACATTAGTCCTTTCCTCACAGGAGAACAGAAAAGCATCATTCTCCATGGTTTAGAATTAAGTAATTACACATGCTTCTGGGGCAGCCAACGCATAAGAGAATTTGGGAGGGGGATGAGGCATGCAATTTAAACAGTCCTTTATTTTTCCTGAGTAAGATCACCAGAGGTTACATTTAGTACTAAGTTAGAGACAATATGAGGAAAATTACGTCAAAATTAGATGCAACCAAATAACAAAATTATTTATATCTGCTATCCTAGATAGAACTGCGACTAACTGAAACTGGTCTTTCCTTTTCAAAGAGCAATCTTTTATCCTTTTGATTTATCTACAGCCCACGTATACACTCCTTAGGACTGTTGTGTTTGGATTTTCAGGCTTCCTGCTATGACTTTCTGACATCCCATTACCAGCTTACAGGTGAAAAAGACTGCCCATAATTTACATGCATATTTATTCTTAGCTAACAGACTCAAAACAATTTTTTAAAAACCCAATGATATCAATCCTAAAACTGTCTTTAGGGTAAATATTATTTCTCCTTCTGTTTAAGGGAAAAAAATATCCAAGATAAATCTTCTCCATGAAAACTTAATTCATCAACATTCCTTGAAATAAAAATAACCTAAGATGGTTAAGACCTATCAGTCAAACAATGTCAACATTAAAACACTTATTTTTACACAAACAAGCAATCCCAAAAGATATTCTCACTTTATTTCAATCATAAATGAGGTCCAAGACCCAACTCTATTTTTCCCCTTAAGACAAAGCTCAGAATCTAGCAACAATTAAATAAGGCGTTATACTTTTCTTAGGGTAAGAGCATGGTGTACCTGAAGATCTCAAATCTATATCAGAGGAGTTTTCCTGATTCTTAGCTGGTACTGCCATAATTACATATAAAGATCAAAGACATAGTATTAATTTAATTTGAAACAATTTATTAATTAATCCTGTTTTTACCATATTTCTCAAACAACTGAAAATGCATACTGAAAATAAAATGGATGCATACAATTGTGATTTGTAAAGGCATTTGGTTAATAATTCTAGACCAGCGGTTCCCAGTCCTTAGGAGTGCATCAGGATCACCCGGAGGCCTTGTTAACACACAGACGAACAGGTACCACCTGCAGAATTTCTGGTTCAGCTGGCCTGGGGTGGGATGCAAAAATGTGCATTTCTGATAAACTCCTAGGTGACAGTGACACCTCTGGTTCTAGGACCACACTTCAATAACTACTGTCCTAGACACCACACAGACTTGTTAGTTTACAGAATTGCTATTCCCTGTTCATAAATCACTTCAATCTTTCCCAAAATGAACTATTTAAAATAAAAACAATAGCTTCAGTCGGGGGTACAGTCAATCCTAGCAATATGAAAAGGATGTTAATTCCTAAAACTTGTTCTCCAGTGGTCGGATAAGTGCTTTGAGTTGCAATGACATCCAAGAAGATAAAACCCTGAGCATATTGCGTGTGTCCCCTGTGAATTCAACTGGCTTTGAAAAGCAAGTATCTACCAGAAATCTGTGAAGCAGAACTGAAGTGTCTGAATGTAAATTTTTCTTAGAAATAACTAACTATGCATTACATATGTTCCAGAGCAAGTATGTACCAAGTTTCTGTGAGTCCAATTTAACTCCCCACTGACTTACATCTTCATTTTAGAAATTACCTTGAATTGATTGATCTACAACTGGCAGCACAATACAGTTTAGTTTCAAGTGCTCTACAGCTCTGTCAAATAGTTAATTATCCATAAACACTGAATGCATTAAAATGACTATAAAGATAGAATGAAAGGAAATGGTCTTTTATAATAGCAATGTGCGCTCTACTCTTTCATGGCCATGAAATGCAAACCTGCCACAGAAAAAGTGATGGACAAGTTAGGAGATCAAGAGCACAAATTACTTCATTTTTATGACATGAGTACCTTCTGTGAATGGTAATATAGTGGTTTATTAAAAACTAAAATTGCTAAATGTGCACTGCCACAACAGGCTGAAATATCAGTGACACCCTAAATAAAAGATGCAACACCTAGTAGTACGTTGGTGGCAGGATTCTGAGTTTCTTATTCAATATTCTAAAAAATCCAATTGTTTCTATAAATTTCTAAGTTAAATAGAGTTATCATTAAGGTACTCATTATCAATCTTTCCCATCTGTCACTGTGACAAACATGTTCTCTGCAATAGCTTTAATAAAGATCATTTGTAAAGATTTTGTAAAGAAAGAGAAAAACACATAGATGTCATGTACTTACGTTTAAAAAATTTAACATCAGTTAAAAGTAAAATGTTTTCCTGATGGTTGCTTATACATCATGGAAACTTGTTTTTTAAGAACAAGTGCATCACACATGGTGTGGGGGGGGGATCAGGGAGAAGACAGTGGAGCACAGAGAAGGCAAATAGTGACTCTGTGGCATCTTACTACACTTATGGACAGTGAGTGCAATGGGGTATAGGGGGACTCGATAATATGGGTGAATGTAGTAACCACGTTGTTTTACATGTGAAACCTTAATGAAAGTAAAATAAAAACAAGTGCCTCAATCCTAAAATTTTTATGGACCCACAAAAGATCCCAAGTAGCCAAACCAACCTTAGGAAAGAACAAAGCTGGAGGCATCACTTGACATGATTTCAAACCATATCACAAAGTTATAGTAACAAAATAGTGTATTACTGACATAAAAATAGACACACAGATCAATGCAACAGAATAGAAAGTCCAGAAATAAACCCAAGCATATATGGTCAATCAATTTATGACAAAGGAGGCAAGAATGTACAATGAGGAAAGAACAGTATCTTCAATAAATGGTGTTGGGACAACTGGACCGTTACCTTACACAATACACAAAAATTGATTCAAAATGGATTGAAGACTTGAATGTAAGACCAGAGACAATAAAACTTCTAGAAGAAAACATAGATGGTAAGCAATTTGACCTCGCTCTTGGTGATATTTTCTTGGACCTGAGACCAAAGGCAACAAAAGCAAAAATAAGCAAGTGGGACGACATCAGCCTGGAAGGCTTCTGCACAGAAATGCCATCGACAAAGCAAAAGGCAACCTACCGAATGGGAGAAGACATTCATAAGTCACATGTCTAATAAAGGGTTAATATCCAAGACACATAAAGAACAGTAACAAATAACAGCTCAATAACAAAAAAAAGAAAAGACCCAGTTAAAGAAATGGGCAGAAGATCTGAATACTTTTTTCCAAAGAAGATATATAGACGGCCAGCAGGCATACAAAGACATCTGACATCACTGATCATCAGGGAAATTAAATCAAAACCACAATGAGTTATCACCGCACACTTGTCATAATGGCTATTATTAAAAGGAAAAGAAATAACAAGTGTTGGCAAGGATGTGGACAAAAGCGAACATTCATATGCCATTGGTGGGAACGTCAAATGGAGCAGCCACTATGGAAAATAATATGGAGATTCCTCAAATAATTAAATTTAGAACTACAAAATGATCCAGCAATGCCAATCACTTCTGAGTATTCACCCAGAGAAAACAGAAACCCTAATTTCAAAAGATGTATGTACCTTTATGTTCATTGCAGCATTATTTACAATAGCCAAGATATGAAAACAACTTTGGTGTCCATCAATGGATGAATGGATAAAGATGTGCTATGTATATAATGGAATTTTACTCAGCCATAAGAAAGTATGAAATCGCGCCATCTGTGACAACATGGCTGGACCCCGAGGGTATTATATTAAGTGAAATAAGCCAGAGAAAGACAAACACCATTATTTCCCTTGTACGTGGATTCTGAAAAACAAATGCACAAAACAAAACAAAACAAAACTCAGATACAGAGAAGAGACTGGTGGCTGCCAGAAGAGAGAGGAATGGAGGGTGGGTAAAATGGGTGATGGGGATCATAAGGTACAAACCTCCAGTTACAAGTCAAGGGGATGTCATGTACAGCATGATGACTTTGGTGACTGTAGTTTAATAATACTGTGTTGCAAAGGAAGTTATCTTAGGTGTTCGCATCACAAGAAAAAAATTTTGTTTACCTTTATATGGTGATAGTAACTAGACTTAGTGTGGTGACCATTTTGCAATGTACACAAATGTGGAGTCTTTATGTTGTACACCTGAAACTAATTTAATGTTGTATGTCCATTATATAAAAAAAGACCCCCAAGTATATCAGATTAGTGACCACTTCATACAATAAAAGAGAATGAAGAATAATGATCCATATCAGTGCTTGGTTATGTACATTTAATTTCCCCATACATAGTCATAACAATACACAATCATAATGAGTTGGTCAAAGAACTCCTTACCTGATCTAGTTTGAAGCACACATTATTAAAATGCATGGCTGTCAATCTTCATTTCAATACAAATTCTCAATAGGGTGCGAATCTTGCACTTCTGCATTGGCTGAGCCATTCTCCTGGTATCATTGGATCTTAACCACAGAAAACATCATATACTGATGCTTTTACAAATGTGCAACCCTAATAAATGGTGCCATTTTATATTCACTGATTAAATGCTTAGTGTGAGCATTTAATTTTTCTTTATTTTAAATTTTCAAGTTCATCTCCATAAAAAGTATTCTTCAAGAAAAATGGTTTTCCATTTTTAAATTATTGACAGTCATCACCTAATGGTCATCAGAGAAAAGGTTTGTTTCCACTGAGTCGCTACTCCCCAAAACACACATTCCCAACCCCCACAACTCATGCAGATCTGTATTCACCTACTACCTTTGTCAGCTCGGGCACGTGTTCATTTCGCTTATTATATGACACATTTCTTGGGTGCCAATGTTAATGCTGGTTGAGGAAGGAAGGGAATTATGACTTTAATGGAATAAGACAATGAGTTCGATACTTTAAAAGCATTTACTATAGAAAAACTACTATGCTTGCTGCACTATCTGTAGCCATAAAGGATATCTATGGAACTACCGTATGTTCACTTCACTTGAGATCTCAAAGACAGTACAAATAACAGCTGTGAGATCCTAACTGGAGACTTGGACCAGCACAAAATACATTCAGACTCTTAGTGACTAGTTTTGCACTATGACATGTCAATCCAAACTATTCACATAAATTAGGTTTTGGAAAACTCTGAAAATGCAACTTTAATTAAAATGTAAGGCTCTGTCATATATAATGGCACTTCTACTAAATTCAAACAAGGTATGATGAAGTGTTACTTAGAAAGAGGTAGAAAGCACTGTGTGTGCTAAAGGACCTGACAAATGTGTTTTTCAAGTATATTTAGTATGTACAGAGTTTTTAAAGTTTTACTCTTGATCCATCTAAACTACATGGTACCTATCCAGGTACGAAATAGACAGGTCATTCCAGTTAAATATTTTTATAAATGCAGTGTTTATTATATAGTTGGCTTTCGATTAATTTTTCACACCAATGAATGTACAGTTAGAATAACACAGAAAATGTTTTAAAATATTTACTATTACTATGTATATTTCAATAATGAGCAACTTAAGAAAGGTCACCTAACCTTGGCCTATGATGCCAAATTCTTTGCACAAAGGCAGAGTTGAGCCGTTGTCATAGAGACAACTACCTGTAAAATATGTATTCGCTAGGTCTTTGCAGAAAAAAATCTGCCAAACCCTATATCAAGTGAGGGGCATAATCTTGAAGACCTCTTCATAAGATCCAGATGTATGGTCCAATTCTTCCACACTGCTTAGGCAAGAACCCTGATATCCTCACTCTGTGTCTTTAATGTCTGTTGAATGAGTAAATAAGGGAATGAATATACTCATACAGTATATGAGTAGTTTGTAAATGTTAACAGCATTTACATTTCTTGCTGGCATAAGAACATGGAGGCCATGAAAGGGTAATAATGTAGAGATACAGAACAAGCATAAAATGGCAGTGCATGTATTTTTACCAAAAAAAGAATTGTATCTATATTTCTATTTATCTACACATATTCTTCCCTCATTTTTAAGAGCACCAAATACTAAAGAGTTCTTTTGCATAATCAAAACAATATTTAAGAGTTCATGCTAATCTTGGGTGTTTAACAATGAAATCTGCCTAAAGAGTATTAGAACCTAGACCTTGTAGTTTTTCTTAATAGCTACACAATATAAAACAACATCTCACAAGATCATTAACTATATAGGCCATACTCTATTAAAAAAGAAGACTACAACACAAATAGGTATTTTGCCACCCCAGCTGAGCATTCACAAATTTCAGTTACATTATACAAAAAAGTTTTGATGAAATCAAAGAATTTGAACATCACTTGGGGTTTAGTGCCAAGGTACCTTTAGGCAAGATGATTTTGTTTTAATTCTTTTTTTTAGGGGATTAAATTTATTGGGCTTCTTTTCCCTTATTAATTTACAGCAGAAAAAAAATTAAGAGACACAAGTTAAATTCCTAATTTCATATAAAAGGAAAATTTCTGAGGAATTAAAATTGATTATTTTTTCATTCATATTACCTTAAAGACAACAGGGGTAGGTAAAAAAAATATGCCAACCAGTTTAAACTGCACTGTGCTGGGCCAGAGCCTCAGCACAAAGCAAACAAGGGAGAGCCAGCTGGGTGCTGGCCCTTGGTCATCCCAGCACCCTGATTATCACCCAAACTTTATCTTCCTTCACTTCAACTACCTGAAAGTTGGATGGAACTGAATTAGCACTGAATTTTCCTACTAGATACAATAATCAAATATACTTTAGGAGTGAACATATCAAAAAATATTTTTAGTAAAAAAATTATTACTTGTTTTTAGTGTTAAGTACACAACATAGGAAAAATAACCTACAGTGGAGCAGTTACTTAGATTTCAGGATGTATTTTCCCCTGGAAACAATGTTATACCAAATAGCTAGGTTTCCATGATAATCAGTAAGTGTCTACTGAATATACCTGTAACATGAACAGTACTTTGTAACTTTACTAGATATCTTATTGTGTTTCTATGGCAAACTCTTGAGAGTTATAATTTCCAAATAGGAGCCCTACCTTCCCACAAATCTCTCTCCCCAGCATAAGCCCAAACTCTTTGTAGGACTGGGAACTCTCCTGGAGACACAGCACTGCAGGGGACGGAGGCAGGGGGTGCCAGGGAGGGATAGCAGTTCCAGGGGTTCTTCACCTCCTTTTGCCATCATTTTTGCCTTTACATAGAAAACCAAAATGGTGGGAATGAGTTCATGTTATTTATCATCATAAACAATTATTCTCTATTGTAAAAAATTTACCAAAAAAGCAAGAACCTTTCTTACAGGTCCTATTCAGATGCAATACTTAAACTCAAAACGTTTCTTGACAGTGTCCTTTGTCACAAATATTACAGCAGCATTGAATGAACCAACATGAATGAATTAACGAATGACTGGTTGGCAAAAGGAGTAGGTTAAGCTGGCTGGGAAAATAGGGGAAATATATCCTGGGATTAGGAAAGAATGGTCACATAATTAACAACAGATTGACACAGATACAAGAGCTAACTAGAGAGTTCAAAACTGTTCAATGAGAGCTTCACTTTGTTTCTGAATTAAATCTCATAAAGGTAAGAAAATTTTGCATTTTTATTGTAAAAATATAGAAAATACCTAAATTTGAAATCACTCCTATTCATCTCTTGAGTAATCAAGTCCTATTAAGTTTCATTAATCTACATTTTGTAAGAGTCTTTGCTTAAAGAAAACATGGAAGGAAATTCAGTGTTTGCACTTGTAAGCCAGGCTTTGGGGTTGGACTTGGTCTCAAGTCCTGAGTTGCCGTTTAATGATATGATGACCTTAAGCAAGTAACTAAAACTCTCTGATCCCTAATTTTTCAGCCATGAAGTATGAGTAATAATTCTTCATAGGTTCATTGTCATGATTAAATGTGATACAAAGATAGGGCTTAAATAGCAAGTTGATGGCACATAGGTGATATTCAACAGAAGCTACTATTGTTACTGATATTATAAGATGTATTTCAAAACTTAAGAGTTATAGTCTCAAATAATTCCAATAATCTTCTGCAAAATCCAGCTTTAGGTACCCCTAAGGTGAATCTGACCTTTGTAAATATTCAGCATCTTTCTATAGCTGGGAAGATTTCATTTCTTCAACTGACTACTGCCAACTTTGCAACACAGCAAGCTGTAAAAATAAAACATGCATCTAGAAATGAGAACATATACCACCACTATAAGTAGCTATTAATTGTAGAGAAAATAAGTCTTATTCAAATATATATTTTATATTTCAAGAAATCTCTGGTGCAAAAAATAATATGGCCCTAAACCAGCTACTTTTATACTTGCTCATACTTACTCACTTATAATATGTTCAATTAAATTCTTTACGAAAATGCCTGTTTTTCCTTATTAGAAGCTTTGAGCAGCAAAATGCAAGGCATTTCAACTCACCACTGAATATCCTTATAATAGCCATGTTTCCCTCAAGGGGTGGTCAATATCCTGGCCTGCAGACCAATAAATGACTCACTTCCAGGTGGATCTAAAAAGTAAAGACTAGCTAAGGGGTAGCTCAGGCCTAGGAACAATTCTCTGGTTCAGTTAGTTACCAGAGGAGTGTCTGCCGGCCAAAGATATCAGAGCTGGCTTGGGGAGACTGCCAGAGTGAGGCATCCTGGCGGGAGCCGGGAGAGAAAAAGACTTAGCCAGGATTCTATGGTGACACGAATCTTAACTGGTGGCCTACAGAGCATGTTGGAAGCTTGAAGGTATGCCCTTAACCACTCTAAAACAACCATCCATCACACAACACTAGCAGTTGCCAGGAGGTGGAACACATGTCCATACCAAAGCAATAGCCCTTTTACATTGTTGAGAAGGACCAACAGCTAAGGCCAGTGTCCTGACCCTCCTGGCAGACTAACATTCTTGCTCCCTATCAGAACTCCCACCAAAATGTGGTATGATATTTAACTGAAACAAAGACAACAAAATAATCTCTTGCTACAGAACCTCTCAAAGCATTCCTTATAAAGAGAACAAAATATGGCTGTAAAGAACGACATGTCAGACAAAGATCAAACATATTTTGGAAAGTGAAAAAGTTCTCATTTTATTAGATTATACTATGTGCAATATTAATATACTGACAATATTTATAAAAGCAATATATCTTTAAGTCAAAATACTATTTAGCTAAAGATAAACTTTCCAATAACCAGATCCATAAAGAGGCAACCCAGAAGGGGAAAAAGATGTACGTACATTGTTCATTATAATTCAATGTTCTATGTGCAATACATGCAGTAGACACGGGTGGCACGGCAGTCCTGAGGACAGAGGGAAAAGGAAAAGAGTTTGAAGTTCAGGGAAGGCTTTTTGGAGATGTCACAAGAGTTTTGAAGAAAATTTTGAAAGACAAAAAGGAATTCTACATGCTTACTATGGACTTAGATGGTGTAGAATATTTATTTTTAAAGAGTTTACACTGCATCCCTTGTAGGTTTAAGGTAACTGTTACCAGACACATGACTATACATCTTGACCTAGCAATACATACAGAGGGAGAACCCTGTCCTCACTCCCCTCAGTGATGGCCAAGGGGCAATTTACATACTGGCAGTTATTTGCAGGTCTCATGAGATACACTCGGAGTAGATGAATCCTTACGCCCATGCCTCCAAGACCACACCGAAGTGCAGGCAGTGGTCTGCCCTGGCTTGTGTGCACAGTGCAGCCTCCGCCCTGCCCCCACCCCAACGAGACAAAAATGCCCGGTACCTCTGAGGGCTGCACTAGGTAGGGACACCCGCATCCGGAGCTGTCCTATCGCCAGTCTACAGTGGTGGTTTTCTTTTTCCGTATCATCGGTGGTCTACATTGATACTTCTTTCTTGTCCCTTCTTCTTCTGTTGCTTCTCCCACACTACTCAGCTTTCAGGAAAAAAAGACCAAGCAGGCTACTCGGGCCTTTCTTTCCTTTTCAGCCAAGAACCAACCAATTAAAGCACAATGGACGAAATCTTTGGATCTGACCATTCTTCACTTGTTGCACAGTACTAAGGAGAATTCTTTCTTTTTTTCCCCTCCCTGGTTTTTACCAAGTGAAGGGATATTCACAAAAATTAGAGAAAAAAGGATCCCCTAGTTAGCCTAAGTCTTCCTGTGGTAACAGAGAAGCTTCTAGGATGTCACTGAAAAAGTGCTAGGCAGCATCTGCAAGTGAATCCACACAGAACATAGATGCCTGGGGTGGACTTCTCCACATTTTCTCTTAGTAGTATTAGCCTTGTATCTTCCCAAAGACACTCCTGAGAATTGCATTTATATGTAATATATACAGTGCTTTCAGGAACTCTGGTTTGTGTGTGTGTTGTAACTGACCATATTATTGACTGTATCACCATATGATTTCACTTATATGTGGAACCTAAAAAAATAAAACAAATGAACAAATAAAAGAGATAAACTCATACAGACACAGAGAACAGACAGTGGTTGCCATAGGGGAAGGGGGATGGGAAGATGGGGAAAATAGGTGATGGGGAAAAAATAGTAAGAATTTTGGTACCTTGATTTGGGTGATGGTTACGAGTTCCTACCTACATGTAAAAACTCATCAAGTTGTACATTATCACCTATGCACTTTATTGGATCTCAATACAAATAAAAATTAACTGTATTCGAAATTAAAACATAAAATTTTTTAATTACTTCATTTAAATAAATCCATTACATCTTAACATCACTTATTTTTATGAAAACAACTATTTTTCAAAACAAAAAACAGTGAGAAGAGTGAAGTTTATGTTTTTGCAAATCTTAGTGTCTGTTTAATATAAGCCAGTTAATTTCATATCTGCTTCTGCATTCAATTTGTGATACATTTTGGTGAAAGTATGTGAGGAAAACCCGGCCTCACAGAGATAGAGTTGGAAAATGAAAGAGATATTATAAATATTCTTCTCTGATACCACACCAAAACTTGCCAAGTAAAGCTTCTTAAAGGTGAAGTGTTCAAAATGCAATGTGGAATCTGAAGGAATTCTACATGCTTACTATGGATTTAGATGGTGTAGAATATTTATTTTTAAAGAGTTTACACTGCATCCACTTGTAGGTTTAAGGTAACTGTTACCAGATACATGACTATACGTGTATAGGAAACTATTTTATTAAAGTTTATGTGGCTAGTTTGTACTCTAAATGACTCTTTTGCTAATGCAGGATTTTGATAGACATTTTCTCAAAAACTGAGTGATCCTGAAAATTCAAGGAAAACAACTGACAATATTCAGTGCCACTGATGGAAAAAATTTGTCAGATGGAGAGTTTTAGGTATCTACAGGTATTCCACAAATGCTAAAACTGGGAGTGGGAGGGAAATAAAACTATTCCCTGGCAGCTTCAATACTGCAGGGGACAATTAAAATACAGTTCTGAGGGAGTCTTACGATTAGCATGTATAATGTCGGGGGTGGAATGGAGAGGGCTGTGCAACACAGAGAAGACAAGTAGTGATTCTACAACATCTTACTATGCTGATGGACAGTGACTGTAATGGGGTTTGTGGGGGGGGACTTGGTGAAGGGGGAAGCCTAGTAAACATAATGTTCTTCATGTAATTGTAGATTAATGACAACAGAAAAAAATACAGTTCTGTTTATTACAGAGGGAGTACTAAGAATTAAATGAACTTCTTACTAGGTGTATGACAGAAGCCATGCCACTTAAATTTTCTGGTTGAATCAACAGAGAATGGGAAGGCACTCTAAAAAATGTGAAAGCCTAGACAAACTTGATTTATAACCCAATCCCTTCAAAAGAGAAAAAAAGATAAGGATAAATAGGGAGAAAATAGTAAGAGGCTACTATTCCCATAATTCTCCTCCTAAGTTAAAATAACTAAAAATTCTTCATTTTATCCTACATTTGCCCCAGTTTCTATTAAGTACACTCATCCTTAACTCTTCATCTTTCAAACAAAATACTAATTTCCTTTATCTGCTAAAGTGTCCAAAAGGAAATTTCATTTTATTTAATTATTGGAAAAACCCAAAGCAACACACTGAATTACTATTTAAGAGGGGATGGGGTAGATACAAACAAATAATGCAAATCAAAAATCAGTGTGTTGACTAAGTGTCCATCAGAAGATGAATGGATAAAGAAGATGTAGTACATATACACAATGGAATATTATTCAGCCATAAGAAGAAAACAAATCCTACCATTTGCAACAACATGGATGGAGCTACAGGGTATTATGCTCAGTGAAATAAACCAGGCAGAGAAAGACAAATACCAAATGATTTCACTCACATGTGGAGTGTAAGAACAAAGAAAAACTGAAGGAACAAAACAGCAGCAGAATCACAGAACCCAAGAATGGACTAACAGTTACCAAAGGGAAAGGTACTGGGGAGAATGGGAGGGAAGGGAGGAGGGATAAGGGCGGGGAAGAAGAAAGGGGGTATTACAATTAGCATGTATAATGTGGGGGGGGAATGGGGAGGGCTGTGCAACAGAGAAGGCAAGTAGTGATTCTACAACATCTTACTACACTAATGGACAGTGACTGTAATGGGGTTTGTGAGGGGGACTTGGTGAAGGGGGGACCCTAGTAAACATAATGTTCTTCATGTAAGTGTAGATTAATGATAACAAAATTTTTAAAATGTATATATATATATTTTTTTTAAATCAGTGTGTTGATAGTCCTAACTAAAAGCTTAGTATCTTCACCTCTCATTTATAGGCAATAATTTAAAAGGACAGAAAAATTCAGACTAAACAAATTACTCAGTATGTATTGAAATATATTGCCACAACATACAAAGAATGAAGGTACTCTGGGAAAAGAGAAAATTAACAGGCTTGTCTTTTTCTTATACATAGTTGTATTTTATAGTTTACAAAGTACTTGAACACACATTACCTCAAGAGCTATGCAGCAACCTATAAGGTAAGTAGAAATTATCTGCACTTTACAGAAAAAAAAACTAGGCTTCAAGGAATTTAACTCACTTGCCCCAAATTATAAGACCCATCAAAGGCCTCACTATGAGCACAATCTGGTGGTTTCCAGTATCACTGCATTAGCAGTTATGCTTTAGAAGTTTATTTGGTGGGGTGGAAGCAGCAGATATTTTAGTTACAAAATAATAATTACTAATAACAATAAATTTGTTTTCTTACAAGTAAAAAACTAATGTACAGATGTATAGAGAAGAATTTTTTTTTAAGGTCAGGGCCTTCAAAATCAATGATGATCTTTCTCATCAATGCCATATAAACAAAAAAGTTCAAATATATGTACAAAGCTAGAACAAGTTTTAATTCAAGGCCTGAACAATAATATTGTAACAAAAAATAACTTTTTAAACAATTTGTTAAAGTTTGGTAAAACATTTTGGGTATTTTTAAACTATAATTTAAAATAATATACTATGTACTTAAAAATTTAATCCAACTCAAGCATTTTTGAATACTGAAACATCTGAAAGTTCCATGAAAAGCAGCTTGAAAATCAGTGCATAATGGTTTGCTCTCATAAATTAACTATTTGATCTATACTTAGTTCATTTAATACCAAGTTAAAAAACTGCTTTTTGAAATAAAAAATATGTATATAAGAAATCTAATTAACCAAGGCAGAATATAGCTAAGTAACTCAAGTCAAAACAATTCCATTCTACTGATTGAACCATATAAATTCTCTATTAACTGACAATTTTGACTATAAAAATGAGGTTCATATGGTTCAACTAATATTTCCCACTTTATTTTCAGTGTCTTCACTGAAACCATCAAAATGTCACAATAAGTTACTATATAAGCAAACTGGAAAAGTGCAATAGCCAACAAAGCTATATCACTAGAGCCACCTAAACATACTAATTTTTAAAATTAAAAGTTAATAATGCAGGTCTTCTTCACTCCATTAGCTCCCAGCTGCTCAATACTCAAAGGACACTGTAATGTGCCGCCTCTTGTTTATCAGAGGATAAGTGGGCAGTTACTTACCTTTCTTAATGCAGTTTGGCACTCCACTTTGAAATGCATCTGGTTTTCACTGGAATTTCTTCAAATAAAATGTATTCCACTTCAAAACTCATTAACTTTTCCAAAGTAAATAGAAGCATTTCCTCTTTTATTAAAAATGTTATTGAATTATTTCAGTGGTAACAGAGCAGTTGGGCTTACTAGGAGTTACAGATATGAGGACAGTTTTGTTTGTTCATTTGTTCCCCTACACAGTTTACCTCTCCATTCTTTTTACTGACTGAAGATTACCAAAGCCAATAGTTTAAGAAGTCTCTTTATTTTGGAAGACACTGAATCAAAATTGTCAGGGCACTTCTAAGAATAAATGTGATTGTCATACACTACACAATTCAATTTTCACATATTGGGTTAAACTAAATTCATTTGAAGGTGAATCAGTTTCTTTTGAAGTTCTCCCCAAAGTCAACAAATAAGCCACTTAGAGAAAAAGGTTTTATGCCACATATAAAGGTGACTCTTCCCCTATCATTAATGAAGATTATAACGGCAAAGAGTAATTTACAGTGGGTGTGCATGAGCTTCATTCTTCCATTTATGAACTACACTGAGCTAAAATTCAAAATGCTCTGACTCACTTGGTTATTACTGAACAGTTCATTAAATGAAAAACAGATAAACTCACAGAATTGCATTTTGGAAGTTACAGAAAAATTTTAGAGTTACATACTTTCTAACAAAAAGGAAATACGAGAAAAATTTTTTATTAGAAAAAAACTCTAACATGCTATTTTTAGAATGAAGAATTTAAAACCACTAAACACTTGGTATCTTTTAAGAGAACTTAAGAACGGCATTCTTAAAAAGCTACAAATGTTGCCAAGTCATGTCATAACTAAAAACTGGAATACTGGCAGAGGTGTGCATAGCAATTATAAAATATGAAAATGGTGAATATCCATTTTCCATATACCTTTCTTTCAATAATGGCTAGAAATGAGGATGTTCTTTCTAGGTGAATAGAAACAGTTTCTTAAAAGCTAAGAGATATAAAGAAAGCTGGCAAAATATGATGGATCCATAACCATGGTTATCTCAAAAGAAAGACAAAATAGATTTTGAAGCCTAATATCACCTCCAAACACTGGCCTACCGAATTGCCAGAGCCATTAAAAAAAAAAGTAAATATAGTTCTTTTTTTCTTTACTCAGTTAAAAAAAAAACCTAGCTGTTACTTAATCAGGCTTGTCTTTAAGCAAACATCTCAACACTCTCCATGTTAAATATGTAACTTAATCACTTTTAAAGTTAGGAAATAATAGTAATCATTTTTTAAAAAGCTGAGTTCAAGTGACATACATCTGGCCCTGAAAGTGAAGTTAACATTCAACTAAGCTGATCTGCCCTTCTGATCAATTACATTTCTCATAAGCTGCCCTACAATGAGCTGAGCAAGCATCAACTTTAATTTGATCCCAGAGTTTATGGAAAAAAATGACTGCACATACTAAACATGCACATTAAATAAAAACTATTTCAAGAAAAATATACCCAATAAACACAATTTAAGGCATATTTAACTGTTCAATCAACTTCAAATCTGCAATCTTTTTGCTTTCTTCAGACTCTCAAATAGGAAAGAAAGACAGAAAAAAAAAAAAAAGGCAGCCCTACTGCAGGGAAACGAGGCTTGAAAAACAACTTTGGCACTTGGCATGACCCACAGAGAAACAAAAACAGTATTTGGACAAAGAGCAAATATTTGGGCTTGCTTATTTACGTGTTTTCTTTCTATTTTTAATATATACAGAACAACCCCAACTGAACGGTATTTAGAGAAATTGACGAAGAACCGTGCATATTCATTTCAGTCTTTCAGTCCCGGTGTTTTTGCCCAGCTCAGCAATTTAAATTCATTTGTACTGGACAAGCAGCAGCGCCTCAACTAATGTTTCCATTTAGTGAAATGCAAAGACAGAGTTTGGAGAAAAATAAACCGATTATATTACCGAGTGGCGGCTGTTAATGTCTGATAAATCTTTTATCAGTCTTAAGAGAAATCTTTTCATTTCCCCCGCTCCCCCCACCCCCCGCCTCCACCCCACTCAGCGGAGCAATGAAGCCAAGCAAACGGAACAATACCAGAGCGAACTTCCATCAGCCCCTGGAAAGCAGTCGGCAGCCCGTGCGCTGATTCCTGTGGACTAACACGAGCCCGCGTGGGGTGCCAAAGGGCGGTGACCGGTCCTCCCTCCACTCCTGCCCCCTGCGGAGCCGCGGGGGTAGGACGGCATCACGTGGGCGTGAAAGCCGCTTCTCCAGTTCCTTTCCGGCCTGGACTGCAGGCACAGGCCGGCCGCCGGACAAGCGCAGAGCGGGGTAGCCCCCGCCGCTCCGCTCCCACGCCGGCTGCCGCCAGCAGCCCGCGGAAGACCGGCCCGCCGCCCCCTCCTACCCCGCCTGCACCCACGACCCACGCAGTTCTCCAAAAGAGAAATTCAGATGGCCAACAGACACATGAAAAGATGCTCCACATCACTAGTCATCAAGAAATGCAAATTAAAACCACAATGAGGTATCACCTCACACCAGAAAGGATGGCCAACATCCAAAAGACAAACAACAAATGTTGGCCAGGTTGTGGAGAAAGGGGAACCCCCCTACACTGCGCTGGTGGGAATGTAAATTAGTTCAACCATTGTGGAAAGCAGTATGGAAGTTCCTCAAAATGCTCAAAATAGACTTACCATTTGACCCAGGAATTCCACTCCTAGGAATTTACCCTAAGAATGCAGCACTCCAATTTGAAAAAGACAGATGTACCCCTATGTTTATTGCAGCACTGTTTACAATAGCCAAGAAATGGAAGCAACCTAAGTGTCCATCAGTAGATGAATGGATAAAGAAGATGTGGTACATATACACAAGGGAATATTATTCAGCCATAAGAAGAAAACAAATCCTACCATTTGCAACAACATGGATGGAGCTAGAGGGTATTATGCTCAGTGAAATAAGCCAGGTGGGGAAAGACAAGCACCAAATGATTTCACTCATATGTGGAATATAAGAACAAAGGAAAAACTGAAGGAACAAAAACAGCAGCAGATTCACAGAACCTAAGAATGGACTAACAGTTACCAAAGGGAAAGGGACTGGGGAGGATGGGTGCGAAGGGAGGGATAAGGGGAGAGAAAAAAGAAAGGGGGCATTATGATTAGCATGTATAATTTGGGGGGCACAGGGAGGGCTGTGCAACACAGAGAAGACAAGTAGTGATTCTACAGCATTTTACTACGCTGATGGACAGTGACTGCAATGGGGCATGTGGGGGAAACCTGGTGATGGGGGGAGTCTAGTAAACATAATGTTCCTCATGTAATTGTAGATTAATGACACCAAAATAAAAAAAAAAAACCACATGGCTATAACAGTGGAAGACAATCCACAAAAAGGAGCTTTGTTCCTAAATTCCTCAAGAATAAGAGAAAACTGGACAAGATCACTATGATAATCTGAAGGTTACCAACAGGATCCGTGTGGTTTCCAGTATCTCAAAAAGCCCAAGCGAATCACGTATTTTCCTACAATAATGCTGTAGATTTGACTAAAATATTACTACTTTTTGTTAGTATGGCAACTCAGGGCTCTTTACTGTAAAACTTTTAATCCCTTATTGATTAGACCTAATAGTGCACGGTCCCTCTGAGGTAATATATTAGTTATTACTAAATTCACACAGGGAAATTTCCAATACGAATTTCTACGTAAGGAATATCTGGTAGCATTCCACAAACACAGAGCATGATTTTTATGTTAGACAACTTTATTGCAGTCTACTCCTTTTGGCCTTGCCTTGTGAACAAGGAAAAAAGTCTTCATTACCTGTATTTGATCTTTGTATGAGAAGGCAGGTCTCTACTTGAATGCTGCTTTGACAGTTGGCTCAAATCACCTTCTCCTTTTCCTCTTCCACCTCTTGCAGGTTCAAAAGTTGGCCTAGCTGCTGTCATCTTTTACACTTTGAAGAAAAATAGTATCAAGTTATTCCCAATATGATAAACTTTCATTATATAAAGTATTGACAAATACCCAACTTGTGAAATTTCCAAAACTCATTCTCTAAATTTTACTTTCATCTCAAACAAAAGCTCTCAAGAAAACAAATAATGAGTCTCAGGAATAGAGGAATACAGCTTCTTAAGCAGTTCTTAATTAGTGCAAACAATTCTGTCATGAAGATGAGCTTGTTTCTTGTTCTTCTGCCTCTGTGGCCCTGGGCAAGTTACCTAATGTAAATTCCTGTAGAATGGGGATATTCCTAAAGGGATTACCAAAAGAATGATTGATTAGACTTGACATATCAAAGCCTTGCCTTGTAAAATTCAGTACAGCCATGACTTGAGTTTTAAAAATTCTCAATTCAACCTTACTCCACCAGACTCCCTGAAGTTTGCACCTCATACAACAGAAAACAGGCTACAAAAACAAGAAAAATACTTTGAAAATCCCCAGACAAAGTTACTGTCTTGGAGAAAAACATGCTAAATTTCAATGACACAGGCAAAATTCTCCAACAACTTTTTGTTGATGCAATGTTTTCCTACAGCAACCATCATAATAAAAATCTTGTATTTTGCAGGTTATAATTTACTGAATGTCCAAAAGACAGGAGCTTCACCCTAAGTGATTCTGATAACCAAAAGTCTTCGTGGTACTTCTGGGTTTGAGCAGCCAAAAGTGTACCGCCCAGCAGCTATGGCTCCCCAAACCCGTCAAATGTTGGAAAAGAAAGTGTGTGGGGAAGCTGGGGGAACTAGTTTACTTCTCTAGATTTTTCAGAAGAGGAAAGGGGATGTATCCAGCAAGGGAGAAACAGGTTTTCTGCCCCGGGGACACCACTGCCTCCCACGTCCCCCCCACCGGCGAATAATCATCACTCCCGCCTCGGGGCAGGGAGCCTTCGAGCTGTCCCGGGAGTCGCCGACTCCTCCCCCAGGCCTGACCCGCTGTGGGGCGAGGCCGGTGAACCCCGCTTAGCAGCCCGCACAGCTGCCTTCCCGCGGCGCGGCGCCCTACAGCCGCCGGGCTCAGCCGCTGCCCGCAGCTCCCGAGCACCGTTCGCCGCCAACCCCAAACTCACCGCACTTTTTTTTCCGCCCCATGTGGACAAGGAAGACAATCCGCCAGCCTCCTGTCACTCACGTTGGCCGAGGTCCCACGGAGCGACCTCCGCACCTCATAGCCACCACGACTCGCGACTCCCAGAAACCCTTGCGCCAAGGCCCAAGATCCGGAAGCAAACCCGGGCTCTTCCAAACGCACGTCATAGACGGAGGCAGCCACCAACCCGCGGAAGCCATACGTTGCCATGACGACGCGGGGGGCCGAGCCTAGGCATTCAGAGGCCGGGCGTTTGAAACCAGTGCTTTAGAGAAGGCTCTGAGTGCGGTTGTGTACCTAGAGGTCTCTTCCGTCTTTTCTTTCTCCGATCCCCTCCTAGACCCTTTCGTGGACAGAAAGCTCCAGTTAGCCGACTCCACATCTCCGGCTAGCGACAGAGAGCGTCCACATCCCCGACCAGCGACAGAGAGCGTCCACATCCCCGACCAGCGACAGAGAGCGTAGAAAAGGATTGCACCCAACTGATAGATCCACTGGCTCCTGCTTCGTTTCTGCTGAGCTAGACCCAGCGAGCCTAGAGAGTTGGGCTGAATAACTGGTATTTCATTTAATTGGATTTGAAGAACAAATATATACGGGGGCAACCGCGATCTTTATAAAGGTACCATTCCCGCAAAAATATTAGTCTTCAAAGCAAAGGTTGTATTTGTATTGTTGGTTAAAAAGTTTTTCAAAGAAGCCTAAGTTCTAGTGGGAGGGGAGGTATTCCCGCTTCCACTTTAGTCCTAAAGTCAATATAGCAGTGAGACTGATCTTTCAAAGTTATGAATCAGGTAATGTTGCTTCTCTGCATAAAAATCTACTGATTTTAGAATTAAAAATCAAATTCCTTAATGTGACCAGAGGCCCCATGCGCTCTTGTTCCTGACTATCTCTGACTTCACTTCCAATCACTCTTACATACAGCCAGCTGGGCATTTCTGTTTCACAAACAAGGAAAGATTCCACTGTGGTGTCTTTGCTCTGCTGCCTGTGTCCGACGATAACAGATCACCATCCTTCAGGTCTCAGCTCAGATGTCTCCTCCATGAGGTTTTCCCTCATATCTACATTTTCACCTCCAACACAAAAATACCATTGCATCACCCTTTATTATTTTTTCATAGTACTAAACAATCCTGAACTTACTCTGTTCATTATTTACTGCCATTTTTCTTGTCTGAGAGGAAGCATAGCAAAGTCATTAAGAGAAAGAGCTCTACACCCTGACTCTCTTGGTTTGAAATTCCAGCTCTGCCCTCTGCTAGCTCTGTGACCTTAGACAGGTTATTTTCCTTTTCTGTGCCCTCAGTTTCCTCATGTACAGAATGACGATAATTCTAGTCTCTCCCTTAGAATGATGTAAAAATTAAATGAATACTTATAAAGTGCTTAAAACTGTCTCAACAAATGATACTTGCTAAATGTTAGCTGTTATTATTATTAATATTATTTTATTATTATTGTCTATCTTCCTGTATTAGAACATAAGTTCCAGGAAAACAGGATCCTTGTCTCTTGTTCACCTGTTTATCCTCTGCAAATAGAACAGTGCATGGCACATAATAGGTGCTGAGTAAGTATTTGTTGAATGAATGAATGATTGTTGCACTATGAAGTGGAGAAATGGAGTAATAATGACAAGGTGCTGACACAATCACAGAAAATACCCTTGGTTTTTGTTCCAGTGGCCTTTAACATCTAGCCCACCACCTAATTTTTTGATAACCAAGCATGATTAAATAACCACTCCTGTAATTTCATTAATAGCAACATATAATCAGTTTGTGAAATTTAAAGCTTTGACTTAATGGTCTGAAAGTATTAATAATAAGAAAATTAAAGTGTTAATAAGTATTAAGTAAAAGGTTTATGTAAGTGACTTGAAAGTATTAATAAGAAAACTACAAAACTTTTGGCTTAAATGTTTTGAAAATATTAGAAAAAGAAACTAAAATTAAGTTTACTAAAAACTGAAAATTCATTCAGCTGCCTTTGCTGGTAAAAATCTTATATAATTTTCATTTTAATTCCATTAATACAAAATTCTATTTGAGCCCTTAATTCTCCTGTTAATCCTCTTATACTCTTAATTTTTTATTCCCACTCTGCAATAATATGATTTCCCACATTCCCCTTCGCTCAAATCTACACACCTCTTCCACCCACTTTTCCCTCCTGACCATCTTTCCCAGGAGTCGATGATGTTCTGACTTCTCTGGGAAAAGCAGCTCTTCAACAAGGACTACTTATCTCCCCTAGGCAAATCTACCAAGCTGCCTTTGAGTTTGCCCGTACCCTCAGTTTTCCATGTGTGGTGACCCCAAACCCTCTCCTTTGTTCTCTGGGTTCCAAGTTCTCTAGCTTCCTTAGTAACTGGCGTCCTGCTGTATTTCCTATTTTTCATTGTCTGTGAATCCATCCCTTTCAGATAATTCTTACCAGCTTTTGGATATTATGTAGTATATCTTAGCCTTAAAAAATGCTCCTTCAAAAAGAAAAAGAAGAAAAAAAAATTTAGCCTAAACATGCCTCCAATATAAGCCTCACAAAAGAGAATGAATAAATCATTAGGCAACTGTCAAAAAAAGTGCTCCTTTAATATGACAACGTTACTATTTTAATCAATGTAAAAGGATGTTTTATATAATAGCTGTAATTACAAAACTGATTATTCCTATGGCAGGATGTAGGAATTCCAGCTTCAATGCTTATACAAACACTATATATCCAGTTGAATTAAACATCCAAAAGAAAACAAAACTATAAAAATTTAAAAAGGAAATTTAAGAGACTATTTGTACAACCTAGGGTTTGTAAAGACCTTTTGATCAAGGCAGAACACCTAATAACTATAAGAGAAATAACTTAAAATTTTTATCTATATAAAAATTTAATTTTATGGCAGAAGATGCCCCAAATTAAGTCAAAAGATAAATATTCAGTTAGCAGGTAAATTGTGTTATGTCTATAACATACAAAACTTTACTACTACTAGTACTATTACTAATAGTAATACACATAAATACAACCCAGTAAAAAAATGGCAAAGAATATAAAGAAGCCATCCAGAAACAGCAATTCCAAATAGACAACATAAAAGACACTCAACCTCCTTATTATGAAAATGAAAGTAAACTAACAATGAATTACCACATTACAGCATCAAACTGGCAATAATTCTTTTAAATTAATAATATTATTGAATGGGATTGGGAGAAAAGGGGATGGAGTCAGACAGTGGGGAGGCACTGGCTCCCCATTCCCCTTATAGTAAAAGTCAAAGGACTCACACTAACCTACAAGACTCTCCCCTACCTAGTTGACCTCCTGTGTTGCTTGTGCCTCTCTCGGTGTTGTCTGAACATAGCTCCTGTCTTAGGGCCTTTGCACTAGCCATTTCCTCAGCCAAGACTACTCTTACCTGTCTTACTCAAGTCTTTGTTCAAATCAGCTCAACCAACCATGACAGCCCTATTTAAAGTTTCAGCCATCCTCTACCTTGGTCCCCAACCTCCTGCACTCCTTCTCTCTCTTAACCTGTTCTACTTTTCTTTTTTCTGTAGCATATATCATCCATGATCCTGTATAGTATGATCCTTATTCAATCCTATATAAATTTGTTCTATTCTTTCTTTCTCTGTCCCATACAGAATATAAATACTACAAATGCAAGAATCTTTGTATTGCCCAGTGATGTAAGCCAAGCATCTGAGACAGTGCCTGGCACCAATAGGTGCCCATAATGATTTTCAAATGAGTGAATGAGTGAATGAATGAATGAGTTCTAACAGGAGAAAGTCACATTTTTATGTAAAAAGTTATTGCCTTAATCTCTTTTATATTTTAAAGGAAAAAAATAATTAACATTCTGCTAGTCTGAAATTCAGATTTGCAGTGAAAATATGCCAAGACACAGAAAGATGATTTCTTCTTAGGAAAGAATATCTAAATGAAAATCATGTGATTATTAGGTTCTATATATACCATCAAAATTCTAATTCAGTCAGCCCCACCCTGAATCCAGTCACAACTCTAATTTAATCCACTTCCCTCCTCTTCCAATTGAATCACTTTCTCCAATTCTAGTAAACCCTTTCATTACAAAGTTACCAGCCCACAAAATGTGAAAATTTTGCTTGAGGCTTTTAGTAAGAAAATGGAGGAAAAAAACTCAATGTTCACAAGTTAGAAATTACACTTAAAGTAGTATAAATGATAGCATCTGCTCTATTTTTAACCTAAAAATGATTAATTTTCTAATATAAAAAGCTGGTGCTTTAATCTATTTTGATAAGTGAGAAGGATAGAAAAATAAAGTAGCTTGCCTTCTACCAACAAATCCTGATTTTAATTGAAGATACTTTGGGACCCAGAGAGATATTTCCTGGGAACAGCCTCAAAATGAAATTTGCTGATGGTCCAGGCTAGATTACTAGATAATATTATAATTTAACCACCTCTTACCCAATCCAAGCATAGCTACCTATCACTTGCTGGCCACTCCATTATTACTAAGACAAGTAAAAGCAAGCATATTTAAAAAAAGTTAAAATGAAAGAACTAAAATATAGAAAATAAAGGGATAGAAAAAGACATACCAGGCAAATACTAAAAAACAACAAAAAAGTTTGTGTAGCAAATTATCAGAAGTATTCTTTGAGTAGCATTAACAAGGATATTTGTGGGGCATCTTAATTCAAACCAAAGAAAAATCTAGGAAAACATTAAATCATAAACATGTATGTAACTTATTGCATGGTCTGGAAATTCTGAAACAATAATAAAGAATTAGAAGGTAAAACTGACAAATCTGTAATGGTGGGAATTTTTTTTAATGGCAGTCTCTCCCAGATTAAACAAATTAGCAACATTGATGCATTGTGTGCATAGATATGTTTGTTTACTGTATTTATATTTGCATATATATTTGTCACATTTGTATATGTATATAAAATCCTTCAACCAAAACAAAATACACATTGTTTTAAAAAAATGTTGGACTTTCATAAAATTAACTGTAAAGCTCCCAAATAAATTTCAATAAATGCCTATGTACTCATTTCTAAATGATATATAATCTTTCTAATTTTTGAGCTTTATATAAATGTTCAAAATGTTTATGTAAATGAATCATGTAAAATGTTCAAAATGTTTTATACAAATGAATCATATGCTTTCTTTTATGTTTTGCTTTTATATAGCTGTTGTATACTATACAGAATTTAATTGGGTAAAAATACACAGTATACTGGGCTGTTTATACTCTGCACCCTGATTCCCAACACCAAGCTACCCCCGTGAGGACATCTGGGCCCAACAGCTTGGGAGGAAGAATGATTATTTATTAATTTAAAAAATTATTTCCAGTTTATTCCATAGTGGTTACTTTTTTCAGTGATGTCAATTAAAATATTTTAAAATTATTTAGCTTCCTTTTAATATCATGTATTTTCCTGAAATATTATGTTACCGTACCTTTTTTCTTATTCCTACTTTTTCACTTATTCCTACCACATACGCTTTTTTCCCTCTTGACTAGCTTTGCTTTTGCAGGGGTCTATCTTTTTGGATCTATTTACCATTAAGCTTTTACAAATACTAACCAATTCATTAATTTCTAATCTTAATGTCACTTTTTCCTTCCACCAGCTTTTCTTAGATTTATATTATTTGTTCTTCTAATTTTACAATAAAGTGCTCAATTAAAAAATACACAGTATAATTCTAATAATTATGTTTCCAGTATGGTGATATTACAAATAATGCCACGATGTACATTTTTGTAAATGTGTAGAGGTGCACGGGTATACGTTTCATTTATATATCCCACCAGCAGGTTGAGTTCTCCTTGTTCTGTAATCTCATCTCACCACACTTGATATCGTCCAACTTTTCAATTCTAGGTAATCTGGTGGGTTTATAGTGATATCTTATGGAGGTCTTAATTTGCTTTTCCTTCACTGCTAATTACTTTATGTTTATTGTTCACTTGAATTTCTTCTTTTGTAGGATATCTGTTTAAGTCTTTCTACTGAATTATCTTCTTTTTAGATTGATTTCTATGAGTTCTTAATGCTTTGGGCCCCAGTTCTCTGTCATTTATTTATGCTACATATATATTTTCCACTTCTTGGCTTTTCTTTTTGGTATATTTTGATCTACAAAACCATTAGTATTAGGGTAATTCAGTTTATCAGTCTTTTCCTTTTTGCTTAGTGCATGGTATTTCTTAAGAAATTCTTCCCTACTTTGAGGTTACATTGGTATTGTCAGATACTATCTTTTGAAGGGTTTATAGTCATGCCTTTCACAGGCCCATCAGAAATTCGTTCTATGCATGGTGTGATAGAGGCTCTTGGAATAATCCTGCGAAGCAAGTGAGGCCTTGTCCCTCTCTTCTGAGTGCAGGGCTCTTCTTGGCCCTTTGCACTTAAATATAAAATCTTAAATGTCATGTTTTACAAAATTCCTTTTGGGATAACTGAATCTCAATTTAAGAAGAAATGGACAGTTCTACAATACTGAGTCTTCAAATCTATTAACAGGTTATGTCTTCCATTTATTTAGGTCTTTAATTGCTTCTAAGTAAATTTTTATTGTTTCCATAGAAATCTTGTAAATTTTTGTTAGCTTTAGCCTTAGGTGCTGCTCAATTTTTAATACTTTAATAAGTGGCCTCTTTCTTAATTTGATTGTCCAATAGTTTGTTGCTGGTATATGTAAGTATAATTGTTTTTTATATATTGTATTTTAAATGTAGAGACCTTGCTAAACCCTCTTATTAATTAAAATAGTTAACTCATAACTCTTAGGGATTTTTTTTAAATTTTTTTATTGAGACATAATTGACCTATAATAGTGTGTACATTTAAGGTAACTCTTAGGGATTTTTTATGTAGACAGTCATATCTATGAATAAGGATAGCTTTCTCTCTCCTTCCCAGTCTTTTTCCCACTGCTTTTTTCCCCTTGCTGCCTTATGTCAGGTAGGACATCCAGTGAGATCATAGGCTTCCTTGTCTTCTTCCTGATCTTAATGGGAAAGCTTTCAAATTTCATTGTTAAGTATGGTTTTTACTGAAGGTTTTGGGTCAGTGCATTTTATTCAATTAAAATTTCCCCCCACAATTTTCAGTTTGCTAAATGGATAAATTTTATCAAACACGTCTTGGCATCTAATGAGATTCTCTTTTAGTCTGTTTGTGTGTATTATTACATTAATTTATTTAACTGTCAACTAACCTTTCATTCCTGAAATAAACCCTTGATCATGATGAATATATTGCAGGAATCTGTTTACTCAGATTCTATTTAGGACTTTTGCACCTATGT
Source organism: Manis javanica (assembly GCF_040802235.1). Classification (NCBI taxonomy): domain Eukaryota; kingdom Metazoa; phylum Chordata; class Mammalia; order Pholidota; family Manidae; genus Manis; species Manis javanica. The sequence continues at coordinate 24,705,004 of NC_133165.1, forward strand.
TCCTAAGTGAGACTGGCCCATTATTTTCCTTTCTCATAGTGTCTTTATTTGAGACTTCTTTAATAAAGTTTATATTATAGAACATGTTGGAAAATACTTTCTCTTCTATGGGAAAATTTGCCTAAGCTTGGAAGTACTTCTTCCTTGAATGTTTGGTAAAATTTGCTGGGTCTAGGTTTTCTTTGTTTAGAGGGTTTTGACTAGCACTTCAGTTTCCTTGATGGTTATAGATATACTCAGTGTTCTATTTTTTCTTTTGTCAATTTTGCTGTTATGTTTTTCTAAGAATTTACTTATTTCCCCTGAATTTTTACACATATTAGCTTAAACTTGTCACACTATACTTACTAAATTTTTGTTTACATGTGCAGCATCTGTAGTGATGACTGCTTTATCTTTTCTGGTATTAGTGTGACTTTGATCTCTGGTCTTTCCCATTTTCACCAGAAGTTTGTCAATTTTGACTTTTCAAAAAGCCAACTTTTACTTTTGCTCCTCTCTATTTCATCAATTCTGGTATTATTTTTATTATTTTCTTTCTTCTACTTTATTTGCTGTATTCTTTTTCTAACTTCTAGAGAAGTTAGATGCTTAGTTCATTTAATTTTCCAGCCTCCTATCTTTTCTTAGATATTTATTTAAGCCTACAAATCTCCCTTTTACTATTGCTTACCAACATCTCACAGGTTTCAGAACATAGAATATTCGCTCTTATTTAAAGTATTTCCTAATTTCCATTTTTACTTCTTTCCTGTTAAAGTTTTATTTAGAGTGCATTTTTAATTTTATAAAATGGGGATTTTTCTAGTTATCTTTTTAAAAGTAATTTATAACTTTATTTTATGGTCAGAGAACCTGCTTTCTATCCTCTTACATTTGTTAAAACTTGTTTTATGGCCACAGTTTTTTTTTTTTGAGAGGGCATCTCTCATATTTATTGATCAAATGGTTGTTAACAACAATAAAATTCTGTATAGGGGGGTCAATGCTCAGTGCACAATCATTAATCCACCCCCAGCCTAATTCTCATCAGTCTCCAATCTTCTGAAGCATAATGAACAAGTTCTTACATGGTGAACGAATTCTTACATAGTGAATAAGTTCTTACATGGTGAACAGTAGAAGGGCATTCATCACAGAAACTTTCAGTTTTGATCATGCGTTATGAATTATAAACAATCAGGTCAAATATGAATATTCGTTTGATTTTTATACTTGATTTATATGTGGATCCCACATTTCTCCCTTTATTATTATTATTTTTATTTTTAATAAAATGCTGAAGTGGTTGGTAGATGCAAGATAAAGGTAGAAAACATAGTTTAGTGTTTTAAGAGAGCACTTGTAGATGATCAGGTGTGTGCCTGTAGACTATGTGTTAACCTAAGCTACACAAGGGCATTAAAACATCCACGGATGCAGAGGATTTCTCTCAAAACAGGGGGGGTGAGGTTCTAAGCTTCACCACTGTTGATCCCCAATTTCTCACCTGATGGCCCCCCTGTGACTGTGCCTGTCTTAGGTTATTCCTCCCTTGAGGAATCTTACCCATCTCTGGCTAACCAGTCATCTTCCGAGGCCACAGTTTTATAGCCAATTTTGTGAAATTTATGAAGTCCTTGAAAAAAATTTGATTCTGCAGTTTGGGAGTACAGAAGTTCAATATATGCCCATAAGGTCAATTTTTAGATTGCACTGCTCAAATATTCTACGTTGTTTTTCAACTACTTGATTAGTCAGTAGAGTCCTGATTTATATCTGATTTCCCTAGGTCCCTGTTAGTCTCAAAAGTGTATCATAGGTGATAAATGATAGGATGTAACTTAATGTTAAAGTTTAGAGCCACTCTTGTTAAAGTCCAAAATGAGGGTATAATTTCTACTAAGTCAACATTCAACAATTTACTGGAGATTACACCTAGTTATATAAGACTGTCATTCCTGCCCAGCTACAAAAAGAAAGAAAGAGAAAGAATAAGAGTTATGACTACTGGAAAAGAGGTAATAATTTTTGTATTTTTTTCAGAAAATATCATCTATATGAAAACCCTTGAATCAATGGTCAAGCTAGCAAACTAATAGGAAGTAAGTATGAGATTTGGAAAGAGATATAAGATCAACAAATAATAAAAATTAATAGAAAAAGTGTCCATTTACAAAGCACTCAAAAATTATAAAATTCCCAAGAATATATCTAAAGAAACATACATTATCATTATGGGTAAAATTTTGAAACTTTATAAATAAATATAAGATCTGAATAAATGGAGGAATATACCAGTTAATTGGTGGGCATGCCCAATATGGGAGTTACGTCCACCCGCAAATTTATTTTAACTTCATGCAATTTCAATTCAGATCAACAGGATTTTTATGGAACTTGACAAATTTATTCTAAAATGAATACTGATGTTTAGCTCTACTAATTCTAAATATGAATAAAGACATGGGGACTTGCCTTACCAAGTATCAATACTAAGTGTGAAGCTACAATAATTAAAACTATAGTCTTGGCACAGAAATGGGCAAATTAGTGGATTTAAATGGAGAGTCTAGAAAAAGATCCATGCTTATATTTGAAGTTGGCATATAAAAGTGAAGTATTCCAACTCGGTGGGTTAAATGGTGGTAGACAATTAGATTTATACCAAAAATCCTAACCATACAGATCCCTACCTCCCAACAATACAATTCCAAATGGGTGAAACAAATAAAGATGTAAAACAAAGAAAACAATGAAAATGAATCTTTGTGACTCCATGGAAGAGTGGGTTACTTAAACAGGAAGGGAACAAATCACAATTGAAAAGATGAATAAATTATTATGCTTTATTTTTCAAAATAAGACACCATAAATTAATTGCTACAATATAATAGATAGTGGATTCGTATCCCAAATATTTAGAAAATTTTATAAATCAGAAAAAAAACAATTTAACTAAAAAAATGAGTGAAGTATATAACTAGTAATTTACAAAACTGAAACCCATAAAAGGCCATTAAATCTATGAAAAAGCACATCACCAGAAAACAGGCAACATATTAATAATTAAAATAAATAATTAATAAAAGGAGATAAATTATTTTGCCAATCAAATCACCAACAACTAAAAATTTGACATGAAGTACATCTGGGGGTGTGGAGAAAGAAACTCTCCTCTGCTAGTGAGTGTGTTAATTAGGAAAATCACTAGGTAAAGCAACTTAACATTGCATAACAATATACAAATATAATTTGTATTATTTCTACACTACCTAAAAATACTGTGGTATAATTTCTATACCACATAAAAATAATGCTTAGGAAGATCTACCCTAGGTAAAATTATCACATATAATTACAAGGACACATATAAAAGGTTTTTAATGCAGCATTGTTTATGGGAAAACACTGGAACTAATCCAAATACTCCCTAATAGAGAAATACATCAATAAAATATATTCTTATGACAGACTACATATGTAGGTATACATAGGTATATATAAACATCTTGAATCTGTTAGTGTTGAATTTAAAAATTGCACAAGTGTTAGCGTATTTGGTATAAAATCATTTATATAAAATAAAAAGATGCACAAAACAATACTCTATTAGTATATAATGCACATGCACACACAAAAACATCCACAGAAAACACTAAATCCATGATGCTAGGGAGGAGAAAGAAATTAGGATTTGGGGTTTGAATCTGAAAGGGACTTCTTGAAGTATTTATTTCTTCTATTTAAAAGTACTTGCTGCAGGGACAAGACCCTTCCAGATGTCTATTCTCACTAGTTCTATTAAGCATTACACTGGAGCTTCTACTCAGGGCTGTTAGGCAATGAAAAGAAATAAAGGGCATCCAAATTAGGAAGGATAAAAGTATATTGATATATGAAATGATTTTATGTAGAGAAAAATCTTAAGGAACCACGAAAAAAATACTAGAACTAATAAACAAGTTCAGAAAGGTTGCAGGATACAAGATCATTATTCAAAAACCAATTGCTTTCCATACACAATGAAAATTCTGCAAGGTTAATTCCATTCACAATAGCATCAAAAAGAATAAATGTTTAGGAATAAAAAAGTACAACACTTCTACTGTAGAAATTAAAACATTGTTAAAGAGCTAAATAAATGGAAAAGCATTCCACATTCATGGATCAGAAGACTTAGTATTGTTAAGATGGCAATACTCACCAAATTGATCTATGGATTCCTGTGACTCCCCACCCCTAACCTCCAGAAATTAAAAGCTGATCTTAAAATTGATAAGTAAACATAAAGGACCCAGAATAACCATAACACTCTTGAAAAGAATTTTAAAATGTGGATGACTCACACTTCTCCATTTCAAAACTTTAATATACAAAACTATACAAAGCTATAATAAGACACTGGTATAAGGACAGCTATGTAGTTGAATGGAATAGAATTAAGAGTCTGAAATAAACCCTTATATTTGTGGTCAATTGATTTTAACAAAGGTTTCAAGACAACAGTGAAAGTATAGTCTTTTCAACAAATGCTGCTGAAATGATCAATATCTACCTACAGAAAAATGAATTTGGATCTCTACCTCATGCCATTCACAAAAATGAAGCTAAAATTGGTTATGGACCCAAATGTAAGCTAAAATGAGAAAACTCTTAGAAGAAAACAGAGGAGTATTATCTGCATGACCTTGAGCTAGGCAATAATTTCTTAGATAAAACACCAAGAGCACAAGCAATAAAGAAAACTGATAAATTGGACTTCATCAAAATTTAAAACTTGTGCACTTCCAAAGACATAAGAAAGTGAAAAGATTACCCATAGACTGAGAGAAAATATTTGCAAATCATATGTTCAACAAAGGACTTGTAACCAGGACATATAAAGACTTCTTGTAACTCAAAAAGACAAATAACTCAAAAAAATGAGCAAAGTATTGGAATAGAAATTTCTTCAAAAAATATATATGGCCAATCAACATAGGGAAAAATGCTCAGTATCATTAGTCATTAAGGAAATGCAAATCAAAACCATGAGATAAGATTTCATGCTGACTAGAAGTGCTATTAAAAAAAGACAAAAAGACAAGTGTTCACGAGGACATTGAGAAATTGGAACCCTCATATATATTTGCAGATGGAAATTTAAAATGTTGCAGGCACTTTGGGAAAATGCATAACAGTTTCTCAAAACATTAAACATAGGGCTGCTATATAACACAATTCCATTCCTAGGTATCTACACAGGAAAAATAAATGTCCACTTAGAAATTTGTACATGAATGTTCATAACAGCATCATTCATAATAGCCAAAAGATTAAAACAACCCAAATGTTATCAGCTGATGAGTACATAAATAAAATGTGATCTATTCATAAAAATGAAAAATTATTCAACCACAAAAAGAAACAAAATACTGATATATGCTATAATATGGATGAACTCCAAAACATGCTGAGTGAAATAAACTGGACACAAAACACTGTATGTCATATGATCCCTTTTATATGAACTATCCAGAATAGGCAAATCAAGACAAAGTAGATTAATGGTTGTCTGCAGCTGAGGATGGAAATGGGCTGTGACTACAAATGGCATGAGGTTGCTTTTTGGAATGATGAAAGTGCTCTAAAATTAGGTAATGGTGATGATTGCATGGCTCTGTAAATATACCAAAAATTACTGAATTGTACAGTTAAAGTGGGTGATATTTTTCTTGTATAAGTTACATTTCAATAAAGCTATTTTTAAAAACCATTTGAAGCAAACATGGCAATATAAAGATGTTAATTCTGGGCTGGTTGGAATACAGGTTTTTGCTATATATTCTATTTTCTCTATTTTTAATGTATCTGAAGAACAAAAAAATTAAGACAGCATGAATTCCTAGGCCCTAATTTCAAATGAGACAGGTGCATAAATTTAAAGTCTTTTATTATACTCTTACCTCTAGATACTGACAGTTGCCCCCAGCCACAAAAGAAATGACTGGATCCCTATCAGAGCACTCTCCATGAAGCCTACCAGTCTTACCTAAGAAACGCAACTCTATAATGCTTGACTCTTAAACATACACCAAGAATAACTAAACATATGAGGAAAACATTTAACATAAAAGAAACCAAATGTCCTGGAAGGGTGGATTCAGAGGAAACAGACACAACATAGAGCACAAATTAATCTTTAAAAAAATCCCTAAAATTTACACTTCTAGAGGGAGAAAAGAAAAGCTGCAGCCATGGAAAAATATCAGTAATCTATAATAAAAGGAATATCCAGAGAACAAAAGAATTTCTGGAAATTAACTGCTAGAAAGCTTGGAAAATAAAATATAATGAACAAAAAGATGGAAAATAGAGCAAAGATAACATTAGAAGATCAGTCCAAGAGCTTTAATATCCAAATGTATTTCCACAGAGCAAGAACTGAAAATAGTGGAAAGGAATATACAAAGAAATTATTTAAGAAAATTTCTCAGCCATGAAGGACATGAGTTTCTACATCAGAAGTTCTAGAACAATTGTTGACAAATAAGACCAATCATCTTGATTGAATCTGAGAAAATAAAGAGCAAAAGAACATCTTAAAGGTATGTAGAGAGTAAAAGTTGGGTTGCAAAAAAAGGATCAGAAAACAAATTGGTTTTGGATGTCGAGAAGCTAGAATTCAGTGAAACAATGTCATCAGAATCCCAAAAGAAAAGTGTAAAATTAGAACAAAGACACTTCAGACATGCAAACCTTGCTAGACAGTGGTTATATTTGTGACTAGTCAATAACTCTGAATTTCCTTTTTATATTGGGAAATTCCCACATTATGACCCTTGCCTTGACAAGGTTGAAGCCAGAACTCAATTTTTCAGCTTCTACTGCAGCAAATATGTAGGCATATGACCTGGGCTCCTCCAGTCAGACACTTTTATGGAGACCTCAATTTGAGGAAATGTGAAGGAATAGATTTTGTACAGGATCTGTTCCTGGAGAGGGTGGTGAGAGACTGGACTTTCAGAGGCACTAGTGGCATAAGTTCCAGTAGGTAGTGTCCCTTGGTCAAGGTCTTTGGTGCCTTTGACCACAGGAGGTACAGGAATACCTTAATATAGACTGTTGGATAATTTGGATATTGTTTTTGGATGCAGTCTCCAAACCCCATTCCCCCGTCCTCCTGGAGATTCTGTGAGCTACTTCATAATCTCTAATGAAGCTTCCAAAGATGCTTCTGGTGGATATGCTCACTGACACAAGGGCATAAACTAGGAAAGAAGAGAGATGGGTGAAATCAAGGGGTCTAACATAATATTGAGGGAAAGGGAATCCCCAGGATTATGGTTAACAAACCCCACGATGCAGGCTCTGCAACAGTCTAAAGATTAGCCAATCCAGGTTTAAGAAAGCATATGGAACTCCAGGCAGAATATTTTTAAAAGAGAAATCTGATTTAGTACCTGGTGTGGTTTAAGTAGTTAGAAGAGGTGTACACTAGTGGAAATGAATTTGGGAATGAGTTAATGTGTATTAAGCCAAGCAAATGACATATTAAGAAAATTATTAACTATAGGATAGATAAAATTTTGTACATGCAAAGCAGGGTAATCATAGCTCACTACATGATTCAGCTGAGACTAATTTTACATGGTAAAAATAAAGACTTGATTTAACCAAAAAGTTTTGTATCTATATGACAGGCTAGGGCAGGGGAAATCTCTGTGTTAGGATGAAACATAAGAGAACTTAACCCATGCCTTTTGTGGTATGAGTGTCCACAATCTCTAAAACTGAGAAGTCTACGAATACTAGAAAAACAAAAGAAACAGCTAAAATATGTAAGAGTGATTTAGGAATGGGAATGAGGGAGACAGTGTATTGGTCAGGATTCTTTAGTTGCATACTATAGAATCCACTACTTTAATGCAAAGAAGTGTTTTTTTTTAAGCATTAAAGTAATTTAATCTCTTGGAGAATCCAAGAATGAGGCTTATGTGCTACTCAACCAATGTCTTCAAAATGTATTGACAATTCAAAGAAGCATAGATGTTGCCTCAAAACTCAATAGCGTGGCTGTGTCTTGGTGATAAGGGGCTCAAGAAGGCTTCTGGCTCCTGCTGCTCCCTACTCCAGATACCACTGTGACTGCTAAGTGTCCCTGTAACAGAGGAAAGCAAATAGAGAAGACTAATGAGGTTAATATTATCATGCTCAACTTATACTTTTTATCACAATGAAGTCATAATGTGACATTTAAGTTGCTTATTTAAAGGACATGTCCTCCCAGCAAGTAAAAATAAAGGTCAAGTTCCAATCTTTGTCATGATTTAATCTGTGCTCTTCCAACTATGTTACAATTTAGTCTATGCTGTTCATGCCTGACACTTCCTGCCATGAGTCTTTATATCTACATTCCTGGATGTTCCTAAATAGGAAATCTACACCAAAGATTGGACTTTGAGGCAAAGTACACAGAAAAAGTCACCTTTTTATCTTAACTTTTCCATGTAGCTTATCAAGAAGGGAATGTTGAAGCTTGTGAGGCAGAAGCATGAAAATATCTTAGAGAGAAAAAGCAAGCACATCTCATGGAAGGAATTTATTACTTTAGATAAGTGCCCATTAGAGGTGAAAGGAATATTCTGGAGAGCTCCCACCTCAGCAATTTGTATTAAGCACCAAATAAATGGTCCAAGCAAATAGTACTCATGGAATATGGAAGACAGAATCCTCACCAAGGTCTAGGATTTGTAGGGAGGGGTCAATCAGGTAGGACCTATATCAGGAAGGCAGGGGTTATAACTTAGAAAAGAGAAGTGAGGGAGAAAGAGCACTGAGTCAGAGAAAATGGCTAGAGTATTTGCAGCCAAGGGTTTGTGGAAGGAGCTTTTGAGAGATACATTTGGGAAAACAAAGAGAAAAAGATGGTGACACAGTCATTTACTTTGCTCCCTCCAAACTCCACTGAAGTGACAGTACTAGGATTTTTGTTTTAAGAAGTAAGTTACAAAGAGAGCATATGGTAAAGGAAATAAGATAGTAGTAAATTTTGAAAACAGATGGACAAATAGAAACTGATTTATCAAACCCTAGAAAGTTGAATCTTAAACTGGCAGTGAGAAAAGCAAAGAAGGAACACAACTGTGCCACAGAATCCAAAGGCTTAGGTTTCATTGCACTGGCTTCCTCTGGATGTGGAAGGAGGCTAAGGAAGATTTGCTGAAAGTCTGAGAAGCAGTGGGAGCCTCAGACTCCCTCACATTCTCTAGCAGCAGGATAAACTGCTCCTCTCTCATCTTGATGGAAAACCAAGCTTCATTTCCTAGAGCAAGTGGAAAAGGTAGTCCCTGAACTGAGAACTTCCAGGAACCATCGGCAGTGTGGTTGTCATCAGGAAAACAAATTGATTTGGTGAGCTTCCCAAGTTGGATATTGGAAATTTCAGGATCTTCTTCCATGTGGTGGGGGAGCCAGGCCTGTCCCTTCCAGGAAGAAGATTGGAAGAGCCTTCACTGTTGCATATGACCAGCTCTTAGAGATGCCAGTGTCAGAGTTTCACCCAGGACACAGCCCAGCTGGATCCATTCAGGGAAGCATAATCACCAAACCTATCCATACATCCAGTTTTGAATCAGCATTTTTCTGTGCTATACTCATATATGAACCAACTACTAAGGATCATCAGACATTTGAGGAAAGCGTTACATCTGAAAGATAGAAAACAAAATGAAAAAAAAATGTAAAAAGAAATTTCAAAGAAACAGACCATGCAGGGGGAAAAAAACACTTCAAAGCCATTGACATTTTAGTATTTTCAGAGAGACTGATGAAGTGCACCTGTGAAACAAGAACAGGACAATAAGACTGAGGGAAAAAAGGGTGGGGGAAGGTACATCTGCACACAAAAAAGGTAATGGATCAGAAATAACCTGTTGGAAATTAAAATTTTGATAGGCGGAATGAAAAAGACACAATTGAAGGAGTTTGGGGAGGTAAAGATGAGGGGATTTTTCAAAAGAGAGAGCATAGTGATAAAGGGATAGAAAAGTGGGAGAAAAAAAGACACAAAAATTAAGGTCCAATCTCCAAATAACAGGAGTTAATGTGCATAGGAAAAATGTAGAGGAAGTCATCAAAGAAGTAATTTAAAAAATGTCTTAAAACCAAAGCACCTGAATTTTGAGATTGAAAAAATTTAAGAACACTGGGACAGTGAAAAGCTTCTACAAACAGAGAAAATACACAGCACACAGGTCATGTATAGAGGCCTGTGGACCAGTTTCATCTTCCTTATTCCTCACATCATACACACAAGACAAAACAAATTAATAAAATAAACCAGTTAGAACGAAAGGTATAATTAAAATCAGAATTAAAGGTAAAATTAATGTATAATAAAGAAAAAACCATGAGGTAATACTTATCTGCCTCTGGACAGGGAAGTAACTTACTGAATATAAAAGACATTACAAACGAAAAGATAAACAGTACCATAAGACATTGAAATGTATGTCAAAAACATTTTAAATCTAATAGAATTGAAGTTTTAAACTAAATGGCAAACTGGGAAAAACTTATGTGCATATATAACAAAGGGCTTATTTTAATAGTAAAATATTCATATGAGCAATATGCATATAAGTAATATGTAAGATGTTAGTATAAGTAGATGAGAAAAAAAAGCACTAGAACCCTATTAGAGAAAAATGGGTAAAAGATATGAACCAATACATATGATGAAATGCAATGGCTGATAATCATGAAAGAAAAAATAGCATCCTTCATGGTAATCCAAAAAAGGTAAATTAAAACTTGAGGTATACTTTTTCACTTACCAAATTAGCAAATCTTTTTTTTTTCCCTAAGTTAAGTTACTCAGTGGTGAGAATATGAAATGACATATTCTTTCTGAATAGTTTTGGCAATATGTGTTAGGATCTTAAAATATTTAAATACTAAAATGCAGTAATTCCATTCCTAATAACCAGTCTAAGGCATTTCATTCATTCAACCAATATTTTACTGTATATACTGTTTTAGGTACTGAAATACAGAATAAATATAAGTGATTAGTAATAGTTGTGGAAAAGTAAAAACAAAATAACTGTCCAATAAGAGGGGGAAATTGAGCCATTTGCCTTAATAAAATAGAATTTATTCAGTCATCAAATATTATGGCTATAAATTATTTTCAATCAGTGGTTAGGTAGATTTTCTACCTCGAGAAGAAAGTTTTGGAACACAATTTAGATATTGTCAGCAGAAACAGTGGCCAATGCCTGAGGCATTTTGTCAAACAATCCCCATTTGAGATAATAAATTTGAAATATGTATGCAGCATGAAAGACGAAAAGGCTTTCCTGCTATCCTGAAATTGGTGTGCAATCTGGACACTGGCTATAGTGAAAGGGACTTTTAAATTCATTCATTTCGCTCCTCACCTTCTCTAGCTGAAAACACACACACACACACACACACACATGTACACTCCACACACACACACACACACCCCACACACATACACATACACCCACACACACACATACACACAAGGAAAGGTCAGAGGAATTATTTTTAAAAGACACAGAGGAAAGACTTTGTAATTTCCAGAGATCCATTAAGTTTAAGAGACCAGGTATTATTTTTTAATCATTCTGATAAGACAATATCTTTCCTCCATTGTAAGAACTGTCAAGTTTCCTTAGATAAAGAATTTCTGTGTTACTGTACCATGGATAAGGATATAATGTATACCTGAAGTGAAAATGTATTTATTTATTCTCAACCAGTACCTGTAGCCCAGCTTGAAAGAAGCAAGCAGGCAGTCTCATGGTTACAGCAAGCAGCTGAGATCATAGAGAAGTGATGCATTTGGCTGGAATACTGAAGGATTACTGTCTGTACATGGCAAATTCTGAGCAGTTTTGTTTTGAGTGCAGTTATATTAGTATATATAATATATATTTACATGTTATATATACTAGTTATTATATATATTTATATTATAACATAAAAGATTATCTTTTGTTCAATAGCTATATATATATACACACATGCATACACACACACCTATAATAGATATGATAGCCCTGCCTCATTCTTCCTAGAGTTCTTAGAAATGCACAGTGGAAATAATTTAGTTTCTAAAACAAATACAAAGTACTCAACTCAAAGATTATTTCAATTGTATATTCAATATTTCAATAAGAAATGAGGTCTTGTGTAATACTCATAGTCAGCATTTATTATTTCTTAAGGGAAAGGCCCTTAACATGGTATTTAAGCTTTTGATATTTAGCTGTCCTTCTAAATTGTTCATTCTTCCCATTTCTTTAGAGCAAGTTTTCAAATAGAATGGAAAATTTGAGTATCTGTTCCCAAGAAATATTTAAAGCATTTATAAAATATCATTATAGAAGAATTTTAAGATCATAAAATAAGGGTGAGTAGGGAGCCTATGACATGATACTATCACAAGGTGATCCTGGTGCACAGCAGCCAAGGCCTAGCTTGGGATTCACCAGAGAGAGCAAGCCTGTCCCTTGCCCCAGAAAGCAGCCCCAAAGGAATGAGAGACCTAGGAATAAAAGACACACCTGTTAAGAGGAGAAGCATGCCTACTCCTATCATAAGTTGGTGTATGAAATCAGAGGAGACTTTACCTAGAGATTATGAATCCACTTGGAGTCACCTTACCAAATTATTGGGAATTTGTGAGTTACTGGTTCTGGACAAATTCTCTGCACATTTGTCAGAAACCAAGAGCAGATCCAGGTTTTGTGGGGTCTGAAGATAATACAAATTTCAGGGACTTCTTAGGAATGGAAAGATTTCCCTGGGAAAGCTGCCAGGGTGGGAGGGAAAGTAGTAGAGTAAAGATAGCACCGCTGTCAGGGCACAAAACACCATTGGTACTGGGGTCTGCACAGAGCCATGGGGAGATGAAAGTCAGGCCAAGGAAATGGGGTGAGGGGGAGCTCCCAGGTGGAGGGAACCCCATTCCCTTTATAGGTCCAGGCATTTAATCTTCCTCACGCTGCAGTCTCCCCAATAAGACTTCAAAAGATCAGCTTGCCTGCCACAGTGTAAAATAGTAACACCCCCTATACCTCCTGTCTTTCCTTATTGGAGGTCCATTCAGATAAAAGGAAGCTGGGGCTGGGGCCCATTCCTCTACTCCTACTGGCCCCAGGGTGGGGGGGTTGTCACTTTGGCTTCTTTGAGTAAATATAATCCCTTCTTCCTTTCTAGAGTTTGGGGCAAAAATAGCAAAGGAAGGACTTGCTCTCTGTGACTCCTGCTGGTGGCTTTTGTAAGAGTGCGTCAAACCAATGTTTGCTGCAGACATGAATACTTATGGCAGGGACCCTTGAAGTGAGCAGTAAGTGACCTCTGCCTAAGCTGGACCCTCATGCACCAAAGAATCTGCAAAAAGTGGGATAAGGAGGATCAATGTACACTTCTCCTTTTCCAACTTGAACATCAGAGGACGGATGGAGGGTCACAGCTGGTGAAACTATCTGCAGGGCTTTATAGGACTTATTGCAATAAATTGGGGGGTAGTTGATGACAGTGTGGCTCATTCTTAGGGAGTATGAAAAATGCAATTTATTTAGACTCTAAAGAACAACATCTCCCTCTTCCTGTTCCAGATATATTTAATGAACACTCAGAGTTTGGGGGTAGGTTATTATAAAGGAGCAGCATTGTCCAAAAATGGCCCTAGATATTTCCCCAGCTGGATGGAAAATGCTCAAGTTCAGATTCCTATGGTAACAGTGGCTTCCTTCTCATGGCTGGAGACCTCAACTATCCAAAGGAACTTGAGGTTCCCCCCCCCCCCCGCTAAAGCAGAGGCCTGCTGGCCTTCCCAGACAGCTCCTGTATATGGTTGGCATGACTTCTAGGCTATTTGATTTCCCAAGTCTGTATGTCCCTTTCCTGATAAAGTCTCTATCATCAAAGCCCTATATGAAGGAAGAGCAATGGGGGAATGGGCCCCTCCCTTAGAACAACACCCAAGACACACCCAGGATCCCTCCCGAAAAAGGGATACCTTTCTGTGGAATTCTGAAGAAATGGGAAGACTGTGTCCCTTGTTTTGACATGTTCTTACAGGTGTATCAAGTCCTTAACTCATACTATATAACTTTGTGGTATTTATCCCCATACTTTGCATAACTATTGGCAATTCCCAAGGACCAAAGACAGAATTATTTCCCGGAGAGAAGGAGCATTTAAATAGTAAGCTTCCAGCAGGGTTAGGGTTTTTCCAGGCAGTGTATTTCAGGGAGAGAGAAACAAAGGTACTAATGACTGGATGGAGGGACAAAAGAGTGATTATAAGCATGGGTAATTAAGTTTATCCTGGGTAAAAAGGAAATGAGAACATGAGGGTAACTGGTGAATCAGCAAGCCCAAAAACTATCATCTCATTTGCATAAAAGTCCACGGGTAGTTCCTGCTGACTCAAAGACACTCAAACTAATTTTGGAATAATAGCATTTTCCACCATCCTCACCTATCCAGACCATACCTGAAGACTTGAGAGTTTGTTGTTATTATGGAGGCTATGAAGTCTCAGGCAAACTGTACCCAGAACCCAAGTTGTAGAATCATGACCTTCTACCCAACTGAAGAAGAGTTTAATGATTTTGAGAAATATATTATTTATATGGAATCTCAAGGTGCACACCGAGCAGGTGTGGCCAAGATAATCCCCCCCAAGGGGTGGGAAGCCAGGAAGACATACGATGACATCAGTGACATCCTAATCCCCACTCCCCTCCAGCAGGCTGTCTCTGGCAGGGCTGGTGTGTTCACTCAATACTCTAAGAAGAAGAAGGCCATGACAGTCAGGGAGTATTGCCACCTGGCACACAGTGCTAAATATCAGGCACCACCACACTGGGATTTTGATGATTTGGAGCAAAAATTCTGGAAAACCCGGCTCTACAGTTCACCGATCTATGGCGCTGACGTCAACGGCTCCTTATTTGATGCAAATACTAAGCAGTGGAACCTCAGACACCTGGGTACCATTCAGGACCTGCTGGAGCAGGAGTGTGGGGTGGTCATTGAAGGCGTCAACACACCCTACCTGTACTTCGGCATGTGGAAGACCACATTCGCATGGCATACAGAGGACATGGACTTGTACAGTATCAACTATGTGCACTTCGGGGAGCCCAAAACGTGGTACGTGGTGCCCCCAGAGCATGGCTGGCGCCTGGAACGCCTGGCTAAGGAGCTCTTCCCAGCCAGTGCCCACAGCTGCAGGGCCTTCCTGCGGCACAAGGTGGCCCTCATGTCACCCACTGTCCTCAGGAACAACAGGATCCCCTTCAGTCGGGTCACGCAGGAGGCTGGCGAGTTCATAGTCACATTTCCCTACGGCTACCACGCTGGCTTCAACCACGGCTTCAACTGCGTGGAGGCCATCAACTTCGCCATGCCGCGCTGGATCAATTATGGCAAAGCGGCCTCTCAGTGCAGCTGCGGGGAGGCCAGGGTCAGCTTTTCCATGGATGTCTTTGTGCGCACCCTGCAGCCCGAGCGCTATGAGCTCTGGAAGCACGGGCAGGACCGGGCGGCGGTGAACCACGTGGCACCCGCGGCCGCGGGCAGCCAGGAGCCAGGCACCTGAAAGGAGTTGCGGGCGACCGGGAGAGCCGCGCTGGGCCTCCGGGATCTGCCGCCCCGTCGCTCACTGAGCCCTGCCAGGCAGGTGGCCGCGGGGCGAGGGGGCCACCGCCGCGCCCCTAGGCTGCCCGCGTCTCGGCGCCACGTGTGGGCCTCTGATCCTCCCTCTGCAGCTCAGGGCAGGGATGCCACTTGTTGGCCCCCGGAGCACAGCTCAGCCCTGCTGACAACCTCGGGCCCATCCGACCTGGGTCTCCACCCAACTGGCAGTCGGGGTCCTGGCCGTCGTCCTCAGGAGCAGGGGACTCAGGAGCTGACTGACCAGGTCCCAGCCAAGAAGCGCCTCTTGCTGAGCACAGCATGTGCAGCTCAGGATCCCGGTGCTCAGGCCCTGTCTTTGGACGGACCCTCACTGGACAACGCTGCACCGCCAAGCCCTGTGTCCCCGCATTCTGCTAAGGCTTCTGGGTGCTGCTGTGTCCCTGCACCCTGAGCCCAGGGGATGTTTTGGTAGCCCGCTACTCTGACGCGTGGAGGCTCCCTAAGACTGGGCACGTGTACACCTCAGAACCTTCACAATGTGCGGTGCTGCCATGGGACCTGCTTAGTCCACATTATTTATGACATACAGCTTATTCTTCCTCCCAGACACCATTACCTCTTTCAACACTGATGATTTCCCTGTTGCCAACGAGGTTTCATCCACTGGATGCTTGTCTCTGCAAATGAGGCCCCACAGACATTGCCAAAGTCTGATCTGCACCTAAACCTCCATTCTCTCGGCCAGCTCTGGGTGCTGATGCGATTTGGATGAATCCTGGACTTTGGTTCCCCTCTGGTCTCTTCCCTTCCCTCTTTCCCTCTTCTCCCCACTTTTTTAGAAGACTAGGCCCTTTTGACCAGTTTGGTCTGTAGAGGTTCAGAAAATAATGTTTCTGAGTCATTGGTGCCTTTAAAATGTATCACCAGTATTTTTTTCAAAAATACATTAAAGGTAACCAAAATGTTAAAATCTGATTTTATTTCTGATATCGTCCATTCAGCCAATTTAAGAATGAAGGTTATTCTTTTCTGCACTCTTTTTAATAGTTATAACAAAACTTATTTTATGGGATGGTTATATTGTGTGATGTTGGTGAATGATTTGGGGCGATGCTTGTTGGGTTCTGGCTGGCTGGTTGGGAGGGGGGATTTGTTTTGTCAGCCATATCTAAGGATGACTTGGTGGAAACCACCTGGGAAACTGTACGTGGCTGGGCAGTGCAGCCCAAGCTGCCAGGAGAGATGAGCAAGCACAGACTACAAGTGCCATTGTCTTTGCTCTGAGTCTCCACTTCCTTTTCAACACTAAATATTTCACATGGTTAATTCATTGATTCATCCCAATAAGCAAGTTCACTAATAAATGAATATGACAACAACAATTGGCAACATGTCCTGTGAAGAAGTAAAGGGGCTGGGACGATAGAGCAGAATGGGCATGGCTGGCCTGTAGGCGGCCCGGGAAAGCATCCTGGAGCAGGAGGCCTTTCAGAGAGACCCAGTCAGCGAGAAGGAAGGTCCAGAGCTGACTCTCACTTAAAGGAAACAGCAAGTATAATAGACCTAATGTGGGACTTGATGGTTTTGTTTCCTTGGGAATAGAAAGGAAGCTCACTTGTGTCTGGGGCAGAGGAAGAGAGAGGGAGGTGGGGTCTGAGGCATACAGGCACTGTGGTTCATGTGAAATATTTGAATTTTTTCAACTTGAAATGAGAAGGCATTGAAAACTTAGAAAAGCACTTGAAGTGATTTACACATTTAAACAATCATCTTACTTCTGTGGACAAGGTGGGGGCAGGAGTAAAAGAACATCTTAAGGAATATAAGTGAGAGTTACTTAGACTTAAGGATTAGTATTGAAATGCACTGAAGTGGACAGCTCAGAATCAACTTTGGATATGAAAATGATAGTATGGATACAGAAGGAAACATTTCAGAGAAGGAAACCATCTCTCCTCTCCAGCTCTCCCCCACAGATTTTCAGCAAGGCTTTGGAATTAGAATCACCATGTAAAACTGAAGGCAGATATAGTGGGAAAAAAAAGTGTGTGTTTGAAGTTCAGATTGAGGAGCTGCAAAAACCCATGTCTCTCTTCCTATCTGGGCAATTTTGTCTCTCCTAATAAAACAGGGCCCAGGACTGTATTCTGTGGACAGGGGAGGCCGAGGGCCTGGACTCCAGGCATAGTGGGGGATGGGAGTGAGAGGCCTGCCAGCGGGGAGTAAGCCAGACCCTGAGATAGCCGAGCCACAGTGGGGGCTGCCTGGAGTCACTTGGGAGGGAGAAGCCCTAGAGGGCAGCTGGATGTTCAGTGATCTTACAGGAGCAAGGAAGTTTCTTTATGTGGCAGGTAAATGAGAAATTGAGGTTTTTTTGGTCCTTCAATTGAAGTCAATTGTGGAAACAGCAATGCAGAGAAATAAAGAAATAAGGGAATTCTGAAAAGTCTCTCTGAAGACAATAGCCTGCTTCAAATTCCTATTTAAAATTTTAAAAACTGAAATTCTCCTTGTTATATAGTTCAGGATTATCACAATCTCTTCCCTAGCAGATAGATGCCCTGGGAAGCATAAGATTAAAAAACTGGGGGTTTTGTAGGACAAGAAAACACAAATTTCCGGGAAACATTGCTCTCATTGCACTCCTGTGTTTTCATTCAGTTACTTTCATACATTAAAAATATACAGTTTTGCTGTACAGATAAACTCATTTCTAATTGATCTTGAAAGGACTGGGAGCTGGGGGTGGTGGTAGAGCAGCTTCTTCAAGCACCTCTGTTTCAAGGCCTATCTTACTTCATGTCAACACCCTCAATTTGGACACTCACTTTGGACCACTCTTCTCAATATAAAATCCTCATATCCAGTTGTTTCTTCATGTCTGATGAGTTTTTCCTATACTCAATCTTGGAAAAGCAAAGGACGTTCATAATGAAAATTATATAAAGATCGAATGACCTTTGTTCTTGCTGCCTCGATCTTCCAGGCCTCTTTCCACTTCTGAGAAATAATGATCAAGTGTTCAGTGCATACTTTCTTCAAGTGTATATGGGAAAGTCTAAACAGCCAAAAGTAATATGCCATGTGTTGTTCCAGTAACTTTTTCCCCACCATCATCTTTTTAAAAAGTCAATATTGCATTTACAGGATCTAAAGAAATTGCTATATATAGCTCCTACTCAATCCAACAAACTAGATATGGTGTAATTTTTTATTTTATTCATTCCCCTGATGATGGACAATAGGATTATTACCAAATCTCTGTTGATTCAAACAATACTAAACAGCTTTGTACATAGAAATAGAATTATTGGGTTGTATTTTTGTTCATTTCCAACTTTCCTAGAAATAGCCAGATTAGCCTCCAATTTCTGTCTCCATTGTAGTGTGCAAGGGTTCTGATTTCTTCACATCTTGGCCCATTTTTTGTATTGTCAGACCTTTTCATTTTCCCTAATCTAAATAGGTAAAAAATAGTACCTCATTACATTTCCTTGATTACCAGTGACCTGAACATCTTTTCATAATTATAAGTCATTTGAATTTCCTTTTTTGAATTGTCTATTCTAAGGCTTTGGGGCTAACTTCTTTTTTAGTCATCTGTAGGATTCACAATACTAATTCATTGTCTATTTGGTGTATGATAAAAACTTCTGGACTGTAATTTTGTTTATTTTTTATGGTGTGTTAGAATTTTGCAGAGAAACAGAAACAATAGTATCTATACAGATATAAGAGCTTTAATTGCACAAATTGGTTCAGGTGGTTATGGAGGCTGAGAAATCCCATAATCTGCCAGATAGGCTATCTGTAAGTGAGGACCAGGAATATGGTGGTGTAATTCCATCTAAGTCAAAAGGCCTGAGAAATACGGGTCAATAGTATAAGACCACATCTGGGTCTAAAAGCCAGGGAGGCAGAAGCACCTATGTCAGATGTCCCAGGAGAGGCAAAAATGGATGTGTCAGCTTAGGCAGGGAGAGTGGGTTTGCACTACCTCCGACCTTTGTTGTATTCAGGCTCCCAGCCTGGATGATCCCACCTGTATTGGTGAAGGTGATGTTTACTCAGTCTACTGATGCAAATGCTAGTCTCTTCCTGAGACGCCCACAGAGACACACCCAGAAATAATGCTTTACCAGCTATCTGGGCATCCTTGAGCTCAGTCAAGTCAACACGTAAAATTAACCATCACAGTCATTACACTAGAGCCAGGTAAATATATCAGACATTTCCATCATGGTGCTCGTGGCTCTTTAAAATATTTTTTCCACTCAAGTTCATGAAGACATTCTTCAATATTTTGTCTAGTCATCTTAAAGTTCTGTTGTGTTCTGCAGATTTATTAATTAAGTGGTGTGAGGCACAGCTCTTTTTCTTAAAAAAAAAAAAGTACCAATACCAATAGTACATACTGCATAGTCCACCTCTCCTCACCGGTTTGGAATGCCACCTCCCTTCCATAAGGATTTCCGCACCCACGTGTGTCTATGTCTGGCCTCTCTATTCTGTACACAGATGTGTTTGTCCATTGCAGCTCAAATATTGCAGCTTGATAGGGGAAAAGTCACCCCTCTTTGTTCTTCTAAGGAATCATCTTGGGGATTCTTATTTTAATATCTGACTCTACCACTTAATAGATGTGTCACCTTAAGAAAGTTGCTTAATGTCTCCTTGAATCAGTTCCCTCATCTGAGAAACAGGATTAATAGGATTTCCTTTATCGGGTCATTATGAGGATTTAATGAATTACTCTATGCAGAGTACACTGAACAATGTTTCGTGTTCAATGGGCACCATATGTGTTAGCTGCTTTAATAATACATGCACTATCAGGGGTAAAAAGGGACTGCTGTTCATGAAAAGATACAAAAAAGGGAGTGAAAAGACTAGTCAAGGAGTGGGAACAGACACTATTATTTATATCCAATAGAGAGCTAATATCCAGAATATATATAAAGAACTCTTACAAAGGTAGCAAACAGGAGACCCAGGAGAAAAATGGACAAAACAGCCCAAGCGCTCTGAGCTTTGGAAGCACAGGCAGGACCGGGAGGCAGTGAACCACGGGGCACCTATGGCGCCGGGCAGCCGGGAGCCAGACGCCTGGAGAGAGGTCTGCCCTGAATCTCCAACCACCTGGCAAACATGGTCGCAGTCATAGTCCTCGGGAGCAGGAGGCGCAGGAGGCTATCTTTGCAGGCCAAGAGGAGCCTCCCCGTGGGCACAGCACACACAGCTCCAGACTTGGAGTCCGAGGTCCAGCCCGGGACAGTGCTGGTTCCCAGAGCCCTGGAACCTGACGGCTTGCTGAGTGTGAGTGCTGCGGGCCCTTGGACAGCCTCTGGACTTTCCTTCCTCCTGTCCCTCCCACTTCTTCCCAGTTGCCTCGTGTGTGTCCCACTTGATGCTATTAATAATCAATCCAGCTCTGGGCCAAAGTCGAGTTTGCAAAAATGCTATTATGTTTCTTTCTTACAGAGCTCTCCAAAACACATTGCTGAACTAATCCCTGGCAGTGTAAATCCCTGGTTTCATTTGTACCTCTGAGCTTGTTATGTTTCAAGAATTAGGTTTGGCATCAACTAGTTTAAGATCCTAGCTCTCGCTCACTACAAGTTATGGGAACTTGAGCAAGCTACTTCACCCGCTCAGAGCTCAGATTCCTCAACTTTTAAGTGGGGATCCTATACCCATTTTACAGATTGCTCTAAGGGCCATATTAGCTACTTCATTAGACCATGCTTTAGAAGTGCTTACCATGTACTAAAAGCTCATTTAACAGTAAATATCATTTTATCTTGATAGTCTCTTTAGAGATCACCAGGGAAAAGTGGGTTCTGCATGACCTGTGGAAAAGTCTGGGTCGGAATATAGGAGACTTTAGGTGAGCATCCTTGGGAGAATAAAAATACAGGGGAGAGTCCAAAGGTATCCTACAATTACTATCTGGGAAAGGAGGTGGAAGTAAAGCCGGCAACATGAAGACAAGCGTTCTGCAAGGTCCTAAAACTGTGTGTGTGTTTTGCCTCCTGCTTTCCTGTGGCAATAAGGAATGTAGACTTTTCTTCTTGGAGCAGCAAAGAAGGTGGGAGATGGGGAGATTCTATCCTCCTCTCCAGCCAGACCTGGAGGTAGAATAAGCTGGCCATAGCCATGAAGAGGCGAGGAAGATGGGCTGACTCCCCGAGATGCGCTGTGAAGAAGGAAATGGGGGTGCCTGCCTGGTCTGAAGGGGCCTGGGGAACTCAGTCACAACAAAGGCTCTGTGCTGTTCCTCATCACATGCTCATGAGGACATGCAGAGGGGAACTATTCTCCAAACAGTATAACCAGAACTGTGGAGTGAGATTCTGGAGTCTGTGGAAATGCCCATTGCAGGAGATGAGGGGGAGAGGCTCTCTCTACCTGCTAGTAAGGCTTCTGATGCAAGACAGGCCACAGGCCTGTGGGTTACGTAGTGACTTGCTGTTGGCCAAGGAAGACAATCAGTCCTATAGGTGGAAAAGACTCAGTAGTAACTGGAGTTACCAGGATATTTTGCAGCACCCGAGATAAAGAGTTAAAAGGTTGATGTCACCACAGTGAAGGGTGACTTGATGTGCAAGTTTCTCAGTGAACCCAGTGCTCTCTCTATGGCCTAGTTACACTGCAAGATTTTTGGAAACATAATGTAGGGAATTGACATATAAGCCATTTGTTAACTGTTCTGCACATAAGGATAGATGAGTAGGAAAAAAGATGACAGATGATAGATGATAGATAGATAGATAGATAGATAGATAGATAGATAGATAGATAGATAGATAGATAGATACATAGATAGACAGACAGATAAAGATAGATATAGATAGATAGCCAGCCATGTTAACTGTTCTGCACATAAGGATAGATAGGTAGACAAAAAGATGATGATAGATAGATAACAGATTAGATAGATAGATGATAGATATAGATGATAGATGATAGAAAGATGATAGATAGACAGATAGATGATAGATAAATGATAGATAGATAGATAGATAGATAGATAGATAGATAGATAGATAGATAGATAGAAAGACAGACAGATAGATAGATAGGAAAGCATAATACTAAACAAAGCTATTGCTCATAACCAGGAGAACAACGATGAAAGCACAGAGAGGAACTACAAACAAAAAGAAGAAAGAAATCAAGTTTTAAAAGTGCAATAAGGACACAGCTATCAATTATCAGAGTAAAGTGAAAGACTTTAAATGCTCCAATCAAAAGACACAGGGTTGAATGAATGGATGAAAACTCAAGACCATCTACGTGCTCCCTTACAGGAGGCTCACTTGAGATCCAAGGACACAGACAAACTACAAGTTAAAAGGAAGGGGAAGGAAAAGGTACCCTACACAAGTGAAACTTAAAAAAAAAAAAGATTCTGTTTAAGTCCCCAGAGAGACAGTCTCTAGAAAATAGCCCTTCTTGCCACCATGGTTTCTTTTTGTTTGGTTTTAGCAGTATCAAGTCATAGAATTAGTGGTACAGCTATGTCCTTCTCATTTTTTCTCATCTCAACAACTGAATTGCTAATAATAATGTGTTTGTGCTTTTGAAATCAGTGGATTTTATGATGTTTATGAATGCAAAGAAGTAATAACTAGATAAAGAGGGAAGTTTGGACACTCAAATAAACACGTAACTCAATAACACGCACTTTGCTCTCAACTGCTCCTTTTCAGAACTTGGTGTTCCTTTTTATTTTTCCCTCCTTCTATCAGCTGTGACACTGATGTCACTCAAACATGGTGGTGAGCAAAGCACCAAGTTTACTTTTCTGTCTACAACAGGCCTGTGGGCACAGGTCCTCTCAGAGGAAAAGCAGTAGCAGCAAGAGAAAAACCAAACAAATAGAAATAAAAGACAGTACAATACAATGAAAATAGACACAATGAAGGCAAGAGAAAAGAGATTTCTAACACCCATACTTAATTTCTTCAGAGACATGAAAGAAGCCACCCCGATAAAACAGAACTACACCACTATGGAAAAAGCAGAGGCAGAGAACAAGAAGAGATTTGGAATCTTACACCACTTGGCAAGTGGAGTCATCACAGCAGCAGCATCTGGGGCCTGCCCCACACAGTCTGCGCTCATTGCTGTTAAAAAGAGGACTGCGGGCACAGCTCACTGGTGCTCTCGCTAAGAACCCGGAGATACACTGCGGGGACTGAGGGGTTGTGGGTAGCATCTTGCCTGCATTTATATTCTGCACTGTTTGGAAGATAATAAACTGTTGGTGAATGAGTGAGCAGCAGCTGAACGGGCGGCTGAGCTTTGAAGCTGAGTCCAGTCATTCACTGTTACCACTGTTCAACAGATCCCATTATCTGAAGAGTGATGTGCACGAGCTTACATTCTCGTATTTGATAAGGGAGGTTCTCACCAAGTACAGAGAAGGGAGAAGAGGGCACACCTAAATAAGAGTACATGGGAAGCCTCCAAGAGGAGGTGATGAGAGAGGTGGGTCCTTCAATGATACATGTTTTGCTGATGTGAAATGTCTTAAAAACAAGAGGTAAGAGATGGGAATGCCCCAGAGGAAATAATTCACAGAGATGAAAAAGCATGAGATAGGATGTTTTTAAGAAGCAGGGAACTTGGCTCATAGGGATGGAGATGTAGACAAAGTTAAGGCCAAGCCATGAGTTGGAGCTAGAGAATTCCACATTTTATTCTGTAACAATGTCAGTACTTCCACAGTAAAACAGTGAGCAGGAACTAGGTCCACCACGAAAGACCTAAGGAACTAGAAGTGGGGTTACTGACATGGACATGAGGTTCACAGATTATAACACAAAGGATGAACTGTCAGCATCGGGAATGGACAGGTTAACTGCCAAGAGGAGGTAAGGTTGCTTAGGAAGCTTCCAGCTTGGCTAATGGGCAAGAACGGTGACACCATCAAGAAGAAGAGTCTAAAGGAGATGCATTTAAAAATAAAAAGGGTTTCCCAGTTTACTGTGTTGTATTATTCATATATGAGACACAGGCCCCAAAAACTAGACCAGAGAGAAAATCAGGGCTGCCAGGCTCAGTCAGAATGTGGGATGTTGCTATGCTGCAACCTGGTGGTCCCTGACCTACACTTTCTGTGAGAAACAAAGAAAGAACCTGCCCGCTAGCTAGAAAGGGAAGTCATGGGATTTGTCCCTCCTCAGAAGTCAGCCGCCTGGCTGGCCATGGTTGAGAAGGCATGCCTGGCTCCAGGTCTCTCAGAGAAGCTGGGAAGGCCCAGGGAAGGGGGGGCCATGCCCTGGGCAGCTTCTGGGCAGCTCTGCACCAGGCTGTGAGCAGGCCCTGGCCTCCGGGACCGCAGGGGCACAGCATTGGCCACCGCACCCAGGGTGCCGAGCCCATTAAGAGCTGGCACCCAGGCGGGCTGAGCTCTGTACAGACGCGGGCACTGCAGCCCTGAACGGTCTGCATGGTGGTCTCACTGGTCTGAACACCTGCATGGCCCTCAGCACACAACCCAGGGGGCTAGGGATTCTACTGGGGTTGGCATTGGGGCCACGCCCTGTGGCCCTGGGCCAGGGTCTCCTCTGGGCGGGGCTGGTGTGCTCAAGGCAGTGGGGGCTTTGTGACGCATCCCCTGGGTGACATTACAGTTGCCCAGGCTGCTTTCTGATGCATTCCCTGGGTGACATATATATCACAGTTGCCCTAGCTGGGCAGCTCGGTGCATGCTTGGCCTCAGAAGGAGTTAGTGGCAAAGGAGAGACCCTCTCCCTAGCTTCAGACCCTATCATCAGACCAGTTGGTGCACAACCCATTTTCTGTGTGGACAATTTCCTTCCTTAGGTTCATGCCCCACCCCGACCACTGCCTTCCCAGCCGCACCTTCTTCGCCTGCCGGTCCTTCCCTTTCCCAGGACACTGCCCCCTCCCCTCCAGCCAGGGAGCACCCTGCAGCCCCTGCACCTGCACCTGCCCACAGCCCTGGTCGCAGGCAGTTCCACTGGGATTCTGTGCCTTTACCAGCAGGCTTTTCCCACTTTTACCAGCAGAGTTCCACTTCCCCGGAGAGCAATCCGGGGCCTCTGGACCATCCCAGGCTCCCAGAAGACGGCTTGAGAGAGACCACCCAGACGAGCTCCTCCTCTGCAGAGCACACAGGCACCACTAACTGCCCGTCTGGAGGTGTCCTGCCTCCGCAAAAGCCTCGATCCACAGGCGCAGTGCCCTCTGATCCAACCCCGTGCTGCTCCTGGCTGCCAGGGGGTCAAGGTCAGCAGAGTGCTGGCTGGGTGAAGGTCATTGGCAGAGCGCTGCAGACCCACCAGTGCCTGGGAAGAGGGTGCAGGGCACAAATATTTCTGACACCCCAAGGAGCCCCTCACCAGG
This sequence comes from Manis javanica, assembly GCF_040802235.1. Lineage (NCBI taxonomy): Eukaryota > Metazoa > Chordata > Mammalia > Pholidota > Manidae > Manis > Manis javanica. Next base: position 24,731,029 of record NC_133165.1, read on the forward strand.
ACCTGCCCACAGGAGGCCCCACAAAAGGAAAACACCCATGCCTCTGATGCTGCCATTGCCACATATATATCACAGTTGCCCTAGCTGGGCAGCTCAGTGCATGCTTGGCCTCAGAAGGAGTTAGTGGCAAAGGAGAGACCCTCTCCCTAGCTTCAGACCCTATCATCAGACTAGTTGGCGCACAACCCATTTTCTGTGTGGACAATTTCCTTCCTTAGGTTCATGCCCCACCCCGACCACTGCCTTCCCAGCCGCACCTTCTTCGCCTGCCGGTCCTTCCCTTTCCCAGGACACTGCCCCCTCCCCTCCAGCCAGGGAGCACCCTGCAGCCCCTGCACCTGCACCTGCCCACAGCCCTGGTCGCAGGCAGTTCCACTGGGATTCTGTGCCTTTACCAGCAGGCTTTTCCCACTTTTACCAGCAGAGTTCCACTTCCCCGGAGAGCAATCCGGGGCCTCTGGACCATCCCAGGCTCCCAGAAGACGGCTTGAGAGAGACCACCCAGACGAGCTCCTCCTCTGCAGAGCACACAGGCACCACTAACTGCCCGTCTGGAGGTGTCCTGCCTCCGCAAAAGCCTCGATCCACAGGCGCAGTGCCCTCTGATCCAACCCCGTGCTGCTCCTGGCTGCCAGGGGGTCAAGGTCAGCAGAGTGCTGGCTGGGTGAAGGTCATTGGCAGAGCGCTGCAGACCCACCAGTGCCTGGGAAGAGGGTGCAGGGCACAAATATTTCTGACACCCCAAGGAGCCCCTCACCAGGACCTGCCCACAGGAGGCCCCACAAAAGGAAAACACCCATGCCTCTGATGCTGCCATTGCCACATATATATCACAGTTGCCCTAGCTGGGCAGCTCAGTGCATGCTTGGCCTCAGAAGGAGTTAGTGGCAAAGGAGAGACCCTCTCCCTAGCTTCAGACCCTATCATCAGACTAGTTGGCACACAACCCATTTTCTGTGTGGACAATTTCCTTCCTTAGGTTCATGCCCCACCCCGACCACTGCCTTCCCAGCCCCACCTTCTTCGCCTGCGGGTCCTTCCCTTTCCCAGGACTACGAGCACTGTGGGATCACAGCGAGCTTCCCCCATCTCCGAAACGTGCTCGCCTAACCACTGTCGAACACCCAGCCACCGGGGAGGACAGCACTGACTGTCAGAGATCTACCACCACGGAGGTCATGGCTGATGGCAGTGCCCCTCAGTTGGCCCCTTCCTTCTCTCCACCTGCCCCGGAGGCTGCAGGCTCCCTGACCTTGACCAGTACCACCTTACAGGTCCCTGCTACCAATGCCAACGTGGACAGCCTGTCTTCCAGGCCCCTGATCCCACCAGTCCCACACAAGGCCATGGGCAGCACAACCACCGGACTCCTGCCCACCTCCGCTGCCACCCTCGCGGGTTGTCATCTTCCAGTCTCCACCCCATCCCACACAATGCCGTTAGCAGAGGCACAGACACTGGCCTCGGCCCTACCCCCGACTCTGACCCTGATGCAATGGACACAACACCAGCCTCAAGCCTACCTGTGACAACGACGACAATGAACCGATGGACACGATGTCACCCTCGTGGGACATCATCTTCCGGTCCCTCCAGGCTCCACACAATGCCGTGGGTGGCAGCACAGACACAGGTCTCGGCCCTACTCCCGACTTCAACCCTGACACGATGGGCATGATGCCACCCTTGCAGCCATCACCTACAGGTCTCTCCTGGCCCCAGACCAGGCTGTGGGCAACAGAACCGCCGGCCTCAAGCCTACCTTCAACGACAATGAGCCCGATGGACACAATGCTGCCCTCAACGGCCATCACCTACAGGTCCCCTCCAGCCCCACACGAGGGTGTGGGCAGCACAACTGCTGACCTCCTGCCCAACTCCAACGCTGCCCTCATGGGCTGTCATCTTCTGCTCCCCCCCAGCCCAACACAATGTTGTGAGTGGTGGCACAGACACTGGCCTTGGCCCCTACCCCCAACTTCAATTCTGATGCAATGAACATGAAGTTGCCCTCACGGCTGTCACCTACAGGTCTCCTCCAGCCCCAGACAAGGCCTATGACCGTTTATAGGGGCTTCATATCCTCCTATGCATTCAACAACATGGGCCCTTATCTTTCCCAGATGATGTGTGTATGTCATATATTCACATTAAACCTTATTCTTCAGCTCATTACTAAGCAAATGCAAAATTAAATTAACTATCCCAAAGTCAATCAAGGGATAGATAAAGAGTACAGAATACGATACCTAATACATAAAGAATGGAGGAGGAAGAAAAAGGAGGAGAAAAAGAAAAGAAACTTTAGATTGTATTTGTAATAGCATACTAAGTTAGACTCTTAGGTAGTAAGGAAGTTAACCTTGAACCTTTGGTAACCACGAATCTAAAGCCTGCAATGGCAATAAGTACATACCTATCGATAATCACCCTAAATGTAAATGGACTGAATGCACCAATCAAAAGATACAGGGTCACTGAATGGATAAAAAGCAAGACCCATCTATATGCTGCCTACAAGAGACTCACTTTAAACCCAAAGACATACACAGACTAAAAGTGAAGGGATGGATAAAGATATTTCATGCAACTAATAGAGAGAAAAAAGTAGGAGTTGCAGTACTTGTATCAGACAAAATAGACTTCAAAACACAGAAAGTAACAAGAGACAAAGAAGAAGATTACATAATGATAAAGGGTTCAGTCCAACAAGAAGATATAACCATTATAAATATCTATGCTCCCAACACAGGAGCACCTACACATGTGAAACAAATACTAACTCAATTAAAAGGGGAAAAAGAATGCAATACATTCATTCTAGGAGACTTCAACACTCCACTCAATCTGAAGGACAGATCAACCAGACAAAATAAGTAACAAGACATAGGCACTGAACAACATATTAGAACTCATGGACCTAAAGGACATCTACAGAACACTCCAAAAGCAACAGGATATACATTCTTCTCAAGGGCACATGGAACATTTTCCAGAATACATCATATACTAGGCCACAAAAACTGCCTCAGTAAATTCAAAAAGGTTGAAATTGTACCAACCAGCTTCTCAGACCACAAAGGTATGAAAATAGAAATAAATTATACAAAGAATGAAAAAACCCACAAACACATGGAGGCTTAACAACATGCTCCAAAATAATCAATGGATCAATGACCAAATAAAGACAGACATCAAGCAATATATGGAGACAAATGACAAAAATGATTCAACACCGCAAAAATCTGTGGGACGCAGCAAACGCCGTGCTAAGAGGGAAGAATACTTTTGCAATACAGGCCTACCTCATGAAAGAACAACAATCCCATATAGTGGTTACCAAAGGGGAGGGGTGGGGGAGGGAGGGTGGGGAGGGAGGAAGAAGGGGATTGTGGCGTATCATGACTGGTGCACATGGTGTGTGTGGGGTCATGGGGAAGACAGTGTAGCTCGGAGAAGACAAACAGAGACTCTAGCATCTTACTACACTGATGGACAGTGACTGCAATAGGTTATGGGGGGGACTTGATAATAAGGGTGAATATAATAACCACATTGTGTTTCTTCAGAAACTTTCATAACAGTGTATATAAATGATACCTTAATAAAAAATAATAATAATGAAGTGATCAATGATCAAATAAAAACAGAGATCAAGCAATATATGGAGACAAATGACAACAATAATTCAACACCGCAAAAATCTGTGGGACACAGCCAAGGCCGTGCTAAGAGGAAAGTATATTGCAATACAGGCCTACCTCAGTAAAGAATAATCCCATATGAACAGTCAAAACTCACAAACAACATAACTAGAAAAAGAAGAACAAATGAAGCCCAAAGTCAGTTGAAGGAGGGACATAATAACAGATTAGAGCAGACATAAATAAAATCAACAGGAATAAAACAGTAGAAAGAATCAATGAAGGCAGAAGCTGGTTCCTTGAGAAAATAAACTAGATAAATCCCTAGCCAGACTTATCAAGAAATAAAGAGAGTCAACACACATAAACAGAATCAGAAATGAGAAAGGAAAGATCATGACAGACACCACAGAAATATAAACAATTATTAGAGAATACTATGAAAAACTGTATGCTAACAAACTGATAACCTAGAAGAAATAGACAACTTTCTAGAAAAATATAACTTTCCAAGGCTGACCCAGGAAGAAACAGAAAATCTGAATAGACCAATTAGCAGCAACAAAATTGAATTGGTAAACAAAAAACTACCTAAGAACAAGTCCCTGGACTAGAGGGTCTCACTGCTGAATTTTATCAAACATTTAGTGAAGACCTATACCCAGTCTCCTTAAAGTTTTCCAAAAAGTAGAAAAGGGAATACTCCCAAACTCATTCTTCGAAGACAGCATCAATCTAATACCAAAATCAGGCAAAGACCTCACCAAAAAAGAAAATTACACACCTATATCCCTGATGAACATAGATGCAAAAATACTCAACAAAATATTAGCAAACCAAATTGAAAAATACAGCAAGAGGATCATACACCATGATCAAGTGGGATTCATCTCAGGGATGCAAGGATGGTACAACATTTCAAAAATCCATCAACATCATCCACCAAATCAACAAAAACAAGGACAAAACCACATGATCATCTCCATAGATGCTGAAAAAGCATTCGACAAAATTCAACATCCATTCATGATAAAAACTCTCAACAAAATGGGTACAGAGGGCAAGTACCTCAACATAATGAAGGCCATATATGACAGACCCACAGCCAACATTATACGTAAGAGCAAGAAGCTGAAAACTTTTCCCCTAAGATTGGGAACAAAACAAGGATGCCTACTCTTCTCGCTTTTATTCAACATAGTACTGGAGGTCCTAACCACAGCAATTAGACAACACAAAGAAATAAAAGGCATCCAGATGGGTAAGGAAGAAGTCAAACTGCCCCTGTTTGCAGATGACATGATATTGTACATAAAAAACCCTAAAGAATCCACTCCAAAACTTCTAGAACTAATATCTGAATTCAGCAAAGTTGCAGGATACAAAATTAATACACAGAAATCTGTTGCTTTCCTATACACTAACAATGAACTAGCAGAAAGAGAAATCAGGCAAACAATTCCATTCACAACTGCATCAAAAAGAATAAAATACCTAGGAATAAACCCAACCAAGGAAGTGAAAGACCTATACCCTGAAAACTACAAGACACTTTTAAGAGAAATTAAAAAAGACACTAATAAATGGAAGTCCATCCCATGCTCTTAGGAAGAATTAATATTGTCAAAAAGGCCATCCTGCGTGAAGCAATCTACAGATTCAATGCAATCCCTATCAATATACTGACAGCATTCTTCAATGAACTGGAACAAATAGTTGTAAAATTCATATGGAAACACAAAAGAACCCAAATAGCCAAAGCAGTCCTGAGAAGGAAGAATAAAGCAGGGGGGATCTCGCTTCCCAACTTCAAGCTCTACTACAAAGCTACGGTAATCAAGACAATTTGGTACTGGCACAAGAACAGACCCATAGACCAGTGGAACAGAATAGAGTCCAGACATTAACCCAAGCATATATGGTCAATTAATATATGATAAAGGAGCCATGGATATACAATGGGGAAATGACAGCCTCTTCAACAGCTGGTGTTGGCAACACTGGACAGCTACATGTAAGAGAATGAAACTGGATTATTGTTTAACCCCATACACAAAAGTAAACTCAAAATGGATCAAAGACCAGAATGTAAGTCATGAAACCATAAAACTCTTAGAAGAAAACATAGGAAAAACTCTTTTGAACATAAACATGAGCAACTTCTTCATGAACATATCTCCCTGGGCAAGGGAAACAAAAGCAAAAATGAACAAGTGGGACTATATCAAACTAAAAAGCTTCTGTACAGCAAAGGACACCATCAGTAGAACAAAAAGACATCCTACAGTATGGGAGAATATATTCATAAATGACAGATCTGATAAGATGTTGACATCCAAAATATATGAAGAGCTCACGCAGCTCAACAAACAAAAAGCAAATAATCCAATTAAAAAACGGGCAGAGGATGTGAACAGACACTTCTCTAAGAAGAAATTCAGATGGCCAACAGGCACATGAAAAGATGCTTCACATCGCTAATCATCAGAGAAATGCAAATTAAAACCACAATGAGATATCACCTCACACCAGTTAGGATGGCCACCATCCAAAAGACAAACAACTACAAATGTTGGAGAGAATGTAGGGAAAGGGGAATGACCTTCTACACTGCTGGTGGGAATGTAGATTAGTTCAACCGTTGTGGAAAGCAGTATGGAGGTTCCTCAAAAAGCTCAAAATAGAAATACCATTTGACCCAGGAATCCCACTCCTAGGAATTTACCCTAAGAATGCAGCAGCCCAGTTTGAAAGAGACATATGCACCTCTATGTTTATCGCAGCACTAAATGGGAGCAACCTAAGTGTCCATCAGTAGATGAATGGATAAAGAAGATGTGGTACATATATACACAATGGAATATTATTCAGCCATAGAAGAAAACAAATTCTACCATTTGCAACAACATGGATGGAGCTACAGGGTATTATGCTCAGTGAAATAAGCCAGGCAGAGAAAGACAAGTATCAAATGATTTCACTCATCTGTGGAGCATAAGAACAAAGAAAAAACTAAAGGAACAAAACCACAGCAGAATCACAGAACCCAAGAATGGACTAACAGTTACCAAAGGGAAAGGGACTGGGGAGGATGGGTGGGAAGAGACGGATAAGGGGGAAAAGGGGGCATTACGATTAGCACACATAATGTGGGAGAGGGGGCCACGGGGAACACAGTATAACACAGAGAAGACAAGTAGAGATTCTATAGCATCGTACTATGCTGATGGACAGTGACTTTAATGGGGTATGTGGGGGGACTTGATAATGGGGGGAGTATAGTAACCATAATGTTGTTCATGTAATTGTACATTAATGATACCAAAAAAAAAAAGTACAGCATTTAGTCAGGAATAAGAGTAAAGCGTAGATCTCCTACCTTGCAGTGGTGCGCATGGGGTTCCATGAAATTGATGAAGTTAGAACAGAGTTAGAGGCGCACCCTGCCTCACTTGGAGGCCAGGGCAGCCTGAAAAAGCAGGCTGAAAGTGAGAGAGACAGAAAGAGAGAGAGACACTCCTCATGGATACCCAGTCGGGCTGTCCGGGTCTGATTCCAGACACACAGGCCTTTTGAGAAGCCGCTGAAGTGCAGCCTCAGCCTAGACTCTCGCAGTTGCCCATGGCTTCTCAGTCCCTTGCATCCAAGGAGATGCCTCTGAAAGGGAATCCTGGTCTCCACTCAGGTGACTTTCCCAGCTCCCAAGGGAGATGGGGGATCCACTGAGGGAGACACAGGGGAACCTGTCACTCGAGACTTTGAGATTGGAGGCCAGGCTAGTCCCATTTAAGTGGCTGACGAGCACCCGATGTTGTGTGCCATAGACGGCTTCCTTCTATAAGGACAGTGAAAGAAAAGGTGGGCTTGGATGCTGATACTCACCTCCAAAGTTATCCCGGAAGAGCCCCCAAAAATGATGCTGGGGTTCTTGTTTGTGGAGTCGAAGAATGAACTTAGCAAATACCCATGGTAAGAGAGCCAGGGAGAGGCTTTTAGTGAGAGGACAGAGCTCCTGGCTTGCACCAGGAGGGGACAAGAGAGCCCGTAGTTCTGTGCTGTCTATGGGGGTTTTATAGGCAGTTGAGGATTTGGGGGAACCAGATAAAGGCTTAACAGTGTGGACTTGTTAAGTGGTCCCTGAATATTTAAAATTAACAACACAAGAAATTTAGTGCTCTGATTTCTCCCTGGGATACCAGAGTCTTGGTTGGGGAGCATATCAAACAAGGTGGCCTGCCCACCCCCAAGGTGGGCTAAGTTATTGTCTGTTTGCTAAAGAATAAGTTAAGAATCTTACTTCTTGGCAAATAGTGAATCTGTGGCATCTTACTACACTGATGGACAGTGACTGCAATGGGGTATGGGGGGGGCGGTCAATAATACAGGTGAATGTAGTAACCACATTGTTTTTTCATGTGAAACCTTCATAGGAGTGTAGGTCAATAATACCTTAATAAAAAAAAGAGTCTTACCTGTTAGCTTCCTGGGTGTTAAAATACAATCTTATCTTTAAGATGGGATCCTTCCTGCCTTTTACTATGTTGTTTGTGACTGGGCTTACTTGCCATATTAGTTGTCCAGGTTATATATTACTTAATTAGGGGCTGGAGGAGGAAAAGCAGCATCTGGGTAAAGTTAAAGATAAGCTGGGCCTTTAGGCAGGCTAAAGTAAATTTTACAATAGCCTCATTTAATTGACACAATGAAGACATGGGCTATTGTGAGGTATTTTCTTATCTAGCAGATGTTCAAACATTTCAGGCCAGGTTACTCCTGGCTTTATAGTTTTAACTAATCTTCACTGAAGAATGCTTATACTCCTAGTTTGATATTTTATTTTAGAGAATTAATGTGACTCTGACTTTGCTTAATTGTTTAATATGGAGTTTTGGTAGGGGTCTTTTTCCAGACGCCCTTACCCTGCTCTGACTACACCCACGGTCCCTGTCTCAGAATCTCTGTGGCTAGTTATAAATTACTCAGCTGCAGATTACACACCGAAATGACAGAAAGATGAATTTCTAAATACAAGAAAATGCACTGTCAGTTCCCAGACCAAAGTAAAGAAACTTCATTCCCAAATAAAAAATACGAGGTACCTCATGAAAAAAATTTAATTTTAAAGGCGCTGCCTCCGGGCGGCCTCTCCCCCGCCGCCCCGCCGCGGGTCACACTTGAACTTCAGCTCGCCCGGCCCTCGACCTCGAGGGCCCCGCCGAAAAAATTCACACACGGCAAAACGCCCAGCGGCCTCCACACCTGCGCGGCCCGGCCCGTCCCCTCCGCCTGCGGCCCCGTCCCGGGCGGCGGTAGCAGGTCGGCGGCGCGGCCCTAGGCCCGGTGGACGCGCGCCGCGGGGCGGAGAGCAGCCGCCCTCACCACCCGATCCCGGACTTCGCCGGCGCACGGATGTCCGTCCTGGGCGCACCTGCTCCGCTCCCTCCCTTCCCGAGCGGCCCCTCCGGCGGAGCGCGCCGACTCCCAACCCCCGGCCAGGCCAAGCGAGCCCACCACCCGCGTCGGCCGCTTCCCGGCCCCACGGGCCACGCGCTGCCCGCCGAGCCACTTGCACGGCCGCCCCCTCGTCCGGCTCCACCGCGCCCTCAGGCGGAGGCAAGGGGTCCCCGCGCCCCGTCCGGGTCCGGCAGTGCCCCGAGGCCACGTACCTTCCAACTCGGAGAGCCGTCGCTGTCGCCTTCACCCTTCAAGTAGGACCCGCTCTGGACCCTCCACCGTAGATCTGCGGCAGCGGGAGCCGCTTCTCGGCCGAGATCTCTTAAGTCAAGCCGGGGCAGCGGCTCCAAGTCCGGAGATCGATCGCCGCCCCTCCACCAGCGCGAGTGGGACGTTAGGAGCCCAGCGACCGCGAGGAGGCGATCAGGCTAGGGGCGAGGTCAGTGCCGCCAGCGCATGTGCGACGGGAGGAAGGCGCAGCAAAGCACAGCATGGGCCCAGAACTTCGCGGGTCCATCAACATCTGGTCTCCGCTGGCCCGCTCGCGGACGGGACGACGGACCAAAGCACGGAGAGTGCTGCGGAGGTTGGCTCTCCCCGCGGCACTTTAGGTGCTACTGACTGTTGAATAAGGCGGCGGCGGCGCCTGCAGCTACTACGCAGCCGCCGGACTTACGCGGTCTGCGCCCAATGGCTGCCCGCCCCCGACTGACGGCCCTCGCGGCAAATGAGCGCGCGGCACCGCGGCGCAGGCCTCCAGGTGTGTCTATCCCCTCCTTCTACCCTGGCCACCCCTCCCCTCCAGGACCCTCCGGGAATTGGTGACCCCCGTGCATCAGGCACTGAGATGCCTCCTTCCAGGGGCTGCGATTTCCTTGTGCGGTTCCAGCCTTGCTCTAAACAGCACCACACATTACCAGGCAGAGGGGGACAGGCCCTTCTACCTCCCATGTGGTATAAATTCAATTAACGTCTGCTCTGACCTGCGCTGATTCCATCGTTAACCGTACATACATCTCAAAATCTCCCTAATGCCAAAAAGCAGTAATGGGCGTCTGCTGTGCTTGTTTAGTGAGCCCTAAAATGAGCCAGTGGATTATGTGTTTCTTGCCATCCAGCCCCCGGCCAAGAAGGGCAAGATGCACCAGACAGTAGCTCAAAGCGTTGGCTCTTCTAATCACAAGTGATTGAAAGGCAAAAATATTTATATTTACATGCACACACTGTTTTCCATTAGCTTAAAAAAATCTCAATAATTACTTTCGCCATTATCATTTTGGGAGAATGTCAACAACATTGATCTTTCTTCCTTTAATTATGGTAAGCCCTGATAGGAGGATCCTCGGGGCTGGCTCCTCCCCACCTCCGCTCCCGTACTCAGACCGGCCTGCCTGCCTCACCTGTGTCGGGTTTCCCTCTGCGGTCCCCAGTCTCCGAGCTTGTTCCAGCTCAGCAGGTATCCCCTGACCTGAACTCCTTTCATGTTTTATATTTTAGCAAATCCTGACTTTTTGTAAAAGAGAAATTTGAGAAGAAAACACACCCATAATTCTTTTACTGTACAAATTCTTGTTCCCATTCGCTCGCATCTACTACCATTTCCATTACTAATGTGAAGTTTTACGTGGTCTCTGCCCTAGTGCGCATATCAAATTATTTTTACATCTACTCGGCACTATTTTCTCAAGATCTAGGTCTCTGAAAACGACTATTGTATAAACTGCATCATATCCCAGCACCCTTGGGAGCCATCGTTCACCTTCCATCCCGCAGGTGCAGACAAGGTTCTTCTCCCCAGGTGTGAGCACTCACAGGTAAAGCCACCAGGGTCTCCAGGAACGCGAGCCTGCCTTTTGTGTTGTTTACTAAGCTTTCCTTTGTTTCTACAGTTGATTTCCTCATGGGGTCCATGGGGATGAATAGCTTTGTGGGTCTTGATTCCCAAAGAGACCGTGCAGATCTGCTACGACACCTGTGGCACCTGGGTGGGTTTCCCAAGGACAGAGCTGGACGGAGCCAGGTGACAGGCTTAGAACAGGTGAATCACAGGGCTTTGTGTTGGATGGGGTCCCCTCCCCTGTGCGTGGCCAGCCCTGGAGTTCGACTTCTAATAGGCGGGTGACAGGACAGTGGCTCTTCTGGGGCATTCCACGTCTCTCTCCGGCCCTCCACTGCTCTGGGGACACTGCAGCTCCTTTGTCAGGCTGTGTGACAGACAGCGACTCTCAGAGTGCTGGCACCAGCCACTAGCCTCCCTGCCCCAGGCCTCTCACCACACAGCCCACTGAGAATCTACCATCTGGGGCCTGATGCACATCCCCGTTCCTCATGGACCATGACTTCCTAGTTCTCTGTGTCCCAGACTCAGGGGAGGTCAGGCACCTCAAAGACCTTCCAGGATGGCTGCTTAGTGAGCTCACGGTCAGGGAACCAGATGCAAGGCCACCATGAGCCCCAGAGGATTACTCCCGGGGGGCCACAGTGCTGCCAAGGGCGGCCAGGAGCTGGTGGGTTCTGGGGACTGTGGGCAGGTTTGCCCCCAGTAGGGGCACTGGCCATCCTGCTGCTGCGCCCCTCCCATCTGCTTTCCAAGGATCCAGCAACTTGGCTCTGCCTGGAGCCACACAATAGCTTTTAGACCTAGTTGGGGAAAGAGAAGAGGCGCTTGGTGGAGTCAGCCCTTTCCAGAGCTGTACCCCAGTGACTTGGACTGGCTCAGGTGATTCTGAGCCAGGTGAGCAGAGCCCTGCAGTTCTGTGCTCTCTGTTACTCATCTCCATGCAGCTGCTCCAGATGGGGGCTGACACCCACGTGTGGGGAGGAGCCAGGGGCTGACTGGGGCCTCCAGACCCTTCCAGAGAAGACCTGTTCCTCCGGGCCTGGGGACATGGTATGTACATCCATGCATGAGTTCATATGTACACACACACATATGCACAGAAGAGACTCCCAGGTATGTCCCTCGTCCCTCAGCTCTCCCCCAAAGGGCTCGTCCTAGCTTCCTTGTGAAGGGATCATGTCTAGGTTCTGAGCTCTCCGAGTATGCTCCGAAGGCACCTTAAGGAGCTGGGGCACCCCTTGGGGACAGTCCTGTTCCTTCCCCCTGCCATCAGGCTCTCTGCAGCCAGGTCTCCCTTATGAGCCTGCATTTCAGAAGGACCAGTACCCACTGTTCTGGGGCTTCTCTCCATGTGTGAACTTGGCATGTGGCTGCCCTGGCTGGCCTTAGTTTACCCACTGATGCAGTGAGCAGGTGTATCAGAGCATCGCCAGGGGCCACTGTAGCTTTGCTGGTGGAGGACTCAATGCCACATTGCCCAAGTCCTGGCTGGTTCTCCCTGCATCCTGCAGTTTTCTGACAAAGGAGGGCATGTAGCACTTGAAATGTTCTCACCTCCTGCTATTTTTGCAAGAGGCCTGAACACAGTTGTTAAAAATAGAAATAATGAGGGAAAGCAGCCACTTCTGACCTTGAGACATGAGGGCAGGACAGGATCCCAGCATCCTCTCTGGCTCCTGATGATAAATGATCATTGCACTGTGTCTGTCCTTAGCTAATTTATCCTTAGCCCAGAGAGAAAGTTTCTGCATTTTTTTTTTGGAAAGCTGGAAGTTTCTCGAAGCCTAACAGCTTCACCTGCTCTTTTCTGTGTATTCTTTGCCTGGAATGCCATGGGGAGTCTGTCCCCACTGCTCTGGGGCCTTGCCGGAAGCCAGTGTGGTCTGGCAGACCTGGGTGTGCTGGCGTGATGCCCCTGCTTCTGCAGTTGTGCCTGGCCCCCTGCAAAGGGGCCCAGGAGGGAGACGGTATCAGAGGAGCTGCCAGGGCAGGGCACATGGGGTGGCAGGCCCCCATCCTCTGGCTACTGTGTGTACAGTGTCTCTTGAAGATGCAGAAGTCCATACCTGGAAAGCCCTTAGCATCTGCCCCAGGTGGCTTCTCCTGGATCCAGGAGGATTCAGGTGTTGGTGTCTCTTTTTACTCCCCGCACATGCATTGCCACTCCCTGCTCTGTGCTGTCGCTCTTCTGATCAAGAGGAATCCCAAGCCCCCAGGACCCTCAGAGAGTTGAGGAGGTCATCAGAGAGGCTGGCACCCACCTCCAAGATGCCCAGAAGTGAGGGTAACACTGCCTCCCCTGGCCTTGGGTTCGTGGTCTGCACTGATTTCAGCTTCAATATTTAAATTCCAGGATGAGCTCACAGTGGTGCCTTCTGTCTTCAGAGCGCTAACTCCGGAGAGACTAAGGAGGAAACAGACTAAGACTCTCCTGGAAGTTACAGGGAATGCATGCGCAGCTGGGGAGCAGGAGGTATGTCCCCAGTCCGTGGGGGTGCCTGGCTGGTGTGAGTGCCCCAGTGTGTTTGGAAAGGGGGCAGTTTAACCTTTTGTCCTTTATAGTTGACTTCCAAGGCAGGTTTTGGGTCCGTACCAAGAGCTACCTAAACAGTTGCTTCTGCCCATCTGCTGTGTCCGCTGGGACATGGGCATGGATGTCAGCCTGCTGTCACACCTGCCTTGCATTTGTGTCCATTCACAGTTCTCAGTGTAGTTCCTGCTGGTGCAAAGAGTGGGTGTGGAGCTGTACATATATGTGAGTACACAAACCAGTGCATGGACATACATATGGACATACATGCACACATGTGTGTACACACAGGCACATGCCCAGGTGTGGAAAGGCATGTGCAGGTATGCATGTATATCTTCCCAGGCACTCAGTAACACTCTGCCCTAATTCCCTGGGGCCATGCAGTTGACAGCTGGCTGGTAAGTCCTGGGGAGCCCGTCCTTGGCTGGCTCATCCTGCTGCTGTGATAGAGTAGCTCTTATACTAGATGAACAGGAGCTGAACTGCCTACTGGGGATTCTCAGGGTTTCCTCTGGTCCACCAGGAAGATGGAAGCAATGAGACAATCTCATACAACAGTGATGCCTAAAGTTTGCATAATCTTTCATGTCATTCAAAATAACATAAAAATAGTAACACAGAAGATTAATGGGCTAGCCCAAAGTCACACAGCAACTCAGCAACGCAGCTGCTCCCAGGAAGCCTGCCCTCACTGCACAATTTGACTGGCCAGCTTTCAGAGAACTTCTGACTTCAACAGAAGCCCAGGGAAACACACCTTGTGCCAGTGAATTTCTCCATATTCCAGGAAATGATGCACAGCCACGGGCTCAGCAGCCTCCCAGGTAGGGTGTGGCATGTACCCCCAGAGCCTGAGGGTGGGTGACCTGGCTGTCAGTTCCAACAGTGGGCTCGAGGGATAAGGGGAGGTGAGAGGGCCCAGGGGTCTTGCTTTGAAACCAGCATCAGCCACTCAAGATGGACAGGGAGGTGGTGCCAGGTGGGTTTAGGGGAAGACAAAAGCCCGCGGTCCATGCGGGGCTGAGAGTCTATGACGTGACCTCAGTGAAAACTGCTCTGCTTTGTGCTTTGTGCCCAGCCAACCTGCTGTCTGACTCCACAACCACCACGCCAGAACAGCACATCGCGAGCATACGCGACCACACGCGCCTGGGCCCAGCCAGCCTCATGGGCAGTGCCCAGTGCTCTGTCTCCACTGGGCTCTCTGGGAGGGCCGCTCCCTGAGGGCTCACAGGCAGACGTGGTCCAGGGGAGGGTGGGCCTGAGTGGCCTCCAGCAGCTTGGGCTGGGTGCTCCCGGGAGTGTCCAGGGCCTGACACTGTCACCACGTTAGCTCCTGCCTCTCTTCCTCGGGACAGGGAGGCCCCGCCTGAGGCCCCATGGCTACTAGACACCCCTGCTATGCTGCCTTCACTGATTTCCTCACTTTCAGAACCTCTCCACTTCCAGGGCACAGCTCAGCCATCCCGTGCAGGCTCCTCTAACATGGCCATGCCTCCCGTGGGCAGGAACCCTGTTCTGAGCACCTTTGGGCATGCCACACTTCACACACCTGCTCTCCAGGCCTGCTTAGCTTGTCATTTCCTCCTGTGCCCAGAAGGGGATACTGAACCTTTGTGCCACAGAGCTGGGCTGTGGGGTCTGGGGTCCTCTTACTGCCCAGGATTCCAGGTAGCCTCAGAGAAATGCTAAGGTTGGCCGTCCCACATGCCACGCACCTGTGCCATGTTCCCTCCATCCATCCACAGCGGAACCTGCAGCCCCAGGCCAGTACAGGGCTGGTACACAGGTGGCAGCAGAGGGATGTGAGTAGAGCCCTGGCAGAGGGGCAGTGGGTACATGGGCACACGCCTGAGTGTGAATCCCAGCAGCATTATTATGACCAGATTTTAGAAATGGGCATATTTGTTGGGATGAAACCCTCACATTGCTCCTCATTGTAACTGTGAAGATTCTGAGGATGGGGGAACCAATGCTCTTCCCCTACACAAAGGTCAGCCAGTGAAGAAGGGGCTGCCACTCACCCTCCTCACAGCCTGGATCCACCTTGTGGGGTCTCTGCTTCCACCCCTCTTGCTGGGGATGGTGCCCACCTGTGGGTGTCATGGTGATGAAACCCGGTAGGGAGCTCCTGGCACCAACACACAGCATGTGCTCAGCAACACTAACTCCCAGGTCCCCGAGCCCCAGGCCTCCATGGCCCTGGCCCCCACAGTCCCTCTGCTGGCATCTTTCCCAGGCTTGGGCCCCCCTCCAGCACTGCTGGTCTCAGCTCCGTTGTGAAGAGGCCAGGCCAAACCGCACCGAAATGAAGATGGTGGGCACCCGAACAGTCAGAGAGAGTGGGGAGGCAGGAGCCAGAGGAGCAGGGAGAATCAGTCCCTGCAAGGAGGGGTCCCAGGAGCAGGGACACTAGAAAGGTCTTGAAGCATGTGTAGGAGCTCACAGGAAGAGGGCCAGAGGGTCCCCAGGGAGGAGTGGGTCTGCTCTGGCATCCTGCTAGGCTGCTTTCCTGAAGCTCTTGCACCAGTAGTTCAGCAAATCCACCCTTTATGGTTTTTCTGTTTCTAGTGGTCAGACCTGCAGGGTTCTTAGGCTTTCAGAAATATGGTGCTTTAAAACCTGTGTCCCAGATCAGTGTCCTCCAGAGAGCAGGCCTGTCTGTGTGGACTGGCCTTCTGTGTGGACGAGGGAGATCCTGGCTGTGGTGCTGAGAGGGCCCAGCCCCAGACCACACAGGGAATGCCACCCGCAGCTCACCCCAGGGAGGGAAGGGGCAGAGAGAGAAGTAGGACAGATCCCCAGGTCAGGGGCAAACCCAAGTGGCCCGAGGGGCTCCCCTAAGCACACTGTCCCTCTTCACTCTGCCGAGGCTCCACGGAGTCCTGAGTCAGGAGCACTGGGAAGGCCCCGGTTCCAATGCCTGCATGTGAGTGCCCCCCTCCAGCCTGGGCCCTGGGTTTCTGAGGAGCAGGCACAGCTCTTGATATGAGATCCAGAGGGAGCAGGGTTTGACCTGGAAAACCAATGCTTCTCATGCACGCAGCACCCTGGGCCCAAGGGGCCTCATCCTTGGCTGGTGACCCTTACTCCTTGGCCTTGGTGGTCCCTGGGAGGTTCCAGGGTGGTCTCCTCGCCGTGGCAGGAATGGCCAGAGGCTTGCAGATGGTGCGGGGTGGGCGGCGGTCCTGTTCCGGGGTGAGGCACAGGCAGGGGTGCAGGGCGGCAGGGTCGGGGTGTGGCCCACGGTGCTCTCATTCTGCAGGAGACTCCTCCAGGAGAGCCTTTTGGGTTCCCCCCCCCGACTCTCAGCCTCCTTGTTACCCTGTCCTGCTGTCCTTGGTCTGAGTGCTTCCATCCCTCATGCTGTTTACATAGTGGGTGATCAGGATGCGGCCAATCAGGCAGGGCCAGTCCCTTCTAATTTATGGTGGATTTGGACCCTGGGATGAGATTTGACCCCAGAACATTTCTTGCACCACTTCTGCAACAAACTGAGGGCTTGTGTGCCCCACAGCAGATACTGAAGCCTGATGGGGGGCCATTGGGAAGTGCCTGAGTCGGGAGGGTGGAGCCTCCGTGAGTGGATCGGTGCCCTTACGTGAGAGCCCAGAGAGCTCTTTTGTCCCTTGGGCCATGTGAGGACACGGTGAGTAGATAACCTTCTAGTGACCAGGTCCCAGGCTCCAACCAGACACCAGATTTGCCATATCTCGGACGCCCAGCCTCCCAACTGAGAAGTAAACGTTGGCTGTTCAGACCTCCCTACCTCTGGTGTTTTAAATCAGCCATGACCCCAACACTCAACTTTGTTCTTGGTTCAGCAACACCAGAATGCCCCTGCATTGGGTTCGCTGATGGGCTGGGCCCTGGGCCCTGGTCTGCTGTCCTGCATGGCCCCCTCTGGGGCCTCCATGGTCAGGGGCAACATTAGAGTCCAAACGCCCCTTGGGTGCCTGGGTTTGAAAGCTACAGGTCCCAGAGGACCTGCCTGGGAATTTGGGAATGAGCACACCCAGAGCACCCCTGGCTTCTGTGCCCTGCGGTGTTGGCTCTGTGTGGACCCTGAGCCCGCAGCTAGGACAACTCTGGAGACCCGGGGCAGCTGTTTGGGCAGGCCATGCCCCACCACGGGTGACACAGGCCATCCTGGAACACAAAGGAATGTGGGCAGGGAAGGGAACCCAGCCCTGGAGCAGGAGGACCTAGAATCACCAATGTGGAATGTTCTAGAAAGTTACCCTTTGCTTTGGCGTCACTGTGGGCACCCAGTATATTTCCATCCTTTGACTCCTGCTTCTCCAGTTCTCATTATGACATATTTATAGTCCAGATTGCTGAGACCTCTGAAAATATCCAAATCTTCACACCCGTGTTCTCACCTGAGGGGTTCTCACCTGGCTAAGAAGAGAGAAGTGAGGGCGGGGACTCAGGAATAGACCACGGAAGGAGATGCATCTTCCAGGGGAACTCAAAGTCAGCCTGGGGCCCCCTGAGGTCTGGGGCTAGCAAGAACTCTGTGTCCCCGCAGCCTGTGTATGTGTTTGGGGTGGTCCTCCCTGGCTCCACTGAGGCAGTAAAGACATGGCAACAGTGGGGACCAGGGGTCCCAGCGGCCTGGAGCACACTCTGCTCAGAGTGAGAGACATCACCTGGCCATGGGGTGGGGACGCTGGTCTGGGAGGCTCAGGGCTGGGGCCTCAGTGTGACATGGGACCCGTGGGGCACTGGAGAAATCAGAGCTGGCCACAGTGCTGACGGGCTCTTCCTGGCCCAGACAGACTCCTTCTCACCCGGACAGCCTCCTTTCACCACAGCACTGTCTGTGGCTCCTTAGGGAAGGAGCCAGGCCTGAGGGTGCCCTGGGCACCAAGTACCCCCACCCCCTACCCCCAATCATGCCCCCTGCTCCTCTCAGGCCAGGACCCAGCATTACCACAGCAGCTGAGGTCGGACTGGGGCTTCTGGGCTGGGCCTTGACTCATCCCATCCCTGCTCCTCGCCTCACGCAACGTGACCTGCTCAGAAGGCACTGATGGGGCCCTGGATCGGTCCTGGCCCAGGCTTCTTCCTGGACTTCTGGTGGCCCTAAGCAGCCCAGATTCTCTGTGGCCACTATACAGGGAATCCCACTCAAGGCCAGATGTACAGGCTCTGCCCACGTGCGCCACTCAGGTGCCCACGTCTGCAGGGGACTGCCAGTCCTGTTCCCACAAATGACAATGCAGAGATGTGATAAAAGCCACCTGTCACTCATAGAATTCAATGTTGCCTTTCTGTAAAGCCATATGCCATCTGGGCCTCAGCCAAGAAATGGCCTATAAAATCCTGAGTAATGACCTCAAAGCATCCTTTCCAATATAAAGAATATTCTAGGCAGCTGTTTCCAGGATTTATCTGTGTGAGTAATTTTATGCCCCAACCTATTACGTGCTCAGTATCCAATGCCCTCTTCAGCAGCTCCTACCCATTAGCAGCACTAATGCATCTAGAATGTGCTGACAGTCATGGGGCACAGGACCTTGTCCCTGTGGGTGACAAGAGGCAGCACTGTGCTCATGTGCTATGCCCTTTGCAGTGGGCTGAGCAGCAGAGGTGACTAGGGAATGGTGGGCTGCCTTCCTGATCTCCCTTGTCAGGGAGGAGAGAGCTCAGCCCTGTCCTGTATCTGTTTCTATGGTAACATTGAGAATAGCAGGTTTTAAGAGTTGAACATGACCCTAAGTCAGGGGTCCCCCGGAGGGCAGGCATCCTCCCTGGCAAGGGCTTTTGGGGGCCCCTGAGCACGTGCCGCAGGCAGAGCCTGGAGTGTGGGGAGGGAGGAACCTGTTCTGGGCTCACTGTGGGGCTTGCACAATAGCAGGAGGTGTGGAGTTTCCTGGGTTGGCAGAGGAGGAAATGGGGTTCCCAGCACAGGCTGTCACCTGACACTATCGCTGTGGCAACAGGGCTTTTGGGTCTGAGGGGAGCTGAAGCTTCAGGGTGTCAATGCACCCCCCCACAGGGTAACCCGACGTCCCCACACTGTGCAGAATATCAGCATGAGGGCTTTGCTTCAGTCTCAGAGGGCTCAGTGTAAGAAGTTTCACTGTTCTGTAGTTTATTCTCTCACTTGATTCTTGCACTTGCCTCCAAATGTCAAATATTATTAGGCTAATATTTTTACATTTTCATCGCTGGCCAACAAACCTGTAGATTATATTCGTGCATAAAATGTTTGGTGAATGCCTTTTAATTTTTACAAACTGCTTCCTTCTAAAATAACTCCCCTATACCCAGGAAAAGACAGAATGATGTCACTGGCAACTTGGAGATAAAAATATTTTGCAAGTCTTATCAATTTTGGATTTCTAAGTTCAAGTAAACAAGCATCAGGGGTAATCAGAGTAATGTCCCTCAGCTGTTGAAGAAGGGAAGCAATTTACTTGATAACATCTTTAATTGCTGTGTGTGCACCCCCCAGAGCCTCCCCGCGCACTGGGGGCCATGGCCCTGGGTGATTCGGGAGAGGCCGAGGCAGCATCCCCACGTGATCACTGCAGGCCTGGCTCATTAGATCCGGGACCCTGCCCACCAACAGCCCACTTAGCACAAAAGGGGCATTCCACTGGTGTGGAGGGGAAGGCCACACACACAGGAGGACTGAGCCAGGAGTTACACACGACAGCGGGCAGACAATTTAGCTGTAACAGACTGTGGTGTAAATGTCTTTCACAGGGGGGAAACTGAGGCCCAAAGAGGTTTATCCACAGACCCACCATCACTTCACCTGTGAGGGCTGGAACCACAGTTAGCCAGGCCTGTGGGACTCCCCACATCACCTTCCAGTGTGCCCACATCCCTCCTCAAACCCACCTTCTCCTGGGGTTCAGAGCCCAGCCCTGACTCATGCAGCTGCGGGAAGTGGTGTGGCCTCAGTTTCCTTGTAAAAAAGTGTGACCGCTACAGTGACATCTTCTTTGTAAGGGTGACTCATTTTGTTCACCGATGCAAAGCCATGGCCAATTCGTGGCCATGCTGGTGGCCCGTGGCTGGTTCCACCTCCAGCTCTCCCTGTTCTTCTGGGCTCACATCTTGGACAGCATCTGGTCTGATGAGTGACCACTGGGCTGCCTGGGACCTGCAGGGGTGGGGATCGGCTGTGCCCCTGGGGCCTAAGCAATCCACTCTACCTTCCCAGGGGCCTGCAGGTGGGACCTGTCTTGGTGGGTCCCAGCCCTGGCGCCTTCTCCCCCAGGCCCAGGCCTTGAAAGCTGCACTGAGGCCTTGGAAAGCAGGCCCTGTAAGTGGGCTAAGTGGGCTTCCCTCCTGGTACTGGGCTGTTTCCTTCTGCACAGTGGGTGAGGGGGAAGCTAGGGTCTCCAGCCCTGCCCGGCTCTGAGCAGGAGCCAGGCACACAGTCTCCTATCAGGTTCCTCCCTAGGTGGATGAAAATAAAGTGACATGAAAAATGTGCAGCATGTGAATGCAATGTAAACATCATGTGATACAGAGCAAGAAAGAAAGCAAGGTAAGGGGTGGTGAGCAAGGGTGCCTGTGGAAGGCGTCGCTGATGCGGCACAGGAGGTCTAAGTCTTGGGGGAACAGCAGTGTTTGAGATGGCATGTGCAAAGGCCCTGGGCTTTTGGAGAGAGAGGTGGGTGGGGCAGCCATGATGCCATGCAGGCCAGGGTCAGCACTTGGATGGAGAGTCATGGCGGCTTTGAGCAGAAACCGACCTGTTCTGTTTGTGTTCATAGGATCCCTTGACACTGAGTAGAGAAATGTCAGGATGGGGAGGGTGGCACAAGGGTGGAAACCAAGAGACTAGTTAAGAGGCTGTTGCAATCCTCCAGGCAACACGGTGACTGATCAGCAGGAGAGATGGTGAGAACGCTGCATTGTGGACATATTTTGAAAATTGTGTTAATAAAATTTATGTTAAGGTTAACTCCACAAATTTTGGCCCTGGCAAATATCTGACTAGGGCTATTGGGGGAGATTCTGTCTCGGACGTGCTGGGTTTGAGCTCTTCTGTCATCCAAGTGGTGAGCTACAGGACAGTCAGCTCTGCAGACATAGGTGGGGGAGAGGTGCCACCTAGGGACAAGATGGAAAGTGCACCAGGAGACGGGTGCTACATGGTGGGCCTGCAGACAGGAGAGCCCAGGCTCAGCCATGCCTGGGGCAGAAGCTGGGCAGGCAACGAGGACGGGGCCCATCAACAGCTCGGTGGTCTGGTTACAGGCCCTGCACCCTGGGGCTGGGACCAGGACCCTGGCAAGGTCTGTTTGAGAAGCTCTTCTCATTTGGGCAGAAGTGTTTCTAACAAATGGCAGATGCATGTTTTCTGCATGTGCCCCATGTCAGAGAAAGGCAATTTCCTACTATTCGTGGTTTACTAAGACTTCTAAACAGGAATAAGTGCTGAACTTTGAGCACCTGCTGAACAATCAGATGATTCTTCAATGAAATGAAGTCATCTCTGCTTCTGGGTGATGTGGCCCTCCCTGCCTGGGGCTGATTCCCAAAACTCCTGAAACAACAGGGAACTTTCCATCTTGTCCTCTACTTGGGAGGAATGTCTGTAACATACAAAGCATCTGTTCCTTGACTTACTGATAAAGCTATCAGGAAAAACTGGCCTGACTTCTGTTTTTAACACCATTTTGCAATTTCTCCAATGTCTAGCCTATTTTCCACTCCTTTTTTGTCATTTCTTAGTACTCCTATTTTTTTTTTATTTTTTTACTAAGGTATTGTTCATATACACTCTTATGAAGGTTTCACATGGAAAAATAATGTGGTTACTACATTTACCCATATTATCAAGTCCCCACTCATACCCCAATGCAGTCACTGTCCATCAGGGCAGCAAGATGCCACAGATCCACTATATGCCTTCTCTGTGCTACACTGTTCTCCCCGTGATCCCCCACACCATGTGTACTAAACATAATACCCCTCAGTCCCCTTCTCCCTCCCTCCCCACCCACCCTCCCACACCCCTCCCCTTTGGTAACCACTAGTTCATTCTTGGAGTCTCTGAGTCTGCTGCCATTTTGTTCCTTCAGTTTTGCTTCGTTGTTATACTCCACAAATGAGGAAAATCATTTGGCATTTGTCTTTCTCCACCTGGCTTATTTCACTGAGCATAATGACCTCCAGGTTCATCCATGTTGTTGCAAATGGTAGGATTTGTTTCTTTCTTATGGCTGAATAGTATTCCATTGTGTATATGTACCACCTCTTCTTTATCCATTCATCTACTGATGGACACTTAGGTTGCTTCCATATCTTGCCTACTGTAAAAAGTGCTGTGATAAACAAAGGGGTGCATATGTCTTTTTGAATCTGAGAAGTTGTATTCTTTGAGTCAATTCCAAGGAGTGGGATTCCTGGGTCAAATGGTATTTCTATTTTTAGTTTTTGAGGAACCTCCATATTGCTTTCCACGATGGTTGAAGTAGTTTACATTCCCACCAGCAGTGCAGGAGGGTTCCCCTTTGTCCGCATCCTCACCAGCATTTGTTGTTCTTAGAGTTTTTGATGCTGGCCATCCTTACTGGTGTTAGGTGATATCTCATTGTGGTTTTAATTTGCATTTCCCTGATGATTAGTGATGTGGAGCATCTTTTCATATGTCTGTTGGCCATCTGAATTTCTTCTTTGGAGAACTGTCTCTTCATATCCTCTGCCCATTTGTTAATCAGGTTAT
The DNA here is from genome assembly GCF_040802235.1 of Manis javanica. Lineage (NCBI taxonomy): Eukaryota > Metazoa > Chordata > Mammalia > Pholidota > Manidae > Manis > Manis javanica. The sequence continues at coordinate 24,754,197 of NC_133165.1, forward strand.
TGGCTTTTTGGGTGTTGAGGCCTGTAAGTTCTTTATGTATTTTGGATGTTAACCCCTTGTCAGGTATGTCATTTACAAATATATTCTCCCATACTGTAGGATGCCTTTTTGTTCTGTTGATGGTGTCCTTTGCCGTACAGAAGCTTTTTAGTTTGATGTAGTCCCATGAGTTCATTTGTGCTTTTGTTTCCCTTTCTCGAGGAGATGCGTTCAGGAAGAAGTTGCTCATGCTTATATTCAGGAGATGTTTGCCTATGTTATCTTCTAAGAGTTTTATGGTTTCATGACTTACTTTAAAGTCTTTAATCCATTTCGAGTTTACTTTTGTGTATGGAGTTAAACAATAATCCAGTTTCATTCTCTTGCATGTAGCTGTCCAGTTTTACCAACACCAGCTTTCGAAGAGGCTGTCATTTCCCCATTGTATGTCCATGGCTCCTTTATCATATATTAATTGACCATATATGGTTGGGTTTATATCAGGGCTCTCTAGTCTGTTCCATTGGTGTATGGGTCTGTTCTTGTGCCGGTACTAAATTGTCTTGATTACTGTGGCTTTGAAGTAGAGCTTGGAGTTGGAGAGCATAATCCCCGCAGCTTTATTCTTCCTTGTCAGAATTGCGTTGGCTATTCGAGGTCTTTTGTGTTTCCATATGAATTTTAGAATGATTTTCTCTAGTTTGTTGAAGAATGTTGTTTGGTATTTTGATAGGCATTGCACTGAATCTATAGATTGCTTTAGGCAGGGTGGCCATTTTGACAGTATAAATTCTTCCTATCCATGAGCATGGCATGTGTTTCCATTTATTGGTATTTTCTTTAATTTCTCTTAAGAGTGTCTTGTAGTTTTCAGAGTATAGGTCTTTCACTTCTTTAGTTAGGTTTATTCCTAGGAATTTTGTTTTTTTATGCAATTGTGAGTAGAATTGTTTTCCTGATTTCTCTTTCTGTTTTTTCATTTTTAGTGTATAGGAATGCCACAGATTTCTGTGTATTAATTTTGTATCCTGCAACTTTGCTGAATTCAGATATTAGATCTAGTAGTTTTGGAGTGGATTCTTGAGAGTATTTTATGTACAATATCATGTCATGTGCACACAGGGACAGTTTAACTTCATCCTTGCCAAACTGGATGCATTTTATTTCTTTGTGTTGTCTTATTACCGTGGCTAGGACCTCCAGTACTATGTTGAATAGAAGTGGGGAGAGTGGGCATCCTTGTCTTGTTCCTGATCTTAAAAGAAAAGCTTTCAGCTTCTCGCTGTTAAGTATAATGTTGGCTGTAGGTTTGTCATGTATGGCCTTTATTATGTTAAGGTACTTGCCCTCTATTCCCATTTTGTTGAAGTTTGTCAAATCCTTTTTCAGCATCTATGCAGATGATCATGTGATTTTTGTCCTTCTTTTTGTTGATGTGGTGGATGATGTTGATGGATTTTCGAATGTTGTCCCATCCTTGCATCCCTGGAATAAATCCTACTTGATCATGATGGATGATCTTTTTGATGTATTTTTGTATTCGGTTTGCTAATATTTTGTTGAGTATTTTTGCATCTATGTTCATCAGGGATATTGGTCTGTAATTTTCTTTTTTTGTGGTGTCTTTGCCTGATTTTGGTATTAGAGTGATGCTGGCCTCATAGAATGAGTTTGGAAGTATTCCCTCTTCTTCTACTCTTTGGAAAACTTTAAGGAGGATGGGTATTAGGTCTTAACTAAGTGTTTGATAAAATTCAGCAGTGAAGCCATCTGGTCCAGGCATTTTGTTCTTTGGTAGTTGTTTGATTACCCGTTCAGTTCGTTGCTGTTAATTGGTCTCTTCAGATTTTCTGTTTCTTCCTTGGTCAGCCTTGGAAGGTTGTATTTTTCTAGAAAGTTGTCCATTTCTTCTAAGTTATCCAGTTTGTTAGCATATAATTTTTCATAGGATTCTCTAATAATTCTTTGTATTTCTGTGGTGTCTGTAGTGATTTTTCCTTTCTCGTTTCTGATTCTGTGTATGTGTGTAAACTCTTTTCTTCTTGATAAGTCTGGCTAGGCATTTATCTAATTTGTTTATTTTCTCGAAGAACCATCTGTTGCTTTCATTGATTCTTTCTATTGTTTTATTCTTCTCAATTTTATTTATTTCTGCTATAATGTTTATTATGTCCCTCCTTCTACTGACTTGGGCCTCATTTGTTCTTCTTTTTCTAGTTTCATTAATTGTGAGTTTAAACTGCTTATATGGAATTGTTCTTCTTTCCTGAGGTAGGCCTGTGTTGCAATATACTTTCCTCTTAGCACGGCCTTGGGCTGCATCCCACAGATTTTGCAGTGTTGAATTATTGTTGTCATTTTTCTCATATATTGCTTGAGCTCTGTTTTTATTTGGTCATTCATCCATTGGTTATTTAGGAGCATGTTGTGAAGCCTCCATGTGTTTGTGGGATTTTTCATTTTCTTTGCATAATTTATTTTTAGTTTCATACCTTTGTGGTCTGAGAAACTGGTTGGTACAATTTCAATCTTTTTGAATTTACTGAGGCTATTTATGTGTCCTAGTATATGATCTATTCTTGAAAAATGTTCCATGTGCACTTGAGAAGAATGTGTATTCTGCTGCTTTACCATGTAGAGTTCTGTAGATGTCTGTTAGCCCCATCTGTTCTAATGTGTTGTTCAGTGCCTCTGTCTCCTTGCTTATTTTCTGTCTGGTTGATCTGTCCTTCAGATTGAGTGGAGTGTTGAAGTCTCCTAGAATGAATGCATTGCCTTCTATTTCCCCCTTTAATTGAGTTAGTATTTGTTTCACATATGTAGGTGGTCCTGTGTTGGGAGCATAGATATTTATAATGATTTATCTTCTTGTTGGATTGACCACTTTATCATTATGTAATGTCCTTCTTTGTCTCTTGTGACTTTCTTTGTTTTGAAGTCTATTTTGTCTCATACAAGTACTGAAACTCCTGATTTTTTCTCCCTATTAGTTGCATGAAATATCTTTTTCCATCCCTTCACTTTTAGTCTGTGTATGTCTTTGGGTTTAAAGTGAGTCTCTTGTAGGCAGCATATAGATGGGTCTTGTTTTTTTATCCATTCAGTGACTCTATATCTTGTGATTGGTGCATTCAGTCCATTTACTTTTACGGTGATTGTTAATAGGTATGTACTTGTTGCCATTGCAGACTTTAGATTCGTTGTTACCAAAGCTTCAAGGTTAACTTCCTTTCTATCTAAGAGTCTAACTTAACTCACTCAATATGCTATTAGAAGCACAATCTAAAGGCTCTTTTCTTTTTCTCCTCCTTTTTCTTCCTCTTCCATTCTTTATGTATTAGGTATCATATTCTGTACTCTTTGTCTATCCCTTGATTGACTTGGGGGATAGTTAATTTAATTTTGCATTTGCTTAGTAATAGCTGTTGTACTTTCTTTACTGTGGTTTTATTACCTCTCGTGACAGCTATTAAACTTTAGGAACACTTCTATCTATAGCAGTCCTCCAAAATACACTGTAGAGATGGTTTGTGGGAGGTAAATTCTCTCAGCTTTTGCTTATCTGGAAATTGTTTAATCCCTCCTTCAAATTTAAATGATAATCTTGCCAGATAAAGTATTCTTGGTTCAAGGCCCTTCTGCTTCATGGCATTAAATGCATCATGCCACTCCCTTCTGGCCTGTAAGGTTTCTGCTGAGAAGTCTGATGTTAGCCTGATGGGCTTTCCTTTGTATGTGATCTTATTTCTGTCTCTGGCTGCTTTTAGTAGTCTGTCCTTATCCTTGATCTTTGCCATTTTAATTACTATATGTCTTGGTGTTGTCTTCCTTGGGTCCCTTGTGTTGGGAGATCTGTGGATCTCCATGGCCTGAGAGACTATCTCCTTCCCCAGATTGGGGAAGTTTTCAGCAATTACCTCCTCAAAGACATTTTCTATCCCTTTTTCTCTCTCTTCTTCTGGTACCCCTTTAATGTGAATATTGTTCCATTTGTATTGGTCACACAGTTCTCTCAATATTCTTTCATTTTTAGAGATCCTTTTTTCTCTCTGTGCCTCAATTTATTTATATTCCTCTTCTCTAGTTTCTATTTCATTTATTGTCTCCTTCACCTTATCTAATCTGCTTTTAATACCCTCCATTGTGCCCTTCAACAATTGAGTCTCTGACCAGATTTCATTCCTGAGTTCTTGAATCTTTCCTTACCTCCATCAGCATGTTAATGATTTTTTTAAAACTCCCTTTCAGGAACAGTCATGAGGTCCATGTCATCTTTCTCAGGAGTTATATTAATTTTACTTTGAACCAGGTTCCTTTGGCATTTCACATCTGTATATGGCGCCCTCTAGTGTCCAGAAGCTCCATTCCCTGGAGCTGCTCAGCCCCTGAAGCAATTTCAGGGGTCACAGGGGAGTGGGATTGGTGCCCGGGGGATGAAAGAGTTGTTTCCTGCTTCCCAGCTGCTATGCCTGTCTCTGCTGCCTGAACCAGTGGGCCAAGCACACAGGTATAAGCCTGCCTCTATGCTTTGTGTTTGTAGTTGCTGTAGAGAGATGTTCCCTCTGGCTGGCCTAATGCCAGGGTAGGGTTTGCCAGTTTGCGAGCCAGGTGGGGCTGGCCAGGAGAAAGTTGCAGTAGGCTGCGTATCATGGAGGGGGTCCTTGGAGCTGTGTAGCCAGCCAGGGAACTGGAGCACCTGGAAATTGTGACAGCTCCCAATCTGCTGGGCAGAGTACACCCAGACAATTTTGTGTATCTGTCCTTTCTCCTGACCAGTAAGCTCTGTGAAACCTTTGCCCCTTTAGCAGCTCTCCTGCTAAGGGCTTCCTTGTTAGGAAGTCTCTCAGACTGCCTGCCTTTCTTTTGTCCCAGAGCAGTTGGATATGGATCCCTGCTTTCCACAAGAGGCTAGAATCTCAGTCTCTCCAGGAATTCTGCCTGTCTTAGCTTTCCAATCCCCTGATCACAAGAGTACCATGCAAGCACCATGAAATGTAGGTTTTTGCTCCCAGAGCAGATCTCCGGAGTTAAGTATTCAGCAGTCCCAGGCCTGCACTCCCTCCCTGCTCCTTTTTTCTTCCTCCTGCTGGTGAGCTGCAGTGGGGGAAGGGCTTGGGTCCCGCCGGGCCACAGCTCTGGTACCTTACCCTGTTCTGTGAGGTCTGTTCTTTTCTTCAGGTGTATGCAGTCTGGGGCAGTCGTCTTTCCTGTTGCTCTTTCAGGAGTAGTTGTATTAATTATATTTTCGTATTACATGTGGTTTTAGGAGGAAGCCTCTGTCTCACCTCTCACATGCCGCCATCTTTAATCTCTTAGTACTTCTTAAGTCAAATCAGGTCGCTAGCAGCACCAAACACCAAGCAGTTCTGTCTTTGTTGGGACTGCCTTTTCCATTTCCAGCTATGTCTCCAAAAGCACTTACTTTTTCTCCTCTTTAGTCAGATTTCCCCACGTGCGAACTCTTGTACTGGCCCTTGAGGAGGAGCATCCTTTCATCTCGTCAGCCAGCTCCACCTTTGTGTGCTTCCTGCTGCTGTGGTATGAATTCATTACTTCTTTATTTGGATTTATTTTATTGTTCTCTTTCTAGCTTCTCGAACTGAAAGCTAATTTAGTTTCCTTATTTTTAGTCATTACCACTTCCTAATGAATGCGGTCATCACTGCGAGAACCTAGTTGCAGAGTCCTTTGGGCTTTAGTGGGTGCTGTGCTTGTTTGTTTTTGAGTGCAAGATTTCCTTCATGACCCCAGACTGCATCTAAGTGTGCTTTTATCTGTGGTATTAATTTCTAGGTAGAAATACTTTTAAAGCTTAGCTTTTGTCTTGCTAAATGTCATTGTTTTCCATGAACAGGCTGTAAATTATATGTGCACATGTATCTGTAGACATGTGTGTGAACAGACTGCAGATTGTCTGCCTTTGGAATTTCTTGACATTTTCCTTTTGGTCTCTAGACAGCTTTTTGTGGCTATTCCACGTGTGATAGAAAATAATCTAACTCGTGATTTTGAACAATACAAAATGTATACAAGAGAATCAAGCTTTTTAATTGTTTTCTTCGCTCATTTTTTGACTTCTTGACCTATCAGTTTAAATTAGAACAAAGGAGCCCTCAGGCTGTGGGTGTGCAGCCACTGAGGGGGCACATGTCCAGGGGAGGATGGGCTGGCCATTCGGTGTCACTGCTGGACAAATGAGGCCAGGTCTGTCCAGAGAACACCGCCTCCAGCTGTCCCCTGGAGTCCCACAAACCCGGCAGAGAGGATGCTGGTTCCGTGGAGGCCTCACCCCTCCCCATGTAATCCCACTAGCCCAGGCTCATTACCCCACTAACCCCATGCTAGCTGAGTGCCAGGCAGGCAGGGAGTGCAGGAATCATTGCTAGTTCTGTGGTTCCACCAGACAAGGGTTAAATCCACACACCCCATGACGCCGGGTTACACAGATGCCCAGTGAAGAACAGGCGCCCCTCCCCTGCTCCCAGAGTAGTCCTTGCCCCAGCCCAGCCACCTCCACTCCCAGCTCCCAGAATAGCCTGTGGCCAGGCTGGCCTGCGGTAAACAGCCCTACAGCCTCCCTGGCGGGTCTTGGATGAGTAACCAAGGGGTGTGGGTGCCAGGACCTGAGCTGGTGGGTCAGTGCCTCCCAGCCTACCTCCTGGGCCTTCCTGGAAAGTTCCCAGACATTTGGGCAGGAAATGCAGAAGAAGCCCCAGCTCCCAGGACAGCCTCCCTCCTTCCCACCCTGTGCCCCCAAACACAGATGACCATAGTGAGGTCCTTCTGCACTGCCCTCACATCCCCCAGCAGTGTGGTGCATGTGGGTCTCATTCATCTTCCACAAAGTCTGCTCTGCTCCGTCTCTGCCTCTGTGGGTGCCTATAAACAAGAAAGATGACCAGTGGCTCCCTGGCACACACAGGGGAGGCTATGGGCACAAGGCTTACCTCCTGAGGATATGTGCTTTACCTGGGTTGGCCTCCTGCCCTCAGCCACCACCACCCCCATCTCTCCACTCCCTTTCACACAAAACTCCTCGAAAGATGCATCTCCTCTCATCTCCTCTGCCCTCTGCTGTTCTCAGGACTCCTCGTGCGGCTTCCACCCCTGCTGGTCCAGGACTGTCCAGTTAGACCACCAATGACCTCACATGGCCACGCTTGAGCCCCAACTCAGCCTCCAGGAGGCACCAGGCAATGTGCTCCTTGTCATACTGGGAAGACCAGCACGGCCTTGACCTCCTGGCTCACGTGCCCCTTCTCTGCTTCTCTGTCTGGTCACACACTCGGCTTTGGCGTGGAGGTCCGGGACCCAGCTCTTCCCTCCTCCACCCATTCTCTCCTGGCCCTGCCAGCCCACCATCCCATGCATATATGGACATCCCATGTGTACACAGGAAACTCACGATCCAAAATCAAATTCCTGATTCCCAGCACCCAAATCTGCTCGTCTCTGGAACCCCCAGGGGCTGCCCTGGGCCCCAGGGTGATCCCTTATTCCACCTGCAGAACATTTCTGAGCCTGGGGCATGGAAAGCCTGCCTCATCCAGGCTGGAGCCACCACCTCCTACGCCCCTGTGCCGGCACACCCTCTCAGTCCCCAGTCCCCACTGGCTGCAGGCCTCACTAGGGCCCCGCTCCCCACCACCACCTTCCCACTCAACTCCAACCTCAAGCCCCCCTTTCAGTTCCCCTGCCCCGGAGACCTTGCTCATTCCCTCACGGGCAAGTTTCTGGTCAAATGTCACTTTCCAGGGGCCCTCCCTGACCCCCCACATCACAGCCCCTCACCCAGAATATCCTGTTCCTCTCTGCCGCAGCAATTTCATTTTTCTATATAATTCTTGTCATCACCAGACATATTTTACATTGGAGCTCCAGCCCCAGTGAGGCAGGATGCTGACCTCCCAGTGACCTTCCCACAGCAGCCCAGGCTGGCCTCTCCCCAGGAACAGTAAGATGGAGACTTAAGGGAGCTCCTGGTGCTGTGCATCGGTTTCTGTGTGTGCCTATGTGTGTGAAATGTGTTTTGTGTGGCTTTCATGGATGAATCAAGTGACTCAAATCAACCAGCTCCTCAGAGCAAAGCATAAAGGAGCCAGGCAGAAGAGCAGGCCACTGGTTTTCATACTCTGTCCTCTTGAGGGCGTGTTCTGTTTTCAAAGGCCTTTTTGTGCCTGCTGACTCCTGACCCCAGGTTGGCTGGTAGCATGTGGTCCCAGCCCCGGGGCCAAGCTGCTAACAAGGACTTGCCCGACTCCCCAATCTTAGTGAAGTACAAGCCTTTTAGGGGAGACAAACCAAATCCTAGAACAGACATCCTCAGACAGTGATGGGCAGACAGGGAACTCAGGAGGAGCTCTCTGAGGTGACCATTGAGATGAATCTAGAACTATGCAAGGGGCCATCCACTGGTGAGTGGAAGTCTACATAACATCTCAGATCCCCCAAGACTGAGTGCCCAGGGACCCCACACTCACATGATATCCATGGCTTATGGGATCAGACCACCCTGTGTCTACCCTGAGAGCACTGGCTGTAGGTGGGGGCTGGAGGCTGGAAAACCCCAAGGCCAGGGGAGACACATGTGGGGCTGCATCTCCGCTAAGCCCCTTGGTACCCTAAGGCTCTGGTTCTTGCTCCCCGACCCCAGGTGGGTGGGGCTTGCTTCTCAGCCTCCATCTCAGCTGGGGCTTATCCCCTCAGCCTCTCTGGGTGACCCTGTGCAGTTACCTCTTCTGCACCCAAGCGGTGCTGTCATTACTAGAGGGAGGGAAGGAGAAAGGGGCTCCTCTCCACAGTAAGAAACTCCTTCCAAGTGCTCACTCTGGGTTGACCCCATCTTGGCCCTCTGGTCTCCTGACCTCCACTCCAGCTCCAGGAGGGCTGAACCCACCCTTCTCTCACTCCACAGGGCCTCAAAAACAGTGACATCACTGAGCAACTGGGCTGGGACTTCCTCCTTCACTCGGCAAGCATCCAATAGGTGCCTACTAAATGCCAGGCACCAAGACTGAACAGTGAATCTCAGGGATAATGTGCCCTGAGTTCATCATACAGGAGAAACCAAGGTCCAGAGAAGGCAGTGATGCTGGGCAACACTGGGTGGACAGGAAGAAGGGGCACCCCAAGACTGCATCCCCCCAGACAGCTGAAGAAGCTGTGGCTCTTCATCCACATGCCAGAGGCAGAGAACCTGTCTGCTCCGTGGGGAGCGTTTGGGAGAGAAGGGATACCTTATACCTTCCCTTCTCCGACTTTAGGCTGACATTCAAGTTAATACTCTCTTGGGGGCTGGGGTCCAGAAGCTGTGTGGGTCCAAAAGACGCCACGTTTAGAAAACGGCGATCCTGGGTATGGATGGCCAATTCTGCCCATCTGGAGAAGCAAAAGGACACCAGCCCTCACACACTGCCACGCCCGAAGCGAGCGGGTGCGCCTCCCAGACACCAGTGCCCAGCGAATCCTAGCCCAGGGCGCCGGCGCCTGTAGAGTTAAGGCGCAGGCGTGGTCCCTTTGGGGTGGTTGTGGGGCCCACAACCGAGTTCTGGCGTCTCCTCCGCATTTGGTCCAAATACCGCGCTGCTCCAGTACTGTCCCGCGGCAGCCCCACCGCCCCTTCCGCTCCCCCTAGCGAGCCGGGCCCGGCCGAGGCGGGTGCGTGGGGCACAAGGTCGCCGCCCCGCGGGGAACTCCTCGGGCGGCGCAGACGCCCAGCGGTTCCGGGGAGGGACTTGGCCTAGGTCTGGCCCTCGCTCATCTGGGAGGAGCCGGGAGGCTGCAGCTGGCGGCGGCCAGCAGGGCGGGCGGAGGTTCTGGGAGCGGCGTCTTGCCCGGAGCGACCCTCGCAGAATCTCCCGCGGAGCCGCGCCGCCCTCTCTCGCGGGGGACCCGCGCCCTCCGGCCCTCCTCGCTGGGTCTGTCCGTCTTCTCTCGGCAAACAACGGGAAGAAGGCGCCCTTTCCTTCGCGGGCCCGGAGCTGCAGAGGCATCGTGGGGCGCGGCCGAGGGGAGGAGAAAGGAGTGGAGTCGGCGGGGCCGGCAGTGACTCGCGGGGCTGCGGCTCCGCCAATCTGTGGGCGCTAACGCGGGGGGCGGCTCCGCGGCGCTCGGATATCTGCCGGCCCGGGGCGCGGAGGCCGGGAGGCTCGGCGCTGCCTGTGCAGTGCTCCGGGGAAGGCCGCTGCACCTGCCCGGGAGCCTCGCCGGCCGCCCCGTGTGCGCCCCCTCCTCAGTTCCCGCAGCCCCGCGCCCAAGTCCCTCCACGTCCCCAGCTCCGGGCCGCAGCGTGAGAGAGCCGAGACCTGCCCCAAGGACGCGCCCCTCCTCCGCCCGGCCCGTCCGGCGCCTAGAGCGGCCCACGGAGCCGAGGAGGGGACTGCGCCTTGCCGCGGGTAGGACTGCGCCGCTCCGTCACCTCCACTACCCCCAGGCCGCCGCGCCCGGCCGGGATGGGCCGCAGCCTAGAGTCCCTGCGCGCCTGATGAGCGCAGCCGCGGCCCCGTTGACCCCAGCAGGCCGCTGCGTGCGCGGAGCTTCATTCAGCAGCGTCCCCAGCTCCACGGACGAGGGCCGCTGGGCTGGGCGGCTCCGGAGAGACGAGAGGGCACGGGCCCGAGATGGCCCGGCGAGCGGGGGCTTTGGCGGTAGGCACCCTACACGTGGTGCAGGCCCGGGGACAGTCCCGGAGCTTGTAGCTGCCCTACGCCGGACGGACCTTGACCCGCGCCAAGGCACCGCGTTCGTACCAAGCTACGACTAGCGGGCCACGCACGGAGCGCGCCCCGGGAGGAGCCCGGAGTCGCAGACCGCCCCGCCCGCGCGGCCATGAAGGCGATCCCGGTGCGCAGGTTCCGCGTGCTCATTCTGATGGCGTTCCTGCTGGCCTGCGCGCTGCACGTTGTGCTGGACCTGCTGCCCAAGCTGGAGAGGAGCGCCGCGCGGCCCGCGGGGGAGCCGGGTTGCTCGTGCGCCCAGCCCGCAACCGGGGCGGCGGCACCCGGCTGGCCCAACAAACACACGCTACGCATCCTACAGGACTTCAGCTCAGACCCTTCCTCCAACCTTACATCCCACTCGCTGGAGAAACTGCCGCCCGCAGCTGAACTGGCCGAGCGTGCCGTGCGGGGGCAGGATCCCCGCGCGCCGCGACTTCGCGACCCAGCGCACCGGCCGCTTCTCCGAGACCCCGGCTCCTGGCGGTCGGTGCCGCCCTCTGGCCCAAGCCGGGATGGCTCCCTCCTGGCCAGGCTGTTTGAACACCCACTCTACCAGCTTCCCACCCCGCCGCTAACGGAGGACGACGTCCTCTTCAATGTGAACAGCGACATCAGGTTCAACCCCAAGGCCGCTGCGGAGAACCCAGACTGGTGAGTGGGTGGGAAGGCCCCCAGGCTGGGTGCTGGCGATTCCTGGCCCCTAAAGCAGCCATGCGCCCCTTGGAGAATAGAGACCAGCCCAAGTACCCTTCCCAGAAATCTCCCTCACACATCCAAGGCCTGTGTGAAGAGGGCGTCTGTGGCTGAGGCCCTGGGAGCTGAGCCTCTTGAGGCGGGGCAGCATGCCTGGGGCACTGCCTTTGTCTCCAGAATGACTGGCTCCTTGTGAAGAGCCCCTGGCTGGTTGGAAGCTGTTCTCTGTGCAGCTGGCCTGGGAGGCAGACTGGGCAGCCCGGAGCTGGGGGCGGGTCAGTGCTGCATTTACAGAAACAAGGCCCTGGTCCCTGACTTGAGAAACTGGCATCTGGCCCCGAATGGGCCTGTTGGCTGGAGAGAGGGAATGGGATCCTGCCCCTCATCTGTTCCTGGGGAGCTGCTGGCTGCAGGCCTGCAGACACTTGGCGACATGGCTCTGGAGGACATGTCAGGGGTCTGGAGAAGCCCAGTGAGCCTAGTAAACCCGTTACTGAAAACAAACTAGCAGAGGGGCCCCAAAGAGACACAACAGAGGGGCTTGCCCAGCCTGGGTGCCTACAGCAGCCACCTGGGAATAGTGGGGGTAGCAAGGGGTGATGGCCTCACGGAGGTGAGGAGCACCCTGGGAACATCTCTTTAAATGGTCCTGGCCTAACCTTCTCCCTAGGTCTCCTCAGCCACACGGACCAAAATAAGCAGATGCTGCAACCCGGATGGTGATACATTAACTAGCGCAAAGCCAGAATAAACAGCCACCTGCAAGGTTACCGCAGCAACAGAGGGGAAAGACCAGGTCTCCAAACCATGTTATAAAAATCCTTTCTCCCCTGAAATCTGACCAGGCCCAGTGCTTTCTGTCTAAACACACCAAGGTCTGCTGGTCAGGTTCAAGGAAATGCTCAGATACTTGAGAATCGGAGTGGTGGCCTGGGCTGGGGCTTTTCACTGGATGCACAGAGCCCAGAGCCAGGGGGTCAGTGGTGCAGCTCACGTGCAGAGGAAAGGGCCTCATTTGCATGTGAATCAGAGCTGAGACGACCTCCACGGTTCCCTCCAGCCCAGCAGCAAACAGGGTCTGTCCTCCACTCTGGCCCCTTCACCCCAGGGATGTAAGGACAGCCAGATGGGCAGCTGGTCCTCATTTTGGGGTCCCATCTGCAGTGAGTGCCTGCCCCCTCCTCTCTCCTCACCAAAGACTGCTTTCATTAAAATCAAATTTAGATTCTTGCATCATTCCTACCCCTGGCTGTGGGAACCAAAGCAGAGTGCCCAGGGAAGGTTTCTAACAGACTGGGCATGGGAGCAATTTGCACAGTCTGTGGTCAAAGATGGGCTCTGACCCCCAGGAAGTATTGATAGCCCCTCATACCCAGGCTGATTTCATGCTTGGTGGCCCCGAGGTGACATGGAGGGGCCTCCTGCTAATGCTGGGTTTGGTCTTGTTAGTCACAGCTGTCCGTGGAGTCTCCCTGTGGTTAGGAAGATATCCCTGGCCTCTGGATATGTTATTAGTTAGCAGAGCAACAGCTACAGGGAAGTTTGAGCAGAGGCACCTTTGGGTAAATCAGCACTAGTATGGACCCCCAGTCAAAAGCTTGGCATCGGCGCCAGCTCTCCCTTCCTGCAGACCTTGTCCCCCTTCTGACTCTGAGACACCTTCACTCCTTTAGGCCACAAGGTGCTGAAGGCGGAGAATTCTTACCCACCGGGGAGGTGGCAGTGGACTTCTATCCCAACTGGCTCAAGTTTCACATTGGCATCAACCGGTACGAGCTGTACTCTAGGCGCAGCCCAGCCATCGAGGCCCTGCTGCGGGACCTCGGTGAGCACAGGATAACCAGCGTCGGTAAGTGCCTCTCCCCGGGGCTGGGCTGCTCAGGCTGGCTGTCCTTGGCAGGAGAGCTGGGATGCCTTCGCTCCCTGCTGGGACAGCTCCTGGTGCCATGTGCCTGGGGGCCTTCCAGGTGGGGGACCTGCTCTTGCAGGAGGACTCATGAGAGATGCCACACCACCCCTTCTGTTACGTGCCTCTCGCCCACCTGAGCAGATCCTCAGGAGGGGCGTGTTCTAGAGCATAGCGTTTCCACAGGTAGGAAGGGGCAACCCTGGTGGCTGTGGCCCTCCCTGAGCACCATGGGGATGCATCTTGTCACTCAGGACTTCGTGAGGTTGTCAGTCAGCTCCGCGTCAGAGCTCAGCTAGGTGCTCCTGCAATCTGGTGGGGAAGGGAGTGACCAGGACCCAACTCTGTCCAGGGTGGAGGCCCATGCACTAAGTAGTTTGGAGGCGGCATCTCTGAGTCTTTGGGATCTGCTGCATCAGATGAAAAAGGGCATCCCATTTCTGACTTCAGAGAAGTGTCAGCGGCAGTTTCTGAGCATGGAGGGTTGGTGCTGTGGTCAGGCCTGTGGGCCGCTGTCTGTGAAGGTTCCCATTAGTCACCCGAAGCTCAGAGAGACAGTGGGGGATGGGCTGAGGCCCTGGGATGGGAAGAACAGTTCCCGGGCTTTGCAGGGAGCTGGCCTGGATGCACATGGGGTGGGGTCGAGGGGCCCTGGGGGATGTGCGTTCAGGTCTGTGGGCTGTGTTATGGAGCAGGCAGTTCCAGGCACAATCTTCCTGGGGTCTCACAAGTAATCCTGATGCTGAAAGCATGCTGGTAACTGGAGTTCTGTCCAGCTGCTGACTGGGGAGCTGCTGACTGGGGGAGTTAGGTGTTACCTATGGGGCTGGCAAGTTCTGGGCTTTCTGGAGTTCTTAAGAGCCTATTTTTGGCTCTTCCCCCAGTACTGAGCTATTTGCTGGGCGCTCACCTGCCATAGAGACAGGACCTGCAACTTTTCCCTGGCTGTGCTTGTTCCCCTAGTGACAGGGAACTGGCCAGAACCAGCTGTGGCCTTCTGTCCTTGCTCACTGCGCACCAAGCCTGGCTCCAGCCCCAGCCCAACCCTCTCCAGGAGAAGCTCAGCTCCCCTGCCCCTGGCCAGCCTGCAGGGGCTTCGGCTGTGCTGGGCACAGTCTGTGAGCACAAAGGGATTTCCCATAGACAGCCACAGCTGGGCATCCCTTTCACTGCTGAGAGCAGAGGGGCCGTTAAAGACGTATCCAGGGCATTGACCACTGTTCACCATTCAGTAAGCTCTTCAGAGCCCCCTTCTGGGTGTGGAGAGTGGAGGATGAATCCAACCTGAACAAGGTGACCTGGGAGTTCCAGGAGGACAGACTGATGAATCACAAATGCTTTAGCCCCATGCAGGTAAGTCTTGGAGCATTTAAAGTCTTGAAACTACATCTGAAAGAAAAGGGATCTGACGCAGGTCTTAAATGAAGCATAGGCTTTCATCCTAGAAAGGGCCAAGAAGCCAGAGCTTTCTGGAAACCAAGAACAACGTTTTAAAATCAGAAGGGATTTTAAGGGAAATTCAGTGTCCCCATTGAATGTGCAACTCTGCTGCCCTCCGCCTGAACATCTCTCCACCTCAGTTTCTCCATCTGTCAAATGGGCTTATGCACACCCAGGAGCATTGCATCTTTTTCTAATAAGGTGGTGAATGTGAACCAGTTTGTGAAGTATTAGTGTTCAGAACGTGCGCTTTATGGCCAGTCCCTCAAGTGCAAATGCAGGGTTGGGGGAAGGTGGAGGATGGAGGGTTCCAACACTGGCCAGGTTTACCACATCCCTCAGGAAGCAGATGGCCTGCCAGCACTCACTGGGAACCTGTACACACACTGGGTAGAGCCCAGGAGCTCAGGGCACAGCTCCAGGGAGCAGATGGGCCCTCTGTGGCTCATAGGCAGCTTTGCCTACCTCAGCATCTGCCTCTCTCCCTTCCCCCAGGGCCCTGGACTTGAGGCCCCCTCCACCCACTCTGGTCTGACTACCATGGGCAGTGGTGCCCAGACTGCCTTACATCACAGTGTGGGTCCAGAGCCTGTGGCCAACTTCCCACCCCAGGGTTCTGGTCTGGGCTGAGCCCTGTCTGCCAGTTATGGGCTGTCCGAGCTGGTCTCCCCCACCTCCTGGACTATGATGGCCTGGCTGGTGTCACCAAGCCTGCTCCTAGTCAGAGCACAGCTGGTCATCCCAGATAAGTGCTGGGAGGTTGACAGATGGGCCCAGGGCCACCACCCACACAGGATAGCCCCCAGAGTGACTAACCTCCCCAGTGCTTCAAGATTCTCACAGGGGACATACGATGGTTCTAACTCAGACCCTGTAATCTCTGCTTCCAAATCTGAAATCCAAACATGACTCATTCAACAGCAAAACCTGACCCAGCCCAAGCTTACATGGGGACACAGCCTGAATCAGTGAGGTGATTTATGAATCCTTGTTGTCCTGCTTGAGGCGAGTACTCACACCCCTGAGGAAACAGAAATGTGCTTGATTAGGGGTTCTGTCCATACCCACTCGGGGTGCTACACAGTGTGTGGAATCATACTGTGCCTACCCTCTCATCTGGAACTTCCCAAATCCTAAGCATTCTGCCCCCGGAGACCTTGAAAGACATGGACACATGAAACCTACTCCAGGGCTGCCGAGGGGCTTTGTGAGTAAATGAGAGAAGGAGGTGGGAAGACGCAAGGCCCCTGCCTGGTGGGCCTTGTGCGGGGCAGCCTTTGGAGGCCGGGCAGTCAGTGCTGGGCACGCCACAGCAGGAAGGGCCCAGCCGGACACTCGGGCCTGGAGATGCTACCGTGTGTTCACTTCTTTGAAAAGGCTCCTTTCCTGAGGAAGCAGGAAATCCTCTCACCTGCCAGCAGAGCCCAGCACTGCAACAGGTGTCAGGCCTGGGCCTTCAGGTGCACTAGGAGCAACCAGGCTTCCCGGAAGGTGTCCGCCCACATCCAGCTGGGCCCTGGCCAGGCCCTCAGCCTGGCAGAGAGGACTGGGCAGGTTGGAGACTGCAGTCCCCCCGTGGGGCTGCCTCCTACTGGTTGCCCCTGCCTCGAGCACTGCTGTGGCTCAGAGGGGGACCCCAGGTGCAGCCACTCGCAGGAGCCCAGAGGCTGCCTGAGTGTCAAGATTCAGCAACACCATCCACTTGATCATGAAAAGAAAGGAAAGAAAGACAGGAGCATCACAGTGACCCCGTTTTGGCCTGAAAGAGAGTCTAAATCTAAGGCACTGGCAACCCAACCCAACTGTGGAAATCAGGCTTCCAAGAGGGAGAGGTGCCCACGGCCAGCACATCCCCTCTGCAGCTCAGCTTCTTGGTGACTCCCAGTTGTCGGCCCCATGGTCACTTCAATGCTGGAGTTGTTCACCTTGCTGTTCACATGATCCTAGAGATGCTGTTGTAAGAGACAACCGTTCCTACGGGCTACCAAGGCTTTCTCCCAGAGCAGCCCCATCAAATCTCTCAATTCAGAACTACTCGGTTCACTTCATGCAGTGTGTGTGGCCTATGGAGACTTATTTATAGCTTCTATCTGCTTGGTGACCACCCTTTCCCACCTTTAAAGAGGCGCCAGACATTATCCACCTCCATTCAGCTTGAAATCAGACCTGCAGTGCCTTTAGTGCACTGGTGGTAATTAAATCACTATTGTGCACAATTATGGATGCAAAGAATAAATGGCACAATTAACTACTTTGTACCTGGGATTACTTACAAGAAGTCACACTGGTGTGAGAGGATTTGGGCCTCTGAAGCACACACTCCAGCATCGCTCCACTGGATGGAGATGAAGCCCTGGCTGGTGCCTGCACACAGGAGGAGTCTGCAGGTCAGGAGTCCTGGGCACCGAGCATCCTCCAGAATCCAGGACTAATTGGCTAGCGAGCTTCCAGGAGCAAAGGCTGGGGCTGCGGCCGCACTCGGGGACGACTGCCTGAGTGCCAGTGCCTCGCAGCTGCTGTCTAATGAATGAGTCAGAGGCAGATGCCTTGGGAAGACAGGCCCAGCCCCAGACAGGCCAGTTCCCCACCCATCCCCACACTGGTGGCAACGGCTACTTCAGGTCCCAGGCTGCAGAGTCCCACTCAGCCAACCTGAGAAAGAAAACTAAAAGGGCCTGGTTAACCAGACCCCAGGTTTGGTGCCAGAGGAAGGATGAGGACCACCCCAAAGGTGGTGAAGGCAGCGAAGGTGGCAAGCCATGCAGCCACCCTCTGCTCTCTTCCCACCTCAGTTGAAGGTCAAGAACAAAGCCCGTGCAGATGCTGACCCAGAGCAGATGGCAGCTACACCCGGGTTGAATGGCCCAGCCCCGCTGTGCTCCTGCTTGGGGGGTGTGGGATCCCACCAGTGGCAGAGCTGCAGTTTCCCTGTGAAGTAAACACAGAAGAGTGTGGTGCAAACAGTAGCCCAGCGGGAGGCACCCTCAAGTATTCCAAGGGTGGGGACTGCAGCTTGAGCTGTGGCCCTGAGGTGGAGGCCCCCAAGGCCCCGGGGTCAGGCAGGAAGACCCAGGCCCCACACATCCCCCTGCAGCCCCTCACGTCAGAGTACCTGGTTCCCATGTTCACTGCCGGCAGAGAGGACATACCATGCCTTCTCCATGAGTCTGCATCCCTTGGTGCCCTAGCAGAGTATAAGGGACTCCATGTGGGCACACAGGGGCCTGGAACATGGTCGGACCTCCTCTGCCTGGAGTTAGGTGCATGGGGTGGGTGGGGAAGAGTAGCTGACCTAGATGCTCCTGGGGCATTCCCCCAAGGGAACCATCCTTGGGCAAGGCCCTCGCTTACTCCGACCCTTCACAGGCCATAGTCGGGGCCACAGAAAGAACCAGAGGCTCCCCAGATGACCAGCCGCAGGCCATGGGTGGTGATGTGCACTGCAGGCAGCACTTCCCATGTGGCTGTGTTTGGATGGCCACAGGCCTCTAATAACTAGGATTCATTCTTTTAAAAGTCAGGAGATGACCCATCAAAGTATGAGTCATGGGTTCTTAGAAAAGGGAGACAGGAGACTGGCCTTGGCTTCCATGAGAAACAGGTGCTGTGCATCTGCTGCCCCCAGCGTGCCTGGACCAGGTCCCTCGCACCCCCGTGAACCTCCAGGTCTGTGACTCAGGGCCCACTCAGGGTCCTGCAATCCCACTTCTTATCCCTCCCTGGGTGTGGGAGCACTGGGACCCCTGGGTGGCACCCCTTTTTCCTTCTTCCCAGGGCTGCCCCTGATTCTGGTTTAACTTGATCCTTCCTTGGGGAAATTCTGAAGAAATTACATCTTTAGGATCCTTCGGGGGAAGCCCTCATTTTAAGTTACCTCCACTCTGTGCTATGTCCTGGGGAAAGACACTGAGCAAAGCCAGTGGTTGGTGTCCAAGTGGTCACAGAATTTATTGCACCGATGAACATTGTGTAATGAAATGTATGGTTCTCTGCTAACACACGTTAACATGTACGACTAATGGTGTAGGTTATCAATGATCATTAGTCAGTGCTAATTAATACCATGTATTAATGAAGGGCTGGGGGGCATGGCCCTTCAGGGTGCCAGGAAGGGCACTGAGCTGACGCTCGAGTCTGAACAGTATAATCTGCCATGGGAGGCAAGACAGGCAGGTGGGCAGGGTCGGGGGAGCACCCTGAGGGTGCGTGGCTCGTGGTGAGGTGTGGGGAAGCCAGCTTGGATGTCAGCTGGACACCCCATGTGTGCTGGTGATTTGATGGTGTCTAGACTGGGTGGGGCTGCGGAGCTGGAGAGAAGCTGGAGACATGAGGGGCTCTCTGTGGTGAGCATGTCCTCTGGGGAATGGCCCTGGAGGTATGCCAGGACGCTGGCCTCAGCCTGGCCCTACACCCATGTGGGCTCACTACCTGTTGGGTCCCTCCCCAGGGCTGAACTGGCTGGGTTCTGGTGGACCCCTGCTTGATGGGAATCATGAAATGCAGCCAGGGGAGGGCACGTCCACCTGCCTATGCATCTTTACCTGCACACCTGGGCTCCTCCTCTTGAGTTTGCTGTCCCAGGACACTTTTCCCCCAAGTGCCAGGGCCAGATTCCCAGAGTCACAACCCTCAGTCTGTCTTCAGGGAGAAGTACCTTCCTTCCCAAGGCCAGGTCTGTGTCCTGGGCCTTGACTGCCTCCTGGGGCCCATTCTGCAGCAGCAGAGTGGGCCGTCCACTGGGGGCACAGGCTCGAGGGTGGGTTTGCCTCTTCCCCACCCCAGGGGAACACCCTCGGCCTTTGCCAGGACTGGCGGCAGTGTGTGTGTGTGGTGGGGGGGGGTTTGCAGGGAGACTGTACCTGATTTTAGAGCAGAATCTCAAATGTCTTTCAGCTGGGTAAGTGAATGCTGGGCTAGGCGGAGAGGAGGCACAGGCCCCCAGCCGCGAGAAAGACAGTGTCCAGGGCAGTCAGCAAGAATCGGGGGTTTCTGGAGTCCTTAGTCACTGGAGATACTAATGCCCTTTCATTTCTAAGTATTGATCAGCTCTGTGGAGAGGCACTGGCAGTGGAGTGGAATGCAGGGGGACAGCAGTGCACACAGGACTTGCTTCCAGAACAAGAATGATTAAGCCAACCAGATTTGCATAATACTTTGTTATTTAGAAAAACAGGATTACACACCTTGCAAATTACTGATGAGCTGCCCCTGACTGGCCCAGGAAGGAATAATGAAATCCAGTGACTCCAGTTAGTAAATGGAAATGGGGACATCAAATGGGGTTTCCACTGGGCCACTAATTTTTTAAATAATCACTTCTGGTTTTCATCTTATTAAAAACATAATAAAATTCATTGTAGAAATTTAGAGAGCACAAAGGGGAAAAAAGGAAATTGAGATAACCTGCAGTTCGATTCTTGGGAAATGGGCCCTGAGCTTCACTGGCCAACTGCGTCCAGATTTGCCCAGGCACTTCAGCACACACCTTTCCAAAAAAAGCAGTTTTTGGCAAGTGAATGCTTCATATGCTCTTTGCTTAATAATAAAACTGTGAGCAGTTGCTGTCCTCCAGAATTCTTTTGTGCCGTGTTGAGGGCTAGCTGGGATCCTGTCATGGGATTACAGCGCCAGGCCAGACATTTTCAGTTATTCCTGGTGTGTTCGAGGGAAGTGGAATTTGTTGCTGGCTCTGTTTCCCTGAGGAGGGTGTAGGCTGGGACAGCTTCACCGGCTGCCCACAGATCACACCGGCTCACCCCTGGTGCCTGGGTGGCAATTGGAGCAGGTGCTTCTCAGGAGGAACTGGCAGGTGGCCGGGCTGGGACCCAGGAGAAAGGGTCTGGGCCATGGCATTCACAGAGGCCACCAGGCCCCCAAAAACGCTCTGGGCACATAGAACTTGGAGCATTCCTTGTGCCTCTCAATGGTCTGTGGCTCTGAACTCACTGTGCGTAGACTGTTCCGGGTGCTTTGCAAGTGTTGCCCCCCACGTTCTCACCCCCACATTACCCCAGGAGCCTGAGGCGCTGACTGGTCAACTAAGATGCTTCCCTCGTTTGTCTTGCGCCTTGCTATGACTGCATGAAGGGTGCTGGGCGGGCATCCCAGGCTCCACCGAGCAGAAGGGCCTGAGAGGCAGGGAAGACTCCTCGTAGACAGCCACTGGAAGCAGGGCAGCCTCTGGACTGCCCCCCAAGCCTTGCAGCGTGCGACGTCCCCTGCTCCCCTCCGCCGGACCATTCCCACGGGCTCATCGGTCCCTCCTCACTGTGGCTCCTTCCCACTCCCTGGATCTGAAATACCCACGTGTCCCCGGCCTTGGTCCTGGGCCCTTGGCTACTGCTCTGCCCCAGGTGACCCCATCCACGGCCTTTACTCGCCTCTGTGGACAGTCCTTTGCACCCAGTGCTGTGTCTAGATCACAGGCACCCTCACCTGGGCCTCCCCAGGGCCTGGGGCCCCTGCATCATCACACCCTCACCCACCTGGATCTTCGCCTCCAGGCCGGCTCCTCCTCTGGCACCCAGCAGCTCCCGCTGGAAGCCAAGGGGCATGCTGCATTCCTCTCCTCCACACCCCACACTAACTCCACCAGGTGGTTCCTTTTGATTTCTTGAATTTTCCCATTTTCCGCACCTCTGTTCTCATTTCCTGCAGTTGCCACAGCCTCCTTACCCTGGCTTCTACCCTCCATCCCCGAGCCAGTCCCTGTGCACAGGTGCAGCATCTAGCACTCTGCTGCCCAGTGCCAGCCATGCCCTCCCTGCCGGCAGGGCCCCTCTGAGATCTGTGCGCAAGCCCAGGCCCCCAGCCCCCGGACCCCCACCCTGAGGGCCCAGCGCTGCAGGTGGGCTTTCTCTGCTGCCCCCAGCATTCAGGGCCAGTGCCTGCCCCTGGGCGACAGTGGCCTACATACATGCCACCTCCCTGAGAGGCCTTCGAGAAGCAGAGCCCCAGGGCCCTTGTGAGGCAGCAGAGGTCTCCGGGTGTTTAGTTTTCAGTTCGCCCCACCCGTTGAACATGGACTTCCCTGGGGGCACCCTGCCACCCTCCTGTTCACGCCTATGACATTAGCACAGCCAGCCGGTGCGGAAGCAGGAGGACTTTGTGAGCACTGGGCAAGGCCCGTGTCCTGTCTCACGTGGCCTGGGGCCCTTGCTGCGTGGATGATAGCCAGCCACCCAACTCCTGGGGCTACTGGCACTCCAACCACTGCGGGAAAGTCCCACATATTTTCCCTCCTTCTGCTCCACCAGCATAAAGGAAAGTCAGGAAAGAGAAGGTATCTGGGGGAATCCTTTGACCTTCTGAGCTGGTGAGGCTGTGAGAGGCCAGAGCAGAGCCTCTGGAGGCTTCCACCCCACAGGGCCCCTGTGAACCCCCTGGAAGCCTTGTTCTGGGGGAGGGAGGTGCTCCCAGCCAAGGGGTCTTCAGAGCCTCCTCAGACTGACCCTGTTCAGGCTTCCTCTAGAACCCCAGGAAGTCAGACTGGGCAACCAGTGGTGTGGGCACACGTGTGTGCCCATGCTGTGTCCAGGGAGGGCCCAACTGGAGGGTGCAGACACTGGGCCGTCCCCTCTGGAGCCAGTCCCTTTGTGTGGCTCAGAGTGTCTGAGAGGCTCTGCTCCCAGTGCCCAGGCCCCAGTATCAGGAGGGAGTGTGTACCAGTGTCACTGCAGGAGACCCAAGCCTCCCAGGTGGGGCCTCAGCACATTCAGGCGCCCAGGCCTGGCTGTGGGGTCAGAGTTGGGAGCTGGCCTCACTCACGGAAGAGGGGGTCTGAGGGCAGCATGTGACCTGCTGTTTTCCCTCCCTGCAGCCATGAAGTCGGGGGGCACACAGCTGAAACTCATCATGACGTTGCAGAATTACGGGCAAGCACTGTTCAAACCCATGAGGTGAGTACAGGGCCGGTGGTGAGGGATGTGTGGGGAGAGGGGTCTGCACTGGAGACTCAGGTGCGTGGGCACTAAATTTCTGGTGGAATATGCAAGGTTTCCTCCCAGAAGTGTTTTGGGGTCAACTAAGGGTGATCTCACTTGACTTCCTCCCCATCGTGACAAATCGGGTGACACAGGGGTCGGCCCCCGCCCCCTCCTCTCCTTGCCTCCCCACTTTTCCCTTCCCAATGGCAAGGAAAAAGTGGTGGAAATGGAGAAGGGACATTTGAAAGGCCACCCCAAGGATTTTGACACACCTGTAGTCGTGATGTCCTCTCTGATGACCTTGGGGCTCCGGGACCCACGTGGTCTAGCACTGTTCTGCCATCTTCTGTTAGTACCAGATGGGGCAGTTTTGCACACGTGAGGAGTCCCCTGTGGTTGAAGCATGGCTTGCACACTCAGATGTCCATGAGGCCACTCAAGTCACGTGAGGCCACTGAGCTGGGTGGGGATGGTGGCTGCAGGGGTGGGCCCGCTGGAAAGGGAAGCTGTCTGTGGGTTTACCAGATGAGACATCTGGCCTGATTTCTAATTTTCAAGTTAAGCTAGAAATACAGATTTCTTTTCTTCTGCTTAATCATCAAGTTTTAAAAAATGGTAATGAAGTTTTAAAAAATTCAGTTAAACTACTTTCCAGGTCAGAGAAAATGTAGGTGCTACTCATGGCTGAAGGCATATTTCTGTGCTCTGCACTGTTTCTGGGCCTCTTGCTCCCATTCCTCTGGACAGATGTCCAGGGTGGACTCCACAGGGGTCCCTGCCCTGGGCTACCCCTGGGATCTGCCTCTCAGGGCTCTGACCCGGGGCTGCCTGGAGCAGGTGGGGCAGAGGAACTGCCACTCACACAGATGAAGGGACAGACCAGGCCGCCGGCTGCTGGGTACACCCTGGCAACGAAGCTGCTGAGTAGGTCAGGGGCCCGCGAGCACCTCCTGGTTCTGTGTGTGAAGGGACGCCCTCATCTCCATACAGAAAAGGGGCTCCAGGGGCCTGGCTGTCTCAGGAAGACAGTGGGACACTACCACCTGTAACTGCCAGGTGGTGGATGTCCCGGCTGGGTCACGTGGCCCCCACCCCTCAGGAGGGATGATCTGGGCAGCTGGGGGGCACGCAGCCTGAGTGGGCTCCTCCTAGAACTCCCCAGCACCTTGACTGCTCTGTGCCCCCAGCCCCACTATGGAGTGAACAGTTCTGAGAGTTGCAGCCCTTCTTGTTGAAGCTTGAGTAGGGGGCTATCCCAGGCCCTTCGATGTCACGACAGTGCAGTGTGGAGCTGCTGAGGGGAGGAGAGGGGGCCGCGGGGTCTGTGCACAGATGCTGTGTGGTGGCTGCCAGGTGACAGATGGGCAGGGGCCCTCCCACTGGCAGTCGCCGGAACTTGGTGTCTTCGTGGCGCTCGGCTGTGCTTCAGGGGCTCAGGCCTTGAGCCCACTTCCCAGATGCATTCGGAGCCCCTCAGGAGGGCTCCCTTCGGCCAGAAATTGTGACCCTTGTCCCTCCATGTCCCTTTGCCATACAGACCAGGGGCCTTCTACAGAAACTGGAAAATCAAGTCACACAGACTCAAGCTGGCCCTGCCACAGAGAGTGGGTGGTTATGGTCCCTGTTCCCTCACAGGTTCCCCATGTGGATCTCGGAAGTCAGAACATCCAGTGGGTGGTGGTGGTGACAGCCACCACCATGGTGACATTTCCCGAGCTGCTATTTGCCGGCACCGTGAGAGCCGGTGCTCCTTGGGCAGGCTCTGTGCAAGGGCTTGTGGGCTGCCATCGTTTAGTACTCGGAACACCTCTGTGAGTTAGAGGAGGTATTATTATTATGCCCCATAGCCCCATAAAGTTGGGAAACTGGAGCTTAGAAAGGTAGACAGCTCACTGCTGAATCTAAACCGTGAGAGCCCGCAAGGCCAGGTGCCTGCCCTCCGCCACATCTCCTGCCCACAGTGGGCATCTTCACCCTTGCAGAGATGCTGAGGCCAGAGGCGACCTGCCTGTGGCCTGGTGGTTCATGGCGGCTCATGGCGGCCTGCAGCAGCCAGGACCCAGAGCCCCCGTGGAAGCTCACATAGCTCACATTTGCCGCCTTCTCCGCTGGTCTCTCAGCTCCCAGCCATTGGATCAGGAAGGAAGTCACTGCCTCTCCAGCATCTGAAGGCTGAGGCCACCAGTGAACAGTCTGGGGTGGGGCTTACACCAGAGCTTGGCAAAGGCCAATGTGACCAGTGTGCTGAGTAGGAAGGCTGAGCTGAGGTTGAAGCCATGGAAACAGAGTTGAGCCTCTCAAAGCACTTGGGGAAACTGAGTCCCAGAAAGGAAAAGGACATGCTCACAGCCTGCCAGCTAGATTGCCAGCCAGAGCAAGGCTGTGGGCATCCTGAGGTCAGCCAAGGCTCCTCCCTGCCCTCAGCGTGCTCCTGGCAGAGGACCCCAGGTGGGCAGGGTGGGCACAGGTGAGCGCTTACACATTGCTGGTGTCATCCCTGCAGCCTGTCCTCTTGCTGCATCCGCTGGATGAGGTCCAGGCGATTCTGGGCACCAGGGCCCTCCTCCCCTGACCAAGCCTGGGCCTGGCACTAACTGTGGTCCTGTTGCCAGCAGCCTCACTCCCTGTTGGCCCAGGATGTGAGGTGCCTGCGTACGTGCTTCTGTGGTCTAAATAAGAAAACAGCTGTGGTTTATGACCATAGCATTTTTAAATTGAAATCCATGATCAATAGATCTCTTTAATAAAAATGTTCTTCTTTTAGCTCAAAATAGCTCCGTAAATTGTCAGTAGAATATTATGAATTAGGGTAGTATTTTTCCTCCCAAATAGTGAAGGATGTAAGAGTTGAGAGGGTCTAGAAGAGGTTGGGGTCTCCCAAAGCAGAATTGATGTGGAATGCGGGTGACCATTTAAAGCTTAACTATATTCTAATAGGTGTTGAAAACATAACTAGCACACAAAAATTCCTGGGTATTCTTTGGGGTTAGAGGAAGAAAGATTTTTTAAACAAGCTTATGAAGGTATAATTCACATATACAGTCTACAATTCAAAAGCTTTTGGTATATTCACAGAATTGTGCATCCATGACCACAGTGAATTATAGGACCTTTTCATGACTCCAGAAGGAGTCCCCTATGATGTCACCAGTCCCCCCTCGCCCTCCCTCTAGCACTGTCTCTATGGACTTATCTATTCTGGAATTTCATAGAAATAGTCATGCAGCGCATCCTTCTTCCACTGAGCAGAACGTCCTTGGGGTTCATCCACGTTGTGGCATGTTGTCAGGGCTTCCTCCCTTTACGGCTGAACATTCCCTCATGTTAATGGATCATGTTTTATTTGTACTTTTTCAGTTGAAGGGCACTTGGCTTATTTCCCCCTTTTGGCTGTTGTAATAATGCTGCTGTGAGCGTTCACATATGAGTTTCTGTGTGGACGTATGTTTTTGTTTCTCTGGGATTTTCATTTCTCTAGGAGTGGAATCACTGGATCACGTAACAGCTAAACTTAACTGTTCGAGGAACTGCCATACTGTTTTCCACAGCGCCTGCCCCACTTTATAATTCCACCAGTAGGGGGTGAGGGTGTCGGCAGCTGCATGGCCTCCCCAGCACGTGGTCCCTCCTGTGGATAACGGCCACCCTAGTGGGCATTAGGTGTGTCTCCTTGCGGTTTGACTTGCTTTTCCTTAACGACTCATGAGGTTGAGCATCTTTTTGTGTCCTTGTTGGCCATTTGTGTATGTTCTTTGGAGAATATTCAGATCCTTGGCCATTGGGGGCTATCTTCTTGTTAAAAGTTGTAAGAGTTCTTTATGTGTTTTGTATACGAGGCCCTTATCACATATGTGGGGTCCTTTGAAGCACAAGCTTTTAGCTTTGAGGACACCAGTTGATCTATTTTGTTCTTGCTTGTGCTTTTGGCATAGTAATTAAGTCTTCATGTTGAAGGAGCACGTGGTAGGTGAGTGCAGGGGATGTGGGGCTGGAGCGTGGGAGCACTGGTGCACCCCAGAGAGAGCAGGCCAGTGTGGCCACTCTCCTGCTCTCCAGAGAGTTCCTACCCCCACCAAGACTCAGTTTACCCATCTGCCAACAAGGGCCTGGCAAGATGAGGTCTTGAGGTCTGAAGTCTTCCAAACTGGTTTAGGAGACAGGCAAGTTTCTTGGAGGAAGCTGCTAACCCCTTGCTGGGTGGTTTAGCAAGAAGGGTGGAGTTGGGCAGACATACCAGAGAGGACAGGCCCTTTGCAGCAAATTTCAAACTGCTTCTTGGAAAGGAACTTCCAGGCATGCCCAAGACACTGGCTGTGACCACCTCCCAGAAGAAATAGTCACTTAGCCATCCCATAGACGCTCACTGAGCCCCTGGACCCGGCCTTGTGCTGGGTGCTGAGAACAGATGTGACTCAGACCCAGCAGTCTCTGTGAGGACCCAGCTCTCCTGCTGCTCAGGGCATGGCCAAAAGCATGGTGTCTGCCCCCCCACTGTGGCCCCAGGAGACTGGCTTGGGGCACAGCAGGAATGAGAGAACAAGCCAGTGGTGGCAGGTGTGGGCACAAAACATCTACCTCACAGAATAGTGGTCCAGGGCTGGCCAGCCCTGTAGGCTGAGGCGGCTGGAAGGTTTCTCAGAAGTGACCCCCAGCTGAGGCCTGGGGGTGAGTGTGAAGGTCCAGAGAAGGTCTGACCACCCCAGGCCTGGGGGCCATCCTGGAGCAGGTGGCGCACTCCAACACAGAATGCTTCCACGGGGCTGTAGGCTGCGCTGTGGTATGTGGGCTGCCACACAGAGGGCACCCCACATGCTGTGTCACTGAAGTGAATTAAAATGAAGCAGCCACAGCACAGTTCCTCCGTGTCACTACGCACACACCTGGCTACACATGGCTGGCGGCACCTGTGAGGCACAGGTGAGAACACACCCATCCTCACAGGCAGTTCTATTGCAACACCCTCAGTTTAAGGGGAAGATGAAGCAAGGTCGCCAGAGGTGGGCAGAGGTGAGGTCATGCCCAAGCACTGTGCCCACTGCCGTGCAGGGGAAGCCAGGGGCTCCACTGGGCATCAGACAAGAGATGGCAGTGGCCATGACCACAGTAGGCATGTGGATGGAGGGAAGGGTGGATTTCAGGGACATTTACGAGAGGCCAGCCCCTGGGCACACAGTGGCTGGGTGTGGGCTTGAGGGGTGAAGGCTTCTGGCCCGGGCCTCAGGCGGAGGGGTGCACGTGGTGGCCTGGACCGTGGAGAGGGCAGCCCACAGGGACAAACCGGGCCGAGGCCCTGTTTCCACATAAGGCCACGTTCTGGGGGTCCAGCGGTCAGGGCTTTAACATGCCCTTTTGGGGACACGATTGAACCTGTCACAGCATGCAAGTGAGACACATATTCCATGCAAACCCAACACCCCTTTTCAGTGCCTGGATGGACAAAGAAAATAAAGGGTTGTCATCTATACTATTAATCAATTCACCATTGGCCCCCAGGACCTCCTTTTCCGTACGTGTATACGAGGAGCGATTGGATTAAATCAAGAACAAGCATTGTAAGTGTAATAATTTACCATTCCTCACCTTTTTAGAATTCAAATTTCTGTTGAATGAAAGAAAGTATTTCTATGGAAACGCCCACAAAGGTAAGTGGGAATCCACAGCTGAGTTCTCAGGCAGCGGCACCAAAATCAGCCCACTGAGTTCCAACCCAGTGCCGCTGGTGCCCGAGTCCCAGGCGCGGCTCCCTAGCTCCCAGGCATGGACCACTCTGGCCCCTTGCAGGGGCCCCACGCCCTCCTTTGTGGGCCTCCCGCGCTCAGGTGGTGCCTGCACTAGGTATCTGGTGGCGGTTCATCCGTCCTCATCACTGAATCATGTTCTGCTGTGGGAACACACCCCTGAGGTATCTGTTCTTTGTTGATGGACATGAGTCATTCCCAGGGTGGAGGTGTTATTAATAAGGCTGCTTTTGGACTCACTTTTGGCGAGTCTTCCCAGAGCTGTCGGTCAGGGTCAGTCAGCGGTCAGCTGCAGGCGGCCCTGCCAGAGCTGTGCAGAGGCCGTCCAGGGCGTCAGACCACAGCAGCTAGGGTGACATTCCCAGGGCAGGGACAGCTGTCTGGGATTGCCACGGGGCTGCACAGGTGAGGTCACAGGCACTGCCTGAGCCCAGGTCTGCCCTGGGTCTTCACACCACTTGGTAGGAGGACAGCAAGCTCCTTCGTGGCCTTGATCTTGGCTCCTTGGTTGGGAAGGCCTGCTGGGTAGCACTGGGTCACCTGCGTCTACACAATGCTGGCCTGGGGCCTGCAGAGAACACGCTCAGCCATGTGCTTCCCAGCCAGTGACAGAAGTTCAGTGCACATCCAGTCATTTGACCTTTCCAACCACAGGGGATGGATTTTATTTTTATTACCACCTCTCCTTCAAGGAGAAGGAAATTAAGGATCAGAAGGGTTTAATATTAAACAGGGAATGAGTGGCGGTCCAGGGTCTCGGAGGCCAGGTCTCAGGCCTTTCAGTGCCATTGGGCTGAGGCAAGGCTTGCCTGGGATCCCTGGGACCTGTCGTGTGGGAGGTGGAGGTGTCTCTGCTAGGGGGCAGCCACACTCCCTACCCTTAGCTGGCAGATTCCCAGAGGCCCCACCCATACCGAAGAGGCTTAAATATTCTGACTCGTCTTCTGTTTGCTGCTCAGCACAGACAGGGGATCAGCGTGGCAGGTCCCACCTGCCCCCATTTGCCGGTTCTCTGCCAGGCCAGGCGCTGTCCCAGGGTGGGGCTGAAGCTCAGCTGTGTCCTAAAGACTGCCCACTGGCCATCTGCTTTCCTTTCCTTTTGCAAATAGAAACGTGGTGTGTGTGTGCGTGTTTGTCTACATCTCCCAGAGAAACTGTCTGAGAACAGATGCTTAGAGGCCCAGGAATTCCTCACAGTGGAGATGGATAAACAGAGGCAGCTGCAAAAAAAATTTGCAGGCAGATGCAGAGTATCTAGATGTGAACCAGAGCTGCCCTCTCTCTCATGGAGTGTGGCCTCCAGGCCGGGTCTCCAGCCCTGAAAAGAGGAATTGCAGGCAGGAAAGCAGGGCCTTCTCCCCTGTGATCATGACTTTGGTCTGAAGACCTGCGCTCCACACCCAGGCACTGCTCCTGGCTGCAGGCCTGCCTCCTCACTAAGCTGAGGGGCTCAAGGGGGTGTGGGGCCGGTTGTGCTCCAGTGGAGTGAGCAGCACAGCTGGGAGTCTTGGGAGCTTAGTGTTGGCTTGGGGGCCAAGCTCTGGGACTGCCAACCATGGCCCCTGCCCCTCCAGCCCTGCCCTGCCTCCCGAAGGACCAGTTCTGACTGGGGGTCACTTTCAGATGGGCACCCTCCTCAGGGCTGTCTTCTTGGTGCCTTTTCCCTGGGTCACTGACCGTGTGGCTCCCTGTGGCCCCGAGCAGGCCCTGCCCCTCAATAGTTGTTATGAGCAGGGGGGGAACAGATACTGGCCCTGGGGAGCCCGAGCTCTCAGCCACTTGGGCTGTTCTGCCTGGACTATCACGGGCCAGAAATTCCTTAGGTAACAGATTTGACTTTGCAAGACCATTATCCCAGGCAGGGAGGTGACTGCTGCTGCTGGCTTTGCTGCGGTGCCTCCTCCCTCCTCCCTCCAGGCCTAGGCAGGGCCGGGGGGCTGTGGTGGGTTCTCCATGGTCCCCACGTCGCCACCGTCAGCCAGCTTAACAGTGACCCAGGGTTCTGTGCCTCGTTATAAAAGGTGAAATCTTGCATGCTCTTCCCACTTACCAGTTCTACGAAGATTTAGAGGCTCTGATGAAACACCCGGCAGAGGAAGGCCCTGGGTTGCATGAGGGAGGGACTGCCTTCCTTAATTTCCTTTTCTGTTAAGATATCATTGACATATAACATCTAAGTTTAAGGGGTAGGACATATTGATCTGATACATTTATATTGTAATGCGATTGCCACTGTAGTGTTAGGTCTGGTGGAAGATCTAGTTTCTTGGCAAGTTTAATGTTCATAGTACAGTTTTGTTGTGTAACCTCTGTGCTGTGTGTTGGAGCTCCAAGACCTATTGATCTTCTAGTTGCAAGTATGTACTTTTAGGCAACATCTCTATTTTAATTTTCTTTTGATGCTCCTGTTCAAGGAGCCCATGGATCCTGTGCAGAGAAGGAGCTGGGAGTGTGGACTCCTGAGCCTCCCTGGGCCTCATACCATTCACACGGAGCACACGAGACGGGACAGGGCGGAGTCCTGTTCTCCTCCGTGAGCTGTTGTAGGATTTGAATGCAGGCGGCACAGCTGGGATGTCCGGTGGGCTTCACCCATGCCTGCGCTCTTTGCCCCAGGTGGCCATTGGCACTGCAATGTCCCCTTCCCGGGCTTTCCCCAGGGAGGCCCCAGCTCCGCCTTGCATGCTCAGCTGCCCAGCACACGCAGTTTGCCCAAGATCTGTTACCGAACTGCGCCCTGGGTGTGGCCTTTGACATTTGTTACCTGGCCGGTCTAATGTCTGCTGTCCCTGGTAAGAGCTGCAGGCTGCACTCCATGCCTGGTCCCTGAGGGAGGGCAGCAGGGGCCTGAGAATGTGCCTGTCAGCAGAGGCTGTGACTCTGCAGCTCTCACCGTTCTGGCCCTCCATGCACCACTGTGTCCCAGCCAAAGCTCAGCACAGACATGGCACTGGTCACTCCTCCATCCCAGGGCCCACTGAGCCAGAGTGCTCACTGACTGACAGCCAGAGATGGAGGCGGGAGAGGGGCCAGGAGTCAGGGGACCTGCCGATTGCCAGGCCCAGCAAGCCCAGGTAGGAGGTGGGTGAGCTGCTTGGAATCACGGGAGTGACGGGCATGGCCAGGACGTAAAGCAAAGGCTCCCCAGTGTTTCCAGCCCATTGCAGCCGGAGGGCCCATGCTTGGCACAATGGACGTCCTACCAGAGATGCAAAGAGCAAATGGGCCACAGGCTTTCTCGGTGAACCTTGCTGTCCTTGCAGGTCCAATGTGAACGGGGGTGGCGTTTGTCAGGCGCCCGAGACACGACCCCCTCAAGCACATTTGGAACCCAGGGGCCTGAGGGTGTGAGGCAGGATGCCTGATAAGGCAGTACAAGGCGTGGTTCTCCCTCAGCACCCAGCCCCCAGGTGGAGGCTGGGGAAGTAAAAGTTTGAGGACCAGTGAGCCAGCAGTAAAGGATTTCCAAGGATTTGCTGCTCTGATAAATAGTTCAAGCTTTCCCTCCACTGGTGCCCACACCAGGTCCCAAAGGCAAGCAGATTGCCCAATAGCCAGTCACCAGGCATGGAGCCAGCAGGGCCTGGGCCTGACCAGAGGTGGACAAGAACCCTTTGTGCCCATGTTTGGCTTGGGCCAGCCTGCAGGCCTTCTCCGCCCACTTCGTTCTGGCTGGAGCAGGACCACCCAGCTTTCAGGAGCTTCAGAATCCTGCCCATGGGGATGCCAGACTGGGATCCTTAGCCTTAGTCAGACCTTGGTCTCAAGGAGAAGCTGAGAAGCTGCCGGGACCCCATGCCCAGCTGGGTAGCCAGTGTGCTTGGGCTCAGGGCTGCCAAGCCCAGGGTGCAGGAGGGCTTCCCAGCTCTGTCTGCTGGGCCCTGGTCAGGCCCTCCTTGCCCTCTCTCCCACACGCCTGGTGCATCACTGAGCTTGCTTCTGGACACCTGCTGTAGGTCAGGTGCTGTGGGAGCAGAGAGCGTTCAGCCGTGAGCAAGATGCAGAAGGTCCCACCTGGCACAGAGCTTAATTAAGTTCTAGTGGGAAGTCATAGACACATAACCAGACATAAACACTTGAGAGGGTAAATCCCTTGCAGAGGGTTCAGGTGGCACTTCAGCTGAGGCTGAAGGCAAGGAGGAAACCAGACACCTGGATGTCTTGAGCAGAACTTCCAGCAGACCCTCTGCTGGCCCCCATCTGAAGCCAGCAGCCTGCACAGGGCAGGGAGGCAGGGGTGGATGTGGCCAACTAAGGGCCCAGCCCAGGCAGGCTCTGCTGCTTCCCTGTGCCAGTAGCCATAGGGCAGCTTCGTGCAGCAGAGGGGCACGGGGCTCCCCCATGGCTCCCAAGTTACCTTCTGACCCTCAAGAGCGCCTTTGATGAGAAGAGAGGCTCTATCGATTGGCTCACTTTCTCAGGGTGCACAATGAGTGCCACACACGGGAGGATCAAGGACAGAACAGCCCACAATGGTGGGGCAAGTGGGCAGCAACAAAACCCCGTGACGTGCAGGGTGGGGAGAGCCTCCTTGGTGGTGCTAAGGGCAGGGTAGGTTTTTAGATCTGAGCCCCAACAGATGGGAGGGACTTAACAGAGAGAGCTGCTGGAAGGGATGATTCAGAGAGTGGCTGGAACCCAGGGTGGTTGGGCCACTGGGGACCTCAGGGGAGCCGTGCAGCAGTGGGGGGCTATGTTTCCAGCTGGTGTGCCTCTGAGGAAGCAATCTGGGCTGGGGTGGTGGGGCGGTGAGCACTAGATGGGAGGAGAATGAAAGCCTGGAGGGGCCAGCGTGGAGGCCACTGCCAAGTCCCCAGAGAGGATGGGGCAGACTAGTCCAGGGTGCTGGAGAGAGGGTGGAGGGAGGCGAGAGTTCTGAGCAGCCCAACACCACCAAACAGCTGCCAAGAGCAGCCAGATGATGCCACCAGCCCCCACCAGGGCCTTAGACTCCCATACACCCTGGAGAAACGGGCTTATGGCCCTGGTGCAGGGACAGATGGCTAGTGGGGAATGGTCTGCACCCTGAGGGCCTGAGTGTCTGACTGAGAAGGGACCACCTCGGCTTCTGCTGAGGCTCTGTCCCTCCCACAGGCACCAAGTCCTGGGGTCTAGCTCCAGGCAGGGGTTCTTTCCTGGCTGGTTGCAGAGGATGAATGGAGGCGGCCCCAGCAGGGTCTCCAAGCGATAGAGAGCAGCCCAGTGAGAGCGCACAGATACTCTGCACCCAGGGGAGCAGCATGCACATGAACATGTTCATGGGTATGTGTATGAGTGCGCATGCACGGGCACATGTTTGCAGGCATGTGGGTGTGCAGGTGTGTGGGTGTGGATGCACATTTATGGGCCTGTGGGTATGTGCACATGCATGCGCATGTTCACAGGTGTGTGTGGGTGTGCACTTGCACATATGGGCATGTGGGAATCAGCACTAGGGTTTGTCCATGGTGCAAAGCTCCAGGAGCCTGGAAACAGGATCCTGTCTGGCCTGAGGCTGGTTTGTTGGGTGGGGTCCTGTGGGGCTGCAGTTCAGGCTGGCTGTACTTTGACCTGATAGGCTCGGCCATCAGACACGAGACCCAGCCAGGGTCTCGGCGTCAGGAGGTGCCCATGGAGCGTTCAACCCTTTCAAGGCCCCACAGACATCTATGTGCTTGTCAGGCCGCAGTGTGGCAACTTGGGGGCTTGACTGCCCCCGCCATGGGACTGTGTGCTTCGAAGGGCAGGTCCAGGGCTGAGTCTCCCTCATCCTGTGTCTGCAGCACCAGCCACATGGCAGGTGACCCAGATCTGTAAGTGGCTTGGGATGAAGAATGCAGGTGGAGCCTGATGGAGTTTCAAGGACACAGTCCCCCAGTGAGCAGCCAGGGGCCCTGAGGACTCAGAGCAGCACTGGCACCTAGGTCACCGGATGGTGGACCCGCTGAATGGGCAGGACCCTCTCAGGCTGAGCTGGCCTCTGTGGTGGGCCAAGCAGACCCTGCCCAGGGATGTGCAGTGTGCAGGGTCCCGCACTGTCCACAGGGATCTGAGCTTGTAGGGGCTACCCAGCTGCCAGCCACTGCCGCTCGGGGCCCATGGTACATCTTTGTGGGGCATGTGGCCTGTGGCTTCCCTGAGCCACAGGGTGAGGCTCAGGTTCCATGTTTCACGTAGCCCTTCAGCTCACAGGCTCCGGTTGTGGGATGCTGAGGTTGTCTCCAGTTTCATTAATTATTTTTATGGTCAGGGAAAAAGGACTTTATTAACTGAAAACTAGTAACTAAGAACCAAAACAGCCTTTGAGAGATACTCCTGAGCCTTCCAGGGTCCCAGACGAGGCCCTGAGGCAGAGCAGCTGGGACCCAGCTCAGCCTGACTGGCCTGCAGCCCTGAGCAGCCTGTCTGCCCTTGGCTCTTTGCTACCCAGCACCAGCAGAAGACACCCTGCAAGTTCTGGTACATGGGCACGCGCTGGAGTTTAATCGGCATAATGGCGGGAGAAGCATCCTTGGGGGCAGAGGATGCCAGCCTGATCCACCAGCGTCTGCTGCCAAGAGCACATTTGGGGCCTTGGAGAAGGGTCTCTGTAGGAGGGTCTTCTCCCTCACCAATCCCTGCTTCACCTCCATGGGCCCATGGGAGGGCTGGCTCCATGCTTGCCCACTCAGGGAATGCTGGCATGTCCCCTGGGGGAGGCTGTAAGGACAGCACGCCACCCCTCATGTGCCCTTGGGAGCTGGTCGGACAAGCACATTACAAGGATTCTCTTAAGTAATCCTCTCGGCAGCCCCAGAAGTAGCTGTGATCACTGTCCACTCACGGATGAGGTCCCAGAGGCTTGGGAAAGGAGCTGCCACCCACAGCCACTCAGCCGCCGGCGTCATGGCATCAAGGGACAGTCCCTCCCATGGCTCTCCGTGGGCCAGCACCTGTGGCAATGCTGGCCTGCTGCTCTCTGTGGGCCCAAGTCAGCCAGGGCTGGTCTCTCTAGCAGCTGAGGTCACCCTGCTTTCCCAAACACCCGTGGATTTACCGTCAGCCCAAACTGGATTAATTCAGGCTGAACACCATCTGCTGCTCCCACTTGGCAGCTGGGAATTCCTTTGCTTAACAGAAAAAAAAGGAAATTATGAACAATTCTATAACAGTCACAGAGAACTTGGCAGGGAAATGAATAAACAGTAAAAAATTAGTAAAACCCTCAGGGAGCATAGTTTTGGGCCTGCACCCTCTTCACACCCATTGTACAGATGGGCAGGTTGAAGCCTGTGCCGGCAGGCACCTGGCAGGCACCTGGCAGGACCCAGGCCTCTGCCGGCCCTAACTGTTTCCTTGGGATTGCTGGAAAATGTTATCCCCTTTGTTCAAAACCACAGCAAGTAAGTCATTTTTTCCAAAAAGTTTCTCCTGAAGAGCAATATCGAGAGTGTCTTTTTGTATTTCTCTCTGGTTCCTACAGTCTCTGGGGTACCTGCTAGTGTGTGGGCTGTCATCTAATTGTCATGAAAGGGAGGGAAGATTAGACGGAGGAGAAAGAAAATGTGTTCATTTCCCTCATTCTGGAGAAGAAAGTGAAAGTCAGGGGATTTCTTTCAAGAGCAGTCTGATTGGCTCTGGTTGGCCCTTATGCCCCAGAAAGAAAGTTTGCAGACAGCATCTCAAACAAGCCTAGTGAGTGAGCCAGAGACTCCAAGCTCCTAACTTGGATTTGGTTTATTTTTCCTTCTGGAGAGGATATGTTATCAAAGAAATTTTGGTGCTAAATATTTAGTCCACAGTTTAGCAGATGAGGAGCACAGTGGCCTCCCCATCTTTTTATCACCTTTAAATAAAACACACTCCAGGGTCGTGGACACAGAAGGGCCTGCCCACCTGTGGTCCTGGTGACTGGAGGAAGTGTGTTCACCTCCAGTCTCATCCCGAGGCGAATCCACAAGGTGACCGAGGCTCCAGGTGAAATTTCCCCCCTTTGTTTTGATATCAAGTCTAAAGCATTGCATTTATTTTTAAATGGAAATGAGTTTAGACTTTCTGTGGTGACACATCTTTGAATTGTTTTCGAATCCGCCTTCGTTAAACTGACCCTGAGGCTTAGGAGTCTCTTATGAGTTAACTTTCCCTCCCAACCAAAGAAATGCTGACTTTCCTCCTGGGTCCCACCTTGAGGTGCTGTCCCTCGAGGGCAGGGGAGGGTTGTGCCATCGACTGAAGGGTGACATGTCACCAACTGGCTCTGCGGCTCTGTCCACAGCTCCTAGGGAGGTTTTGGGGATTGCTCGGATCTGTGCCTGTCACAGAACACCAGGAGGAGAGCCTGCCCTCCAGGTGTGCTCATCATGAGGTACGGCAATCAGAGAAATCCTGCCAAGAAAAAAAAACAGGTTGTCCCACCTTTGCCCTAGACACCGTCTTGGCATAGTGCCTCCTGCTCCACTGGTTCTGGAGAGGAGGTTCAGTGGAAAAGCTCAGAGACACGTGTCCTTGCAGACCTCTGTAGGCTGTTTAATGCCAAGGGGCTCTGTCGGGGGCCAGCCTGTCCAGGGCTTGGACGCCCTCTGCTGGGTCAGGGAGCCCCCAAGGTCTGTGCCACTCGGGAGGTCTCTGCTGCAGCCAAGTCTCAAGAACTCGCTGTTTTGGCTGAAACAGCACCATTCAGGCTGTGGTCCATCATGGGATGGACTGGATGGACAGCCAGGTGCCAGAAGTTTGAATAAGGCAAGTGTGTTTAAGCAGACCAGCTGGTCACCCAACGCCCGCATGGGCAAGGACTGGATGCCAGAGTGAACAGGAAGTCCTGACGTTGTGCTCTGAGACTGGAAGGTCACACTGGGGTAACTGCCAGGGAGAGGCCCTCCCCACTTCCAGAACATCTACCCGCAGAAAGCCTGATATTAAATAGCTTAATATATCTCTCTAATGACAAGGTGGTTGTTTTCTGCTGTGTGAGTGATGAGAAGATTACCCAGGATGGAAATGCTTAGCCTGCCTCCACGCCTTCATGTGGTGAGCCAGGAATCCTGTGTTCAGGAGGAAAAGGAAGCGTCTGCCTTGACCTGGCATTTTGCCTCTGAGGCTGCTCCCAGGATGAGAATCACAGCCTCCTCCCTTCTGTGGCATCTGCCCCAGAGCTACAGGTCCTAATCCCTGGAAGCTATGTCACTTACTTGGAAAAGAGGTCTTTGCAGATGGGACAAAGTTAGAATCTTGAGATGAGGATTCCCGGTGGGTGCCCTGGGTGGGCCCTAAATGTGAGCACGTGTCCATGTCAGAGGGTGTCTGGGGACCCTGGATGAAGAGACTCCAGGGGAGGCCATGTGTTGACAGAGGCAGAGACCAGAGTGATGTGGCCGTGATGCCAGGAGACTCTACTGGAGCCTCTGCACAGAGGGTGACCTGCAACACCTTGATTTTGGACCTCAGGTCTCCAGAACTAGGAGGAGATAAACTCCTGTTGCTTTAAGGCCCTGTTTGGGGCTGTCACCACAGCCACAGGACACTCACATACCTTCTGGGCTCCCAGCACTGTGCATCAAGGAGCCGTCCCATGAGGCCCGTGTGGAAGGTGGTGCAGAGGCGGGTGACAGAGGGGTCTGGGGTCAGCATGTGTGGTAGTGCTGTGCCTAGCCAGTAACCTTGGGTGCATGGTCTAGAGACCACGCCCACCTTCTAAGTCATGATGATTGCATGTGTCAGTGTACAAGGTCTGGGAACAGAGCCGGGCACATGGAGGTTCTAGGCAGGCTTGCTGTTCTCAGGAGCACAGAGGAGGGGGCCAGATGCGGCTGCCAGGCCCACAGGAGGCCCAGGGGGACACAGGAATGTCACTGGCCCACTCCCCCTGCCCCAGCCAGCCATCACCACAGTGGCCAGCCCGTCCCAACCAGGTCCTAGATGAGGCTGTGGACACTCAGCTTCTGCCACCCTCTGCCTTTCCTGGGCCGTGCCCAGGCCCCACACCCAGCAGATACAGTACAGCTAGTGACTGGGAGTCTGGAGTACTGCTGCTTGTTGTAAATTTTGGCTGAGCCTCTTCATCTCTCTGCCTGTTTCCTCACCTGTGAAGGGGGAGAACAACAGTGTCAAGCTCCCAGGCTGCTGAGTGCCAGTGAGGCAGAGTGGGCCTCTCGTGAGCCCCATCACTGGGGTAGCCGTCCCCAGGCTTCAGCGACCTGCTGGAGCCATGCCTCCTAACCCCAGGGGCCCAGCCAGGGCCTCACAGGGCTGATGGGGCCCTGACCGTCCTCAGCCGGGTCCGCTACACTGCGCTGGGGAGGGGGGCTCCTCTGGCTCTCTCAGGACCCGAGGTCCTTCGCAGAACAGTGGGGGGAGGGGAGGCGCCCTTACAGGCCATCTCTCCTTCCTGCCCTTGTCCAGGGAGCACTGGCCCCGGGCCAGCAGACAGGGATGCAGCTTAGTGGTATGTGATTACAGAGGGTGGTCAGGCTAAGAAGGGAAAGCGAGCTGACGCCTTGGGGGTCAACAAACCCCTGTGCAGGGCAGAGGGTGAGCAGTTCTGCTTTGCAGGCCAGTTGGCCTCTGTCATAACCACTCAGCTCTGCCCCATAGCACAAAAGCAGTCATGTGAATGTGTTTCCGGGAAGGTGGTGCTTACACAGTGGCAAGGGGCCTGTGTTAGCAACTGGCACCGCCGTCAGGCTCTGCCTGCTCAAGGCATGATGGACAGTGGTGGGAAATGGCAGAGGGCTGGCCAAGAGGGGCTGCACCCTGGAGAGGGAGACACTGGGGGCAGTGGGAGTCTGAGGGGTGGCGGAGTGGCATGACCTGATAGGGAAGGGCCAGGGCTGGAGGCGCCCCTGGGTGGTGCTTATAGATGTGCCCCAGACAAGTCCCTGAGGCCCGAGGTCCCAAAGGAAGCCACCCAGACAGCCATGCTTTACATCCTCGGGTGGGGAGGGCGTTCAGGGGAGCCCTGGCTGTTAGTTCACCCACCTGCTTAGAGGAGGTTGTTGGCTTGTCCTGCAGGGACCTTGGGGACGCAGGAGCACCCACAGCCAGCTGTATGGCTCTGGGCTCAGTGGGCCGCTCCAATGGCAGCGTGCTGGCTGCTTCTTCCCCAGACTCTGCAGCACTGCAGGGTGGCAGTGCTTTTCAGCGATGCATGAAATGCTCTCTCTGGGCCTCAGTTTCCCATCTGTGCTGAGGGGCCCTGGAGGTCTTAGCTCTGAGAGGACCCAAAATAGCCATATGACAGCAGTCTGTGCCCTGAGCAGCTGCCCAGCTGCCCTTTCCTGGAGTTGGATGCATTTCTGTTTCTACCCTGGGCCCTGTGCCCACCCCAGTGGCCTCAGCTTGGCTGTCCCTGCTCTGTGGGGCCCGCTGACAGGCAGGCATCTGGCTCACTCACATGG
Organism: Manis javanica; assembly: GCF_040802235.1. Lineage (NCBI taxonomy): Eukaryota > Metazoa > Chordata > Mammalia > Pholidota > Manidae > Manis > Manis javanica. Next base: position 24,793,947 of record NC_133165.1, read on the forward strand.
GGCTGCATGCCTCTGCTCTCCACACAGGCCTGGTGGGCAGCCAGCAGCAGGGCAAAGACAGGTCTTTACTGGTCCTGGAGGTGTCCCCTGAGCTGCCCTCCTGCTACACTTCTCAGAGGGCCCTACTGGCACCCCTGCTCCCTGAAGCCTGGGTGGGTGGGATTAGGGTGGGCTATGTGGCAGGTCCTTCCCCACCAGTGACTTTCCCCAGGTGTCCAGCGGAGAGAATACAGCCCACCCACTCCCCAGCGCAACCTCCTATCTCAGACCCCCGAGCAGCCTCAGACCTGAGCCCAGGGCCCTCATTCGTGGGCAGAGACCTCTGCCTGGCTGCGTCCTTGTCTCCAGGACGGGGACACTTCCAGGTGTCATGAGGATTCAGGGGTGCTCAGCCCATAGTAAGAACCATATAAATGTTGGCTTTTATCATTTCATAAGTTTGGTAATATGTTACCCATTTTCTCTGATTTTACCCAAAGTTTTCCCACAAATTAAGCACATTGAGATGTTAACAGTAACAGTGGGAACCATGGAGGGTGCTGCACTCCACAGAGGAGGCAGGTGGTTGTGACAGTTGTCAAAGGGTTAAGGCGGCCCCAGTGATGGTGGCAGAGGGGTGGCGGCAGTGTACACGGCAGGGCTGGGAAGAGCACCTTGCAGGATGGGGCATGCTAATGGCCACTGCCTCCCATGGAAATGGAAGTCATGGTGGGTGCAGGAATCATGCACCAGAGCCACGACCTGTCTCAGGGAAGAGGGAATGTTTCCTGCAGCCAGACCTCTGGGCCTGTGGCACAGCCTTTCTGGGTCCTCATGGGAACCTGAATGCCTGACCTGGTGGTGCATCTCTCGCCTTGCTGTGCCCAGCTCCAGGCCCATGGAGGTCCAGCACCCAGAGGTGGTGCTGATCTGGGAGGAAACACTTTAAGGACGTATAGCTGTAGCCATGTCTGACTTTAGAGGCCCTGAGGAAAGCACAGAATTTGGGTCAGAGGCACCAGGCTTCTGACCCAGGGCCTTCCAGTTCTAGCTGTGTCCCCTTTCCTGACCTCACACTTTCTTGTCCTTGTAATGGTGACAAAGATGGGAGATCAGGGGGCTCCCCAAGGGCTAATTGTGCAGGACACAGGATATACTTACTACATTGTACTTCTCTTTGGCTTCTGTGAAAACAGAGGCACCTTCTCCCAAAACATTCTGTCATTTCTTAAAAATGTAGGAAGTTTTGGCAGTGATGGCATGACCAGATCTGGAGGAAACAGACCAATTTCACAACCTTTTCAAGGTTGCTAAATCACTGTGTCCTTTGTGTGGCTTTGTGTTGCCAAAGATTCTATATTAGTTTACAGAATTCCTGGGAGAGGTCAGCATAGTAGTCACCCTCACTTCAGTATGAATAACTACAATCAGTTCATACTGTGCTTCCTTAAGAGCTAAGGGAAGCCCCTCTTAAGAAAGGAGGCTTGGGTGTGGTGAGGTCTGGGTCTGGAGAAGAAGGAGAAGAAATGTGGAAGTGCAGGAGTCCCCAAGACCTGGTCCTGAGTGGCCCTTCACTGGAGTTTAGCAGACCTAGGATTTGAGGGTCTCAGGGCTGCTGGGCATACCCCGGAGGCTGCTTTCCAGGGCCTGCCTTCTAGTGACCTGTGGGGCTCAGTGTGACGTGTCCAGGGCTTCCTGAGAAAGCAAGGGCAGACAGAGCCTTCCCCGGGATCCAGGCGGCCCTCCCGAACTCCACCAGGCTCTGCCTTGCTTCCTCCTTCACCCAGTCAGGCCCACTGCCGGCGTCTTTCACTGAAACGGTCGCTTTGGCCATGGCTGAGCCTGACTCCTCAGCTGCTGATTTATGAGGGTTTTCATGTTCCCCAAGGCCAGAGCCAGTGCAGGCCACTCCCTGTGGGCACAGTGGCCCCCAGAAGGGCCCGGCCAGACAAGGAGGCTCTCCCATCCCTGTTGGTCCCAGGGGAGAGGCCGCCCGCCCCCTCCCTCCTGGTCAGCAGGAGAAGGCTGTGGCTCCTGGGTGCTGCACCCCAGCCATGAGGTCTCCCAGCCCCTCACCTGGGCAGGCCAACCTATGGGTGCTCAGCCAGCCCCAATGCCCAATAGCGTCTGCTCCTCACATTTCCACACCCTTGTCCCAGGAAGAGCCTAGAGCCTGGTGGGCCTCACCCTCCACCTGCCGTCCTGCCCACACACAACCCTGCCTGGACACCGGGAGGAAGGGGTGGTTACCACGTGGCCTGGTCAGCAGAGTGCAGTCCCCTGCCTGGTGTGGTGGGCTCAGTACTTTTCCAAAGTGTTTTGCCTGGCTGGCTGGGTCAGGGGCAGCACCTTCTGCCCCTGGTGCGGCTCAGCAAGTGGAGGACGTGGCCGACTTCCCTGCAGGGGGAGCAGGTGCCCTCTACTCTCCCTGCCTTGCACTGCTGGTCCCCAGCCCCCCAAGTGCCCCATGCTGTTCCCCTGCCAGGCAGCCCAGCCCCAAAAATGTCCAGCGTGCCCCTCCAGCAAACATACACAGCTCTAAAACCCCTGCACCCTCCCCTCAGGAGTGGACTGGCTGGTGAGGACCTACCAGGAGGGAAGCAGATGGCTGTTGGAGGTTGTCATGTCACCAGACCATTTGTGTGGGTGGCAGCATGGTGGCCCTGAGCCTCACCCTTCCATCACTGGCGGTATCCCACCAGCAGACTATCCCTACCCTTGTTTGTTTTGGTGCAAAGCCTTAGCAGAAGGACCAACAGGGAACCAGCCCTATACTTCTTTACACACATAAATTAGCCCAGGATTCTTGTCATTCTTCCCACTGAGAGCTCTCCATGCGTGTGCACACTGACCCGCTCAGATGATAGCAGAGCTCTGATTATCCCCGTTTTATAGCTGGGACTGAGGATTGGGAAGTTCAGCATGCTCCCCCGGGCCTCCCAGCTGGAGCGCCTGCCCACTGCCAGCCCGGGCACCTGTGGAGGCCCATTCCAGAGCCACCTTCCAAGCTGCACCCTCCCTCCATCCCTTTGGTCTTCCCTGAGTCCCAGCTCAGCCCAGGGAGTTAACCTGGGCATCCATCCCAAGGAACTCACAGCCTCAAGGGCCTGACAACCACTCACAAGTGCCCCACCTGTCTGTAGGCGTGCCCAAAGAACTGAGGCCCCAAGGGCACCCCATGGTCCCTTGGAGAGCCTCTGGGCACACAGGCAAATGCACATTCTATGACCACATCTCTCCACTTGTGGGCTGTTCTGGGAAAGAGGCATCCGGGATCTGAGACAGCTGGGCAGGAGTCCGGTCTGGCCTTGGGGCTAGGAACAGAGCTGCCTCTTCCTCTGAACAGCCTGAGGGTGGAGGTCACCAAGCCCCAGGTGGGAACCAGGAACTGTTCTGGGACCTGATCCCAGAGCCTCCAGGAAGTGGCTGCACTCTTCCAAGAGTAACAGGGCTCAGAGCCACCTGCATTCCAGGCATGGGACTGCTCAGACGTGAGTGCACAGGGGAGGATGAGGGTAACAAGAGTCACAGCACTATCAGACACGCTAACTTCTGTGCGAATGCCACAAGCATCGCCAGTGCACATCAGGCACTAGAGGTTAGGGACAATGAGGTAGGGGTAATGGCCATGGAGGTGGTGGTGATAGTAGTGGCGATGGAGATGATGATGGCCATGGTGGTGGTCATGGTGGTCATTGTGATGGAAATTGAAGAAATGAGGGTGGGAAAAGCTTGAGGCTGCAGGTAGATTTATGCCCCTTCTCTGGGCTTCCATCAATTCCTCACCTCTTCTTTAGCTTCTTAAGCACATGCTTTAAAGCAGGCCCTTGGCTAGGCGCTCTTGCCCCCAGGGCCTGCAAACAAGGATCTAGTGTAGCAGGGCCAGGCTCCCCATGGGGCGCCTTCATCTGTGCTTCCAGGAAGGCCATGGGGCCGGGGAAAGGCAGAGGAAGGCAGAGGGCACAGCACAGCACAAGTGCAGAGATGGGCGAAGCCCAGGACTGGGTGGACCGGGAGTTTTAGTGCTGAGCATCAGGAGTGAGGCGTGGGGGATGGCAGGACTGGAGGGGCGGGGTGGGAGGTTTCTGATAGCAGTCACCCTGGGTCGGGCGCAGGCTCCAAGGAGATGGGGTGGGGAGGGCTAAGTCTGGGGAGCTGAGATGGGCCTGCACCCTGTGGCTTTGAAGGGTGGCTGCATGTCAGCCACCTACCTCACATGCCACAGGGAGGCACCCTCCAGGGAGATGGGAGCTCCTGGCCACCCCAGCAAAGACACCCTCTGATCCCCTATCAGGTTGTCTGCAAGTGTGCGTGTGTGCGCATGAGCACTCGTGTGTGCTGGTGGCCCATGGTGGTCAGAGACCATCCGAACATCCTGGCCCAGCTTTGCTCTGCCCCCGGGCTCTCTCACCAGTCTGCCCCCTGCTGCTGCCCACTGTGGAGACAAGGGTTGGGCCCACCACTCCCTGCCCAGTCAGGCCTGGAGAGCTATGGGCATCCGTGTGCACTGCAAGTGCAGCCCACCACGCGTTGAGCACCTGCAGTACACCTCGTCCGTCTTCGGTCCCTAGAGGAGGGGTTCTCACTGCCCACACACTGGCTGGTGGCAGAGCTAGGACCTGGGGACATGTGATCTGTTGTGGGGGTGGGCCTGACAGATGGTCTCAGAATGGGGGTTGGTGGGGCAAGGGGGTGAGGCAGAGTCCCCGTGCATACAGGTGGTCCTCAGTGCCCTGTCGTTGATGTGTGCTGTGTCTGGGGGGTTATCTCGGCAAGGGAGAGAGAGGCCCCCAAGGGACAAAGTGATCCCAGAGGGGTTTCCTGGAGGGGTGGCCAGGGCAAGGCCCGGCCCAGAGGGTGTAGGGAGAAAGGTCCTGCCGCGAGGGCAGGCAGAGCCGCATAAGGCAGGGCAGCATGGAGTTGGCTAAGGGCACTGGAACTGGAGAGGTGAGTGAGGGAGAAGGACCCAGGCCACCACCCCACCCATGTAAGGAAAGGCAGGCCAACGGAGGGACAGTGATAGGACAGAGGCCTCAGTAAAGCTCCGCCTGCCAGAGCTGCAGCATCTCGCACAGCCCCCTCAAGCCCCGTGAGCCTGTTTGTCTAAATGGATTAGAATAAGGCCTGAAGACCAGCTCTCCACTGCACCAGTGCATTCCAAGTACCTGAAGCTGCATGTGCCAGTGTGTTACAACGTGTCTCTCCCAGCAGGAAGTGTGTGCGCTGCTGGGCAGCCGAGGGGGAGCAGGTCAGGGTGCCAGGCCCACACCAAGAAGCAGACTAGAGACTTGGAGCCCATCCAGGGGAGTGGCCCCCAAGAAAATAGGAGATCTAAATGCACGGCAAGACAAGGGGTGGCCCCAGGCTTCTTGGGGCTGACAGCTTCATCACAGAGAGGTATGGGCAGGGTCATGTGTGAGGCCCTGGGCTCTCGCCTGTTATGCGTTCTCCGGCAGTGTTTGGTAAACTCTTAGGGGCTTGAGGTTTGGCTTGCCCACTGGGCCCGGCCTGGAAGGTGACCCCAGAAGCTATTCCTGAAGGTGGAGGCAAGGCACAGAACTGACCTCAGTTTCACACAGGGAGCCCGTTTGCTGACACAATTTTGGACGATGATGGGCAAGTACCCCCACATTTTCAGGTCACATGTTTGCAGCTGCCATGTGTCCTTGTCCCTGTTAAGTGCTGATGGCACAGAATGACACTCTCTCTTCAAGAGAGCCCAGTGTGTGGCTTCCCTTCCTGTGGCCGTCCCCGTGGACAGGATGGAGGGGCAAGCTTTCCAGCTCGCCGTGGGACACAGGACATCCAAACCAGGGGGTCCTGGGTTCCTTAGTGTGCCCTTCCCCTGGGGGAGCTGAGGCCCTGCAGGGTTGGACCAGGGCTGCACACAGCCAGCCCCAGGGAGGTGCCACGGGGCTCAGCTCAGCACACACGAGCTGTGGGGAACAGCCAGCACAGCACAGGAGCAGCCAGAGGCCCAGCTCTGGCATCGTGGTGGCCCTTGTGGGGTGGCGCACAGCACTGCTCATGAGGGTCAGGGGTGAGCACCAGCTCATTTTCACTGTGGCACTGGGGACTGCGCCTGTGAGTGGAGGTTGGAAGTGACATGCACTGAAAGCTTAACCAGCAGTTCTCAAGAGTGCAGAGTATGACAATGCACTCTGAACAGAATGGGTTCCATAGTGGCTGTAGGGCTAAGAGTCAGAGTGGCCACAGGCCTTGTCAGAGCCTTTATGGTGCTAATGTACACTGTGGACACCCCGGAGGGCACTCTGGTAGGTGCTGCTACCCAAACTCCAGACTCCTTTGAGTAAGAAGTCCTTTTGTGCCGAAAGCTCCTGGGCTAGCTGGGTGGGCATGCCAGCTTGGCCATTGGGGGACAGGAAAGGAAAGTCTTCCCAGAAGATGGAATGATGTGGACAGACAGCAGAGTGCAGACCAGGGCACGCATGTGGGAAACAGGTGGTCTCTCCTCGGGCTCAGGGAGGAGAGTGGAGAGCAGAGGGCCCTGGCAGGGTCGGGGCAGGAGGCAGAGGGCCCAGTCTAACCTCACATAGATTTCAGAAAGGGGTCCCACAGGTGGTCCCCAAGGCTCCCAGCCTCCCTCGTGACCCGAGGGAAGAACTCTGTCCAGGAAGCTGATGGGAGGCCGAGAGCAGCTTGAGGGACAGTTTCTGGCTCATACTTCCGGTTCTGCTTAGGGGTGGTTCCTCTGCTACCCGGGCACCTCAGTCGTCCTCGAGCTCCCTGTTCACGTGCCGCCCCATCCGGCTCAGAGGCAAGGGGCTGCCTTTTGCTGTCAGCCTTTCTGGAGCATCTGTCTGGTGGTGGCATGGCTCCCCAAGATTCAGTAAGCAGCTCCCTGCAGGGGAGAAGCCAGATTCACAGGGTTTGCCAGTTTCCACAGTGTGAGTACCCCCCATGGCAGACTGGACACCCACCACAGGGTCACTCAAGGTCGAGGTGTGAAGACAAGCACCAGCTGGAATACAGGGTCTGCAGCTGCCTCCAGAGGGCACAGTGAAATGTCGTGGGAAGTCTGGGAAGCAGTGAGAGCTAAATGTTTATTATTTAATTGTACGTTTATATAACTCAATTTCTAATGAGGATTATACTTAACAACTGGCTCCCAGCGTTCTCGGAAATCTGAGTCTGCTCACCGGCTGGTGCAGGCCACACACGCCCTTCCACTGGGCGACGTCCTCAGTGATAAGCCCTTCCTGCCTCGTCTGCTTTCTCCAGGCAAACGAGGGAGCAGGAGACGCCACCTGACTTCTTTTACTTCTCTGACTATGAAAGGCACAATGCGGAGATCGCTGCCTTCCACCTGGACAGGTGAGCTTTCCCAGCTGTCCCCTGGAGCCTGAGCCCTCTGTTCAGTTCAGTCCCCTGCCCTCCCCCTGCACCCTGCCAGTCGCCCCATCACCGTCCCCATCATATAGATGAGAAAAACGAGGCCCATGCTCACAAGCACTTCGACCTCTCCAACACAGAGACAGCCCCACCGGCGTTATAACCCAGGTGGACACATCCTGCTGTGTGTCCCACACCAGACAGTGCCCGGCCATGGACCCTCAGACACAGCTGGTGACACGGGTAGGTGGGTGGGCTGCTGGGAATGAAGGAAACGGAAGAGCAGGAGGGAGTACTGAGCGGTGTGAGTCAACACAGAGGAAGTCAGTCAGGGTGCACTGTGTCACCTTTCTCCTGGAGCCACTCCGCCTGCCACAGTGGGAATTCCTTTCTGGGTTCACTGGCCCCTTACTGCTCAGCGAAGACAGGTGGCCACCGTGTGACTGTGTGGGGCAACTGCTCAGCCACCCCTGGGCTCATGCAGCATTCTGCACCCTCTGGGGCGGCGTTTCAGGACCTGGCTTCGGGGGTAGCTCCAAGGACCCAGAGGATTGGGAGACCCCCACCTCAGCTCTGCAGAGCTCACACCCACAGTGCAGGGCTCTGACCGGGGAGCGGCTCCAAGCTTCGGGCATCTGTGTCACCTGGGCTGCACCCCAGCCCTGCAGACCAGGGCCTGAGCTGTAACAGGACCCCTGGTGCTTCATGTGCACACTGAAGTTTGCAAGACCTGGGTTTTCTCAAAGATCAAAATATTATGTGGTAGCTATAGGAATCCCCAAGTCAGGTTTTCAACAATTTCCATCATCTAGAACAGCCTGAGCCCAGAAAACGGCTTTTCTGTGAAAGGAACAGGCGCAACAAAGCCAGTGAGGGCTGCTCACTGGGAAAGGCGCCCTGGTCTGTAATGGGCCCAGGCATGCCTGCTGGGGAGGGGTGGGAGGCAGGAGGCAGCAGCCTCTGTGGACAGCATGCACCCTCCCCAGAGGGTGCGGCAGGACCCCTGGACGTCCAGGCTCAGCAAGAAGCTCACAGGGCATCTGCACCCAACCAAGCGAGCAGGGAGGCCAAAGAAAGGGTTCCACTGACTAAACTTAATTCTGTTTTAAATTCATCCCTGAAATGGGGCATGTTTCCATTGCCCAGGCACTTCACAGGGCCAATATCAGATAAGTGCCAGTCCTTGTGGGTCCTTGTGGGCCCCCTTATCTGGTCCTTGTGGGCCAGTTCTGAGAGCCCCTGTCCAGCAGGCAGAGCCACAGGCCCCAAAGCTGGGCCTACAGGAATGGACAGTGGTGGAACCGGCTGAGCTCAGAGCCGCTCCAGAAGGGCACAGAAGTGAAGGCCCTCTCCCTGCCCCTTCCCTCAGGATCCTGGACTTTCGCCGCGTCCCTCCTGTGGCCGGCAGGATGATCAACATGACCAAGGAGATCCGAGACGTCACACGGGACAAGAAGCTGTGGAGGACCTTCTTCATCTCCCCAGGTACCTGCCCCTGGCCTACAGCCCCCCGCACCCTGCTGGCTGTTCTGCAAAAGAGCTTCACTGCCATGATCCTGCCCCTCACCCTATGCCACACCCTCCCTGGGGGCACAGTCCCCGCCATGACTTAGAGTTCTGGAAAATGGTCCTGCACGTGGACTCCATCCCCTGGGCTGGGCACATGGTTTATTCCTACCATTTGTTTGTATTAAAAGGCAAAGTGAATTCATTCAGGAAACTGGGGTGCCTCTTGCAGTGGGGCAGCCAGAACAGACCCCTACTCTCCGAATGAAGCCCTAGGTTTGAAAATGCCCAGCAACACCCTACCCATGGCAGAGCTGTGTACCTCCTCCTGTCCTCGTCCCAGCAGCTGGTCAGGGAGTGTGGGCCCCTGGTCCCTTAAGGGGCAACCTGGTGCCCTGTGTACACAGAGCCCTTTGCCCATGAGTGCCGCCCCCCCATTCCCCAGGCCTCTCCTCCTTGTGTGTCCCCCATGGTCTGCTGTCCGCTTCTGTCTCTACAGGAGTTTGCTTTGCCACAGTGCTGCACAAGGCAGTGGCATGTAGGGCACTAATCCTTGTCTCTTTCATCAATGCCACCATTCTGAGATTTGCCCATGTTGCTGCCCAGCCCCCCTCGTGCTGCTGTGTTGGAGATCTGAGCCACGGAGGGCCAGCTACATATTGTTGCCCATCTCCCTATTGAGGTGCAGACCCTGGAATTTGAAATCTCAAGAAAGGGAGACAAATCAAGAGATTTCTATTTTCAGTTGTGCTTCCCTCAGTGCAGAGGGCCTTCCACCGAGCTGGAGGGAAAAAGACAGCCTTAGCCTGGGTTCCCAAGGGAGGAGCCCTGGAGCCACGTGTCCAGAGTCCCAGCACTGATGTCTGGTCATACAGGACTACTGTTCCTTTACAAATGAAAGACAAGTCACTCCTTGGTACGCAGACACATCAAGACATGTCCCTCCCCAGTTTGACTGAGGTTTCATGTTCTACCCCGACCTCATCTCGTGTTGGAACTGTCAGTCACCTGGTCTGTGCACACTATTGAAACCTCTCCTCCAGCAGGTGCTGCCAGGGTCTGCTCTACCTGCAGCTTCTGACATGTAGCTTCTCTAGCCAGACTGTTGCTGCTCCCACCACCCCTGCTGCCAGCCAGATTTCTTCCTGAAAGCCTTTGGAAATATTAGGTTTTCTCTAAAGCAGGATGGGAGCCAGCTTTAATCTCATTTAGAAAAAGTGATATTGGGATTCATTTGTGAATCTGTGCTTTGCTTGCACTTCTAGACCCATCCACCCCCAAAACTGCCATAGATGCAAGCTTCCGGGGGAGCCAGGCCCGTGTGCAGCCTTTAATGCACACAGACATCCCTCTGCCATCAGGCTCTGAGTAGCTCTCCTCTGAGGCAGTCAGAAAAGGGGTAAATTTGTGCATCCAGCAGGTGGATGGGTGCCAGGTGGGGGCCAGCGGCTGGCAGGGAACGTGGACGTGCACAAGCAAACTGAAGCTGCTAGAGGCAGGCTGGCTCAGAGCCCAGGTTTTCTCATTCCCAGAACATGTTTTCTGAACCTTTTGGGTAAATGTCTATCACCATGTGTCATGTACCCTGAGAGGTGTACCATCACCAGGGCACAGCTCTGCAGGTTTCTACAAGGGGGGCCACCTGTGTAAGCCCCTGCAGGACAAGACGCATTATACGCTCCAGGATCCCCTCCTGTCCCCTCCCAGCCACTCAGCCCCTGCGTCTTGAAATTGGCTCTTTTTCCTGCCATGTCTGACTGAGTGGCCACAGGGACTCTGTCCACACAGAGTGGACCCTGTGTCCAGTCTATGGACATGGAGGGCAGGGGTTCCCAGGCCTCAGCTGGTGTGTTCAGGCCACTCCCTGGAGGGCCAGCCCCACGCTGCATGGCTGCTGCCTCCTGAGCTGTCCGAGTGGGGCAAGCATGGCTCATTCTCGCTTTTTCAGACTCAGCTTCCTTCTGGGCAGACCCCTGAGGCCTTGAGAAGGAGGGGTCTGGTTTCAACCCTGAGGACACACAGGGAGGGACCTTCTCAGTCCTTGTAGAAAGCCATGTTTGCCAACTCCCTGCCTCCGGGAAGCCCCCCTTCACCCAAGTTCTCAGGTAGAGGAGGGGACCCCAGAGTGTGGGGAAGGCAGGCTCTCCAGGTCAGCTCTGGCCCTGGCCTTCTCCCATCTATCTGATCATTATTACTAAGATAAAGGAGGGTTTGCCCCCTTCCTCCCCAAGCCCACCCCAAGCACTGGGGTGATCTAAATACTGCTCACCTTGACCAGCCCCCCTGCCGGTGTCAGAAGCCCTCTGCTCACCCTGTTAGTCCTCGGCCCATGTCAGGTGCAGCTATGGCTGAGGTGAAGGCCCAAGGGCCCAGCTAGGAAGGAGGGGGACCATGGACCCGGAGCTCACCTGGATTTGGGTCCGTGGAGGAAGAGGCTGTGGCTGTGAAATGCCCTCCTGTTCCAACATGAGTCTCTCTAAAGCCAGTTTAGCCTGTTAGATTGGCGAGTTCCAGGCTCTGGCCAGTGAGATTGGTTCAAGATTTCCTTCTGGAAACGGAGCAGCCAGGGTTGAGGCTGTGCTGTTCACCTTTGATGGTTCTCAGAGTAATTATCTAGGCTGGCTCCTGGTCTCGAGGGGAGGGGAGGAGGGGACAGGGAGGAGGGGGGAGTGCAGACCAGGGCCTGCTGTGTGCCAGGTGTGTGGGGGCCCCCTGCAGGCTCCCCTCCCCTCTGGACTGCAGGCTGGTGCTCCTGTGTGCACGGTTTAGGAGAGCCCTGCCAGCTTGCACTCTGGCTCCAATGGCGGGTGAGTATGCCTGTGGGCATTTGCACAGGTGGGAAGGGGCTGGACCATGGCCCTCAGGGCTCCAGCCTCCATATTTCTTTATGCCACAGGCTCTTGAGGGTTTCTCCACAGACAGAAAAATTAAACATGAGAATGTGGATCCATCAGTAAACGCACAAGCATAGAACCACCCTGATCGCAGGAGATAACCAGCCAGGGCCTCCAGCCATAAAGCCGTGAACATGGCAAGCTGGCAGGCCTGGGAGAAGTGGTACCCATGTTTTAAAATTACTTTTTATTGAGATATAATTTACTATTTTGAAGTGTACAACTCAGTGGATTTTAGCACATTTTACCCTGCTGTACAACTCACCACTCTCAAGTTCCTGAACACTTTCCTCAACCCAAAAGAACCCTATCCCTACTAGCAGTCACCCCTGATTCTCTCCCACCTATTCTTGTCCCCCCAGCCCCCTGCTCCCAGTGGCCACCAATTTTTCTGTGTGGACTTGCCTGCTCTGGACATGTCCTTAAATAGAATCCAACAGCACATATCCTTGGGGCAAGTGGCTGCTTTTACTGAGAGCAATGTTCCCCTGGTTTAACTGTCTAGCAGGTGCCAGAGCTTCATTCCTTTTACAGTTAAATATGTTACATTTCACCGGTACATTGTTTATCCTTTTACCACCCATGAACATTCACGTTCTCCACTCTTTGGCTTTAGTGAATAGTGTTGCTGTGACCATCTATGGACAAGCTTTTGTGTATGTTCTCATTTCTCTCGGGCACTGCCCAGGAGCAGAATTGCTGGCCACACGGTAATTCTAACTTCTCGAGGAACCACCAAACTGTTTCCCTCAGTGGCTGCAGCATTGCACATCCTGCCAGCAGTGCACTAGGGCTTCACTTTCTTCTCTATATCCTCAACAAGTTGTTACTATCTGTTGTTTTTTAAATTAAAACCATCCTAGTGGATGTGAGTGATGAATTTGATTTGCATTTCTCTGATGGCTAATGGTGTTGAGCGTCTTTCTGTATCCTTGTTGAGCATTTATTTTCTTTGGAAAAATATCTATTGAAGTCCTGTGCCCATTTGTTAATGGGGTCATTTATCTTTTTATTACCGAGTTGGAAGAGTTCTTTATATATATGCTAAATTTAAGATTCTGACCAAATACAGGATTTGCAAACATGTTCTCCCACTCTAGATGCCTCTTCACCTTCTTTGTGGTGTGAATGCCTTTTTGAGCCATTGAACGTTGACTCTAGAATATCCCTCAATCCAGTCCCTTAGTTCTGAGGCTGACCGGAAAGAACCTGAGTTCAGGCCCTAACTAATTCCCACTGCTGGTGGCCTGGTGAGGCCAGCTCCCTTTGCTGGGCCTCCACCTCCTGTGACAGGGTGGGAGCTGTCGGTCGGCTGAGACCCAGATTCAGGTGGGGCAGGCACGGCTTGGAGAGTGTTCGCTGACTGGTGGGGATGGCCTGAGAGGATGTGGCCCTGTAACCGCTGTGTCCCGTCCGGCAGCCAACAACATCTGCTTCTACGGCGAGTGCTCCTATTACTGCTCCACGGAGCACGCCCTGTGTGGGAGGCCAGACCAGATAGAGGGCTCACTGGCAGCCTTCCTGCCGGACCTGGCCCTGGCCAAGAGGAAGACGTGGCGGAACCCCTGGCGCCGGTCCTACCACAAGCGCAAGAAGGCAGAGTGAGTGAGCAGGGCCCTAGGGCCCTGGGGGTGCTGGTTTCTGTCCATTTTACAGCAAGAAAACAAGTTCCAGAGGCCACACAGGTGGAAGTGCCAGCAGAGGAGGAGGAGGCAGACCCAGCCTGCCTGACCCACGTGGTTGGAATGGGGGTGGGGGGCCCTGGACGAAAGAGCTGAAAGGTGGGAAGAAAGGACTGCACGCTCAGAATCAAGAAGAGCCCTGCAGTGGGCTGGGCCGCCCACCAGGGTCTCTGGAAATCACCTGTCAGTGTTGGATGCAACTTTCTGTCCCTTGTGCAAGAGAGACACCCCCTGCTTTTCCAGCTGCAGAGCTGTCCTTGCAGGTGTGATGCTGGGCCCTGCTTCCTAACAGTGACCCTCCAAAACCCTGAAAGCCTCCAGGCTGGTCATTCTGGGACACATGGTGTGGCTTGACCACCTCCCCACCCCATACTCCTGTTAATGCAGCCTCAGCTCGAGGCTTGCACAAGTCCACCTCCAGACACTGTTCTGCAGTGACATCTTTCTCAATCACAGTCTTTCTTGCTGCCGTGTAAATCCTGCTGTGCTGATCTGGGTGGCCCACAGCTGGTTTGGCCCTCCCTGTACATACAGAGGAGGGGCCTGGATTCTCATACTGCTCCCCCACAGATGGGAGGTGGACCCCGACTACTGTGAAGAGGTGCAGCAGATGCCCCCCTATGACAGCAGCCACCGCATCCTGGATGTCATGGACATGACCATCTTTGACTTCCTCATGGGTACGTTGGGTGGGCCGGCCGCCTGCACTGGGAGCACCTGCAGGCACTGACCCGCGGGGGAGGTTGAAGAAGGGCTGGAGCGCCTGCCTTTACTGTGCTCCCTGTGCAGGTGGACATGAGGTGGGAGGGAGGACACTCTCAGCAGCTGCGGCTGGCTCTGCTTCTCTCTGCAGGCAACATGGACCGCCATCACTACGAGACTTTCGAAAAGTTTGGGAACAAGACGTTCATCATCCACTTGGACAACGGGCGAGGGTGAGCCCTGTTCTCGCTCTTCCAGACACAGTAAGGGCCTGACCCGCCTTCCGGTTCCCAAGAGGAACAGGCTCCCAGTGAAAGGGACATGGCCGTCCCCAGAGGCCTCCTCTGTGTGTGGCCAGGACGCTGGCCCCCAGCTCCGATTGGGCGGAAAATAGGGCTCTGGTGTTTATGCCTTTGTTTCTCCTCATTCTCCCAGTAACCCTGTGAGCGGAATCCTGTTCTAACTTAGTGTTGTCTTGGGGAGCCTGAGGCCCAGAGAGGCTGCTGGCTGAGAAAAGCAGGGCTGTGAGGAGCAGTCAGAGGCAGTCTACCCCACACGTGGGAGTCTGGGACCAGCTGCCTGGGACAGATGGCCCTCCCTGCCCCATCAGCTGGACCTGTGGCTAATGGGCTGGCCGCTGGTTCCACATCCCAGTGGTTCAAGCTGCAAGCACTCAGATGCCTCAGAGACACTGGCTCTCAGGTCCCAGACAGTTTATGTGTGGGTCACACATTCCAGCTGTGAAAGATGCTACTATGGCCTGACTGTAGGCTGACCTGCCCAGGACACTTCATCCATGAGCTTCTGCTCAGCCCAGGGGCTAGAACGCCAGGCACCCTTCTCACCCCCAGCCCTGCATCTGAGGCTGGGGACCAAGGGGCCAGGCCACACTGCCCACCCCCACAAGACCCTGCGCTGTGGCCTCTCACACAGGTCCTGCTGCATGTGCCCCAGGACAACTCTGCTTTTCTTCTGCAGGTTTGGAAAATATTCCCATGATGAGCTCTCCATTCTGGCGCCTTTACAGCAGTGCTGCAGGTACGGTGTTCACCCCACCCAGCCAGGGAGCTGGCCTGTCACTGTCACCATTGCTGCAGCCGAGACCACAAGCCTTCCAACCCCACCCTGCCATGGCACAGAGAGGGGAAAGGCATTCATGCCCTGAGCTGCATGCCGCATCCCGCCTAGAACCCCAGCCCTGGTAACCCAGAGCCCTTCCCCAGGTGCAGTGTCTCCTCAGCCCTAACAGCTCATCTTACAGGTGAGGACACTGAGGCCCAGATGCCAGTCTGCTCTCCAGAGCCATGGCTACCAGATTCTGCCACTCTGCCACCCCGCGGGGCCCCAACCCAGGTCCTCCTTTTCTGGCTGGGGAGGCAGCCGCAGGCACTGCCCAGTGCCTTCTCCAGGGATGCACCTCAGGGCTGCCCACCCCAGACAGACTCCTGAGTGAGCAGGCTGTCCCTCCCCACTGAGTCTGCCTGGAGGAATGCAGTCACCCTTCCTTCAAGGTGGGAACCCTTACCATGTGCCCCTGAGCAGCAGGCCCAGACCCAGACCCTCCCAGGTCCACCCCACTCCTGTAGGCCTCTGCCCTCGGGCCAGGCCTCACCTCTCTTTCCCCTGCAGGATCAGGAGGTCCACCTACCTGCGGCTGCAGCTCCTGGCCAAGGAGGAGTACAAGCTGAGCCTGCTGATGGCAGAGTCCCTGCAGAAGGATCGGGTGGCCCCCATCCTGTACCAGCCGCACTTGGAGGCTCTGGACCGGCGGCTCCGCATTATACTCCAGGCTGTCAGGGACTGCGTGGAGAGCGACGGGCTCCATAGCGTGGTACAGGACGACCTGGACCCCGAGCACAGAGTCCCCACTGGGAGGTAGTGACCGCAAGCCGCCGGCTGCCACTGGGAAGACACATGCACCCCTCCACGAGCCCAGAGAAGCTGGAGTGGACAGGGCTGCCTCCCAGAGTCCATGAGCCTCTGGAGTGTGAGCTCCTCGGCGTTGGGTCCCACAGGACACATCTTACTCATTCAAGACCAGGAGAGGCAGGGGAAGGGGTGTTCAGTGCTCCTGGACAGCTGCAGCCTGGCGGCGGGGGCCACCGCCCTTTTGTATGGGAAGGAGGCCTTCATTTATTACTTTGTATTTATACATGGCGTATGTGTGCACAAACAGGTGCCTATAAGCCCAACCACCTCCCAGGCCCACATAAGGGGCTGCCCCCTGAGTTCTCCGGCGCTCTCACACCCTGACCTGACCTAAAATTAAATCGTCCTTGCCCTTCCGGGAGCCCCGCACTTAGAGGACTGAGTCTCGTCTGAGGCCACTAAACTCCTGGCAGCTGTCCTGGACTTGGGCAGACAGACGAACACTCGAGTGTGGTTTCAGAGATACATAAGGGGCCACTTTTTCTGCTCATCAGCACACCCAACAGCTCCTGGGATGTCCTCGGCTTGCTTGGGGTAGAGGCTCTGTGGGCTGAAGCAGCATTTTTGTGGAATAGTTCACAATGTGGTGAAAGTGCAATAAAGATACAGCCAGTGTGTGTGGAGGGCCTCCCTGGGGTCTGGGTCCCCATACTGATGCCCTGCTGCCTGCCCACCCTCCACACTGGCAAGTCATGGAATTGCACGTGGCTGAGGCTGCAGCTTTCAAGGTACCTCAGGCTGGCCCAGTGCCTGAGGCTGGAAGGAGGGGTCTGGAGCTTGCCTGAGCTCTGCGAGGGTCAGGGTTAGGGCTAGGGCTAGGGATGGGGCTAGGGCTAGAGTGGCTCCTGAGGCAAGGTCACTGGCTCTGAGAAAGATTGGAGGTCCCTGCAGACAAGGTGGCCCCGGAGGGCAGCATGGAGCCTACACAACCCTGGCATCTTATGCGCAGTGAGGGGACAGCGGTGTCTGCCTGGCCTGGGGATCGACTGGCACTGGGCTTTTCTGGCTAAGGTGGTCTCAGGAGACCCAGCCCCTGCAGCCAAGGGCTTGCCCCGCTGCCAGTCTGGGCCATGGGCTTCCTCTGGTGAGCCCACCTGGAACCCTGGACTACTTCCCACTGTTGCCAAGAGCTCTGCCAGCATGTGACAGTGGGCCAGCCAGGGCTTCTGGGGTCACACAACCCATGTTCTGGAAACAGCAGGGTGGAGAGAGCTGGCAGTCACCGCCCCCACACCCCCCGGGCCCTGAGGCTCCACCTTTCATTAGGTGCTCCCTCACCTGTGGCCCCTTGGACTCCCATCCCTGCCACTGTCACGGTGACACCTTTCCCTGCTTCCTGCCCCTCGGAAAACAGGCAACACAAATTGTCACTGCCTCAGAAATAGAGCTGCTTGGCAGCTTTAATTTCCTTCTTTTACAAATGGGTAATCATTCTGCCCAAAAGTCGTCTTAGGTTCCTGAATGACTGAACCAGCACCACAAACCAGATGAGCCCAGAATCCCTCCCATGCTGAGCTTGCCTGCACACTCTGCCTGACACAAGGATGTCAGATGTGACGGCGTGGCCTCAAAAAGCCCCCTGGCCTGTGGTCCTGCCCTCTGTTCCAACCCACCAGCTCCAGGACATGCCCACAATCATCCCTGGCCTGGTCTCCCTGTCTGTCTAGCCCTGCAGAGGAGGGTAGGGGGTGAGTGTGGGAGAGGGCCTGGAGGTTTTGTCCCCACTGTCCCCCAGCACCGAGGGGGCAGCCTGGAGATGGCATACCTGTGTTCCCCTTCCAGGCTGCTGGGGGCCTAGCACCACCACCACCCAGGGCCACAGCCCCTGAGTCAAGGAATCTGAGCTTCAGGGTCCAGGTGCTGATTCGCAGGGCACCTGGGGCATGCCAGGCCTCAGGACGCGGTGCTGACCCAGGTGGGCATCACCAGAGGCTTGCAGGGTGTGAAGGAGACGCGCAGCCATCTCTTACATAAATCAGGAACAGCAAGGAGGATGGCAAGGCAGGAAGTAGCTAGGAGACATTCGGGCAGGGCGTTGGGGCGGGAGGTGCGGCAGAGGAAACCACAGCCCCCAGACTCACAGGCCGAGGCCCTGGCCCTGTGCCACTGCATTTGGAGGTGGCTGCTAGGAGTGGTGCCTGCCCCCACAGGACTGGTGACCTCAAAAAAGGGAGCGACACTACAGACCTGTCTCTGCAAATGCAGGAAAGGCATGCAGGGGAAAATACCGCGGGAGCAGGACTGCCACTGTTAGCGCATCCCTGTCTACGCTCTGATAGGGCAGCCTGTGGTGTAATAGGAAATATATGTTTGGTCTTTGTCCCTGGTTTCTGATGGGTCTCCTATATACCCTGGAATTTCCTGAGCTAAAGACAAAACAAATGTGTGGAGGGGGCTGGTCGTGGGCAACCACAAAAAGCCCCGCGTAGGAAGTGTCCGTGCCTGCCTCCTACCTGGGTAAGAGTCTCCTGTCACCTGGAGTCACCTCCTTGGGGTCTGGAGTGGGGACAGTTCAGCTGATGGAGGCCTCCTTTGCCTGGATGAATGTCCTCACAACAGGTAAATTTCTACTCTGTTTCAGACCACCTCCCGGGCCTGCTGTTTGTCAAAAAAATCAGCCCAAAAGAATCCTTATGCCAAGAAGCACGTTTTGGGGTGGCCTATTCTGCCACCCTTCAAAAGCCAAGCAGAGTCGCTATGGGTGTTTAGAACCCTGCGGTGTGCTGGAGGGTACCCAGAGCTGGACAGAAGCTCACACAGTGAAAGCTGGTCTTGTTCAAGGTGTTGTGCTCGAACACAATGAGGTGTAGACAATGTCTAGGTGCAGAAGACAGCATGGAAAGTGAGGCCTGCAGCTCAGGACTGGGTCAGCAGGCAGAGACATACCAAGGGGAAACATCAGCGGTCCAGGGTCCTGCCTAACTGGCCTCTCAGGATCTTGGTGAAGGCAGGCCAGGGTGCTCAGGCCACCTGGGGGGGAGGGACAAGGCAACTGATCAGACATTAAGGATGGGGGGTTCACATTAAACCTATATAACAGGACTCCTGCTAAAGCGAGACAAAGATGCAAGGCCAGACACAGATGTCCAAAGTCAAGGCCCAGCTCTGAGGAGGGTTCGGAGAGCCGGGCAAAGGCTTAGTCAGGGACAGACTGTGAGGTGGAAATGCAATGTGGTCCCTTCAGAACACAGGCTGGAGAACGTACACTGGCAGCTGCAAGGTGGTGAGTGATTCCTTCCAAGGGCCAGGCCAGATAGCCGCCTGCCTGGAGATGCATTGAGTCCAGGTGAGGGCGCAGACTCGCACAGCAGGCTCGTGGTGACACCATGGAGGACATATGTTCCAGGCCAGAAAGAAAGCAGAAGATAAAACACCTCATAGCAGGGGCCCACCATTTTCATGATTAGATCCCCTGTGTTATTTAAGAGGTTTTAAACTGTGTTCATCTATACTCTGATACAAGCGCAAGATGTAGGGAAAGCCGCTGAGTGGGAGGAGAGATGGGGTCAGTCTGAGCCGTGCCCAGGCGAGGGTGGGTCGGCCATACCCACGACTGCCACCCGTGGGAGGCACCATCCCACCAACTCTTCTTCACAGGTCCCTGAACCCAGGACCAACAGGAAATGACACCCTGACCTTGACATGGAGTGACTTGGACCCAGATCTCAGGGCAACATCCCCACACCAGACCCCCATTTCTGTCCTCAAAATCAAGATACACGGAAACACAGAACAGCCCTCTGCCAGGCGCTCCAGCAAATCCCTGTGAGGTGAGGAGCAACCCAAGAATGGGGGCTTTCTGTTCATGCCTCTTGGTGAAAGTCTGCTGCCCCATGGGAGTTAAGCCCTGATTTGCCCACAAATAGGATAGTATTTTGGGGCCAAGGAGACAGTGGGTAAGAAGTCAAGCATGATTTTTAAAAAATCATCTGGGGAAAAACACAAAAGCCACCAGTGGCCCGAGGCTTCATCCTGGAAAATCAAGAGGCAGAAAATCCCCACACTGATGCCCTGTTGCCTGCCCACCCTCCACACCAGCAGGTCATGGAATTGGGCATGGCTGAGGCTGCAGCTTTCAAGGTACCCCAGGCTGGCCCAGTGCCTGAGGCTGGAAGAGGGGTCTGGAGCTTGCCTGAGCTCTGCTAGCCCAGGCCCCAGGGCACCTCTGATGGCCGAGACCACTACTGCATTAGAATAAGTAAATGAATGAAAACTCAAGATATAAATGGGGACGAGTGCATCCCTGCCCCTGTGGGCAAGGGGACAAAGCACATGAGCTGGGGCTTCGGGAATGCTGTTGGGGCACACACCTTCCCAGTCCCCCATCCAGGAGTCTGAAATGGACGGACGACCAAGGGCACCCACTGTGGCCTAAAGAGGGTGACATCCCAGCCCTCCTGAGTGACTCTCCAAATCTCCTGCCTCATGGTCACTTGGGGGCAGGTTAAATAGACAGATTCCTGGGCCAGATCCCCAAAGGCCAAGCCACTTCAAAGTGGGAACAGTGTCCACCTGTCTCCAAGAGGCGGGGACACCTCTGGGCCTTGGGGCTGACATGGAATAAGCGGGGAGAGCTGCTGGAGAGGCCCTGAGGATGAGTCAGCTGCCAGGGGATTGGGTAGGGTGCACACCGGCACCTCGGCCCCAGTCGGGCAGTAGCCAGGCTGCTGCAGGGGTTTGGGTCAGCCAGCCCTGCCATGGCACTTGTTCCGCCCTGTCTCTGTGGGTCCCAGAGGGGAGCTTGGGAAAGCAAGACCCTGCCCACGGGCAGAGATGACCAGGGCCATACCTCCAGAGCCCTGCCGGTGCTCAGGACCAGCACCCAGGGCCGAAGCCGAGGGGATGCAAAGACCCTCAGCTGCCCAGCAGATGGGACTCCCAACTAGATAAGCCACCAGCAAAGCCATCAGCACCCGAGCTCTGGCCAGGCCAGCCTGTCCTTTCAGTGTCCAGGGCTCGGGGATCACCTCATCCCATCCAGGCCCTGCTCTCTGCCCTCCCGCTGGGGCCCCATGCAGCACCAGGTCCCCTAAAATGCTTGCTGAATGGTGGGTTATTCCCCCAGGAGTAGAGAGTACATGTTCTGCTCTCCAGTAAAACCTGCAGGAGCTCCCTTCCCAACACAGAAGAGGGAGATTGGGGCTCATCCAGAAGGATGTGGGAGTCACTGAAGCTGGCCTTCTGGAAGCTTCTAGAAGCAGCACCTTGTGGTGCCACAGAGTCTCTCCAGACCCCCAAGCTCTGCCCCACACCAGCCTCTTCTCTGGAGCACTGCTTGCACATTCTGTCACAGAGGACTGGCTCATAGCAGGCCCTCACCAAGCACTGCTGAACAGCTGCTCCACATGGACTGGTCCCTACTGGCCTCTCCTGCTTGTCTCCTGCTGCTGAGCTTGTTAGGTGACACCAAGGCACCACCATCTCCAGGCCCTGAGCCTGTGCCAGTGGAGCCCCCCCACATGCTGACCTCCATGCCCCATGCAGCCCCCCAAGTGCTGATCCCCATGCCCATTGCAGCACCCCCCATTGGAGCTGAGGGCACTACTTCCCCATGTGTGGCTGCAGCTCCCATGGTCCACACTTCATGGTATTCATGCCCTTGTGAGCCCCACAACGTTGTGCCCAGAGGGCAGTGAGACTAATAGGAAACATGTAAATGATGTGTGCATCTCACTGCCAAAACCAGGTTACAGCAGACCTGGACTGCCTATAGCTCTTGTGTCCCTGTAGAGGAAGCTGGCACCCTCTGTAGTGCCATGCTGTGAACAGCTCCACGGGGAGTCCATGTGTGAATGGAGGCCCCCTCCTGCTGCCAGTGCCAGCACAAGGAGCCTTCTTGGAGAGGGAGCCTCCCACCCTGTTGAGCCTTCAGAGGACACAGCCCTGCTGACACCCTGACTGCAGCCTCCTGAGCTGGACCCAGCCAACAAAGCCACACCCAGGTTCCTGACTCTCAGAATCTCTGTGAGACAGGAGTGCTTGTTTGCTGTTAGTTTGAGCTGCTAAGTTTGGAGTGGTTTGTTATGCAGCATAGATACAAAATACACTGTGCCAAGATTTCTATATTAACTGCAAAGTCTTCTCCATCCATTCACAGTTTCTTAAAGCTCCCTTGTGAGGAGCAGAGGATCACCTGGCTGCATTCCTATATCTTAGGTATCCCTGTTTCTACTGAGCTACTGCACAAATCCATGCAATGAGCATAACAAGACAGTTTGTTATTCACTGCACACTCTGCAATATGCCAGCTAGTAGGCAGTCCTAAGATCTCCTGATAGAGGCTTTTTAATAGACCCTTGGCTCCTCTGAGGGGAGTCACTCCCTTGCCAGCCTGTCTTATGGCTTGAGCAGGGCTGACCTTGCCTCCAGGCACCAGACCTGGTGCTTCCAGTGAGAGAACTGTAATCCCCTGGCTGCAATGATTGACTGAGGGACAGAGGTGACCATAGCCATGCCAGTGGGAAGTGACACGAGGTACTTCCTTTGCTATTGGAAATGGGGTCTCAGTGGGGTGCAGGCATGTGAGGTGCTGAATGTCAGAATGGCAGCCCACCCACCCCATTTTGAGGGCAGGGTTTGTACAATCACCTGTTTTCTTTCTCTGCCTCCACTAAAATACAGCATTCTGGAAATAATTTTTTAAATCTTAGGCTCCGTAAATGCTACATTTTGCTTCTGATCTTAAAGCAGCAATGATTACTTGTCAAGAAGGAGTCCCAGGTTGCTAATTGCCTCTGTCTGTGTTGGCTGCCAAGAACACATGCTCAGCCATGGTGATCAGGGAATTATTTCAATGTCTGCTGTGTGGGTTTGGGAAATTGACGTGAATGCAATTTTTATATTTCTTTATTTTCTCCATGCATCATCCATTGGGTGTTTGGGAGCAGGAGAGCCAGATCTCCCCTCATTTGCAATGATATCTGTACTCCAAAATTGGAAGAATCTATCCCAGTATGTGAACAGTGGCTGGTTCAAATGATGGAATTATTTTTATACCTTTCTCTATTTTATACATTTTCTGTAACAAACACAACTTTTAATTAAAAACGACAGCCATGTGAGAGTACGCTGTGGCAAGAAGCCGAGATCCTCTGACATCTTGGGTTCCTACCACGTTCCCATTCTTGTTTCCTCCTCTGCACCAGATACACGTATGAATTGGGTGTTATCAAGACCATAAGTTCACATATATGCCACATATGTATGTGTAATAAATGGTATGAGTCACGGTTCCATTTTGATATCCAGCAACAGCACCATCTTGTTACTCCGGAGCTTAGCCATGTCACAGGAGATGTGAGGACTTCCAGGTTCCTTAATTTAACTGCCAAAGTCTGAGAATATTCCCAAGCCGCAAATCCTACTGGCTGGTGCTCCAGTTGTCCCTGAATTTCCACATTTCATGTCTCCCAGGGCCTCTCGGTGGATGTGTGAGCGTCCCCAGCCCGTCCCATGTCTGGAATCGTGTGAACTACCACCTCATACACTCCAGCCGCACGAGGGCGTCACTGTGGTGAGCTGCCTGCCAAATGGGAGTGAACATGGGAATGTCCTGAGAAATAAAGAAGTTAGCATATGTTAAAACACCCTTACAGCCCTGCTGGCCTGCTGTTGATCCCCCAACCCGGCCTCCCAGCCCCCACACCCTCTCTCAGGATTGCCAAATGAAAGGAAAATAGGCTGAGAGGGCGGAGGGCCCCAGCTGGCTCTCAACTTTGCTGGGTGGATTCAAACTGCATTCCCGCAGGGAATTGGGGAAGCAGGATCAGGAGGGGTGCAGCTGCAGCTGTTCTGCAGGCCTGACAGCAGGGGCCTTTCCCAACTACACTGCTGCCACTCTGTCCCGCAGTCCCGGGGGGCCCTTGCAGAAGAGCCTGCCCTGGAAACCCCATGGCTTTGCCTCTCCTGGGGTCCACACGCCCCTCTGGCCCTCTCCTGACCTTCAGAAAGGCCTCAACGGTGCTTCCTCGAACCCCCTCGCCAGCAGGTGAGGAGGTGTGGCCCATCTCTCCTTGGACCTCCCTGTGTCCCTGCCACCTCAGTCTCTGTTGGGTTCCAGAAAAGTCATGATGGTGCAGATTTCTGGTTTTATTGCTGGCTGGTTGTCATGCTCTTCACAGCGCCTGACTTCTGACTACAGGACTGTGAGCTGTGGGTGGCAGGTAAAGCCACAGCAGTAGAGAATGTAACTCATAAGCTACTTTTATTACACAAGAAATGCGCTGTCCTGTAAAACTTGATAGCTAGTTCTCTCCCCTGAGGTCACCAGTCTGACTAATTTAGGACAACTTCTTGCACATCCGTTTTAAGAGGCTGAAGGCAGTGTGACTTTCAAGTGCCGCAGGGTGAGTCCAGGCAGTCTGTTCACCTGGAGCTGCTGGGGGACTGAGTTGGACCATACACAGGACTCAGCCAGGCTGGTGCAGATCACCACTCAGAACACACACCAGGTAGGTGCTGATCATTTACACGGACCCACACAAAATGTGCAGCAGCATTCAGTATTATTTTTCATGAGTGGCATCAGACTGAAGGCAAGTTCAGCCACTTGGTCTGAGTACTTGGCTATCCTCTGTGGTGGCTTCTGTCTCTTGCTGACCTCAAATAAACTGCTTTCACATTGGTGGGTTTGAAAGCAGCTGGCAGGTGACCCAAAGGTGTCCCATACCTGGAGTCCTAGGGCCAAAGGGAGTTCCCAGGGGTCAGCCAGAACCAGATGGGGACCGTGTGTACTGGGCATGTGCCTCAGACCTACAGAAGTGAGGGGCGCAGTCTGGCTCATGCCCACAAACACAGACTCCAGCAGAACCAGCAGAACCAGCCATCTCGTCAAATATGTCCACTGATTTTATACAGGTAGCAGGGTTCCACCAGGGGTGTCACAAAGCGCATTGTGGGATTTGAGAACCAATTCCCATCCCAAAGAAAGGAGCCCAGACTGCAGCTAGGAAGAAACGCCTTCCTCCAATGCCACACTGCTTTGACTTCAGTGTTTTCTATTAGCCCATGAACTGGCACAGGGAGAGCATGGTTTTGGTAATGAGAGCTTTAAGTTAGAGCTGGTTTCAAACTTGGCTCTGATCTTCACTGGCTGTGGGGTGCAGGGCCTGAATTACTGCCATCTGTCCCTCTTCAGGGTTAGGGTGTGGCCTTCACAAGGGAAGGGACGGTCTCAGAAGATGGCTCGGCACATGTGGGAGATGTGCTGCACCTGCCAGAACGGTCCAGGCCTCAGGGAGGTGGTGTCACCTGGAGAGGTAAGGTAGAAACAGGACAGGTGGCTCTGGGCTTGCAAACTCAGAATTCCCCTCCCCACAAGGCTTGGATTTGGGTTGAACACAGGAGGCATTTCCCAGGATTTGGAAGACTGGAGTGAAGTAGCAGCCACACTTCATGTTTGTGAATCATACATCTGACCAGGAGTCAATATCCTTATTTTAAGCCATCAAGCATGCATGGTCAAAGATGCTGGCTGACCTTGCTGGCTGGGACAGGGACAGGCCTGGAACTCTACCACATCTCGCTCTGCTTTGGCCTGACCATAGGATTCCCAGCAAGGCAAGTTCCAGAACCCAGGCTCTCGAAAGCTTATTGGAAACTTGATGGAAGGAGCAGGAAAGAAAGGAGGAGGACAAGAATCGGGGCTAGTGGGTGAGCATGTGTGGGAATCACAGTTCAGCAAAGCCCAGACTGAAGAGGATCATGGGATTCTCTCTCGGGCTGTGACCAGGGACCCAGTGCCCACAGGTCATCCTCACAGCATAGCACTGTTGGGTTTCAGTTCCTGTAACCATAATAAGAAGGAGTGGGTAAGAGAGACTCCAAGGCCACTATAGGATTTTTTCACTAAACTTTTAATTTTGAGATGAATGTGCCCTCCACACAGCTGTAAGAGGTAGCACAGCAATCCAGTGTACTCTTTGTCCAGTTGCCTCCAGTGGTGCCTGCATAGCTTTAGTGCAACGCCACAGCCAGGATCTTGACATCAACATGGTCAAGATGCAGAGCATTTCAAGACTACAAGGACCCTTCATGCCCTCTTATAGCCACAGCCACGCCCCCCTGCCCCTCTCCTTCTAACCCCAGAAACCTGTTCTCCACTTTATCATTTTATCATGTCAAGAATGTCATACAAATGGCACCAGGTTGTACACAACCTTTCAAGGCAGCTTTTTGCACTCAGTTGGAGGTCTGTCTAGGCTGCTGTATCAGAGGTGGGGTCCTTTGCCCTCTAATGCGTGTCCCATGGTGAAGAACCACAGCTTGTTCAACCACTTCCCTGTCGAAGGACACCTGCGCTGGCTGCAGTTTGGGGACAGGACAAAAAAGCTGCTGTGAACATGTGTGCACAGGTGTTCATGTAAGTGTTCCCACTTCTCTGGGACAAATGCCAAGAGTGCAACTGTTGGGCCATATGGTAGTTGCATGTCTTGTTTTTTAAGAAATTGCCAAAATGTTTTCCAGAGAGGATGTGCCATATTATGTTCCCACATTCCTGCATTTTCAACTTTGACATCTCATAGGACAATATGTCTGAGGCCAAGTGTGCCTCTGATGCCGAGTGAAGCCAGGCAGCCACTGACCAAAGCAGAAGGGGCAACTGCACAGCCACCCCCAGTGGTGCCAGGGACCTGGGAGTGCCCACCGAGGCAGGCCTGCCCAAGGGCAGTGGGGGCTGACTGGGTGGACTGTACACAGGCCATCCCAAAGCTAAAGGCACTGCTTCAAAGGGAGGATTTTCTGAAGAAGACTCCTGGGCTTCTGGCCTCAGATCCACTGACTTGATTCAGGGCAGAATTCTGCAGATTATTTGTGGGAACGCCTTTAGTGTCCTGTACACTGTGAAACAAAGGCTCCCCACTTAAGATGCCATCTGACTTTTCCCTAAAGTTCCCATTCCTTGCCTTCTGTTGTCCCATATGCACTTATCCAGATAAAGAATTGTGGCTTTAGAGTTGAAAGGGACCAGAAAGTAGGGGCTGGCTGGTGAGAAGTGGACTCCCAGGACTCCCAGCTCTGTGCTCCACACACACAGGGGCTTGGTTACAGAGCAGGCTGGGCCCTGGGCTGGGAACCAGGTGCTGCACCTGGGGAGGTGGCAGCCTCCTGGGGAGCAAGAGGCAGTGCAGCCAGGACACAGGGCACTGAGGGAAGGTTGAACCCTGTGTCTCTGCCCTCCCTCGGCTCTGATCTGGCTCCAGCAGGAACGCACTGGTTAAGTCCCACCCAGCCAGCCTGTGCCCCACTACTCTGGGCGGGAAGAGGTCAGGGTGCTGCAGTGGAGGGGGCCATAACCCTGGGCCTCTCTGTGGCGGGGCTCTCAGCTGTGTTCTGGCAGCCAAGAGTCCACCTCAGGGATCCCTGCGCCCAAGAAGACCCACCTGTGTGCCCCGGCGCACCCAGGGCGCACGGAAGGGGAGCTTCAAGGAGAGATCCACAGCGCAGGGAGCCCGCGAGGAGCCCCAGCTCTGGCTTTGCCGGGCGCTGTCGGACGCGCAGGGAGCGCGACAGGCACCGCGTGAGCGGGAGGCGGCGGGCGGTCGTCCCGCCCGTCGGACCACCCAGCGCGTGGGTCCCTCCTCCGTCCTCCGTCCTCCATCCTCGCGCTCGGGTCAGAGGGTCACCGAGAACCCCGCGTGGCTCCCCTCGGCCGCTGCGCCTTGGCTGGGGCCTCCCCCGCGCCGGGATTGGATGCAAGCGAGCGGGGTGGGGGCTGGGGCGGGGGTCTCCAGAAGCCCAGGTCGCCAGCTCAGGAGGGGGCTAGCCTGCAGTGCAGACCCTGCTGGCCCGCGCCCGAAGGAGCTCGGCAGGACCTGGCGGGCAGGCGGGCAGCGCGGGGGAGGCGCGCCGCGATGTTTGACAGCTCGCAGTATCCCTACAACTGCTTCAATTACGACGCCGACGACTACCCGAGCGGCAGCGCCGACGGGGAGAAGCGGCTCACGCGGCCCGCATACAGGTGACCGCGGGGTCGGTGGTGGGGACCTCCCTCCGCAAGGGTAGCCAGGACCTGCCCATGACGGAGTGGGGGCTCTCTTCTCTCGGGTGGGGCTCAGAGAAGGGGCACATTTGTGCACACGGTCAGAGGTAGCCAGAGGTTTCTCCACCCCCCTGAGGAAACCAAGTGCGACGCAAAGTTTCTGGGGTCCGGGCAGAAGCAGGGGGCTCCAAGGGTCCCTTAACCAAGCAACCCTTCCTGCCCTCCACCTCCCAAGCCCAGGGCGCCTCTGGAGAGCCCGGGGTGCCCACGCAGGGCTGGCGGGCGGGGGGCTCCAGAAGCGCGCGGCGCATCCAGCGTCCCCGGCCTGACGCGCCCCGTCTGCAGCTACATCGCGCTGATCGCCATGGCCATTCAGCAGAGCCCCGCGGGCAGGGTGACCCTGTCCGGCATCTACGACTTTATCATGCGCAAGTTCCCCTATTACCGCGCCAACCAGCGCGCCTGGCAGAACTCCATCCGCCACAACCTGTCCCTCAACAGCTGCTTCGTCAGGGTGAGCCCCGCTGCGCCGCGCGCCCCACGCGGGAGACTTCTCGGCCCTGACCCTGGGAGGGGGGTGAGGCAGCAGCCGCCGCTAAGTTCGTTCCCAGTCAGTGGGGCGGCCTCCACCTGCGCCGGGAGCGGCGCCGCCACCCGGGGACCGCGCGTGTGCCTCCCGGGCCTGCGGGCGCTCACCCCGCCCAAAGGGAGACCCACGGCGGACGCGGCGCGCTCGGGAGCCAGCCGGGCCCCGGGCCCCTGTCTCTCCGCGCAGGTGCCGAGGCCCGAGGGCCACGGGAAGGGCAAGGGTAGCTACTGGACGTTCGCCGGCGGCTGCGAGTCGCTGAGGGACCTCTTCGAGAACGGCAACTTCCGGCGCCGGCGCCGGCGCGGCTCCCCGCGCCCGGGGCCCCCAGCCCCTCCCGAGCCGGCCGACGCGCAGGGGTCCCCGACTCCGCGCCGCGCGCCGGCGCCGCCCGCCAGCTCCGCCGCCCCGGGGAAGGAGGAGCACAAGGACATCAAGTTCAGCATCGACTATATCCTCTCCGCCCCCGACCCCTTGCCGGGGCTCAAGTCGCCCCAGCGCGCGCAGGAGGGCAGATACCCCCGGCTGGAAGCCCAGCAAATGAGCCTCCACTTGTGGACCATGTGAGGGGAATGGAGGCTGTGTGTCCCTGTCCCGCAGGCTGGCAGCCGGCCGCTCTAGGGTCTCCTGGGTGATTTCAGCCCCAGCTGGAGCCAAGAAATTAGGTTTTCCTGCATCCTACACACCAGCAGACAAACTGGGTGAGGAAACAGCCAGGGTGCAGGGAGCCAAGAAGTCGACCTGAAAGGTACCTTTCGGCTTTATCCCCCCAGAAAAGCTCCCTGGCCTCCCGGCTGGGTTCCTGTTGACTTAGGGTCTGCTTTAGATTCCCAAGTCATCCTGCCAGAGGGATAAAAACATAGGCTCAGGGTCACACTCACTCAGAGTCAAGGTTGCATTTCATTCCTTGGTCATTTGAGAGTTTGCTTCACAGATGACCACGCCCCGGAAGCTGCTCAGTGTTTTACTGAGATCTGCCCCATGCTTCCCTAGAGCTAAAAGTAATAATAACAATAAAGTGCAAATGGTGAAGTCAGATAGCCATGATCCCATGAATTTTGCCCCAAGGCCTTTGTCTGTGTCCTGCTGTGGATGATGTGCTTGGAAGTGACACGTGTGTTGTGGGCAGAATATCTGATGATTGTTTAAGAAATTCCATGCAGTATTTTATACAGGAAAGAAGAAAGGGAGGGAGGAGAGCATCCAAATTTGGGAAAACACGGGGGCAAAGCACACTCTTCCTGAATTCCAAGAAGGGAATAAGCCCTATTCCATCAGCTGGTTTCCTGGGAAAGCAGACATTCCACAGCAGACGGCTGGTAAATCCCTGCCGCACTGTGCGGCGTACGATTAGGAAGTGCACACTACAGGCATGGGAGGTGGGCATACTCTATTTGAAATGTAAATGATTTAATTACTGTGTAGAGACGGGCATTTAAAAAAACACAATTATGCACAGTGAAACTATTTGACCAACCTTATCATTTTTCACCAGCCCATTTTTGCAGAGTTAATTGCTTTCCATGACTTAATTTGAACATTAGTATGGATTACACCTAATCTGATTCACTAGGTGACAATGGTTGGCTAATTTTGTAAATAACAAAAGCACGCCCAAGCCGGCTGGCCATCTCGACAGGGACTAAAGAGCCGTGCTTCATTGGACTCTGAGAGGCTGGGCTGGGACTTAAGTAAAGGCAGGCAGGCAGCTGAGACAGTATCATGCAAAACTGGCTCAGACTTGGCTTCATTGTGATTCAGAAGCTTGATATGTCATTAAACCCCAATATGCCTTCCTTTACCTACCCTGTAAAGAGAAGCTCCATGTGTTCCATTAATTGTTTTGGGAAGAGGAAAGCCATTTCACAAGTGTCATGAGATCCTGGCCCCAACTCGAGAGACGAACATGGGTGGTGGTATGCCCTCTCGGCTCTGCCAGACCCCGCCAATGGGACCATGTGTCAGAATTGCTGGAGGAGCGGAGCCTTGCCTCCAACAGCCACCACTGAAAGCAGTACTAAGGCCTATAGCATGGAGGACACCTCTCTCTCCCCCACAAAGGCAGCTGTGCAGAACTCTGCTGGGACGGCTTCCAGCATGTGGCAGCTTCCACCAGGCATGGTGCCGAGCCCCAGCAGCCTGTCTCCTTCGCTAGCTTCCAGCCCTGGGAAATGGGTGCTGTCACTTTTCATCCCCATTTTACAGATAGGCACCTGCATGCAGACAGGCTCAGGGCCCAGGTGTAGGTGTGTGACTTCAGGGTTGGATGGTTAATGCTTCCTCCTTGCAGTGGCTTGTCCAGGCTCAGCATGGTTGTGTCTTTGTGAGCACATGTGTGTGTGTGTGTGTGTGTGTGTGTTGTGTGTCCCTCTGTGCCAAAAGCATCGTTTTAAATTATCCTAGATATAATTTAGATGTAACACAATGCAGGTGGTACTTATACATAAGCTTATGGCATACAGAGCATCTGAAGATACATTTTTTTTGCTACCCACTGAGCAAATAAAATTTGCATTTTATCTTTCGGGTTCTTGCTCTATTCCTGCATTTGGTTCTGGTAAGCAAAGCCCGATTGAGAACAGAAAAATCCTTTGCTTTAAAATAGAACAATCTCTGGAGGCCCCAGTTGCAGAGAGGGAGAGGAGGCCTTGGAACAAATGAGTTTTTAGGAGGCAGGGCCTCTCTGTACACTTGTTCCCAGTCACGCCCACTGGGCTGCTGGCAAGCAAAGGGCTGGCACCAGGCCGGCAGGATCAGTGTACTATGAGGTGTAACGTTTGTTTTGCAAAGGATATCAATCATGTTTTTAAAAGCGAAGGGACATTTTCAATTTGCCAGCAAGTGATATCCTGCGACTTGGGAAAGACCCCCAGCCCTTAGAGTGAATGGCATTTAATACCAAACAGCACAGCAGGGGTGAGGGCTGGCTCTGACCTATTCAAATGTCGCCCACCACGCAGACTTGCCCAACGCAATTATAATTAAATACTTTATGCCTCTCTTGCAAATCGTTGATTGATCACCGATATGTACATTACCCCGGAGCAGATGTCTGCCTCTCACGTCATGGATCACCAGGTTTCCATTAAGAAAGTTGGGAGGCGCTGCTGTGTGGGAGTTCATGAGAGGTATGTGCAAATTGCCTCAGTGCAGAGCAAAGTTTCCAGGCTGGGCGGCATCCGGCCTGAGTGCTTTCTCCCCAGCCACCCAAAGACTCTGAGGTGTCCCCTCTAGAGAAGCTGCCCCAAGAGATGTGCCTCCACTAGAGCCAGGAGCCACAGGAGTGAGGGAGTGGCTGGAGGAAGGATGGAGAACAGCCTCCCCACAGTGGGGAGGAGGGGGCCACAGGCCTGCAGCAGGAGCAGGTCTGGAGTGAGCTGGCCTCACATGATGCCACCTTCCCCACTGCTGACTGTGGGGTCTAGCATCGTGTGACCCCCACAGAGGCCTCCCTTAGCTGACAGTGCCCACAGTCAGACACTTCCCTCCATGCTAAGCAGAAGCAGGACTCCTGGACATGACAGTCCATTGCCCTGGTCTGCCTTGGGGCATCAGAGAAAAGGCTTCATTTCTCTTCACCTTCCTTCCTTCCTTTATTGGGCAACTCTGGGGGTATTTGTTCATTCACTCAACAAACATGCATGAGCCCAATACTAGGTGCTGGGCTGCAGCTATGAACCAGAGGAGCAGGCTATGTTCCAGCAGCATGCATGGAAAATAGCCCTGAGTTCCTCACCTCCATGTGGTTGAGGAGGCAGCCCTGCATCTGGGGTGCTGAGACAGCAGATAACTCAGCAGCGGGAATGCGCAGCTACTCAGAGTGTGGTCATCCAGGCCCTCCCAGGAGGCCACCTTCCAGCTGAGGCCTGGAGGATGCGCAGAAACGAAAACGTTCTGGGTGGGTGGGCAGGAGCTGAAGCTCTGCCTGGGTAAGGAGGCAGGGCTGGGGCTTGTAGAACAGACTGGCAGGGTGGCTGAAGGGATGAGCGGGACAGGAGAAAATGCAGAAGTCTGTGCTCCCAGGCCCAAATCCAGGCCAAACGCCCATTTCTTTAGCCTTTGAGATGCATCTCCTGCATTTGCGACCACTTGTCACTGTTCTTTTTGGTACGTGGAAAATCCTACAGGACAGTCACCTCCCAGGTTCTGCGCCCTGATTAATGCGGCCTTGATACTGGCTGACTTGCATACTGTATGGGTGAGCACACACACCACCTGATCCTGCTCCTTTTCCCTAAGCTGTCCATCCTGTGTTCATGAAATTTCAGGATCTCAAGACCCAGATGTAGGTGGGTGATGCTGGTAAGGGCACAAATAGTGCACAAATAGTAGGAGGGGTCTTCTGGAGTCCCCCCTCAGCACTTGCCCTCCTTGGCATCATCCAGACCACAGCCAGCTTCCTGAGAGCAACCTCACGGGTCCATGGTGGCCCTCCACACGGGTCACATTCCTGGTCTCCCAGGGTGCAGGGCGGGGAGGAGCTCCAGGCTGAGTGGGAGTCTTGCCACTGTGTATCTTCAGAGAGGTTCTCAGCCACTGGAGCCTGGGATCCTCATCTGCATGGCTCCTCCCTGGGGCATAGCTGAGACACCACAGACTGGACCAGTGGGCCAGGTGCCAGTAGTCTCCTGTCTCGTGTCCCCATGTACCCTGGTCCCCTGCTTAGCCCCAGCCCCTGATCCAGCATGGGAGGCAAGGAAGGGCCTGGCTCCTGGGCTACAGGGAGGCCCATGGACCACAGCTCTCCAGCCTTCAGGTGCCTCCCTGCCCCCCAGGTCCCTGCTCCTCCCCTGGGACCCTGTCACCTTGGGCACCAGCTTCCTTCCCTCCCAAAAGGCAGTCCAGGGGATGGGGCCACCCAGAAGTGCCAGAGCTAGAGGCACAGCAGGGCTGCCTAGGGGCCTTCAACTTGCCAGCTTGCCCTGCTTCTTCAGGGAATCTACTGGGAGTGGCCCTCCTGCCCTGGGAGTCCTGGGGGTCAGCAGCCACTCCCTCTGTACCTCAGCTCCTCACTTGGGAACAGAGGCGCTTGGTGTTAGGCTGGGCGTGGGAGCCCAGAGGCCCTGGTCCCCCACCTTGGGCAGGAATTCCTCTGGTTCCAGCCTTCCCCAGGACCAGACCCCAGGATGTGTGGGCAGAGACCCAACAAGAGTGAGTTTACCTTGATGCCCAGGACCCTGGAACCCTCTGCATAAATGCTCCAAATTAGGAACCAAAACAGGCCCGTTTCTCACCAAAAGCATGAAGTTGAAAATAACCATCACAGGATCCCAGGCTAGAGTTTGCCTGGTACTTCAGGAAGCAGGAACTCTCTCTCCTCCCACCCGATGCACCCAGACCTTCATGCATCTACCTGGCCACTCTAGGCCCCTCCTGACCCTACCTGACCCCTCCTGGCCCCTCCTGCCCCCACCTAGCCCCTCCTGGCCCCTCCTGGGCCCTCCTGACCCCACTGGCCCCACCTGGCTCCTCTGTCTGCACCTTCTGTCCTCTGGCTCACGGCATCTCCATGGCGGCTTTCTGACTTGGTGGGTGTTTAATACTTCCCGTTCTAGCCTTCAGCCTGCCCTATTGGAATCCCCTCCTGCACCCCAAAGACAGATTTCGGAGTTTGTGGTCACTCTTAGATCTAAGAGGTCTCATCCAGGCAGAATTCCAACACTGGCCTGCAGACTTTGAGGTGTTCTTAGGGAAGCCCACCCACACATCTAGCCTGGTTTGCAGAGGGGGAGCCCAGCATCCCCTCGGCATGCTGACGGTGGGAGAGGAGGCCGCCTGCCACATCAAGCAGGGAAGGGCCCACAGGGGTCCCCAAAGGGTGGAGAAGATGGTAAGTGCTCACCTGGAGATGGGGGGGAGGGCAGGGACGCAGAGGCTGGGGGGCTGAGGGCCTGGCCCCTTTGGGGTGGGAGGCCGTCTGCTGTCACCACATGGTGCCCCCCAACAGGGGCTTCCCCAAGAATGGCCTGGGTGTGACCCCCATAGTGAAGAAGCCCACCCACAGAGAGGGGGGACCTCGAGGGGTGGCACCTTCAACTCCTGAGTTAATGAAGAAAGATCAAGGAGCAAAGTAAGCCCTCCACCCCACCAGGGTCTGGGGGCCGCTGGGGTAGGGAGGGGCTGTCCCATCAGAAGAGAGAGGAGCTCTTTACATCAAGGCCACTGGACTTCGCACAATGGCAGGTGTGGTGGGCCGGCTGCCCTTGTCCCTGACCGTGTGAAAGCCAGGGAAGAGTCGCCATTTGACAAAAGCATGTGAAGACAAAAGCTGCACGGAGAGGGTTTCAGGACCCACTGACCAGACTGAGGCCACAGCCAATGACCACAGAGGACGTAGCCTAGGATGTGTGTGACGATGGGTTCAGGGCCTCCAGGGCACGAGCCCCCCCGACGGGAGGGTGGGAGCCGCACGGGCGCAGTGGTTGTTCTCTGTGGGCCGGCCCCCCAGGCATGGCTGGCTCCCTCCTCCATGTGGCCAGCACCCTGCACGCAAAGGGAGAGCTGAGTGTGTGCCTCCGCAGGTTCTTCTGGGGAGCAGACAGGGGCTGTACAGCTGTGCTGCCCATCCACCCCTCCCCGGAGGAGATCCAGCCCAGGTGTCATCCTCCTGATAACAGAGCGAGCACTGGTCTTTACATGCCTGGCGCTGTTCTGGGGATTCTCAGCCCTCGAGGCCTTATTAGTGAGTAATTTGATGCCCTCTGTTTCTGGGGAGGCCCAGAGAGGTGTGCTGTGGCATGGGAACTTGGGCGTCCAAGCACACCTGTCAGCAACTTATCACAGGGCCCAGGGTCTCCACACCCCCCAAGATGTCCCTGGCCACGCCTCCACCCCACAGGCGGCCTCCAGCTCTATTGGAATCCCCTCCCTGCAGACGCAGGGATAATGTGACCACATCCACGAAGAGGGCAGGGAGTTGTCTTCTCCACTCCAGATGCCTGGATGCGCAGCTGAGGGTTGAACTGCACCCTCTGGCCTGGACTGATCAGACCCCACGCAGCTCCCTTCACCAGCTGCAGCCACCACTGGACCCCTGAGCAAGGGTCTGCAACTTCAAATCCAGGAGTATGACACTGCTTGGGCCCATGGGCTGCCCAACCTTCCTGGCTCCCTGCCGTTTGGTAGGGCAGGGGACTCAACACTGCCACCTCCTTCCCCCGGGGGAGGTACCCTTACAGCAATTACTTCAAGAGGAGCCCAGGAAGAGGAGGTGGTCTATTACCTGTAATTTGATTTTGTATCCAGCCAAATTAACAATCCATAAACATTTGCAAAATTATGTGTTTTCATCCTATTAAAAATACCAAGTGCATCTTATGTAAATGAGTCTTCTCTGTGGGCTGTGCTGTTTAGAGAATCAGTTCCTGGGAACCAAAGGCACAGCCTGTCAAGCCACACCATGGCAGACTGCAAATTAACCATCCTTGTATGCTTTTGTGCAATTATTTTCCTACCAGCTTTAGGCGACTTCAGACCCAGAGTCCAAATAAGATGTGAGTTCACTCAACTGAAACTTATGGTATTAGATCCATAATAAAGAGAGGTCACATGGCAGTGCCATTCTCAAAA
This sequence comes from Manis javanica, assembly GCF_040802235.1. NCBI lineage: Eukaryota > Metazoa > Chordata > Mammalia > Pholidota > Manidae > Manis > Manis javanica. The sequence continues at coordinate 24,830,127 of NC_133165.1, forward strand.
AGAAAAGGAAATTGAGTGGGAACATTTGAACTTGGCTCGGCTTCTCCTGCTCTCTGCACCAAGGGGAGCCAGCTAGCCATCCCTGGGCGCTTGGTCCATCACCACCTCACCTGTCAGGTAATCTGAGCAGCCGTGGTGGCACCCATCCTGCTCACCAGGGGTGCCTCGCCCACAAGTCCTTACTGGGGGAAGAAAACAGACGGTCTCCAGGTGGCAGGTGCCGGCACCATCCCCATGATCAGCTGTGGGATATCTGTCTCCATCTGTAAAATGTGAATGAGGTGAAATGGAGACATGGGCCTGGCATGCGCTTCTGAGCGCTGATGACCTGCATGAGAAAGCAGACTCGGCCCAAGGCCCAGCCCCTGCTGGCAACTCACCTGTCACCCCCACCCCCTCCCACAGGCCACCCGCAGCAGGGGTCCTGGGAGGCAGGGGCTGGGGCTTGAACAATAAAGGAGAGGGCCAGCAGCTGCAGGGGGGCAGGAGCCAGGGTCTCTCCACACACAGGGAGCTGCTGTTTTAGCACAGCAGAAAGGCCTGGGACTTTTGGGGGGCACTACATGTTGCCCCCTCAGGGACATAGTACCTGGCTGCAGGCACCTGGGAAATGCTGGGAAAGCCCGTGAGAAGCCCATTGTGGGCCAGAGCAGGTGCCTCAAGTGATGAAGCCAGAACCACTGGGCCTGGAGAGCTCAGGGAATTTCTGGTGCTGGCAAGGCACTGTTGGCCAGGTGCGCCCACTGACCAAGCCCAGGAGTGTTCCCCACATCAGACTCTGCGGGAGGGTCTTTCTTTGGTGACCTATGACAGCCACCCTCTTATGCCCCTGGGAGGTATGGGGCAGAGCACACCCTCAGCTGATACAGGGGGAGACTGTGGCATGGGGAGAGGCCCTAGCTTCAAGGGGGCCAAAGCCAGGTACAAATCTGGGCCTCAGGTTCCCAGCCCAGCCATTTCAGATGGAGGCAGAAAGGGCTGTCATACACAGACACTCACACCCTTGCACATGCAGCATGTGAAATGCATGTCTGTATGAGAACCTGCTTCTCACCACCTACAGGCTCAGAGGAAGTAGGCATCCTACCGGCTGGACCAGCCACCGTCACACGTGCACGCCCTGCGCTTGACCTCCCACTCTCTGAAAAGTCTCCCTTCTTCTTGGCTGTGTCAGTATCTATTGGGCTTTCAAGTGGTGCAAAATACCCGCTCCATCCAGGCCAGTGCCCAAGGGCAGAGCAGAGCTATGTGGGCATGCACTCTCAGACAGGGTGGGGACAGCAGCCAGCATTTCACAGCCCCTCACCTCTCCCGTGACACAGAGGAGGACATGGGCCTGAGACAGGCCAGGGCCACGCAGCCTAGGTTAGGGAGGATCTGCTCAAGCATGCCGGCTGTGGGGCCCCTGGCTTTGCCCACCCCAGGGAGGCAAGGACGCTACTGGCTCTCCTGCATGGCTTCCCCCAGCTCTACCTCCAGGAGGTGCCAGGCTTCCCAGGCCCACAGCTGACCCTACACACAGTAGGTACACAGCGAGTGTCTCTTGGATGCGTCCCGTCTCATAGGAACCTGGGCCCATGGAGCAGGGTGTTCCAGATGCAACGACCAAGCATGTCTGCAGCTGCTGGAAAGCTGGGAGCAGTTTTCCCACTGTAATCTGTTTAAATTAATGTTGGCTGGGAAACTGGCTGAGGAAGCAGGCAGGGCAAACATAAGCACTGCCAACTTTCCATTTGCACAGGGCCCACATCACCTCCTGGGTGAGGTGGCTGGGCCGGCCCAGGCCCGAAAGCCCAGTGCCCGAGAGAGTCCCCCTCATGGGCGTGGAAGCCACATTCCCCCTGCCTGTGAGCCTGCCTGGCTGGGCTGCCTGGGGGAGCCCTGCCCTCTGCCTCTAGTGACCCATCAGGGCCAGCATCCTGGGGACCCTCTGTCCAGTCCAAATGCTAAGAGGCTCCAGGGGCTGCCCACTCTGAGAGCATTCTCACCCTCAAGCAGGCTCTGTGAGAAGCATGGGGTAGGCACGACATCCTGCCTGGTCAGATGCCCTCGTGCTCTGGACCATGGGGAGCAAGAGAGGGCCCCTCCCCATCATTCACCAATCGGGCACGCCCCATGTGAGTGTGAATGCTGGCGTGCACAGGCACCCATGTGTGTGTGTCTGACAGCATGTTTCTGCGAGCTCGGGTGTGCCTGCAAGTGAGCAGAGCAGCCACATGTGCGCTGTGTGTGGCTCCCCTGGGCATCCCACAAGAGGTGCACCCATGTGTAATGCAGACTTCGATGGTGCAAGTGTGCACTGCACATAGAAGCGGGGCCCCAGGTGCCTTCACTGGCAAAGGTTGTGTGTCACCCTCTAAGTGACAGGTGCAGTGGGACAGATGCACAAACAGGTCTTGGCTGCACTCCCACCCAGCCACCCTGGGCTGCTCACATCACCTCCTAATCCTTTCTGTGCCGAGAAACGCACACGCAGCCGTGGCACCTGCGAGGCTCCCCGCTCTTGCAGCAAGTGGCTCCTGCTGCAGGCTTCTGCAGCTCCGCCTCCAGGGCCCAGGAATGCAGGGCCCAATCCCAAATTCTACCTTGCTCACCAGTAGGCCCTGAATGTGTTAATTATATACAACCTCTAGCCATAGCTTTAGATTTCAGACTTACATGTGGCTTTGCCCAATAATGCTATCAGCAGTAGTGACATCAGTGGCTTACCCCACATAGGGTTTACCGTGGGCCTGCACAGGCACTTTGCCTACATCTACTCATTGAACTGTCACAACAACCCTATCTGGGTGGTAGCACATGGTAGCAAAGGGTGTAATATGCAATATATAAGCCAGGAATGCATTTGTAATTGCTAGAGTAACCAAGACAAGAAAAAGTGAAAAAACATATAACTAACAAGTTAATAAAAGGAAAAAGCTAGTAAAACACTTGATTCATTCAAAAGAAATCAAGAAAGGAAGCAAAAAGGAACAAAAACCGATGGGCAGAAGAGAAAACAGAGAGTAAGATGATAGATATAAATCATAGTAGATATCAGTGGACTCCAGAAAAGGACTGATCGTCAGACTGCATTAAAAAAAAAAGTACTAAAGAAGCTCATTTTAGCTAGGGCACAAAAAACAAAAAGATGGGAAAATATGCCATGACAATACTAACCCACAGGAAGTTGGTGTAGCTATGTTACTAGCATAAACAGTAGATATTAGAGCAAAAATTTCCTAGAGATGAAGAGAGACATTTCATAATGGTAAATCCTAAATCTGTTTGTAGGTCAAAAATACAGCCAATTTGTCAGAACTAAAAGGCAGACAAACCCACAATAATTGGGTTGAGACGTTAACTTGCCACTCCCAATAGCTGATGAGCCAAGCAGACAGAAATCCACAAGGATCTACAGGGTCTGAACAACACAATGAAACAACTGACCTAACTGACATATATGTGTAGCAGGACCCAATAACCCAAACACGGAGTCGTGTTCTTCTCAAGCTCACATGGAAATTTTACTACATTGAGCATCTGCTGGGCCATTAAAAAGCTTAGACAAACATCAAAATATTACAACTAAAGTATGTTGTCTGAACACAATAGAATTAATCTAATGATTAATAACAAAAATATAACTAGAAAAAACCCTACTGCCTGAAAATAAATAGCCCACGAATCAAGGAGGATATAAAAATGGAAAATTATAAATCTTTTGCTCTAAAAGATAATGAAGACACAGCGTATAAGAATTTGTGGGTGCAGCTAAAGCAGGACTTAGAAAGAAATGTGTAATCTTCGCTGAATAAATAGATGAGAAGGAATGCTAAAAAATCAGCAATTTAGGTGTCCCTCCATAAATAAAAATATTAAACATAACAAGGATACAACAAAATATAAAACAAAAGAACAACAGGGAACTCAACAAATTTTAAAAGATTAATAAAATTAATAAGTCTAGTAAGACTGATAAGAAAAAAGAAAGAAAATACAAATTACCTATATTAGAAGTGGAAAGGAAGACATCCCTATGGACTCTACAGGCATCAAAAAATTAGAGGATATTAGCAATATACTATGCCAATAAATTTGATAACTTGTCATATGATAAGAATTTCCCTACCCAGACTATGAATAAGGAAAAGAACAGATATCACCACCTATATTTATCACAACATTATAAGGCAAGAAAAATAAATGAAATAAAAACATAAAAATAGGAAAGAAAGAAATAGAAACAGTAATAATTCAAATAGGACCTTTATGTAGAAAATCAAAAGGAATCTACAAACTATTATATTTAATAAATTACTTTAGCAAGATCATTGGATATAAGGTTAATATACAAAAATCAGTTGTATTTCTACAAACCAGCAACAAATAGAAAATGCATTCTTGAAATTCAGTATGATTTACAACAGCATTAAATATTTAGGTGTAATCTAATGGAAAGTGTAAACAACACTGCACTGAACACCAGAAACATTCCTGAAAGATGTTAAAGAGGACCTGCGATAAAGAATGAGATATCCCATGCACAGGACTGTGAGAACCAGTATTGACAAGATGCCAATTATTTGAAAATGCATCTGTAATTCAGTGCAATCCCAATAAAAACCTCAGCAGCTTTTTTTTTTTTTTTGGTAAATTGACAACCTGATCCTAAAATTAATACGGAAATGCCAAGTGTGGAGAAGATCTGAGCAGTCTTCAAGAACAAAGCCAGAGGACTTCACCACGAGGTTCGTGGGCTCACTCTGAAATTCGTATGATGGTGTGGCCCTGATGCAGACCAACTGACTGCTCAGAGCGTGACCAGGAGCTCAGACTGAGAACCACACCCGGGGTCCCCCAGCCAGACACACAGGCAGCCCTCAGAGCTCTGGGCAAGGCAGCATCGTTCAAGATTTGGTGCTGGGTCAACTAGATGCTTTCTGGAAAAAATTGCCTAGATTGCCACTTCAGACCACAGATAAAATCCAGTTCTTGATGGACTATAATCCAAACATAAGAGGTAAAACAAGAAGACTTCTGGAGAAATATTTTTTTTTAAGTCTTTGCGATATTGGAATAGGCAAATGGGACTCAAAAGTCACTAACCTGGAGAAGAAAAATAGTGATATTGGACTATATTAATATTTCAAACTGTTCATCAAAAGACGCCTTAAGAGAATGAATAGGTATCTTGCAGAGTAGGAGGAGATACTCACAATACAGCAAAAATACACATACAGCAAAAGATACAAAGAATTCATACAAATTAAAAGAAGGGAGGACAGCTGCTCATGGGACTTGGACTCAGGCTTCCAAGGGGCCATCTAAGGTTTCTCATGCCAGTGAGTGAAACGCAGATGCCCGGAGAGAAGGCTGAATTGCTACCCTTTGGGGATGGGAGATGCAGCCAGCCAGGCGAGCACACGGGAGTGGGGGTGCCCAAGCCTCCCAGGCCCTTCTCAATACGGCATCATCAGGGCTAACAGTGCAGCCCCACAAAATAGGGGGTCACTAAGGACTCAGACTCATCAGGAGCCTGGATTCGGCTCATGCTCCCAAGGAAAGAACCCCAGCCCCCACGAGGACAAAGGGAATGTGCAGCAGATAGAAGCTGAGGATGGGGCCAGAGAGAGGGACTGTGGTCCACCCCCAGTCCCTTCCTCTGTGTGCCCCATGGATGGCTGCTGTGGACTTGCTTTCCTTTCTTCCTTTTCCTCTCCCAGCCCTGCTGTTCCGGGCAGGACAGTGGCTCTCCACAGAAGTGGGTTCCCCCCCGGTGGCTATTTGGCAAAGTCTGGATACAATTTTTTTTTTTGGATACAATTTTAATGATCACAATGGTGGGGTGGCAGGTGCATGCTAGTGGTGTCATGCGTAGAAGGCAGGGGGCTGGTAGCCATGCTGCAGGGCACAGGACAGCTCCCAGCACAAGGAATTATCCAGCCCCAAATGTTGATCATGCTGAGGCTCAGAGAGCCTGAGGTAGGTGGTGTGCTGGGTCTAACCTGCACATTTCAGGCCACTGGTTACCAGCCTGGGTTTGGACTGACCTGGTCGGAAAGCAGCGGGGCTGCACCTGGAGGTGGATGTGGTAACAGATGAGACTTCGCAAGGCTGCCAAGTTCAGTTATGCAGGCTGTGCACTGCACAACCAGAAAGCCTCCCTCACATTGTGGACATCATGGACTTGTGTATTTGTTAGGCCAGCTTTCTGGAGATGGCAGTTAGATGTCTAACAGCATCTGCATGTACTACAATTTCCTGGCAGACGTAAGTAAAGCCTCTCAAGGGAGAGGTACCTTCTGATCAGGTACAGACGCAGGCTCTGTGACCCAGAGACCCTGGGGGCCCACTTAGGGAGAAAGTGAGCATATTTTGCTCTGCACTAGTAATAATTGGACTATGTGAGCTGGGAGCATGATATTGTTGCCAGAAGTCTGAGCTCCTTTACTGGTGTTGGAAAGCTAACAGATGGCTGCAGTGACCATTTGTCATGTCTAGACAGAGCATATCTTTGAGAAAATGACTTATCTCCTGCACGATGGCATCTGCCTTCGTAGCAGTCAGATAACAGAGTACATTCAGCATCTCAAATCCCCTTGGTGGTGAGGTGCAGGCATGTGGCCTGGGCTTTTTATTACATAGGTGCACCCACTCACAGTTGGACTCGTAAGTGATGGGAGTGAGGTGACACTGGGCAGTGGAGTCTGTCTTCCGCCCTCCTTCAAGCAGGTGGTAGGAATCCAGGTCTTCAGGGGCAAGTTTGGCATACTCTCTAGTAAGTAGTCCCATGCTGTGGTTTTCGACCAGAGACAGTGCCACCCTCTCCCCTGGAGACCCTGGGAATATGCCTCAGCTTCAATTCTGCTGTCAAAATGGCTCAGAAGTGTGCTGACAGGTGTTGGACATGGACTAAACTATCCACACAGCAATGAACTGTCCTTCTCAAAATGCCAGCATGCCAATGAGATACCCTGTCCTAAAGCCATTGGTGCCAAGCGGAGACATTGGAGGGCCCTCACCTAAGAAGCCCCCAAGGCAGGGCTGGGCTTTGCTTCTGTTGTGAGTCTTCAGAATGAAGATAATATTCATTGACAAATGTGTTTTCTGTTTAAATGTAGCCAGAGCAGATATGTTGTTGGCAATTAAGTGTCATGACCAAGTCAAGTTGTATCGTGTTCTTACAGCCCTGACTGCCCACTGTACTCACTGTTTTACAGTTTACCAGACATTGTCCGTTTTGTTCACTCATCTTTCATTCTTGCATCTTGTCCTTCCCTGTGGGATCAGTTTCCTTCTCCCTGAGTTATTCCTTAAGTAGCTCTTTCTGTTAGTGGTACCCTCTCAGTCTGGAGGATGTCTCCCTTCGTCTCTCCTCTGCTTTTCCCTCCCCTCCTTCCACACTCTGTCTGGCTTTGGCCTCAAGCGAATGCTGATCTCAGAGGATGAGTTTGGAAATATTCCCACATTTTCAATTTTACGGACAGCTGGTGTACAATTTAAATCTTGGTGCCTCCCCCAGTGAAGCCAGGTGAAAGGTTTTTATTACCAATCTGATTTCTTTAATAGATCCATCTATTCTTTAATAAGTCCTGGTGATTTGTGATCTTTAAGGAATTTGTCCATTTCACACATGTCGGCATAAAAATTGCTCCTAACGTTCTCTTACTATTCTCTTCATCATCATAGTCTGTAATGATGTCACCTCTTGCTCCTGATATTGTTCATTTGTATCTTTTCCCTTTTTTCTCCTGATCAGTCTACTTAGAGTTACACTAGAAAGTGGCAGCGTCTTTGACCTGGGCTTGGTTTCCAGGTGAGATCTCTCTCATGAAGGCAGCAGAGATGCCACACTCAACAGAGGGTCAGGAGGTGGCACATCCCCCAGGCACACCCCTCACCTACGAGCGTAGGTGAAATCCAAAGACTTCAGTAACTTCCCAAATGCAGCTCATCAGAAGCTGGGGATTGTTTGCCAAACAACCCGTGCAAATGAGAAAGCCCTGAATTCCACTCTGTACAGGCTCCACCACTTCTAAACTGCAGTGGGTGCCACTCTTCAGAGCCACTGAACACCACAGGCAGTGGAGAAAGCCTCGGCGGCCATGAGGGCACAGGGGGCCGGCTGGTTGTGTTTGAGGAAACCCAGCTTCCCCTGCCACTCTGTGGGTCTGTATGTAATGTGCCTTTTTATTCTTAGAACTATCAAACGTTTGTTTAAAAATGCTTAGATACAGAGTAAAAAGTGAGAATCACTTACTTACTCTCCCTGAGTGTCCGTCAGCTCCTGCCATGAAAATGCCGAGAGATAGATGGCCCGAGCCCTCGGTGGCTCAGACAACAGCTGCACGCGACGGCAGAGCACGGCTGGGCGGCTCGGCGGCAAGCTCGCTGAGAAGCGCTTGTGCCCGGGGGTTGGACTCACGCTGCTGTGCGCGTGTTTCTGGGGCTTCCTCCCCGAGGCAGCAGAGAGCAGACTAGCACAGGGGTGCATTGCAAGTCCTCGGCTGGCACCTTGTCTGTCCTGGGTCCAAAGCAAGTTATAAGGCCACGCCCCAAGTCAAGGGGCCTCGAAGGCACCTCCTGTTGAAGAGGAGGGTGGGTATTTCTGGACAGGCTGGCCTACTTCATCCACCCCTCCACAGGCAGCCACCGCAGCCGTTCTCCATGCTGCCCTGCATTCCCTGCATACATGGACCTATAATCCTATCCTGCAGTTTGTGCACAAACTGGATCCCGCTCTCCACCCCATTCTGCTCTCTTCTCCCCTGCAGCCCATCGTCAATATTTTCTGAGCTTTGAGCTTGTGCAGTGGAAGATCCTGGAAGTCAGACACAGTCTCTCCCCTCTCAGAGCTGTACCCAGGTTTGTCTGTTTGGCCTGGCGTCCTCCAAAGAGAACCTGAGAAACCTCTGTGGGAGAAGGGCCCTCCCACTTACTGAGATCATACTGTGCCCTGGGCCTTCTACTTGCCTGATCTCAGAGGAGTTCAGACCAGTCAGCCCTACAGTCTCTACTTCAGGTGAGGCCATGGGCAAGCTGGGAGGCTCACCCAAGGCCACCGAGCAGTCGCAGGGCCGCATTCACCACCCTCTCCCACACTATGCGTTCCACACTGGGAGCTGCTGGGCTTCTTGATCCCAGGAGGCTCAAGGACAGAAAGGCACTGCCATGAGCACTGGGAGCTCAGCCGGGAGCAAGCTGAGGCCCTGGCCCGATTTCAAAGGTCGGGAGCCTGGCACAGTTCACATCACAGATCCTGTGGGAGGGGCGAGGGCGGGGCAGGGTCGGGAGGTTGTGCCTGCTGAGGGCAGAGAGCAACCAGAGAGAGGCAGGATTTTTCTGTCCGTAGGTACCACCCGCCATCACACTATGGCTCCAGGGTAGAGAAAGTACTCACCCAGGCTCTGGTAGAGAGCACTGTGTGCCAAGTACCCCATAAGTTTATGCAAGCCCAGCCAACTTCATCCAGGAGGCAGAAGCAGAGTGATTTAAAATAGGAACTAGGACTCAACAATAAAAAGATAAAGGAGTCAATTTGAAAACAGGTGAAGGATCTGAGCAGACATTTCTCTAAAGAAGATACACAAACGGCCAAGAAGCCCGTGGCAAGATGCTCGACATTGCCAGTTATTAAGGGAACGCAAATCAGAGCCACAGTGAGATGCCCCTCACGTCCACTAGGATGGCTGTAACTTCTTTTTGCAAAAGGAAAATATCCAGGGATAGTGCGGGTGTGGAGAAACTGGAGCCCCCACATATTGCTGGTGGAGTATGCAGTCAGACACCTTGGAAAACAGGCAGTTTCTCAACAAGTCAAGCATGTGGCCCATCAATTCCACTACTAGTATCAAAAACAGGGACTCAGACACATACCTGTGCACAAATGTTCTTGGTGGCATTAGGCACAATAGCCAAAAAGTGGAAATGGTCTGTGCCCACCAACAGATGAGCTGGAGAAACAAAATGTGGTGTGTCTACATGAGGGAATATTACTCAGCCATAAAAGGGATGTAGTGCTGACACATGCTACAGCATGGCTGAACCTGGAAGACACTAAGTAAAAGAAGCCAGTCACAAAGCCCACGCACTGCCACATGTGCGACACACCAGGAACAGGCAAACTCAGAGGCAGGAGGGAGATCGGAGGTCACCCGAGGCGGAGGAGGGGCGACATGGGCCTGATGGCTAGTGGGAAGGGGCTTCTTTCTGAAGGGATACAATGTTCAGGAATTAGTGTGATGGTTGCTTAACCCGTGGATATACTAAAACCACAACAGAACACTTTGAAATAGTGATTTTTATTCTATGTGGATTGTGTCTTAATTTTAAAATTGCACAGATGACTTGACCCAGGACAAAATCCCTGCTCAGCCCCTCACTGCACAGAAACCACGAGTGCCACTTGAGTTCCAATTTCCTTGTGCCTAAAATAGGGGCCACAATCCTGACTCACAAGGTTGTTGCACTAATCAAGTGAGATAAGGCAGGGAGTGCCCTGGTTATGGTGCTAAATAAACAAGATAATGCATGCAATGTAACACAAGGCTCAAAAACTGGGACCATTTAAAACGTCACCTGGCCCTGTCCCCATCACACCTGTGGGAGTCTACCCTCACCCACCCGCCTCCCTCCGCCACTATGCTGAACACAGTCCTTCCCTCTGCTTCTCCTCTGAGCCCTTCACCACTTCCACCTGCTCACCTGAAGGCAGGCAGCCCCCAGGAGCTTCCCACCCACCCCAGCTGCTCTCCAACCCGCAGCCAGAGTGGTGGGACTCTTCCTGAATCACAGCAGGCCTGCCCTTTCCCTGCTGCTGCGGAGGGCCCCACCAGGTTTCTCAGGCACTAGAATGAAGTTCCCCTCTGGCTGAAGCCCTAGAGGCCCTGGGATCTGCCCCTCCTCACCCCACTTTCTCCCTCTGGCTCCCTTGCTGGGCTTCTGGCTGCTCCTGCCCCAAGGCCTTTGGACCACTGTGCAGGCCTGGCATGATCTCCACTCCTTATCCTTGTCACACCTGCACTCAGACACCCCATCCTGCCTGCAGTGCCCCACAGTAATGACCTGGCCGCTGACCTCCCTTCTCTGTTTTGAACGGCACTACCCGCTGTAGGAGGTCGTGTTCCATTATGCTGTATGATGTGATTCTGACTGACTATAGTACAATTTTCAGTGTTTGTTTCCTTGTTTATCTGCTTTCCCCCCAGGATTCAGGCTCTGTCCACAGGGCGCAGGACAGGGCCTGGTCGGTAGCAGGAACTGAATGAGAGACTGCCCTCCCAGAGCGCACCCGCGGCCTCTGAGCCTGTTTCCCCAGCTGTGAACCTAGGGGAGAAGTTCAGGGTGCACAGCCCTTCCCAGGTTTAGCGCAGGTGGTTCTGCAATGCAGGTAGCGATGTACTTGTCAGGGACCCCTCTGGGCACGGAAGCTGAGCCCGGCTGGACTTCGCAATGTGGATAGTTTCCCCACCATCTCCCACTGACCTGCGTAGCGGGCTCAGGATACCTTAAAGCTCCTCAGCTCAGTTGCCCTCTGGGTAAGCGCAGCGCACCTGCGCTTCCCTCAGGTGAGACCCAGAGTTGCCGCCCGCGCCGTGCCACCAGGTGGCAGCAGAGCGACAGGGATAGGTCGGTGCATGGAGCCTGCGCCCAGAGGGGCTCGCGCAGGCGCAGGGGTTGAAACTCGGACCCCGCCCTCACCCAGGCCCCGCCCCGTGGTCCAGGTCCTGCCCCCGCAGACAGAAAGGCGCCAGGTTTGGGGTCCAGGGTCTTCAGGTCTGACAGTTTCACTGTGATCTGGTGTGGGTGGGCCTGGAGGGCAGCTCTCCAGTGGGACTCACAAGACCCTGACCCCCTGTGCAGACACAGGATTCAGATCCAGGTGTTCAGCTCCTGTTTGGCTTTGCCCACATGTCCCTCTCCCCTGTCCATCCCCAAATACTCTTTTAGGGTCACGGAATGAACCAGAAGCCCAGTCTCCCATTCACTCCCAACCTGGCTAAGGAGGGATCTTGCACAGACCACAGGCCTGGGTTCATAGCTGTGGCCGGAAGGACCCCTGAACTGCTGCCCTTGAGGGGGGCCTGGAAAGGGGATGCCCAGTGTCCCTTGGAGGGAGCTGTGGAGTTTGGAAATCTACAGGCTTATTCTCACCTGCCCCCCTAGTGTTCTGTTCTAAAACAAGCACAGATGTCCTCTACCACAGAATGCAGAATTCCCACAAAACCACATTTAAGAAACAGAAATGTTGAAGAAATTTTGAATAGGGCAGGGCTATTTGGGGTTGTGACCCCAGAATCTGGGCAGGGGCACTTTTAGGGTCCTCTGATTGTAAAGGTGTGCCTGCAGAAATGTCTTGAGAAAGTCCATGGAAAGCCACCATCAGCCACTAACACCATAGTAAGAGTGAATTTGCCATGTGCCCTAAGACAGGACACCAGTACCTGCAGGGTGGGGCGCAAGGCTGTCCCAGCAGGGACACAGCAGCCTTACCTACTGGGGGATGAGCTACCAGGAGGGCATGCGGGCAGGGCTGGCAGCCACAAGCACACGTCCAACCTCCATTCATCTTCCTGGAGCTGCCCAGGCCCCCGCAGTGCTGCCCACTACTGAGCCCCTGACCCTGCCTCTGATGTTCAAAGGTCATTTTTAAAAGGTAAAATTGTGGCTATCATATGTACATAAAATGTATCAAATATTTGATTGAACTTACTAATTTGTGAGGAAGCCACATGTTATAACTGGCTGGCAGGAGAATCAACATACTGCATCATAGGGAAGCAGGGACTGCTGACAGGGGCACGTGGACCGTGCCAAGCTGGTCACTACCAGGAGCCAGGCCCCCACCCCCATCGTCCTGTGGTCTCCAAGACCATCACCTCTGTCCCCAAGCCATCAGCACCCATCTCTAGGAAGACCCGCCCTCCTTACTGCATCGTGTTGGAGTCTGACAGGCCTGGTCTCAAATCCCAACAGTCATTTACTAGCTTTGTGGTCTTGAAAGCCATGGTCCTGTGCCTCAGTCTCCATGAAAAAGGAGGGCCAAGGTGCCCCCTGCTGACGGGAGCTGAGGTCAGGCTGAGTGGGCAGCATGGGAGGAGCTGGCCTGGTCAGGAGTGAGCATGCCAGTTTCTCCCAACCAGCCTGCCCTCTTCCTGAGCCCCCACTCCCCCACCCCCACACACCAGGCCTCTGGGGCTTGGCTCAGGCAGCAGCCCCTCCCCTGGTAAGCTGGGGGTGCCAGCCGACTTGGGCTCTGCCCTCCTGCCCCCCAATGCATTTCTAGCTCTTTATTTTCTCCTAAATAAAACCCAAATTCCTGGCTTCAACTTGCAAACTCCCTGGATCTGGATCCGGCCTTGGAGCATTCAAGACTGGTCCCTGCATCCACTATCCAGCCCCATCCCCGTGTGCTGGTGCCAAGCTGCCCACACTGCTAGCCCGGTGGAGCCAGCATTCAGTCTCCATCTCATGTTCCTCTCCCAGGGCCGTGTTGTGCACCTGTTGAAGGATGGGCACATGGCCTGAGGGGTCCAGTTGGGGTGATTCCCCCATGGCCTGCTGGCACAGATATATTCTCTCTCCTGGGAAGGGTGGCATTTGAGTGCAAAGTCTGAAGCTGGACAGCTGTTTTGTGCCCATGAGAGAGAAGTGAATTTGGAGTGAGGTGGACTATGTAGAAAGCAGAGATGGAAAGAAGCAGAGGCCTTGACAGCATTGTTGAGCCACTGGGTCAGACCAACCCCAAAACCCTTCCTGCCTCAGGAGCTCCCAGAACCATGGGCTGGTCAATCCTCTCTTGGTTAAGGCAGTTTGAACAGGCCCTTCTGTTACTTGCAGCCCAGGGCTTTCTGACTGACTTCCTCCCTTGCCCGCAGTTCCAGCCATGTCCATCTCTGCACCTGTTCTCAGGTGCTCCAGGCAGTGGGGGGCTACCTGTCTGATGTGCCTGGTACCCCCAGCCCAGCCAGCCCACTGCTCTGCCTGCCAGCTAGCTGGCACAGTCAAGCCCCCAGAGACCCCTGGCAGTGGCCACTGCCCAGAATCAAGGCTCGCTTTGGGGGCGGTCCCGACAGGCCTGCTCACTCCCCGGTGACGTGCACTCTGAGGCAGCTGCCTGGCTGTTGTGAAGGACAGCAGTTGGTGCAGATGGCAGGGGCACAGGGCTCGCCCCTGGATTTGGAGATTGTTTTCCTTGTATTTTCTCCTTTCCAATCCCCTGGAATATATAGGCTAACAGATCCACCTCTGCTCAGAACCAAGTAAATCTCCAGGCTGGAGATTTATGGAGAGCAGAGTGGGCCCTGCAGCCCTGACACTCCCTGATTCCATGCCATTAGTTAGCAAGAGCCCCTAGGTTTCCTAACACAGCAGTTTGAGCCTAAGTCACTGGGAGCGCCGGGCATGCCAGCCTGTGCCCTGTGTTGTCAGACTAGCCTGAAACACACTTCATGATTCTGGAAGCCTCAGTTGGTCTGCAATTACTAGGAGTCCTTATTAAAAACCTGTGCAGCCAGCCTGCACATCAAGCAAAATCATTCAGTAACAAGGTGTAATGTTATTAGGTCACTTCCCAGCACAGAGCAACTTGCGGCAGCCCATCTGACTGGCCAGCACGCTGGGCCTGGGAATTCTCTGTATTTTCCTGGGCACCGGCCTTACGCTCCATGTTCTCAGGCTGGATTGCATATGGGCACTGCTCTGTGGAATACACTGCAACTGACCTGGCAGGTAGACCTTACGAGCAGCACCACCCGCGGGTCACCTAGTTCTGGCCAAGACAGTTAGGAGACATATGGCTCCTGCTGGGGGACCTAATGTGGTGCAGGCTTAGGGCAGAGGTCAGGGTGGGGGTCACAGCAGGACCTCGGAGGGTCTTCTCTGTCTCTGTCTCTCTGTCCCTCCATCTCACCTACTGTCTCTCCCTTTCCTGCTATCTCTCCATCTCTGTGTCCCTGCAGGCCTGTTGGGACCGTCCCCAAAGCAAACCTTGATTCTGGGCAGTGACCACTGCCAGGGGTCTCTGGGGGCTTGGCTGTGCCAGCTACCTGGCAGGCAGAGCAGTGGGCTGTCTCTCCCTCAGTCTCCCTTTCCCTCCATCTCTGTCTGTCTCTGGCAGCTGCAGTAACATCCCTGTGGCCCACGCCCACCCCTGCACTGTTCTCTGAGCAGCAGCTGGAGCGGGTCCCTGACGTCGCCTGCATCTCATGGGATCCATAATGCTCTCACAGATATCTCACTCATCCTGGTCTGGCCTGCATCCCGGGTCCTCAGGGGCCTGCAGAGCACATGGTGGCAGGTCCCGCTTCTCCACGATGCTCAGAGTGACACCTCCCACTCTGAGGGCACTTCTTAAGGGAGCACTTTGGGAAGGTGGGGTCTGGGCTCCCTGCCCTGGGCTCTGGGTGGGCTGCAGAGGACGGCAGAAACCATGCTTCTCTGGGGACGGGTGCTTCAGCCCCAAGTAGCCACAATAGTGTCTGGATGCCACTCTGTGAGGAGCCCAAGCCAGCCTGCAGGGGGCTGTCCACCCAACAAGCAGAACCCTCGAGGTGATGAGGTGGCCATGGCTGCTCTCGGGCACAAAGTCAAGGGCTCCCTGGGCAGCACTGGGTGTCAGGAGCGTGGCCCCTGCTGGTCCCTGGAGAGCCCACTTTCTGTCCTGCCCAGAGCTGAGCTCATTCTTTTCCCTTTGCTGAAAATGCCCCTGCTCTTCCCATGGGCTGGCCCCTTCTCGGACTCCAACATCAGCCCCGAGAGGACCCTATCACCTCCCCGAGGGGCCCAGCCCACAGCCCCTGGCACGGCTAGCAGCTCCTATTTCTACATCCACTTCCTCACTCAGTTGTCATCTGCTCCCAGCAAGACTGGGCTCCACGTGCCTGCCCCGCTCCCTACTGAGCACCCCACTCAGCATGGTGCCTGGCATGTGGCACAGGCTCAAGGGCTGGCCGCAGGCTGGCACCCCAGAGGTGATGCCATTCTGGACCTGCCCTCACCACAGGCAGGGAGCAGGGCTGGCAACAGGCCATGCACCTGACACAGAGGCAGTGTGGGCTGTGGTGGAGGCCCCAAGAATAGGACGAACAGGGGCTCAGAGGGCCTCAGCCAAATGGAGGGGCCTCTACTCCAAGCACCAAGCAAGAGCAGCCCCGTCCACACCAGGAATGCCCAGGTGCTGCTGGGGGCATGAGGAGACAGCCCTGGAAGAGGGGGCACCACAGGTGACTGCACCAGCTGGATCAGTCTCAGCCCTGAGGAACCCCCTGGCGATCCCCTAAGAGAGGAAGCCATTGAGCAAAGAGAGGCCCTGTATCAGATGTGGCGGAGCCAGGATAGATCAGGCTGCGTTCACTTCAATAATGCTCTTCTGTTTTGTTAAAAAATCACATTTTAAAGTAGGATGCTTTCAGTGGAAAGTAACAGGAACCTGCCTCAGACCATCCCCAACCAGACAAAGATGAGCTGGACCCCAGGTGGATGGCCCAGCTGCCCAAAGAGGCCTCCAGATACCTGAGTCTCCTGGTCTCCCAACTTGGCCAGAATTTTGGCTTCATCCTAGGATAGCAACCCTGTGTTTACAAGGTGGTTGCGGGCCCCGTCTGCTACTCTCCACCAGAAGAGAGGCCCGGTTGGCCAGTGGAGGCTCCACCACCCCGACCCAGTGCTGGCGCCAGGGGCAGAGCAGGGGCTGACCCTTCTACCTCTGTGTCCCCTCAACACCCAGTGGTAACGCTTTGGCCGGAAAACATTCTGAGCACAATAAATACTTGCCATTTGCTCAGCTGGTTGGGTTGACTTTATTTAGAATTGCCAAATGCTGGCCTCAGGTGCCCAACAGGAAGATTGAACAGCATATTTCAGCAGCAGCAAAAACAATAAATACCTAGGAATAAGCATAATAAGAAACATGTAAAGAAAATACAAAGATACCACAAGCAGGGTTAAAAGATAGCCAAGCAAGATGGAGAAAGTTATTAACAATTATGAAAGAAACAATGAGTCAACTTCCCAAATATGTAAAGAGCTCCTACAAAACAACAAGATGAAGGCAGGACCCAACCAAAACACGGGGAAAGGACACAAATCAGCAACTGGGTTCTTAGCATATGGAGAGATGCTCAGACTGTTAAAAAGAGAAACCAAGTTAAGGCTGAGGACACCTGTTGTTTTGTTATCAATCATGTTGGCCGGGGACATGGTACCAGTGATGTTTGGTACTGGCAAACTTGTGGGAGAATAGTCTCCAGTCCCAGGCTGATGGGAGCACAGGCAGCCTCTGTGGGCAGGAAGCTGGGGTCCAGGAAAGGTGCAACCACCGGGCCCAGGTCTGACCCTGTATCACACAGGTGAGCCGGTTTCTGGGCAAAGTTGTTCACTAATCATATTTATAACCTAAAAGCCATTAATAGAAATTGTTTAATGAACCATAATAGGCCCATAGAAAAAATACAACTTTTACAAAGAATGAGGAGTGGTGTTGGCTCTGACCGCCAGGTTGGAGAAAACATCTGTGGGATGCATGGAGAGCAGAGGGTGGCCAGCCGTAGGCCCAGGTCCCCTGAGGGGGTGCATGAAGAGCCGGCTTCTGCACTTCGTCTTTGAAGCAGCCGCAGCTGTACCACTGCCGTGAGCAGAGATGTTGAGAAGCAGAGTGGCCACTGACCTGAGATGCCGAGCAGGTCGGCAGCGCTTTTATGCCATTGTGGGAGCCCCGGGCTCCTCAGGCACTGGGAGGGCAGGACCCCAGCAAGAAGACAAAGGAAGGCTTGAGCAGAACCTGCACAGCCAGAGAAGGGGTTTATGGGGCACACCGCAGCTTGCATGTGGGTCCCCAAAGACTACATGTGACCATACACGAAACCCAGCAGCGTCCTTGGACAGCACACACAGCTCTCACCTATCCCCCTCCCCGGCCCTGTCAGCCTGGCTCTGAGGTCCCTTCCTTGGTGAGAACCGGCCTCAGCCTTCAGTCTCTCCCCACATCCAACCTCTCAACTCCTGGACCCCCATAGTCTGACCACTGCCCCTTGGTCTGGCTTCCACCTCCTCCTGGCTGGACCACAGACACAGCGCCTGCTGAGGCAGAAGTCAACACCCACTTCCTTAAAAGCCTACGAGGTCCTTCATGGGTGGCTCCCCAACTTTTTCTTATAAACCTTCTATTTTAGAATATTTTTAGATTTACATAAAAGCTGTGAAGGTAGCCAAAGAGTTTCTGTCTCCCTGTCACTAACACTGTCCCTGTGTGTGGCGAATCTGTCACAGCTGGTGAACCAATACTAACTGTCCTCACTGGAGCCACTCACTGGAGCCCATACTTTGTTGGGATTTGATCTGTTTTCCCACTGGGCTCCTTGTTATTTCCGAGCCTGCCTGGAATTTTGAACCACGTGACTATATGACACTATGACCTGCTACTTACATTATTTAATTTATTTTTCAGGCATGATCCAATCCCACTCTGGCCCAGGAGTGGACCAGGACCCATGACGCACAGGTCCGTGCACCTGTGCATCCCCACCTGTGATCTTACTCAGAAAATACTAAGACCTGAGTGTACTTCGGAGTCAGGCTGTCCCTGGGGCAGAACGGGGGTACTCTGTGCTTCAGAGCTTGTCCGAACTCCGCCTCAGCAGAGGCCTCAGCTGGCCTCGCCTTGATCCTGCCAAGACAAGGTGGGGACAAGGTCCAGGGCAGGAGCTCTGAGCCGCGGCGGGTTTTCCAGGCCGCCCATGGGCTTGTACGTGGCGGGCGATGGCGATGTCTGACTCTTGGCCTCTGGTGGCGATGCCTGCTCCTGCTTCTGGGGCTGCTTCTCAGGAGAAGTGCCCTCCCATGTGCCTGCTGGGGCTGGCATGGAGGGTGACCCTAGGCTCAGCCCAAGCCTGCTACGAGATAATTTTTGCTCCAGGGCCGAGATAAAGCAGCCGTACCCGGCAGGAGGAGCCAGGCTCTCCCAGCCTGAGCTCCCACACTGAGCCAGACCACCACGAATGCAGTGGCCCAGGCCACGGACCCCAACAAGAGTTCCCTGCTGAGGGCTGTGCAGGGGGCTGGGCCGGGGACTGGCCTCCTCCTCATGCTCCTCAGCCCTCACCCACATCCTCCAGGAGCAGCTTTCTCCAATGGTCCCCAGGTGCCACAGCTCCAGGGACAGCCATGGGCCCCCTACCTTGGAACAGGGGCCTGTCACCCCTTTGTTGGAGGGACTAACTTGGTGGGAGGATCTCCCCCAAAAGAGCCCCCACACAGCAGCTGTGAGCTCCAGGCTCCCCCTGCAGCCCTTGCCCTGGGGGTGCCCAGACCCTACACAAGTCCCTGACCATCTTTCTGGGAGAGCTCAGGTTGGCCAGGATCCCCAGGAGAGAAGCAGGCTACAATCTGTGGTCCCTGTCCCACCTGAAGCCCCTGAGGGTGCCACTTGGGAGGTCTGGGAGGCACAGTCCTGGGGCCACACCTTGGCCTCAGGCCCTGGCCACCCCACTGCGTGCCCCCAGCCCTCTGAGGGGCCTTTCATCCCCATGTGGACAACGCCACTGGCCGCATCAAAGAACTTCTACAGAAAGCCATGTTTTTCCCCAAACCAGCAAAGTCCAGGCTTGGAGCACAAACATTCAGCTCATTATTTAGAAATAACAAGTCCTCTGGGTTCTGGTATCAGATCAAAGCTCAGAAATTAAATCCTCTGGGACAGGAGGCAGCCTGCGATCAGCAGATCTGTTTGCTCATTTTCTTCATTGGGCAGCTAAAAAAAGGGGACTCAAAATCTGCCTAGCGGTTTGGAAGTCTGGCCAGGGCTTGCGAGCCGTGAAGAGACGAGAGCTCCAGAGGCTGCCAGGAGTGCAGGCTGAAAATATTTGGTTGACATGACAATGAAGGAAACTTGGAAGTTTGTCAAGCTCGGGTCTCCAAGAAAACGCTAGCCCCACTTCCCCACCCCACTCACATCCTCAAGCGCATGCACACATGTGCACACACAGGGGCCCACCTGCCCACAAGCACACCTGCACCCAGAGCTCATGTCCATGACCCATCTGCACCAGGGGGCACACAGGGACCCCGTCCACATGTGTGTGCACACAGGAACCCTCTGCCAGAGGCACGTGCCTGCACATACCTGCACTGCACATGCACACTCACACACATGGGCCTAGAGAAACCAAAGGAAGAGAAATGTGGCAGCCCAGCTGTGCCCCCTCCCAGAGAGTCCCCAGCCCAGAGAGTATGGCAGCCCTGGAGGGGGGCTGAGACTGGGGCAGTGGGGTCCCACCCACCCCACCCACTCCCAGATCAGGTCTTTGCAACCTCATCTGGAATCCCGTTCACCCCGCCTCCACTCCTGAGGCTCCTGAGACCCCACCTCCCGGCAGCAGGAAGTGCTGACATGGCTCTGGGCACCAATGGTCGGTCATCACCTCACTGTCCCCCTCACTGTCACCCTGGTGTGGCTGCTCTCTGTGTCTCTCTGGAGGCATGGGCCAGGCTGGGCTCTGGTTCACAGGTCTTTACTACACCCCCTCCAGTGACCTTTATCCTCACCTGGAGTGGCCACCTTGGCACTGTGGGGGCACCTGGTTCAGGCCACTACCACTGCACCCCTGCTACAGGGTTGGCTCATCTGTGGGCAAGTGCCCACCCCAGCAATGAGATGCTAAGAACCTCAGGTCTTGCCTTATAGAGCCCAGTGCAGGGTGGACGGCAGGTCTGTAAGGCCTTTCCATCACTACGGGGGAAGCAGAGGGTCCAGGGAGCCAGGTGCTCAGTAACAATGCCAGGGCTGAACAAAGTAGTCCTGAAGCCCACACCCAACCCCTTCCCATCTTAATAGCCCATAAAGCCCTCTGTTACTTCAGTAGTTTGAGCTGGGCTTTCTCTCAAGTGTGAGCCCTGGAGGCAGAAGCCACGGGCATGTTCTGCCCTCTCACCCACCGTGGAATGGGCATCTGCCCACAAGGGCTAACAAAGCGAGCTGAACTGGTACCCGGCCGAGGGGCAACCCACGGGCTCTGCATGACCTGGCCCCCAGCCCCCCTCAGGCTCACCTTGCCTTCCCTCCTGCCCCTGACCTTTGCCCAGCAATCTCTGCCTGAGACACCTCCCCCGGCCCCGTGTACAGACACAGGCGATGTGGCTAGGGCCTGCCCAGGCAACCTGAGCCCTCACTCCAGCCCTCCTGCAAAGCCCCCTTTGTCAACAAGGTGACAGTCCTGGTTTCCAGGAATTAGGAGATGGACATCTCCGGAGTGTTTTTGGGGGGTTTGGGGGTAGTTATGCAGCCTACCACCTGCACAGGTAAATGTAATATGTGTGAGTGTGTGGGGGGGAGCACGGATGCATGACATATATGTCCACATGTGGAAAAAGACATGTCCTTACCCCAAAAGCACAGCCTGAAACAATTGTTTGGGTGCAAGTGGCTTAACCTGGGAGGAGCTCTCAGGAAGCAGGACAGGAGGGAGCCGAGCAGGAGCGTCTGTGAGCAGACAGGGCTCTGGTCCCCGGCCTGCTTTCACTCAGGACCCCCTGAGAGCCACAGGAGCCACACTGAGGGGCCAGAGAACTGGAGTATTTATCACATTTATCTTCAACTCCCTGTTGCCTGAGGGTCACTCCTGATGTCCCAGCATTTCCGGTGTCCCTGCCTCACCACTGTGGCCCCCCAGGCAAAATATCAGTCCAGCTACATTTATGGGTCCTCTGGAGTCACATGGCCAAGACACACATGTGGACACGTGCACTGGGCCCATCAGGAGCTTGTCACAGAGCTGAGCCTTGCAACCAGGGTGCCGGACTGCATGGGCCCCACCTGCATGCCCCAGGGAAAAGGATGCCCATCTCCCAAGGGGGGCATGCAGGGCACATGGCATCCATCCTGGTGCACACTGGGAGGCTGATATCCCATTAATGTTCCCCCAGAATTCCTGTCTTTCAGTCTAGCACCAAATAACAAATAAAAGGAAAGAAATGGGAAACAGTTGGAAACACTGATAACGTGACTCTTTCCTCAAAAAAATTATAAAAATAGTGTCATAGAGGAGTTCTATTCTAGGCAGCTTATATTAATGGGTGAAAATTAGTGCAAATTAAGTAACCAGGGCAGGCTGGCAGCTAGAGTGGGCGGGCAAGGTGAGTGGCTTGGCGCTTCTGGGCTTCCTGGCTAGAGCTCACCCTTCTGGACCTCCTCCCTGGCCAGATCTGTGGGCCGAGCCCTGAGCAGCCCGCTGTCCTGCAGGGAGTCCAGCTATGCCAACCCACACAGCAGGGCACAACCGCAACCCCCCAAAGGTGGCTGGCTGGACAGCAACATCGGTGATGTTGGCCTCCATGGCAGTCCTGCCAGCCCCCTCACAGACAAGGAGGCTCAGGCTCAGAGAGGGTAAACAACTCTCCCCAAGCCACAGAGCTGGGCAGGAGGGCTGGGTGTCCCACGCACCTGAACACCTTCCAGGCTGGGAGTGTGGGACTGCAGATGTGCTGCAGAGCCCAGCAGTGGGGACTGGTGCAGAGGAGACCCCAAGCAGCACCTGTGTGTGTGCTGGCATGGGGCATCCTGAGGACGGGTGGGAGGTGCATCCTCCAGGTCCTCTGGGCTCTCCAGGCTGGGGGCTTGGCACACCAGTGGGTGGCCCAGGTTCCCCCAGCCTCACTTTCCCCAACTGCAAAGGATGGTGGGAGGGTTTACAGGTAAGATGTGCCCAGGTTCAGGCACACCTGCAAGGCTCCACGGGAACTCTGAGCAGAGAAGCCCAGCAGGGGCAGATGGTCAAGGCTGTGGCAACCAGCAGCCGCACGATGTCAGCTCTCCTGTACCGGCACAAGGGCAGGGTCTGCAGATGCAAGCTGGGAGACAGGGTTCCAGCACCTGCCCAGGGTTGCCCAGGTAGGTCTGCCACACTCCAGGGAAGGGCTTATGAAGGTCTGGGCTGCTGTGCAGTTTAGGCAACAGAAATGTGTCCTCACTGGGGGGACTGGGGGAGGCCCTCTTCAGACCTGGAATCTGCTGGTGCCTAGATCCTTCTGGGTCCCGAGGGGCCAGCCCCCACGTTGTCACCCCCAGACTCTTCAGAGTGAACCAGACGCCCCTGATCATAGAGAATGCGCCTTCAGAAGTGACTGCCCTCCACTGTCCTCCTCACCCACTGCTCGACATGGGGTCCCCATCACAGGGGCTGGTGGGGGACACAGGGTCCCAGGCTCCACCCAGACCACCCAGGGAGAAACTGTGTTTTCACAAGAGCCCCAGAGACTCTGGGCGTGTCACAGTTTGAGAAGCGTTGGCCTGCGTGGCCAGACAAGCGGACCCCCGTCCTAGCTGCCTACAACTGGTCAGGGCTGCAGGGCAATGGGATGCACGGCAGGGCCTGCTGAGAAGGCAGCACCTGCCCCTGCCCACGCACCCACACCTGGTGTGCCCCCACCCCACGAGGTCTGACTGCAGGCCTTAGAGCTCCAGAAACTTGGGGCCTAGGGTCTGGGGTCTGGACCCCTCCCTGCTCTCACCTATCTGGTGACTTCCCAACTTCTTAGACCATCAAACATTTTTTCTGCAAACCTGCTGCTGCCTGACAGCCAGCAGCCTCATGGCAGGTGTCATGAGCCACATCTGGCAGGAGCATGGAGGGCCATAGCCATAATGCACCCCTGGGACCCCACACCTTGCCTGCCTCCCAGCTCAGCAACTGCTCCCGAAGTCTCAGCTGAGGTTGTCTGGACAGGCTCCTGGCACTCAGCACCCTGTCTCTGGCCTGCCCCCTCCTTGACCAGTGGGGAAAACAGGCCTGGCACGCAGGAGTGTGAGCCCATCCCCGGCCCCAGCTGTGGAGCCGGTGAGCTCATTGGAAACAAGCCATAGGCCTGAATGCCACCCTTGTCTCTGGCCCGTCAATAGCCTCCATAACCGCCCAGCGTTCTATTGACTCAAGATAAGTTCTGGGAGGCCTGGAGCACTGTTTGGCTCTGCGTCTGCAGGCCAAGGCTGGGCCAGGCCAGCTGGGCTCGGTGAGTCCCACAGCCCGGGACCCAGCTCAGCACGCACCCTGCCTGGCCACATGCTTGACCCTTATCCTGGGGGCCCTCCTGCAGGCGATTACACCTATCAGCTCCACTTGGCAGTGCCAGTGTGTACAGACAGTCACGTGCTCTCACACCTCTGCCCGAAACAGGTGCTGGAGGTGACATCATATCTCATGGCAGAGATCACTTAAGTCTTCCGACTTCTATCAATATTTACGTTTCCAGCTCCCACGGAGAATCTAATCAGACTTCCGATGACACCTGCCATGTTTCTGGCCTGCTGTGCTCCTGGCCTGGGCTGCGGGTGGTGAGACCCCATCTCACTGGATTGGTGGTTTACCCTCCTCAGGGCCTGTCCAGCTGACAGGCAGGCCTCCGGGGCCAACAAGGGGCAGGGCTTGGTTTGCAGAGGCACAGAGGCGGGAGTGGGGTGGGTCTGCTCCAGTCCCAGACGGAAGAGGGAAGGAGGTGTGTCCAGAACCTCATCACTTGTATGCCGACCCTCAGGGTCACCTGAGAAAGAAAGGTGGGCAAGCTTTTTCCAGAAAGCTCTTTTTCGAAAAAGGGCAACTTTTCAGGCCAGCAAGAATAGCATGAACAGGCCCCCAGCAATTCTCAGCTCTGCTGGAGGGGTCCTGGACCACCAGGGCCTGGGCTGTGCGGGGAGGATGAAACGGGTTTTCATCCCAGCCACCTGCGGCCTGCCTGCCACCGCTCCTGAAACCATGTGGCAGAGGCTTACCTGCTGTGCTTCAGGCACCTGCCCCCTTAAAATAGAGCAGCAGAGCCCCGCAGCTCAGCAAGACCCAGACCCTCTGGAGCTCGGTTTCAGGAGTAAATCCCCTCTGTGTGCTCTGACCCTCAACTACCCCAGAGGGCCCCAGAACCTCAGAGGGACGTCCCAGCAGCTTCTGGGGCTTTGTTGACATGCCAAAGCAGGAGTTAAACCCCACCTAATGTCAGAACAAATATGAGGCTGAAACCGGAGAGGCCTGGGAGAGATAAGACAGGCATTTGCCCGAGGCCACGGGGCTAGGAGGGAGGAGCAGTTATGTCCCCCACCAGGGAAGCCCCTCAGTCGACTATTCATGGTGGGCCAGGGAGGCCCAGCCCAGGGGCCCAGACAGACCCTGTCTCTGTCCCAGAGGCTCTGGTCTAGCAAGGACAGTCACTAGGGGGCCACAAAACTGTGGACAGTGACCGGGCAGTGAGCCCCCACCTGGGGCAGAGCTCTGGGTCTCACAGGTGAGGGAAGAACAGAGATTCATTTTGCCAAGTGACTCCTTCCAGAGCACAGCGAGGTCAGAAGGCCCTCATGCCCCAGCTGAGCCTCATAATTATCATGGGGGAACATGTGGAAAGGTCCCCAAAACCCCACCTTGGGAGAAGTTTCCTCAAATTCCTCTGCTCCAGAGCTGAGCTGGCTGAAAGGGAGGGGTCATTCAGAATCCCAGGAGAGCTACACCCAGAGAGACCCCAGGCCACCCCAGTCCCTGGTGGGGGGCACAGCCAGCACTTGAGGTCACACAGTGGAAAGGAGCTGGCAAAGCTCATCAGATGCCACAGGCAGACTGGGGTCCCGTCCTGGCACAGGCTGGCCCAGGGAAGCCAGGCATTCAGAGAGGGACTGGCCTGGGTCCTTCCTGGAGAGCAGAGGAAACAGCCCAAGGTCATCTAGAGGTGAGAGAGGACCAGGGGTTCGGGGAGCCTCACTTGTCCCCACAGGTGACCTCTGAGAGAGATTCTCAGAAACCTGGAGGGCAGGTGACCTGCTGGGACAGTCTGAGGCCCTGAGGTGAGAGGGCTGAGTGACCTGGGGGCAGCCACCTGGGGGTGTGGCTGGACCAGACCCTCCTCCCTGATATCATGTTTATACTTTATGCCAATTGAATTACATTATAATAATATTACATAGCATAGTATTAATAATATGATTATATTTTATGCCACTGAAGTGGTCTTCTAAATGAAATGGGCAAATTCCTAGGGAAAAAATGGCTTATCTGGCTCACACAGAGGAAACTTAGGGAACATTGATGAGATCCTGTTCCAACCCGAAGTAAAGGCAGAAGCCAGAGAGCAGGTCCCTCTGACTCCAGAGACCTGGCTCTTCCCATAAAGGAAAGACACATTCCTGTGAGAGAATGAGAGCTTAGCCGTCAAAACAGGGCACGTGTGTGTGGGATCGTGTAGACATGTTACGGTGTGTGTGTGCATGGCATGTGCATGGTGTGCAGAGTGGAAATATGTAGACCCCAATGACATGCGAATACCAAAGGTGTCACTATAATCCTGCTTCCACTGATTAATGCTCAACAAGAAAACACCATCTGGAGAAAACTAATAACCCCATGAATTTCACCCTGGGTTGGTATCTAACATTGAAACCAAATACTTTCAATTACGTTTCTCATTTCACCAAAATTAGATTCAAAGGAATCGTTTCTCTTCCATTTTAATTTTCCAACAAAATTATGATTCATTCATTGTTACTTATTCATATCAGTTTTTATGATTATAGCTTCTCACCCAGGGTCCACTGGGGATCGGGAGCCAGACACCCCCGAACAATCACTGGGCGGGGAAGCAGCCCCTTCCCGCCCCTCTGCCTCTGCAGACAATGACGTCCACTTGTTCTGGGTCAATTTTTGCACAGGTGTCTCAACTTAGGATCCAAAATAGAATTTACCACAGGCAGTTTAGTTTGTGTGGATTTAATCTGTATGGATAATTTCTACTGTTCTTACTTTTTAAAGATTTATGTGAAAAAGTGATAGTTTCTGGGGGCTTCTCTTACTGTTTTGTCTTGTTTTTGTTTTTTTTCCCCCAGCTAATACAGGAGAGAATCATGAGCAGTTTTAGGTGACTGAGGAAAGAGACAGGGGGGCCTGGCTGGTCCGGCAGGGAGGCAGATGAGATGGCCAAGCGTCCCCAAAGCCCCCGGACTTGAATGGAGCATCAGCACCTCTCCGTGTCACATGTCTGTGAGGGAGGCTCTTGCATCCATTGCTTGCTCACTGGGCCTGAGAAAACCATCAACCTCTTCCTGCTGCTGAGTCTGGGGGACTCTGTGCCCCATTTTAACTTGCCCTGAATTAATTACAGAGCAAAGCAGGCAATCTCTCACAATCTCTCTCCCTGACGCTTGCAAACGGCTCAGCAGACACAGCCGCTCAGTTGGCCCAGGACCCTCCGCAGATGGAGGCCGAGCCGGGCGGGAGGTACACTGGCTTCGGTGACAGCCTGAGATGATGTGCGGCTGGATGCCAGCGGGGCTGGAGGAGCATGGAGCGGGGTTGGGAGTGTTTCCATCCAAGGCTACACAGGAACTCAGAAAGCAGGGAGAGGACAGTGGACCACTCAGGGTCACCAGGACTGGAGCACAGCACCTGTGTCCATGCTGCCCAACTGGCCATCCAGGCCAGTATTTCCCAGGGGCGGTCATTCCTCTGCCCTCTGCCCTCTGCCCTTTGTCCCCTGCTCTCTGCCCTCTGCTCTCTGTGCTGCTCCTGGTCATAGACCCCAGTTTCCCAGGAATCTGGGAGATTCTGAATTGCACGAGTGCAAACAGGGATGGGGCAGGCATCTGGGGCATCTGGCTGATGGTCCAGCTGCTTGTGAACTGGGACTTGGCTGGGGGTGTGGGCACAGTGCCATGGGAAGCCCTCAGGACAAGGACCGCACATGCTTTCTAGGCTGACACCAGTTGCCAGGGAATGGGTGCCAGGAGGGAGCATCATGCCACATTCAGTCACACTGGAGGAGCCTCTCTGATGTGCCCAGCCTGACACAGTCCCCCAGGCTCACCAGACCCCTGCAGGCCCCATGGGGGGGGCAGCCAGGGCACTGGACCTAAGCAGATGACTGTGGGCCAGCCACATGTCACCTCCCCTGGGCAATGGAGTCCACACGGCACCTGCCCCATAACTCACAAGAGGGTCCAAGGAGATAGTCCATCTAAGCTCATCACTGCTAAGGCTTGCATAGTCAGTGCTTAATTAAAGAGGGCCATTTGCCCTTAAGAAGCATGTTGCTATATGGCACATGCACTTCTGGGTGTGGAGTTACATGGGCCCTGACTTGTTTCCAGAGGGGAGCAAGTTCTGGGGTCTTAGGCACCCCAGAAAGGGAGGACACTGACCTGCCCGCTGGGCTACCTGGAGGCCCTAGAGGCCAAGGCAGAGCTGAGTGGGGCTCAGAGCTCTCCTGCCTCTAGCAACTTCTTCTGAAGCTCATGTCCTCTCCACAGTGGCAGTCAGGCTGGGCCAGGGCAGGACTACCCCGTGCTCTGTTCCACAGGACAGCATGGAGGCCAAGAGCACCGGCTCAGGAATCTGGATAGGCGGGTGGCAGCCTCAACCCCTGCCCTCCTAGCTTCTCATTGTCAGCACTGGGACCACCCAGCTCAGGGGGTCTTTAGCTCTGCCACACCCTGGACTCACCCAGGGGGCTTTAGCACAGCCTGGTTCCCACCCTACTACAGGCATGCTACTTAATTGGTATGGGGCTATGACTGGGCTTTGGATTGTAAACACTCCACAGGTAATCCTTTGGTACAGCAAAGTAGGGATCTAGTGACCTAACTCATAGAGTGGCTGAGGGGAGTAATTGAGATGACCCGGCAAAGCACATCACCACCACTATCACCACCACCACCATCACTACCGCCACTGCTGCCACCACCACCACCACCTCCATCACCACTGTCATCACCACCATAACCAAAATCACCACCCCTTCTACATCTCTTTACCTTTTCCAGAGATTCTGATACATAAAATTCCTCATTTCTTTTTTCAGCCAACAAGTGTATTTATATAGACTGCAAATATAACTGAGTGGGGCTCAGGAAAGTTACTACCCTGTAAATCAGCATTGGCTTATGGACACCTGGACCCTGGCTATGCCCATATTTACAGTGCCCAAGGAGTCTCATATCCTTAACTTCACTGATACCTCACTGTAGCCTTGGTTGTTGGGCATTTTTTATTATTTCATTTTATAGATGAGGAAACTTAGTTTATGTGTCCAAGGTTCCATGTGTCCAGGACCTAAACTCAGGTCTCCCTCAACCTAAAATGAAATGTGTGGTCTGGCTGGCATTTGTCTTAGATCTGTGAGGGCTCAAGGAGGGCAGGTGAGCAGATGCCTGGAGAGGCTGGGAGGGGCCTTGCTGTGCTGCCTTTTCACGGGTGAGGGAAGAGCCCCACGGTCCTAGCTCAGGACCTGCAGCTTTACGGTAAACACAGACAGTCTAACCGCCATGAACCACTTCCCAGAATGTGGGAAACATTCCCCCAAATCAAATTCTGTCCCCTCTACCATGACCTTTCTGGCTTGGCCATAAGTTCAATACAGACCCTCTTTTAGGCCCTTCCCCTTGCCATCTGTGGGCAGCACACCCGAGGCCCCAGCAGCTCTGCCCCACATGCCCACACCATCTCAGTTCCATCCCAGCCACTGGCCCAAGGCCATGCAAACTTGGGGACAGGACCCTGGGGACCACTCTCTCTCATTAGAAGTGTTGGCAATGCAGCCCTGACTCCAGGCAAAGCCCTTCTGGACACACCACCCCTGTGCCCTCTCCAAGGAGAGAACAATGCTTGACTCCCCCCAGGCCTGTTAGCTCCCTTCCAGGAAGAAGAAATTCCTTAAAAATGGAGGCCTTCCTGCAGGAAACTTCACAAATATGCTTCTGCAGTGATGCACCTCTACCTTCCACTCTGTCTCCACAAGAACCTTCTGCAAAATCTTTGTCAGTATCCCTGACACCCAGAGCCCCAGTGGCCCTCACCTCCTGGCATTTATGTGGCCTCTCCCATGGGAACACAGGAGGTGATGGAACATGGCTTCCTCGCCAGATCATGAAGCCACTGCAGCTTCCCCCTTGGTCTCTGTGGAAGCAACTGCAGCTGCCCGGCCATGGGAGCTCAAGCCACCCTGTGGACAGGAACGACCTTTCCAGCCACGTGAGGGGCCCTGAAACCCCCAGCCCCAGCCAAGCCTGCAGATGTCGGAAACCTCACAAGAGGCCCAGAGCTCAAACTGGCAGCTGCTCTCAGATCCCCATCCGTGGAAGCCATGAGACAAAGGAAATGGTCATGTCCTTCTAAGCTGAGTTTTAGGGTGATTTATAACATAGCAATGCCTAACTACATGCTCTCCAACATTTGTGGGTCCATGTGGTGATATAGAATCAAGGGTCAAGTGGACAGCGGGCCCAGAGACACCCTGTCTTATCAGCTGGGGCTGCATAAAAGCACCACACACCCAGCAGCCAAGGTCCATTATCCCTCGAGTTCTGCAGGCTGCATGTCCCAGACCAAGACCCAGGAGAGTGACTCCTGGTGAGAGGTCTCCTGGCTTTCCCACAGCTGCCTTCTCCCTGTGTGCAAGGAGGGAAAGAGCTGCCTCTCTCTTCTCCCAGGGACATGGTCCTGGGACATGGTGCCCAGTCACTTAGAGTCGCCCCTCAGAACAGTCACCCTTGGGGTAGGACTTCAACCTGTGAATGTGGGAACATGCAGCCTGTAGCAGGCCTCACGGGAGGAGGCCCTCCCCTCTCTCCCCACCTACACATGCTGCCCTGCTCTCTCCAAGGCTTCAGCTCCTAAGGGTACATTCTGGGCCACTCCTCCCGGTCCGCCCTGAGTTTTGGAAGGCCTTCTGAAGGGGAATTGGCAGTGTCCTCCAGCTCCATCTAGGGAAACCTGTGAGCCACCAATCTTCCTTCCTGGGCCTTCCTCCCAGTCTGACCACCTGTCAGGGAGACAGCGAGAGAAGCCCACCTTCCCCACCAGAAGCAAGTGCTCATGTCAGGCTGCCAACTCTGGACAGATGTGGAGACCTAGGCCTAGAAAGGTTGCATGATCTGCCCAAGGTCACTCAGCCAGCAGGCAGTGGACAGCCCTGGCCAGCCTTCTGTGCAAAGACTGTTTACTTAAAGATGTCTCAGAGCTGTTTTTCTCTGGAAGTTAAACATTCTGCTCTTGGGGTTGAAACACTAAGGAAGCACACAGCAGATCCCCCTCCCCACCCTGTCCAGCTCACTGGCTGGGCCACTGTCTAGCCGTGAATTGGCTCCTGCGGTCTTGGTCCCTGACCAGGGAGTGCCTAGCAGGTACCGGGTTGCAGGTGGAGTCCCAGACGCCTGGGCAGTCTTACATGCAGGCCCTTACATGCAGCCAGTCCACTCTGGGGCTCAGCCCCCAACCCAGGTTGGTGTCTTTTCCTAGCACATTTGGGGCCAGTGGGAGCCCTCCTCCTCCATGGAGGCCCCGGGAAGGCACCAGGGCTGGTGTGGGCACGGTGGGGTAGCCAGGCCACTTCCTGATGGGTTTGCTTACTCTGCAGGGCCCAGCTAGGCACCCCCAGCTCCCAGCCATGCATTGACTCAGACCTGGACCACTTGCAGACCGGTCTGCAGTGGGCGGTGTGCCTGCGTGCAGTACCAGAGCCGATGGGAATCCCCTGGGGAAGAAAGGAGGGATGGGAGGCATGTGACCCGAGGAGAGAGGGCTCAACGGCCCTGCAGGCCAAGGGGTGGCAGGTAGAAGCAGGTGTGCCCAGCCCAGGCAGAGCATGGGAGAAAGAGGGTGGCTGCCTGTCCCAGCTGGAAACAGAATCAATTTCTCCCTTGAAGTTTCATTTTCTAAATCTTGGGAAGAACATCACACCCACGGCAGAGCCCATTCAGTCAGTCTACACACTGCCCCGTCAGAGGGAACACCCGTGAGGACATGGTCACCCTGACGTGGGTTCATGAGGATGGCATGCCTGATCTGTGCCATCCTGGTTACTCTGCTGTTTGATATCCAGTAAAGGAAGCCGTGCTTCGGGGAGCCTGCTCACCCCCTGACGTGCAGTCCTCGTGGTGTCTGTAGCCACCAGGGCCCCTCGCTGTAAGCACTCCACATGTGCACACAGCTCAATGAAACCTCCTCTCCAGTGTTTGCTTTCTGAATCACACTGCCCTGGGCATCCCCATGAAAGCCCCCCACCCACTACAGAAAACTTCTCTAAGACGGGAGAGTGGAGGGGCTGCATCCCAGGGTGCAGGCTGCGCCTCTCTGACACAGGGAAGCAAACGACCTCCGGGCAGCAGTGAGGTCCCTGCCCTCTCCAGCCACTGGTCCCCCCGTCTTCTAACCCTTCACCCACATGCTGGGTGAGTAAGGATGTCTCATTGTGATTTAGCTTATGTTTCCGGGTGCTGTGAGGTTTGAGAGTATCTGGGTTTCCTCTGGGGTGAAGTCATTCCCCCACTTTTTAAAGTCAGGTGCTCCATGCTATGATTCCTGAGGGTCTTCACTTTTGGGGTGTGTAAACAGCGATCCCTCCTTCTCTGTGGATTGTCTTCCTGCGTCTTTGAAGGTACCTTTAATGAAACAGAGTTTAATTAGGACAAGTTAGAATGTGTCAGTCTTTGCCTTTAGGACAATTTGTAAAGTGCCTGAGAAGCCCTTCCCAGAGCCACGTGGCCAAGACGCCCTACCTCTGACTCCCTCCTGGAACCACTGATGCCTAATCCGCAGCCAGGAGCTCTGGGTCTGTGCAGAACCACCCCACTTGTCACGTTGCGTGGGGATCATGCCTCAGGTTAAGGACTGGGGTGCCTTTCTGGAGAACTGGCCCCTTTCCCACTATGGGATGCCCCTCCTCATCCCCATCACTTCCCTTGCTCTGCAGGCAGCTCCATCTGAATGCAGGAGAGCTACTCCTGCCTGCCTATCAGTGCTGGCCTGGTGTGTTTTCTCCATCCATTCACTTTCATCTACTTTTTTTACCCTTTATACTTTTATACTTTTAATCTTTATTTTTAAAGTGGGATCCTTGTGGACACCACATAGTCGGGTCTTGTTTTTGATCCACGCTGACAATGTCTCTTGATGAGAGCATTTGGGCCCTTGGTGTGTGTGACGGTGGATAAAGTTGGGTTGACATCAGCATATTCATTACTAGTCATTTCTATTTGCTGCCCTTGCTCTCTGCTGGTTGCTTTACACCCTTTTCCTGCCTTTTGTGGTTCTAACAAGGCATTTTACATGATCGATTGTCTCTCCTTTCTCTGCATATCATTACACTTCGTGTTTTATTTCCTTACCTGTTGCTCTAGGGTTCGCAGTGAACATCACAGCTAAGCCAGGTCCACCCCCAGGCAGCTGGGTCGGCACCACGGCGCAAAAAGCGGGAGAGCCTTAGACTCCTGCCTCCTGCCCCATCCCCTGGCTGTCATGCCTTTCACCATATATAGGCCAACACGTGCCTAATATTTACATACAAAATGCATATGAAAAAGCATGTATAATTGAACACATCAATTATGTTTTATTATTTGAACAAATGAATATCTGCTTGATCAACTAAATATAAGAAAAGAAGTTTTATGATAAGTCACACCAGTGAATTGCTTTACGCGTCTGATGTTCTCTGCTGGGTACTTTCTTCCTTTCTGTCTTTACTCCAAGAACTTGCCACTTGTACTTCCTCCGTACGTTTTCATAAATATAATGAAAAGGCCGAATTTCCAATGTAGTGCTTTGTGTCTGCTTATCTGACAAAGCAGCAACCGAGATTTCATTATAACATGATAAATGTTTGGGGGGTTAATTTTTTTAAAAAAGAAAAGAGGAGTTTCTATTTTCCTTTCACTTTTTCCCAGTTCAATGCCCTCCTCTCTTCGTAGGTCTGAGTTTCTGACCCTCATTTTCCTTCTCTCTAAAGAACAGCCCTCTGCCCTCTGCATTTCTTGCAAAGCAGGTCTACGGCAACAAGCCCCTCAATTTTTTACTTCCTGCTCCGCCCCTTGTGAAGGGTAACCTTGGTGGATTCGGAATTGTAGGCTCGAGGCCTCTCCCTGCGCCACCTGGTCTCCACGGGCACCTCGGTGTGAGCCTCGTCTCTGCCCCTCTGTGGGCCACAGACCTTACCATCCGTCTTCTTTCAGGGAACTTTATCCCTGTTTTTCTGTAGTTTGGTGATAATGTACCTGGATGTCATTTTTTTGACATCTTTCCTGCTTGGTGTCCCCTGAACTTCCTGGATCTGCAGTTTGGTGCCTGACATTAATTTGGGGAAACCGAGCCATTATTGTCCTCACTCTCTCTCCGCTCCTCTCTCTCCCTCTCCTTCCGGCTCCTCTCTGATGTCTGTCACGCCTGTCCTGGTCCTCCCGGAGCCCTTGGCGTTCTGCTTTTCAGTCTTTGTTCCCTTTGCTTCTCATTTTCTATCAGGTGGCCTCAGTGACACAGTGAGGTGGGGGCACGAGCCCCAGCCCTATGATTAGGGGGTGTGCTCCTGGGTCTGCACCCCTGGACTGTGACCCTCACAAGCGTGTCTCTGTCACTCTCCCCTTCTGGGGGTCAGGGTGGCCGGGGTGAGCAGTAGCTGGGGGTTCCCTCCCCGGGTGGGGTAAGAGCACAGCCGGTGGGGAGGGGGCTGGTGCCCGGGCGCTCCTTCCTCCCCACTTCGAGAAGCAGGAGGGGATTCTCCTCAGTGCCAGCTATGGAAACCGGGCCTGGTCCCCTGGAGCCTGACCTTTGTGTCCGCCTGGAGTCCTGCTTCATTGGCCCTGGTGGAGGGTCCTGCCCGCCGGCCCTGCCATGGCTTCTGCTCCTGAGTCTCTGGTGATCGTGACCCCTGAGGTCGGCACCTGACCTCCCAACCGTGAGGAAAGAGGTTCTCAGCAGCCGCCTTCTTGTGGAGCCAAGAAAAGGGGCTGCTCCTCCAGTCTGCCCCCTTGGGACGTGAGTGCAGGGCCCATCCACTGGGCAGGGTCCAACGGACTGGGTGTCTGTCTTCCATGTAGATAGCTGCTCCGGCATTGCACAGCCTGGTCATCGGGAGGGAAGCTAGGCTGAGCCTGACGTCAGACCCGGCCCTTCTCCCCTCACTCCTCTGGCTGCCTGAGCTTTCCCAGCCCCTTGCATTTCAGCATGAACCCTGGAAGCCGTTTGCCCTGATCCACCAAAAAATGAAGAAGCTGAGATTGGGCTTCCACAACCATAGGTGTGTCTGGGGAGAATCAACACCCTGCGGTCATGAGCAATTTTTGTTGCTCTAATTGTTTGGGTCCTTGAATGTCCCAACGATGCCTTTTGGATCCACTTGCTCTGTAAAAATCATACACATTTCTGTTTTTCCCATGTATTTCACATTTTCATGCCTTTGTAAATGATTTGTTTTCTAAAGTTCAGTTTTTTGCTGGTGTAGACAGAAGCAAGTGATTTTTTTAAAAATAAAGGTGTCATTGATATACAATCTTATGAAGGTTTCACATGAGCAACATTGTGCTTACTACATTCATCCATATTATCAAGTCCACCCCCAACCCCATTGCAGTCACTGTCCATCAGCGCAGTGAGATGCTATAGAGCTATTATTTGCCTTCTCGGTGCTGGACTGCCTTCCCTGTGACCCACCTGTATTGTAGATGAGAAGCAACTGATTTTATATATTGATTTTTGACCCAGCAAACTTCCTCAGTCTCATATTAATTTTTACAATTTCTCTCATTGTTCTTCAACTCTTCCGATACACATTATTGTGTCCTCTGTGAATATTTAAAGTTTTATTTCTTGCTTTCCAAACCCTAAGCTTGTATTGATTTTTCTCACTTTGCACCCGGGCTGGGAGCCCCAGAGCAGGGTTGAGGGAGCTGGTGGCAGAGCAGGCCCTGCTTCCGTCTCGGATGAAAGCTTCCAGGGTGTAGCTTTGGAGCATGCATTTATCAGACTAAGGAAGCTTCCTCTCCCTGTTTGGAACATCTTTTTCACGAATGGGTATTGAACTTTATCACATGTTTTCCTGGTCTGTTGACATGACCTACGCTTTTTCTCTTAAACCTTAGTTGATTCTGGAATAGTAAACTATTATTTCATTTCCAAGATAAACACAACTTGGCCATGAAGTATAATCCACTTTCTACGATGCAGGGTTTCATTAATTTTGGGGCCTGTCATTTTCCTTTCTCGGACTTACCTTCACAGGTTTTATTGTCAAGGGTCTATTAGCTTTTTAAAATGAGTCAGGGAGTATTTCCTTCTTTGCTGTGCCCTGGAAGAATTAAGACTGGACTATTTGTTTCTTGAATATATTGGTAAAAATCACCAGGGAAGGCACTGGAGCCTGGAATTGTCTTAATAAAAATATTTTTTATTTTAAGGATTAAAGGTAATACATGAAGACTGTCACACATGACTGATAAGAGTGCAACTCAACACATCACAGGCATTCTTCTGATTTATCTTTATAATAATAGCAAAATTTGCTGATATGTATGCTCTGTTTGTGGGTTTTTGACAAGCTGCTACCACATGTCTGCCCCCATTTTATAGATGGGCCAGCCGAGCCTTCGAGGTAAACCTGCCAGGATAGGGAAGAAATGGGGACTCATACATGACTGATGCCCACACCGCACACATTGTCCTCAGAACACCACCTGCTGTCCAAGCCGCACCTCTCTGGCTGTGCACTTCTGACCACAGCCCTGGCCGGTCCACATCCACTCTTCCTGTGTGTAAACTGTCTGTTCCTGTCATCTGCCTCTTTATTTAATGCTTTTTACCATCAATTAAAGTGTTAATTCCTTATCATAGCTGTTGCAAAACGTGTGCCCATTTAATTTGCTTTCTTACCTCGGCCATGAGTTTCTGGCACACAAAAGCTTTGAATTTCCTTTTAGATAAACATTTATCTGGAACTGCTAAGGTTAGAGAAAATGTACAGCTGTGTGCATAGGATTCACATTCGTTTCCATGTGATCCTTCCTTCCCAGGAGCTCAGGGGCTAAGGCTGAGGAGGCTGCAAGTGAGCCCACAGTCTCTATGAGCCTCCAGCCTCCCGGCTGCAAAATGGGCCCTAACTCCCCCACCTGGTGGGACTGTTTCCAGCATTAGCTAAGATAACATGAGAAGCCATGTGTCCCAGTTGCTGGCCCTCACCCCAGCCCTCCATGGAGAGTATCTGTGGGGCACTGGTCTAAACCTGAGTCAGCATCACCTGCAGGGCTATTAAAGCCCTGGAATTCCCATTTCCAGTGAGTTCCTGGCGAAGCTGCCATCATTGGCCAGAGGGCATGTTGAGAACATCACCCCTCTGGAGAGCAGACCTAGAGTTGACCCACCGGCCAGGCACCAGGGCAGGGACAGAGTGTTCTGGCTAAGGGGAAAAGGAACCAGAGACTGGGCACAAGGCCTGGAGGGCAGGAGGAGCTGGGAGATGGCTCTAGCTGGGCAGCAGAACCCAGAAACTCTGTGGCGCTGGCCCCCTGGCTGGGCTCCCCTGGGAGCAGGCCTTGAACTGGCCATGCCCCCTGGGAGCAGTGGACAGAAAGCTTCCACCTCCAGCAGGTGGGGCAGGCCAGGCGGCCCCAGTCACTCAGGTGGTGGGAGAAAGGGGTCTGAAAACCCATGACCTCCCCAACTGAACCCCAGTTCAGCCCATCTGGGGGGTGGTGACCCTCCAATGCCCAGCCTCACTGCAAGGCTTTTCTTCCTCAGTAAGTTCCCTAAGGAGCTAGGGATCTTGTGAGGACAGAGTTGACCCAGTTCACAGGGCTCCCTGGAGGGACAGGACTGGGCCCCTGTGGGGTCATCGGACAGACCCCTGGCCTCGAGGAAAAGCACTCACTCTGGAAGTTATCTCATTGGCCAGGCAGGGAAACTGAGGCCCAGAGACTCCTGCCCAAGGCCTGGAGTCTTTCCATCCACCTTGGAGGTCACAGGGGAGTGCTGACCCGGGCTGGGAGTGAGGGGGTTGTGAGATCCCTGCAGCCCTAGGGTGTAGGAAGGAGTCTCTGAGGGCAGTGCTCAAAGACCACCATGGGAAGCACCAAGCGCCAGCCATGGGCTGCAGGCTCAGAACCTCTGGGCCAGGCCCCGGACAGCCTCTCCTGGGTCCCCAGGATGCTCTGGGCACCAAGTCTGGGACGGTCACCATCCCAGGAGCTCCCATTTCTCCAGGATCCCCTGACCGTCTGGCCCACCTGGGCTGGCAGTGCCCCTGCAGCAGCTGGCACCCCAGGCATCACCAGGAGAGGAAGCAGAGGGGACGTGTCTCTGCCCCATGCATACAGATTCCTGCCTTGGCTTCAGGCATGTGGTGGCCTGTGAGGTCAACACTCCTGGCAGCGTCCCGGGCATCCTTCAGTGCCAGGCCCTTCCGTGCAGCATCCCCAGCCTGTAGCTGAGGGAAACCCCCCATAAACATTTGGTCCCAGGCCAATCTCAGGCTGGTTTCACCAGTGCTAAGCTCCTGGTTTAGTTTTGTCCAGCTGGGATGCTGTTCCAGAATGCACAAGCTCCTGCCTGGGTTAGCCTGCACCCTGGAGGACCCCGGCCAAGAGCCCCTAAAGCCCTCCTCCCACGTTCCCCTGGGGACAACCAGCTCTCCTCCAGTCTGCTGGCCAGGACTGCATGCCCCCAGAAAGCTGTGCAAGGAGCAGCATGCTAGCCCCCAGCCGAGCCTGGAGAGCAGATGGCTGTGGGAGGGGGTGGGGGGCAGGACATTCCTGGACAAGAGGAGACACGGGGCAGCTGCTCTGCAGAATTCCGGATGTGGCTTGGGACACATGCCTGGTCTTGTGGGCACAGGGGCCCCTGCTGGTGCTAACAGCCCAGCCCCACGGGGTGGCCTCCCCAGGATGCAGGTGGCCTATCAGAGCAGGGGATCAGCTCCTGGGCTAGGGAGACTGATGGCATTCCTGGGGACCCACCCCTGCACCCTGTGTGTCGTCCCCAGAGCAGATGAATGCACGCCAGTCAGTGAGTGTCCATGGGG
Organism: Manis javanica; assembly: GCF_040802235.1. NCBI lineage: Eukaryota > Metazoa > Chordata > Mammalia > Pholidota > Manidae > Manis > Manis javanica. The sequence goes on from NC_133165.1 coordinate 24,868,902, forward strand.
CTGCAGCCTGACTCTGAGGTGAGCCCACAGCCGGCCCTCGTCCGGCCGGAGAGATAAGACTCCTACACAAACAGGACACAAAGGGGCTCTCAGGGCCACACAGCAGCTGCATGCCAAGCCCTCATGGGCAATTTATGGCACATTATCTCCTCTGTGCCCCACAACAATCCTGCCAGGTGGGATTTCTGCTCCCATTAAACAGATAAGGAAACAGGGCCCCAAGAAGTGAGGGGCGGCCAAGGTCACACAGGTTATAAAGTGGCTACGTCTGGATTCAACCCAGGCCCACCTGGACACCAGCCCACCCCTGTAATGGACGTCATAATAGACTCTTTGTTTTAAAGGAAAGCAACACTGGTTCCAGGGAAAGATCAAGGATGAAACAGCACTGTCCCCGCACATCCCACAAGCCTGGCAGACTCGTTCTCCCCCAACCCCACCCTGGGGTAGAAGCCCAGCAGGAAGAGGGACAGCGTCCAGAGGGGCTGGGAGCCCTGGCCAAGGCTGTGACAGAGCCAGCCTGAACTGGGTGGCATCAGGTGCCTGGGGCCATGAGGAAGAGGGTGGGGGATCTGCAGGGGTGCCCACTCTGCTCCCAGCCCAGGCCAACGGGACTCAGGAGGTGTGTCCAGAAGTCCCTGGGCACCCCCCACTCCAAAGGCAGTGGGGAGCTAACTGAGCTCCAGGACACAGTGGGAATCCGAGGGTGGAGGAGAGCAAGGGCGACGCAGCCCTAGCAGCTCCCAGAACGCTGGCCTCTTGCCTTCATTCTTTGGGTGAGAGCCTGGGAGGGTCTTCCTGGAAAACAGACCACCCCCCCAAAGGAGGGCACAGCCTTGGGGTTTCCAGGAAATGGCCCAGCGTCGTCACCGCATGCTAGGCACACACCAGGGTCCCAGGGTTCCGTTCTCTGAAGCCCAGAGACCCAGGAGGACAAAGAGAAGCTGCTTAGGGATAGAAGCCAGGTGGGGACTCACCCGCCGGAGGCCGCACAATGCCCTTGATGTAGCTCTGGATGCCAAGACCAGGACTCAGAGAACCAAGAAGGGCCCTGGAAGTTCAAGAATTTGGCAGTAATGGAGGAGCTGGATGATAAGGTTGAAGGGACCCTCCAGAAAGTAGGGCCAGAAGATAGAGGGACACAAAATGCAGAAAGAGTTTTAAAACTGTGGGCAACCCAGTCAGGAGATCCAATATTCAGGTAAGAGTTTAGAAAAAGTAGAATGGAGGAAGGGAGTCAATAAGGAAGCAAATAGAGAGAATTTACAGAACCAGCAGAGCCCACAGCCTCCAGTCTCAGGGCACTAGGGACAGGGACGCTTGGAGCCTGGGGCACCCATGGAGGTCGAGCAAGCAGATGGTTCTGGACTCCTCAGCAGCTCCCAGGAGCTAGAGCCAGCAGAACGAGGCTGAAAGAAAGCAGCCCCTGAACTCCGCACCAGCCGGACAGCAGGTCACAGGCAACACAGAGGAAAGACATCCCAGCGGCATCTGGCATCCATCCCTCCAGACAACTTCTACACAGGCACACTTCACAGCGTTTCTCTAGGTGAGGACATCAGGAAGCTGCTGCTCAGTCCAGCTCCGAATCCAGGACCAGGTGGCGGCTTCCTGTCTGCATAGTCAGTTTTTACCTGCACAGTCCTTTTTACCTGCTGCAAGGGCTCTGTGGGCACGTGGCCTGGTTCCCCAGTTCCGTGACCAGCCTCTCAATTGCTGCAGGTTTCTGATGTGTCCATGGGAGGATATACTGGCCTTCCACAGAGCATCTTGGCAAGATAGGCGCTCGTATGCCCTTTGGGGACAGAAGCCATGTGCACGCCATCCTGCTCACGCTCTTCATTACTTCTCTCTTTGCAGATACTTGTAGACGTTCTTCCTAAACTGGTGAATTAACTGCTGCAAATACACTCTTCAGCCCAGTGCCTGCACACTGACTTCAGGTATGGATCCGTGAACCTCCCCACAGCTGCTGGGCTCTGCAGGGCCTGTAAACATGCTTGAGGATGTTCAAATGTGCCTTTCTCCAAGGCACCTATGAATCTCACAGTTGGAGGGGTGCAGAGTTGCAGCACAAAGCCTTCCAAACTCTTCAACCTGGGGCTGCCAGGCTGGCCAAGTGGAGCCCAGGCCAGCACTGAGAGGGCTCTGTCGCTTGCTGAGCTTAGCCCTGGCTCCCAGGCCTCTGACAATCGAAAAGCCTGAACGCCAGGCCTTCCTGGAGGAAGCGTGGAGCAGAGTGCCGTGCCTGTTCCCTCGCTGCATGGGCCCATGAGGCATCTGGCGCGGGGTTGGGGGGGCGGTTCGCTGATGTGCAAAGGTGGCAGTGGTCTCAGGGGTTGGCCTGCCTCAGTCCATGAGGTGGTGAGGGGCCAGAGGCATTTCCAGTTTTTCAGAGGGTACTTACCCTCAAACAGGTGTATCCTCCAAGTTCTAGACCTTTGGCCACCAGTAGTCTGATCCAGTTGGCCAGTTGCCTTCTACAGTCACAGCTGTGCATCAGGCAGTTATTTCACAAAATGGGCAGCACAAAACCACCAGCTCTGGGCAGAGGGCATGGGGTGGGTGCAAAGGGTCCATAGATGGAAGGCGTTTGGTCAAGGCAGTGGCTACTTTGTCCTCCTGTCTGCTGTTTCCCCAGCAAACACCTCCTGGAGAACAAGGACTCCAACTGATGTTTTTCCTTGGCAGCTGGGCAGTAGTGGGTGCTCAAGGGAAACCACAGTGTCACGATGCCATGTCTTCGCCAGGGCGTGGCTGCACATGCTGTAGGGCTCCTGAGTACTTGTGCGAGTCTGTGATGGTGGTCTGGGCACTGAGCTCTCTAGTCGTCGGGGGCTGTCCTCTGAGGCCCCCAGCCTGCCATCTCCTGGACAGTCTCTGTGTTGACCAAGACCATGCAATCGGCTCAGGTGGACATCAGGAGTCACCTACTGTTGTGTGGCTCTGTCGGACACTCCCTGCCTGTAACACAGACACACCTGCCTGAAGATCAGCACGCCAGGGGGACGTCTCAGGATGGGATCAAATCAGCTCCCAAGAAACAGGGCAGCTTCGAAATTGCTACAGGCATGGGGATTTGGGTACAATGTCACAAAGCTGTGTGAGCACATGTGTAAACGTGTGCCTGTGTATGTGTGTGAATGTGTGTGCATATGTGGGCACGACATGTACAAGTGTGTGGACGTGTTCTGTGCACACATGCGTATGTGGACATGTATGTGCATGTGAATGTGTGGTGTGAGAGCATATATGGTGGGCACATGTGTTTAGCTTACCCAGCCCCCAGCTGCCCCATGAGAACTTATGCAAATAATTCTCCCAACAGCCTCTGGGCTGGGTGAGGCAGAGCCCCCTGGATGGCATAAGTGCTCTGATTGAGGGATGGTGCCCCCCTCCTTGAGACAAAGCCCCACCACCACACAGGACACTCCATGCAGCCCTGAGTCCACAGCACCCACTTGGGCCCGCCATGGGCACACAAGGGCCTCTGCACCACATGTGGACTTCCAGGAGACGGGCTTTCCAGCCTCCTCACGCTCTCAGGCTCTAACCGGCTGTCTTCTGCAGGGCTGCCCTGGGGACTGAGAGGCGTCTGCACGGTCCTTTTCCAAACAGCCAGTCAGTGGGGACTGCCCTGATGGCGTCACCTGCTTGAGGGGCACCGACTGGGACCCCGACACTCTTTGCTGAGATGTGGAAGTGCCTGAAGGTTGGAGGGCATGTGAGCTCCATTCCAGCCCCTGTGCAGGCTAATGTTTGGCTCACTGGCTACCTCAAGCCCACTGAGGTACTGAGAGCCCAGCCCAGGGGTGACGTGCATGGCCTATGCCTCCCCCAGGATGTGTCTGCTGTGACCTAGGTGGGGGTCTGGTCCCGAGGGTACAGGCAGAAACCCGCCTCCGCTCTGCTGGGGGCAGAGAACCACCTCAGCCCCTCCCCACTGGCTCCCACTCCCTCGTCCAGCCTCCAAGCTTGGGCAGAGACCAGGCTCCCCCAGGTGCCACCCGAAGAGCAAGGGCTTCCGAAAGCCCTCCTCAACCTGGCCCTTACCCCTGGGTTTCAATAGTTAACTGGAGCAATAAACCCACGCTAGTGTGGGCTCTGATCCCTTATCAGCGCCTGGTGGCCTGTGAACGCTGTGATGGCTGTGAATGCCTCACTCCAGCGACTGGGCCGCCTGCCCTTTCATTTGCAGCCAACCGGCTCGGAAGAGACGCTTTTCCAAACCAAATGCACTTTGTCAGTGCAAATTTTGCAGTAAAAATAGAGTAGGAAATTCCTAATCTGCTGTTTCATGTGTGGCAACACATTGCCCAAGGCTCTTTGTGCTCTGCCAGCCCCCAGGTGGGCTTTCTGGTGGGGACCAGGGACCCTGCACCTTTGATCTGCATCTGGCACCGTGAACATCCCCCAGCCCCCTGGCATCAGACCTCTAGGGCCGGGCTTCTCACAATGCCGCCTGCCCAGGCTGCATACCCAGGCCTGCACAAAGGCCCAAAGACCCCCAGTGTTCACTCCCTGCCAGCAGGCAGGGGGCCCCCAAGATGACGAAAGGCAGACCCCCAGCTGGGGAAGCTCAGCTGTTGGGGCCTCCTGCCTGGGGGGCTGTTCCTCTGAGTTGTAGTGACTGGGGAGCATCCCATCTCCAGTTTCTAAGAGAGTAAATTTTTGGTCCTGTTCTCAGGTCTAGGAATTATGAATATGCTCTACCAGAATACCCCAGAAAAATAGTTCCAACTGCTATGTTTTGAAGTTTTAAGGGTCTGCAGGGAAGAGAGCGTGAATGAGTGAAGAGCACATTCAGCCCAGGATAAAGGGGATGTCCGAGTGCCCAACTGGGGCCCAGGAGCTCGAGCTCCCTCTTCTTTAAAGGCCTGGTTCCCCGCCTCTCACATCGGCTGCAGCCCCCAAGCCACCCACACCCCACGCACCTTCTTGTCCTAGAAAATGAGGACCCTGTTCCAAGTTGTCTTTCAGTTTCAGCTCCTTTCCACTTACATTTCTGCTGAATTTGAACAGTTTTTACATTTTTCTACCTGCACTGCACTTTGATGCTCTGTGGCACTGAGAGCAGACAGGGTGTGTGGGCCAGGGTCTCTGGACTTACCACCCATACACGTATGCACCCAGCTATCCCTGGGAGCCTGCGCCAGGTGCTGGGGACCCACAGGTGGAAACGGGGACCTGGTCCCACCCTTGGAGACTCAGGGTCTCGTCTAGGCAGCAAACCATCCTAATCCTGTCTCAGCCCCAATCCCAAATGCTAAGGTCGTCTGGGGGGCCAATGGCAGGGTGACGCTCAGCAGGACAAGGAGGAAGGGGTGCCCAGCAGAGCAGCCGGGCCCTGGAAGTGAGACTGGACGTGAAGTCAGGCACACCTCTTGTTGGGGCCTCTGGATTTGTTGTGCCATCCGGAGTCACTGATCTCGGAGCACAAGGGCCACGTCTGTTCGTTCTTGCCACCTGGAATGCACAGGCATGTATGAACAAAGAGGTGGGTGGGAAGGTGGGCGTGTGGACACTTCCCTGACCCATTGGCTGCCCTCCAGAGGTCTGTCTGCTTAGAGGCATGGGGTCCAGCCTTCAATCAGCTGGCTCAGTGCTCAAGAGTGCGGACCCTGTGGTCCAGAGGAAGGGAGCCTGTTTGTACCCCCAGTCCCAGCAACCAGCAAGCAGTATGGGCATAGTTACAGCCCAGGAGCTGGCCACAGGGAAGCACCAGGGCACAGATCCTGGGACATATTTAAAGCCGGGAGAAGGCGCCCCTGCCCCCAGGAGGAATACAGCACATGGAACCAGATGGGAAAGTTCACTGGAAGTTCACCATCCTGGGAAACCATGGTCCCGAGGAGACCCAGAGGGCGCCAGAAGCAGCTTCTCCCCGCCCTTGGAATCCTGGGTGGGCACCTGGAGCCAGGCAGAGGGGCTGGGGCAAAGGGGAGCCACGGGGAGCCACAGGGGCACTGTGAGGAGTCACTGTGGGAGGGAGGCCTGGTGAGGCAGGTGGGAGCTGGCCTCACCCCTGTCCTGGCCTCACCCTGCCCCCTACAAGGCACCCACCCACACTAGCTCCCCATTGCCCACTGACCCAGGTCCACGTGTCCTCCCAGTCAAAGTGGCACCCCACAGTCCTTGGGGGATAGAGGGCAGCCTCTAGGCAGGCAGAAGGGCAGCAGGGCTGTGGGTCTGGGGGAGGGAACACACTGCCAGACACAGCAGGACAGGAAGCTCCAGGAAGGCGGCCATGCAGACCCCAGGCCCCAGAGGGGTTTTTTGGCTCTGAGCCCCCTGGTAGGGGGTTTTGCAGGCTGCTGGCAGCCCCAGGAAAGGGTTTTCTTTTCTTTCTGGCTGGAAATGACTAGAGGGAGGAGGGCAGGCAGGAGCTGGGGCCAGGTTCAGGCAGGATTTGGGAGGAAGGGAGGGAGGCCGCGAGCAGGCGGCAGCTTGCTGGAGCAGGAGAGTGGTTGCCCAGTCAGGCATGCGCCATGCAAGTTGGGACACGCCAGTACAGCCAGTCTCTGCCACAGCCTCGCTGGCCCACCCTAGACACATCCCGGGAATACCTGGCCACCTAGGTCCCCCAACAGCAGCTCTGGTGGCAGGTTTTGGTCATGCGTCTGCTGTGCCACCAGCCCAGTGTAATGTGAGTGCTCACCAACACCGTGGGCCAGCCTGGAAGGGGTGGCCCTTACTCTGTCAGTACATCTCAAACAGATCCACATGCCCCCAGCCCCAGTGAGAGGCTAGGCTGCAGGAGGGTCCGCAGTGGGGAGGGTGGCAGCAGTTGGGCATGTCCCCCAGCCTGGTCACCCGTGCCTATGGGTGGCCCTGTGGTCTGGCCCTATTGCCATCTCCTGACCCATCCCTCCATGTTCCCTCAGTGCTGGCTGCCTCGGCCCATGGCTACCTTGTGAGGATCCCAGTGGCACTCAGTTGTCAGCGACCCTCTCCTGTTATAGTGGGAAATGGCAGTTCAAGGTCAGATCACACTGGGGCTGCAGGACAGCTTGAGGGCCTGGCTCAGAGTGCCTCCCGCTGTGTGATCTGTGCCCCATGTGTGCTGGCTCTGTGCCACCCTGGCCCCTGTTCTCTGTGGCGCCTGCTCCCTTGTGGCTCAGCCCTGAATGGGCCCTGGCCTTAAATCCACTCCCAGACTGGCAGTTCTTCAAGTTCTGCCTCTCGACCCAGGATGGAGCAAGGCTATCGCTGGGAGCCAGTCACCCTGGTCCCAGGCCTGGGGCAGCCTCTGGACAGGGTGTGTGTGATAGCTGCTGTCCGAGTTAGGTGCGGCCCATGGAGTACCAGGTGGGGCCCCCCAGGCCCAGGACCCCAGGGGCCAGGAATTTGGCCCAACACCGTTCTGGGTGTCTGTGAAGGCGTTCTGGATGAGGTTAGCATTTGAGCAGGTGAGCATGCAGATGGCCCTGCCAGTGCAGGTGGGCCCTGTCCAACCCACTGAAGACCTGAAAACAGCAAGGGCCTGTTCTGCTGGCTCTGTCTCAGGGGGCCCTTGCTAACACACCCGCCTTCCCGAACGTCAGCACATCTGGTGTGATTCGAGCTTCCTCCTGACTTCCTCTGTAAGGGGAGCAAGGGTTGAGATCACAGATCAGCTGGGGAAACCTCCTCCTTGCCCCAGGTCACAAACCACAGCTGACCCACAGCGCCTGGGGCTGGAGACAGAAAGGCATTACCAAGAACAGAAAATTACCCCTGGCCTTGTCATGCACCATGCCACTCTGCTCTTTGACCGTCTTCCTCCAGCATCTCAGCACCGGTGTTCTTGCGCCTCGGGGTCCCTGCCCAGAACCGCACTGCCCAGATGCAAGCTGCCAGATGCAAGCCATGTGTGTCTATGGAGATTTAAGTTAATAAAATTCAGTAAAGCTGAAAAACTCATGGGTTACAGCTGGCTCATGGCTCCTGTGCGGGATGGTGCAGCCATGGAACGTTCCACCATTGGGAAAATTCTGCTGGACTGAGCTGACCTAGAACATCTTGCCTGCATGCGGCCCCCGCAGCTCAGCGAGCACACGGCATGCATCCCTGCCTCCCTGCATCGCTGCAGCCCCCACCTCAGAATGGTTGTCACATCACTCTGGGCTGTTTATTGCTTGGGGCCCAAACCCATGAGCCTGGCTCTATGGGTGTGGGCATTATATCTCTGTGGGTGGCTGGGCCCCAGCAACCCGTGTCCCTGAGACCACCAGGGGCTGAGTGAACTGCATATTTCTGACAGGCCTGATGTGCCTCTGTCACCTTGGAGGTGGCCAGTGTCTGTGGGCTCCTTCAGAGAGGTCACAGGGCTCCTGGCTCTGCCTAAAAGGGGCTCTCAACTCCAAGCTGGCAGCAGTTACAGCCAGGCTGGGATCCAGGAGGCCTGGGAGGCACATCAGCATTGCATGGTTCCCTGTGCACATGGCGGGAGGGGTTCACTGTCACTTCTGCATCAGGAAAGAAATCAGTGATGTCCCAGAGCTCCAGGGCAGGCCCACACCCTGACCCTGGAGCACAATGGGCTGGGAGGGTGGAGGCCCTGCCAGAAGCTGCAGAGCTACGGGCAGCCCAGGCCATGAGGGGTGAAGCCAGGACCCTACAGCATGGAGGGCATGGGGATAGGAGATAAGGGGCTTCTATTCCCAGGGCCAGGGCGGGATGGCCTTTTTGAAGGACAGGAAATGGACAGCCTGACCTGGAAGGCCTCTCAGGCCTCCTGGGAGCAGGTGTGGGCCAGCAGAAGGGAGGAGGCTGCCTGCCTCTGCAGAGACGAAGGTGGGGGCCAGAAGCCGGGTCCCCCCATCTCGGGAGAGCTGCAGACCATCTCTGACACAGTCCAGCAGCCTCCAGTTCCATGGACTGCCTGAACAAGGAGAGCAGGTACAAGTGGGCCAGGAGACGGGGAGCCAGACTGGATGGGCCAAGCTGCTGTCTGCCCCCAAATCAGCCAAGAGTGGCAGTGCTTTCTGTCCATATGGGGGCCACCAGGGAATTCTCTGCCTCCACCCCAGGCAAGGAGGATAGGGTTAGGGGGGTCCAGGTGGGGTGTCCTAGTGGGCAAGCCTCATGCCCTTCCTCCCAACACCGTTCTGGGCAGCAGGGCACAGGTGGTGAATAAGCCCCTGCTGTGGGCAGCAGCATGGAGAGCAGCTAGCAGGTCTGATTCAGGTTAAGGACTAAAGACTCTGACTCCAGGGTCGGAGCCCCACCCTCACTGTGCCCGGGACCCCACTCCCTAGGCCTCAGCGGTCAGTGGTGTTTGTATCTGCTGTCTCCCGGACGCAGGGAATGCGAGAGCTGCCATCACCAGCCCTCTGAGCTGCTCACTGAGAACTGGTGGTAACTCTGCATTCAGGAGCGTGCTTGGGGTGCAACTGAGAGGCAGTACCCGAGCAGTGTGGGGAGCCCTCCCCACTGCCCTGCACTCACGGCCCTGGCCTGGGTAACACCTGCGCGACCCCTGCAGCTCAGTGAACACACGGCATTTATCCCCACAGAGCCCCTTCCTTGGACACAGTGTGGCTCCAGGGCCCCATGCAGCCACAGGGATGACCCGGGGCAGAGAGGTGGCAGGTCTCAGCCCTGCTTCACATCTCAGATCGGGCAGGACCCCCACCCCAGGCCTGAGACAGACAGAGGATGTCCACCGTCTGGACGGCAGCACCAAGGCTGAGAGAGGGAGGGCCTGAGCCCAGAGCCTGGCCCCTACACCACCCCGTAAGGCCCGGTCCTCAGGCCGCCTCTGCCCTCTAACACGCTGTAGGAGCCCAACAGTCCAGCAGGCCTGGGGGACCCCAAGCCCAGGAGAATGTTCCTTTCTCCAGGAAGAACTCCCCAGCCAGCCATGCATGACCTGACCCCGGGCCCTGGTCATGTGGACCCTTTTCCCAAGGTCCTGTGGGTCAGCCCACAGGGCCACAGCCACCAGGGAAGGTTGTTTGTAATGGAGCGTGGCATACACTCTGGTCCCACTGATGTCAGCTAGGGCCCCAGCTGCCTGCCAGCCTCGGGCCTCTGTAAACAGCCTCCAGGGAAATGTGACTTGGGCGAGCACCCTCCTCTGAGGCTGACAGCCCTGTCCTCTCCAGGCACAGGGACATGGAGGCCCTGCAGGGCCTCTGCACAGGTGGCTGGGTGCTGCTGAGACTTCCTTCTGGCTGGGTTCTGTCCACGTCCAGATGTCTCTGCTCACGGGGCACCCCCAGTGGGGTCGCCTGACAGAGACAGGGCCAGCTCCCTGGCCCACACAGTGCACCCCTCTGGGAAGAGATGATCCCTGTGAGAGGGCTACCCCGGGAGGTGGATCCTGTCACAACCCCAGGCTTCCATGCTCTCCGTACTCAGGTCTCCTGGTCTATAAAGTTGGGGAGAGTGACCTGCCCGAGACCTGGCCACAGTCCATGGCAGAGTCAGAGCATGTCACCTCTGGGCCCTCTGAGAACCAGCCCCACATGGTGCTGCAACCTTGCACAAGTCCACCCACAGGCTCAACTCATCTGTGCATAAGAGCGATGGCCAGGCCACGGGATGGGAGCACTCTGATCCAGGTACCCCGGCCGAAGGGGCAGGAAAGGGAGGCAGGGCAGCTCGGAGCGCCCTTCCCCACAGACATGTCCCCCTGAGGGCTGGCACTGGACTAAGACAAGTGTCAACAGGAAATGGGGGTCATGGTGAGGCCACAGGGTCCCAGGACTGGAGGGAGATGCTGGCAGAGGAGGCCCAGCCTCTGATCAAGGTTGTGGGCTGAGCTGAAGCTGCAGTGGGGAGGCCTTCCTGGGGGCCTGGCCAGCCTGGAAAGCCCGCCCCCCAGATCAGCTGGATGCTTAGCTGGTGGCACCTCTCCCTCCTCAGCTGCTAACCCCCAGGATGCCCCCGGGACCCCACCCCACCAGGATGCCCATAGGACCTACCCTGGATCCCTCCTTAGGACTCCCCAGGATACCCCCAAGACCCACCCAGGACCCCACCCAGGATCCCCCTAGGAACCCTCCCAGGACCCCCAGGATCCTGAGTGTGTGCAGGGACTGTGCCTCCCTTGAGAGTAGAGAGCTGGATGCTGATCTTGGCTGTTATCAGTGCCCTGGGGGCTTAAACAGCAGAAATGCAGCCCTCCCAGTCTGAAGGCTGCTGTGCAAGATCTGGGCTAGAGAGCTGGTCCCTCCTGGAGGTTCTGAAGAAGGGTCTGCCAGGATCCCCCAGCCCCAGGCAGTGTGCGATCATCCCTGGGCTTGCGGACACATGGCCCCACCTCTGCCCTCATCTCCCCAGGGTTTGTGTCCTGATCTCCCTTTGTAAGGTCACCTGTCATTGGATTTAGGGCCCACCCTAAATCCACTGGAGTTTACACTCCAGTGTAAACTCGTTTTAACTAATTACACCTGCAACATCACTATCTCCAAATAAGGCCACAAGGTTCTGGGGACTTCAGCACATGAATTCTGGGGGGACGCAATTGGTACAGCGAGGGGAGTGGATGGGTTGAGGGAGCAGAATTTTTTCCCCAGAATCCTCAATCCTTAGGACAAATGAAAGAGGCCAGGAGGGTCCTAGTGTGGCTCCCCCAGAAAAGAGGTCTGAGGGGTCTAACCCCAGGACAGCAAGGGGAGACAGGAAGGTGGGCGTCAGAAAGTAGGCAGCACATTCCTGGTGAGAAGCAACCTCCCCAGGTGCCAGCCAGGCTCCTGCTGTCTCCTGGGCAGGTGGGGAGAGGAATTCGCCTGTCCCACTTCCTGGCCTGTGGTGACAGTGGCCCACAGGTATTAGTGTCCACAGACCGGGGCAAGCCTGGCGGCAGGGGCTCTGTGAGTCTGCTGGGGAAGGAGAAGGGGGGCCAGTAGAAGGGAGGGACCCCACGGAGAACATGCTCAGCCCAGCTCTGAGGGCTACTCCAGGCAAGGTCCAGATCCAGCGTCAGCCACACTCGCGGAGTTTGAACCTCCAGCCCACGGGGACCCTAGAAGCCCCCCTCCCCACCCTGCTCTCCTTTGTTTTGCTTCCTGAGCTGACTGAAGACCAGGCTGGGAGCAGGAGTGCCAAGCTCCCTGGGGCAGCAGGCAGCCTGTTCTCACCCGACCCAGCTCTGCCCTTTGCCCTATTTCCCATCAGCTCAGAGTCCTGCCCTCTCACCCATCTCTCCAGAGGGTCTGGGGCTTCTGTGTGCAGTCACGGGATGGGGTGTGGAGATGCTGGAAAAGTTGGCGTCTAGGGACCCCCTGGTGGGGACCCCAAGCCTGCCGTGATCTTGCCTCAAGAGAGCAGGGGTGCAGGGACCCCAAGCAGAGAGGCACTGAGGCTCAGTGGGGGGCCTACCCAGGGTCCCGGGAGAGACATGGGGGGGCAAACAATCGGGACGGGTTTCTCTCCGCTCCCCCCTCGGAGCACCGCCCCAAACCCAGGAAATAATAGAGGCAACCAAAGGGGATTCTAAAGATGCATGGGGAGTGGGAACCTCACCTGGTGCTTCCCGACCCCAGCCAGGCAGACAGGAGGAGCCTTGCATCAAAGTGGCCCAGCACCAGGCCAGAAACCTCCCTTCCCCTGCCAGAGCCACCACGCGACCCGACCCCGACCAGGAAGCCCCTTGCCCTCAGGACCCAGGACACCCCAGAAGCACCCGAGAAGCCAAGTAGCCAGAAGGATGCTGCAAAGGCTCTGAACACGTTGACGGCCCTGCAGCCTCGGCCTGCAGTACAGCTGGCCCTGGGCAGGGCGACCGCTGCTACAGAGAACGGTCTCCACATGCCCGAGCCTCGGATTGGAGCCCGGGTGCCCTGGTTGCCGGTTGCCGTCGGAAGCCACGGCTGGGATGAAGACCAGGCGGGTGGACACCAGCCCCAACGCGAGCACAACATGGAGCCGTCTGACGGGGATTCTGAAGTAGCCATCATAAAGATGCTGCAAAAAAAGGCAATTACAGATTCCCCTGAAACAAATGAAAAAATAGAAAATCTCAACAAAGAAATAGATTAAAAAAAAAAACAACACTAATGTCAAGTAGGAACTGAAACATGGTAACAGAAGTAAATCTCACCAGGAGATGACACTGGGGGGACAGTGAGTGAGCCCGGGGACAAATCAAGAGGGTCCACCTGCAGGACTGACTGGAGAGCAGACTGCAAAAGCCAACAGAGCCTCAGGGTCCAGTGGGGCAATAACAAAAGGCTGCCAGATTTTCAGGGCTGACGGGGTATTCCTGCAGGAACCGCTGAAAACCTCTCGGATGCGGCAAAAGATACAACCCACAGTGCCAGTGAGAACTAAACACTCCACACGGAAAGCTGTCATGTGGCTACAGCAGTGCTCGGAGGGACAGGGAGGGCACCAGGCACTCAGAGAAGTTCTAGAATGGATCCTCTAAGTTCCTGCTTCAAGCAAGTAGACAAAGAACAAAGTAAGGGCAGAGCTGGCAGCAGGGGGGGACGTTAAAGAAAATGCAGAGATGGATGAAATGGAGAGAGCAGAGCTGCAGAAAACAGACTAAAATAAAGCTGCTTCTCTGAAAGTCAACCAGATTCATAGGCCTCTAGCAAGACAAAAATAAAAATAAGAAGAAACAGAGCGCTTTCATCAGGGAGAAACGGGCTGCACTCCAGATCCTGCAGCCACTGCGAGGGCAATTAGAGAATTAATTGTGAAATTAATTAACCAAAAGTTGCTGTGGGCAGCTTCATGCCCCTTAGCTCCGCACAGAGAAGGGGCCGACTCCAAAAAACACGAGCCACCGAAATGCTCCTGAGGTGAAGTGGCTGATTTGAACAGTTGTGTAACCATTAAAGAAGTTGAATTTATAATTTAAAAGTTCCCAGAAAAGAAAATCTGGGCCCAGTGGTTTTTCTGGAGAATTCTACCAAACATTTAAGGAAGGGGCAACACCAATTTTACACAATTTCTTCCAAATTGTAGAAGAGGAGGGAACACTTCCCAGCTTATTTTAAGAAGCTGGCATCATCCTCACACCCAAATTAGACAAAGACAGCACAAAAAAACAAACCAAAAGAAAGAAAAACTACAGACCATTATTGCTCATGAGCTTAGATGCAAGAATTTTCCACAAAATACAAGCAAATTGACTCCAACACTGTACAAAAAGACTTATACATCCAGACCAAGTGGAATTTATTCCAGGGATGCAAGTCTAGGTCAACATCTTAAAAAGTCAAGGACGTAATTCACCATATCAATAAGCTAAAAAGGAAAAATGATGTAATTGTATCAGCCAATGCAGAAAATACATTTAACAAAAGCCAGCATGCATTCCCAATAAAAGCCCCAGGGTAATTTAGGAATTAGAGGGGAACTTCCCAGGTCAATATGTGCACGGGATTGTTCTGGTTGGAGATTATCCCAAATGGCAGCAAATATTCTTCATAGAGAAGAAAACCTCCAAAACAACAGAGCTGTTTGTGAGCACCAAGGATGCTCACAGAAGCAGTGCCGGGACAGGATGTCCCCCCTCTCTGGCCCGCAGCGAGCTTGGAGGAGCAGAAATGCTGGGGCCCCGGGGCCACTGGGCTGAGGCCCCAGCATCCCGGTCTCTGTGCCACCAGCCCTGACTCAGACGGTCCTTACGGTGCCTGGTGGTGAGGACCAAGGCCGAGGAAGCTGTTGTGGCGATGCTGAGGGCCGCGACGCCACATCGGGCAGCCCAGCACCCTCCCAGAGAAGCGCCTGTGCGCCCACCAAAAGGAGCTATGCCAGAATCAGCCCTCTTCCCTTCCCCTTCCCCCTCCCCTCCCCTCCCTCTGCCTTCCACCCCCTCCCCCTCCCTTCCCCTTCCCCCCCTCCCCTCCCTCCTCCTTCCTCCCCTTCCTCAGCCCCCTCTCTTCCCTCCCCTCCCCTCCCCTGGCCCTCTCCTCCCCTTCAGGACTGTGGCAAAGGCCAGTGGTTTCTCTAGGGAATTTTGCCTGGATTTGGGCAAGGATTTTTTGAACCAGACTTTAGAGCGGAACTTTCTTCTCTCAAAATAGAGAGGAATTGGCTGTCCGGGAGTTAAAGATAGAATCCTGTGGCAAGTTCAAGGTCTGAGTGCCTGTCCCAGCTGGCCAAGGAGAAGGGTGTGGAGGCCTGGCTGCTGCTCCGGGGAGCTGTGGGGGGCTCACTGTCCCAGGCTGCAGCTCGAGCCAAGTCCTGTGGCCAGCAGCCCCCACCCCTGCTACCACATGCTGCGGCCAGCATTGACTCAGACTCAGCAGACAGACATCTGTCCTTTGGGGAAGAAAGGGCTGGGACCTCTAGGGACCTCAGGAGAAACCCAGGTGAACTTCCGTGGAGGGGCTCTGGAGGGCTTTCTGGAGGAGGGGACCGCATGGAGACAACATACACGGTTAGCAGGAAACTGCTGGCAGCTCAGGGCCTGGAGCTGGGCAGGTCTGGGGGCAGTGGCAGCTGGTCAGCTCAGGGAGGCACATTTATTTGTGGACAGAGAGAAGCCGTTGGAAGTCAGGCAGTGTGGGTGTCGGCAAAGGAACGCCAGGCCATGGGGAGAGCCTGCTGAGGCCGAGGCCCTGCCTGACTGGGGCTACTGGGACAGCTGACCAGAGCAGTATCCCTAAGTCCATTCCTAGGGAGCACATGGGGCTCCGGAGGCAAGCTGTGCTCAGTCATGGCTTGGGGGTCACATACAGCCCAGCCCAGGGAGCCCCCAGGACCCCAGGGTGGGCTCTAGATGTTGGAGGGGAGCTCAGGGAGGGCCCCAGGACCATGGCTTCCAGCTGCAAGGCAAGTAAGGACAGGTTCTCCTTGCGGGAAGCCAGGTGTGTGCTCATTGCTACGGAATGCGTGTTTGGTGGTACATCCCACCGGGGCCCTGGATGGAGGGCCAGACACCTGGGGGCTGTGCATCCACCCCTCACTCACACCCCAATGGGCTGTGCCCCCAAGGCCTAGGGGTGCCACCTTCCTGCCTGAGCTGGCAGCCCTCCCAAGGCTCTGACTCACTCCTTGGGGCCACTTTTCCTGCAAAGCCGAGCGCTGCTCTCCTAGTGCCAGGCAGGAAGGTGGCCGTGCACCTGGAGGGGCCCTGAGCCCCCAGGAGGGATGAGCTGGGGTGACAACAGGGAGGGGGCAGACTCTCCCTTCCACACCTGTTTGCCTCAGGGCGCTGCCCTCCCTTCCCCCAGCATGGAATGCACCAGACCCCCTTGCTTGGTGTCTGTAAGCCCCCAGGTTTCCACCTTCATTCTGGGAGGGAGGATGTGGCCAGGTGAGCCTGGGGGATCAGAAAGGCAGGGCCATCAGCCTCCCCAGCAGAGCGGGTATAGGAGAGAGATGCCCCAGTGAGCCTGAGAGGCTGACACCCCAGTCACCACCATCCTGACCCCGCCACGCCAACATCCACAGAGGGCTGGTGGGCTGGTGAAACCCCCTCCCCCTGTGCTATTTCAGATCACACAGCTGCCATCCCTGTGGCAGAGAGGAAATCTGGGCTCAGAGGCAACTAGCCTCTGCTCTGGGCCACATGTTGCCAAGAAGGACTGCAGCCCAGGCCCTGCCCCCAAATCCCTGCCCTTTGGGTGACTTCTGCGGTCCAGGCATAGGGACCACAGAATAAGATGCCATATGTGGTTGTGCAGTGGGGAACAGGGTGGGGGGCGGGGGTTGGACACACACCCAAGGGAAGCTGCGACAGAGAAAGGTGAGGGCTGCTCTGGGAGCCTTGGGGCCAGGCAGGGCTGGGGGCCCAGAAGAAGGTCCCGTGTGGCCTGACTGGGCACTGGCCCAGGCTCATGTCCCGATCCCCATCCATGGTCGCTCCTGGGTACTCTGGGCAGCCAGGCCCTCCCCACATATCAAGAGCTTCTGGCCCAGGTGGGACTGTGTGGCTCAACGGCTAATGACCAGCAAGCACTCTGGGGGAGTGTTTGCCAATCTCCATGGTCTAAATATGCCCGACATGGCTGATTTCAAGCTCCCAGTGACATCACGGAGTCCAGAGTTGGGAAGAGATGACAGAAGCATGTGATTTCACTCTACAGATGTACAAGATTTCAGTGCCCTCCAACACATGCATGGGGGCTGGCACCCGAAGGCCCAGGGCCAAGTCCAGACTTACACCTCTTTTGTCAAGTAAAAGTTTACTGGAACACAGCGATCCCCGTTCATTGTCTTTCCCACTGCCTCACAGGGCTGAATGGCTGTTACACAGAGCATACAGCCAAAAAGCTAAATTATTTATTACCTGGCCCTTTATGCAGAAAGTTTGCCAACCCCTGGATTACCTACTAGCAAATGGATAATTAGCAAGTAATGATTTTCAAGTGTTTATTAGCTTTTAAAACTACCATACAGTAAACTACACATATTCAACATGTAAAATTGATAAGTGACGTGTGTGCGTATATATATTTTATTTGTGCACCCGCATGCCTGTGAGGCTGACTCCAGAGCAGACCATGAGCACCTCCGGCACCCTCCTGCCGCGTCACTTTGCAGCCTCAGCTTCATTCACATGGAATCACATGACAGGAGGCCTTCCCCTGTCCGGCTCCTTTCACTCAACAGGGCTCTTCTGAGATCCACCCACGTATCACGCCATTTCCTTGCTGAGCACTAGTTCACTGAGCGAACATATGAGAGTGCACTTACCCACTCTCCTGTCGATAGATATTTGGGTCACTCCAGTTTTGAAGTACAAATAAAGTTACTGTGAACACTTGTGCTCAAGTCATATAAACGTACAGTTTTGTTTCTCTTGGGTGAATATCTAGGAGTGGCATAGCTGGGGCACATGACAGATATATGTTTTAAGTTCCTTTTTAAAAAGTGTTTTTTTTTGTATTCCTACTAATGACCAACACTTGGTGTGGTTGGTCTTTAATTTTAACTGTTCTAATAAATGTATAGTGGCATCTTATTTCCCTGATGACCAACGACCTTGACCATCTTTTCATTTGCTCATTGTGTATCTTATTTTTATATATCTTCTTTTCTTTTTATTGGGTTGTTTTTATTTTTATTATTGAGTCTTGAGAATTTTGGAGGATTTTATATATTCTGAATACAAGTCCTTTCTGAGATATATGATTCATAAATAATTTGTTCCAGGCTATAACCTGTCTTTTCATCTCTTAACAGTGTCTTTTGAAGACTAGAAGGTTTTTTTCTTTTGATAAAATAAATTTATCAATTTTTTCCTTTTTATGAATTGTGATTTTGGTGTAATATCTAAAAAATCTTTGCCTGACCCAAGGTTACAAAGCTTTTTCTTCTATGTGTTTGTCTAGAAGTTTTATAGTCTTTATTTTTGTATTGAGGTCTATGACATATTTTGACTTAATTTTTTTACATGATGTAATGTATAGATCAAAGTTCTATAGATAGATAAATGATAGATGATAAATGCAGATGATAGGTAGGTAGATAGGTTAGATAGATAGATGATGATAGATAGATATAGGTAGATAGATGATAGATAGATAGATAGATAGATAGATAGATAGATAGATAGATAGATAGATAGACAGACAGACAGATAGATATAGATGGATAGATAGATAGATAGCAGATAGAGAGGTGACAGATGATAGATAGTATCTGGTTACTCCAGCACCATTGCTTAGAAAAAGACTATCCCTCCTCCATGGGATAGTCCCTGCTCTTCTGCTAATCTATTGTCCACCTGACTCTGGGCCTCTACTGGATTCTTCTGGGTTCCATTCATCTGTTTGTCCATCCTGACACCAATGTTACACGGTCTTAATTATCATACCTTTAAGATAAGTCTTGAAAAATGTTGGTTTTCCAACTTTGTTCTCTTTTGAAGTTGTTAGCGCTGTTCTAGGTCCTTTGCAATTTCACATGAAAATTTTAGAAGTTTTTTAACTGTAAGTTTAATGTCTTTGATAGACACAGAGCTGTTAGGCTCTTTGTTCCTGCATGAGATTTGGTAGTTTGTATCCCTGAAAGAATTTGTCCTTTTCACCGAAGTTGCTGAATGTATTGGCAAAAGGTTGCTCACATTATCCGATTATCCCTTTTGTGTCCATGAAGTCTGTAGTAATGTCACCACCCTCATTCCTGATATTGCTGGTCTGTGTCTTCTCTCCTTTTTTCCCAGGCAGTCCATTTGATGTTTACCAAGTTTATTAATCTTCGCAAAGAACCAGCTTGTGGTTTTATTTATTTTCACTATTTTTTCTCTTTTCCATTTCATTCATTTCACACTATCTTTATTATGCTCTCTTTTTGCTTCATTTGTGTTTAATTTGTTTTTCTTTTTCTAGTTTATTAACATGGAAGCTGAGGTCATTGAATTGAGTCCTTTCTTCTTCTCTAAACAGACTTTCAATGCAGGGGTCAGCCAACTTTTTCCTAAAAGTCAAGATAGTACATATTTTAGGCTTTGCTTTTTGTCTTAAAGTCTATTTTATTTGATATTATTAAGACCACTCCAGCTTTTTCATGGTTGGTTTCTGCATGGTATGAAATTTTTCATCCTTTTACTTTCAATTTATCTGTGCCTTTGAGTCTAAAGAATATCTCTGTGGACAGTGTATAGTTGGATCTTATTTTTTTTAATCCAGTCTGACAATCTCTGTCTTTGATTAGTTGCTTAACCCATTCATTTTTAATACTTTTATCAATAGGGCCGGATTTAAATCTGACATTTTGCTCTTTGTTTTCTATATGTCTCACCACTACTTAGTGCCTCTCTTCCTCCTTTACTCACTCCTCTTATATTTAGTGGATATTTTCTAGTGTACCATTTTAATTCCCTTGATTATTTTTAACTGTGCATCTATATTTTTTATTTTTTTTAAGTGGTTGCTCTAGGACTACCAATGTACTACTTAATGTATCAGAATTGACTTTATATTTATACTAACTTATTACCAAGAGGTTATAGGAATTCCGTTCCCCGGAGCTCCATTCCTCCCTATTATTGGTGTGCCTACACCAACAATACGTGTTATGATCATTGCTTAGATAATCTCTGCCTTCACTGACCTGTGTATTCAAGGTCACCCTGTGGATTCAAGCTACCCTCTGTCATCATCTCCCTCCTCTAATATAGCTTCATTTCCACCTTCCTCCATTGTGTTGTCAAATATAATTACATTTTACATTTCTATATATTATAGCTCCAACAGTAAAATTTCATAGGTATTGCCTCCTGCAATTTCTGTTTTTTAAATCAGTTAAGAGAAGAAAGGAATACATGTGTAATTATGCTCTTTTTTTTTTTTTACAATTGTCATTGGCACTCTTGGGTCCTGCCATGGATTTGATTACTGTTGGGTGTCACTTTCTCTCAGCCTAAAAAACAAAATTGAGTATTTCTGGTAAGGCAGATCTGCTAGCAATAAATGTGCTTGTTTTTGTGGGTTTTGTTTGTTTGTTTACCTAGGAATATCTTTATTTCATCTTCGTATTGGAAAAACAGTTTTGCTGGATATAGGATTCTTGGTTCACGGTTTTTACCTTTCAGCCTTTTGAATAAATCATCCCACTGCTCTCTGACCTCCCTTGTTTCTGATGAAAAGTCAGCGGTTAATTTTATTGGCATCCTCTTGTATATGATGAATTACTTTTTCTCTTGCTGCTCTCAGTATTTCAACAGTTTGGTATGTCTGGCTGTGGAATCTTTGTATTTGTTCTATTGGAGTTCGTTGAACTTCTTGAATGTAGATTTTGTTATTCATCAAGTCTGGAAAGTTTTCAGCCATCATTTCTTCAAATATTTTTCTTCCTTCCTTCTAGTGCTCCCATTATGTGTATATCTTTGTGCTTTGTGGTATCCCATATTTCTTCTTGCTCCATTCATCTGCTTCCTTCACTTTTTTCTTCCTTCTCTTCAGGTTGCATGGTACCCAGGCTCTACCTTCAACTTCGCTGAGTCCTTCTCTTTGCTCAGATCTACTGTTCAGCCTCTCTAGTGAATTTTTCATTTTGTTTATCAAACTTTCAGCTCCAGAATTTCCATTTGGTCCTTTTTATACTTTTTATCTCTTTACTGATAGTCTCTATTTCATGAGTCATTATCATCATGCCTTCCTCTACATCTTTTGACATGGTTTCTTTTAGTTCTTTGAACATATCTGTAATAGTTTCTTTGACATCTGCCTGCTAAGTGCAGTCAGCCTGCTCAAAGGCAGTTCCCTCTCTGTCACCCTCAGAGGGCACAGTTGTGACATGAAGTCTAGCAGATCACCAAAGATGACTCTAGTTTTAGCCAGGATCTCTTTGATGGTCTTTTTTTGTGATCTCCCCATTAAATTGCTGGCTTGTCTGCCTTGATTGGTATCACACTAATTAATCTGTCACTAGCTAGTTGCTCTATTGTTTTCAACAATGCCCTGGAGCATAAATTGCTCCATAGTCTGATCCAAATAAAGTCAGGCCCTTTGGCAAGGGAAAGGTGTTGGCAGGCTTTGAAGCTTACTATGACCTTCCCCTGGGCAGGAGCTATGTGCTATGGAGCAGAAGTTGTGGGATAGAGGAACTCACTCCTCACCAGCCACCCAACCCAGATCCTCACAATGGAGAAGGAGCTATGGGAAGACAGAGGCAGAACTGGTGCCCCTACCTGGCTGCCTCCACCACCTGGCACAGATTGTTGCTAGCACAAAGCCAAACATGATGGGATCTGCCAACATTCACTAGTAGCCAAATACACCAGAATAGCTCTTCCACACTGTGAAGCTGGGGAGATGGTAGCTACCCTCTGCTGGTGAGTCCACCAGGACAGCTGTTCTGCAGCACATAACTCTGGAGAAGTATTGTACTCTCCACCAGCTGCTGTGCCTGATCTTCTCTGCCGAGGAGAAGCCGGAGTGGGAGAACAGGTGCCCCTGCCCAGCTGCTACAACTTACCTGGTATAGCACTTCTGTAGCACCTTCCTGAGTGATGGGAACTGTTAAAATTCACTGACTGCTGAATCCACACAGAACAGCTCTTCCCCCTCAGGTAGCTGGAGAAGGAAGGAGCCTCTGCCCAGCTGTCACGCCCTCTGGCATCACTCCCCTGAAGAACAGAACCATGAGGGTCGGGTGCAACCCCTAGCTCAAATGCCACCCCTTCTCACCGTTGCCAAGTTTCCATAGATTTTGTTGAACAGACATTTTCAATTATCTGTCAGCCCTATCACCAATCTCCAGGAACTTTGAATGATTGTTTTTGCTAATTTTGACCAATTTAATAGATTTTTGTCTGGGAGAAAGGTATTTCCAAATTCTTCATGTTGTCATTCCCAAAGCTCAGCTACCTTTTAAGGAGATTTAAATAACAATAAATCTTAATACATTTACCCCTGTGTTTACCATTTTTGATGCTTTTCATTTCTTTTGTGTAGATCAATATTTATATCTGATATCATTTTCCTTCTGCCTGAAAATCTTTCTTTAACATTCCTTACAGTATAGGTCTGCTGCTGCTGAATCTTTCAGTTTTGTATGTCTGAATAGTCTTTATTTTGCCTTTTTTAATAAAGATATTTTCACTGAGTATAGAATCTGAGATTTACAGGTTTTTCCTGTTAATTTAAAGATGCTGCTCTGTTGCCTTCCAGCTTGCATTGTTTCAAATGAGAATCTGCAGTCATCTCTTTATTTGTTTCTCTGTTCACAGTGCACCTTTTTTCTTCTGGCTGCTTTAAAATTTTTGTTTACCACTAATTTTAAGCAATTTATTACGTGCTTTAGTGTGGTTTCCTATTTCTCATTCTTATGATTCTTTGAGGTTCTTGGATCTGTGGGTTTATATTTTAATCAAGTTTGGATATTTTTTAGCCATTACTTCTCCAAATTTTTTTTTCTGTTCTCTTTTACCCCTCTTTCCTCTCCTTCAGGGACCCCAGTGACACATATATTGTGTCACACATATATATTGTCCAAAACTCACTGATGCTTTGCTCATTTAAATTTTTTCCTCTGTGTTTGGATAGTTTTTATTGATATGTCTTCAAGATTACTAATCTTTTCTTCTAATGTATAATCTGCTTTTTTTTCCTCTCCAGTGATTTTTCATCTCTGACATTGTAGTTCATGTTTAGGTTGAATTTAAGTCTTTTTCCATCTCTTCTATGTCTCTATGTAACTTTTTGTGCATATGGAATACAGCGTCGATAAGTATTTTAATGTCCTTGACTACTAATTCTGACACTCGTGTTAGTTCTGTGTCACTTGCAAGTAATTGGTTTTTCTCTTCTTTATGAGTTGTATTTTCTTTCATTTTTACATGACTGCTAATTTTTTGTTGGATGCCAGACATTGTAAAATTTATCTTTGTAATATTTTGTAATGAAAAATTAATTTACTTTATTACATACATTGTAATATTTTCCACTTTTGATGTTGACTTCTGAATACCCTCCCCAGTGCCACAAATCCTGAGTGTTCCAATTTTGTTGGTAAAAACAACCTCCATTCTTTACTCAGGTTCTTCTCTTTTCCTTGGGTAGTTTTTTCCCCAGGTACCAACCTCCTGAATACTAAGGAGGACACTTTGCAAACTTCTGAACTTTTCTTTCCATGGAATTGTATGTCCCAGAACTCTAGCCACCTTGGTCTCCCCAAATTCTGTGTTCTATCTCCTCACTCATGTTCCCTCTCTCCATGTCATGGCCCAGAAAATCTCCCTAGGGAATCAGCTGGGCCCTTGTAGGGCTTCCCCTATTTGCTTGCCTCCTCCCAAGGATTGCTGTCCTTTATGACTTGATGTCCAAGTTCTTGAAAACCATTGTTTTATATATATTTCTCTGCTTTTAGGTAGAAGAGTAAATCTGGTCCCTTGTTTTATCCATCTTGGCCAGAAGTCCTCGCATGGTTATTTAATTGCGCAGAAGAAACGTGGTTCCTCTATTTCTGTAGAACTGAATGATCTCAGAGCAGAGGTCCTTCTCCAATTTGCTTTCTCCCATCTTCCCAGTGCCTAGAACCATAACTGGCACGTGGTAGGTGCCCACTGTGTGAGGCTTGAGACTGAAAGTTGTTTCCCTGACTTAATTCCCTTTCTTCCCTCTTGGTATCAGTGTGCAGTGGGCACCCCTTCAGGCCAAGTGTGGACTCACAGAGGGGTCAGGGCCTCGCCCTCAGGGAAAGCACAACGTGAGGAGAATAGACAGCTCTGTGCCGGGGTACCTCTGGTAGAAATGGTGGTCTCGCTCTCAGTCCAGTGTGTAATACGCTAGGGAAATCACCGATGTCTCCATGTGTCATGAGCCCTGGCTGTCGGGGGGACCAGAAGGAAGGGCTGAAACCCCATCCAGGTTTACAGGGAGGCTTCCCAGAGGACTCCAGGTATAAACAGGAAGATAACTTAGCCACTGGTAGCGGGAGAGAATGAGCACAGGAAACGAACCAAGGCCCAGAGATTTCAGAAGCCTGGCCTATACAAGAGCTACCAGGCTGGGCCCTATGAAATTGCCACTTTTGTACATCAAAATGGTTGAATGCTGACAATTTCATATGCTTCAGCCTGATGCGATTCATCGCATATGAACAGTATGCATATAATATTTTGTTTTCTTTTGTTTGAAGTATAACTTACAGTAAAGTGTACAGATCTTAACTGTATAGCTTAGTGACTTTTACATATCTGCACAGTCATAACTGCCACCCAAGGCAAGATGGGCCATTTCCAGGGCTCTCAGTCAGAGGTAATCACCCTTCTGAAGCTTACCACCACTGACAGCTGCCTGTCTTTGAAATCCATGTACATGGAATCCAGGTGTTGTCTCCTGTGTCTGGTTTCTTTCCCTCAGTGCCATATTGTCAGATCCACCCCCAGTGTTGCCAGTAGTATACAATGTTTGAGTGGATTGCTGCTTTATGGCTACCTCCCACCAATGTCCAAGGGCAGGGACAATTTCTTTTCTCTGCTGTACCCTTTATACCAAGAGCCTGCAATGTAGTAGGCACTCAGTAAATGTTTTCTGAATGGATGGATGGGGAAGGAAGAGTGATTGGTGGGTGGATAAATGGATGGATGGATGGACAGGTGGATGGATGGGTGGGTGGGTGGGCAGATAGATGGATAGATGGATGAACAGATGGACAGACAGGTGGATGGATGGGTGGGTGGGTGGGTGATGGATGGTTGGGTGAATGAGTGAATGGATAGATGCATAGGTGGGTGGACAGATGAGTGGATGGGTGGATGGGTGTGCATGGATGGATGAAATGGGCAAAATTGCAGACACTCCCAGATGCCCCTCTGAAGAAAGTGGGCATTGCTCTGATGGCCATGCCCATGGTCTGTAAGGTTTTTTGTGGACATCTCCTACAAATATTTTTAATAACCATGTCCTCTTGTACATGTTGAAGTTGATACCTAAGACTTTAGTAATTTATCTTTGAGTAATAGTATTTATTAACTACTAACTTTTTCCTAAGGTGAAATAAGAATTGAATCAATAGTGAATCAACAACTTGAATCAATATTTTGTGACATAACTTGATTCAATTGATTTTAACCACCTATCAATTACTGCACACTGTTTCTTGAAGAAGTCATGTACAGAATGTTATCTGGAGAAGTTATTCATCATGTCCTGAAAATCAAGGAGAACCGGAAACATGCCAGCGAGGAGCAGAGCCCATGGCTGTGGTTTGCCTGTGGCAGAGCCTGAGTCAGGGCCTGGAGCTCGGGAAGGGCTCCTTCAGGGGCCAAGACCACGCTCCAGAAGGGACAGCAGTGCAGGCTGGAGGAGGGCTTGGTGGAGTCTGGGCAGACCCAGAAGCCCAGGACCAAAGCCTGTTTGCCCTGTGGTCACATGCTGAGGATAACAATGAGCTTCAGAGACCCCCCCTCCCACCCCCAAACACCCTGTGCATCTTGGAAGAAACATCAAGGATGACCTGCCTACGGAAACAAGGCATAATCTGGAATTCCAAATTCTGGAAAAATAGCCCCCATATGCAGTGCATGCCAAAGGCGTGGGACAAGCAAGGCCCTGTTCCACTTCCCAGCCTTCGGGGACAAGCTGACGCCAGCCGTGCATGTGGACACACACACATACACATGTTCCTGTTCACACACACTCATGGGCATGTGCTGGCAGTGAAGGGATCAGCCTAATTCCTGGGGTTCCTTCTTCCTGATTCTCCACCTCAGACAGCTACTCACCTAAATAAGGCCACATGTCTGATTCCGGACATTTATCTGCTGGGAAATGGAAGCTATTTGCTCAGGCTTCAGTTTTCACATCCAAATCCAAGCCCATCAGGAGCTTAGGTGTTCTTTTCCTTTTATATTTCTAGGCATTTATTATGTATTTAAGTATTTTATTGAAATCTTTTGAGTTGTGTTACAAAGTAAAGTACGAAATGAAGGCCCCTTGAATGTACCCATATATATACATGGTGACACACGTCGACATGTACATATAGAGGAAAGCACATACCTATAAGCCAGCTATACGTGATTGGTTTTAATAAAGTTGAGATAACCTGAACCTACTGTCTTGCACCTGGGTTTCCCCCTTTTTTTGTGAAGTGTAATATAGAGCAAAGTACACCGATCCTGTGACAGAAATGTCAGAATGAGGCTGTATGAGTCCAGACAGGAGGAAGGGAACTGGGAACCCCAGAGCTGAGGTTTCCAGACCCTTCCATCTCGCCCTGACCAGAGCCCCACCCAGAAGCCTGTGTGTCCGGAGCCCATGGGTCTGACCAGGAGTCCATCTGCCGCCCTCAGGCAGGCTGCTTGGGGTTGGAGGCACTACAGCCCTTTGCCTCGTAGAGCCCCTGGCTGGACAGGCAGAAGTTCAGGGCAATGCTTATCTCTTAGCAAAGGTCTTTGCAGGAATAACCATCGTTTGAAGGACAGCAGGGAGCAGAAGGTGAGGACAGCCCACAGAGACCGTTAGCGTACCTGTGCCCTGCTGAGCCTGGCGTGGAGCCCAGGATGCAGTAGGAGGCAGGCGTGAGGGGGGACTCGGGTCACTCACGCCCAGCTGCAGACAAGCTGACCATCGGATCCTCTCAGCCACTGCCCAACTGGCTGGCCTAGAAGGCACCACTGGCTAATGTAACTGGGAATCCCCATGGAGGCTGAGCTTCAGGCACAGCTGGATCCAGGGCCCCAGCGCACTGTGGGTTTTCTGTGATTCCTCCTAGGTCTCAGCTGGCTTTAGTCTCATGGCACCTTAGTCCTAGTAGCTCTGCCTGTGGCAGGGACAGCCAGCACTGCAGGTCTAGATCTGTCCACCCCAAACAGAATCACAGGTGTCTGTAGCCCAACCAATGGCTCACTCCAAACCAGTCATGTAGCCAGAGTTACCGAGACCTCTGGCCTGTCCAGGTTGAGGGCTCATGCCTACAGGCGAGGGAGGATGAGCCAGATCCCCCCAAATTAGACTTCACCCAGAGAAACCCCAGCACCAAGTGAGCAGAGTGATGGTGGAGAGGGAAGCTGTGGCTTTCCCCCAGCATGGTACAGAGCAGACAATGCACATCTCTCCCCTCACCCCCATGGCTGGAGCCTTCCAGCCTCTCTGGACCTCAGTTTCCCCTCTGTAAAGAAAGAGGGTGAGAAGGGCCCACACGTCTTACAGGCCACACTGCAGATGAGAAGGGACCCAGGGAAGCCTGCAGGGTGGACAAGAGTGGCAGAATTATGCGCCGTTGACATTGTCCAGGCCAGGAGCTGGCCAAATCGCACACCCACTTGGAGAAGTTGCTTAAGTTGTCATAAAAGGTAACTATCCCTCTGCCTCTCTCTCCACCCGTTCTGCTCCCTGGAGAGAGGAAGACGACTGGCTACACACGGCTCTCAGGAGAAGATTTATAGCAGCTTCATTTACAAAATCAGATAGGTGCATAAATGTCCCACCACGGGAGAATGCCTTCGCTACCCACGATGGATCCGCCTGGTGAACACAACCCATGAAGAGGAAGGGAAGCCACAGAAGAGCAGCAGACGGGTGGGTCTAAAACTCACCACATGCACGGAAGGGCCAGACACATCAACAAGATATTCTGGGCACGGAGAACACACAAGTCAGCTCAGAACTTGTTTGGGGAGGGGAGGTGACTGGGAAGGTCACACAGTGCTCTGTCTGGACACACATTTGTCAGAAACAACCCAGCTGCATCCTTAAGATCTGAACATTTTGCTGCATCTCAATTGCACTTCGAGAAGACTTACAAGCAATTGAGAACATCCAGCCTCACAAAGTTAATCAAGAGCCACAGGTCAGGAGAGGACTCTTCAGAGTGGAGGAGGCAGGAGGGGTTCTGGGTGCTGATTGCATTGTCCAACCTGGGGCTGGCTTCTCAGATAAGCTTCCTTTGTAAAAAATGACGGAGCTACACTTGAGATGGGCTCTTCATGCTTTGATAAAGAATGTAGAGTTAAAAAGCAGGCCTTGCCTCAGATGGGCTGGGAACCACTCACACCCAGGATCCTCCTGAGCTGCCCTCGGCCCCCCACGTGACACCTCACGTCAACATCCAGGATGCAGTCAGCCCCTACCTGGGGCTCCCCAAATGATGGTAGGGCGAGTGCCAGCCAAAAGGGAACAAGATGGCTCGTGTGGCAGTAGCCACCAGACACTGAGATGCATAGGTGGTCTGAGACCTGCTTCCACTTGCCCTTACTTCACACATCCTGGCATTAGGCCTGAACCTCTCCATGGAAGGGCTGTGCCCCTTCGGGACTGCGCCTGCCCCACCCAGAGCATCTGTCTCCATCTGTGCCTGTCCCTCCATGAAGCTGGAGCCCAGAATCCTTTGAAGCCCCAGTGCCCCCCTGCCCAGGGCTTGGGGGGCGTCAGGACCCAAGATGGGGCAAGAACCAGCTGTCTGAGTTCTGGAACCCAGCAGGAGAGGGGGGGAAGGGGTGGACGACCAGCTGGTGTTTTGAAAAGATGCAGGCCTGCAGCTCCCAGGGAGGTAGGCGGGGGGAGTAGGCCTAACGCCAAGCCACCCCCTCACCCTGGAACCCCTTGGGCTTCAAGCCTCCCTCCCCCACCCTCCCTCCCACCCCCAGACCACCCTGGTATTCACCCAAGCTGCCTGTGCCCAACAGCTGCTTTCCCAGGACTGGCCCTGGGCCTGACCCATCTCCCCCTGGGAGAACGGGCAGCACACCTCAGTCCCTCATCCGGCAGGGCCAAAACACTCTGCCCAACACGTCTTCAGAGAGAGCAGGCAGCGAAGGCCTGCTTTGAATATCAAGGTTTTCCTAAGATCAAAAAAGGAAGAAAGGTATTTTGGAAACATCTAATGTGCCAACTAATTAAGTGTCTGATTATTAACAAGCTCCCTCCCAGAAGAAGGGGGAAAGCAGCCAGGATCCTCAGTTACCCTTGAGAAACGTCAGATAGAAGAGTTTCTCACACCACAAGCACAGGTGACAGAAACAAAAACGACAGACGGGGCCCATTGAACTTCGGCTCCCGCTCAGCAAAACCCTGCAGGCCCTGCACCCCGAGGGGCCCGCATCCGGAGCAGACAGAGAAGTCCTGTGATCCGGCCACAGCGACGTCGCTTGACCCGGCCCAGCCCACTTAAATAGGACTGAGTGACGGCGCTCCAGAAACAGGCGCAGTGGCCAACAAGCACATGAGAAGATGCCCGGCATTCGTCATGAGAGGAATTCTCGTTGAAACCACAGTGAGATGAGGGCAGCTGTGATGCCAGAACCGGAAGACAAGTGGAGCACGTGGAGAAACTATAACCCCACGCACCGCTGGTAGGCATGTAAAACAGTGCAGCCGCTGTGGAAAACAGGATGAATTTCCTCAAGAATCAAAAATAGAACTACCTATGATCCAGTAATCCCACTACTGGGTACGTATACGAAAGAACTGAAAACAGGATCTCAAGGAGATGCTTGCACACCGGTGTTCACAGCAGGCTCATTCACAGCCAAGAGGCAGGAGCAGCCCGGGTGTCCATCGACAGAGGAACACGTAACAAAAGGGGGTCCCTCCCCACGATGGGGTATCATTCTGCCTCAAAGAGGAAAGGGATTCTGACACCTGCTCCAACGCGCGTGAACCCCTGGGGACGTGATGCTCAATGAGATGAGCCAGACGCGGAAGGACACGCTCTGCGCGACTCTGCTAACACGACGCCCTGGGAGTCATCAGAGTCATCCAGACGGAAGGTGGATGGTGGGCGGCAGGGCTAGGGGGAGGGGGAGTCAGCAGTTAATGGGGACAGTCCTGGGGGTCTGCTGCACAACAATATGTGTAGTTAGTATTGTACCGTGTACCTAAAAGTGGTTAATATGGTACATTTTATGTCAGAATATTTATCACAATTGAGAAATAAATTTTTTAAAGTGTCTCTTTCTCCTTCATCCTGAAACCAAAATCCCAACTGTCTCAAAAACAAAATCACATGTTTGCAGTGCTAACAGCCACAGCTAGAGTTTAAGTCTCCTTCCTCACGTCTCATCTCAGCCCTGCTGCCCAAAATCTCAGGAAAGCTGGCAAATACCATCCATCCACCCTCCACCCATCAATCCCTCCTCCCACCCATCCATCCTTCTTTGTCCACCTATGTACCCATCCAACAAAAACATTCATCAAGTGATTACTCTGTGCTGGATGCTATTCCAGGTGCAGGGGGCCTAGAAAGAGGAGACAGACAAGTCCCTGCCTTCCCAGAGCTCTGGGCCCAGGGAGGGAAGATTACAGGCAGAGGGGAATGACAGACATGCTAGATGGCACCCACAATAACCAGCAGGCTACGAGGATCAGAGGGGATGGCAACAGTTGTTTTTCAAAAAGCAAAACAGGTTGAGCGGTGGGGAGGGTGGGGCCAGCCATGGTCTTGGGGAGGCCCTCCAGAGGGGTCCCTGGAGCTACTCCCCGAAAAACAGCTGCTATGGGGGGTCTGAGGGAGAGGCTCCACGCTGAGAACCGTGGCTTCAGCCAGCAGAAGAGGGGCATGTGGCTGAGGAAGGGGAGGAGGCTGAAGGCAACGGGCTGCTGGGGCTGGGTCAGAGCAGAACTGGGGGGCAGGTGTTGGGGTGGTGGGGGTTTTAGGCTTTGACCCTGTTTTAAGTCACAGGCCTGGAGGGGGCTGGCGGGTGGTACACAGGCAAGCTGGGAACAGAGGAGCACCTCTGGCCCTGGAAAAGGCCTCACCCAGAGAGGGGAGGGGACAGCCCCTTGTGATCCCAGGAGCAGCTCATGGCTGGGGCAGACTTCCTATCCTCAGGGGAAGGCCCAGCCTCCTCCTCTCCCTGCCTGTCTGGAGTCTATCCACCTGGATGCTGGGGCTGGTGGGGAAGCTCCGACTAATCCATTTGCCTGGACTCCAGCTCAGAGGTGGCTCGGCACTTGGGAGGGCAGTCCTGGTCCGGCAGTGGGGATGCTTACCTGGCTGAGGGGCCACCTGGCCCCACTAATCCCCACCAGGCAATCAGGGGCCTGATCGGATTTCTGACTGATCAGGCCTGGCTTTCCCAGGCCCGGAATGTGCTGGGGGCCTCCAGGCCTCGCCAACGTGGGGGCTGTCTCCACTGCACTGAATGCAGAGGAAAGGAAAAGGCTCGGTCCCCAGGCCTCCCCAGGTGGCAATTATCTGGGATTAGCTGCAGCTGAGCAGAGCAGCCCAGGTGGCTCCTCACAAGCACCCTGACCCTGCCCAGCCCACCTCAGGTAGGGGAGGGTGGGAAGGGGTCTGCCAGAGGGCCCTGTCCCCTGGGCTCCCCCCCCACCCTCTCCATGGAGCATTGTCTGGGATGAAGGAGACGGTGCCTGCCCCCAAGCTAGTGTGTAAGCAGCGCAGTGTTTGAAACGTCAAGCGATTTTCCCTTTGGCATCAGATAAAACAGAGAGAGGCGTGTCCTGTTTCATCTCCGGGGCCTGGTTTAATACTTCACTGATTCTGGCTGGAATTTTCAGGGCACTTGTCTGGAGGGTGAGCGGTGGTGTCCCAGGAGGGTCAGGGGCTGGTGGGAGGCCTGGTAGGGGGACAGTCAGAGAAGCAGGCCACCTCCCCCTCCCCGATCTCTACCTTGCCCCCCAGGAGCAAGACACAGGCCCAGCTCAGCCCACCTCTCTTGCATTTTTTGGAGCCATGTCTTGTCTTCCAGATCCAGGGCTCAAAGGCATGGTGCTCTGGTGGGAGTGAGGTGGGGCTGCCAGAAGTCGTCAACCAGCCTTGTGTCTGGAAGAGCTTTTCCCTGCAGGAGATTTCCTGACCATCAGAAGTGTGTATTCCCACACAGGGCTGCTGGTCCCCATTCTTAGGCGGACCCTCCAGGAGTGGGCTGGGCCCGGGGAGTTGTGGGGGGGTGTCTGCTCTGTGCATGCAGCCAGGGGCCTGGCCCTGGACAGGCAGGTGGCCACCTGAGTACCAACCTGCACAGGGACCAGGGCATCCTCCCCAGTCCCCAGCCAGGGCAGAAGCTCAGGCTCACCCTGGAGGACCGAGGTCATGGGGGCTCCAGGGAGACGGCCCAGAGCCTGTCAGGTCAGGATGGACACCTGGCTTCAGGATGGGCTGGATGGGGGCTGATCATGTTATAACCCCAAGCCTGGTGTACATGTGGTGTGTGCATATGTGTGTGTGTGCACGTGTGTGGGGGGGGGCAGGGGGCTGGCAGGTGGGCACCCGTGCCACCCTCAGAGGCCTGGACAGCAGGAACCACCTGAGCCTACGGCAGGGAGGCCTATGCCCCTCGTCTGCCCATGGAAAGCCTGCCCCCTGCCTCTCAGCAACCCCCCTGCAGACCTATCTTGGGAGGTGAGAAGAGAAAGGATCTGAATACCCCAGGCTCAGCCAGGAGGTTGTGATCACAGCCCATGCCCACTTCACAGCCACTTTACCAGGCCATCAGCTTCTCTAGCCTGGCCCTGCCTCTTTTTAGGGTCCATATGACCAAGGAGCACCTTGAGGGGCTTGGCCAGGCCAGATGGCCCTGCACTGGGTAGCTGGGTCAGCAGAGATGCCATGGGAATAAAAAAATCAAGGCCAAGTGTCGTTGCCATGGCCCCCCAGGTTCATGAACTAGGAGGGTCTGCATGGACATTTGGTGGGAGGGAGAAAGAACATGTGTTTGTCACTTACTAGTGAAAATAGCCACTTCACAAACCAAATTTTTTCCTTAAACTGCTCTTAAGGCAACAAAACAGCTCTTGCCACCCTTGAACTTTGCTGGGGTTTGGAGAAATTGTTGGAAGGCCCAGGAAGCACTTGTCCTAGAAATCTGACCCACTACCTTCCTTTTTCCTTCTGCCCTTCCTGTGCATCCAGACACGTTCCAGACCAATCACTGGCCTCAGTCTCCCCTCTGGAACAGCCGAGGGGCTTGGCCATCACCCGCTCTGGCCTCTGCCTCCATGGCTGCTGAGCAGGACTCATGCTCACAGTGGCCAGGGTGGCTGAGCTTCTGCAAAGACCAGCCAAGAGTCCTTTCTGCTGAGCTACCTGGCGGGTAGGCGGGTCTCATTCTTCTGTTTTAAGCTGCTTGCTGTGTCTGAATGTTTGTGTGTCCCCAAATTCACCTCCCGATGCTGAAACCCAATCCCCAGGTGGATGGGTTAGGAGGCGGGGCTCTGAGGGTGCAGAGGTCACGGGGCAGAGGCTCATGAGTAGACTAGTTCCCTAAAAAAAAGAGACCCCTTGTCTTCCCCCACAGGGCCCAGGAGAAGACGCCATCCATGCACCAGGAAGCAGGTCCTTTCCAGGCACAAGTTCTGCCCCGCTGTGACCTCGGACTTCCAACACAGAGCCCTGAGGGGTGGATGCTGTTTAATCCACGTCTGTGGAGGTCTTTCACGCAGGCGCTGGGGACCCCTCCACGCCCCCGCTGCTCCCTGGGCCCGGCCACCCCCAGTTCCCTGCTCCTCCCCCTAGCACACAGGAGTGAGCTCCAGTAGAGGGCAGAGGCCCAGGCCTGGGCTCTCAGGGACACCTGAGCATATTTTGGGGTCCTTGCCCACCTCTCTGGGCTGAGGGTGGTTGGGGCTTATTTTTACCCACATGTGTCCACTGCAGGATGGACTTTCTCACTGACAAGCCCTATCCAGGTCCTCCTGGGGCCAGGAAGAGCCGGCCCCTCCGCGGGAGCCACCCCAGCACACCCTTGGGAGGGCTTAAGCAGAGGCCCAAAACTCGTCCAGCACCCAAGCCCCCAGCCCCCTTCAGAACCTGGGAAATGATGGAGGCCCAGACTCAGGGAGCAGCCAGGGAGCCCCCCACCGGCCTGAGTTGCCCATGCCTGTGAGCGCAGACCAGGGAGAGGGGGCATTGCCAAGGCCTGCCTGCTGGGCCATCCTCTCAGACGGGGCTCCCCAGCAGGCCCAGTTCACCTCTCAACCTCATGCTGCCCCCTGACCCCACACCCTGCATCTCACAGCCTGGCTGCCCTGCGGGGGCCTAGGGGAAAGAGGTCGGGTATGGGGACACAAGAGGCATGGGGGTCTCCAGCCCCGAGATGCTCCGGGTGGATCTCCACCAGAGCACAGGATACAGGTCGTTGGGCAGCATGAGCCGTGAGCTCGGGCAGTCGGGCCCCTGAGAAGCAGGTGCTGGGAACCAGAGTGCAGGTGGTACCGGGCGAGGCCGGTGCAGTCAGGGAGGGAGCACGACCGGTGGGACCCCAGGCCGAGTTGGGAAAGGAGGGAGGGCCACGCCGGGAAGGCCTTCAGGTGTCTCCAGAGTCCCAGCAGCCTCAGTGCTGGACTGACAGGCAGAGGGGCTCCCCCGCCCAGCCGCATCAGAGTCCCACTCAGATCTTGGGGACCAGCCTGGGCGTGGCCCCTTCCTGACGTGGAGGCAGAGCCGGGTGTCATCCTGGCTCCCCTGAGTCCGATCTGGAGCCAAGCATGGTCCCCTTGGGGTGCACGTGAACCCAGATGGACTGGCCCCACACTCTCCTTCTCCTCTTGGGGGTACACATGATGCTCCCCAGAAGCTCTCTGCTCCCTTCAGTTCACACCAGCCGGCACTTACTGAGTACCAACTGTAGGCCAAGGTGCTGAAGCCACTAAAAAGATATGCCTTGTGTCTGGGGGCATCTGAGGGGAGTGGGGTCATGTCTGTGGCCTCCAGGTAGGTCACCCCCACCGCACACTGTGAGGGACTACCAGCCTGATCTCTGCAGCCAGAGTGTCCCATGGTGCATGGAGCACAGGGCACGAGTCCCAGTATGGGGTGGTTCCCCATCTGGGAACAGGGGCACCGGTTGTGCTGCACAGCAGCTCCAGGAGAGGACTGGGCAGAAGCCATGGCCCACAGCAGGAAGCTTGCTTGCAGGGGCGGCCATGGGTGCTGGTCTGCGGGCAGGCTCCGTGGCAAGTCTCCAAGGACTCAGGAAACTCTGCCACACAGGTGCTGAGATGTGCCCTGCTGCCCTTCATGTGTCCCTGGCAGGACACCTTCCTCCTGGCAGGAAAGGAGCTGATCACACACTTTCCATGAAAAAGGTGATCCAAGTCCACCTCAACCCTCTGTGGCTGTGCAGGAAAAGCCTCCTTGTGCAGTCTGGGCCACACCAGCACTGCTGAGGTGTCTGGGTCAGGCACAGAGCAGATTGGCAGAAATCCTATGATAACACACTTTTCCCTCCTCCTAGAAGCAGGACCTGCTGACTGAGGGGAGCTCATGTTTCCTGGGCTCTTGCTCTGGGTGCTGATCCCTCCCGGGTGCTGTCCCATCAGCATCAGGGTCCAGGCCGCTTCCCAGGTGAGGGAACTGAGGCACAGAGAGGTCACCTCACCTGCCCTGACCATACAGCCAGCACAAGCGGCAGGCCATCTGTGCCCACCAGTTTTGAGTCAGGGAAGCTGGACCACTGTGCATAGGGGGCTAGGGGCCTCTATGGTGGAATGAGGCCTCAAAGCATGGCAGGTGGGGGGCAGCAGTAAAGATCCAGGAAGGTGGGAGGGGGCAGGTCACCAACCAGCTGTTGAATTGTGTCCTCAAAACAAAGATACGTTGGAGTCCTAATGCCCTGGACACAGGGTCCTCAGAATGTGAACCTATTGGAGACAGCGTCTTTACAGAGGTCACCAAGTTAAGATGAGGTCACAGGGTGGGCCCTAATCAGTGAGACTAGTGTCTTTATGTGAAGGGGGGATTTGGATGCAGACACGTACAGCGAGAGTGCCACGTGGTTTGACATGCTGCCACAAGCTGAGGGCCGTGGAGCTGGAGGGAGGTGGCACAGCCCCCGTGTCTCCCCAGGGCTGCCACCTGGACCCCAGGCCTGGACTTGGCACCGGGAGGCAGTGAAAGCCCATTGTTTAAGCCGCTGAGTTTGTGGAAACTAGCAGAGAGTACAGGTGGGCACCTGGAGCTGGTCTGGGCAGCCAGGCCACAAGCAGGAGCTGGTGAGGGGGCCAGAGGAAGGCCTGGTCCCTGCGAGGCTTGCCCTCCAGGGATCGGCCTGGCTCCCTGCCCTGAGCAGGACACAGGGAGCTTCACAGGAACCCCTGGCACCCCTGTGCTTCAGCAGCAGCCCCTCTTCCACCTTCTGACCAGGTCACGAGCTCCTCTGTGGGGAACACTAAGGCAGCCTCACTCCAGCTCGGGCAGGGTGTGCAGACAAGCTCAGCCGAGTGCACACCTCTCAGACTATGCCCATGTCCTCGGCTGTCCCACCATGGCGGGAGGCTGGGAGTGTGGGGTCCTAGCACAGGGAAACCAGACCTGAGGGGCAGTGCCTGCCAGTTTCTGGGGTGTAAATACACCGACCCTTCCATGTCAAGCTACAGACAGTCTGAGAGCAGTTTGCAAAATTCCCAAATGTTTAACACTCAGCTCTGGGGAACCACTGTGAGCCGCTCCAGCACACGTTCAAAAGGACACATTCCCAAGAAGACTGTCTGTCCTGGCTTTTTCTACTCAGCTGCCCAGGCCCTGCAGGCAGGCGGTCAGCCTCAGGCCTTCCCAGGCCCAGCCAGCCCCCTGCCCCCACCTCTACACAGCCCATCCTAAAACTGTTCTACCCTGATGCTCATTTGGACTATATTCCTCTTTAAAACCAAGGCCTTTCTGCTAAACCAGCCTCACACACAAAATCCCATCTGCCATTTTGTGTCTGTTATCACAAGAAAAATGATCTCTACCCAGACTTTCAGAGATGCTGGGCCATTCATTCATCCCACAAACCCTTCCAGAGAAACTCTGAGGTGGGTGCTGGGGACACAGAGGCAGTGGGGCAGGGGCCATGGACGAGCATGGGCCTGGGAAACAGAGAGCCCGGCACGGGAGCCGCAGGCTCAGAAAGGCCCTCACCTGGAGAAGCTCAGCCTGCAGGTAGGACAAAGGGGGTAAAGGCCTGCCACACAGCTGGGTTCTTCCTGCCCCAGGTAGAGGGTTCTGGAACAAGCCTCCTGGGGTCTCAGGACAGGGGAAAGCCTGTGCACATCTGCCTCTCTAGGCTTCCTTCCTGGCTGCAAACCCACCTACTGCATGGAACTCGCCCACTTCCTTGTGTGATACAAATGCTTAAAAATCAGACTGAGGTCTGGGCCCCAGTTTCCAGGAAAGACCCAAAAGGAAGGAGGGAATCATCACCAAAAAGAACTGCAGGAAGCAAATGGTTGTTTAGAGGAGAAAAATTCAGAAAAGAATGCCCTGTTCTGTGAGGAGTTAACATGGCTCAGCACGATGCATGAACAGATGTCCCCGTGGCCAGAGCCAGGTGCCCCCATGGCAGAATGTCCACTCCAGGCCAGGGTGTCACCTGGGAGACTGGGCCCCAGGGACCCACCTCCTGGGCTGCAGGGATCTGCAGAGGGATATTGTTCTGAGGAGTGTGGGCCCCCAGGCAGCACCCCCTCACCTCATTAGCTCCTGGTATATGTAGCCCCTGCTGGCAGCTTGTCAAAGACTGGGATTGGTCCTGTGGCTCCAGGGCCAGCCCAGCCTGGAATCAGTGGGAAGCCCCTGTGCTGGGCAGGCGGCTCTAGTTTCAGTCTAGTTTCTAGTTCTGTCATCACGCAGGCCCCGGGCCTTGTCCCAAGACATCACCTTGTGACAACGAGTAAAGATCCTCCTGCCAGAATGCCCCCAGCCCTGACCCAGCCCCCCAGGCACAGGCCAGCCACAGAGCCCCAGCTCTCCAGTGCTCTGATAGGAAGGCTCCTCCAAACACAGCACCCTAGGGCTCATGCAGGAGGCAGGCCAGTGTCCTCAGCAACAAAGGCATGGGCTCAGGCTTTGCTGCCCTAACCCTGGGCCTCATATTTCCCATCAGTAAAATAGAGCCTGTGGGATTCTAACAGCCCCTCTGACACACCACTAAGTCAGGAAGTCATGGGGCACTCACTACATAAACGTGGCTGAGCCCAGCACCACACCTGTGTGCTAGGAGGTGGGGATTCGGGGAGTCTGTGGGCAC
The DNA here is from genome assembly GCF_040802235.1 of Manis javanica. NCBI lineage: Eukaryota > Metazoa > Chordata > Mammalia > Pholidota > Manidae > Manis > Manis javanica. The sequence goes on from NC_133165.1 coordinate 24,907,150, forward strand.
CAGGCACAGGCCCTGGCATGCAGAGGGTGCCCATAAATGCCAGTTGAACACTTGAAGGAAGAGCATGTCTCTGTGATTGGGAATCAATCTTCCTAAAGACACAGCCTCTGTGCAGTATTGTGGTACCCGAGACGTTCCACATTCCCCCAGGGTCCAGTAGGCAGGAGAATTCGGTACATTTACATTTATTGTAAATATCAACATAACTGAGTTCAATGCGCCATTTGTCACCTGTTTCCTATTTGTTTCATGTTTCCTCCTCTTCTGTGTTTTCCTTCTTCTTTTCTGTTTCTTTAGTGTAAATAAATCATCCTGTAGCAGCTCTCAAGGTGAGATCTGGGGACCCCTGGGGTATGAGACCCTTCTCAGAGTCCCTGGGGTCAAAACTATCATGTGCACCAAGGTGTTCCTGCCCTTCGGCCCTCACTGCTCACGCGTGCACAGCACAGTTCTCCGGGACTACCTGACATACCACCGTGTGAAAAAGCAGGTGCGAGGATCCAGCTTTTCTCTGAAGCCCAGACATCAATGTAAAGTAATGCTATTCTTCTCACTATTTGTGTGAGAATATACCTTTTTAATAAAAATGAAATTCATGTTAACATTTAATTGGTTTACTGATAATAATAATTTTACTGAGCTGAGTTTTTGTCCCTGTCTCAGAGATGAGCAAACAGCAGCTCCTCTCCTCAACCTCTGTGTGACCTTGGTGTGACCTCGGGCTGTCAGTGGCCTGTCCTGATCCCTGACCCCAAGCCACAGTGTCCTCCCTGCTCCCTTGGCCACCTTTGCTCTTGGCAGCAAAGGTCTTTAATGGTACCCGTCCCCCAGCCAGAGGAGGCCGAGCAGGCAGCCGGCTGAGGTAGCTGGGAGAGCAGGTGTTTTCTGGAATCTTATCCCAGTTGGCTGGAGGCAGCTCTGGTTTGTCCAGGGAACTCTTGGCTCCATCTGCCTGGAATCCTGCCCCTCTCTGCAGCTTGTGTCCAGGCCTAGAGGGGCAGCCAGGAGTGAGAGGGAGGGCTGTCTGCCAGGCACTTGGCCGGGGAGGCCCAGGGAGCTGACCTCCATGGCAGGGCCCCAGAAGACCCCCGTCATCAGCATCCCCTGCACAGGCCAGGGTGTCTGAGCCCTGGGACCAAAGGCGAGCCCCCACCCAGGGCCGCATGGTCCCTGAGGCCGTCCTCCCCACACTCTTCCTCTCCAGCCATCCAGCACGGCTCCTGGCCCTTCCCATCTGAGTGTTCACTGTCAAAGACCAGAGGCCACAGCTGGAGGGCCCCCCCCAGACCATCCCTGGGCCTTCCTCCTGAGGTCCAGAACCCCCACTTGATGAGGACAGCAGTGCCAACCTCAATAAGTGCCAAATACCTCAGGCCCCAGGGAACAGCCTAATCAGCACAGACAGGTGCCCGCGGCCACAGGGGCCTGTGACAAACGCTGCTGGGGCCACCATCCAGCCCTCGCCACAGGTGTGTCCTGCCAGTGTCCAGGGCATTGGGTGGGACCATGATTTCAGCAGCTATTTCCAAGCACAGGCTGAGCCACTATCCCTGAAAAATTAATGCTTCCTGCACGTTTGTCTCCATAGTTCACAAGTGTTCTGCCTTCATTCCTTCTGGTAATGGCACATCCCTTCCATAATTCTCTACATTCCTAAAAGAAACAGTCCATTTGGCCCTTCTTTTCAGGCGGGACCCCCTACCCCCAGCCCTGCACCCACTGTGTGGGGGACACTGCAGAGAGCCCCTGGCCCCACGTCCTCTGGCCAAGCTCTGGAGGGGCAGTAGCGTCCCTGCCCAAGACCCCACCTTCTGAGCCCGGGAGGATGGACTGGGTGTGGGGCCTCACAATTCCCGCTCATCCTGCAGGACAGAAGGGCGCTTCTGTGATCCCATCACTGGGTCTCTGCAGCTGGGCTCACAGGACTCAGGGCCCTGCTCAGCCCAGACCTGCCCCAGGCACTGGGACCAGACGGAGGAGGCAGGGCCAGAAGATGCCCTCCATGCAGAGGGAGGAGAGCCCGGAGTGGTTAGAGCGCTGAGCGGCTGTGCTGAGGAAGTGGGAGCAGTCGGTGGGGAGCCTTCAAGGCCCCCTCTCCAGGGTGTGCCCCCTCTCTCAGCCTCTGCTTCCCAGATGAGCATCAAGGACGCTGCCTGCCTCAGGGCAGCGCCTTGACAAGAATGAAGCATCAGAAGAGAGACGTTTTGTGGGGAAACTGAGGCTCAGAGACTTGGTAACCACAGAGACATTAGGGGGCAATTTTTCCTGAATAAAACTGCTACCTGCCAACAAGCTGCTGCACACCCTGCCCCGCCTCCTCTACCCTGCATGTGCCTGGAAAGCAGCTCTGCCCCATCACCCCAGCAGGAAGGGGCCCTCCTCAGCGGCAGCCCCCAGGGAGGGGCACTTTGCCCCAGCACTCTGCTCCACCCGAGGAGGCTCTGTAGGGTGGCAGCTGAGGAAGGGGTCTCTGTCCCCAACCTCCCTCCAGCACAGTGCCAGGGTGCCAAGGTCCAGGAGGTTGGCCTGCAGCACGAGGGGCCATGGTACTGCCTGAGTGCCTGGAAAGGGGCTAGTGGGCAAGACACAGAGGACCCTGCACCCCTCTGCACCCGGTGGGCTCCTGGCAGGGGTCAGATGAGGCAGCAGAGTCAGTGAGGACTGCTGGGGCTGGCCACTCCCTCAGGACTTGATACATGGGCATCAGGGAACCCCCGAGGCATGGTGGCATGCTCTGTCAACAGAATGCCACTTTGCTTGGAGCTCCCAAAGCCAGGCACACAGACTTTGGTCCTTGCCTGGAGATCATGTGCCCAAACACTGCCCTTGGCAGCATGGAAGGCAGGCCCTTTGAGGTGGCCCTAGTCGAGGGTGGACAGGGTCACACCCCTCCTGGAGGAGGAACCACCCCAGGGACTCAGGAGCAGGAAATGTCCCCAGTGGTAGGTGACAAGCTGGCAGGAGAGCACAGGTGAGCACACGCCCTGGGGGGACCTTACAAAGGCTGTGACGTCCCAAGGGACACACTTGAGAGCCTGCCTAGATCAATGTGGCAGGACCTGCCCAAAAGGCTGGGGAAACTGAGGCCCAGCAAGGGTGACCCTCGCCCAAGCAGCCACGGGCTCCCCTCCCAGTGCTGGCTTGGTCCACGGTCCACAGCCCCCTTTCAACATGCGCCAGCTCTAGCTCATGCAGCCTGGCCGGCCCCATGCCAGAAGAGCAGGGCCCAGGGAGTGGGGAGCATGGGGGCATTTTTTAAAGTGTAAGTCATGCTCCCCCAAAGGGCAGGAAGAGACCATCCCCAGGAGTGGAGACAGAACACTTGCAAAGGGATACGCTGCGGAGGGTGTTCAAATCAGAGCTGCCAGGGGAGTATCCTGGTGGGTGTGCCACAGCCCTCGCAGTGCCTCTGAGAGCCACTTCCTTCCAACTCAGGAAATAAAATACCACCGCGGCAACATGTGTGCACACATGGCAGACTACAGCCGTGCTTCAGCGAGGGCAGAGGGACAGGCCGCAGAGAAAGTGTGCAAGCACAGGGTGAGCTCAGAATCCCATGGGGTGCCGAGCACAGCACGACCGGGCCACCCCAGAGGGCCACTGGAACCTGGGACCTCCTGCTCCATACCTGGTCACCCGGTCTTCCCCTGGATGAGTTCTCAGGACTGGTTTTTGGGAACACACCCCGGGACTCATCCTGAGCTGCCCAGCAGTGAGCTGACAAGTGCAACGTGCTGCGTGAATGTCTCTGCAGACCTTGGTCTCCTCACTTATGAAAGGGACAACAGGCCTCCCGTTGTGCCCTTGCCATTATGGGGCACAGTCAGGGTTCTGGTCCTAGGGCGTGGAGCTGGGGGAGCAGTCCAGTGGCCAGGCCACTGGCCTCAGTGTCCAGATTATTCCCTTCTTTGGCCCCATGGCTGTTCTTTGTCCACCAGGGATGAAGGGCTAGAAGCACTGGACCACCTGCCCACACTCCAGGCTCCTGGGCATGGTCTCAGAGCCGCTGGGGCAACAGGCTGTCTTCAGCCCTGGCCTGGGGTCAGACAGGTGATGGGAGCACAGGAGCTATCCTCCAGCAGTGCCCAAGAGAGGCCTGCACCCTGCTCCTCAGGGAGCACCCAACCCAGGGAGCACCCCACCCCTTAGGGAGCACCCCTGGAAACTGCAGCTCAAGGCACTGGGCCTGTGCCCTTCCCTGGAAGCCCACCATAGGGAGGAGAGAGTTTGAGGGAATTCAAGGGGGAGTGGGTTGCCTGGGGCAAGGGTCCAGGTGCTGGGGGCATCCGGGCCAAGTCCAGCTCCTCTGCCAGGCCACCAGAGCTGAGGGCTGACGGCTTGGGGCCTTGAAGCCAGCACCTTCCCTCACACCTCTCCCAGGCAGGGGTGCCCCACCATCCCTCCCCTGAGACCAGAGCTAGTGCAAAGGCTGCATACACCCGGTTAGAAGGGGGCCTGCTGCTCTGACCCCCGCGGCCCTGGGGTGCTACCACAAGTGGGAAAGCTGTGACAAGCCAAGCCCTTGAATCCTCCCCACCCATCCACCCACCCACCCACCACTCCCCACGGCCAGACCTGCTTTTCCACGGGCAGCACAGGTGCCAGGCGAGGCACGGAGCCAGGCAACATGGAGGATCTGTGCGGGGCAGTGCAGGCCTCTCAGCTGTTCTTCGATGCATCTTCTGTGTGAGGTACATGACTCTTTGAAAGGGTCTTCCAAGTGGGACCCAATCCTGACACAGCAGCCACAGGAGCTTTGAAGTACCTCAGCCCAAAATAAATGAATCACAGACAGGGTGAGCTGGAGGGCCTCCCTCACCCACTGGAGGGCTAGCTCAAGAACTGCCTTCCTACAGACACTTAGCAGTGCCAGAAAGGGCGAGGAAAGGCGCTGGCTCCTGTCCTGGCCACAGTGGGTCTGGTCGCTGCTCCCTCACACATGCTGGTGGCCCCAGCCAGGTTGCCTAACTTCTCTGAGGACCAGTGTTCTGCCAGATCAGGGACTGGTTCCAAACCCCTCAGCCAGGCCCACAAGGTCTGCACACTGGGGCCCACCCTGGGCCTGGGCTCCAGGCAGATGCCCAGACAGGGGCCCTTTCCATTTCTGCCTGTCATAACTGGCGTGGGCCCCACCGGAACCCTTTTTGCAGTCTGCAGGGCCTGGAGCGAGATGCAAATGTAGAACCATGTGCTATACCTCCAGGTGTTGGAAGTTATGTGCCAAGCTGGCAAACTGTCAAATAAATAAAATCGGTCTGTCCTCCACCGGGACAAACCTCCTTGGAGCTCCCTGACAAAAGGTGGCCTCACACTGTTCCCATGCCCACAGCCCAGTGCCAGCTGTCAGGAGTCAGCTCCCAGGCATGTACCCACTCCCAATGACCAGGAACAGCCCCCATGCCCTCTGGCCCAGGGTGCTTACAGGAGGCGGCAGGTGAAGAGGAAAACCACTTGTGGCCATGGGGCCTTTGGGTCTAGGAATGACAAGGTCCCAGCACCCAGGCTATGGTCTGGAGCCAGTGCATGGGGTCAGCAGGCATGTATGTCCCTGAGGCCCCAGGGAAGGCAGGGTCATAGAAACTGGGGCCTGGTAGGAGCCCCTGGCCTGGTCTGAGGGTGGTGCCTCCCTGGTGAGACCCACACACTCCACCCAGGCCCCAGTCCTACCGTTAGGGTCTAAGGGGAGGCATCTGCAGCAAGCTGAAGCCCATTCCCAAGAGCAGACTGTTAAGTGCCACGGGAGTGTGGCTGTTCTAGTCATGACTAGGCATTAAATTATATGCTGATAAATAAATGACACATTAAAAACAAAAGTAACAAATAAAGGCCTGGCATAACAAAAGTAAACAAAAGTAACAAATACTCAGAACTTGTGACTTCCTGACCGTGTGAGGCCAAGCGCCATCTGTGCTGAGCCAGAGGTTGTGGGGTGGATGAGCCTGCCTGTGCGCTCCTGCCACTCAGCGGAGGCCTCGGATCAGCAGCAGGAAAGCAGCTGTGGCGGGAGTGTGGGCAGATAGATCCACTGGGCTTCTTTCCCCAAAGAGCCCGCTGTCATGGGCGCCCCGTAGCTGAGCTGCGATCTCCAAGCCCGTCTACAGGCCACGCCCACTCACCGCTACCTTTCCCAACCAAGATGCTGTTGTTAGAGGGTAAACTGAGGCACGTTAACTCTTTTTCAAGAGCTGTCTGAGCAAACACTGGATCAGGCACAACAATGTCAGGGGTCAGGCACTGTGAGGCCACTTGCATGCAGTGTGTGCTGGTGTCCGTGGGCCCCGCTTTCTGGGGCGACTCCACGGAGGCACCCCCTTTGCCCCTCTTGCCATCTCACTGATGAGCATGCTCCTTGCAGGGGCTTGGTGCTCCCAGGGCCTGGCTCCCAGGAGGTGAAGCTGCCTTTTGCGGGGTGACGATACAGTTCCCGCAACCAGGAAAGACCCCACTGTCCCTCACGCTCCAGTCCTTGTCTGCAGCTCCGGGGGCTGCTCACTGGATGGAGGACGCTGTGGTCAGCTATTGCCTGGCCAAAGAAAGGAGCTGGCCAGCCAGCACCAGGGTGGGAGCAGCCCTGTGGCCCCCATGCTTCTCCAACCCTGTGCCGGTCAGCACTTGGCCGCCAGGACCAGCTCCACAAAGGACCGGCAGGGTGGGCCGCCGTGGCCCTCTCCCGTGCTCCCAGGCTTGGCCTGGCCCCACACCGAGGACTGTGTGGCCTCCGAGGGAGGCTGGCGCCCGCGCCTCAGACTGGGCATCCTCACCAGGTCCCGTGGTCCTCGGGAAGAAAGGCTTGGGCCGAGGACAGGAGGCAGGAGCAGAGTTGAAAAGGGCACTGGTTTGGTGAACACGGGGTGGAGCCAAAGTGGGGGGCCAGGGCAGGACCAGCAGGCTGCTAGGCACCACTGGGCTGTGTGTGTGGAAGGAAGCAGGGGGCCTGGGGGCCGGGCCTGTGTCCAGGAGGCTGGCCAAGACGGACCCACAACAGGGAGAGGTATGCAGGGCCCGCGGGAAAGCCTGGTGTCCCTGCCGCCGGGACAGCCGCCTGCAGCTCTGTTGCTCTGGGTGACTATGAACGTCACCAAGAAAACCAGGCAGGGCACCCCCACTGCTGACCCACCTGTTTAATACTCAGCTGTTGCATTCAGCCGGGAGTGGGGTAAAGAGGGGCTGTGTGGGGCAGGTGGGGGCAGGCAGCCTCGGCCCTGGTTGGGGTGGGGATGTGACCCAGTGGGAGCCAGCTTGCCAGGGAGTCTGGCCACCTGCCTGGGGAATTGCCAGGCTCCCTCCAGCCCACTGGTCCAGGCCTGGCATGTAGGTGTCCACTCAGGCAGCAGGGGCTGCCAGCACCCCTGACCGGGTCAGCACAGGTCCCAGGGCTGGTTGGAGGGGTGGTGGGCTGGCTGCCTCCTGGGTGGGCCTCAGGCATCCTGGGCGGGGCAGCGAGGAGCCAGGGAGGGACTGGCCAGGGTATCCCCGAATATCAGCATGGCCTTTGTGTCTGGGCAAATTGGTGTCCCCTTCCCAGACGGGGGCTGAGACCAGAGAGATGCACAAAGCAGGGAACCCAGCTTGGGGGCACAGCAGGCCAGCCCGTGCACACTCCTCCGCTGCCCACGGCCTGGCTCTGCCAGAGAGCCTTCCTGCAAACTCGTGTCCCCTGAAGGTGATATAGGTCCTGCCTTCTGGCCCTGGCCCTGGCTGGCAGCTGAGGGGCAGGCTGGGTGGACAAGGGAACCACTGGGGGGCCACCCACCCCTCATAGGCCAGAGCACCCGGGCCCCCATTCCAAGGAGCCCAGAGCATCAGCGCACTGAGTCTGCATTGTCAGGCCATGTAGTTTTCAAATAATAGGTGAGCCCATGCAGGCCAGCACAGGCCATGTGAATCCACAAAGCCTGTGCCAGCGGGGGAGACCCCAGAGGCCCAGGACCGCCTTGCCTGCCCTCTCCTGCCAGCCCTGCACGGGGCACGCAAGCAACCAAGGCAGAGTGTGTTCACTCCACAGGCCTTGCCAGGGTATGTGCAGGCCGGGTCTGCCCTGTGGAGAGCTGGGTAGCCCAACAGGGCCCAGTGGCACCTCTGTAAATGGGACCATGCACCCAACCTGGGGCTGGCAGGGCTGGCTCAGCAAGTGCCCCCACAACATTCATGGCCTAGCAGGGCATGGAGCTGGGCCTCAGCAGCCAGGACCCTCCCTGTGCCATCCCACACGTGGGAGCCTGCATTCCTCAGAGAGCCCCTGGCTCAGGGTCCTGCATGCGGCAAGGGAGAGGAGGGTGTGCAATCCCTGCAGGGACCCCGCAAGGTGCCAGGCCTCAGAAGTCCTCATTCCTGATGCCCAGTTGTCTTCTCACTGAAGTATACCTCCACATCACTGTCTCACCACGCCTGCCAAAACACCCTCATCTTGTGGCTGAGGGAACAATCTTCTGAATGGAAAGTTGGATCCTGGTGAGCAGAGAACAGAGTTGAAGAGCCAGGACTTGGTGTAAGAAAACTCAGTTCAGGTCCTCACGCCATTTGCCAGGTGCCAACAGGCAAGCTGCTCTCCCGCCGGACAGTAACACCTGCCCTCGGATGATCAGAACTAAGTGTGACAAGCCTCCTAAAGTTCTGTGCCTCGGCCTGGCTCATTAAGAGGAGCCTGCTACTGTTACTCTCGCCTGACCTCTCACCTGCTGCCCCCCATCTCCCCCCTCTACCCGACGCCGGCTGGGAGCCACCCAGGAGAGGCACCCAGTGTTCAGAGTGGAAGGTACATCGAGCGCCAGGAGCTGAGCAGCACCACCGTGGCAGTCCCTGCTTCTCTGGCCATGCTACAGAACCCACTGTCCACTGGCCTGGCCTGCACTGGTGGGGCGCCAGCCTCCACCCTCCACCTGCACAGGTGTGCCGAAAGGGGCGCTGCCTGGGGCTTCCCAGCTCAGCTCCTCCTCCCTGGCGGCTCTAAGGACAGACCTGCGTTTCTGCTCACACGCTGATTTTTGCCTCCCTCCCTGTCAAACAGAAGACTCGTTTCCACCTTCAAGTCCTAGCTGAGGAGCAGCCAAAGGGGCAGGCGAGGCTGCCCCACGAAGCCTACAAAGACTCCTGACCAACGGGTGAGGACCGCGGGAGCCGGAATGGTATCCAAGGTGTCGGGACAGGCCAGGTGGACAGGCAGGAGCTGGCATGTCCCCAGAAAGGCCTGCTCATTCCGCCCTTTCCAGGGGTCCGTCCAAAGCAGGACCAACAGGTACTGCGCCCGTTGGCCTGGGAGGCCTCTCTCCCTGTAAACACTTTCTAAATCCCAACGCAAGTTGGGTTTTGAGGGAAAATGAGAGGAAGGAGTTATGTGATTGTCAGTTAGGATGGCCTTCCTCCGTGGGCACCCCATTTCACTATCACTTATGCCCTTTCACAAGGTCCCGACCACGTACCACAGCCTCATGCTTGGACGTGGCTGAACAAGGTGCCCCTTCTTGGTGACAGCGTGCCTGAATGCAAAGCATACCCTCAGGGGCCAGACAGGCCTAACTGTGGCAGCTCTGCGGCTTGTCACTGTGCCACCTCCACACAAAGAGCTGGACTTCTCTGAGGCTCTGCTTCTTCGCCTGTTCCAGGGCTCTGAGTCTGTGCTGGGCTCTGTGTGAATCCAATAGAGCATCTGGGGCTTGTGTACGAGTAATAATCATGAGTAAGCATCTGGCACAGACAGCCCTGTGCAGAAGGAACAGCATGCTGCACACCCCACAGCCCAGAGGCCCTCGCTCCCCAGCCCCAGCCCCTCTGCTGGGTGGCCTCTACCTGGCCTCTCAGAGTGCCTTCCCATGCCTGGCATCTTGGAAAATCTGGACAGGGTGGCTCACTGGGCAGCCCAGCTGTAGATCTTGAACAATGGGGTGGCTCCCTTCTTTCCCTCTTACAAAATGGACCAGGCTACCTCCTGAGGCCATGGGAGGTCAGGGAGTCAGTGTTTGTGAAGTGATTTTCAGATCAAACGAAGGGCTGGAGGTGGTTATGAGGGGAGCTGGCACATGCACACCCTGCCCTCTGCCCCACACTCAGATCTCTGCATGGGGCTGAAGGCCAGGCAGTGGGAGACCTCCCACCTCCCACCTGTTCCCAGCACAGCTATGGATCACAGGCCAGGGTGTGGCCCCACCATGCAGTGACTGCTGCCCCGGCAGGTTGGCTGGAGAGAATTGGGCAGGAGGTGACAGGTCCCGGCCCCCACTTACCCTCCCATGTTTGGGCAACTTAGCCCACCAGAGAGGGGGCTCTATGCACACCAGGGCTGGCTGTATTCTGGCTGGAACGATGCCAGAGCGCAGACAAGGGGAGCCTCCCTCTGCCACTGAGGGGCACCAGCTCACCAGACCAACACCCCAAGGATAAGACCTAAGGAGACACCAGGCGTGCCCAACCTCCAGGCCTAGAGACTACCGGGTGGACTGCTGCCCACACCCTGCCCACCCTGGGGCTGGGAGTCTCCACACTCTGGCAGGGGTCCCACTGCACCACCTCAGAGACCAAGGTGAAGTTTCAGAGGTTCAAGGCGCTCATGGTCCCAAGAAGGTGAGCGGGAGAGTCAAGTGCACACCGGATTCCCAGGACGAGTGTTATGTGGGTTATATACCAAACATGGTTATGTGCCATGCTTTGGACTACTGGGTTACAGCGCAAGATCGAAACTAAATCTCGCTGTTTCTCTTATGCCTTTCAATCAGACGCTGACAATTTCAAAATTATACACATGGCTCGCATTCAATCACCGTGGACACTGTGACCCAGAAACCCTGCCCTGTGTTAATGTGAGGCCTTGGGGCTCCAGGGGAAAGCCATGGGCACTCTGTGGGCACCAAATGAATGTGTGAGTGGGGCCCCTAAGGAGAACCCCATTGAGAAAGCAGTTGGTCTATGGAGAAGGTCACAAGTGCCCCAGAGGTAGGGGTGACCCTGTTCTGGTCTTAAATTAAAACTGTGAAATGGACAAAGATGCCATGCTAAGCCTACTGTGCTCCTCGATTGTACAGCCTCTCCTGCTCCCCGGGCTGGGCCTGGGACAGGCAGACCCTGAGACACCTTCTCTTTCACCAGGGCCCATGGTGAGGCCAGAGGCATGGGGTCATTTTCAGAAATGACCACAGGAACTCCAGATTCAGCAGAGAACCCACCTGCCTGGACACTGCTCCCAGAACTCCCCTCTCTAGACCCAGAGGCCAAGAGAGCTCACCCCCTCCCAGCAGTAACCCAGAGCCCCTGGCCCATCCATCACTGACAGGCCCCAGGCCAGCTCAGTTGTGCAGGCCAACCTGGCTGCAGCCACTTCCGCTGCACACAACACAGGGAAGGTCACCAGGGCTGGCGCTGGTGAGGGTGCCCACATCAGGCAAGGCGCCTTGCCCAGCGCACACTAGCTGCTCTGGCTGGGAGCCCAGCCTCCCTCTAGGGGCCACGGCCAGGCTGCGGCTCCCTGAGAAAGGATTTCTCTCTGTGCAGCCCCAGCTGGACGGAGGCCCCGGAACAATGGGTGTGGGAGCCAGGCCTTGCCTCTGGGCAGAGCTAGCAATGTGGCTTTTAAGAGGGTTTCCAATGGGCCGTCTGTCCCCCTGTGTACTCAGACATCATCAGGGACAAGGCGGACCCTGCCCTGGGGCCTCTAGGGTGGCTGCTGCCTCTATCCCCCCATGCACCATCTCCCTCTCCTAGGGCCCAGCACAGTCGGCCATCAGGGTGGCCATACCAAGCCCACCTTCCATCCAAATCTGCACACTGACCTTCTGAGTCCCATGGCCAGAGCCTCGATCCACTCACCCATCTGACCCCCAGCCCCGGCCCAGCTGCTCCCAGCTGTGAACGCACAAAGCCCTTGGCTCAGAGACAGGATGCGTGGTGCCAAGTCCACAAAGGGCAGCCAGGCTGAGGGAGCCCATCCCTCCCTTGTAGGAAGAGACAGCCCTGGAGTTGGGGCTGGGGGGCCTGTCACTCCCCTGCCCTCCTTCAGGGCTATGTTAGCATTGGACCCTGGAGGTAGACCCTGAGTGATTGCTTTGTGTGGAGACCTCTGGTGGGGCAGGGAATGGGGGATCCAGGGGACAGCCTGGGAGACACCTGCTGGGTGGAGGGCTGGGCGGTGAACCAGCTGCTCTGCTGCCAAAGCCTTGCCGGGGCCACCCGTTTGCAGAGGGGCCTCAGGCAGGTACCACAGTGGCACGTGCACAGGGTGATAGGATGGCCGGCTATGGGCAGTGAGGCAGGCGTGCCAACCTGGACAGACCAGGTACTGCCCCACAGGTGCTGGCAGATACCACTGATCTATACCAACTGCCTTTAAGAAAGCAGTTTTCCCCCTTACAACAGTGGGCCGCTGGAGAGCCTGCCTGCGTTACATGCTTCAGATGCACCAGCCCTAGGACTGGGTGAGCCAGCTCCTTAAATACTCCTGGCCCTGTCCTGTCTGTTTCTCTGGAGAACCCTGAATGATACAGGCACCCCAGTGTTTGCCACAAGGCAGAACTCCAGCCCCCAAGAGCCCAAACAGCTCAGCACCCTCACATGCCACCAACAGCCCTGTGCTGGGCCGGGGGTGGCCTGTGTCCTGGAGTTCAGGCAGCTGGCCCACCCCCAGACTGGGCCCACAGAGCTCCGAGACGGTGTCTCATCTCTCTGCAGCCTCTGGGCCTCAGGAAGCACACACACATTCAAAACAACTTTGGGACGAGGCTGGGGCACCAGAGGACAAGCTGATGAGACCCTGACACCTCCACATGGCTCCGGCCCAACTTGACAGGTGGAGGAACTGAGGCCCAGAGAGGGCTGGCCTCCAGCTCACACCTCTGATTCCTGACCCTAACAGGAAGCTCAGAGATATGAGTAATCCTCAAGCTCTCTGTGGACTGGCTGCCATGTCCCTAAGAGGCAGAAGAGAGATGCCCCATCACCAAGCACAGCTGGGCTGCCGGGAAATCTCCCCCACGCCCACCAGGAGCAGCCTTCTTCAGGGACTGCGGTCGCTCGAGGACAACCTTCGTTTGAGCCAATAGGGCAGTCTCTAGGGATTCCAGAAATGGAGGGGAGCCCTGGGTGTTTACCATGACAGCTAGAGAAAGGAGAGACGATGTGGTCCAGGACGCAGCCTCCCTTACCCCAGCTCCATGCCCTCAGAGTATACCGTGGTCTCCACCAAGACCAAGTACCACGCACTAGAGAAGCTAGCAAGGGTCAGGTGCGGAGGATGCTGGAGAGATTGTTCGGTGCAATGTTCCCAGTTTATGGTGGGGAAACTGAGGCCCAGAAGGCAAGAGGGACTCACCTGAGATGATGCAGCTAGCTGGGGCCCCCGCGGCCTCGAGCGCCCAGTCCGGCACTGCTTTCCTGTGCCATCTCCTAACCCTCATTGGTACTGGGAGACGGGCCCACGCCTGTTGGATTTGGTGGGTGGATTCATCTACTAGGGCTGTCATAACAGAGCACTGCAGGTTGGGCGGCTTCACAGAGATGCTTATTCTCCCAGTTTCTCAGTTCTGGGGGCAGGAAAGCTGAGATCCAGGTGCCATCAGGTTGGTTTCTGGTGAGATCTGTCTCTGCTCTGTGGGCGGCCACCTCTCTGTGTACAACCACTTAGACGGAAGGGGTCACACTGGAGGCTGGGGTCTCACTATGTGAACCTGGGGGACAGGATTCAGTCCATCGTAGTCAGAGGCTGGCATGGCTCTGCTCTGTGACGAAGCTCCCACAGCACAGAGGGCGGGACGGGAGGAGTAGACGGCCCACCTGCCCTGGAGCCGCCCCTCCGTCTTTCTGGCAGTTCGTGAATGTGCGGCCCCCAATCACGGCAACACTGCTGCCTTGGCTGCGCCCCTTAACCGGGGGGCTGGCTGTGCCTCATCAGCTGGGGAGGCTGCACGCCTCCCTCCAGCCATGGGAGGAGGGCGTGGAAGGAGAGGGGATGCCAGCACCTCCCGGGTGCCCCCTCCACCACTCACAGCACCTCTAGGCCATGCAGAGGGATGCACATTCTCCCTCCATCCTGCATCAGGTCAGGAGGGAACAGGATCAGAGCCCTGAACCCCATAGCCACTCTGCTGGTGAGGCCTTTCCTGCTTACAGGGTGGAGCCTGAGGTCCTCTCAAGTCCCTCACAACCTGGGCACAGCAAAGCACCAGCTAGTCCTCCACTGCCCTGAGCAGCTCCTTCTGCCTCCCTGGCCCCTGGCTTAGGGGCTGGGCCACCCAAGCCAAGCCCTAGACTCCCCTGACTTTGAAACAGGGTCTTCAGTCCACTCATAGGCTCCAGGAGACACACCTCCCCAGCTTCCCTCACCTACCTGTCCCACCAGAAGGGTGCACCTACCAGACCCCTAGGACCATATGGACAGTCAGAGCTTCACGCATGAGAGAGGACAAGTCCCCCAAGGCCCATGCTCTCAGCCAAGGAACTAGGTCCAGTCTAGATAGAGCAAGAGCCCGGGGTCAGCTCAGAGCTTCCCATGGAGCCTGGCCCAGACCTCCACCAGGTGCCCTGAGCCTCCAGCCCTGCATGCAAAGGACAAAACAAAAGCAGCAGACAGTGCAACCCCCCCCACCCTGATATCCTGACCCAGGAGGGCCTCCCCTGGGCCCCACGGCCGCAGCCCCAGCTCTGCAGAGCCGCATACAGCCAGCATGAGCCAAAAGTGGGTGTTATAATTTTAGTTACCCTGCCAACCTCCAAGGAACATGCCCACGGATTCAGCAGACGAAATTCCCAAATTTCTTCCTTTTCTTTTTTTCAACATAGTCCCTGGCCTCCACATCAGGCAGGCTTTTCTGAGTTATAGGGTATTCTCCCCCAGCAAGCTCAGACTGTGTCTTGCCCCCAGAAATGGGAGGCATCTCAGCACATCCTCCTGAGGCCCCCCCAGAATCTGAGGGGCACAGCCCCCTACCAGGCCCACCGTTTCACTCCACCCAGACCCTCAGAGCAGGGGAACAAGGCCCAGGCACCTCCTGGGGTTGCAGCCACTTGTCTGGGGAGAGCTTGCTCAAGCAGGGCCTGCCTCTCCTCTCCAGCTGGACTGGTATCCCAGGAGCCAGGAAGCTGGAACCAGAACAAGCCCCAAAGAGAAGCAGACATTCTGCCCAAGTGCACATGCCCATCAGTGGGGCAGGATGAAGACAAGATCCCGTCCAGAGAGAGTGAGGTCACATGGGCGACAGTTCTCTTTGTACTTAAAGAAGACCCACACCCCTCCTGGTCCCAGCCAGAATCCTGGAAGGCACCATCCTCTCCACTCTGCTGCACACACTGGCCTGGTCCCCCGTGTTCCTCACCCTTCAGGTCTCAGCTCGGATGCCCCCACTCCCTGAACTCACCCATTCCACAGAATCTGCACAATTCCACAAATCTACCCATCCTGGGGAATACTATGCAGCAATAAAAAGGGACAACCTGCTAATTGGCTGAGTTAAAGAAGCAGGATGGAAAGGGTTACCCACTGAACAACCCCATCTACATAGACCAATAAGAAAGGCAGCTAATATGATGATGGGCTGGAGTGGAGGTGCCTGTGGCTGGGAGTTGGGGTGGGAGGAGGATTACTAAGGGCAGGAGGAGGCTCTGGGGAAGTGGGCACATGCCCCATCTTTAATGATGGTTTCATGGGTGCACACATGCCAGAAGCTATCAGATTACGCACTCCATCCAATTACGCATAGTTTGCTGGATATCAATTGTACCTCAGTAAAACTGTTTTAAAAAGAAAAAAATATGGTATTGAGAGAATCAGATAATCATATGAAAAAAGATTAAACTGGATTCATTGCTTCCAACAGAAGTAACTGCAAAATGGGCCAGAGACATAAATGGGAACTAAAACAAGGCCATACGGACAGAGAGCTTTGTGGTGACAGCTCAGTTCTGTTTCTGGCTGTGTTGATGGTTCCACAATTCTACACACACTGTTCCAGGGCCAGTTTCCCCATTTTGATATTGCACAAGAGTCATATAAAATCCAACAGTAGAGGAGATGGGATGCAGGTCCCCTGGGCCCCAACCTGGCCACTTCCTATTATTCAAATACAAATAAATATTTGAAATAAATAAATCAAATAACAGTCCATAAAGGCCTAGAAGAAAATATGGACAGATTTTTTCTATAATTTCTATATTTTAAAAACTTGCTTTGTGAAATATTAGAAATGAAATAGATATATGACAAGCTGGGAAAACATCTTCAAACTATATTATCAGCAAAAAGTGAATAGCCCTGATACATAAATAGCTTCTACAAATAAAGAAAAAGACAAACACAACCACTATAGGGAAATGGGCTAAAGAAATGAATTGGTAACAGAAAAGGGAATGCCAATATCCTTTAGTCGTGAAAAAAATTGCTGAGAAAATAGCAGGTAGACAATGGAAAATTGAAGTTTTGTTGATAGAAAGATAAATGTTAAGAGAAAAATGAACTTTGGGGTATTTGAACCAATCAAAACTTCTAAGTATGGTTCAGGCAAGCAAGCTAAGTGAATCTACTTTTCAACTGTAAATTTTATTAAATCTAAATACAGATTTTGTATCTCTGGTGAAAATGTAGTATACAAATTAAGATGGACTGTAAATGTGAAATATGCACCAGATTTCAAAGGCTTTCTATAAAAAGGAATGAAAATAGCTCATTAATAAGTTTTATATTGATTACATGTTGAAATGATAGTATGGTGTTGATCTAGACACAATCAATCAGCTATTGATCTAAACCCAACCAGCTTGCTTTTGATCCATACCCAACGAGCCTGATTAGAGAGACTTGCCTTCCCAGCCTGGGGAGAGGCCCTTCCTCTCACACACTCCTGCTGAATTTAAACGCGGAGCTGTGTGGCTCAGCGAATCAGCCTGTGCCCTGGGTCCTGGGTGAGGCTGCTGAGCCCTTGGGCCCGCCCCATCTTCAGTTTTCTTTCCTTAATTACAATCTTCCTTATTTTGGGTCAGACAGCTCAGGTTCTGGTATCGACAGCCAAAGCACACTGACTCCCCAGTGATCCCCAGAATCAGGGACGATGCTGATGGCGTTGAGAGGGATTTAGGAAGTTCAAGGGCAGGCCAAGAGTGAAATATCTCTGTTTTCATTTTCCCTTCCTGGCTCTTATTCGAGGAGAAAGCCCCAGTAGGTTCTAGTGGGCCTCTTTCAGACCTGCTCATCCCTGGAGCCAAGCGCAGGGCCAGCTGGGTCAGTGGCTCTGCCTCCTGTGTGCTTCCTGTCTGGACTAAGCTCAGTTTAGGCAAGGACACTGACTTTTTAATCGGACGTCATGTTTCTTCTCAGTTACTTGAGTTTATGAATGTGAGCTAGTTTTATACTCAGAGAGGAAAATGCAATTAAAATTTATTCTTAAAGATACAGTGAGTTGACTTAAGGAAAAATATTGAGTTAGTGGCAGCGCAGTGTGTGGATAAAATGAGAGTTCCTGTGGCCAGGATTCTCACCTGGCCCTGGCTAACTGTACACCTGTGGGTAATACATGGCTGTGGACTCTATATAAAGAGCTCCGCCCAGTACTCTGGGCATGACACAGTGGCAGGGCTGCAAGGCTGCAGGAGAGCAGAGCAGAGGCTGGAGTGGTGGCAGTGCCGAGGACAGAGGCCCAGAGGATGGCTGTGCAGGCAGAGGGGCCCAGAGACAGAGACCTGTTTGCTGCATGCAGACTTGCTCTGAGTGAATGGAATTCTAGTGATGGACCTGCCACCTGGAAATAAAGTTGGGTATAACCCTTTCACCCCAAGAACGTTTTACTGTCATTTTCTTTGGTCACATTGAATCAATAGCCAATTTTCCCAGGACTGAAACTCATTGGTAGACCAGTGAAGCAAAAATCAAGGTGGTTCAGGCAATGGCTGCAGCTTGGGGCCCTGGTGGGGCACAGCTGGGCAGACATGCCCAGCAGGGAGCAGGGTCTCTCCAAAGCCACAGGCACCAGCTCCCAGCGCAGCCTTCCCATCCTCCCCTCCTCAGACCTTCATGTGCTCCCCTTGAGCCACCCGTAGCTCCCTGCTCCCAGCCCGCCCACAGGCCCCACCTGGGTGCCGCAGCCCGGACCATGTCACCTCCTGCCAAGGGTCCACAGCTGACAGATTTCCTCCCACCGAGCCGCAAAGGCTTGATGCACACCAGCTGCCCGACCAACAGGCAAGCTACCTGCTAACAAGAGTTGTCTGTGCCAGACCCCAAAGACAGCAGGTGGGGGTTTCGGGCCAGCTAGGCAGAGAGGCCTCACCCTGAGCAGGGGATGAAGGAATGAATGAGCCTGTTGAGCATTGCTGGCCCTGGTGCCAAGCCGACTGCAAGCCATCTCTGCCCACACAGAGACAGGCCCCCGTCTGTCTGTCTCTCTGTCACTCCCCATCTCTGTCTCTCCATCCCCTCTCTGTCTCTGTTGGTCTGTCTCTCCTATCTCCTCTCTTTGGCTCTCTGTTTCTCTCTCCATCTCCTCTTCCCTCCCCTCGTCCCTGTCTTGGGAAGATACCTGTCTCCCCATTCTCAGCATACCTTGGCTCCTATAGGGACTGAAGGAGACTTCCCTGAGGACCCCTGAGCTGACACTTTGTCCAGCCCTGGGGGAGAGGTGGAGGTACTCAGGGGGGCAGGAGGTGCCCCTTATGCACCCTCGGCAGGGGCTTTGTCGCAGGCTCTCAACGGCTCAGGCTGCCAGGCTCTGGGGACCTGCCCCACGCCGGCCTCCAGGAGGGGACCATTTACCCGCCCCAGGGCTGCTGTGGAGGCCGGCCTGCTGGATATGGCCACGGCCTCCCTGGAACCAAGTTGGATGTCATATACAGCCGTCTCCTGAAGAAACAAACATGTTCTGCCCAACATTCTCCCTTTCCCAGACACACACAGGACCCTGGGGCCATGCGGCCTCCAGAGGAGAGCTCAGGGCACACCCCCAGGTAACAGGCCTGGGACCCCTGGCAGGATGCTGAGGGTCATGCCCCTTTCACTCACTGGCCCTGCCAAGCGGAGCCTCTGTAATTTGGGGTGACGTCACCCCCTTGGATGAGCTGGATGAAAATTCTCATTCACAGGGGAGGACAAAATTTGTGGCAATCCCAAAATAGCCCCAAAGGACTGCCTGCCACCCCAGGAATGCCCGGAAACCACACCCGGCGAGGACAGAGGTCGCCCAGCTCCCAGGCCTTTGATGCTCAAGGGGACTTGAAGAAGATTCTAGAAGCACAGCGAGGTCACAGCTCCAGCTGGGCTTACTGCTCTCCTAGGGTGGTGCCCTGTGGCAGGGATCCCAAGCAGCTCCCCTTCCATGTACCACATGACTCCCTCAGGGAGGGTTAGCTTTTCGCCCCTACCTGCCTCTGGGCAGCAGTGTGAGCTTGAGCAAGCCCCCCAGTCTGCTTCCAGGCACCTGTCTCAAGCGGGGTGACAGCCATCCTTCACTCTCCCCTGTGCCGGGCACCTGGTGCCACCTGCCCAGCTCGTGCCCCGTATGCAGCAGGTGCCCTCCAGGGCCGCCATGGTGACAGCTTGACAAAGAGCCACAAGCAGCTCAGCACGGCCAGATTTTTCCTCCTGGTTCTGGGCCCACGAGTCCCAGTTTGTGTCAGTCAGGGGCCCCCTGTGAGGCTCCTTCGGGCCTGGCTGCTTGGCCATTCATGCCTTAAGCAGCCATGTCTCCTGTGGCTCCTGTGGAGCCCAGTGGAGAGCGCGGTGAGCCCAGCAGGGAGGGCGGCGATCCCGGCAGGGAGGATGGTGAGCCCAGTGGGAAGGGCCACCAGCTGGTGGGGATCATCCCCAGCTGCTCCTGGGGCCTGCAGCTGCTGCTGGTTTCCTCTCCGAGTGGGCTTTTGCTACGGCTGCAAAACATTCAGGAGGGGAGGCCCTGGCAGGGTGGGGCCCAGAGCCCTGCTCTTGAGGTTGCATCTTGGGTAGTGGACCCTGCCTGTGTCCCGGGTCCATTCCTCCAGGTCCAGCCAGAGCTGCATTGGAGTCCCATGCAGCAAACATGAAGACATATGAAAAACACCAAAAACCCAGGAAGAACCTATTTTAATTTCAAACCTGCATGTGTGTGTCATACCCACCTGCTTACTGGCACTTGCCCTACACCAGACCCTCTTCTGAGGGCTTATCCACCACTCACACCAGATCCTTGAAATGGGGTCTGTGATCACCCATTTCACAGAAAAAGAAACCGAGCCATGTGTGGATAAAATGAGAGTTCCTGTGGCCAGGATTCTCACCTGGCCCTGGTTGACTAGCTCACTGCCCATCTGTGGGCAATGCAGTGCTGTGGAAAAGAGCTCTGCCCAGTGCTCTGGGCACGACACAGTGGCAGGGATGCAACGCTGCAGGAGAGCAAAGGCAGAGACGCTAGTGCTCGACCTACCTCAGGGAGAACAAGCCAATAAACCCTTTCACCCCAAAGAACATTTTGCTGTCAATTTCTTTAGTCACATTGAATCCATAGCGAACTTGCCTTTGGCTGAAACCCATTGGCAAGACACCATGCTTCCCACGTCACTTGCCCATAAGGAGAGACTGAGCTCTGAACTGCCAGGTCAGGCCCCTGGTTTAGACAACACTTTTACCTTACGGCCGGAGTGTTACTGAGAGTCAGTTGTGAGCAGGGAGGCCCGTGGCTCTGGGGCCATGACTGCAGCAGGTGCAGGCCCATGTGTGGTGGCCACGCCCCACCAAGGGCAGCTCAGCAGGCCCTCCTACCTGCCTAGTACCACTGTCCCTGGAGCACGATGCTTGTCCCACACTCCCGGTCCTCCCGCGGTTCTCAGGGCCACCTCCCTCCCTGAGCAGCCCACCCTGGGAGGGTGAAGCCCACCTCCTGCTCTGCTCCACCCCACCTGGCAAACCACACGGCAGCCCCGTGAGCCCACAGCCCCTCTACTGATTCAGCAACCTGAGGCACCGAAGGAGGCTGGCTCTGACTCCCCGCAGACCCCAGTTGGGATCCCTGTGGGCTGGACCACAGGACCACCTGCCGAATGGGGAGGGATTGCTGGGCTCTGCCTCTCCCTGCAGCTGGAAGCACATGGGGCCCTGGGCACTGCCCTGGAGCCGTGTTGGAAGGAGCCTATGGCCTCAAGGAACGTGGCGTCAGTGCCAGCTGGGGGCTACAGGGGAGGGGCTAGGGGAAACCCTCCACCAGGGGCTCCAGGCCAGAGGCTGTCAAAGGAAAACAAAAACTTCTAAAATTTGACTCTGGGTCCTCAGTGCCCGCTACAAAGAGAATTCAAAAATTTGGCTCCCTGAGGCCACATGATGCTGGAGTCCCTCCCCTGTCCAGAGGGGCCTGAGCCCTGGCTGGGGTCAGTCTCAGCCAGTCAAGGAGGACAACCCTCACCCCCTAGGGCAGAGGGCTGCAGGCATGCACACACTCTCACACTGAGTCCCCCTCCCCCGCGGAGGAGCCCTATGGGCTCTGGGGACTCAGGCACATATGTGACCTGGACGCCTCTCTGGGCCTCAGTTTCCCCTCTCTGTGAGGGGTTTGCATTAGAGAGTGCCAAGACCAGCCCCCGGCCAGAGCAGTGGAGCGGAGATGCCCACAGCTCCGCTGGGGCCCAAGGGGTGACCTTCTCAGGGTCCCAGGAGGGGCGGCTCTGTGGGTTTCCTGGCCCCACTTCCTGGCTGCCCGCCAGCTCCCCGGCATGCCTGTGGGTGACTCCTGGAGCTGGGCCAGGTGCTGTCACACGTCCCAGGGGCCCCTCGGCATCCTTGGCTTTTGTTTCCAATGACTGGAGGGCCACCGGGAAGGGGAGAGCCATGGTGGGGGGTTTGCATAGGGTGGGAAGGGGCAGGAAGCAGGAGGGCCTGCAGCAGAGCAGAGGCCTCCCATCAGCACCAAGAGGAGCAGTAGTGCTGGCGTGCCCCTTCCAGGAAAGGGAGGCTGGCAGGGCAGGTGGGTCCCAGAAGAGATGCACCAGGGACAGGGCACAGGATAGCAGGACAGCCCTAACCCCAGGGCACATGGGGGTCCAAGAGCAGTGGTGAACAGAGCCCTCCTCCCACGGGAGAAACCTAATTGCAGGGAGGGGTGGGTGGCCGAATGGGCGTGGCCTGCTGGGCAAGGGTCTGACCCCTGCAGGGGGCCACCCTGTGCAGGCCCGCAGGCCCTGTGTGGCCATCATCGGGGCCACTGGGTTAAGAGCAGCAACAACTGGGCCCTATTTATATCACAGACTTCCCTATCCACAGGCTGTGGCCAGCAGACCCTGTCCAGGAATTCCACCGGGATCGGTTTACATTTAAAATAAACGTTTCCTTAACTCGAAACTGATCTCCGGCAGCCAGTTTGGGAAGTGGTGAGCACAGGTCCTGACTCTGAGAATGGCCTGGCTGGGTACTCAGGGGCAGTGGCCTGGCCTGAGCCGTCCCCCAGACACAGTGACATGGCCCAGAGTGGGGCCCACAGTGACCCCAGGGCTCCCTCACCTGCCAGCGGGACCCCAGGCCATCCAGCCCCTGCAGCCCCTCCCACAGCCTGGCCTCCTCCGCCCTCCCCGGAGGTTCTCGTCAGGCCCTGCCCACCCTGCAGATTGCTCCGGGGCCCCCTCAGGATTGGCACACACTGGCACACAGGGCCTGTTTTCCAGGGTGCCCGACAGAGGCCAGTGGGATCAAATTTAACCTCACAGCTCTTCCCAGGATGCCCTGATTCCCTGGTTCTGCGGCAGGGGCTCTGAAGGGAAAGGGGTTCTCAGAGTTTGTTCGGGGGCACTAAATGCAGAGCGTCACCTGTATGGCCACGGACACACCAGGAGGTCCCTCTGGGAGTCTAGCCTCTCCCCCAGGGCCCCTCATGCTCCCCAGGAACATGGGCAGGAAAGAAGGCATGGAGAGGCCTGGGACTGCTCATGGCTGTGAGAGGCCATGCAGCTGGCCTCCCGTACTACTGACCCTGACCTTGGCACCTGTCCCTTTGAGCAAAGATGGCGAGAGAGCTTCGGAGACTCGTCCCCAACCCCCAGGCCCTATTAACAGCCCTCAAAGAGGCTCCAGTTGCCTCTCCCAGTCAACCTCCAACCCTCCTGGGAAACTAAAGCCAGTCCAGAGCCCCAGACCACGATGGGAGGAAGGTGTGGGTGGGAGTCCTCAGCTCCCGGCCCCAGAGCCTCGGATGCGCAGCCAGAGCAGGGGTTGAGCAGTCGGAGCTGGACAAGATGGGCTGCCTGGAGTGGGCAGCATCCAGGCCCCATGGCTCCAGACGGGCTTGTCCAGCTCCAGCCTGACACAGATTCCACAGGTGTGTGGCCAGGGCTCAGGTGAGCGAGATGGGACCCCACCTGTGCCCCACCCCCACCTCAGGGCACCTGACTGGCTTCCAGGGCTGAATTACACCCCAACCCCTAAAGGCAGCCCCTGTCCCCACAATGCCTGAAGGAGGGGCTGCTCCCTCCCCCTGATGTGGGGCCAGGACATTGATGGGCTAGTGGGAGGGGGCAGGAGACCTTAAAGCCAGAGAGAGGTGCTGGGCCGGGCATCTCTCATCCATGGGGTGACTCGAAGGAGCATGCCCTTTGTCAGCACTGGGATGCTAACTACCTCCCCCGCTAGGGCAAAGGAATCCAGCAAGGGAGGCCATGCCAGGCCCAGAAGTGTGCAATCGCTTTCCCTGCTCAGGGCCCTCTTCCTTCTCTCCCAGCCAAGAGGACTGTGGCAGGGGTCATGGTGAGAGCTCACATCACTCAGTGTCTGCTGGGGCCAGGCTCTGCACTGACAGACCTTCATCAGCAGGCCCCCCACCTCCCTCAGCAGGTGTGCATCTGTGCCCATTTGACAGAGGACACAACTGAGGGCTGGAGACCCTCCTGGGGAAGATAGAGCCAGCAGGTGGTGGAATCAGGTTCAGACACAGGCTCACGGCCTTCCAGGCAGAGTTGAATCATGTCATGACTCAGGCAGGGGGCTACTGAGGACACATGGGTCCCCCAGGTCCCAAGAAGGGGGCTCTGACCCCAAGGCCACCTCTCAGGCAGCTGAAGGGATGTTCGCTGAAACCACAGGTGTGCATTTCCAAGCCCAGCAAACGCTGGGTAGCAACTGTGTGTTCCACTGAGTGCTGCATGCGCTGGAGCTCACAGTCCAGGGCAGTAGATGGCGAATGGGTGGGTGGCCCTCAGTGCAGGGGGTCTGGGCTGTACAACCACAGGAAAGCAGGGGAGGGGCCCAGCATCTGCGGGAGTGAGCTGCCTGAGGGATAGCTTGATCCAGAAGCTACTGCCAAAGCTGGGTTTGAAAGCTGAATAGAAAGAAGTTTTCCACTTGGGGCAGAATCACTGGGTGCAAAGTGAGATGTCTGCAGGTGCAGGCTGAATGCCAGGGGCATCGAGAGCGGGAGAGGCCGGTGGCACTGATGCTCAAGAGTTTGCGCACCAGGGCCGGGGGGCCTGCGGGGAGCTCACACATGTGCTAGAAGGGATAGGACCCCACGTCCTGGCTGCAACTCCCAGTTTCCCCCCATCCCATTGCCACCTCTATTTATTTCCAAACATCCCCCAGAAAGCCTCAAGCTGGGAACCGGAGGTGGCGTGGGGCAGGCACCCACCCAGCAGGGCTAAGACACCAGCACTTCCTGACTCTGGGCCCAGACCTCAGGGAGGCGGGCACCAAGGGGGTGGCATTCCAGCTGGCATTCCACTACTGCTTGACAATTTGTCCATTTCCTGCCGTGGCTGCAAATTTCAACCATTTCCTTCGCGGGCCACCTCCGGCCTCTGCCGGCTGCCTGGCCCCATGCTGACCCTGGCGGGGGACAGGACGGTCCTTGTCCTGCCAGCACCAAGTTTGGAACCGGCCATGCCCTCAACCAAGCCTCCTGCCAAGAGGGCCCTAGGTACAGGAGGGGCAAGGGTCAGAGCAGTGGGGAGAGGGCTGCCACCCCACCATGCTTACCCCAATTGTGTGCTGACCTCTGAGGCAATACTGCGCCTGCTGTGTGTCTGCATGGGGCTGCTGTCCCTCCAGGATGTGAGGCGCCAGTGGACACAGGACATGGCACCACCCTACCTACATTTGGAGAATTTCCCAGCTGTGAGGGTAGGGTCCCCATGACAAGGTGAGGACCTCCCACCTCACGTACAGCTAAAGGTGTGGGCCTGTGACCTGGCTCTGCTTCTGGAGGCTGTGTGTGAGGCAGGGGAAGCCTGGTTCTGTGAAGGTGGTGGTCAGATGTGTTCCCCTGCCCCTGCCCCCAGGTCCCTGGCTGGGTGAGCCTTGGGCCTGCAGCCTCAGTGCCTGGAGGCTATTTAGTGTTTGCTCAAGCCCCTTCCACAGAGTCTGGGGGCAGCCCTTAATAAGAGAGCCTTACAATGTTTTTTTGGCATACACTAGCCTCAGTAGGCTCTGTGGCTTGTAGCTGAGAATGCAGGCTGGTCAGGAAACTGGGCCCTTGGCGACAAGGCCCGCAGCCCTGGGGCCCACAGTCACACACCAGCTGGTGGGGGCTGCAAGCAGCACCCGCCCAACCCAGAGACCCATCCTGCTAGGCCTCCAGCTCCCAACCTCCGGCCTGGGCCTGGACCTGCCGGGAAGGAAGGACTCCGAGGCCCAAAGGAGGTCAGTCACTCTATCTGCAGGAGCAGGTGCCCAGCTGAGCCCCTAGGGCATGGGGGTGAAAGACCCCTGCCTCCCAAACCCTCAGAGAGCGCAAAAGGCTGTGGTAGCTTCCTGGGGGGCTGGCAGCATGTGCGTAGGAGAAACCCCAGAGGGGGGCTTCCTCCCCCAGTTCATGCCCGGACCTGGGCCAGAACTCTGTCAACTGCTGTTTCTAAAACACACTCCCCAGGAACCATGGGGAAAGCTGCCAGCAGATGGATCCGCTCTGGGGACACCCCTGTCTGGGCAGGCACAGCACGCCCGAGTGTGCCCTCCTGGATTTGTATGGCAAGCCCAGAAGAGCCACGGCCACATCTCTAAAACAGGGGTGCCTGAGGGACTTGAGCCCACTGCCCACCACCCAGTGACTTTGCCCAGCGGTCTGACCTCAGCAGCACCCTGACAGCACTCCTGGTTCTCCAAGGAGATGCCAGGAAAGGAAGGGAGACACAGCTGCCAGCTGTTCTCTGGCCACAGCAGCAGCCTGGGCCATGGGGGCTTCGGGAAGGGCAGAGCCAGCCCCGTGGACGCCCTCAGGGCAGCCCAACCTCAGGGAAGTCAGGAGAACACAGGTCACAACGTGGGCCGAGTGCACGTAGAGCATTCACTCCAGGCCACAGGATCTGGGCCAGGGTCCTGGCTGGCCTACCTAAGAAAACATGGCGAGGGCCCATCACAAAGACTGAGTGGCCCTCTGACACATTCTACTTTGGTGACCTAATGGCGAGGGGCCGCGCAGCATTAATGCAGTAAATCTTTCCATTTGGGGGTTTCAATGTCATAGGAGGCTCCTCCCCACCCCCCAAAAAATGGAATCCTGAGAAAATCTCATTTCACAGTTTCCCATAAGCCAGGTGCAGAGCAGCCGTGGCCAGCACGGAGCAGCAATTCCCACAGCCCACCCGCCAGTGCCATGGGGATGGGGCATGGAAGGGGGTGGCGACCCAGGGCCAGAGCTCTGGGGGTGGGCAGCAGCCCCCGGGTGGACAAACTGGAGGGTGTGTGAACCTGCTTGCTGAGGTTTAGGCAACAGGACAGATGCTTCAGGCAAACTTTTAAAAACCCACTTGGGCCAATCTGAAACCCAGCATCAGAGCAAGCCCTGCTAATTTGATGGCCCCCTTCACCCCTGTCTGCCCTGGGAAGGGGGCGCACTAGGAAACATTCCTGCTGTAGCACCAGGCCCACAGCTGCCACCCAGGCCCCGGCCACACATCATCACCCAGCTGGGGCCTCTGGGAGGCAGCTCGCCCCCTGGGAGAGGGCCCAGGCCATGCATGCCCGTGTCTGAAGCCGGTGTCCTCCTCCTCTGGCTGCAGGACCTGCGGTTGGTTCAGTTTGAGGCAGGAAAAGACACGATTGCATGTGGGTCATGTTCACAGTGGCAGGCTGATCACACACAGGGCCCGGCCTTCATGCCCACAACGAGGGCCCAGTGACTGAGCCCCAGGACAGATCAAGGCAGAGCCCCAAGGAGTGAATGGCTCACCAAGGCCACCAGCAAGAAAGGGAGCGATGGTGCCAGGACCAAGCCCACAGCCCACAGACTCCCTGGCAGCGTCTACACCCACCTGCCTGCATGGCTCTGGCAGGCCTGATGCAGGGCCCCGGCACAGGCCCCAGATGGGCAGGTTTCAGCCCATTCCACCTGTGGCCCACTGTGCAGAGGGACAGGCAGGCGTGGGCTCTGCCACCAACCTGGGCAAAAACCCCATGTGTGGCCCTAGGAGGCAAGGCCAGGCTAGATCCCTGAGCTACGCTGACTGGCCACATCAGCCCCAGCCTCCCAGGCACAGCAGGAACACGCAGGCTGAGACCACGACAATTCTGGGTGTCTGCCCCTCAAGGGCCAACAGGGCTGTCAGCTGGTAGCAAACACAACTTGCCTCCAATAAAACAAATTATCTGGGGCCAGGGAGCCACAGAGGAACAGCTGTGCACTGCTGGCTGCAAACACGTGTTTCCACGCCCATCCCTCTGCTCGCCTGCAGAGTGCCAGATTTCCGGCTGTTTCCTGACAGCAGAATGCTCTGGGAGAGTTACAGAGAGTCACGGAGGCCTGGGGCACACACACGCGGTCACACACACGGAGCCCAGGTGGGCAGACCAGACCAGGGGCCCACTGCATGCTGCAGACCACAGGAGAGCCTCGCACAATCGTTGCCCCAGAGACCCTCAAACCAGACACAAGAGAGGCCAACAGTAAAATGCCTGTGCAAGGATGTTCACATCGACTCTATCGGTGATGGTTCAAAACTGGGACAAGTCCAAATATCCACTGGCAGGTGGATGGAAAGGCATAGTATGCAGTGTGGAGCTCAACACAGCTGTAAAAACACTGCTGATAGGCGCACCTACACTGCGGGTCAGAAGCACGGCAGTGGGTGAAGATGCCCCACCAGCGGTCTACGACGCACGGCGCCACTGTGAGCTCCAGAATGGGCAGCGCTCCCTGTAGCAACTGTGGCATCCCTCGGCGGGGTGCTGGTTTCGGGGGTATGGGAAATGCCCTCTGGTGAGATCTGGAGGCAGCTCCTGGCGCTCATGCTCAGGAAGTCATGAGCCACATGCAGAGTCACGGATCTCACTAGCGCAGAGGACACCTCGACAAAGACTGTGAAGACAGGTCAGTGCCTGAGCAGTCCTGCACCCCGAGCCCATCTTCCACTAAGCTTTACTCAAAGGCAGGAGGCAGAGGCAGGCCTTGGAGAGAATACTTGTCTCTGTCTCTGGCAGGAGCCGGCAGTGGGAGGGGCCTCTGCAGCCAGCAGGGTGTCCCAGCAGGTCTTACACATGGAGACGCACCAGGAGCTGCTCCCTGCCTGCCTGCTTGTGATGCTAGAAGAGGCACTAGCAGCAGGCCCAGCTGCCCCCAGCCCTCACCAGCTCTGGAAGCAAGAACATCCTGGAGCACCACCAAGGACCTGATCCCACCTCCTCAGGACCACCACCTCCTCATTACCATTCCCACTGACTCCTGCAGGAGGGTCACCTCCACCCTCACTGCCACCCTCACCTCCACCACTCTCACCGCACCCTCATCTCCATCATCCTTATCACTGGCACACCCCTGCCATGGTCATCACCATGGCCACTCAGCTCTAAGCCTGTTTCCTTTATTTCTAAGCTATGATGATGAGTGCTTTAGGGTCCAGGCCCCAGCAGGCAGCAGTCCTAAACTCCAGGCAAGTCCTCAGGCTGACTGGGTGGTGTTTTTGTCCCTCTGCTCTGGGTTCCACAGCCCAACAGGCCCTTGCCAAGCCCCACCCCTGTGTTGAGGTATGTCCGTAGAAAACCCAGCTAAGAATTGCTGAGATCCTGGTCCCAGGGAATCCACACACCTGGATGTTCCTTGCTTTTCCCAGTGGATCCAAAGGTGTTAACTTCACGGGAATTACTTGTGGGCAGCACTGTGGCTCCCAGAGCAGCATTCCCGCTCCAGAACCCTGAACTCACGCTCTGTGTGATGTGATGGGTCGCTCTGCTGGAGAATTACCACCGCAAGTAAATGGGCATGCCCTCCATGGAGCCTCTTGGAGCAGGCTCCCCCTGGACATCAGCCACACAGAGCAGCTGTCTGATGTGAGCTCTAGTCACGCACGGCCACTCACCAGCAAACAAAGTAAAAGGGAATGAGACTTTGAACATCCAGTCCCTTGGCTACAAGGCCACATTCCAGGTGACCAGCAGTGGACAGTAGCTCTGCCCACGCAATCAACACTTCCACTATAGTAGAAAGCCTACTGGACAGCTGGTCTGGAGACGAGAAGCCCGTCAGGATTGCGTGGGTCCAGAGCTGAGGACCCAGAAGCTGCAGCCACTTCCTAGGGCTGCCAGACTAAGTGCCCCAAGCCAAGGAGCTTATGACAGCGGCTCTGAGGCTGGAGTCTGAGATCAAGTTTCGGCAAGTTGGTTCCCTCTGGAGGCTCTGCGGTGTCTGTCCAGGCCTGTCTCCAGATTCTGGGGGCTGCCAGCAATCCTTAGTGCTCCTGGGCTTGGACATGCTCCGCCCTGACCTCTACCTCCATCATCACGTGGCTTCCCCTGCTGCTCTGTGTCCAAATTCCCTCTTCTTACAAGGACACCAGCCATTAGATCAGGACCCACCTTAATTCAGTCTGACATCAACTTGACGTATTACATCTGCAAAGATTCTATTTCCAGATAAAGCACCATTCCCAGTTTCCGGGTGCACATGAATTTTAGGGGACACCACTCAACTCAGTGGACCCTTCCACCCAACCCCCTGCAACTCCCTCATGAATGACTGACAGTGGGTCAAGCCCAGATCTCTAGAAGGTCTAGGGCTTGTCCACCCCAAGCAGAAACTTTCCAGATCATGGAGATGACATGGGACAAGATCAGCCTGGTCTAAGGCCGGGCTCTGCTGGGTGACCAGGTCAGCAGTTCACCAACTGAGCCCCCATTTTCTCATCTGTGCTGTTCTGGAGGAGGGGCTCCCCTTTCCAGGTTGACTGGGGTAAGTTGGCGGCCAGGGTCTAACAGGGGATCCCTCGGGTCTCCAACATAGCCTTGGACAAGGAAGGTCTTGAAGAAGGAGCTATCTTCACCCAACAACCTGTGGGTATCAAGCCCACAGGCTCACAGGCCCACAGGGCCCCCAGCACTGGGAACCTGTGCCACGGAGCCCTCTGTCCAACAGAGTGACTGATGAGCCCAGCATGGTGCAGAGGTCAGGGGTGGAGGGCTTCACTGCTCCTCTGCACCCCCAGGGGTCATTGGGGAGTGAGATCAGAGTAAGCCGGTACATCAGGCACCAGCTGCCCAGGAAGCTTCCAGAAGGCAGCCACACGAGAGCACGTGCTGGGTTTCCTCACACAGCCCGCCTGGGCCAGGCCATGTTCCTCCCTGAGAGAGGAGGGCCGGAGGCTGGTGGGTCCGTCCTGGCAGCTCCAGGGGCTCCCCGGCAGGCTCGAGTTTCCAAGGAGCGTAAACTATGTCTTACAAATTAAGATCACAACTCCAATGACTGAAAACACTAAAAATAGCTCTGCTTACTCACGCCCTGCTTGGAGTTCTGTGGGAAAGCATCCCTCGGCCAGGGTGCTGACCCCACAGGCCTCATGCTAGTTCGGGGCTGGCGCAGCTCTGGAAGGAAGCGTGGGAGGAATTCCGGGCGGTGGGTGCCCTGGGGCTGGAGAGCAGCTGTGAGGCCCACCCTGCACCGTCTGTGGGTGACTGGGAGGGGCCCACTGGCAGGCACTGTGCTCTGGCATCTGTCCCATGGAGTCAGGCTGGCCTAAGGGGTCAGAACTGGTCACAGCTTCTCTGGACCCACTTCTGTCACTTTTTCTTCTAACACTGCCTTTTCCCAGCCATTCCTCTGCACGAGGAGCCATCTCTTGGCCCCATGTTAGTGTTAAGAAGAGACATTTTAACACGGAGATGAGTGCAAGATGCAGACCAGGTAGGACACATTCTTCCTGTGAGTGAGGAAGAACCACCTGGAAATGGATTTAAAACGTATCATGTCACATGACAGGAAGTTGGAGTTGGTGCACTCTGTGATCATGGACGCCACAGGACTTGAGACTCCACTGCTCTGCTCTGACATCCTCTTGGCCTCAGTCCTCAGAACTGGTCTTCGTGGTTGCAAGATGACTGCCATAGCTCCATGAGTCACATCCTTATCCACCAGCCTCTAAAGGCACCCCTGCTGTGTGCCCTGTTTAAGAGGCACAGGGATGTTCCCAGGAACCCTCAGCAGCCTTCTCTAAAGTCCCATTGCCAGGTATTAGTGGAAGTTTGTCTCTTTTTCCTTTAGGCTAAAGTGAACATGTATTCCCTTTGTAATAAGAAAAAAATTAATTTTTCTAAAGAAATCTTCTTGCCAGTAGAGCTCAGAATCTGGGCTCCAAAACCATGGGCTCAGTCCTTCCAGGGCAATCCCAGGGTTTGCTGGGAAAATGCAGGACGGGTCGGCTATGGGCTGCCATGGCTCTGCCCATGACAGCAGGGTCAGGCTGCTCGATGCCTCCGCTGTAGTGTCTGAGGGTTGGGCTGAGTCTGGGCTCCCCACTAATCAGCCGTGGGTCAGTTATGGAAAACAGGAATCGTCTTCTGGTCAGTGTTCCTTGGTGCTGCAGCCCCCCCTTGCAAGCTCACAGGTTTCATCTGGTCAGTAAGGCAAGCTACTCTAAAGCCTCGAGACCTCAGCAGCTTGAATTCAGAGTATTTCTCACTCCCATGAAGCCCAGCCCTGGTGTTCCCAGCCAGTGGGCAGCAGCCACATGGCCATTTGGGGATGCAGACTCCAAGGAGGACCACAGCCCTGCCTTCCCTTCAGCCGGCTCTCAGGGAGGGGGTTGCATGGGGATGGAGACAGTTTAGGGGCCAGGCATGGAGGCTAGCATGACATCCCTCTTCCTCCCCAGCTGCCGGCGGCCCAGCCCCATGCAGAGCCCAGCACAACCAGACTGAGTAACCCCCTGCGTCTTTTGCAGGAACTCGGGTCCTAGCAGTCCACCCGGACCCCACACCACTTGTAACAAGCAAGCTACATGCAGAGTGGACCCTAACGAATCAGGAGCAAGAAAGCTCAGGGCTTGGACTCCAAGGCTCCAGTGGCCGCAGAGTTGGAGCCTTAGTGAGGTGCTTTTAGGAAAATGCCACAAAGGCTGCTGTGGATTTGCAAGAGCATCAGGGAGCCTGGTCTGCCCCCAGCCCAGCAGGTCTCTGGAATAGGGGCTCTGCTTTCCTCCCCAGGAGCAGCCCAGGGGCGATGCCCTCCCCAGCACAAGCCCATGCTGACTGCCTACCACTGAGCAAACCTCCTGAATACGAAGCTTCCTGCATGATGGAGAAAGACGGAAGCTCTGTTGTGGTTTGTGTCTCATTAAAGTGAAATTAATTCAGCCATTTCTGCTGACCTCAAACGTCTCGGAGCAGAGCAAGTAGAGAGATGACTTTCTCTCAAACATATGCAAAAATAAATTGGGTCTTCCTCCAAGAACAGGGCTCCTTCATCTGAAGGCCGAGAGTTTGAGAAATGGGATTTTACAGGCTGAGGTCCCAGGCCACTGGGAAAGCATTCAGAAGGCCACAGAAGTCACACGCCTGGATGTCCTGTCCTGGCAGAGGTGGGACAAGTGGGCGCAGCCCTGGAGGGAGCTGGGCCCGGGCCCCCAGGTATGGATTTGCCCTCTGGCCTCATACCCCTCCTCCGGCACCTACCTCCCGTCTGTAAAATGAGCCCAATGACCAACAGTGACCCAAAGGCCTAGCGGTTGGCACAACGTTCTGGTGGTTTTCCTTAAATTCATCTGGGGTCATGTCTCTCCCAAAGCGGGAAGTCTTTGCTGGGCTTGTCACCCTTTAGGGCTGTGGGAAGGACCTCCAAGAGCTTTTACTGGGGGAGGAGGGGCAGTGGGGAGGGGCAGGCAGGCGGGGGTGGGGGCGTTGGCCCCATCTGCTTTTCCATTTCTGCATCCTATGGCTGTGAGTGTCCTCCCGGCCTTCGGCCGCATTCCCTGAGCACCGATGGCATTGCACACCTTGGTGCTTATCTGTCCTGGTGCCTCTCCACACATGCCACTGTTGGTGAATAAGCCAGACGCTGGCCTGGGTGGGCTGGGCTTTCCCTCTCCATGGTTCATTCCTTCTTGGGCTTCCACCTGGTTCTGATCTCTAGAGAGTCCCAGAAGCCTCCTTTGCTGGCTGAGAGTGATAATGGCCCCATCCAGGTCCCTCGCTGACTTAGCTGCAGGACTTGCCCGGAGCTTGATAACTGTTGGCTAATCCTTGCTGCCCACCCCCAGCATCGTCTTCACCCTTGTTAGCACTGCAGGTGGTCAGGGAGGGCTCCTGGGAGGGGCCACCCCCACTGATGGGTCAGCTGGTGCCAGTTCCAGAGGTGGGGTCCCCAGAGGCCAATACCAGGCACCACGCTTCAGGTGCCAAGTGTGCTTCGCTTTCCAGAAAGCCAGCCTCCAGGGTACATTTGGGGGCCAAGACCAGCTCTGGGAGGCAAGATGTAGCCCACCCTGGGTCACCATCCCCGGCCCGCCGGACCTCAGGGTGGCCTCAACATGGGTACGTGAGGAGCCAAGTTTGCGGCCTGACCAAGGGATGCTGATGTGGCCTCACTGGCGAGGCGTCCCTCTAGAAGTCCCTGGCCCCTGGCCCTTCTGGGGCAATTAAAGGCAGTGGAGCACTTGCAGATGCTCAGATGAAGGGCTGCCAAGGGTCAGAGGCAGTGGGGAGGCCAGCTTACAGCTCCTGGTCAGGTGCAAAGTAGGGCTGGGTCCCAAGGCCCCCAGGAGCCGGTGGGGAGGCCACAGGGAGGTGGGCCCTCTGAGCTCCCAAAATTCCTCAGCATGGACACAGACAGGCACAGGTGCCTGAGGGGAGAAAGAAATCCCTTCCTAGACCTAGGAAGCAACATTTTGGGGTGCTATCTGCCTGAAAGTCTGGTGGGGCAGCATGGGACAGGCCTGGACCCTGGTTGCTGGGACCACCAGAAACGTGGGCCACAGAAATAGGGTGGGGCTTCGGAGTCTCCCATAGGAGCGCTCAACTGTGAGGGGCCTGGCCTGAGTCCCCCCCACCCCCACTAAGGACCCCAGGCCAGCTTCTCTGCTCAGACCCCTGGCTGCAGGCCAAATGCTGAGCCCAGGGTCGCTGTGGAGCCAGCAGGAGTGAGGCCAGGGCAGTGCCACAGAGGGGGATTGGCGAGCTGGCAACACGGAGGAGCTGGAGAAGAAAGCCCCTCTCTGCGGCAGGCCACCTTCCTTCTGTCATCAGGCCACAGGAGGCAGCCGTGGCTTCCCACAGACATCAAGCCTGGACCAGTTTCCTGAGAACCCAGTGGAATCACCCAGGTCCCTGAAGCAAGCTGGGGGCAGGTCCCCCTGGTGTGCCGGCCAGGCCTCTCAGGCTCTGGACCAGGGGGAGCACCCAACGGAGGCTGGCCTCCAGCAAAGGCAGGAAGGGGCTGGCATGGCAAGCAGGAAGCCAGCACTGATCAGCTAATTGATTGTTTCCAAAGGCTCTGAGACGCAGCCGGCCCAGAGCCTCTGGCCCCCAGACAGCGGCAACTCTTCTAGAAAAGCTTTGTCCACTGCTTCTAACGTTTGGACGGGAGGGCCGACTTACCCTGATCTCTCAATCAGGCCCCCACATGCAGCTCTTTAGCAGAGCATGGTGACAGACGGCCTGAGGGCAGGGCGGACAGGTAGGCAGCCAGCACTCCCCACGCCCTCCCCGCACCCTACCGGGCAGTCCCTGACTCTGTCAGCAGCAGAGGCCTCCCGCGTTGAAAGCAGGCTGCCTGCCCACAGCTCATTCTCTACCCAGACACTCTTCTCCTGCTTCACCCACAGCCCATGTTCCTCCCGGGGTCTCCATTCACGTCGGGAGTATTCCCCGACCCTACCAGGCCAGGCTGGGTGACCTCACAGGCCTTCCCAAGCCCCACAAAGCAGAAGACCTCAAGGTGGAAACCCAGTCTAGCCCCAAGTTCAAAGTCCCACTCCCCCACTTACAAGATTTGGAGTAAAGAGTCAATGGTGTCTACTATAGTAACGGGCCCCTGGTAGGTGCTGGAGAAATGTTTGTTGGGTGGGTGGGTGGGAAGTTGGGAGGATGGAGGGATGGGTGGGTGGGAGACTCCGGGGACTGCAGGGGCAACTGCAGTCTGAATTCCACTGAGCTTCTTGCAAGGGGCTCCTGTCTCATGCCTGACAGAGGGAGCCAGCTCTCTGCTGGACCTGACATGTGCCTTCCTTCAGGATCCAGGCTGGCTTAAAAACACAGGTACCCAAGCTTCCATTGACCCGCGTGTCCCAGGGAGCCCGTCTGGAAGGTGAGGAGGAGCATGAGGATGCTCAGCAGGCAGCTGGGGGAGAGGCAGCCGGGCTGGGGAGGCCGTGTGCTGGTGCAGCCTGCTCACGTGTGCTTGGGATGGGGTAAGTGCTAGCAAAGCGAGGGCAGGGACCCACGAAGGCTTCCGCCCTCATCCACAGCCTGGTGGGCCTTGCCCCTCCCCGCCGGCCCCGCCCCAGGCCGCAGAGCATTCACTCCAGAGTCCCTCTTCCCTGCTTTGTGAAAAATCCATTTATTGTCTCATTGCTTGGGAAGTTATAATCTCGAGGCTGCAGCTTCAGAAGGCGTTGCCATGGAGATGAATTTTCTGTCATAAATAAAAGTATTCTGGGGTCAGGATCTCAAGCATAACTAGGACAGATTTTGAGGAGAAAATGCCAGAATTTTTTAAACACATGAGATGATGGTTCAGCTGCTTTTTTCCAGAGGGTGTTTTCGGCTGCTATGAATTTGCAGCCCTGCAGTGGGGTCAGCCTCTCTGCTGCCCACAAGCAAGCAGCCCTCCCCACCTCCCAGTCAGCCACCAGCACCCTGGCGACCTGGTGTCTGAAACCCAGGTTACATTGTTGGGGTGAGGTCTGACAGCCCCCTAAGGTCAGCTGGCTCCCAGGGCCCCCAGGCTAAGAGCCTGTGTCGTGGTGTGCGCTCAGAAACGCTGCTTTCCCTCTCTGGCCCTAGATACCAGCTGCTCACTGTAGGAACCTTGGCATGTGCCTCTCACCTCCCCAAGGGGCCAGGAGTCCACCAGCTGTTTCCCACTGAGCGTAGAGCCAGTAGAGGTGTGACTTCCCGGGCACCCCCAGCCCCGACCCCACCCACAAGCTCACTTCCCACCAGCCCTGGGGAAGTCAGCTTCAGGGATTTCCTTTGCTCAGGGTCACCGCAGGTCAGGGTTTAAGGAGGTGGGAGAGGCAGGAGCAGAGCCCAAGGAGAAAGGTATACAGGGCTGAGGGTCCCCTGGATGCCACTCAGGCCACAGGCCTGCAGCCAAGGGCTGTCTGCCAACCCCCACACCCCGGTGTTAGGTACACAGAGTCCTCTGCCCACAACACAGAGGCCGGGGTCCTGGGCAGCTGAGGGCCCCATGATCCTGGAGCTGGGACCGCTGCCCCAAATGCTGACAGGCTCCCAAAAATGTAGAGGGAGGGGGCAAGGGGAGGGGAGAGGAACGGAGGGCAAGGTCTGCTCTGGTGGGTGCCGGGAGTGTGTACACTAGGCCACCATCCCCCCATCACCAGTCTGGAGGGCGCACCTCACAGTGAAATGCCCCATTAGCAGGTTCCTAAGATGTCCAGTGGGAGGGCCTGAAGAAAGCCCTCCTTAACCTGCAAAGATTCTACAAACATGGCCCCAGGGCCCCAGATGACTCAAGGCTGGGGCCTGGAGAGGAGTCCTTCCCCAGAGCCACACCACTGGCTGGTGTCCAGCTCCATCCAGCTTCCCAGACCTGCTTTCAGCCTCTGTTCTTTGCCTCCTGATGGATTATGACACTTCCACCCCTTGATGAGGATACAGACAGGAGGAGGGCCATGTTGCCGAGCTGCCAGGATGCACCTGAAAGTGGCTAAGGCCACTTCCAGCCCCCAAGGCTGGCCAGACTTCCCGGGCACCCCCAGCCCCGACCCCACCCACAAGCTCACTTCCCACCAGCCCTGGGGAAGTCAGCTTCAGGGATTTCCTTTGCTCAGGGTCATCGCAGGTCAGGGTTTAAGGAGGTGGGAGAGGCAGGAGCAGAGCCCAAGGAGAAAGGTATACAGGGCTGAGGGTCCCCTGGATGCCACTCAGGCCACAGGCCTGCAGCCAAGGGCTGTCTGCCAGCCCCCACACCCCGGTGTTAGGTACACAGAGTCCTCTGCCCACAACACAGAGGCCGGGGTCCTGGGCAGCTGAGGGCCCCATGATCCTGGAGCTGGGACCGCTGCCCCAAATGCTGACAGGCTCCCAAAAATGTAGAGGGAGGGGGCAAGGGGAGGGGAGAGGAACAGAGGGCAAGGTCTGCTCTGGTGGGTGCCGGGAGTGCTCCAGACTGGTAGCACTGACCCCTCAGTGTCTCACCAGTGCTGGCAGTATGGCCCTGGCACATTCCTTCTCTACATGAGGGTTCTGTCACCACGCACTTGTTCAGGCCACAGTGTCCTGTAAGGGTGTCAGTGTGTGCATACTGCTGTGCAGGGCAGACACCTGCTGCTGGGAGCTAGGGGGCCCCATGATGTGACAGACGCCTTTCGATGTATGCTTCCGCTCCAGACAGACTATGTGCCCTTGAAGTTGGCCAGATCCTGCAGGGAGCAGGGCATGATGGGCTCATCACCATGCCACAAGGGACAATGCCAGATGGTGGTCTCAGCCCAGTGGGCTCCTGGGAAGCCTGCAGAAATCATGGTTTTGAAGAATATTCAGTAACCTGGGAAGGTGCCCTTCTCGTGAGTGGAAAAAACCCAGGCATAATTACATATAAGGGGTACTCAAGGGGAGCTGGAAAATACTATGAGGTGAATGAAAACAAAACACCCCCCCAAAACTTACAGTATGCAGCCAAAGCAGTGCTTAGAGGGAAATTCACAGCTTCAAACTCCTATTTACTAAAAAGAAGGATCTCAAAGCAATATTTCACTCTTCCATCTTAATAAACTGGAATGAAAGAGCAAACTCAACCTAAAACAAACAGAGAAATGAAATGTAAAGATTGTAGGGAAGACAAATAGAGATTCAAAAAGCAATAGAAAAAAATCACAAAGCCAAAAGTTGCTTCTCTGAAAGCCCCACAAAGCTGGTGAACCTTTAACTACCATGACCAAGAAAAAAAGAAGATTCAAATTGCTAAAATCCAGAATGAAAAAAGGGCTGTGGGGGGGAATACTACTACTGATGAACAAAAAATAAATAAAAAGGACTATAAGGGAATATTCTCAACAGTGATGCACCAGGACAACACAGATGAAACATACATTCCCAGGAACACACAAACTATTGAAACTGACTTAAAAAGAAATGACTCCAGGAAAAATTATCTATAACAAGCACAGAGATTGATTCTTAATCAAAAACTTCCCACAAAAGAAAGGCCAGGATCACATGGCTCCACTGGAGAATCTACCCATTTAAAAAAATTAATACATTTTCAACAGTTTCACAAACTTTTCCAAAAAATAGAAGAGGGAGGAACTCACTCCAATTGGAATTATGTTTATGTGTTTATATCGACACCAAAGATATCACAAGAAAACAACAGACCACTATCCTTCACATATAGACACAAAAATCATCAATAAAATATTGGCAAGCCAGATCCGACAATGATTATGCCACATAACCAGGTCAGATTTATCCCAGGAATGCAAGGTTGGTTCAACATACAAAAATCACATAACATATATGTATCACATTAATTGAATAAAGAAAAAAACATATGATCAATCATCTCAATTGCAGAAAAAGCATTTGGCAAAAACCCAGCACACTTTCATGGTAAAAAGCGCCCAACTAGAAATAGAAAGAAACTTCCTCAATCTGAAGGTTGGCACAGAACCCACAGCTGGCACCATGTTCGATGGTGAAAGATATAAACTGTTTCCCCCACGATCACAAGCAAGACAATAATGTCTTCTCTCCCCACCTCCTGGAGGTTCCAGCCAGAGTGAGTAAACAAGAAAAAGAAATAAAACACACGTGCAGGTTGGGATGGAAGAAGCAAACTACTCCTATTTGAAGATGACATAATCTCACATACAGAAAATCCTACCAAATCCAGGCACACACAAACAGTGGAACTACTAAACGAGTCAGCAAGGTTTCAGGATACAAGATAAACACTTAAAAACCAATTGCATAATGAGCTATATGCCCTAGCAATAAACACACAATCCAAAATTAAATTAAGAAAACAGTTCAATTTATAATTGCCTCAAAAAGAGTAAAATATTTAGGAATAAATTTAACAAAAAAAATTACATTACTTGTACATTGAAAATTACAAAAATATCACTGAAAGAAATTGACTGAAGACCACATATAAAGGGAAACACACCCCATTCACAGAAGACGGAACATGAAGGTGGCAGATCTGCCAGACTGACTGATGCATTCAGAACAATCCCAGCTGCCATTTCTGCAGAAATTGACAAGGTGATTCTAAAATTCAAGTGGAGAGACCCCAGACACGACGCAGCCAACACAATGTTGACAAAGAACAAGGAGGACATACACCCTGACTTCAAACTTATCAGGAACCCCAGAGACGAAGGTGGTGTGGTCCTGGCACCAGGGAAGACACAGGTCAGCGTAACAGAACCGAGCGTCCAAGCCCCTCACATTTATGGCCAATTGGTTTCCAACGAGGGTGTCAGCACAGTTCAGCAGGGGAGAAACGGTCTTCCAGCAAGCACACCCCTAGACGTCCACGTGTGAACGATGTGGCAGCCTCCATCTCACCACAAGCAAAACAAAGTCAGTGGATCAAAGTGCAGGCCGGCGGCTCTAAAACTATACTTAGAAGAAAATGGTGTGAATCCTCATCACTGCACCACCTAAGGCCATCTTGTGCACAAAATCAGGGGCAATACTGGCCCGCTATGTCTGACTCCACAGCTCAGTGGTCTCACAGGTGAGGAAAGTGAGGCCCGGGGCAGTGGGTGGGGTCCTGTGCAAGGTCACTGACCACCAGTCATGCCTCCCCCGGGGAGTTGCCCTGGTGTGCAGTGCTCCGAGACAAGCGTGAAGGAAGCAGGAGGCCCGCGGCCACAGCCTCTAGACCTCTGAAATTCGGGATTGGTTTTTCTGTCTGCCAGCCCTGCAGAGGGTCTGTCTGGGTGCTGCTGTTTGGATGACCCCAGCTCCTGGTTCTAGGGGAGGGGACGCTGCCAGGCTGTGTGGGGGTTGGGGGTGTCGGGATGGGAAAGGGCTCTGGGTCAGGTAGAGCTCAGGTGCCCGTGTGCTGAGCTGAGACTCCCAAATCAGGTGGGAGAACCTCTGATGGCTGAGCCAGGGCCAGAAGGACCCTGGTGGTAGCTGGGCACAAAGGCCGGGATCCCCAGCACCTGTCCCCACCAGCCCCAAGGGAGGCCTGCCCCTCAAGACACCTAGAGAAGGTGCCTGTTGCCCCAGGAAATCCCCTGAGCTGCCACAGGATAACACCCACCCAGGCTCACCCATGCTCAGGAGACCGAAGCACCCTTTGCAGGGGCCACAGGAGCCCAGCCCTGCAAGGACTGAGTGCCAGGCAGGAGCAGGCCCCAAGGCTGGCGCCACCCCACTGTGCTCTGGGTTCCCTGCCCCCAAAGGTCAGGACCCCATCAGGTCTGGGAACATGGTCTTGAGGGGCCCAGAGTCCTCAGCAAATGAGAGGGGGCTCCCAGCCCATGCTCTGTGGCTGAGTGGTGTGGCTCCCTGGCCAGAGCCTGGGGGGAGGCAGAGGAGCATGTCCGTCTGTCTGTCTACACGAGAGAACCACAGAGGCCTTCTTGGCAGCATAGCGCCTGGTGGAGCCCCAACTTGGCAGGGCCATGCAGGGTCAGGCACCCGAGGGCCACAGCTGTCGCTCCAGCCTGTGGGCCAGAGGGGCAGCCGGCTTCCCCATGGGTGTGCCGGGGCGGGGTCATGCACCACAGGGGGCGCAGGGCTGCCCTCCCAGGAACGCTACCCGCTACCCACAGATCGGAGGCCAGGAGCCAGACAGCGAATACTCCACATTCCTTGGCAGCTCAAGGGCCTGGTCGGAAACAGTCACTGTTTTATTCTGCAGAAAGTGCACGCTTCTCGTCCCCTAGGGAGTGGGAGCAGATTCCAGCTGTGGCCATGGGGGACTGCGCAGGCACCGCTGCCACCCCTCTGAGCCCAGGTGGGGTCCTGGTTCCACTCCAGGGGCTCTTTCTTCAGGGAAGCCACAACAATCCCTGGGTGGTGTCCAGGGGCCTGGGGAGGCTCTTGAGTATACAGCCTGTTACCCTTGGCCAGCCCTCCTTCAGGGCCACGTGTGACCCAGACTTGGACCCCAGCTCTGCCTCTGAGGGTCCCCACTGGCAGAGACAGGCACCAGGGAGTCACTTTCTGCTAAGGAGGTTTGGGCAGGGCAAGGTGGCCCTGGGGTCCTGAGGGGAGGGTCAGGCAGAGATGCTTCGAGGCCCTCACCTCTGGAGGCCCCCGGCCACCGCTCCATCGGAGCCCCACTCAGCTCTTGCTCAATGGCATGTCTCGGGGCCACACGGCCAGCAACCAAGAGGGACAGGCATGTCCCCACGCTTTGCTCCTGCCCTCAGGGGCAGGTGCACGTGGGCCAGTCAGTCCTGGGGCCTTACTGCGCCCCAGCGCCCTTCTTCCCTGTTCTGAGGAGCGGCTCCTCCCTCCTTTGTATGCGGGTTCCCTGGGGCTCCTTCCCCACTGTTTGTTCCACAGGAGTGACCAGTAGGAGTGTCCTGCCAAGGCCACAGTCTGGGTGGTCCTGGGCAGGGAAGACCCCAGTGACCAGCCTCAAAAGGTCTGCAGACAGGTGTCTTTATAAAATGCCCCTCCAGCCCCAAAATGCTGGCTTCTTGACCTGGACCCCACATGGCCTGAACGCTGAGACTAGGCTGGGAAATGCACCCCACAGACTGCAGAGCCAGGGAGGCCTGGGGGTCAAGGTCGGGGAGCGAGCATGAGGTGAGGTGGGGAACAGCCCAAGAGCTGTCCCAGGTTTCCAACTCCATCTGAC
The DNA here is from genome assembly GCF_040802235.1 of Manis javanica. NCBI lineage: Eukaryota > Metazoa > Chordata > Mammalia > Pholidota > Manidae > Manis > Manis javanica. The sequence goes on from NC_133165.1 coordinate 24,949,266, forward strand.
GGGGATCCCGAGCTACAGGGGCTGGCCGTTGGGAGGGGGGGGATGACACTGCAGGGTGGGGAGCGGGGGATTTGTACATGGGTGCCTCCTGACCCACTCCCTGTCTGGCACTGCTGGTGGAATTCCATCTGCAACAGAAATGGGGCAAGGAGCCAAGCCCAGCAGTGCAGGCTGGGGCAGGGGGTTGCCTGACCAACCAGAGGGGTCCTGGAATCCTCCTCATAGGGAGCAAGGCAGACAGACCCCTGGGAATGGGAGAGAATGGGAGCCACATAGCAGGGCCTGCGGGGTCCCCCATACTGAGGCTGAGGGTCCCACCAAGCTGCCATTCACTCAGCAAGTGGTCACCTCATCAGAGAGCCACGCTGGCCAAGCTGCGACCTGCCCCCCATGCACCAGGAGGCCAGGGTACTCTCCACAAGGCAGCAGCAGGCTTCTCAGGGGACTGGGAAGCAAGCACGCAAGAGGGCTATGGCTGGAGGCAAGAGCAGGGAGGACGCTGCACACCCTGGCCCAACATGCCTGTTGTCTTGACTGGGGATGGCAGCCTCCACTGCAGGCCATCGGTAGCTGTCCACTGGAGCCTCCCTTCCAGCCAGCGCTGGGCATCAGGCAGGCCTCCTGGAAGGACCAGCCCTCCCCCACGGACAGCCTGTATGACTTGGTGATAGCATGTGGACAAGGCCAAAGGACACTGCAGACTGCCCAGCCCGGAAGCACCCAGTGACGGCACCATGTGACAGTTGGAGGCTGGGCCCTGGGGTGGGCAGAGGAGCATGTGAGGCTTGATTAAATTCTGCTCCTTTGGCCTGAGCATTCTCAACCCCACTTCAGAGTGGCTCTGGACTTGGACAGCTTGGTCAGTGGTTCGTGTGGCCTCAACCGGGGCCCCGGCTCACAGGGGTGTGGTCCCACCCGGGCTCACTCCTCTGCAGGGAGACCGAGGCCCAGCGAGGGAGGACCAACACACCTGGCCTTCCTGTAGCCCATTCCCTGCTCTTCTGCTTGGGGTCCCTCCAGGAAGGTCAAGGACCCACCAAGGGAACAGCTCCAGAATGAAAGCCACCCTTGGTTCCCAGCCCCAGAATCACAGGAGGGACCTGAGGCCACACATGGAGGGTCAAACCCAGGATGGGCTCCTCCTGCCAACCTTCCAGCTGGCCATGAGGAGACCTGCCACCTGGGCCAGGTCCACCCACTCCACAGACAGGGTGAGGGAGTGACCCCAAGGTAAAGAGGCACCTTGCTTCCCTGGACCGGACCCCACAGCTCCCAGCAGGACCACCGGCACAAGGCAAGGATGGTGTGACCTGGTGACTACAGGTCGGCAGGCAGGTGGGTGAGGGGGCAGCCCCCACCAAGGCCTTTGTTCCTCTGCAACTGTGGACCCAGAAAGGCACAAATGGTGCTGGGACACACATGCCATGCTTCTGCCCCGGGCGCTAGAGACCCTGGGTCCCAGGAGGCTGGGCTCTCAGGTGTCAGCACTTCCTTCCACGTCACTCACGTCTCCTGGCCCCACTGAGCTGCCACCCCCATTTTGCAGGTGCTACACTGAGACCCAGATAGAAAGGCAAGGGCTCACAAGACCCTGGAGCCGACCTGAGCAGAACCCTGACCTCAGGCACACACAGTGCAGCCCAGTTACTGGGCTGGTAGGGGGCCCAGGCAGGAGCAGAAACACCAGGAATGCAGGGGAAGGCCTCACCAGCCTGCAGGCTGCGTAGGCCTATAGCCCAGAACAAATCAGCCAGACCACAGCCTCCACGGCGCTATAGCCCCTTTCCAGCCTGGTGTGAGCTGGCCAGCCTGCCCAGGGCTCAGGTCCCCAGGCTCCACCCCACAGTGCAGGCCCCCACCTGTGGAGAAGGCAGGACAGCGATGGAGCGGGGAGTGACAGGCCCCAGCCCCCTCCCACCGAAGGCTTCCAGAGGTGCCACCAGGCTCCCTGGTGGCTTTCTTCTCCCCAAGAGCACACGAGGCTTTTCTGCTCCATTGATTTAATGGATTTGTCATTCATCAGACAGCTTTGGGCAGAGGAGGAAAACTGGGCAGTACACTCGGCTTCTCATGGAAACATAAATACATAAATTACATGTTTATACAACTAACATCAGACAGATTCACAGGCACAGCACTGTGAATGTACAGCCGAGACACCCCGACAGGGTCTGGACAGAACCCCAGCAGCCTCGTACCTCTCCGCTGGCCATCCACCTTAGCCAGGACACACGGCCACTGGCACCCACCCACCCAACGTCCTTCCCCACCTCCCTTCGGTCAGGCTGAAAGGCAGCATCCCACAGGCCAAAACTACCGGGTCAACTGCTGAAGAAATCCCTTTGTAAGAAATCTTCCATCAACACACAGACACCAGACGTTTGCCACTGCCCTGGACGGCCCCATGGGCAACAAAGGGATCTGGATGGTCACACGTGCCTTACGGCTTTGAGAACAGGGACAGCAGGTGTGGGTGATGCGCAGCTGCCCATGTTTACTGGCTCACACGTGGGGACGGTGGAGTCAACTCACTTCCACATTAAAATTCTTCATCTGCTTGTCTGCTCTGACAGGCGGATGGCTTCCTGCTCCAAGGCCGCACATGTAAGCCGGCTTCTTTGCACACTGGTTAGTTCCAGAATCCCCGGGCAGGCTGCATTCTTCAAGTCCTCATCAAGCCCAGAAGTGCCGGCATCTCCCAGTTACTAGCCAGGAGCCACAGCACCTTGTCCCAGACCACGCAGCCCGAGACAAGGTCTCAAATCCACTACAATAGAGAAATGTGACCACAAAATGCTCTTCATGTGTACAAATGGGTTTTGTGAGTTTGGTTTTTCCCCTTTTGGTTCAAAGAAAGAAAAAAACAACATAGCAGGCTCTCAAGTATATAAAACTGGTAATATTAGATAAAAATACAAAGTTCACCTTTACAGAACAAAAAAGCAAATAACAACACACACACACACACACACACACACACACTTGAATATATGTAAAGCATTAACATCTTACCAAAAATAAAGAATCTAAATCTGTTCAAAGGCTGGTGGCAGCCAGGAGCAACCTTGAAAAGCCACACAGGAAGGCCACATCCTGTGGCCTGCACTGCAGCACATGGGGGACGCGGGATGGCACTTGATGGGATCACCCTCAGTTCTCTCGACATGGCTTAAATCAAAAAGCAAAACAAAACAGGGCAAGGGAGAAACACGTAAAGCCAGAAACATTTAGGAAGTAATGCATAGGTGGGTATACCATGTTTATTTTAATACATCTCATTTGTCTGCATCCTGCTAGGAAAAATACTGTCCGACCCACTGTCCTGTTACAGCAGTCTGGTATCATCGGTGTAAATGTCATCTGAGAGATAATTAAAAAAAAAAAAAAAAAGCTAGGCAAAGAGTAAAAAGGAAAGCTTAATAATCACTTTATGGTGTAAAAAAAAAATCCACTTAAGGCTCTCAGGAAGGTTTCTGTATAAACTTAAACACTACAGCAAGGAGATGTGGTTTCTAAAGTCCCGTGGCAGATTCCGGGACGTTCCTGGCTCCCGCGCCCCTGCAGGGCCTGCTAGCATCTGCGTGCAGTCATCCCGAAAGCAGGCTGTGTCCCTGGCGGAAGCACCTGTGGCCGCCCGGACAGAAATCCAGCCCGCCGAGACACCGAAGCTTCCCTCCCACAGGCGTCCCTCCATTCTGAGAATCGTTTCGCTATTCTTGTGAGTCAGTTTTGTTTGTCCTGTGCCGTGGTTTTGTTTGCTGCGGGCGCTCTCTCTCTTTATTGTTTCACCGAGTGCTACAATACTTGCTTTGATGTCACATTAAACAATGTATACTGTCTCTTTGTTCTCCAGAGTGTGCGTGGAGACGGTTTTCACGGAGGAGAACAAAGGCCACACGCTGGCAATAAGCACCGTACGTGGTAGGTTCAGGAATGTAACACGCCGCGTGCATCCGTATCCCGGGAAAGGGCCGCTGGCTTGTCCTCACCTCACATCTGCAGGGAGAGAGGAGAGAGGCAGTGAGAGGCAGGCTGTGAGCACACACCCACCGCACGTGCACACACATGACAGGACAAGTCAGGATTTGATGTTTTCGTGTGATTTTTCACATCAAATATGCCTTGTTACGCTTTTTGTAACATCCTGACCAGGACTGGGGCAAGGCTCTCGGGGTCTCAGAGGAGAACCGCCTGAGAGCCTAGCCCCATCCTCCCACTGTACAGATGGAGGAACTGAGGCCCAGGAAGGTTTGCCTTTCTTCTCATTTCTCTTCCTAACAGCCTAGGGCTTGATGTAATTCCTGGCAGCCACCTTGGGCCACGAGGCAACCCTGAGGATGGACACCACCAGAGACAGCAGGGTCTCTGTGACCAGGTGGTCTACACTGAGCTCTGAGCTAATCCTACATCACATGACCACTGCTCACTCCAACCCCTGTACCACCCACCCGCATGCTCAGGGCCTGGAGAAGCGGAGATGCCCGCCTGGCACTCTGATCTGTCGTCAGCTGGCCCATGGAGGCCAGAGGCCAATGTCTGTAGGCTGGACGTATAGGCAGGCACCACCACCAGCTCCACACCCTGGAGATGTCTGGGAACTGCTCCAGAGCCCGTACCCATGGGCCTTTCCTCACCCTCCTGGATGGACCAACCCACAAGCTTCCCAGGGGTCTGGCCTAGCAGCTCTCTACAGGCACTACTGTCCCACCAGAGCCTGGGCACTGGATGCCTGCCTGCAAGAGTCCCTCTCACAGCTTTGTGTTGGATGCCATAGGCTCACGGATGCCCAGAGACAAGGACCGGGCCCTCCAGAGCCAGACAGGCCAGCACCAAGGGCCAGGAAGGCTGCAGACGGCCTCCTCCATGGTGACCATGTTGCCCAGATGCCTTTCTTCTGGGAAGCAGCATATCTCCCTAAAAGACTACGTTTCCTGGGCCCCCTTGCAGTTCAGAGACGGCCAAGAAGGGCAAGCAGAAGTCACTGGTGGAATTTGTCTTAAGAGGGTCCTTTCGCCCTTCCCCCCAAGCCTTCTTCCAGACTGGAGTACAGATGTGATTTCTGGCACTTCAGCAGCCCGCAGACACCACCAGTGCTAGATGGAAGTGTCCATGACAGCTGCTACATCTGCTCTGGTCACCCTGTCTTGACATGAGTCACAAACATCTACCTTATGGAAACAGCCCTAATTGTTTCTAGTGTTACCACTTGGCAACACAACTCCAGGACATTCCAGAAGTCAACAGCCCTACACATTTTAAAGCATCTTCAGACAGGATCTACTCTGCCTTATACAGCCCTTACCTGTGATCTCTGTAAGCCTCAGTTTTTTCATCTGTCACATGGGGTGGGTAACCTGCTCGAGGGGGTCCCAGCTAGTAATGTCAGAGCCACCCCACTGCTGCTCAGGAAGCCCAAACCACTCTGCTTCTGTGATGCCTCGCCCGCCAATCACCAAGAGGCCAAAGCCAGAGCAGGGCTCCGGAGCACCAGTGAGCTGTGGACCAGGCGTCCGTGTGACGGGAGCGGCTAGGACAGGAGCAAGGAGACCCACAGCCCAGCCAGACACCAGAAGCTCGCAGGGCAATCAGGGCCAATCAGGGCCGTGGCCTGGAGTGATTCGCTTAATCAGAGCACCTCCCCCATCAGGGCCTGCGCAGGTAACAGCTCCTACCTGGTCGGCTGGTTAGGTGGGTTTTAACCTTTTCCTTTTCCTCTTTTTACCTGACTCCCTACGTCTTCCTGTTAACAGAAGGGCAGGAGAGTGAGTGGGCCTGGGACAGCTGCTGGGCCTTAACACAGCAGGGAACACCTGACCCATTTGTCTTTCTGGAAGAGAGCTCCACCTGTGCTGGCAGGCAGACACTCCCTGGTCCCCTGCGCTGGCCAGTGGGTCACAGCACCTTGCCTCTCCTGGGCAAAGTCTGCCTGCAGGGGAGGCAGAGGCCCCAGGGCAGAGCTGCAGCCGCCGCCCAGCACCACCTGCCCTCCGGGGTGGGCCCAGCCCACCCTCACTCCAGCTAGAGTCGCTCCCTCAGCCCCACCAATGCCTGGCCAGCAGGCGGCCCACCGCCCACCGCACCCTCTTCCCGGTCACCACGGGGCTGGGCTTAGGGCCCTTCCTCATGCAGGCGGCAGACGGTGGTGCCCCTTACCCGTCTCCTCTTCCCGGTAATCAGGGTTCGGGCTGGCAGTCGCACACGTGCACTCCAAGTGCTCCTCCAATCGCACCTGGACTTCCTTTAACTTCGGCTTCTTCCGGACATACTCCACCTTGGCCACCTGCCAGACAGGCCCAGCCTGAACACCCACCACACAGCCCCAGGCCCACCCAGGCCAGCAGGGGGAGTGTGGGCAGCCTGACCTCTGACCTCCCTGACTTCCTCCTGGTAGGAAGGGCTTCAGCATAGCACCTGGGTGTTGGTCCCATTTTGACTTAAACCCAAAAGGCTCACATGAGCCAGCAAGTCTGAAAAACACACTCAGGCGGTGGCTCTGGGGCATGAGGGAGGTGCCTGTGCCGTTACAGGGGCCTTAGAGCAACAGGGAAGCTTCAAAACTTATACTCACCATCAAAGGTTAAAAAGCTGTAGCAAGAAAAGAGCAATAGCTACATTTGCCACATGGCCCTGGGCTACCCTCCTGCCTGGGAACGAAGAGAAACGTGGCCCAGGGGCCACAAGGAGGCGGAGTCCAGATGTGGATTTGAGTCTATAGTGGGCTACAGACCACCAGTGCTGTGGGGACCCCTGCCCCCTGAGGAGGCCAGGCAAGGAATCCCAGGCACAAGGCACCTTCTCATGGTCCCCAGGCAGCAGCTCTCCTTGGGCAGGAGTGGCTACAGGGGACCCGGCACAGAGCTGGTGCCTGATCTTCAGTCCGTCATGAGCCCCAGCTGTTCCAGCTGCTTTGGACCAGCCCAGCCCACAGAGTGGCGGACCTGCACCAGACCCCTACCCAGGAGTGGCCCATCCAGCCCCAAGAGCCCGCCTACCCCACACAAATCCAGGCTACTGAGGAATCAAGTTCCCAAGGACCTCAGGGAACCGACTCATTCCATCCTGGAAATGCATATCCACCTGCCATACACATGCATGCACATGCCCCTCATGGGACCTCAATTCCATCCACATACATGCAGAGTGCATGTACACATCATATCACAGGAACTAGCCTGTGCTAGTGCACAAGCACACATCCAGTCATGGGAACTCAACTCCACATGGAGCACACATGTACCCAGCCCTGGGAACACAGGTCCACACAACATAGCCATGCCACCTGGTACCAGGAACACTGACACGCTCACAGTGGGTGCCGTGGAGATGGCTCTGTGCCGGCGGCAGAGACCCTGTGACCCCCACCATACACAGCCCATCTCCCTTGCAGTCCATGGACCAAGAAGTAGGTGATAACTAGGCAAGCCCCTGCCCGCAGCCCCAGTGGATCCTCTCCCCATATACCGAGGCCTGAGCTCTGGTCCTCAGCAGGGACCTGCCCATCCTCCACATGCCCATGTGCCTGGGCACTGCAGAGCCAGACAAGTGGTGGATTAACCATCTCTGCCAGCACTTGAGGCCTGGGTCCTCAGTCCCAGAAACCATCCTCAGCGATGCCCACTCCACCCCACTGCTCACCTGGGGAAACCAAGGCAAAGGGGAGTAGAACTACTCAGGTTACACCTGAGCATAGAGCTGCCAGGAAGCCTAGATCTTGTCCAGAACTTCCAAGTTGAATGGGACCCTAAATGGAGAGCAGGAGCCCCCAGCCCAGAGACAGGCTAGAAGGGAGTAGTGGGGAGGGGGCCATTTTCCAAGCTCCTCTGGAATCAGAAGCCATGGGGCTCCTGGGCAGCGAGGCCCTGAGGCTTGTCTGGACCTGGCTCTGGCTGCTTGGCCACATTAATGGTTAACCCACGGTGCAAAGGGTGCCGGGCACCCGGCGGCTGTGTGAAGTGATACGCAGCCTCAGGCGTGAACAGAGGCAGCCAGGCATGAGCTCAGAGCTGTGGTCAGGAGCCAGGCCAGGTCTGGGGCCAGCCTGGGAGGTTTCCTAAGTGGAGACCTGGGAGGGAAGGCAGCCTCGGGAAGGAGCAGCCGCAGGACAGGTCTGTTCCCCAGGAAGCTGCCGCCAGGGAGGCCTGGGGTGTGGTCTCCCCTCAGCTGCCCCCTTCCCCAGGGAAGACGAGCCCAAGATGGAGGACCCTTAGGCCATGTGGGCAGAGCCTCCACCATCCCCTCTGCAAATGGGATGTGGCCCACACCCACCCAGGAATCGTGGGGAGGAATAAACTCAGTTATGTGTGGAGAAGAGCCTGGACTCAGGCCCAGGCCACCCAGCAGAGCGAGCAACCCCAGCATGGGCACCTCCAGCCCCCAGGGCAGAGTCGGGTCCCAGGGAACCCTCCCCTCAGAGGCACTGTGTGGGGTGCACGTCAGCACGACTCCCCAGTGGGCAGAGGATCCCACCAGCCTGAAGAACCGGTGTGCCTAGGCAGTAACTGGGCCCAGTTTCTGACTGCTGCTGCAGGGCCAATAGCCTCAGCCCCTCCTCCCCGTACTCAGGGAACCCCCTCCCCACCACACTGTGCCCTGCCACAGCTCCCAGCTCTGAGCACCCCCGGGGGGCCTCCACATACTGCTTCCTACCATCCCTAGCTTCTCAGTGGGTTCACATCAATCAGCTGTACTGCTCTTGGCTCTGGCCTCTGTGGTCAACGGAGGCAGATACGAGGATCCAGGCTTGGCTGAAACCCCCCAGGCTCCTGGGCAGAGAGGGTAGGCGTGTTCTCTACCCAAGACATCCTGGACCAGCAGGGAAGGGAACATTCCCGAAGCACCGCCCCTGGGTGAAGTGTACACAACACCGGCCACTCGTCTGGGAGCCCACTTTCCCTTCCGATGGCTACTTTATCAAAGAAAAGCAAACAGTGACTTATGACTGCACCTGCTTCTGGGCATGCAAGGATTCTGGGCAACTCTGCCACCTCTGCCCAGCCAGGAAACAGCCACATTCTTCCCCCAAGAACACACTGTGGATGTTAAATTCTCAAAAACATTCCCAAGCCAGCAAGCTCACACGTTACATCCTGGGGACCCCATTCCCGGTCTCCACCCAGACGCGTACCCGAGCCCCAGCAGGGTACCCACCTCGCCCCCATTTGTGTCTCAGGCATCTGGGTGCACTTTTTAAACCAGACACCTGACGCCCCGCCACCGGCCTGCCTGTGTCTGTGCTGCCTCACTGGCAAATCTCCCCAGGAACATGACCGTGGTAGCATCTCCCTTCTAAGGGGGATGCTAAGCTAGGAGACTTGAGTTTCTGCCGCTCACCAGCATCCCTGGTGGGACTATGAGGCAGGACATCACCCCCTCATCCCCCAAGGCTGGGAGAGCCACGCACTGAGGGGCCCCCACAACCCTACCGGGTCATGGCCTGACCATCTGAGAGTCCAAGCAGAGTACTTATTGTCAGTGACATTTACTGGATGTCACAGCACTTACTGAACCCCAAGTGCCAGTCGCTGCCATGGTCACAAAAATCCCACAAGGGCCCAGTTACAGATCATCTTACAGATGAGGAGCTGAAGCAGCTCAGAGTAAGCTTCTTTCCCTGAACTTGGGAACAGCAGGCCTAAGCTCATTCCTTAACCCAGGAGATGGTCCTGCAGGTTTGAGGGCCCCGGGCCCATGCTCCAGACCCATGTCCCCCATGTCCATTTAGAACTGACCTGACCCCCCAAGTCACGTCAGACACACCAGCAGGGCAGGGGGAATCAGGGCCTGCTGCAGGGCCTGAAGCCCAGCAAGCAGTGCCAGGGGCCCCGTGCAGCCCCCCAGGCCCAGGGGACCAGCCTTGCTGGCTCCTAGCACTGTCCCCAGGCAAGCACAGGGCACCCTGCCCAGTCTTCCTGCTGCAGGAACTCCTGCTTTCTCTCTAAGGCTGGGCCTGGACCCCCACAAACAGCAGCTGAGGGAGCCCTAGCTGGGACCTGCCCCAAATTTCCAATTCTGAGAGCCTGTCCCAGGCACCCAGGTGGATGCACCTACATCCACCTTCCAGAAGCACAGTGGAGCTGCAGCAGCCCCCTGCACAAGGCCACAGGCAGAGTCCTGGCTTCTGGAGGCCTGGGGGTCAACGACCTCACTGTGTGTCCATGCCTCTCCCCACGGGAAGGCTGCGCTCTCAGCAGCACCTCCACTGACCCCACAGGGGCAACTCAGGCAAGGCCAGGTAGGTGAGAGCCGAGAGCCACTGCCGTTCACCCTAAGTTACGGCCACCCCCACCCCTACAACCTAGGACAGAATTTGACCCCCAGGAGCAGTAACTGAGCACCAAAGTCAGTGGTAACATCAGTGGTGGGAAAGTGGGGAAGTCGACCCCCTGGACCACTTACCTGCTTCTCCCCAAGGTCAGACGGCAGCTACCCTCTGGTAACCACAGGTGGACCTAGGGTGCTGGGGTCCCCACCTCCGATCACCTCAGTTCAGCTGCTGCCCTGAGGGCAGGTCCCTGGAGAGCCCAGCCCCAGGTCCCTTCTCCGGGGAGGTCACAGGGCCTGGGCTGTTGAGCAGCCTTCCACCACTGAGCACACCCTGGACCGTTCACCTGGGCCTCAGCAGGAGACCACTCCTGGCCTCAGACTGCATTGAGAGGCCAGAAAACCCAGAAAGCTGGGGAGGGGCAGTCCCAGGCCACGACCCAGGAAGTCCCAGCTCCTCCAACCCCCAGCACTCAGCACAGCTGCCCAGCTGGGACCCCCAGGACCCGTCCTGCTCTGCCTTGGCTCCAACGGGAGCAGGAACAGCTCCGGGCCAGGCATGGGGGGCCAGGCCGGCCTCCACAATGGGCCTCCTGTTCCCACTGACCTTTTGTCCCCTCTGCAAGAACCCAAGTGTCTAGGGCCGGATGTTTTCCTGCCAAGCCTCTGATGGGTAGGCAGGGAGGAAAAGAAAGGGGCTGGGGTCTGAGGAGGGTGGGCACTGAACATGGAACCAGGCTGTCTGGGCTCCAGCTGAAGGACTGGCCCCTGTCCCCACAGGCTGCCCAACCCTGCCTGAGCAGATGAAGGCCCGTGCGGGAAGCCCTGGCCCAGCTCTACCACCTGTCCTGAACCCATTGGGCCTGTGCCAAGGCAGAAACGGACCATTCACCCTCCCCACATGGTGCCTCTGGACCCCTGCCCTATCCAGGATGGACTAGAGGAGAGGATCACTGTCCATCCCAGGACCAGATACCGCCTGGCCCTCACATCATAGGCAGCCGAGTGATCCCCAGAGCCGGAGCCCCACTTCATTTAGCACCCCGTACCTCTGCGAGCCCCCCGACTCAGACACACTAAGGACAGCCCCAGTACCCTCCCTATCCTGTATGGGGCCATCCAACTGAGAGGACACAGCCCCACTCCTGCATCCAGGAGAAATAGACCTCAGGTACATAGATCTGGGGCTCACAAGGCCCCTCAACACACAAGGGCAGTAAGACCCGACGGAAGCAGAGGAGAGCAGGTCCCACAGCAGGAAGCTGGCAGCAGGGTGGTCTCCATGGGAACACAAGGGTTCCTCCCTTTGGGCCTCAGTTTCCCCCCCTAACCAGGTGCAGTGCTGGGCTCGGGGCCTGGCACAGGGAGGCTGGAGGACTGAGTCAGGCCCAGAGGCCCCTCTGAGGCAGGAGCCAGTGCCAGGCAAGCACTCCAGGCACAGGAGAACTCCGGCTTCAAGGGGAGTGCCCGCAGAGAGACGGTGGAGCAGTCAGCCCTGGAATGTGCTTACTCAATACCTGAAACATGGCGGGAGCCCCAGTCTGGAGGATGAGCCAAGTCCCTGTTATGGGTCTAAAGCACCTTCTCATGTGACAGGCAAGCAGCAGGCAGCCGCACCGTCTACACAGTCTTCTCCACAGGTACCCCACTCCAGGGTCAGGGGCCTACAACGATGGTCTGGACCCAAGGTAAGGCACAGGGCATTTGAAATGATCCCTTGGTGAGGGATGAGTCCCAACATAACCCCAGAACTGAAATCCTCACTCCAGGAAAAGCAGACCCACCTGCCATGGGAAGCCAGCTGAGATGGGCAGGTCTGCCCCATGAAGGGCACCCCACTGCCCAAATCCATATCCCCAGAGACATCTAGGATCATCACCCACCCAGAGCCGGCTTCCAGGGAGGGCCGCCCCTCCCCAGATAGGGCCCCAGACCCTCCAGCCTCATCCTAGGATGCAGGAAGCTGGCACCCCAGTGGGACTGAGCACCCAGAAGTAGGAAAAACTCCTCTAGGAGGGCCGGTTGCCAAGGGCTCGTTTGGAACCTTTACAGCCCCAGATACAAAGCCACCATACTTAGACCCATGTCACAGAGGGGACGAGGCCAGAGGGGAACAACCCAGGCCCCAGAGAAGCTTCCGGCTCCAAGCCAAAAGCCGGACCCCAATCTGGCCATCCAGAGTGGCCTGAAGCAGAATTTTCTGCACGGATTCAAGGGGGAAGAACAAGGAATCCCACACGTGTGACTGGAGCATGGCCTTCCTACGTGTCCCATGGAGGTCACACAGCCAGCTCCCTGCTAGCAGAGGCTTCATGGCAACAGACCAGGTATGTGCTGACTTCCCAGTGACCACAGGTGGGCAGCAAAGATGGGCAGCCAAAGCCTGGGGTCCTTGGTCCCAGGACACAGCACACGTTCCTGAGATGTGGGGGGATCTCATGGCTCAGCCCAGGGACCACAGCACCCAAAGACCGGTATGGGCCTCGGCACACAGGTGAGGCGCAGGGCCCACCGTGGCAGGGCCTGTGCCCACCCCAGCACTGTCATCTCCACATCCCTCTGGGCACAGGCTATGGTGGCGATGCAGGCCCCAAAGGGACCCTAACCTCTCCTGCCATGCGCCACCACCCCACTGAAGTACCTGCAAGAGCTGCCCAGGGGAGGAGCGGGGCAGCCCTGGACTCAGTGGTTCCACACCATGCACAACCCACTGGAGAGGCAAAATCAGCTCGCACAGCCCTCACAGCTCGCAAACTACGGCTTCCCACAGCAGGAAGCGTGGGGTGGTGGAGGGGGACGGGTTCCAGACACCCACCCTGGAGACAGAGACCCCAGTCCTGATCTACCGTGGCCCAGCTCTGCGCCTGTGGGGAAACGGGAGCACAGCATGTCTGCTCCAGCAGCTGTGCCTGCCGCCAGCCGGAGACACCATGACGCTCACCTTGACGCTCCGGTGGTGGATGCGAGAGGGCTGGCACTTGACACTGCTGGTATTACAGCAGCCGGTACAGCGCTTCACCTCCACGCATGGGGGCCAGATCAGGAAGTTGGCTGATGTGGGGTCCACCTGGCTCCGAGGTATCTCATAAATGACTGTCCTGGTCTTACAGACGGCAGGAATGGCTTCCTCTGTGGAGGCAAGAGCACAGTGAATGGGGCCCCGTACCCCCGAGCACAGCAGCCCCAGCAGCCTGGGGGTGAATGGGAGCCCAGCTGACCACAGTGCCATCTGTCATGCAGCGGCAGGATCTTCAAGGCAGAACGGCACTCCCTCGCCACGCAGGAGCCCCCAGGGAAAGGTGCCACTGGCCAAGGAACCTGGAAGCAGGAGCTCAAAAGTGCAGGCCGCCTGACACAGCCAGGGCACAGCACACACGGCCAGGCGAGGATGGAAACTGAGGCTGCCAGACTGCGTTTGAGAGGGAGCCAGCGAGTATCCATCAACTGAGCGAGCTCCAGAGCAGGGAAGCCTGGAGGGCATGAAGGGCACAGCTACCTGGAGCTGAGACGTCAGGGCCAGGCCCTGCTCCAGGCAACAAAGCCCACACTAGAGCTGGTTGCTACCCCAGGGCTCAGGGCACTGGGCTGTCTTGGTTAGTTTGCTGCAGCTCCCCCATGAAACGAAACAGCCATGGGAAGTCCAGCTGGCTATTAGGGAGCCAAAGTGGGCCCACAACAGGCAGGGGACACCAGATGGACAGGGCCCCGACTCCCCAGCCCCCAAGCCAGAGCCCTGTGAGCCAAAGGTCCCTGGGAGGGCCCCCTCTGCTCTGCACTCCTTGGCCCAGGCTGATCCGGCCAGCCTGAAGCCCTGAGCTCCATGTGGCCACCAGGGCACTAGTGATGGATGAGAAATCCACGTTCCTCCCCACATGCTGCCTTACTAGGCCACAACGGCTCCCTGGCCCAGCTGGGCATTGTGTTAACAGCCATGTGTCAACATTCAGCCATGGGGAATGGCCAACAGGAGGCCCTGCTGCCCGGACACAAGCTCGAAGAGCCCAGCCAGCAGGCCCTGGGGCCCCCATGGAGCTGCTATACCCTGGCAACACTGTGGGACCCAGGCCCCAGAGCCAGGAGCCAGGGGAAGCCCCAACATGCACACCTGATGGACCCTCATGGGCACTGGAGCATGCATGACCCCAGTGGGCAGCACAGAGTGGGACCTTGATCTCTGCAGACGAAAGCCTATCATGCACCTAAAGGACAGTCCTGCCTTCACCCAGGGCCAGGGAGGGGGTCAGCCTTTCCCTTCTCCTCGTACAGGGGTGAGAAGACCCCCCAAGGGCCAAGGAGACCTGGAGGTACTTGCACCCTCAGTGGCGCTGGTCCCCCAAGAACAAGCCCACCAAAAGAGGACAGCTGGGCACTGTAGGTCTGGGGGAAGGGCTGCTGTCCAGGACACCTGGCCAGGTGCAGCAGGGCCCAGAGCCAGGAGAAGTCCTTGGGTCCACCCTCATTTCACTCCTGGACACCCCTTCCCATCTGGAGCAAGACAGGTAGACGACAGGCTCTCCGGCAGCCTTTGAGGCTGCCCTGAAAGATGTGGAGCGATGGTCTTGACAGTAACGGTACTGGGGGGTGGGAGGGGCCACCTGCCCTAACCAGGTGCCGTTCACCCACACACCATGCTCAGGAAGCACAAAAGCTGTCTTCTTGGAGCAAACCGAAGCCAGACAGGCCCACCTGCCCAAGGCCATGCACTGAGGGAGCAGCTTCGCCCCAGGCAGCTGTGATGAGCAGGAGGGGCCTGAGGGGCAGGGAACTGGGTGGGTCACCCCCTAACCTACTCTTGGGCCAAAAAAGTACAGGCTGAGTTCCCCCTCAGAGCTGAGCAGAGGCCCCAGAGATCCTGGCCAGCTAGTCCATCCCCACAGGAGCCAGACACACAGGAGGATTGCTCTACTAGGGGACAAGGACCCACACAACCCCCAGCCCAAGCCCAGGGAGCCGAGCACGGGGGCTGGGGCCCTGGGGAAGGGAGGGCGTCTGCAAGAACAGCCCACAGAGCAGAGCAGAGCCACACCTACTGTTTGCAGCTCACAGCTAGGAGCACTGGTCTGCCCATTACAAACTGGAAATTAAACAAGACCACGTTTCCAGAGACACCTCCCCAAGAACAGGCCCCAGCAAGACCGGGCACTTAAGGAATTTATGATAGCTCCCCTCTCTTGGAAACTCTTGGCCCAGGCCAGGCTGTGGCAAGAAGCAGGCGGGCTGGGACAGGGAGACACGGGGCAGGAGGCCGCCTCCGGGGACGGCGGGAGGCCAGGGCGGAAGGCTGCTGGGGCCCAGCAGGCTGTGCCTTTGTTCCAGAGGAGGGAGCCGTGGCTGGGGGAGAGCCTGGCCTGCTGCCCCAGACCCCCACCCACCCAGCGGCCGCAGGGCTCACCAATGCTTCTCTTCCTCCGAATGGGCACAGGCCGCTTCTCAGGGGTGCGTTTCGCGGCGTGGCCCCCACGGGCCCTCAGACTGATCTCCAAAGCATCCTCGGACCCTACAGGTAGGAAGAGGACGTGGGCTTGAGGCCCGCAGGTGCTCTGGGGCCTTCCAGCAGCACTTGTGCACAACTCCACCCTCTCCCCAAGACCTCTAGGGTCCCCCTGGGTGACCCTCCCCCCTCCTACACAGAGATTTCCAAATGTGTAGACTCTCAACTGCCACAATGTCCCACCAAGGTCTGCTAAGCCTGCCCAGGTGCCCCCAGAACATGGAGCCCTTGCTGCCCCGCACGGTGAAGCCATGTGTAGCCTCCCCGCAAGACTCCTGTAAGCAGGGAAGCCCAAGAGGAACATGGAACCAGGTAAGGAGAGCCTGTCCATAAGACCCACAACCAACAGTCCCCGCTGGTCCCAGCCAGGGCACCTTGGGCAGGGCAGTGGGCTGAACAGAGGGGCCGGCAGCAGCTGCTGCGACCTTCACATCTTCTTCTTCTCACTAAACTGGCCCTGGCACAGAATTCTGATCTCCCAGGGGGCGACAGCCTGACCACGCTTGATCCTAAAGCCAGTTCACTATAGGGACAAGAGACCAGGAGAAATCCAAGAGGGGAGCAGGGCCCCCAGCAGGCAGAAACAAGGAGTGGCTGGGGCACTGACACCGGTCTGGTGCTGGCAGAGGGGAGATGGTTTGCAGGAAGGGGAGCCCCTTTCCGCCCAGGTGTCTAAGAGCTGTGAGCAGAGGCAAGCTGCTGGTAGGAGGCCTCCCCACAGAGCAATGCCCCCGAGCTGAAATGAGAACTGACCCCAGACCCCCAGGTACAACATAGCACCACCCTCTTCTCCCCAAAGGACCCTCAAGAGGCAAGGGGAGTCCCAGGTCTCCCAGATTCCTGGAAGGAAAAGGTGGTGTGGGAGGGAGAGTCCTGCCACCTGCCATCTGTGATCTGGACTGAGCTGCCCCAGTGATACTGCTGTTCCTGGATGGGGGGGTGTCACACCTGGCCTCCCTGCCTGGGCCCTCAGACCCAGCTGGGAGGTCTCTTCCCACCTCTCCCCCTCCCTCCCGCCCTGCCACCCCAGGGGATAAGCAGGGGCACAGGGGTCCTGAGAAGCCAGGCCCCACAGCCAGAAGCTCCAGCACCTATGAAAGGCTGCCCCACCTGGCCCCCTCCTCCCCAGAAGGTGGGGGATGTCCTGGCGAGGAGCGCAGACCAGAGGCCCCTCCTCCTGCCCAGCCCACCTTAGTGACTATCCACACAAGTCTGAAGCCTGTGCTCACTCAAAGCGAAAACCAGAAGCCAGGCATGAGGTGCAAAGAGCAGAGGATGCTGCGCTCTGAGCAAAACCCTACTTTACACTCAAAATAACTCAGTGTTCCACCGCCATTTTTTTTTGAGACCCAAAATAAGAGCAGAACAGAACTACTCATGCAGTAAGAATTTCCCAACTACCAACTGTGACAAGAAGCATTTTTTCACAAAAAAGTGACATTTATGAGCCATATCCTGGTGATGACCATCTTGCCACCCCCACGCCAAAGAGTGGCCAGACATCCTCAGCTTCTGAAAAAACCTAACATCAGCTATGTCCCCATGCCTTACCGTAACCAGACACCAAGTGAACCCCTCACTCATCTCAGGGAGTGCTGTGGCCCTTTACATCTGAGGAGACGGAGGCCCCAGAGGTGGAGCGGCCAGCAGGACCGCTGGCCGGTAGGAGCCGGGAGCCCACAGGGGGCTCGGCCTGCCTCCCGCCCCAGGCCCCTGGCCCTGCCTCAGCAGACTCTACGGCCAACTCGGGGGTTACCTGTCCTGCTAGCTGAAACCTGAAAGAGACCCGCCTGCAGGAAGAGATGAGTAGAGAGAGCTCCTCAGTAAACAAGCCCCATCAAGACGGGTGGCCAGGTGTTCTCCTTGCTCACAGGCAGCCATCTGATTTATGCCCGAGGAGAAAGGCCGGCAATGACTTAGAAGGGAAGGCCACCTGAACTGCGCCATAAAGCCACTCGGGGACAGTTCACCAAGTTGTTTCCCTTTTGTCTCGTCTGCACCGACCTGGGGATGACAACTCAGGACAGGGAGAGGTCCCACTGCCACCAGTCCTGGGGGAGCATCGATGGCCCACAGTGCGGATGTTTGTGTGTCAGCCACTCAGTGACCCAAACATGGGCACAAAGCACGGAGGCCGGTTCGCATCACACTCCACTGACAGGCCCCAACTCCAATACCGCTCATTTAAAGATGACACGCTCATCTCTTGATCCAAAACCACACATGAAAAATCAACTCCCGCTCACTTGGAGAATTCGTGGGCTCAGTGAGCTTCTCCAGGCTGGCGCAGACTCCCTCGGCCTCAGGGCGCCCCCACCAGCGGCTCAGTCCTCACCGGTCCCAGGGATGCAGCCCAAGGCAGGAGCAGCCCCGACTCAGGCGTGCCCATCATAAAACCCCGCCCACCCGGGGAGGAGCCAGCCTGCCCAGAAGTCCCTTCCCCCAGAGCGAAGCTGGAGGGTCCCACCCCGGGAAGGGAGGGCGGCTCCCGTCCTCAGAGAATGGACCTCAGCTGCTCCCGACCTTCTCCACGGCCCAGCGTGGGGCAAAGACCCCCGGCACAGAGCCGGCGCTGGTCTAGTGTTCGGCTCCACCTGGAAAGGGAGGCTGCTTCACGCGGGAGGAGACCCACTCTCGGGTTTGTGTCACAAAGGGCCGCCCTGGGGGCAAGGCTAATGATCATGGAAGACCCTGGAACCTCTCCTGTTCCACTCCTAAGTCCTCAGGCACCAGAAGTCCATTGAGGATCATGCAGACCCCACAATGGGTGACAGGTAGACCTAGGGGTGGGGAGAAGAGCCCTGGGCTTCCATAACGGCAAATGTAAGTAAGACCAGCCCTTGACCGGCCATGGCATCTTGCGTTTTTGGTGTGGATGCTCCCAAAGCCCCCAAAGCCCCGGGTGAGGAATTCCATCAGCAGAGCGCCCGGCGCTGCAATGCTAAAGGCGTTAATGGGTGGGGGTGGGGAGGCGGGCTGCAGAGGCCAGAATAAGAATGGTCCCAGCAGAGAGTGAATGGCCCATTTCCCGGTGGCATCCCAAAGCCTCCCGCGGGGAAGCCAGGGGCCTCGCAAGTGCAAGCCAAGAAAAAGCCCCGGAACCATCTTGGGAGGCAGTCTCCCTACTTTCCCAAACCTGGGATCTAAAGTGCAGGCCTGCTGTCCTCTGCTAACAGAAGAAAGACAAATCCTACGCAGGTCACACATCAAGGAGCCAGATCAGAATCCCCCTGGCCCAGCTCCGATCTAGTGAAATCCTACCCTCTTCCTGATAAGATCAGCCAAAGGATTTCCTGGGTCAAGAAACTGCAGACACCGTCAGCCCCGCTAGAAAGTGGTTTTGGCATGAAATGAAAATAGTTCAGGCCTCTCCACCATAATTAGCTACAAATTTCCAAATGGCTAGACCATGTGACTTTACTTGAAGCCCTTGCCTCTCCCTTGCAAGAGTAGTTTGCAGTGAGAGAAAAATCTTCATTTCACTTAAAATTCTTCCAACCAACGTCTGTGCCTTCGGCTGCTCTGTTTGACAAGTTCATTTCGGGCCTCTTTAACCATCAATAATGAGTTTTCCCTACTTAACTCTCACGTGGGGGTGTTTCCATGCCAAATATATTAACTCTGAGAAGACCACCACAGAAAGGGAGCAGAATCCGGTCTGGGAAGGAGCTGCCTTCAGTTCACACCACAGGGCAGATACCAGCGAGGCGGAGACCTTCCCACCCCGACCAGTCCAGCTCTGTAACTGACAACTCGAGAGCCTCCGAACTCGGCGTTTACAGAGGAACTGTTTTCTCTGTGTCTCCTGTCTAAGAGCCAAAGAGTGAACCCTAGAATAGTCCCCACACAACAGGTGTGCCCAAGGTATGCCTTTTCAGGGATCACGAAAAGAGAAAGGCAGGGCCTCCCGCAACCACAAAGGCCCAGCCCCGGGCAGGAGCAGGACACCAGCTCGCGATGTACAAAGGGTCCCTGACCGAGGGGACGGCTCCTCCCCGCGCCTGCCCGCCCGCGCACGGCCTGGGGGCCCCCGCTCCTCCAGGAGCAAGCGCAGGCCCAGAGCCACACCTGGCTGGGTCGCCAGCGCCCTCTGTGCGGCTGAACCTTCTGTGACACACCAGGCATTTTCCTTAAATGCGAAAACAATCCCCGGACGAGCAAGCAGCCCTCAGCCGCCGTCGGCAGAGAAAGTGGTGATTGGAAGAGAAACTCCTGACTCATCCGCCTGGGCTTTTATGGCCCGGGATTGGATTCCGACCTTTCGGTGCGCTCCTGCGCGGCGCCCGGCCCGGCTCGACGCGGGAGGCGGCGCTGGGCGCACACACCGCCCGCGCCCCCCGTGCCCCCGCGCCGCGCCGAGGGAAGGGGCGCGATTTACCTACGGAGTCTATCTCCAGGAGTCGCTGGAGGTCCCGGATGCTGTGGATCTGACTGTGCTCCAGCCTCTCAATTACCTCGCGGGGGATCTCGGCTTCCTGCAAGCAGAGCCACACGGTCAGGGCCAGCGCCGACCGCCAGAGCGCCTGGTCCCTGGGCCCCAGGCGCCCCCGCCCCCGCCGGACCCTAGAGACGCCACATTCTCCATCCCCATCCACGTCTGCCCTTTGCAAAAAGAAAACCCTCCCCACCGTTAAATTTTCAAACAAAACTCCCGCATTCTGGCCCCCGCCCAGGTGTCAGTTACAGGAGGTATGGGGGCAGCGCGGGCCCCGGGTAATTTCTGATTTAACAGTGAAATCAACATCTAGGAAGATCAAGTTGAAATGCGTCACGGATCGGCGACGAAAAGTCACTGCAGCCCTAACACTTTAATCTAGCCAGGGGCTTAAATTTCACACCCCGGAATCCCGGGCGAACCTGCGGGGGCGAGGGTCGCTCGTCTCATAAACACGCGCTCGCACACTCACTCACACGAGCGCCCCACCCCGGCTCCGGCCCAGCCGCGGCCCTAGCGCCGACTGAGACGCCCCAAATCCAGCTGGCGGCGGGGAGAGGCTGCCCGGGAATGCGAGGGTTAAATCTCCACCTCTCGCAGCTCCGGGCCCTGCCCAGACCACCCCACCGCTCGGCCTCCCCCAACTCCTTCCACATTTTAACAGAGAGTGGGGGTCGCTGAGGGGTCTCGAGCACTAAGTTCCCGCGACGGGGGCTGTAGAAAAGTCATTCATCACAGCAGAGCTCCCGGGGATTCCGGATTCGAGGTTGTGGGGGGTGGGGACGCCGGCGGTGGGAGGGCGCGGGCGCCTGGCCCGGCCCGGCTCGCCTCGCTCAGCCACCTGTAAGCAGGCCATGGGCAGGCAGGACTGCGCCGGCCCAGCCAGCCCTCCAGGCTTGGAAACCAGGAATCGGAGGCTGCGGCCCCTGGCTGACCACCCTGCCTAGAGAGGGCTTCCGGCGCGGCCGTCCCTACCTGTTTTTCGGCCGTTTTCCTCCTTTACCCGGGCTCCGGCGGCTCACACACACACCCCTCCGCGCTCCCTGCATCCCGAAACTGCATTATCCGCCGCGCCCCGGTTCATTCCCCAGAGGAGCCCGCACCCCGTGAAGTTTCTCCTCACTCTTCCACCCGCCGCCTTTCCGACCCTACACAGCAGAGCGACGCAACACGCTGGAAACTCACCAGACACACTTAGGCATGGCAAAAAATAAAACCCAGTTGGAAAATCAGCCACCCTAGCAAAAATCAAAAGGCACTCTGCAGAGCCCCAGTGTCCGGGGCGCCCTGGCCCGCGGGCGTCCACAGAGGGCGTGCGCCGAGGGAGAGGGGACGGGGCGCGGGGGCGGCACCCACCTCGGCCAGGGCATGGGTGAGGTATCCGCAGCCGAGGAGCAGCAGGCAAGCCCAGGTCCTCATTGCGTCCCGAGGCGCTGGCGGCTCGGCAGGGAGGCGAGGCCGCGGGGCGGGCGCTCCAGCCGGGCTCCTGTGGCGGCGAAATTCAGTACCATCCCTCAGGGAGCGCGGCCCGGAGGGTGGTGGCGCGGAGAGCAGGGAGCCGGCGGAACGCGCTCGGCGCGAGCAGCGAGTGCAGAGAGGCAGGGAGCGCCAGCGAGGAGGAGGAGCAGGCAGTGCGCGCTCGCCGCGCCCGCCGCGCCGGGAGCCTCCTGGGCCGCCGGGTAGGGGGTGGGGACGGAAGGGGCGGAGGGCGGGGGCTGGGCCTCTTCCTTGGTGCGTTCCCGGTGCTGGCTGCCGCCGCCGCGCTTGCTCCCGGCGCTGGCTTTAGGAGCAACCCGGCCGGTAATTCTGCATATTTGCGTGCATCAGCCTCGAGAGGGACCCCGGAGCGAGGCTGGAGCCACCGCCGCCGCTGCACCACCCATCACCTGTCTGGACGCCCGGCCGGGTCCGGGCGCGGGCTCTCGCTCTCCCAGCGGGCTGCGGACGGCCCCGCGCGCCCACCGTGGGCCCCGCGCTCGTCCCCGGCCTCCCCTTGCCGCCGCCGCCCGGCACGGCACGGCGCGGCCCAGCACGGCGCGGCCCGGCGGCCTGCGTGCGCCCCTCCGCGGCGTGCCCTCGGCTCCGGCGCCGCGCTCCGCCCTCCGCCGGCCCGAGCCGGGCAGCGCCCGCGGCCGCGCCGCCTGGCAGCCGCCGCCCGCGCAGAGCCTCGCAGAGCGGGCCTGAGGGTGGGCGCAGGGCCGAGCCGGCGCCGCCGCCGCCGCCGCCGCCGGCGGGAGAGAAGGAGGCGCGGGCAGGCCCGGCTCGCTGGAGTTGTGCGGGCTCCGCAGGGCGCGCGTGTGGAGCCGGCCAGCGGCTGGGAGGGGGTTATAGCGCCGCCGCCGTCGCGCCCCCCCCCCGCCCCCTCCCCCTTGCCTCCCCCGGATTCCGGGCCCAGGCCCCGCACCTCGGAAGCGCGCGGGGGCCGCACGGGCCCCACTGGGCCCGGCCGCCGCAGTGAGCACACACTCTTGCTCACGCAGGCAGTAAAATCCATCAAAGCCCCGCGCCTGGCTCCGAGCAGAGCCGCCGGGCTCCGCTCGCCGGCCGGGGCTCCCCGCGCGCCCCTCCCTCGAGCTTGCCCACCCTCCCGTGCCAGCTGCAATCCTGCGGCACCGGACGGGGAGGGGAGGAGGCCGCCGCAGAAGCGCCGCCGTCGCCGGCTCGCCTCTCCAGGGCCCCAGCGGCGGCAGAGGGCAGCGCCCAGAGCTACTGCGCCAAAAAGGGCAAACGCGAGCCGGCCCCCGCCCCCCGCCCCCCGCCTTGGCGCTCGGGACTCTTTCCACCGTTAGGATCCAGGGCCCCTGCCTCCCGTCTCCTTAAAAGGAGGGGGAGTGAGTCTCTGGGGAGAGGTGGGGCGGGTTTAGGGGCGCGTCTGGGACACTCACCTGGCGGCTGCCACGCGCCCCCGCCCAGAATCCGATGCCTAGGGCTTCTGAATAAGGAGCCTCCACCCTCATTCCGAGATGGGAGGGCGCCCAGGTCGGAGTAGGGGACTGAAGTGTGCCTCGTCCCCACCCTGGGACCCCGCGTCCCCACTCCCTCGTGGAAGGCCGGGCGGCCTGGGCCGGGAAGTAGGGGGAGAGGAAGGGAAGGAGGAGAAAGGAGCCTTCCGTGAGGAGCCCTGGAGTCTGAGCCTCCGGCGTAAGGATCTGCTGGGCGCACAGAGCGCCACCTCCGGCTGAGGCGCGGCGCAGAGCGCGGTGCGGGGGAGCGACGCGCCGAAGGCCGAAGCCTGATTACGGCTGGACCGCTCCTACGCCAGGAAGGGGCGTGTGCGCCTGGACTGGGAGGACTCCGCCCGCCTAGACCAGGTGGGATCGGACTCCGGTCTCAGGCCCCTCGAGGTCGCGGACAAACCCCAGTACCAGCGCTAGAGTGATGACGGGCCCAGCTTCCTAAACCTAGACGGCCGAGCCCCCCAGAGGGTAGGAGTCGTCGGGATGGGTGAGAGGGCGGCGAGAGAGAATTCGGCCCGCGCCTGCTCTCCACCCCCATCCTGTGGATTAGGCCCGCGCCCCGGCCGCTGCCAACCTCACGACAGACAAAGGCAGTAAAGGCGCAGCCCCGCGGGCGGTCTTTCATCCGCGGCTCGGCGGGCTCCGGCATTTCAAAGGCCGAGGCCGGAGGGCGCCTCGGGGCCGCTCGCCTTCCCCCAAATATCGAGGGGGGCGGGGCCTTACCTGCCCTTCCACGTGCCCCCACACACCTGCAGTCCCCCTAGGCGCCTACCCCAGGCGGCAGCCCCACGCTGCGACCCCTGCAGTCAAGCGACTCTCCGGGTGGTCGGGATGAAGGAAGACCGAAGCCGATCAGGGGAAACTTGGAAACCTTTAGAAGCAGAAGCACGTGAGCGCCAGTCCTTGTCCGTCCAAGTGGAGCTAGCGCTTGGGAGAGGAAGATCCCCTGGACGGTTTCTGGAAGGCAGCCAAACGCTCCCCGCCAGGACGATGGGACCGGCCCCTACTCCTGCCCAGGGATGCCTGCATCTCATCCCGCTGAGCCTTGGATTCCTCGCGGGCAGAGGGACACCTTTCTGTGGGCTAAAGGACTTAGTGGGGTAATGGGTGTGGAAATGAAGGAGTAAAGGGCCGTTCCTGCTCCAGCCTCTGCACAGAGGCTCGCCGGATCCTGGAGGGCCCCACCAACCGAGCGAACCTAGTGGGGTACGTCTCTTGGAGCCCGCTCCCAGCCTGGCACTTCAGGGGTGCCTAGCTCGGACTTGGGGCCAGGAGTGGGCCACATTCAACGGAAGTCTCAGGCCAGAGCGACCCGGTGAGCAGGGCTGAGGCATGGGTGCATCCGGCCCCGGACTGGGGAACGGCGCCGGCACCCCTCGAATCCCCGCCTCTATTAAAAATAAACCGCGGCCGGTCGTCATAGCGACCACGGCAACAGCGGCCGCGCGAACAGCCAGCCGCCTTTTGGGGAAGACGGGGTGCGACGCCCGTCGGAGAATCAAGACCCGTCCTCGGGTGGAACAGGGCCTCTTCCAACTCAACGTACCCCACCCTCCCCCGGGTCCTCAGAAGAAACTGTCAGAAATAAATCCCAGAAGCTCCTTTCCAAATTGGAAACGAAGACCTCACCACTGACTTGACCAAGAGGTCACCAACTCCCACGAGAACCTGCGCCCGTGTGGACTCCACCCCCACTTGTTAATACCTCTCCTCAACACCCTCATCCACACGCTGCATTCCTCACTTCAATCCCTGGAGAAGAGGCCTGAGCACTGGGGTGGGTGGCAGCCATTCGGCCGCCGACGGGACAATAGCACCTGCCCAGCCCGCCCCGCCGGTGGTCCTGGCAGACCAAGCATGGTCACATGCTCCCTTTTGCCCGGGGAATCGAGTTTCACTTCCAGCCGCTATTAGGCGGTTCACACGGTTCACTGCAAACATTTGATAACAAGGCTAAATATACATTCTAGTCGGAGGCGCGGGCGGCGGTGTCCAGTGTGTGGGCGTGGTGTCCCAGCTCTGTGGGGTATCCCCACCCAGGCCCCAGACCGAGGCAGGACCCCCACAGACACACCCAGCTGCCTGCCGGCTGCCCCTAAGATTTCCACCCCACACCCACACGCCTTCGGGAGGCTGGCTGCTGATGCCCCCGGGCCAGCTGGCAGCAGACCAGGGCTCTGTGGGGATCTCCCGAGTGGGGAGGTGCTGGTGGGAGGTGGAGGTGCACCTGGCAGCCTGGGATGTCCGGTCGCCCCTGAGCCGCTGCTTCTGGGCTATCTCGGGTGCCGCCCACGCGCACTGACCTGTCACAGGCCCATAATTAGGGTGAGTCAGGTGCTCCAAGTAGGCGGAGAGAGAGGGCGGTGTAGCTGGGTGACTGGCTGGGTGTCCACCCCTCGCTGGTTCCCTCAGGCTCACTACCCATGACCCTAAAGCCAGGGAGGTGCTGGAAGGGTCTTGATCATTTCTCAGAGCAAGGTGGGGGGCTGCAGGGTATGCCTTTATAGACCTATTGGGGACCCAGTGCTTTTTGAGGCTAGCAGCCAGCCTTTAAACACAAAGCCCACCTCACCCAGCCCTGTACTGTGTCTCTCCCAGCACCTATGTGGGGCCTGTCTCCAGTCAGCTCTCCATTACTACTGTCATTATTTCTCAGCGGGAGTCAAACCAACATCTGCTGAGCACCTCCATCCCTCTGTGATTTCATTTCACTTGCATGGACCCCTGTTGGGGGCCTGTCCCACCTCCCAATTCACAATGTCTCCATGCCAGGAAGTTAAGCCATCCACAGGCAGTCCCATGGCGTGGGATCCTCCATACAAGCTGCATATACACAAGGCGGATTTCTCGGGTGGCATTTGTCCTCCAGGTCACAGATGGGAGCATAAAGAATGATGTGGCCACAGGCGACAAAGGCTCCACAACTGGGGCCCACGCCCACCTGATGCCCAGTCACAAGGTCCAAAGGTGCTCCTTGGCCTTACTGGTGTAAGTTGACCCCAGGCTTCCTTGAGTCCCAGTTCTCTCATCTGGAAGGCAGGGGTCAGTAGGCCTTAGCGTGCAAGGCTGTCTCCCTGACAACGAGCCACCCTCCCACCCAGGAAAAGCAGCATACACACACACACCCCGCCCCTGCAGGGCCTGATGGGAGGCAGGGGCAAGGGCGCAGCTGCCCACTGGCCTAGGTGGGCCATGCAGGTGGGCCAGCTAGGCTTCCAGACCAGGCCTCTGCCCAGGCCAGAGCAGATTTCAGAACAATTTGCAGAAAAAAACACCACACATGCCTTCACTCTCCAGGCTAGACTTTTTGGGTCAGGACAGCTAAGCCAGGAGAGGCTCTCTCCTTGGAGATCTGAAGGGCCTGCACGGTCGTTAACTAGGGTGTGGGCGGGGCGTGAGCTCATGCCAGGTGTCGGCCCAAGATCAGGCATGAGGCCTTTACATCCAGACTCCCCAGGAGATGGGCCTTTCAGAGGCTGGGACAGCATTCTCCAAGTTGTTTTTCACTCTGTTAAATGTTTTTATTTTTTGTTTTAAATACACAGACAGAAATGAAGTTTAAAGTAGCTATGTGCCCAGAATGATTTTGTGACCATTTTTGTATACAGCTCTATGTTAAGGCACACTTGGTGGCTTCGAGGAATGAAGCCTGGCCTGGCTGTCATGGGAGGCACCAACCACGTGTGGCGCCTTGAAATGGGCCAGTTGCATGCTGATGCACGGTACCTATAAAACACGGCCTCTGAGTACCTCCTGTGAAGGCGGAGTGTAACATTTATCGTTAGTAATTTTTATGTTAATCACGTATTGAGATGATAACAGTTCTGATATATTGAGTTAAATAAACTATATGATTTCAATTAATTCCACCAGTTTGTTTTTCCTTTAATGTGGCTACTAGATGATTTTGAGTGCTATATTTGGCTCAAATAATATTTCTACTGGATAATGTTAGTCTAGACAGCAGAGCTCTGGAAAGCTCAGGGACCCTGGAGGCCTGCAAAGCCAGGGGGCACATCTCACGCCCCTGCCGCCCCCCAAGCCTCACCAGCTGTGTAGCCTGCAGTGTATTGGGGTCTCAGCTTCCTCCTCCGGGTGATAGCCATTTTGGAGGGTTGCTTTAAGAAATAGTTACTTGTACATTCAAGAGATATTTATGTTCAAAGCAGGGAAATCCCTTGATGAAACAGGCCCCCTGGAGGGAACACTAAGCGGGTGAGAGATAAGCTGTTTCAGGTAAGGCACTTTGGGGGTGGTCAGGGAGACCTACTGAGATGGTCTAGAACAGCATTCCAGGCAGAGAGAACAGCAGCACAAAGGCCCTGTGGCCTCTGGCTTGGCTTGTTCAAGAAACAAGGTGGGGGTGGGGAGGATGAGCTGGAAGCGGTAGGCAGAGGGCAGCTCACATGGGCCTTGACACCAGGGTAAAGAATTTGGGCTTATTCCAGGAGGATGGAAGCCACTGCTGGGCTTCAGGTGGGGAACACAAAATGTAGTGGCAGGAAAAGAAAATTGAGCGACCATCCCTGTGGACAGGCCTCCCAGCCCACAGCAGCAAATGCCCTCTTGCCCTCCCTCACCTCCCAGGTCTTCAAGACTCACAGCCAAGTTCCTGTGTCCTGGATGTGAATTCAGAGGATGCGCAGGCACTGGCCCCAGCTGTCTGGCTGGTCACCTGGTTTGAACCCACAGCCAGCCCCACCCCTCTTTCCCTGAGTGCTGTCCCTCTTCCTCCTGGACCTTGGATGGGGTGGGAGGGGACATCAGGACACATCCCTAGGCAGAGGGCGGAGCTGCGCCTGGCCTCCATGCCTCCCTGAGGGAAGCCAGTAAGATCACATCCCCAGAAACATGGCCACCCCCTCTTCCCGCCACACCAGGGAGGAAAAGGCTTCCTGTGTCTGAGAGGAAGGGCCTCCCCAAACAGAAGCACAAAGGAGGCCATGCTGAGGGAGTCCGAAGGAGCCTGGGGGACCTGGAAAGGGTGGGGGTACAGAAACTTCTAGAATGAAGATCATGGGGGAGTGAGTAGGAGGAAGATTAAACATATGCTAAAACCTCAATAATCAGAACAGTGTGCCTCGTGGGACAAACACACAGAGCCCAGAAGAGGCTGCTGTACAGAAGAAGTTTGAAAGAAAGACCTTAAAAGAATTATTAAACAAACAGCTTAGAAAAATGACCTGATTCAACCTTCACTTTACCTGAACCCTAAATATGTTTCAGATAGATTAATAAACCGACAGACTCACGCTGTGCGTGCCGTGGCGATGCTGGGAGAGGCCACAGCAGGCAGCACCCTTGCAACACCTGTGGTCTTGGTCGTGTCTCACCGAAGCTAGGAGACACGCCCACATTAGAGGTGTTCCAGACTGCACCTGCTCCTGACCCTCCAGCTCCAAGGACATGGGGACCCCCAAAAACAGGTGGCCGCCGGGGTCCCTGGGCGTGGGGACGTGTCAGGGTGATGCAGAGGACTTCCTTGGTCTGGCTGCTGCTGCAACCCCAGGATGAAGCACCACAGTGCCTGCAGCTCAGGTGCAAATGGCTGGGAGTGGGGAGTATAAAAGCAAGTGACAGATGACAGATGATTGATGGACAGCACATAGGTGATAGGGCAGATGGGAAGATGCTAGCGATTTGAGTGAGAGAGTGTAAGCTGTTCAATGTACCATTCTTACTTTCCTGTAAGATAGAAATTTTTCGACATAAAATTCTGAAAAAAATGCTAATTCATATGTTTGGATTTCCCCATAGTTTATCAAACTTCTAGAAGACAGGGCAAATCACAAAAAAGTAAAAGACGAGCAGGAATGTTCCATTTCACATTTTTCAAGTTAAAAAAAGGCCTTCAGATCTGACAGTATAGGAATTTAAAACCTACAGTAAAAATGTAAACACCTGAGCAAACAGGGCCCTTTGGCTGAGCCAGAGCTGTGTTCCAGAGGTCCCGGCACACTTTTTGTTTGGGTAGAAGAAGTGCATTAGCCAAACCTCAGAAACACATTTATCTACCGGCCTTACTCCTGTTCTCTGGCCATAAAACCATGGATGATACACATGAGCAGAGCCTCAGGCATAGAGGACATTGCACTTTACTGCCAGTCGGCCTGGCTCAGCCAGCAAGGACTGGGAGGCAGTGTGAGCTGGAGGAGGGGCCGCAGGTTCCCAGGGCCTCTGTCCCCAAGAGCTGGAGGCAATCCCGCCTCAGGAGCAGCAGACACAGCCGTGGCCCCTGACCCCGTAATCCCGCGTCTGGGCACCTAGCCTAAGAAAATGACCCACAGGCGGGGAGCCAAGCATGCAGAGGGGTCAGAGCAGCATGACTTGAAATAACAAAAATTGGAAACAACCTAAAATCCCAGGTGAACAGACCATGTTTTCCTGACTCCTGCTGTAGAAAGTGGTGTGCAGACACAAGGGCCATAGAGCCGGTTTCCTGACATGTGGTGAGGCCTGCCACTTTCCATGCCCGTTCAGGGCTCCCTGATTCCTGGTTGGGGCACAACGCTCCCCAAGGGGTAGGAGGGGGCCGGATATCCAGGTGTCCGTGATGTGTCAGTGGTGGTTGTCTAGGAAACCAGATGCCTCTGTTGAGAAGAGAGGGTAAGGGCTCTGGGGCCATGGCTTTGAGCTGGGGTCTCCCCTCCCTGCCTCTGTCCACACCGGCCAGCTCCCAGGTGGCCTCCTGCCAACCCGCAACTTCAGGCAACTCGCATCTCAGCTCTGAGTCTGTTTCCCTCTGGGAAAATAGGACGATGATCCTTTGTCCCAAGGTGTCGTGGGAAGAAAACGTGGAAATGTGAAGAGCCCTCTGTGTGCCGTGGCTCCTCGGTGGTTGCATCCCAGTGCTGGTGGCCGAGCCAACTGCTGGACCACGCTCCCGCCTGCCCCATGATCCAGGCATGGCAGGAAGGGCCGGCTGTGGTGGTGCCCCCACCTGGTGGCTGGCATCTGGGGAGGGGCAGGCTGGTCTAAGCTGATGGCTGTGACTCCGTGATCCTGTCCCTGGGACAGTGTCCTGCAGGCTGAGGGCAGGCCTCCTCTGCCTTCTGGGGTGAATGACTTTCTGAGGGGGAGCCCTCCAACATGGCTACCTGTGTGGGCACAGCCCAGGGGATGGGGGGCAGCTGCAGGAGGCCCAGAGGCCCAGAGGCTTGGAGGGGAGGGGAGGCCAAGAGACCAGAGAGGATGAAGAAAGAAGACTGAGAAGTGGCAGGGTGGAGGACACAGGAGGGCAGGAGGAAAATGGGAGGGAGTCAGAGAGGGAGGCAGAGGTAGAGAAGGCCTCCCACCCCGCCATGCAGCTGTGTGGTTCCCTCTCCTCCATGAGCCTGGGCAGCTGGACAAGGGGGTCACCTGCCTCCATTAATCTGCAACTCTGGACCTGGGTGAGCAGGCATGTGCACACCTGGGCTCTGTGCCAGGTATGTGAGGAGGAGACGACATTTCCTTGACCCCCCAGGCCCCTACGGGTGCTGTAAACCAGATGCACTTCCCAGCCTGAGCACAAGGCGTCCCCAACCTCAACAGGACGCCCATGCCCCCATCCTCAACTCTGGCCTGGGGCTCAGAAGGAGGGGCTCAGGTGGGTCAGGGAACTGCTGGGTCAGGGGATTCCTTGTCACCCCCCATCTGTACATTTCCAGATAGAAGTCGTGGCCCACCCACCTACCAGTTCTTCACACATCAAGACTCTTGGCTGTTGTGACAAGATCCCAGCTCAAAGTGGCCAAGAAAGCAGGAGGCATTGGGCCACGTGACTGCCAGGCTCAGGAGTGTGGGCTCAGGCACTCAGCCCACATCTCAGCACTGGCCCTTTCTCCACAGCAGAGGGCAGGAGTAGCAGTTCCCACCTGACACCCTCCCAGCCCCAAACCTCCCAGGCCTCAAGGCTGCACCCCCGGACAGGTCTGGGACTCTGACTGTGGCTTCCGTGGGCCAGTCTGGGGCCAGGGCCTAGGCTTCAAGGCCAACTAGACCACCACCACCACCATCCCCAACTGAGCACCCTGGGTAGGGTGCTGGCAATCAGGGCCCACGCCTCTGCTGTGAGTGACCCTAACAATGCCTTCCTCCGGACGCACTATATGCCCTTCTGAAAGGAGTCTGGGCTCAACCATGGGTGAGCATGGGTGTCCCTTGTCTGCAAAGGGGTGAGGCCATTTATGTCTATGGCTGTTTCTCTCCATAGGAGAGAGCAAAGTCCCATCAGATAATGTTATCCTTGACCATGGGTTGTGACCATGGGATGCCTCTGCAGTTGGGGGCAGCACCAGGTGAGAGGCACAGGGCCCCTCGGCTTCCTGAGCACCTGCTGTGCACACCCCCTGCCAAAGGGGCATCAGAGGGGCAGTTACATTGTAGGCAGGAAAGTGCCCAGGTCCAAGGCCTAGGGAGCTGGTTCCGGCTTTAGGGCAGCTCCCCAGTCTGCAAGCTGGGCAACCCTTGGCTTCACCTCTCTGAGCCTCAGAGCTGACAGAGTCCGTGTGGCCGAAACACAGCCCATATTTCATTGCCTGGCAATGGAGAAGGCTGAATGTGCAGATGCTTGCACAGACACCATGCCTCACGAACAGCAGGCACTCAATAAACGGAGTGATTCCACCTGCAGACAGAGCATGCCCACCCTGTACACAATGGCGCTGCAACAAGAGCCCTGGGAACCCCAGGCTGCGTCTAGCCCTGGCGCCCCTGCCCCACCAGTTCTGCTTCCCAGACACTACCGAGCCGACATGGCAGAGCAGCCGAGGTTGCCGTGTGCCCCCTCACTGAGAAATCCAAAAGGGAGGCACCCTGAAACCCAGACTTTGGCACCTGCTGGCTGTGGAACTCCACACATTTTGTCAAAGACAGCCTCTGCCTGTCTGCTGCTCTGACTGCCCTAACATACATGTGCTAACAAGCATTTATTATGTACCTGCTCTGTACTATGTGATGCACTGTGAGCGAACCTGTCTTTGCCCCCTGGAGCTGACCCTCTAGGAGGTGGGGATGGGTAACAGACACACCAAGAGGCTCACCTGCCTGTGGGGCCATCTTGGATGATGCTTCCAGCCTCGGAATGGAAACAACTCAAACTGTCTTCCACAGCAAGGCAACCACTGGAGAGTCCAGGGGCCTGCTTCAGGAGAGGTGCCATCAAGGAGCCAGCTCTGCGTCTCAGTGACCTCCTCTGCAGCTGCTTTTGTAGCTAATTCCCTCATGGTGACAGGATGGCTGCCAGAAGCAGCTCAGACCTCCTCATTCACATGGAGCAAGAAAGAGCGAGAATATCCTGTTGCTTTTTCTCAGACACTCTCCTTGGCCATAAAGGGTCAGGTGCCCATCCCCACCTCCAGCTCACCACCCTACCCCACGGCCAGGGTGGCCACACCTCCTGCTACACGGGCTCCACCCACCTCTCCCCACAGGCCAGCAAGACAAGCTAGCCACCTCAGTGCTGACAACAGTGCTGGATCTCAACACCGGAGCCCTCTCCTGGGCCCCAGACTCAGCAGCCTAGTGGTCCAAGGAGCATCTTTGTTAGGGGTAGACGAGTCAACCTTAACAGACCAAGGGCTCAGTCCTCGAAATGTCTCCAAAACCTGATCAGTCCCCACCCCTCCATGTAACCCCCCTCATTCTGTGTGCCTTGCATCCCATCTCTAAATCCACAGTTAGAGTGATCCTTTTATGCCTAAATCAGCCCAGGTCCTTCTCTGCTCTGAAGTTATCCTAATGGGGATGGCAAATGCCCCAGAAGATGCTCAAAGGGCGCTGCCCTCATGCGAAATTACATGCTCAGTCAGGCCCAGGGTCGGGTCCACTGGACGGTCCTGGAGACGGGCTCACTCCTGCCAGCACTGTCCTCTCCAAGTTTGGGCCTCCTCTGACCCGAACAGGTCCAAATGACAGGTTCCAAATAATTCTCTCCTCCCCATCAGTCTCCCACTAGCAAAGCTAAAGTGGGCAGAGGGCAGATGCAGTGCATGGTCAGCAGCAGGCACTGGACCCAGAAACACTGTCTGTGAGTAAATCTTGGGGTTGCGCCAGGGCACAGGGCCTCCCTGCTCTGCTTCCCGGGAGTCCAGACTGCCTGGCTCTGGCTTCGCAAAGCCCCCGTGGCCCTACACTCTGTGCAGCTCCTTCTGCACTCCTTCAGTGAGCAGCACAGCCCCCTCAAGGTGACCTGGCTGCTGGGCTCGGCATGGCCAGGCTGAGGGGCCTCCAGTGTCAAGGAGGGTCTGACAAAGACCCCAGAACCCTAGAACAGCAACGGGATCCTGGATGAGGGAGCTCAGCACCCGGTGACCCAGGTTCACACCAGCTCCGTCCTTCTGGCATGTTCCACAGGGAAGTCATGTCACTGTTCTAGAGCTCTGTTTCCTGGAATGCTAACATCTGCTGCAAGGTACCCCAAACTGAGCAACAGAGACTGAGCACCTGCCACCCCTGTAGGTCGGAAACCAGGAGCGGCTCAGCTGGGGGTGGCTGTCAGCACCACTTGAGACCTGATGGAGGTGGGGACCGCTGCCTCGGAGGCTCCTCCAGAGCTGCAGGCAGGAGGCCTCGGTTCCCGGCTCGTGGCTGCTCAGGGTTCTCACGGGTTGGCGCTGGACTCCTGAGGAGTGAGTGACCTCAGGGCACGGATGCAACATCCGTCTAGTGACACATACCAGCCCTCCCTGCGTGGGAGAGGCGACACAGGGGTGATGCTATGACACGGAGCCCTGGGCACTTTGGTGGCCAGCTGCCCCTCGACTCTCGGGGTAGGCTCAAGGATTAAATGATCCCATGCGCAGAAGTGCCCATAGGTGCCAGCACAAGGGGAGCTTAGCCTTGGGCACCTGCAACCTCTCAGGAGAAGTTCAGGGGCCTATCACCTGCACCTCCAGGAACGGCACAGGGCTCCAGGCTGGGAGGGAGTAGGGGCGAGGGGCCTAGCTGTGGCAGGTGGGAGGCATTGGCCCTGTGCAGTGGATGTGCCCTGGAGGGAGCCTGGCTTGCCACTTTTCTTCAGAGTCCCCCAAAACACTCTTACCCCCAGCCCACCCCATGACCTCTGCTGGGCTTAGGAGAGAGCCCCTGCCCGCACCGCCCCACTGCACCCCACCAGCCTGCAAGCAGAAGGCAGCTCTGAGAGCCTGAGTCTGGACCTGGCTTTACCCCAGGTGGCCTGAGCCTCTTGTCTGGGAAGTGGGGTCCTAGTGCCAGCTGCTGGTGAGGGCAGCAGACGTCAGGGGAAGCACCAAAACGCAGCTGGCCCTCAGGGTACTGACAAAGCCCACGCTTGTCAATTACTCTGGTAGAGCCTGGCCGAGGCCCCCACCCAGAGGGGCCAGGCAGTCCAGGGGTGGGTGTGGGAATCCCCGACACTGGCGCAGAGGAAATCAGTCCCAGGGATACCCCAGAGGCCGGCCAAGACAGCGGACAACCCAGGGAGGTCCTGCCATAGGTATGTGCTGAGCCACATGGAAGAGGACAGACAGGGCCATCCTGTCCCTGCCCCGCATGTTCCGCTGCCAGCCCATGTCTGAGGCCGAATGGAGCGGGCTCCCAGACAGTGCCCCTTGGTCCATGGGCAGAGGAGGAATCTGAGAAGGCTTCCAGGAGGAGGTGGCATTTGAGCCAAGCCTCGACGAATGGCAGCCAGCAGAGGCTGCCCAGGCCGAGAATTTTCCCTCCAGCCCAGCAGCCCCCACCTTATCTCCCTCTGTGGGGAGCCAGATCCCACAGCTCAGCCTGCACCCCCAGCCCCTGCCTGCCCTAAACAGATATGTCATCAGTCTGGAATGTACTTTCAATTCCTCCCCTTCCTCCTCCCCCACTGTCCTCATCCTTGCCTCCCCCCACTCCTGCTCCCCCTCCCTCCCCCATTCCCTTCCTCCTCCCCATTTTGCTCTTCCCTCCCCTGCTCCCACCCAGCGCTAACCATCGCTTCCTGGCCCAGCTGTGCCAGACCAGTTACCAGGTCTGGGAACTGCAGGAGGTTGGGTAGAGTGAGGCTGTTACCTCCCCGCAAATGCCCCTGGCCTGATGGGGACATGCAAGCTCTCAGCATTCCCTCTTAGCCAGGCGCCCATGGGAGGTCAGGCTGACAGAGAGCCTCTCACCCTGGGGACCCCACCTCCCCCTCTGCACCTCCAGTCCTTTATCTTTGTAGGGCCCCAGTTTGGGGCTCATGTTTTCCTGTGGCCTCCCTGGAGGAGGTGGCACCTGGACAGAGGCAGTTCAGCACTTCCCCATGTGTGGCCAGTGGCAGGGCTCCTGCAAGGCAGCACTACATTTCCCCAGGTCCTTACACGGGCTCCCCTCAGTGGCCCAGCACGCCCCAACTGGTGCCAGCCTCCAAGCCCTGCTTCCTGACCAATGGGGCTGGAGGGGTGTGAACCATGGGCCTCTACAGTCCTCCTCCTGCCTGCTTCCCACATCCTCACCCCTTAGTTTACCTGCCTGCCAGGTCCTCAGGGTCCCAGGAGCTGCCCTCGTGGTGGTCAGAGCCTAGCACCAAGCCACCCAGCAAGGGCAGCGGGTACTGCATCCCATGGAGTCAGCAACTCCAGGCCCTGCTCAGAGCAGAGGGCCAGTCACCCCCACCAGCAGGATCTCTGGCATCCAGGCGGGTGAGTGCCTGCCCAGCCTCTCTCCATCCCATGAGCTCAGAAGGTGCCCCGAGCTGGGGGTGGGCACCCATCTGAGCTATGTAGCCCTGGGTGAGGGGCCCCAAATGCACTCAGGGACCTGGCAGAACTTCCTGAGCAGGCACCCACCTACGGTGACCCATGTGGAGCAGGCCCTACTGGTCAGTCTACAGCCTGACCCAGCCCCTCAGGTGACAGCCCAGAGCTGTAGACCCCATGGACCCTCCCTTACACCTTCTGCTGCAGTTCCTGCTGCCTCTGGCCCTTGTGAGGACCCCCACTCACTCACCACGTCAAGGCTGCATCTGCTGTGTTTTCCCCGTGGAGCCCCAGAACTCACTGTCTGAGTGTGCATCATCTCATGTACCTCAGAGAGGGTCCTGGGGGGGGCAGGGTCCCTTTGCGACAATACCCGGGTTCTGACAATGAGCATTGGTGGAATTGTGCAAATGCTCTGCATGAATTTTCAGTAGAATGAGCCCATCCCCTGACCCGTTGTGTGCAGGCCCCTGTGTGGGGGCCCACTGTGTATAAACCCAGTGTGAGCAGGCCCTGGCTTGGCCCTGAATCTCCCTGATTCTCAGCCTACAAGTGGAGGTGGACAGGTGAGTGCCCCGGAGGAGAGGCCTCCACTGTGCTGAGGGGTATGCAGGGACTGTGGAGGCCCAGGCAAGAGAGGGCTGGCCTCCTGACAGCTCACTGGGCCAGCAGGGGCATGAGGGGTCAGGACACCTTCAAGCTCATGCAGCTGGGACGTGGCCCAGCAGCTGTGAACCACTCCCCATGTTCCCGTCGGGAATCTTCATCTGGCCTCCCAGGTGTCTGCCCTGTGTGGTGGCGAGGAGCCCGACCAGCTGTCCTGGGTGGTGGTCTAGCCCAGAAACAGAAGCTTTTATGGCTGTGACACGCAAAGTGGCAGAGAAGACCACGCCTGAGTAAGAAGAGGGAAGCGCTGGCCCATGCCCCCAGAGCAACACACCCTGGCCAGGTCTGCTGTGCCCCGTCCAGGAGTTACCTCCCTTCTCTGAGCCGTTCCCCATCTGGAAACAGGCCCTACGGGCTGTGGGGTGGGTGCAGCGCAGGGGGCCATCATGCCAGGAGCCATTCTGGCTCGGGCGTTGTCTGCCTCAGGGCCAGTGCCTCCTCAACCATAAAGCCACCTCGGAGTTGCCCTTGGGTCCCAGGGCCAGCCAGGCTGGAGCAGGACGATGGGGCCAGGCAGGGCCACCTGGTGCAGAGTGAACAAATGCTTTAGTGAGTTAGGGGGCACCACCTCCCATCCTGCTGGCCTCCAGTGGGGCGGCTCTGACGGGTCTGCTGGCCACCAGCCCAGGCTCAAGGACCATCCTGTGGGGACACATAGGCTGTCGTCTGGAACCCCAGTTCAGCACCCTGTTCCCTTGAGTGGAGGCCATACCCTCCTGCTCCTCTGCTGAAACGAGAGGTCCTGGACACAGGGTCCCCAGCCACCTGTACCTGCCCCCAGGTCACAGGGACAGTCAAGTTCTGAGCAGGTACCCCGTGGCCAGGACCAGAGCCTCGACCCCTTCCCCTCCCAGCCCCCAAGGACATGTGGGAATCCAGTAGTTCCACACCATTTCCCAAGCACTGACCACCTGAGGGACACTAAGGTGTCCTTTGGTTGCCTCCCCCAAGGACAGCTTTAACACCTGCAGCTGCGTTCCATTCCAGAAGGTTCCTGGTCTCTGACCACTCCATCCTATAGACTGGGTCCCAGAACCTCATCCTGCCCCCAACTCCAAGTGGCTGGGGCATCTGCACTGGAGGGTGAGGCTGCATGCCTCCCCCCATGCACACTGGCCCCCACTTCGTAGGCCAAGACCCTCGCTGCTCATCATGCCACAGAAAACCCTGCGTGGGTCAGGTCCCTGGGCAGACAGGTCCCTGGGGTCACAAGCAGGGTGCAGGAGACGGAGGGTGCAGGATAAGCAAAGGAAAACAAGCACGGGGCGGGGTACAGATCCAGGGAGGAGAAGGACTGGGGAGACCAGGTCTGAGCACAGACAACATGCTGGGGAGGCCCAGAAGCGCTGGCAGTCTCCTCCACAGGCTCCCTAGGGCCCAGCCAGGGCTGGAGTCCAGGGATGAAGAAGGCAGCCAGTCCCAGGCGGGCCGTGTGGGGGCAGCGGGCCCTGAGCCTGGGCCCAGCGGGGTCCCGCAGCCAGCAGGACCACCTTGGAGGAAGCCTCTCTTCAGCTCAGAGAGGGTGGCCGCTGTTGCTTCCCAACCAACGTCCCCAGAACCAAGGCCTCATGGCCCCAGAGCACCCAAGCCCCAGTCCCCAGGGTGTGGCCAGTCTTGAGTGGGGGGCACCCGGGGTCCATCTCCCCTCCTCCTCTGAGGCCAGCAATGGTGGAGATTGTCCCCAGCTGCCCTCATCCCCCAGGGGGCCCACTCGTAGAACAGCGCCTGGCCTGGGAGCACTGTGGACACAGGCTGATTCAGAGAATTCACACTGGGATTATCTGAGTCTGTGATGATTTCCTGTCACACTTGTTTAGTTGAGAGCATATTTGACAGAAGGGCGTGTCTAAGAGTTCCGGTGCATGATCAGGGCTCCGTCCTCTGAAACCTGGAGGATCTGCTGGCCTGTGTGTGGAAACAGGGATCGTACTGCCAAAAACAAAATGCCAAGTCTTCTTCTGACCCAGGTTACTGGGAGGACCTGGAGGCTCACGCTGGCACCCCAACGGCGACCTGGCAAGGCACTGCCCCTCCAGCTCGCACTGTCCACCTCCCACCCCATCCATCTAAGTCCTGGGGGCTCTCAACTCAGCACTTGGATTCATTCTGATCCAAGGTGTTCCTGCAAGGGCTTTTGTGTGGGTTTAGAGTCAATCATGCATTCATTCAGCAAACATCTGCATGCCTACGGGGCTGGGGGACTGATGTGGACAAGACCAACAGCACCTCTGTGCCAAGGGGAGACAGAAGAGGTGCCTGTACCCAGGGCCCGAACCGAGGGGCACAGCACAGGTGCTCTGCTGACCCCTGAGCAGAGCCCACGGGGGCAGGACCATGTTCCAAGAAAGGGGAAGTGGCAATTTTGAAACATGACTGCAAATCCTTTGGTATTTCTCCCATCAAGAGGGGGGCCTCTCCCCTCCCTGGGGGTCCAGGAGGGCTGGGACTACATAAAATCTGGTGGAAGCTATGCCATAGCTTCCCAGACAAGGTCCTCAGAGCTGGGTGGCTCACCCCATGGCTGGAAGAGCTGCTCCTGGGGCCTTCGGTGCCCACGTAGGGCATCCAGCTGCCGAGGTGCCATGCTGTGCAGAAGCCCCTGCTGCCAGGAGGCCCCTCAGGCCATTCTGTGGGCCCAGCACAGGGCCCAGACAAGGAAAGAAGAGGCCAGTTGTGGAATGTCTGCCAGGCATTCAGCCTTCCAGCCGAGGCCCCAGACACAGTGAACAGGGAAGAGCCATGCCTACTGGGCCTGCCCTCACCAACCTGCAGACCCCTAAGGAGGTGTCTTAGGACACCAGGTTCTGGAGCGATGCCACATAGCACAGCCGACCACACTTTGGGCAAGCTGCCTGCATCAGGGACGTGGCTGTCACCTCCACAAGACTGGGGCCCTTGAGCAGCCAGCATCCTCAGAGGCCAGCCCCTGGGAGATGCTTGGCTAGAGGAGCAGCAGGCAGGGGGAGAGGTGTGCATCCCAGCTGGCATGTTCCAGAGGTGCACGCAGCTGGCCCTGAGTGGCGGGGCGGGAGAGAGACACATTCCAGGCTGAGCATTTACGGGCCACCCTGCAGCCAGGGCCCAGGCCCATATTGACCCAGAGGATATGAACACAGGCCCATGACTCACAGTCCAGGGTACAGCAGAGGGCCTGGCTACTATGGTGAACATGTGTGATGTGGCTGTATCGACGCCAAATATTGGAGTGCTTTTTCTGCACCAGACCCCAGCTAAGTGCTTTGCATACACGATCCTGTTTCACAGGCACATGTAATCAAGAGGTAAATATATGATTCCTGCTGTTTAGATGAGACAGCTGAGGCCCAGAGAAGTGAAGGAACTTGCCTGATGCCATACAGCTCACCAGGACCCAAGGCAAATCAGATTCTGTGCTTTCACCAGCACATATATGCCAGCCCTACAGTGGTCCTGGTGTGCTGGGCCAGGCATCACCAGGCTCCCTGTCCAGTGTATTCCTGAAGCACAGCAGCCTGATCTCTCCAAATGCAGAGGTAAAAGGAATGTTGGAACAAGGCGGCTGGAAGGAAGGTCTCCGGTGGAGTGACACAGGACTCTGTCCTGGGGGCCGACCGGACAGCAAGCCGAGCAGACCCTTCTGGAAGCAGCAGAGACAAACCAGGGGCCTTCCACATGGCCAAGTAAGAGTCCTTCATGCACATTCACAAATCCAGTGAACACGTGCCAGATCTGCCTTTGTTAAGCAAAATTCCCATGAAAAGGTTATGTGGGCCTTGGTGGCCGCCAAGCGTGCCATGGGTCTTGGGTCCTTGGGCCCAGATGAAGTGAAGGCCTCTTTGCCCTTGGAGCTCAAGTTAGCAGGCCCAGGAATAGGGGAAGAGGCTCTGCCCGACTGGAGGTGAGGCTGGGGCAGAAGTGAGTCACCAGCTTCCTAATTTGGTCACAGCCCAGGAGGCAGGAGGGGTCCAGGAGGGGAGGGCGAGGTCAGTGCGGTCTGTGGCATCAGGAGAGGCTTCCTGGAAGGGGGTGGGGATGAGCCTCAATCTCATGAGTCAAGGGGAGACCCCAGGGCCCCTGCGGCCGGCAGCAGCCACAGGAAGGCTTTAATAGCAGGCCCAGGACCCCCAGGTCAACCCAGATGGATGGGCCTCACCGAGGGCCTCCCAAATGCAGAGTCACCCTCCCCATGGGCCCCAGCCTGGCAGACGGGGGCCTGGGAGGGAAGTCCAGGGTCACAGAGTGACTCAGTGCCCGCCCAGCTGATTCAGCCCTGAGCCGGGCAAGGGGAGGCCTGCCTTCTTGCCCGTAGGCCTTCATTTGACCACATGGTTTGGAGGGGCATCACCCCACTTCCCAGACGGGGATGCAGGGCTCAACTGGGGCTAGCTCAATCGGCCCCTGTTGGTCAGCGCTGGACCAGGAACCCAGTAGCCCCATAGAAGTGCAAGCCCAGAACCACCGTGGGAAGAGGTCCAGCGACCACCTGCTGGCTTCTGGACTCAGCTCAGATCTCCGAGTCCTCTGGCCAGAGTTCTAGACTCCAGGACAAGGTCCGTCTGAGAGCCAGACCTAATCCCCTGACAGACAGTGTAAAAGAGGAACCCATGAATGAACAAACGAAGGAAACTGGTGTCCATCCCTGGCTGCCCCACGGCAGGGCCTGCCTCTGGCTCCCTCTGGGGCTGGGCCCGCCTCGCAGCCCACAGTAGTCCTCACACCACCCTCCCAGCCTCCACCCAAGCCCCACCTGAGGCTGCCCAGGCCAGGGAGGGGCTTCTGAACCCATGTTCCCTTCCAGGTATGTTTGGGGGTGCAGGCCCAGAAACAGGGACACGTGGAGTGGCTCTGCAGGGCTGTCCTCCGGGTGTGGGACCTGTGGCTGGGGCAGGGAAGGGTGCATGTGGGTGCAAGGGGGAGCCGAGCCCCTCGGCCGCCGAGACCCTGTGCTTGCTCTGCTGTCAGTAGGGAGGTGGCAGGGCCTCCCTGGCTGCCGCCCTCTCTGCTCTGTGCTCCTACAAGTGTCCAAGGACCTTCTCAAAAGAGCCGCACTCCCAAGCTCCCAGGGTTTCCCCCACCACAGGAGCTCAGGGAGCCCGGCCCCACCCACTGTGCCCCTCACCATACCCAGTGCCCTGGCCCTCCCCTCACTGCTCCCTCTTTCAATACAACACAGGGATCCCGAGTCCCCACTTCTGTCCAATGCGACGTCTCGCAAAGCCCAGCGCAAAGTCCCAGCCAGATCCTGACACCAACACTGTCAAGAATCAGGTCATCAGTGAGTGCAAGGGTCCCCATGCTGCCTATGGATAGCCATACCATCCCTCTGCCCCCAAAGCCCACCTAGCGCCATGCTCTTGTCACTCCGAGGATGTCACCTGGACTCAAGCAGCGCATAGCTCTGGGGTGGGCTTTCCCACTGAGCAGAGCAGCCTGCAGACCCACCCGGCCTGCAGTCAACAGTGGGCTCCTCTTTGTAGCTGAGTGGCACCCATGGTGTGACATGCTCACCGTTGAGGGCCACCGGGACTGTTCCCGGCTTGGGGCTGCATGTCAGCGCCTGTCCCCACTTCCCTGGGACTAGCACCAAGCTCCATGGCTGGCGCAGCATGTGCATGCATAGTTGGAGTGTATTCTGGGAAATCACTTACTCTTCCGGAGTGGCTGCACCACGGCTCCCCGCACATGGGAGTGGCTGCGGTTGCCTGCACCCTTGCCCACCTTGGGGGTTGTCACCTGGCCATCCCAGGTGCACAGCGGTGTGTCCCTGTGGTCTCGCCAGAGATTCCCCAGCAGCTGGTAGTGGGGACGCATTACCTGTACTCACTGCCATCTGCATGCCGTCCTCAGCCCCAGGAGTCTCCACACCTGGCCACTTGCTGCATCCATGTTGCTGTGTGTCAGAGACCCTTACATTCCAGGTGCTGGCCCCATCCAGATGTGAGGCTGAGGGCATTTCCTCCCAGCCTGCATGTCCATTCCTCACAGGGGCTTCTACAGGGCAAACACTCTCCATTTTGGGGAACCCCAAGTTACCTCCTTCTCCTGTTAGGAATCACGCTTTGGGTGTTAAGTCTAATTTGCCAGGCCTGAGGTCCCCAGGAATTTCTCATTTTTCTAAAAGTTTTATACTTTTATGTTTATGTGTAAGTTGGAGTTAATTTTTGTGTAAGGTGTGAG
This sequence comes from Manis javanica, assembly GCF_040802235.1. NCBI lineage: Eukaryota > Metazoa > Chordata > Mammalia > Pholidota > Manidae > Manis > Manis javanica. Next base: position 24,991,893 of record NC_133165.1, read on the forward strand.
ACCTCGGCCATTTCTTGATTTTGGCCAGTGGAAGTCAAGCCTAAATCTCCTAAAGTCCCCTCCTTCAACCCACCATATTCACTTCTGTTTATTTATTCAAATATTTATCAGGGCCAAGTGAGTGCCCAGCCTGACAGGCCCTGGGATCCACAGGCCATTGCACCTTGAGGTTCACCCCAGGCCTGACCCCTACCAGAAGGTGCCTTGGGATTGTAGTGACAACATCTGGCCCCAAAAACAGCTGAGAGGTACAGACCACAGAGGACAGAGACAGGGCATGGGCCCCCTGTGGCTTGGGGCCAGAGTGTGTGGCCCCATCTGTGTGGCCACGACCCCCATGACACCAAGGGTAGGCTGCGAGCCCAACATCGTGGACCCCTTCCTGGCGTCCTGTTCTGCACAGCACCCCTGGCACCTCCCTGGGAGCCTTGATGGAGCAGGAACAATTGGCCAGCTTGTAGTCTCAGGCTCACACAACTATGCTTTCATGAGCCCAACAAGACCGGGTCTGTGCCCGCCTGGTGCCAGAGGGAACAGGTCCAGTGCCCAGCTGGGGGAGATGCTGCCCCAGCCCATGGCCTCCCACAGCAGGCAGCAGGCAGCAGCCAGCCAGGCCCGCCCACCTGCCCAGCAGGCTGCCGGGGCCTGAGCCCGCCCTCCAAGTTTGGAGTGCCTGGTCCCCACCTACCCAGGGAGCCCTAGGCTTCCCCGGGGGCCGAAGTTCTAAAGAGCATAGGGTGGAGGTCTGGTAACCAGGCATTCCAGAATCCCAGCTGTGCTTCTGTAGGAGCTTCCTGCGGCTGCTGTAACAGAGCACCACAGATTTGGAGCCTCAAAGTGACACAGATGCACAGCTGACCCTTAACGGTGGGGGTCAGGGGTGCTGACCTCCCGGCACCATCAAAAACCCATGTATAACATTCGACTCCCAAAAACCTAACTCCCAACAGCCTACTGTTGACTGGAAGCCTTACCAGTAACATACACAGCCCCATGGATATCTTGCCCGTCATATAGGTTACATGCTATATTCTTACAATCAAGTCAGCTAGAGAAAAAATGCTTTTTCAAATTATTACAAATCTCCAAAAATTTTTCCAATGTATCTGTTGGAAAACACACACGTGTAAGTGGGCCCCACAGCTCAAACCCATGTTGCTCAGGGGTTAGCTGTCTTAGCTCACACTCTGCAATGAGCCAAGGGGCTGCCTGCCTTCTGCAACTCAGGGACTGGTCTCTGCCGTCTCCGGCATCCAGAGGAGCCATGTCCCCAGGCCCAGGCCCTCCTCCATCCTCAGAGCCGACCCGCCATGTCTGTCCCATGTCTCTGAGTCTGGCCCCCTTGCCTCCCTGATGAGAACCGTCAAGGTGACAGTGCCCACCCAGAAAGCCCAGGGCCACCTTTCCACTCAGGAGCCTTAATCATGAAGTTCCCCTTACCACATAAGGTAACAGAGTCACAGATTCCCAGGACTGGGACGTGGACACTTATGGGACCATTCAGCCGTCCATAGCCCCCTACACTCTCCTGAACTTCAGGGCCTCAGTGGGGAGGTGGACAGATTGGACTCCGGGCACCAGGCCTCTGCATCTGAGCTCAGCCACCACTCATGATGCAACTGCCTCCTCAGGAGGGGGCCCCAAAACCCTGAAGAGGCCCCAGTGACCTGGAGTGCAGACAGGTTCCTCTTCCAGGCCATCCTGGCCATTGCCAACTGGCCCAGGTGGGTCTCTGCCCCAGCTGGCAGCTGCCAACCGAGGGGCATAGCATGCAGGGGGAGCCTGAGGGAAGGCACGGGGATGTCCTGGGTCCCATGGCCCAGCTTACGCTCTGCTCTGTGCACTCAGCCAACGTGAGGCACCTCTGAAGTGTCCATCAGTGCATTTCGGCTGCAGGTAACTGACAGGGACCTACCCATCTGGCTCTTAAAACAGAAGGGGTTATGGGGTCCTAAGCAGTCCTCCAGGGGCCTTTGTCCCTCTCTGGAGTCCTCTCCACCTCAGGCTGACCACTCCCAGTGGCAAAACAGTGTCGCTCACATCTCACAGTCCTGCCACCTGCCCATCCATGGCTCCATCTGGCTATGCGCCAGGGGCCATCGCTGAGGATGGCGGGAAGGTGCTGGTCAGTTGGGCCAGCCATGCACACAAGGGGGGGCTGGCCCCACAAGGCTGCCACAAGGTGCGAGGGGCTGGCCAGGGTCAGGGAGCAGCAGGCACTCCCCTGGGCCTCACGCTCTTGTGAGAACAGGACCCCACAGATCAGCATGGTCTCCCTGGCCTGGCCAGTGTTAGGTGTACACGGTGTCGTGCATCAGAGGCACTGGATGGGAGAGAAGGTCCTCAGGCATGCCCTGGCTCTGCACGCCAGCCAGCTGGTCAGCAGCCCTGCAGCCCAGAGCTGCCCTGGAGAAGGGTGGTCGAGCCAGCGGCCAGAGCCAACCTCAGGGGCTGTCCTGGCCCTCAGCCCTGTCCTGTCCGTGACTATTGGACATGACCTCTGGAACTAGGTCATCAGAGGTGCTGCCCCCATTTGCTCTTGGAGGAGTCAGGTGCCACGTGATGAGGAAGCCCAAGTAGCCCCCAAGCAGCCCCTCAGGGGCACAAGGCCCCTGCAGACAGCCAAGGGAAAGGAAGCCCCCAGCCCGTGAGCTCTCCCACCATGTGGCTCCAGCCCACATCTCGATGAGAGACCCTGAGCCAGGACCACTAGCAAACAGCTCTCAAACACCTGACTCAGAAATCATGAGATAATAAATGTGTGTTGTTTTAAACTGCTCAATTTGGGATAATTTCTTGTGTGGCAAAGGGAGCATGGAGGCTCTGGGCTGAGCGAGCACGATTCCTGGTAGGACCTTGCCACACACCTCACGCTGCGTCCCAGGAGCCCATGTCCCTCCCAAAGCCCAGGCCCACTCTCCAGGCACACCCTGGTCCGGCTCCAGGTTTCACTAGGGCCCTGCAGGAGCAGGGGCTCGGCCACCTGCCTTCTGTAAGGATCTCCAACCAGCACCGTTCACGTCTAAAGCCATAGAACTCCCTGAAATGAAAGATTTCTAAGAGATTGAGGAAGGCACGTTATTTATAAATCTAAATTTCATCAGATCAAATTTATAGCTTAAACAGATTCAATCAAGAATAGGAGGATTTTTTGGTTAAGATACAAGCTGAGCCCCCAGGGTGTGTATGAGCTTTGCCGTTATCAGCCTGGCACCCAACTGATTCCCACAGGCACTGTTTTTCATCCCTTCATCAGGGAAAGCTCCAAAAAGCCCGAATTCACGCAGAGCCGGTGTTAACGCATTCCTTCAGAGACAGAAGGTGGGTGGCGGGAGCTGGGGAGGGGGAAGGGATGCTCAGTGGGGACAGAGGGTCCATGTGGGGAGATGGACAGGCCTGGAGATGGTGGAGGGGCTACTGCATGGCAGTGTGATGTGCTTAATGCCTCTGGATTGTGCATTTAAAAATGGCTGAAGTGGTCAATTTCATGTTATGTACATTTTACCAGAAAAAAAATGAATGTCACCTGCTTACATTCGGAATGGCGCTAGAGTGCTTCAGTGGCACACACGGCTCACATAATTTCTATTGCTCGGTGTGCTGCAGCGTGAAGATTTTTGATTCGAATGCATATTTTAAAAATAAGTTTGAATGAAGCATGTGTTGAGTACGCATGGAATTCCTAAAACACTGCGGAGGAACAGCTTGAAGACCGCTGCTCGCCCCGTGGCCCGCCCTTCCCGTGTTGACATGCAGCTTCCTGCACAAATTCCAGCTCCGACCAACCGGGATCACACCACCCAGAGCGCCTGTGGCCACGTGGCTGTGTGGCCTGAGGTCCGTGGGAGGAGCCTGGGGGGGGGTCTCAGGTGACTGGTCCACCCTGTCCTTTGGGGAGCACATGGGGGTGGTGGGACCCCAGAGCAGGCCAGCCAGCCCAGCCAGGGTTCCAGGAGAGCTTCCCAGGAAACACCAGCACTCCTGTGGGTGGAGCATGATGGAGCCCCGTGCTCACGGTGGGCACACCCCTTCCCACTAGCCCCCTGCCCCACCTCCACCTCCCGCCAGACTCTGGGCAGTGCTGCTCATGACAGCGTCCAGGACCTGGTGCTGGCGTGCTCAAGGCTGAGAACTGCGTGGCTTTCCCAGCCCCTCCCCACTGACCCCCTATCAGCCCAGAGACAGGGCCGGGGAAGGCACATGCAGGTTCTCTCCCATCCTGGACCCAGCATCTGCTGCCCACCAAGCAGTGTAACCTTGTGCAGCGGTTCCTCCCGCCTTGTCCTTACCGCATAGCCCTGCAGGCCAGAGCAGGCAGGCGGCCGTGACCCCTCTCCGGGAGAGGCTATGGTTCCCCAAGGAGCCTGGCCCCTGCTCAGCACGAGAAGAGGGGCTGGGTGGGCTGCTTCTAGCTCCAGGATCCCTTCCCAGCCCCACGGCAAGACTGGAGCTGGAACCACGCTGGTGGTGGGAGGCGATGGTTGTGGGAGCCTCCTGACCTCACCACCTGGACAGCTGCTGGTGGGTGACCCTGGCTTTGTCCTGGGTGAGGTTGGCCAGTTCACCTGGGTTGGGTGGCCTTCCCGGGCGTGGCTGGGATGCCCAGCAGCAGTGGGATAAGTCTTAGCCCAGAACCCTGCTGCTTCCGGAGTCTAGAACCATGTGCCCTGCCTATCAGCACCCAATCCCCGACTGAGCCACTGGCTTAGACACCTGGCCCACGAGGGCCATCAGACAGGGCCACCCAGTGCTGCTGACCCCTGAGAACCATGCAGGGTGGCTGAGCTCCACAAAGAGAAGACCCAGGTGTCCACTAGAGGATGGACCGATGTGTCCAATCCGCATGGCAGAATACTGCTCGGCCTTAAGACAGAGGAAGTTCTGGCACCTGCTCTGGTGTGGAGGGACCCCGAGGACACGACACTCAGTAACACGAGCTGGTCACGGGGGGACACACACTGTGACCCACTCCCGGGAGGCCCCTGGGGGAGCCGGTCACAGGGACAGTGGGCGGCAGGTGCCAGGGGCTGCGGGGAGGAATGATTGGTGGGGATGAGTGACACTCTGGGAAGCTGGAGTCTGGAGATGAGGGGCTGCTGCACAGCAGTGTGAATGTGCTTAATGCCCCTGTACACTTAAAACTGGTTACGTTAAATTTTGTTATGAATATTTAACCACAATAAAACCAAACAGACGAAACCCTTATTCTGTTGAAGACTTCAGATCAAAGCCCCCAGGTTGGGAAGAGGTACTTCACTGCACATTTAATAGTACATGCAGAGGCAAACACACTGAGATAAACAGGGGCAGTTTACACATCACAGACATGTCCATGTGCCAAGGCAGGGCTGGCGGGCTCACCTGAGGCTGGAGTCACCCCCAGGCATGCACAGGCAGGAGGGAAATGGGATCAAGAGTTCTATGTCGGGCCCCAGAAGCTGCCCACGAGGCTGTACGCACAGCCTGAGCCGAGCTTCTGTGGCTCATGCCCTGGTCGGACTGGAGATAGACTGATGGGGGTTCACTCCATCAGTGACAGATGTGTGGGGCCCAGGGCTGGCGTGACATATTTTTTCCTGTCAGGAGGATTGAGGCTTAGACACTGGGCTGCATGTGTCTCCCCAGCAAGGAGCTTTGTCCACGGGGGGGACAAGACTGCGGGCTCGCTCGGAATGGGGCTCTGGTTCTCTCACCTTTACCCACAGTACATCATAGGAGATCCCTCCTCCCTCTCATACACTCTGCAAGAAGCTGGTTCCCAAAGACGCAGATGACAGACACTGGGGGATGTGGGGTCGGGCCCTCCATGTAGAGCAGAAAGTGTCAGGGGTCCCCTCCAAGAGTGGCACTGGAAGGTCCCAGATCCTGTGGTGTTTCCTGTGTCCTGGGTGTCTGGGCCCACGGGACCACCAGCTGCCCGACTGGCAAACTTACCAGTGTTCCTGGCCCATCCCCAGATACATTATCCAAGACAGGTGAGCAAGGCGCCCCTCCAAACATGCCTGCAGTCTGGGGCCATGGGGGCAGGAACTGCACCTCCCTTCTCTCTGAGGCGGGGACTGGTTGCCACCCGGGGGGCCTCCCAACCCTGGCATCTCGACAGGACTCTGGGAGAGGGAAGAAATATGAGGGAGGGGCCTGGACCATCTCAGATCTTGCTTGTAGCCCCAGGGTCCCTGTGGGGCCCCTTTGGACATTGTTGCCCCATACCTGGACTCTAGACCCAATGACCTGTCATTCTGGGGCCTGGGGCAACACCTGGCCAGACTGGAGAGGAGTGATGGGTGGGGGGGCCCGTCCTCCTGCAGCTCCAGCAGGACCAGCGGCCAGCAGACTCCTTCGGCCTTGGGGTGGGGCACACTCCCGTATCCCCCAGACCCAGGGAGACGAGAGGGTGGGTTCCCAGAGATAAGCCCGCTGGGTGGAGGGAAGGGGCACGTGGGGCAGGGCCTGGGTCTTGGGCGCCCTAGTCTGTGAAATGCGAGGTGACTGCTTTATTCCAAACATGGGTCCACAGGGAGGCCGGCAGGTGCGCCAGGGAAGCGGTGCGGCTCAGACAAGGGAGATGACCTGGGTCCACATGGAGGTGGCGCAGCTCAGACGGTCAGGGAGATGAAGCTGTTGTAACGCTGGATATTTCGCTTGAGGATCTCAGAGCAGGGGCCCAGCACGCGCTCGAAGCGGGGCCGGTCCAGCTTGACGCACTTGAGGGGCCCCCGCGCCACGACGGTGGCTGCCCGGGGCCGGTTCAGCAGCAGCGCAATCTCCCCTGGGGAGAGGGGCTGGTCAGGGCGTGGGGGGCACACGGCTCCCCGGACTGTGGCAGGTGGGCTGGGGGTTGGGAAGAGGACAGTGCCTGGGACTCAGGCAAGTCTGCCTCCCAGTAAACATACCCGTTTGGCAGGGGCAACCTGGGATCTGGGGCAGCCTGGCACAGCTCCCTCCCTTATCTGAGTTTGTCTGAGTGCCCACCACCCTCCCAGGGCCTCAGGCTCACCGAAGTAGTCAGACGGCCCGAGGCGCCCCACCTCCACGTACTCCTCGTTTGGGGACCGGCGCTGAAGGACAGAGGCCGTGCCCTGTGGACATCAAGGGGGCAGGTGAGGGCCAGCTGGCTGGACAAGGGGAGGACAGTGGTGTCAGGGTCACGCAGCCACTAAGCAATGTGGCTCCTCTGACCCCCAGGTGGATGTCTGCAGACACTGTTGGCTCAATGATTAACAGAGGCCGAGACAGCCAGCCCAGAGCATGGAATGCGTTACACAGGGAAGCCTCCGCCCTCCGTGGCAGACCCTTAGCCATGTAGCCAGGGCAGTGCCAATGTGTGCCACAGAGTGGGGGTGGCCCCAGAGCCCAGTGCCTGTGTGTCCCTCGTTTGGGGGAACCTGGGACTGGCCTTGTCCATCCCGGAGTCTCCCTTCCACAGGTCATGAAGACAAGAAGCCAGGCTTTACAAACCGCCCGCCCACCGGGAGCATCCAGGTGTGGGACACGGTGTCAGTGACCAATGCAGCTGAGCCCCATGCTGCTCTCAAAGGTCCCAGCAATTCTGAGCTGCAGACCGCCACACCTTCCCTTGGGGTGCCACATCTACTTCACAGCTAAGGGACCAAAGCCCCAGCACCCGAGGACCCCGGGCTCCTGGGCACATGGCCCCCAGACTCTGAGGCCATCCACAGCCCTGGACATTGGCACCCAGGAGGCCACAAACTTTTCTAGCCACAGCTGTGGGACCAGGGTCTGGAGCAGACAGGCCCTCACAGCAGATCCAGTCACTGCCCCCCACATAGGCCTTGTTCACTACATGTACACCTTCTGATTCACAACGCGTTATTTACGTGCCTTATTTCCCATTTTAGACAATTTCCTGTGATACAACTGGGATCACTTTCCTCTCCCAGACCCGCAGGATAGAACAGCAGGACCCCGGTCGACAGAGTGGCCTGTTCACATGCTTTGAACCCCAAGCAGAAAACCGAACTCAATAGACTAAAGGCTAAGGGTCCCCTATTATCCCACAGAAGACTGGAGGGAGGGCATTAAGGGAGGCTGACTCAGCGGCTCAGGTGTCAGGAAGCCAGCCATGTGCTTGCCTCCTGCTCTGGCAGCCCCAGCAGGGTTACTGGTCCTCAGCTGGTTCCCTCGGGGAGGCACAGTGGCTGCCACAATTTCAGGAGTCACCAAACAGCTCCCCATGCCATCACCCTTCCATGTGGAGGTGTGGTGGGCACGGTAAGGCTGCCTGCCAGGCAGGAGTGGCCACATGACCACGTCCTCCATGCTCCCTTCCTGCGTGTTGCTGCTCTGCCCCACCACGTGACGCCCGCCCCAGGGACCACAGGGCAGCAGAGCCACATGGTGCAAGGGCCACGCAGGACAGAACCGCCGCCCCTGGAGCACCCACAGTGCTCACATCACAAGGCCAGCCATCGTTCTTTTGGCCACGTGGCTTCAGGGCTCCCTGTAACAGCAGCCCAGCTCCCCAACCGATGCCCCAGCCCTGAGCGCTGACCACTGTGGTGAGGCAGTGGCTGTTCCTGTCCTGTGGCCGTTTTGTGCCCCGAACATCAGTGCGAGAGGCCACCCTGAGAGCGGGCAGCGAGGGAGGGAGGGAGGGAGGGAGGTGATGGGGCAGATGGGAGGATGGGTGTGGGCCTCCCATGGGCAGAGCCACGTTCCCACGTTCCCAGGCGTGACTGCCACACCCCCTCGTTTTCCAGGATGGCCACGGAAATAACTCTCCTGTCAGAGATCCGTTTCCCAGACTGCCGCGAAAATAGCACGGACATCCTCGAGGGACTGAGAGTCGGAATTTTTCAGGCTGGAAAAACATACTTGCCAAAACTCTAGATATATTCCCCAAATTTCACTTATTGATGATAACACAACTGTAAAAATAACTCAGGTCACAGAGAAAATGGCCCAGTGCTGGGGGCAGGGAAATGTCACTGTTGGTGTCGGAGTAGGGGGGTTACAAATGAGCTGTTTTCCTTTCAATATTTTTGATTTTTAAAAATTTTATACAAAATTAAAACTAAAATTGACTTTTCAGTTTTCAATAACAGGCAAGCACTATTTTCACAATAAAGACGACCCATTGAGATCACGGTGGAGGGCACTCCGTGAGGTGGGGTCTCTGGGCTTCCTGTCTGTAGGGGCCTGACATTAGGCCCCGAGAGGCCCCTGACTGTGAGCAGTGCCCAGAGGAGACAGCACCCAGGCCTGCAGGATGGCCAGCTTCAGGCCCCTCTCCCTGCTGTGTCATCTGCTTCCGGGAGCCGACGGTACTCTGGCTCTCCACTCTTTGGGGCGTGCTTTCCCCATGTGTCCATGTGTGTTGAGCCAGGCTGCACTTAGGTGGGGCACCACAACACTAGGAGATATCCCTGATGGTGCAGATTCCCAGTGTGTGGGGCCATGGCGCCCTCCCTGTGGCTGGTCTGAGGCTCCATCTGCAGAAGCATGGCCACCACGCTGCATGCTTGATGCTTTGGGCTGCAGACCACCCTCTCACCTGTACGAACCCCAGGGCCTGTGACCTAGGTGTGTTCCCTTGCCTGCAGATAATGATCACCCATGAGGCCAGGACCTTAGCGAAGGTATAGCCAGCAACCTCTGAGGGAAAACAACAGTGTCCACGTGGCTCAGGCACCAGAAGACGGCAGGTGGCCCGAGGGCAGGAGAACAGAGCGCTGTCTGCAAGCATTCCCTTCTTACGAGCCCACTGCGTGCATCCCTCAGAGGTAGGCACACCAGCAGGGGGATGGATGCGGTGGTGACACACAGCTGACGGCAAGAGGGACAGAGCACCTGCTCATGCCTTTGGGCAGAATGAGAGGGGCATGCAGGTCACAGGCGCAGCTCCAGACCTCTGGCCCTGCTCCTAGCACCATTCTGCAGCCAGTTGCTCCTACAGTCGGCAGGCAGGGCGGCTGCAGTTTCAGGGCACGGGGCATGCGCAGGCCAGAGGCATCCTGGCCGTAAGCTCTGCCACTCACTGGGGTGGGGCCAGAAAGCCATCTCAGATGAGCCTTAAGGTGCCAAAACCCAGGGCTCCTCCACCTCAGGGTGGGCCGGGGTTGGCAGCCTGTCTGCTGGTCTGCAGTCTGAGCAGTTTCTGGTACTCAACGCCACACATCCCAGGAGGCTGCCCCCAGATCTCCAGCTCATCATCTGCCCCCTGCCTCTAAGCACCTGCACCTGCAGGTTCCCCAATACAACTCAGGAGCTGGAAGCCATGCACGATGTCCACTCGGCTGGGCAGAGATGGAGTGGGCAGGATGGGCTGAGACTGTGGTGGAGATGACAAGCAGAGGGCAGGTTCCTGGCTTGGTGACCAGTCGGCTGGGAAGGGGTGGAGCTGGAGTCCACTGCTGAGCACTGCCACCTCTCTGGGCCCCCAGGACGGGGCCCCTGCCCCACAGAGCTGGGCTCCAGGCTCCCAGAGCCCTGGCCTGAGGCCGTGCAGGAGTCCTTCCTCCAGCAGGACTAAGATACACACAGGGACTGGCTGAGCAAGAGACGAGGGGCCTCCCCAGGCCAGCCGGCCAGCTGACTCTGACCTCACTGCTTGAAACTGGTCCCCTCCCTGCGAGATCCAGATGGAGAGTGTTCAGGGGCTGGGGCAGCGCAGCACGGAGAGGCCAGGACCACAGCCTTAACTGGACTGGGGAACTGTGGACATGCAGCCCACTCCTCCCAGTCTCAGTTTCCCCACTAGGAAGATGCTGCTTATCCAACTTCCTCAGTTCAGGCGAGACTCAGATGACACCACCAGGGGAGTGATTACTGGGGGCCACTGTCCTCCAACTCTGGGAAATTCCCTCCCAGCATGTTTTCTCACTGGCCACATTGGGAGGGAAAAGGTCCCTGCCTCAAGGACTCAGGGCAACAAGCTAAATGTGGACACGTGTGACATGGAGCGGACACTCGGAATGCCCGCTGTCACCAGCAGCTTAAAAAAGGGCCACAGGATTAACACAACACAGCCCATCTAACGGGATATTACTCAGCCCCAAACAGGGAGGCAGTTCCGACAACTGCTCCAGCGGGGCGCACCCTGGGGACCCGAGCTGGGGGAGGTAAGCCAGTCACAGAAGGACACGCATGGCAGGGTTACACCTCATGAGGCCCCTGGGGGAGGCAAATCTAGAGACAGAAGGTGGATGGTGGGCGCTGGGGAGGAAAGGGATGCTCGGTGGGGACAGAGGGTCAGTGTGGGGAGATGAGAGATCCTGGAGATGGTGGAGGGGCTGCTTAATACCCCTGAGCTGGACTGTGAATAGCTGAAGTGGTAAACTGTATGTGTATTTTACAATTTAAAGAAAAAGAAAAGACCTGGCCACTGGAACCCCAACTAGCCAGCTTTACTCCTTGGGGCCATGCTCGGGGCTCCCCATGCCCCTCTGTCCAGGGCAGGGCCCCTCCGATCACCTCCAGGCTCTCTGCCCCTAGCAGCTCTAAACTTGGGGCCCTTAGAGTGGGCTCCCTGGAAACTGCCCCATACTAGGAGCGAACTCTGGGGGTGGGAGGGCAGTGGGGCCAGGTCCACAGCTGTGGACTGACACCTGGCAAGTGAGTCAGAGGGAGCCACGTGGCCAGACTTACATCGCAGGGACAGCTTCTTCTTGCAGGCCACTGTTTGCTCTAGGCGCCTGGACTTCCAGAGCTGGGGAGCCCGAGATCCGGAACCCCCTTCAGCCGCCGCCACCAGGATAGGGGTCACACAAAGCCAAAGCCACCCTTGGGCCAGCCCCAGCTGTAGCTGGTGGGCAGCGGTATGGGGGCTGGCAGGGGAGTCAACATCCCCGCAAGCTGGTTCCTCCAGAATGGTGCATCCATCAGGATTTTCCCAGCCAAAACATCATCTTTATGGAAACGGTCTTTGCACACTGCTAATTCTCCCGCCCTGGTGCCAGGAATCTCGTACAGGACAGTGCAGGGCCCCAGCGTGCAGCAATGCATTCCACATCTGTGTCGTCTACGAGCATCAATGCCGCCTGTGTGAAGTACGAGCAGGAAACAAGATCTGCAAACAGCTGAGAACGCAAAGCCCAGGCCCGCAGGGCCCCTTCAGGGCTTGGGGGACTGAGGAAGACAGTGCCTTTATACCTGGGGGGAACGCCCCCAAACTTTTTATGCTTCTTATGTTAATGAAAACATCAGAAAGAAGCCATAGAGGAGGTGGCCTGGACAGAATAAAGGCCCGAGGCCTCCGGGACTGCACACGGTACACAGTGTAGGTCCCCAGGGGGAACTTTCAAAGTCCTTGCCCAGAGTGTGGGGTCCAGGCCGGCCTCCTGCCTGCAGCTGCACTGCTCCCACCCACTCCACCCCTGGGGCCCTGGCCACACACCTCTGCCTCCATAGGCACATGGGCTATGTAGGTAGGTGCTCCAGCTGCCCAGGCCCCACCACACCATCGGGAGAACTACTTCAACACCCAACCCTCGCCTGCCCACCCACATCCTCCCTATATGTGAGGACCATCCTGCCACCTCCTGGTCCACCTGCTGTCACCAAGGGATCACCACTCCACCTCCCAGGCCTTCCCACTTCAGCCTGGCCCCTTCTCCACAAGGGGCCCAGGACAAATCTGTGGCAAGTGGGTTAGACAGTTTCCCTCCCCTGCAAACGACTGCCCAGGGCTGCCACCAGCCTAGCAATGGGGGCACGGCAGACGCTGCAAAGAAGACCTGAGCGGGCAAGCCGTGGGGGGCCTGTGGAGGCCTTCTGAAGCTCAGCTGTCAGGAGAGGGCAGGGAAGCTCCAGCCAAAAGCGGCCTCCACATGTGATGTGCAGTTGCCTCAGCATCACAGACACTCATAAAACTAATCGGCCAAGAAGATAAAGCCCGTCTAGGGTTCCCATGGCAACGCCTCGGAGCTCAGCCTGGCTGGGAGCAAGAGGGGGCCCACAGGCTGCCATAGAGGTGCTATGGGGCAGGGAAAGCAGGCCACACAGGGAAGCACGGCCTGAGCCACAGACCCCAGCCCGGCCTGGCTCCCAGCCCTCCCAGAGAGTCCCATCAGGGAGGCAAGAATTCTGGGAGGCTCTGGGATTGCCACTGGGTCCCAAGGGGCCTAGTCCATCATCGACACTCTGTGTTCTCTTCCAGGCCCAAAGTGCCCTCCTTCTCCCCAGGGGAGCGCCCACCAAGGTCTGTCCTGCCAGGAGCAGCCAGCAGCACCTGGGGGTCCCATTGCTGGCTGACTGGGGGCTCCTCAGGCCACTGGGCACCTCCAAGCCTTTGGTAACCAGCATAGGTCCTGGAAGAGCCTGGTGCACCTCTACCCCATGCTGCAGGCCAGGCCCCGTGTCCCTGGCACTCTGCTTCTTGTGTCTATCGCCCTGGTTTACAATAATCCAATCCTGGTTGTTCTGATGAGTATTTTCTAGGAGCTTTGGGAATCTGGTTTGTTAGCGCTTCAGAGACAGCTGGTGTGAGCGCACAGAGCGGAGGCAGGGAAATACTGCCTCCCCCAGGGACCCTGCTCTGAGGCAGAGACCTTAGGGTCACATGGGGCAGGGGGTCCTGCAGCCCAGCTGTTGCCCCCCAAGGCCAGCAGGCACTAATGACTCATTATGTGTCTGCTGTGGGGTAGGGGCTCTGCCAGGCCCCCGCACACCTGGGCAGCTGACTCCCAGCACAACCCCGTCTGCCAGGGGACAATGTGGCATGACCGGACTACCATTGCTGGGCTCCAGGGGCTTTGCTCCATGGATGTCTGCCCGGAGGACAGAGAGGACAGAGGCTGGGTGTGGGGAAGCAGGGGCATCCGGGAGCTTGGGGTGCCTGCCCCCAGAGAGGACGCCTTCAGCCATGGCATGGCAACCGGCCGCAGGCATTGCTGGCCAATCGGTTTGCTCTGGGAGTCAGCACAGGGAGCAGCCGTGAGAGCGCCTGCCAGAGCTAAGCAGAGACGCTCGGCTGGTCCCCAGGGCCAGGCCCGTCTTCCCAGCTGGTTGCTTCGAGGGAAAGAGACGGCTCCAAACCCCACAGTCGAGGGAAGGCCCCGCCAGCATCCTGTGGCCCTGGTCCTTCCTTGCAGATGCACCACCTGCCCGCTTGGGGCCCATGTGCCTGGGGCCTGATGCCTGATGTGCCCTGGGGCATCTGAACGCCTGTGGCGTGGAGAAGGGGGAAGCAGACGGAACTCTCCAGAGAAAGGAAGCAGTGGGCGTGTGGACACTCATGAAGGCATTCGGGTGGGCTCACAGGGCAGGCCGGCAAGGAGTCACCTTCTTGGCCAAGGCCCAGCTCCTGGGGGTGGGGGAAAACTTTACTCAGCCAGCTGCCGTCAATGTTCATCAGATCTCCGTCACAGAAACACCCAGCCTGGGGCTGGACCACACACCTGGGTGCCGTGGCCAAGCTGACCCATAAAACTTCCCTCACCGCAGAGACTGGGCCCCTTTCCCACTGCCCCCGGCAGCAAACGTATTGCACTGTCCAGCTGAATTCATGAGCATCAAAAGCCTAGGGGTGAACGATGCATTACAGCGTATACACGGACAATGAGCCTATGAAAGGACATGGCTCAGAGTGGTCACATGCCACAGTGCCTTCCGCAGAGCCTTTTAAAAGAACAAAGTCTGCGGTGCACCACCGTGTGCCCGCACCCCCGCTGTAAGCCATCCCCGCACCCCCCCCAATGTATGCCGCTGCACACCCCCCACCCCTGCCACACCACTGCCCTGCACAGGCTTGAAGCCCCAAAGGTCTAGCAGTTGCACCTCAGTTCTGAGTGTCTGATGCCCGTGAACCTTGGGTCCCATGGTGATTTACTGAATTCAGTGGATCACAGAGGAAAAGGGAAAAAAGTCCAAGTTGCCAAGGAGACCACTTCAAATGGAAAAACCATACCTTCTGAGAGGATTGGGTTACATTCCAGAGGCCATACAAGACTGTTTATGGGAATCTGCCCCAACCACTCTCTGTCCCCACCCCACATACCACACACCCTCAGGCGACAGAGAGAGGACTTTCCTGCCCACATCCCTCGAGAGCGGCGCTCCCTCGAGGTTGTCTGGGAAATCCTGCATGGGCCCTGGGTGCTCCTGGGTGGGGGAGCCGCCGCCACTCTGCACCATGCCCAGGGGTTCCACAGGGCAGCGGTGGAATCTGAGTCCACCACATACACCCTCAAAATGACCCTGAGAAATGACTCAGGCAGCCTCGCTGAGGGACCCAGCAAGGCCCAGAGCCAGCAGGGAGCACGGGAAAGCCGGAGCGCAGGGCCAAATGAAGGCAGAAGGGAGCGGGAGAAATGCGTGGAACAGAGTAACACTCACTTTCTGCCCCAGCAGGAAGCATACAATCCTGGGACTCATGCACACGTGCACACATGCAGTGCAAGCCTGGGGCACACCCACAGCACAGACACGGGCCAGAGCCCTGGGGTGCAGGAAGAGATGTGCTGGCTCAGCCCCGTCACTTGCCAGCCCAGCCCTCACTGGAGCCGACGCTGCCCCAGCATGAGCTGTGGCCAGGTCACTCGTCAGGGGGCCCACATACCAGCTGACGTGCCCTGAGCCTGAGATTGCCCCCTCAGGGATCAGGATCAACTGCAAAGCAAGTATAGGGCCACCCTCCTGTTCTCAGGGGACACCTTGCTGACCTACGCTTTTCACAGTTCTACAATTTTCCCCCATGGCCTTGGACCAACTGGGAGGCAGCTGTGGTCCACGGAGGAGAATGGACAATTGTCTGCCTTGGCCACTTACTCTCTCTGGCCGCTTCAAGGCCATTATACTGGGGCTGCAAATGCCAATGCTGCATGCCTGCAGCACCCCCGAGGAGGCAAGTGGGCTGGGTTGGGACTGCAGCACACAGGGTCCCCTCACCCAGGGCAGCTGTCTCTCAGATTGACTGGCTGTGCCAGGCAAGGATGCAGGTCCAATTGGCCAAGAGAACACTTTTCTATGTGAAATACCCTCATTTTTAAACATCTGCAATTTATGCAAATGTTCAAAAAAAAGACACCATGAGGATGATACAAACTCGTCCCTGAGCAGTGGGGCCATGTGCACTGGTTTCTTATTAATAAGTGTGACACCTAGCCAGCAGCCTGCCCTTCACCCTGGGGGTGCTTGGAGACAGGAGCATCCTTCCATGTTCTCTGTGAGGCAAGGGGGGACTGCACACACTTATTTCCATGGTGCCACAGAGACCTGGTAAGCAACTCCAGGAGTCCTGGGGGCAAGTGGGGCTCAGCAGGGCAGCTCTCACTTGGGGTCTCTCTGCTGGGACAGGCGCGGGCAGCCGACCATGAGGGAGCACTCCCAGGGCCACAGAGCCACGAAGTCAGAGCCGCAGCACAACAGGGCGTGGGCCCTGGGCTCCAGGAAGGAGGCCCCAAGCTGGGGTAAGGGCTGTGAATGGTGGAGGCCTCCCATGACCCACTTTCCAGGGTGACAGAGAGTGGTCTGCAGCCACCTTTAACTCCACAGATTTGGGGGCCAGAAAGGCTCTAAGTAAATTGAGGGTGGAGGGAAGATATCAGTCCAGAGACACTCCAAGCCTTCACTTCTCCCATCCCTGCCCCAGCTGGTTATGCAGAGCATAAACATCTGTGGGCTGTCCTCTAGGCAATGGGTCAGACCCGGGCCCCTCCAGACGGGGCACTGGGCAATGCCCACACACAGCCAGCCACCATCTCCCAGAAGCTCTGCAGTAAGAGCCTTGGAATTCAGTGGCGCCCAGTGCAGGCAGCAACTAAGAAGATTGGCCTGGCCCTGCCCAGCGGGGGCACCACGGAGCTCAGGGCCAGTGCCTCTGGGGGTTTCTGACATGGCAGCTGGAAGCGGAAGCTGGAAATGCAGTCTGCTCCCCTCTCATCTGGGGAGCCCAGGCCCCTCTATGCTAACAGGAGCCGTAATCGTCCCTCCTGCGGTGTGATTCCTTCTTCCTTCCTTTTTGCTTTTTAGAGAAACATCGTCATAGAATGAGTCTCCTGCCCAAGGGCAACGATGCTGCCCCCGTTCTCCCTGCACTGGGTTCCTGCAGAAGCCCAGACACCCTGGGAGCTCAGGTGAGGCACCTGTGTCCTCATTTGCATGCAGCTGCTGAGTGCCCCTCTGCCCGGGCTCAGTGCTGGGCATGCAGGAGGTCACCAGGCACAAGCTCCCAAACGGCCAGTGAACCGCTGCTCTCAGCCAGCCCTGCAGCCTTCCAGACCACCTGCTGGGCAGCAGGAGGAGCCCTAAACAAGGCCTGGCAGGGAAGGGCTTCTGGTGAGGTTCGCGTTCCCGTCCGTGGGAACCTGAGGGACGTGCCACAGGTGGGTAAATGCCAGCAAGGGGGTGTAGAGGGTCTCACCTGACACCGGCCACCCAGCGAATCTGTCATTTAAACCATGGAAGTGGCCCCCAAGTCTGGTGATGTGGGCCACGCGTCCCCAGGGGGCTGAGCTCCTGGCACATCTCCTTGCCAATCAGACATGCAGGGCAGCGACAGCCCTGGTGGCACGTGGCTCCCCTGCCGCCAGGCGGGCATTTCATCTGGATGACAGCACGATCACCCACCACACTGAAGGCTCCCTTCCTCCCGCGGCAAACACACAGCTGAAGCTTGTGCCCTAATGGGTATGCGGATGTGAAATTCCTCCCACCCGGTCCACAGAGGAGGGAAATGAGCCAAGCGGTGACATGCTTCCGGCTCCATGGAACTGGAAGGGCTGCCCACACTGTGGGGCAGCCCCCCGCTCATTCCTGGCGGCCAACTGGGCGGGCGCAGCCCCGGGGTAACGCCCAGGCACGGCAGCTGCGTGCCCCCATCAGTAACAGGCTCAAGGGTGGCCGCCACAGACTATGGCCCCAGAGCCAGCTGTCACAGGCAGGGGCGGGGGTGGGGCACAAGGACAATAAGACAGACTTGTGCATATCCAGGTGGACAAAACTGGTGCTGTTACTTAAAATCAAGCTTGTAGTCTCAGGCGGTAATGTGTGGCAGACCCCAGGGCTCTGTCACACCCAGGTCTGTGGTAGGTAGCCCACCCACCCAGGTCAACTTGCCCTCATGGGGGTGTCTGCCCAGTGTGGCTGTGTGAGGCGGGCGACCTGCAGGCCAGCTTTGCTGCCAGGATGGTGAGGGCGGGACCCCCTCAGGCTCTGCAGGAGGAAGGCAGCACCCCGCTCCTCTCTGCCCCGAGCCCAGCCCGCAGGGCCGCAAGACAAGCAAGCCTCACCTCCGTGATGATGAAGAAGTCGTCCCCAGGCTCACCCTGGACCACGATCTTCTCTCCATCTTCAAACTGGACAGGCTCCAGGGCATCGGCCACCGTCAGGCACTCCCACTTTTCCAGGGACTCTGTGGGGGACACAGAGGAAGTCACCAGCCTGGGGGTGAGCATGGCCCCACTCCTCACCCCAGACCCTGCTTTGCCACAGGAAGAGTGAGTGAAACAAAGTATGTCTGGGGAGAATGAGTGAAACACAGCATGTCCGGGTCCCACACGGGGCCTGAGAACTGGGGCAGGATGCTGGGCTGATGACCCCTGGGCGCCTGTTAGAGCCGAGCTGCTCTGACACCCTCCCCAGGAATGATGCCCCAGGCGGTCTGCCTTGACTCAGCACTGGCATCCTCAAAAGAGCAGAGCTGCCCATGTGCCTGCAAATAGAATCACTGCTAAATACTAGCGCTACTAAGCGGTTTAAAATAACCCACATGGTCCAGAGACACCACCACAGCCACTCAAGGACACCTACGTGCATTATGTCACAACCCCAAGGCAGGTATGCTTCCGTTATTTTAGGCCAGGACACAGGGAAAGCTTATCTTTAATGCTTACAAATTCTGAATCCCTCCACACCTTCACAGGCCCTCCCCTCCCCATCATTATCCATCCCTCAACCTCAGGATGGAAAAACACAACATGCTCCTTTTATAAGGAATACCGATCCCCTGATTAACTAGTTCGTTTTTGGCAAAATGAACTTTCCTGGCCTACACTTATCAGATGCTACTTATGTAGGTCAGCTGCTAAAAATACAAGATGCTTACTGGAGATGTAGGTTAGGAGAGGGACTCTGCCTCAGAGCGGCTGCCACCGCCACATGTTTGAAAGGACAGGCTCTGGACTAAGCCCAGCCAGAGCGGTTCTGCGGGGAAGGAGCAGAGCCACTGCGGGCTGTTTGCACACCCACCCCCCAAAACGAGGCCTGGGCTCAACGGAAGCTGCTCAGTGACTTGCCACTGGGGGCCACCCATCTATGAATGCCCTGTGGCCAAGTAGCACGGGTGACTTTTGAGTGAAACCATGACACATCCGGAGGAACCGGCCACAGGACCATGTAAGTGAAGACGGGGTGCGTGCTGGCTCCCCAGCAAGAGCACAGGGGCACGAGTCACACCGCAGGTGGAGATCCATGTCCTGATATTTGATCAGCAGGCTTTGTCTGCTACTGCTAAAATCTGTAACGGCCTGAGGTCTGAGCATCAAGATGCGCACCCACTCCACCCCCAGTGGCCTCAACCTTAGGAGAAAATCACAGCAGATGCTGTGCGAAGGTGGCCATTTGGTCCCAAAGTTAGAAATGTCTCCGCAGCCAGGATGCAGGGGCAACTGGGGCCTCTCTGCTGGCTCAGTCCCTGCACTGAAGGCTCCGGGTGCTCACTGCCACCCAGCAGGGACAACAGCAGAGGC
Organism: Manis javanica; assembly: GCF_040802235.1. Lineage (NCBI taxonomy): Eukaryota > Metazoa > Chordata > Mammalia > Pholidota > Manidae > Manis > Manis javanica. The sequence goes on from NC_133165.1 coordinate 25,011,539, forward strand.
TGCGGGCAGGTCTGCCAGGCACAGTCCCCTTTCCCGAGAGGGATTTTCCACGTGGCACCCTGGAAACGTGAAGAATAAAGGAAGGTGCACCCACGAGTGCTACACAGAGGTCAGCCTGAAGCCCAGGGATGAGACAGTTGAGGGGTCCATGCACCAACACGAAGGTAGGATGCAGGCATACCTGCTGGGCAGGGACAGCTTTGGCCCCATGACAACTCGGGATGGAATCCAAGGGTCACAACCTGTGCCTGCCGCGTCTGGGGCCCTTTGCATGTGCAGGAGGACAACCTTGACCCTCCAGGCACAGATGCACAATCACCACATCCAGGTTCCTGCTGAGGGGAGAGGCCAGCGTCCACAGGTCAGCCCAGAGCCACCTGCCAGTGGCAGCCGTCAACCACTTTGTGGGGGATGTTGTGCAGCTAATAGTGACTGAGCAGGCGAGGGGATCACAGTCTTGATGTTACTTCCCAATGGCCACAGAGAAGCCAGTGGCACTTGGTGGCAATCACATAAATCACAGGGAACAAAGCTGGGTGGAGGCTGAGTGGTTGCGGTGAGAGGGTCTGACAGACATGTGTGGTAGGGCACATGGGCAGTGGGAAACCCACATGGTGTGGCTCCATAGTACAAAGTGTCCAGACAAGCAGAGAGCAGATGTAGCTGCCAGGGTGGTGGGTGTGGAGGGGCCACTGATGGGCACGGGATCTCCAAGGGGATAAGGAGAAAGTTCTGGAACCAGAGGGGGCCATGGGCACAATACTGAGTGTCCTCAGTGCACTGAGATTAAAATGGCTAAAATGGCAGATGTGACATGATGTTTTTCACAGGAATGGACGGGCCTGGGGTTCCCCTGGGCAGGCAGCTCTGAGTGGAGCCAGCTCCACCGTGTGCAAGCCCAGCCGTGAAGTGCTGACTCTGCCAGGCCGCCGAGCGGGTTCAGGGAGCCATGCACTGCCCCAAAGCACCTGTAGGCTGCTCGCCCTCCTCCTGGGACACAGCGTCAGGCACGGCTGCAGCCAGAGCCAGGCAGGCACCGCCAGCAGTCCCGGTGCTCGGCCCCTGCACACCTGCTCCACCAGGGGCGCTTGGGTTACTCATGCTTGCTACAGATAACTCAGGAAAGAACAAAGTGCACAGGACATGAAGAAACTTCAAACATGCCACCCAGAAATAACCAGCGACATCACAAACTCCATTCTAGCCACAGGTCCGAACAGGAGACAGGTGAACAGTCTACACGAGCTGCATTCCGTCAGGGCCACACTGGTCCACGGTGTGCAAGGCTGTACTGGCCACTGTGCAGGACATGCCAGCAGACAGGCATCACCCTCCCATGAGGACAGACAGGCCGCTCCTGCTGCCCACAGTGAAGACTGCTTAGGTGTGCGTCCACGGTGGGCCTCTCTAAGCCTTGCAGGAAACGCCCCAGAAGCACAGATGGTTGGCTCGGCTGAGGCTGCCAGCAGCCACCTTGGTCCTGGGCTTCTTGGCTCCCGCTGACCCCACTCTGCTGTTTCTTCTCTGGCCTCCCACTTCGTTCATCTGTGCTGCCAACCAGCATTCCATGTGGGAACGTGATCTCCAGGATGCGCAGGTCTTCCTGACTGGGTCATCCGCCGCCTGCTCTGAGTTCCCCTTTGTGGCTCCTGCATCCAGCTTGTCTTGTTCACACCTGATGTGGGGTCTGGGTGGAGGCTCCCCCGCCCCCAGCCTCAGTTTGAAGGGCAGGCAGGAGCCCTTCCAACATCTCCACAGCCTGGACCAGGGGGCCAGGAGGGGGAGTTCAGTGGGACACTCAGCCCAGGTGAGGAGCTGGCCGAGGGTCCCATGCACATGCTCCACGCAGGCTGGGGCATCCCAGCTCCACGGACACATGGACAGCTGCCAGTCCTGCGCCCGCACCCACAGGCAGAGACCCCACTGGTGACAAGCCCCCCACCCAGCAGGTTTTGTGTTTCTTACTCTTTCTGACCCCACTGGCCACACTTACCAGGACGCAAACCGGACTCTCAGCTCAAAACCACCGATGTGGAGGATGGGCTCAGGGTGGTGACATGAGGGTGGAGGGGAAGATGGGCAAGCTGGGCACGGGCGGGGGGCCCACTGGGCGGACAGGGAAGTGCCCTCAAGGGGAAGGCACAGAGCTCTTGGTTTGGCTGGCAAATAGCTGCATGTGAGTGCACATGCGCATGCATGTGGTATGCCTGTGCAAGTGTATGTGTGTGCATGTGTGCGTGTGGTTGCTGTGCGCACAGGCATTTATGGTGTGTGCGCACGCATGGTAAGTGGGCATGTGCAGGTGAGTGTCTGTGTGTGTCCCAAACTTGCTTACAGCAAGAACACTGTCCCTGCCAGCCACGCAGGGCACATGGAAATGGCAGGTGGGAGGCGCCACGGGCACTGACCCAGGATGGAGACCTTGCTCAGGAACAACTCGTACATCTTGCGCTTTCTCAGTGTGCTGCCCTGCGGGGAGAAAGAACACAACACGGGAGGTAGGCCTTCATGCCTGAGCCATTCTGGTGCTACCAGATGCCCTGAGGACTCTTCCCAGATGACTCAACCCTCCATCATCCCTCGTCCCAGAAGCCCCTCGATGGGCAAGGGCCTGAACGAGCTGCCCTGCTGGTGCCCTTTCCTCCCCATCCTGGGTCTCTGCACCTGTCCCTCACTAACCACCTCTCCCCTGGGCCCAGAAAGGCTGCTGCCACCCTCCTACCCCCTGGCCAGATGGCATCCCTCGTCCAGCTGGATCAGCCACTGGCCCACAAGGTGGGCACTCAGCCAATCAGAGTCCTGCGCTGCCTGCATGCTGAACGGAGGGGCCCTGACGAGATGGGGTGCCATGTGCAGCCGGACTCTCCCAACACAGAGACACTGAGCCACCACAGAGCAGATGTGTGGAGAAGAGCAGCTCCCATCCCCAGAGGAAAACCCGCTGAGTCACACACAACCAGTGAACAGGCGCCACCAGCCTGTGTGCATCAGAAATGAGAACGGGCACCTGGGCCTCAGGCACACATCCCACACGGCCTGGGCCTCCACCCTCCCGCCCAATAGCCACTGCCCTGGCACAGTGCACCAACCCCACAGCTGTCCACAGCATCAGCCGTGCATGCTACCAACTGCTGGACATTCAGCAGAGGGACCATGGGCTGCCAGGAGACAGCAAGCCTGGTTTGATTCGTTCCAACAGCCTCACCCACTGGCAGGAGCCACAGGTTTACCTGGCATGTGAACAGGCTTGAGAGACAAGCTCTACCAGGGACCCGAGACCTGAGACCAGTCACCCTGGTGGGTCTCTCAGACACTCTGACCCGCCTCAACCTGGTGGCGGCCCTGTTAAGAGGCGCATGCCATCATCCTTGTTCCAGAGACATCTAGTATTTCACCCTAGATAAGCCTTGGAAGCAGGAATAAAAACCCAGGCTGCCCTGGTGTCTCTGCCTTCATGACCTGAGGTCCTGGATCTCTCCAGCAGCGAGACAGGAAACCACCATGAACACGGCTCTCACCAGGCACCCACCACCCATTCCTGCAAGCCTGCTGACCCCATTCTGACCAACAGATTATAAACAGAAGATATGTGCGCAATATGGGACTTAACCTTAATGGGAAAAGGCATGCCCTTTCCTTCCTTCCAACTAGCTGGGATACGGAGATCATGGCTGGAGCCCTAGCAGCCACCCTGGGCCTTTGTGGACAAAAGGAGAAACAGGGTGAGAGGTTCAGGTTCTCTGATCCCATGGAACAATGTGCCCACCCTAGAGGCAAACTCCAGGCTCCTTGAACTTGAGAAATAACCATGTGGTTTAAGCACTGTGCTCTGAGTATCCCTCTCACAGCCGGCATGGCCAGCTTGTATGACAGCCCGCATGATCCCACCCCTGTATTTCCATTTAGTGTGGTCAGGTCCCACACGGGATGGGGCTGACTGGAGTAACTGAGAGGATGCTGGGGGTGGCGATCTGAGACTTCCAAAACTGGACTGTAAAGGACACCAGCTCCCACCTTGCTCCCTCTCAGTCGGCTCAACCACACAGGGCCCCTCGGGCCAGCCAGCCCCTCGGGCCAGCCAGCAGGATGGGAGTCAGCCCCATGGAGGACGCAGTGGGGGCATTCCCAGGCCAGGGCACCTGGCCACGCTGCTTCCTTCACAATCCACAGACACTGCTTAACAAATGTTCCACTGTCACAGCCACAGAGCTTTGGGGAAACTTGTTCACCAGCAACAGCTAACTGATACACCCAGCCAAACCTAACAAGGGAGGAAAGGACAAGCTCTTCTAAGGCTTGCGGGCAGCTCCCTGGCTGCTGACATCCACTGGCAGTGGTGCAGGCGGGTCCCTTGTCCTGCCTGGCCAGTAACAACGTCCTTGCCAATGTGCCCTCCTCCTTGGGAGGCCCACCAAGCACAGCTGATGCCTGCAGCCGCCAGGTCTCCCAGGTCCCTACAGCTGGGGTCTCAGCCACCAAGCAACATGTGTAAGAAGGAGAAGAAAGACCAAAAACAAGACCCTGACAGGCACCCCGGTTGGTGGGCCTGAACCTCCTCCTCCAAAGGACGCTATTGGAAGCTTCCCACCCATTTGCCAGGGGCTCCACCAGGAGGCAGAACCCCAACCAGATGTTTCTGGCATTTATCAGGAGCCTGTGGGAGGCTCTATGCTCCCACTGAATCATCTCTGTTCTCGCCCAGTCACCCCCAGTGGCTGGGGGCATGTTTTCCAGAGCTCAGAGTGCCTGGGCCTCATGGTAGTTGGGGACCCATCGGACATGCAGGTTGGGAGCCTGAGGCCTGAATGCACGGGAATTCAGACAGCCTTGGTTCAAGTCTCCAACCTTCACCCAGTACTCACCTCTCTGAGCCTCAGTTTCCTTGTCGACAAGGGAGAGGTCTTACTTCCTGCCCCTAAGGATCCCAGAAAGGCTAACACCAGTGTAGTGACAAATGAGGGACCCAGGCCACCCTGGGCCTCTTGCCCATCAGCTCTTTGAGGCTATGGGCCATACCAAGGCTAAAAGGGCTGCAAGTTCCCATTTTAGACCCTGGGGAGTCCTACCTCCTACAGAAAGCAGAGCCACCCCAGGCCCCTCTATCAGGCAAAGAGCGCCACCAGGGCTGGGGACTTGTCCAGCAGGTCCAGCCACCTCACACTGGATGGAGGGGGCACAGAGGGGCCTGTGCACTGCTGGCCGGTGGCCACAGCAAACACCATGTCCAGGCAATCAGCAGCTGACCGAGGGGTCTCTCCCCTCAGAGGCAGTCTGCATGCACGGTGGCACATGCTCGGCTCAGCCTGAGCCACTAAGACCCGCGCTGGCCAGGAAAAAGCCATTTCCTTTGAAAGATAACGTATAGCTCACACTGACCCCCAGCAGCTACCCCCGCCCACTGGAACGCACGCGTGTTTGCCCAGACCCTAGACTTGCAGCCGGCCCATCCACCTCCTGCTGCTGGGCAGCTGAGCACGGCCACCTGGGACCCTCTGGGAGGGAGGCCAGCCAAAAGGCACCCTCCTCGTGGAACAGGGTCCTCTGATGGAGACACCAGGCAAGGCTGGGCAGGGAGCCTGGGTGAGCAGGTGGGAGGCAGCCAGCCGAGTCTGCTGGCACCCAGGGTGGGCTATGCGCCGGTGAGGCTGGAGCTACGAGTCCCACTGGGTACGGGGCCGCCCAAGGCCATGGCGCCAGGGGGGAAGGGGGGTGCCTCCCAGCCTCCTGATGAGGCCTGGCAGCTCCCTGGTGTCTGCCCGAGGACCTCACTGGTCGGGGGGCTGCAGGGACGGGGCCTGGGTCTGGGCTCAGCACTGCCTGTCTCCCTGAGGCCTGATGCAGGCCTCTGCAGGGGGGCATCGGGCTGACCTCCAGAAGCAGAGATGGTGGGGGGGAGGCCTGCCTGCCTGGCTCCAGGCAACACCAGCTCCTCCAGCTTCCCCACGCTTCCCCAACTGCTCCCCCAACCCCTGCATAGGGAGGGCCCAGCAGGTGGCCCACCCCTAATCCAGGAGGGGTGGGCAAGGAGAGGACAGCTGTCTTGGGGCCACCATCACCCTGCTCACGGCTGGAGACTCTGGCCTGCCCATCCCCCAGCCCAAGCCACTGGTGCAACCGACCCGAGGGTCTTCCCACTCTACTGCGATGTCTGAGGGAAGCATTCTGTCCCGAGACTCGAGCCTGAAATGCCTGACAGTCCAGGACCCCCATCCCGCCTGCCTGGCCCAGCTGGCCCCAAGGATGAGCTGGGGGCCAGGGTCCGTGGGGACGGCCAGGCTCCAGACAGGGCACACACATCCCCAGGCAGCAGGGAAACTCCTGGCTGTTTCCATACCAAGCCCAGAAAATCAGAGTGTTCAAAATGCCTGGCTGGACTGCGCCTGGGGGGCCCCTCCCCATTACACCAAACTCCAAGATGAGCCTGCGGCCCCCCACAGCCACTCCATCAAAGCCACAAACAAAGCTCCAGAAAGCCCACCCAACCCCTGCACTGGCTGCAGGCCCACAGATACCATGGACCCCAGGCAAGGCCTGGAGTGAAGGGAGGAGGGGCCCCAGGCCCTGATACACGGGTGGGAAGCCAGAGGGCCCAGCAGGTGGGGCAGGGGTCTCACCTAACACCAAGGTGCCCAGGCCCCAGCCAAGTGAGCACGGCTCCACTACAGTCCCCCCACTGCCTCCCAGCACAGGGTGAACAAGGTCCTAAAGCTTACAAGAAGGAGCTTGGGGGTGCCAGTCTGGCCTGGGAGCTCAGAGGAGGGGACTGCTGAGCCCCACCCACCCTCCATGCCACCACACAGGGAAGAGATGGGACATTGGGGGAACTTTCAGATCAGAGATCTGGGGATTCCACCAGCCTGAAGGCAAATCCACATTTCAGGAGGGGGCTTGTCCTCTGGAGATGCCACCAGCACCCCCATTCCCAAGTCACTCCAATTCCCACATCCTTCCAACTTTCCCCATTCCCATATCCCCTTATTCCCATGTCCCCGCAGTTTCCCTACTCTGGTGTCCCCTCATTCCCACATACCCCGGATTCCTCCCATTCCATACCCCCACTCCCACGCGCACCTCCCCAGATTCCCCTCCATTCCCACATCCCCCCATTACGTCTCCTCATTCCCGCATAACCCCCATTCCCATGTCCCCCAGATTCCCCTCCATTCCTACATCCCATTCCATGTCCCCCATTCATGCATCCCCCAGTTCCCGTGTCCCCTTGATCCCATATGCCCCTGTTCCCATGTCCCTGTGGCATGTTCCAGCTCAGCACTACCCAGTGGCTGCATGGTGGACAGCTCACTGCACCCCAATCCACCTGAATCAAGGGCTGAAGCAGAAATGATGCCATCCTTCAGGACACTCCCTTCCGCTGGGAGCTGTCATTTTCTCTCCCAAGACACGAGGCTCGGCAGACGCCAGACGCAGCTGCGGCTATTCTTAGTGCAGAGGAATCCAGAATTAAGACACAGGAAACGCCAGCTGCCCCAGTGGTTTGGGAACTTCCCTGAATACAAGGTTCCGGACACAGAAATTCCACAGCCAAGAAGACTCGGTGTGGACGGCAGCGAAACCATGGCTGTGCACACGGAGGAGACGGACAGTGCGCCTTCACCCCAGAGCAGCTGGCCTCTCCGAGGGAGGGGGCCCCAGGTGTCCCAGGAAGCAGTCAGCAGGTGTGAGACAAAGAGAAATGTGTTCGGCACCATTTGTTCGCAAGGGCACAGGTGTCCACAGACCAGAGAAGCCCAGCACTCGGTGGGCGCCCAGCGATGCTTGCTGAGGGCATGGATGCTGCTCCCCGCACAGAGCCTGATGGACGGCGGCCCCTGCCCCGTGGAGGGCCTGCTTCACAGTGAACCAGGACAGACCGGACTGAGGCAGCCTCCCTCCATCCCATTCAGACACTCGCAGGAAAAGGGCCACCAGGGGCAGGACTCACTCCAGGCTCCTGGGGCTTGTCCCCCATTCCCTGGACAGCCCCAGAGCCACAGCCCCCTTGCTGGACACGGGGGGATGCCAAGGCCCCACGGGCGCCTGGTAGCCAGCAAGAGCCGTGCAGCCCCTGGGAGGGCAAGTGGAGCAGGCACCGAAGGTCCACCCTGGGCCCACCTCACCCCTCCCTCCAGGGGTCCCTGCTGTGCTCCAGTACCACCCTCTCATGAGAGGGGCCTGCGAGGCCTCTCTAAAAAACAGCACCCAGTGCCCACCCATGGCCCTGCCACGCTGCCTTCTTCCATAGCAAGCACGGCATCTGAGGAGGGTATCTTTCTGCAATATCTCATCCACGAGCACGTCAGCATCTCAGGGATGGGCGCAGCTGTTCTCTGATGCATCCCGGTTCCAAGCCACTGGCCAAGTGGTATGCGTACGTCCGGGCATCAAGTGGGCATAGAAGACCCCACCTCCTCCCCTGGGAGGGGCCTCCCATGAACCCTGCCAGGGCAGCTGCTGAATCACCCCACTGCCCCACAGCCACACCGTGGGCCTACACACAAGCAAGCACTCACACTCTTTACCAGCAAGAAAACCTAAATGGACAGCCACTAAAACCCAAGGGCAGGCCTGCAGGAGGAAGCCTGGAGGCCTCCCAAATGGCCTTCCCACTGTGCCGCCAGCCAATCAGCTCCTCAGGGCTTCATAGCCAGCAAGAGCCGTGCAGCCCCTGGAAGGGCAAGGGTGTCATTCTCAAAGTCATTCATGGTCCATGACGGCAGCTGGAGTGCCAGCTATCATGACCACATTCCAGACAGCTGGAAGGAGAAAGGGAAACGGGGCACAAAGGGCTTCCCCAGCTGCCTGCCTGCCTTCCAAGATGCTTCCCAGGATGCCTCCCAGCACATCTTCCCACAGCCCTGTCAACGCCCCCTGGACAATCCCAGGTTCCCAGGAGACGCTTGGCCGAGGTGGGCACACCTCAACAAGCTGCCCTAGCCTAGGCCCCACTCACCATGAGAATGCGCCGGTAGCTGTCCCGGTCGATGCCCCAAAGCTTGAGGTCGGTCTTGGCTTTCACGGTTGCTGCCCTGGGGGTGCCGTAGATGAGGGCCAGCTCCCCGAAGCTGCCCCCCTCGCTGATGCTGGTCACCCACTCTCCATTCACATACACCTTCAGGGGACAGAGTGAGACATGCCATGGAGAGTGGTGGGTCCTCTGGCCACTTCCCACACTGGGAGCCTCCTTGGCTGCGCACCCATGGCCCCTCACGTGGTGAATTCCCCACCCCTGCCCGGGCATGGTCTCTCTGCAGGCCAAGGGACCTGCCCCACCCCAGCCCTGCACACAGGTGGGTGGGCATAATCATGGCTGAGTCCTGGCACTGTACCCCAAAGGCATGAGGGCCCTTGCTGTCAACACCAAGGGCTACTAGTCTCAGGAAGGCAAACCCCCCACCTCCCCTCTCAGGCAGGTCTGTGACCCCAGTATCAGCATCAGAGGGGCCTCGCAGCCTCAATTTCCCTAACTGCACACCAACAAGTCAGACTCGGTGGTTCCTGGGGGCCATCATGCCCTTTGCCCTTGCCCTAGGCTGCAGGCCCTCTTGCCATCTTCATTCACAAACAGCCCCTTCCTTCCTGTCGTCCTGCACTCCTGGCTGCTCTGGGCCCCTCCCTGCCCTCTAGCAGCCCTGCTCCAGGCAGAGGGAGCCCCGTGGACTGTTCTCTCCCAGGGCCTCCACTTCCTGTGGAGAGTACCCACAGTCCCTAGGCCTGCGGTCCGTGGGAGCGCCGGCCGGCACCACTGAGGGCGCCAAGAAGGGCCCGGACAAGATTCCCTTTCAGCCGCCGAGCCGCGCAGCCGGCAGAGTCCCCACCATGCACTGGCCGAGCTGGTCCCAATCCAGGCAAGAATAGTGCAGATTGTTTATTATGCCATGCTTATGCAGACGTGGTTGTGACCTGACACAATGCACTGATTCCCCAGCATGTCAATGAGTGTAAAGAGTGATTCCCGTTGGCAGAATGGGTGCATTTGGGGAAGGAATGGATTGTGATGAATCACAGGAGTGATTCTTACTGAAAAATGACTCATTATCTAGTCACTGATGCACAGAGCTGCCCATCTACAAGAAATGCCACGCAGGTGATGACATCATACTTGTGCAAGTGACGGCGGGTCAGGCACAAAGCTTCAGAGGAACAGGGACCACAGGGCATGGAGCTACCTGGCGGAGCCATGCGTCCATCCCTGAAGAACCCCAGGCCTGAACTCTCGCTCACCCCGCCTGGCCAAACCCTGCTCCCATTCCTGGAGGGAAGGCAGGCCAGCTGGGTCTACAGGGAGAAGGAACACCAGCTTGTGGGTGACAAGGCCCTCAAGGAACCAGAAGACACATCCTGTCCTTCCCAGGAGGCAGGGGATATGCCCACCCGGCCTTGCCATGGACTCGGGGGTGCCTGGAAGAGGGGCACAGGCCTGGGGATTTTAGTAGTGAGGGGATTGCCAGGAACACCCCACGAGCCTCTGCCTCTGCCTCTTGTTGCTCAAAGGACCCAGAGCCCGTGGGAAGCACAGGGTGTGTCATTAGACATGGTCACCTGGGCATAGCACACAGCTTGCGCTTGGCTTACGTACTGGTAAGTCCCATCTGCAGAGGCATAAAGCACAAACATGAAGGTGCAGAAGTTCTCCAGGTGCACCTCGTGGTTTAGTCCATTCGCTGTCCTGGCTACAGCGGGCAGCGTTCCGTGGCGAGGACAGCCTTGGAGCCGGGCAGAAATGTGCGATGCTGCCACGGGCACCCATGGTGACTCACACACCCCCTCCTCACCATTAATGCTGGGGATGGGGCTGGCGCATCACCCGGTGATGCCCACTTTGTTAAACACTGTTTCTCAACGGTTGCTCCCACAGCACCCCCACCCGCTGCACATCTGTTCCTGCGAGGGCCTCGCCAAGTCCTGCCTAACGGCTCCACGGGCTCAGGGCGATGTCATTCTGAGGCTGGGAGGGCTCTGCATGACACACAGCCCTCCACCTCAGGGGACTGAGGAAGCCCTCACCTCAGACGGCTGCCAAGGCAGAACCCCCAACCCACCGAGAAGCAAAGGGACCACCGTGAACAGGGAAGTGGCTCAGCAGAGCCGACCCATGAGGGCAACACAACCCCACCTTCCCAGGACGCTTCCCCAGAAAGTGGGCAGGGTGGCTGTGAGTGGGGCCCAGCGCACATCGCCACAGGGGCAGTGAGGACCCCTTCACACCCAGACATGCAGCCTGCGAGAGCTCCCGGGAGGTGTCAGAGAAAACCATTGTGCGGAGCCCAGACAGCCCAGGGCTGCCCACAGAGCACAAAGGGGCCATCCTTCTCAGGACACTGGCCCCTGTCACCACAGCGGGCACAGGGCTGGGCCCCACCCCAGCTGGCACGCCAAGGGGCTACTTCTTGCTTTGTTTCACTTTTTGTTTTTTCTTCTCCTTTTAAAAGTGGGTGGGAGCTACACGCATACTCCCCGACTGAGCACGGATTCCCGACTGCGGGTGGCGCTCCCCCACCATCCTGGCCTCTCATTGTCCTTCCTGCCACGCGTTCTGAGCGCCCCCTGTGCCCAGCACCTCTGACTGCAGTGGGAGGTGGGCGAGTCCTGTTCACAGGACTGTAGGCAAAGAATCCTACAAACACGTATTCTGTACACAAGGCACTGCACCGCGAAGAGCAGGGGCGGCACAGTGCTCAGGAGAAGGGCCACGGGATGGAAGGCTGACAGCTCTCCGCAGAGGTGACTGGGGCCCAGCCCTGAGCAGCCAGGGCCAGCTGTGCAGATATGGGGAGACAGCTTGGGGCAGTGAAGTCAGGGGCAGGGACGCTGGGGGCAGAGGTAGTGGGGAGGTTAGGGTTTGGGCCACACTCTGGAAGCAGAGGCTCAGCAGCCTGGCATCTCCTGGCTTACGCCATGCAAGCCCTTCCCTCAGTGCAGGGAGGAGGGGCAGCCAGGGGCATCCAAGAGACAGGGCCCCGGCCAAGCTCCTCAACAGGCGGTCTGGGGACCAGGCATCACATTGTGAAGATGCCAGTTCACCTGCCGGCAAGGCCCGTGGGGCTACAGCTGCCAGCCAGTATGCTAACAGGTGATTCTGACACAGGCCCAGGTTGGACAAGTTCTGGGCCAGGAAGCTGCTGGCGGACATGGGTCTCCTGGGACAGGCAGAAGCTGGTTCTCCCTCCTGGCCTCCAGTCCCTGGCCCTACCCTGGGCATTTTAACTCAAGCTTAACTCCACAGAAAATGGAAATGGGGTGGGAACAGCTGGGGTATGTGGGGACAAAAAGCCAGTCCCCTGAATTACCCCGATTGAGGCAGAAGGGGGCCCTGTGGCCTCAGCAACCCCCTCCTGCAGGCAGACCGGAGCCGACCTATCACAGCCTGTCTGAAGGCCATGCTGCTGTCGTTTTCACAGATAGTGAGAGAAAGCTGGCAGCCACCCCTTCCGCGTTCCCACCACAAAGAGCAGGGCATGCCCACATAGGTGAGTGGCACCTGTCCAGGTACATCAGCTGCCTGGTGTCCACCCCGGAGGGCATCCTGGAGAAGCATCCTGAGCCCACCACTGTGTCCCTGCTGCAGGGGTGGCAGGGAACCCTCCTCCTGCTGTCCTTCCACCAGGTGGACCCAGTTCTGTGGCTCAGTCGTCCTTGGCCCAGGGGTTGGGTGGTTCTGCTCCATAAAGCAGCCCAATAGGCTGTTTCCAGCCCTCTGGGGCAGGCCAGCCAGGCCCCCAAGCAGAACCGTGATCCCATCACAGCACACGGAGGCAGGCAGGGGCTCATCAGGACCCTGATCTGAGCATGTGCCGCTTACCTCATGGTGGGCCTGTGTCCTTCCTTAAAAAGGTTCTGCTGTGGGGTCTGCACGAGGGCCAGCACCCTCCTGGCAAGCTGCCAACACTCACCTGTACTGCCCATGATCACATCACCACCAGCGCTCGGTGGCTCTGGGCTCCTCTGCTCCCCAGTTTCAGAGGACAGTCACTACCAGCTAAGCCCAAAGCAGGGCCACCAGGACCCCACCAGAGAACAGGAAGTATGTGCCGGGGCCATGGATGTGCTGAGGGTGACACAGTGCCAGAGGGAAGCTTCACAGCCAGTCCTGGGCCACGGCCACATGGCACTCAAAGAGGACTGACAGAGAACACCAGGGAGCGGGAGCTCAGCCCCCGCACACCCACGTCCACAGTGGCACCTCTGTCACCGGGAGGGGGCAGCCCCGTGCCATCGCAGTGGAGATGAGCAAACATGGCCCAACCACACGATGGAATGTTGCTCAGCTCTCAATAGGATGGGACGCTGCACCTGCCCCAACGTGAAGGGACCCCAAGCCAGTTACAGGAGGACACACACTGTGATCCGCTCCCAGGAGGCCCCTGGGGTCATGAAATCCACAGAGATAGAAGGTGGATGGTGGGGGCCAAGGCCTGGGGGCTGGAGAGAGGGTGCTCAGGGAACAGAAGATCCGTGGACCCAGATGGCCATGCCTGGGACCCTCTCCAGGGCCACTGCTCAGAGGCCTTGCTCCCAACCTGGGAGGCTGGACGCAACTGTCCTCCCAGGCATCTCGTGTGAAAAGGGAGCCTGGCATGGGGGCTGTGAGACTGGATTGAGGTAGAACCTGGCCCTAAAATAACAAGGCCTGCAGGATTAGGGAGGAACCAGGCCTCAAACAGAACCAAGCCCCAGAGCCCTAAAGTCAGCAGCCAAGTGTCCTTTTAAGTAGAAATGCTATGTTCCACGAATAAATCAAATTGGAAGGTATTTTTAAACTTAGAAAAATGGATTATAGCTCCTGGCAACGCACACACACTGTGGTGTCTCCCTAGAAAACAGTGATTCAAACAGAACCTGGCATTCCTGGCCTCGGCCACCTGCCATCCTGAGGGTGCTGCTGGTCATGGGGCAGCGTCCACCCTACAGAACGGGCTCTCAGGAAGCCCACCCCAAAAGCCTGCCCATTAAAGGCTGGGGTCCTGGGGGACCTGTCCCCGAACACAGGAGCCTCGGACCCTTCTCAGCCAGCAGGGCAGGTGGTCTCACCCCTCGCCCCACCCACGCAGCACTGGTGTCACCCTGGCCCCAGAAGCAATCCTCACACCCTCCACCTGGCCTGAAGGGCCTTGTGCCCCAGGCCGGGTCAGCGAGGTCCTTCCCCTGTGCAGCAAACCACAGGATGCCCTGGCCCAAGAAGCAGCAATGTTGGCCCTGGGAGCAGTAAGGGCAGGGATCTGGGCACCTCCAGGCCCATACCTCACTGGCTAGCTGGCGCACCACCCTCTGCTCCAGGTCTGACTGAACACCTTTGATTCCTTTAGTGTGGCCTGTGCCCACACTGCTCAGCCGACCTGGTGTTTATCCTGCATGGTAAGGGCCCCACATCACAGGGCACCCGCCTGGTCTGCCCACCGCCCACCCGGCCCGCCTGGAACATCCATGAGATGGATGGAGGCATGTGACCTCGACAGGCATTACCACATGGCCCCACAAGTCACTGCCTTGTCCCACCTGGGCCCCACTGTCCCAGATCCAAGACTGCAGCCAGGAAGTGGATGACCGCCTGGGGGCCCAGACACCCTGGCTCTAGTGAGCCAGGGGACAAGCACCTTAAAGCTGTTTGTGCCTGCGCCGCTGAGGCCAGGGGTGGGTGCCAGACCTGCCAAGACAATATATTTGGGGAGCTCCAGTTTCGAGCAGGTGACCTAAGTTTTTCCCTACACAAAACTGCCTCCACATCTCCCCAGCCTGGAGAGAAGCCACTAGAGTGCTTGGCGAACCTTGAGGCAGTTGGGGACAAGGAGTCGGCCGCCAGGGAGGCTGGGAACCACTTCTCAACTCGGGCATTAGCCTGACCGCTCCCCTAGGGGGCCCGGGGCCCATCTGGGACCTGCCTTGGGGGCCATGAGGGGGCCTGTGGGGTGAGCGGCCCAAGCACCTTCTTCCCGCCCTTGCCACCTACAGGGGGTCTGAGGTGAAGGAGCCAGTCTGCAGCATGCCTCCTGCACGAGGCCTCAGGACCTGCTCAGCCCAGAGGCCTCCCAACCCTCAGGGGGGCAGGTCCCCCTGAGCCAAGGGGGAAAGGCTGGGGGTCCCACCTCTCATACCACCAGTGATTCCACACCTGTCCAGTGGCTGGCTACAGCCCAGCACTGGAGGGGGAGGCGGCCAACAGCCTCCAGCCATGGCAAGCTTGGGGTCCTCTCACAACATCAGAAATGGTGTTTTCCAGGGTGTGTGGGAGACACAGCCAGGGTGGAGCAGGGTCTGCAGGGAGGGCAGTGGGAGCAGAAGGCCACGAGGTGGTACTGAGTGATCGGTGGGGGGCAGTGTGCCACACTCACAGAGCCTCTGCCCAGCCCAGGCACCGGGGGCCTCACCAGGACATTTGATCAAGGAGCCTCATGTTAATGTCCAACGAATAAATGGAGACCCTCAGCTCAGAGTGTGCAGACCTAGCTGGTGGATGGTGCAGCCTGAGCTCCCAGGTCTAAAGGCCAAGGGGCGCTGGGTCCACCTGCTGTCCCCACACAGGCCAAGGAGGAGTGTCTCAGGAGACCCCGATGGTGGTCCCTCAGGATCCCTGAAAGAAACGGCAAAGAATTTGGGCCACTTTGTCACCTACCATGTCTGTCCACTTAGGAGAAGCGTGTGCTTCAGAAACCCAGGTCACTTGAGGGGTCATTCTGCCAAGCTCCAGGGACACAAGGCAGCATTTTGAAGGCATCCTTTCACTTAAAATGCAAGATCCTTGTGACTCCCATGAACACAGAGCAGGAAGGACATCTGGGGGAGGCGGAAAAGCAGGAGCCAAGATCCACATCCACGTGGATCCCGTGCGTGGGCAAGGGCCTGGTCCTCATCAGCACAGCAGCGAGAGCACCGGGCAGGGCCCTGCATGGAGGTGGCGGAGCAGCAACTGGATGGGTCTTGAGGGATGTACAGGAGTTTATAAGGCAGAGCAGGAATAAGAGCAGAGGGACAGAACAGGTAAAGACTCAGAGTCTGCTTCTCGCTTGCTCACTGATCAGGCCCTCACACCTGCAAGCCCCTGGGGCACAGGTGAGGTGAGAGGGACTGTACCTCTGAAAGCAGGGAAGCAGGCCCAAGGGTGATGCCCAGCTGGGAGGCTGCCGCCTCCTGTCTTCTCTGTTTCCTGGGCTGGGGTGTTTTTAGCACAAAGCAAAGCCAGCAGGAGTGACTTTGTGGGCTGGCAGTCTGTGCCCAGGGTGGCCTGTGGCCCGCCTCCCTCCTCCACATACTTCCTCTGCAGCTGTGGGAGCCCAGGGCCGCTGGCTCCTGCCTCAGTTTCCTTCTTTGGCGGGAGATAGAAACCCACTCCCACCAGACACAAAGGTCTGCCCCAGAGGCCTGGCCCAGAGCCCCAGCTCAGGAGGGGAGCAGTGACTCCATGTGTCCCCTTCTTTGAAATCCCAAGGGTGAGTTACTTCCCATGCTTCAGCTCTGGAAGCTGAGAGCCGCCTACCTCTCCCAGAACACAGCCACAGTGGTGGACACGGGAGGTTGCGGTAGTGATAAATGAACAGATGCGCCCTTGAAATAGCTTGGACTGCACCAGAGACCAAGCTGGGAAACAACGTGGCCAGGGCAGCCGGGCTGGGTGCAGCTTCGCTGGATGCAGTGGGAAGGACCCCCCCACCTGTGGGGCACCATTTGTGGCACAGGGGAGGGCGTGGAGGCCACCAAATGCCCGTCCCTGGTGCTGGGGCCCAAGATCCATTAGTGACCTGGGGAGTCTGGGATGTGGAGGCGTGGAGGGCCTCGCAGACGCACCCTGACCGTGTGCCAGAACCATGGGCCCCCAAATGCAGGATGGACCCTGCCCCAGTGCTCAGGAGCCTTCCTGCCTGCATGGGGACAGGCCTCCAAACAGGCAACCGAAAAGCATGCCCACAGAAAGAATGGACCAGCACACTTGGAGCCAGAACAGCCCTGGGGCGGGCTGCACCACTCGCACAGACCAGAGGAAGTGGCGCATACGGGAGGCCGAAGAAGAAGTAGGGGCTGGATGCTGGTGCCACCACGGGACCTGGGGCGTCCCTGGTGAGGAGGCAGCACAGGCAGAGGCCAGGGGGCCCGGGGCTTAGAGAAAACCTGTCACCCAGGCCACCCCGTGGCCATGTCAGTGTGGGCCTGATTCAAAGAGAAACTCAGAGGCTCTAAGGGAGTTGCTAGCATGCCCAGGCTGTGGTCTGTCAGGTCCTCCTGAGGGGACCCAGCAGGGACACCTGTACCTTCAGGTGGGAGGCCCAGGGTTGGTCTCCTGAAACAGGATGGCTGTGTCATTTAGAGCAGCCCCCTGGAAGGAGCAGCCCACAGAAGGAGCAGCCCCATGGAAGGAGAAGCCCCATCCAAGGAGCAGACCCCTGGAAAGAGCAGCACCAGTGAAAATAAGTCAAGAGCACTGGAAGGAAAGAAGGCAGGACAGGCTACTCTGTGAGGCAGGAGGTAACAGCTGGGCATTCTGAGAAACCAAGGGCTACAAAGCCAGGACCTTTGGGGTCCGTGAGCATTCAGCTCCCCACCCCTCACCGCTTTAACAGTAACGTCTAATGTGGCTGAGGAAGTCAGTGTGTCACAAGTACTGACCCAGAGCGGGTCTGATCCGACAATGCACTCAGGATGGCAGTCTGCCTGCAGGAAGTGGACCCGGGAGAGCTGCAGCTGCATGGCACCGGCCAGCAAATCCTCACGCTTCAAGTGCACTTTGGCACCATTATGTTATCTTCTAAGTGAAATGCATTACTTTTCGGATTGAAAAATTACAAATGCATCACTCAGTGTGAAGTCTTTTTGAGACCTGAGCTGGTCGTGACCTGTCTGTGGACAGAGGTGCTCCGTCCTGAGAACAGCTGAGACATACTTACATCTACCTCTCCCTGGTCGATCACATAGAAGTTGTCCCCTTCATCTCCTGTAAAAGTAACATAGGAAAAGATACATTTCATACAAAGGGCCACAGGTTTCTGTTTCCTCGAAAAAGATGTTTGTATCTTTGTGACATAGCTTTATAGACCACTGTCAAACAATACTGGGTCTCATCCATATTTAAAATTTTTTAAATAAAAACTGCATATTGGTGTACAACACAATGATATGAACAAGCATTCACAGTGACATGACTTCTACAGACAAGCTAATTAACAATCACCTCAGGACGTGGTTTCCAGTGTCTTGTGTGTCACAAGAACATGAAATACAGTCCCACTGTTTTTAATGAAACATTTTGGGTGAACTTGTTACGAAGCAAATTGTGCTTAGATTTCATGAGTGACTTTTCTCATGGACAGACAATGAAAGCTTATATTAAGATGTCTAAGCGAGGAGTCAATTTCCCCGATCACTTGGGAAGAAGGAAGGGCATACCTTGCTGTATAACGGTCTCCCCGGCGATGTGAGTGACGGGGAACATGGCATCAAATATGTCGCTGGAAAAGAAAACACACCTGTGGGAGCTGCCCCTCGCTGGACGCACCAGAGCAACCGGCCCACAGCCGTGCATGGAGTGGCCCCCATTCCCTGCAAGTGGAAAAGCCCCCACCAAGTGCAAAGGAGATAAAACTTCTTGGCGGCAGAAGCCTCAGGGGGTATGAAGGAGCCCCTCCCAAATCCCGCTCACCCAGTACTTGGCCCCCGACCCCGCTGTGCCCTACGGCCACGCCCTCCTGGGGGGTGTCTGCTGAGCACTGGTCAGATGTTTGAACTGCCCTTCCTCAAACCACAACCTCAGGCCTCTTCAAATGAGCAGGTCTCTAAGACATGCTTTACAATTCCTACCTCGTTTTTTGAAAAGTTTAACTCATAATGGTAAAATATTTCCAAAAATACCACAAATGATCAAATAGACCCCCAAGCACCCACCACCACCCAGCCTGGACAGGTGTAAACATCTTCATTCTCAGAAGCGGCCCTCAGTGTGGCCGCCACCCACCATGCACATCCACTGTATTTTCACTTGCTTCCAAGAAAGGCCTGCGACTACTTGGCATCTTCTGATCCGTGGAGCAGGGGACCATTTGCAACTCTGTTTCTCCTCCTGGGCTTTCTGACCTGCACCCAGTGGGGACACGCATCCTGGCTCCCCGAGTACAGGGGGAGCTGATAGGCAACAGTGGTGCCTGTGATCCAGGCTCACAGTCCTCCTGGTGGCTGAACCTTTTCCTGCAAGATCCAGGTCCCCAGACTAGGTGGCCACCAACCTCACAGGGTCTCCCAGGTGCATGGCCAGCAGAGAAGCAGCCTGGGAAGGTGGAAAGAGCCAAGTATCTCTTGTGAACAGCAAGGCCAAGAACCCAGCCCCGTGGACCAAATAGGCCCGCCAGCCCCATTGAGCCCTCAGTGCCCCTTGGCCCATACCCACCCAGTCTGGGCAGACGACGTCATGTGCAGTTAGCACACCTCGTTGAACAGCTCTCCTCTTTTTCCATCTCCACATCCCTTCAAACAAAACCCTGTCCCTTCCCTCCTCTGAGCTCTTAATGACATTAAAAGGCACTGGCTGCCTCTGCCTGTAGGAAGAAGACCCATCTTCTGTGCTCATCAGGACCCGGCCCCTGGAGGGCTTTACTGAAGCTGCCGCAGGGGTCTTAAACGGCCTTATGTGTGGGTCCCCGTGCCCACCTACCCCTGCGTCTGCACTGGGCTCCTCAGCACTTACATATAAGGGACTGTGCTAGCTTCTGGGGATACAACCCAGTGCTCAGAGCTGGTGAGGAACAGACCCGTGGAGAGCACATCACAGCCACCACTCCTGGGGGATCGAGGGCCGGCATGGCTCTGAGCCCTTCCCCTGTCCCCTGCTCCACTGCACCCCACCCCAAGGGGGTCACAACTGCAGTGGTACTTCCCAAGGTCAGCAGCTAGGAAGAGGTGAGGCCAGGCTGCACCCTGTCATCCACATTATAGCAGAGCCCTGCAGGTGACAGCTGAGCATGGGCTCCAGGTGAGGAAGGGGGACATGCCAGGGACACGGGGCAAGGTCCAGGCCCTGGGAAGCATGCCCAGAGAGCAGGTATGAAGGGCCCCAGGTGCCAAGCTAGGGAAGCCCTGGGCCAGGACACACCCAACTCCATTCCATATCACCAGGAGGCAGAGACTGGCAGCCAGAGGGTCTTCACCCTGTCCTCATCTCCTGAGAGGTCCCCAGGTCCTGGAGCAGGTAGGTACTGCTTCCTCAATAATAGAGAGCAGCAGGCGAGGGGGCCACACACCTTATCACAGCATCCCAGTGGCCCCAGCCTGGACACATTCTTTTTGCCCTCAAAGGGACCCTCAAGGGTCTGATGGGGGAGTGACAGGGTCAGAGGTACCACCGACTTACAGAAAGAAGTTTAAAACTCTCTGGAGTCACTGGGTCTCTATGAATCCCAGGTCCTTCCTAGCAGGGGCCACTCTAGGGGGTGGCATCTTTTGCACACCTTCACCAGATTAGGACATTTCCCTTGAGGCTCAGTTTGCTAAGAACGTTTGAAATAGCTGCTGAGCATTATCAAATTCTTTTCCAACATCTATGTGATGTACCATACGAACCTGCTTCCTCTGCCCTGTTAACATGGCGATTTACATGAGTAGACAGTGTTCTGAGCCCTTGATAGAGCCTGTGAATTCTGGGTAAATCCTACTTGATCAGATCTGTGATTTTTTAAAAAACACGGTTGGATTGGTTCAGCTATTTCGGGGTTTTGCATCTATATTCATAATTCATATGGTATAGTTCATAGTTTTCACACAGATAATAGGGTTTTTTCATTGTCCTTATCAAGCTCTGGGATTCAAGACTGCACTGGTTTCATACAATCAGCTGGGCAGCTTTCTCATTTTCAATTTTGTGGAGCAGTTTGTGAAAGTAAGAGCAGGTTTTTATTGACGTTGGACAGAATTTACCCCCAAAACCATGCAGGCAGGAGCCTCTTTGGGAGGGAATGTTTGGCTAACATCTAATTTTCTCAGTGCTTTACTGATCTCTAAGTTTCCTATTTTTTCATGTGCCCGTGTTGGCTCCATTTTCAAAGTTAGCTCCCAACACTTACAACTTGACATGAGTTATAGAAATCCAAACTTTTGGCTTTTCTTTGGAAAAAAAAGGGGGGTCTAGCAACACAGGGCCTGCATTTTCCTGGAGCAAAAGCTCACCCGCTCCCACCACGGTGAGCACATATGCACTCCGCTTGGCCAAAGCCAGTGATCCATGTGGCTTCTGACCCTGCTTGCCTGGTGCACCTGTAACAACCCCCACCTGAGGGCTCACAACCTATGTGCATGTGGGACTCCATCAAAAGCAGGGGTCATTCCCCATGACAAATGCTTCTTTAAACACAACTCAGGTTTCTGTGCTACTCCTAAATGTGCCTGGATAGACTGAGGGCACCCACTCCCCTAGGAGTTAACCCATCCTTACAATGGGTGAGCAATGTGCCTGCCCTCCTGGTACTGTGGGGAAGACGGACAAGGAACGCTTAGCAAGAAACCCGCTGTCAGACAGGGGCTTCCATGATGCTTCTGCTGGCGGCAAACCACGCACACAGAGAAGGAGCTGGAGCCCCTTCTCCCAGCCATGCCAGGACGCTCAACACATCTTAGGAGCCCTGGGAATGATGCCAAAGGAGCAGCTCCCTGACTGATCTCAGCTAGTCTTGTGATGCAGTTACGGTTCTTTTATTATTTTTTATTGGCTTGCATTTCAAATTTATTGTGGAACTGCATCCAGAGGTGGCCCAACAGGCAAACATCCCCATCCCCACCCCTGCAAGGAAACGTGCAGAAGCAAACAGGTTGGGCCAGTTCTCTGGGAGGCCACCCGAGTGGGGCAGAGACAGGGACAGAGCATCCAGCGGTCAATCAGAACTGCATCTGACCTCCTGCGGAGGCTGGGGATGCAGAGGCACAGGGGTGGAGGTGCCCAGGATCCCTGCACTGCAGCCTCACAGAGAACCTCTCACATTCCTGGCTCCAACAATCTGCATTTCTGCATTTTGGAAATACCCATGGGGGAAGGGGGAGGAATTCTTGTGATTTTAAGCAAAACCACCATGACATTGACCCCAGAACCACCTCCAGTAACAAAGAAAGCAAACTGCATTAGCACTTTCAACATTTCTGTATCTTTATGTCTTTGAATGTCTTGTTTTCAAAAATGTCAAACTTTCAGAAGCATCTGGGGCAGCCAGGATGCATGCTTGCACCCCAGGCTGGGGAAGCCAAGGGCAGAACCTTACATGGTACACGTGTGCACCCGCCGCAGTCTGCCCAGAGTCACACTCCGCAGCTCCAAAACACTGCACTGACAAGGAACAGAGAGATCGTGAGCAATGACAGCAGGATGCTTAAGGGAAGACCCTGCTGAGCGCAGAGACCTTGTCCAAGCGCAAACTAGCTGCTTTTCTGACCTCAAAGGAACGCCATTTTGGAGGAGGCACAGCTGACATGCAGTCCCACCTCCTTTAGAATGGTTCTGGAGAGCTTCATCTCAAAGTTTCTCTTGGAGCTGGTTTGGACTTGCAGGTCAATATCATTCAGAGAAAGGGCAGCCCGGCCCTACAGGCAAACCTCTGGAGCAACACCATTTTAGGCTGCCTGGCCCAGCCCCAGGGATGGGGGGCTTCCGTCTGCAGCGAGCCGTTCCCCAGACACAGTGTCCGGGGTTTGTGGGCTGTGTTTAGGCTTTTCCACTGTTTATGTGAAAGTTTGCGACATTTCTCCATTGACTGCAAGTTTCCAAACAAATCTCTCTAAACAGTGATAACTCAGGCGTAACCGTTTACCATAGTGGGAAGCGAGGCATGGCTGCTCGCACCGGAGCATCAAGACAGCAGTGTTTACAAGCCCTTGGGAGCCTCTGCCACAGGGGCCTGGTGCCATCTCTGCACCTTAGACGCCTGGCAGTGGACAGAAGCACACAGACACCCAGGATTCCAGATGGGAAATGCATCCATGGAGTCCCAGGAGGGAGGCGCCAGCTGAGTCTCCACTCTCCTCTGCACATCCAGGAACAGGCGTGGAGAGCTGGGAAGTTCTCCTACAGACTTGGCCTTCCAACCCGGAGTCCCCTGGAATCCCAGAGCACACCTCTAGGCCAGAGTTCACCATGTCGGCCTCGAGCTGCCAAGGAGAACACCCCTTGCGTGAAGCCCAGCACCTGCAGTGTGGACTGGTGAGAGGGGACTTTTCTCCTGAATGTGTGTGTGCCCTTTGAGCCAGCAGGTTGTGTGGGTTGTTACTCCCCTAGCATTTTCACTACAGAAACAAGTTTAAACATAAATGAGATGTGGCTGCCAGGCTGTTTATCATGGCACTGTTGTAGTCATGGAAATGAGTAATACCAAATGGCTGGGAACTGGTTAATTAAATTACAGAATGGAATGCAAGGTGGAGCTGCACACACACATCTACGGAGACCGGATGATATCCATTAGAGACCAATAAATAAAACATGTTTACAAGGTAAAATCTGATTGAACTGAAGGGAAAAATAGACAAGTCTATTATAGTTGAAGATTTCAACACCCCTCTACCAGTTATTGACAGATACACTGGGCAGGAAATCAGCAAGAACACAGCTGAACTGACCAGCACCATCAATTAACTGTGTCTACTTGACATTTATAGAACAATTCATCAAACAACAGCAGAATACACATTCTTCTCAAGTTCACATGAAACATTTACCAAGATAGACCACATCCTGAACCATAAAATGCACCTGAACAAATTTAAAAGAATATAAATCATACAGCATTTGGTCCCAGACCATAGTGGAATTAAACTAGAAATCAGTAACGGAAAGATAGCTTGAAAATCCCAACATATCTGGAGATTAAGCAACACACATCTAAATAACACACAGGCCAAAGAGGAAGGCTCAAGAGAAATTAAAAATACTTTTAACTAAATGAAAATGCAACTTATAAAAATCTGTGGGATGTAACAAAAGCAATGCTTAGGAGGAAATTTATAGCACTAAATACATTAGAAAAGAGTAAAGAGCTAAGATCAATATCCTAAGCTTTTATCTTAGGAAACTGGGAAAAGAAGAGCAAATTAAATCCAAAGCAAGCAAAAGAAAAGAAATAAAAACTAGAGCAGAAATCAGTGGAATTTAAAATAGGAACTTCATAGAGAAAAATCAAAGAAACTAAAACTGGTTCTTTGAAAGGATCAATAAAAACCTATAAACCTCCAGCCAGGCTAACCAAAACAAAAAAAATTTTTTAAGACAGAGAGGGAGAGAGACAGAGAAAGAAGACACAAATTACTAATGTCAGAAATGAAAGGGAAGGCATCACTACAGATCCCACGGACATTAAAAGAATGATAAAGGAAGACCCTGAACAAACCTATGCCCACAAATTTGACAACCTAGATGAAAGGGACCAAGTCTTTGCAATATACAATCTACCAAAACTCACACAAAAAGAAATAGACAATATTATCTGTTAAAGAAATGGAACCAATAATTATTAACCTTCCAAAACAGAAAGCACCAGGCCCAGGTAGGTTCACTGGTGAATTCTACCAAAAAGTTAAGGAAGAAATTATACGAACTCTCTACAATCTTTTCCAGAAAACAGAAGCAGAGGGAGCACTTTCTAACTCCTCCTGTGAGGACAATATTACCCTAACACCAAAAACAAAGACATTACAAGAAAGGAAAATTACAAACCAATATCTCATGAACATAGGAGTAAAAATCCTCACTATAATATATGCAAATTGAATGCAATACTGTATTAAAATAATTATACACCACAACCAAGTGGGATTCATTCCAGGAGAGCAATGATGATTCAACATTCAAAATTCAGTCTAATCCACCACATCAAAAGGCTGAAGCAGAAAAATCATATGACCATCTCAACAGATGTAAAAAAAAAGCATCTTACAAAATCCAACACCCATCACACACACATAAAAAAAAAACTCTTGGAAAAATAAGAATATAGGAGAACTTCCTCAACTTGGTAAAGACTGCCTTCAAAAAATTTACAGTTAACATCATACCTAATGGTGAAAAACTAGATGCTTTCCCCAAAAGACTAGGAACAAACTAAATATACTCCACTCACCACTTACTTAACACTGTACTGGAAGCCCTACTAATGCAATCAGACAAGAAAAGAAAATGAAAGGTATACAGATTGGGAAGAAAGACATAACTGTCTTTGTTTGCAGATGACATGATTGTCTATGTAAAAAATCCAAAGGATCAACAACAAGATCTACTGAAACTAATAAGTGATTATAGCACAGTTGCAGGACACAAAGTTAATATACAAAATTCAGTTGCTTCTAAACACTAGCAATGAACAAGTGGAATTTGAAATTTAAAACAGAATACCATTTATTAGCACCCCAAAAAACAAAATATGTAGGTATAAATCGAATAACATATACACAAGATCTATATGAAGAAAACTACAAAACTCTGAAGAACAAAATAAAACTAAATAAATGCAGAGATATTCCATGTTCATGGATAGGAAGACTCAGTATTGTCAAGTTGTCAGTTCTTCCCAACTTGATCTATAGATTCAATTCAATTCCAGTCAAAATCCCAGCAAATGATTTTGTGGGCATTGACAAGCTGACTCTAAAGTTTATTTGGAGACGCAGAAGACCTGGGATAACGAACATTATACTGAAGAACAAAGGGGATTTTCACTATGTGACTTCAAGATTTACTACAAAGCTACAACCATTAAGACAGTGTGGTGTTGGCAAAAGAAACAAACAGGTCGATGGAATAGAACAGGGAGCCCAGAAATAACCCCCATAAATACATCTGACCCTTGAACAACATGGCAGTTAAGGGCACTGACTCCCTTGAAGTAAAAGTTTGCATAGAAATTTTGACGACCCCAAAACGTAACTACTGTTAGCCCACTGTATATAAAATAGGTCAATTCATTCAGATGCAACAGAGAATGAGCAGTAAAAAAGAAATGGTAAGGCATAGGGTCCAGCAGAGAACAGAGAGCAGACAGAGGGCCAATCAGTGCTCTGCTGGCCCCTCCAGGGCTGACACCTGCCTGCAGGTGGGTCAGGCCTGGCTGGGAGGGATACACTTGGAAGTTTCCTGCCTCCCTCCTGTGAGTTGCCTAACTTCAGCTTTGGCTCCTCAGCTCCTCTCAGATTCCGCTGTTTCTCTGCAGGCCAAACACCAGCAGGTTAGAGCGTGGCGCTGATAATGCCAAGGCTGTGGTGATCCCCACAGGGGCCACTACACACAATGTTTCTCCTTTTCCCTCTCTATTGTCCACATCACCCATGGAATCTGCTGCCTTACATATGATTACAGATATCATATAGTTATTGAAAATCCACATATAAATGGACCTGCGCAGTTCAAACTCATGTGGTCAAGGTCAACTGCAGTCAGCTGGCCTTTGACAAAGATGCAAAGGCTGACCAATGGAGAGAAGACAGACAGTCTTATCAACAAACGGTGCTGAAGTACTGGACGTCCACAAGCAAAAAGTGACTTCATGTCTTTCACAAAAACTAACTCAAAATGGATCATAGATCTAATTATAAAACACAATGAAACCTCCATAAGATAACAAAGGAGACAATCTGGGTGGCCTTGGGCTTGACAGTGACTTTAGATGCAGCTCCAAGAGCACCCCAGGACGGATCCTCCTGGGGCCCCTCCCAGGAGGCACGATGCCCCCTGAGGTGCAGCAGGAGATCTGGGAGGGGCTGCACAAGAGGTCATCATCCCCCAGCCCACGCCCATGTCCTGGGACCCATGGGGCAGCCCGAGGGAGGTTCAAGCTCCCATCATCAGTCAGCGCTGGGGTCACCCCTGACAGTTGCCACAGATGATGGGGAACGAGAGGCTTCTGGTGGCCATTCATTCATTCAACAAACACACGGAGAGCTGACACAGGGCCAGCCTGTTCCTGCCTCACCCCACAGCAGGGTAACAGCTGTGGCCACTGGGACAATGAGAAAACCATTTCCTCCTCACCTCCTGGCAAGGATAACTCCAGGGGGCCAGTGCTGCTGCACAGCTAGCCATCAGCAGGGCGCAGCCTCCCTGCCAGCCAGACACCCCCAGAGCACACAGGGTTCCTATGGAAGGCCAGCCAGAGGCGGAAGAGGGCCCCTTTGCCCCACGCTAGCAGAGCCCAGGCTGGAAACCTTATCACAGCCTCAGCACCAATGGGCTGCACTGCCTGGTAGCCCAGAGAGGCCCCGCCCACTCCAGGTTCTGCACTGCTTGGGCGGGAGTCCCCTCCTAGGGCCTGTCACCCAAGACTCAGATTCTGGATCTTTCTTCAAGGATTTCATTCTGGCAGTCAGGCCTGGGTGGCCGGCTCCAGGCCCAGCTGAGGAGCCAGCGAGGAGATACAGGGGCCTGGGAAGGCCGCTCACGGCAGGACCTGTCCAAAGCATGGCCTCCCGGGTATGAAACGGCATCATTGCCTAACTGGGGCAGAGGTAGCTGAGCTCCATGTCCTCGTCATCTCCTCACCTGAACAGCCCTGTCCTCACCTCCAGGAAGTCCTTGGAGGCCCCTGCCCACCCCCACCAAGGGCTCTGTGGTGCCCATGCTGGATTGTACAATGGTTGGTGTGCCCCAGCTAGGCCCAGGTCTGAGCCCCTTGGGGTGGGGTTGAGATTTGCAGTTCTACAGCCCACAGCCAGCACTAGTCCCAGGCGGACACAATGTCCTGGAAGCCCCAAGCCACCCTCCTACCACAGGATGCATGGCCATAGTGTAGGTGTGACCCACTGCTGAACCTCACAGCCAGCAGCCCCTTTCACCAGTGCCCCCTCTGCAGCTCATGTCCACAGCCAGGAGTGAAGAGTAACAGACCCGGAGGCGCCCCAGCTGCCTTCTTCCTGCCTCCTCCCCCACAGGACAGGCAACATTCTCCAGCGTAAAAGGCATCTCACTCGTCCTGAACCCACAGGGCTGCCAGATCCATCACAGGATCCAGGCCAATGGATCCACTGTAGCCACCAGGCTCCGACTCCAAGCACGTGGGTGGGGAGAACGCGGCCACGTGTCTGCAGGATGGTGAAAACATCTCCATCCAGGGCTCCATGGGCTTCCCGTCCATGGCTGCTGAACCAATCAGCAGCCCCCGGGGCTGCTTCAAAGGACCGGGCTCAGGCCTTGGAGTGGGGTTGGCAGGCTTGGGGCCAGCCTGGTGAGGGTGAGCCAGGCTCCCAACAGGCAAGCAGCTGAGAAGTGCCGGCAGTCAGGGGACACCCCCTGTCAGGTGGCCTTCCTGTGGGGACATGAGGGCAGATGCTCCACGACCAGCCCAACGGGCCCTGGCAGGGGACATCCAGTGGGTGTGCACTTGAGGTCTGTGGACACCTGGTGGGTGGTCTCCCCTGATGCTATCAGTGTCCTACGACTCCGGTACAGGGAGAAAACAGGGCCAATTCAGTCATTTGATTCTATCGTGACTATTTTTAACTTCCCGGGAACCTTGATCCTGGAAGATGAGCGGCTTTCAGAGGCTAGTCCAGGAGATCAGACGCTCCCCCTCCTCCTCGGCCATAGCTTCATGTCACAGGCACCTACCTGCTGCAGCGGGTGCATGCCACAGGCTACTGGGCATGCAGCTGGGGGTGCCCTGGGGACTGTGGAGACAGGCAGAGCTTGCAAACTCAGCACCCACAGGCCCCAGCAGTTCACAGGGCCCAGGAGCACACACCCCTTCTGTAGAGAGTAGCACGGCCCATGTGGAACAAGGACCCAGGGTTGTGTAACGTTCCAGGGTTCAGAAGAAGGCAGAAACCCACAATTTCCATGTCACCACCTGGTTTTTACATGACAGTGATGGCAGATTCTGATTTTAAGTGCACCTGCTCGTCAAAAGGCCCGCTGTTGTGTCCAGATGCAGGCGGCAAGCCTGCCTTCTGCCACACAGCACTGTGTACAGCCATGGAGCCTGAGGCCCAGGGAAGGGTGCCACGGGCCCAAGGCCACCTGGCACCAAGCCAGCACAGAGAAGTAGGATGTGGGGAGCCCGTCCCTGGCCAAGCCAGTTCCAGGATCAGCAAGAGCTTGGCAAGAAGCTGAAGCCACGGCCCCATTGGGTCTGCGTGCCTCAGGGCAGCTCATAACCAATGGATGCCCATCAGAGCCCTGTGGGCAAATGCCACCTCACCACCACACAGCCACTGCTGGGGGCAGCTCACTGTCCTCTGCATGTATCGGAATCCAGGGCAATCAGAGAGATCTGGAACAATCACCAAGGGCAACGGAAAGATGAAGAGCATTTGTGAACGGCATGTCTGCTGTCGGGATCTGTGTGCAAAGGTGTGAGTACAGGGTCCCCAGGTGGACGTGTGCAGTGCAGGGTAACAGCGAGGGCCTCTGGGGAGCAGGAGGGTACTGGGGAGGGTGGCCAGCTCATCCTTCCTAGCAAGTCAGTAACACCTGTCCACCTGTCACCTAGTTAGAAATTGTCACTTTTAATCAGTTTTAAATTCTTCCGGACACCGGGCAGTGCTACACCTGCAAAAAGCCATTTTGTCTTCTGGCCTGGAGTCCACCTGCCCCAGCATGGTGCACACCACCAACCTCCCTCAGAGACCACCAACATGCCATCAGGCCATCAGCTGCCCACCCTGGGGAGACTGCTCCTGCCTCCTCAGGCTCGGGTCCCAGGGGCCATCTGTGCCTGGTGTGGAGGGGCCACCTCACCACACTCCAAGCGCAGTCCATGTGAGTGGACCGATCGTCTCCCAGCGCCACCTCAGCTCTGCAGAAGCTCCCAAAGCCCACCTGCTGCTGAGTCCCCTCCAGATACCTGCTCACGCTGCCGAGGCGTGAGATGCTGGGACAAAGCACGGCTGGAAGCAGCACAGCGGAGTGTCACAGCACAGCCGCGGCCGCCTAGGAGGAAAGACAAAACTATAAGGCTCCTAACATCGCACAGACCATCTTCATAATCACAGCAGTGATAGGACTTCGCCATCCTTGACTAAGACATAAAGGTACAAACCTTAAAGGGAAAAAGCAGTACATTTGACTACCTCAAAAATTAGAAGAAATTCTGTTCATCAAAAGGTACCATAAAGAGAATGTGAAGGCAAGCCACAAATTGGGAGATGTTATGTGTAAAATATGAGCCCCTAAAATGAATTAGGAAGAAAAGGGCAAAAGGTTGTACAGGCAAGAAACACACGGAGAGAGGCAAAGTCATATTAATCATCAGCAAAATGCAAACATAAAACCACAAAGAGAGGGCGGCACACAGTGGCCAAAATGACAACTGAGAAATCACCACCCGGCCATCCTGTGTTGGTGAGGATGTGGAGGCATGGGAGTCACAGCCTCACAGGAAGCAAGCAGCGTCTCCCCGTGAGCTGCAGAGGCATGGAGCTGACCCCCAGCAGGCCCCACCTGGAGATGTACCTAGAGAAACTGGGCCCCCGAGGCCCTGGAGACACCACCATTCAAGCAGCCAAAGACTGGGATCTATGCAGACGCCCACCAAGGGAGGACGGCAAGTCAGCCACACGTGCCCAAACACCTGCACACCATGCCCCACAGAAGCGGACAAACCTCTCTCCTCAGAGGTCAGACATGAGCTACCCTCAGACCCAGGACTGCACACACCAGGCAGAATGGAAAACAGGTGTCCAAACATCTACCTGTGCATAGATGTTCACAGCAGGATGGTTCTCAAGAGCAGAAAGGTGGAAACGACCCCATGTCCGTCAAGAGATGACAGACACAGAACATGGAGTATCCACACAGTGGACTGTGACACAGCTGTACAGAGGAATAAGTTCTGATGCTTTACAGGGACTGTGAACCTGGGAAACATGTCAAATGACAGAAACCAGGCATGAGACCACAGCTGCAGCGTGAAGGAGCCGGAACAAATGCACGCAGAGGCGTATTCGTGGCTGAAGGCTAGGGCAGCTGGGGAGGGTGGGGTACTGCCAACGCACAGGGTCCCCTCTGGGATGAAAATTTTGGGGAACTAGAGACGATAATGGCCCAACACTGAAGGTACAAAATGGTTCACATGAAAATGGGAAATTTTACATGATGCAGATTTTTCACCTCAAAAAAATGAGTGAGCTTCAAGTACATTCTTAATATAAATGAATCTCAAAACATGTTAAGCAAAATGTAAGGCACAAAAGAGCACAAGCAGAATGATTCTACTCACATAAAGTTTTAAAATGGGCAAAACTGAGGAACACATTGTTGAGGACGTGCTAAAGTTTTAATGCAAAGCAGGGGCGACCCTGGCACAAGGCCGACTCCTCCTGCTGCCCCCGCGGATGGCAGCCTCACGGCTCTTCTTCAGAATCATTCCATCAGAATGCTTAACACCCCCTGGAACTAAGGGGAAAGGGAAATGTTTACACATCTGGAGAGGACGGAGAGCAGGCAACGGGAGGGTGCGGCCAACGCTTGGCACACAAAGCTGGGGCAGGGGGCCCAACACCAGGGCCTCACTGGGACGTAGCTGGTCTCGAGCATCTCTCCAGCGTGGCAGACTCTGCTCTGTGGGCCGCTGCCTCCTTGCTTCCTGGAGGAGGAGGCCCTGAGGAGCCTGAATCCGCTGGCCCACTATGGCAGGCAGAGTCTGAGTGCCCGGGCCAGGCCGGTGAGGCGCACTGCGGGCCCCCGCTGGAATGGGCCTGGGAATGAGAGCCTGAGATATTTTCAGAAACCCCTGTGAGTTCCTAGACTTGGCACATCTTAATTTAAATTTCTGGCCTGTGCCCAGATAAACAGTGCAGCAAGTGTTCAGCAGTGTGATAGCTCTTCCCCCTCACACCCAGGGGCACCTGCAGAGGTCAGGGGACGCACCTCACATGATTAAAGACGAGCTCAGAGACCTCGCCCAGCTCCCTGGTTGGAGACGGCACACCTGGCCGTGACTGACAGGAGCTCGCTTTCTTGGCATAGGTTTAGCCGCCTCCCGGGAGGGGGTCTCCTGGCGCACCTCGCCAGGCCTGGCCATGCCCTCCCTGCGGCAGGGCACCCCTGCTCTGGCCCATGGCCCCTCGGTGGCCTCTGTCACCACACCACACCCACACCAAAGCCAGCCCGCCCTGCTAAGAAAACTGTGTTTTTCACAGCATCAAAAGAGCGAAACTCGGGAGGATTCACTTACCAAAGAAGTACAAGACCTGTCCCCTGAAAACTTCAGAATATTGCTGAGAAATTAAAGATCAAAGTTAATGGAGACACATTTCATGTTCACGAATAAGAAGCCTCAATACTGCCAAGATGCCACTTCTGTATCAAGTTTACGTATAAATTCAATGCAGGGCTTTTTTAAGTGGGGAATTATCTAAAACTCATATGGAAAGGCAACAGTCCTAAAACAGCCAAGGTAATTTTGAGAAAGAGGAACAAGGTGAGAGACTTACACGACCTGATTTCAAGGCTTCTATGAAGCCACGGTGATTGAGACAGTGTCACTGGATCAAAGCTTCTATGAAGCCACAGTGTCACCGTAGGGGAAGATGAGGGAATTCACCTTAAGGACCTGAAACACCTGCTTGGCTTCTTCACGCTGATGACACCCTGACACGCTGTGAACATATACGACACTGCACGCTTCACACACGTGGTGACCTCAGGGGCATCACCACGTGGTCCCCAAATGGCAGATGAGGACACCAGGCCCAGGTAAGGAGTTTCCCAGCCACACACCCAGGGGAGAGCAGAAGCAGAGCAGTGAAGTCCAAAGTCACACTCACACTGGCCTGACAGAGTGGGGCCCAGAGCCCAGCCCTAGGGGCTGGCCATCCCCAAATCGCAACCTACCACTGCTCTTTTAAGATAACAATTGCAGTGGTGCATTAATTCCAAAATCGGGGAAGCCTAAATCCATGAACTTTTCCGGCTCTGCAATCCCAAGTGCCAAGGGTGTGGCACAGAGCACGCAGAAAACCTGGGTCATAGTGCCCCATTTAAAAGGAGGGTCTGCTTGTCCCCATGGTTGGTGACATAAGGCTTCTGTACCAGGTGAGTGAAAGCTGTGACCCCCACACACACACCCCAAAGTGGGAGCAGGCTGCCGAGTCCCTGTGAGGAAAAGAGCTTTGAGCCAGCAGGGAAAACTCCAGGACATCTGATAAGGGACCATAGGCCCAAGTAACTGGCATGAGGTATTTCAGTTACCTATTGTTAAATCCCGAAACAGAATGATTTAACACAGCAATTCATGACTCCTCCTGACTCTACAGGATGCCTGGGCAGCCCCCCATTTCCCACGGTGTCCACTGGAGGCCGGGCGGGTGGGTGGCCGGGGTTACTGCCCTCCGTGTGAACGTCACCACACAACCACTGGGGCTTCCTCACAGCATGGCGGCCAGGCTCCAAGGAGGACCATCCCCACCACCAAGGGCTACTCAAACCTCTGCCACGTCCACCTGCTAACATCCCACTGGCCCAAGCCACAGCCATGCCCAGACTCAGGGAAGGGGACACGCAGGGAGCGGCCACAGGAACAGGGTCAGATGTCAGGGAATATCAAGGAAGGTCTGACCCAGAATTCACTGCCCTCAGGGAGCCGCTCCTGCCCACTTCTGTCCTTTGCAATGGCAGCCTTGTCCTTAGGCTGCCTCCGTGTCCCAGCACACACCTTACTGTCCAGAAGGAGACCGAGGGCTGTCTTCCAGGACTCCCTCTGAAGGGCAGACTCCTTTCCCAGAAGCCTGCAGTGAGCCTCTTCTTGGATCTCATGGGACTGTTGCAAAGCCAGGCTCCTTGACTACTAGAGAGGACCTGGGGACCCCAAGGGGCCTGCTTAGACTTGTGTCATGGAATCCAGTCATAGTGACTTGAAAATGGGTTTGGCCAGACCAGGTTGAAAAAGGGCCACTCCTAAAGCCGCCAGTAGACTTGATCCCTTCCCAAGCCATGTGGTACTGATGGGAGGGGGGTGGAATGCAAAAGAGTTGTCCGCAACACCTAACACAGTGTTATAATTAGTGCTTGCCACCACCATCCCCCCATCCAAGGAATCCCATAACCACAGAGGGGACCCAGCACCAGAGGTAACCTCAGGACTGAACCAGCTGGAACTAGACAGCCCAGCCTTGGTACATGTAAGGCTAGCTGCCCCCGTGCTGCCTCCAGGGGTACCACCTGGTTCAAGACGCCACGGTGTCACTGGGCTAGCAAAGCACCCTCTTAGCTGGCTTCCCAGGCCGGGCCTGTCCTTTCCCCCTGTCCTCTACAGGGTTAGATTGACGCTGCTGAAACCTCCGTCCTGACGCACCAGACTGCCCCTCAGGCCTCGCAGAGGCCCCCATCTGACGCCGAAACTGACATCCCTGTGGTCTTCCCTCGGACGCCCTCCTGAGTCAGACCTCCCAGTGTCCTCCTCCAAAGCCCCAGCCCCTCCCCTGCATACCTTTGTCCCGAGCACCCAGTGCCGCCTCAGACATGGGGCGTTCCCACTGTCTATCTTGTTGACTGTCTCTTCCATGAGGACGAGGCTGCATACAACAGCGGGGAGAGGACATCTTGCTCACATCTTTCACGCGGCCCCTCTAGCCCTCTGCAGCAACCCTGTAGGGGAGACCCTCACCAAATGCCCGCAAACTTCATGGATGGGTGTCGGTTCCATCATAGTGCACACCTCCCAGTGCCGTTTATGGTTCAGAGTTGAGGACAGATCTCCAGGCAGGTGAGAGCATGCCCAGGTGTCTCTCCAGCCTCAGTCTCCCTCCTCTGGGCCCTGGAGGTACTGATGACCCTACCTCACAGGTTCCTTTATTGCTGAGACGACAGGCCTGCACCATGCACGCATGAAGACACTGCACGGAAACCGGACTTGGTGTCTACAGCCAAGAGGCAAGAAAGTATTTTCTTATCATAAAAAAATAAGTTACAGGGCACAGGGACAAGGGGAGAGGAAGCACCCAGTGGTGCCAAAGGGCTAAAGTGTCTGTTTCAGGGTCTGAAATGTCGGATTTAGCAGCTGGAAGGAGGCGGCGTGTCCTCCCTACAGCTGTTTCTGGAGTCAAAGCACATCTTTGTTTGCCTGACACTTAGCAACTGTTGCTCTTCCTGAAGGACAAGCCGTACCAGCTGTCACCCGCAAGGTCAGCACAGGGAAGGCTCATCTCAGCAGCAACATGCAGAACCAGAAAAATCCTCCCCATCCAGGATCAGGAGGGTTCTTGCTTTTGCCCATCCAGACCAGCTCACGGCACGGTGCTAATGCCCACCCAAAACACCAGGACAGGCCAGCCTTGCGAGGGCGCCAACCAGCAGAAGGGAGCGCACATCCCCTTCAGACGCCCAGAGCTGCTCCACGCCGACCTCAAGAATGAGACCCACACTCCCAGAGAACGTATTCAAGGTGGTGTGATCATGAGGGTAAGAAACCGGGTTAAAACTAGAGTCTTACACTGAAATGTTACAGGTGAGATATCTGACTTTGGGAGTTTGCTTCAAATAATCCAGGGTTGGGGGGCCTGGATGGGAAGAGAGATGGAGCCACACAGAACATGAGCCAGTGTCAAGGAAGCTGGACGGCCCGCTACACGGTGCTCTCCTGGTATAGTTTGAGATTTTTCACGACAAAAGATTTCTCTAAAATGGTATCTTGCAGTCATTTTTACCTAACAAACAATCACCAAAAATAACCAAAAGAATCATGACATCAGGTGCAAAAAGTTCTCTGGTCTAAGAACCACACACACACACTCACACATACACACACACCCCAACACGCCCAGCCAGAACCCCCATGCTGGGCTCCCCTACGCCATCCCAGTGGCCCTGCACCAGAAGCCTGAGTGCACCTCCCTGGACGCCCCCCACATCCTCAGGGCCCCCGTGCAGCCACCCAGCACCTGCTGAGTCCTGGGCCTATGTTCTTCTTGACAGACCTTCCAGAAACACACTCCTGGCCCCGCCTCCCAGCTCCCCACTGACAGAGTGTTCAGAGATCAGCACAGCCCTGAAGCAGAGCCCAAACACATGGAGACTTGGATTTCAGGGAAGAAGCTCGGATCGGTAGGCAGAGAGTGTTCAATTTAGTGAGTACTGTTTGCATGACTGGCTGTTTGGGAAAAACAAGCCCTTAAGCCAAAATAAAATTCCTGATGAATCAAGGTTTTTTTTAATCACTGAAAGAAAGAAAAGGGGGAAGTTTCCAGAAAAGATCACGAGAGCATCTATTTATTGTCTTGAGTATGGAAGGCCTTCACGGGAATGCTAGAGGCCATATAGAAAGGATGGATTCGCCTCCCAACATAAAAATGAAAGCCTGTCTATCAACGATGAGCAGATAAATAAAATGGGGTCCATGAGTTAATAATTCATCCTAAAAAGGAAGAAAACTGGCACCTGCCCCAGGGCAGATGTGCCCAGAGGATGCTGTGCTGAGGGAGGGGAGACAAGCCAGCCACAGGAGGACACACACTGTGATCCCCTCACAGGAGGTCCCTGGGGAGTCACATCCACGGGGACAGACGGTGGGGGCCAGGACCTGGGGGGTGGAGGGATGCGCAGCAGGGACAGAGGGTCCGTGTGGGGAGATGCACAGGCCTGGAGACGGTGGAGGGGCTGCGGCACGGCAGTGCGAGTGGGTCTCTTCCTCCCCGGTGACCCCACAGCATCCAACAGACGCCAGTGGGACAACCACATCCCAGGGAAGCACCGTTTACTCTTTGAATATTGGTCCCACTGGGAAGGGGTCTTGAGGAGGACAGGAGGGGAGGCTGCGCTTGGGGTCCTGAGCAGCACAGTTCAACGGGGTTCACCAGCCCAGCTGTGAGACTGGGGCAAGTGACCACAGCCCAAACCTGGAACAAGGGGTGGCCTCGTTGCTCACACTCACAGGGGGCAGTTAAGGCCAGGAGAGAACCAGAGCTCTCGGCTGAGTGCCTGGCTCTGAAGCAAAGCGCAGGATTAGCTGGCATTACACCACATGTGCCCAGCTTTCTTGCTCAGCAGGACTTCCTCTCAGAGGGTCCTGTGTGACCTTGGGCCAGTCACCTGTCCTCTCTGAGCCTCAGTTTCCCCACCTGAAAAATGGGGGATGTACCCACATTTCTGACGAGACGTTGGATGGCTCCGAGGAGTCCCCACAGGGGGGCAAGTCTGGGTGGTCAAAATCCTCCAGGGCCACCTACCTGTCCCCCACCTCCTCCTGCAACCTCCCCAACCCCCAGCTGGCTGGAGAATCCCTCACCCTCCAGTGGGCAGGCAACTCGCCTATCTTCAGAGGCCACAGCTCAAGACAGGAGCCAAGCCAGGACCCAGGTGGCCCCACTGGGTCTGAAAGCCAGGGCAGCTTCCTCCTGGAGCCGTGTCACTATGGGGAGGGGGGCAGTGGGTCAGCACACCACCAGGGGGCACCGTGCAGAGCGTGCGTCAGACCCTCTGAAGAAATGGCCCCACTTCCTGCCCATGAGCAATAGGGCAGCTGGGCCATCCCCAGCCTCTGGGCCTCAGTGTCCCCACCTGTATGGCAGGTACTGGAGGTGTCTCGGATCACCGTCTAGAGGAGCCTGCTGGTGACATAATCAGGGGAACTGTGACTGTAAGAAGGTGGCGTATGGTGGGGTCTGCAGCATCCTGGTACTGCACACCCCCAAACCCCAGGCAGGCCACCCAGCTCTCCCCCCAAACCCTGTGATCAGAGGGGCTGCACTGTAACTATAGCCTGTGGGCCCAGGTGACACCAGCCCTAGCCACCCTCTCAAAGACCCCACAGAGAACCAGAGCAGCACCACAATTCTACTTATAGAGCCAGAGGACTTTCTATTAGCCAGAAAGTTCTGGGCACGTAGGAACCGCTCCTCTCTTCCAAAGGCTGCTGCCTTTCCCAGAACGTCAGTGCCCTGGCCAGTGCAGTCGAGATAGGGGCAGGTTAGCCAGGGTAGTCCTGTCCTACGGGGCCCCAGTTCCAGCTTCTCCCAGCCCCCGCGGGTGGCTTCGGGCAGCTTGCTTAACCTCTCTGTGCCTCCATGCCTCCTCTACCCAACCATTAACAGTGCTAGCCTGCACTGTTCTAACAAGACGCTGTGTGTGAGGCCCAGGGCCCAGGGGCTGGCTCACAGCACGTCCCAGACCTCGGCCTCCCACTGACATCAGCTCCTGAGCCTGCCAGGCTCATGTGGCCTATGGTTTGCTAACCGCAAGGTCTCCTTTGCCCAGAGGGAGCCTGGCTTTGTGCAAAATGAAAATCAAGTTTTTTGCATGTTCAAGCCATTAAGCATCTCCTCCGATGAGGCCCTGTGTTTTCCAAAACACTCATTTTATTTCTAGTGTTGCCTGAAAGGGAAGCAGCAAGTCCCAAAGGCAGAGGAAGGCAGGGGGGACTTGGGGGGGGGGAGAAGGGGCCGGAGCGGCCGGCCAGGAGCCGCTCAGCCATCCCCATAGGCTGGTGTGATTCAGCAGACGGGTGTGTTTTTCCCATCACCTGGGGACCCCAGCCAATCTGTGGAAGAACAGACTGCAAAGATATGCGGGGGGGAGGAAGAGAGCCAGCGGCAGATAACAGGAGACAGCTGCGCAGCCATGGCATGGCGATCCAGCCGAAGGCCCACTTTAATTAGCGCTGCGCGGAGCAGGAGCCGCTGCCAGGAAGATGCCCCAGGGTGAGATGCCCTCGCCTGCCTGGCAGCTCCAGTAATGAGGCCCTGGCTGAGACCAAAAGTACATCTCTGCAGCCGGGACTGCCGCACCACACACACGGAGCCTCCCAATTACCACACTTCTTGGCTCCCAGGGGCGCAACGATGCTCCGTCTCCAGGCACCCTAACAGAGGCACACAGGAAAGGACCTGACTGAACCCAGGGGCTCCCACATCCCTCCCCCAGGCCTGGGATATACCCCTGGGGCCAAGCTGGGAGTCATGGCACATCCCAGGGCTCTGGAGCACCTGCCAGCTACCCTCTGAGGCTGTTTGGTTCTGCGGCTAGACAGTAACTGCCCCCAGCGTCCCCAGGAAGGATGAACGATCTGCCTTTGCTCATAGCAGCTGTACCAAACAAGAGTCTGTACCCACCACCTCCCCAGGGACCCTCACAAGAATATCTCACTGTGAAGGGGGCAGCCCCTCTCAGAGCACACGGACGCCCTGCTCCAGCCTCGCTGGGGACACTGGCTGTGTGTCCGGGCCTCAACACTACCCCTGTACTCTGGGACAAGCTGGGCTCCCTGAGTCCTTCCTGCCATGTCTCAAGGCCCAGCAGAGCCCGCTCACCTACCTGGGCCTGGGATGGAGCAGAACGTGACATCAGCCACCCTAGCTCCTTCCTCAGATGAAGTGCTGGGTGAGTGCAGTGAGGCCGGGCTGTGGGGTCCATGTGATGTCAGGGCCAGTGCTAGAGGGGCAGCACCCAGGGAAAGGCCCACCAAGATGGCCTGTCCTCCCCAGAGCCAAAGGAACAGAAAGATCATGCTGGCTATGACGGTGAGGAGGACACTGATGGTGGTAATACAAGTGACGGTGGTGGTGGCGCTGACAGTGATGTGGGGTGGTGGTGACAGTGGGGGTGGGTATGATAAACCCAAGGACATTACTGCATTCCATCTTCACAGTAGGTTTTATTTCCCTTATTTGACACTTGAGAAAACTGAGGCCCAAAGGATATTATATAACTTGTGACACAATGCAAGTTAAATTCTGTGGTGTGTGTGTGTGAGGCCACCCCAGTTCAGCACCCTGGAGTCCCCTGGTCCTTTCTCACTCCCAAGACCCAGCAAGCTGCATGCAGTCCTGGCACCCCCCAGGACACTGGGACCCCACCTCTCACAGCAATGCCTGAGCTACCCGCTCTCCCATCCTCCTTCCTCCTAAACACAGGCTTGGGAGCCCCAGAGACCCATGTTGGAAGCCTGGCTCCACTCTGACCAGCAGTGCAGCCCAGGTGGGGACAACCCCATTCTATTCACAGAGGGGAGGTCAGCCTAGGCCCAAGGAAGCCTTCAGGAAATGCCAACTACAAATGCTGCTGCTGCCCCGGAAGAGAGAGCCCGCGATCCAGAGGGCTGGTGGCCTTGCCCCACAACTATGTCCTTTTAAAGGAAAGGGCTTACACGTGCTCTTCCCCTTCTTCCTGAGCTTAAGTATCTGCACACAAACTGAAAGTGGCCTGAAGGGAAGACACAGTACACCCTGACCACAGCCCGTGGCTACAGGGACGTTTGCCCTAACCCTGAATTTCACAGGTGGGGTCATTAAGCACACAGGTGTGCATTTATTTGCAAAGGTGGAGTATGCTGTTCCACTCTACCCACGCGGGGACACAGAGAGAGCAGCCGGCAGCCTCTGAGTCAAGACACACCAGACACCCTGCAAACTTGGAAAGAATCATGCCACACTCGCCAAACCACAGCCGAGCCCAGACAAAGGCCTAACCTAGCTTCTAGTAAACTGGAAAAAGCAGTGTTTGGATCTACACAGGAGAGACATCATGTGAAGGGTCAAGAGGCAATGTCTCCCCAGCCCACTCCCCCTGGAATCCGCTTCCTGAGCCATCAGCTTGTTTCTTTAGAGGCCATGGCCAGAAAAACGAGCCCACTGGGCTTCACTATGGAAAGTGAGTTTTCCTGTGTGCAAAACAAAAGGCCCGAGGCAGACACACACGCCCCATGAGAGCTTTCCAAGCTGGCCCTGCAGAGAGGAATTTTTAGTCCAACCATCTGCTTCCTCCACCTCTTGTCCACCTGGCTCTCAAATCTAGAAAAATCCTAGGCAGAGGGAGCCATGTGGTTCTGGAAACTTAGGGCCAAGGGCACAGGACCCCACATGGGCACTTCCTGTATGCATGCAGCTGGGATGGCCTGGATCCAGCTTGTACTTGGGCCAGGGTGGCCCTAAACTATAGCTCTCCTGAACCAGCCTGTGCCTAGGAGCCAGGAGGGGCCTCAAAAGGGCATGTGTAGAGACTTAAACACATCTGCACCCAGGAGGCCCCTGGGAGGGGCACCAGGGCTCCACACAGAAGGGAAGGGCCAGAATAGAAGCTGGGACTGGTGGCCCCTCAAAGTCACACACGGAGTCACTGAGTGGCATGGCCCATAGTTCAGATCCAGGCTTCCACCCAGAGCCTGGAGCCCACGCCCATGAGGACCCGAAGGCAGAAGCAGCCCCAGTGTCCGTCCACTAACCGATGGACAAACTAACTGGCAGATCCACATGGAGTACCACTGGCCCCTGAAAGGGATGCGCAGACACGTCCCACACGCATGGACCTCAAGGGCATGCTGCAAGGCAGGAGCCAGCGTGCGCGCTCACATGCCACGTGACCCCATCTCTGAGCCCAGAACAGGCAGCCCACAGAACAGAAGTGGACTCGAGGTGACAGGGCTGGTGTGGTGTGAAGCTCCCATTCAGGGTGGCAGAAGGTTCTGGAAATGAGGAGCGGTGAATGTGCTTAATGCCCCCGGGCAGGGCCCCAGAATGAGTTAAACAGCAAACTGTACTGTGCGCATTAGCCATAGTCGAAACAAAGCATGGTGGGAGGCGTGCCTGTGTTGCCTTTAGGGGTGTGTGTGTAAACGCACACTCAGGGCGAGACAGATGGGTGTGTCTGCCACACGACTCCCCAGAATCACCCTGTGAGGCCAGGCCACATCTGTGGCAGTGACGTGAAGCTTCCAGCTGAGGCAGGGGTGAGCCGGGCCAGGTGAGTGTGGGGGCCCCCAGCCTACCGGCCCCTCTGCCAGCCTCTGCGCTCCTGGGCACTGGGACTCTGAGGAGTGGGTGGAGCTCTGAGCCCCACACTGTACCCCCAGGGGAACCTCCGGACACCCCCATCAGGACCCCCAACTGCTCTGTCTCCATGTGGCCACAGCAAGGTGGGGGCACCGAACACAAAGGGAAGCAGGATCCCCAAGGGCCCAGAACCCCTGGGCCGTGAGGCCAGGCATGAGAGCCAAGCACCCAGGGGGCCACATGGTGCCTGGAATGAAACGTATGAAAGCCCCAGCAGGCAGCCCTGTGGAAATTGCTGCTACAAACCATCCAGTCTTTACCAACAGATGCTCTCCACCTCTTACGTGCTTCCAACTGAGGACAAGAGAGTTAGGATATGTGCAATAATTAACCCCCAAGGCTCGCCCCCAGAACAGTCCCAGTGATTGTCTCTGGGAGCCAGATGAGAGGGGACCCTTTCACTCTTTGCCTTAGGACTTTCCAATCTTTCTGATTACCTACGCTCTCACAATCCCAGGCACAGCACAGGAGCACCTTCTCAGAGTGCCTCTCCCAGGAAGAACCTCCAGCCCCTGCAGCCACTCCTGATCACCGTTCCGCAAGACACCAAGCTCCTCAAGCAGGAAGCAGCTTCAGACATGCGTACCAGCCCCGTCTCCCATGAGGCAGTGAGTTCATGTAGACAGGGTGGATCCTTGCATGTAGAAGATGCTGGAAAATGAGGCCCACACCCTGGGCAAAGGAGGCCCCAAGTGTCTTTCTATGACAAGTCTGTTGTGTGGGGACTTCAGGCCCTGACCCAGTCTGAGGTGAGCAGCCCAGGTGCACACAGCACTCGTTTCTAGAGGCCTCATGCTCCCCAAGGCTGGCACAAGCATGCCCTGGGCCAGGGAGGCCTGGGAGGGCCATCGCCCCACCCCGCCCGGTTCCTACCTCCTCTCATTGTCATCGAGGTGGGCGAAAAGCACATTCTTGGAGATGGCCTTGGCCAGCGCTGTCATGGTCTTGTAGTCCTTGGGGATGACCTGCAGGGGAAGCCAAGCAAAGTCAGACTCGTGGGCTCCCCGGGGGCAGAGCACGGGGCCCACAAGAGCTAGTTTTTCTGGGCACCTGCTGGGCCCCAGGAAATGTGACATGGTTCAAAATCAAACTGTTTGACACTCAGCTTAGTAGGTGGTGGCAAAGACAGACAACTTGAAGTGCACCACAGTTTCAGGAAGAAAGACAAGGACCCAGAGAGGGGGCTCAAGTACCATCCAAGATCTGGGGTCTTAGAGGTGGGCTTGGTGGGCTTCAGAGGCTTCTAGCAGATATGAAAAGACCTCCAGTTTCTCAGACTATCTTTGTTGAATCCCTTTCACTTGCTTTCTTTAAAGTAATAAATACTTGTTTAAATATTTGACAATTAAAAATAAAAAGAAAGACAACTTAACTCATGCTTGGGGCCACACCCAAGACTGACCTTCGTCCTGTCAGGAGGTGGCGGAGAAAGGGAGGTGGGATGGGCATGAAGCCTATAAGGGAGGCTAGGGACCAAGCACTGCTGTCATCCTGCCTGTGGACAACCAGGAGCGAGGAGGCCGTGCAGCTCTCTGGCCCACTGTCAGCATGACCCAGCCTTCCACCGGCGTGTGTCCCATGAATCGCTGAGCAACCAGGAGCAC
The DNA here is from genome assembly GCF_040802235.1 of Manis javanica. Taxonomy (NCBI): domain Eukaryota; kingdom Metazoa; phylum Chordata; class Mammalia; order Pholidota; family Manidae; genus Manis; species Manis javanica. Next base: position 25,054,831 of record NC_133165.1, read on the forward strand.
CCCAAGATTTCCCCCTTAGAATGAAAGTTACTGTGGGAGGATATCTGAGCCATCACGTGCCCCCAACTCTGTGCTCCGCTGCCCAGAGACCTCCTAGGCTGAGGGAGGCGACGTCGGGGCCCTGGCCTATGCATGCAGAAGAGCCCTTATAAAGAGAGAACTCCCTCTCTGAGTGACAGGGCTGAAGCCCCCTAAAAAGTCACCCCAATTCTAACAGACTTCTTAAAAAATAGGTTTTTTATCTTGGAATAGTTTAGATTTATATTGGAGCTGCAGGATGGTGCCAGTCCTCTGTGCCCACTCTGGGCACCTCGCACCAGGCTGGCACACACATCCCAGTTGAGGAACCAGCCTGGCACACTCCCAGGCAGTGTACCCAAATGGCCTGTGCTGCCCCAGTCATCCGGTCATGTTCCGGCCCCTTGACCCCCGGTCTGTGACAGCTGCTCACACCTCCCTTGTTTTGATGGCCCTGACAGGTCTGTGCTGGTCAGTTACTGAGCAGAACATCCCAAATTTGGGTCTGTCTGCGGCTCTGAGTTTGGAGAGGAAGATCACAGAGGTGAGGTGTCTGGTAGATTTTAAACAACACTGTACTGGGTTTTATTCTCTGATTAGAAAAGTACTAAGGACTGGGGAGGAGAGGGAGTTGTTTAGTGGGGGGAGAGCTTGAGTTCTGCAGAACAAAAAGTTCTCCAGTGTGAGCTTAATGGACTCGGTGCACAGAGAGCTGGGAGTGCAGCTATGGCCTGAACCACCCCAGAACTATGCATCAACACCTAGCCCCAGCGTGGCAATCAGGTACAGTTGAGGTCATGAGGGTGGGCCCCAGGATGGGAACTGTGCCCTTGCAAGGAAGACCCCAGCAAGCCAGGGAGGAGGTCTCACCAGGGACCCCTCTGCCTGCACCTCCATCTGGGACACCTAGCCTCCAGACTCTGAGAAGTGAACGTCTGCTGTCTGCTGTTTAAGCCACCCTGTCTGGGATTTCACTAGAGCAGCCTGAGCTGACTGATACAGGTGGTAAATTTCACGTGATGCATATTTTGACATAATTTTTAAAGTTTTTAAAATGCCAAAAACTTTTTAAAAGGTCAAAAAATACAAAAAATAAAAATAAAACTGACAGTAGAACCATATGATCTAGTAATTCAACAGTTGGGAATCCACCTGAAGAAAATAAAATCATGAATGTGAGATATGCACCCCTATGATTATCGCAGCATTATTTACAACAGCCAAGATACAGAAGCAAGCAAAGCTCCCATGGATAGGCGAATGGATGAAGATGTACGGACACATGGTGGAATATTACTCAGCCATAATGAAGGAGGTCTGCCACTGTGGTGACAGGCATGGACCTAGAGGGCATCATGCTGCCCTAAGTCAGTCTCAAGAAAGACAAGTATTATATCATTTCACTTGTATGCAGAATCCAAAAAACAAAACAGAAGCAGACTCATGAGCTCAGGAGGCTGGTGGCTGCCGCAGGGAAGGGGTTGGGGAGAAGGCACGAGAGGGAAGGGATGAGGAGGCAGGAACATCCAGTTACAGAGTGAGTCTCCAGGACGCCAGGCCATCCCAGGGCACACAGCCAACAGCACTGTGGTGACCTCATGGCAGCAGCAATGGCTCCAACTGCTGAGTGTCTCCCAACAGACATGACCTGGACCACTGAGTGCACCTAAGACTGACCTGGCGCAGTATGTCAACCATTCTTCCATTTAATAGCAATTTAAAGCCTGACTTGGGGGAATTCCCGGACGTCAGGCCTCCGAGGGAGGGAGGGACAGGGAGGTGGGTCCTGCACAGGCCAGGTACACAGGGACAGTGTGCACCGTGACAAGGCGGGTGCTGGGGCTGAGCACCTGTCCCGAGGGTGGGGACCCAGTGGCAGTGACACGGGGGGCATTTCCCACAGGGCCCTGGGCCCTGCAGAGGCCAGAGCAAAGGGCCCCACTCTCCCCCACCCACACACAGCCTGGAGTCCCGTCCCTCCCCTGAGCCTGCATGGCTCACGGAACCACGTGGGGCTGCAGGGACCCCGGGTCCTCAGGCTGGCCTGCGCCCACAGTGGCAGCACCCTCTGACCAGAAGGGACTCCAGGCTGAGGACCAGGAACAGGCCCACCTTCCTCACATAGGACACGGCGTCTTCCTCCGTGTACACCTCGGCGCTCACGCCCCCTCGGCGGCAGCGGGCTTTCACCACAGGGTTTGGAGGAGTGGGTGAGACTTCCTCATCGTGCAAGTCTGACTGGGAGGCTGACTTCTGCTGAGCCAGAAGCTGTCTGTTTTCTTCCTGGGAAAGGAGGGGACAGGGACAGCAGGAGAGGTGAGAAAAATGGCCATCTCTGCAGTCGCCCAAGTCTGTGGTTCACAGGTAAGGCCATGAGGCCCCCAGGAAGGCCATGGACCCGGGTCTCATCCCAGTACAGGCTACCAGCCACTGACCCCGCCTCACTCTCCTCCCACTGGCCTTGTAGAGCCACCCTCTGCCGGCCCCTCCAGGCCAGGTGGCCAGCCTTCCCCCCACCCCATGCCTCCAGCTCGGGCATGGGGCAGTGGGAGCCTGGCCCCTATGGCCCTGGACTTCAAGGGGCCTCCAAGTCCACCTCCTCCCACCAGGTACCAGGTAGGGAGGTCAACCCCACAGGGCCCACATCCCCGGCAAGTGCCTGAGGTCCCCACCAGGCAGGAGACGCACTGGTTCTGACACCCTCCCCATACCCAGCATCCAGCTCACAGAGACGTGCAGAAAACATAAGGTGGATGCATGAAAGGCAAACAGACCTTTCAGACAGCTACACTTGATTTCACCCAGAAAATACAGGCAATAAGGAGGCTGAGTCTGCAGGCTCTGCCGCATCCTCCTCACAGGATTCCTGCCACCCAGCCACCCAGGGAGCTGCCTCACTTTCCAAAGAACCCTCTTCCCACTCCACCTCCGATTTCAAGCTTCCCAGGTATCCTCTGAACCCTGCGGACTCCATGAAGCTCTCCTAATTCATACTACAGTGTATATGACTTCTGGAGGCAATTCTGCTAAGGGCTTGTACTTTATAAAGAAGATTTAAAAGGCCCCAGAGGGGACTTTGCAATTCAAATGGAGGTGGGGAGCGGATTTTCCACAAAGAACCTGTGAGAAAAAGAAAACCAAGAAGCCACTGCTCCCCCAAAACTGAAGAAAACAGTCACTCATAGTCCTTCTGCAGATGCCAGCTGCCCATCATGTTCTCAACACTGTCATAGGTGTTATGACTTTTCCCCACAAAAATGTATTTATTACTTTAAAAAGAGGAAAGAATATAGAGCCAATCAAAAATTCAATACTATATGCATCAACTTTGAGAGACAGCAGCCACAGCCATGCCCTGGGGGTGAGGGTGGTCGGAGGCCTCCCCACCTGAGCTGGGACGTGCACGAGGGCCCCACTGCTACCACACTGGCGGGCTGGCGACCGCTGCACAGCTCGTCCGTGGCTCTGTGCTTAGTCCAGCCCACAGACTAGATGTTTTCAGTGAAGTTAGGGCCTTTAGGCAGCGTGTGCATTTCAGTTCAGCCCTGGTCTGAAGCCAGGGCGCTTTTGCACAGGTGCCCTCCCCTCCCAGGCCTGGGGCTCTGCACCTGCATAACCTGCAGCCCAAACCCCACCCCAGCACTCAGTGAGGCTCAAGGCCAGAGACGGGGGGGGGGGGGGGGGGGGGCGGGGGCTGTGGGCCCTGCACTCAGTGCAGTACCCCTTTGGGAAAAGGGCAGAGAAAGCAGGGAGAGGGGAGAGACACAAACCGGTGTAGCACCAGGCAGTTTGGGGAAATCGACCGTCTAGGGGTGAGGTGCCGAGCTGGGCACACTACCCTCCTAGGGGCTGTGTGACCCTGAGCAAATCACATCACCTCTCTGTGCTCCATTTGGGGTTGTTCAGTGCAATCTCATGCAGTTGTGTGAAAGAATCTTCAAGGAACATCCAGAAGAAAAGACAACAGATGACAGCCCACCTCCCCCTCCTTTCTCCAGAGAGACACGAACACGTCAGTGAGATTGGAAAGTGAGCATAGGAGTCTAGGCAGCAAGGACTCCAGAGAAACCTCACAGTGGGACACACCTGGAGTGTGAGGGCAGTGGGCCCCCAGAGTCAGGAAGGGACCCTACAGGGCAGAGCAGGGCGACCAAAGTCAGTCAAGAACCTGACCCTGGGCCTGGCACCCCACGGGCAGGCACATGGGCCAGCTGCCTGCTGCTGCCTCTCCCTGCCTTCCGTGGAAATTCTCAAATCCATGCAAACTAGAGAGAGTGACATCATGGATGCCAAACACCATCACCCACCTTCAAAGACCATCAGAACAGCCCCCATCCTTCACCTCACCTCCACCCACCCTACATGTAGGCACATGTACACACACACACACACACACACACTAATGCATACACACCACCCATGCACACACATGTATGTGTGCACACATATATCATACACACCACCCATGCACACACACACTAAGGCATACACATAAGATGCACACATAAGCATGCATACACACACTAATGCATACATACAACAGGTACATGTACATGTATAATACACATGCTAATACACATACACAACACACATGTATAATACACACCCACATGCCTACACATAGTAAGACATAATATACACATAGCACATATATCTGACATGCATGTACATATCCACGCACATGCACACACACACAAAGGTTGAAGCAAATCTCTGATATTATGTGATTTTGTTTAAAATACTTCAGGATGTACCTCTAAAAGATGACTTTTAAGAAACATAATGAGAAAACCCTCTATCAACCTAAAAAAACCATGTTCATTCCTTAATATCAAACATCTAGTCAAATGTTGAAACTTCTGTTCCACATCCTTCAGGTTTCTAATTCTAATCAGGCTCAAGAGGATTCTTAAATACTACTCAACACAGAGGGAGGTGCTTGGCACAAAACTGGGGACCAGGATAAACACAAGGAGAAAATGGCCTGGAGGAAACAATAGCCCAGGGAAGAAAGGACAGCCCCAGAAAAACCCACCTACACTGAGCTCGGAGAGGTCTGGCAGCTTTTCCACCCACCGAGCGGGAGTAGGGTGTTCAGTTGGTGGAAGTTTCCTTCAAAAAGAAACCTGCTAAATTTAACACATATATGTTTATACTTAATCACTATAAATACAATTTCTATTACATATAAAGCATGAATTGCATTTTAAATGTAACATGACACACACAACATATAACACCAGTAATCTAAATCATGAAACTATCCCAGAAAGGAGGAAAAAAATGGTAAAGAGAAATCATGGGGAAAAAAAAGATACCAAAACCATCTACCAAGTTCAATACCTGATTAACAGGAGCTCCAGAAGATAAAACAAGAGAGAAATAATGACAGGAGTAAATAAACTTCCCTGAAGTGAGGAACCGGGTCTCCTGGATGACACAGAATGGTCTAGTGATCAAGGAGACAGCACTGGGAACTCTAGTGTGACCCGAAGCTGCTACAGGTGCCAGGCGGATGGTCAGAGTGGCCCAGACTTCTCAACAGAAGCCCTGGCACCAGATGGTGGGAGCAAAGGGCCCCACATTTGGAGGGAAACTCACTTCCTGCCCACCCTCATGGCCAGTTAAGCTGTCATTCATGTGGGCAGCTGTCATAAAGGCATTTTTCAAATTTTCAGTCTTTAGGATAAACCTATAGACAAGGCATAAAAGACAAAATGGCAATTTTTGAAAAAATATAAGCGGTATCGATGTAGACAGTGAGAAATTAAAAGTTCATATAACAAAAGGGCAGCAGGGCTTTGGAGAGGAACACTGAGGCAGGCACATGGAGATCTCTGTCCTACAAAGTGGGGACTGAAGCGTACAGCTGACCGTGAAATTGTAAATTAAGGAGTTAATGTGTTATTAAAAATTCAGGATTTTAGAAGGGAAGTGATCAAGCAATTAAAAATAGTGGAGGCATAGCATTGGCCACATAACACATCAGACCGCTGGTCCACCTCTGACCTGAACCCTCTGATGGGCTCCAATCTCAGCTGCAACAGAGGCCATTTCCTGGGTGGAGGCCTGAGACCATGCTGCCCAAATCACTGCCACAGCCCCAGGGCGACTGGACAACTCAGTCCAAGTGTTACCTGTTGGCTCATGTCTACAAGACAACCCGCACACGAGCATCTCCCCGGCCACGGGTACGGCACAGCGGCATGTGGTAGCATGTCCACATCTCCCGCCAGAGCTGGGGGGAGCTCTCATTGACTGAGCCACCCAGGAGCCCGCGTCCTCATACCCAGAGGCAGGCCCACCCTGCCAACGCCAGCCCCACCTGCACTCCAGGACTCCATGCAAACACCTGCCCACTTGCTGCCAGGACAACGGCCACCTCGTGATCTCTGAGAATGGCCGAACATCTCCCTCATGCCAGGAGTCACTTAAATTCCTACCCACTGGGAACTGCGGGGAGGGAGAGGATGGCGACTGGCTGCTATATGTTCTGTAGGGTTACATAGAAGCCTCATTCACCCGTAGCACCTGGTAAGAAATCCTCACAAACATCATCGACTGTTGCTGTGTACGCCACAAACGCCAACTGTGTGCAACACAAACAACCCACTGTGTCTCAAGAGAAAGCCTCTGCCCTTCGCTTTCAGACATTGTTACACAAAAGAGCAATGGTGAGAGAATAAATGAGTTGGCGGGATCTTGAAACTCAGGTTTTGGAGTCTGTAGTGTGACCTAGTCTCAGTGACTTGAGCCTCTTGGTCACCCAGGAGAGACAGGCAGCAGGTGGGCAGAGTGGCCATCATGACCCCGTGTGGCCACGGGGCATCAGGACTCTGCAGCAAGGCAGCTGGAAGAGGGACTCATTCCAGCCACTGTGGGGACGCGAACTTAACCATTAGCCCTTGAAAAGTGGCAATCCAGTTCATGGCATTACACAACCACCACCACCATCTACTTCCAAGGTGTTCCCATCCCCAGAACCGCCTGTCCCCATTAGCCATCACCCCCGTGCCTCTCCAGCCCCAGCGCCCACTGACCGACACCCGCCCATGGGTGCCAGCTGTGGGCACTTCACATGAGTGGAATAACTGTGTCCTTCCCTGCCCAGCTTCTCTTGCTCAGCATCATGTCCCCGAGGTTCTCCCCTGCGCTGGCGTCCATGCTGGGTCCTCAGTAAGGCCACCTGATTCCAGCGTGTGCAGTGCGCCCATCACCGACAGGCCTTGGGTCATTTCCATCTCCTGTCGATCGTGAACATGCGTGTACAGGTGTGTGTAAAGGCTGTTCTCTATTCTTCGGGTGTACTCCTAGGAGAACTGTGGGGTCACATGGCTATTAGCTCATTGAAGAGCCACCAAACTCTGCTTTACAGCCCCAGCAGCAGCGCACGAGGGCTCCAATTTCTCCACATCCTCTTCCTGCTCTGTCCCGTGGTTGGTTTGTCTTTGATACAGTTTTGGACACACTGATTAAAGATAACAGTGAGACCTCGACTTGGGAATGGCCCAGAGAGGCCTGGGACAGAGACACGGGATCCTGTCTGGATGCTCAGCTCTGAGGGATCCCACAAAGCCATCCCCCAGAGACAAGCATGGCAACCTGGAGACGGAGGAGCTCGCCAAGCGAGAGGGCTCCACTATACTGCCCAGAACCCTGTGGCGTCCCTGGTGAACTCCTATGTATGCCTGAAGGCCCATTTCAATGCCATCTCCAGAAGGAAGCCCTCCCATGGCCTCCCCTTCCTCCATCCACCTCCACAGCATTTTGCTCAAAGCCACTGGGGGGGGTTCACGTAATGTTGCTCCAAACGACCTGCTGCCGAAGCCCCGCCAACTGCATGTCACCCACCCACTCGCATTTCAAGGTGTGCACTAACTGCTGAAAATAACAAACAAACGGCCAAACTGGAGGCCTGCATCCTGTTCATTACAAACCACCACTTAGCCACTCATTCACAGGAACCACGTCGTGACTGTGCTGGGCCACAGCGGGCAGGTAGGAGAGCACACTGACCCGCACACATCGGCCAGGTGGCCACAGCTTCGGGGGCACCGTGTGACCCGGCTGGTGTCAGTGGGGAGGCTCGGGGGGGCCCGCAGCCCCAAGAGGGCAGGCAGGTGTGCAGGCTTGCCCCGCGAGAGGTGCAGCCGGAGGGATCGGGATGAAATAAAGCTGCTGAGTCAGCAGCTCATGGGCCGATGAGGCACTTTGAAGGCCACAGACCTGTGCCGTCTGGAGACATGCCCAGCCTGGAAGACCCGGCCAGAGGCCATTCCCCAGCTGTGTTGGGGTGCCGGCTCTCCCACACAGCCACCAGAAGCTGCCTTTCAAGGAAACCCCGTGTTCTTGGGCCAGCGTGCATGGCCTGCCCGGGGATGATTTTCTACCCTGCAGCAAGAGGCCACGTTAGGTGGGACACATGCTATTCAAACCACAAAGCCACTCTGGGAAGCACAAAGAGGAAGTGGGGCCTGGGCGGCCAGGGATGCTGGCTCATGGGAGGACACGGCACTCTCCTGGATGGCAGCCCTTCCCCTCCCCCGGGATTCCAGGAAAACCTCCCGCTTTTCGGAGGCCCCCTTCCTGTCTCCTGTTTGCACACTGATGAATTGTCTGGAGCCACAGGATGGTGCAGGGCACGGGGTCAGGATAGGCTTCCCAGGCCAAAGGATTCTTCCCAGCAACTGTGAAACAGCACTTCCAGAAAGCCCCAAGGCCAGCCTCTGCCCCAGAATGAAATTCAGCCCAAGGGCCTGTCCCCAGGCTGCCCTCGGGGCCAAAAACTCCTGGGCTGTAAATGACCCCGGTGGCCATCTTCTGACCATTTTCCGGCTGGGGGAAACCCTCCATAGGGGGGTGTGGGATCTCAAGAGACCTTCCAGGGAGAAGCTAATGTGACTCAGCCAGCGCGCATGGCGGTTTTCCCAGCCCTGTCTCCCCTGTCCCTCGTAGGGGACCTGCCAAGAGCAGTTAGCCATGCAAACTGATTCTTCCCATGGGCCGCACACAACCCAGAGCAGGAGAGGTCATTCCACAGGGTGCGACTCCCAGGGGGCTGTCCACTGAGCACCGGGCAGGCCGTGCATCCAGAGCCTCCTCCCAGGAGGATGGTCCTCAGCACCATAGGGGCCTGCTCTTTGCTGACCTGAAATCCTAGGTCCAGGGGAGGCCGTGGGACTCAAGGTCCTGGAGTCTTCAGGGGAGGGGTCGGTGGTCACAGCCACCAAGCCAGAAGCATTTCACAGTGGGAGGCAGGCCCAGGTGAGCGGTGCCCATCTATGAGGCAAGGAAACTGAGGCCTGGAGAGAGTAAAGACTATGTCCCAAGCCACCCAACCATTCAGAGACAGGGTGAGCAGAGAAACACAGAGCTGAAAGCATTTTTTTGAGCACCTTCTGTATACACAGAGAATATAGCAGAGAAAAAGGCATGGTTCTGTCACAGAGGAGGGTTCCATCTAACAGGAATGACAGCTGGAAGGTCATGGAAGATGACAGGCAACCACAGGTACAAGGCACTGCCAGAAAGGGGAGGCTCCCAGGCATCGATGGGAAGGAGTCGAGGAGGGCTTCCTGGAGGAGGTGCCTTCTGAGCAGATTCCAGATGAGAAGAGCTGAACCCAGGGGACACTGTGGGCAGTGGAGTCCCCCTGGCCACCAACTGAGCACCCTGCTCAGAGAATCACCCCTCTCCCTGACCTCTACCTGCAGCCTCCTGCCCACCCTCTACACAGCCAGCCTTCCCAGATGCTTTTCCACTTCATTATTCAGAGTCAGCGCTGGTTAACTGTCTGCTACAAGGCCTTCGATTTGCTTCATTAACCTTTGGTTTACCTTTACCATTTTTATTTCATGGCATTTTTCACTCTCTTCCTGACTTGGGTTGCACACTGTACTGACTTGAATGGGCCCCTCAAATTCATGACCAATAGAGCCTCAGAGGCAGCTTCATTCGGAAATGGGCCACCCTGGATTAGGGTGGGTCTGGTCCAGTGACCGGCGTCCTCAAGGTAAGAGGGGAACTGGACACATGCACAGAGCACACTGTGAGCCAGGAGGCAGGATCCGGCAGACAGGCTGCGCCCACCAGACCAGGTCTGCGGGCACCACCAGAGCCCGGAGGGAAGCGGGGGCGGAAGCCCACCAGAGTCCCCAGGAGGAGCCTCAGACTGAGGCCCTGCCCAGGGCTGGCCTCAGGCCTGCGAGGCACCCGTTATCTTAAGCCACCCCATTCATGACAACTGCTCAGTGGCCTAGGGAACCAACATGCAGCTCGTTAATGTCTAATCTTGTCTTCCAACAAAGCCATAAATTTCCCTTTAGTACTGGCTGTGCGGCACACCTGAGGTCTGATAATGTGATGCTTTTAGTGTCACTCAGTCCCGCCTGTTTCATAATTTTCTCCTACAGCAATCTTCTTTTACTATGACAATCTCCCTCTCTAATAAAATTATGCAAAAGCTCACTATTGGTTTCCAAACACATGAGGAGGCTTTTCCCCTTTTCTGGTTATCCTTGTATTAATGATTTGTAGCTGTATTGCATTATGGCCAAAAAATACAACTTTTGAAAAAGATTTAAACTTATCCTGGGATCCCTTTAAATAACATGTCTCACCACATACTTGATTCTAAATTTCTGATTTGCACATGCCTTTCCAGGATCCATTACGTGTGGCCCAATCATGAGAAAAAGACTGAACTTAGTGATGAGCCAGGCGTTGGGAGGTGTCGGCAGGGTGCCGGCCCCACTGCCTCATGCAACTGGGGTACGTGGGTGTTGCACCCACCAGGGTGGTGCAGCCGAAAATCCCGTGCTTCCTGCAGAGCTCGCCACATGTCCCAGCACCTGACACATAGCAGGTGCCCAACAAAGATGAATGACTGAATGAAGAAGGCTTTCCAGAGAACAAGTGGCATTACACGTCAACACGTACTTCTGAGCCCCATAGTTCTACTTATATCAGTTTAGGAACATCTGTATGATAGAATATGCCGCACCTTTCAATCAAGTTTTCGATAACACTGAGTGACCATATAAACAACCACATAAAATTTGGTTTAAGAAAACTGAAAAGCAGGGTTCAAAACTACAGACAGTTAAGAGAATGAAAACACAAGCCACAGACTGGGAGAAAATATTCGCAAAATGCACGTCTGATAAAGGACTTGTATGTAAAACGTACAAAGAACTCTCAAAACTCAACAATAGGAAAACAACCCACCCAACTGGAAAAATAGCCAATGATCTTAGCAGATGCCTCAGCAAAGATACAAGATGGCAAGCTAACACTTCACACGTCCCCAGGGAAATGCAGGTCACAAGAGACATCATGGCCTACAAGAAGGGCCAGACCGGGAACTGCAGCCCTGGAATGCCAGCAAGGGTACGGGGCATTAGTGCTGTCACTCACTCAGTGCCTGGGCATCTGGGGCAGCCTCTTCAGTGGGTCCTTACAAAGCCAAGCGTGCTCTGAGCACACAATCCAGCAACCACACTACTTGGTGATCACTCAGATGAGATGAACAGTTAGGTCCTCACAAAGCCTGCCCACGGGTGTCTGCAGCAGCCTTATTCATAACTCCCAGAACTTGGAAGCAACCCAGATATCCTTCAGCAGGTGATGGAAAACTATGGTTCACCCAGCGAAATATTACACAACATTAAAGGGAAATGAGCTATCCGGCCATGGGGAGACATGGGCGCCCCTCAGGTGCACGTCACTGAGTGGAAGAAGCTTCATACCATGTGGTTCCAACTCTGTGACCTTTGGGAAAAGGCAAAACTATGGAGTCATAGAAGGTCAGAGGTTCCAAGGGTTTGGGGGAGGGAGGGATGCACAGGCAGAGCACCACAGCTTTTAGGGAGCAAAACAGCTCCATGTGACATGGTACTGGGGGCACATGTCATCACACAGTTCAAACCACAAAGGCACAGCCGGGAATGGCCCTCAGGTAACCATGGAGTCTCGTCAACATGAGTGTTGCTCGTCAGCTTTGACAAAGTGCCGCACGGCCGTGAGATGGTGATGATGGGGGCTGGGGGCCTCTGTACTTTCCGCTCAACTTCTCTGCAGACCTGAAACTTCTAGAAAATAGTCCACCATTTTAAAAAATCACATATAGTGGGACAAACTTTGTTACACATGTGGGAGTAGGAGAGACAAAGCGAGAAGAAGCCACACCCAGGACAGCACTGATGCAGAGTTGATGCAGAAAGCTGGCCAGTGTGACACACGTGTTCGTCCTTTTCTGTACTTTCTTCATTTCCTAAAGTTATGACATAGACCTTCGTTCACTGTTCATGGATTTCATGCCCTTAACTTTCCTGTGAAAGCGCCTAAGCACCCCCGCTCACCCGGCCGACTCGGCCAGCTCCTCAGTTAAAACGCCTCCATAGCCAGCGGTTCCATAGGGCCCTCCTGTGCTGACGGGTAGTGGTCGTGCTAGAGGGGGTGAGGGTTCAGTGGTGCTGGTAAGTGCAGAACCATGCGCTGTACACTTGAAACCAATACAAGGCTGTGTATCAATGACACTTCAGCAAGAAAAACGCTTCCATCAAATGCAGCACCAGTGGCCCTTGGTCAGCTCCAGGTTGGGAGTTCCTTCTGCAGACACAGAGTGGCCAGAGAGCCATGTGCGCTGTCACGGAGCAAGCAGGGGACGTGCAGGAGTGGAGCCTGAGACGGGCAGTTCACGGCAGGGCAGCAACTCTAGACAGCGACAGTCACTCCACCCCTCGTGCTCAGTGGCACTTTCCACGGGCCATGGCGATGTTAGTGTGGAATGGGGGGGACACTAAATGGCTCCTTCTTATAAGCATATAAAAAATAAGGGTGGCAAACTTCTTTTTAAATTTTATTTTCTGTTACTGACATTATAAAATCATCCTGGAAATAAAAACATAGCAAATTAACACTTCCCTGTTTGGGAGTTTCTGGTGGTCTCTGGGCTAGCAGCACTGCTCTGCCCAGGGAGGAGGTCATAGGAGAAGCAGGCCCTGCCTGGAGTGGGTGAGCCGGGGCCCAAGGCAGGCAGCCCACCACCAGGGTGGCCCACGTGGCCCCACTGCCCGGTGTAGGCTTCAGGAGCACTAGAGAAAGCCTGGGAGTTCAGGGCCAGCAGCCCTCAGGGCTCTGCCCCCGACTGCTGGGCATGCTCACCAGGCAAAGGAACCAGGCGCCTCCAAGCCTGCCCAGGAGGACCAGACCAGCTCTATCAGAAGCTGCAAACTGAAAGTCTGAGCGAGGGCCAGGGAACCAGCCCCAATGAGTGAATGGCCACCATGAGTGGCCCCATGTGCTCCAGGCTCAGCAGGGACGGGGGGGTGGGGGGGGGGCGCGGGGGGCGGGGGGGGGCACACTGCCTCCTGCTGACAGATAATAAGAAGCACGAGGCAGGTGCAGGGCTGTAAATCCAGGCGGCAGTGCAGCCGGGCCAGGCCTGTCCCACACCACCACCAGGCTCCTCTGAACAGCAGCAGGGTTTGTTCTGTTTTATACCAAATGGATAATATAACACAAGCCAATAGAGTTTTTCCCAGGAATGCAAGGCTATTTCAAAATTCAAAAAGGGATTGATGTAATTCACCATATTCTCAGTAGATAAAGGAATTTGACAAAATCCAACATTCAGGGGGAGAGAGATTCATGGGTTGGAAGACTCAGTACTGTTAAAGTGTCTGTTTACCCCAAACTGATTTATAGACTCAGTGTGATCCCAAGAGGATTTTTTGGCAGACATCGCCGAGATCATTCTGAAATACACCTGGAAAGGCAAAGGGCTTTGCAAATGAGCAAAGTGGAGAGATTCATATTGCCTGACTTGAGTACTCACCAAACAGATGACAGGGACCGCGTTGGTGCAGTGTCACCGGGAGGAGAGCTCAACAGAGGAGGACAGCAGGGGTCCAGAAACAGACCCACAGGCTCATCAAGCTACGGCTGATGCACACATGCAACATCAAATACAAAAGCATAACCCACTAAAAATACATCGATAAATTAGACTTCCAAAGTAAAACCTTTTATAAGAGAGTAAGAAGACAAGCTACAGACAGAAAGATATTTGCCAATAAGACACTGGACAAAGAGCTTGTGTCCACATATACAAGGATACAGGTTAAACATATAAAAAAAGTCTCAAAATCAATGGTAAGAAAACAACAGACAATAACAAGGAAAATGGACAAGACACAAACAGACACCTCACCAAAGATGTAAGAAGGACAAGTAAGTATGTGAAAACATGGGCCACACCTTGGTCACTGGGAAAGGTAAATTAAAACCACCTGAGGCCCCGACACACCTATCAGAGCAGCTAAACTTCAAACTGACAATAGCAAGTGTCACAACGCTGAGGATGGAGAACTTTGCTGGCTGGGAGATGGGCAGCCACTCAGGAAATAGTTTGGAAGTTTCTTATAAAGCTAAACACACACTGTCCATGTGGCCCAGCAATTGCACCACTATATGGTTACTCATGTGAAATAACAATCTGCCTTCACATGAATATCTGGAAGATGAATGTTCATGGCAGCTGGGTTTGCAGCTGCCAAATACTGGGAATGATCCTGGGACCGGAGCACCAATTGTGCTTCCTGCCACCTCTCCACCACCAGCAGCAGCCTCTCCCAGAGCTCCTGGGTGACCCCAGCCCCCCATGCCAAAGCCCATCCCGGGCTGCCCACCCCTCCAATCCCACTCATCCCAGCCTCTGAACATCCGCGTCTCTCCTCCCCTAGCCACCCCTCTGCCACATCCCCACAGACCGGGAAGGAAATCATTCGGGGGACCCACTTTCTTTCTAATTTTAAAGACTTTGTTTTTTTAAGGCAATTTCAGCTTTGTGGTGAAATTAATAGGAAGGTGCAGGAATTTCCCACATCCCTTCCACCCCCACCCCTACTCCACCCCGCTGGGCATCCCCTTTGCAGAAGTCTCCTCCTGTCCACTCGCTGACCCAGGAAAGAGTGGCCAGGACTGCACTACTGTCATGTCAAAGCCTGCAGTGGCTCCGGCAGCCCCCAGGATACAGCCTGGAGCCAGGTTCCCCAAGTCTGGCCACCTCCAGGACGGTCTGCTGCCACCCCTCTATCCACCCCCAGGCTCCAGGCCACCAGATGGCTCTGGGACAGCCCAAGCTGCCACTGCCGTATCTGCCTGGCCATGTCCACCCAAGCCCCTCCACCCAGGCAAAACTTTGATGGTGTACGTGCCCTCGGCACTGTGCACACCACCTACCACCCAACAGGGATGCTCACCAAATCTCTCCCTGGTAGCCACCTGAGACCTGGAAAGGCCCAGGCGTTCCCTGTGTGCTGATGGAGGGGATGGTCACTTCCATGAGAGCTTGCTTCTGAGCGGCCTAGGGAGTCCAGTAAACCTGTCCACCTAGCTCATGCCTCTGTGTGCCACCAGATGGTCATGCAGTGCCGGTCACCTGGAAGCACATGCTGGCTGCAAAACCAAGTCACCAGACTCACTGGACAGCCCACTAAGACCCCCAGCCCTCAGAAACGGGTGTCTGAGTGGAAGTATTTACTTCCATAAAAGTCTCTCAAGAAAGCAAGCCTGGGTCATCCCTTCCTGGGTGTGCCCACTCATTCCACAGGTAAAGTACATCATACTTTGTCAGTGAAGACCAAGGGTTGGCCTGGATTATCTGATTGTTGGGTCAGTAGAGCACAAGCCTCCCCTGAGGGCATAGGGGAGAAGGTGCCACACCCCGGAAGAGAAACACCCAGCCCTACGTGGTGTCCACATCCACAAAGTGGAGCAAAAAAGAGCCATCGCAGAGCCAGCGAGGATTTGAGAGAAAAGCGGCAATCACTCATGTCTGGGAAACATGAACTCACTTGCCCCCTGGGGAGCGGGCTGGTACTCGGCTATGGGGCCACAAGTACATGCAGACCCTGACCCTAGAACCCAGTTCCTGAGAGAGCTACATGCTCGAGAGTTATTTTCTTTTAAATCATTTCCTTGGCATAAAGGTGTTTTCTGAAAAGAAAAACACAGAGAGCCATCAAATGTGAAAAAGTTTTGAGAGAGTAAAAATTATGACACAGCCATGCAAAGGCACTTAAAGCCATTGAAAAGGAGATTCAGAAGTGGTCAAAGTGGTGTCAGGTTATGTGTGTTTTACCATGATAAAAAAAATGCTACTAAGAATCAAACATAAAAACGCACATATGTGGAAACGACCACATCCACTGACACGTGTCACAAAGCAAGGAAAGACCTCCGAAGAAGGGCAAGTTGGGAGCTGGTGAAGGAAAACGAGTCATTTTCACGGGGCAATCTTTCCTGCAGCACTTAAAGTTCACTATTAAAAGGATTATGACGTTTATCACAAGATCAGCACACGATCTTCTGAAAGATTACCTCTTGGAGGAAAGCTCTAAGGCTCTGTAAGGCATTTTGCTGGATAAGGAGTATCACCCACTTCAAGCCTCCACCCTGGAATAGCAACCTTCAATGGCCCGAGCTGAGAACTCACACACCAAGCACCTGGGACAGCACCCTGAGACACAGTCCCTGTGGGGCAGCTAGACCCCCGTGCTTTATCAAGGCCCCACCACATGCTTCTTGCTATGACTCAAGCTGAGGAAAGCTCCCTCCTCGGGCTTCCGCCCCTCTGCCCACCTCCGAGTGCTGCCTCCATGCTGGCCTCCTGGCTGCAGGCCTCCTGGGGCCCAAGACCCAGGGGCCCATGCTCCCAGAAGCAAAGCACCTTCCTGGGCCTGTATC
The DNA here is from genome assembly GCF_040802235.1 of Manis javanica. Taxonomy (NCBI): domain Eukaryota; kingdom Metazoa; phylum Chordata; class Mammalia; order Pholidota; family Manidae; genus Manis; species Manis javanica. The sequence goes on from NC_133165.1 coordinate 25,071,598, forward strand.
ATAAGCACTTCGTGGCAGCTCCCTCACTGGTCAAGCAAACGTCGTGGGACATGAGAACCTCCAGGATTTGAGGACTCTCAGGACTTTATATTTAGGGGACTTCAGCTCCATTTGATGATCCACCTCACACTAAGGGATATTCTCCCCTGTAAAATGTAACCACGTATAAAAGCAGGATGCAGACATCAGAGAATTCACAATACCACCCCAAAGCCTGTATATATTAGCTTTTCCAAAAAAAAAGAACCAAAATAGCAAGCCTATCTGCCCACAGATACTGTTATTGCTGGCCTTGCCTTTGACAAACATGGAATTGTCCCACACCTGGCATTCTGGGACCTGCTGTGTCCACTTAGCAGTGGACTCCTGTCCCTGATAGGTCAAAGAAAAACACCCTGCCCACCCAGGAAAGTCATCTGGAGTGAACTATGTCTCCCCAAACAGGTATAAAGCTACTCTGACCCCCAGGTCCTCAGAAGGTGACCTTATTTGGAGAAGAAGTCTTTGCAGAGGAAATCAAGTTAAAAGGAGGTCACTAGGGTAGGCCCCAGCCCAGCATGACTGCATTCTTATGGAAAGGGGTACCACAGGAGATGGAGGCAGAAGTCCAGGTGATACTTCCACAAGCCAGGGAGCCCCAGGGATGGCCAGCAGCTTGCAGTGGCCTAGAGCAGGCCATCCTTCATGGCCTCCCTATGGAGCCAGCCTGCCCACACCAGACCTCAGACTTCACCCCCAGGACTGGGAGGGGGCTTTCTGTTGTTTCCGCCCCACAGTGGGTGGCACTTTGTTACATACAGCGGCCCTCACAGACTAACACAGTAGCCATGGTGACCAAGATCGAGAAAACAAGGACTTGCATAATTCCCTTATTGTTGAATTGCACTGTAGGCGAATGCTCGATTTAGAACCAAGACAGGAGCCTAGGCCTACTTGTCACCTGGCTGGGGACAGGCCCCCTACGTCTTCCAGACCTCTATCCTCACATGTCAAAGGCATGTAAGAAATAACCTGCCAAGGCAAACACGATCAATTAATCATCCAAAACATGCCCTTGCCCCAACCTCTCCCCCAGAATCCAAACCCACAGCCTCCTTGACAGCCACACCAGAAGCAGAACACCTGTCTCCCCAACTACCTCCTTCCACTGTCCCCTCCTTTGCAAGTGGCACCCCCTCCATCAGTGCCCAGGTCAGACCCCAGGGTCCTGCTCTATGCCTGCCACCCCATGTCTGTCCACCAGCATGGCCCAAACTTCCCCACCCTAACCAGTGGCCCGTGTGGCCTGCCTCCATGGCCCCCAAATGACAATGGCACCTCCACCCACTAAGCCAAACAATCAAAACGACTCCAGCCGTTGCCAAATGACCCCTGGGGGCAAGACATGTCCAGCAGGGAACCTCAGCCCAGGTTTGGACTCAGCCTTAGACAGCCCACTGGGCTGCTGGTCAGCACCACGGGAGATGAGTTACATGGCTGGGATGTCCCTGCACAAACAAGTCCAGTGCTAAGGAAGCAGAGGCTCGAGATGGGAAAGGGTGCATGGCTGCCTACCTGATTCTCCTCTCCACGTGTGCAAGTAACGAGTGCCCTGGGGACTGCCCCCCTCAACAGTGACCTCACAGGGAACCCCAGAAAATGGGTGAAGCCAAGGGACCATTCATTATCAGCTAAAACACAGCTTTTTAAGTCCAAAGAGCCAAAGCTGGCCAGGGCATGCAGACCAATGATCAAACTCCCTGCTGGTGGGAGTGTAAGCTGATGCCCCCATTTTGGAAAGTTCTTGGAAAGACCAGCAATATCACTTTGACCTAGTAAGTCCATTTGGAATTTTAGTAATTGCATTTATGAAAAGCTAAACAATACCATAGACAAAAAACAAATCCATGTACAAATATGTTAGTATGACATTGTTTTTAATATTTAAAAAACTGTAAACAACTCAATTATCCAATCACAAGGGGAAGGTCAAGAAAACTTTTATCTTCTCAACACAACATTATGCAGTCACTTAAAGGGAGACCTATGAAGAATTAAAAAAAAATACAAAATAAAAAATTGTATCTTTGATGTGATTACAACTGTGTTTCAAAAAAAATGCAATGTGTGAGAGGGAAATAGGTGGAGAGGACTAGAATTTCCCAAGTTTCCTTAAGAGGCATGCCTTACTTTAAAATGTTTCTTAACAGACTGTTTTAAAGGGAAGAAATACATTCATTCCTTTGGATGAGGCTCCTGTCAAAAGTAAAACACTGCCGGGCAGGGGGTGAAGGACTCAGAAATGCCTCAAAGCAACCGGGGCCTGAGCCAGGCTCCCAGGCAGCCGCCTCAAGGGGCAGAGGAGGGACAGGGACGGTCAGGCTCTGACACAAGGCCAAGGGGAATGACACGGGCACCACCCACACAGAGTCCAGGGTAGCAAGGCAGAGTGAGGCAGGAGGGAGCCTGCTCTCGGGGGCTAGGGGCCAGGGTCCCGACGTCCTGCTTCCCAACTGTGCCCCACAAACAAACCCAGGAAGGGGTGGGAGGTACTGTCACGGAGGGCATCTCTCCTCAGAAGAGGGAGGATCGGCAGCTGCTTCCCCACTGCTGTCTGGAGACGCTTCCCCTCCCAGCATCTGCCAAGCCTCAGAGACGCGGCCTGACATGGGATCAGACATCACATTTGCTGTCAGTGTTGTTTTTTTTTTGCCCCACATGCCAAGGGCATCTAGAACCAGACCCGGTCCCCATCTCTGGCCCTGAGGAGAACACTGTCCGTGAGCCTCCAAGCTCCCATCAGTCAGCTGTTCCCTAGGAGGAAGAGGGTGCTCTGTGGCTGGGAGGAGGCCCCAGCATGAGCTGGCGAGGTCAGCCCACCTTGGCTTCTGCGCCTGCACTCCCAGGAGAAGCCAAGGCATGACACTCCTGCAGGCACTCAGCGCTCACCCAAGAACCGGGTGGCCGGGAGGCCTGGCGGCACTCTGACCGGGACCCTGCAAAGGGGAACTCAGATGGTGGAAGCCACTGACCTTCTCCAGCTTGTCAAAGTGGTCCCGGAGGAACCTGAGGGGGCGGTCGGGCTTGGAGACGCAGAGGTGCACAATGCAGTCTTTGAGGACCTGCTGGATGCCGTGCTTCTGAACATAGAGCTCGCATCCCTTCAGGCTCTCGTCCTCCAGCTGGCAGGATGACAGGGACGGGGAGGCCATGGTGACCTGGCTTCTTGCTTCCTGCTGGGGAAAACAGTCACACTCAGAATGAGCTGCGGGGAGGCTCGGCAGCGCTCCGTGTCTTACAAACGTGCATCTTATTGCTGGGTCAAATCCCACAGCTGAGCGACATGGCTATGCACCCCAGTGGCAGGTGTTTCATTCTGCACTTGTTGGTAGCTTCCATTTTGATGGGCTGGCTGATTGCTAACGTAAAAACCTCAAAAGCCTTACCTCTAAACAGATCCTGTGGGAATGGAGGAGGACCAAACAGATTTCCTAAGTGATGGGGGGCGGGGGTGAGGCCCTGTGTGTCAGCCCTGCCGTGATCCGGTCTCACTTGCCACCATCCCTTCCCTGTTCCTAAGGACCACTGTGTGGCAGGTAAATACAGGCCAGACCTGTCAGAGCTGGAGAGGCGCCTTTACAGGCCTGGGGGGCCTGCTTCGGAGGAAAGAAAAGAAAAAACAATAGAAATCCAGCGGAGGGTCTTTCTGCAAGGATGGATCATGGAGAACAATGGCAGGGCTGCTGCGTTCTCGGCACCCTACTCAGGCTAAGTCACCAAGACGCCGGGAGCCTGGGCCCCACGCAGCGCGCTTCGCAACGGGACCCAGGCCCGGAGCTCTGGGCTGCCAGGCGATCCCTGCAACCCTGGGCCCGGCTCAGGCCTCCGCGCCCCGACCACAGCGGCGCCCCAGGTCCGGGCCCAGCCAAGGGGGTGATCTCCCCAAAGGCCCACATTTCCTGGGGCCCCCGGCGGGCCAACATCCAATGCCGGACAGGCCGCGGTTTCCGACGCAGACCCCATCCCAGCCCCGGGTACCTGGACGCGCGGCTCCCGAGGCCAGCGGCTGCGGCTGCGGCGCGGAGACGCGGGGACTGCACACCGGTCCCGCACTGCAGCGGCGCCGCCCTCCGTCCGCCCCCGTGCCGCGCCGGCCCAGCCCCCGCACGCGGCCTCCCGCCAGCCCGCCGGCGCCCTACGCGCCGCTCCCCGCCCTCTGTGCCCCGCCTCGCCCCCATCGGACCCGCGACTGCCCACCCACCCTGGCTGCTTGCATCCTAGGGGGCCTCAGAGGGGAATGGCCAGGGCCCCCGCTGCTCGCACCTGGGTCTCCATCTGCTGTCTGCACTGCACCCACTCGCCAGGGTCTGTCTCTAACTCACGGCCTGAGGGGGTGGCCGGGAGGCCGAGACCACCCCAGGGAGAGGCGAGTTTAATCTCCTTACCGTGGTTAAAGGGCACCAGCTTCCCACTCACCCCATGCCCAGTGGGAAATCATAGGTCGTCCTAAATTCTTCAGGTGTTGCTGAGGCCTGCCCAGCCCAGGCCGAGGAGGGCTGGTCCTTATTTCCTGTTGCCCATTGCCGTGTTTCCCCGCTTTTAACACAGTGGTGGCAGAATTATCATCTCCTCATCTGGGGGCCTCACACTTTCCCCAGTGGGGTCTAAATACCAGAAGAGGGGATGGGGCACCCAGCCCTGAAGGGAAAGACCTCTGCTCCACCGGGCTCAGCTGTGCACATGCGGCACCCACGACTGGCCAGCTTTCGCAGAGGGCTGAGCCCAGCTCCTTCCTGCCTGCATGAAGGGAAGGGCCAGCCCACACCAGGGCGGACAGACCAGGGCTCCTTTCCACTCCCCCAGCCCTTCGCCCTGTGCCTCCTGACCCCGCCCACATCTCAGGCACATTCACACCTGTCCTGATTACACCTTTTGGAAGACGATCATTTTCCGTGATTTCAGGGTGCAGTTTTCTCTGAATCAAAACTTCATTCCACAACCAACTTAAAGCCTGGCCATCTGTGGGCTCAGGCCTGCCTGGAGCTGCTGCAGACCAGCCTCCACTGCCTGCTTTCTTCCACTCCCCTCGTCCAGTTATTTTTGGCTCCTGGGTGGCCTGGTGGAAAGGGTGACAACATGGCCAGGGCTTGGGGGGCAGATGTTCCAGGGAAGCTATTGCTCCCAGAACTCCCTGGGGCACGCGACCTCCGCGCTGGGGGTGGGGAGCCCCTCTCTGAGGACGGCCTCTGACCCCGAGGCATCCACACACATGCCCTTATCCTGCTAGGATGCTTCACCCTGGCAGAGAGCCCCCGGACAGCCTCACTGCAAGGCAGAGACCTCCAGGTTCGGGGGCTGGCAGTTAGCTGGGAACGTGCAACACCAGAAATGGTCCCTAGCCACTCCCAGATGTGACTTGTTCTGAGCTTTATGCTTGTGTCACCCAGGCAACAGCTCCCGCCAACCTCCCGGGGGCCTCAGGCCAGCTCTACACTCAAACTCCCACCCTCAGCTCACCCCAGGTGCAAGGCAGGGCTTGGACCCAGCAGCAGGCAAGCTCCCAGGTCTCTCGCTGTCCTCCTCCATGACTTGGGCAGAGTGGGGGTCACTGCCAAAATGTCCTGCTCACTCTCTGCTTAACCCCCAGTGGTGAAAGCAACATGAAGAGGATGGCAGGAAAGGGCATTGCAGAGAAAGGGGACCAGGGCACACCAAACTGTGTCCAAGCTCACCCTGCATCTGACCCACCAATGGTGTTAACCAGTAAATGCCATCCCTGCTTACACCCGGCAGCTGTCTGCCCATTGTAACAGAGAAGCACCCCACTGAACACACCTGCAGCATACACAATTCCCCTGCACAGAACGCCCCACAAAGTGATCTGTGATACAGAAGAGGAGGTGGTAAGCATAGGGTCAGCCAGGGAATCTAACTGGACACTCAGTGGACAAGCCCCAAGTGAGGATGGTAGGAATGTCCCTCACAGAGCAGTCATGAAACTGTGTGGACCACAGTGTTGGCATACACAGCAAGATGACCACCTCACTGGCAGGGCAAATCCTGCCAATTATAGGGTGTCCAAGCAGCCACATCCTTCTACTGAAAACATGCAACTGGTGATTGGTGATTTCCATTTAGAAGTCCTAGTGCTGGTCTGAGAATGTCCCCTCCACCAGCGGGGAAGCCCATCCCATGCGTTCAGCCCTATTACTTTCCCCAGGGAAGGCATTCATAGTCCTCAGCTCTAGGGGCAAGGAGACAAATATTTGCTGGAAGATGATTCACTCTGCCTGGCCACTGGAGGGCCTGCGGAGCACTGTGGTCAAGGAGGGCTTCCGGGTAGCCTTGCTGGTATAGATTCCGACCTGCCACTGACCATGAGCCCCTCAGGTCCCCAGGGGATGGAGATGATGGCTCACCCTGGGCCAGCCAGAAGGTTCCCTGGAGGGGCCGCTAATCTGCTATCATGGTGGATGCTACTCCCCCCAACAGAGAAGCCCACGGTAGGGCCTGGGGTCCATGAACACTGAGTTATCATCCCCCAGCCCCATCCACTCCGGGCAGTGGGCTCATCCCTCTGTGGGGCAGACAGTGCAGGTGGCCTGTAGGGAGGTCAACAGGCGGCACAAGATGAGGAGGAGAGCACATGGGAGAGGGCCACTTCCTGAGCTCGAGGTGGGAGGCAGAGGGAGCCAGTGGTGGGAACCCAGCAGAGGGGGCAGGAGACCCTCACAAGGACAGCGTTCTCCGACACTTGGCTTTTAAATGGCTCATTGTGTAGGTCTGGGATGCAAATCTCACACAATTTTGCCACAGAGGTCACTGAAGTCTGGCTTCGACATGACTCCCTGCTGGGGCTGGGGGCATGGTGGGCAGGCCAGGCAGCAGGACGCCAGTGCTCAAGAGCTGGCATGCACTGGAGCCCCGGGTGAGACCCCCATCTCTGGCCTTGGGTGTAGCCCTTGTGGGACCCAGGTGGCCTGGACTCCTGACCATGGATAAGCAGTGTCTAAGTTTGTGGTAACTCATGACGCAGCAACTGGTAACTAATTCTTGAGGGGAATCAAGGGAAAGAGCCGAACTCTACATCCACTGATGCAAAATCCACTTCGTGCAAGGAGAGAGGAAACGGCTGGGCAAGTGCGTACACTGCCCTCATCCCCAGATTCACAGTGGTGTGATGGATTAGGGCAGAGCTTTGGGGTGACGAGCTGTGGGGTGGGGCCCTCCTGATAGGATCAGAGCCCTTATAAAAGAGACTCCAGAGTGCCCCCCCCTCAACCTTCAGCCAAGAGGACACAGTAAGAACACAGCACCTGTGAGCCGGGACGCTGGCCTCACCAGACACAGAATTCCTGGCACCTGGGCCCTCCAGCCCCAGACTGAAAGGTACTTGTGTGTGCTGTTTATAAGCCTCCCAGTCTATGGTATTTTCATTTTAACAGCTCAAAAAGAGTAAGACAGAAGGAAGCATGAAATATTCAGCAATGCCATACATGAAAATACATGAAAATAAAAGATTCAAAATATCATGAGTCTGGCATATGAATGACAGACACGAAGGGATTAGAATAGAGTCCAGAAATAAACCCAAACATTTACAGGAATTTTGTGCATGACAAAGATGGCATTGTATATCAGTGGGAAAAATAATAATTCAATAATTAGTGTGGAGAACTAAAAAGCCAACTGGGCAAAAATTAAGTTTGGTCCCTATGTCACTCTATAAATTTCAGATGGTATCAAGGATTTAAATGTAAAAATTAATACTATAAAAGTAACAGAAGGGAAATTGGGAAGATGTTTTACACTCTTGAGGCAGAAGAGGCGTTTTAAAGCATAATACAAAATCCAGGAGCCATCATTGTAAAAGTAGGTATATTCAAATACATAAAAATGAAAATTTTTTGCATAAAAAAACAGATTAAAAGGAAAAACAAAACAATAACATTTATAATACGTATCACAAAGAGCTAATTTCCTTAGCATGACAATACCCAACTTCACTCCAAATATATGAACATGCAAACTAAAACTATACAAAGATACTATTTTTTACCTATTGGATTAGCAAAACTCCCAGTCTGATAGTTTTATAAGAGTGTGGGAAGTAGGTGCTCTCATAGTGTTGGTGGGAATGTACATTTATATAGCCTTATAGACGCCCATTTGGAAAAACTATCAAAAATTTAAATGCATATGTTATCTATTCTAGCCATTCACTTGCTAGATTTATCAATAATTTGACAAAAAATTTATCAGTGACTATCCTTAATTCATGCATTTTTGTGCACATGGGCAAATATATCTGTGCATCTGTATACTTTCCCAAGGGCACAAAAAATAACAAAGGATTGGAAAGAAAAAACTAAATATCCATCAATAGGGGTCTGATGAAATATATCATGGCACATCCAAATAATGGAATATTATGTGGCTGTTAAAAAGGACATGGCAGCTCTGTGTGAACTACCCTTACCTGATCTCTAGGGTATGCTCATATGTGGAAAAATAGAAACAACGAATGTTATGAAGCTTTGTGTCATATGCTACCATTTAAGAGGTGAACTAACATTGTATGTGTTTACTCAGGCATAGTGTATCTCCAGAAAGACACTCAAGACAGTAATGATACAAGCTGCCTCTGGGACGGGGAGCTGTGAGTATATGGGAGAAAGGAAGACTTGCTCTCTATGTGCTCTTGGGTACCTTCTGAGCTGCCTGCCACATGCCTACTTACCTATTCAATAATTATTTATTTTCTTTAAACATTTTAAATCTTCCTGTAAAAGATGAACTCTTTTCACTCTCTCCCAAGACCACACTAAAACCGCAACAAAGGGATTTTGTTATGAGAGGCACAAACCCTCAAAGGCAGGAAGAACTGGAGAAGACCCTAACAAAATTTTGGAAGTCTGCAATGGACAGGGGAGTAGTCACTGACTTATTGGAACCAAGAAAACTGAAGGTTGAACCGGTGGAGGGGAGCATCAGAGGAGCCTAGTTCACACCACGGAATCCTGCCAAGCCTCAGGGTGCTTTGCTAGCACACCTCACAGCAAGCGTAAGTATGGGGGCAGGAGAGTGGGCTTCACACCCCAGGGAACCCGCCCACATGGAGAGGAGCTGTGGCTCCCAGGACAGCCCAGGCCTTCCACAGGGCCATCATCATGGAGCAGATGGGTTGTTCCCAGTCCCACAGGGTCTGCTAACTTCATAAACACCATTTGAGGCCATTGAGTTTTGGGTGAATGGCTACCCCTTGTTACAGAACTGGAACCTACCTAGCGATCAACATGCCTCAAACCAGACATGATCTTGCCCTGCAGAGCTGGCCATCTGCCAGTGTTTCCAGTCTGTAAAGGCTATCATGGTAGGCCACCATTGCCATCTGTCCAACTGCCCGAGCTGGAAACCCGAGGGTCCGCCATGTCCCTGCGCTCACCCTGAATGGCTGTCAAGTTCTCTACAGAATGGCTCTCAGCTACACCTGTGGGTCTCTCTGCCTTCAGCCCTACCCATTTTTGCTCTGTTTTGGAGGTCTGTCACTTGGTACATACATATTTAGGACTGCTGCATCTTCTGGTCCATCTATCCTTTTAATGTTCTTTTTCTTTCTAGAAATTTCCCTCACTCTGAAGTCTACTTTGGCTAATACTAAGATAGCCAATCTGCTTTCTAAAAATTATGTTTACATGATCTTTTTCCATCCTTTCCCTTTCAATCTACCTGTTATGGTTTTTGGCGTCTCAGCACATACTAGACAACATATAGGTGGTGGGTTTTTTATTTACTCTGCTTATCTCTTCTTTAGCGAGTGGTTTAAATGTAAACCAGTCACTTACATTTAATTATTGGCATATTAGGGTTCATGTCTGCCACTTTATCATTGGTATTTGTTTCGTTCCTTCTTGTACCTTGTTGGGGAACCTTGAACGGTTTTTAGACTTCTGCTTTATAATGTTTCCGAGTACATCACTATGCTTATTTTTGTTGGTGCTGCTCTAGACGCCACCGCATCATATGCAACCGGCCAGCTTGCTGGTACCGGTGCTGGACCACATCAAGGGAAGTGTAAAAACCTTACTTCCATTTATGCTCCTTCATGCTCCCCACTTTCAAATGTAATTACCATAAACGTTTCTTCCACATACAATGAGCACATTATAGTTACAATTTTTCTTCAACAATCAGGTATGATAAAGAAACTCACCAGGGGAAAAATGCTTGGTTATGTTTACTTCTGTTTTCCTTAACTCCCCCTAACTCCCATTATCTTTAACTTTGTTACAATTTTCTGCTTGGAGAGCTTCCTGTAACCAGGCACCAAGGGTAAGCCTGCTCGCGACAATTCTATTAGCCTACCTCTGTGAGAGGGTATCTTTATTCCTCCTCCCTTCCTGAGGACAGTCTTGCTGGCAGAGGATTCCCAGTTTAGGGTCTGAGGTCCCGGTTGTCAGGACGCCGGCAAGCGAACTTTGGAGACCCAACTCATCCCCCACTGTCCCACCAGGGGCCGCTCGCGCGGCTTCCTCGGCAGCTCCGCAGCCACCCTGTCCCCACCGGTTCAGCTGTTGAGTTACCTTCACAGGAACCTCCGCGGCACCCCACGTCCTCGGGGGCCTGCCTCCGACCTCGGCCCCATCGCTCCGCGCCCCGCCCCGAGCCCCGCCCCCGGCTTTCGCGCCCACTCCCTCCCCGGCCTGACCCCTGTTCCCGGCCGTGCGCTGTCTGCGCCCCCGAGCTGCCAATAAAGTTGTGTTCGGAGCCTACCGGAAGACGAGCCGTAATCCGCGCTGCGGCCGTCGCAAAAGTGCCAGTTTCCCCTAACGACCAGCAACGCGGGGAGGATGGCGGCGCTTGGGGCGAGGGAGGCCGCGGCGGCCCCGGGCTCGGCCGAGGCGGCGGAGGCAGCGGAGGCGGCGGAGCTAAGCCGCGCCGTGAGCCGCCTGCTGCCCGGGCTAGAGGCCGACAGCAAGCTGGGCCGGCGACGCGCGCTGGAGGCGCTGCAGCGCGCGCTAGAGGAGGCCGACTCAACGGCCGCTGCCTCCGCCTTCCAAGCTCCGTGGGCGCGCCTGCTCCTACCGCGCCTGCTGCGCTGCCTGGCCGATCCTGCCGAGGGCTGCCGCACGCTGGCCACGCACCTGCTAGGGCTGGGCCTGCGGCGCACAGCGCGCCCCCGCGAAGCCCTGCCGCGACTGCTGCCTGCGCTTGCCGCGCGCCTGGCCGGCCCCGAGCCCGGGCGCCGGCCGCCAGAGGTTTGCGAGGAGCTGCGCCTGGCGCTGGTGCAGCTGCTCGCCCTGGCTGTGCGCCTGTGCGGCGCCGCGCTTGCGCCGCACCTGGACGATGCGGTGCGCGCAGTGCGCTCCACGCTTCTGGACCCCTTCGCCGCCGTGCGCCGTGAGAGCTGCGAGTGCGCCGCAGAGCTGGCGCGCGCCACGCCAGGTGCCCGTGGGCCGGGCCGGGGCGGGCGAGGGTGGGGTGCTGCGCTGCCCCGAGCGGGGTGCCCTCCGTGGCCTCCGCAGCAACCGCCGCCCTTCTCCATCCGGTGGTTCTCAGGAAGCAGATTCGTGGTTTAACTACTGTTCAAGTTGCTTTTAAGCTGACCTGCGATGGGGAGCGTTCTTATCGATAGTTCAGCACCTCGCCGGGGTGACTAATCCGGGTGGTTAGGCGAACACACTTTGAGAAACACGCTGCTCTGTTTGGCTTCTTTTCATTCACATTTCTGTAGGGAGGCGTCCTGTATTCTCTGGCTTGGACTGCTGTCCCACTTAATGGAGGGAGGCCTCCTCTTCCCTGCTTTCCTATAATCCAATCTACATTATTTTAAAAACTGATCTCATCAGGACATTTCTCTTTTCCTGAGTAGCCATTTCTGCAGAAACTTGCCCCAGTTACTTCTCCTTTGCTATCTGTATGGAATGGTAGGAAGCACCTACTTATTTATTCCTGTTGAGAGGGCTTCTGGGAGGAGGGGACATTTAACCTGAAGATTGGTGACTGGTGGCCAAGAGGAAGCCAGCTTTGGGAAGTAAGGTTGGCAGATCTGAAGGGCAAAGAGGAGGCCAAAGTGGCTGGAGGGAATGAAGGGCTCGGGAGTAGTGGTAAGGCCCCTTCGGGTTACAGTGGGGCCAGTGGAGGGCGTTGGGAAGGGGCATTATAGGCTCAAATTCTGGGTTTAAAAGATCACTTTGGTGCTGTGGAGAATGGATTATGGAGGTGGCTAGAGAGAAACAGGGCCAGTTGGGGGCCATAGCCAATCCATGTTAAGATGGTGCTGGCTGGTACTTGGAAGGGCAGTCTGGTAATAGAGATGGAGGACAATGTTGGTGTGTCCTGAAGTCAGAGCTGACAGGGTTTCCTGCTAAATTGGATGAGGGATGAGGTTTGGGTGGGCAGGAGTCAAAGAATGGGTTGAAGGGGATGTTGAGGTTTCCATTTGGGGCGTGTTGTATTTGGATCCAAATGGTGCAAAATTCTAGTGGATGTGGCTTGGGCTGGAGATGGCCACTGGGCATTACAAGCTCTGCACTTCTCATCACTCTGGACCCCTCTCTCCTGGTCTGCGCATCACCAGGAGGCACTGCTTCTCGTGCCTTCCCACCTTTGCCCTCGCCGGATTGTAAGTTCTGGAGAGCAGGACCAGGCACACTATACCCACATCATGTAGCAGGTGCTCACTGGAGTGGAGCATCTCTCCATCTCCGCACTGCCCCCTCTACTGCACCCACTCCCAGGTGAGGGGCTTCGCCTCTAGACCACCATCACACTGGGCAGTAGCAGATCAAGATCCTGCTTTGATCTGAGACCTCCAGTTAAAGAACGTGCCCAGGGTGTTGCTCAAGTAGCCATCTCTCTGGTGGATCTCGAGCAGCTGCAGAACTGAGGTCAGAACTCCAAAACCAGAGGGTCGGCACGGCTATCACAAAGATGTTTTCTGCTTGTGACTTTCTCTGAGAACCTCACAGATAGGAAGTGGAGTGACTTTCCTTGAAGCAGTGCAGGTCCAGCCTCCTGCAGCAGTGCTGGCATCTGGCACAGCTGGCGTGGGAGTGTGTGCACCAGGCTCTGGGCTCGGCTGGCAGCTGCTGGCCGCTTGGGGCTCTCCTGACAGCCTTAGCTGAGGCGGGGCAAGTCCCAGCCTTTTCCCTTTGGCCCTCTTCAGGCCCAGTCACAGGGTGCCTGTTCAGGTCACACGCCTGTCCTGCACCTCTCTGGGTGCCAGGGGTACGAGGCAGTGCTTGCAGGCCTGAACCACATGCTGTGCCTGCAGCAGAGACCACAGTGGAGTGAGGAGGGAAATTCAGGCACAGGGACCACAGGTAGCAGCATGATAACTGAGGTCCCCGTCCCACAGGCCATTTCCACATGCAGGCGGAGTCCTTGATCAGCCCCCTGATGCAGACCCTCTCCCACCAGCACTGGAAGGTGCGGGTGGCTGCCATCGAGGCCACGGGCACAGTGATCCAGTTCAGCAATGGGAAGTCAGTGGACGAGGTGCTGCCTCACTTTGCTCAGAGGCTCTTTGACAACGTCCCCCAGGTAACGGACTTCCTTCTGGCTCCTCCTCCCAAGCCCTGTGCCCTTGGTAACTCACTCCTTTTCTCTGGTTTTACAAACATGACACGCTGCACCAAACATCCTTTCCTCTCTCCCAGTCACAGGTGTGCATGGTTCTCATCTTTGAGAAACCCCAGGAGAGCTGAATTTAACATGTTTGTTATTCTTAATTCCAAGGATATGAAAGAGGACAGTTTCCCTTTAGGAGAAAAATCTAAAGGGTGTGTGCTCCCCAGTTTCCAGAAGCATCTCTGATGTGCCCCAATGATGCAGGTTAATTGAGAGTCACAGTGGTTGGCAAACCAGATCTGGGGGAAGTGTGCAGCTGGGTTGGTGCGTTGAGGGAATTGGCTCTGTCAGGCTTCAGAACCCCCTGAGAGACAGACACACACATGCAGACCAGAACCCCAACTTTTTACTAGGAGAAGCCAGCTCAGAGGGCATGCTGTGGGTGTACAGTTGACTGATAAAACTTCAAAACCCTGACCCCTGGAGAGGGGCAGAGCAGAGGTCTCAGTGGGCAGGCCCACCTTTGCAGGAGGAGAGTGATGGAGGGGCGTGGGCTCCAGTCACATAGGAGAGATGGGTCATGCTTGACATCCTCCAGAATGGTTAGATGTCCCTGCCTCTGCCACCTCTGGCCATTTCACAGCCGGGTCATAGGGTAACTGAGGAGCCAGCAGACTTTCCTGCAGAAGCTGCACCATTTACGTTCCTGCCAGCAGTGTGTGAGGGCCCCAGCCTCGACATTCTCATGACACTTACTGTCTGGCTATGCTTGTTTATAGCCCTTCTAATGGAGTGAGCTGGTCTCAGTGTAGTTTTGATTTGCTTTTCCTGATGACTTCGTGTTGAGCTTCTTTCCTTGTGCTTGTTGTCAGGTCGTCTATTTCATATGCATGACATTCCACTCATGTGACTCATGACGTGGTTTTGCTCTGTTACCATGCATGCACTAACAGACTGAAGGTGTCAGGGTTGCTGTTCCAGTTTTACAGAGATGTTAAAGGTTCTTTTCACTTATGGTGCAAATGATAAGAGTGTTTCCCTCCCAACATTTGTCTGAGGAAGCAGGGGAGTTAGAGGGAGGGGACTTGGCTCTGCCTGCACCATGTGCCTCTGGGCAGGAGGCAGGCCCCCTGGCATGAACTGTCCTGTCTCACACGGCCAGCTGAGGTGCAGTGCGCATATCCTCCATGGGCCCCTCCTGGAGCTGGCAGACCCCAGCAGAATCAGGCCCTGCCAGGCAAGGAGGAGGGGCAGGGCAGGGCCGGCCCCAGGGGAAGGAGGGGCTTTGCTCTGGCCAGGACAGCATATCAGCCTCCTGGAGCTTGAGGCCACGCAGGGCCAACGTGGAAAGCACCTTCCATGTGTCACAGACCAAGTGGTCTTCCTCAAGATATTGGAACAGCCGTGTGGGACAGCCGTCACTGTGCACCATGCTGCATGCCCATCCGCGTGACCATGTGGCTGGCTCCCTGTAAATACTCCGCTGCGTCTGCAGCTCTGCAGACAGCTCACTGCAGAAGCCAAGGCCACGCTGCTGGTTTGAGAACCTGGGTGCTGGGCCCCTGGCGGCTGTGTTCCCACCTGGAGTGAGGAAGTCAGCAGACAGCCACCTCCTCTTTGGTGCCTTGAAGAGCGGAGTCTGTGGCTTATTGGTGACAGAATTTTGTGAAACTTCTGTCCATGACTCTTATTCTTATTTAATATTCCAAAAACAAATGTTCTCCATTATTATTTTCATTTTAATTTCTTCCCAGTGGGATTTGGTTTGCACCATATGGTTTTCTGGGCTGACTGAGGGGATTTCAAATCCAGCTCAGCAGTCGCCTGCCAGCTTTCACACTGACCGGGGTCATGTTAATGGGATGACCTCAGAGTCTCTGATGTGCGTTGGGGTGCAGCCTCCATACTGCCCTCATGTTTGTGTCAGGCCTGCGCTCACGTTGATGTTTCTGAGGGCTCTAACAGTGCTGAGCGGCTGGCAGACCCATGTTCTCTGGGACAGCCCAGGCCATGGGGGGTCCCCCCCATGCTTTGTGCAGAAAGTGAAATCCTTGCTGCCATGTGACTTTCAGAAAATTGAGCAGCTGCTCAGGTCATGAACCACATGGCAAGGGCCTGTCTTCAAGAAAGAACTTGCTCTAAGTGGCGCCCCTGAATGGACTGGTTTGGCCCCTGCCACAACCCCATGAAGAGGGGGTATAATGATCTCACCTTACAAATTTACAAATGAAGCAGGGAGGGCCCCGAATTCTCCCTTTGCAGTTTGTCACCTCACGTCCCCAGTCCTGGGAACGTGGAAAGGGGGTGTGGCCCAGAAAGGCCGTCCCATCCTACTGTGCGTACATCCAAGTAAAGAGCATCGGGCTCAGGTTACAGGCTCAGGTCTGAGCAACCATAAGCACCCTGGAGCCCTCTGGCCCCAGGGATCCCTTCCCTTCAGGAGCCCCTCTGCCAGTGCTGCTCAAACTGCAGGTGATGACGGCTCAGCCAGAAGACAGGACTGTGTGTGTTTCGTGTGGTTTGTTTCTGAAGCTCCTAGGGTGCCAGGCTTGGCAAGTGGGAGCTCGGTAGCCCACCTACCCTCTGCCATCACCCTGGTGAGCATAAAAGTGAGTAGGTCCTGCCTCAGTCTTGGGAGAGACGTGGTCTGATGCACTGCAAAAACCTTGCTGGTGTCAGGGATGATGGGGATAGCAGGGTGCAGGGCTGGGCGGAAGGTGAACTTGACGCTCTGAATGAGGAGGAGCCTTAGGTGAGAGGAGGGTATCCCATCACTCCAGCCACTCGAAGGCATCCAGGGTGCAGATATTGGAAAACCAGGACTCCTGTTGGTGGGGTCTTGCCTGTGTGACCCTGAACAGGCCGAGTCCTTGGTTCCTCAGAGCACCTTACTTACCAGCGGAAGCAGTCGCTGTCGGGAGGGGGCAGTCTCTGGGTGGTCACTTTGTTGGGGCAGGGGATTTCAACAATCAGCAGAGTAGAGTGCCCCCTCACCTGCCCACCCCCCAATATCAGACTGGAAAGGAACGAACTGCAGGAATTCAGTGGGTATTCATACCCACAACAGAATTAATATTATGCTAACATTTTCTCAGGTTACAAAACAAAAATATTACAGACTGAGGTGAAGCCCCTTTAAAGCTAACTCTTTTTTTTTTTAATTAATTTTATTTTGGTATTATTAATCTACAATTACATGAAGGACATTATGTTTACTAGGCTCCCCCTTTCACCAAGTTCCCCCCACATACCCGTTCACAGTCAATCACTACTTGTCTTCTCTGTGTTGCACAGCCCTCCCGGTGCCCCCCCCACCCACTATACATGCTAATCGTAATGCCCCCTTTCTTTTTTCCCACCCTTATCCCTCCCTTCCCACCCGTCCTCCCCAGTCCCTTTCCCTTTGGTAACTGTTAGTCCATTCTTGGGTTCTGTGCTTCTGCTGCTGTTTTGTTCCTTCAGTTTTCTTTTGTTCTTATACTCCACATATGAGTGAAATCATTTGGTACTTGTCTTTCTCCACCTGGCTTACTTCACTGAGCATAATACCCTCTAGCTCCATCCATGTTGTTGCAAATGGTAGGATCTGTTTTTTCTTATAGCTGAGTAATATCCCATTGTGTATATGTACCACATCTTCTTTATCCATTCATCTACTGATGGACATTTAGGTTGCTTCCATATCTTGGCTATTGTAAATAGTGCAGCGATAAACATAGGGGTGCATCTGTTTTTTTCAAACTGGAGTGCTGCATTCAAAGCTAACTCTTCTTTAAATGAATTTGAATACTCTATGTCTCAAACAAAATTTGCTGTTATTAAAATATCTTGATGCCATTAGAGATTTCTTTTGTTTTCAAGAGGTGAACATACTTAAAATGAGGTAAGAGGCTTAAAATTCAAAGCCTCTGGTCAGCATGGATGGACAGAGTGAAGGCTGTTGAAAATACTCTGCATGAGACAGTTACTCAGGTGCTGGGCAGGAGGATCTTCCCACCAGCCCCCAAAGCCCAGACTCGGGAAGCTCGGAGTAGCTTTGCAAGGCAGCTCTCCCATCAGGGCGCTGGCACTGCTCTGATTCTGGTGCCCCTGTACTGATGGGCAGCCTGGACTACATGTGGGGTCCCCAGCCCAGCACCCTAATGCAGGAGAATGACAATTCTCAGTCCACTTTGCTTCTTTTTATTGAAGTTTCCTGCTTAAGCTATTACTTGGCAACACTGTTAAGTGCCGTTTTTCTGAACTGAAAGAAACAAAGTAATTTGACTCGTGACAGCAGGAAGTTGCGGGTTTCTGACATGGCCAGCTCAAGGCTGCTGCAAGGCCCTCTAGCTCCCCCAGCTCAGCAGGTGGGATGCGTGGAGTCTACTCCGTGCAAGCGATGCCCAGTATGGTGGCGGGTGGGGGGGGGGTGTTGGCAGGTGGCTGTCCTGGATGTGTGGCCCCTCAGGGAGTGGGGAGGGGCACAAGCCTTGTGGGCTTCCACATCAACGACTGCCTCTGCTGCGTCCAGAACCTCCTGGGGCCCAAGTGTTGCCCTGCACAGGCACTGCTCACTCTCAGGTTTAGGCAACCAGCCAGGTGCAGTTTGGGTTTTCAGCATGTGACCTTTGCCTGACAGCCTTTTGAGCCTTCAGCCGACAGTGTTGACCGAGCTTGGAGTTGGCCACTTGCCACAGGTGGTTTGTGATAAGCAAGGACCTGTCAGGGTGTGAGCTCTGAGGCCAGTCATCCTCCAGCCGTCCCTGAGCGTGAGGGCAGCCCATCCACTGTCCCAGTAGCAGCTGGTCTGAGGCCGATTGGGTTCCGGGAGCTTCCGCAGGGCACCCCGCTGTTGGGAGCATCTCTCCTCAGGTCCTCATGTTTTTTGGGTTGTTAACAGCCAGCCTGTGTCAGTAACTACCACCTCTGCTTTGTGCTCTAACTCTTCAGCAAGTGGCTCCTAGGCTTTCTGACCCCTCGTGGCCTGCCCTGTCTACACTGGCCGCCGGCATCCACACTGTGCTGCGGGCTTTCCTCCCTTGGGAAAGACAATGACACATGTCCTGTTCTCTCGCTTTCTGGAAGGGAAAATGAGCTTGGAGAGGAGACTTTGCCCCGGTTCCAGAGCAGCAGGGGCATGGCCACGTTGTCTCATGTTGCTGGAGCCTGTCCCCTGGCCTGCGTGCTGCTGCTCGGGCCCACAGCTGCTGGAGCGTGCCACCCAAAGTGCCTGTGGGCACCCCCATTGTTAGGTGCCCCTGTTAGCAGCCTCGCGAGTGACTGCAGGGCTTTGCAGGTGGCGGCCCTGGGTGGGACAGCGCTGTGGTACCAGGCACACCAGGGCTCCTGCAGGACGGGACGCCTGGCTCTGTACCTGCCCATCTGCTTCCTCCCGGGATCACTCAGAATGCGGAATCCTCTCTCAGCTCTGTGTTCAGGGTGGCAGCTCTGTTTGTGCTCGGTTCTTCTCCGCACTGGGTAAGGGGCTGTGGCATGCATGACACCTCTTCAGATCCAGCAGCAGCACTGGGGGTGCCCTGTTGACCCCCAGGTGTTCCTGGGGCTCAAGGGCCAGAGGCCTTGGCCATGTGGCCTCTGCAAGCAGCCATTTCCTAGCCACTAGTCAACAGCTTGTTTAAACGCCACGGTGACATGGCACCCAGCCCGGCCAGGAGGCCGCACACAGAAGACCACAAACAGGCCATGTTGTGTACCTGTGGGGCCTGCTCTAGCCCGCAGGGCACCAGGCCAGGCCCTGAGTTCACAGGCAGGAGCCAGCAAGGCCCATGGCCCTGATGCCGCCTCTCTGGCCCCAAGGGGCTACGGCAGAGCTGCCAAGCACCGACCCTGGCTCTGGGACCCCAGCCTCACGGTTCATCCAGCATCCACAGCGTCCCTGCTCAGCCTGAAGCCCTTTTCCTCTCTTGTGAGCAGGTCCGACGGGCAGTGACCTGTGTGGTGGGGGGCTGGCTGCTGGACCTGCGGGACCGTTACTCCTTCTTCCACAAGCTCATCCCGCTATTGCTCAGCAGCTTGGACGACGAGATACCCGAAATCGCGTAAGTGGGGACATGGCGGGCGCGGCCGCGGTTCTGGGCAACTGTCTGGGCTCCTGTTCGGGCGCTGGAGGCCTCTGCCGTGGCCGAGCTGCGTTCCTCTGTTCTCTGGTTCCTCAGGGACTTGCTCTTCCTGAGGAGTTGTTGCAGCGGTGTGGTTTCTCCCAGCTTCAGCCTCTCAGGGAGCCCTGTTCTCCCTTTGTGCTGAGAGCACGTGACATACAGAAGGTCTCCATGGCTGTTAAAACGATTTTGCATTTTTTAGTACTTTGTGCAGATGCTCAGAAAGTGGTCACCTTTCAGTACTCTAGTAAGAGGTTGAAAAGCCCCACAGCTTCCTGGCATAGTCTCTCAGGGACTGAGCGCCATGGGCCCGCCTGCCCCTGCAGGAGCCTCTGACCCGTGTGTGCTGTGCCACAGGTGCGAGGCGGCCAGCCTCTGGGAGAAGGTCGGCCTGCAGTGGCAAAGGGAGAATGAGGACGACCTCAAGGACAAGCTTGACTTTGCCTCGCCGCCCCCAGCCCACCACCCCTCTCCAGGTGAGTGCAGCCCCAGGACGCCACGGAGGTGGGGGGTGCTAGTCCATCTTGGGACGGTTCTGAACCTGTACACCGAGGGTTGTGTGCAGACTGGGCAGCAGCTCCGGCCAGTGGCAGAGGGAGGACACCATCCCTCCTGCAGAGCGCTGAGCCTGGGCCAGAGCCAGGCACCACAGCAAGCCGGCAGAGAGGCACTGTGGGCAGGAACAGCCCCTGTGGGCAGGAACAGCCCCTGACGCGGGCAGGCAGCAGGGGGAATGGGGCGCCGCCCCCACCCACCCCAGTGTCGCTCCTCCCAGTGGCCTCTCCTCTGGGCCAGCTGCTCTTAGGAGGCAGATGGCCTCCTGGGTCCTGAAGCCCCCGGCAGGCTCTCACCTTGCTGCTCTAAGTACACCACCCTGGGTCTTGCAGCACAGAGAAGGGCACAGTAAGCTAGGCAGCTGCTGCGGGCAGTGGTGGTGGGGATTTTGGAAACGGGCTATGCTTTGTCATTTCCCAAGAGCTTTTTTGGTGAGCTTCCTCTATGGGTGCAGCTGTACCTCTACTGTGGTGCACAGTGTATGGGCCACAGGTAAAAGGCAGCCCTTCCTCTCAGGGCAAAGGCCTCTGTCCATTTGCACCATGGCCTATGCCAGGTTTCCTGCTCACACCTGTGCACAGTCCCCTGCTGTTCCTCCTCAGGGCCCAAGTCAGATCCTATGCATTTGTCCCCCAGAGGCCCACCCTGGCCCCACTGGCAATCTGCCATGAGCCCGTGACATCACCTCTCCCAGACTCCAGCCCTCAGAGCAGCTGCCTTTCTAAATTGTGGAGTAACTGGCATGAGTAAGTTCACGCCTTGGGGTAGAGTGCTGTGCTCATTGTCCCCACAGCTCAGTCTTAATGTTGCACCGACAAATCACAGCACAGGGCACTTCTCACCTGGCTTACCCACTGGGCACTGGGCACCGGAGGACGGGTTCTGGGGCAGCTGGTCTCCCCTCTGGCCAAGTCTGTCTCCCGGATGCGCAGGCTTTTTATCTGCTTCCACCTGGAGGACGTTCAGGTCACTTCCAGTTTTGGGGTGACTTCAAGTAAGGCTGAGACGCACTTGTGCACAGGCGTTTGCATGAATGTACCTTCTCATCTTCCCAGGGGAATGCCCGGGGGTTGCTGGCTGTGTGGGGGTCATGTATAGACCCTGTGGGAAGCCGCTATGCCGCTTTCCCAAGCGGGAGCCCTTGGTGGTGACATTACCGCCCAGGCTGGCGCACAGTGGGACTGCAGAACAGTTTTGATTTGTGATTCCCCAAAGACAAGTGACGTTGGGCATCTGTCCATGGGTTTACATCACATGCTTATCCACACATCTTCTGTTAAGTGTCTGTTCAGAACTCTTGTCCATATTTAAGTTGGGTTGTTCGCTCCTTTATTAGGGGGTTTTGAGAGTTCTTCACACATTCTGGGTACAGTCTGTCTTCAGACCAGTATCTTGCAGCCCTTCTCTGGTGGGCTGCCTTGCATGGCAGGTCATCCTCCCTGACGGCCTGCTGGGCACTGCTCCCTCCCCATGCCTGCTCCTCCCATCCTGGGGTCTCTGCTCCTGCTTCACCCACCTGGAGATCTCCCTGAAACCTCCCCTTTCCCTGCTCCACTTCCTCCCTCTGACTCACCTTAGCTGATGTAGTCATGCTGCTTCTGGGCTGAACATTTGCTCCCAAAGGGCAGACTTATCTACACTAAATCCCAGCATCTGAAAAGATGCACCAGGGACAGAGGCATCTCATCGGGTACCAGGTGAGTGGGTGATGTGTCCCCTGTTACCTGTGACCCTGGACAATCTAACTGTGGCTGAATCACAGACAAGACCAGATGAGCTCACCACTAGTAGCCAAGGGAATCAGGCAAGTCACACCTGGATTGAGGCCTAATCAGAGCCTAATTTCCCTCCTTTCCTAAGAAAATAAGGTGTGCATAGCACAGAAATATACCTGTTCACCACACTCATTAACTGCACCTTTAATCCAGGCTCCATGTGGGACGTCAGAAGGGCACCTGTCAGTTGTTCCCTGAGCGATGCACTCGCCCCGTGGGGGGTGCAAGCTCATGTCTGAGTCTCTGCTGGTTGTGCTTGCAAACCACCTGCAGCAGGACTGGGTGGTGACCCCAGCTCTAGAGTCTTT
The DNA here is from genome assembly GCF_040802235.1 of Manis javanica. NCBI lineage: Eukaryota > Metazoa > Chordata > Mammalia > Pholidota > Manidae > Manis > Manis javanica. Next base: position 25,093,888 of record NC_133165.1, read on the forward strand.
TCTACTCTGAGATTGTCCATCTGTTAAGAGTTATTTGCTTGGTAATGCATGGGTGAAAGAGGCAGAGCCCTTCACAATGGCAAGTAGCTAGCCAGGCCTCAACATAGGAGAGCAGAGCTGGCTTTTTATGCCCACATTAGTAGTGAGTGTAACCACCTTTGAATAAATAGCGTTGTAATGCAGATTGCTCTCCGCACAATGCCCTTCTGTGCTCTCAGGTTCTGCCTGAGAGCTTGGACCTGGTCTACTTTGCCTGTATGTTTGGAAACATGGGGTCCTAAATGCAAGTTGTCAGAAATGTTACATTGTGCAGAGAAAATCAGAAGCAGAGGAGAGGCCAGTAGCAGACTCACAGAACGCAAGAATGGACTAACAGTTACCAAAGGGAAAGGAACTGGGGAAGTTGAGTGGGAAGGGAGGGATAAGGGGGAAAAAGGGGTATTACGATTAGCATATATAATGTAGCGGGGGTGGGGTGGGGATACAGGGAAGGCAGTATAACACAGAGAAGACTAGTGATTCTATAGGATCTTACTACACTGATGGACAGTGACTGTAATGGGGTATGTTGTAGGGACTTGATAATAGGAGAGTCTAGTAACCATAATATTGCTCATGTAATTATACATTAATAATAGCAAACAAAGAAAAGAAAACCAAAAGCACAGTGGGGACTTCACCATGTTTTGAGGCCAAGTGCCCCCAGAGCTTGGCCAGGCTGTTGTCTCAGTGCCAGGGGCTCTACCGAGACGCCTGATGTTTGTGCACCAGTGGTCCCCAGTGAGGCGTGCACTTCTGAGCACAGCAGAACTGTATGGAGCGCCTGGCTCGGGTGCCCACGCAGACCCCTACTGAAGTCCCAATGCAGCTGGTCACGCAATGACATGGGGTTGGGAGGGAACTAGCCTTCAAAATGGCATGGAAAACAACAGGTCGACAGCATCACCCTGATTACTTCGGAGCCTCAAATCCCCCAGGGAGGGAGGCAGCCTCAGCATCACAGAGCCCATGTGCATCATGCTGCACTCACCCCATCTCAGGCAGTGCCAGAGCCCCACGAGGCCATTTCTGCTACCATCCACTGAGCACATGGAGGACATGTGACCCCAGGGGCTGTGTTCCCTGTGCTCCAGGCCGAGGTGTGCACAACTTGCTTGTGTGCGCAGCCGCGGTGTCCCCAGTTGCAGTAACTTACCATCGTTACCCCGCAGAACAGAGGCAGGCGAGTGTGCTTATCAGCATAGCTGCTTTTCCACGAGGTTGCACTCATCTGAGTTATGCCACATTTTGTCTCTGTTTTCTTGGTGTGTCTTCCTGGAGAAGAGTTACCAGTACTGGGGAGAACAGATCACAGTTCCTTACTGCCATGCAGAAGGGGCCACGAGTTCCCACGATGAAGGCAAAGTGTCAGTTGGGAGGAGTCTGCCTTTCATTTTGATTTTGAGATCGTTCTGCTCCTAGGAGAGTCCATGGTTCTTCATCAGGCACCGTGCCGGCTGAGCGCACTTGGAGAGGAGAGGTGGCAGACGGATGAGTCTCACCATGCTTTGAGCAAGGATTTGAACTTTGACCCTCAGACCCCAGAGAGCACTGCTCCTTCGGCCTCCTCTGCCTCTCATGCACAGAGCGTGAACTTTGAATCTGCTGCTGTTTTAATCCTCCCTACTCATGCAGCTCCTCCCCATATCCACACATGTCCCTCATGCTGACACAGGATGGCAGAGTTGCCTCCTTACCTCGGCATGGGTGTGCGGCACCATCAAACCTTCTCCATTGTTTCAACTGTGAAAACAAATTGGCCACAGAGCACTGCACCTTGTGTGCTGTGAGGCTTCGTAGGCTCTGTTCACACAGTCATCCGCCATGGAGGCTGAGAGCTGGGCTGATGGCTGTGTCTGCCTGCCCTTTTGCTGCACCACCACTTACGTTGTCTTTCCATGCTTTTTGCCAAAGGACTGCAAGTATGTTTTCAAAGAAAAGATTAGCAGAGAACACGAGGCTTTCCAGGCACCTGACAGTCTGGAATCGGACTTCAGAAGTTAGTCATCCTCTCAGACCCGGGGCCTCAAGACTTCCCTCTGCTGCCCATCCTGCAGTGTAAACACCAGCCCGAGCTGTTTCCTAAACTAGCAACAGTCAAACCCAGAACGGGGTGTGGGTATGGACAGGCTGAAACCCTGCTGGTGGAAAGGCAATGTAGTGCGGCCACTTTGGGAGCAGTTCAGAGACTTGCTGAAATGTTAACCATCAGTTTAGCTGTTCCACCCAGAATGTGCTCAACAGAAATGAAAGCTTGTGCCCCCAGTATCTGCAGGCATATCCACAGCAGCCCCAAGCGGAACACTGGATATCCATCAGCCAAGGGGCTGTCCATGTGCACAGTGGAGGGTCATCGATGGTATAAAGGGGTGTAGCTCTGACATGCACCCAGGCACGAGTCTCTGGGCCTCATGCCCAATGAAAGACAACGTGCATGTGACGTCTCCCAAAGGACAGAGCAGTGGCTCCCTGGGGGTGGCATGGGGTCTGGCACCTAGCTGGGGCCTTAGGGTGATAGGAGTGCCCTAAAATGGCTGTGGTGGCATTTGCACGCTGTGTGCATTAACTGAAACTAGGGTTCTAGGACTCAGGAGTGGCTTCTTTGACAGGTAACTTCAGCAAAGCTGTTTTTAAGACACCCACTGAGTCTGGAATCAGTGTTAGCAGTATGTGTTCAGAAAACACAAGACTCCTGCCCCTGCAGGAGTCAGGGACTCGGTGGACCCCTTTCTCTGCACATGGACCCGCTCCTCCACTGGGCTTGCTGTCTGGGACAGCTGCTCAGCAGGACCACCGTGTCCCCAAGGGTGCAGTGCAGGGCCCTTTACCTGAGATGACAGGCACTGTTGGCAGCAAATATGGATGTACTCCTGGGTTGAATTTCTGAAGTGTGGGAGCTGCAGAGACAGAGATGGGATCTTGGGGGCCTAGTTAGGGGCAACCACTCGGGGCTTGTTGCTCTGCGTGAGTCTTTGCGCTTTACCCCTCTGCACTAGTTTATATTGCTGTAAACTGCCTCTTCTCACGTCCAGTTTGATTTGGGATGATTTTCAGGATAAGATTATTTTGTTTGTACTTCAAGTTCTGTTTCCTCTGTTTCTATATTCATGTGAAAGCCCTCTGAGATGCACACACACTGAGAGGGAGAGAGGTTTGATTCTATCAAACTGATGATTTTGGAAGTTACTGCCATGGAAACTGGAGGTGCTAGTTGTTTGAATTCCCCTTGTGAACCTAGTGGTTAAACTCAGCCTTGTGTTCACTACAACCTATTTGGTGTCTGAGCCTTAGACTGTTAGGCCAATGATAGTAAACGCAAATAAAAAAATACATACACTCTTAGTCCCTGTGAGACCAGGGCCAGGGGGCTGTGAGAACAGGTCTGGGGGCTGGGAGAGCAGGACTGAGGACCGTGCAACACCAGCATAAGGCTGGTTGGGCAGGTGGGTGAGGAGGGAGGAGGCCGGGGACAAGTGCACATCCATGGGCAGCTGGTTTTTGACAGAGGCTTAAGGACATTCCAGTGAGAACAGAGGTCTTTCAACAGTGGTGCTGGAATAATTGGATATGCAGAGAAGTGAATTCAGATCCATTTCTTATATGATTTACGGAAGTTAACCCAAAATGCACCATGGACCTAAATGTGAAACTTAGAACTGTAAACCTGGAGGACAAAGCCCTTGTGAGCTGGTCAGCAAGGTGTCCCACACGGCAGCATGAGCATGCCCCTGAAAGGATGGACTGATTAATTGGGCTTCATCGAAATAGAAACTTCTGCTCTTTGGAAGAAGTCAGGAGAATGGAACAACAAGCCACAGAAAGTATTTGCAAATCACATACAGGGATGTGTATCTGGAGAGAATGCCCCAAACTCTAAAGTACTAAAACAAAACTCCCCCTTTTTTACTGTGCAAAAGGAAGATTTGAAAGGACACATCACAGAACAAGACACAGACAGCAGATAAGTGCATGAAGAGATGCTGCAAGCCACTGGCCCACGTTTCTGACCCCCAAGGAAGCACCTTGTGCCCTCCTGGAGGAGCTTTAAGGCCGACCATACCGAGGACGGGGAGGCACTGGGGGTCTCCTGCACACCTGGTGGGGGCATCCATTGGGTGGGAATACCTATTGGCAGTTTCTTAAAACGGTAACTGTGCCTACCGTGTGACCCAGACTCGCGCCCCGGGCCCTTCCTGAGAGAAGTGAAGAGTGGTGCCCACCCACGCTTACCCGTGAATGCTCCTCATGGCCGTACCCAGAGCCCACCCCAGAGTAAAGTCTGCATCTGCCAGCAGGTGAATGGCTAAGCAGAATGTGCCCGACTGTCAGGCTAGTGCTGCTTACAGACATAAAGGAACGTGAGCATGCCGACCTCAGTCACCCTGCAGAGCGCACGGGGCCTGATGACAGGAGATGTGCTGGACAGCTCCACGTCCAGATCCTAGAAAATGCAGCTCGTCTGTAGTGCCAGGAAGCAGACTTGAGGCTGCCCGGGGCCGGGGGTGGTGTGACGCATGCAGAGGTCCCACGGGTGGCAAACAGGCAGGGTACGTTTGTCTCAGTGCAGCAACAGCAGCAGGCAGGTCCATGCGGCACTCACCACATAGTGCTGGTGTGTGTGATATGTCACCATGACACTGCTGTGAAAAGTCTGAGCAGATTAGGAGTCCATGGTCGCCTGTCTGCCTTGAGGGTGGCTTTGAGCCTCTGAGGTCTCGGGGAAGCCTGTAGGTGCGCCTTCAGGAAGGAACACACCATGATAACTTCCACACGGGTCGCTGAGGTTTCATCCTGAGTCCCATCGCCTGTTCTTGATCTTTTTAACCTAGAGAGTCGGCCAGCATTGGGCTGTCGGGAGCTGGTCTTCAGAAACCTCTCCAAGATCCTTCCTGCCGTCTGCCATGATATCACCGACTGGGTGGCGGGGACCCGCGTGAAGGCAGCGCAGCTGCTGGCCCTCCTGCTGCTCCACGCAGAAGACCATGCCACGCAGCACCTGGAGGTGGTCCTGAGGACCCTGCTCCGGGCCTGTGCCGACGAGGAGCAGGCTGTGCTCAGCAGTGTGAGTCCTCCCACCGCGCTGCGCAGTGGCCAGCAGGCTGTAAGGGCACCCGTGAGGTACGCAGGTCAGGAGTGCCGCTGCAGGAAGGCAGAGAAGGTCCTCTCGCCCAGGACCTCCACTGGGTCTTTCTGTCTCCGAGCCCTACCCCCAGCCAGCCCTGCAACCAGTGGTCTGTCTGCTGTGCCCGTAAAGAGTGGCACTTAAGATTAATCTTCACGGGTGCCAAGCCACTGCCTCATCGTGACTTCTCTTGAAGCATGTGCACGCGAATGGCTCTGTTGTCATGACCCTGTACATGAGGGCACAATCCATGCGTGCTGTTAGGTGACCAGGTGTGTGTGGATCGTACACAAGGCCATCCACACGGGCTCGGCCTCGAAGCCACATCCATAGGCGGCCAGGGCCCTCCCTGGTCAGATAGCCTTCCCACCCCTGTGACCAGAGGTGCAGGTGAGCGCCGCAGTTTACCCTTGGGACGTGACTGCTGGGCTTGGCCACTCACACTCCTCTGACTGACAGCCCCCCTGCAGAAGTCTCTGGCTGCACATGGGGCCTGCACAGCAGCCTGGTGCGCTTGAGACTGCCCAGTGATGAGATCGCTGAGACTAGGCAGGCTGGACTGCCGTGTCCTTGGAGACAGCTTCCTTCCCTTGCCCGGAGGCCAAAGCCGAGGTGGGCCCGTCCACCGGCCCCTTCTTGTGGCCGAGAAGTGTCAACATGAGTGCAGACAACCAGGTGCAGTGAGGCATGTGCGGCGAGGACCCCGGGGCACAGCCCTCCACGCCAGGCCCACACTGCCCCGAGGCCGCCAGCCAGAGCGCCTCCGACAAGCTGTCCCCATGATGGGATGCGCCTGGTCCCTGAAGGGCTGCTGCGCAGGGCCATTTCTGGGGATAGCAGCTGTGGCATGGTCACGGGCTGCCCCTCAGTGTCCCTGTGCCCACAGTGTGCCAGGTCCGCGGAGCTGATCGGCACCTTCGTCAGCCCAGAAGTGTTCCTGAGGCTGATCCTGTCCGCTCTGAGGAAGTCGCCCTCCTGCCCCGGCCTCCAGGTCCTGACCTCTGCCATCCGAGGCTGCCCAAGGGGCGCCCTCCAACCGCACCTGCAGGCCCTCGCCACAGAGCTGGCCCAGGCCCACATCTGCCACGGGGCTGAGGATGTAAGAGCGGGACAGGGCGGGAGGTGGGGCTGAACTAGCTGGGCGCAGAGACGGGCAGGGTGTGTGATCTAGACGTATCAAAAAAATGCGTAAAATATGCACACACTTGTCTGTTTTGTCATTTACTTCCATAAAATCAACCACAGGCATTAGTAAATTTGGGGAAGTCAGGAAGCAGTGCACTGTCCTGCCGCGAGTCGCCTGAGGCCGGCTGTGTCTGTGTTTCCTGCAGTTGCTCTCCAGGAGCTACAAAAATAGGCTGTGAACGTCTTTCAGGAACAAACTGAAATGAAAAACTCCTCTGTTAAACAAAACAAGGAGTACTGAGGATGTGTCCGGCTGCGAGTCTGCCCTGAGACAGACAGACAGACACTCACCCACCCCTCTGATCTAGGGACCTGGGCTCCATGGCAGGTGCTTGCCCAGGTGTGTCTGGCCAGGCAGCGCACCTGGGGACTAGCTGAGGAAACTCGGTCCTCTTTGAAACGTTTGCCAAGTGACAGGTAACGGAAGGGAGCAAATGGCTCAATGACAGGTAACTCATTTATTCCTGCTCAGAGGAAACCAGGGGAGCAGGCCCCCCGTCGCCATTACTGAAATTGAAACCCTCCAGCCCTTCTCCAAGTTTAGGCGATCTGGTGACCTTGTTTCAGGAGAGACTAAGTATCGTTTCCCACTGTGTCTTCTCTTTCTCAGGGGTGTGTGTGTAGATGTGGTTAAATATAAAGAAACCTGTGAGTGTGAAGGCCTGATTTCCTCAGACAGTGCCATGTGTGCATCGGGAAAAGCAGATGGTGCCAGCCGTTAGCCCTGGGTTCCCACAGTCATGAGACAGCTCAACAGAAGCTAATAGTGCTATGTGCCTTGAGTGAATTCCTTTGTACTTTAATTGAAAACAGAATAGTTCCTTAAGTATATATGAGAGACCATCTCAGAAATTAGCCAAAATCATATCCTCAAACAAATCAATTAATCAACCTAGGTGTAAAAGAAATTGGGCTGTGGGAAAAGTAGGATTTGCATTAAAACACCATCTGACTACTCATGGGAGTTGGGAACCTGGCGCTCCTGGCCACCTGCTCAGGGTCGGTGAGGTCTGCACTCCGGAGGTGAGGGCTCTGCAGACCCAAGAATCAAGCCCCTGTGATCCCGTGTGCATTTTTTTTGTTTAAACTTCCATGATTTATACCACTGTGAGTGAACCGTGGAATTTTAGAACTGATTCAGAATCTAGAACCAATTATCTAACAAAAAAATCACTAAGTTTTTTTTTTAACTCACACCCCCATTAGCAAAGCTAAAGCAAATACCTCCAATATAACATATGTATACTTGTTTACATCGCTCATGAATTACATACACAACCACCGTCCTGATTCATTCTGTCCTGTTTGGAACACACATGAAGCAAACCCATCAGAGGTGCCGTGAGAAGAGTACAAAATGCACAGAAATAGGAGTAGCAGAGGGAGCCTCCCTGTGCCTGTCACCCAGCAACGTCATCATGCTTACTCCATTCCTCCCATTTAGCGTTTAACAAAATTAATGAGAATTCCTCAATTTGCAGCCTGAGTTCAGCTTTCCCTGCTATCTGAAGAAGCCCCTCCTAAGGCTGGTGTGCTTGAATCTGGGGCTTCTGCCTCATGACATCAGGGCAGGGGTGGGGAGGTGGTGGCCCAGCAGACGGTGACAGAGCTCCCTTCTCTCTTACAGCACATCTTCGGCGAGCACCTGCTACTCTGCGTGCAGGCCCTGGTGTCCGTGGGCCGAGAGGGCTGCAGGACATGCAGCCTGCAGCTCCTGGAGGTGCTGGTGAGCGTGGCAGCGCTCTCGCGTGCCCCAGGCCTGGGCGATAAGGTGAGGGTGCAGATGGCTTTTCCACAGGTAGAACAGCTTGTGCCTGGGAAGGCCCTCATCCCCAAACAGAGTGGAGCCGTCATCAAATGCTAACCTCCCAGCTGCGGGCACACCCAACTTAAGAATTCCAAATGGGGACAAGTCACTGGTGAGGTGGCCTTAGGGGGCACAAGAATCTTAGATTCCTGCCAATGCCTGTTTACTTCAGTCTCTCAGAGTGAAGATGATGACTGGGTCTCGAGTCTGGTGCAGAGAAACACCAGAAACAAGGCCTCACTTGCCACACGCCACAGCACTTGCCTGTGTAGTTAAAGTGTGTAGGCCAAGGCCTGGGGAGAAAATATTGCCTTGACTTTCCCACTCAGCGCCAGGCCAGCCCTTCAAAGTTGCTTCTGTTGCGTTGGCTCTGCACTTAGGCTCACGGTGCGCCCAGCCGAGAATCACTGGAGACCTGGTGTCTCGGCTCCAGGAGTGGAGACCGCGGTTTTCCTTCCCCGGCTGCCTGTCTCCACAGCCCTGAGGCACATATCTCTGGATCCACCTGGAATGGGAGGAAGCCCACTGCCCTCCCCATCTTTTCTCAGGACCACCCCAAACTGTGCTTTATCTCTTCAAAAACCACCTTCCAAAGGCTTAGTGGGCAGCCTGTAATGCGGGCCGTAACTGGTAGCAGCAGAAGCCAGCCTATGCCCGGGAGTGGCAGGGTTGGGAAGCGGGCAGCAGGACCACAGGTGAGTCTGCAGAGCAGGCCCAGGCCACCAGGCTGCTGACCAGAGTCTCAGGTACCTTCCATTCTAAACCCAGAGGAGAAAAGAAGGGGCCAGAAGGAGCTGGGGTCGCTCCTTGCCCTCTGTCCCAGAGTGGCAGAAGGCTGGGCTGGGAGGACACAGGATGGTCTTAGGTGGACACAGTCTGAGTCTGTTCCATCTTGTCCCTTGAAGTGGCCTGCTGCCCCGTTGGACCCCAGCCCCGCTGTGTAGGGGCGGTGCCTGGGGTGTACAAGGTCAAGCCCTGCTGCTCGGTGTCTTCATGGACACTCACTTGTCTGCTGCCCAGCAGCGTGGATGCAATGCAAATGGAAGTCAAAGCTTATATCCCGCTTCCCAGCCCCCGACCTGCCACTGGGTGCCTGGCTTTAGCAGCTGGCCATGTGTGGTGGGATCACCACCACCCCCGATGTGAAGGTGGGGCTCCAGTCTGGCTTTAGAGCCCTAACAGGATTGTTCCAGCCTGGGTCTTGCACTTCCAGGTTCAGGAAGCCACAGCCGCACTGGCTGCAGCCCAGGACATCAACAGCACCCGAGACCTGTACAGTGAGCACACGGGTGCACTCCTGGAGTGGCTGGCCACATCGCAGCCCAACTGGACCTCCCACTCCGCAGAGCTCCTGCAGTTCTGCGAGGTTGTCATCCGCTCAGGTGAGCCCCCAGCACTGGCGCCCCTCAGGCTGAGAGGCTTCTGGCAGGACCAGCCATGCCTCACTGCAGGCAGCCCAGCCTCTCCCACCCATGGGGAACGAGCATTTTCAGGAACAAAACCTTTACCTTTAATAATGCTGAGAGCACCATATTGAAGACTGTTATGTTGCTCTTGGCCCCTTTCGCAGCCTGTGTTCTCTAGGTACCTCTAAACGTTGCTATAGAACTTAGCGCTTCCAAGCAAGTGGGTGTTTTGAGTGTGGCAACAGGTGTACTTCACCCCCACCCCTCAGAGATGTCAGCCACTAGGTCAGCTCCCCATAAGCCTCTGCATGCAGGTGTTTTCCTGACATGAACAGTGTTACACACGTAGAGTGCATGCTTCAAAACTTCAGTGAGGCTTGCATGGAAGAAACCACTGTGGTTTATTACAGGTATCCTGTATGTTCCCAGGTGGGTATAAGCTTGTCAAGTAAGTTTTTCTTCATTTAAATTCAAGAAAACACTTTTTCTCTGCAAGCTGCAGACCTCCTCAGCACCTTCTGGCTCTGCCCTCCCGCTTGTACCCTCTTGGTTGTTTAAGGTGTAATACACTGAGTAGGAACATGTGGCCTCTGGGCGCTACACTGATTAATCATCATGGTCAGAGGTTGCCCAGGACCTAAAAGTGGCTCATTTTAGTGACCCCAATGCTATGTGCGACCATGGGAAACAATTCAGAATTGTACTCATTCAGTTGTATGCAGAGCTGTGTTCCCAAATTTGAGAAGAAAAACATAGGCAGTTATGAGCACTGCTCAGCACCTCGTACCAGACACTGATCTGACCGCTCTGCAAACCAGCCGTCGTGTCCTCCCAGCTGTTCATGCGGCCGCAGAGGAAGCTGAGGGCATGGAGTCTGAACTACTAGCCCAGATCACGCAGCAGGATGCTGAACGGGACCCAGCAGCCACCAGAGCCTGCCCTGCCCCTGCCCCACGTGCCTCTTGGTGGGGCCTGTTGTGTTCTTTGTTGTAGGGATTTAAATTAACAATTTAGTTTTGCATTTTTGCTGAATGTTACCCAAACCGTTTCATTTTGACTGGAGATTGCTCCAGTCTTTCCCACAGTCTCGAGCTCACTGCTCCTACAGCAGACGCCCTGCCACCTGCTGGTCCTGGTGGCACTTTACAGCCTGCTGGTGTAACTGATGGGCAGCTCGGAAAACAAGCCCTTTGGGCCCACTTCTCACATCTGCACCGCCAGACAGGACAGTGTTGGCAACGTGATGTTAAGCAGCAAGAGCTGGTTTTAAAACTTTTAAACCACTGGGTAATAACTCAGTGATCCCAGCTCTTTCTTCGGAGTCCCTGTGTGCACACATGTAAAATTTCAATACAAGTCTACCACTGGGTCTCAGACACAGTGTTCTGGGAGTATATGATTTCTGCTTCCCATATTACCAAGTTTTCTATAATGAGCATAAAAAAAGATTTAAGTTTTTCCCTAAGTAAAATTCTTGAATCCCTTGTTTGCAAAAGTAATTATAAAACATTTTAAACATACAGAGACATGACCTCCTAAGCTTTGGGTGGATGGGGGCTCTAGTGGAGTCACAGCCTTGACTCTTGACATTTGAGACCAAGAGAAGAAAAAAGGCAGAGACAAAGGGAACGTCCTCAGGGAGGGGACAGGGCGAGCCGCACGAAGTAGAAGCAGAGTGGGAAACATAGATGAACACGTGGGGTGCCACTTGTTTGTCGGGTTAGGCACACAGAGCGTGTGCTTGGTGTTGCCAGGCTGCAAGCCATGGGCACTGCTGGCAGCACTGTGAGGAGCCCATCTGCCGGGAAGCAGTTTATTGAGCTGCAGGCATTACCACTGGGTATATAGCCATTTATCCAGCAGGAGATTTGTGACTGTACTGGGGGAGGCGTCCCCACTGTGGAGAAGGCTGTGTTCCCAGCTGCACTCAGCAGGTCAGTTGAGCAGCAGAGTCTAGAAGTGGCCCCAGCACCTCACAGGGAGTTAGCAACACAGCGATGCTCCCATGGCAGAAATGCCCCAACACTGAGAGCGGTTGTCATCAGGGTTATGGCAGCACAGGGGACACAGCGTGCATGGGGAGACGGCCGCGGGCCCAGGTCCACACTCCACAGGGGCAAGGGGCCTGCAGTTAAGTGCCAGTTTGGGGTTCTGTTTTTTTAACATTCTTGGTACCATGTGGTCTGCTTCAAAACCCCAGCAGCCCATCAACAACAGGCCTTCAAAGTGGGTGTTGCACTCTCTTCTCTGTTTAAGCTGGAACTCATGTCTTAATTCCAATGTGTGAAAATGTAGAAAAAGCCAAAGAGGCAAGAGACTCCAGAAATGCAGCCAGCCTGGGTGTCCTGAGGACATGGGACCTGCCCAGCCCATGTGGGGAGCAGGTCCTCCCTCCACACCTGCCTCCAAGGCCCCCAGATCCGGGCTCCCGGGAGGCCCTCTGGGTGAGGCACCTCCCACCCTCAGGCCACCTTGCCACTGGAACAGAAGTGTCCCATAAAGGACATGCCCAGCTCAGACGGTGCTAGGAAGGTGGGCCGAGGGCAAGGCCTGGGGCCCAGAGACGAGGACCCTGGAGCCAGGCTTGCTGTGGAGGGCATTTCCTACACTCAAATATGCCATAACTATCAACAAATGCCCTGCAGTCTTGAGTTTTTTCTCCTTGTTTTAATTAGGGAGTGTTTGTTTTAACACAGACCTTAAGTGTTAAAAATGATGTCTTCACTTCCCAGCAGGAAACATGCTCAGGTTGACAGTGTTTGCGGGAGGGGCAGCAAGGTGCTCTCTGGACTTGATGCCTCCCTCATGTTTGTGCGTTTTCTCCATTTCCCATTGTGAGCGGAGCGGCTTGATGGCCTGATGGTCACTACCAAGCACTCTCACCGCCCTCCTCTGAGGGCAGGTGTCCAGGTGTCTTCTATGCAATATTAAAAGAAAATAAGCCTCAGAGGGTCTGAGCAAAGACCTGGCACTCACCCGTGCTGGAGGTACCCTGCCCACAGGCCACTGTCCTGATGGCTGTTTCTGTGCTTTGGTTTTTGTCTTTTTTTCTTCCCCCAGACCCAGACATAGCTCCAGGTTAATGGGCTGCCTCCCCATGTCTCATCTCACCGCTCAGACGCCAAGGTGTGGGGCAATGCATCATGAAAGGCTTAGGTGCTTTGCACATACCCTTGTTTGTTATGAGCAAGCACACTGGTGCGGAGCACAGCAGCCTGAGAGTCACCTTTATAGGCCTGGGACACCGCAGCCTGCCTGTTGGCACAGGGCGGGTGGAGAGGTGCTTTATGACCCGTGTGCTTGTGGGCGACAGCCCCCGTCTAGACCCCCAGAGACTCTTTTATTCCAGTCACGAGCTGGTGAGTTGCCAGGTACTAAATATCAGGACCTGTGTGTGAAACCTTTTTATAGCACAGGGAGTGTTGTGTCCAGTTCTCCGCCAAGTGACAAGTTTGAGAAGCATGATAGCTGCCAAGTATTAAACACCTTACATGCTCTGAAAATTCATTTTGGTTGATCTTTTAAATACTTGTGGCTCAAATTTTTTTTTAAGAACTTGGAAAAATAAAATAGAAAGTTGACATGCTGAACAATTGGAGTGAGTTGGGGTTGTATGTCTTGTTCACTTTCCTTTGATAACCATACCACCCTCTGTAAAGGAGAGGCATGTAGCAGGCCTGGCCCCATCGCATGATGACCAGCTGCCGTTTTTCTTCCAGGCCCTGCCCTCGGAGAGGCACTACCCCAGCTCATCCCCATGGTCAGGAGCTGCCTGCAGCCGGCACGAGACCCCCAGATGCGCCTGCAGCTCTTCTCCGTCCTGTCCAGGGTGCTGCTGGCGGCCCAGGAGACTGTGGACTCCCGAGGGTGGGTGGCTCCACCTCCATGCGCCTTGTCCACCACCCCACCTGAGGTCCCAGGTGGGAGGTGGGAGTCCCCAGTCCTGGCTCCCCACCCTTTCGGTGAGCAGTGCAGTCAGGGCAGCCGGCACCATGCAAAGGGACGCTGAACTGAAGTCGCTGCTGCACCGTTGCTGCCCTCTCACAGGGTGGGAGGTTTGGAGAATGTTAACTGTTAATGGCTTATAGATTAGCTGTTCTTAGTTCTAAAGGCATTTTGGTACCTTTCAAACCTAACAATTGAATCACCATTGATGGTTAAAACATGCAAAGCTCTTCTGTTACCCAGAGAGCTTTTAGGTGCATTAAAACACGAAGGATTTTTGACAGAGACGCTGGGGAGCTCCAAGCAGCCTGGGTGGATCCCTCCCCACAGTGGGCCCAGACTTGTCCTGAGTCCTGCTCTGGGGAGCAACCCCTCTGGGGCCCTGCCGTTTTCCTTTGTTAAATTGGCAAAATGTCCCAAACACCCAAACACAAGAGGTGGGCAGAGCCCACATGCTGGTCCCTCTCAGTGAGGGCCTGGGAGCGAATGGGGACCCATCCCCTCGGGGAACATGTCTGTCAGGACTGGAAACCCCTGTGCTGCTGGGTTGTGAAGTTTCCTGTGGAAATAATTGAGTTGTTCAGACTTTTCTGCCTGTCACACGGATCTCCTCACTGCCATTGGGCCTCTAGCCAGCCCACCAACTCGGCTGCAGAAAGCTTTATTTCCTGCCAGCCTGCAAAGACTTGTAGGCTGAAAGGGGACCATAAAGACACATGGAGGAGAGCTCTGGCGGCCATCCAGTTATTAAGCAGATCTCTGTGTAGATGACCCTTAAGGTGTGTGAGCACAGCCAGCCTGTTACTCTTCGAACCTGTGCTCCACCTCAGCAAGGGCCCGACCCCAGCTGAGTGCAGCTGAGGCTGGACTGAGTTCCCAAAAGGAGCTGCACTTGAAGGGTTTTTGTGGGAAGAAATTGGCATGAGAAGAGAATCGTCCAACTTGGAATTATTTCTTTTCCAGCCCTATTCCTACAGGCAGGACAGATTGAGAAGAACACTACTTGGCTTTGATTCTTAGGGTTATAAAGTGGTAGAATCAGGAAGCATCTAACTGCTTAATAGGAACAGTTGCAAGGGAGCCCATGGCTGACTCCTCTGTCTTGTGTGCCCTTCACCAGACCAGTGTCCTCAGGCCTCCGCAGGTCCTGCCCAGGGGTGGGTACAGGTGCAGGGGTCTGAGCAGGGCTGGCTTCTGCCATTGGGCGTCCCCACCTTGGACACAGGAGAGTCAGGAAGGGTCACTGTCTGATGGAAGCACCCAAGAGAGATTTGGGGGCAGGCTGTGTCCAAGGATGTGCCAAGTCTGGGAGGATGGCCCCTTGGTTGGAGAGCCACCCTTATGAAAAAGGGGTGCTCGTGCAGCAGGGCACCCTGAACAAAGTCCCTGAGTGCCCCCTGCCCTGCCGCCCACCCGCTCGGCTTTCTGTAGCTGCCCCACGGAAGCCGAGGGCCTCTGTGCTAGTCTCATTTCTGCTGGGCTTCCCATTTGGCTTGCCCTCCCAGGCTGACATGCTCTCCCATGTTTCCACCCCAGCCAGTTTCACAGCTACCTGGACACAGTGACAACAGACATCTTTGTCCCCAATCTGCAGTGGCATGCAGGGAGGACGGCTGCAGCCATCCGCACGGCGGCTGTGTCCTGCCTCTGGGCGCTTGTCAGCAGCAGGGTCCTGTCAGACGAGCAGGTAGGGCTCGCACACCCCAGGCCCTACATTTCCCTCGCAGACCTCTTCAGGGATAAGAGCTCGGGTGGCTTCGGATGGCAAAACACTGCTTTCCAAAATACATGGGGGCGTGGGGGCTGGAGTGTTAAGAGCAGGTGCTACGTGGAGGTCTGCAGAAAGCACCTTCTTCTCTGATCATCTTGGGGGTTTCTTAGGTTTATAAGAATGTAATCACCAGTAGCTAATTAAATTGGACAGACCTTGGGCCTTCTGCTCTATTTTTATTCCCATCTCCAGCTAATAAGGGAATTAAGGAAATAATAGAAACAGTTTTAAAACACTGAGGTTATTTCATACTGGTGCCTTCACGCCATGGAAGGCGTCACTGCGTGTGAGCACCACCTCCACACTGAACAGCTGTGATTTAAATTAAAATGTCTCTAGATTTTACTACCCACGATACCCATTCATGCTAGCAAGTAGTCAGCTATGTAGGATGTATGCCTCAACCGGATTTTCTAATGGACTTTCTGAGAAATCAGCTGGCCCAAGGTAAAAGGGTTCAGATTATCTAGATTGTAAAATCAAGATTCAAGTCTGCTTGTTACATAGAAATGTCAAAGTGGCATTCCACACCCCATTAATTACATTTGTACCAAAGCTGCATCTCTTACCACGAATGAACTGCAGCCTTAGTGCCAGGACAGCGCCAGTCATGAATCCCATCTCATGTGTTTTTACCAATCACAGATACAAGATGTGCAGGAAACCCTGATGCCTCAAATTCTAACCACTCTGGAAGAAGACTCACCAACGACTCGATTAGTTTCATGCCGAATTATTGACATATTTTTAAAAACCCCTGGTGGTGTGATTAATCCGGATAAGTTCATCAAGATTTACCCTGGTAGGACATGTTTCTTCTCCAAAGTGTATGTACTTGCCTGGCAGCTGTTTTCTTTTATGGGAAAAATAGAAAATGCTACTTTGTCTTTTGGTCAAGCTGGTGCTGAAGCCAAACACGGCAGTGACAGAAAAACATCCCTGAGTAAACAGCACAGCACAAAGAACAAGGCAGGCATCTTGTGACCAGAATGGGGGCAGCAGAAGCAGGGTGGGAGCTCAGGCTCCCCCAGCAGCTGGGGTGCAGCCCCGTAATGTGGGAGGGACCCCCCTCAAAGCAGGAGCCATGGCCAGGCGCTCTGAGTAAGAACCAGTGGGGCACAAGGCTGGTGATGTGCCTGGAAACGCAGGGTCACAGCCTCTTTGGAGCCCCGGCACCAGGTGAATCTCACGCAGAAGCAGAGTCGGCAGCAGTGAGCAGGGTAGTGAGTCGGGGGAGGTGCACCCTCAGGGGGCACAGGACTTGTGCCAGGACAGACAGCTGTCCCTGATGCTGTGGAAACACAATTCACAGAACCTCAAGCTTCCTTGCAAAGATGCCCTCAGAACAGGGCGCAGAGGACGGCACAGGGAGTGCAACGTGGGCCTCCAGCCATGCTCTGAGCTCCAGAGTGAGGCACAGGAGTTTCCAGAACTGAAGTCGGATGTGACTTCAAAGTGTGGGCTGATGCTGAGTAGGAAGCACCTCCACAAGTCTCGGGGAAACCCTTTCCCACTGGTTCTTTCAAGCTTGTTTTTCTTTTTCCTTCTGAAGCAGCATTTATCCCTACTCAATCTTCCTGGTTCCATTTTTGAACAAGTCCAACTGGTGTGATTTGTTGACTGTTAGGATTAGCTGGGATTTTGCTCACTTTTTAAAACAAAGCCTGCAAAAAAATCACACATATTTGGGCATTTGTCCTCCAACTTATTGCAAATTAGCATGGGGTTATTTGATTGCAGACTCCTCCGTGGTGCCCTCATTTTGTGGGACCAAGTCTGTGCTGTGTGCAGGGGCATATTGAGGAGTTACCACCAACTTGGCTAGGGGAGGGGCACCTGAGGCCCTGAAAGCCCTTCCATGAAAGTGCACAAATGCAGACACAGCAGGCCCCCTCCTGCCCGGGTCAGCGATTTCTCAGGAGTGGGGACTTCAAATGATTACTCGTGTATTTGCAGGCCCTGGAGTCGGGAGCCACCTTTATATGGGAACACAGTAGGAAACTAGCTGCACATTGGTCCACAGTTGGCCTGAGCCCATGGAAAATGGCCATAGAGGAACACATCCTTGTTCTGCAGCATACTAGCTGGCTGGCTGGGGACAAGTACCAACCAAAACACACTGGCCACAGGGCTAGAGAGGCCTTGTAGATCACATGAGACAAGCATGCATTTGATAAAATCCTGTTCATTGACAGCACAAGTTTGTACCTGTGGGGAGGATCGCTATTCGGTCTCAGGCAGCAGAATGTCTGGTCCCAGAGGCTCAATTGGTGAAGGTGGCGGCAGCTGTCCCCAGGCTGCAGCTCTGTCCCCAGAGCCTGTGGCAGGCGGGACTGGCAGACACCATCCTGTGCTGTCTGCTCATTGGGGAGCATCTTGGGGCCCCTTGCAGGTGAGGGAATGTGCAGAGAAGCTCAGGTGACACATTCCTGCAGCCTGTGTCCACGTGTCTACCCTCTGGCCAAAGTGGTCAAGGGATCCTGTACACCAGGAGCCACCACCCTGCACCTCCCACATGAGCTCTGGGTGCACGGAGTGTTCCCCCAGGATACAGGTGTCCAGGACCTGGGGTAGTGCCCCATGGGTGTCTAGCACCTACTGGGTGTGTGGCCTGAGCCTCCTGCCCTGGGCCCTGTCTCACACCCCATTCTGGCCCCTCTTCTAGAACTCTTGAAACGCCTGGATGATGTTTCCAGTGACGTGAGGCTAGCAGCTTCCTCTGCCTTAGTCACCTGGCTGGCACGTATCAGAAACGAGGACGGGAGGTCCTTCTACCAAAGTCATGTCCAGTTCCTGTACAAGGAACTCTTGGTGTACCTGGATGATCCAGAGGGCGCCACCCAGGACGCAGTCTTAGGTAAGCTTCAGTGACTTGTCATTCCTATTATGAGAGCATCAATATGCATCTTCCCAGCTGAGCACTTTGACAAGCTGCACTTGGGTACAGTGGGCCGCACCATCCCGGCTGCCCTGTGTGCAGCGTCTCAGGACCCCTTTGTACTCACGGACTTACTGGAGAGCCCAAAGGGCTTTTGTCTTCATGCGTTAGAGCCTGTGATATTTACCATAATAGGAATTAAAATTAGGAAAATGTTAAGATATTCATTAGTTGGTTTACAATAAGCCCATTCTGTATTAACATAAGTAACTTGTTTTTGAAAGATGTATCTTCAAACACAAAATAACATTTTGTGCAGGAGGGGCATTGTCACCTGTCTGCAAATATCTTTAAAGTCTAGCTTGATAGACAACGAGACTTTCCCATTGGCTTCTGCATTCAGTTGGTTATGATATATATTGTTTTGGTTGAAGTATGACAAAATCTGGCCTTACACAAATGAGTATTTAATAACTGTTCTGAGTAACTGTGAGTATTCTTTGATCAGGCAGTGGTCATGTCCTAACGGTTACTTGGAGTGTCACCATACTGGCTGCATGAAGTCCATGGGTCCATCCTGCACTCTGCATCCTCCATCCCAGCTTCCCTGCCTCCCATCCAGCTGGCTAATCCTGTTAGGAGCCATGCATCGGCTGCATTGCCATTGCTTCCAAATTGCTCACAGGCATACCTGGGAGGTGCCGGGATCCAGCTGTTCCCCATTTTTACCTTCTCAGCCCTCTGCCTTCCTCCAGGACCTCCTGCCCAAAGGGGGTGCTGTGTCCCCCTGAGGAGGTTGGGCTCCTCCACCTGTGCCCATAGGACTGTGCCCAGGGCACTTCTGTCCAGTGTGCAATCTTATTCCCCCACCTTTAAAAAACAAAGACACCAAGGAGGAGCCAAGATGGCGGCATGAGTAGTTCAGTGGAAATCTCCTCCCAAAAACGTATATATTTTTGAAAATGCAACAAATGCAACTATTCCTAAAAGAGAGACCAGTGGATACAGTACAACAGCCTGGCTATATCTACATCTGCGAGAACTCAGCATCACACAAAGCAGGTAAGATACAAGTTGCTGCCTAGCAGGACCCGAGCACCCCCGCACCCCAGCTCCTCGGCTGGAAGAAAGGAGTTGGAGCAGGGAGGGAGTGAAAGCCTAGGACTGCTAAACAACCAGCTCTAGTAATCCGCACCAGGAGCGCAGACACATGGTACATGGTATGCTGGATATTAGAGAAACAGAAGGGCAAAATCTGTGAGCAGGTCCCTACAACCAGCTCCCCTGGCACAAAAGAAAAGTGAGTGCTTTTCGAAAGTCTTAAAGGGACAGGGACCTCACAGCTGGACGGAATTGTCTCAGCACACTCAGCCCAGCAGCTGGGAATCCCGGGGAACTCCAGGCGACCTAATCCCCTAGGCGGCAGCACAGCTCTAAAGCCCCTTACGGTGATAAGCAGCCAGCCAGTTGATCCCCCGGCCGGCGCGGATCCCGACACACCAGTCAAATAGTGTGTGAGCTGGCAGTGGCTGTGGCCGAGTGAGCAGCCCAGGAGCAGCCCATGCGAGCTGGAGGTGGCAGCCAAGCAAGGGGCCTGGGAGCAACCCGTGCAGGACCGCAGCACCAGAGTGAGTGGCCCGTGTGAGCCCACAGTGGTGGTGGCCGAGTGGCCCAGGAGCAACTACACCCCCAGCAGCCACCCAGAATCTCCTCCCGGCACACAGCCACCCGGGCCAGACCCAAAGGCCACTGCCAGCACACAGCTGCCCAGCGGGGGTGCCACTCTTGCAGGAGAGCACA
The DNA here is from genome assembly GCF_040802235.1 of Manis javanica. Taxonomy (NCBI): domain Eukaryota; kingdom Metazoa; phylum Chordata; class Mammalia; order Pholidota; family Manidae; genus Manis; species Manis javanica. The sequence continues at coordinate 25,113,841 of NC_133165.1, forward strand.
CCCGGCACACCTGCCACTCCCCACAGGGCTCTGCCCTACCCTGATGGAGACCGAGCCCACAGCAGCTTAGGGGATTAATCCGGAGGCTGCTCCAGGAGTGCGGATGACCAACACAGGCAGCAGAGAAGGGCAAGGTGACCAGCAAACAGGAAATGACTTTGTTTTCCCAGCTGACACATGTGCTACCTGCCTATAGCTACCTCTATCACCATGAAAAGGCAGAAGAATTTGGTCCAGTCCAAAATTACCCAGACAACCCCCAAGAGAGGGCTTGGGGAGATAGATTTAACCAATCTCCCCAAAAAAAGAATTCAAAATAAAGGTCATAACCATGCTGATGGATCCGCAGAGAAATATGCAAGAGTTAAAGGATAAAGTTGGGAGGGAAAATACAGAAATAACAGTCTCTGGAAGGACTTAAGAGCAGACTGGATGAGGTGCAAGAGGCCATTGATGGAATAGAAACCAGAGAACAGGAACACAGAGAAGCTGATGCAGAGAGAGACAAAAGGATCTCCAGTAATGAAAGAATATTAAGAGAACTGTGTGACCAATCCAAACGGAAAAATATTCGCATTATAGGGGTACCAGAAGAAGAGAAAGAAAAAGGGATAGAAAGTGTCTTTGAAGAAATAATTGCTGAAAACTTCCCCAAACTGAGGGAGGAAATAGTCTCTCAGACCATGGAAGCCCACAGAACTCCCAACACAGGGGTCCCAAAGAGGACAACACCAAGACACTTAATAATTAAAATGGCAAAGATCAAAGACAAGGACAGAGTATTAAAGGCAGCCAGAGAGAGAAAAATGGTCAACTACAAAGGAAAACCCATTAGGCTATCATCAGACTTCTGAACAGAAACCTTACAGGCCAGAAGAGAATGGCATGATTTATTTAATGCAACAAAACAGAAGGCCCTTGAACCAAGAATACTGTATCCAGCATGATTATCATTTAAATATGAAGGAGGGATTAAACAATTCCCAGACAAGCAAAAGTTGAGGGAATTTGCCTCCCACAAACCACCTCTACAGGGTATTTTAGAGGGCCTGTTCTAGACGGGAGCACTCCTAAAACTAAACAGATGTCACCAGAGAAAATAAAATCACAGCAAAGAAACCAGACCAACCAAATACTAACTAAAGGCAAAAAATAAAATCAACTACTCACAAAAGCAGTCAAAGGAAACACAAAAGCACACAGAATAAAACACCTAACATACAAAGAATGGAGGAGGAGGAATAAGAAGGGAGAGAAAAGAATCATCAGACTGTGCTTATAATAGCTTAATAAGTGAGTTAACTTACACGGTTAGATAGTAAGGAAGCTAACCTTGAACCTTTGGTAACCACGAATCTAAAGCCTGCAATGGCAATAAGTTCGTATCTCTCAAAATCACCCTAAATGTAAATGGACTGAATGCACCAATCAAAAGACACAGAGTAACAGAATGGATAAAAAAGCAAGACCCATCTATTTGCTGCTTGCAAGAGACTCACCTCAAACCCAAAGAAATACACAGACTTAAAGTCAAGGGATGGAAAAAGATATTTCATGCAAACAATAGGGAGAAAAAAAGCAAGTGTAGCAGTACTGGTTTCAGACCAAATAGACTTCAAAACAAAGAAAGTAACAAGAGATAAAGAAGGACATTACATAATAATAAAGGGGTCAGCCCAACAAGAGGATATAACCATTATAAATATATATGCACCCAATACAGGAGTACCAACATATGTGAAACAAATACTAACAGAATTAAAGGAGGAAATAGAATGCAATGTATTTGATCTAGGAGACTTTAACACATCAGTCACTCCAAAGGAAAGATCCACCAGACAAAAAATTAGTAAGGACACAAAGGCACTGAACAACACACTAGAACAGATGGACTTAACAGACATCTACAGAACTCTACACCCAAAAGCAGCAGGATACACATTCTCCTCAAGTGCACATGGAACATTCTCCAGAATAGACCACACACTAGGCCACAAAAAGAGCCTCAGTAAATTCAAAAAGATCGAAATTCTACCAACCAGCTTTTCAGTCCACAAAGGCATAAAACTAGAAATAAATTGTACAAAGAAAACAAAAAGGCTCACAAACATATGGAGGCTTAACAACATGCTCCTAAATGATCAATGGATCAATGACCAAATTTAAACAGAGATCAAGCAATATATGGAGACTAATGACACAGCAACATAAAGACTCAACTTCTGTGGGATGCAGCGAAAGCAGTTCTAAGAGGAAAGTATATAGCAATCCAGGCCTATCTAAAGAAGGAAGAACATTTCCAAATGAATAGTCTAACATCACAATTATTGAAATTGGAAAAAGAAGAACAAATGAGGCCCAAAGTCAGCAAAAGGAGGGATGTAATAAAGATCCAAGAAGAAATAAATAAAACTGAGAACAATAAAACAATAGAAAAAAATCAATGAAACTAAGAGCTGGTTCTTTGAAAAATTAAACAAAATAGATAAGCCTCTAGCCAGACTTATTAAGAGAAAAAAAGAATCTACACACATCAACAGAATCAGAAATGAGAAAGGAAAAATCATGACAGACCCCACAAAAATACAAAAAATTATTAGAGAATACTACGAAAATCTATATGCTAACAAGCTGCGAAATCTAGAAGAAATGGACAACTTCCTAGAAAAATACAACCTTCCAAGACTGACCAAGGAAGAAACAGAAAATCTAAACAGACCAATTACCAGCAAAGAAATTGAATCGGTAATCAAAAAAACTACCCAAGAACAAAACTCCTGGGCCAGATGGATTCACGACTGAATTTTATCAGACATATAGAGAAGACATAATACCCATTCTCAAAGTTTTCCAAAAAATAGAAGAGGAGGGAATACTTCCAAACTCATTCTGTGAAGCCAGCATCACTCTAATACCAAAACCAGGCAAAGACACCACAAAAAAAGAAAATTATAGACCAATATCCCTGATGAACATAGATGCAAAAATACTCAACAAAATATTAGCAAACCAAATTCTAAAATACATCAAGAAGATCATACACCATGATCAAGTGGGATTCATCTCAGGGATACAAGGATGGTACAACATTCGAAAATCCATCAACATCATCCACCACATCAACAAAAAGAAAGACAGAAACCACATGATCATTTCCATACATGCTGAAAAAGCATTTGACAAAATTGAACATCGATTCATGATAAAAACTCTCAACAAAATGGGTATACAGAGCAAATACCTCAACATAATAAAGGCCATATACCACAAACCCACAGCCAACATCATACTTAATAGCGAAAAGCTGAAAGCTTTTCCTCTGAGACCAGGAACAAAACAGGGATGCCCACTCTCCCCACTGTTACTCAATATAGTACTGGAGGTCCTAGCCACGGCAATCAGACAAAACAAAGAAATACAAGGCATCCAGATTGGTAAAGAGGAAGTCAAACTGTCACTATTTGCAGATGACATGGTACTGTACATAAAAAAACCTAAAGACTCCATTCCAAAACTACTAAAACTAATATCTGAATCCAGCAAACTTGCAGGGTACAAAATTAATACACAGAAATCTGTTGCTTTCCTATACACTAATGACAAATTAACAGAAAAAGAAATCAGGAAAACAATTCCATTCACAATTGCATCAAATAGAATGAAATATCTAGGAATAAACCTAACCAAGGAAGTGAAAGACCTATACCCTGAAAACTATAAGACACTCTTAAGAGAAATTAAAGAGGACACTAACAAATGGAAACTCATTCCATGCTCTTGGCTGGGAAGAATTAATATTGTCAAAATGGCCATTCTGCCTAAAGCAATCTACAGATTCAATGCAATGCCTATCAAAATACCAACAACATTCTTCAACAAACTAGAGCAAATAGTTTTAAAATTCATATGGAACCACAAAAGACCCCGAATAGCCAAAGCAATCCTGAGAAGGAAGAATAAAGCAGGGGGCATCTCGCTTCCCAACTTCAAGCTCTATTACAAAGCCACAGTAATCAAGACAATTTGGTACTGGCACAAGAACAGAGCCACAGACCAGTGGAACAGAATAGAGAGTCCAGATATTAACCCAAACATATACGGTCAATTAATATACGATAAAGAGCTATGGATGTACAATGGGGAAATGACAGCTTCTTCAACAGCTGGTGTTGGCAAAACTGGGCAGCTACATGTAAGAGAATGAAACTGGATCATTGTCTAACCCCATACCCAAAAGTAAATTTGAAATGGATCAAAGACCTGAATGTAAGTCATGAAACCATAAAACTCTTAGAAAAATACATAGGCAAAAATCTCTTGGACATAAACATGAGCGACTTCTTCATGAACATATCTCCCTGGGTAAGGGAAACAAAAGCAAAAATGAACAAATGGGACTATATCAAGCTGAAAAGCTTCTGTACAGCAAAGGACAACATCAATAGAACAAAAAGGTACCCTACAGTATGGGAGAATATATTCATAAATGACAGATCCGATAAAGGGTTGACATCCAAAATATATAAAGAGCTCATGCACCTCAACAAACAAAAAGCAAATAATCCAGTGAAAAAATGGGCAGAAGAGCTGAACAGACAGTTCTCCAAAGAAGAAATTCAGATGGCCAACAGGCACATGAAAAGATGCTCCACATCATTAGTCATCAGAGAAATGCAAATTAAAACCACAATGAGATATCACCTCACACCAGTAAGGATCACCACCATCCAAAGGACAAACAACAAATGTTGGCGAGGTTGTGGAGAAAGGGGAACCCTCCTACACTGCTGGTGGAACTGTAAACTAGTTCAACCATTGTGGAAAGCAGTATGGAGGTTCCTCAAAAAGCTCAAAATAGAAATACCTTTTGACCCAGGAATTCCACTTCTAGGAATTTACCCTAAGAATGCAGCAGCCCAGTTTGAAAAAGACAGATGCACCCCTATGTTTATCACAGTGCTATGTACAATAGCCAAGAAACGGAAGCAACCTAAGTGTCCATCAGTAGATGAATGGATAAAGAAGATTGGTACATATGCACAATGGAATATTATTCAGCCATAAGAAGAAAACAAATCCTACCATTTGCAACAACATGGATGGAGCTAGAGGGTATTATGCTCAGTGAAATAAGCCAGGCAGAGAAAGACAAATACCAAATGATTTCACCCATATGTGGAGTATAAGAACAAAGAAAAAAGTGAGGGAATAAAACAGCAGCAGACTCACAGAACCCAAGAATGGACTAACAGTTACCAAAGAGAAAGGGACTGGGGAGGATAGGTGGGAAGGGAGGGATAAGGGGGGGAAGAAAGGGGGCATTATGATTAGCATGTATAATGAGGGGGGCATGGGGAGGGCTGTGCAACACAGAGAAGACAAGTAGTGATTCTGCAGCATCTTACTATGCTGATGGACAGTGACTGTGATGGGGTATGTGCGGGGCTTGTGAAGGGGGGCGCCTAGTAAACACAGTGTTCCTCATGTAATTGTAGATTCATGATACAAAAAAAAAACCATAGACACCCTTGATCCCACTTCCCCCATTTTCTCCCTGCAACAGGGCTCCTTGGGAGCGGCTGAGTGTGTGCAAGCTGCCACCCCTTCTCTTGACCTCCACCTCCGCAACTCCCCCAGGGCCAGTCTGTCACATCCCCGCTAACTAGCTGGAACCAGCCTCCTTCTTGGGCCCCTTCTCCCTGCACCTCTGCAGCCCTTGTCACACAACCACTGGCCACCCACCTCTGTCCTGTGGCTTCCAGGATGCCCTGGCTCCTGGGCTTCCTACTCCTGTCCCCCAGCCTCACAGACATCAGGCTTCCCTGCTGCTCTGCTTTCTTGATCTTATCTCACCTCCTGGCTTCAGATGCTGCCTACATGCAGACAGCTCCCATTTACACCCAGGCCAGACATCTGCCCTGAACCCCAGACACACACATGCCCAGCTGCTTGTGGGCACCTCACTGGGTGTTGCAGACTTACCATCAAGCCAAGCTTGGGGCCGCTGCCCCTTGTGCCGGCCCTGCTTCCCATGCTGTGTCCCCACTGCATCTTCATCAGTGAGTGCAGAAACCTCAGAACCAAATCTCCCATGTGGCCTCCCACCCCCACTGCAGTAATAGTCTCCTACAAAGTCTCCCGACCTCCCTCCTGCCGCTGCCTGCTTTAGCCAGAGTCATCCTGCAGCAGGGCTGATCCACCCATTCTCAGCCCAGACGCCTGCTGGCTCCTCATCCCCCCAGAGTTCCACGCCCTCCAGCCCCACCACCTCCCTTGCCATGGGTATCTTTCTCCATCACACTTGACAACATTGTTAATCTTTCTTTACGTTGATGATTGTCCACTGCTCCCAGACCAAAATGTGAATCCACAAGGCTGGATTTTTGTCACCTGCTGTATCTGTAGTGCCAGCACATAGTAGGTTTGCTATAGGTATTTGTTGAATGAATCAGCATCAGCAAATATGATAAGAAAATTGTCTGTTTTTCTAGGCTAGTTGATCTGCTAACACAGAAGCTGTTCCTAAGGTCAGCAGTGCCACCTGAACACCCTCAGGGACCCATCTCTGTCTGCCAACCACTCCCAAGAAGATTCATTTCTAAATTTTTTTGTCCATATTGTAACTATTGTGTATTAATCCAGCAATATCAAATGAATTTAAAATGTTTTAATAGCTTTTTTAAAAAGACTTCATTTTTTTAATTGAGAGGTCACAGCAAAATGGAGGGGAAGGTACAGAGATTTCCCATATACCCCCTGCCCCTGCATGCAGCCTGCGCACTCGCTCCTGACATCCCCACCAGAGAGTGCATTTGCTACAGTTGATTAACCTGCATGGACACATCACTGTCACCCAAAGGCTAGCATGTATGTTAGGATCACCCTCAGAATACGTTCTGCGGGTTTGGACAAACGTATAATAGCAAGAATCGACCACTGTGACACCATACTGAGTCATTTCCCTGCCCTGAAAATCCTTTGTAGTCTGTCTCTCCTGTGACCCTAGATCTTTGTACAGTCTCTATAGTTTTGCCTTTTCCAGGCTGTCATAGAGTTGGAATCACAGTATGGAGACTTTTCAGACTGGTGTCTTTTGCTTAGTGATACACATTTGAAGTTCCTCCATATCTTTCCATGGCTTGATGGCTCATTTCTTGTCAGTACTGAGTGATAGATACTCCATTGTCTTGGTGGACCATTGTTGTTTTTATCTATTCATCTGCTGAAGGATATCTTGGTTGCTTCCAAGTTTTAACAATTATAAATCTGTAAATATATGTATACAGGTTTTTTTGTGTGGACATAACTTCTCAGTTCCTTTGGATAAATACCAAACAGTGCAATTGCTGGATTATATGGTATGTTTAGCTTTGTAAGAGACTGCCAGAGTGTCTTAATAGAGTGGCTGCACCATTTTGTATTCCGACCAACAGTGAATCAGAGTTCCTGTTGCTCCACATCCTTGTCAACATTTAGTGGTGTTGATATTCTGGATTTTGGCCACTCATAGGTGTGTAGTTGGTTTCTCATTTTAATTTGCATGTCCCTGATGACATACAATGAGGAGCATCTTTTCACATGCTTATTTGCTATCTATATATCTTCTTTGGTGAGGTGTGTTAAGGTTTTTGGCCCATTCTTTAATTGGGATGTTTGTTTTGGTTGAGTTTTTAAGAGTTCTTTGTATATTTTGGATAAGTCTTTTATCAGTTATGTCTTTGCAAATATTTTCTCCCAGTCTATGGCTTGTCTTTTCGGGCTCTTAACATTGTCTTTTGCAGAAAAGAGGTTTTTTAATTGTAATGAAATCCAACTTATCAATTGTTTCTTTCATGGATTATACCATTGGTGGTGTATCTAAAAAGTCATTGCCATACCCAAGGTCATTAGGTTTTCTCCTGTGCTATCTTCTAGGAGATTTATAGTTTTTGAAGTTTTATACTTAGGTCTGTGATCCATTTCGAGTTAGTTTTTATGAAGTGTGTAAAATCTGTGTCTAGATACAAATTTTTTTATTATGTAAATGCCCAGTTCTAGTACCACTTGTTGCAAAGATTGTCTTTGTTCCCTTGTACCACCTTTGATCCAATGTCAGAGATTGGATGACTGTATTTATGTGGATCTGTTTCTGGGTTTCCCACTCTGTTCCACTAAACTATTTGTCCTTTTGCCAATACCGTGCTGTCTTGCTGTGTCTATACAGAGAGTCTTGACTGTAACATTAGTCCTCCAGCTCTGTTCTTCTTCAACACTGTGTTGGCTATTCTAGGTCTTTTGCTTCTCTTTTTAAACTTTAGATTTATTTGTCAATATCTACAAAATAACTTGTTGGGATTTTGATTGAGACTGCATTAAATCTATAGATCAAGTTGAGAACAAACATCTTGACAATAGCAAGTCTTCTTATCCATGAACATGGAATATCTCTCCATTTATTTAGTTTTTCTTTTATTTCATTCATCAGAGTTCTATAATTTTCTTCATATACATCTTGTACATATTTCATTAGATTTATACCCAAGTATTTTGTTTTGAGTATACTAATGTAAATGGGATATGGTCTTAATTTCAAATTCCACTTGTTCATTCATTGCTGGCAAATAGGAAGGTAATTGACCTTTGTACATTAACCTTGTATCCTGCAACCTTGCTATAATCACCTATTAGTTCCAGGAGTTTGTCAATTCTTTCATATTTTCCATATAGATGATGTCACCTGCAAACAAAGACAGTTTTATTTCATCTCTCCTAATCTCTATTTTGCCTTTTATTTCCTTTTTTTTTTTTTTTTTTTTTTTTTTTTTTTTTGTCTTACTGCATTAGCTAGGACTTCCAGGATGTTGAAAAGCAATGGTGAGAGGGGGTAGCCTTGCCTTGTTCCTGATTTTAGTGGGAAAGTTTTGAGTTTCTCACCATTAAGTATGATTTGTAACTGTAGGCTTTTTTGTAGATATTTTTTATTGTGTTGAGGAAGTCCCCTCTATACCTAGTTTACTGAAAAGTCTTATCATGAATGGGTTTATCATTAATAGATTTTGTCAAAATGCTTTTCTGCATCTATTGATACAGTGATGTGATATTCTTTTTTAGCCCATTGATGAAACGGAGAACATTAATTGGTTTTGTAAGTTTGAACCAGCCTTGCATACCTGGAATAAATCCCACTTTGTCTTGGTATAGAATTGTTTTTATATATTGTTGGATCAAATTTGCTAATATTTTGTTGAGGGTTTTTGCATCTGTGTTCATGAGAAACAATGGTCTGTAGTTCCCTTTTCTTGTAATGTCAGTTTTATAGTTGGATAATGCTGGCCTCATAGAATGAGTTAAGAAGAGGGATTTTTTGTAGAGGTTCTTTGTCAAAAATCTTTGGTTTTGGTATGAGGGTAATGCTGGCCTCATGTGAATGAATTAGAAGAGTTCCCTCTGCTTCTGTTTTCTGGAAGAGATTACAGAGAACTAGTATAATTTCCTTCTTAAAGATTTGGTGAACCCATCTGTGCCAGGTGCTTTCTGCTCTAGGTCATCAGTTATTGGTGCCATTTCACAGGTATCATCTGTTCTTACATGAGTTGTGGCAGGTTGTGTCTTGTGAGGGGTGGTCATTTATCTAGGTTACCCAGTTTGAGGACAGAGTTGTTCAGAGAACCAACTTTTGATTTTGTGGATTTTCTTTATTGATTCCCAGCTTTCAGTTTCATTGATTTCTGCTCTAATTCTTTCTGATTTCTTTTCTTCTGCTTGCTTTGAATTTAATTTATTCTTCTTTTGCTAGTTTCCTAAGGTGGTGCTTTAGATTATTAGTTTTAGGTCTTCCTTCTTTTCTAATACATGCATGCAATGCTGCAATTCCCCTTTAAGTACCACTTTCACTGCATCCCACAGATTTTGACAAGTTGTGCTTTCATTTTCATTTAGTTCAAAATATTTTTTAATTTCTCTTGAGCTTCCTTCAACAATTATGTGATTTAGAAATGTGCTGTTTAGTCTCCAGCTATTTGGGGATTTTTTCCAGTTATCTCTGTTACTTATTTCTAGTTTAATTCCATTGTGGTCTGGGAGAAGACATATGATTTCTGTTCTTTTAAATTGGTTAAGATATGTTTTATGGCCCAGAATGTGGTCTGTCTTGGTGATATCTTGGTCCATGGGACCTTGGTAAGCGTTAATGTTTTTGAATGAAGTGGTCTGTACGTGTCCATTGTATCCAATTTATGTCCCTACCAGTTTTCTGCCTGGATCTGCCCATTTCTGATAGAGTGGTGTGGAGGTCCCCAAATACACTAGTGAATTCATCTGTTTCTCCCTGAAGCGCCTACCAGTTTTGCCTCACGTAGTTGGATGTCCTGTTATTAAGCGCGTACATATTATGGATCAGTATGTCTTCTTGGAGAACAGACCCTTTATTGTTATGTAATGCCTTCTTAATTCCTGGTAACTTTACTTGCTTTGCAGTCTGCTGTGTTTATAGCTGTTTTACTTGAATATGAAGCTTATCTCTACTGTTTATTATTTTCATAATAGTAATTGGTTTAATATTATTTTTAACATTTTAAAGGTATTTTGCTGTTTTACAGAGGTCCTCAAAGCAAGCAGTATCCTGTTCCCTGACATCTTGGTGAAAGAGACAGAGGCTGTCCTTCACAAGCACCGCTCTCCTGTCTACTGTGAGCGGCTCCTGCAGCATGTTCGGGCCTTGCCGCCTGCCCAGTGATCAAGTTCTGGGAGTGGAGCCTTTAGTGCAGCAGCTGGAGGTGGGAGTGAACACCAGCTCTCGTCCTTACCTGGACTTGGCCTTTTAACCTCATGACAGGGCACCTTTTTTTTTTCTCAGACATAATACATTTATTTAATAAACAAAATACATTGATGAGGGGATACAGGTGTGTTTCCATAATAACTTGTTTTAGCATATGCTGCCTGCTGTGAGTGGCTCATGAGAACCTGGGGTATACAGAGAAAGGCTTTAGATCTTTTCACAAATTTCTTAGGATAGAGTTGTCCAAAAGTGATGGCTCAAGCCACTTTGCTGAATTCTGTTTTTGTACTTTAGAAAATACCCCCTATCTAACCAGTTTCTTTTTACCATGTGTATTATATGTGTGTGTGTCTGTGCGAATTTGATAAACACACATATACACCAATTCCCCTTTTCATAAAATGTCCCCAAAAGTTAAAAACAAAACAAAAACCCGACAGCTAAATACTATGACATCCCAATTAGTAAACACAAAAATGAATAAAATATACCATATGCACTCAGCTTCCACATGGCAGTACCCAAGTAAGGAGGCTGCTGCAATGATGTCTGTAGGCAGTTTCTTTTGGCAGACAGCTCCAGCGGAATTGCCATTCTCAATTATTAAGTTATGTGTAAGACGTGTGACCCATTGGATTTTTGTGAAATAACACCCATGCTTCTGTTCATGCCCTGTTCTGTCCATTCCCCAGCAGCTGTCTGCCTCAGAGCCCGAGGGCTATTGCAGACTCCCATAATGCTACCTTGGGACCCACCTTGCATTGGATGGCTCCAGGCTTCTGGTGGGCCACCTATGGGATGCCCCCAGTGAGGTTTTGGACCCCCAGTAGGATTGTGAGGCCAACCAGAAGCTCCAGGGGAGCTGTGGCTGAATGCCTCAGGGGCAAAGTTAGAAAGGACCGTGTTACTAAAACCTAGTCTCACACTTTCAGAGTTGAAAGCTTCCATCTCTCTTGCTTGATGCTCCAGCAGGCTTCATATTCGTTCAGTGCGTTTATTCTGCAGTGTCAATACCTCTTCTTCAATCTTTGTTCTAAGAGTGTCTTGTAGAGGAAGACCCTCTGTTCAAGCTCCTGAAGCTCTCGATCATGTTGTGCCTCAGCCTGCATCTTGATTTTGCTCTGATATGCATTCAACAGCTCCAGTTCCCACTGCAGCTGCATTTTCAAAATCTGGCACTCTGCTTCCTGGGCTTCATCCAAACACAGCTTCAGACTCTTAGGCTGTTGTCGAACCTCCATGACATGCTTTTGCCTTAGTTCTCATTCTCTTTGTTTATTATACTCCCACTGGTTAGTGAACTCAGTTTGATGCTGCAATCTGATCTACTCACAGCGCATCTTCTGAATTGTGTTGAGGTGGCGCAACTCCAGTTCTTGCATGGATTCATGCTGCAGTAGCATCGCATGCTTTAAGTCCTTTTGAGTCCACTTTTTATTTAACTCCTCCGTGACAAGGTCCTGCTCCAAGTTATGGCACCCAAGTAACATCTTTCCTTTGAAGCAATGGCGTTGCAGCTCTAGGTTCTGTCTCTGACATTGAAGATTAGTCTTTTCCTCTGCTTGGAAATTCTGTATATTCTCTTTCTGCTTTGAAAGCCATTCCTGTTTTCCTTTTTTGGGGGATGCTCTGGTTTTCATTCAGCTCCTTAGGCTGTTCCTTTCGAAGTTTATATTCTGTCTTCTGGACTTCAAAAAGCTATTCAGTTCTTTCTTCTTTTGGGCCTGAATACTTTGCTGAAATTTTTTCTCCTCATTGGACATCACTTTAGCCTCTTTTTCCATCGTAGCCTGATGTTTCCTGGTAAGTTTCTTCATTTTTGCAGCAAAGTTGTTACACTAAGTTTCAAGATCTTTGTCTAATATGAGACGATGCTCATCCATCTTAGCCTTTAGCTTATTTTCCAGATTTATCAGCTGTTTTTGATGTTGCTGCGTCATTCTCTTACCGCCAGACATTTGTTCTCTAAGCTCAGTTTTCTGCTCATGTTCTTGCATTTGCCTTATAGCGGGTTTTAAATGGATGACAGAACTATTAGACGTGACTGTGGTCTCCCTCCATCACGTCTAGCTCATTCTTGTCATCTGAGGCATCTGGAAGACTGTTAACACTACTGCTTTGACTGCTGGCCCTGTTGGACATACTGGGAATAGACTGTTCCTGTCTGTCCAACACTGTGATCTTGTTCCTCTTCTTCCTGTGCTTCTACTGCTGGTCCATTATGTGCCTCCTCAAAAAGGACGTTCTTCATCTTTCAATACTTCAGATTTCCAGCTCTCTTTCTGCATCCTTTGTCCTTTGAATGAGATCTATTAATACTGTTGCAGGGCACTCCCAAAGAACAAACCCATGCTTTAAAAGTTCCTCTGATGAAGAGCGATCTTGAGGGATTTTCTGGAGGCAAGAGTCTACAAAGTTGTGAAAATAATCAGACCAGTCATTAGACTGTAGTGTAGGGGATTCATTTTTGGCTATGTGACATAGGCACTTACTATAGTCATATCAAATAAAGGAGGCTCCCTTTCTTTGATATGAAGTTCAATACATGTTATTCCAAGAGACCATACATCTATTTTGCTATAATACTTTTCTTCATCCATGGCTAAAATTATTTGTGGGGCCATCCAATACGGTGTTCCCACAAAAGAATTGGCAGGAGAGGCCATGGAAGCAATGACAGAGCACCTTTTTGTCAACAGCTAAGGACATTCACAGGTGAGACTTTTGATAGCAAGAAGGATGTATTCTCTAAGATACACGCCTAGTAGTCTCTGGCACAGTTTTCCACACCCAGCCATTTCTAAAATAGCATTCACTGAGTGGCTTCCATATTTTTATGTCTTGTTGATACATCTTGTGGAGAGGTCGGCCAAAAATCTGCAGCTGATTTGAAATGAAAAGTAAATGTCAACTACTCGATATTGGCAGTCAGGTGAGCTCTCTCTCCTTTTTTAAGGCCACGTGCACTGCTAGGTTCATGGGTTATCAGTTCTGTCTTGCTTAAAAGCCCACCAAGAATGTTCTTGACTACTACAAAACAAAAACAGCCGAAGTAAAGTGATTAAAGAGAAATTTCATTATTTCTTTGGGTTCTGTGTACTGAAATGTCACAGGGAACAGATTAAAAGTAATTTGAAATCTTAAGAATTATTATCAGTGAAATGTTTCTCATTTAAAATATCCTGGAGCTTAAAATGTCTTGTGGATAAATTCAGTCACAGTCTTTCTTCTTAGGTCAGTAATGCTAACAGTGTTGAAAATAGAATATTTAATCAGATATAATTTTGGTTGCTCTTTTATTAGTAGCAGTAAAGTAAAATTGTATTTTATTCACTAGCATTTTCTACACCCAAGTGCCTAAAAGATTTCATTTTAAGTGTGTATTGATTCTGTAGGCCAAATATTTATGTTAACACAAGGGGGAAAAAATGCTGTGTATTTTCCAATAATCAAATATTAACATTTATGCTTTTGTGTTTGAAATTTTAATTAAAAGTATTTATTATAAATATTATGTATGCTTGTCTTTATGTATTTTGATAACTGACATTTTTAGAAACTGCTGATTTTTTCCTTAGATTTAACCTCACAGTGATCCCAGCCACCAGAACTCTGAACCTCTGCCCTGAGGTAGGTCTTCCCCTGCTGGTTGTAATGTCCTTTCTGGACAACAGGTGGCAGGACCTCCAAACAAGTGAAGATGATCACAAGGGCGTCAGCAAGACCAGGGGAGGGCTCGCTTTGGGGGAAGTTGGGGTGGGGGAGAGCAGGCCTGGAGAAGCGTCCGAATCTGCTGACATGAGTCACTGCACGCCAATATGCATCCCCAGAGTACACTGACATCACTCTGTGTCCCCGTCATAGCCTCTGAAGTTGTGACTGCTCTCTGAGCCAGTTTCTGTAACAGGGAGACAGCTGCGGGATTTAGGGTACCCTCACACATGGGCTTACACAAATTCCATAAATGCCCTTTGCCCTCTGCATCCTCTGCCATTTACTGCCTTGGCACCACCTGGAAACCTGTTAGAAATGCAAATTATCAGGCCTCAGCCCAGACCTGCTAATCAGAGGCTGGAGCTGGGGCCCAGTGGTTGGCCCTCCAGGGAATTCCGATGGCCCTAACACGAGGACTCTGTCCCAGGGCACCATGCATTTTTGCATCCAGCAAGAAGCCCTTCTGTTTTTCTCAGCCATTAAGTGTATCACATTAAACACAAATAAATGGCAGATGGCTTGGCTGAGGACAGCATATGCCAAAGGACATGCTCGATTCCTCAGCACCCACAAATCAGGCTTCAGCTGGGGAGCCAACATCTGTCCAGCCCAGCCGCCATGCTGACTGCCATAGAGTCATTGGCTATGTGCCATGCGTTTTCATTGCTGTACATCTTTAAGGAGAAACATTCAGAGGCAGCATTATAGTGCATCAGTACCACCTGGCACAATCATAACAGGCACATGTGTTCAGAAAAAGATAAAAATGGCCTACAAAGGGTTAGTAATCTCAACACCTGAAAAGCAGCATATTCCTCTCCACTTAATATTTTGAAATTCTTGTAAGCTCTTCACTCAATTTAATCGGCAAATACTATGGAGCCCTAGCCTCCATGTGCAAAATGGCAGAGAAGAGTAACATAAAATACAGCCCCTAGAGTTTACAGCATTACCAAGGTATAATTTCTACATGGTAAAATTTACCTGTGCTGAGTATACAGCTGGGTGAGTCTCAGCAGGTCTACAGAGCTGTTTATCCCCTGCATAGCCCAGTTTTGAGACACTTCCATCACCCCAGAGTTCCCTTGAGCCCATCTTCAGTCAAAAATGCTCACATCCCCAGCCCCAGGCAACCACTGGCCTTCTGTCCGTGACATTTTGTCTGGTGTAGATTTCGTACAAATGGAGTCATTTGTGGTCTTATGTGTCTGGCTTGTTTCACTTACCCACTCACTAGTTAGGAGTCAGCAATCTTATAAAGGACCAGATATATAATAAAGATTTTAGGCTTTGCGGTAGTCAGTCTCTGCCACAAATACTGAACTCTGCTGTTATCCATTCATCTGTTGATGGACATTTAGGTTATACAGTTTCAGGCTATTATGACTAAAAAACTATTCTGAGCGTTTTGAAATGTGTGGGCATGTTTCCATTGCTCTTAGCCAGATACCTAAGAGTAGAAATACTAGGTCATTTTAGGTATGTGTTTACAGTGCCTGATTTATTTATTATTGCTATATTTGGCTGCTGTATTGAGGTATGCTTGACCTATAATTAACTGCACATATCAGACAATTTGATGTTTTGACATACACATACACCCATGAAACCACCACCACGATCAAGATGGGGAACCTCTCCATCACTCTCCAAAGTCCTCTCCTGCCCCTCTGTGATTCCACCCTCCTGCTCCCTCCCAGATGCACACCCCCTTCCACCACATCTCCAGAACTCTGATATGCTTTTAGTCACTATATAGTACTTTGCATCTTCTAGAATTGTATAATTTTTTTACCTTCTTTCACTTAGCCTAATTATTACTTTGAGATTCATCTGCATTTCAATTCCTTTTTATTGCTGCGTAGAATCCCATTGCATGAGTATTCAACAATTCTGAGGTATGTTTCTAGTTTCTGGCTATTTCAAAGCATCTTAGAACATTCATATCCAAGTCTCTGTATGGATTTATGCTATCATTTCTCCTAAGTAGAAAGACAATCATCATAGGTGTATATTAGTCCTTTTAGAAACCGACAGACTTTTCCAAAGCAGTGGTACTATTTTATATTCCCACCATCACTGTATGATTCCAGTTGTTCCCATTTTTGTTAATATTTGGTACATCGGTCTTCATTTTAACCACTTCAGCCGGCACATGGTGGTATCACAATATGGTTTTAATTTGTATTTCCTCATGTCCAATGATGAACATCTTTTCTCATGTGCTTATCTGCCATCTGTATAACTTCATTGATGAAATATCTTAAAATCTTTTGCCCACTTTTTAAAAAACTGGGTGGTTTTCATATTGGTATGAGAATTCTCCACATATTCTGGAGCAAGTCCTTTATGCCATATAAACTTGCAGGTATTTTCTCTCTGGAGCTTGTCTTTTCATTCCTTTAATAATGTCTTTTGAAGAACAGAAGCTGTTCATCTTAAAAGAAGTCTAATTTATTAATTTGTTCCCTTATGGATTGTGCCTTTGGTGCTATATCTAAGAAATCTTTGCTTAACCCAACGTTTTGCTTCCTGAATTTTAAGAAATTTAAAGAGTTATTTTCATAAACATAATCCATCTATTTGCCCCTACCTACACTCTGGTTCAAAGGCATGTTTTACTTCCTTTTAAAATCTCCTTTTGGTAACCTAAATGAAAATAGGAGATCCCTCCAGGGTGCGTTGGGCAGTTGAAGATAAAACAACTACATTTTAACAGCCAACAATAGCCCTATATATGCCAACTGGAATGATCTCTAAAACACACTAATAATTGTAAAAAAACAAGGACCACAACACTGTGTATAGAATGTACTGTGTTTAAACATAGGAGAGAGAGGCAGCTATTTGCTTTTAGATGCATAAAATACTGGAAGGGGACAAAAGAAACCTGGAGTGGGAGTTGTCTATACCTTTGGGTACCTTTGCATTTACTTTCTTGTGCACTGAGACTAATTCATACATCAGAAACCCAACTGACATTGGGTGATATGCTTAGCTAGTAAGTCCGCACACCTGTTACTTCTGTATAGAGAATAAGGCTTTCTTCCAGGGAAGGATATTCAGGATGTCAAAGCAAAAGGTTTATCAGAAAGTTTCTTTGTTGAGAAATGAAAATAATTCAGACTTGAACCCAAGTGTTCATAGCATCTTTATTCCAGCCCCCACCTGGAAAGAACCCAAATGTCCATCGACGATTATGAGTGGATGAACAAGCTGTAGTAATACATCCTTACATCAGAACACTGCAATATAAAGGGGCAAATGACTAAAGCTGCACCATCGGTGACTCTCACGCACAGCAGGCTCAGCTAAGCCAGACCAAGAGTGCCTAGGATACTATCCCTTTTATGGATTTCTAGAGTAGCCAAAGCTGGCCCAGTTCAGTGATGCTTATTAGGGGCTTGTAATACTCTTCTATGTATGTGTGGATTTTGTGTGAACTTTCTGATAACTGAAGGTATTAAAAACTTAAAAAAACAATCATCCCACTGAGCTTGGAAGCAAAGACTAAGACCAAGGCTGCCTCCTCCAGGCAGGAGCAGGAAGCCCTTTACCAAAGGCTTGCCTTTCCACTACCAGTTGCCTTACAAATCAGCCTGGAAAATTAAATCTTCTCTTAAGATAACCCTTCCTGACGTTCCTGAATTTTCCAGGATTCTCTGAAAAGCCAATGTCATACAGCTATCTAGGCATTGTTTGTGTGATGTCAGACACAGGAGAAGCAATTACTGGATGTTACTAAGGGTGGACGGCTATGAATAGCATCTTTTTTTTTTCCAGACTTTGAGTCAGTTATAATTTTAAAAGCATTTTTAAGATGTCAGAGGCAGTGCTGACGTGAATTTTAACCCCCCCCCCCCACTCATGCATTATAACCTCTCCTTTGATGTAGACATATCCTTGGCCGTGTATCGCAGGGTCTGAGCCTCTTTCCTGTGGCCCTTCCTACAAAGCAAATGATGGCTTCAGGAGCTGACTAGGGGACACTGAGGCCTGGAACCTGTTCCAAGGGCAAAAGCATTTGCTCCTAGATGCTCATTAGGCATCTACCCAGGGTTTTCTTTTTTTTCTTTTTTTTTTTTATTATAGGGTTTTCTTAATGTGTTGGAAAGTGTAATTTGAAGACAAGGCAAGTGCCTATTGTTGGCTGACAGCAGTATGGTAACTGTAGACAGAAGAATCTATTTAGAAGTCAAGGTGTTCTCTTCCTGGCCTAACTGCTGGCACATTTATCCCCTAGGACTTCATGTTAGTGTCTCTATATTTCCGTGCTTCAAAATGTGAGTTGACAGTTTTGGCAATTGAGAGTAAAAGGCAGTGGTGACAATGGCAAATGTAAAGTGGGTAAGAATTACGGCCTTCCAGACCAACATGGGGAACCGGGTTTGGTGTGGGATATTGGCACTTTTTCAGGGTTACAGAGGACAGGCATCTGAACTGAAATTTCCATTCTCAGGATTAATTATTCTGGGCTATGTGCCTGCAGGAGGTACTGTGGTTTTGCTGTAAGTACACACACCAATCTCGTTGCTTGCACAGCAGCAGCTGACTGAGGCCAGGGCAAGTAAACAACCTATTGAAATGACCCTCCTGGGAAGGCTTCGTTGCTCTTGAGAGTGGCTTCGGTCTTTATGGTGGAATAACAGCTTTAGTACTAACACCTCTCATCAAAGCACTTGTGAAAGGAAAGGAGCGACACAGCAGCAATTCACCGGAGAAATCCGCTTTACTAGGGAAAGGTGCTGGGTTATTTGAGAAGGGGCATGGGGTGATTGTGGTGTTACTTCTACGGGGCTGGTGGCTATTGGCTAGGTGCTGGGATTGGGAGGGGGGCAAGAGGTGATTGGGCTTCAGGTGGCACCAGCGGGAACCGAGGACCCCCGAAGAGAAGCCGGAAGTTCGCCATCTTACTGGTGGGGTTCCTTCATTCCCCCCTTTCTCCTCTATGGGGTTGTGGATGTTGCTTTCTCTCTGACTGCTTCCTGCTGAACGGGGGCGGAGAAGGGAGTGAGGGCTTGAGGATTGGGAGGAAAGGGTTGATAGGACTCCCCACAGTAAGGATGAGTAGATGTGGACTTCTTCAGGTTGGAAATCAATGAAGGTTCCCTGTAACCATAGGTCGAGGACCTGTTGATTCCAATGGTGCCAAGAGGATATGGGTGTCAGGAGCCAGGCGTCTGCGGCCATTGTTTCCAGGAACAGTTTTCAGCGGAGAGAGGGGTCCATCTCAGCGTGTGGTGAGGAGGTTACATGAGGGTGAGGGATCTTCTGTGGCCAGAAGCTGGTAGTTCCTGAGTAAAAGCTGGTTGAAAGCTTGATTAGAGATTTTTCTGACTTGGGATTTGATGAACTTTATTATACAGGGTAAGAAGAGACAGGCGAGAAGAATGATTATTATGGGGCCTGCAATGGGCCAGACCCAGGTAAGGAGGGGGTTTGTTAGTATTGAAGAGAATGGGTTGGAATTGGAAGCAGAGTGGAGGCTGGAGGCAAGGTCGGTGAGTTTGGTAATGTCAGTTTCTACAATGCCGGATTCGTTGATGTAATAGCAGCACTCTTCCTGGAGGAAGACGCAGGTGCCTCCCTTCTCGGCTGTAAGCAGATCTAAGGCCCGCCGGTTTTGAAGGGTGACCTTAGCTAGTGAAGTGACCTGTCTTTGGAGAGAGGCTAGGGAATCGGCAGTGGATGTCAGGGCTCCCTCAAGTTTGGCGTTGAGATCTCTAACTGCCCATAGAGAGTGACCCAAGGCTTCTCCCGAAAACCCTGCCCCAATGGCTGAGGTGGTCAAAGAGATACCGACCATGACGGGAAGGAAAGCAGCCCTTTTTGTGCGCGAGGGCAAGGGAGGTTGGAGCTCAAGAAATTCTGCCATGCTGTAAAGTGTAAGCTGTGGGATTAGGGTGACGAGAATGCAGGGTGTATCGGAGTTGGGAGGCAGTGAGTTGAAAAGGCTGCCATTACACCAAAAGAAGTGTCCCGGTTGCGTAAAAGTCTTAGAGCCGGAGGTAGGGGTGTAGATAGAGAGGCAGTGAAGTGCGCTGGAGGGGGTGGAGTTGGGCCTACACGGTGGTGGATGGTGAGATTATCTGCATATTCTGGTTCCCATAGGGGTATGTCTGCCAGGGGGCGGAGGGGTTGTCCTTCTGCATGGAAGGAGTAGTTGGAAATATTAAGGGGCACGGCGGCCAGCAGTGGGCGCTGTAGTGATGCGCACAAGAAACAATTGGCGGTGTTGAGGGTGTGGTTGAGAAAGATGGTGGTGTCTTGATGAGCTGTAATGAAGAGTAGGAGGAATAAGAAGATGAAGAGGCGCCGTCAAGAGTTTGGATAATGACTTTTTCGGAATGTCTGATATCTGATGCAACTTGAGAGATCTGGGAGCGAGAGGGAACATACTCTCGAGAGATATGAAGGGTATCGTGGGGGGTCGAGGACCCGCTGTAGTAAACTGAGGCTGTGACTCCGGCGGCCCATCGAGAGTCCCAGGGATCTGGGATTGATAAGGAGAATGGGATATTTCATCAAACGGTTGGAGGAGTAATACTGTGGGTACCGGGAGTTACCCATGTAGTGAATGGCGCAAGACCAGTAGGAACATCCCCTGTAGGTGTCTGGCCATCGCCTGCAATAGGCTTGTTTTTGGTCATAGAGGAAGCAGAGGTAGGGAGAATAAGGGTAGCTGCTAGTGAACACTTCGGTGGAGGGAGGAAAGTGGAGGTACAAAGGCTCAGAGCAGCCTTTCAGAGGGCAGTCTGATGTGGCAATGAGGGCAGTAACTTTTGTTTGATGCTGTGTGTAAGTCTGTCTGACTTTGAATCACCATACAAAGGAGGCTGGGGTGGCGGGGAAGACAATAGGAATGAGGGAAAAAAGCGAGAGAGCGGTAAAGGAGGAAAAAGTCATGATTCGGGTATGGATGGCAAAGGGGGTGCACGGGAGATGCGGAGTTTCAAGGGATTAGAGGGATGAGGCGTGGTAGAGTAGACAGCGTCTTGGGCTGTATCCGAAGGACTCTGGATTGTGACTGATGGGTCTTGGGTATCCAGAGAAGGTGGGTCCTGGGTATTTGGTTTCAACCTGGAGATATGAATCCAAGGGGTGACAGAGTTATCAGGCAGTGAGAGCTTGGCGGCCGAGGGGGTGCAGAGAATAACTGGGTGTGGACCTTCCCATTTCAGGGTGAGAGAGGGCCGATCCTCTGGCGGCTTATAAAACACTAGTTGGCCGGGCTGTAAGACAGGAGGATTTTGGGAGGTGGATGGATCAGGAAGGAGCCAATCCTGATATTTCCACAATTCAGTGTGGAGGAGAAAGAGTAGCGGAAGGGCCATATTGGGAGGAATTGGTCCTTTGTGGGAAGGGAGCCCCGGGGGTAGAATCGGGCGGCCGTACATGATCTCAAAGGGCGACAAGAAGGAAGGTTTCTTTGCGAGGGCCCGAATGCGGAGTAGAGCTAAGGGAAGTAAGCGAACCCAGTCAAGGTGTAGTTCTAGAGATAGTTTGGTCAGGATGTCCTTTAGAGTCCTATTGGCTCTTTCTACTTTTCCCGAAGCTTGTGGTCGACAAGGACAATGTAAATGCCAGGGGAGCGAGAGCGACTTGGAGAGGTTCTGGATAATTTGGGCAGTGAACTCAGGGCCGTTATCTGATTGGAGGGAAGTGGGCATCCCGAACCTAGGAAAGATCTGGGTGAGGAGGATAGAGGCAACCGCGGACGCTCATTTGTTAGTGGTGGGGAAAGCTTCGACCCATCCTGAAAATGTATCTACTAACACGAGTAGGTATCTGGTACGCCATACAGGGGGCATGGTAGTGAAGTCTATTTGCCAATCTGCAGCGGGGACATTACCCCTTGCTTGATGAGCTGTGAAGGGTTGGGACTTGAGGTGGGTATTAGGGTTAGTGCGTTGGCAGATGGTGCACCTGCGGGTGATTTGGTTAAGTAGGGTTTTGTCTTCAGGAGAGAGAGAAAAAAAAGATTGTAAAAAATGGATCAAGGATTGGGGGCTGGGATGGAACAGATCGTGTAAGAGGTGGAAGAGAGACTCTTTGTCCTAGGAACAGAGGGTGTCTTGTGATAAGGCTAAAACCACAAGGGCAGACGGATTGTTGTCTGGTGTGTCTTCTGATAGGGCAACTGACCCGGGCTACTCTGTCAGCTTTGTTGTTACCTCTTGCAATGGGGGAGTCATCCTTTTGATGTGATTTGCAGTGAACTATGCCTAGTCGGTGTGGGAGTTGTGAAGCCTCTAGAAGTTTAGTAATTAAGGCTGAATTAGTTATGGAATTTCCTTTTGTGGTGAGGAGGCCTCGTTCTTTCCATACTGCCGCGTGAGATAAGAGAATGTGGAATACGTACTTGGAGTCAGTGTACAATGTGAGAGACGTGTCCCAGGCCAGAGTGCAAACTCTGGTGGCTGCAATGAGTTCGGCCTGTTGATTGGTTGTACCAGGGGGTAGGGTTCGTGCCTCAGTGACGTCTTCGAGGGAGACTACTGCATATCCTGCATAGTGGGTGCCCTCATGTTTAAAGGAGGACCCATCAGTAAACCAGATGAGGTCGGAATGTGAGAGGGCTCCTTCGGAGATCATGGTGTGGCACGGAAGGAAGTTGTGAAGGGCTTCTAGGCAATCATGCAAGGGAGTATGAGGAGAGTAGGGTAGAGGAAGAAGAGTGGCCGGATTCAGGGGCTGGCAGGGGAGGAAAGAAATGTCTGGATTTTGGAGGAAAGAGGACAGTAAGGTCAGGAGACTGGGGGGAGGGAGAGTCTGTAAACTTTTGTAGGTTAAGAGATCTTTTAGGTGATGTGGGGACAGAATGGTAAGGGGTGCCCCGAATGTTAGTTTATGAGCTTCTTTCTGCAAGAGCTGCCCAGCGGCTAATGCCTGTAGGCAGGGGGCCCATCCCCAAACTGTGGGGTCTAATTGCTTGGAGAGATAAGCTACTGGGGCAAAGGATGGGCCATAATATTGGCCTAGGACTCCTAGAGCTTGACGGGACCTCTCATGAATTTATAATGAGAAGGGTTTTGACAAATCAGGGAGATGGAGAGCTGGCGCTTCCACAAGGGCTTGATGGAGCCTAATGAAGGAGTGTTGGGGTGAGGATGATAATGGTTCTTCAGGCGGGCCCTTGCTGAGGTCGTATAGGGGTTTTGCCAACAGGGAGAAGTTAGGGATCCATGCTCTAAAATATCTAGCCAGGCCTAGAAAGGAAAGGATTTCTGTCTTGGTTTTGGGAACGGGCAGGTCAGAGAGGAGTCCTTTTCTGTCTAAGGTAAAGGACTTTCTTTGTTGAGACAGAAGGAATCCAAGGTAAGTGACAGAAGGAGAAGAGATTTGAGCTTTGACGGGGGATACCCAGTAACCTCTGGAAGCTAGAAGGTTAAGTAGAGAGGCAGTGTCAAGTTGAGACTGTTCCCACGAGGGACTGCAGAGTAGAAGATCGTCTACATATTGTAGTAAGGTGGACTCGGAGTGATCATGATGAAACTGTTTGAAGTCCTGAGCTAGGACCTGTCCAAAAATATGGGGACTATTTCAGGAAGCCTTGTGGCAAAACTGTCCAAGTAAGTTGTTCAGAATGTCTCGTGCATGGGTCCATCAGGTAAACGCGAAAAAATCTTGGGAGGAGGGAGAAAAAAATGTATCCTTGAGATCTAGGACTGAGAAGTGGGAGGCCGAGGCAGGGATCTGCGATAAAAGGGTGTATGGATTTGGAACTAAGGGATGCATAGGGACAACGGCCATGTTGATGAAGCGAAGGTCTTGGACAAGGCGGAAAGATCCGTTGGTTTTTTTAACCGCTAATATGGGGGCACTAAATGGGGAGTGAGTGGGTCTGAGGTAATTTTTGTTTAAGAGATCTTGAATGATGGGTTGGAGGCCTATGAGGTCTGAAGTGGTTAGTGGGTTTTGGGCCTGACAGATATACTGAGAGGGGTCACGTAATTTGATAGAGGCAGGGGGACATAGGGCCACGGAGGGGCTTGTAATGTCCCAGACTTTGGGATTTACAGGGTGTATGAGGGTGGAACCGGAGCTTTCACTGGGTAGAGGGGGGTCATCGGCTATGAGGGCCATCAGAAAGGGAGTACTGGGGGCTGTGGGAGTGGATATAGTTATGGAAATGTGGAGGAGAGAAAGGATGTCCCTTCCTAGGAAAGGGATTGGACACTGGGGCATAACCAGGAAGGAGTGGGAGAAAGGTATGGGATTGTCTTGGAATGTACATAAAAGGGGGTGTTTAATGGGAAAATCTGTTTACCTCCTACCCCGACTATAGGAGTAATGGCAGACGTGGTAGCGCCCCGGTATTCTCGCAAGACTGAGAAGGTGGCTCCTGTATCTAGGAGGAAGGAGATGGGGCAACCGTCTACCGTTAAATTAACCCTGGGCTCCTGTTTGGTGATGGAAATGGTCGGGCGAGAAGCCCCCGGGCTCCATCAATCATCTTCTGCCAGCCCCACTAAGGCGGGCTTAGGATGGATTTGTTCGTCCAGCCTCCCCTTCGGGTGGTTGGGCAGTCAGACCCCCAGTGGTCCGTTTTGTGGCATCTGGGGCATGGGGTGGTAGGAGATCTGGGGGAGGTGTACACCCTTGACCAATGTCCCTCTTTTCCGCACTTGAAACAAGCTCCTGGGGGGGGCTTGTTTGTAGAGGTGCGCCCAGGTTGTGGTTTTATCAGCTGGGCCAACATTTGGAAATTGGCCTGATCAGCCTTTTGTTTATGGCTTTCTTTCTCCTCCTCCCCGTTATGGAAGACTTTAAAGGCCACTGTTAGGATTTCAGTCTGTGGGGTAGCGGGGCCCTGTTCTAACTTTTTGAGTTTAGCTTTAATGTTTGGGTAGCTTTGAGCTAGGAAGTATGTCATAAGGACATGTCTTCCTTCAGGTGTTTCTGGGTCCAGGCTGGTATACTGTAATAGGGCTTGAGTGAGTCTGTCTAAGAACTCGGAGGGGGTTTCATCTCTCTTTTGAATTATGTCTTGGAGCTTATGAAAATTGACTACTTTACGAGCTGCCTTTTTCAGACCTGCTATTAAGCAGGAGGCAAAAATGTCTTGAGAGCGGAGACCCATGGCGGTGTTATAATCCCAGTGTGGTTCTTGTTCAGGGACAGCAGTGGGGCCAGGGGGATAGGTGGGGTCAGTCCTGTGGGTTTCAGTAGCATGCGTTTGGGCAAAGTCCCAAACTCATCTACGCTCTTTAGGGAGAAGAGTATTGGCCAGGAGCATGAAAATGTCATGATGTGTGAGGCTGTAAGACTGGAGGGTCCATTGAAACTCCCTGATGTATGTCATGGGATCAGTGGAAAAGGAACCTAGGCATTTCTCTAGTTGGGCTAAATCTCCTAAGGAGAAAGGGACGTGAACGTGCACAATGCCTTTGGATCTTGCTACCTCCCGGAGGGGGGCGAAAATTTTGGGAGGCCCTCGGGACCAAGTCTGAGGGGGACTGAAGGGTTCTGGCTCAGTCTGTGGCGGGGAAACAGGTGATGGGGGCAAAGATGCGATAATTTTGGGAGGCCCTTGGGACCGAGTCTGAGGGGGCAAAGACGGAGGAGGCTCCTGGAACTTAGTTAGAGGGGGGCTGAAAGGCTCAGGTTTGATCTGCGGGAGGGGGAGAGGTGAGGGGGATGGAGGAGGAGGGGGGAGGGGGGAAGTAGATGGTGGTGGAGGGAGGAGAGGAGGGTGAAGGGAGAGGACGGGAGGCTTCTGCGAGGCTGGAGGCAGCGGCGGGGGTGGAGGGTGGAGGGGTTGTAGGAGGGGGAGGGGCCGAAGGAGGAAGCCTGTGTGGCGGAGGCTCGTCAGCTGGGCCAAAGGTAATGGAAGAGGGACTGGGAGTGTGGGGAGGGGAGGGAGACGGCTTGCAGGCTAAGAGAACTTGGGGCGGGGAGCAGGTGGTGCAGAGGCTGGGATTTTGAGCTAGGAGGCGAAAAGCTTCGATATAGGGAATCTCCTTCCATTTTTTCAGGAGCTGGCAATAGTTAAAAAGATCGCGAGTGATGTTAGGATCAAGAGTTCCCCCTGCGGGCCATTGGTTGTTATTGTCTAGGGGGTATGTCGGCCAATCTTGGGAGCAATATTTACGGAGAAGTTTTGGTTTTATGTCAGGCGTCAGGGAGAGGGTAGCCAGATGCTTAAGCAGGCATTCAAGAGGTGAACTTTCAGGGAGGGATGAGGAGGCTCCAATGGCTAAAGGACAGAGAAGGAGACAAATAGGGGAAGATGAACGGAGATCCTTGGTCTGGAAGCAGACCGCAAGGAGACAAAGGGCATCCCCGATGATCCTTGGTGGTCTGCGGAAACTCGTATACGAGTCGGAATTTCCTACGAAGTGTGGGTCGTCACCCAGACTTCTCTAAGAAGGCAGAGTGCTGGAGTCACGAGGTACCCAGTACTAGGAATTTTTGGCAGACAGAACAGATTTCGGTGGATGGAACAGAAGGAGGAAGGGGGAAAAAGGGAGTGTTCTCATCCGCAAAGGAGTCACCTCGTTTATGGCTGTTGGAGGGGGCCTGAGGGTATGCCGCAGCTGTGAAGGCCTGAGGTGGGGATTTATGGCTGTTGGAGGAGGGGCCTGAGGGACTGCTGCAGTCGTGAAGGCCTGAGGTGGGGAGAGTTCCCTCCTCGTCCCCGAGCGTCAGGGCCTTGCCGGACGATCACGGTCAATGGCACTGTGATAGCTCGGGGAAGAGTGGCCCACTCCAGGGGAAAACTTACCTAAAGGCCAGAAAGGAGTGGTTAGTGTGATGAGCCAGTGCCGAAAAAGAGGACAAGGGCAAGCTGCTGCTGGTGTCGGGGGGAAGACGGGGCCCAGTTGGGGTGTCCCGTCTCCTGGGTTTCGGCACCAATGAAAGGAAAGGAGCGACACACAGCAGCAATTCACTGGAGAAATCCACTTTATTGGGGAAAGGTGCTGGGTTATATAGGAAGGGGCATGGGGTGATTGTGGTGTTACTTCTACAGGGCTGGTGGCTATTGGCTAGGTGCTGGGAGTGGGAGTGGGGAGAGAGGTGATTGGTCTTTAGGTGGCGCCGTCCAGAACCAAGGACCCGGAAGAGAAGCCGGAAGTTTGCCATCTTACTGGTGGGGGCCCTTCAAAGCCCCCCCACCCAAGGAGCTTATTTCAAGTGTGGAAAAGAGGGACATTGGTCGAGGGTGTACACCTCCCCCAGATCTCTTACCACCCCATGCCCCAGATGCCTTAAAAAGGGCCACTGGGGCTCTGATTGCCCAACCACCCGAAGGGGAGGCTGGACGAACAACCCCCATCCTAAGCCCGCCTTAGTGGGGCTGGCAGAAGAAGATTGACGGGGCCCAGGGGCTTCTCTCCAGACCATTTCCATCACCAAACAGGAGCCCAGGGTTACTTTAATAGTAGACGGTTGCCCCATCTCCTTCCTCCTAGATACAGGAGGCACCTTCTCGGTCTTGCGAGAATACCGGGGCGCTACCACGTCTGCCATTACTCCTATAGTCGGGGTAGGAGGTAAACAGATTTTCCCATTAAACCCTCCCCCCTTTTTATGCACAATCCAAGATAATCCCATACCTTTCTCCCACTCCTTCCTGGTTATGCCCCAGTGTCCCATCCCTTTACTAGGACGGGACATCCTTTCTCTCCTCCACGTTTCCATAACTATATCCACTCCCACAGCCCCCAGCACTCCCTTTCTGATGGCCCTCATAGCCGATGACCCCCCTCTACCCAATGAAAGCTCTGGTTCCACCCTCATACACCCTGTAAATCCCAAAGTTTGGGACATTACAAGCCCCTCTGTGGCCCTATGTCCCCCTGCCTCTATCAAATTACGTGACCCCTCTCAGTATATCTGTCAGGCCCAATACCCCCTAACCATTTCAGCCCTCATAGGCCTCCAACCCATCATTCAAGATCTCTTAAACAAAAATTACCTCAGACCCACTCACTCCCCGCTTAATACCCCCATATTAGCTGTTAAAAAAAAACCAACGGATCTTTCTGCCTTGTCCAAGACCTTCGCTTCATCAACATGGCCGTTCTCCCTATCCATCCCTTAGTTCCAAAGCCATACACCCTTTAATCGCAGATCCCTGCCTCGACATCCCACTTCTCAGTCCTAGATCTCAAGGATGCATTTTTTTCTATCCCACAGTAAAGTAAATGCTTTTTATCTGTTCCAACTATAAGTAGCAACCTTGGAAAGTACAAGCAAAAGTTTTAGCTGGTGTGAGTTGGGAGAGTGGGTGGAAGGCGGAGCGGGAAAAGAATGTGAGCCCTGTGGGTAAAATTGTAGTATTTCCAGAATATCTCACCTGGCTTTAGGACATCTGTATATCAATAGGCATTCAGAGGTGGAAGGAAGTATGGCTTTAGTGCATTTGCTTCATTCCTCAGGGGTGGAGAGAAGTTCAGTTCCTTATCAATGGTTGATTAACTGGGCAAGGAAAGCTTATCTGTACCTAGGAGGTGAGGGGGAGGGCAGGTTTTGCTTCTGCTGGATCAGGGAAGAGGAACGGCCCCGGACTGCAGTTTGTAAGCAATAAACGGGTTTTACACTTTGTCTCTCCTTTTGACTGATTTTGGTTTTAGAGGTACTTTGCCCCAGGATCTCCTTTTCCCAGAGTTACAACTTAATCCAGGTAACTCGGTTCCCTGGTGGGTAGGCCTCTCACCTAAATATAAAGTTTGACAGGAGCTTCACGTCCAAAGGTCAGGTTTCCCAAGTGTCCGGTTTTGTTTTCTGAAGTACGGAAAGGAAGGAGCTGTTGGAGATTGTACCATGTGCCAGAGTAAGGAAGGAGTTACTTGGAAGTCCAGGCTCACTCTAAAAGCACTCCCAAGCGGTTTGTTTGACTTCTTCAGAGAAGAGACATCTCATCTGACTTACTGAGGTGGAAGCCAAGCCAGCTGCCAGTTGCTCTGTGGCCTGGGTATGGGAGGGAGCAGGCATGCCGGCTGAAGCAGTTGTTCCAGCCCAGAGCTTTAGTTAATCCCCTTGGTGCCAGGCCCCTAGAATGCCTGTTCTGAGAGGCTGCTCCCTCCACCCACATCTAACCACTCTCCTCCTTGCCCATATTTGTTGAAATCTCTCAGGTACTGCTGTCTCTCTCCTCCCACTCCCCACCTGCCTTCCTTTTCATACTCCTCTACCAGTCACCCCAAGGAGGCCTTAGGTTAGAAGGGGAGAAATTGTGCTCAGTTCTTCCTCTTGTACCAAGGGCTGGATTTCTGTCTGTGGACATGGAAGAATATCCACACGTGTTGTTAGGTAGAGAAGCAGATCATGAAAGAACATACTTAGTATCCACTTTTCTAAAAATGTCACAGAAAAGTGACAGAACAGACATAAAAAAGTTTACAAAAGTCACCTCTGGGTGATGGGAATAAAGTGATCTATGGGTTTGTTTTTTTAAGTACTTCCTTGTTTTCTAAAATCTCTGGTTATGAGTGTGGCATTTCATGTGGTGGTGAAGCCACAGGCTGTGGGGATCTGGACCTTCCAGTGTTAGGTTTGCCAGTTACCAGCAGAGTGTGATGTGGGGCTTCTGCCTCTCACATCCTCTATGTCCTCCCCTGTCACAGAGCTGTTCTGAGGTGTGCATACAAATACAAGATCACATGTGTGCAGAGCCCAGCAGGGTGCCAGGCCCACAACAGGCAGGCTCCATCAAGGTTAGTTGTGTTAGGGGGGAGTTGTGTGTTTTCCTTGGTTCTTGTCCCCACCACAACAAAGAACTAAAGGGCAGAGACACAGTAGTAAAACAGAGTAAAAGTTTTATTTAAAGTTACTTAAAGAGAGAAAAAGTGAAGGCGACCTTGGGGAGAAGAAGCACCCTGAAAGGTTTAATTATTTAAAGAGAGCAAGTGCACTGGACAGCTACATGTAAGAGAATTAAACTGGATCACTGTCTAGCCCCATACACAAAAGTAAATTCGAAATGTATCAAAGACCTGAATGTAAGTCATGAAACCATAAAACTCCTAGAAAAAAAACATAGGCAAACTCCCTTGGACATAAACATGAGCGACTTCTTTATGAACATATCTCCCTGGGCAAGGGAAACAAAAGCAAAAATGAACAAGTGGGACTATATCAAGCTGAAAAGCTTCTGTACAACAAAGGACACCATCAATAGAACAAAAAGGTACCCTAGAGTATGGGAGAATATATTCACAAATGACAGATCTGATAAAGGGTTGATATCCAAAATATATAAAGAGCTCATGCACCTCAACAAACAAAAAGCGAATAATCCAGTGAAAAAATGGACAGAAGAGCTGAACAGACAGTTCTCCAAAGAAGAAATGCAGATGGCCAACAGACACATGAAAAAATGCTCCACATCACTAGTCATCAGAGAAATGCAACTTAAAGCCACAATGAGATATCACCTCACACCAGTAAGGATCACCACCATCCAAAAGACAAACAACAACAAATGTTGGCGATGTTGTGGAGAAAGGGGAACCCTCCTACACTATTGGTGGGAATGTAAATTAGTTCAACCATTGTGGAAAGCAGTATGGAGGTTCCTCAAAAAGCTCAAAATAGACATACCATTTCACCCAGGAATTTCACTTCTGGGAATTTACCCTAAGAATGCAGCAGCCCAGATTGAAAAAGACAGATGCAACCCTATGTTTATCGCAGCACTATTTACAATAGCCAAGAAATGGAAGCAACCTCGGTGTCCATCAGTAGATGAATGGGTAAAGAAGATATGGTACATATACACAATGGAATATTATTCAGCCATAAGAAGAAAACAAATCCTACCATTTGCAACAACATGGAAGGAGCTAGAGGGTATTATGCTCAGTGAAATAAGCCAAGCGGAGAAAGACAAGTACCAAATGATTTCACTCATATGTGGAGTATAAGAACAAAGAAAAACTGAAGGAACAAAACAGCAGCAGGATCACAGAACCCAAGAAGGGACTAACAGTTACCAAAGGGAAAGGGACTGGGTAGGATGAGTGGGAAGGGAGGGATAAGGGCGGGGAAAAAGAAAGGGGGCATTACAATTAGCACGAATAATGTGGGGGGCCATAGGGAGGGCTGTGCAACACAGTGAAGACAAGTATGATTCTACAGCATCTTACTATGCTGATGGACAGTGACTGTAATGGGGTGGGTGGGGGACTTGGTGAAGGGGGGAGCCTAGTAAACATAATGTTCTTCATGTAATTGTAGATCAAAGATAAAATAAAATAAAGTAAAATAAAAAAAAGAGAAAGGGGAGTGTGAGCTACCTTGTAGAAGAGGTGCACTGAAAGGTTGAGATAAAAGTTTTAAGGCTTTGTACTCAGAGAGAGGAGAGCAC
Organism: Manis javanica; assembly: GCF_040802235.1. Lineage (NCBI taxonomy): Eukaryota > Metazoa > Chordata > Mammalia > Pholidota > Manidae > Manis > Manis javanica. The sequence continues at coordinate 25,145,628 of NC_133165.1, forward strand.
TGAAAGGCTTAGGGTCTAGGGTTTTATAGGCGGTTGAAGATTTTCAGGAATGCAACAAAGGGCCAGGTGCAGACCGGCCAAATTGTCCCAGAATGTTCATCTTTGTTAAGCCATTGAGTTTCTTTTTCTTTTTTTTAACTTGCAGAAGAAATACACTGCTTTGATTCCTTTCCAGAATATCAGCTTCAGTCTGAAAGCATATCAGTCAAGACTGTCTGCCCTGCCTCCAATGTGGGCTGAGCCACCGTCCATTGATTAAAATGCAATCTTAGCTTTAAGATAGAATTCTTCTTGAATAAGCTGGGCCTTTTAGCAGGTGCTAAAGTAAATCTTATAGTGATATGTTCTAATTGACACAGTGCAAACATAGGCTATGCTGAGATACTTTTTTTTATCTGGAGAGTATCCTGGCCTTCTGAGCTTTCAATTTTTAACTGGTTAACTCTTTGAGTCCCTTGTAGTGGGTTTACTGGCTTTATTCTCTTTCCACCTCACTCATATCTATTTTCCTGCCTAACAGTTGTTCTAATTCTATTTGTTTTAAGATCAAAAACAAACTGAGCAATTTAGATCATCCAGCTTTGAGCTAATACTTTCCTGGGCACCTTCCAGGATGAATTAATTTCAGAGGTGCTGCCAGATATCTAGACCAATTAACTACTATTGATAAAGCACTAATTGTAAAGCAGGATTTCGGTTTGAAAAGAGTCAGCATTGAACATTTTACTGTGACATGGCTTCGCTACCTGGACCAGTTGTTTATTGAGGCTATTCCAGAATGGTCCATCACTTCTCTATGCCAGGGACATATAGCCAGTTTATCTAAGGTGGATAATACGTTGGATATAATATACTCACCAAGGTACTTGAAACACATAGGTCAGATGACGTACCACAGTCACGTTCACAGCCAGATATTATACCTGGTGTCTAAGCAGCCTGTTCTACCAGTCTCAAATTGACAGACTGGGTTAAAATATAGGTTTCCTCTTTATCATATTCCTTGTCCTGTACCAAATTTCTGTGTGTGCCATGAAAGGCTGATGAGGAGCTATTGAAAGCTGAAAATAACTCTTAAAATAGTTCTTGGCCAATTTCTGAGCAAGGAGAAACCATCAGTTCTGCTCACAGCATCTCCCGTTGGCATCGGGTTAGGCACTTGTTGGGACAAGAGCTGACACGAAGCTTTTGTTCATTGTAAAAAAAAGTTTCCTGACATAATGTTTTCGAGGGGGTGGGTGTCCATGCAGAGTAATAGATCTGGAATCCATTTGTTCTGCACAATCAAGTGAGCCCCTGGTGTGGGCCAGGCCCTGGGGAGCAGACACCCCTGCCTCTAGGGCACTCCGGAGTCCAGAAATGTAATGCTAACACACACAGAATCTACATTTTTCTAATGACTACATGAGACAATAAAAGGAAACAGGTGAAATTCACTTAGATAATATATTTTGTTCCATCCACTATATAAAAAATAACCTCATTATCTAATCGATATGAAGTATGATGAGATATTTTACATTTTTCTTCATACTGAGTCTTCAAAATCTGATGTGTGTGTTTTACACACACAGCACGACTCCACGATGACTTGTGGGACTCTAAATGACCCAGGTTTACTCAGGACCATCCTCGTTCTGGCTGGGAAAGTCCTGAGTCCCAAGGAAACCCATCCAAGGGATGCAAAAAGTGCTGGTCTTCCACGGGGTGTGGAAGGCTCTGGGGAAAGGTCAAAACTCCTATGTGGCCGAAAAACTAGGACAAAAGGGGCACAGTTACCGCATCCGGTGGATGCGATGCAGCACAGATGATCTGCCTTCCTCCTCGACTGCCACTGCTTTTCCCTCTGTGGACATCGGCCACGTGATTTGTGGTTCCCAGTAAGGGATCATCCCCGTCGCATCACTCCAGGAGATGGGGCTCCTGATGCAGCGGAAGTGCGTGGTGACCTTGAACGTCAGCGGTCTGTGACCTTGCCTGTGAATTCGCTGTTGGCTGTGTGTTGAGATACAGTTCGTTTAAGCTTCCATTTGGTGAATATTGTGGCCATGTTTTCTAAGAGTTCAGGTCAGAAAAATGAGAAAGATGACGAAATCAACTGGGTTAGGGAGGTCAGGGACCAGAACAGAGATTCCTACATAATATACAGAAGAGAATGGGGTGGGGTGATGGACAAGGGGGTGAGGGCACCATGGAGACTGAACTCAGGTTCCCAAAGGGACAGGAAAATTCCTCTGAACCAGTCACAGCTTTCTTTGTCTCCAAAGCCACCAGTGCTTAGTTACAGATACCTGCCACTGAGCATGGCACGCCACACTGATGAACACCGCACTGCCCCTTCATCCCTCTGCAGCCGAGGAAAGGAAAGCATCCTTGAAAAGAGTTTGGAACTGAAATGTTGATAAGACATACGTTATTTATTTGCCAGTGTAGAACTGATTGTGTCAGATGTCACCAACCGTGACACTTACAGTCCATCAGGTGATGTATGCAAACCCACAAGAAAACTGTTCTTCCAGCTGTTTTCACCTTTATTTCAGCAAAGGAGTTTCAAACTGTCTTCTGGATTTCTGTGAAGATTTTAGTGAAACTGCAGAAAACGTAAAGCATTGTTCAATGAAAAGGGCAGTTTTCAAAAGGAAATGTCGGATATAATCCATTTGAATTGCAAAAATAAAGAAGTGCGTCAGCTAATACTCTAAAATATGAAAGGTAGTTATCTTTTATGGGTTGCTGTAGTGATGTTTTGAAGCTGTGTTCATTTATTTACCCTTTCATGCTATCTTTTGTTTTTTCAAAAAAAGTTTTTACAACGTATCTGTATTGCTTGTGAAATGGAAAAATAATTAGAATTTAGAAACAGCTGGTTTCTAGAATTTAGAAACCCTGACAGCTACTTTCTCATAGCGCCCCCAACTCCCAGCAGGCTGTCTCCTTGACGCTCTGCTTGGGACTCAGCTCTCAGCAGTGCTGTCTGGAAACTTGGCACACTTTGATGGCATTGGCTTCTGCTTTCTCTCTCCTCCAGCCCTTCCCAAGGCTGTCAGGCAGCTGTCCCTGGGCTAGTGAGACTCACCTCACCCTGGAGTGGTGCTCCTCCCCAGAACAGAGGGCAGCCTTCCTTCTCACCCATTAGGTTCCAGGGCCACTGTTTTCAAGCTTCCTGTCTCCCTCCGAACAGGTCAAAGCCCCTAAGCAGGTGGAAATTATAATCAGTGGGAGGATTTAATCCATAAGGAGAGCACAGGGGAGGCTGCTTTCCATATGGCCCACAAAACTGTGGTAAAATACACATAACATAAAATTCACCATCTTAACCATTTTTAAGGTTATGGCTCCTTGGTATTCAGCACATTCACATTGTGGTGCAACCATCACCATTATTCATCTCCAGAACTTTCCAACTTTCCAAAATGAAACTCTGTCCCCGATAATGATTCACCGCTTCCCTTCTCCTGCCCCTGGCCCCACCCCCCGACTCTCTGCTTCTATGAATGTGACTCTCCAGGGACCTGACACGAGTGGAATCAACAGAATTTGTCCTCATGTGACTGGCTTGCCTCACTCAGCATCATGTCCTCAGGGTTCATGCATGCCATGGCATGTGGCAGAATACCTTTCCATTTTAGGGCTGAGTAATACTTCACTGTGTAGATGGACCCCGTTCTGTCATTCGTTCTTTCCTCAGCGGACACTAGGGTTGCTTCTCTGTCTTAGCTGTTGGGAATCATACTGCTGTGAACATGGGTATGCAAGCATCTCTTTGAAATCCTGCCTTCAATTCCTTTGGGTGCAGACCCTGAAGTGGGATTGCTGGATCGCATGCTAATCCTGTTTAATTATTTTGTGGAACCGCCAGAGTGTTTTCCACAGTGCAAGGTGCTGTTTTACATTCTCATGAAATGGTAAATTTTATGTTGTGTGAATTTCACCTCAATTAAGAGAAAACAATGTGGGGCCAGGGTTTACTCAAGGCCGCGGTAAGGACTTGGGCTTTTCCTCTAGGGACCTGGGAGCCACTGGCGGTGGTACGTGGAGAGGTCACATGACCCCAAAGGCGGGGGCGAGGAGACTCGTTGGGAGGCTCAGCTGGTGATCTGAGCAGAGACTGACGGTGTCCTGGGTCTCGGTTATAACTGCAGAGGGGGTGGGACATTCTTGAAAGACAGAGCCACAGCATTCCTGATGCACAGGAGCGTAGAGCCCCTCCGTACCGAAGAGCCCAAGGGTCCCAAGAAGAGGTGGGCGGAGGGCCTCCTCTGCATCCGGAGCTCAGGGATGGTCCGGTCCACAGATGCGAATCTGGGCTGGGGCTTTAGAGAACCAGAGGTCATGGGTTTCTTCAGCAAGAGTTATTTCAGTGGGTGGTAAGGGGGTTGCAACAGAGGAAGAAAGGGAAGTAGAGAAAGAAGGGGCACAAGGCAGCTCTTTCAAGGAGAGAAATGAGGAGTCCAAGGGGGAGATTGGGGGGTCTGGTTCTTGGGGTGCAAACTATTTTGCTCAGCAAAGAATTGAGGGGCAGTGTCGCTCAGCAGGTGTTAACTAGTGACCCCCAAAGGATGTGTCCACCAGAACCTCAAATGTGACCTCATTTGGAATAGGGGTGTTCGCAGAGCTAATTAGGTACAGATCTCCAGACGAGGTCATCCTTGATTACAGGGGGCCCTAAAGCCAATAACGAGTGACCATTTAAGAGAGGGAGAAGGAAGGAAGAGACACACAGAGTTGTGGGGACCTGGCAGAGACGGAGATAGCAATGGAGCGAGGTGGCCATGAGCTGAGGAATGGCGGGAGCCAACAGCAGCTGGGTGACAAGGAGGCTGGAGCCCATCTGGCCCCACCACTTAACACCAGCCACCTGAGAAGGGCCAGTGCTCACGAAGCTCCCACAGCTCCTGCCTGTGGCCTTGAGGGCTGGGGGGTGAGTGAAACAGAGGCAGACGTCCTTGTCGACGGTGAGCATGTCCCCACAGGGATCTCTGGATTCTGGATGTTGGGAAGGCTGGCAGAGCAGGGCCCACCAAGAGTTCTGTCATCCCTTCTGGGACTCCCTACGGTCATGCACCCTGACCCACGCCAGGGCCTGGGAGCCACTGCTGCCACGGGGTATGACCATAGACAGTGAAGCCGACAAGTCCTTTGTAGGTGACCCCCCCCGCCCCCCGCCCCACACAGGAAGAACCAGAAGCAAGCAGAGGAGACCCAGCACGAGGAGAAGCTGGTATTGGCCTGGGAGAAGGGGTCCTGCTGAGCCCTCTCGGGGCTGTGCTGGGCACTTTCCTTTACCCGGTTCTCTGCTGGCCCTGCCTGTGCCCCATGCTGGTGCCCAGATGGAGAGGCACAAAGCCTCGGCTCAGATTCCTGAGCTGATCCTTCCTTCTCCTCTCTCAGGCATCAGGTTCTGTTTATAACTGAAAGACAGAGCCTGCTGCCAAATTGGAGGCGTGAGCTCATGGAGAAAAAAGTGGTGTCACCCTGGGGGCTCAGCAGAACGGCTTTGCTGCCTTCTACCTGCTTCCCAGGCCTGAAGACAGCAAGTGAGTGAGACGCAGCCCCTGCTACTGAGGCTCTGCCCCCCTGGCCTCTGCTCTGCTGCCAGGCTTTGGCATGGCTGCTGCCTCAGTTTCCCCAGATGTGAATCCAGTACAATGCTGCTCCATGTTGATCAGCAGCAGTGGGAAGCCAGGAACCTTGGGGACAGAAGTTTTGGAAGTGCAGCATGTCACCCATTCCCCACAGGCAGAGGAATGCAGACCCAGGCTGTGCTCCCAGGCAAAGTCCCCAGACCCTCCTGCCTCATCCCTCCCTTCACATGCTCCTCGGAGGCCTTGAGAGCCACTACGGTGAGAGATGGAGGCCAAGGTTCTCGGGGGCAAGGCCCTGGCGCTTGGATGTCCACCTCAAGTGAGAAACTCTGGGTACAGAGCTGGCAAAACCATCTGTCAAAATCTTTCCCCAAAATAGATATGACGGTGTAAACAATAGATTGAATTCAAGGTTTTAACAAAAATTTAAAGGCCATCAAAACTAATGCTTTTAAAAATAAAAATAAAAATAAAAATAAAAATGCATATATCCAAACTATTCTTGAGAGAAAAGTGAGAAGTAGATAATAAAACCAAGAACTACACCTATGAGAAACATCCACACCAAGGCCTGTATGGGAATGTTTATAGAGGCTTTACCCCTGATAGCCCCAAACTGGAAATAACCTGTGTCCAGTGACTAGTGCAAGGCTCTGCAAACTCTGGCCCCCAGCCTGTGCAGCCAGCTGCCTATTTGTGTAAGTAAAGCTTTATTGAAACGCAGCTGGGTGCATGTGGTATCTGTGGCCCACAAACCCTAATGTTTGCCAATCCTTGAACTAGCGAGTGGATAAACAGTCTGTGTTCATCCATGGAATCCTACTCAGCTATAAAAAGGAACAACACGGATGAACCCCCTCAAGCTGGCAGCTGAGCACAAGAGCCAGTCTCAAAAAGCTGCATACTGTCTGACCCATTTATGACCTTCTGGAAAAGGTATAACTATGGAAACAGAAGACAAATTAGGAGTAGGGGAGGAGTAGAGGAGGGGAATGTCTGTGAAGGGGCCTTGGGGGATGGAGACGTGTGTATCCTGACTGTGATGCTTGGTACAATCATATGCATTGGTCAGAACACAGTGAAGTGCATACTTTATAAGAGTGAATATTACTGTGTGCCACTTATACTTGAATCAAAACATCTGGGAACAAAGCATTTTCACTACACGGTGCAGTCCCTAGTGCATGAACAGAAAACTCACACAGCAATGTTTCTACTCCCCATAAATCTTGTACCTGATTCAGGAATGAGGTCACTCTGGAGCATCCTCTGAAGAAACCTTCCAGGGGACTGAGACAGTGCAAAAGGCGGGCTCAGGGCCTCTGGCCAGGCAGGGAAAGTGGGAGACCTCACCTGCCCAATTCCAGATGCTGTGCCCATGGCAGATTCCAGAGCCTGGTGCCGCAGCACAGGAAGGTTGGCCCCCACATGAGCCATGCTCCCAGAAGCCCTCACCTTTAGGCTCATGACACCCTTGAGCATCACCCGCCTGGTGTGTGGGAGTCTATGGTGGCGCCTCAGGGGCTGCAGAGTGGTGGGGTTTGGGAGGCAAGCTGCCCACCTGCCTCCAGGCCAGCCATCACAGGCCCTGAGCCTGTCCTGTCTCGAGCAGGCTTTGGCCTCGGACTGTGGTCTCTGCTCCCTGAGCTGACCCTCTGCTGCCTTCTGACTTCTTCCTAAGTACCAGGACACAGCTGACAGGCAGATTCCATACTATCAGCACTCTATAGCAACAGACATTACTTCCTGACTGCCTCCAGGGGGCCAGAAGCTGCCCACACCTTGACTCCAACCCTCTCAAGGGCCCTACAAGGCAGACATTAGTGATCCTGCTATATGGGAGGCAGTTGGGGCTCAGAGAGGCTAAGGGCTTGGTTAGTGTCACACAGCTCCAGCTGGTGGACTCAGTGTGTGAGGCCTGAGCTCCCCATTTTCCCACTGAACCCTTTGGGGGAAAATAACACAATATACCATCTTCCATCCTTAATACCTATTATTTTATTCCACACCCATGGGTTAAGGCAGTATAAAAAGGAATCTCTGCTTTTTTTGGTTAAGTGACATGAAGTTATTTTGAAAAATTATTTTTAGTTCCAAAACATGGGAAAGTAGTAAAGTTTAAGTATGTTGGTTCTCTGCCTTGAATCTCTAAATCAGATGTGTTCTTCTTCATTAACTCTGTGATACATATATTTGTAAAGAAATCATACTGTATTCATTCAGGTGATACATAAGTTTACCCAGCCCAATTTATAACTATATAATACATGTAGGTATCTATATGCTATGTAAATATATAGTTTGTGTGCACCATACATATTTAGTCATGCTTTAATAAGAAATATTTTGAATATGAAAGAATAATTCTACTGTAAAACATAACCGCATTACATCAGTCGCTCATCACAGAGATAATTCGTTCCTGTCTCTGTTGCTCTGTGACTGAGAAGCTGTACTTCGGGGTGACGGCTCGGAGCGGCGGCGTCTCAAGTCCACCAACTCCCGCAGGCTGCGGGGTTCAGTAGGCCCGCATCTCGGGCTCGGACCTCCTGTCGGGTGCTCGGATCCGGTCCTGCCCCAGCAGAGCGGCGGGCGGGCGATACTCGCGTGCGCCTGAGCCGCTGGGCCGGGCCGCTGGGCCCGCGGAAGGCCGGGCCGCGAGCGCCTGCCTCCTGCGGGGAGCAGGCCGGAGCTGAGCCGGGAGCAGGGGCTTAGCTCTGTGCATCACCCGTCTATCACCTACCTGTCTATCCATCTGCTATCTATCACCTATCTAAGCCTACCAGCAATCTACCCACCACCTACCTGACCCCTGCCCACCTGTCCATCTTCTATCACCTAGCTCTACCAATCCCCTCAATCTCTGTACTGTCCCCGACCCCCAGGCGGCGCTAACCCCTCCCCCAGGCGCGCTGTCATCACTGACCCCTCCTGCGGCTCATTTCTTCTCCCGCCGTTTCCCACCCCATCACCTCCCCCTTCCCACAGACAGCTGCATCGTGTGGGTGGCGAGTATCTTTCTAGCTTAACGCGTCCTTGTGGAATAGGCATCAGGGTTTGGGTGATCGCCTAGATGGCATCATGCTGTGAGTAGGGTGACGGTGTATATTATTATCCTGGGGCCTCCAGGGAAACAGCCCACGGGAGGTATTTGTATGTGCACGACACAACCACACATGGGATAGTTATACTGATGAATAGCGGAGATATTTACATATATGATGTTGTATCATATATATGAGATATATACATAGAGAAGATATTTTATGTCCAAGAAATTGGCTCACACAATCATGGAGGCTGAGAGCTGGAGGTGGGGAGAGCCAAGGGTGCCAAGTTCTGTCCAGCCCCAAGTCCAAGAACAGCAGGCCAATGTCCCAGCTCAAAGACAGTCTGAGGAAAATTGTCTCTTCCTCTGACTGTATTCTATTCAGACCTTTAGTGGATTGGATGAGGCCCACCCATGCTGAGGTGGGCCATTTGCCGGCCCCAACTCCCCCATCGAGTGTGCACCTCATCCAGAACGCCCTCCCATACATACCCAGAGTCACATTTGAACAACTGGGCCCCATGGTCAATCAGGTTGACACATGGGGTTCACCCGCATTCCGTCTCTCCTGGGTGTCTGGTGCACCTGTCTCCCTGGGAGTCCACCTGCAGATGTGGAGTTGTGTCCCCTCCCTGCCCCACTGGGAGGGTGTGTTCCTCCACACAGTGATAGGGTAGGCACCTCACATCCCCTCCTGTGGGCTTGGGGCAGGTTTGTGAGGTTGTGGGGTGCCAGTTATCCACTTGGACTCACCTTCATTTGCACTGCCCTGACAGCCCGTAAGCTTAAGCGTCTCTTTATATTCTTATGCGTTTAGGCTTCTCTGCCCGCGGTTAGCCTTTTCCTTTGCCCATTTTTCCACTGCATTCCTGTCTTTTTCTTATTGGATGTGCAGGACCTTCTCAATTATTTAAGCAGTGGCACCCACCTGTTAAACGTGGCAGGTATCTTTTGATCTGTTGTCTGGCTGCTGGCTTGCCCGTGGTATGTTTCTTAAGCAGACATCTTTCACTTTGATGTAATCAGATCCACCAATGTTTCACTGTACAGTTTGTGCTTTTGAGGTTTTGCTTAAGAAACCCTTCCCCACTACTGGGAACAAAAAAGTCTCCTTCGTTATCTTCCTTAGACACAGGAGTGTTTTCATTTAGGTTTTCATTCATATGGAACAGTTTTATTTAAAAATAAAATTTCAACAAGAAAACATGACAAAATATTAGTGGCTGTTAATTTGGGATGGTGGAATCAAGATGCATATTATACTTTTCTCTATTTGCCATTTCTAAACGTTTAAATCTTGTAAAAATATAGAGTTCATTGGGCAAAATATGGACATTACATAACAAAAGGAAAATAATCTATGATGTCCCTACTTGGCTAGAATCACTAACATTTTTCTGTGCAGGGTGTGTTTGTGTGTGATTATGCATGTATGCACATCATCGGAATCCTCTGGCTCATAGACTTTTCAGCCGGCAGCTGGTCATTTTCTGGGTGCATTCCATGCTTCATCTCTGTATCGAGGTGACACATAAGTCTCTGTTTTCTTTTTCAAGAAGAACTAGCTTTGTTCTTGGAGTTGTCTCCCTTCCCATTAGACATCAGTTTCCAGGACAAGTTCCCTTACCGTGATCGTCCCCACTGACTGAGAATTCTTATTTTTCCAGTCGGTAACCAGGGCCCACATAATCTGTTGCTTTACATGGGGGATGAAAGCCTAGTGGCCCCTAATGCCACCTCAGGGCATGTCACCCTGTCACCTGTGCCATCAGGCCTTCCCTGAGCACCTCATTTAAACAGGCAGCCCTGTCCCACATCCTAAGTCCTAAGTTTTGCTTCACAAAACACTCAAGGTAGGAAAGCAAGGTACAGGCTTTTATTTAGAGACAAAGTGAAAGGACAGAGCTGCCAGCTCACACCAGGAGGGGACAAGAGTCCGTGGTGGTGCGTTGTCCAGGGAGTTTTATACGGAGTTGAGGATTTTTCCAGAACATGATAAAAAGCTTAGGGGTGTGGACTTACTAAGTGGTCTCAGGATATTTACAATTACCTTGATACAAGTAACTTCCTGCTCTGTTGATTTCTCCCTGAGATACCAGCATCTTGGTCTGGGGGCATATGAAACAAGGCCACCTGCTCAGCCCCCAAGCTGAGGCATTGTTTCCTAAAGAGTAAGTTAAGTGCAATCGTATCTTTAAGGTGGAATCCTTCTTGCCTTTTACTGTGTCAGGGCTGGGCTTGCCTGCTAAATTAGTTTGCCCAGTTTGCAAAATCACTTCTGAAGGAGGCAAGACAGCACATAGGCCTGGGCCTTTTAGCATGTTAAAGTGAATCTTACACATGATTATAAATGATTAGCATAAAATAAACGTGCTACTCTTCTTTATCTGGGGTATACCAACTGATCTCACTGAAGAATGACTCTAGAGCTGAAAGTTCAACACAGAGTTTTAAGTAGGGGGTTTCCTTGCATGTAGTTACATTGCTCTGACTGCAAATACCCTGCCTTGCTTTTTTTCTGGAGGCCCTCACCTTACTCTGACTACACCCACAGTCACTGTCTCACTAGGACCTAGAGCAGCTATGGGGCTATGGGGCTAGGTGGATTCATTCAAACCAACTCCCTGATACAAACCAGTTCCAGCCAGTTCAGTCCAGTGCATATCAGTACCAAGCAGTTGAATCCAGGTGAAGCTTCCACAGACTAGATGGAAGCCATTCAGGGTGGCTGCAGTCCCAGGAGGGAAGAATTCTGGTAGGGGGCCTGCCCCAGCCCCTGCATCCCCTGGGCCAGCACTGGCGGGTGGTGGGTCTACAGGGCTTCAGCCTTTATCCTGCTGTTGTTGACTCCCACAGGCGGAGGATACCCAGGACAGCAGAGAGTGGGCTCTGCCACACTAGGTGGCTGGGTTGAGGGTTGTCTGCGCTTGCTCCTCACTGCTCCTCAGTCCCTTGGAGCACAAGAAGTCTCATCTGCTTCTCTCTCCTCTCTGGAGAGTGTTCGAAGTCCTTTCGTTTCACTGCTTTCCACCAGGATGTTTTCATTTTCCTCCTCTGCCCAGCTTCCCCTGCCTGTTCACCCTTAATTCTTCCTCTGCAAATCTTGGGTGGGGGTTTATTTGCGAGATCCCTCAGAACAGTGTAGATGTCCTTTCATTATCTGGCACCTACTGGGGTCCCACTAAGCCCACAGAATCTTGTCTCTCCCTTGGGCCCTTTGGCATGTATGTTCCTTGTTGCTGGTGACCTTTTTTTTTCAGCTGACCTTGGTCACTTCATAATTACAGGGAGGAAGGTTGGTTCTGTGGTTTGTCTTCAATAGGGAACCCTTACCCAGATGTCTCTGTCAACACCCACTGGAAGAAATAACTAATCCACCAATTAAATTTTAATTTTCTAGTAGCTGCATTAAAAAAAGCAAAAAGGAACAGATGGGATTAACTTTATATTTATTTGGCCCATATATCCGAAATATTATAAGAACACATAAGCATTATTTAAAAATATTAGTTTGGCATTTTACGTTCACAGTACTCGGCCAGGCTATCCGTTACCCCCTCCATAGTCACACGTGGCCGGTGGCTGCTGTGCCTCGTTCGGTAACCACTTGCACTCAGGTCGCGGCACCTGCAGGAGTGAGCCCAAGGCTCAGCGCACGGGGGCTGGCGCGGGCGGGGACGCAGGGAGGGAGGGATGCTGTGGACGGGCAGCTGACGCCCAGCCGACGTCGCAGCACCTGGGTTTACAAACACAGTCACGAGCACGAACCGTGCGACCCACGAGTGCCGGAGGGTGGGGTCTCCTTGAGTGGGGCAAGCCTGGGGGAACGGCGAAGGTAGCACCCTCGAGCTCTTCGGGGCCCAACAGCCTCCGCTGGGGAGCCCGTCTCTCACGGAGGGTGAGGCCACCGTAGCTCCCCAGTGCACTTGCTGTCGGTTGGGACGCGACTGCCCCGCGCCGTCCCCAGCGGGCTCCGGAGGAAGGGGTGGGAAGGGCTGATACAGGGCGGGACGGGTTTGGGGGAGGGGCGCCGAGGACCGGCAGGGACCAGGGCGGCCCGGCTGCAGGCCCTCCCCACTCGGGCACGTACGGTCGCGTCTTCCCGCGGCCGCGCGCCGCCTAGGAGCTCCTCCTGTTTTCCCGCCCCACTCCACTGCCTCAGCTCGCGATTGGCCAGGCCTCTGGGTGGGCCGCTTCCCTATTGGCAGAGGAACTTCAGGTGGTGAGTCCGGGATTGGTGAATGTCTGCGTTGCTCCCGCCCCTACTACCGCCGAGGCGCGCGATTGGCTGGCGCCGGCATTGTGGGCCTAGTCTAGGCACCCCGAACTAGGCCTTGGGTAGAGGCGGTGGCGGTGGCAGAGGCAGCGGTGGTGTAAGGCAGGTGAACTCGGAGGCGGGGGTCCGGTCGGGTGGGAGTCGGGGTGAGGTGGCGTGGGGTGGGGCTCGGGGGCCCCTCGCGGGGCGGCGGGAACCGGCGAACCGCGGGCCCCGCCTGGGCAGCCAACGGCCGCTTCACCTTCTCTTCTCAGCTCGAGCGTCTCTCCCCCGGGTCCCTCTTCGACCCCGCGCCCTCTTTTCAGTTCGAGTGCCCCAACCCCGGGTCCCTCTCCGGCCCCGCGCCCCCTTCCCGACCCTGCGCCCCCTCCTCAACTCGAGCGCCTCCTTCCCAGCCTACCCGGGCCCCGCGCCCCCTCCACAGCTGGAGCGCCCCTCCCCCGGGCCCCTCTTCGACCCCGCGCCCCCTCCTCAGCTCGAGCGTCCCCGTTGCGGGCGGGGTGGTGGGGAAGAGGTGGTGCTCGCCCCCTGCCCGCCCTCAGTCCGGCGCCCCCGCCGCGCAGAGGAGGGTCCCAGGCGCGGCCTTCCTGGAACCGGGACGGGGGCGGTCGGGCTCGGGATGCGCCTCTGCCCACCTGCCCACCGGGCGCCCTCATGCCGCCGTCTCGCGGGGTCCGCACGGCAACCGGTCGCCCGGAGACCGCGTTTGCCCAGACTTTACCAGCCTGGGGCACGTGGGGAGGGGGCTCAAGGCCTTCTGTGCGCCCCTCGCAGCTCCGGGCGGAGGCCCGACCTGCTCTAACTCCGGGCTGAAAAAACTTGGTAATGTCGCGGGATTGCTCTGTTGTCCTCTCAGCTTCTAGCGTTGCTGTGAAGAGTGTGCCGCCCTAATTAATCCTTTGCATGCCGTCTGTTTTTACTCCCTGAGTCTTCAGTGCTCAGAAACGTGTGTTTTGGTCTCTTTTCATCCATTTCGTTGGGTGCTTCATTGTTCCTTTAAGTTTGGAAACTCGTGGTTAGTTTAGTTTTGGGGGAATTTTCTCATTATATTCATTGACTATTTCCTTTTTATTTTCTCTCTGCGTTTTGGAAATACTATTATTTGGACAGTGGACTTCTTGGACTGGTTTTCTATTTTTTCTTTAACCTTTATCTCTCCCCCTTTCCATCTTAGTCTTTTTGTTTCACTTTCTAGGGTATATTCTCAATCTTTTGTTCTAACATCTGTTCAGCATTTTGTTTTGACCACAATATTTTAAATTGCCTAGAGCCTTTTTTATTGTTTTTTTCCTCCAAAATTTAGCAACATGTTCTTATTTCATGAAGGTCTGTCTTTCCTGAAATGTCCGGGATCTCTGTTGAACACATCTGAGAGTGGGACCCTGCCCCGTCTTTTGGGAGTTCTTGTGCACCTGTGTTGGGTGTTAAGCCACGTTGGGTTTCCTTGAGGAACTCTCAGTGTCATTATCTTTAGGTCCTTTTATTGGGCTTTCCGGCCTCCTGCCTCATTTTAGAAGTTGGGTAGGACTGTATGGTTTGGGCTTTCAACAATAAGGAAATGCTCACCTACCCCCTTCTCAGGAAGGCATCCCAAAACTCCACTATTCCTCTTAACTCTAAATAACGCTTGGTTTTATCCTCCAGTATTTTTTGGTGGGGGAGGGCAAGAAGGAGTTCAGTGCCATGCAATGAGGTAGCTAATTTTTGTGTGTTTTTTGTGGCAGAATACATAGCATAAAATTAACCATTTGTAACCTGTATAGCTTAGTGGTGTTATGTTTACCACCATCTAGTCCCAGAACCTTATCTCCCTAATGGAAACGAACCAATTAGCAGTCAGTCCTCATTACCCACTGCTCTTAGCAAGCACTAATCTGCTCTCTGTGAATTTGCCTAATTGGGATTGTTTACATAAATGGATTCATACGAAAGGTGACCTTTTGTGTCTGAGCTCTTCCACTTAGCATAATACTTTGTAGTAGCATGTGTCAGAACTTTTTTTTTATGACCATAATATTCCATTGTAGGAATATATCAAAGTTTGCTTATCCATTCATCTGTTAGTGGACATTTGAGTTGTTTACACTTTTTGTCTATTATGAATAATGTTGTTGTGAATATTTGCATAGAAGCATTTGAGTACCCGTTTTCAGTTCTTTCTGGTATACACATTGGAGTGTAATTGCTGGGTCATATGGTAGCTCTGTATTCAACTTACAGATGAACCACCAAACCATTTTCCACTGTGACTGCACCATTTTACGTGCCCACCAGCAATGTTTGAATATTCCAATTTCTCTACATCCTCTCCAACACATGATATTCCCTTTTTTTTGTAATTATGGCCGTCCTAGTGGGTGTGAAGTAGTATCTCATTTTTGTTTGCTTTTCCTTAATAACTAATGACTGAGTATCTTCATGGCCTTGTTAGCCATTTGTATATCTTTAGAGAAATGTCTATTCAGGTCCTTTGCCCATTTTTTAAGTTGGGTTGTCTTTTGGTTGCATTGTAAGATGATTTGCATATACTTTCTTCCATTGTTTGGGTTTTCTCTTCATTTCTGATAGTGTCCTTTGATGCACAAACATTTTAATTTTGATGAAGCCCAATTTTTTTGTTGTCATTGCTCGTTCTTTTGGTGTATCTAAGAAACCATTGTGAAATCAAGGTCTTGAAGATTTGTTTTTACCTCAGAGTTTTATAGTTTCAGTTCTTACATTTAGGCTTTGTATCCACTTTGAGTTAATTTTTGTGTAAGGTATAAGGATCCACCTTCATTCTTTTGCATGTGATGTCCAGTTGTCCCAGCACCATTGTTGAAGAGACAATTCTTTCCCTATTGAATGTTCTTGGCACCCCAGTAGAGAATCAGTTGACCATAAATGGTTTATTTCTGGGCTCTCAAGTCTGTTCTGTTTGTAAGTCTAACCTTATGCTACACTGTTTTGTAGTAAGTTCTGAAATTGGGAAATGTGAGTCCTCCAAATTCAGTCTTACAAGATTATTTTTGGCTATTTGGAATCCATTGTAGATCCATATGAATTTAAGGATTAGCTTTATCATATCTGCAAAAAAGGCCACTGGGGTTTTGACAGAGATTGTGTTGACTGTGTAGATCATTTAGGCAGTACTGTCATGTTAACAATGTTGTCTTCTAGCCTATTAACAGGGAATGTCTTTCTCTTTAGGTCTTTAATTTTTTTCAGTGGTGTTTTGTAATTTTCAGTGTACCAGTTATTTTGCACTTCCTTGGTTAAATTTATTCTTGTTTGTTGTTTTTGATGCTATTGTAAGAGTAATTTTAATTCTTAATTTCATTTTCAGATTGTTCATTGCTAGTGTATAGAAATATGTGTGGTATTGTGTGTTGATCTTGTATCCTGTAGTTTTACTTGAATTTGTTCATGAGCTCTAACAGTTTTTTGTGATTTCTTTCTTTTTTAACTGAAGGATAGTTGACATATAGTATTATATTAGTTTCAGGTGTACAACATATTGACTCCATATTTATGTACATTATGAAGTTGTCACCGTGACAGATCTAGCCACTATCACACACAAAGGTGTTACCTATCATTAACTGTGTTCCTATGCCATGCACAGCATCCATAGATCTTATTTTATAAGTGGAAGCCTGTACCTTTTAATCACTTTCC
Source organism: Manis javanica (assembly GCF_040802235.1). NCBI lineage: Eukaryota > Metazoa > Chordata > Mammalia > Pholidota > Manidae > Manis > Manis javanica. The sequence goes on from NC_133165.1 coordinate 25,162,195, forward strand.
CCCATTTTCCTCATTCCCTGCTCCGGCAACCATCAGATTGTTCTCTTAATCTTTGAGTCTGATTCTGTTCTGTTTGCTCTCTGTCCCCTAGATCATACACATAAGCAAAATCACACAGTATTCGTCTTTCTCTGACTTATTTCACTCAGCATAACATCCTCTAAGTCCATCCATGTTATTGCAAATGGCAAAATTTCATTTTTTTTATGGCTAAATAATATTCTATTGTATACATACACTACATTATCATTATCCATTCATCTACTGATGGGCACTTAGGTTGCTTCCATATATTGGCTATTTTAAGTAATGCTCTACTGATGCATGTATCTTTTAAAATTAATGTTTTCACTTTCTTTGGATAAATACCCACAAGTGGAATTGCTAGATCATATGGTAGTTCTATTTTTAATTTTTTGAGGAAACTCTGTACTGCTTTTCATAGTGACTGTACCATTTTGCATTCAGAGTGCACAAAGGTTCCCATTTCTCCATGTTCTCACCAACACTTGTAATTTCTTGTCTTTTTGGTAATAGCATTTTAACCAGTGTGAGTTGATATTTCATTGTGGTTTTGATTTGCATTTCCCTGATTAGGATTTTCTATATATGATATCTTGCCATCTGTGATTAGAATTAGTATTACTTCTTCATTTCCAATTTGATGCCTTTTATTTTTTCCTTGCCTAATTGCTCTGGCTAGAACGTCTAATACCATCTTGAGATAGCCTTGGTGAAAACAGACATCCTTTTCTTCCTGATCTAACGGGAAAACTTTCCGTCTTCCACCGCTGGATGCAATGTTAGCTGTGAGGTTTAGTAAATGCCCTTTTTCAGGTTGAGGAAGTTCTCTTCTATTCCTAGTTTGATCAGTGTTTTTATCATCAAAGAGTGTTGGATTTTAACAAATTTTTTTCCTCCACTGATTGAGATGATCATATTGTTTTCCCTAACTGCTTCTTAAACAGTCTTTCAGCATTCTATTCCGGCTGTGTTTTGGTTGCGTCCTACACTCTGACTCCTAAACATACAGAGATGCCATGCTCTTGGCCTTTGGGGGTTTGGTGATGAAAATTGGATTATTTCTCAGTGTTCCTTCTTGTAAGCTTATGATTCAGCTTTTTCTTGCCTCAGTTTTCATTCATCCATTTGATTTCTAGCTTCTAAATTCTCGTTATTGTCTTTTCTCACTTTTGTTTTGTTCTCATGTATGTATATCTTAAAAAATCCCCTTTTAAGAGGGGTCTGTGGAAGAGAGTGAAGCTAACATCTATTTTCAGTACACCATTTTTAACTGAAAATTCCCAGGTGACCTATTTTCAAACACTAGCTGGCATTTGATGGAGTGTCTATGCATAACCATTGTTTTCTGGTCCTGATTTTGTGATCAAATGGTCTCCAGGTTCCAAAACATAAACCCAGTTTGAATTTGCTTACAGTGAATGTCAGGTAACAGTTTTGGTAGACATGGTGACAAAGGATGAAAGCATCCTTCAGCATTGCAACTCCTGCCCTTACCTAAATATTCAAGGGAAGGCAAGAGTCCAGGGAATTCCAGTGCATTTTGTGGGGCCCACTGCTGATTCAGGCTAGGTGGTCCCGAACACATCTGAGTTCAGAGTACATGGAATAGGACAGTGATGGTGGCCAAGCATAAGCTGTGTCAGATCTGCTCGCTGCACGTCTCTTCAGGGTCCTGGCTGCTCATTGCTGCTCACAGATTTGGCAGTATTACTCAGTTGATTAAAAAGACTCTTTAATTTTCTTCCTTCCTTGCTTCCTAAACTTGGAACTCATTTCTCTTGGTCTGCTTACCCAACCTGGTTTGCAGATAGAGGCCAGACATGCTGGCTCTGTGTTTGAAACTGTTTACTCCCATTGGGCCAAAGTAAACTGACAGGAGTGACAGATGAAAAATACATGATGTTGCTGCTGATAATAGCTATTTGTTATAATCATGTACTATACTTAACTACTTCAATAAGTAATCTGTAATTTATTAGTGAATGTTTTTGAATAATATCTGATTAAGTATGCTTGTTATTTTGGTGCGTTGTTTTTCATTTAGTCGCATAGGGGCATTCAGTGAATGGTCGTGGACTACAAGTGTTAGTTGAGGAGATAAGGACTATGTGACAGGCTTTTTGACATTTGTGCAGAATAAAACTGCAGGTCCCAGACTGAAGTAATCAAGTGCAGATCAGTGATTCCCAGAGGGGACTGAGAAGGCTCACCTGGTGCCGTCTGTAGCTTGAAAACAAAGCAGTGCATTGTCTGGTTGCTTTATTCTTAGTCATTCTATTTACTTTGTTTGATCTTTAAGTAATATTATTGGAAGATGTGAGCTATATCTAGAATATGAAAAACAAATCAATTTAATGATTTCTCCTTGTGCCACAAATCTCTTCAGTCCTGAAAAGTGCTCATTTTTATTCTGTTTTTTTACCTTTGGGAGGACAGAACATTAAAAGGTGATGTAGAAATGGTGTAGATTAACTGTTTACATTTATAATACAAGTAAAATGCCGTCATTAACTGTTCTTATTTTCATTCCCTGTTACATTTGGAAGTGAAGCAGAGCTAACACAACTGTTCTTATTAGATGAGGACATACAAGGAAATCTTTGGGGAAAGAATCTATTGCAAGAAATGGTATCCTAAGAATCTGTAAGGAGAAAGGAGACTAAGGGACCCAAAGATGCATGACCATTACTATTCTTCATGAATTGGCACAGCTTTTGAGGGTGATTTTTCCAGGGCCTGGTCAGATAAGGAACAGAGTGATGAGGGGAATTCATGAGTATTTTCAGTATAACAGCTGCAAAGCAAGCAACATGCATAGCAGTGAGTTCTCCCCACTTGTGTATGCACCTGTAAGGTGTACATTTGTTATACAGGTGAGGTTTAGTTCCTGCCCTCAGAGAGCTCAAGGTCTAGTTGGAGAGGAAGACTCATTAATAAATATTACAGGTTCTGGTAAGTGATGCAGGCCAGGTAGCACTAAAATTGGCACCCAATTTGGATTTAGGATTTGGGGGAATCCAGGAGAGCTTCCTGGAGGTACTATCTCAGCTGAATTCTAAGATGAGTATTAGTTAGCCAATAGAATTTGGGGTGGAAAGAGACCAAGAGGATGGGGAATCAGGAGTGTGCCCCAGACAAGGATAGCACATAGGAGCAATATAGGCATCCTGGGGAAATACTGTGGGTCTGGTTCCAGACTACTGCAGTAAAGCAGATATCACAATAAAGTGAGATGAATGAACTTTCTGATTTCCCAGTGTGTATAAAAGTTATGTTTATACCAAACTGTTGTCTATTAGATATGCAAGAGTATTGTTGTCTAAAAAAACGATTTACATACCTTAATCAAAAATACTTTATTTCTAAAAAATACTAACTACCGCCTGTGCTTTCAAAGTTGTGATCTTTTTGCTGGGGGAGGGTCTTGCCTTCACGCTTACAGCTGCTGCCTGATCCGGCTGGTGGCTGCTGGATGGGGTGGCGGGGGCCATTTCTTAAGACAACAGAGACCTTGGCCGGGCGGTTGGCACTTCCCTTCACAGACATTTCTCCAGTGTGCAATCCTGGGTGATAGCATTTTACCCACAGTAGAACTTTGAATACTGAAGTCAGTCCTCTCAATCCCTGCTGTTGCTTTATCAACTCAGTTTAGATGACACTCTTAAGTCCTTTGTCGTCATGTCAACCATCCTCACAGCATCTTCCCCAGGAGCAGATTCTCTGTCAAGAAACCCTTCTGTGCTCCTCATTAGGGAGCAAGGCCTCACCCATTCATGTTTATCCCGAGGTTGCAGGATTCGGTCCCCGTGTCAGGGCTGCTCTTGTAGTTCCAGTTCTCTTGCTGTTTGCTCCATGTGTGCAGTGACTGCCTCGCTGAAGGCTTGAACCCCTCAGTCAACTTGAGGGTTGGAATCGACCTCTTCGAATATCCTGGTGGTGTTGATATTTTGACCTCTTCCCATGAATTGCACATGTTCCCAATGGCATCTGGAATGGTGGCTCCGTTCCGGAAGGTTTTCAGTTCACTTTGCCCAGATCCAGTAGAGGGGTCACCATCTAGGGCCGCTGGAGCTTCCCAGATGTATTTCTTCAGTGAGAAGACATGAAAGTTGACTTGAAAGTTGAGATGACTGCCTGACCCGTGGGCTACAGAAAGGGTGCTGTGCTGACTGCATGGAGACCACGCTGATCTCAGTGTCCCTCTGGTGAGGGCTCATCTGTGTGCATCAGCGACCAGGTGCATGGTTGGGGCAGTAGCGTTTTGAAAGCAGTGTTTTTTTCTGAGCAGTTGGTCTCAGCAGTGGGCTAAAAATATTCTACAAACCATGCTATAAACAGACATGCTGTTGTCCAGGCTGTGCTGTTCCATTTCTAGGGCACAGACAGAGTAGGTTTAGCATAATTTTGAGGACCTAGAATTTTCAGAATGGTAAATGGACATTGACTCCACCTTAAAGTCACCAGCTGCATCGGCCCCTAACAAGAGTCAGCCTGTCCTTTGAAGCTTTGAACCAGGCACTGACTTTCCTCCCAGCTCTGCAAGTCCTTGATGGCATCTTCCCCCAGGAGGCCGTTTCACCTGCAGAGAAACGCTGTTGATTAGCGTAGCACCTTCGTTAGTTTTCTCAGCCGGACCTTCTGGGTAACCTGCTGCAGCTTCTCCATCAGCACTTGCTGCTGCCCCTGCACTTGGATGTTACAGAGAAGGTTTCTTCCTTAAGCCTCATGAACCGACCTCTGCTGGCTTCATGCTTTTCCTCTGCAGCCTCTTCAACTCTCAACCTTCATGGAATTGAAGAGAGTCAGGGCCTCGCTCTCGGTACGGTGTTTGTGTAAGGGACTATCTTGGCTGGTTTGGTTCTCCAGGCCACTCACACCTTCTGCCCGTCAGCAGTCAGGCCGTTTCACTATATCATTGGTTGTTCCTAGAGGAGCATTTTAATGCCTTCAATAACTTTTCCTTTGTGCTCACATCTTGGCCGTTTGGCACAAGAGTGGCTTTTGGCCAGTCCCAGCTTTCGGCATGCCCTCCTCACTGAAAATGCTTTTCCCTCATTTCTGGCTTTTAATTTAAAAGTGAGACATACTTCGGCTTGAACATGTAGAGGCTGTAGTGGGTTTTTAATTGGCCCAATTTCAATACTGTTATCTCAGGATAGGAAGGCCTGAGGACAGGGAGAGAAATGGGAGCAGCTGGTCAGTGGAGTGGTCAGAACACAGGACATTTATTGATTAAGTTCTCCGTCTCATGGGTGCGGTTTGTGGCATCAAGGATGCAGACACAACTATAACAGTAATGGAAATGTTTGAAATAGTGTGAGAATTACCAAAGTGTGACACAGAGACACGAAGTTAGCAGGTGCTGTTGGAAAAATGGCACCGACAGACATGCTCAACCCTGGGTTACCACAAACCAATCTGTAGAAAACACAAACAAAACGGAACAGGAGGTATGCCTGTATGTATATGGGTTGGAGTAGGGAAGAGGGTTCCCCGAGCCCAGGTTCTCAGCGATGCTGTGATGGAGATGCATGGGAGGTGGAGAGGGGCAAGTGGCCATTTTGATGGAGGCCCTTGGTGCATTCTGTCTCGACTCTTAGCTGTAGGTGCTGGGGAGCCATGGTAGCTGTGAATAAAGTGAAGGTTCCTGGGGCCAGGAATCTCACCTGGCCTTGGTTGGCTAGCTCACTACACATGTGTGTGAAATACATTGTTATTGACTCAATACAAAGAGCTCCACCCATTACTCTGGGTGACACGGTGGCACGGCTGCAAGTCTGCTCAAGAGCAGAGGCTGGAGTGGTGGCAGTGCTGAGGACAGAGTCTGAGATGGCTGCAGGGGTAGAGAGACCCAAAGGCAGAGACCCACTTGCCTCATGCAGACTTGCTCTGAGTGGACGGGATTCTAGTGATTGACCTGCCACCATGGGAATAAAATTAGGTATAAACTCTTTCACCTCAAGAACGTTCCATTGTCATTTCTTTGGTCTTACTGAATCCATAGTGAATTTGTCAGGGGCTGAAACTCTTGGGCAAGACAGTAGCCATGAAGGGAATGAGATGTCAGATCTCTTTGGGTAATTCTGGCAGTTTTTTGGCTTGAGGAGGCAAGGCTAGAGAGGGAAACTAGTCAAGGTGCTTGTAGGAAGCCAGCAAGAGATGCTGTGGCAGGTAACAGGTGTGAGGAGGGGGTGACCCACTGGAAGGTGGGTGCTGCTGGTCTGAAAGAGGAGAAGCAGGGTGATAGGGCCCTTTGGACATTCGGAATTCGGTTACTGTGTGTGATCCAGGTGGAAATGCAACAGGAAGTAAAATAAGATGCCTGCCTGCCTTTATACAAAAGGAATCACAGATGGATTAGAGAAGTTAAAAGGACCGGAAATGCCCAAGTCAAAGCAGTAAAAGTGATAGAATCCATAACAGACTGTTGATGTGTTCTTGGGTCAGGGAAGCAGAATGTGATAGTCCTGGGAAAACTAAAGTCACCATAAGCCAGTGTAGTGACAGATGGGGATACCCAGGGTGTGTGTGACGGGTATGCAGTTAGTATCCTATAAAACAGCAAGAAAAACACAGAGCTTCCCATTAGGTTTAAGAAAGGCTGCGTGCTGACTAGTGTTCTTAACCCATCAGAGTGGCCACACAGAGTCTAGCACCTGTGGTATAAGGAGCTCAGTGAAGCGTGGGGAGCCCCAGGGTGAGGCCTGCACCGCATTGCTGCTTGGTAGGCGCCAGCTGTAGGCAAGCAGAGGCCTTGTGGGAGTCTGACTGCCCTGGTTATAAGGAAGTTTAGTGCTATCCATATTTAAAGCAAATACAATAAAACTATGTTAATGCTTTCTCTGTTCGTAGAAGGCCCTTCACATGTACAAAATGTTTGATTTTGGGCTTTTGTTGGAAAATGGTGATAAATCACTATAAGAGGAAGTGGAGATTTTATTAACGATCTGCAGCACGTATCATTAGAGATGAAAACTGTGATAATTATCTTCACATGGAAGTAATTATTTTCCCTAAACTCAGAGCTGTTTTATACAAACAAACCCCTCCAGCCTACACCTCTTCCTGTTTGTATCATTTCTAAAAGAGAGAAACAGCCCATTTTGGCCAGAGAAGCTATCTTTCAGTACAGAGTTGCTGCTCAGTTAACTGACTTTTATTGAGTGCCCCATCTTCCTGACCCCTGCAGGTGCTGCTGAACAGGTGAGGTGCCTCTGACCCCGGCCCACCTGGCAGGCGTGCCTCCCCCTCCCAGGGGTAGTAGCTGGGCAAGGGTACCATGGGGTGAAGGTGCTGCCACCCTCCCCCACTCCCCTGCTCTCACGTGGAGTAAGGAGAAAGCCCGTATCAACCAAGTGCATCTGGCTGCCCAGCACTGCTTCACAAATGAACACCATATATTTTTTCTTTCTGGAAATAGTAGTTACTGGGTTACTTGCTTAAATTATAAGGCCAATACTGTGGATAAAATGAGAGTTTCTGTGGCCAGGATTTTCACCTGCCGTGGTTGACTAGCTCACAGCACACCTGTGGGCATTACATGGCTGTTGACTCTATAAAAAGAGCTCCTCCCAGTGCTCTGGGTGCGACCTCAATTAGTTTAGGGAAAATAATTACTTCCATGTGAAGATAATTACCACAGCAAGGCTGCAGGAGAGCAGAGGCTGGAGTGGTAGCACCGAGGACAGAGGGGCCCAGAGGCAGAGACTGGCTTGCTGCATACAGACTTGTCTGAGTGAATGGGATTCTAGTGACAGACCTGCCACCTGGAAATAAAGTTGGGTATAACCCTTTCACCCCAAGAATGTTTTACTGTCATTTTCTTTGGTCACATTGAATCAATAGCGAACTTGCCTGGGGCTGAAACCCACTGGCAAGACAAATACCTACTCTTTAAAAAAAACATCGGACAGAAGAGGGTAAGTGAAAAGAAGTCCCATTCTCTGATATGCCATTTCAATCAGTGTATTTTCCCAGAAGTTTTAAAAACATATTCTAATATATATATAACAGCATTCAGTAAGGCCCTTTCAAGAGTTTTTAGATTATAGTCATTTGTTCCTGATTTGCTGTTTTAAATAATCAGTTCATTTTTTAAGGATTCTCACAGTATATAAATGGCAGTTTTTCATAAACTAACATTGTTTTGCTTTCTTAAACTGAACCAGAAACGTGACTCCAATTCCTGTTTATTATGTCAGAGAAGAAATTACATTGAACAGGATCTTCAGAAACTGATTTCTAACCCAATTTATTAGTTTTTAGTCCATGAGCAAAAGTGACTTACGTTTTTATTAATCTCTTTAGTTTTATCCTTTGGGGTGAGTGTTGTGTTGAAGTCTCCTAAAATGAATGCATTGCAGTCTATTTCCCTCTTTAGTTCTGTTAGTATTTGTTTCACAAATGCTGGTGCTCCTGTGTTGGTTGCATATATATTTAGAATGGTTAAATCCTCTTGTTGGACTGAGCCCTTTATCATTATGTAGTGTCCTTCTTTATGTCTTGTTACTTTCTTTGTTTTGAAGTCTATTTTGTCTGATACTAGTACTGCAACCCCTGCTTTCTTCTCACTGTTGTTTGCCTGAAATATGTTTTTCCATCCCTTGACTTTTAGTCTGTGCTTGTCTTTGGGTTTGAGGTGAGTTTCTTGTAAGCAGCATATAGATGGGTCTTGCTTTTATCCATTCTGTTACTCTGTGTCTTTTGATTGGTGCCTTAAGTCCATTTACATTTAGGGTGACTATTGAGAGATATGTACTTATTGTCATTGCAGGCTTTAAATTAGTGGTTACCAAAGGTTCAAGGTTAGCTTCTTTAGTATCTTACTGCCTAACTTAGCTCGCTTATTGAGCTGTTATGTACACTGTCTGGAGCTTCTTTTCTTCTCTCCCTTCTTATTCCTCCTCCATTCTTCATATGTTGTGTGTTTTGTTATGTGCTCTTTTTAGGAGTGCTCCCATCTAGAGCAGTCCCTGTAAGCTGCCCTGTAGAGGTGGTTTGTGGGAAGCAAATTCCCTCAGCTTTTGCTTGTCTGGGAATTGTTTAATCCTGCCATCATATTTAAATGATAGTTGTGCTGGATACAGTATCCTTGGTTCAAGGCCCTTCTGTTTCATTGCATTAAGTATATCATGCCATTCTCTTCTGGCCTGTAGGGTTTCTGTCGAGAAGTCTGATGTTAGCCTGATGGGTTTTCCTTTATAGGTGACCTTTTTCTCTCTAGCTACCTTTAAAACTCTTTCCTTGTCCTTGATCTTTGCCATTTTAATTATTATGTGTCTTGGTGTTGTCCTCCTTGTATCCTTTCTGTTGGGGGTTCTGTGTATTTCCATGGTCTGTTCGATTATTTCCTCCCCCAGTTTGGGGAAGTTTTCAGCAATTACTTCTTCTAAGAGAGTTTCTATTCCTTTTCCTCTTTCTTCTTCTGGTACCCCTATAATACGAATATTATTCCTTTTGGATTGGTCACATAGTTCTCTTAGTGTTGTTTGTTCCTGGAGATCCTTTTATCTCTCTCTATGTCAGCTTCTATCCGTTCCTGTTCTCTGGCTTCTATTCCTTCAATGGCCTCTTGCATCTTATCCATTCTGCTTATAAATCCTTCCAGGGTTTGCTTCACTTCTGTGATCTCCTTCCTGACATCTGTGATCTCCCTCCGGACTTCATCCCATTGCTCTTGCATTTTTCTCTGCATCTCTCAACATGTTCATGATTTTTATTTTGAATTCTTTTTCAGGAAGACTGGTTAGGTCTGTCTCCTTCTCAGGTGTTGTCTCTGTGATCTTTGTCTGCCTGTAGTTTTGCCTTTTCATGGTGATAGAGATAGTTTGCAGAGCTGGTACGAGTGACAGCTGGAAGAGCTTTCCTTCTTGTTGGTTTGTGGCCTTCCTCTCCTGGGAGAATAGCGACCTCTAGTGGCTTATGCTTGACAGTTGTGCGAAGACAGGGCTTCTGCCACCTGCCCGGTTGCTATGCAGTTTATCTCCACTGTTGCTGTGGGCATGGCCTGGCTGGGGCTGTTCCTCCAAAATGGTGGAGCCCTGTTGGAGGGGGAGCGGCTGGGAGGCTATTTATCTCCATAAGGGGCCTCTGCTCCCTGTTGCCCAGGGGGTTAGAGTGCCCAGAGATCCCCAGATTCCCTGCCTCTGGTCTAAGTGTCCTGTCCTGCCCCTTTAAGACTTCCAAAAAGCACTCTCCAAACCAAAACAACAACAGCAACAACAAAAGAGGAAAAAAAAGAAATAATTAAGAAAAAGGGGGGAGGAAACACGCGATTTTCATTGTCCTCAGGCACTGGTCTCAGGCACCTGCTCACCGGTCTTGCTGCCCTGTTTCCCTAGTACTGGGGTCCCTGTCCCTTTAAGGCTTAAAAAAAAAAAAAGCTGCTCCCATTTCTTTGTTCTCCGGCGTCAGCCTCAGGCACCTGCTCAACGGTCCTGCCGCCCTGTTTCCCTAGTATCCAGAACCCCATGCATGCACTGTGTCTGTGCTCTGGTCAGGAATCCTGGGGCTGGGTGTTCAGCAGTCCTGGGCTCTCTCTCCCTCCCTGCTGACTCCTCACCACCCACCGGGAGCCGGGGGGAGGGGCGCTCGGTCCCGCCGGGCCGGGGCTTGTATCTTACCCCCTTCATGAGGCGCTGGGTTCTCGCAGGTGTGGATGTGGTCTGGATGTTGTCCTGTGTCCTCTGGTCTCTATTTTAGGAAGAGTTGTCTTTGTTATATTTTCATAGATATATGTGGTTTTGGGAGGAGATTTCCGCTGCTCTACTCATGCCGCCGTCCTGGCTCCGCCCCCATCTCTTTGGTTTTATACAGGATGAAGATCTGAGCAGAGTAATATGTTAAGATTTATTACTAATTTTTAAAGGGGCATCTTGGAATTTTAACTCTAAAAGTACTGTTGCTTTACAATGGACATAAGAAATGAAACACCAGATTTCAGGGCAGCTGCGCTTTGAAACCTAGCCCTGAGTGTGGATGGAGTTAGAACCAGTGGGTTGCGTACCTGTTCACACATGCTCTACAGTGATGTGACTCCTGGAAGGTCCTTGAGGGACTGCTTGGCCAGCCTCAGCATCCACTACTGGCCAGACCTGCCAAGGCCCGGAGGCCGAAGGTCGTAGTGGTCATGTGGTGTGCTGTCCTGTCCTCTCCAAATGGCCACTCCCTCACCCCTCAGACATCACCTGTTGGCAGATGGTGACTCTGGGGAGGAGCGTTGGGTCTGTCCCTGTCTCCCTTCATTGGTGTTTTCCCTATGGACAGGTTCAGATGAAAGCCACAGGTTCTGATGGTCGTTTCGGGGGAGAGTGTGGTTTAAATGGGGGCTGTGAAGTTGTTCTGAGGATTTCTGATTGGAAAACTTTCAACCTGTGGTCTCAGGTTCATTTTTAGTCTCGATCCACTTCATCAATGACTGAATCAGCTAATAGATTGTAACATGCTAGTCTTTATAAAGACAGTGCCTTTGGAGCAAATTCCAACCGCTATATACTTTGTTTGATAAAAAGTAATTCGACCAGATGAATACTTGTGGTTTATAGTGACGAAGGAATTCAAGTTTGCTCTTTTCCAGTTTTTCTCTGGAACTAACACCCCTAAGAGAGTGTTATGTGCTTGTGTTATTTTCAGAGCCACTCTAGTTCTTTTTTTGTTTTTTGTATCATTAATCTACAATTACATGAAGAACATTATGTTTACTAGGCTCCCCCCTTCACCAAGTTCCACCCACAAACCCCATTACAGTCACTGTCCATCAGCGTAGTAAGATGCTATAGAATCACTACTTGTCTTCTCTGTTGCACAGCCCTCCTGTGCCCCCCCCACATTATGCATGTTAATTGTAATGCCCCCTTTCTTTTTCCCTGCCCTTATCCCTCCCTTCCCACCCAACCTACCCAGTCCCTTTAACTTGGGTAACTGTTAGTCCATTTTTCGGTTCTGTGATTCTGCTGCTGTTTTGTTCCTTCAGTTTTTCATTATTCTTATACTCCACATATGAGTGAAATCATTTGGTACTTGTCTTTCTCCGCTTGGCTTATTTCACTGAGCATAATACCCTCTAGCTCCATCCATGTTGTTGCAAATGATAGGATTTGTTTTCTTCTTATGGCTGAATAATATTCCACTGTGTATATGTATACCACATCTTCTTTATCCATTCATCTACTGATGGACACTTAGGTTGCTTCCATTTCTTAGCTATTGTAAATAGTGCTGCAATAAACATAGGGGTGCATCTGTCTTTTTCAAACAGGGCTGCTGTATTCTTAGGGTAAATTCCTAGAAGTGGAATTCCTGGGTCAAATGGTATTTCTATTTTGAGCTTTTTGAGGGACCTCCATATTGCTTTCCACAATGGTTGAACTAATTTACATTCCCACCAGCAGTGTAGGGGGGTTCCCCTTTCTCCATAACCTTGCCAACATTTGTTGTTGTTTGTCTTTTGGATGGTGGCGATCCTTACTGGTGTGAGGTGATAACTCCTTGTGGTTTTAATTTGCATTTCTCTGATGACTAGCAGTGTGGAGCATCTTTTCATGTGTCTGTTGGCCATCTGAATTTCTCGTTTGGAGAACTCTGTGGTCAGCTCCTCTGCCCATTTTTTCATTGGATTATTTGCTTTTTGTTGAGGTGCGTGAGCTCTTTATATTTTGGATGTCAACCCTTTATCAGTTCTGTCATTTATGAATATATTCTCCCATACTGTAGGATGCCTTTTTTGTTCTGTTGATGGTGTCCTTTGCTGTACAGAAGCTTTCAGCTTGATATAGTCCCACTTGTTCATTTTTGCCTTTGTTTCCCTTGCCTGGGGAGATATGTTCATGAAGAAGTTGCTCATGTTTATGTCCAAGAAATTGTTGCCTATGTATTTTTCTAATGGTTTTATGGTTTTAAGACTTACATTCAGGTCTTTGATCCATTTTGAATTTACTTTTGTGTATGGGGTTAGACAGTGGTCCAGTTTCGTTCTCTTACATATAGCTGCCCAGTTTTGCCAGCACCACCTGTTGAAGAGGCTGTCATTTCCCCATTGTACGTCCATGGCTCCTTTATCGTATATTAATTGACCATACATGTTTTGGTTAATGTCTGGAGTCTCTATTCTGTTCCACTGGTCTGTGGCTCTGTTCTTGTGTCAGTACCAAATTGTCTTGATTACTGTGGCTTTGTAGTAGAGCTTGAAGTTGGGGAGCGAGATCCCCCCCCCACTTTATTCTTCCTTCTCAGGATTGCTTTGGCTATTGGGGGTCTTTGGTTCAATATGAATTTTTGAACTGTTTGTTCCAGTTCGTTGAATGCTGTTGGTAATTTGATAGGGATTGCATCAAATCTGTATATTGCTTTGGGCAGGATGGCCATTTTGACTATATTCATTCTTCCTAGCCAAGAGCATGGGATGAGTTTCCATTTGTTAGTGTCTTCTTGAATTTCTCTTAAGAGTGTCCTGTAGTTTTCAGGGTATAGGTCTTTCACTTTCTTGGTTAGGTTTATTCCTAGGTATTTTATTCTTTTTGATGCCACTGTGAATGGAATTGTTTTCCTGGTTTCTCTTTCTGCTAGGTGTAGAATGCCACAGATTTCTGTGTATTAATTTTGTATCCTGCAACTTTGCTGTATTCGGATATTAGTTCTAGTAGTTTTGGAGTGGAGTCTTTAGGGTTTTTTATGTACAATATCATGTCATCTGCAAATAGTGACAGTTTAACTTCTTCTTTACCAGTCTGGATTCCTTGTATTTCTTTATTTTGTCTAATTGCCATGGCTAGGACCTCCAGTACTATGTTAAATAACAGTGGGGAGAGTGGGCATCCCTGTCTGGTTCCCGATCTCAGAGGAAAAGCTTTCAGCTTCTCGCTGTTCAGTATGATGTTGGCTGTGGGTTTATCATATATGGCCTTTATTATGTTGAGGTACTTGCCCTCTATACCCATTTTGTTGAGAGTTATTATCATGAATGGATGTTGAATTTTGTCGAATGCTTTTTCAACATCTATTGAGATGATCATGTGGTTTTTGTCCTTCTTTTTGTTTATGTGGTGGATGATGTTGATGGATTTTTGAATGTTGTACCATCCTTGCATCCCTGAGATGAATCCCACTTGGTCATGGTGTATGATCCTTTTGATGTATTTTTGAATTCGGTTTGCTAATATTTTGTTGAGTATTTTCGCATCTACATTCATCAGGGATATTAGTCTGTAATTTTCTTTTTTGGTGGGGTCTTTGCCTGGTTTTGGTCTTAGGGCGATGTTGGCTTCATAGAATGAGTTTGGGAGTGTTCCCTCCTCTTGTATTTTCTGGAAAACTTTAAGGAGAATGGGTATCATGTCTTCTCTGTATGTCTGATAAAATTCTGAGGTAAATCCATCTGGCCCGGGGGTTTTGTTCTTGGATAGTTTTTTGATCACTGCTTCAGTTTCTTTGCTGGTAATTGGTTTGTTTAGATTTTGTGTTTCTTCCTTGGTCAGTCTTGGAAGATTGTATTTTTCCAGGAAGTTGTTCATTTCTTCTAGGTTTTCCAGCTTTTCAGCATATAGGTTTTCATAGTATCTCTAATAATTCTTTGTATTTCTGTGGAGTCCATCGTGATTTTTCATTTCTCGTTTCTGTTTCTGTTGATGTGTGTTGGTTCTCTTTTTTCTCTTAATAAGTCTGGCTAGAGGCTTATCTATTTTGTTTATTTTCTCAAAGAACCAGCTCTTGGTTTCATTGATTTTTTTCTTTTGTTTTATTCTTCTCAGTTTTATTTATTTCTTCTCTGATCTTTACTATGTCCCTCTTTCTGCTGACATTTGGCCTCATTTGTTCTTCTTTTCCCAATTTTGATAATTTTGACTAGCCTTTTCTTTTGGGATTGTTCTTCCTTCTTTAAATATGTCTAGATTGCTATATACTTTCCTCTTTAGACTGCTTTTGCTGCATCCCACAACAGTTGGGGCTTTGTGTTGTTGTCATTTGTTTCCGTATATTCCTTGATCTCTATTTTAATTTGTTCGTTGATCCACTGATTATTTAGGAGCATGTTGTTAAGCCTCCATGTGTTTGTGAGCCTTTGTTTTCTTTGTATAATTTATTTCTAGTTTTATACCTTTGTGGTCTGAAAAGTTGGTTGGTAGAATTTCAATCTTTTGGATTTTACTGAGGCTCTTTTTGTGTCCTACCTAGTATGTGGTTTATTCTGGAGAATGTTCCATGTGCACTTGAGAAGAATGTATATCCTGTTGCTTTTGGATGTAGAGTTCTGTAGAGTCTATTAGATCTATCTGTTCTAGTGTGTTGTTCAGCGCCTCTGTGTCCTTATTTTCTGTCTTGTGTATCTATCCTTTGGAGTGAGTGGTGTGTTGAAGTCTCCTAGAATGAATACATTGCATTCTATTTCCTCCTTTAATTCTGTTAGTATTTGTTTCACATATGTTGGTGCTCCTGTGTTGGATGCATATATATTTATAATGGTTATATCCTCTTGTTGGACTGAGCCCTTTATTATTATGTGATGTCCTTCTTTATCTCTTGTTACTTTGTTTGTTTTGAAGTCTATTTTGTCTGATACTAGTACTGCAATACCTCCTTATTTCTCCCTGTTGTTGGCATGAAATATCTTTTCCCATCCCTTGACTTTTAGTCTGTGCATGTCTTTGGGTTTGAGGTGAGTCTCTTGCAAGCAGCATATAGATGGGTCTTTCTTTTTTATCCATTCTATTACTCTGTGTCTTTTGATTGGTGCATTCAGTCCATTTACTTTGAGGGTGATTATTGAAAGATATGTACTTATTGCCATTGCAGGCTTTAGATTCGTGGTTTCAAAAGGTTCAAGGTTAGCTTCTTCACTATCTTACTGTCTAATTTAACTCGCTTATTGAAGTATTATAAATACTGTCTGATGTTTCTTTATTTTTCTCCCTTATTATTCCTCCTCCTCCATTCTTTATATGTTGGGTGTTTTATTCTGTTCTCTTTTGTGTTTCCTTTGACTGCTTTTGTGAGTAGTTGATTTTATTTTTTGCCTTTAGTTAGTATTTGGTTGGTCTGGTTTCTTTGCTGTGATTTTATTTTCTCTGGTGACATCTGTTTAGTTTTAGGAGTGCTCCCGTCTAGAACAGGCCCTCTAAAATACCCTGTAGAGATGGTTTGTGGGAGCCAAATTCCCTCAACTTTTTCTTGTCTGGGAATTTTTTAATCCCTCCTTCATATTTAAATGATAATCGTGCCTGGATACAGTATTCTTGGTTCAAGACCCTTCTGTTTCATTGCATTATATCATGCCATTCTCTTCTGGCCTGTAAGGTTTCTGTTGAGAGAGATGATAGCCTGATGGGTTTTCCTTTGTAGATGACCTTTTTCCTCTCTGTAGCTGCCTTTAATACTCTTTTCTTGTCTTTGATCTTTGCCATTTTAATTATTATGTGTCTTGATGTTGTCCTCTTTGGGTCCCTTCTGTTGGGAGTTTTGTGTGCTTCCTCGATCTGAACGACCATTTCCTCCCCCAGTTTGGGGAAGTTTTCAGCAATTATTACTTCAAATACACTTCCTATCCCTCTTTCTTTCTCTTCTTCTTCTAGTGCCTCTGTAGTGAGTATATTGTTCCTTTTGGATTTGTCACACAGTTATATTAATTGTTTCATTTCTGGAGCTCCTTTTATCTCTCTGCGTCAGCTTCTATGCATTCCTGTTCTCTGGTTTCTATTCTATTAATGGCTTCTTGCATCTTGTCCATTCTGCTTTTAAGTCCTTCCAGGGATTGTTTTATTTCTGTAGTGTCCCTCCTACTGTGTCGGTTAGCTCTTGCATTTTTCTCTGCAGCTCCATCAGCATGGTTATGACTTTTATTTTGAATTCTTTTTCATGAAGATTGATTAGGTCTATCTCCCCAGATTCCTTCTCAGGTGAGGTTGTCTGGTTTAGTCTGGTCTGTATCAAATTCTTCTGCCTGTCATGACGGTAGAGGTAGTTGTGGGGAGTTGGCATGTGTGTCAGCTGGGAGAACATCCCTTCTTGCTAGTTTTGTGGCCTTCCTCTTCTGGGAGAATGGCGACCCCTAGCGACTTGTGCTGGGCAGCTGTGCGCAGACGGGGTCTCTGATTCTTGCCCGGCTGCTGTGGAGTTAAGCTCTGCAGTAGCTGTGGGCGTGGCCAGCCTCAGGCAGCTGCTCCACTATGGTGGAGAGGCATCAGAGGAGGAACAGGCGGGAAGCTGTTTATTGCCGTGAGGTGCCTCAGAGCTGTGCTCCCGCCCAGGGGGTTAGTGTGTCTGGAGTTCCCTGGGATTCCCAGCTGCTAGGCTAGGTGTGCTGGGATGCCTCCTTCCAGCTGTGGGGTCCCTGTCCCTTTAAGATGTTCAAAAAGCACTCGCTTTTCTTTGTCCCAGGGGCGCTGGCTGCGGGGACCCACGTGCAGATTTTACTGTTCCATTTCCCTAGTATCCAGCATCCCACATACTGTGTGTCTGCGCTCTGGTGTGGATGGCTAGGGCTGGGTGTTTACCAGTCCTGGACTCCCTCTCCCTCCCCGCTGGGAGCTGGGGTAGGGGTGTCGCTCAGGTCCCCCTGGCCTGTGGCTTGTATCTTACCCCTTCGTGAGGCACTGGGTTCTCGCAGGTGTGGATGTAGTCTGGCTGTTGTCCTGTGTCTTCTGGTCTCTCTTTTAGGAATAGTTGTATTTGTTGTATTTTCAAAAATGTATATGGTCTTGGGAGGAGATTTCTGCTACTCTACTCATGCTGCCATCTTGGCTCCTCCCCCAGAGCCATTCTAGTTTTATCTCTTCCTTTGGTTTTTGCCACTTGCTTGAAGTTGTTTTCAACCCTGTGACTTTTTTTTTTGAGATTTTTTTGGGGTTGTTTTCTAGATGGTTACTAGATGAGTACAGGTACTCTAAATTGTAAATATTCAGATTTTATGTGTTGGTAAACCAAAATCCATTTTTGACCAGGCATTCAAGAACAAAAAGTGTGCTTTATATTTTCATCTCTATGTATGATGTAAGTATTATATGTACAAGGAAACTAGGTGAAGAGCACTAAAAGGTAACCTAGTGTAATTTAAGAATCTTAACTAGAGATACTTAATTCCCTAGATTTGTAGTGGTTGCACAACCTACCCGTGCTTGCTAGCTGGTGTGTTCATAGTCACAAGTACAAGCCACAGGGAGATGGTCTGGTTGAACATGCTGCTGCTTGCCTTTCTACTTGAAGCTGTCATTCCTGGCCCACCTCAGTCTCTATTAGGACTGGCAGCTCACATTTGACAACTGTCCACCCTAGAGAAGCACTCTGCGGGGCAGAAAGTGGTTCCCTTGGTAACATAGCGCTCCCGTCTCCTCCACCTGTTCTGGTGCACTGGGCTGACCAGAGTTGGGAAGTCCTGCCTAGGGGTTGGGCAGACAGAGCCCCAGACTCTTTGTGCTGTGAGGCCAGGGCTTGGTTCCAGTCAGCCTCTCTCTCCTACAGTCTGGGATACCTGGGAGGGATGTGGCCTGTGACAAGGTCATCCCTTTACAGAGAAGAGAGTGGCCTGGAGAGTAGAAAAACCCGGACAGTGAAACCCAAACAGGGCCCCTCTTTGTAGTGCAGCTGTTTGTGAAGTGTTGACTTTGGATTTTTCCCTAGATTTTCCAGTGCTGCTGAAAATGCTTCAGCCCATCTTTTCACTGTTTCAGTACTGCTGGGACTGAATGCATTCAGACCTCCCTGGAGTGTCAGGCTGAGGCCCATGGAGGTGGGGAGAGAACCAGGCTCTGGTGTTAGCATGCACTCTGAATGGCAGTGATGTGTAATGGAAACCAGGAGGAGCGTGTTGGAAACCAGCACCAAGTTTAGTTACCAGTGGAACAAGTGTTAGAATTGCATTTGCTGTGGCGGGTTGGGACCAAGAGAAGGGTGGGGCTGGGGTTGTGACCTGTGGGCTCAGAGTTGGAGCCATCAGAGCTACCGGTGGACTTTGTCTTTTATTTAAGCCAGGAGTCAGTGTATCTTTCATCTCGGTGATAAGGCTGTGGGATGTCATTGCACAAACAAAGCTAACATCTGAGTGTTTGTCGTGTAACCGAGTTCTGCAGCAAAGCACATCGTCTCTCCCTTTGGAAATGTGGAGGCAAATCCAACTTTTTCAGAGAGTCTCCTTTGCATGGCCCTCTTGCTCTTCTCCAGGGAGGAGGTGGTTGTCTGGACAGTGGAGGAGTCAGTAATGGCCAAAGTAACATTTCGCAGCTAGGGGTCTGATAAAGCTGGGGCTGGGTTATGCATGTACCATACGTAAATTCATGTGATTGTAGGAGCAAAATCAGAATGAGTAGGGAAAAGTAAGGGCCTAATCCCATACTCCCCCTTCTGCTGCTGAGCTGTGACCACAACAGTCACCCTCTGCAGTGACCTTCTGTCCTCCTAGACCCACCAGAAGCTCCCTGGTGTTCCTAGAGTCCGTGTCTGTGCACTGGGGCTCTTTCATGGTGTTGTCATGGGCATTTCATTAAGTCTGTATCTCCTCCGAAAAACCTGCTACTGTGTCTGCCACTCAGCTTGTGTCCCAGTGTTGTCACCTGTGGGATTTTTTTAGGTTCCTCTGCTGTAATCTTACCATGCCTGTAATAAAAAATTGGACTGACAGCCAGTAGGTGTGCTAGGTTCTTTGATAGAATGTTACTTCAGCACCAATAACTAAAATTTCTTTTTAGATTGTGGCATGAGGTGTACATTAAGCTTGGCTGGAAGTGGCACAGTGGAGCTTTATGACATGTCTCATGAATTGGAAGAACCAGATTGGAAAAGGTGGTTATAGCTAGTCCTGGGACTCTGACAGCCTTTCAAAATATGCTTGGTTGTGCATTAGAAATCAACCAATGTATCTCTTTTAGGAGGATAAAAATGTGAGAACATAGTAAAGTAATTTAAAAAATAACAAGTCTGGGAGTTCTTGCTGAGCCCTCCCTATCCACCCTCACCAGGGGCCTTAACCCCTTTGCCCACACTGAGTTGGGCCAGTGCCAGTGATCCTGGGCCGTCCTGGCTGTCACAGATGGCACCTCCCCCTGCCAGGGCTCCAGGTGCCATCAGGTTCTTTGAATTAATGAAGTACTTGGCTTTAGGGCATCTGCCATTCAGTTGTTTACAACACCAATCTGTAACCAACATTGAGCACTTCCCGAGTGCCATTGTAGCGAAGTTGGTAGGAAATAGCAACTTGAACATGGGGTTTAGTAATGGTCAGTAATGCAGGAATAGCAAAGTATGTACCAAAGTGAAAGGTTGCTGGTAATGCAGTTAGGAAGTCTGGGTTTTGTTAGTCTGTGAGTAACTAGAAGGGAATTTTAAAAAGTCAGTTTCCACTTTAGAGGATGAGAACAGCAGTGGGATGTTAGCATTGTTGCCCAGTCCCCCTTCTGTGGTTGTCTAGTGGGTTAGCTAACCATCAGTGCAGGCAGCTACTACTCACTGCGGGGGTGTGGTCAGGTTCCACGGCAGGTCTGCTGAGGGGGACAGTGTGCTCGGGGAGGTGGGACATGAAGCTGCGTGGCCCCACTCTGAGCTCGATCTGAGCAGCCTGGTGCCTTGAACCTGAACTTGAGGGCTGGCTCCAGTTGAGGCGGGGGAAAAATGATGAACAGTTACTGGTTAAACGGTCCAAGCTGACTTTACGTGCAGAAAGAGGTGTAGGTGTGATGGTGCTTGTGGAGTGTTTCCCCAGAGTTGGCCAGGGCACTGAGAAAAAGGTGACCGATGTCAGAATGCTTTTAAATTGCAGTTTTGTGGTATTTGTTGAAATAAGTAGGTGCAGTTAAGTTTTTATATATAAACAATGGTCTTTATTTCTATGGCTTTTAAAAGAAAGAATATCTGAACTGTTCTTGAGGAAAATGGTGTGACATGAAATCCTTTGGCTTAGTTTATAGAAATCAGTCATTTATACATAAGTATTTTTTGTCCAGAATGGTCTTTATATGTTTTTACAATAGATATGATTCACCTTTACTACTATGAGGGTTTCATGTGTTTGTGTGAATATTTTTAGCTGGAGGAAAGTTTGAGTCATTCCAAAGAAATCTAGATGATGACCTGAAAAAAAATATAATCAAAACTTTTTAATTTAAAAATAATCTTTATTTTCTTTTGGAGAAAAATCGAAGTGTAAACAGTGCCATAGCTTATTTACCCTTCACCCTGCAATTTTCTGGTTCTGAGGTGCTGCTAGGAGAGTTTGGAGTGCTTGACCGTGGAGTAAGAATTAATTCTATTTTAGCTCATAACAGTGAAAACTTATTTCAGAAGAATTAGAACATTTTGGTACCTTCAGGAATTTAAAAATATGTTTCAAAAAGATTGAGTCACTTTCTGTATTCTTTAAAGTGCCCAGTTTTCCTAATTGTAAGTCCCTCTGGTATTTCCCCTTGTTCCTCATATGAACATATCATTTAGGAAACTAAATACAGCAGAAGTGTTCCTGGATGTGTAACTATGAAAAACTTGTCTCCTTCACTTAAAAAATTTAAAAATCCCTGCTACTATTGTCTGTGTTTCATTAAAGTTTTGATAATGGCATTTTAGTCCGACTGAGTATCCAGTTGGACTTCTGAAACAGGACTTCTCTGTATTTCTAAACTTTTAACACCTGCATTGCTTTTTCCCATCTCTGCAGTATGTTCTGAGGGCGTGAACATGGACTTTTCTCGGCTCCACATGTACACTCCTCCTCAGTGTGTGCCTGAGAACACTGGCTACACGTATGCACTCAGGTGAGCATGTGTGTTTGTTGTCCCTATGCCTACGTATTTGCTCACTGAATGTCATTGAATTAATGGGAGCTTTAGGGTATTTGTAAACAAATGTTAGATTTTGAGTGAAAGTATTATAAGCTGTGTATTACACTATGGCCTGATGAAGCTGCTAACCTGACATGGAAATTGTGAGGTGGTTTTGAAAACTGTATATTTCTGATGACTCACGAGAGTAGTCACTGCAACCCCACCCAAACAGCTGTGATATTGAGAACAAACCTTTGTGGTTATGGTTATGGTTTTGTGATTTCTATTAGTGACTGGGTATTTTAAAGCCAACAGAAATCTCTGGGAACTGATCTGTTGTGAGAGGAGCTCCTAACAGAATTTGACGAAGCCCATTGTCTAAAGAACAGGACTGTCAGATGCTGAGTTTTCCTTAATTCTGCTAGGATACTGAAGCCTGGAGTTTAATCTGAAAAGTTGTTGACTTGTCCTTTATGTTTCTAGCTTACCAAACTGAAAGGATGATGGAAATGAAACAAATTTGTATTATAAAATTGTGGGTTAGCTTGTCTAGCTCGGAATAGCACATAGTCTACAGGCACACACCTGATCATCTACAGTTGCTCTCTTACAACACTAAACTATGTTTTCTACCTTTATCTTGCATCTACCTACCACTTCAGCATTTTATTAAAAATAAAAATAATAATAATAATAATAAAGGGAGAAATGTGGGATCAACATATAAATCAAGTATAAAAATCAAACAAATATTCATATTTGACCTGATTGTTTATAGTTCATAATGCGTGATCAAAACCGAAAGTTTCTGTGATGAATGCCCTTGTACTGTTCACCATGTAAGAATTTATTCACTATGTAAGAATTCGTTCACCATGTAAGAACTTGTTCGTTATGCTTCAGAAGATTGGAGACTGACAAGAGTTAGGCTTGAGATGGATTAATGATTGTACATTGAGCATTGACCCCCCTATACTGAATTTTATTGTTGTTAACAACCATTTGATCAATAAATATGAGAGATGCCCTCTCAAAAAAAAAAAAGATTTTCCATTCTAGCAATAAACAGTACAATAAAAAAAAAAAATTGTGGTTTAGTGCCAAATGAAAATACATGCCTAGGTTGGCCAGGATTTCATTGGCAGGTAGAAAAAGCTTTCTGTCCTGGCAAGATGTTTAAGGCACATAAGGAAAACGTTTGTGTGATTTTTTTCAATGGTTGACCTTCTAAATGGTAAAAATGTAAATGAAACCTTAAGAAAATTAAAATTGTAAGATACTTTAAGAAAAATACTTTATAACAACATTAGTCAAGTCTCCATTTAATGATTGAGTTTTTATTCACAATTCTAGATTGTCATACTCTCTGTAGCCACATACCCTGTTTTTGTGACAAGTCTTGTAGTATTTAGAACAAAGTGAGTGGGCCAGGTCCAGTAAAATTTCTTATTCTGTATTGTGGAGCATAAAAATAACTTCTTGGTAATTTATTTTCAGCTTTTATAACCTATTTTAAGTGTAGTTTTGAAAAGCATATGTCTGGGTCTCTCCATTGGAAGAGTAGTGCTGTTAATTTAATTTGAGCAGGCTCAGAGCCTTGCTTGTGTATCTGTGCAGGTTGCTGGAGGAGTAGGTGAACAATGGTGTGGGAAAGGTGGCAGGTGCGGCTCTGTAAGCCGTGCTGGAGTCTGGACTTTGAGGGCAGTGGGGAACCAATGCTGAGCTGTAAGTGGAGAGTGGTGCAGCTGGGTGTGCTCAGCAGGCTGCAGGGTGCAGGAAGGGTAGAGAGGGAGGCTGTTGCAAGCTGGCCTGGGACATCCAGGTGGGAGAGGCTCTGAAGGGCCTTGAGGAGGGGCTGCAGGGGGGTCTGTGGCAGGGGGTGGGTGACTGACACTGGCTGGAGCAGCTGAGAGAGGTGCAGTGACAGGAACACACATGAAACCCTGAGGTTTAGGACAGACATGTGGGTGCCAGGTTCTGATCTGGTCATCAGTGCATCGTGGTTGGTGCCCTGAGAGTGCCACTGGAGCAGGGGCCAGCAGGAAGTGGAACAGGGCCTTGCTGACCCCACAGTGGGGTTGAGGCTGCAGTGGGGTCTGTGCCTGCCTTTCTCCCTGCTTTCCTCCCCTCCCTTGCCTCCACATCCCACCTCCTGTCTGAACTTGACCTCCTCTTGCGCCTCCCTCCTGGGTTTTGGCCCTACAGCCCTTCCCCAGACTCCTTAGGCCACCTGGTTCCATGGTGGAGAGGTGGTCTGAATACCTCAGGCCCCTCCCGGCTTCCTGCTAACCCAATTCAGACTCCTGGTCTGGTGACACATGGGAGGGCCCTGCCCCTCCCCTCAGTCCTGGTGACTGTCCTGCAGGCTTTGGTCTTTGTTCTTAGCAATTTCAGTAAACATATAACAGGATCCACCAACAACCTGGTCATTCCATTTTTTTTTTTTTTTTTTTGAGAGGGCATCTCTCATATTTATTGATCAAATGGTTGTTAACAACAATAAAATTCAGTATAGGGGGGTCAATGCTCAATGTACAATCATTAATCCATCTCAAGTCTAATTCTCGTCAGTCTCCAATCTTCTGAAGCATAACGAACAAGTTCTTACATGGTGAACGAATTCTTACATAGTGAAATTCTACATGGTGGACAGTACAAGGGCATTCATCACAGAAACTTTCGGTTTTGATCATGCATTATGACCTATAAACAATCAGGTCAAATATGAATATTCGTTTGATTTTTGTACTTGATTTATATGTGGATCCCACATTTCTCCCTTTATTATTATTATTATTTTTATTTTTAATAAAATGCTGATGTGGTAGGTAGATGCAAGATAAAGGTAGAAAACATAGTTTAGTGCTGTAAGAGGGCAAATGCAGATGATCAGGTGTGTGCCTATGGACTAAGTATTAATCCAGGCTAGACAAGGGCAGCAAAACATCCACGGATGCAGAAGATTTCTCTCAAAGCAGGGGGGTGAGGTTCTGAGCCTCACCTCTGTTGATCCCCAAATTCTCACCTGATGGCCCCCCTGCGATGTGCCTGTCTTAGGTTGTTCCTCCCTTGAGGAATCTTACCCATCTCTGGCTAACCAGTCATCTTCCGGGGCCATACAGGGAAATGTAAAGTTGGTAAGTGAGAGAGAAGCCATATTGTTTGAAAAGGTTAGCTTTTTACTTCTTTGCAGATTTATGCCCTGTGGCTTCTATGGTCATTCCATTTTTGAAACTGCAGTGTCTCTCTGCTGTGGAAAATGTCTAGGTGTGTGACTACAGGACAGCAACAAGCTTGCTTGGTTTCAAGCACTTGGCCACCCACCCCCCAAACCCCCACCATCTTGAAAACATAATGTTATTTTAAAAACAACTACCCAGAATACCAGGAACACACCAAAAAAAGCCCTGCTTAATACATCAGATTTTTAGTCAGTGCTCCAATTCCAGATCCTCATTTTTTAAACATCAGCCTAAATAGGATTCTCACATTCTATTTGGGTGATATATCTCAAGTATTAATGGGGGTGTTCTCTACAAGGTGGTAGTTTGGTTGGGTCGTCTCCAAGTTGTTTGTTTACATGTTGTCATGACTACTTAAGGGGAGGGACTTCCTGTTACATTCTGGTAGGAGGGCCCTGAGGCCCGCCTGTCTCTCCTGTAGTGGTGAGTGTTTGTCAGCTTGATTGTTGACCGTCAAGTCTCATCAGCTTTTCACTGATGGATGAGCAACTGTGGGTGAGCATTGCCATGGTCAGGGGTAGCCTTTCCCCAGAAGCCCTCTGGAGGCCTTCCTAGGCTGTGGGACTAGGTGCAGCTCCATGCCCACACTCTAGATGCAGGGGGTGCTGGGGAAGCATGTCTGACTTCTCCAGGCTCTGGTGGGGGTCAGTTTGCCAGCAGGAAGGAAAGGTGGGGAAGCCACTGTTGGTGAGCACTGGCAGAATCTGCCTCGGGAGCCAAGACAGGAGGGGACTTCAAGGATGGAGAGGAGTCAGTGGAGCTACATGCTGCCGGAAGGCCGGGCAGCCACTGGGACAGAAGTCACAATGAAGTGGGTTGAGTGAGTGTAGACTGGGCTGATGGGAGGGTAGGGCAGGGTGCGGCTTTGCTTGTTGGTTACTGTGGAAAGAGAGAGTGGGCTCTGGAGGCTGATGGTAGGTGCCCTGGAGAGGATGCAGGAGAGGAGGAGAGGAGGGCAGGGATCGTCTGCAGTCTCCCAGGCAGCGGGAGAGGGTGCAGAGCACATGGGTGTTTTGTCATTGTCTGAGAGCTGGAGGCAGTGCTCTGATGGCGGCTGTTTTTCTGCATATAAAGAAGCAGGGCCTTCCAGATCAGGGAGTCAGGGTGGTGAAAGTGGGCCTGAGGAGAGGTTTGGGCAGAGGACTGGCAGCCTAGTACAGGTGCAGGAGGCTCATTGGGCGGACTGCGATAGGCCAGCGGGCAGGGACTGAGTCCCTGAGGCTGAAGAGCCACCGGGGTGGAGGACATGCCATGCAGGGGCAGTTAGGACTTTATGGGGCTGCCACTGGCAGGAGATGTGTAGATGAGCAATCCTGAGCCAAGAGGGCTTGCTCAGGCTGAGAGTGGTCAGCGACTTGCTTTGCCCTGTATTCTTCACAGTGACCAGGCCGTTCATTGATAACATGAGGCTGAACTCAGTGTCGCAGGGGTCTGGATGGCATGTTCCGCCTGGCACACTGCCCCCCAACAGCCTGCTGCTGCCCAGGGTCCAGTTAGCGAGACAGAGGAGCGTGCCTTGGTGGGCACTGTTGGGTGGAAGTGGGATGAAGCAATGCCGGCCTCAAAGTAGAGCCCAGCCACAGATCCCTGCCTGCCACTAATCCTCCCATTAAGCACTATAGCCAACGTGGTGGTGCCAGGCCCCACCTTCTCTGGGCCCCAGTTTGAAGAGAGCCTTCCAGATCTTCTTTGTGCTTTTACATATCTGTGTGTGTGAGAGAAAGTGTAGTTTGCTGTATGGCCTAACATCCGTAGGGCAAGGCTAGAGTGGTGTTTTTCCTCATCTGACAGCGTGGCTGGGAAGACCTTGAGGCTTTGTGGTGGCCTCCTGCCATTCCACAGCACCAGTCTCAGGTTCATTGAACACTGCCCTGCCATGGGCTGTGGCAGACGTCCTGTACCGGCTTTGCCCCAGTGCTCTTTCTAATCGAACTAGCAGGTCCTTGAACACCTGTGTGATAGTGAAGGCATTCCTAGTTCTGTGCTGGGCAGCCTGGGTCTGGACCATGGCAGTGCTGTAGTGGCCCCAGCTGGAGCCTCCAGGGCTGGGGCAGGGCTGGTGATTGTTCCCTAATGCAGAAATGTTCTTAAGCCCATTTACTTTACTCAGACATCCTGGCAACTGTGCATTCCACATCCTCAGGCCAGCAGGAGCTGCTTTCTCTGTGCCTTGTGTGCATGCCTTCCTGTGGACACACTGTGGGGGATGTTACAAGCCCCGCTCTCTGCCACGGATTCTGTTTTGTCTCCTTGCACTCCTGTAGCGCCCCAGGCACAGCCTCTCTTCCCCCGGCCTGGTCTCACCACATTTTGTCTGCCCCCTTTCTCTGCCCCATGGGGTTGTGGGCTCCTCTGTACCATCGGCACAGCCTGCGCAGGCCAGGGGGTATAATCCCATCCTGGAGGCCCAGCACAGGTGCTCAATTAATGTTTCTTCATTAGGAAAAACTTGGTAACAACACAAAAGAACACACTGTTTAGTTGTAGACAGTCCCGTGGAAGGCACTGAGGTGACTCCTTTGTCCCAGGTTTGTCCCTGGCCATGGGGTGAGTTAGTTGCCAGGTGGCCTTGGCTGCCATCACATGCTCTCCTTTTCCTCCTCACATCAGTCTGTGATGCCTTCCTGCTGTGTCAGTTGGAATGTCATGTGCAGTCCACAGCTCCTTAACTGCCTTACCAGGCTTGGTGGCTGTTCGGGACTGTGTTCTGGTTTTAATAATGGTAATGTAGTTCTCCCTGGGTGGGAACTAGCATGAATTCTGCAGGTCCCGAAGCAGTTCTTAAGCTCTCAGCTTAAACACCCAGGCTCCTGGGGAGCCACTTAGCATCTCACTGGTCAGAGCAATGTGGGTTTGGGAGCAGCCTGCTTCTGCTTCGTGGAAAAGCCCCCCTGTTAATGCAGTTTTCCAGGCTCACTGTAGTGCGCACAGCACTCCTCCTTGCTCTCTGCCTCAGCAGCAGTGCTGTGTGTGCCACTGACCTCCAGCTTGTTTTCCTTCCAGTTCAAGTTACTCTTCTGACGCTCTGGAGTTTGAGACTCAGCACAAATTGGATCCTGTATTTGATTCTCCAAGAATGTCCCGCCGCAGTTTGCGCCTGGTAACCACAGCGTACACCCCTGGCAGCGGCCAGGCTGGGGATGCCCACTCCTGCGTGGGCAGCACCACCTCCCTGGAGGACAGAGTAGCCAGGTAAGTGCTGCTTCCCTGGTTCGTGTGTTGTAGTGCCAGCTGAAACCGGCACACAGCTTGTTGGTAAAACTACACTCCTGATTTCAGGGCAGGTGTGCACACACACAATACACACAGCTTTGTTATAATAAGGGTTGAGACTAGTTCTGGACTGTACGGTGTCTGCAAGTTAGGGTTTTCCCATTCTCTCTTTGCTCAGACCCTAGATGGTACACCTTTGTAGTAGGAACTGGCCCCAGCTGTCTTACCAGGTATTGTGCCTGGGGAGGAGGCTTACCCGGGTCCTCACATGGCAGTGTACTTGACCTTTTAAAGCAGTCTGTGTTAAAAATCTGTGTTCATGATTGTCAGTTCTCGTCATTTCTGAACTTCATGTGCCCATCACCACTTCTACCCAAGAAGCAGCAGAAGTGTGAGATGGAGAATAAAAACACAGCTTTACCCTGTGGCTCACGAGAGAATGACAAGTTTCTGTATTCTCTGCTGTCTTCCCAGTAGTCTTCTTTCAGGAGTAGGGGCGGTGCCCTTCAAGAGGGTGGCGTGCTGACAGCAGGTTGGCTGGGAGCTGGCTCCGTAGTAGTGCCCACCCGTCGGTGGGGCAGCCACCTTGGAGAGCAGATCCCCGGGCCTTGGTTGTGGAGATTTCCACGCTGTGCTTCCCAAAGATGCAGCAGAATGCCCTCGGTGCTGTGTGGCATGGTGCCAGAGGCTCTGTGTGAGGAGGCTGCTCTCTGCTCCTGGCACTGCTGGGACCAGGTTTCATAGTGCGTCTGCTCATTGGTGCCATGTCGCTGCCACCTGTTTCTCACCTGTGGCTCGTTCCCTGAGAAGGCCCAGGGCCTTCTCTCTGCCTGTCTGTCCCCACCTGGCCTGCACCACATTGGTAAAGCATGTGTTTTCAAGGGCACTGTCACTTGTGGTGAATACGAGTGCAGAAATTACTTCAGGCTACACCTTTCCTCACTCTGCTGAATGCAATTCTGTTCATACCAGTGACTGAAGAATAGTGTGGGTGTATATGTGTGTGCAGTACTTATTTAACAGGAGAGGGCTTATGATTATAAATAATAATTTCTTACATTTAGGTCATTTTTATTCTTAGGCTACTAAAGTTTTAACAACACTTTTGGATCATGAGGCCCAAAATAATCCAAAAACTATTAGGGTATATCATTTTAGAAGGAGTTCTTAGACCCCAGCTTAAGAATTCCATTTTTAGATGATAGATGTTTCATTACAGCAGAAAAGACATAAGAAAATGTTGCCTTAAAAATTCTTTATTCTCGGGCAAAGATTCTATGTTATAAGATGTAATCATTATATATTTACTAGAAGGCTATAAACTTGCTTCTTATTCCTTCTTTTTTAGAACAGTGAAACAGGGCAGAAGTGCCAGCAAACCAGCCTTTGGTGTAAACCACACCTCAACAAAGGTCACATCCTTGGCCGTTGGCCACAGTGGCTCTAGTGGGCTGCAGGCTAAGGCTTGTCTTCGGCCTCCCATGCTGGATGAGTCTCTGATCCGTGAGCAGACCAAAGTGGACCACTTCTGGGGTGAGTTGTTCGCAGTGGTGTTCCTCAGGTGGCTTGGGGAAGCGCCTGTTGCCCTTTGCCCCTTATGGGGCAGAAGGAGCTCCAGTGATGGTGGAAGCTCTGTTGGGGCCTGGGAGATTTTAAGGAACCAGGTAGTAACCTGGTACCTGTTTTCTGAAGGCGGTACTTATATGGGATGTTTAAGTAAAGTCATTGAGAAAATGCACCAGTGTGGTTTCAAGCTGCAGACAGCTCTAGGTGGCAAGGCAGAGGGACAGACACAGTAGTTTTGAGTCACTGGAGAGCGCCCAGTGTAGATGCTTTGACACTAGGAAACACTCAAGCCAACAACGGTGTGTCCCTTGCCTTGGTGCTCGCAGTGTGGGGTGTGAGCTTTTACAGGCACAGAGCTGCTTGCTCTTGTCTACTATGTCTGGTCAGTCCTTTGAGAAGACAGAAGACCCAGATGAGTTCCGAAAGTTTTGTGTGCTGATTTGGGAAGTGTTGGAATTTGTGTTTGCTCTGTTTTGCTCAGCCCACAGGAGTGGGGGAAGCAAATGGTGCTGCTGCTGAGGCTCCAGCTTTAGGAACTTTCTGAGGCTCCGGCAGTGTGCGCATGCTGAGGAGCAGGCTCTTTTCTGTGCTGGGCTCCTTCTGCCAGTTCTGTAGGTCAGCGTGTGTGTACATGCATCTATTTTCTCCAGAGAGGTGCTTTACCTGGAATGAAGATACTGTGTGCATTTATGTGATGAAATTTCCATTAATTGTATGCATTTCAGGAAATAAATCTTGACCAATGCAATGCTGCTGCTTTATGAACCATTTAACCTTTACTTTTTTTGTAGGTTTTGTTCTATTTTGGTCTTTTGAGCTCATCAGCAAAAATTTATGTATGTGTGTTTTTTAGGTCTTGATGATGATGGAGATCTTAAAGGTAATTATTTTAGTCCTTTTTCTTCCCCACACTTTTCAAGATGGAAGTTTAGTTAGGTCTTCAGATCATGATAAACAGGTGCTGTCTACTGTTTGAAAACTTCAGGTGGAAATAAAGCTGTCATCCAGGAAAATGGTGACCTGGCAGCAGGTGCAGCCAGGAGCAACGGCTACACGTGCAGTGAATGCAGCGCGCTGTCTGCACACAAGGACATGCTCACTGCATGCTCTACTTCCCAGGGCACATGGTCGAGAGTCTACTCTAGGGACAGGAGTCAAAAACGTAAGTATGGCTCTTTTAAAAGTTAGGAAAAGATTTCATGTCCAGTATTTTTCTTTATATAAACATGGTTTTGGGCCTCAGTGACTGCACTCTTTCAATCATTGACTTGAACTCAGAATTATCCTCTAAAAGCTTTATAAGTGCACCAAAAAGCTTTGTTCCTCCTCATCCTCTCTTAACTTCCATTTTATGTGGTTAGCGGTTTCATATCGGGGAGAGCATGAAATCTACACATTTGAGCTTTAGGTAAGCAAAATTCCTACTGGAATGAAACTGGTAACGTGGTGCAGTCACTGTCAGACACAGACCTTCATGATCAGAGTAGCACCAGCATGTGAATGTTTTGAAGGACTAGCTACAGGGTGGTGCTTCACCTGTGCTACAGAGTGTGTGTGCCAGCGGCCGTGAGGAGAGCATTCCCTGTCTCTCCCATTATGTGTGAGCTGGTGTGAGGGAATGTGCCAATTGTGGGAGGGGGTGTGTGAATGCTGGCTTTTATGGGGATGGCAGCCATCATCGCAGAGCATCCTGGCAGGTGCAGTCAACCCTGTTAAGTAGCTGAGCTGGCCTGCAGTGTCTAGGCTGTACCTGCTTGGGCACGAAGGTGGCCCCAGGGCGTATGCTCGTTAACATACTGGGGCTGCCTCTGCCCTTCCAGGCAGGCCTGCAGGGCTTCCCGTGGTGGGTGCTTGCCGCTCTGAGCTTTGCCTGGGTGTGATGGAGTTGGCCTCTCTGTTGGGCTCCCAGGGGTGAGCACAGCTGCACATCCCTTGTGTGACTGAGGTGCCCCTGCTTGGGGACTCCTTGCTGGTCCATGGCTTCCTGCCCCTTGGTGACTGCTCACCTATGCATGGAGAGGCTGGGGAGCCTTT
The DNA here is from genome assembly GCF_040802235.1 of Manis javanica. Taxonomy (NCBI): domain Eukaryota; kingdom Metazoa; phylum Chordata; class Mammalia; order Pholidota; family Manidae; genus Manis; species Manis javanica. Next base: position 25,194,008 of record NC_133165.1, read on the forward strand.
CCTTGAAATGTGCATGGCCTTGTTTCCAAGTCCTTGGCACCTTGTCTTATTTAAGTGTTGACCTGCTTGGCTGGCTTGGAGGACATGCTCAGACAGGTGGATGGTGTAGGGACAGGGAATGTACCAGGAGGGCAGGGCTGTCTCTTTCTTTTCACCATGACCATGGCTGTGCCTTGCACACGAGGGCATTGATTAATGTTTTTCAAGGGATTGTTTTGATGTAATGAAGAATGGTACCAGGACTAAGGATTATTTCCGTTTTGGCATCTTACTCTCATTGCTAAAGCTTTTAATTTTGTCTACTGTTGTGTTTTTGACATGAAGATGTCATAGCATGAAAATAACAAAATAAGAAAGAGGAAGGGGAGGTTGCGGGTTCCACGCAAGGATTTCTGGATTGCATGGTGCATGGGTCCCCCGTGTGGAGGCCAATGTTGTTGAGTGCTCCCCAGGCTCCTGTTTCCGTACCTGTGACCTCCTGAACTCTCACAGTTGCCCTTTGTGTGCTGCTACCCACATTTTAAAGACTGGCAGATAGGTTACTAGTTAAAGGAACTCACTGGTAAGTGATGGAGCTTGTACTTAGACCCAGACTTCTTGCCTCCGGGTGTTGTCCCCACACTGCTTCTGGAGTGCTCACGGCTTGGGGAGTCCGTATGCAGGGCTCAGCCCCTGACTCAGCCCACACAGCTGCATAGATGCCAACTGTCAGGGTTCAACCAGCATGCTTTGAGGTGAGCTTACCGTGATTCTTAGGGTAGAAGCACATTCCTCTCACCTCACAGATCACTGAACATGTATGGAGGCATTTTCTGCTTTCCTGCAGCCTCCTTATTCATGTGTTTATAACTGACAGCCGCCCCTCTGTTCTGACTGTGGATGGGGGTCAGTGGGCCTGAGCTTGCAGTGTGGCTGATGAGTCTTAAGATGGAGAGGTGCTGGGTGTGGTTTTGGTAGAAACCTTTGGGAATTCACACTTTCCTGCTTAAATTGGTGTTCAGTGTTTTCAAGGAGAAAACAAGTTATATTTTTGTTTGCTTTGAGTTTCTATCCTTAACACCTTCCTTGCTCTTCTAGATTGTAACAGTGATTTATAGAACCAACAGTAATCTATTACTCCTTAAAAAAAAAAACTAAAAAAGTCTATTTTTAATTTGAGTAAAGTGTTTATCAAAGAACATTGGAAAATCCCAGAGATGTGCAAGGAAGAAAGTTAAAATCCCTCATGATCTACCACCCAGGGCCACCACACTTACATGGGGTCTGGCCCTCCAGGTTTCCCATGATGTAGTCAAAACCATAGTACATGAATTGTTATATATAACCATATTTGCTTAAAATATGTGTAACTTTTTTCAAGCATAAATTAACTCTCTGCCCATAAAATCTTCAAATAGAACAGATGAAAGGAATTCCTCTCTCCTTCCCTCCCCAGCCACTGATTTCTTCTAGGGAGAACTCCTGCTAATAGTAATAATTCAGTCTGAATTCTGCTGATGAAAATCATTAGCATAAGATTAGCCAGTCACCGTTTAATAGTGCAGTTGTGTATCCATAGAAATACAGGGCTTGTTTTGTCTTAAATGCAACTCTGTCCTAGTATACATATGGGTTTGCAACTTTTTTCATTTTATGTTAATTGAGATTAACTTAATTCTTCTTGATGCCTGTCTAATATTGCATTTATATTTGTAAAAGCTTATGTAGTCAGTGTCTAGGTGGACTTTGTCTGTTCATACACTTTTAGGATCAGTGTTTCCTTGTATGTATGAGTGCACATGCGCACATCTTCCTCGGGTGGACAGACAAAAAGTGGGATGGACGCGTTGAAGATCAGGCATCCCACTTGAACCCCATGGTTTCTGAGTCCTGAGCCTCAAAAAGAGTGCACCTTAAGGGCACTCCTGACAAATGATGTGATTGTTCTGGTTCACCAAAGAGGCTTTTAAAAAGTTTCCAAGCCTTTTTTCATTGGGCCATCAACAGTCTTCAGCAAAGCTGGTGCTGGTGGGATGTGGCAGGTGAACAACTGAGATTGTCCAGAAGAAGCCGGAATGCCGGGAAGCTGGGATGCCGAAGCACACTGCCCCGGGACTCCCCGAGTGCCCTCAGGACCCCTGGGCCTCAGGCTGACCATGGGTGTTACACTGCTCACACACAAGTACCCAGGGCATTAGAATCGAAAACAAGCATCCGTGTTCTCTGTCCGCCTAAGACACACTTCCATCCCTGGATAAAAGGTGCAGATTAGCTTATGATAGGCCATTCCTTGAAGGCTTGTCAGCTGTCTAGGTGCTTAGCAGGGTTGTGCTTACTGAGCCACCTCAGTCTTTGAGAAGCAAAGCCTTAATGTCTGCTGCTCTGGGCTGGGATGCTGGGACTTTGGGATCAGTGTGGCAAATGAGCCCACGCAGTAGGATCTGTTACCAGGTGGGTTAAGCTGAAGTCAGCAAGAGGGGCCCCATTTCTGAGCCGAACAGCTAAAATAGTAATGACCAGTTGCAAGTAAGAGCAACTCTGAGGCCATTCTTCTGAGGAAACCCAGCAGCTTCTAAATAAGTAATTTTCAGTGCTGGAAAAGATTACATACAATTTCAATGTAAATGGATTCCTCCAGTCAGCTTCCCAGAAGACTGACCCAGATTGCTCTCCTCTGGAATGTCAGGGTTCCCCCGCTATGTATACTTGCCAGTTCTTCAGATTTTCGTTCTTTTAAAATTTGGCCAATTTGATGGGTGAAAAATGGAATTTCAGTGGTTTTGGTTGTCAGTGAAACAGGCCATGCATTACCTCCTAATACATTTTTCTGTTTTTACACCCTCTGTATGAAGTCTGCTATGCAGTGAGACAGAGTTGGCCCTGCTGCTCACAGGCTTGTGCCTAGGTTCATGTTTTCTGGTACAGGGTTCTAGTTCACAAATAGCTTACTACTTCACCCAGGCTGTTTGAAGGAAAGAGCTGTAACTATATTTCTTTGAAATCACTCCACATCAGACTCCCCCCAGTTCCAGCTGGCTTTGGGCGTGCGTTGTGTGCTCACAAAGTCTCCTGAGCTGGGAGGATAAGCAGATGGGTCTTAGAAGCACTCTGGCAAAGCCTGCTTCCTCATCTGTCACTCCCTGAAGGAACCTTCTCAAGAATAAAAACTTCCAGTGTCCTTGACTTGTAGAATGTCACCCTACGACTTCAGGCCAAAAGGCAAAAAGCATTGTGCCTTCTGAAGCCCTGTGCACTACTACGAGTAGCGGAGGACAACTAGGTATTTTTGGTCTAGATGTTCCATAATTTGATCTCTCCAAATGCTTGTGTCACTGTATCCTTTGTACCCTGATGCAAATGCTGGAGTAGTAGACCCACTTAAAGTAGCTACAGGGTCCCCTGCCTCAAAGTCCCTCCATAGGAAGGTGATAAGGTAAAACTCATGGGCCAGAGGTTGGGTAAGGCAGGGGCTATTTGAGAATATCTAAATAGGGTAGTGCATGAAGAACTGATGTTGGGGTAAGTGATCCCAGATTGGGTGTCTTATGGAAGGTTGAGGTGATGGACTTGGTACTGATGGTTCCCCCTGACTGCTTGCTTTGCTCTCTGCCTCTGTCTTGTCATGTGTCACTCTGGGAAGAGTGCCATTTGTCTCTTTCCAGGTTGTTGGCCCTGGTGTGCATTTTAAAAGTTGGTTCTACTTTCCCTGAAAAGAATAATTTGGCAAAGTGACAAACCAGGGGAGTAAACAGTGGCTTTGTGGGAAGAAATAACTGTGTTCACGGTTTTTTAATAGGCGGTGCCTCTTTCTGCATGAATAGGATTGTGTGGCTGGCCAAGTACACTTCGTCATCTTTTTCATCATTCTTAGTTCAACTTTTTCGAGTGGTTTTAATGAAGCTCAATTATGAATCAGAAAATTACAAATTGAAAAGTTATGAATCAAAAGATCGTGAATCAAAAAGCTGTAAGTCAAAGAGCCATGAGTCAAAAGGTATTTAAATAATGTTTTTCCTCCTTTTTCCACCGAATAATGCTTTTGAGGTGGAGAAAACACTGCTTTTTCCATCGTGGCTTCCTTCACATCTCTCCTCTTGCAGCCTTAATGTGGCCTTTCTCGTGGTGCTTTCTGTGGATCTCTATCTGTGAGGGGCCTTTATAAAGGTTTTAATATGTTCTGTATATAGTTCAGTCTTCTGAAAGTTGATCAGTATTTAATATTTTTTAGTCACTTTTAAAATAAAAAGTTAATGTACTCAGCTTTTGATTCTTAGTACCTTTTTAAAGCAAAAACAATTTATTTATATAGCATTTAGAATGATGCTTCAAAAATGTGTTAAGCAGGCCTGTCTTTGTCCTGTGTTGGCTGCGTGTATTTAGCTAGGTGGGACTTTAAATTCTCTACCTAACCAAAGCCTTGTCACCTGTACTCACCTGCCTTGTACAAGCCATTGGCTGTCTCAAACGAGGTGGCCAGCCTCACATGTCTTCTGACCATGCTGACTTCATTAGTGGCCAAGAAGCACTGGAGTCGGGTGATGAGTTTTTCTAAGCCTCTTTTGCATGTGTTGCAGCTCCTTCCAGTGACTATGGGCAAGTGAACGTGAGCCAGTCTCTCAGGGAGGACAGTCATGCCAGTGTGAGTGTGGACTCCCGTAAGTATGGCCTGCTTCGGAGTGGGCTCCCCGCAGGTCGCAGCTCTAGGCCACTTATAAGGCAGAAGAGTGCCTGTGAATGCGGTGGCCCTCGCTAATTAGGAGGTGCTGGCAGGGCTCTTGCCCAAACCCTTGGTAGAGGTCACAGGCGCCTGGTTGCATTCACCTTGGGTTGGTTTGTTTCTTGTGGTTTTTTTTGGCATAATTGAGTTACATAATTTTTTCAAACACCCACTGTTGTCATAGTTCAGATTGAGGAGGTGGTTATGGCCATCTGCAGGGGATGACTGAGGGGGCCTCTGAGGGAGTGCAGCATTTCTTGGCAGGTTATTTCCAGCTTTGTTTTTATCACTGCAGAGGGGGCCGGTTGTTCCGTGTCTGTTTTGGGACCCAGGTGCTCATCAAAAACTATTGGGGGAACATTACTTAGGTTTGGCATATAGAGAATCTCTCTTGAAAAGCTTGTTTGTAAATGCATTTAGTATAAGCTGGATGAATGAAAAGTAGCTTATTTGAAGTGAAATTAAAGTGTGGGAAGGGCTGGTCACCCTCCTGCATTGGAGTCTTACCTCAAGAGACTGCCTCGCCCTGTGTCCTGATGATGGGAGGTCCCCACTGTTCTGGTGGTTGCTGTCTGTGTCCCAAGCCTTCAACAAGAACGTTATACCTGGTAAAGGGGTGCCTTTTTTTAGGCAGCTTTTTTTTTTTTTTAACTGAGGTTCGAAATAATGGTCTCTTAACTGTTAATCAGTAAACATAAAGCAATAGTTTTTTTTTTAAATCCCCTTAAAACTATATTTCTTCACATATCAGCCATCTTGGAATTTTAGCAGTTTCAGGAGTCAACACATAAATGTAAGTGTGTAGCTCTCAGCAATTACTCTTAAAATAGAATCCAAATTGATTCATAAGCAGCTCTCTGCCTTACGTAATGTGCGGTGTGTCTTACTGCCACCTACGGTACCACATCTGTGACTCTGCCTTTTCACTGGGCAGTACAGCCTTCAGGATGCTATTCCTCGTGGCACTTGAGTGATCTCACTGTGTCATCTAGAGCATGTTAACTGCCAGCATCTGGAGTTGTGTTTGCTTTAAAGTATTGCATTATCTTTCCCATACACATTCTGTTGGCACTAACTGTACGTGTATAAAGTGGTCCCCTCTACACCCATGGATTTTATGATGGATAGCTGCGTTTCACATTTAAGTATCTACAGGCAGAAGAGAATGAAAATATTCGAACTTAGAGCAGGGTTTTCATAAGTTACTTTCAGTATCTTGCTTGGCATTTTTTTCCTTGACAAGTTACTCTTGACTTACGATGAGTGTTGGCAATGTGCACACTAGGGAGCTGGTTGTGTGTACCTCTGTGACTGGGGTCCCAATGTATTTGCGTCCCCCGCACACACCTCTCCCTCCACAGGTCACTCTGTGCAGATGCTGCGGAGGATTGGAGCTGCAGGGCGATTTGTGGTGGAGACGGTCTCGTCAGCTCTTTGGTTGGCCACAATTGCTCCAGGTGGTTGTTTGGGTTTTCTGTGTTTGCATTCCCAAGCTTTTGGCAGTTAAGCACCTGCAATAAATGATTGACTTAACCAACTGACAACATCATTTTAGGGTTACATGCCTTGATCCCTCATGCAAATTTTTCATTTTTATTACTTAAGAAATGCTAACAAGTATGCTTCTGGTTGCATGACTATTGTTCCTCTGGTATATTGGGTTCGTGTAAGACAAGCTGCTTGATTTCACTGTAGTCGAGAATGTATGCATTTGGCGTTTCTGCATTTATAATTGTCCTATGGCTTAGCATTTTATGTTGCATTGTGGCCTGTGTTTGAGTGTATGGATATTCCTGCCATGATGACTATGGTCTTAACATACTTCTTCCCTAATTTCACATTGATAGCCCTCAAAATATTGATTAGGAAACATCTCTGTGCTTTTAACTTGACTTTCACAACAACAGTCCATTTAGGAGTTTAGTTTTCCTAAAAACATTTCCTTAGAATGTTTGGTGTTTTCTCTTTTAGGGAAGGCAGCCTCTGGAATATACTGGTGGCTAGGGATTGGATGGTACCAGTTTGTTACTTTGATTTCTTGGCTGAATGTGTTTCTTCTTATAAGGTAAGGAAATGGATACCAAGAGTCAGCTTGATATTTAAAGAACTAATTTTGAGCTAATTGCAGGATATCATTTAATTTATTGTTTTATAATGACTTAGCTTGTATTTATACAGTTTTTGTAGTTTGGTATATTATGTTTTGCACTTACATTTCATTTTATAGTTTGCAAAGTGCTTTCATATTCCTAGGTGATGTTTCATACCACTCCTGTGAGAAAGGAAAGGCAGGTGTCATTTCTTAAAACAGCAGTGTGCAGGGGTGAAGTGACAGCTGGAAGGGTGTACAGCAGTGGGTGATGGAGGCCCCTGGTGCCCTCCCCTGGCACCTGGCATGGGCCATGAGCAGCGACAGTGGTCACTTTTGATAGTTGGTGTGGGCCAGGAGACACCATCTACAGGCAGGCTCTTCTGTGGGTGTAGCTGCACCTTGTGGATAAACGAGTGACTCTATGTGCAGTACTGGGGACTCCATTTTAAAACAGCAGGGCAATGTATAAAATTATCTAGAGAGGTAAAATATGGTGAACCCTACCATTTTCTTTGTCAAGTCAAATGTTTCTCTTTTTATTCCAGGTGCCTTCGACCTATTTGCAAGTGTCTAATCTTGCTCTTTCCACTGTTGCTTTTAGTAGGTAAGTAGTCTGACTTCCTTGCCTCAGATGGCAGGTGCTCCATGCCTGTGTGTGTGCTCCAGTGGTGAAATTGAACACTTACTGCGCCTTAGAGCAGCGCATGCCTGTCTGTGCAGTTGCTCTCCCTCCTTCCAGGGGCAGGTCTTTCCTTGTGGGGCTCAGCAGACGTGTCATTCCTGCCTGTGTCAAGCTGGACACACAGGAACAGAACACAGAGGGCAGACGACCCAGAGACCATGCTCATGCCCGAGGCTTCTCACCGGGACCGGCCTCTGGAGGTAACTAGCTGAGAGCACTCCCACCTGGCCTTGAAAGTCTGTGCTTGCCAGTGAGTCTCGTGTTGTGAACAGGGCGGTGCAGTTGGGTGCCCTGTTTTAGAGGATATTTTTAATTGTCCAACAAGCAAGCCTTGCAGCTCCTTAAATGTTCTGAAATACTTCAAATAATGCATAAAGTATCTCATCGTTCAGTGAATTCTAATTAAAAAATAATAGTATTCATTACTAAGGAAAATGCAGGAAGTATAAAGAAGAAAATAAAACAGTGCAGTGTGCTGTGTAAGGAACCCCAATGAGAAGCACTTCCTCTGCCCGAGCGTGTCCACTGCCCTGCAGCCCGCAGTTTGCTGTGACATTCTGTGTTGCACTTAAGGCTCTGTTGAATTCCTCATTTTCATGGCCATTGGAACTTCTTGCTGTTCTAGGGTGAGGAGGCTTTTGGCTGGCATTGGATGAGTGACGTAGAAAGACAGGTGACATCTTTGTCTGGACAGTGTCACAGCCATGACAAGAAGCTGAGAGAACTGACAGTTTTGCTTCAGAAACTACAAGCCCAGGTGGACCAGATGGTCAGTGGTGGAGGGGTGCTGTCCCTGGTTAGGAGTGTGGTGACACAGCACTTGCTGGAGACGCATGCCGGTGGGCTCCCAGGCTTCCAGGTAATGCCAGGCACTCCTGGGGTTTGTTTCCCTTTTGTGGGCAAAGGGTAGGATGGCTGCTGGAGGAGCAGTGGCATGGTGTTCCACTGTGGGAGCAGCACACGCCGAGGGGGCTTGGGCCTGTGGACCGTGGCAGCTCCCCAGGGCTAGTGCCCTGTTTGGGTCTGAGAGTACACCTGTGGCACTGCAGCTTGCATTTTAATCTAAAAGTGGATTGAACATAATTCAGTGAAATTTTACAGGTACTGTCAGCTCTGATGTGATTTTTGCATTTCCTATCAGCTGATTGGGAAAGTTCAAATCTGTGATAGAAAATACTTCAGAATTATGAAATAGCTAAGAGTAGCTGCTATTCTATATGGGACTATAGGGCTATATATACATGCCTCCTCTGTTTAGTGTTTTCAAGGAAAGAATTGTCAGTCCATTTTTTGTACTACTGATGTTTATTTCTTAAGTTCTAAAATGGTTTGACTTACATTTTTTGAACTGAAATCTTTAAGTTCTGTTTTGCCCCTTATTTCAACAAAATGCGTCTTCCTGATGTTTCTTGTTTCAGTCAGGAGCCCACTGCCCACCCATCTGTGTATGCCATGGTCCAAGAGTGACCCCTGGCTCCCTCCACTGTCCCTGGCTGGTGTCTTATCAGCCTCCAGCCTGGGGACCCCTAAGGACTCCCCACGGCCCCCCACACAGCCTGGTCCCCCTGTGCTCCTGAGCAAGCCTGACTCCTCTTTCTGAAGCCCCCCACTAGACCTGCTTCTCTGCTGAGCCCCGCCTGGACTTGGTCCAGACCAGGCTTCTCTGCTGAGCCCCACCTGGACTTGGTCTCAGGTTGAATGCTGCTCCCCTGACCAGGCTGTGCTCTGGTTCAGTGCTCCCACCACCTCACCCTCGGCCAGCGAGGGCCAGCGTTCTCCAGTGCCCACAGACATTTCTCGTTTAACTCACTGCCCTCTGATGCTTGGTAGGGATCAGGGCCAGGGGAGTATGTGCCAAGGGAATGCTGTTGTGACTTTGACTTGCCTGGAGGCATGTCCATGGCCACCGCAGAGCCGGGGTGCTGAGACTGTGGGTGTGGGCACACCTTCTCCGGTGCCTGTGGGCCCACCAGGAACTCCACATCTGCCCAGAGGACTTGTGTCCTGCATTGTTGCTTGTTTTAAGTTCCTCAGCCACAAAGTTAAGATGTTTTCAGAGAGATCCAGTTACCACAGTTATGGTTGTTCTGTTCCTGTTGACCACTTACCAGCTTTATAGGTGGAAAGGGTCACAAGAGATAAATCTGAACCTTGCTATTTCTTCCCAGACAGGGCAGAACAATAGGAAGGGTGGGAGCTAGCCCATCGTGTAGGTGCCGGCTCAGAATGAGACAGCAGCTGGAGTCCTCTAGGTGGCAGGACTGTATCCCTGTGGGCATGACATTTGTATGAGCATCAAATGACCAGGAAACATATTGGTTTGAAAGCATTTCGTAGTAGAAGCAGCCTGAGATGTTCTCACCTACCACAGGGATGATGAGCACAATGAAATGTTTAAAAAAAAGATAGTGGTGAGCTGCCAATTTTAGTTGAGGCTTACTTGCTCTGTCTTACAAAGAAAGTTAAAAAAAAAAAATCAGTTTGCCTGGTGTCCTATAAACTAAATTCTTTGCAGCCTGGGTTCATCTTAAAATTAGCTTCTAAATTACATTAGCTTAGTACAGGGTTAGCCCACTCTTCTTATGCCACATTCCAGCATTGTCTGTAAACAGGTATGATCACAATGGTGACCAGGATGCAGGACCAAATCCCACCTCCTCCTGAAGCAACCACTCACTAGTGTTAAGCGTTCCAGTTAAATGATCTAGCCAGTTGGTTATCTTTCCCTTAGCTGCTGGCATGTAATTTATCTTATGTGTCCACATTGTCCCACAGAGTGTGCCACTAGTTGCATGTGGCTAAGGTAAACTTAATAAATTAAAACTAAATACTGTTTAGTTACTTAGCTACACTAGCTAACCTAAGGGCTCAGTGGCATGGGGCTGGTGGCCCTGTGTGGGATAGCTCAGATGCGGTTTGCATTATAGCAGAGTCTTGTTGGGCTGTGCAACTGGAGACGGTGAGGCTCCTGTCGGGAAGGCAGCACACAGCGGAGTTTTGTGGCTGACCTTCCTGCATAGAGCACCCGGGTGATCTTTCAGCTGGCCTTTATCCCTTTGCTCCAGTTCATCTTGTTTTTAATCTTGTATCTTATGGGAAGTTGTGGTTGTATTTTGGGGAATGAGAGGGGGCATGATTAGCAAGTGACATTCCCATGATGAGGATTGGCTGCCGCCGCCTCCGTCCTCTGCCCCGGCCTCCACCATCCAGACACGCAGGGCCTTTCTTGCCTGTCCAGCTTCACACCTGTGTCATCACCCTTGGATTGGTAATTGGCCCCGATTCTTCAGGACCTTCCTGGGGAGCACATCTCATACTCTTTCCATAATTTTAGCCTTCTAAGGATTGCTGAAGAAATGGATGGGAATACATTGAACTCACTGCTGCCCTCCCACAGTTAGCTGGTGGGGACAAGCTCCCTCAGCGGATGTTCTTGTGGCCCACAGCCCTCCTGAGCCAAAAGAGTACCCTACTCAACTACCTAAGAGATTATTTTAATCACATGATAGACTGTGTTGTGAAGGATATTATCAGGTATTCTGGGAAAATAATTCCAATGGCTTACTCTTGACAAATGTTTGCATGTCATGTATTTCATATGAATATGGGATGATTGGGAGGCAATAGGCTGCAGTGTACCTCTATTCATGTTATCTTACCTTAAGCGCTGGGCACCTAATGAATATTGGTTGATTGAATAATAATAGATTTGCTTTCTACTGGGTGGTTTTTCTGATAGGTGTAGGACTTACTGATACTCTCATGTACAGGAAAAACTGTTTGACAGGTTTGTCTCTAAAGTTAGCTGTGAAGGGAAAGACCTAATTATGGATTACTCCCTCCAGGATGCTAAGCCAAGGTGCTGCCAAATAGTCTCTGATTTTTGGATATTCTGTATAGAAATAATGTGACCTAACTTGCCATGCTTCTGTTACTTAACTTCTTTTTTTTTACCATTTGTTCATTCATTTTCTTTTTAAGACTGACTATCTGACTCTCCACCAAGAACAGGAGCTGCGCATCTCAAACTTGGAAGATATTCTTGGAAAACTAGCAGGAAAATCGGAGGTACTCACTCTTGACTTTTCTTTTTCTTTTTTTTTTTTTTTTTTTAGAGGGCATCTCTCATATTTATTGATCATATGGTTGTTAACAACAATAAAATTCTGTATAGAGGACTCAATGCACAATCATTAATCAACCCCAAGCCTAATTCTCAACAGTCTCCAATCTTCTGAAGCATAACGAACAAGTTTTTACATGGTGAACAAATTCTTACATAGTGAATAAGTTCTTACATGGTGAACAGTACAAGGGCAGTCATCACAGAAACTTTTGGTTTTGATCACACATTATGAACTATAAACAATCAGGTCAATTATGATTATTTGTTTGATTTTTATGCTTGATTTATATGTGAATCCCACATTTCTCCCTTATTATTATTATTATTATTATTTTTTTAATAAAATGCTGCAGTGGTAGGTAGATGCAAGATAAAGGTAGAAAACATAGTGCTGTAAGCAGACAGAAGAAGACATGGGAAGATTATTTCTTTGACATATCTTCTTGTAGTGTAACATAAGCGTGTATAGGTTTTAAATAACTAATTAAATTGCGTGCACACATTAACATAATAGGAATACAGCTACATAACCAAAGCAGACCTACAATTACCAGCCATATCCAGTGAAACCAAGAAAACCAGTTAGGCACCCTAGGCATTTGTGAAAAATTACCAATGATATGGTGGATATTGTCTAACTGAATTTGAATATTTTGAGAAAAATCAGACAAATTAAAACAACACATTCCTGGGAACTGTTCACATCCCATATGTTCCTTTAACAGTAGATAGTCTATAGTCGCAAGATTTTGGAGCGCTGCAACTTGCACTTCTCCTAATTCTTGGTTGAGTTCCGACAGTATAGATCCAGTCAAATTTGTTGTTTTACTATATGCACAGGCCAGCTTGGATACCTCCTTCATTCCAATGGCAAGTCCAGGAACTGGTGGGATGAATGCAGCTACAACTGCAACAGCACCAGGATCTTTGTTGAGGTTTTTTGATGATCATCTTCTGGAATGACTCTTCCAAAGAATGCTGATGTTGGAAGTTCTTCTTCATTGTGTATCTTAGTTCATTTTCTGGGTAGCCAAATTAGGCTTTGATCCTCTGTATAAACACAAATAAACCCTTTGCCCACACTTTGATATGCCCTTTATACCATTGTGAAGAACTTATTGGAGGTCACCACACAGGAACTGCTTTTTTTTTTTAAGAGAAAGGGATATTATCAGAAAAATCTACTTCCATAGCTGATCATCTGATACCCTTTAAATGATCAAAATTAAGGATATTTAAAGCATTCATTAATCGGTGCAGTTGGTTTTATCCTATTAGGGAGTAATCCCCCTTTCCTTTTTTTTTTTTTTTTTTTTTTGTTATCATTAATCTACAGTTACTTGAAGAACATTATGTTTACTAGGCTCTCCCCTATACCAGGTCCCCACCACAAACCCCCTAACAGCCACTGTCCATCAGCATAGCAAAATGTTGTATAATCACTACTTGTCTTCTCTGTGTTGTACTGCCCTCCTCTTGCCCCCCCCATTATGCATGCTAATCATAATACCCCCTTTCTTCTTCCCCCCCTTATCCCTCCCCCCCCACCCATCCTCCCCAGTCCCTTTCCCTTTGGTACCTGTTAGTCCATTCTTGGGTTCTGTGATTCTGCTGCTGTTTTGTTCCTTCAGTTTTTCCTTTTTTCTTATACTCCACAGATGAGTGAGATCATTTGGTATTTCTCTTTCTCCGCTTGGCTTATTTCACTGAGCATAATACCCTCTAGCTCCATCCATTTTGTTGCAAATGGTAGGATTTGTTTTCTTATGGCTGAATAATTTTCCATTGTGTATCTGTACCACCTTTTCTTTATCCATTCATCTACTGATGGACACTTTGGTTGCTTCCAATTCTTGGCTATTGTAAATTGTGCTGCGATAAACATAGGGGTGCATCTGTCTTTTTCAAACTTGAGTGCTGCATTCTTAGGGTAAATTCCTAGGAGTGGGATTCCTGGGTCAAATGGTAAGTCTATTTTGAGCATTTTGAAGAACCTCCATACTGCTTTCCACAATGGTTGAACTAATTTACATTCCCACCAGCAGTGTAGGAGGGTTCCCCTTTCTCCACAACCTCGCCAACATTTGTTGTTGTTTTGTCTTTTGGATGGTAGCCATCCTTACTGGTGTGAGGTGATACCTTATTGTGGTTTTAATTTGCATTTCTCTGATAATTAACAATGTGAAGCATCTTTTCATGTGTCTGTTGGCCATCTGTATTTCTTTTTTGGAGAACTGTTCAGTTCCTCTGCCCATTTTTTAATTGGATTATTTGTTTTTTGTTTGTTGAGGTGGGTGAGCTCTTTATATATTTTGGACATCAAGCCTTACTCAGATCTGTTATTTACAAATGTGTTCTCCCATACTGTAGGGTACCTTTTTGTTGTATTGATGGTGTCTTTTGCTGTACAGAAGCTTTTCAGCTTAATATAGTCCCACTTGTTCATTTTTGCTGTTGTTTTCCTTGCCCAGGGAGATATGTTCATGAAGAAGTTGCTCATGTTTATGTCCAAGAAATTTTTGCCTATGTATTTTTCTAATGGTTTTATGGTTTTAAGACTTACATTCAGGTCTTTGATCCATTTTGAATATACTTTTGTGTATGGGGTTAGACAATGGTCCAGTTTCATTCTCCTACATGTAGCTGTCCAGTTTTGCCAGCACCATCTGTTGAAGAGACTGTCATTTTGCCATTGTATGTCCATGGCTCTTTTATCAAATATTAATTGACCATATATGTTTGGGTTAATTTCTGGAGTCTCTAATCTGTTCTACTGGTCTGTGGCTCTGTTCTTGTGCCAGTACCAAATTGTCTTGATTACTATGGCTTTGTAGTAGAGCTTGAATGCTATTCTCTTCTGGCCTGTAAGGTTTCTGTCGAGAAGTATGATGATAGCCTGATGGGTTTTCCTTTATAGGTGACCTTTTTCTGTCTAGCTGCCTTTAAAACTCTCCTTGTCCTTGATCTTTGCCATTTTAATTATTATGTGTCTTGGTGTTGTCCTCCTTGGGTCCTTTCTGTTGGGAGTTCTGTGTATTTCCGTGGTCTGTTTGACTATTTCCTCCCCCAGTTTGGGGAAGTTTTTAGCAATTATTTATTCAAAGACACTTTCTATCCCTTTTTCTCTCTCCTTCTGGTACCCCTATAATACGGATATTGTTCCTTTTGGATTGGTCACACAGTTCTCTTAATATTGTTTCATTCCTGGAGATCCTTTTATCTCTATGTCAGCTTCTATGCATTCCTGTTCTCTGGTTTCTATTCCATCAATGGCCTCTTGCATCTTATCCATTCTGCTTATAAATCCTTCCAGATTTTGTTTCATTTCTGTAATCTCTTTCTGGGCGTCTGTAATCTCCCTCCAGACTTTATCCGTTAGCTCTTGTATATTTCTCTGCATCTCCGTCAGCATGTTTATGATTTTTATTTTGAATTCTTTTTCAAGGAGACTGGTTAGGTCTGTCTCCTTCTCTGGTGTTGTCTCTGTGATCTTTGCCTGTAATTTTGCCTTTTCATGGTGATAGAGATAGTTTGCAGAGCTGGCACGAGTGACGGCTGAAAGAAATTCCCTTCTTGTTGGTTTGTGGCCTTCCTTTCCTGGGAGAACAGCGACCTCTATTGGCTTGTGCTGGGCAGCTGCACGCAGAAAGGGCTTCTGATTCCTGCCTGGCTGCTATGGAGCTTATCTCTGCTGTTGCTTTGCGTGTGGCCTGCCTCGGGCTGCTGCTCTGAAATGGTGGAGCCGCGTTGGAGGGGGAACGCCAGAGGCTATTTATCTCCATGAGGGGCCTCCGTGCTCCCTGCTGCCCAGGGGGTTAGAGAGCCCAGGGATCTCCAGATTCCATGCTGCTGTACTAAGTGTCCCGGGATGTTTCCACCCGGTTTTGGGGTCCCTGTCCCTTTAAGACTTCAAAAAAGCACTCGCGAAAAGAAAAAAAAAGATGCTCGCTTTTTTTTGCCCCGGGCGCCGACCTCAGGGACCCGCCCACAGGTCTTGCTGCCGTGTTTCCCTAGTATCCAGGATCCCACGCATGCACTGTGTCTGCGCTCTGGTGCAGGTGGCTGGGGCTGGGTGTTCAGCAGTCCTGGGCTCCCTCTCCTTCCCTGCTGACTCCTTTCCTCCCGCCAGGAGCTGGGGGGAGGAGCGCTCAGGACCCGCAGTGCCGGGGCTTGTATCTTACCCCCTTCGCGAGGCGCTGGGTTCTTGCAGGTGTGGATGTGGTCTGGATGTTGTCCTGTGTCCTCTGGTCTCTATTCTAGGAAGAGTTGTCTTTGTCATATTTTCTTAGGTATATGTGGTTTTGGGAGGAGATTTCCACTGCTCTACTCATGCCGCCATCTTGGCTCCCTCACTCTTGCTTTTTAACTGCAGCCCCCACCAGAGTAACTTCCTTCCTACAAGAAATCAGCTGCAGCCAATGTGTTCTCATTCCTTAGCCTTGAAGGTACTTCTTTTAGGGTATTTGCTGCTGCCCATCATAAAGCTGAAAAAAATACTTCTGGCTCTTCCCATTTTACCTTGGAAGTTTTCCCTAAAGTGTGTCTGGCTCATTGGTTTAGAGGTGCCTTCCAGGGGGAGGCCTGAGCGCAGGGAGCAGCTGGGATGCAGAGGCACATGGCTGGCTCTCCCCGTTCCAGAGGCCCCGTTTCTCCTGGACATCACACAGCGTCCACCAAAGCAACATCTTAGGGGGAGAATGGTGGACCTGAGTCTTTTGATAGGCAAGATTAATTTTCTGGGGGAAAAGTCTGTTGTCAGATGTTGGTAAAGGCAGAGGAAAAAGGCCAGATGTCTGCATGATCAAATCCACAGAGACTGGGGCATGCTCAGGCTCAGCTTCCATGTAGCATGAGTGCTATTAGATGCTATTAGAGTGGCCGGGCACATTAGGTGGCGTATGTTTGTTGAATTACACCGGCATTAGACATGGCACAGCTCTGGGGGATCTCAGGACTGGCTGCCACGGCCCTGACCCTACCAGAACCAGGCAAGTCAGTTCATCAGGGAGATGTTTCCGTGGTGTTGAGGGAAGAGCAGGAGCTGGAGGGAAGTGAGTTGCTCTGCCGCACCTCGCTGTCACATGCGCTGTGAGGCCCAGACCTCTGTTCAGCTCTAGTCTGAACAGATGCAATTATTTGAGACGGTATAGTCTATCAACTCCTTGTCTTTGAACAGACCATGCTAGTAAGTTATATCTTCATCTGTAAGCTTGTCATTTCCTTTTACTTGTCCTTCCACATTAAATTCTTCCCAGAGGTGGTGGCAGTGTTCTGCTTCTGGGTCTGGGTGCTTGTTATAGGAGCTGCTCATTTTGAAAATCCATCAAGCTGTTCCAGTATAATTTGCACCTCTCTGAATATAGGTTGTATGTCTTTTAAAAGTTTACTTTGAAAGATAAAATATACATCCCCCATCTGCCAGCCAATAGGCAGATCTGGATTCTGAATTAAAGGGGGAAAATTCCATAGGCATATATTTTCATATATATGTATATAAATATGAATGTACTTAATCAAATATATGGTTTTATGAAAGTTATTATACAGCTTGTATGTTTAAACTCAGTGTTTCTCATATGTTCTAGGCCATCCAGAAGGAATTAGAACAGATCAAGCTAAGAACAATTAGGTAGGATGATACATGTGAATTAACATTTTGCCTTTGTTTCTCTTCTGTTGCCTGCAGTGCAGCTGCCCCTAACATCACTGATGTGTGGATGCTGTCTGCACCTGGAGTACCTGGGCTTTGTGGGGGGAGGTGCTCCCATCTGTGCCTTCTGGGAGGCCCTTGGGAGCCGTCTGGGAACAGATTGGGGTGTGAGAGGCTTGTTACTATCTGCCCTGTCTGTGCAGAGCCCCAAAGACAGTGTTGCACCTGCCTGAACCCCAACACTCAGGACTGGGTGTGCTTGGAGGGCCACCCTCAGCGCGCAGATGAGATGCCCTGTGAGAGCTTGTATCATGGTGTCGGGTGGGCTCCACACCAGGATCTCTGCTGGCACTCTTGGCATCAGAGCTCAGCCTTTGTCCCCCACCCCCATTCCCCAGAAGCAGAAGCAGCCTCTTGCCTTCTGGGACAGCCCTTTTGTATTGGGTAGTTCTCAGCAAGGCTGCTAGCCTTCTCCACCCGGAAGCTGTGGCCTTGTGCCTCCTCTGAGCGTTTCTTTGCCATCAAAGCAGCCCTTTTCCCTCAGCAGTTTGCTGGTCTGTCTTTCTCCTCATCGCCAGGTTGCTTTCCTTCTGCCCTTTTATCAGCTTCCCTAAAAGTGTGGAGTTTCTCTCAAAAAAGCTGGTGATTTTTTTTCCCACCCTGCCCTTGACCCATCCCCTCTACAGGCTACATGACAGGTGACATCTTTAGCCCTTTAGCTTTTCTTTTTCCTGAGGCTTGACCTGGGAGGGTCCAGAGGATGAGCTTTAACTGAGCATCTTTTCATCTCTGGCTCCCAGATATTTTTGTGGATCCTGTATCACAATTTTAGACCCCGTAAAGTCTTCTATACAGGTGGATGTAAGTGTTGTTATGGCACATTTTTTACTTCCCTTCCAGAGCCTTTATTTCTGTTAGAAGGTGCTTTGATAGGCTAATATGTAGATCCTAAAATGGTTGCCCTGGAGTGTCCTCTCCTGCTATGAATTATTGGTAACTCAATAACTATACCTACCTATAAACAAGTGTAAACATAATACTGCAATATTTTATAATACGCAATTCCTGCATAAAAACAGAATTGTTAAACCCTGAATCCATACATTTTTAGTTCTATTACCCCATTAGCGTGAAAAGTCATATTCAACTTTATAATGATTATTGGTAAATATTGCCTCATTTCTGAAGTCTTTTTTATAATTCAAATATTAAATAGTCTTGAGAGCAATCTTTCCCTTACCACTAAGAGGTAACCACTGTTACTAGCACATTGCTAGCCCTGCCTATGCAGTATGGAGAAAAATCTCTTTGGGTTTTGATTTGCAACTAGTGTTAAATTTCTATGTTGACATAGGACAAACTGATATATTTATAATAGTGCCTTATCTGGGAATGTGGTTGGCCTCTCCTAAATGTGTTAACTGAATGCATTCACTTTCTGCTATGTGATTTGTGACACGTGACTGCTTCGGGGTTGCCAGTGGAGTCGACGAAGACCAGCGCCTGCTCTCCGTGGTTAGGCATCTTGAACTGGAGCTGGGTCATCTGAAATCAGAATTGTCAGATTGGCAGCATTTGAAAACCAGCTGTGGAAGGCTAGATAAAATACATGAAAAGGCAAGTTTTCTCCATCTTAGTTTTATCCTAAAAAGTAAAGAAGAAACACTTGATTTGATGTCACCATTTTACATTTTTAATTCCAACTTCCTTTAAAAACTTAATTTTACTCTATTTGAGGTTTTTTTAACATTTATAATAAGATTTTAAATGAAATAATTAAAAATTCTTCTTGAGTTTCCCCCCTCTGCTACCATCACCCTCTTAACACTTAGGTCTGTACCTTCTCACAGTTTGTTCACGTGCAGATAGCACATAATTTATTTGAGGTGGGCTGTTTTTGTATGTCTTTTCAACCAAAGTAGATTCATTGCTCTGGCCCATATATCCTTATGCAAAAAAGGAAGTCTGAACATTTACAGCTGTGTGATAATGAAAGAACAGACATTTGAATGGCCAGTGTTGTCACAACAGCAGATCTGGGAAAGGTATTTGAAGTACTTGTGATAAAATTACCGCTCCTGACGCTGATGGGAGGAAGCATGGGCGATGCGTGTGAGCAGTCTCACTAAGGGGGACTGCAGGTTAAATGGACTTGTTCAGCCTTCACATTGGCAAGAATAAAAACACTGAGTGCTGACTGGGGTGGCCGGGCTGCTCTGTGGCTGCAGGGACTGCGAGTGCCTACAGCCTTTTTGAGAAAAGATCTGAGATACTACCCAGTCACAAAGACACATTCTCATGGCAACTAGCAGCCATATACTCTTAGGGCTTCTGCAGACACGAAGGCACAGATGGACACAAACAAAGTGCTGTGAGGTCAGCCCTGGAGTGCTACAAGGCTGAGGTGGCCCCATGGTTAGGGGAGTGTGGGGCAGGGTAGTGGTGCACACACATTACAGAGCTTTTCATGTGGGTGAGTTAGATCTACACATGTTGCTGTGAGGCACCATGCTTGTCCTGGGCTTTGCTCCTGTGCTCCACCCTTCATGAATAAATACATGATTGTGTGGAAATAATGCACAGGTCATCTCTAGCATACACGAATCAAGACTGAGTTTGAAAAGAAAGGAGGTCCTTTTCTGTACCCTAGCTCATGGGGGGCACTGTGAGGGCTAGTTGCAGACTAGAGGAAGGCCCTTCTTCCTTATCTCTGTGGGCACATGTTACATTTATGCTGTGCTCTTTTTTTGTCCCCGTCCTGTGATGTACTTTTGGAGGGGGTCTTAAATGTAATATGAAGGGAAACAAATTGTTGCGCTTATATTATGGATTTTGAGAAGCTGTGTGATAGATACATCAATATATCTATAAAGTGATGGTAGTGAAGGGTTGAAAGGAACAACAGTAAATTCATATTGTATTTACTAATGATTTTACCAGGTAGACGCCCAAGTCAGAGAAACTATCAAACTCATGTTTTCCGGTGATCAGCAAGATGGTTCTCTTGAATGGGTGCTGCAGAAGGTTTCTTCTCAGTTTGTGAGCAAAGATGACTTGCAGATTTTATTGCAAGATTTAGAGATGCGGATACTGAAGAACATTACCCACCACATTTCTGTGAGAAAACAGATCCCAACTCCTGAGACTGTAGCTTCTGCTATGAGTGAGGCAGGGGTTTCTGGAATAACAGAAGCGGTGAGTAGATAATGAGAAATGTTTGGAATCCATATTGTAATCAAACTGATGGTCTGGTTGTCAAGCTGGCGTAGTTTGATGTCTTGTTCTAAGAATGGTCTCACGGGGGTGTGGTTGGTATAGAGGGCTGAGTACATATGGGTTCAGAAGTCAGCGCTCGGTAAATTCTGGCTGTTGTTGGTACGGAGCTACTTGTTGATAGTACTCTGTCCCATCTATCTGGGTGACTACATGCCTTCAGAAGTCACACAAAAATCAGGCTTGAGTCCCTAATTCTAATCCTTGCTTTGTCCACATTTTACAGCACCCAGAGGCTCTTCTGGTTCAGTTTGTTGTGAGTGTGTTTGAGCGTGGGGAGAGGCACACAGGCTGTAGTACCGCCTGTCCCCACCTGACAGCCCCAGCCACCCTGATGGCCTGGAAGTTGGGTGCGGGAGTGAAGTTTCGAATTTCTGAAACACCTCCTGTACCTTTTATCCCCAAAATAGTTAACCAAAATGTTTTTACTGGAAACATCCGTCCCTACCCTGTCATTAATACGAGTCTCATCTCTCCCTCTGGCCTCTGGTGTGCGGCTCCTGTGCACTGCCTAGCAAGCACATGTCATCGTCAGCAACGCTTTGAAATTGTATTCCCAAGATAAGACTGGCATGGTAGACTTTGCCCTGGAATCTGGGGGTAAGTGACTGGACTGTAAATTTCTGAATTTGGTGGGTGTCTGTTTTATGGGGATTTAGATCTGAGAAGCTGTTACCTGCCCCACTTCAACAGTGAAGAACTTCTCAGAACTTTAAAAAATCTGAGGAAGCATTGCTCTAGGCAAGTCTTAAGTGTGTTAGTTTTAGGGTATGGACAGGTTCTACCCTAGAAGGGCTGGTGGCATGCTTACAGAACATATATCAATTGTGGGGGTAAGCCCATGTGATCAGACATGTCAGCAAAATCCCAATTTGGGGCCATTTCAGTAGCTTTTGGGTTCTTTCAGCTATATCAGAGCTTACCACCACTGGGTGAGAAAGAGAGTGTGTGTGTGTGTGTCTTTGTGTGTGCACGCGTGTGTATGTGCGTGTGCATCTAAGTACAGAAGTCCAGTACAGAAATGGATGCTGTAGCAGCATTTTTTAAATGTTTCCCGGGACTGGTGTTCTGTGATGGTAGTGTGTGTCCCATCAGGCAGTTGGGCATCAGGGTTGGAATGCCTGCTGCCCACAGGGCCTGTTCTGGGCCTCAGGAACATAGCAGTGAGCCAGAGTTCCTGAGCTCTGGGTCTCTACTCTAGTGGGGAGGCAGGTGATAGACATCAAGTAGCCAAAAATATTGGGAAAACAAAGACCAAATAAAGAGTCTGATGGGGATGCTATTTTGGTTCCTCAAAGAAATGAAGAAATTGGGGTATGTTAACTCTGAGAAGTTGGGGTACATTAACTTTGTACTACACATGCACCAGAATTTTGGGGCCAGATATATTTGAGAAGTCAGAACTGTGGTGCATTGAAGTGTTGGGGGTCCACGTGACCTCCACGTCCACCCACATCAAACTCAGGAGCATTTCTATGAAGAATCAGGTGAACGTCTGTACTAAGTGAGCTGAAGACTAAGCGACAAGCATGTCAGTTTGTCTCTGTGTTACAGAAAATTTTGTTTTCTGAACTTTAAGAATTTAGGAATTGCACATGAGGGCTTGTGGGCCAACATCATCTCTGGAGAAAAGGAGGCCTTGTTATACATTAGCACGTGAAAGAGTTGGAGAGTCCTGTGGGGCAGCAGTGGTCTCACTACTTTACCCAGTGGTTCTAGGAATCCAGATGGGAGGCCCTGCATCAGGAACCTCATCCCCAGTGGGTTTCAGGTAGCTCTGGCCCTGACTCCAGCCATTTGCCATCTTACGGGGGGTGTTAACGTTGTGTGTGAGAACTGCTGTTAATGTAAAAATCACCAAATTCTTTTAGTGTTAGGTAGGAGTTAGTAAGGCTATTAACTGTTCTCAGTGTATATTTTGTTGAGAATGACTTTAGACTATTAGGTGATTTTAGTTACATATTTTGAAATGAAGTGAATTCTGAAGAAATTGTTTTCAATGCAGAAATTTCAGCTTACATGTTAACTAATGCATTTGGGACCAGTAGGTGTCATTTTTTTCTTAGAAGTATAATTCATCCTTACAGATTTGTGTGTTAATTGATTTAGAGTTCTAATGAGGTTGAGCTGAGAGTTCTGGTACTAAGCAGAGCATTTATTAACTCTGTAAGTTAAAAAAGCAAGCACCATACTTAAGGAGACTTTTTAGAATGAGAATAAGGTGTTTTAAGTGGATAATTTAGTGGTTCAGAAATTCAGGTCTGTTGATGAGCTTGATCAAAGCTTTTTTTCTTACTTAAAATGCAAATCCCTACATTTTTGTTTTCTTACTTAAAATGCAAATCCATACATTCAGTTCTCTCCCCTGTTAAATGCACAGGCCCAAAGGTGGGGCATGAGACTGTGTTGCAGGGGCCAAATTTAGGAAGTGTTGTCTCTGTGGATGCAAACTTTTCAGGGGTTTTCATTTTTAACGCACTGCTTTTGGTTGTTGCTTCCCGAGTGAACGTGCTTGTTTTGGCTGCTTTGGCACCAGTGTCGTCCACCCTCCTCCCTGTTGAGGGGCACAGTGGACACTGGCACCTTCTTGTTCATCATCACTGAGATATGACACACGGTGTGCAGCCTGGTGGCTCTTTGTGTGTTCGCTGTGCACCCCCTCGTCTGCCCCACATCTAGACTATTTCTGTTACCCAGATGGAGACCTGGGCCCCACTGGCAGGTACTCCATCGCTCCAGTAGTTGATGACTGTCATGATATGACATTCATGATATGACATCACTTCGGCCTATTAAATAGGCCCTCTAAAAACTCAACTGCCAGGTAACACTAGTGCCCAGTTGAAGTCATTATTCTTTATCTAAAACTGAACAGAAGTGCATTCAGAGTCGCTGCCCCTATGGGAGTAGATGAGGGTGGGGGTAGGCAGTGTTTTCAGACTCCACGTTTCAGTAGGTTTAAGTCAGGATTCCTAACACAATTGCAAACTATTAACACCTTATTTGGGAAACTTAAATTAAGAATCAGCTGATCTTAGAGTAGAAGGTTCTTTGTACCAGTTAAAAACTTGAGAATATTAAAACATTACAAATAAATCTGTAGATGTATAATGGTATTAGTTCCAAGATGGTAGAATCAGATACTGAACCAGTGTAAACTCCTCTTTAAGGTGGCAGCATCCTGGGCACACGCTGTTCTGAGACCTATGAGACCAAGACGGCGCTCATCAGCCTGTTTGGGATCCCTCTGTGGTACTTCTCTCAGTCCCCCCGCGTGGTGATCCAGGTGCGTGTGCCCCATCTGGGCAGCTGCAGGGCTCTGGCACCATCCTGGCTGTTGAGGCCTTGGGTGTCAAGTACCAGTTGTGACCAACTTAGTGATGTGCCTTTTCCAGTTTTCTGTTGCGGTGTGAGATGCACAGGGACAGGCGTGTAGCTCACTGAATTCTAGTAGAGGACATTCTGTGGAACCAGCGTCAGACCAGGGAGCAGCTGTCGCAGTACCTCTGGGCCTCCCTCTCCCCTCCTCCCTCAGAGGGTGGCTGCTGATGCCTGCAGTTTGCTCTGCTAGCGTTTCCTCCACCTGGTTTGTGAGGTTGTCCCAACTGGGGCAGGTGCTGTCACCCACAAGAGGCATCCCAGTGTGAGATGACTAGTAGGCTGTGCTTTCTCCTTGTAAGACGTGCCCCGGGAGAGAAGCCTCATTAGCATACAGGGAAGCCTCACCTCCTGAGTGCTCTCCCGCCGACCCAGGGGCCTTCATCTTCCCTCTAGCCTGGCAGGCTGCTTCTGCAGGGCCTGGCTGTATACCCTCGCTGGTTCCACTTTGAAGAGAAAGGATGGCAAGTTTAAGCTGTCACATACCCATTTACCTTGCTACTAATGCTGCCTTGTTTGATGACAGCAATTGTATAAAGACAATTCAAATAGTTTCTTTTACTTGAAACATCCACATGACAGCTCCCTTTCATTTAAAACACAAGCCCAGTCTTAAAGGACTTGTGGATTGGGTTGAGCATTAAGTAGCAGTAAACTTAGAATATTGGACCCCTTGGTACTGTCCTAGTAACTGGCACCTGGCCAGCGTGACGGCATGTGGGGCCACCTGGCTTCCCTTCGCTCATCAGTGTTTGTTCCCAGCGGGCTCAAGCCCTGGGCGACATGGCAGAGCATCCCTGCACTGCTCATCGCCAAAGGCAGGTGCGCACTCCCCCCAGTAAGACAGCGCCGCCCTGGCTCGTGGCGTGTGAAGTGCTCCTCTGCCCTGGTCTGCGGTGCCAACAGGACCCCTTCCGTATTGCCTTGGGCTGCACCACTTTTGCTCTTGGCCATGATAGTTCAGAGGTCTCGGTATTGTGGATGCTCCCTGAATGTCACACCAGCCCACAGCATTGTCGCTGTTGTGCTGATTGGATCTGGTCGTTAGGAAGAAACTCATCCTTGGCTGTGTGTGAACAAGGGAGTGGGGTACAAGTCCACTCAATACAGCTCATCAGGAGAAGCCATACAGCAGCCTGAACAGGAAGCTGGACATAGGAATGGTTTGAGTGATGGCGTTGGAATAGCAGGTGATCAGCCACTAAGAAGGACAGGTTTTAGAGTCTAGGCAGGGCACCAGGAAGGTGTCTCCCCAGCCCCACCCAGGGTTTACCCAGTCTTTTTGTAGCTGCACAGCTATGGCTCACTGAACGGCTGGAAATTTGCCAGAAATCCACCCTCTGGGGTGCTGGGAAAGCTGCCCAGGATGTGTGACTCAGGAGAGGCACTCAACTACAGAAAACTCTGAGGGGGCTGCCGGGGACCCACAGCATCCCTGCAGCACCCTCTGTTGACAGCTTAGTCTGACAGCAAAGGAAATTGATTTAATAAGGGTAAGGGCCCAGGTCCCATTTTCACAGGCAGGTGAAAAGGGTGACTTTGGAGCCAAGAGGCAGTAAATTAATAGCAGGAACAGGGGACAAGCCAAAGTTGAATGCAGGCCTGTTACTGGGTCTGTCTTTGTGAAAACGCAGATAATATGCCCTTGCTCCTCCCCCACTTTATTCAGAAGGCGGCAGGCACAGCACCTGCTCACCAGTGTGACATGTCCTAGTTGGCACTGCACACAGGCTGGCACTTTACTGTGGGGTGTCCCCGGGGTACTCCATGAGGCCCATCGGGAGGCATGTGGCTCCCCTTTGCTGTCAAAAGTACTCTTACGATAAATATCCTTATGCCTATGTCATTTTGTGTGTTTGCCAGCTTATCTTGGGGATAGAATAGGGGTTAGTGGGCCGCGGGGCAAATGCATAGGCTCTGGTGCTGGGTCTGTGCAGACTGTGCCTCAGGAGGCTGTGCGTTTCGTATACTGGTCAGCAGTGTGGGACAGTGTGCCTTTCCCCTTGGCATTAGCAGCAGCTTTGGTTAGACTTTTGGGCTATTGTTAATCTGTTAGGTGAGACATGGTTACACCTGTCATTTACATTTGTATTTCTCTTATTTCATAACACGGAGCATATTTTCATGTTTGGGGACCATTTACATATATTTTTCTTTGAAACGTGTTGGTATGTCTTGTCCTTTTTTCTTTGAGGTTCTGGCTACCTTGATGTTTGTGAAACTTATGTATGTGTTGGAGAGCCACCCTTGGGATTTACAGCTGTCTTTTATCTGTCTTTGAATACTGCATATGGTTTTTTACCATGCAAAAATTCTCTTTGTATTTCAACATTACCAGTCTCTTACTGTTTCTTTTCCTTAAGTTTTTAGTATTTTGCCCTTTCCCTAGCCTGACATATATCCAGGTAACTGCTGGGCTTTCAAAGGCTCCCAGGGGTTCCTCGTGGTGAGGCTGTCCATGAAGATCCGCCCGACCAGCTTCGCCCTGGAGCACATTCCAAGGACCCTGTCGCCCACGGGCACCATCACCAGCGCCCCCAAGGACTTCGCCATCCATGTGAGTGTACTCGTCCTGGGGGGGTGGGGGCCTGGGGGGCGCTCCCTCCTCTGCATCCCACTCTGGGAATTTCCCAGAGATGAGCCTGGAAAGGCTGAGATAGCTCCATTGTGTTTCCTGGTGACGCTGTCTCAGTGCTCCCCATGTCCTATGATACTCTGAGTTGCAGAGTAAATGGTGAGGGGAACAGTCTAGTCCTTTCCCAGGAGGGTAACTTTGGGAAGTTTGTGTGTGTTGTGAGGCAGATGAAGGTAAGCTTGCCTGACCTGGACAGTTTTATTTCATCTCTCCGGTCTGTTCATCTGCAGTAGTTCTCACAGCTCTGTGATGGTGAATCTACAAGGAAGAATAAGGAGTGTGAGAGAGCACAGCTAAGGCCCCACCAGCCTCCAGGGCTCACCTTTAACGCTGTGGCATTGCTTGATCTCTTTTTCTCCCTTTAAATAATACAGTTTAGACAACACCGTTCATAAAGTCTTTGCTTCCTGCCTTAAAAAAGCAAATTTATCATATTTTTCCATGGCAGTTAACTCTTTATACACATCTTTAAGTAGTATAAAATACTGGTACATAGTTAACCCGTGTTGACCTTACCAGTTCTCCTTTTGTTGAACATTTCAGTTTTCCATATTTCAGGATAAGTGGGGCATCTTCACATCCTCCTTATTTATTTGACTGTACGCCTGAGTCTGTCCATCTTCTCAAACCAAAACTGCCCTACAAAACACTCCCTCCCCAGCCCTGGCACCACCCCCCACCCCTCCCACTTTCATCCCTGCACTCGGCTGACCATGTCTGGCTCTCCCGGCGCATCAGCTGCCCGGGGGTTCCCCTTGGCAGCGCTGCAGGCAGCCGAGGCCACTTGGGAAAGGAGTGACCCCCCACAGTCCCTGCTTCTCCACATTGGTGTGCCCGGCACCCAGCCTTCCTGCTCTCTGAGGGAACAGAAAATCCCTGCCTCACAGGATTGTTGAAACTTGAGTGACAACCTTAACACATCAGACCTGCCGCTGCTTTAACAGAGTGGCTGCCCCAGCCGGTGGGAGGGAAACACTACTGATTTGCTCAGTGTCGCTCCTGCAGGTCTTAGAGACTATGTGGCTTTGGTTTCAGGGATTAGAGGATGAGTATCAAGAAGAAGGGCAGCTTCTGGGGCGGTTCACGTATGACCAGGAAGGGGAGTCACTCCAAATGTTCTACGCACAGGTAGGGGCTGCCTCATCACGCAGACTGGTGGGTTCCCTGTCCCCTGCTGGCTCCTGCATCAGCAGGACACAGCTGGCCACAGTCCCTGGGCAGGCCTCGTTGTTAATGTGACACAGTGTAATGTTTCCCTTGATTTCAGACACAGTGTAATGTTTCCCTTGATTTCAGAAAAGGCAAGAGCAAGCTTTCCAAATAGTGGAGCTTCGGATTTTTTCCAACTGGGGCCATCCTGAGTACACATGTCTTTATCGGTTCAGAGCTCACGGAGAGCCCGCCAAGTAAAAGACCCTACTCCCTGCTCCTGTGCGTCTGTATATACTGGGATAGCCTGAGACACTGGGGCCCCTTGAGAGTGAGGGCATGTGGAGACAGGATAACACCACCCTCAATAAATGTAAGGCCTGCACACAGTGGGCCCTGGGGACTGGTGCAGTCTGTGCTCTGGCACCCACCCAACTTGCTATTAGGTCCACAGAAAATACTGCATGTTGAATGCGTGGGGTCACAGAGATGCATCTCTGTGCAGTCACTTGAATGTGTGGTTCATAGACACTTTGTTTTGAGGATCTGGTTTTGAACATAAAGCTCTTTATATTTGTATTTCTGGACATCAGGAACAAAGGAAATGAAGCTAAAAGATTTGATGTGTTCTTGAAGCTTTTGTGTTTCACCATTCACTGGCCCTTTGTCAGGACTTTTGGGGGTGGATATATGTCATCTGTTCAATCCAGCACACCATTTCTTTCAGGGAAAAACAATGTCACCAAATTTCAGAGTTCTGAACTCCTTCCTTTTGGGTGAGATTCAGCACCAGTAGTTACTTTATCATCAGGTGAAGAAATGACAAAATTTGTTTTTCTGCCAGTTTGCTCCTGCTCTTGAGGAACATTTTCAAAGACAGGATTGGTGTGTTGACACCCATTCAGGAATAGGGGAGGGTTTCTCATCTTTGTCGGTTGAAGTGGTTCTGAATGAAAGGGGGATGGTCTGGATCTAAACAAATAGTAGAGTTCTCAGGTCTGAGCTGGGCTCATCCCATTGGCATTACCCCGGAGCATTCACTTGACAAGATGGAATAGGAACTGAGGAATCTGACCTTTTGGATGTTTTCAGGTTTTGTTTTGAATTTGCTGAAAAGTGAACACTAACATGCTTTAAAATTTCAGGGGCTTGTGTTTTTGTTGTATTGACAGTGTGGCAAATTCATAAAACCATTACATTTTATGATTGTAATTTTTCTTACAGCAGCACTTTCTACTGGATCTAGTTGGGGTTTGCCTTTTATTACTACTGTCAGCCATTCTCAATTCCTGTGAGACTCATTTTGGTTATAATAAATATTTAGTCTTTTACTGTGCAGACTTTATAAATGAGATATCTGCAAGGCACTTAGTGTTACAGATGTTTTACCTTAAAAATTACTTGTTTTATTGGGTTAAGAATTTTTTGGTGTACCATAAATGTTGTATTTTCAGAAAAAGAAAAAATGGTGCTGACTGGATTTCTGAAGAGTTTTATGTATACTGCACAACAGTCCTCAAATATACAAAAACTACATGAAGTAGCATTTTTTTTCCACTTAGAATTGGAACTAATGCCTATGCAGTTAAGTTGGAATAAAATATATATAGATGTTTCATATTACAGTATAAATATATAAATCAAAATTTCCTATATAAAACTAAATTTGGGAGTTGGGACGGAAATATTTTGAATATTTATTTTTAAAGATGCAAGATAGGACTTTGTGCAATGTATTTTTGTAAATGCTTTTCAAAATATTTGTCTTTGGTAGTGCTGCTCTGGCTGCCTCCAAATTGGTAAGATGCTTTGAAATGTTTAAATAAAAGAGTTTTAATTTTTAAAAGTGCATGTGCTGTTTCAAGTGAATAATAAAGTGTATTTCTTTTCTCAGTTTGCTTTGTTTCTGCCCACGAGGGTGTTGGGACACGTTTTCTGCTGTTCCCAGTCACCGGCCATTTCATGGTAACCTGTCCCCATAGCTGTGTCACTCGGGTCCCTGGGCACCTCTACTGTAGGGAAGTCCACTTGGAAAACAGACTTGAAGGGTAGAGAAGGTTGCCTGACACGGAGGAAGTCAGGAAAAGAGGAGATGGGTCTCAAGAACGTTTCCACCGTCATCAGGGCTCCTGTCACTCAAGGCCGTTCCAAGCCTAACCCAGGATGTGTCCACAAACGTTGATGCAAGGCCTGCTGTGAGGTCGGCCCTGGGAAGGGTCACGGGGGCAGGACAAAGCTGCTCTTCAGATCTGAGCTGGGAAGCGGCAGGGAGGGGACACTGGCAGCGCCAGGCTGGGGCGGTTGCTGCGAAGGCTCCCTCCGCCATTAGTTGATTGCAGGGGCACCCCTTGCCCCGTGTCTCGTCCCCTAAGGGGACATGCACGTCTGTTAACACTTGGTGGCGCACTCAAGGCACGGTAGTGCACCTGGCCTTTTCAATCAACCAAAATATCTTGGAAGCTCGTATCAGTAAAAAAGCTTCATTTACCAGCTCTAAGGTTTCTCTTTAGATGCACGGGAGTATCCCGTGGATTTAAACGGCCGGATTTAGGGACGTTTGTTCATACAAACGGTCTCGATGAATCTTGAGTCTGCAACCTACTGACGTTGCAACGGTACGGAGGGGTGAGCGCGGTCCCCGACCTTGTCCCCGCCCCTGCTCCGTCCTCTCCCCGTCTGCCACCGCCCATTCCCCCTGCAGATCCGCTATTCCGGGCGAGGACGTGTCACCCGCACTCCGCTTCGGCCGCCCGCCGCGGAGGCTCGCTGCGGAGCGCCGGCGCTGAGCCGTCACGTGCCGCCGCCATTGTGGAACAGGCGTGCCCCGCTGAGGTCACGCGACCGCCCCGCCCCCAGGTCTCGTGGCCGCCGCGCTCCCGCCCCCGGGTGCGCGCGGCTCCTCGTGGGCCGCCGTAGAGGCCGTCAGGCAGCCGCCGGGACGGAAGCCGAGAGGCTCTGCTGACCGCGCCTGCGACAGCGTCAGCCCTTCGCGGAGCGCCGGCCCGACGGCGGCGGCGGCGATGGCCGAGCAGGAGAGCGCCCGAAACGGCGCCCGCAACCGCGGCGGCGTCCAGCGCGTGGAGGGCAAGCTGCGCGCCAGCGTGGAAAAGGGAGACTACTATGAGGCGCACCAGATGTACCGTACCCTCTTCTTCAGGTAGCCGCGGCCGCCGCCTGCTAGGGCTTTCCGCCCAGCCTGGCGCCCCGCCCCAGGCTGCCGCCCATTGGCCGTCCTGCGCCGCCCCGCACCTCTATTGGCCCGCGTCGCTGCCTGTCACCGTGAGGCCGCGGCGTGCTGGCGGAGGGCTCCGGGCCCTGCCCCGGCCTCCTGGCCTATTCCAGCCCCGGACCCGGAACTCTACCCCGGTTGTCTGTCCTCTTCCAGCCTCTCGCCCTCAGCCCCGGACCCCTGTCCCGGGGTCCCCGGCCGGCCCTTTCCAGGCTCCGGGCCCGCAGCTCCCTGCTCACCTCCAGCCGCCCAGCCGCCTGGCCGCGGAGGGTTGAGGCCCCCACGTGAGGTCTCAGGGTTTCCTCGGGGATCCAGTCGCGAGGGTCAACCGGGTCTCGCTGCCTCTCCAGCCCTGCCGCCACCCCCGCGCATGATATTTTGTTGCTAAACCAGCGTTTTTCATAAACCCGGTGATCTGGTGTCTCCTGCTCTGCCCAGCGTGCCGGGCTACGGGTCTCAGGTCACCGCCCAAGCGGCGCTTGGGTGGCTTGCTCGAAATAAAACGTGCCTGCTTTTTCGTGTGGCCCTTGGAGTTTCCCGTGTACCGTGTAGTTTGCGTTAATTTTCAATTGGGCAGCACTGTGCCGCAATGCTTTTGCTGTCGTGCAGCTACTGCTATAATTTTTAGATGGTTTTTACATGTGCAGACATTCCCGTAAATTACACGTATTCAGTGATCCTTTTTGACCCAAGCCAGAAAACAACTGAGCCATTCATTAGAACTTGGATATGTTTTAAAGGTGATTTTAGAGTATTTAATCCATTCTGTGAAGCGCCTTTTGCTTCTAAACTGCTGCACAATAGCATATCTTGGTGTGATATTTAAGGACAGTCGGGTCTGGCCTTTGAACCATTAGACCTAGATTTAAAATTTTTTTTAAATAGCAAGTTGAGTCAGTGTCTGGAGGCATTTACTGATTTATGTTTGGATTAAACGTGACACGTCGCGCCCAGGACCAGGCTTGGGCTCGTGGCCCAGAGGACCAGGTAGGACTGAGTTGATTATTCCTCAGGGAATTAGCCGAAGATCTGAATAGGCGCTACACTTTGTAACGTCTGCCCTGCATCTGGCAGCTGAGCTTATCAGAGAAGTCTGTGATGGGAGCTTTTGCAGTGCTCCAGTCGCCTGGTGGTCTCTGTTCCCTGAGGATTTGTATATAAATATTTGCCCCCATGATTAATCAGCGAAACTGGGCCTTCCCAGGCATAAACACAGTGTCCCTTGTTTTGAGCCCTTTCTGCAGTGACTGCCATATGGGAATATGACTGTCAGCTTCAAAGAGCTTCACCCCTGTGCTCCGGGTGTATTGCCTGGTGGCGTGGGGCGGGGTCGAATTCATGGCTTTCTTCCAGCTTTGGCTTAACCTGGGTCTGAATTCCATATCTCACCTGTGATGACCCAGGACACCTTGTTGAACCTGTCTGAGCCTTGGCTTCCTTATGAGTTATTTGGGGTGCTCCTGCACCTCCTCAGAGTTGTGTGAAGTAGATGACGTGCTCTTGGCTTCGGGCAATATGGTGGACCTACCTCTTCAGCAATGGCCATCAGGAGACCTACCTGAAAGAGCCGGGAGTGGTCCTATTCCTCCAGTTCACAGTCTGCCTTCACACATATGCTTATTTTCATGAGACCCACAGTTTGATGAGTTTTGACATCTGTGAACACCTGTGAAACTGCCTCCAGTCAAGGTGGTGGGGATACCCGTTACCCCCAAAATTACCCAAGTGACCCTGGCACCCCACGCACTGATGTGTCATGATAGCTTAATGTGCATCTTAGAGAATTTTGCATAAGTGGAATCATGTGGTATTTCTGCTTTTTTTATCTGCCGTTTTGAATTCACTCAGCATGATTATTTTGAGATTCTCCACGCGTATCATTAGTCCGACTTTATTTCTAAGTAATGTTCTATTGCTGGACGATTGCGGTTTGCCTCTCCCTTCACCCTTTGGGTAAACGCACCGACTCACGCTGTTGTCATTCACTTGCAGGAATGGAGGCGGGAAGAAGGGAGTGGGCCAGCCATGGGTTGGGCTCGGGGTTATACCCACAGGAGTGGCAATGTCCCTGCTCCAGTCGTTCAGTAGGAGGCTGTCCCGTCTGTCGCAGTGGTGGCCGTGGGCAGGCCCTGGTCTTGCCAGGACCTGGTGGGTGGGCGTATTCCACCTGCGGGGTTTCTGCTGCTCCATTAAGTATCCATCGCTAATGCCCTGTGGCTTCAGGGGCCGTTGTGCAAGGTGGCTGGAGGGCCCCATGCCTGATGCTGTGGCCGCCACCTGAGGAACCCCCCTGCTGGCCCTGTACCCCGAATCTGCATGAGGCCTTTTTAAGATGCATGGGAGTGTCTATGTTTTGCCTCTTAATCAAATGAACATATTTTGAAAAGACAAACTTAGACCACGTGTCCTTGCAAGTCTGCGTGCACGATGCAGCTGGGGGTCAATGTGCCTGTTGATTCAAGGCCGTTGGGCACTGGAGCCTTGGCAGCTCATGGCCCCACTGGCTGAGGCTTTGAGCACAGCCCTGCCCTCACGTGACACTGCACTGTAGTCGTCACTCATAGTAATACTTCGTTTCTGTCTTCTGCTTTCTTAAAAAACTTAAAAGCAAAGTGAAGGAGTAATGGCTCGGGTGCAGTGCCACACGGGTGCCGTGTACTGATGTCCTGATTGGGCTGCTGGCTGCTGAGCTCCAGCTCTATGTCCTGCCCCACCGGCAGCAGGCACCTCCCTTTGGAGAAGGTGCCTCGGTGTTGACCCAAGGGCTCAGGGCTGCATGGCTGGGCCCTGCCTCCCCACCTAAGCCCTTGAGACCTTGGGCACACCTCATCCCTGACCAGTCCCCCCAAACCAGCCCCTTTCTGCTCCTGTTCTGCACAAGGACAGGTGCCTTCCTAATTGCCCTCACCAATCTATTCCCAGCTTTCCTTGATCAGCTGCAAGTGGTTCAGGCTTGGTGGGGAGTGACTGGCAAGCCTGATACTGTTTCCCTCCCCCAGAGCTATGTCAGGAGCAGTGGGCCACCATCACCCTTGAGGGCAGGCCCTGCTATCCCAGGAATTTACTTTATCTGCCTTTCAGGGCCTTCTTTCACCTTGTCTGGTTTTCTCAGAGGCTGTCTCCTGCTGTGCCTCAGATGGAAGAGTCTAGAACATTGCCGTGTCATGCGTGAGCAGAGATGAGCTGGTGTGACTGTTGCGCAGATGAGCCCTACATTCTGTGCATGTCCATGCAGGCGGCCTGAAGCTGCACGCTCCCACTGCTGGTTCTCCAGAGCAGGGCAGGGCCCATGGGGTGAGGCTAGGGCAGCAATGGGTGACCGTGTGAGGGCTGCAGGCTGATGGTGGTCTTCTCATGGGGCCTCCCGTCAGGGCTATGACCACGTGCTGATGGGCAGGGGCTGTGGGCTCCTCGGGTGTCTGGCCGGGTGGAGGACAGGACCTTCCCTGTGGCTGTGCCCTGAGCCCTGAGCACTGCAGGGCACTGGTCCCAGGCTGTGTCCTGTCTGTGCAGCTGCTGCCGCCGGTTGCCCGGGGCCTTGGTGTGACTTGGGTACAGATTCGCTGGCTGGTTCTGCCTCTGTGCCATGGTCACCGAGGTGAGCATACAGCCAGTGCGTCCTTGGCCTGGCAGCCCAGGAAGCCGGTGTCCTGCACCTGTGCCCTATGACAGGCACAGTCATGGTGTGTGGTCCTGAGCTGTGGTTCTTGGTGAAGAGGGCGTGTCACCACCTCCCAGGCCAGGCCCGTGCTTGGCGCCAGGGGTCGCCACAGCCTTTGACTCAGAACCTGGAGGTGCTCTGGGGCAATGCCACCTCTGGCTTCTGGCTGGTTTGGGTGCAGACAGGGTCCCCACCGGTTCTGATGCAGCGGGAAGTTGGTTCCTGAGGTGCTGATGGCAGGGGCACTGTGCAGGCTGGGCCCTGGGACCCACACCATAGAGCCTGGACAGACAGGACACTGGGGGGCAGGCCTTGGGGACCCAGCACAGCGCTGAGTCCATCTCGGGAGCAGGCATGTGCACATAGGGTGGCTTATACTGAGTCCTCCCTGTGCCCTCGGACACCATCCTTTAGCAGCTAATTGGAGAACCGCTGCCACCAGTCCTGGGCTCACGCACCTGCACAGGTGGCAGGTGGCCATGCCCAGCTCCCTGACCACCTTCTCTGTTGCAGATACATGTCCCAGGGCAGGCACGCGGAGGCCCGGGAGCTCATGGTCTCAGGAGCGCTGCTGTTCTTCAGCCACGGCCAGGTGAGGCAGCTTCTTCTGCACCTGCTCTGCTCAGGGCCTGTGGGGCAGTGGTGTCCAGGGGAGGCTGGTGGATGACCTCGGGCCACCCTGGGCACTGGCCGCAGCCGGTTGTGTGTCCTCATGTCGCTAGGTGTTGGGGTGCTGCATGTCCAGCCGGGTTGCTTGGCCGTTTTGCTGCCTGACCTCAGTGCTCAGAATCGTGTTCCCGGCTTTGGTGTGCGTGATTTCCACATGGAAAGCCAAGCAGCTGCCTCTTCAACTGATGTCTGCTCATCTCCATGT
Organism: Manis javanica; assembly: GCF_040802235.1. Taxonomy (NCBI): domain Eukaryota; kingdom Metazoa; phylum Chordata; class Mammalia; order Pholidota; family Manidae; genus Manis; species Manis javanica. Next base: position 25,229,453 of record NC_133165.1, read on the forward strand.
TCTGTAGCAGAACAGTGCTGCAGACCTGTCCATGCTGGTCTTGGAGTCGCTGGAGAAGGCGGAAGTGGAGGTGGCTGACGAACTGCTGGGTGAGCTCTCTTGCTGTGCACTTGAGGCCCCCCCACGGGAGCTGCCATGCTGGCCACAGTGACTGGCTTCCCAGCCAGTGGCGAGGTGGGGCGCTGTTTTGTCAGAGACCTGGCTGCCGGCCTGCCCCGTTAGGTAAGCATGCAGTTGGGGAAGCCCTTCTCATGAGCTGGCCCACTGGACAGACGGAGGGGTCCTGCTCCTGGACTCTGCACTCTGGTGCTGTACCTTCCCACTGCCCAGGCTGTGTTCCGCTGGGGACCGGCTCCCCAGCATGGGTAGAGCCATGAGGCCAGTGGGAGTGTGTGGCTGGTGACCCACAGCAGAGAGGTCAGTTGGGATAGCCCGCACAGCACTGGGACCCCCTGCGTACCAGGGCCACCACCAGGCCAGCCACTTCTCAGCTTTCCCTTGAAGTGAAGTTACTGTTGATCCTGACCAACTATGTGGTGCTGTGCAGAGGATTGAAGTAGCATAAGGGTCTGTGTTTGTGTTGTTTTTAGAAAATCTGGCTAAACTGTTTAGTTTGATGGATCCAAATTCTCCAGAGCGAGTGGCTTTTGTGTCCCGAGCCCTGAAGTGGTCCAGCGGGGGATCCGGGAAGCTGGGCCACCCCCGGCTCCACCAGCTGCTGGCCCTCACCCTGTGGAAAGGTAGGCACGTGCTAAGCATGGGCAGGTGGGCGTCCCAAGGGCTCCCCAGAGGCGGTGGGCCTGGAGAGCCTGGAGCTGGTATCCCTCCTCATGCCCGCTACTCCCGTGGCTTTGATTTGCATCTTCCACGGCTGCTGAGAGATGGCGCGTTCTCAAGTGGCAGGGTCACCTTCTCTGCCTGTCAGCCTTCTTTGCCTGTTAGCCTGTGCCCTCTTGACTAAATCATTCACCCACAGAAGGACCCCCAGGGCCATGGGGTAACAGCTGTGCTGTCGCCCTGCCTCACCTGCCCCTCTCCATGGAACTCTGGGGTTCCCTGTACATAACATACTCCCTGCCACCACAGGGTGCTTTCTGGGATGTGGCAGCTGGAATGTGGCTGGGTCCTGGGCTGCAGCACCTAGCTCTCTTCTCCATAAGGCTTGGTGGGGACCATTCATCCAGCGGGCAGGGTCACAGCTCTTAGCGTGGTTTGCACCCTGAGCCCTGTCGGCCTCTTGGGCATAGGAAGGTACCTGGTGGGTTTACAGAGCTGCGCTCCCAGGGCCTCATGTAGGAAGTGGCTCCGTGCTGCCAGACCCAGTGCACCAGCCCTCAGCACCTTTGCGGCATCCTCCCCATGCCCTGGGCAGGGCCAGGTGACGGGAGGTGGCTTGGGTACTCTGGCGGGGCGCAGAGGGGCAGTCTCGCTCCCATGAGGCGACCTTCCAGAGGCCACCCAGGCCAGCTGGCTCCTTCTGGAGCAGCCCCCATCCCCATGCCCTTCTCTGCTGTGGCTCCTCGTGTGCTGGGTGCTGGCCTGCTGGCCCTGCCTTCACCACAGAGGGACAGTATGAGAGGAAGGGGTCATATCTAAGAGAAGGCAAAAAGATCTGAGGGCCACAAACTCAGGGAGACTCTGCCACCGGGTGTGGCCAAGTGCCCTCCCGACTGCAGGCCCAGAGAGAGTGGCTGTGGAAGAGGAGCACCTCTAGGTGGGACGGCCACCCTCTCTGTATGTGCACTGCCCTTCCTGACCAGGCCTTTTCCAGGGCTGATGGCCAGTTCCTCGTGTCCTACAACCTCCGCCTGTTGTCTCTCTCCCCACCAGCTGGGTTGCTGGTCAGGGTGCCGTCTGGTGCTTATGCCCAGGCAGCCCTTAGGGTGGCCATCCTGGGCTAGCCAGCTGGGCGGGGTGGACACAGGCCTGAGGCCTCTGCCCTCCATTGCTCACCTCCCATCAGAGGGCGCCTGGGGCGCCCGCACTGGGGATGCCCTCATCAAGCCTGTGCACTGGCAAGCATGTGTCTGGCACCCCTTTGTGGAGCCTGTGGGGTGATGCCCGGCAGAAAATGGGGTGTGGCCCTGTGTCTTGGGGCACATGTGCTGGTGGGCTGAGGGATGCCCAGTGGAGCCGTAAACCATATGTATTTAGTGTCCCATTTTCAGAATGAAAGTGCAGGCAGTTTACCTGAGGCGCACACATAGGGGTGGGATGGGTGTGTGGGTGGTTCCCACCCAGCATCTGCAGTGCCACCAAGAGGGCTGTGGGGTTGCCTGTGAGCAGGCCGGGGCCTCGGGACGGGCAGGTGCTGGGTGCCCTGGGGATCTGCCAACCTCTCCCATGGTCCTGTACCCACCGAATGCCAGCTGCACCCTGGGTATGGCACCGAAACTGTGGCAGGCAGCACTGTTGGGGGTGCCACTGAGTGCGGTGGGGCAGCCACAGCTTCGCAGCTAGGAATTGGGGGAGCACCTCAGGGTAAGGCCCGTGCAGCACCTGCATTGCTCATTGATGCCAGGAAGGCTGGCAGGCCCTGAGCCCACTTGCACGTGACACATGCCTCACCAACAGCTCTGTCCTGGGGACACTGGTTGCACTGCAGCTGCATGTCTTCTCCACAGGCAGATCCAGGGACGTGGGTGAGGAAGCATCCAGGGATGGAGGTGCTCCCCAGCCCCTGTAGGATGCGGGCTCAGGCCTGAGCTTCTGTGCTCAGCTTCCATAGAACCCACCTTAAGTGGGGACAGTCTGGCCTCTATGGGGGCACTGCAGGGGTGAACACCCAGTGTGGCCATGACAGAGAGACCCGCCTGGCCACCTGGGAATGTCGGTCATGTGCCTGGTCCCAACTCTCGCTCCATGAGGAAGGCCCTTGTCCACCAGGCTGTGTGGGTTTACCCTTCTCTTCAGGTCTGCATGGGGCTGCCATCTGTGCAGGTCCTGGGATCCTGCCGATGCAGACGCTGGTGCAGGGGCAGCCGGCACAGCTCATTAGGCCAGAGACCTGCCCCTTGCAGCCCTGATGCTCTCAGTAGCCAGAGGCAAGGTGTTCTTGGGCCGCCATGTGTGCGTGTGTGTGTGTGGCATGTGCGTGTGCAGACATCGGTGGGTGGCTTGAGCTAACACATGAAGGCTGTGTTCACAGGCTTCTCTCTCTCTCCTAGAGCAAAACTATTGTGAATCTCGGTACCACTTCCTGCACTCGGCGGATGGCGAGGGCTGTGCGCACATGCTGGTGGAGTACTCCACAGCCCGGGGCTTCCGCAGCGAGGTGGACATGTTTGTGGCCCAGGCCGTCCTACAGTATGTACCCCTGCTGCTCTGCCTGGGTTCCAGATAGCCGCTGAGCCCCCACAGTGTCCCCTGGAGCCACAGGGGTTGGGCTCAGTGTGGCCCCTGCCACAGATGTTGGCTGTCCACGCGTCTGTAAAATTCCACTTGCCCCGCAGGAGGAGGGAACAAAGGTGTCCATTAGCATTCTGCCCTTACCATCGGCTGTGTGCTTCCCCATTGTCCCCCTGTGGCGTGGGGTTTTGTCATGCAGCTGCCTGTCAGTAGAACACGCGTGGGTAATGAAGCTGAAGAAGCATCATGAATGTGCAGTGAGCCTGCTCTCAAAGGCTGCTTGTCTGTGCAGACACTTGACGCACCCACGCATCCCAGTATGTGGTGTCATCTCATTTTTCAGATCTTGTCTCTGTCCCTCTGTCTATAGGCCTCCTCATCCTTTTTTCCTTTCTGACAGTTTGCCTCAAAAGTATTGAAACAAGGTAACACAGAAAGGTTTGGACAGTGGCTCCCCACTGGCTCCCATGCCCCCGACTCACTCCTTGGCTTTCTACCTTTTCCAAGCCTGAGCTTGTCCTCCCCTCCTGATGGGAACATTTCACACGTAATACATTCACTTCATCCCACAAACGTACCTTGGTGGTGGGTGTTGGGCTCGGTGTATTTGTGAATTCGAAGAGGCCCTGGAGTGGTCCCTGTACTTCACTGTGCCCCAGAGCCTCTGTGCCTGCTACCTAACTTTTGCTGATGTTTGAGACTTTGAAAATGAAACATTTTTGAAATCCCAAAGTCACTGACCCTGGTGTTGTGGCACATGTGCAGCCATCTTTGGACTGAACCCCGTGCTGCCTGTAGATAACCCTTCTTGTTGATTCCTCTTTATGCCCAAAAAGAGGTTCTTGAGCCCACAGCCCAGGGAGTGCCACGGAGGGCACGCCTTCCATGGGGCAGAGGCAGCCTGTGCCCGCACCAGCCTGGCATCTGGGGCCATGGGCCAACTGGTGCAGATAGTGAGCGCTGCACTCTTCCTGGCAGTGGCCATGGACTGTCCTTCCCAGCCCAAGTGTCTCCCCTGTGAACTGTGAAAATGCAAACTCCGTGGCTCACTGGGAACAGCTTGCAGAGCACAGGGCTGAAGTCAGAGCTGTGTCTGGCAGGCACTGAGCAGCCCTGGGTGCCTGCAGGATATCCTCTTGAATGTTCATGTACACATTGGGAGAAGCCCCATTCCCATTCAGGATCCCCACTCACCAGGGTGTTCTCATGTCCAGGTTTCTCTGTTTAAAAAATAAGAGCAGCGCGTCGGTGGTGTTCACAACATACACACAGAAGCACCCGTCCATCGAGAATGGCCCTCCCTTCGTGCAGCCCCTGCTCAACTTCATTTGGTTTCTGCTGCTGGCTGTAGATGGGTGAGTTTTGAGTGAGGATGTGATGGGGTGAAGTGAGGTGAGGGCTTCCTCATGCTGTTTGGGTTTTGGCTAAAGACAGACTGTGCCCACTCCTGTCTGTTCCAGGGGCAAGCTGACAGTGTTCACGGTGCTGTGTGAGCAGTACCAGCCGTCCCTCCGGCGGGACCCCATGTACAACGAGGTGAGGCCTATGGGAGGGGTGGAGGTGTGGGGAGTGGAGGGAAGCGTATAGGCCCAGTGCAGCGCACACAGCAGAACTGGACCTTGAGTTGTGGGGATAGGAAGACCTGCGCTGGTGGCTCTGTGGCCTATGTATCCGGCACATCATCCCCTCTGTGACCTGCACCCTTTGCCCCCTACAGTACCTCGACAGGATAGGACAGCTCTTCTTCGGAGTGCCGCCCAAGCAGACATCTTCCTACGGGGGCTTACTAGGTGAGCAGGGTCGGGGCCTACCGCTCCACTGGGCTCTGTGCTGGGTTCTGCAGGGAGGGAGAGGAGTGGGTGGCACTGGGGGCGTGGTGGCAGTGGCCTCCATAGGCTCCACAGCTCTCGTCAGCAGCTGGTCCTCTTCTCTGCATGTTCCCAGGCAGCCTATTAGGGCCTGTTGCTCCCCGGGGAGTAAGGATCTTCTGGGCTCCCTCTCCATTGGCCACAGAATTGAGACCAAATTTTTTTTTCTTTTTTTTATTGTGGTAAAATACATAACGTTAAGTTTCTCACTTTAACCATTTTCAGTGCACAGCTCAAGGGCATTAAGCACATCACACTGCCGTGCAGCAGCCCTTCCAGCATCTCCAGGACTGACCCTTTGTCCCTACTGAGCATCCCTGTCCCCGTCCCCATGCACTGTCCCTGTGACTCTGGCTCCTCCAGGGGCCCCATGGAGGTGGGTCGCAGTGTGTGTCCTCCTGTGACCGGCTCGTGTCACAATGGAGTGTCGTGTCCTCGGAGTCCCTCCATGCTGGGGCAGGTGCCCCTGTCTCCTCGTGTAGGGCTGAGGAGCACCAGCTGTGTGTATACACACAAGTGCGCTTGCCATCTCCATGTTTGAGCTACTGTGTGTGATGCTGCTGTGAGCATGGGTGTGCCAGTATCTCTCCCTGCTTTGAATTATTTGGGTAAATACCAGAAGTGGAAGTCCTGGGTCATTTGGTAATTCCGTGTTTGATTTTTTGAGAACCCTCCATACCACTTCCCATGGTGGCTGCACCACTTGCCTCCCTGCTGGCGCACTGGTGCACCAGGGCTCATTTCTTTGCGTTCTCACCAACACTTGCCACCTGCTGTGATCTGGGTGGGACGTGTGAAGGCGGCATCCCTTCTTGGCAGTCCAGTGACCAGTGGCATTGCGTGTGCCGTGTGCTTGCTGGCCACTCGTGTCTGTGTCCATTCAAGTCCTTTGCCTGCTTTTGAAGCAGGTAGTTTCGATTTTAATTGTTGAACAAATGAACCATTAATAGCAGTTGCACCATTGGGATGCTGGTCCCTTAAATAAGTTTTGCAAATGTTTTCTCCCATTGGTTGCCTCTTTTAGGACTTTATAAAAGCAGTTTTAGGTTCACAACAAGATTAAGAGGAGGGTACAGAGATTTGCATACACCCCTGTCCCCCAGCCCTGTCCCATTACCAGCATCCTCCTGATGCTGCCTCCGTTCGAGTCATGGGTCCATGTGGACACGTCTCAGTCACCCACCCGTGGTGGTACCTTCTGTGGTTTGGACAGCGAATGATGACGTGCACCTGTCACCGTGTCCCGCGGAGCCATTCCGCTCCCTGGAAGCCCGCTGGGCTCTGCCTGTGTGTCCCTGCTCTGCTCCCATCTTTTCCTTACTCTGTGGATAGTGTTTTGTGATGCACACAATTTTTTTATTTTCATGAGTACAGTTTCTCTGTTTCTTTTATTGCCTGTGTCTTTGGTGTCAGTCCAAGAAACCACTGCTCAATCCTGAAGCTTTTGTCCTGTTTCTTCCTATTGTTTTAGACCTTAGGTTTAGGCCCTCGGTCCATTTCAGGTCAGCCTCTGTGTACAGCGCTGGGGTCCAGCTGCCCGGCTGCATGGGCGGAAACACCCTCCCCCCAGATGGTTCCAGCACCCTTGTCAGAGCCCTTCGTGGTGCCTGAGCGTTTGTTCCTCTGGTCTGTGTGTCTGGGCCAGGACTCCGGTTTCAGCTGCTGTGGTTCTGTGGCTCACAGAAAGTGTGAGCCCTCCAGTTTTGTCTCTTCCAGGATTGTTTTGGTTATTAGGGTACCTAGGGGTTCCATATTAATTTTAAGTTGGGTTTTTCTACTTCTGAAAAAAAAAATCTTTGGGATTTGATAGGGATTGCATTGAATTTGTAAATTGTTTTAGGTAACATTGACACTTTTAATAAGTTAATCTTGTAGTTTGAACATGGGATGCATTTCTACTTATGTATGTCAAATTAATTACTGCAGCAGTGTTTTGTAGTTTTCATTGTACAAGGCTTTCACCTCCTTAGTTAACTTAATTCCTACATATTTTATTGTTTTTAGTGCTATAATAAATGGGATTCTGTTTGTAATTTCCTTTCGGGTCGTTCAGTTTGTCAGTAGCAATGCAGCTGATTTTGTGTGTTGACTTGAATCCTTCCGCTTTGCTGAGCTTACTTTTTTACCTCTGTTGTCTTGTGGACACGTCATGTAAGCTCATGTCCTGTGCAGAGATGGTCTCACTTCTTCCTTTCTGGTCGGGACACCCTCCATTTCTTTTTCTTGCCTAATTGCTGTGGCTAGGGCAGGCAGCACTGTGTTGGATGGGAGCAGTGGGAGTTGACATTTTGGTCTTGAATCTAGTCCTGGGGGAGAAGCTTCCCATCTTTCCCTATTAAGCATAAAGTGTGCTATGGATTTTTCACATGTGCTTTTATTAATTGAATGTAGTTTCTTTCTATTCCTAGTTCCCTGAACTTTTTTATGAAAGTGTTGAATTTTGTCAAATGCCTTTTCTGCATCACCTGAGAAGGTCACGTGTTCTGTCCCATTCTGCTACCATGCGTCACACTGGCTCATTTGCGTGCTGGGCCCTCCTCATATTGCAGGACAATTCCCCCTGGCCATGGTGTATGCCTTGTGTCTGCTCATACCTGATTGAGGGTCCTCACATCAGTGTCCGTAAGGCACATGGCTGTGGTTTCCTTTTGGAGTCTCTCTGTCTGGCTTTGGTACCAGGGTTGTGCTGGCCCCGTAGGCAAGTCAGGAAGAGCCCGCTCTCCTTTTCGGCTTTCTGGAAAGTTTGGGGAGGGTTGCTGTGAGTCCCTCCTGAGTGTCCCGTAGGCTTTCCCAGTGCAGCCCTGAGACCCCTTGCTCTGCTCTGATGAGCTATGGCAGCCAGTGCTCCTGCTATCCCACTCCAGGGGGCACCCACCTGCGTCACCTCAGTCAGCATGGCCAGATGTGCCCCACGGAGACCCCCACATGTTTGAAATCATGTTGAAAGCTACTTCTCCTCAAACAAGTTTGACTTTTTACTTGTAAGCTGTCTGGAATATTTTCAGTGGAAGGTGAGGTGAAGACTGGCCGTCTGGGTCTGTGCGGGCTAACATCCACCTGAACACGTGGTGTCCATGTGTTCACGTCTGGGCTTGGAAGTTAGTTTCCTGAGCTCATGTCTGTCAAGCTTGATCTTGAGGCCTCACTCCTCATCACAGATGTCCCAGCTCCTGGTGGGTGCCCATCTTCAGAACCCCGCATCAGCCTTCTCAGTTTCCCCATGAGTGGCTGTGCCTCCCAGGCCTGAGAGAGGTTGCAGGTCGGCAGGTTCACGCCGTTGCTGACTCTCCGCCCAGTCTGTCCTGAGAGCGTTGTTCATGTTTTCTGTGGGGTTTAGTCTAAGGCAACTTTTAACTTTGATTTTGTGCTGATGTGATTTTGTTCTTTGGATGAGTAGAAAGCAGCAGTGTCTATAGTGCCAGTACCCACGGGACATTTTTGTGCAGCCTTGGAAACTGGTGCAGTCTTACTCTGTACCACCTCAGGAGCTACTGTGTGTGGGACTTGACAGCCTCCAATTGACTTCAGTCTTCCTGTGATGACTCTCAAGGGCCCCTGGGGGCTGGGCCATGTCCCATCGAGTCAGGGCTCAGCAGACATCCCAAGCATTTCCTTGGGCACCAGGTGCCTTTCCCTTGGAGAGATTCTAGCTGCCAGGCTGTTCCTGGAATGCCCGGGAAGGTGGGATTTCTCAGGTGGGGCCCCAACAGTGAGAAGCTGCTGTTCCCTGATGGTGCCGTGCGTCTGCTTCCAGGGAACCTTCTGAGCAGCCTCATGGGCTCCTCGGAGCAGGAGGGCGACGACAGCCAGGATGACAGCAGTCCCATTGAGCTCGACTGACCTGCATGAAGAACCCCTCAGTCGCGAGCCTTGGACCGTGGGCCTCACCCAGCCGGCTTGCGGCTCTGAGGCTGCAGTGGCTGCACGTAGGCGTCCCTGTTGACATGCACTGGCCGTGGGCTGTGGGGCCTGCTGGGCTGTGCCGGCGTCCGCTCCGTGTACCTCCAGATTGACCACAATAAAGCACAGGCCTGCCGCGCCTCCTCTCCCGTCGTTGTTTCTGGCTTGCTTTGGGAGGGCGCCGCGGCGTTGGGCGCAGCCTGCCGCATGCTCATCCCGTGTGCCGTCCCTGCTGCAGACCAAGCAGGAGCTGCGCCCTCAGGGCAGTGGGGTTGGCCTCCAGCGAGCCAACCCCACAGGAACGTCCTGGTGCGGTCTGGGCAGCTGCTCTGTGCCAAATCCCAGAAGCCACGGCCCTGCTGCCGAGCATGTGGCCTTCCGAGGTGGCGTCTCATAAAAGGAGGCCACGGACCTTCCACCTTTCAGAATGCAATATTTATTTTCACTGGGTGACTGATTCCTTTGACCTGACATTTCAGGTCTGTTTAGGTTATTCACCAAATAACCAGTCCAGGGATGAACAAATCTGGCCTTTCTCACTGATGTTCACCAGATGTTCCCAGGATGATTATAAAAGGGGAAACACTTTATTTTTCCACCATTAAGTTGAGAGTTGTAGACTAGCACAGTGATCACACATCAGAAGGGATGAAGTACACGATTTTGTTTACTGTGAAAGCGGAAATAAAGGATGTTTGTGTGAACTGTCAGTGTAAATAAATCCTTTGTACTGGGCTCCATGGTGCTCTTCCTTTCTGAGTCAGCTTCTGGGCTGGTTGTGGGCTGGGGTGTCTGCTCAGAGTCCTGGGAGCTGTGGCCAGTGTCTTCCAGGTGTGTCCAGACCATGGCCCCGGCGGGCAGAGTGGACAGCAGCAAGCGGCCGTGGTTTCAGATAGAAACGTACAGGGATCATGTTTAAATTTGGAGAAGTGCACCTGCTGACAAGCTACAGCTCTGCAGCATCCTGTGGGGCCCCCCACAGACTGCCCAAGGGGGTTTTCAGGAGGGTGGTGTTGCAGGGAGGGAATCCCCACTGGTAACAGGATGCTCATTTTGAAACCACGGACTGTGCCCAGCACTGAAAAGCCAGCTGACCGGAGCTGTGCCAGAGTGCTTGCAACATGCCCTTGCACCCTGTGTCTTCTCGTTCTGGGGCTCTCCGTCCACAGACCAAAGGCTGGCTGTCAGGGTCTTCTGGTGAGTGGCCCATTTAGCACTGGACACCTGCCACCATGCCTCTCCAGGGTGGGTGATACTGAGTGTCCTGCACTGACCCCACCTTCCCCACAAGCCTGGGTGTGTTGTGTGGTTTCTAGGAACACAGCGTCCATTGAGCAGAGCAGGCTTCAGGGTTCCCTGTGCAGGCCAGCTGCCGCCTGACCCCATGGCTCTTTGCACAGCGGGCAAGGCGAGCCCACGACCAGTCCTGGGCCATGAGCTCCCAACCTTGTTTGAGGTCCTGCCTGTGGTAAAGTTGATCTGCCATTTCCTTTTAAGATGTTTGTCGGGTTTCTAGATGCAACACACAGATTATGTGCATGCACACAGGCATAAGTGCAGGCTCATGTACCCGCAAAGCCAGGGCCTGTACTTCCAGGGTCAAGGAAAGGCCTAGAAAATGAGTCCAAGGGGGCCATGGGCGAGCCCCTCGTAATGCAGTAGAACCAGGGGCACCTCGGGGTGTCTGCTTCTGACCCAGGAAGCATCCTGCCTCTAGAGCTTGAGCTTCCTTGTCTGGATGGCCTGTGGTAGGGAGGGCAGCCTCTTGGGGTGGGGCACCGCCGGGGCAGGGTCTTTGGAGGAGTGGCCCTGGGTGACCCTGGCAGCCTTGGCTCAGCAGGTCCAGGGCCCCTCCTGCAGCCCCTTGGCCCTGCAAGCCCCAGAATCCAGGTGTGCAGTGGGTCTGAGCTGGTGGGCACAGTGCTCAAGTGGAAGGGGATGTGGACAGTGGGAGTCAGGCCCTCAGGCACCCCTCTCCTGGGGGCCCAGAGCCCTACTTTATTCCAGGATGTGACATGACCAGGGCAGGGACATACCCTGGCCTGGCTGGGGGCTGCCAGGACGGCCCAGCAGGCTCCTCCCTCCCTCTGTGTTGCACTTCCTGGGAGATAGCTCAGGGTGTGCGTCAGCACACGGGGTCCGGTGGGGGTGAGCTGGGCCCAGGCCTCCATCCTCCAAGGGTCAGGCTGGGGCAGGTCATGTGAGCTGCCCTCTCCCATTTCCCTCCCAATCTAGGTGCCCCAGGGTCCCAAGGTCAGGACATTGGGGGTCCTGGTTGGTGGGGAGGGGGGGCCTCCGACCTCCAGATCCCCTATGCAGGTGCCATGCCTACTCCAGGACCCCACAACCAACACAGCAAATGCTCAATAAATACTTGTTGAAGAAAGGGAAAGGGGAGCAGGGGAGTGATGGGCACGTGGGGCAGGGGGCATGCAGGCTGCTGCTGTCCCCATAGCCCAGCCTCCTGGTTGGGAGTCCTATGCAGCTGGGTGTGCTGTAGGGCAGTTAGGGAGGAGGCGCAGGGCTGCCCAGCAGGGGCCTGAGGAAGGGGGCAGCAGGGGGCTAGGTGTGTCACACGGGGGCAGCAGCATGATAGGTTCGGGACAGGCCAACCAGCAGGGAGGACCAGAGGATCAGGTCCCAGCTGCCCCCGACTGGGGCTGCCCCTCGGGGCAGGGGCCAGGTGGCCAGCCTCCTCTGGCTGTGGGTCTCCACAGTCTGGCCGCTGTGTCCTCGCTGGCCAGGTCACATGAGTCTGGGTTCCTCGGGCCTCCAGGTCCAGCTCTGCTACGGTTTATGCTTGAAGTGGGCTTCCACTGGAAAGGGAGCAGGTGACCGCTTGTCACCACCACATGAGGGGGGTGGGCGCAGCCCCGGGCCCCCCACCAAGCCCTCACCTGCATATTCCTGGGGCAGCATGGGCCTGTCCACAACCTTCCGAAAAGCTGCTGCCCACGCCCGCCGCTCTGACTCAGTCTCACATGCCAGCAGGAACCTGCGCTCTGGCGTGACGATCGTGATGCCATGCGGCCAGTGGTGGCCCTGCGTGGATGGCGGGAGCCCGTCCAGCACAGCGTAGCCGCACTCCCTGCTGCCGATGAAGACTTCCCCACGGGCGAAGGCGTCCTGAGGGCAGGGGCCGGGCTGAGCCAGGCGAGGTCGCCAGCCCCCTGAGGCCAGGCCACGCATGCCAGGTGGGGTGGCAAGGGCTGCTGTTTGCTTTCTGGGCCACTTGCTGTCCAAGCCCAGCTTTGCCCAGAGCTGTGTGATGCCCTTAGGCCCAGGGATCCAGCCCCTCCTTCCATTACGGCCGCACCGGGAGACACTTCTGCCTGCAGGGGCCCCAGCTGACCCGGGCCATGGCCCTTCCTTACCAGGGGGTCTTTGAAGTACATGAGCCTCCGGTCATCCATGGTGAACCAGCGTTTCCGGAAGCCTTCCGTGTGCTGTGGATTGCAGTCAGTGTCCATCTGGTCAGCCTGAGGCAGACCCCTGCCCCCAGCTGACTACCGTTTGTCCATTCACCCACCCACCCACTCATCTACATCTCCATGGGCCATGCTGCATCCTGCTCTATCTACCAGCTAGCTGCACCAGGCCCTTTGCACATGCTGTTCCTCCTGCCCCAGTGCTTTTACCTCCCCTCCACACCAGCAGCTCCTTGCTGATCTGGGGTCCCTGCCCTCCCTGAGAGCCAGGTGGGGTCCAGGCCTTGATCACAGGCCCTTCCACACCTGCACTTCACAGAGCCCTGTCTGGGCTAAATAAATCCTAGGTGCTGGGATCCAAGTCACCTGTACTGCCCCCAGGGGGCAGGGCAAGACAGGGCATCTGGGGCAAGAAGGTACTCAAGTCCCTGACAGAGGGGCAGGGGCAAGGCCAGGGCTGGTTAGGGTGAGGGCCTGACCCAGAGCCCCAGGGTCCTGGGCTAGCAAGGCTCCTCTTACAAAACACCTTGGGGGCCAGGGTCATCTGGTCCACCCAGCCCCACCAAGCTCCAGGCCACCACGCCTCTGATCTTGGAGGAGGCCTAGGGAAGCCCAGGCTGCTGCTCAGACCCACCTTGGGGCCCGTCTTCTCCATGTAGCCTTCCTTCAAATAGTTCCTGGAGAGCTTGGGCACCAGCTAGGGCAGAACACAGGCTCAGCCCCGGCCTCACGCCCACACCCCAGCGCATGCCCCGTATAGGATTGTCATGGTCACTCTGGGGGTCCCCCGTCCCCACACCCTAGCGCATGTCCCATACAGGACTGCCGTGGCCACTCTGGGGGTCCCCTGCCCCCACACCCCAGCATGTGCCCCACACAGGGCTGCTGTGCTCACTCTGGTGCCTCAGGCCCATGGGTTAGCTGTTGGTTAGCACCCAATCCACCATCCCAGACTGGGGAGCACCCCTGGGGAACAACGGCAGCAGCCACTCACGTCTGCATCGCTGGCCCCTGGGAACGCCACCTGCAGGTAGTGGAAGCGGGCAGCACGTAGGGCGTTGAACCAGTCCACCATCTCCTGGGGGCCAGAGGCTGGGCGTGGGCCACAGACGGCCAGTGGGCACCGTGAGCTCTGCCCCCCTCTGACCCCTTCAGATACCATGTCCCTAAGCTCTGGGTGCCCCAGGCTCGGGGAAGAGGCTGGGCCCTGTGCACCCATGCTGGGCGCCACGGTGCACATGGGCGGGAGTGGGCACAACCTCCGAGGGGGGAGCCTGAGGTGGCCCTGGAGGACAGGATGGCTCTGCTGTGGGAGCCAGCCTGGGCAGAGACCTCCTAGCCAGAGAACAGGACCCTGAGGGTGCGCTGCCGTGCAGGCGGGCCCCCAGCCCTGACGCCACCCTGGGCCATGGGCAGCCTTTCCTCCTCCCCGGTGGGGCCCTCTTTATGACCTGCACGTCTTCTAACCCAGAGGAAAGCTTGTCTATTTGTAAACCCACTGGGCACTGACCCCTCCCCAGGTCCAGCACCCACCCCGGATACGCCTGCCCTCAGAGTCTCTCCATGTAAAGGCCCCTGTCCTCCCCAGGGTTTCTGCCTCTCCTAGATGCTGTACCTCAGGGACCCCCAAACACAGATCAGCCCCACTGCTGCTTCCTGATCAGAGGCCACGCGGGCCAACACCCTGCCTGCCTCAGCCACAGCCAAGCTCCCTCCTCTGCTCATAGACCCTGTGGTCAAGCCCACCTCCCAGGCCTGCCCTCCGCGGTCTGCCCTAACAAGGAGTTTATCCCTCCCTTTCACAGCCCTGCCCCCGGGCAGCCCGGTGCTGCAGTGCCCTCCCCACTCAGCCTGCCACCCCACAGGACCCCCGCCCCAGCCCAGCATGCCCATGCTGGGACCACTCTGGACTCTGCCAGGAACCCTGACCCATGCTTGGTGCCCCCAGCCCCACTCCAGTGCAACCCAAGTCCTTCCTGCCACCCCTGGAGCAGAGACCACCTCTCCCGCCTGGTGGCGACATGCCTCCCCACACCCGTCAGGCACCTCCCTCAGTCACTGGGACCAGGACAGCAGGAGGGATCACCTGGATGCTGAAGTGGAACACCTCCCCCAGCTGACCTCCTCCAGGGGACAGAAGTGTACAAGAGCTGCAGCCCGCCAGTGGGTGCTGTTCACGCCCTCTTCTCCTGCCTTCCTCGTCCTTGGCAGCTGCCCATATACACCCTGTTTGTCCTGCCACAGAGCCTCTTCACACGCCATCCTCACCTCCTAGAATGCTGGGCTCACCCTTGAGACCAGAGTCCTGTTTTTCGCGCTTATTCTTCCCAGCACTCAGCAGCGAGAGCGATTTTAGTCACTTGGCTTTCCTGGCAGACCCTGTGCTAGCTCGCTGAGGGCACAGCCACATCAGGCAGGCTCCCATGCCCAGGCACAGGGCTCAGCACTGCACAGGTGCCCATACTCCACTGGAGGGAGTGAGGGCCTGGGGTCAGGCCAGAAGCTTGTCATGATGCACGTACAAGTCCCTGGGCTCCCAGCACCCACCCTTTGTGTGTGTTTGCCGTCCCTGCTCTCAGCATCCCCACAAGGAAATTGGAGATATAGAGGCTTCTGAATAAAACTAAAGATTTACCCACAGGCTTCAAGCTAGGTTCTCTCCTAAACTCTATTAATACTGTGTAAGGGATTGTTGTTAAGAGCCCAAACCCATAAGATAGGAGACAGTAGAGCGCTGAGAGCTAGCAGCCCATGGAGGCCTAGGGGTTGAGACTGCTCAATCCTTAGCCAGAGGAAAGCTGAGAAGCAGGCTTTTGTGTTGCACAAGCCCAGGGGGAGTGGGAGGGGAGTGGGAGCGGGGCATCTGGTAGACTGCCTCTCCCCAACCCTGGCATATGAGGGGGTTAAATCCCTGCAGAGAATAAAAAGAGAGGGTCTCAGTGGAGGAGGTATGCCAGCACCAGGCATAGTGTGTTTGTGGGCTTGGGAGGGGCACCATTCCAGAAACAGCAAAGTTATGTGACTGTGTACACACCAAGGCCTGAGACCCCACCCTGCTCAGCTCCCACAGTGTGGATGCGCAGCGTCTGCTCCAGCAGGAGGGATTTCTCAGGAGAATCTGGCCACAGAGCCCAGGAATTCTCTCATATGAGAAACAACAAAATACAAACAGGAAATAGCAACTTAGAAGAAATAAACATTGTTCAGGGATAAGAAAACCTCAAAATTTAACAATAATTAGAGATACTATCATGAAACAAGAAAAGCATACTTTGAAAAAGGAACATTCTAAAAACCAAGGTGAGCTCTGCAAAATTAAAACACCGAGAACAGAAACAAAACTTTCAATAGAAGAGTTGGTAGACAAAGTTGACGAAATTTCCCAGAAAGTAGAGAAAAAAGAAAGCAGCAAGAAATGAATGAGAGACCCAATCTAAGACAGGTAACACCTGAATAATAGAGTTCCGGAAAACAAGAACAGAGAAGGTGGACGAGGAAATTAGTAACTAAGAAATAATTCAAGAAAATATTCTCCAGCCTCATGAACATGAGTCCCTACACAGGACACATGGAGCTGCAGCGCTGAGGAGCACACGGATGCAGGCCCAGGCACATCAGGAGACTTTCTGGGGCCAGGCACTGGTGTAGTGCCTTCAGCATTACCAAGGAAAGCAAAGTCCAACCCAGAATTCAATAGCCGAACTCTACACCAAGTGGAGGTTAGAATTTTCAGGCATGCAAGGCCTCTGGGAGTCTTGCAGACTTGCTTTCTCAGGAAGCTGCTGAAAGCTGTGTTCCACCTGGAGAGTAAACCAAGAAAGATGCGGGATCCAGGCAACAGGATCAGCCCAAGACACACGGCTGCAGGAGAAATGCCTCCAGGGAGCTGAAATCAGTTGCTGACTGGGGTACATGATTATATCCAAGGGCTTAACAAGTGGAAAGTTTGGGTGAGTTAGTAATGAGCACATAGTTAACTAGTGGGGAGAGAGACATTAGGTCTATGGGATTAAAATGTCAGGGAAAGTAATTACAGTGTCTGCACGGTCATGGTGGTATAAATGCTCAACTACAGATGTGGGTAGAATTGCACGGAAGCGTTATGGGTGGGTGGGGAATGGGACAAGGCTGTGGGAGGCAGGAGGGCAGGGGCTGAAGAGAGAGCCTTGTCTACCACAGCAGGAAGTCACTGGGCAGCATCCAGTGCAGATTGGGCAGCAGTGCAGCATGGCTACAACTGGGGGGACTGTACAGAGCTGAAGAGGTTCAGGGCGGACGGTGCAGCAGGACGCACCAGCACTCCCCACCTGCATGGTGCCTGTGCTGGGAGTGTCTCTGAAGCACTGGAGCCCTGGACCCTGCTGAAGGCTTGTAGGGGAAGAACTTATGTAACCAGAGAAAGAAGAGTAAAACCCAAAATGAGCAGAAGGAGATAATAAAGAATCAGGCAGAACTTGAGAACAGAAAAACAACATAAATGAAACCAAAGCTGGTTCTTCAAAAATTATCAACAAAATAGGTAAACCTTTAGTTAGATGGACTTAAGAAAAAAGAAGTGGGGACAGTATTACCAGCTCTTATAAAAGAGTACTGTGAACAATTATACACCAAAATACTGGATAACCTAGATTAAACACAAATTCCTTGAAACAGAAAACCTACCAAGACTGAATCATGAAGAAATAGGCAATCTGAATAGGCCTGTAACAAAGTAAGAAGATTGAATCATTAACCAAAAGTTTGTCAACAAAGAAAAGCCCTGGACCTCAGGGCTGCACTGTTGAAGCCTACGGGACACTCCAGGAGGGACTCACAGCAACTCTCTCCAAACTTTCCAGAAAACCAAAGAGGAGAGTGGGCTCTTCCTGACTCGCCTACGGGCCCAGCACAACCCCGGTACCAAAGCCAGACAGAGAGACTCCAAAAGGAAACCACAGCCTTGTGCTTTATGGACACTGATGCGAGGACCCTCAACCGGTAGGAGCGGACACAAGGCATACAGCACAGCCAGGTGGGATTCTCCTGCAATGCGAGGAGGGCCCAGCATGCAAATGAGCCAGTGTGACGCATGCTGGCAGAATGGGACAGAACACGAGACTTTCTCAGGTGATGCAGAAATGGCATTTGACAAAATTCATATGGAACCCCAAGGACTCCCCCAAAGCCAAAACAATCCAAAAAAGGAGGGACAAAACTGGAGGAGTCACACTTTTGATTTCAAAACTTAGTAAAAAGCCACAGTAATCAAACCAGTGCTGGCATGACCAACAGGATAGAATAAGGAGCTCAGAAATAAACCCTCAGTCAAATGAGTATTGACAAGGGTGACAGGGCTATTCAGTGGGAAAAGGACATCTTTTTAACAAATGGTACTGGGAAAACTGGGCGTCCACATGCAATGGAAGTTGGACCCTTACCTCACACCAGAACACACAGGCACTAAAAGAGCAACGGACAAACTGGACTTGATGAAAAATTTTAGATTTTATGCATCAAAGACACTATCCACTGAGTAAGAAGGTAGCCCACAGAATGGGTAAAAATATTTGCAAGTCATGTGTCTGATATCCAGAGTAGATAAAGGACTAAAACTCAACCACAAACAAAACAAACCCCACCCAATTCCAAAATGGGCAAAGGACTTGAAAAGACCTTCCTCCAGAGAAGACATAGTTACGGCCAGTGAGCACATGGGAAGATGCGCTGCATCTCTAAGCTTTAGGGAATTTTGAACCTTAGGAGGGCTAAATAAATAAGCCAGAAAACGTTAGCAAGAAGATGGAGGAACTGGGGCCCTCGGGCGCTGCTGGGGGAACGTGGACTGGCGCAGCCACGGGGGAGGCGGCATGGGGGCTCCCCAGAGAGGATAACAGGCTCGCCCCGTGGCCTGGCCACTGCTGGGAACACAGCCGAAGGAGCGGAAGAACTGGAGCCCTGCACACTCATGTTCCCAGCTGCTTATTCACAAGAGCTTACACTTGCATCCACCAACAGAGGGGTGGGCATCATGGCAGTCATCCCCGTAAGGCACACCATCCAGCCCCAAACAGGAGGGAGGAGCTGGCACCTGCCCCGGCACAGAGGGACCCTGAGGACACGACGCTCAGTGACATGAGCCAGTCACAGGGGGACACACACTGTGACACACTCCCGGGAGGCCCCTGGGGAGCTTCTCACAGGGGGACACACACTGCGACCCCTCCCGGGAGGCCCCGGGGAGCCGGTCACAGGGACAGTGGGCGGTGGGCACCAGGGGCTGGGAGGAGGGGAGGAACGCTCCATGGGGACAGAGGGTCCGTGTGGGGAGATGGACAGGCCTGGAGATGGTGGAGGGGCTGCTGCATAGCAGCCTGAATGTGCTTAATGCCCCGGAGCTGGACTGAGAATGGCTAAGATAGTAGGTTTTGTGGTATGTGTATTTTACCATTTATTACCGCAATAAAAAAAAGGGGAGGGGCTGAAAAGTGGTTCCCTGGGGGGTGAGGAAATGGGGTGAGGAGCCTCTTGCTCCGTGTGTCTCAGGCCTCATGGAGGCATTTAGCGCTAAACCAGGCCAGGGGTGCCCGTACTTGGGGGGCAGCGAAATGGAAACAGGCCCACCCTCGCACAAAAGGCAGACTGAGGGGTTTTCCTTGGGTCCCCCCAGCCCTGCCCTCAGAAGTGAAGGTGGGAAGTTGCAGACGGCCACAGGGCGGGACACTGCGCAGCCTATCCCCAGCCAGTCGCCGTCCTTTCTCCAACAGGTGGACTCTGGGCCTCCCCAGGGGCCTGCCGGTGCCCCACTGGCCACGAGGGCTGGTGGTCATTGGCACGGGCTGGGCTGGTGGCCTCTTGGCCTGTCTGTGGACCCTGGGTACAGGCTAGAACCCAGGCTCCTGGCCCCACTCCCAACCCCACACCCAACTTCCCATCCTCACATCTGCGGCCCCTGGGGCAGGCTGCCCACTCATCCCCCCACCAGCCCCGCCCCCCGCTGCTTCCCGGCTTGCGCCCAGCCTCGCACCCACCTTCCCGTCCTCGTGGTAGACAAAGATATTCCGGGTGCTGTTGTCCTTCAGGTAAGTGACCTGCAGGCCGTGGGGGTGGCCGATTTTGGCTGGCTGGAAGGTGGCATTCAGATGCTCGATCTTCATGATGGCCTTGGGCTCCTTGGCCTGGGAAGCGGGGTCAGGCCTCAGGTTGGTGGGCAGGGAGCCTCCAGGCGCAAGGGGGCAGGTGTGCTGTGTGTCTTTGGACAAGTTATGCATCCTCTCTCGGCTGGGCTTCCGGGTCTCAGTCTCAGGCCACACCCCGCCTCCCAGGACACGAGGAGGGAGGCTCTAACTGGGAGGCAGAGCCCCGCGGGCTTCAGCAGACAGGTGCTGTCTGGCCTGCCCTGTGCCAGCGCCCCGCCCTGCAGGCCTATGGGCTGCCCCGCCGGGCCACGTTCTGACCTGGAGCTGGTCTGGGTGGGAGGCTCTTGGCCAGCTTCAGAACCCTCTGCCCTTTCCCACATGATGCCTGGGGGGCCCAGGGTCTCCTCAACATGTGCTTGCTAGGAGGCGACCGCTGACAGCAGCCAGTCCCCTGCCACTCAGGACCGGGAGCGCCCACCAGAGAGTGCTTGCCATTCTGCCCCAGCATTGCCCGAAACAGCCCAGCCCCAGGGGCGGCGATGGAGCGGTGGGCGGGGGTGTCCCCGGGGTTGGGGCAGCAGTGGACGGAGGGCCCCCGGAAACTGCATGAGGGCGGCTGAGGCCACGGCAGTATGGCATGGCCACGTCCCACCCCCACAAGCCCCCAAAGGAAGGCAGGGTACTGCCCGGCCTGGCTCACGTCGTTTCTGTTGAAATACTTCAAGGCCCCCTCTCGTTCCGTCAGCACAAACTTCCGGCTTAAAAACTGCCCGTTGTCCCTGCCACGCTTCCAGAGAAAGCCCTCTCGATATCCTGGGGAGACAGGGGCACACAGTCAGAGGGGTGCGGTGGCCCAGGGCTGGAGCCATGTCCCGGCCCGTGCAGGGTGGGGGCGGCAAGCAGCCATCCTGCCCTGGGGTGTCGGAGCTGCCCTGGGCCTGGGGGTCCCCACAGGTGCTGGTCTGCTGCTTCCCCTCCTTTGTCTTTTTGGGGGTACAGCGAACATGGCGTCAGTGCTGGCCTGTGGGCCGTTATTAGGCAGACGTCCAAGCGCCACTGTGCCAGGCAGAGCTGTACTCAGCACCTGGATGGCCCGTTGGACGGTGCCGGGACTTAGGGGTATGAAGATGGGTCTGAGGACAGGTGAGCACCCCGACTGTCAGGCAGGTCCTCATGAGGCAGGGGAGCCACAATCCTGGGGAAACGGCAGTGATATGCCCTGCAGGGAGCCCACCCGACTAATGCCTCACTTTGGAGCTTGGACCCCAGAACTGTGACCAGCCTCCATGGTACTCGTGCTCAGCTATGGCAGCAGCAGGTGGGGACTCAGTCCCCCAGGGGGACGCTGCCACTCCTAGGGTGCTCCATACTGTGTCTGCCCTTCCCCCTCATCCCCCTGCTGCCCTGTCACTCTGCCACCGCACACAGGGACCTGGCTGTGCTCTTGCCTGGAGCCACACTTCTCAGAGACCCTGCACCATGCGGGAGCAGAGCTGCAGATGGACAGCTGGCTGCTAGCGGTTCTCAGTGGTCATGAGCACTTCTGCTGTGCCTGGCATGACCTTGTCTTCTGGAGAGCACCCCGCTTTCCTTGGCACATCCCAGGGCAGAATTGGGGTCACAGTCAGGGGCCACAGGCTCCAGCAGAAGCTGCCCAGCAGCTTTGTATCTGCCTCTCCCCAGGTTTTGAGCTCTCTGGGGACAGCCCCCGCAGCTCACGTGGGGTGGCACAGCTGGGCCTCATGCAGCAGCCCCAGACCCTGACAGCTGTGCCAACTCACGTTTCGGACTTCACAACTGGGTGGACCTCTGCCTCCTCTTGGCTCCCTGGGCAACCCCGAAGCCAACAACCAACACAGAGACAATGGGCTGTTTCTCTGCTCTCAAGATGCAGCCATAAAAAGGTGCAGCCTGGTGTCCAGAGGGGGCAGCTGGCACCTTGGCCAGTCGTGGGACAGTGCCAAGTGGCGTCTCAGCCTCTCTGGTGGCCAGGAGGCCTGTACACAGGGTCTGTGGGATACCCTGTCCCCACCACAGCACCAGCAGGTGTAGCCCCTCCGTGTGCCCCAGCCCAGGCCAGGCCCTATTTGTGACTGACTGCATGGCGTCTCGGCCATGCAAAGCTGGAAGTCCATTTGACTGTGGGCCAAGGTCAGCCTCCCTGGACCCCTTGTTGGCTGAGGGTGGACACAAAGGAGCACCCAGCCTGCAGCTTCTTTGGAGCCAGCAGAGTAATGATGTTAGGGACAGTCTACCAGCGCCCAGCACCCACCAGTACCCACCGTGCCATTAATCCCAGGATCCCAGGAGCATCCTCCTGGAGCATCTGAGAGAAGCAACTGCTCGGGTCCTGGTGGCCGGCCTGCCCTGCCTGTGGGGCCCAGCAGGGGGCAGCAGAGCCCTGCTTGCTCCAGCCTGCAGACCAGAACTGGGAGTTATGGGTGGGAGGGAAATGCCCTCACCCGGTCTGGCTCCCAGATGGGATGCTTTTGGAGAGCAAGCCACTGGGATACCGAATGGCAGGTGTATTTCTGCGGCAGTGGTATTTCTGGATGGACGCTGGCCAGGCTGGCCGCCTCTCCCCTGCTGTGGACGGATCTGGCGCCCGGCCTGAGGTCGGTGGCGTGCAGAGCCCACACCCCAGCTGACTGTGCTCTCAGTCCAGCTCTGCTGTGGCCCCGACCAGCCCACTCCCTGTACCGGGAGGCCCCTGCCTGCCATGCCCAGCCCTCTGGGCCACGGGCCCCTCCGCTGTGCTAGGGAAGCCCCTGCCTCAGCCCCGCAGCCTCGAGGGCCCAGAGACTTGCCCAGGCCTGAGGTGCCTGCAACGGGGCCCATGAGAGGGGTGAGACAGTGCAGTGGAGCCTGGTCCTCACCGGGAGCCCGGCTGAGCCACGAGTGGCCTTTCTCTCCCCAAGGGCTGGCCGGGGCTGGGGCAGGGGCCAGATGGCCTCTCAGAAAGCACTCCGGTGGTGTGCGCCTGGGGTCAGTATAGGGGACTTGGCATTGTGGGGATGCAACACCACGCCACACCCACGAGACAGTCACACCCACGAGATGGCCAGACTAGAGCAGCCAAGCCAGCATGGGTGCCTCCCATCAGCGATTTCTGGTAAAGATGAGGTACGCTCTCCACGTGAACTTGGAGAGAAATGCAAACTGTTGGCATGTGCCTTCACACAGTGGCTGTCCTGACTGCCAGTTGAATGTGACCCCACTGCACAACGGAACTCTGCTTAGGAGTGCACCGCAGACCCCACAGTGGCCAATCCTACCCGTGTGATGTGATGTGCTGAGCGAAAGCCCATAGTCAAAGGCCCCACATGCTGGTTCCTGCCAAAGACGGCAGGAAGAGGCTCTGGGGAATGCCTCTGTTGTAGCTCTTAGGACAGGACCCTGCATCAGTACCTAAGCTGAGATCACACCATCCCCATGTGAGTTACACGTTCCTTGTTCTATCTGGGGCGGGGACTGTGTAGCCTTGCACAGAGCTGGCAGGGTGCTCTGTGCCCAGGCCCTGGGTGGCCTTCCCAGGCTGGGAGAAGAGCCCCATGCCTGTGGCTTCTGCCTGAGCAATGCCCAGTGGGTGTCCTCCAGCCATAGACCCATGGCCTAGGGAGGCACTGAGGAAAACTGAGGCCTGGGCCATGCCCATCAGCTGCCTCCCCAGAGGGCTGGGATTTGGCATCCGGGCCTGTAGGTTCTATTCCTCAAGAGGCTGATGCGGGGTCCAGAGCAGAGCAGCCACACCCTGTCGGCATGGCTGCCAGTCAGAGGCCATGTCTGCGAGCCTGGGACAGGCCCAGCCCTGGGGGGCTGACTGCTCCCTCCTGTCCCCCTGTGAGCTCAGCCCCACCCAGGGGCACTGTCCAAAGAGCCTCTCCCAACCACAGAAATCACCCACACTAGTTAGGCCCTGGCACGCCCCACCTCAGATCCCCAGATATTCTGGCTGAAATAGTCAAGGTCAACAGGGATAGGCCAGAGGGCAGTGGGTGAGGGCCTGGCTGGAGCAGGAACACTGTGCTGGCCCACTACAAGCCCCTGGTGCCCAGCGCCCAGGACAGCAAATGTTTGGCTCTGACTCATGGCTGCAAATGGCACGTGAACACGTGAACACACGTGAGCATGGATGTGTGTGCAAGCACGTGGGCTGTCCAGGGCAGCTGACCCCTGCCCTCATTGACTGGCACCCAGGACCCAGGGTGGGCTGGGGGAGGGGCTGCTTCTCGGCCTGGTTCACTGGGCAGTCTGAGGTCCAGGTGATGCCAGGGTGCTCCCCACGTGGGCCGTGGGCTCTCGGCCACTCGGCAGCAGCTGTGGGTGGGCCCTGGGCTTGGAGCAGGGGCAGGGCTCTGGCCTGCAGGCCCCTTACTGGGCACTGGATTACCCAGGTCAAGCACCAGAATCCAGGGCCCAGAGGCCCTACCTGATCGGCAAGGTCGCCCGGTGGCCAAGTCCTGTCCCAGGGAGGGAGGTGGCTGCAGGTGCTCCCCAGGGCCAAGTCTGCCCTTGTGATGCCCTGCAGCACGCCACACAAGCCCACCCCAGGCACCTGGCAGGGCTGAGGTGGGGCCTCCTTCCACTCCACATGCCCTGAACCCTGAGACCCACACAGACTCCAGGGGCAAGGGCAGCAAATGCTGGCCCCACGTGGAAAACTGCTGGCAGGTGGGGCACCTGCTCAGCTCTCCACGGTGGAGGCGGCCACACGCCACCTCCAGACACACCCCCAGCACTTTCACTCACCAACCCATCAGCCACCCTGGGGTGCCACTGCATCTGGCATCAGGTAAGTCTTCCACCACCAACCTGACACACAGGTGGGGAAACTGAGGTGGGAGGGTGGGCTGTCATCTCCCAGGGAGCGCCTGGCCCCACCTGCCCTGCGAGGGCTCTGCTTACCCTACAGCATTTAGGACAAAGGTGGGGGTGGGTTTGCTGCTCTGCACAGCATCTCAGGAGGGCCGCTGGGAGGAGGCAGGGAGAGGGGAGTCCCTCACAGCAGGAAGTACTGTGTCTGCCGGTGACTGGGGGCGGCCTAGGCAGCCCGGCCCTCTGGACACAAGGGGTATTGTCCCCCTGGTGAAAGGCCACCATTGAGGCTCCAGCTCGGGGCGGGACGGTGTGGGGAGGGAGCCCGGAGCCCGGAGCAGGGCCTGGGTGGGGCGGGTGGGGGTCTGGCTTCGTCCAGTGGCCCTGTTATCTCAGGCAGGGTGTGGGCGCCTCTCACACATTTGTGACCTTGGCCAAGGGCGGCAGCTCAGAGCACAGGAGATGGTGCCAGGCTGGCCCTGTGTGTCTGGGGTCCGCTGGAGCCCAGGGCCCTGTGCCTTTCCCCCATCCCCATCCCCCACAAGCCCTGTGAGACTTGGCCATGGGGGGGCGGGCCAGATCCTGCTTGACCTGGCAGTGCTCAGATGTGCCAGCAGTGACCAGTGGGGTCCCCGGGCGCCACACACTTGGAACCCAGGGCACACGTCTGGGACAACACCATTAATCATCTGGCCCACCCCCTGCCACTAACGCCCCTCAGCCTGAGGGTGCGTGTGGACCACGCCGCATAGCCTACTTCTCCCGCACACACAGGGTCTCTCCATCTTGCCTTCCGCTTCGGGCCAGGCCCTTCCAGAGCGCTGATCAGTGGCTCTGCTGCAGGCCCGCAGCCCACGGAGGCCATGCCCCTCGGCCAGGCGGCCATGCACAGGGTGACGCTGTGGTCTTTCCCCTGGAGAAGGGGGCTGCTGGTGGCCCCCCAGGATGTTTCCGCCCTTTCCTCATCCCCATAAGCATCTGGGGAGCGCTCAGGAAACATGCCAACCCCACCACTCTAGCCTTCACCCAGGATTGAGAACCCACGTGGTCTGCCACGTGGTCTGCGTGGTACCTGCGAGAGGATGACCTTCCTCATTCATCAGGGACCCTGTGACAAAGAGCAGCCCCTGCCCCAGTTCGGTCAGGGCGCCAGCTTGGGTCAGCCCCTGCAGCCCCGCTAGCCACTGTGTTGTGCCCGCTGCCCAGCTCTGGCAGCCGGAAGTGGCAAGCCGGTGGTGGGCTTGTCCTCTGGGAGGTGGGGAGTGGCAGGCTGGCTTGCTGTGTGGGATTGGGAGGGCCCAGCCCACGGGCAGCCCTTTCTCAGGCCTGTCTGCACAGGGTGCCTGGCCTTTCCCAGGCCTGTGTTCCCCCTTCCTTCTGGACACCCCGACTTCTGCATGGTGGCTGGCAGGTGAGTGGGCCCCTCTGTGTGAGAAAGGGCTCTGTGGCAAACCGAGAGCCAGGGCAGGAAGTGTCCATGGGAATCCCCTGGTGCTCTTCCGTGTGGCCTGGGGAGGGGCCCTGGAGGAAGGACCCGGGTCTGGAGACAAGTCTGGGGATGGCACACCGCGGCTGGTGGAGGGGCTTGGAGGCACTGGGGATTTGCTGCTCCTCCACCCGCTGAGTGCTGGGCAGGATTCGGGTCTAGAGGCTCTGACAGACGCTGTGTAGGGGTGGAGCCCCATCTCCCCGAATGCTGCCCTCCCTGCCAGAAGGGCATGTGTGGGCCCTTAGGTTCAGGGCGGGGGGCGGGAGGCCCCTGCCACAAGCCCTGAGGTTTACAGGCTGTTTGAGACCCCTGCCAGGGCACCCCAGCAGCTGGGGCCCTCGGACCAATGCCCTTGCTCCTAGGGTGGCTTGGTGAGGGCCCAGGGGAGGCAAAGGGCCAGCCAATGGCCCCAGGGCCTGCACACACCAGGATTCTGTTCCTCCAAATCTCAGGGCTTGGCAAGCAGTGGGACAGCACAGGCAGGAACATTCTGGCTGAGGCTGCGGCACTGACAGGGCTTAAAAAGGGTGGAGTAGGGGAGCCTCCTTCAGAGCCTCTGCCCAGGGCGCAGCTGCTGCCCCATGAGGCAGGCCTGAGGCCAGGGTCTTCTCCACTGAGGGGCGCCCTCGTAGCCAGAGCTGCAGAGGCTGCTGGGACCAGGTGGAGGGGTGGATACAGCACATGGTGGCCGGAGGGCCCCAAACCGCCCCGCCTCCTCTGGGGAGCAGATGTATCCCAGGGCTGCCAAGGTGGGGGAAGCACCGCCCAGGGACCAGAGGCTGGCGGCCCACCCTCGCTGGGTCATCAGGCCCAGTTCAGGCCTGGGAAGCCCTCACGTCCTTGCAGGGCCCCGCCCCCCAGGGTCCTCACCTTTGCATGGGTGGTGGGCATGCGGTCTGATGCCCACGTGCATGAAGGGCTGGCATGCTGCAGCCCACTAGCACCCCCATGACATCCAGTGGGTCGGGACAACATCTTGAGGTGGCCACATGCCCGGTGAGCTGGCAGAGGCACCGAGAGAGGGCCAGTCCCACTTGGGTCATGTGAACCCGTGTTGTGAGGACCCCTGTCCCTCCTGTAGGACACCCCTCTGTCCCCTCGCCTGGCATCTCAGGGGAAGTGCTGGGGACATTTCTCTGGAGGAACAGGAGCTGTAGGCCTGGAAAGGGAGCACCCGTGGTGGGTCTTTTCTGCCTCTGGCCTCTGATGGTGGAGGTGGGCAGGGGGCCTGGCCCAGCCCAGTGAGCGCTTGGAGCTCGTGTCCAAACGTGCCTGCAAAGAGCTCCCCTCCTTCCCAGTGCCTGAAGGACCCCTGTAGCTTTGCCACCCTGTGTGTACCTCAGCTTCTAGGCCCTACACCCCACTTTCTGTTGGGAGGGCCACTCGGGTTCCACAGGCAGGCACATGTCACATCTCCCAGTCTTGGTGACTGGCCCAGCCCAGCCCTGACCAGTCAGACCAGGCTTTTCCCGACATGTCCGTGAAACTTGCTGCCTCGCTTCTCCAAGAACCTGAATGAGGGGACAGAAACTGGACCTGCTAGGATGAGCTGCCACCAAGAGGGCTGATGCTGACGCAGGGAAGCAGAACCAGGAGGCAGAGGCATGTTTGGATAACATACAACCCCCAGATCAAGCTGTGCCTGAAGCCAGAAATCCATTTCCATCTTCCTTATGCCTTAGTTGAGTCTGATTTCTGCTGTCACCAGCAGTGTCCTGACGTAACTAGGGGATGTCATTATGTCAGCCCAGCCCACACCCACCTCTGAGCCCACACTGCCATGAACTGCTTGGGTGTTCATGCCTGGGAGTCAGGAGCTCTGGGGTGCACCTGCCCCACCGGTCTGACGGGCAGAGCCACATGCTCGCTCTCCCCGCCCCTCGCCTTAGGGCCTAAGGCACAGCAAGGAGTTTGGCTGCACACTGGCATACAGGGAGCAGTGAGGGAGGGGCACTTGGGAGGGGGCGAGGCCAGGGACGCCAGCTGCCAGAGGCCCTGGCTCACAGCCCATGAGCACAGGAAGCAGTTGCCCCTGTGGAGCCAGCCCAGTGGAGGGGTGAGCTGGTGGGGCCACCTCGTGTCGAGTCACACCCTGGCTGATGGCTTCATGCTCAGAAAAGGTGTCTGCTCCTGGCAGCAGAAATCCACGGTCCTGGCCACCCAACTGTATCCATCTGCATGGTGCACCCTCTCGGCCCCTAACTGGGTGCCTCCTGTTCACACCCCTCTCACCTGGACTGCTCAGTCCGCAGGCCATCCCAGAGCAGAGGCACCTCCCCTGCCAGCAAGGAGCACCCGGCCCCAGCTGGGCTGCGAACTGCTGCGGGGTCTCAGCACAGTTCGCCTGCCTCCATGTCAGAAGGCCACATGGACTGGACCCAGGGTCAGACCGATTCGCCAGTCACCCAGGTCCTTAATAAGTCTACTAGGTCCAGGAGAGGGAAATGGAGATGGAGACAGAGACAGAGAGACAGAGAGAGACATACACAGAGGGAGAGGAACAGAGAGACACAGACAGCTGCACCGAGGCCATGTCCACCCCTACCCCCACCACCCTTACCTGCAGAGTAGGGCTCTTGCTTCTCGGGGTGGGTGAACTCCCGCCGCTCATACTTGGCCCGGATCCACTGCTCCCTCAGGAGGCTAGGGAGAGAGCACAGCGATCCTGCAGCCGCTGGGAGGGAAGACTCCCGACCTTCCAGAGGGCGGGGCTGAGGGTCACCAGCTTTGATTTCAGGAGTCACCACCCAGCACCTCCCTTGCTGAACACTGAGGTGTATCTCACGCACCGTGAAAGCCACCCTCTTAGTGTGCTGGATGCAGCAGCCCAAAGGACCCACACCCAGTTCCAGAACATCCCATCACTCCAGAAGGACAACCCTGTGTGTCAGCCGCTCCCCCAGCCTCTGGCCTGAACGCCTCCCATCACAGATGCTCATGGGGGCCCATCTCCTTAAATGGAACAGGGTGTGAGGTCTGCAGGCAGGACTGCTGCAGAGTCCCCAGCCAGCGCATTGAGGGTCTGCCAACATCCCTGCCCCCGAGACTGAGTGATGTCCCACCGGCCAGCGCCCTTTCCCACACACCCATCGCCAGAGGCTGGGTGCCTGCAGGCCAGGGCCTCAGGGGACAGGGCAGTGTCCCGGCACCCTGGGGCTGCAGCAGAGAGGAGCGCCAGCTCACCAGGGCGGTCGTGATGCAGCAGGTCAGAAGTCTCCGTGGCCAGGAGACAAGGCCCGGGGCAGTGACACCCGCCCAGGCCAGAGCACACGGCTGTGCCGGCTCACCATGCCAGGTGCTGGCATCCAGCGGCCACCACCAGCACTCGGCCAGCCTCCAAGCAGGGCTATGGGCACCCACCAGAGGTCCAGGATGGACTTCCCTTCAGGGGATGGGACCCTTTGGGACTTGATCCTCTTCCACGCGGTGAGCAGCTGGCCCAGGGAGCTCTTTCCTTTCTCCACAGAGCGCAGTGGGGACAGACCCTTGTGGGGTGAAGCCCCAGGCCTCCTGTGCTGGCCTCAGTCTCTGCCTGTCCCACACCCCTCCACCCCCGCCCGAGGCAAACCTGAGCTATCATTTCATCTGTGTGATTTCTGAGGCTGTTATGGGTTGAATTTTGTACCTTCATCCCGCCAAAAAAACATTTTGGAGTCCTAACCCCCAGGACCTCAGACTGGCCCTGATTTGGGAAAGATGGTTGCAGATAATAAGATATTATCCTGCAGTCTGACCCGTGCCCTTACAGAGGGCAAGTCCAGCCACAGACACACTGAGGGGCGACCGTATGACAAAACGCTGAGGAGATTCCCGGGGACCCGCCCTGCACACCTGCACCTCGGCTCCCAGCTTCAGGACGGGGCGGGGGGCTGGCTTCCGCTCCAGCTGTAAGCAGGGGGTCTGTGGGGCTTCATCACTGTGGAGCCCTCTCAGCAGGGCCGCGGACATGCAGGCGCCCACAGGCTCTCTGCCACCCAGGAGGTTCGCTGAGCACACAGGAAGCCAAGGGGGGCGGGTTTCCATCAGAATCACACCGAGAGGAGGCCCTGCAGCTTTCTTTCCTCGGTGTCAGGATCGAAACCCAGGGCGCGGGTGACACAGGAAGGGAGCTGCCAGAAGT
Organism: Manis javanica; assembly: GCF_040802235.1. NCBI lineage: Eukaryota > Metazoa > Chordata > Mammalia > Pholidota > Manidae > Manis > Manis javanica. The sequence continues at coordinate 25,259,536 of NC_133165.1, forward strand.
GGCCGCGTGGCTGCGCCCTCAGAGCCTACACCCTTCCTTATCCCAGCCCCCCACAGGCCTGTCTGGCAGGAGGGAGCCGGGGGGCCAAACGTCCAGAGAACTCACTCTGGCCAGACTCCAGCCACACTGCCTTTCATCCCAACACCTGGGAGCAGCTGGGGAAACCGAGGACAAGGGGCCTTTGCTGCCCTGGAGACCATGGCACCTGCACGGTGCCTGGCTCAAGCACCCTGGAGTTTACAAGGGGATTCAAACCACACCTCCTGCCCTTCCTCTGCTCCCGACTTCCATCTCCGCCTTTGCAGGGCTCTCTGCGTGAGCTCATGTGTCACCTCTCACCCCCTGTCCCATCACTGACTCTCCCTGTTGATACCAGCCTTGGGAGAGGCTTCTCCCTGGACCGCACACCCCGGCATCTGCTTGGGCCTGGCCTGGACGACCTGAGGGCCTGCTGTGTGAGAGGTCAGTGGTGGCCTTCTACAAGCCTTCCTTTGGAGGAGGCTTCCAGAAGGTGCGGCCTGCCAGGAGTCAGGGACTGCTCCCTCCCAGATTGCCTGGCCACTGGGAAGGCCCCGCAAAAGCATGCTGCAGGGACGGGGACCTACTGAGTGTCCCCAAAGACATGGTCTCAAATGGGTGTGCATGCAAATAACCCAGACCACAGAGCAGCCTGTGGCCTGGGATAAAACCATGTCTCAGAAATAGCCTGGCCCTGCTGATTCATACCGAGCCGGCAGGCGGGGCTGGGTGCCAAAGTTCCCTGGGAGCCCAGAGAGGCTGGGGCCATGCGGTTGGGGCAGTCCCAGGCATGCCCATAGTGGGTGGAAGGGGGCCCAGGACAGGGGAGGGGCCCGTCAGGTGAGCTGCCCACCTGTCATGGAGATGAGTTCCCGAGTTCTGCTCTGACCGCCCCACTGGACCTGTGTCATTCGTGGAAAGTCTTTCAATCCCCGGGGCCTCAGGAGCGCCCTCCAACAGAGGGCCTGCATGGTATGATTTAAGGGTCATCTACCTCACGCTGCAGCTGAGCGGCTGTGGACACTGGCAGCAGAGCAGGGGCCCTGAGGGCCAATCCTGGTCTGGGAGCACAGGCCGGGGGTTCAGAAGGGCTGGAGGGGTCGCCATTCCGGGATGTGAAGGGAGAGGCTAGAGCGACAGCCAGAGAGGAAGGTGAGCTGGACGAGGCCCCAGGAGCCCCTCTTGGAGGATCAGGAGACACTGGGTGGGCATGTGCCCTCCTTCCTCTGCCAACGGGCAGCTGCTCCATGCTAGCTGGGGTCCCAGCCTTGCCCCAAGGCCCCTCCCCAAGAACCCAGGTCCACGGCCCCTCGCTCATGCCCCTGCCTTCTGGAACCCCACAGGTTCCAGTGCTGGGCATCAGGAAGAGAATCTGGGCCCCCTTCCCTCCATGAGGAGCCCCAGCCATAGGCCCCAGGAGGAAAGCGATCAGCCTTTCTGCATGCCCTGAGCAGCCGGAGGAGAGAAGGGGTCCTCGGAGGAGAGGAGGCAGGGCACTGCGGTAGGACCTGCCTGCAAACAGGGCCGGGGCCTCCAGCCGGGGCTGGAAGGGGAGGCGCCAGGAGAGCATCGGGGTGGGAACCCAGGTCCACCACCAGCGCAGGGATGCAAGGCCCCTGGTGGTACCCACGGGTGGGCAGACGGAAACCCGGGTCAGAGAGGTTAGGAGAGGTGCAAGGCCTCCCAAGCTGGCCCTCCCCATGCCAGGCGCCCTGTGGGTGACAGGTGCCACCCTGTCCCCACATCCTGCCCTCTAAGCCCTAAGCCACACAACAGGGGCTTCTCAGCAGCATCCCAACCACCTGGGGGCACCATGACGGCCCTGGGGGCCCACTCAGAGACCCCGTGGTGGGGATACTAGCTGCCAACTGCCCCGTCCCCTCCCTCCAGCCACTGGCTGCCACCCAAAGCCGAGACCAAGCAGGGTGGGTGCTGGCAGGGAGTTGTGCCCTTGTGTGGCCCCGGCTCTGGGCTCCTGGGGACTCGGCCAGGCCCACCTGCCCAGCTGCCAGGGGGCAGCCCTCACCCTCCCCAGGGGTCCTCCAGCCGCCTGGAGCTGTGGCCCAAGGCTGGATGCCAGGGGCCAGCGCTGTTTACCAGTGACCCCAACAAAGCCCCTTTGTTACTTACTGACAGTCAGAAAACGTGGGCCGGTAGTAGAAGGGGGGGACTTTGGACTCGTATGTATCTCTGGCAGTGTTGTTCCCGTGGGAGGCCATGAACTGCAGGAGAGAGGGTGGGTCAGAGCCCTGAGAGCTGAGGTAGGGGACTCCCAGACCCCTCTTGTTCCCAGGACACGGCCAGCTGCTGAGGCTGGGCTCTTGGAGGGGCCTGCGTCCCTACAGAAAGGGGCCTGGAGAGGGTCGGGGGGAGCCCACGCTCGTGACACCCCATCTCAGTCTCATGTGGCCTGGCTGGTGCATGTGGTGACCTGACTCCAGTGAGTGTCTCACACCTGCCAGGAACCAGGAGGGCCTAGAGACCCAAACCCACCAGACAGGCTTGTGTCCCTTTATAGCAGATGTACCACAGACATCAGGAATGGGAGATGGGCCAAGACAGTGTGGGAAGAAGGGTGGGCAGGGGCGGGCTCTGGAGCAGTTTGTGAGGGTGTCCTGCACGGAGACAGCAAAGGCCCTGGGGGAGCATGCCTCCAGTCAGCCAGGAGGGGAGCAGGGGGTGGCCAGCAAGGCCTGACCCACGCATGGCCTCAGCGCATGGGGGCAGGGTGGGGGGTGACAGGGCTGGACCACAGGTGGCCTCAGAAGCGTGCATACTCCTGACAGGTGCCAGCGGGCCCTTGAACAAAGACCTGGGAAGGGAGATGGAGAACTTGCTCTCTCCTCATGACGGCCCACATATTTTTTGCGATTCTCAAGAAAACAAACAAAACGAGTAGAATTTTTTAAAGCTAGCAATGATTCCTAGAGCTCATTTTAAAATTAACAAGCAAGAATATCCTACAAATTCTGAGAATGAAGAGTCTTCCTACCTGATGCTGAAACCTGTCATGATGCTATTGTAAACAGAAAGCCTGCCTCCGTGGAGCAAAGTCAATAGGATGTCGGATCCAGTATTACACAGACGTGTGAGGACACATTAGCACCTCACACCAGTGTGGGGAATGCCCATTGGTGGGTGATCAGTAGGGTCAGGAAGCTGGGAACCCCAGAGAAAAGGCTGAGCTGGAGACGACATCCTAATAAACAAAGTAAACTCCAATTAAGCTAACCATTTGATTTCCAAAACTGAACAATAAAAGTAGTGGATAAAAATCATGCGATAATAAAAAAATTATTTTTAGGAAGATCTACAAATAAATCGTCATGACTCTTGATTAGGAAATGGTTTCTTGACTGTGACACCAGAAGCAGAAGCAACAAAAGAAAAAACACCAAATGGAACATTTGCCAAAATCTGAAATTTCTGTGCTTTGACGGACACTGACAAGAAAGCGGGAAGGTGTGATGAGCCTAAAAACTGGGGCTGAGAGGCCACACAGTGTAGGTTCCAGGCATTTCAGTGCCCAGAACAGACGGATCCTGACAGGAAGCAGATGGGTGGCCCCAGGGGTGACCAGGAACGGGGGTGGGGGACTGGAAACGTGTGTGAATACACTAAGTGACACTCAAGTATTCACTTTAAAATGGTGGATGCTATGTGATGTGATTTCACCTCAATAAAAAATTACACAAAGAGCTCATATAAACTGTGCTTTGACATTTTAAAAAATATTATTTTAAAATAAGTTAAAAGGTAACTCACAGATTGAGAAAAACTTCATAAATACTATATCTCATAAGGGACTTGCATCCAGGATCTGTAAAGAACTCTTTTAATAACAAAACTCCTCATTTAATAATAAAAAGAACAACCCTCTCTTAAAACGGGTGAAGTATCTCCACGGACATTTCTCCAAAGAAGATAAGCAGATGGCTGAGAAGCACTTGAAAAGATGCTCTGTGTCATAAGCCGCCAGGGGAGTGCAAATCAAAGCCACAGGAAGACACCACCTTCCACCCAGGAGGATGGCTGCAGCCAAAGACAGACATGCTGCTGAGCACGAGGTGCAACGGGGCTTGTGCATGCCTGGAGGGAAGACGTAAGACTCAGCATCCCCGTATACCGGCAGCTCCACTCACACGTCCGCGCAAACACCTGCGCGCCATCCGTAGTAGCTGGAGACAACCTCAGTGTCCGTCCGCTGGTGAATGGACAAAACAGGTCCCCCCACAAGGGGAAACGAGCCCTAAGAAGGAAGCTTTGACACCTGCCCCCACGTGGATGGGCCCTGGCATCATGCTTCGTGAGGGAAAAAAGCTCAGAAGGCCCGTGTGGTCTGACTGCACAGATGTGATGCTCTAGGGCAGCAAATCCATCAGGGGAAAAGCTGACCTGTCCACTCTCCGCGGGGGCTGAGGGGAAACGGGAGGGCTGCTCACAGGTGCGGGGGTATTTGCGGTATGAAAACATTCTGCAATCGCCCAGTGCTGACAGCCGCGTGGCTCTGAATGTATGAGAAACTCCTCAGCTGTACGCTGTGAAGAGGTGAGTCCGGGGTGTGCGCCTTACAACTCCATAAAGCCCTCATGAGTAAGAATCATCCTTGGCAGAGCAGGCCTATCTGGGGGTCCTATAGCCACAGAAGGAGCGGTCCAGACGTTTGCATCAAGTTTCCACTGCCAAAACCACCATGAGCGAAGTGAGACACCCCAGAAAAGCCGCCTTCCACACACATCTGGAGGGCAAGACACCCCGCGTAGGGACTCAGGGCCCCGGGGGGGTGCAGAGGAGGGCCACAGGGAGGGAAACACGAATGACCCCAAGCGAAACACGAATGACCCCAAGCATGACACAAGATGCCCAACGCCACTCGGGGTGAGACAAGAACAATGAAAGCTCAGCAGTGACACAAGCTTGCACCTCGCAGCAAGGGAAGGTGCAGGTGAGCCAGGCCGGCAGGGGTGTGGACGGGCGCCCTCGCCCGCGGGGAAGGCTGAACCATGGCAAGTGGGCCGCAACCTGCCCAGACCGGCAGCCACGTGGCCTCGGGCCATGCGCCCCAGCCGCAGGGCCTCTGCTTGGCAACCTGCTCGCGGGCGAGGCTGCCAGGCTGGCGTGGCGCGGGAAAGGCCCGCCCGCAGCGCCTGTCCAGGGGCCCGTTCGTAAGCCGCAGCTGTCCTCGCAAGGGGCCGCCCTGTCCGCTGAGGGAGCACCTGCCACAAGGCGGCCGCGGACGGGCCGCTGTCCTGAGCCCGCCGGTGCCGGGGCTCCCCAGGAGGCGATCCAGGCGCCCTGTGCGCCGACACCCACGCGGGAAGGAGAGTGGGGCGCACGGAGGTGCAGCGCGGCGGCCCGTAGACGTCAGTGCCCATATGAGGCAAAGTGCTGGGGACAGAGAGCAGAGTGCCTTCCAGGCCTGGGCGCGGGCTTTGACCAACAGCGGCTGCACCCTGGCATCCACAAAGCACCTCAGCAGGAGAGCGGCGGCACAGCTGGCCTGCACCCCGCTAAAGCTGCTTGGGAAGGTACTCCGGAGGGATTCGAAGTCAGGGCGGGCGCGCTACTCCCGTCGGCGGTCCAGCGCCTGCGCCCAGATCCCCTCCGTGCCTCTGAGTAGCTACAGAGCGGAAGGCAGGCTCAGCAGCGCCCCTCTGCCCCTGGGGGGCCCAGGGCTCCACCGTTCTCACGAGCCCCCAAGGGAGGGCGACGCCCCTAAGGTCATGTCTCCGGTGGGGTGTGCCCATGGGCCACCAGCCTTGCCCCCACCCCAGGCAGCCGCCCTCCAGGCCACATCTTCTCTCACTGGGCAGCCCCAGGGGCCCACCCCCTCCGCCCCAGTCCTCAGCCCTCCTGCACCGGACCTGGGCAGCCTGCAGAGCCCTGTCCCTCTCCCTTCACAACTTCATTTACACTACAAGGCCCCCCCTGCTGCCCAGCCCAGCCACCACTCTTGTGTGTCTGCTCCTCACCTGTCTCTAGCTAAGGCATTCCAGGGCCAGCCGCCTCACCAGCCCTCCCATGAGTACTCAGTGAACATGGGTCAGATGGGTGGATGGTGGGTGGGAGGATGGATGAGTGGGTGGGTGAGTGGGTGGGTGAGTGGATGGATGGATGGGCAGATGGGTGGATGGATGGATGGGCGGATGTGTGGGTGGATGTGTGGGTGGATGGGTGGGTGGGTGGATGGATGCGAGAGTGGATGGGTGGGTGGATAGATAGGTGGATGGGTGGGTGGATGGATGGATGGGCAGATGTGTGGGTGGATGGGTGGATGGATGGATGGGCGGATGTGTGGATGGGTGGGTGGGTAGGTGGGTGAGCATCTTGACATTTCTTACACTCATGGTTCCACACAAGGATTAGAGGTCAAACCCTTGGAACAAGAGGGCCCATCCGGGTGGGAACTGCTCCATGCAGTGTTCCTGAGTATTCGGTAGTCCAGGTATTGGGGTTCAAGGGCCCCATCCAGGAGCTGCGCCTGGAGGGCTTGGCCGTCCCTCTGGCCATCACTCACTGACTCTCAGTCTGCAGCTTCCTGAGAGGGAGGCAGGTGTAGTGCCAGCCCTGGATGGGATGCACAGCATGGGGCAGCTGCACAGGAGCAGTGCAGGCCACTAGGAGGCCTGGCCAAGAGCCCGGAGCACCAGGCACAAAGGGACCATCGAGGGGTCCATGACTCAGAGGGGCAGTGGCACCACCTGGTCTCTGCCCGCCCACCCTCACTCCTCCTCCCCTGTCCTGTGCAATACCTCCACTTGGGCCTCCTCCCAGGCGTCCAGGCGGACTGACTTGACCTTGCTGACCTGGGGGATGTTCCGATGGACTCCAGAGCAGCTCAGGCAGATAAACACTCCCAGGGTGTAGGAGGCCCATTCGGGATCTGGAAGGCAAAGGCCGGATGTTCAGGGAGGGCCCCTTCTGGCCTCAGTGTCCCCATCTGTGCAGTGGGGGCTGGTGCAGTGATGCCTGGGTTCACTGGCTTGTGGCCCTAATGGGGGTCCCTGCCTCCTGGCACAGGTGGGCAGCTCCCCCATCGCCCTCGCTGCCCTGGGGATGATCCCTCCCCTGACAGCCTGAGTGGACAAACAGGAGCCTGGGAGGCAGGGCGATGGCAGGAGGGGTCTGCTCAGGGGGGACATTTTGATGTCTAGTCCACATGGAGAGGCTCAGCAGAAACACATGTGTGTACCCAGATGAAGCCAACGTGGGCAGTGCCCACAGCCGCCTAGGCTACATGGGGCTGTGAGCGTCCAGGCACAAGCGTGTCTGCCTCACCATAGGTTTGTAGTTTCCCACACTGAGCTGCGGCAATGTGAGGGTGCGTGGTGAACTGGGAGGTGGGGTGTGCCCCCACTGCCTGTTCAGCACACCCATCTAAAGGTGGAGCCAGGGGCGGGGGGCTGGGAGGGGCCCTGCCCAGAGGTGCCTGTCCAGAAGGGACTGGTTGTCTCTGAGATGAGGCCCATGTGTGAGTCAAGTCTCCTGGGCCAGGATGGTCTACTTCCGGGTGCCGATGGCCTGAGTGGGGTTCCCTGGGAGCCCCTGGGAGGCTGGGTTGTGGTCACCCTCAAAGCTGGTAAATGTGCTCCCTTGCCCACCTGAGAGCACAGTGTGACCCCACCCTGTGGGCACTGCAGCCCGAGAGGCCCAGGAGCCCGCACCCCCGGGGGTGTGGGAGCTTGGCCACATGGGCGCCCCTGGGCACATCTGCTCCATGACAAGATGGCAGGGAGGTGGCTATGCCCCCAGCTCAGGCCAGTTCCAGGCCCTACCGAGGACGTGGCCCTGCACCTCCCTTCAGGGACCTCCAGAGAACTCACCCAGTGCCAGGGAGGTGACAGCCCTGCCTCAGACACTGAGCACCAGGGCCACAGGCCACGTTGCCCCTGCTGTGTGGGCTGAGCAGGGCGGCGGGCACCTCTGGTTCCTGGGTCAGGGACCCGCCGGCCCCAGGCCGAGAGGGGCCAGCTTGCAGTGCCTGAGGGCACCGGAACCCCTCCCTGCTGGTTGGGGAGGGTCTCCTGCAGCAGGCACGAAGGGCACCGGCGGGCAGGAGGGTGAAGCCCTGGAGCTGCGGTTAAGGCATCCAGTCCCCTTCCCCTTCTGGTAGGTGCCCTCGGGGCGTGTCCGGCCCTGGGCCACTAGAGGAAGTGGAGGCCAGGGACACAGTCGCTGGCAGAGGACACACAGTTTCTAGCTGGCACTTGGAATAGAGAAGTTTCCGGAGAAAAACAGCCATGTCATCCTGAGGGCCCCTGGCCCCGGCCCTGTGAGCAGATTCTGGGGGCGGGGGTACCCGGGCTCTCACCTCCTAGGCCAGCATGCTGGGGGTGGGGAGGGCAGTGAGGCTGGTTGTTTCTGGGGTGCAGCCAGCTCGTGTGGGCTTGGGCTGTGGGGAAGGTAAGGTGCCCACCAGGGACCCCAGCCCTGGCCTCCACCCTGCCCTGGGGTCGGCAGACATCAGTGCCTCCCAATGGGGGGTAGCGAGGGTGGGGGCAGTCCAGAGACCACGGGGCCTCAGAGTCTTGGTTCCGGGGGTCCTTACCCGGCTCAGGGGAGCTGTGAGCCAAGGGCCAGGGCAGGCTGCCAGCCCACCTACCAGCACAGCCCTCCACTTCCGGCATCCTGCCTTGTTTGCAGAGCCCCAGTCCGCTGGCCGTGAAGCCAGAGCAACCCCTTTAAGACACGTCACGTCGACTCTGTTTGAACCCGCTGGCGACTTTTCACCCCCTGTCCTCAGGCCGGAGGGCTGCCCTGGGCCCTGGGCCCCCCCACCCCGGCTCTGCCCTCCTCCCCACTGCACCGCCCAGGCCCTGCCTCCCCTAGGCCCATGCATCCTCACCCCGTGTCTGACTCCGATGCCTCCTCAGAGAGCCTTCCTCCACAGCTGGTCCCCCCACCACCCAGTCATGTTCACAGCATCTGCCAGTCGGTGTCCCTGTGCTCTGTTTGTGGCCCCAGGTGACCTCTGGGGGACGCCAAGGGGCAGGCCACCCACCTGTCCTGAACACTGACCTGGGAGGCTGACCCCAGAGTGTGGGCACTGGGGCCTGGGTGGGGAGAAGGCCACATCCCCCCGCCCTGAGCCTCTGGGGTGGGGTGGGGGAGACTTTGAGCCCGACACCAGCCTCTCCTAGGCATGTGGGGACAAACAAGGCTGCCCCACTGCACAGGCTCCAGTGTCCTATGTCAGCCCTTTATTCTCAGAACAGATTGCCCTGTGTCTGGTGTCACTCTAGAAACCACTTGGCTGCTGCCAAGGGGACAGAGCAAAGCCCACCCATGGTGCCCACCTCCCAGGAGCCCGCAGCTGCTGCAGCACGTCCACCCTCGGCTGGGCGCAGGAAGTGAGGCATCTAGACCGAAAGCAGCAGGTCTAATTAGAAGTCGGTGGGCGGATGGCACAGCTCACCCAGGACATGGCATGGCCCCTTGCCCCGTGCGTGGATGCCACGGCTGGCTGGGGACAGGCAGAGGGCGGGGCAGCACCACACGGGGGGCTGTGGCTCCCGCTCCCCACCCATGCTCAGAAGAGCTGTGCTCTGGGCCACCTCCCACCACCCCACAGCCTGAGCTGACCCCTCAGCAGGCCACTCACCAGGGGGGGACCCCGTGGGGCACACACAAGCATGCACACACATGGGCTCCGCTTCAGACTGAGCACACCCACCAGCATTTCCCATCCTAGCTGTGTGTCCTGAGGCAAATTACTTCACTGCTGTGTGCCTCAGTTTGTCTTCTGTAAAATGGACAGAACTCTGTCGAGGGCACAGGAACACATTACTACATGTGAAGCAGGTAGAGCAGTGCCTGGCACACGGAGTGCTTAATGAACAGTAGTTAACAGTGACCATGCATCTCGGTTTGCTGGGACGGCCCACACCTGTGCTGGGAGAAGTACAAACAGCTTCCCTTTCACCCCCAAGCTCTTGCAGTTCTGACAGTATGCTGCTTGGCTCCCCAAGCACAGGATGCCTGTGCCCACCCATCCTCCAGCCTTGTAAGAGGTTCTCAGACAAGGCCGTCTATCTCCCGGCCTGGAAGACCTGTTTACAGACCACTTTAGCAGCAACTGGCAAACTGTGGCCCTCAGGCCTTGTTTTGTAAATAAAGTTTTATTAGCACACAGCCAAGCCCAGTCCGTGGTCGCCTCTGTGGCACAATGGCACAGTTGAGCGGTTGTGACAGAGGAAGCGTAGCCTGCTAAGCTGGAAATATGTGCCATCTCACCCTTTAACAAAATGTTTGCCAAGCTTTAGGGGGGAAATGGGTGTGACACAGGCAAGTGATGCTTATGGTCATTTCTGATGCAATTTACCTTGACAACGAGATATGAGGGTTCAAGGAGCGCTTACAAGCTTGCCTGATGTCTTGCAGCTGGCATGAACCCATGGGTGCACATTTGAGGCAGTTGGACCAAGCGCCTGCCCGCCTGGTGTGTGTGTGTGTGTAAGAGGGCGTGCACACCTGCACATAGACACAATCAAGCAGTGATTTCTAATGAGGGATAATGGAAGCTTAAACCAAAGAAGCAAAGTCAAATACCAGTTAAATTAAGTGTTAGGGGTTGTGCAACACACAGTTGTCACTTGAAGAGCAGAAAGTTTGTACCTTTTAAAAAAGCTTTGGTAATGGGACATTGTACACATCCACACCCCCACGTGTAGCTCAGGACGTGGAGCAACTGGGACTTTCCCTGCACTGCCGGAGGGAGTGTACACGGTTTCCGCCCACCTCGGAGAGCAGCCTGGCTGCTGCCTGCACTATCAAACAGGTCTTTCCTCCGACCCAGTGGCTCTACTTCCAGGTGGTTGCCCAAGAGAGACAAAATCATGTCCACACAGAGGATATCAACAGTACACAAAAGGTACAAAAGCCATGACTAATGGGTTTATACCAGGAATGGAAGGCTGGCTTAACGTTTGAAAATCACTCAATGTAATTTGCCATATTGTCTTGATGCAGAAAAAGCATTTGACAAAGTGTAACATCCTGACAAAAATTTTCAGAACACTAGGAATAGAGAACTTTTCTAGCTCCATATAGGGCATCTATGCAATATCTACAGGTGACATCATAACTAATGGAGAAGGACTGAATGCGTCCCCCTAAGATCAGGAACAAGACACGAATGTCCATCCTAATCACTGTATTCACTGGACTGGGGGTTCTAGTCAGTGCAACAGGCAATAAAAGAAACAAGCTTCCAGGTTGAAAAGGTAGGAATAAAACCACTTTCATTCCAAGATAACACAATTGTCCATGCAGAATCCAATGGCTTCTACACAACACTACTAGAATAAACAAGGTTGCAAGATACTAGACAAACATACAAAGAGCGACTGTATTTCTGTCTGAAACCGAATATTTAAAAACACCATTTATATTCTGTAGACTGTGCAGCTCTTAACACTGCTGAACTATATATTTAAAGTGGGTAAAGTGAGTGGTAAATTCTATGTTATATATATATTCATCCACAAAGATTTAAAAATGCCACTTAAAAGAACATGCAAATAAGAAATACTTAGAGGTAAGTATGATGAAAGACACTAATGAACAGTACACTGAGAACTACAAAATATCGCTGAGATAAAGAAGGCCTACATAAGTGTGAGGGATACCATTTTCCTGTGTCGCAGACTCAGTACTGTCAAGATGTAAATTCTCTCCAAATTAATGATTCAATGTGATCCCAGTCAGGATTCCAACAGGATTTTTTAAATAGAAATTAACAAGCTGATTCTAAAATTCATATGCCAGTGCAGAGGACCTAGAACAATCAAACGACCTTGAAAAAGGACACAGGTAGTGTCTAACACTACTTGGTTTTAGAATTTATTGTAAAGTTAGTTATCAGGACAGCATGGTATGGAATAAAAACAGGCAAATAGAAAATGGAATAGAATAGACCCACACAACTGTGTGAGCAGCTAATTACTGATAAAGGTGTAAAAGCAATTTAGTGAAGAAAGATAATCTCTCAACAAATAGTGCTCAGTTTGATGTCATCCGCAAAACTTAGAAGTTAGATTTCAATCCATTCTTCTCACCATATACAAAAAGTAACTCAAAATGCACCATAGTGCTAAATGTAAAACCTAAAACCATAAAACTTACAAAAGAAAACAAGAGAAATTTCTTTGTGGCCTTGGGCTAGGCAAAGACGTTTTAGCTTATACCGAAAGCAGGACCCAATTGAAAAGAAAAAAAATACAGATATATGGCTTCACCAGAATTTTTAAAAAGATCTGGTCTTTGAAAGATACTGGTTGAAGGAACAAAAAGGCAGGTTGTACTGGGAGAAAATTTTGCAAACCATACATCTTATAAAGGACATGTCCAAAGTATATAAAGAGCTAGTCAAACTCAACAGTAAGAAAACAAACAACCCAATTACAAAAACAGGCCAAAGATGTGAATAGATGCTGGAACCGTGGGTCAGCAGAGCCCTGTGGCCTAGTTCCAGAGACCTTTGCCCTCGCCAAGGCTGAGATCCTGGTGGTGACAGCCAGTCGGCTGGCTCTGGGCCAGAGGCAGAAAGGGCGCCAAGGTGGGGGGGTACATCCAGCCACGGACCCCGGAGGGCCCCTCCCCGCACAGCACCCGCCTGCAGGGACATCCAGACCCCTCCGCCTGGCTGAGCCCCATCCTGTCCCCCCTGCACCACCCCGCCCGCCCAGGGCGCACTCTGCTTCTCCTGCTGCACGAAGCAATCCCAGCTCCAGGGCAAGCGGGTGGGCTTCTGAGCCTGAGGATTCCCATCACCCCAGGGGGCGTCACACACAGTGGGTGCAGTCAGCCCACCCCTCACCTGAGAGCACAGGTCTCCAGCCCGCCCCGCCTGTCCCACCCCAGCAGGCACACTCCCTACTCCCTGCCGCACCGTCACGTCCCCTCTCCTGGTCCCTGCCATCAGCGCCCACACAGGCTGCCAGAATCCAGGTCCAACTCCTGACCTGGCACCTTGCGGCCGCCGCCTCTCTCCACGCCAAGCTGCAGCTGCCATTCCCGTCCCCAGGGCTCCACTGGATGCCATCGCAGACATGTGGCCCTGGTGCCACAAGGCGTGCTTCCTGGACGTGCAGCCTCTGCCTGGCTGTCCTCGCCCCACCGCCCTGCCGCCTCCCATCTGCTCCCTTGGCTGTAAAATCTGTACTTTGGGGCAAGACCGAGGAGGCAGTTGCACAGCTCTGCGCTGCTGCAAATGCCAAGAATCGTTTCATTTTATCTGTCAACTTTACGTCATGAATTTCAATTAGGAAAAAGGAAAGGACACATCTACACACCTTGCCTGATTTGCCACCTGGTCCTTTCCTCCAGAATGTTCCTGAGCTCCAGGCTCCCGTCTCTACTCCAGGCCACAGAGACTTCTCGATCTGAACCTCTGACCAGCCTGGGCCCCCAGCCGCTTCCCCAGGGCCGAGCCCACCGCAGTGAACAGGCTCCAGCCTTCCCTCGGCCTTGGCCAGAAGCCCTCCTTACAGACCCCTTGTCCCCTTGCTTCAGCCCAGACACTTCTGCGCCTGTGTCCCACCTGGACCCACAGCCACGCACCTGCCAGTGGGCATCTGCTCCGGACACACAGGCCTCCGGCTCCTCCCTCAACTTGCAAAGCCTGTGGCTCCTGCTGTTCTCTGGGAGCCGCCAGCCTCCTCCTCAGGTAACCCTGGAGAGTCTTGCACCTGACCTCTGCCCCTCGCTCCCTCCATGGCATCTGGTGGCATGCTCACCCCTGGGGGCTCCCTGTAGGCCTTAGCCACAGCCAGGGCCATGCCCAGACCTGCCAGCACCGTGGGTGCTCCCTCCGGAATCCTGCTCAGCCCACCACCCTTGCCCCGCTGTCCACTGCCCGAGCCTTTGGCCTCCCGCTTCAGCACACTGCAGCCTGTGCCCCTGGAGCTGATGTCCAGGGATACGGGGCTGCGCAGGTCTGGGTTAATGCAGGACCTCAGGCCTCACAGGCACTCGTGCACCCAGGGACGCAGGGCCCTCTCCTGGTGGCTCTGCCCTTCCGAAGGTCCCTTCTGTGCCTCCCCTTTCCCTCCACCTCCCAGCATCCTGCCCGCCGCACACAGACCTTCACTGGCCTCCTGCACACCGGCGGCCCTGCCAGAGCACCACAGGCCCAGCTCCCTCTCCCAGGAATTGCCAGGCACTAACACCCACTCCTGCCTGCATCTCCTGGGCACCCCGCCCTGGCAGGTGGTCAGCTTGTGCTCCCTCCGCCCGTCTCTGGGCACACGGGCGCCGCTCCCTCCTCAGAGCCTCTCTTCACCTGGCATCTGAGGTTCCGTGGGCCGCCAGCCTCCTCGGCTGCTCCTCCTCGCCCCCGCTGCCGGCTCCACCGTGAGCCATGGGAGTGCTTGGGGCCCTCACCTCTCTTCGGCCGCTCCTCCCAGCGGCCTCAAAACAGATCAGGCTGTTCCCACAACACTGTCAGGGTGCCATCAAACCCAGGCGGCCCTCAGAGATGCTATGCCACCCTCGTCTGCAGAGTGAGACCCTCCAACGGCACTCAGCTCAGCTTCCTGTCCCTTTAACTGGCCGTGCCTGGGTCCTGGGTGTTTGCACAGCTGTTCCAATGCTCCTCCCCCAGGTCTGTGCATCATCTGGGTCTGGTGGGTGCATCTGTAATGGCTCTTGATGGGGAACCATTGGGGGCTGCTGTTCTCACACAGCACTGCCCACCTCATGCCTACCTCATCTCCGACGGCCACCTGCTCACCTATCTCCGCTCACCAGAATGCAGACACATACATGAAGGCCTTCTCTGGCTCCGTCCAGCCAAGCCTGGTGATGGCACGCTACCCATGCATTGGATGGAGAAAGGAGGTGGGCACACGCTGGGGCCAGGGGCAGGCAGCCAGCTGAAGGCTTAGCCCTCACAGGCCTCCGGCTCCTTTGGGCACAGGCATACATGTGCCATGTGCCATCTCTGCAAGGTGGCAAGATGTCCACCGACAACAGCCAGGAGTCTAGATCTGCCTGTGGCCACAGACTCTGACCCTGGCTCACTGCTGTCCATCCCCGGACCTCCAAACTATCCTTGACAGCCTGGACGGACTTCCCATCCCAGAGGGGATTCAGGGCAGGTGGCAGGGCAGGAACTCCCCACCTGGACAATGACTGCACCAGGAGAGTCTCTGAAGCATCTGCTTGGAATCCTGGACTCTGCTGAAGGCTTGTGGGGGAGGCTCAGACAATACACTGCAGTTCATTTTGGTCAACTCTTAGCCCAGTAGCAGCTGCTCACCCACCCCGGCCCCTGGCCAGCAGCTCTCTGGTGATCCTGGGGCAGCCTGAACATGACTGAGGGAGCCAGGCAGGCAAAAGGGACCCTGTCCTCCACATTGCAGGTCTGTGCTCCGACCGCCAGCCGCTCCTTGCAGATGCTGATGTGCAGACGCAGAGGTGGGCAGACACTGTCGCCATGCCCCTCCTGCTGCTGCAAGCTCCTACCCCGGTCCAGGGACTTCCAGGGCCAGTGCTTTCTTTTCCTCCTTTTATTTTTTGCTTTTCTCCTTTTAGGGATAAAACATAAGGACTAAGGGCATTCAAAAACAACTGCAAATATGGGAAAATTAAAAAGTGACCATGTATGATGAGAGAAAGGCTCAGAGAAGACATTAACTTTATAACTCAGGCTGGCCCTGGCCACAGAGACAGCCCATAACAAAGAAAGAAACAAAAACAATAACAAAAAATAAGCCCAGGGGAGGGGAGATTCTGATTTCCAGAGTCACTTATTAGATTCAAATGTCCATGTTCAACAAAAAAATCATCAGGCATACAAAGAAACAGTAAAGTATGTGCATAAAATTCAAAGGAAAAAAATAAGTAAGTAGAATTTGTTCTTGAAAAGGACTTAATGGTAGATATGTTACACAAAGACTTTAAAACAGTCTTAAAGATGCTCAAAGGACAAAAGGAATATGTGAAGAAAGTCAGGAAAATGATGTAGAAACAAAATGGAAATAGCAATAAAGAGATAGAAATCCTAAAAGAGAAAAAAAATTCTGGAGCTAAAAATACAATAACTGAAGTGAAAATTTTACTCCATGGATTCAAAGGCAGATTTGATTAGGCAGAAAAAATAATTGGTGAACTTGAAGATAGGAAAATGGAAATTACTGAGACTGAGGGACAGACAGAAAAAAGACTGAAGAAAAGTGGGACCTGTGGGGACACCACCAAGAGAAGCAGCAAGGCATTATGGGAGTCCTGGGAGCAGGTGAAAGGGGCAGAGAGAATACTTGAAGAAATAATGGTGGAAAGCTTCCCAAATTTGATGAAAGACATGAAAATTAACATTCAGGAAGCTCAATGAACTTCAAGAAAAATGAACTCAAAGAGAAGTGACTTGTCATACACAAGATATCCTCAAACAGATCATGAGCAGATTTCTCATCAGAAACTTTGGAAGCTAGAAGACGGTTGGCTGATATAGTCAAAGTGCTTAAAGAAAAAACCTGTCAACCAAGAATCCTGTTTTCAGCAAAACTGTTCTTCAAAATGAAGGAGAAACCAAGACATTTCCAGATAAAGGCTGAGGGAGTTCATGACCACTAGCCTCACCTTGCAGGAAATGCTGAGGGGAGCCCTGCAGGTGAGACAAAGATGCTAGACAGTTCACTTGAAGCCATGTGGAGAAATAAAGCTCTCCATAAAGGTAAATACACTGGTAACTATAAAAGCTAGTATTGTAACAACATACTGTATTGTAACTGTACTTTCTGTTTTCTATGTGATTTGAGAGATCAAAAGACAGAGATGGGCAGAATGGATAAAAATACATCATCTAACTATATCCTTCCTACAAGAAAGTCACTCAGATCCAAAGACATAAGCAGGTTGGAAGTGAAGAGATGGAAAAAGATATTCCATGCAGAGGGAAACCAAAATGGAGCAGGCTGGGCACACTAACACCAGACAGAGCAGACTCTAAGTCCAAAAAGGTTAAGAGGCAAACAAGATATTACATATTAAAAAAAGGTTCACAGAGCAAGAAGATAATAATTTAGGTATTTATACACCTAATGACAGACTGTCAAAATATATAAAGCAAAAACTGACAGGATTGAAGGGAGAATTGCAGTTCTGCAATAACAGTTGAGACTTCGATGCTCTGCTCTTGATAACTGATGGAAGAACCAGACAGAAGATAAGTAAGGAAACAGAGGACTTACTACAAAAACAACTAGATCTAACAGACACACACAGCACACTCCACCAACAACAACAGGATACACATTCTTCTCAAGGGCACACAGGATGTTTTCCAGGACTGACCATATGTTAGACCACATATTAAGTCTCAATCAATGTTAAAAGATAGCAATCATAAAAAGTATCTTCTCTGACCACAGGGGATGACTTTAGCAATTAGTAACATAAAGAAAACTGAAGAATTCACAAACCTGTGGAAACCTAAGAAACACATTTTTAAACTAATGGGCCAAGGAAAAAATCACAAAGGAAATTAGAAAATTCTGAGAAAGAAAGTAAAATGCAAACACAGCATACCAAAACTTATAGGGTGCAGCAACTAAGGTGCTAAGGGGGAAATTTATAACTTCAAATGCTTATGTTAAAAAGCAAGAAAGATCTCAAGATCAACAACCTAACTTTACGGCTTAAGGAACTAGAAAAAGAAAAAGAAATGAAACCCAAAGCAAGTAGGAGGAAGTAAGTGATAATCAAGCAGAGATAAATGAAAGAGAAAACAGAAAGCAATAGAGAAGTAAATGAAACCAGAAGTTGGTTCTTCAAAAACTGACAAGCCTTTAGCAAGATGGACTAAGGAAAAGTGAGAGGACTCCAAGTATCAAATAAAAAACAAAAGTGTGTTATGATTGTCAATTTTACAGAAATAATAAGGACAGTAAGAGAGCACTATGAACAGTGATATGCCAATACATTGGATAACCTAGATGAAATATAAATTCCTAGAAACACAAAACCACCAAAGCTACATCACAATGAAATAGACAATCTAAATACTACAGCTAGTAAGGAGATTGAATCAGTAATCAAAAATTCTCCCAAAAGAAAATCTCTGGACTTTAAAACTTCACTGGTGAATTCTACCAAACATTAAAAGCAAAACTAATAACAATCCTTCTCAATTCTTACAAAAATTTGAAGAGGAGGGAATACTTCCTAACTCATTCTATGAGGCCAGAACAACCCTGATACCTAAGCCAGACAAAGACACAACAAGAAATGTAAACTACAGACCAATATCCCTTATAAACACTGATGCAAATATTCTCAATAAAATACCAGCAAATTGAATTCAGCAGCATACTAAAGGATTATAAACCATGACCAAGTAAGATTATTCCTGGAATGCAAGGAGGGTTCAACATGAAAACAAATCAGTATGATAACACCACAGTAACAGAATGATGGGGTGGGAGGAATCACATGATTCTCTCAATGCAGAAAAAGCATCTGACAAAATCATATACTATTTCCTAAGAATACTCAACAAATTTAGATGGAAATTACTCTGCATAATAAAAGCCATATGTGAAAAATCCATAACAAACTTCATGATGAAAGCTTTTCCTCTAAGAGCAGAGGTAAGGCAAGGACGTTCACTCTTACCATTTCTAGTCAACATAGTCCTGGACATTCCAGCCATAGCAATTTGACAAGAAAAAGACACAGAAGTCCTCCAAATTGGAAAGGAAGAAGTGAAATTATCTCTGTTTGCAGGTGATATGATCTTATATGTAGAACATCTTAAAGACTCCACACACAAAAAAATAAATAAATGAATTCGGCAAGGTAGCAGAATATAAAGTCAACACATAAAAATCACTTGAATTTCTATTCACAAACAATGAATAATCTGAAAGGAAATCACAAAAACAAATCTATTTACATTAGCATCAAAAACAATACAATTCTTAAGTATTAAGTTAAACAAGAAAGTGAAATCCTTTTACAATGAAAGTTATAAAATATTTTAGAAAGAAATTAAAGAAGATATAAATAAATGGAAAAACATATCACGTTCGTGGACTGGAAGACAATATTATTAAGATGTCAAATTTACCCAAAGTGATCAGATTCAATGCAATGCCTATCAAAATTCCAATGACAATGTTTGCAGAAATGAAAAACCCATCATAAAATCCATTTGGAACTTTACAGAACCCTGAATAGCCAAAACAATCCTGAAAAAGAAAACTGGAGGACTCACACCTCATGACTTCAAAACCTACTACAAAGGTACAATAATCCAACCAGTGTGGTATTGGCATAAAAATAGACATACAGACCAATGGAATAGAGAACCCAGAAATAAATGCCTGCAAACATGATAACATGATTGTTGACAAGGGTTCCAAGACCACTCAATGTGGAAAGTGAAAACTGGATATCAAAAGAATGAAGGTGGACCTTTACCTAACAGGATATACAAAAATCAGCTCAAAATGGATCAAGGAATTAAATGTAAGACATAAAATAATAAAACTCTTAGAGGAAAACAGGACAAAATCCTCATGACATTGAACTTGTTAGTAATTTCTTGAATATGATACCAAAGGCACAGGCAACAAAAGAAAAAATAAATGGGGTTTTATGAAAAAAATTTTAATTTTGCATCAAAAGACACTATCAACAGAAAGAGGGGAGATACTTTCAAATCATATTAACAGTAATATTCCTAATATACAGAATATACAGAAAACTCCTAAAACTCAACCACAAAAAAAAAATGAAGAAAATGAAAAATTTGCAAAGGACTTGGATAGACATTTCTCCAAAGATATATTATTGGCCAATAAGCACATGAAAATATGCTCAACATCATTAATCATTTGAGAAATGTAAATCAAAACTGCAGTGAGATGCCACCTTGCATCCATTAGGATGGCTATTATCCAAAAAAACCCAGACACCTAAAAAGCATTGGCAAGGATATGGAACCCTTGTGCATTCTGTGGGAATGTAAAATGGTACAACCACTGTAGAGAACAATATGGAGGTTCTTCAAAAAATTAAAAACATGATTACCATAGGACCCAGAAATTCCACTTCTGGGCTATATGCCCAAAATTGAAAGCAAGGTCTTGAGGAAATATTTGTATACCTATGTTCATAGCAGCATTATACATAATAGCTAAAACAAGGAAGCAACACAAGTGTCCATTGCCAGATGAGTGCATACGTAAACTGTGATCTGTCCATGCAATGGAATACTATTCTGCCTTAAAAAAGGAAAGACATGGAAACTAAAATAAAATTGGTAACTAAACATATATCAAACAAACTAGACTTTAAGACAAAGACTAATAAGAGAGATAAAGAGGGCCATTACAGAATGATAAAGGGGTCAATCCAGCAATGGGATATAATATTTAAATATTTGCACAGCTCATATAAGAGCACCTAAATATATAAAGCAAATGTTCACAGACCTAAAGAGAAAAACAGACAGAACTACAATAATATTAAGAGACCCCACTTACATCAATGGATAGATCATCCAGTGGATTTTGATAGATATCCAAAATCTAAAAGGAAATGTTGGTGTTAAAGGACACATTAGACTAGATGGACTGAACAGACATTTTACAGAATATTCCACCTAAAAGCAACAGAATATATATTCTTCTCTAGCTCCCGTGGAACATTCTCCAGACTAGATCATATGTTAGGCCACAAAACAAGTCTTAATATATTTACTGAGGTTGAAACTATTATCAAGCAGCTCTTTCAACCACAATAGTATGAAAGCAGAAATCCGTTACAAGAAAACTGGAAAATTAACACATCTGTAGAGATGAAACAACATGTTACTCAACAACCAATGGGTTGAAGGAGAAATTTAAAAATACCTTGAGACAAATGAAAATGGAAACACAACACATCAAAACTTGTGGGATGCAGCAAAAGCAGTTCTAAGAAGGGGGAAGTTCATAGCAGTAAAGGCCTAAATCAAGAAACAAGAAAGATATTAAATAAACAACCTTTTAGAAAAAGAAACAAAGCCCAAAGTTAGTACAAGGAAGGAAATAGCAAAGATCAGCAGAGAAAAATGAAGTGGAGACTATAAAGACAACAGAAAGATCAATGCAACTAAGAGCTGGATCCTGAAAAGACAAAATTGAAAAACTTTTAGCTAGACTCACCAAGAAAAAAAAGAGAAAGGACTCAAATACAATCAGAAATGAAAGAGGAAATATTAAAACGGATACCATCAAAATACAAAGGATTGAAGGAGACTCCTATGAACAATCATGTTCCAATGAATTGGACAACCTAGAAGAAATGGATAAATACTTAGAAACATACAATCTGCCAAGACTGAATCATGAAGAAATAGAAAATCTGAGCACACTGATTATTAGTAAGGAGAGTGAATCAGGACTAAGAAATCAAACAAACAAACAACAAATGTTGGCGAGGTTGTAGAGAAAGGCAAGCCCTCCTACACTGCTGGTGGGAATGTAAATTAGTTAAACCATTGTGGAAAGCAATATGGAGGTTCCTCAAAAAACTAAAAATAGAAATACCATTTGACCCAGGAATTCCACTCCTAGGAATTTACCCTAAGAATGCAACAGCCCAGTTTGAAAAAGACATATGCACCCCTAAGTTTTTGCAGCACTATTTACAATAGCCAAGAAATGGAAGCAACCTAAGTGTCCATCAGTAGATGAATGGATAAAGAAGATGTGGTACATATACACAATGGAATATTACTCAGCCATAAGAAGAACACAAATCCTACCATTTGCAACAACATGGATGGAGCTAGAGAGTATTATGCTCAGTGAAATAAGCCAGGTGGAGAAAGACAAGTACCAAATGATTTCACTCATGTGTAGAGTATAAGAACAAAGAAAAAACAACTGAAGGAACCAAACAGCAGCAGACTTACAGAACCCAAGAATGGACTAACAGTTACCAAAGGGAAAGGGACTGTGGAGGATGGGTGGGAAGGGAGGGATAAGGGGAAAAAAAGGGGGGTGGGCATTACTGTTAGCAGACATAATATAGGAGGGGTCATGGGGAGGGTTGTACAACACAGAGAAGACAAGTAGTGATTCTACAACATCTTACTATGCTGATGGACCATGACTGTAATTGGGTATGTGGGGGGGACTTGGTGAAGGGGTGAGTCTAGTAAACATAATGTTCCTCATTTAATTGTAGATTAATGATACAAAAAAAATCAAACAAAAAGTCCAGGAGATGATGACCTACTGGTAAATTCTACCAAACATTTAAAGAATTAACACCAGTCCTCTTCAAACTCTTCCAAAAAATAGAAGAGAAGGGAACACTTCCAGAAGAATTAATATTGTTGAAATGTCCATACTATACAAATAGACAAATTTCATATGTGGAATCTAAGAAATAAAACAACCCACACTCATACACACAGAGAACAGACTGATGGTTGCCGGGATGGGCAAAACGGGTGGAGCTGGTCAAAAGGTACAAGCTCCCAGTTGTAAAATAAATAAGTCCTGGGGATGTAATGTCCAGCATGGTGACTATAGTTAATAATATCATATTGTGTATTTGAAGGTTGCTAAGAAGGTAGACCTTAAGGTCCCATCACAAGAAAATTAATTGTAACTATGTGTGGTGATGGATATTAACTACACTTACTGTGGTGACCAGTTTGCAATATACACAAATATTGTTATGTTTACATCTGAAACTAATATGTTATGCATCAGTTATACCACAATTTTTAAAAGGACGGAGATCCCAACACCTGCTCCAACATGCATGAACCTTGGGGACATGAGGCTGAGTGAGATGAGCCAGTCACAGGAGCACACACACTGTGATCCACTTACAGGAGGCCCTTGGAGGAGTCACATCCACAGGGACAGACAATGGGTGGTGGAGGCCAGGGGCTGGGGTGGGGGGTGGGGTGGAAGGATGCTCAGTGGGGACAGAGAGTCAGTGTGGGGAGAAGGACAGGCCTGGAGATGGTGGGGCTGCTGCACAGCAGTGTGATGTGCTTAATGCCCCTGAGCTGCATACTTTAAATGTACAACATTTACATTTTATATATATTTTACCAGCACAACAAAAAATTCTTTTTACCCCCCCAAACCAGGTGGGCTGCTGCCCTTGGGAGTGGAAGTGTCTGCCTAGCCCACTTCTCAGCCTTCTGCAAGCCACCTGCCTGCACAGGGGACCCTCTCCTAAGCCTGGTCAAATTCCTGAGATTCCTCCCCACCAAGGTGTTTCTGTTCTGGCCTACATCAATTTCTGAAAAGTCACCTCTGCCTTGAGGCCTTCCAGGGTTGAGTGAGGAGCTCCTGCTCCAAATTCATCCCCTTGACTTTGCAGGCAGACGCTCTAGTCCCCAGCCAAGCTGCGAGGATGGGTCCCGAGGTCACTGACACCCATACATCCCTGGATCCTGGCTCTGGAAAATACACCTGGAGCCACAGCATGTCCAATAGCACCTGTGTAGGGTCTGTACTGAGCCCAGACGGCCTCATTGGAGGGCCTCATCCAACTGCCCCAAAATTATCACCCACACCCCAACCCAAGAAAAGAGCCGAGACCCCAGGTCCTTCCAGAGCTTCAGGCCTGAGGCTCAAAGGTTAAACCCTGATATTGTTTTAATTAGGAGGCAGCTTGGAGGAAGTACAGAGATGCCTCCTCCTGCTGGCCCCAGCCCCCCAGGATGGAGATCCCCACCCTGAGCATCCACTCACCTACTGAGGCCTATATGAGAAAAATCCTTCTGGGGGCTGTTAGGGCCCCATGTTCAAAGGTGAGGAGCCCACTTCTGGGGCAGATAAAGGGGAGGGTCTGAGAACTGGTCCTGTCGGGGCTGAAGGACCCCCCAGACTGCCCCCTCTCCCAGGAGCCCTTGCAAGGCCAGCTGGCCAAGTCTTCCCAGGTGTACCCAAGGCCCCCAGGCCTGGGAGGCAGAGGTGGCCCGGGCCTGCTCTGCTGTCCTGAGCCGGTGCCATGAGGACCCTCACCCTAGCAATGCCTGGCTCCTGGCTGGCTGTGGCCAGAAAGAGCAGCCATGAGCCATCTGTTTGCTGGTATTTTGACACCGGCAGAATACAGTTACCCCACACATACCCTGTCAATGCCAGAATGGCCCCTAGTCACCCCTCTGGGCCACAGTGGGCATGGGAGACCTTGGCAGTACCCCATAGGGGCACAGGACATGGACAGACCAGGTGCACTTCAGCACAGATGCAGACCATGGGCAGGCATGCCATGGGGTCATAAGTGGGGAGGCAGGGTTGCGGGCCTTGGCCCCCAGCAGCCCTGGAGCAGGGAGAAGGCCCGAAAGGCACCATGGGCAGGGCTGGGGCCTCAGAAGACCTGGTCTGCCTCTGAGGCACCAGGTCCCCTAAGATGGCTCAAGTTCTCAAGGCCTCAGTTTCCCTAGCTGTAAAATGGGCAATCAGCCACAGTGTGCCTGATCCACAGGACTACCAGACAGGCAAGGACCAATTCTAAAAACCAGAGGCTTGGTGCAGTGCTAGGAGGGCTGGGCTGGCAAGAGCCAACAGCTCCAGGGCCCAGCATGCCTGCCTCAGAGCAGTGGTGTCTGGACTGGGTGGGGTGGGTGCGCCTAGCATGGCAGCACCCACTTCAAGGGGGCAGCACCACAGGGCCCAACATGACAAAGCAGGTGGGGGGTCAGGCAGAGGAGCCTAGAAGGCAGCTCTTGGTCCAAAGAAGCTGCTTCTGGGCAGTGTAGCCAGGAAGGAGAGGGACAGGACCGGCTCTCCCAGCCCTCAGCCAAAGCCTGAGAGCTGAGCTTGCTGACTGCCCTTTCTCCCCTGGCCTCTCCCTGGCACAGCCAGCTTTCCCCCACAAGTGGAAATACAGCTCTGGGCAAGGGAGGTGGCAAGTCTGGAGCAAGCTGGCTCAGCTGCAGGATCATGCACAGCGGGGACAGTGACGTGGCCCCCACTGCACTGTCTGGTGGGCCCTGCAATGCCCAGAAGGTGGGGAACAGGCCACCTCAGCCAGAGAAGCAGTCACTGCCTTGCCTGGGACATGCAAGCTTCTGGTGTGGCCTCTCCACGGACCTGGGGTGGGGCTGCCAGAGACCCCTCCCAGTCCACCGGGTGGGCGACAGGCAACAGCAAAGAACTGCAAAATAGGGGTGCCCAGAGGCTGCATGAGGTGCCTCCATGGTGCATCAGGTTTGCTCTGAGGGGCCCCCAGTGGAGCATCTGGTGTCCCCCTGGAGTGCCTGGGGACAGCCCCTGAGTGAGGCCACCCTCTACCCTGGGGGGCATGAGCAGGTGAACCTCATGACTGTTCCTACACAGACCCCGCCCCCACCCCACAGGGGACCAGCCCAGGGCTGCCCATTCAGGAGCAGCATCCTGCTGGTCCGCGCACAGCCTCTCCTCTTCCTGCCAACCCAGGGAGAGGAGCTCCAGGAAGAGCAGGGAAGAACCCCAGGACTCCGGCGCCTTGTCACCCCAGGCGGGGCCGCCCAGGAACAAAGTCCAGGAGATGCCTGCTGGGACAGTGGGTGCTGCTGGGACGGTGGGTGCTGGTGGGATGGAAGCCTTTTCCACGCCGCACCTGCCCCGCGCCCCACCCGGCTGGACACCTGCCGCAGATCCGCTAGGTGGCGGGGCCGGGGCGCCTTCCCCAGTGGTCCACGTGGAGGCGGCAGGGGCTTCCTACCCCCGCTCTCGCGCCCTGCAAGAGGGCGGCTCCGGTGGGGGCCCATGACGTCATCCCCAGATGGCGGGGAACCAGGCGGACCCCCATGCCCAGGCCCAGAGGACGCGGGCCGACTCTCCCTTTCTCTCCCTGCAGCCTGCCGCCCGCTGCCCGCCGCGATTTCCCCTTTCTCAGCGGAGCCGAGGTTTCGCAACGCGACGGCGGTCCGCGGGTGACAGCGAGACACGCAACCCAGGGGGAGGGGAGGAGGCGACATAGCCACAGGCCCAGGGCCGCGGGGAGGGACGTGCAGGTCCTTGCAGGTGCGCCCCGGGCCCGCGCCGCCGGCCGCGCAGGCGCTGCAGCAGCCCTCCGAGTCCGCGGGGCTAGCCCCCAGGCCGGCGCCAGCCTCGCTACCCACCCCGGCAGCATCCACCGGGCCCCGCATCCCCCACCCCGGCCGCATCCACCGGGCCCCGCACCCACCCCGGACCCTCACCTACTCGGCCGCATCCACCGGGGCCCCACCCACCCCGGGGGCACCCGCCCGGGCCCGCACCTACCCGGGGCGCCGCAGTCCGCGCAGCGCGAGTTCCCCGGCCGTTGGAGCAGCTCCAGGACGGCCCTCCGCCGCTCCTTGGCCATGGCTGCGATGCCGCCCGCCCGCGGGGCCGGGGCCGGGACCCGGGCCCGGGTCGCGAGCGTCTGCCCCTCTGAGCTAGGGCCCCGCGCAGCCCGCCCGCCGCCGCCGCCCCTGCGCCATCCTGGGCGGCCTCAGCCCGCGCGCCGGTTCCGCATTCCTGCCGCCCGGCCCGGCTCCGCCGCCGCCGCCCGTGTCGCCGCCGCGGCCGCCGAGCGTGTGCCGGCGCGGGGCCCGGGGCGCACGGCGCGCTCTGGCCGGCACGGCCCGCGGGCGGCCCCCAGCGGCGCGGGCGGGTGAGCGGCCTCCTTCCGCGGCGCCCGGCCCCCAGCCCGCGCACCCTGGGACGCGTCCAGGAGGCCTCCCCGCCGCCCACCCATCCAAGCGCAATGCCACCAGACACACTGGGGGGTTCTTGAGCGAGCCAAGTAGCTGCCGGCTTGGTGGGATCCTGCGTGCAGTCCTTCGGCCGGGAGCAGATGGGACACCTGGGGAGGTGAGGACGGCAGCGCCTTGCCCAGTGGTCCTGCTAGGAAGGCTGGCCAAAGGAGGGGGCGTGTGCCAGGTGCTGGCGACCAGGGCTCACACCATCCTTGTCCTGGGAGGAGACAGCGGTGACAAGCCTGTGTCCTGGGCACTCAGGCGGCCCCCCTCCCACCATCCTTGGCAGGGACAGGACAGGGTGGAGCTCAGTTGCCCTGGATAAAGCCCTCCTGCATCAGGAGGCATTGGAACCAGGCAGGAGGGTGACATGAGGAGGCGTGGAGGTGGCCAATAGCAAGGATGTGCCCTCTGCACACATCTGCATTTTCAAGCCCTCTTCCATTTTCTTTATGAATTATGGATGCAGCCGTACATCCCATTAAACACACAATGTAATGGTACTGACTGAAGAATGGCTGTCACCCCCCAACCCACCAGGGTGTCCTGCATGGTGGCCCCCTGCCTGTTCCTCCTCATCTGCCCCTGGGCTTTTCGTGGCTTGGCTGGTTGTTTCCACTCACTAAACCTCACACACCCTCCACGTTCCTCCCTGTTTGGTGGCTGTGCTCTGGTGGAGGCAGTGGGACCATGGCTTGTTCACAGCCACTGGCTGAGGCCCATCAGAATCTCAGCTGCCGCCTTGCGAGTGTGTGGGGGACTTCCAGCAGCAGCGACGCCAGGCGCTGGGCGGTGACGGACCCCGCCAGCTTGCCCTCCGGGGAGGCTGCACAAGCTGTGTTTCACTGGCTCAGGAGCTTCCATCTTTCAGGCAGAATGTGGCAACTACCTCGAGGTGCACTTCTTACCACAAGTCCTGTGCACTGCGTGGCTTGACTGGCCACAGGCTGGAGCCTTGTGGGTAGACAGGTGGTGTTTTTGATCTCCGGGACCCATGCCGGGGTTAGAATCTGCCCCACAGTATTCGTGTGAGAATGTCACTTAGCAGAGTAATGGCAGTAACGACCTACAGCCAGAGGAGATCCCGTGAGCCTTTGGTCAGGCCCCTTCCCTGTACTTCTCCACCTGACCCTCACTTTACAGATGAGGGAAGGGAGCAGCTCCATCACTTGTCAAGGCCACACCTGGCTTATGCATTGCAGGACTGGGATAAACGAACCCCTATAAAAAGAGCCACACCCCGTAGGAGGGCAGGTTATCCAAGGGCCCGGAAAGGCCTCGGAGGAAGAGTGGGCAGAACAGCAGGGGCTTCCATCAGCGGGACCACCCTGTTTGTTGGGGACCTTTGCCTTCTCTGTCTTCCCGTCTGACTGAGGAGGCAATGACATTGTCCAGGACGGAGGTGAGAGTAAGGATTCGAGGACAGACATGTCAGGCCAGAAGGGTGTTCTCCGAGGAGGAGAGCTGTGAGATTGAAGCCCATGGCCCACACCCCCTGCCCCCTGGCCCGGCTTCTGGGTGGCAGTGCAGCCATCCTGGGGTCCCTGTTGGGCCCACTGGCTGTGGCCAGGGCTGGAGTGTATGCGCACAGGACTCACACCGAATCCAGAAGGTGACAGTAGAGCCCAGGATGGGCTAGATTCAGACCAGGGCTGGCCAAGGGCCACTCAGGCTCGAGGGTCTGGTGAGGGGGCTGTACCAGTGTTCCTCCAGCTCCTGCTCACTACCACCAGCCAGCAGGCCCTGCAGGCCTCTGTGCCTCCTGTCCCCCTGCCCTCTCATTCCCCTCTGTTAGCTGTCGCTGGTCTGAGGGCTGAACCTAAGGCTCCCAACCCAATCACTCTACCACCTTCTGAGCCTGAGCAGGGGCTAAACAGGGCCTAGGGCCCACCCACCATGACACTCAGCTATGCAGAGCAGACCTGGGTGCTGAGCTCCTTGAAGGCAAGGTCAGTCTTCTCTGGCTCCCCTCTGAGAGTCTGAAAAGCTGGTCCACAGGTAGATGGATGGGTAACCGGTCCCCTGGGCCTGCAGCTGCCTGTGGGGAGGCACCTCAGCACAGGCCAGGCTGACCCTCCCCAGTGGAGGCATGAAATGGACTGAGGCTTTTGGGCCAGAGCCAGGCCTGGGCCTGTGGAGGATGTGGGCCTGCCCTCAGCCTGGCGCCTGGCCTCTCTAGCAGAGTAGCCACTTTCCAAGGGCCACTGACAAGGACACTGCCAGGCTCCCTTCCCTGTTGACACACAGCTTGTTACCACTTCCCTCTTGAAGCTCTCCCAGACTGCCCAGGCAGAATCCCCCAGATAAGGAGACAACCCCGAGGATGCCAGTGGAGCTTCCAGCCCCCAGCCCAGAGCCTTGAGATGGCCAGGCCCAGAGCCTGGTGCCCACGTGCCCTTGAGGAGAACATAAAAAAGTGTTTCATTTGTCAACCAGATGGCGTCCTGCCAGCTGGATTTCTAAGCCTTCCCAAGCAAGCACCAATGTGACCACCAAGAAACTGCTGGGGCAGCCCCAGTAGGGTGCAGGCAACCAACCTCCTGGTGAAGTGAGCATGAGAAAAGCTGGGCTTCCCTCCAGGCTCAGAGATCCCGTCCTGGGCAGCCTGATGCTGGGATGCCAGCCTCATAGGACACATGCTCAGCTGGCCCTCTCGTCGGGGCCGTGCCGCTGGGGGGAAGACGGCAGGGCACTCTGGGCATGAAGTCCAGGCCTGTCACCGTCCCACACTGAAGAGCAGCCCCGGGCTTCCCAGGGGACCTAGGATGTAGTGTGGGCAGAGACTTCAGCCCCCCAGGGAGCCAGGCTGCTCTCCGAAGGGGCAGGCACACTCTGCTGAGGCTATGGTGCGGCCAGGATGGGAAACTGACGCTGGGAGGTGAAAGTAGATGGGGCTCAAGGGCAGAGGCCCAGCCGTGGCACCTCCCAGCAGGCAGTGAGGTTTGCTCCAGGGCAAGGGAGCCACGCCAGGTGCCAGCTGGAGGCGGGGGCCCCAGGGCAGGGGACTGGACTGCTCTCGCTGCCCCAGGCTCCCCCCAGCCCCAGGCCTGCAAGGTCACAGCTCCCCATGGGATCATACCTCCTCCCTCCTCCCTGGGAGGGCAGGGCCAGGGGAGATGCCCTCTCTGCCACCTCCTTCTAGCTGGTGGGTTCCACACACTTCTGTTCCTTCAACAAATGGCTGAATGAGCACCTACTGTGCACCATGCCCTGCAGTCACCAGAGTTGGACAGAGCAGGGAGGAAGGCCACCAATGTGTTGGGGAGCACGGGGCAGGGGTGGCTGAGCTGGGGGTCACAGGGCAGCCCTGTTGCAGGCACCACCCCTGAGCAGAGACACCAGGAGGAGTCCCAGTATTTCCGGCCGAGTGTAGGGCCCTGAAGCTATGGGGAGGCACAACCGGGTCTGGAGGGGCTGGGGCAGGAGAGTGACCACCTCTGCCCTCAGGAGCCTCCCAAGGGACAGGGTGGGCAGACCCAGGACTCGGGCTCTGTGTCCGCAAAGAATGCAGGAGAGGGCCAGAGATGCAGCAGGGGCAGTCCACAGTGCAGAGGGCCTGAAGGGGGGTCGCGGGAAGGGGCAGGTGGGAGTCCGGAGGCAGGACAGAGGGCTGTGGGGGCTCCTGGCAGGCGAGGAGGAAAAGCCAGCTCTGAGAGAAGGGCTTGGTGTGCTTGGGCACCCCCGGTGGGGTGTGGGCCACCAACCTCCTGCCACCATCAGCTCTTTGCCTGACACCTGCTGTCTCCAAATCCTGAGGGCATTCTGTGTACATAGAGGTGGCATCCCGCCTGGGACAGGGGAGGGTCAACCCCAGCCCAGAGAAGGGGCCAGTGTGAACCCAATGCCCCCCACCTATGACCCACACAGCCCCAGCACACGCGTGCTTGGCAAAGGCTCAGAAAAACTCTCAGGCCTGGCTATCTGGGAAGCTGGGCCCTTCTGTTCCCGGAGCTGGCACTGACCCAGGCCCTTCTCCTTGGCAGCTCGGAGGAGCCTGCCATCTAAGACGGGGAGCAGATGGGGGCACCTGGGGTTGCCCAGCAGAGGGTGCCCCCTGCCCCACCAGCACCTGCATGGCAGGATACCTTCACCTTAGAGACCGAATCAGCCTTGACCCCAGCACGGGGCAGGGAGTGGGCACTGCCTAACTGAACCAGGCCCTACCCTCAAGCCCTTCCCCAACACAACTTAGCTAGGGCTGAGCAACCTCAGGGTTCTGGAGTGGCGCTGGGCAAGGTGGGAGCAGAGCAGGAGCCAGGCCCAGGCCCACCAGCTCCAGCCCAGAACCATCCTGGGCCTCCCACCCTCCGGCTCTCACCAGGGAGGGCCAAGGCCATGTCCTCTGCCTTCGCCCTCCATCCTCCCAGGGCTGCTCTGGGCCGGACGCCAGAGCGACCCCTACAGGTGTTCCAGGAGCAGGGGAGTGGGCGTCAGTGCCTGAGTCGGCCCTCGTGTATGCCCAACTGCCAGTGTGGGAAAGCGCAGGGAAGGCCAAGTTAAGGTGCGGGATCCTAGGGAGCCGGCCCCCAGGAGGGTGGAGACAGCAGGGTAGGGATAGGTTAGGCTGGGGACAGTTTCTGTTTCAAAGTAGAGTCCTCACCCAGGGCCACCCCACAGCCTCAGCAGCTGGCCAACCCCTCCTCAACCCCACAAAAGACCATTTTCTCCTCCCCAAGAGCATGCAGGGAATCCAAAGGGAAGACGACTTGGGCAGCAGCCTTGCTTGGCACCCTATCCCGAAGCCCTGCAGGCAGCCTCGGGAGGCAGGCGCGGAGCAGGCTGTGCCCTGTCTGGGCCCAGGGGCCGGGCTCTCTCCCTGGGAGAGTGACTGCCAGGAGCAGCAGGCAGACAGGGGCAGTGAGCAGCACAGCACCGGAGGCCCAGGGCAGCCACCTCCCTAGGGCCTAGTGCAACCAGCAGGGATGTCTGGCTGCCACTTCCAGTCTCTCCCGCAGGTGTGCAGGGACATGCACAAGGCTGGCTGTGGCTGCTGGGGTTCACTGTTCCCCTGGGCCCCGTCAGCAATGACACCAAGCAGAGGTTTGAACTGAACTCAAAGAAACTCACTCTTGAATAACTCTTACAAACCAATGAAAAAGGACAAGTGACGCAACTGAGCAGCAGGTGAGGGGCCTGGGCAGACGCTGCTACGGACATGTAGATGGTTGACACACAGGTGGCCGCCATCGGTCACAAAGCGTCCATGTGCTCCCCCCCCAGTCACACGCCAGAGAAATGAAACACACCGTCACACACAGCCGTGCCCAAGCACCCACAGCAGCTGTGGCTGGCAGGTGGATGGTGTGTCCCCACTCCGGACAGCTACCTGGGTATGAGGAGCAAAGCAGGGCCTGGGCCTCAGCACATGACGCTCAGCAAGACACACCTGTCCCTAAGGACACACTCAAGTCTCCCAGGTCCAACTCACACGAGCCCTTAGCCCCAGAAGGGGTCTGTCCATTGTGCTTGAATATGCGCCTGTGCTCTGGACCCTGGGCTGAGGCCCCGGCCCCACTGGATGAAGGGTCCTGCTTCCCACCTTCAGCAGCCCCAGGAGAGGCTGACATCATGCCCTTGACAGGTGCAAAGGCTGAGCCTAGGAGGCACCGGGCCACAGAAATCACGAGGCTGGTCTCCAGAATCAGACCACAGACCCATCTGAGGACAGTCAAGCACAAGGGACCCACACCCAGATGAGGTGGCCGAGAAGCCTGCAGCCTCACAGAGGAAGGTGTGGATGCACATCACGGTCCACTGTGCTCCAGCACTCAGGAGAGCTGCCTGCCTCTGAGGTGGGTCTGCCCGCAGGACAGGCCTCAGGCATTGTGAGGGCACCAGGCTTGTACTTACCAGGGAGGGTCCATGTCTGCCCCCACCTGTCCTCTCTCCCTCCCCTCCCACAGGCCCTGTACCACGACTGATGCTCCGCTGAGAGGGGGATCCTGCTCCCTCCTCAAATCTGCCCCAGTGGAGTGCTGGCAAGACCCCACGTGCCTCTTGAGGTGCTGGTGCAAAGGGATGAAGCTTCTACCCAGCACTCTGCCTCCATCTCTTCTTGGGGGCCCGAGGCCATGCCGCCATGCCGCAGGGCATAGTGGGGTACTGAGGCAGCTTGTTGGGCAGGCGTGCGAGTGAGCAGCCTCCAGGGACGAAGCCTCACTGCCATGGGGCAAGACCAGCTGCTGAGCACAGCAACCCCAGGGCGTTGGAATGGTGACTACACAACGCCGCTGTTCAAAGCTAAGTCTGGCCTGCAGCCCAGTGAGGGCTGACCTGCATGGGGTGGTCCAGGCCTCTCTCTGGGAAGGATGGGACTGCTGTCCCCAGCTCCCACATCTACCCCTTGCAGCCTCTGCCTGGGACATGAGCTGTGTGGAGCTGGATGGTGAACCCCTGCCCGTTGCTGGCTCCCTGGGAGGCAGGCATGTGGCAGGCACCTGTTCCATGCTGCTCTGACCTGAACGGGGAGGGGACGCAGGGTGGTGGGTATGGGCAGTGGGGGCCAGGGGTGTTGAGCCTCACCTGTCTCTGAGGCCTGAAGTTCCCAGCCCGGCTGCTGTGTCAGCTCTGAGGACTCAGGGGTGCACAGCCCTGTCACACCTTTAGCTCCCAGGCGTGAGGGCCATGGTGCCACACTTCCCACCAGGTGACCACCCAATGCAGAGCCACCACGGGCCAGCAGGGGTCGCCACGCCACCACGTTCTGCTCGTGTCTGGCTGACCCTGCAGGTCAAGGGAGGAAAGGAGAGCAGGTTTCCTCTGGGTGGCCAGCCTCGCCCCTTCCCCACCCTAAATTACTGGGCTTTTGTAATTCGGTGGCACAGTTGCAACCCCACAGACCAACCCTAAATCCCCACAGTGGTGACCAGCTAGCACTTTCAGAAGGACTGGAGGGCAGATGCTTCTGGGTGTCCCCAGCCCAGCCCCCACATGCATCCAGGGCCCTGGTGTTCCTCCAATACCACCTGCCTGCCAGGAGCCCTGGAGGGAGGGCCTGCTGCTCCACTGAGGCAGGGGTCACGGCTTGGGCACTGCAGACGCAAGCTCCGTCTGCTGGCACCGCCTGGGTCCTGCAAGCCCAGGAGGAAGGGACCAGCTCCTCCTCCCGCACCCTGCAGACAGTGGAAACCACCACACAGGGGCAGATGCTGCCCAGGCTCCTGCCTCCTGAGCGCCCAGCAAACACAAGGCAGTGGCCTTGGGCTCCCTAAGGCCTTGGGGCGCCCTGTGGGGCAGGGTGGGAGCAGCCACGAGGCCTGTTTCCTAAGGAAAGTCAGCAGGAGGGTGACGGGCTTCCGGACCATCCCCAGGAGCCAGGATCAGCCTCTGCCCAGGCCGCCCCTTTTCTGGGAGGCTCCCCTCGCTTCAGACGCTCAGTGTGCAGCTGTGAAATCTGATTCCGTCCCAGAAGGGTCTGCAGATATGTAACATCACAGTATTAGGACAAAGTCACATGTTTCATGGCCTGGCAGAAAGTTCTTTTAAAGTCTCTTACAATAATAAAATCCTTGCTTTCTCATCCACAAATACCTGTCTAATCTCACTGAGACAGAATCAAGGCACCAGGTGGCTGGAATGAGACATCACAGCTTCGAGCTCTTTCCCCGCCTGAAGGCCAGCGCACAGCGGGCACTTCACTCGTGGCTGGTTCTGTGATCATGCCCGAGGCTTCCTGGGGGAAGTGAGCCACATGGTCCCGTCCCCAGCCAGGCCCACTGCTCGGCCAGCCCCACGCCTTAAGGGACGGCCCACACATAAATTGGTGTGGTTTTACCAGGAAAAGTAAGATGGGCTGTTATGGACAGTATGAAATACAACCGCAGCACGTGACTTATAGGTGACACAAATGCACAACTAAACATAATAAGCTTTTTAAAATTATTTGATTGGTTCTATAAAAGTGATTTATCTTATTAAATGTAGTCATAAAGAAAAATCAGAGGAAAGCCACACATCATCACCCAGTCCGTCACCCAGATGGACACCGTGGATGTCCATTGTACAGGACTCCAAGCACCTCTCACGTTTACAGAGAACCAGAAAAGTCTAGAAGAACCGCCAGGATAGGGATGTTGAGCTCTGACTCTCTGGTCCTGTTCAAGCACATGTCCAGCTTCTGTGTCTTTTGCCAGCAGGAAGCAGCCGTACCAAAGATCCCAGAAAAGTCTGGGATTTAATAAACTCAGCCCTGAGAAAATGTGAAAATGTGACCAGTGACTGGATTGCTGTGGATAACCCCACGAACTCTGCAGCCGTCCCAGCACATATCCCCTGGGGCAGGACTCAACTGCTTTCTGGGCATGTGCTGAGCTATTCAGCACCCAGCCACTCAACCCGAGGCACATACGCCCCCCAAATCACTCTGGAGCTCTCCCCGGTCTGGGGGTGTGGTTGCAGAGTAGTGGCTCAGGAAGTCCACGTCTTTGTCCCTGGAACCTCGAATCTGACTTTGCTGATGAGATTAAGGCTCCTAAGTGGAGAGGTGGCCCTGGGCTTTCTGGGTAGGCACTGTCACCCCAATGGTCCTTATCAGAGGACGGCAACGGGGCCAGAGTCTGAGATGTGGGACGGACACTGCAGGCCAGCTTTGAGGATGGAGAAGGGCTTGGAGACATGGCGTCTCCAGATACTG
The DNA here is from genome assembly GCF_040802235.1 of Manis javanica. NCBI lineage: Eukaryota > Metazoa > Chordata > Mammalia > Pholidota > Manidae > Manis > Manis javanica. Next base: position 25,294,854 of record NC_133165.1, read on the forward strand.
GAGACCAACCCCTGAACTGTGGAAGGCAGGCAAACAGACCTGTTTCAGACTGTGACCTGCAGAACGGATACAGCAAATGGTGTGTCTGAAGGTTCGATCTACAGTAACCTGGTGCAGCAGGAAACACAGGTACAGGCTGGCTACTTCGGCAGAGAGACCACCTGCTGCTGAAGGTGGGAGGGACACGGCTGGCAGTCAGGGAGGCTGCAGCCCTGTGCCCCAGGCTGCCTGGTGCCCTGGGTCCCCCGCCACCCCTGCCCTGAGCTGGAGAGCCAGGCCTGACCACAGCAGCCTGACTTCAACTCATCTCCTGCCTCAAGACACTTGGCCGGTGTTCTGGAAACCACCTTTGGGCGCCTCTGAGTGACGGTGTTGGCTCGTCATGCCACAGGCGGGAAATAAAGTGCAGCCCTGACTGCAGGCCAGGGTGCCTATAGGGGGGCGGCAGGGACACACGGGGCAACAGACCTGGGGAACCAAGGTGATTCAGGAAGCTGCTGCCCATCGTGCAACGGTGCGCTGGCCTCGCCCCCCACCTCCTCTCCTGACTGGCCAGGACCATTTATGCCAGCATCATCCCTATTTGCAATTCACTGGGTGTATCTCAAAGTGAGAATTTACTCCATCATGTGTAGAGGAAGTTCAACTACACAGGGTTTAATGCAAAAAACAGCTTTTCAATTTTTCATTCTGAAATAATCTTGGACTTCCAAGAAGCTGTAAAAATGGGACAGAGCTTGTATGCCCAGCTTCCCAAGTAACACCTTAGGTCCTCAGAACAATAGTCAAGTGTTCTGCAGACCCTCGGGCCTCACCACCTGCCCGCCATCGTCCTGCCTAGCCCAGACCCACATGGCAGTTAGGGACTGTCTGCTCTGCCCTGCTGCTCCAGAGCAGCACCTCAGCATCCTTCAGGAACTTGGCCTTCCTGAGGGCACTTCTTGGCCTTCATTCTGGAGAACAGACCTCACTTAGGTTTGCCCAGGGTTTTTCCATTAGCTTGAGGCTTTGCGTTTTTGGCCAGTTATTACCAGTGATGCTCAGGATGTCAGACGGCACTCACTGTGGGCCAGCCTCACCCAGTGGTGACCACCTGGCTGGGAGGTGGCCTTCCCATGTGATTGCCAAGCCCTAGAGGGGAGGTCCTCCAGGCTGGGCAGATGCCCCATTCCACACCCACTGTGCCCCGTCTCGGGGCCTGTGGGTGCTCACGTGCAGGTGTTCTCTGCTGTTGGCTGCTCTTCCAAGTTTCTCTCCACGTCAGACTCCACGAATACTGATGCATTCATTCAATCAATCATTTACAGTGGCCTGGATCCTGAGCAGCAATGCATGCTGGGGGCTGTAGCCCATATACTCATTTTGTTGCTCAAATTGCTGGAGATTAGCCACAGGGTGCTCCTTCCCATGGCCTCCCGTGTTCCTCTGCTAAGCCCCTCCATTTCTTCAGCAGTTTACTTTCTGCCACAAGGTGGTCCTTTCACAGCCCTGGTGTCAGGTTCTTGTCAGAGGGTGGAGTCAGTGTCCAAAACCTGCTACTGGTCGCTGGTTCTGAGCCCCCTCAGTGGTCAGAGCTGGGACATCCCTGCATGTGGACACAGCACACACCTGTCTGTCTGCATCCAGCTACCTTTATGCATGCTAGAAAACCACAAGTCCGATATGCCCGGCCCTCCGACCTGCAGTACACCTCTGGTCTTTTCACTGTCAGAATATACAGCTTCCGAATTGTTGCCCACGTGAAAAAAAGATTTACTAGCTAGAGTACAAGAGAGTGTCTGGCTCCAGCTTTAAGGAAACTTGTTTCCAAAGTGACAAGGTGAGTCTGTCCCCCATCCCCGTCCACTGGTGTGAGTTTGCATGTGTCCCCCAGAGGCTGTGCTTCTGCTGGGGTCCATCTGGGTCCCGCCGTCCTGGCCTATAGTCAGAGCACGTGAAACACGACATGGCTCAGGGTCAGCAGTGTGCTAGGGTCCATTCCCATCAGTTTCTGGTTTGTTCTTCCCGATTCCGTGTCTGCATAAATACGTGGGCATTCCCATGGTTTGCCAGTGTCTTCCTGCTCAGCACATGGTGGACATGGACTTTGGACTGTGCTGTTTTCACTGAAGAACATGTTCACAGCATGAGGCCCCCGAGCCAGTCTGGCCCTGTGGCCTCCCCCACTCTCTGCCACATGGGTGGGCCGGCCAGTGTCTGGCATTCGTACATGGGGCAGCTGCCACGGCTGCCGCAATACTTGGCAGTTATGGTGGCTGCGGCGAATGGCCCTCCTCACATGGCACTTTGTACTGTTGAAAAATACAAACAGCTTGACGGCGATTTGGTTTGGTGATAAAAACCAAAGCTTTTCATGAACTAGACGCTAATATGCAGTAAGTCTAAAGCCCAGTTAGAAGCCTAAGACAAGAGGCCAAATATGGAGCAGCGGCAAGCAGCAGGGTAAGGGTGCTGAGTGGGTGCTGTGCTAGGGGAACCGGCCACGGGCAGGGGCCTGGAGTCAGGGAGGGTCAGACCAAAAGCCGCTGCTGCCATAGGGCTGAAAACATGGGGGCCCGTATGCCAAGGGGCCCCCACCACTCCTGGCCAAGCAGCAGAGGGAGGCCGCTCCTGGGCCCAGGCCTGGGTCCCCACCCGCCAGAGCCAAGAGCGCCTCAGCCACCACTAGGGCACTATCCAAGTGGGGACATGGCCTGGATTCACAAAGGCCAGTGGGCCAGAGCCAGGGAAGGCAGCGGTGAGGGCCAGGTCTCTGGGGGTGCCAGGTCAGAGGGCAAATCCCTGCAGATCTACACACACCTAGCACTCTGTTCATGGCTCTGCACACACCCTGGCCACATTTCAGTCACTCTAAAATCTGGCTGAGGGCGTAGATACCTGTGAGGTTTGAGTGACATGTAGGCAGTTCTGATCATAGCCGGGCAGCAGGCTACTCTAAGCACTGGCATGGGAAGGTGACGCCGGGTGTCTGGCACACACTCAGGGGACGGAGCAAGGGCTGGTTGCATGAGTGTGAGTGTGAGCCTTCTCATTGAGTGAACACACTACAGACTGACGCTGTATTTTCCAGAGTTACAGTAAACGAGTCATGAAAGCAGACATCTAGTTTTATAAACAGTCTGATAAAAATCAGAAAACAACCTTCTGATTACACAGATATATGGTATTCAGACAGTACCAGAAAAAAAGAGGAACTAGCAGATTCCAGAAGATCCTCTTCAATTGTACTCTATTTCTGTTTAAGAGCAAAAAGGACATGAACAAGCATTTGAGTACAAAACAAGCTACTTTGCCAGGGAAGGTTCTCAGACAGTCGTGTGGACGACGGACTGAAGCAGAGGCCGCCTGGATTGGGGCTCTGTGCGGCGTATTTATTGTGACGTGTGATCACCATGCACAGGTGGCTCATGCCCACTCTGAGGAGCCTCCCACCTGGCAGGGCCCCCCTAGGAACTCTGCCACATGCATAGATTTAAAGATAAACCTCCCACTCAGGTGAAAGAGAATCTAAAAGAATAATTTTTCAAAACAATCCAAGGAGCTTCAGAACATGAACCATGTCCCTGGATACGAGCCTCACCCACTGAGGTGGGCGTCTGTCTTGATTTTGAAGGACTACCTCCAGGGCCTTCCAAGTCATGCTGCCTCACCAGGGGATGCCAGGTGACAGGGTTAGACCACGGGCTCTGGACCGCATGGAAGACACAGCCTGGTCCTGTCGTCAAACCTGGGTCTTTGCCTCTGACTTTCCGCCCGTCAAATCTCCAAAGCCCAGCTTTTCCAGTGGTTCCTGTGCCATCAGCTGCCTGAAAGAGAAGGTGGGAGCTGTCAGGGCGATGGCAAGAGCTAGGTGCACGTGGGGCCTGGCGGGCCGCTAACTCACTACCACTCACTCCCCAACCACGTCTAAGAATGGACTGTGAGTGGCAGCTGGGCCTGGCCCCTGCATGTCCCCTGTCTCAGGATGGTCAACCCGCGGGAGAGCACCCCAGGGGCTAGGGTAGCCTTGGGCCACACTCTCTTCCCACACCTGGGACCCCAGGGCCTCTCTGCAACCCCCTCCTCCTGGATGCCTGCAACTCTAGATTCAAGGGGGCAGTGGCTGACAGAAGCCATGCACCCTGGGGCATCCACACAGGCTGCACGCAGCCCCCAGGGTACGAGGTGGGGCCAGGACCAGGGAGGGAAGGGGGTGGGCTGTGGCCAGGCTCCCTGTGCACATGCATGTGAGGGTCCAAGGGAGCCAGCCTCATCGTGGCCCCCAGGTCACTGAAGGAGTGACAGACAAGGCGTGACAGACAAGACAGGGCCCAGACAGCCTTTACCTGGTTCTTGTTATCTTACCTGTGACTCAACATCTAGACCTATCTGTGCAGGCTATCTCAGGTTACTCCTGCTCTAGGCCCTGCATGGCCCAGAGCCACAGATCCACAGCTGGCCAGAGGCCCAGTCCTGCGCCTGGTCCCCTCTGTGCCCACCTGCATGCCAGCCTCACGCTGCACCCATTCAGGTCAGAGCCACAAGGCCAGGATGCCCAGCACAGCGCACCCAGAGCCCCCATCCCTCTCCAGCTGCTCACACTCCAAGGAAAAGAACCTGGTGTTTGTTTTGTTCTGCGGGTGGGGGGCTTTCCTGTCCTATGTGGAGGTGAAGGCACAACGTCCCAGCAGGAATTCCATGAGCCCAGGCCTGGGCAAGCAGCTCTCCTCCCAGACCTGTTGGGAGGACTCAGCAGGACCCTCCAGCCCAGTGGCCCTGCCATGCACTGGCCACCACCACTTCTGCTGTTCTCACCTCACACCACTGCAACCACAGCAGGTAAGGACATCCAGGCCCAGAGCTGACGCTAGGGTGAAGCACACGGCGAGTCACCTGAGTCAGACTCAGGGGCCCAGTGTGTGCTGGCCACACTTCTGCAGAAATACAGCTCACAGAGTAATAGCCTGTTATGCAAACTTCCCAAGTGCTCTATAGGCCATCCCATCAAGGAAACAAGATAAGTTTAATAAAACCACTCAAACATGCAGGACTTACTCTCAGAGATGTCAGCCAGGGAGACAAGCACAAGGGAGCACGGATGGGGAGGGGTGTGCACTCGGTCTCTGTGTGCTCAACGATTTCCGTCACAGAAGAATACACTTAAAAATAAAGTCTGCATGTAGGCCAGACTGAGTATGTTGTTTGTGCCCCAAAAGCACGTCCTGAGCTGGACCAGCCGCCTATGGAGCAGCCTCCTGCTCCCGGCCTGGGGCCTGAGGACCATGCCACCTGGGGCCTTTGTCTCTGTGCCTGGGAATGGGCAGCCTTCCCACAGACATTGGTGTCTCCTGCAAGCAAAGTGGCAGGCTCAGCAGGACAGAGGTGAGGCAGGCCAGCAGCCAGACAGCAGGGGAGATGAGCCAGTGAGAACAGACCAGAATGCAGCCAACATGAGGTCACTTCGTGACTCAGTGCAGCTCGTTCGTACGCACCCCATACTCCTCAGGCCACAGCACCACAGTAACCGGTACCTGGCCTCATCCTGACTGTGGCTTTCCAGCAACAGCACCTCACTCCCGCACCCTGGCCAGGAGGCCCAGACTGCATGCCACCAGGCACACTAACAGGGCTGTACAGGCCCTTGCAGTCCAACCCACATGGCCAGACCTGAGCTTTAAACGTTTTCAGAGGCATAGTAAGACAGTGGATCATTCATATGTTTGCTGCTCTTTGCCAACAATACAATCCCGTCTTAACAGTTCCTCGATGAAGAATGTGGCCCATGTGGCCCATGTCTAGCATAGATATAGATGCGTCTAGACCAGACTAGAAGGGCCTGTGTCTTCAAGACACAAGCTTAACAACTTCATTGAGGATGAGAAGCTGAAAGCTTTTCCTTTAAGATCGGGAATAAGACAAGGATGCCCACTGCCCCCACTTTTATTCAACATAGTTCTGGAGGTCTTAGCCACAGCAATCAGACAACACAAAGAAATAAAAGGCATCCAGATTGGCAAGGAAGAAGTCAAACTGCCCTTGTTTGCAGATGACATGATGTTGTACATAAAAAACCCTAAAGAATCCACTCCAAAACTACTAGATCTAATATCTGAATTCAGCAAAGTTGCAGGATACAAAATTAATACACAGAAATCTGTTGCATTCCTATATAGTAATGATGAACTAGCAGAAAGAAAAATCAGGAAAATAATTCCATTCACAATTGCATCAAAAAGAATTAAATACCTAGGAATAAACCTAACCAAGGAAGTGAAAGACCTATACTCTGAAAACTACAGGACACTCTTAAGAGAAATTAAAGAGGACACTAATAAGTGGAAATTCAACCCATGCTCTTGGCTAGGAAGAATTAATATTGTCAAAATGGCCATCCTGCCTAAAGCAATCTATAGATTCAATGCAATCCCTATTAAAATACCTACAGCATTCTTCAATGAACTAGAGCAAATAGTTCTAAAATTCATATGGAACAACAAAAGACCCTGAATAGCCAAAGCAATCCTGAGAAGGAAGAATAAAGCAGGGGGAATTATGCTCCCTGACTTCAAGCTCTACTACAAAGCCACAGTAATCAAGACAATGTGGTACTGGCACAAGAACAGAGCCACAGACCAGTCGAACAGAATAGAGAGCCCTGATATAAACCTAAGCATATATGGTCAATTAATACATGATAAAGGAGCCATGGACATACAATGGGGAAATGACAGCCTCTCCAACAGCTGGTGTTGGCAAAACTGGACAGCTACATGTAAGAGAATGAAACTGGATTATTGTCTAACCCCATACACAAAAGTAAACTCAAAATGGATCAAAGACCTGAATGTAAGTCATGAAACCATAAACTCTTAGAAAAAAATACAGGCAAAAAATATCTTGGACATAAACACGAGCAACTTCTTCATGAACATATCTCTCCAGGCAAGAGAAACAAAAGCAAAAATGAACAAGTGGAACTATATCAAACTAAAAAGCTTCTGTACAGCAAAGGATACCATCAGTAGAACAAAAAGGTACCCTACAGTATGGGAGAATATATTCATAAATGACAGATCCGATAAAGGGTTGACATCCAAATTATATAGAAGAGCTCATGCACCTCAACAAACAAAAAGCAAATAAGCCAATTAAAAAATGGGCAGAGGATCTGAACAGACACTTCTCCAAAGAAGAAATTCAGATGGCCAACAGGCACATGAAAAGATGCTCCACATTGCTAATCGTCAGAGAAATGCAAATTAAAACCACAATGAGTTATCACCTCACATCAGTTAAGATGGCCAACATCCAAAAGACAAACAACAACATGTTGGCGAGGATGTGGAGAAAGGGGAACCCTCCTACACTGCTAGTGGTGGGAATGTAAACTAGTTCAACCATTGTGGAAAGCAGTATGGAGGTTCCTCAAAAAACTAAAAATAGAAATACCATTTGACCCAGGAATTCCACTCCTAGGAATTTACCCTAAGAATACAGCATCCCAGTTTGAAAAAGACATATGCACCCCTATGTTTATTGCAGCACTATATACAATAGCCAAGAAATGGAAGCAACCTAAGTGTCCATTAGTAGATGAATGGATAAAGAAGATGTGGTACATGTACACAGTGGAATATTATTCAGCCATAAGAAGACAAATCCTACCATTTGCAACAACATGGATGGAGCTAGAGAGTATTATGCTCAGTGAAATAAGTCAGGCGGAAAAAGAGAAGTATCAAATGATTTCACTCATGTGTGGAGTATAAGAACAAAGAAAAAAACTGATGGAACAAAACAGCAGCAGACTCACAGAACCCAAGAATGGACTAACAGTTACCAAAGGGAAAGGGACTGGGGAGGATGGGTGGGAAGGGAGGGATAAGGGGGAAAAAAAGGGGGGTGGGCATTACTATTAGCAGACATAATGTAGGAGGGGGCACGGGAGGGTTGTACAACACAGAGAAGACAAGTAGTGATTCTATAGCATCTTACTATGCTGATGGACAGTGACTGTAATGGGGTATGTTGGGGGGACTTGATAATAGGGGGGGGTCTAGTAACCATAATGTTGTTCAATTGTAATGATATAAAAAAAATAATAACTTCACTGTGGCCAGGCGTTTCTAAAAGACATATACAGAAGTAAGTAGGGGTAAAATCCTATCTGGGATTTCAGTGCAGAAGGAAAAAGAAAAGAGATTTTCAGAAAGGGGAAGTGGGAAGCAATGCACAGAATCCTGACACTGAATCTGGGTGACGGTTGTGGAGGTCCAGACTGTCCCCTCCCTGTGCACATCTGTGGACTCTCACTAAAAACAAACCAGAGTTTATGGTCAAAGTAACTGACCAAGTCAGAAACACACACACCCGTCACACTCAAACGGCCCCTGACCAACCAGTGAAGCCACCTGGGGTCCTGGGGCCTGAGCAGCGGCTGCACCCAGCTTCCCACTGCGCTCACCAGGCCTCCGGGGAGGCACCGCTACACACACACCCAGCAGCTCACTCTCAGGGCCCTCTGCAGGTCCTTTGGCAGCAGGCCAGAAGCCCTCTGGAGCAGCCCCTGCCAGGAGCTGATTCAATGAGCTTAGAGGTGGCGGGGGGCCTGCTCACATCCTCCTCACCTGCTGGCAGAGACCAACTTCAAACTCTTCTCCAAAGCACAGCAGCGCCAAGAAGAAACTCACTTAGCTCCTGATTTTTAAAGCTGTATCCGTTTAAAAGACAGTGATTTAAACACACGGATCCCAGCAATGTACTATTTAAAGATGGCAAGAGCTGGACTCTAGGTGGCCCTTTGCCAAACAAATCTAGGCCCCTGTGAGCCTGAATGCGAAAAGTGGGCCCAGGCCCTCACCTGAGAGCCGTACTGCCAAGAAGGCCCGTCACTCTCAAAGTCCCTGATGTCCTCACAGAGCCCTCAACACACCAGTGGGCCTAAACACCACAGCGGGCTTTGCCTTGAGGGAAATGTCTGAGTTTGTTACAGGGAAGACGGAAATTGGGCTCAGAGTGGGCTGGTTCATGTCAACCTGTCTCGTGAGCCTCGTGAGCCTCGTGAGCTAATGAAGGGCTCAGAAGGCAGAAATAAGAGCCCCCGGCCCCACTATATAATCATCTGTTCCTCGCTTTCCTCACTGAGGATTAGAACGGTAGTGACCGTCAGGGAAACCTCCGTGGGTCACCGAAATGCTTTACCCGAGCTCTGGTGAATTCTGCTAAGATAGGAAGGACTCTCACCATTGTCTTCCCTGCCACACACACTCGGAGCAGCTCTGAGTCTCAGCAGAAGAAAACAGCGCCTATTTTTAAGGTCTGAGAATGTGAAAGAAACGTCTATCCACGACCTTCCCATCTTTTGACGGGCTTTCCTGATGCACGATTCTGAAACCTTAACAGCAGGCGCACCCGTTTGGAAAGAAAATTCTCTGAGGAATGCAAATACCACTCAAAACCAGGTTTCCGCGACGGCCGCCAACTCGCCCCGCCGCTTGACGGGAGGCCGCACTCCCCGCCGCCGGCCCCGCGGGCACTCGCCTGTCCATCCGGCACTGCAGGTAGTCTCTCGACTCGTTTCTGCACAGAGCATTTTCAAAGCGACGGTCCCGGAGGCACTTCAAGAACCGCTCTTTGAAGTGCTCGCACTCGCCTGGAACGGGAAAGGAGGCGTCTTTTCTCCGCCGTGGAAGCGGGACGCGCCCGCCCGCAGCCCGGCGCCGCCCTCCCAGGAGCGCGTCCCGCGGGGCCCACCGACGCCCCTCACCGAAGTGGTCCAGCGGGAAGCTGCCCTTGTCCGGGGGCCGCGGCTGGAAGCTCTTGGACCCGAAGTTCATGGCGGTCGACATACCGGCAGCCCCGGAGCCGCCGAGCGCCGTACGCAGGGCAGCCTGCCGAGCACCGAGCGCGTCGAGCGGCCCCTGCCGCAAGCCCCGCCCCTCGCCGCGCGGGCGCTTTCCCTGGGCGCTCAGGCCGCGCAGACTCAGCGGGTGGGTTACCGTGCAACCCTCACAGCCTCCCGGGTCAGAACAGTTACCCGAGGTCCGGCGCCTAGCCCAGGGACGTATAGCTCCAGCCCACTAGGAGCTGGTCCCCCCACATCCCTGCTGCACAGCTCCCGGAATGGACCCCCGCCCCCCACCCCCACCGCGGAGCTAGTCCCGCCGCTTCCCAACAGCCCGTTGACGGGAACCTGCCCGGCTACAACGAGGAGCTCGCAGTTTGCCTGTATCTGTAATATCTGCTCTTCGTAGGATAAGGTCAGCTGGAGAAAAGAAAATGTTCTTTCAAATGGTCCAAATCTCCGAAAAAATTTCTAATGTATGTACTGAAGAAAATCCGCGTGTAAGTCGACCGCCCGTTGAAGCCATGTGGCTCCGAGGTCAGCGGACTCAGCGTCCCGGCTGCTCCAAAGCGCTCGCTGCTGGGAGGCTGAGCGCAGAACTGCTTCTCGGGTGTGAGACCCAGGCGTCCCCAGGGTTGGTTCCTAGGGACCCCCGAGGAGGATCTGCCCCAGGCCAGTCCACTCGCTGGCGTGTGCCTGGCTGTACACGCATCCTGCCCAACCGCCTCCCATCATCACGAGGCATCCCCTAAGGACAGCAGCTATTGGGTTGAGGCCCGTCCTCGTAAGTTCATCTTAACTGATCACATCAGCAATGGCCCTTTTGCCAAAAAAGAGGTCCCGTTCTAAGATACTGGGGTTTAGTCTCAACATATGGATTCAGGACGATGCAGTCCACCCTTTAACAGAATCAGAGTGCATCTGAATAGCTAAGGCCCTGGCAGGCACTTAGGATTGTTGTTATGGCAACAGTAACAAAGCAAAGGATTCAGTGGAGATGCCAGCTTCTCAACAGGGCCCCTTCCAGCCGGTACCCTGGCTGACCACCCCACCCAGGGCCTCCGCTTTCAACTGAGGGAAAGGAGTTCACTGCCCTCTCTACTCACCCTGCTGTCTGGGCTTCTGCCAGGAGCCCCCGCCTCCACCCAGCACTCCCCCCCCCCACCCCACCCCGTGCACCATGAGCTGGAGACCAGCAGGTGGGGCCTCAGCAACACAGAGCTCAGCGCTGGGCATCTGGACGGACTCTCTTCTCCCAGACCCAGCAGGGCCCAGTACCTCCGCTCCCTCTCACATTGGGGCTGGGCTAGAGCAGTTCCTGAGTCCTGCAGAGAACTGCCTGCCTACAAGCCCTAACACCCCACCTGGGGCCTGCCCCTTAGCAAGGCCTGGCATGGGTGACCCCCAAGGCATCCAGTGCCCCTCGCTGAGTCCCCGGCATGCCTGCTCCTCTGCGTGTGAACTACTGGGCCTCTGGGCCTGGGTGTGGGCTTGGCTGTGTGTCCAGTGCTAGCATGGTTGGTGGGCCGTCTGGCAGGAGTCCTCAGAGGGTCCCAGGCTGCTGGAAAAGCTCATTCCAGTTTTCAGGCCTTGATTGGCCTGGGGCTCTGGGCCCACTTAAGACTACAGAGGGAAAATTGCACCTTGTTCTTGTCATACAAACAACCCTTTTCCTTAGCTGGACCCAGGGGCCGTGCTGGGTTACTCATTAATGTGTCCAGGGCACTTTTATTACCCAGCAAATAGCACTTTTCTACTTGGCTAGATCTCACCACTGAGCAGGCAAAGTGACAGCCCCTCCCTGGGGCTTCCACAGCCTCAGTCCAGTGGCCTGAGGGACAAGTGAAGCACTGAAGTCCCTGTGACCTAGAGGGGACAGCCAACTTTTAACTGACGCATCTGTTCCTGTCAAGCGATTGTTGGCTGTACTAGATGTTTAACTGAGACAGAAGGGAAGGGATTTTATCTGCGGCACACAGACCCTGACCCTTATGGCAGGGGAGGACCGTTTCCGGAACCCCTCTTATGTGCCCGGCAGTTTCACAAGAGACCCAGAACAGTGCCTGGCATACAGTGGATGTTCTGTTAGTATGTTTGAAGAATGCACCCAGTTAGGCAGGTGGTATCCTCAGTCCACACAGAGAAACAGGCCAAGTCCTTGCCCAGAGGTGTGTGGCCTGTGTGTCCCACACCGTGTGACAGACCAGATCACTGGTGTGAAACAGCAAACATTTGTGCTTGCTTATGAATTCATAATGTGGGCAGGCCTTGGGGGAGCCAGCCCCACATGGCACCAGCAGGGGCACTCATGGCTGGGGGCCTGGCCGGGCTCTGCAGGCTGGGGTCCCTCTCTATGGGGCTTCCCTGCTGCTTGGCTTCCTCTCAGAATAGAGGCTGGGTCCTGTGCGCAAGGCCCCCAAGACAAGTAGGTGAAAGCTGTGTCACAGAAGTCGCACTGCACTGCCCTGCCCTGGTCACAAGCCCCCACCCAGCAGGGAGCACTGCTCTCAGAGGAGAGGGCAGAAGGCTCGTGAGTGGGCAGTTGCTGTGGCTGTCCTTGGAAGATGCCATCTGCCGCAGCTGACAAGAGTAGGGGCTGAAACCAGGTCTGTGTGACTCCAAACCCCTCTGGGGAGCACCTCCCACCCTCGGGTCAGGGGTGGCCTCAGCCAGGCAGCCAGAGCATTGCATGCTCCTGGCCCTGGGGCATGCTCAGGGTTGGGCATCTGGCCTGCTGGGCCTGGCCAACCAGATCTAACCACAACATTGCCCCGGGATCTACGTGAGCCATGAGGATGGAGTGGGCAGAAGATGCCTTGGACCACAGCTGGGAGGCAGTGGGCCTGGCTGGTGCGTAGTCATCTACCAGGAACAGAGAGCCCACCAACAGTAAGGCCAGCAGACCCCAGAAGTGAGAATTCATCCAAATCCTAATAACATCATCTGGCCCCAGGATCAGTCCTTTGATCTTTCCATTTTAATAAATTCTGCTGTCAATGCATACTTCTCAGAAGGCTGAGAACATAGTTCTCAGAGATGTATGCAGAGCATGTGTCCGAGCTTTACTGAACCCATTAGTGAGGAAAACTTGGAGAGGTGGAATTTAGAGAAAAATGCCCCTAACCCCGGTGTATCTGTGTCTAGTCAGAGGAGGGAAGGATGCTGGAGCAAGACCACTGAACAGGACAGAGGGCTAGTTAATGTCTCACAGGACAATAAAACCATAACCTTTGGGATTCTCTTTTGTGCCAGGCAGAAACTGTTTGCATTTTTATAGGAAAAAAAAAGCACTGCCCTCTTTCCTATCCTTTACAAGTTAACAAAACTAGCTGGAGCCCTGGCCCGGGGCAACACTAAATGCTAAGTCAAGTGAAGTGACCTCTCTGGGGTCAATGGCCAGTGACCTGGAGGGCAACAATGAAGGGGCTTTGCCTTTCCCTGTGAGGTTAGGTTCATTTTCTGAATACCACTTGTATGAGTGTCCTGGGGCTGCTGGGACAGAACACCACAACAGGGGGGCTGACACACACCCCACTCCTCTCAGTTCTGGAGGCTGGCAGTCTGAGTCAGGGTGTGGGCAGGGACCCCCTCCCAAGGATCCAGGAGGCTCCTTCCCAACTCCTGGAGCCCCTGGGTACCTGGTGTCCCATCTCTGCCACTGTCCTAGTATGGAAGGGCTTCCCTGAGTCTCGGCATCTGTACCCTCTTTTTATAAGGACACCCATCATGGTATTAGGACCCACCCTAATCCAGGATGACCTCATCTAAATTCGATCAGGTCTGCAATGACCCCTCTCTACATAAGGTCACTCTAAAGTTCTGGGTGGGCACTGGACCCAGGACACCGCTCTCAGTCTGGGTTTTTTTCCTATCAAGAGTCCCAGTGGGCAGAGAGCAGCTGGGCCCAGATGCCGTGGGACATGGAGGGGGTCCCACCTAGGTGGCTCCAGGCACCTTTGTAGAACCCCTGGGTGCAGGCAGGACCTTGGAGCTCAGAAGTCATGAGCCTGAACATTGTCATTGGTACCTAGACGATGGATGTGCTGACCTCCAAGAGCAGGTCACAGGCCATGGCCTTTGACAGTTGAACACTCACTCTTGAAGATAGTTCAGCCCACCCTCTGGCTGCCTGCAGACCAACGGGAGGTGGCTCAGCCCGCCTGAAATCCTCTGGGGTCTCCAAGGCATGTCCCACCTTGGCCTCATCCAGCTCCTGGAGGCACCGTCCTCCATCCCTCTGGCTACCCCATCTGCCCTCTGAGGCCCTGGGGCTTCACCGTGCCCATGGAGAATGCATCTGGGACCCTTGTGAGCAGCCTCACCTCCATCTTCTAATTCCACTCGCCTTCGCCATGGAACCTGACAGCCAGGGGTTCTGGGACATGGCTGTTGTTCTGGCCCCTCCCTGGTCCCCCGAGCATTGTCCTGTGCTGCTGATTCTGGCAGGGCCACAGGGCTTGGGGGCTGGGTGAGGCAGCCGGGCTGGCCTTGGGCACTGTGGTTTGGGGGTGGACTGCTCCCCCTTGTTTCTGGGAGTTCGTTCTCAGTTTTAAGAAGGGACTCCAGTCTGAGTGGGCTCAGAGCTCCCAGCCTGAGGCCCTGACCCCAAACAGCAGGCCAGCAGCTCCTCAGAAACCATAGGCACCACGCTGGACCAGACCTCTCTGCAGGGTGTGGAAGCAGGCGAACCCCCTGACACTAATGGTGCCTGAGAGATTCAGGGCTGAGCCCCAAGTTCCTTGCTCACAGGCCGGATCTGACTGATGACTCCAAGTGGCTCTCCTCTGAGAAGGTCTGGGCCCACCCTGCCATAGGGGCCTGCCTGCCACATCCCCCCAGGCACACTGCTGACTCTGTCCATGCTAATCCCAGGAGCCAACCATGAATTAGAATGCCCACTGTGCAGACTAGGCAGACAGAGGCTCAGAGAGGTTAGGCCACTGCTCCAGGCAGCTCAGTGAGTGAAGGAGGGGTCTTCACTCCTGGGCCTGCGCCCTGCCCCCTTGCCTCACTGCATGGGCAGGATGCTGGCATAGCACTGGTCAAAGTGGCCAATGCCAAGAGCCACGGTGGGTGCTGCCTATGTCCCATGGCTGGGCCCTGATTCCTCCTTCGGGAAATGGGGTGACCGCCCCCTTGGCTGTCAGAAGTAGCTCACAGCTCCTGCAGATAAAACGCCAAGATGGGCTCAGATGGGCTGGTTCTGGACAGTCCTCCCACAGCAGAGCCGCCCACAGGGGTAGGCAGTGGGCAGCACTAAGCCCCAGCCATGGTGGCCAGCAGGGCCCACATGTGCCCTGGAGGATGGAGCCCCAATGGGGACCCCGAGCTTCCTGCCGGGCCCCCGCTCAAGCCAGGCACGGCTCCTCTTCCGCTCACTCCAGGCCCCGCCCCCACTACCCCTCTGCTGGGACACCCCAGGGCTTCCTCTGCAGCTCTATGCCCAGCGATTTGGGGACAGTCACTGCCACATGGCCCTTTTAGGACCCCCATGCTGCCAGTGTCTGCAGCCCTGGCTCCTGGCTGTGCCCGGCCTGCCCAGGAGCTCAATAAATCCTGAACCAACTGAACTATCCTGAGCAGACGGGACCCCAGCCCAGGCACCCATATCCACCCTGGAAATGGGTGCTCAGCCCAATGACCCAGAGACCCTCCCTCACTGTGCCTTGTGCTGCACAACATGACTGGCGACCTGCTTGGTGGTGGGCCCCACCCAAGAGGTGCGCAATCAAGGCTGGGAGGGGCGTGAGGGCCCTCAGGCTGCCTCGACGCTGGGGTCTGGGAGGGGTGTGGACAGCAGCCCCAGAAACAGGCCCCGTGGTGAGGGGCCCAGCTGCCGGGAACGGGCCTCTGGCTGCCTCATGTCGGGGCAGATGGTGCAAAGCAGGCCCTGCCACTTCTGGTGCCAAAGGCCCTCCCCTTCAAAGCTCACTTGCAGAGGCACCTCCTCCCCCAAAGCTGGGCCACCAGGCTTTAGGAGACCAAAGGGCAGCACAGACAGGCAGGGGCTCATAACTCGGCTGCCTGTTGCCCACCTGCCCCTGCCCTGGCCCAGGCCAGTGCCTCCTACCTCAGGAGACATCAGAAAGCTACGAAGGAGCAAACTCAGGCAAGTTCGCATGGGACATGCGGTGGGGCCCTGCTGGTGGCCTCTGAAGGCCCAGGGACCTGAGGCGTTGTTGTGCAGACCCTCGTGGCCATCCCAGGGCCTCTAGGCCTGGTGGTCCCAGGCAGAGCTGTGGCCGGGTCCCAAAGCCCTGCGAACCCCGGCTCTGCTGGGGAGACTGAGGCAGAAGGTTGAGACCTGCCTTCATAGCAGCCAGGAATGAGGATGCCCAAGCACGGGGCCCGGCCACTGGCCCCCCAGACAGCCTAGGACTCCGCCACAGGCTCAGCCCCACATTCCACGCACGCCTGTCACTTTAAGCTGCCTGACTATCTCGCTGCCTGTAAACTGCTCGCTCCACATTCTCAGGGTGGTGGGGGGCGGGTGGGGTGCTGGCACACCCTCCTGGAGGCCTATAAGGCACAGGGCGGGACAGTGGGCCCAGGAAGGGGAGCTGGGGCCTCGCCGCCTTCGTCCTCATGGCTCTGCTGCTCCTGGGCCTCTTGGCGCTCCTGGGGCTCTGGGGGCTGCTCTGCGCCTGCACCCACACCCCCTCCACAGCCCCTCGCTGGCCCCCTGGGCCGCGCCCACTGCCGCTGGTCGGGAACCTGCACTTGCTGCGAGTGTCCCAGCAGGACCGGTCACTGATGGAGGTAGGGCAGAGCAGGCACGTCCTGAGGCACAGGTCCTGCTGCTGGGCCAAGCCAGCTCTGAGCGCCCATCTCAGGTGCCCCGGCCCCCATGCTTCAGAACCCCTGTGGGGGAGGAGTTTCGTAGCCAGCCTGGCACGGGCCTGGCAGGGGACACATGTGGCTGGGCACTATCCTGCCTTGGGGAAGAGAAAGATGCCCCACCCCCCAGGGAAGCAGATGGGCCATCTGAGGAGCATGGGCCAGGAATGGCATGCCTGGAGGGCTCTCTGGACGAGGCAGCATTTGGCAAGAGCCTGCAGGAGGGCCAGATTTAGGGGCAGCAAAGGGAAGAAGGCAGTGCTCTTGGGAGTGTGTCTGCCAGGCAGGCCTTTTTGGAGACCTGATGGCTCTAACCCCATGTTGAGGGCAGGCCGCCCTGACCTGAAGCCAGGAGATGGCTGGCCCAGGGGTGGAGTGGGGGTGCAGGACTGGCCCCCACTGTGACGGCTGTCCAGCCCCCTCCCCATGGCACAGCTTCCTACAGGTGGGAGCTCTGATGAGCCCCGAGCACCCTGGCTGAAGTGGCCCCCCAACTGGGTGCAGGTGCCGGGGTTCTCAGGCCCTGTGCCCAGGGCTGCATCCGAGGCTGCCCTCTGGTGTGCCAGGGCAGAGCAGGCAGTGGACAGGAAGGGCAGGCCCTGCTCCAACCCTCAGTGCACAGGATGGACGGCAACTCATTTCCTGACCCCAGGTCTGTTTCCTCGTCTGTAAAGTGGGGACGTGTCAGCCCTCCCTGCCCTGGGCAAGGATGCTGTGGGGACAGAAGGGGACTGGGCAGATGCTGTGGCCCCAGAGGCCAGCCTTTGCCAGGATCTCATTCTGGACCCTCATGCTGGGCAGGGGGTCAGAGGGAGCAGCCACTCCTGTCTATCTGGGTTTCAGTGCTGGGAGACAGGGAGCAGGGGTAGGGCCTCAGGGGCCAAGTCCATCAGGCCCACTCCCATGTGGACCTGGGAGTCTGGCACAGGTCACCTGGAAGGTGGCTCCTCTTACCCCGCCTCCTCTTGGGGCTCAAGAGAGTGTTTCCCCTGAAAAGAAGCTCATGACAGCTACACACACTACCAAATGGTGGCCCTGCCTTCCTGAAGGGGACGTCCCCCAGGCCCTGCTCCAGCCAAGCACACCCCCGGCCACTCCAGCTGCCCCCGTCCCCCACCTGGCCACCCCAGCTCTGAGTACCCCTGTGTCTGCCCCACACAGGATGGCCTGCAGGCCTCCCAGGGGACCAGGAGGGGGCTACTGGGTGACCCTTGCCCATCCCCAGCAGCTCTCAGAACGGTATGGGACGGTGTTCACAGTCCACTTGGGGTGCCAGAAGACAGTGGTGCTGACGGGCTACGAGGCAGTGAGGGAAGCCCTGGTGGGCACCGGGCAGGAACTGGCCGACCGGCCCCCCATCGCCATTTTCCAGCTCATCCAGGGAGGTGGGGGTAGGTATGCTGCTGGGGGAAAGGGGCAAAGGCCAGCCCTGCGTCCCGGCCATGGGCGCCCCAGGACTCCAGTAAGATGGGGGCCCCAGGAGAGCACTCCCAGCATGGTTCCCAGGGAGGGGCAGGCCGGGCGTGCAGAGGGCTGGAGTGCAGTGGGAAAGGCCCAGCCAGGGCCAGCTCCTGGGAGAGCAGGCTCAAGATGAGGCTGAGGCCCCAGACAGGCTGCCTGGGCCCTGATGGCCGCACTTGCTCCCTGCCTGCATTACCTGGAGCTGCTCACTGGGCACCGTCTGGCCCACAGGTGTCTTCTTTTCGTCTGGGGCGCGCTGGAGGGCAGCCCGCCAGTTCACGGTGCACGCCTTCCACAGCCTGGGCGTGGGGAGGCAGCCTGTGGCTGACAAGGTCCTGCAGGAACTGAGGTGCCTCGCGGGACAGCTGGACAGCTATGGAGGTGAGTGGGGGCCAGCACACCCCTTCCTGGGGACTGCTCGCCCCTGAGGCCTCTGTTCCCTGCCCCCAGGCCGGCCCTTCCCCCTGGCCCTGCTGGGCTGGGCCCCCTCCAACGTCACCTTCACTCTCCTGTTCGGCCGGCGGTTTGACTACGGGGATCCTGTGTTCGTGTCCCTGCTGGGCCTCATCGATGAGGTCATGATCCTCCTGGGGAGCCCCAGCCTGCAGGTGAGAGGTTGCTGCTCCTGGCGTAGGGTAGGGGGATAGGGAGCTGACCCCAGCACGGCCCCCTACCAGAGAGAGGTGAGCTGCCACTTCGTAACAGCAGTCCCACATCTGGAGCCAGGAGGCCAGGCACGGCCAGCTCCTGAGGTCACTTGGCCCTGTGGCCCCAGGCCAGTCCCTATGCTCTGGGAAATTAGGCAGCCTGGAGCAGTGGTCCCTACCGCCGGCCTGCAATAGTGGGGGCAGGGCATTTCCTCCCTGGGGGGGCCTGGATGTCCCCCAGGAGTCCTCCCATTGTCAGAGGCCCCACGACTGCCTGATCTCCAGAGCTCCCGGCCATGCACACTTCCTTCCCCAAATTCAGTGTGTTCATGTGTGCAGCAGCCACCCATAGCCATGACTCCCCTAAGCCCGTGGCCTGTGTGGGGCATATTCACAGCGCCCCCACAGCTTTTCGCCCCAGCCTCAGCCAGGCCTTGAGCCCCAGGCAAGGCTGCCAGCAGCCGCGAGTCCCAGGGGATCTGAAGCCCATGGCTTCTGACACTAGCCCATGGGTGGAGGAGCCTTTGATGCTCACCGGCAGGAGTTGGCCTCCCTGTGGAAGCTGGGCTGGCCATGGCCACCCAGGAGCCCCCAGAGGGGAGGCTGGAGGTAAGGGCAGAGCATTCCCTGGCCTTCCATCCCATGGCGGCTGCTCCGCTGAGGTGCCCTGAGCACGTGCATCAGGGATAGTTAATATTCTGGAGGACACAGCAGTGCTGGTGTGGCCCAGAGAGCAGTCACCACCTACAGAGTCCTGCCTGCATGCTGGACACGTGCAGTCCTCCAACCTTGTCAGATGGACAGCAGACTGAGGAAGCTCTGATGCCAGCAAATCTTTTTCTGAATGGCTTGCAGCAGATTCAAAGTAATTCTCGTGGCAGACCTGCCCCATCTCCGTCCTACCACTAGGTGGATGGACAGCAGGGGGGTGGGTACAGTCCCTGCTGTGGCCCCATGAAACCACCTAGGCAGATCACCCATCCTGTGACCCCAGCACTCAGAGCCCCACCTGGGGGCACCCTCTTGTGGCTATAGGACTGACTGGTGAACACACCTGTGGACAGGTGTGGGGCCTGCTGTGGGATGCGTGGCCTCACCCCACCCCCCATCTCGCCCCAGCTGTTCAACATATACCCCTGGCTCGGGGCCCTCCTCCAGCTGCACCGGCCTGTCCTGCAGAAGATTGAGAAGGTGCGAACCATCTTGAGGACCCTCCTGGAGGCACAGCGGCCCCCCACACTCCAGGGGGGCCCAGTGCAGAGCTACATGGATGCCCTGGTGCGGCAATGCCAGGTGTGCGCGAGACAGGGGCATCCAGGGCCAGTGGGGCCGGGAAGGGGTCCATGCTGGTCCCGCACCGCACGCCTCCACCTGCTGGCTGGGGGCCTCTCCAAGCCTCTTCTCTCAGTCTGTGAAATGAGGTGTGGCCCACCTATCCTCTGGGGGACTGAGAGGAGGCAGTAAAACAACCATGGCTGGTGGTGCCCAGTGGGTCCTGGCTCCATCTTTTCCACCAGTGTGTCATCTGCCCTTCTTGAGGCCTGGGCTGGGTTGGGGTCCACAGGGCCCAGCCCCCAGCTGAGCACACAGCCCCACCTCTCCCTGCAGGGGAAAGACCCCGAGGGCCTGTTTGCCGAGGCCAATGTGGTGGCCTGTGCCCTGGACATGGTCATGGCTGGCACAGAGACCACGTCAGCCACGCTGCAATGGGCCGCCCTCCTGATGGGCAAGCACCCGGGTGTGCAGGGTGAGTGAGCCCTCCTGCCCGGTGGTTGGGGGCTCCCAGGCCAAGGGGGTGGGCTCCAGGGACCCTGGCACCTACCTCCCGCTGCAGGCCAGGTGCAGGAGGAGCTGGACCGTGTACTGGGGCCAGAGCGGCCTCCGCAGCTGGAGGACCAGCAGCTGCTGCCTTACACCAATGCTGTACTGCACGAGGTCCAGCGGTTCATCACGCTCCTGCCCCACGTGCCGCGCTGCACGGCCACTGACATGCAGCTGGGCACCTACCTGCTCCCCAAGGTGGGGTGGCCAGGACCCACCACCACTCTGAGCCCTCCTGGACCACAGCACTTGTGGTGGGCTGGGCTGGGCACCTCAGGGACTAAGGGTGCCCGTGGGAGGCAGGAAAGAGGGTTCAGGAGGAGGGCAGCCCTCAACCTCAGTCCCGGGGCTTCCTCGCAACAGACCTGGGTCTTCTGTGTGCACAAGGTGGGGTGGGGGGCTGTCACGGGGCCTTGCTGAGGCCCACGGGATGCTCTACATGTGAGCTGGGGCTAATGCTGGCCCCAGCGGGTGTGGAAGGAGTTGACCCAGGCAGGGGTGGGAGGGACCCAGGGACCCACCCCCACCCCCCACGCTGGGGACCCTCTCTCAGGGCTCCCGTCTGGGTCTGCCTGCTGTCCTGCCTGCAGGGCACACCTGTGGTCCCCCTTCTGAGCTCCGTGCTCCTGGACAAGACACAGTGGGAGACCCCCCACCAGTTCAACCCTGGCCACTTCCTGGATGCCGAGGGGCGCTTTGTGAGGCGGGCGGCCTTCCTGCCTTTCTCTGCAGGTTCACGCAGGCGAGGGGGGTGGTGTGGGCCCCTCACCTGCTCTGGGAGGCCATGTCACAGGGATGTGGGAAGAAGGTTTGCTGGCTGCAGACACTGCCACAGCCAGAGCTTCCAGTGCCCGCGACTGCCACTCAGAACTAGATGGTGTCTGAGTCACCAGGCCATACTACCAGGTGGCCCCCCAAGTCCTCCCCGGGTGCCCCCTTACCCTCTTTGGGAGACTGGTTGGGCTCACTGGGGCTGCCCTGTCCCTGCAGGCCGCCGTGTCTGTATTGGGGAGGCCCTGGCCCGGTCGGAGCTGTTCCTGCTATTTGCCGGCCTTCTCCAGAGGTACCGCCTGCTGCCCCCACCTGGCCTCAGCCCCGCCACCCTGGATACCACGCCCACCCCGGCCTTCACCATGAGGCCGCCAGCCCAGGCCCTGTGTGCAGTGCCCAGGAACCAAGGCACTGACTGAGGGTGGTCTGGCCTGCACTGCCGAGCAGAGTCCCTGCCTGGGGTGCTCTGCGGATGACGGAGGCAGGATGGACGGCCCATTGTTGGGTACTGCACCTGAGTCCCCAGACTTCTCCTGTCTCCCCCAGGGCCCCCAGTCTGAGCAGGACTCCCTCCCTCCTCCCAGACCCCTCCAGCTCCTGCCTGTGCACCCAGCCTGCCCCCCACCGGCACCCTGGCTGCCCAGCAACCTCACTGACGCAGCTTTGCCACATAAGCCTCCACAGGACACCATTACACGGGCACAACTATTGCTTATCTACAATTCACATTTATCTGGCATCCTGTGTTCTATCTGGCAACCCCCTCGTGGCCTGGGGCCTTCCCACCCTGGCCACCCTCACAGTGGGGGCTGCCCTGTTCCACAGCTGAGTGGGCCCAGGCCCTGGGTGGGGGGTGCAGTGGGCTGGTGAGGAAGCAAAGCAGCCTTTCAGCCCAACCGCCCTCTGAGAGCCTCTTCTCTGGTCACTATTCTGCTTCCCCATTTCATCTACCCTAGACCCTTCTGTTTTTGAAGCCTTGGCTTTTGAAATTAAAAAGCCTAGAACCAGCTCCTTGCCCGTCTCTATGGCAGGGCACATAGGACTGGGTAGTGGACAGGAGGAGGCTAGGGTCCTGGGCAAATAAGGCGTGGTTTCTGCCTGTCCAGAGTTCACCTTCCGGCCTGGAAGGAGGCTGGGGTGGGGGGCACACATGTGCTCCCAGCTGGGGGTGAGGATGAGGAGGGCATCAGATTAGCAAAAATCAGTAAATCTGACCATCTGTCCGAGGCAATGTGGGGCACCTGCCCACATGGAAGCTGGTGAACAGGACACTGGCGGAGACTGGGCGGGGCCCCCACAGCCTGGTGGTTCCAGTGCTGGGCACCCCTGCAGAGGGGAGGGGGAAGGAAAGAAACTGCATGACCCCCCATGGAGCAGTGTCCGGAGGTCAAAGGGAAATGACACAGACCTCAGGGGCCAGCACACAGATCACAGGCAGGGCTGTGGTGCAGACGTATCAGGACGCTGTGCTTGCAGTGTGGGCCCCGAGGGCTCCGCGGACAAGGTGCGGGCTGGTCCGGACCGCTTTGTCTCTGGGGTGTTTGCCTGCCTGTCTGAAATATGCGGCATTTCCATGATATGAGGGGCACGGGGCTGGCGGGCACGTCATTCGAGGGGTCACATGACCCAGTGGGCACAAATCTGACTTCACGACTTGGGGGCAAAGTAGCAGCATGCTTCAGAGCTGAGGCAGAACATCCCAGACTGGCCGTGGGAAGCTGTGGTTGGAAGAGACCCTGCCCCCGTGAGGGAGGGCTTGAGGGGGCAGTGGGCGGCTGCGGGGAGACGTTGGCATTACAGTGGGAAGCTGGCGTCTGGGGGCCCCTTTTCTTCAGTTTAAATGCAGAGCTGCTGGGACCCCGTTGATAGGAGTACCGCCCCCGCCCCTGCATAGGAATGGGGTTCAGGGCACCTCCAGGGTGGGTGGGTCCAGTTTCAGCCTGGGCGGCAGGATGCAGAAACTGAGACTTATTTTCTAACTGACGAGACAGGCATGAAAATGGACCACTTCCAAAGGTGTTTAAGTTTTCCTGAAAGACCCCAATTGGTTAGCTGATGTTCTACGGTAGTTGTTTAATTTGCCAAGCACAAATTTAAAAAGAATTTCTACAGGGCTGACAGGTGAAGGTCCTGGTGGAAAAGGCTTTAAAACCATACTCTCTGCACCCCTCAGCCCCACAGGCAGCTGTTTGGGTCCCAGGTTGCACGGTGGCCTGAAGCAAGCCGGGGAGTGGAGACAGGGGGAGGCTCACGGCCTCCCACCCACCAGGGGCCTTCAGGGGAGGTGGACACTCCTGGAGGAGCCCCTGAACCCCAGTGGAGGGGTCCACCTGGACAGGCTAGGAGGCTCTTTGTGGGGCACGTGCTTGCAGCTCTGGCTGGGCTGCATGGAGCCACCTACAGGTGGGAGACCCACACGGTGACCTCAACACCCTGTGGCCCACTGAACGTGGGGACGCAAGCCCTGGGCTGGTGGTGGGCACCCCTGTCCGACCCTGTTCCGAGACTCAGCCCAGAGGGCAGGCTGGGCAGGACCCTCACCCGCCCCAGCCCAGGGCTTGAGAGGGGAGTAGGAACTTGGTGCTGCCCTCCCCTGAGGACCCCGAGGATCCCTTCATCTAACTCATCATCGTGGAGACCAGGTGGGATGCAAGGGGATGCACAGGCCTCCCCTGTGGCCTTTCAGACCACCTGCCATCTCTTCACCCTCAAGTCCTAGTTGGTTTTGTTTTGTATTTTTCTTATTATGGCACAACATACATAATATAAACCTACTCTTAGCCATTCTCAGTCCACCTTGGGGCAATAAGCACATTCACACTGCTGTGCATCATCCCCAGGACCTCCCAACTCCCCACACTGATCCTGTTCCCACTGAGCATCCCTCCCCTCCCCAGCCCCCACCATCCACCTTCTGTCTCTGGATTTGCCTCCCCCAGAGACCTCACAAGGTGGAACCCTGCAGTGTGTGTCCTCCTGTGACTGGTTTACCTCCCCCAGCATGGGGCCACAGGGTGCATCCCACTGGAGCAGTTGTTGGGACTGCCTCCCTGTTCAGGGCTGAGTAATATTCCATAGTGTGGAGGGGCTGTGCTATTTATACATTACCCATCCATGGGCACTGACAAGTTTGGGATCCTATTTCTTGCCAGCTGCACCTCCAGTGAGCTAGGCCTCCAGCTGCACAACCTTCAACACAAGCCCCTGAAGATGTCCATCAGGTGACAGACAAGCTGGACGCCAGGCCTGGGATCATGTGGGCAGCCGTGGCCCCCGGCCTCTCTAGTGGGGGGACCTTCAGGGCTGGCAGGCAGCTTGGCCCAGCTCTGCCTCAGGCTTTAGGGACGCCTGGCCACACCACATGTGCGTTATCCTTCCTAAGCCACGGAGAACCACCTCCAAGCCACAAGCAAACTGTCCAGAACCCAGGCTGAGTGTAAAGTCTCAGGGCCTGGCCTCCCAGAGCAGACATCCTATGGATGAAGATCAAGCACCCAGGACAGACTCACACTGAGATCTCCTGGGCTAGCCTGGCTCCGTGGCCTCCCAACTCCAGAAGCACTGTGCACTCAGCCTCCCCTGCACCCTGTGCCATGGGGCAGCCTCCATCAGGGGCATCCTGACGATAATCATCATACAGCTGTAAATGCTGAACACTGATTCACCCAAAAACAGAGACAACTCTCCCAGAGGCTCAGGGGGCAGGGAGAGCTGCCTTGGATAGTAGTCAGCAGGTAGCAGGAGACTCCTGGGCAACCACTAGATGCAAATCCTAGAACTGGGAGAAGGCACTGCTTCCTGAAGGCCGGCGTGCTGGCCACCACCTGTCACCATCGCTGGTCACATGGACTGCCCCATCCACCCCACCTGCCGGAGAACAGCGTTCTGACTTAGCAGTGCTGCTGTTTACCCACTGGACACACAACTTTGGTAACAATGGGCTTCAGGGTGACAACAAATGCGGCCTTAACATTTCTTCCTGGAGCTCAGCCCACGAGCACTGGCTGCCTCACCTCTGGGAGCAGGTTCACAACCAGACTGAGATGCCCTGCTTGGCGAGTTCAGCACCCGCACGTGCTGGGCAGCCTCCAGTGGGCGCTTCCCCCAGGGCACCGGCCTGTCCCCCACCTGTAATCTGTCACCAGGTGAGCCCCCATTTACAGAATTTGGGGTAAATGAACCACACAGTGCCTTCATGGCCAACCTTGGTTTTCTCCTGCCCAGTGGGTGGCCATCCTGTGGGGCCTCAGCTTACCTGCCGTGGACCTCTGGGTTGCTTCCAGTTTGGGAGTCCGATGGGAGAACAATGGCCATTGTTAGGGAGCTCCTCAGCCCAGTGCCCCCAGCAGGCCTGCTTGGTCAGGGACTAATAAAACCCCTAGGAATGTGTAGCCATCCCCAAGCCATGGCTTGGCCCCAGGGCTCAGACCCTTCCCCATGTCTGACCAGCATGGGAATCCCAGGGCTGCCCGGTTCTGGAGCATGTCCCACACTCAGGTACGCCCCTGAGTACCTGTGTCACCTCCCCTCTGCACCTGCTGCCAGTGGGCGCTGTCAGGAGTGGCCCTTCATGCTCTGACAGGAGCTCTCAATGGGGACAGCCCTCCAAGTGTCAGGGAGCGTTTCCGCTCCAGTGAGGGAGCCACTGGCCCATTAACAAGGAGGGCAGGGGCCATCACATTTCCCTTCTTGACTTGACTGCCAGGAAACCCAGAGCTATGTTTCCTTGTTAGTCAACAACAGTTCCTTAAAAAGAACCTGCCTCTGCTTTGTACCTTGTGGATCTTCCTTTACTGTAATTTCCCAGTGTGTTTTTCAGATGGTTCAGAGCCCAGGTATGGCGAGGCTGGCACTCTTGCTGCTTGGCTGAAGATCATCTGTGGAGTTGCAACGCAGGCTTGCAGCCCCCAAAGTGTCCTGCTCAGCTCCCCACTAACAGACACAGGGTGGCCAGGGAGCCTCACTCTGCCCCAAGAGCCATCCGGCCAGAGCAGGTGCTGGCCCATCATTCTCACCCAGAGGTAGACATGTGCGCACGTGCATGATCAGAATTTCAGCTGCAGCAGGGGTGGGGGTGGGGTCGGGCCGAACATCCTCCAAAGAGTGGCTGAGCGCCACTCATTCACAGTGGTGTGGTGGAGTGACCCAGAGTCCAGGGAAGAAGGAAGCCCTATATGGCCAGCGAGGTGCCTGCCCAGGGCCCAGGTCACCCCGCTGGGGTCCCAGTCTGGCTGCTCCAAAGAGCTCCTCACCACGGGTGTCCCAGCAGCTGAAGCTGCCCTCACAGCAGGCCCCGTGCCCACAAACCAGAGCAGGGGATGCTGCTCTGTGATCAAGCCCCAGGGGCCACGGCCAGGGAGGCCCAGCCAGGCCAGGAGTGGCCACAGGAGGCCCAGGGTCTCATTCTGGAATAAGGGGGCCCATGCCCAGGCCCAGGGCCTACGCCTCATGATTGGCACTGTGATCCAGGATGTAACTGGTTCTCATCATGCAGCCTCATTGTGTTCTGGGATCTGCAGTCAACCATTTGGGTCACAAATCTGCAATTTTAGCAACACTTGGTAGGCACAGCTCACCGCTCACCATGGTGGCTGAGTCCTGAGAGTGCCAGCAGGCAGCTGCTTCCTCTCCCTTCCTTGCCTAGGAAGTCACTTGGCGCCACTCCTGCCTTCTCCCAGTTTGAAAGCTGACCCCTCACCATGGAGTAGAGTGTCAAAGGGCGGTGGACAAGTTTTAAGACTGCCACACCTGCGCCACTGCCTGATCCTCTGCAGGGCCTGCAGAGCATGAAGGGCAGGTGTGCGGAGGTGGACCAGCCACCACACCCTGAGTGCAGCCTCCGTGCACTCAGAACCCTGTGACTTCTCAGGGCCCAAGGCACATGCTCTTTGTCAACGCACAGACAGAGCAGGTGCACTTCCTGGCCGGGAGAGCAGCCACACGGTCACTGCCAATGCCAGAAGAGGCAGGTCGCAGAGCAGGTGGCCAGAACTGACACCAGAAGGGCTGCCGCCCGGGGCCTCACGGCCTGACAGACACGCACTCTCTCCAGAAAGCTCTTCTGGAGAATGGGTCACCTGAGAGCCATGGCCTAGGCGGGCTGGTTTTTATTGAAAATGTAGCCAGATTTTTCCTGAAATGGGTCAGCAAGGCCCTGGCATGGCCCAGAAGGGAGGTGAGAGGTGGATAAGCCACAGCCCAGACCTCTGGGCAAATGGCAGGAGACCAGGAAGTGTGCAGTCTGAGCAGGGGGCAGCCCACTCCAATGTGCAGGGCCCGGGGCTGGGGCAGGCCCACCCAACATTGATGCACCACAGCTGATGGAAAGGGGGGCTCTGGCCAATCCCTAAGACATCCTGGTAGAAAAATAGAACTTTCCCTCAATAAGCAGCTCCCCTGGGACCTCGGGGGATCTGGGAAGCCAGGATTGGTGTCTCTGGGCTGTGCCAGAGTGCCAGTGCTCTGCTCTGAGAGGACTGCCTGTCTTCATCTATGAACAGTCTCTGACTGAGACAGGAGGGAGAGGTGGTCCTTTCAGAGCTCAAGTGCCTTCAGGAGGAACAGGGTCCAGCCCCTGGAAGCCTGAGACCTGCTGGTGACCTTGCTGGTCCCAGCTGGAGCCCCGGACCCCCAGCAGGGGAAGGCCTGCCCGCCACCCGGCCCTAGGAGAGCAGCTGTAGCACCTGCCGCACACGCTGGGTCTTCTCCAGCAGCAGGGGGTCTGTGCTGTCGCCTACCCCATCCAGCTGCTGCATGAGGGCTTCAGCCTTCTGCACTGTCAGCTCACGGGCCTGGCCCTTGAGCCCCTCTAGGTAGGCCAGCAGGGTGGAGAAGTGCTCGTCAGGGACCTGGAGGCGGAAGAGGACAAGTGTCAGGGGCCAGGTGGGGGCGTGTGGCACATGAACACGAGTCAGGGAAATGAGATGTTCGCGGTGGGGACCCCAGCAGGGCTCTTGGTATGGCCGCTGGCATCTCAGCCTTCACCGGGTGCCTGCAAGGGGACCGTCCAGCCCAATGTCCTCACGCCAGCACCAGAGGGGCTCGTGGTCAGGCTGCGGCGGGCACCACTCAGCCTCTGGGCATGTCTGCCAAGGGCCCTCAGGCCACACCTGGTGCCCTGGCACATCACTCCAGGCAGGGCTCAGGGGCTGGGGGCAGCCTGCGGGAGCAGCCCCTGCTCCCATGCCCCACAAACGTCAGGCTCTGGACATCACTGCCCACACCCTCCTGAAATGCCACTGAATCAGCAGTAAAGACCTTTAAAGAGAAAAATCTGCTGGGGCAGAAGACTGCAGGAAAAGATAACTGACAGCATTTTAGCGCTGGAGATGAGTGATAACTGACTTAGCAGACAAGTTTACTGCTGAGAAAACCAATCATATTACAGATCACCCCCACTCTGCCCCCAGGACTCCAGAACCAGCTGGGCCAGCCACTTTCAGAAGTCAGAGTGAGAACAGAAGTGCCAGAAATCATTTAAAAAGCAGTTGGTGACTCACATGCCTCCATTTCAAAACTCACTACAAAGCTACAGTGACCAGACAGTGTGGTACTGGCATAAGGACAGTCGGTGGAATGGAAGCGAGAGTCTAGAAATGGACTCTACAGTTCTTCACATCTACAGTGAACTGACAAAGGTGCCAAGTCCTTCCCATGGGAAAGAAACAACTCCCGAGCACATGGTGCCAGCTGGCCGGGCGCCCGTGCGCAAAAGCATGAAGCTGGATCCCAACCTCACATCCTATTCAAAAGTTAACTCAAAACGGATCAAAGACTTGCAAGTAAGAGCTAAAGCTACAAAACTCAGAAGAAAATATAAAACATCTGTGACCTTGGATTAAGCAATTTCTTACCTATGACACTGAAAGACACAAAAAAACTCCATATAACTGGCTTCATGAGAATTAGTAACTTAAAATGGTGAATGTTATGGTACGTGAATTTTAAA
Source organism: Manis javanica (assembly GCF_040802235.1). Taxonomy (NCBI): domain Eukaryota; kingdom Metazoa; phylum Chordata; class Mammalia; order Pholidota; family Manidae; genus Manis; species Manis javanica. The sequence goes on from NC_133165.1 coordinate 25,324,162, forward strand.
AATGAAGCAGTTTTCTAAACTAGCAGATCTCTAGATTCCTTATTCCAATCAGCAAACTGACTGTCCCTTACCCTGGCCACTGAGACGGGTGGTCTGGGGGCTCCGTTCTGGGTCAGTGGGCCAGGTGCAGTGAAAGGGGAGGGAGTATTATCTGCTGAATGTGAGCCTTCCCAACCACCTCCCCAGTGAGCTTCCAGAACCGCAGCCAAGCTTGTGCCTTCAGGACTAGAAAACTCTATCCTATAACCTGAGGAATACAAGAGAAGAAACCCAAAGATTCTGAAACTGGGGTTCCTGAGCCCAGTCCATCAACCTGCATGGGGCGCTCACAGTCCTTTGTGGGCCCCTCCTAAATATGGGTGCACCTCCACGGGGCAGCAGACATTTGAATAGTTTCTGATTCAAAGTCAGAAGCCAAACAAACCAAGAGCAACCTGCATAAAAGGTTAAGGAGGGAGAAGAAAACATTAAAAATGTATTAGTAGTATCCTCAGGGAAATGAGAAAATATATTGCACTTATACAAAAAGTAAGTTGCTATAAAATGCACATTCACAGAAAAAGGCCCTGCACCCTTGCTGACACTTGTAATCATCTGTCTTTTGGTCACAGCTGTCCTGGTGGCATGAGGGGCAGCTGACTGTGGTTCGAGTGTACTTCCCCAGTGGCTAGTGATGTTCAGCAACTTTACTGGTCATTTATGTATCTTCTCTGGAGAAATGTCTGTTTAGAGCCTTTGCCCCTTTTTAAATTGGGGTGTCTTTATTATTGGGTTAGAAGAGTTCTTCATATATTCTAGATATGAGTCCCTTATTAGGTATGTGATTTGCAAATATTTCCTTCCATTCTTGGGCTGCAGTTTCACCTTCCTGATGATGATGTTGGCAGCACAAAGTTTTTGGTTTTGAAGAGGTCCTGTTTGTCCTTTCCATTTGTCACCTGTGCCTCTGGAGTTATATTTAAGACACCATTGCCCAGCCCAAGGTCATGAGATGTGTACCTATTTCCTTCCAGGAATTTTGGGTCCGGCTCTTTACTGGTCTGTGACTCCCTGTCAGTTTTCATACACGGCATGAGGTAGCATCGCCCTCACTCTTTTGCGCAGGGACATCCAGCAAAACCAGCACTGCTCAAAGACGGTTCTTCCTCAGGGAAAGGTCTCTGCACCGCCATGAACGCAAAGATCACTCTGGGCTCTCTGCTCAGCTCCACTGTCAGCCCACCCCTGCCTCGGATTTGGCTTTAGCATCCATCTCATCCTATGAAACCCAATCTTATATCCTGCTCTGAACACCCTTGGGCACACACAGACACACGCACGCACAGGCACACACACATACAGGTGCATACATGTAGGCAGGGGGCCACCACAAGGTTAGGCCTGTTGCCTTAGAGGCTCAAAGTGAGGCTCCTGGTGGAAGCAGACACCAGCGGTTTCTGTAGACAAGTCCGCCCAGAAGGCCACGACAAAGCCGCTTTAGGTCATGGTCTCTGCTGCTGTGAGCAGGCAGCTCTGTGCAGGGTCCGGGTGAGGAGTGTCCTGGTGCTCTCACTGTGGAGTGGCAGAGGCTCAAGGGCGGGCCGCCGCCAAGCCCCCCGGCACCCGGAGGGAGGGGCAGGACTGCAGGAGCACCCCAAGGGAGTCTGGGGGCACACTGACTGTGGGCCAGGAGGCAGATGTACCCTGTGGGTTGCAGTGGGGCATCCAGGGCAGGCCTGCCACCTGTGAGCCGGTCTTATAAGCTGCCCCATGGTTGGGGCAGAGCCTGGGGGGGTGGGCAACAAGGGGCTACTGTCCTGGTTCCTGTTTGCTGCTGCACTGGTGGCTGAGGGGCTGCTGGGAAAGGACCCCAGGGGACAGGCTGCCTTTAGCCACATGTTGCTGGTCACAGGGCACAGCTGTGTAGAGGGAGGCCTGCAAGGCTCCAACTCCCAGAGGGCAGGCCTCCTCCGGGGTAGAGAGGCAATTCCAGGGCTTGGATCTGAGGGGAGACAGGGCAGAAATCCTCATTTACCTGGAGGTGGAGATGTCAGACTGGGTGGGACCCAGAGGCAGGCCAAGTGCACCAGGCTGCTGGCGGTGCCTCAGTGGCTTCCATTACAATAAAAGACTGGAAAGTGTGCTCACTTCCAGTTCTGTTTAACTGGGCTCCCAAGGCAGAAAGAGAAGCGCCCTGTCTATAGTCCAGGGACCTGAGCCGCAAAGGGTCTCATTCCTGCCTGGGGCTCAGTTGCGTCCCCAGCACCGCCACCTGCTGACTGGGGGAGGGCAGGGCCTCTTATCAGGACTCGGTTCCCAGGACTTTAGACTGTCAAACAGCCAGCATGGCCTTCTCTCTCCCATCCACCATCTGGGTATCTTGGCCAGGCACCGCCCTGTATCCCAGTGTTTACTGACCATGGCCTGTGCTGGGCCCTGACTACCTCCAGTCCCCAGGCGGGCTTTCAGACACACCTATCCGGTCTGCAGGGCAGCCCAGGCAGCCTGAACGGATGGGAGGTTTCGAGAGGTAGGCTCTGCTTACCTTCTAACCTGTCAGGCTAGAGGATCCAGGGGTCTGGGAAAGCTCAAGCCCCTGTCCTCCTGGGATTCACATTCTAGCATGGGCACACGAAACATGTGACTATAGGGCGTTAAGAAGCAGTGAGGTGCCAAGGCCCCAAGGAAACGTCTCCATCAGGTGGTGAGACAGCTGGATGTCCCTACACAGAGGAAACCTCACTGACGGCACCGACAAAATTAACACCACAGGGATCCAAGGCCTAAACACAGGAACCCAAACTACTAAACCCTGAGAGGAAAACTAGGGGGTAGCTTTCCTCATCATGAATCAGGCAATGCTTTCTTAGTCACAACACCAAAACCAATCAACTAAAGAAAAAAATGGAATACTTGGACTTCGTGGAAATGTGAGCCTGGCTCTAGGCCACCTTGTGGTCCTGGGATGACTAGGACTCCGGGGATGGACCTGAATGACAGGCAGAGGGCCACCTGGCTGGGGCGGTGGCTCAGGGCACCCTCGGACCCCTCCTCTGGGGGCGCAAATCTTACAGCATCCAGGCAAGTTGGAAGAGGCCTTGTAGGAGGTAAGCCAGTCGCCACCTCCCAACTCATTACAGAAGCACCTTGGGCCCTGGGAGGGGAGGGACAGTTCCTGGAATATGAGACAGCAGATGGTGGGGGCAGTGGGGTGCTGCACATGGCTTGCCACAGGCTCCTGTGGGGCATGCCTGCTCCAGAGTTCTTGGGACTATCTGCCCCCTGGGCTTGGGCTCCTGGGAGCCAATGTCTGGTGCCCCACTTGGATAGGGGCAGGTGCCCTGAGCTGCCAAGTGGGGACCTAGCACAGGGCTGTGCAGGATGGTGGGCTGTGGGGAAGGGGTGGTGAGAGGCTATGGCCATACAGCTGACAGTCTTTGCCCCTGCCTGAGAGTCTTCCCCACCTCATGCTTGTGGCATATCTCAGAGGTGGGCTTACAGGTGCCTCCTTTATGGAGGACCCCACCCCACCCGTGCTCCAGGGGAACCTCAATCTTCCGCTGGGGCTGCTGTTAACACGGTGAGGATCTCGCCAGTGATGGGCAGCAGCCGCCGAGTCACGAGAGTCCACCCTGGTAGTGTGACACCAACATGATGGGGCACAGCAACGCCCATCCTCAAGGACAGCGCCAGCGTCAGATGCAGGTGAGGCCCCAGGAGATGGAAGAGTATGTTGGGCAGTTGCCACAGCACAGCTGCCCTGTGGGGCTGGCTGTGGACACCAAGGTTCAAGGACCTGAGTCTGGTGAGAAATGGATGTCCCTGATCCCAGAGCAGACCCCACAGAAACACCAATCGCTGAAGGGGTAACTTCCCAGGGAAGGCCAGGCAGACACCTGGCTCCCACAACACCGGCAGTGTCCCACCTGGGTCTGCCCAGGACAGACAGACCCAAGTGGCCATGCTCCGCAGAGTAACTCGACTCTCCAAGCACGCCGAGGTCAGTGAGGCCAGAGAAGTTCCAGGCAGAGGCATGCCCACTCACATGGCCGTCACCAAGGACAGGCCAAGCTGAGGGCGGCCACATGGGCTGAGGCTGGTTCTGAGGCTGGGTTGTAGGTACACAGAGAATGTCCTTTTCTGCAGGAGATGCACACGCAGTTCTGGGGGGTGACATGGCACCTCCTGGCCTCAGCCTCACCCCCCCCCACTAGGAGGAGAGGCATGAAGGCCGCTCTCCTGGACCTTCAGCAGCCTCCTTGGGGAAGGTCCAGCTGGACACACCTTGGCAGGGGTGTCAGGGCCCCTGCGGCAGGTGTAGGAGCTCTTACCCAGAACCCCGTGCAGAGCCTTCCAGGGCCTGGCTTCACCTCTGTGAAATCAAGGGCTGGACTGGGTGCTCCCAGAGCCTCCCCAGTGGTGCCAAGGCCTCTTTCTTACCAGTGCCTGGATAGGCCCTGTGAGAACTGGCCTCGTGGAGGAGTTCCCTGGCCAGGGCTGGCTGCTGGGGCTGCCCTTCCTGGCCCCCACTGCAGGGGAGGCCGAGTGAGGAGGGCCTGGGGACCTCAGGCCAGTGTGGCCCAAGCAGGTCTTGCCAGTGGGCCCTTCCCCTCCCAGTCACTGGGAGACCTGCCCCCCACCCCCCACACAGTGCACACACCTTGTACCCTGGGAGAGCCCCCACCCCACCCCTTGCACACACCTTGTCATGGTCGTACATGTGCAGCAGGAGCCAGGTCTGCCTTGTCTTCTGAAATCTCCAACTCTCATGCTTTTGGGCCCAGCTGGGAAAGCAAGGACATGCCCTTTTAGGTGGACAGAGGAGCCTGAAGGGTCTGCCTGTACCACCTGGCTGGGGAGTATGTGACCAGGCCCCCAGTGTCTGAGCAGTTCTCGGGAGACCCTCCCCAGCCTGAGGGCAGCAGACACCGGGAGGATGCCTCACCTCCAAACGCCCATTGGGGGCCCTTGGCCACTGGGCCTGCCTCATATCTGCAACAGGATACGAGGAACATGTGGTCCAGGCCACTTACCAACCATGTGATTTCATGACTTCAGAATCTAACGTGAGCATTCTGAACCATGAGCTCAGTCATTGACCCAGAAGTGTTCACTGCGCTGTGGCAGAGACTGCCCGCTAGAGCTGCGGTTGGAGAGTGGAGCCAGGGACCCCAACCCCAGGGGCCATGCCGGTCCAGCTCCTCGGAAGTCAGGGAACAGAGACACATGGCTGTGCCAGCCCCTCCACATGCCAAGGACACGGCAGCAAAGTTGGCCGCCCACACGGAGCCACGTGGGGGCTGAAGTACAAGGAGCAGGCAGCTTCAGGTGCCCTCGTGGGCATCGTCAGGATGGGGTGGCTGCTCCTGCCCCACCGGCGGAGAGCCAAGCCCTGGGACAGAGGCTCCAGAGGTAGAGAGAGGCTCCCACGCCCACTCAGGCACTGATGGCTGTCTGCAGGAAGGAGGCTGTGCACCAGGAGTCCGCCCGCTACTCTCCGGATGTTTGCTGGGGGAGTTCAACCATTCTCTCTGGATAGCAGCTCCTGCTGGGGCAGGTGCAAGCATCACACCCACACTGTGTTCTGGGGCAGCAGGCCACCCCCCGATGGGTGCTTTGAGCAGCAGTCACAGGGGCTGGGACACACTGGGCCACTACCCCCCACCTTGGGGAGCAGACGCCCCAGCACCACCACTCATTGGCATGGCCAGGGTGACAGACTTAAGGCAGCAGGCCCACAGGGCAACGTGTCCGGCTTCTAGAACAGAGCCGGGCCTGGTCTCTGGCACCAGCAGGTGCAGCCCTCAGCAGGGCCCAGGCAAAAGTGTAGCCCGAGGAGGGGAGGCAGTGTCAAGACAGAAGAAAGCAGGACAGTGCGTAAACAGAGGATGAGACAAACAGAAAAGAAAAGAGGGAGCTGGGCCAAGGGCCCTGCCCCTGTACCCAGGAAGCCACCACAGCCCTGGGGACCCCTCTGCTGGTTACCAAGTGACTGCCTCCAGGTCCAAGGGTCTCAGGGGAAGGCTCCTCCTCCCAGGTCCAGCATCCTTGGCCCCTCCTCAGCTCTGCAACCCAGCAAGTCCCAGCAAGTCCCTGCCGTCTGTGGGCCACAGCTGCTCTGGGCTCATCCCAGCCCTGGGGTTTTGGCCACCCTGGTGCCTGCTCTGGTGAGCCCAGCATCCTCGCCCTCACTATGATGGTTCTTCATAATGAATTCCCCGTTCAAGTTACTATGGGGCTCTGTGCCCCAGCTGCACCTGCCCTGCAAGATGGCATCTGAACTCACCCACCAGGGTCTCTGGTGTTCCCCCTGGACTTTCAGAGCGGGCGGAGGGAGATGTTGTGGAAGTGTTAAGACCACCACCACGAACCAGGGGCTCGGCTGCCGGGAGCATTACTGCTGCATTGTAACATGGATGCACCATGAGCTAAATTAGCGCCTCCTATCCAGTCCTCGGCTCTGGGTCAGCTAAGTCCACACAGTGGCTTAGTGTGCCAGGGCACACACAAAACCAGGGTGTGCTGGGCTGGCTTCAGATAGGCTGAGTGGGCCCACAGAAACCCATGGCAGGCAGGCAGGCAGGCAGGCAGGAGGCCCCAGACAGACGAGAAAGGTGGGACCAGGGGACAGAGGGCTATGTACATTTCCTCCAGCTGGGAAATGAGAGGCAGGGAGGGACAGGGGCCAGTACGAGGGCCACCTTGAGAAGGCAGTTGTCCGCACCTCAGGCTGCACCCCTGGTGAGGGTGCCTCAGCACCCTGGATGGTGGTGAGATGGCACAGCTCCTGCTCGGATGCCAGGCCCAGGGCCCACCCAAGACGCACGGGGTAGGGAGGCTAGCAGGCACAGTGCTTGTCCTGGGTAAGCCCCAGCCTCTGGCAAATGCTCCCTCCTGTGTGAGTCCCCAAGCACTTCACAGGAGTGACAGCTGCTGCCTGCAGTTGCCTCTGGAGGGCAGAGTTTGGAGGTGCAGCCGCAGACCCACTCCCCACCCACTCCCTCCGGGGCTGCCAGGAAAAATGACTGTTTGTACAGCAGTCTTCACTGCAGAAAACCTGAGTGTGCAGGAGGGAGGTTTATTCCAGGGCCTGGCCTTGAGCTGTGAGCTTTGTGGCTCGCCCGGACACCCAAGGCCTCACTGGCAGCCAGGCAGTGCCGACCAGGGTAGGAAGCGATGCCGCTGGGACGTGTGCTCTGGGCTGCATGGGGTGCTGTGCCAGCCCCATGACTCAGTGAGGGTGCTGAGGACAGAGAGGACATCTAGATAGGGCCCATGAAGGCAGGTGACAGTGGCTCCAGCATAGGCCCGTGGCCATGCTCCACGAGGAGACACTGCAGCTCCCACCTTGTGGCGTGGACATGGCTGGTTTCCAGTCACGACGCATGGCCCACTGAGCCCTGCGGGCCTCACACCTGTGCCCCAGGCCCACCATCTCTCCTGCTCCTGTCTGGGGCCGGCCCCCACCCCCAGCTCCCCACCCCTCAGTGCTGCCGCAGGGACCCTCCGACCACCAAATCACGGCGGCATTCAGTTCTCACCTTAAAGAGTACAGTGTATGCACTGAAGGTCCTGCTCCTGTCACACTACAGGGAGACATGACCTGAGCTGGAAGTGCTCAAAACTGGAAAACCTTCTCACATTGGTGAGAACTGAGATCTCAAGCGGCTCTCTGCAGGGCATGGCTTCCCAGCTCCCACACCAGGTCTCGGCATCTGCCCGGGAAATGCTCACCACTCAGGGAGACACGAACATCACATCTTCCTGCTATTCCTGGGTTGGTGGCATTGCCACCTGCCTGTCACCTGATAGTCATGGCCTCCCTGACACCCTCTTCCTCACCCCACAGCCTGTGGACTGTGGGCAGGAAAACACAGAGCTAAAAACCTACCATCTTGGCCACCTTCAGTCCAACTGAGGGACATTAAGCACATCATACTGTGCAGCAGCCCCTCTGTTGTCTCCAGGCCTGTCTGTCTCCCTACACTGACTCTCTGTCCCCCCACAAGGTCCCTGTGACTGTGACTCCCCAGGGCCTCCCCTCCTCATGGTGTGTGTCCTCCTGTGACTGGCTTGTGTCATGGGTGCTGTGTCCTCAGGGTCCCTTGGCACTGGGGCAGGTGCCAGCATTTCTGTCCCGTTTAGGGCCGATCATGTGCCACTGTGGGAGGGACGCCCTTTTGCCATCGGTTCACCACTGGGGTGATGCCACCCTTTGGCTGTGAACGCCGCTCCTGTGAACGTGGGTGTGCGGGCTCTCACTCCTAAGTATCTCCCAAACCTGCCCCCTCCCCCATCTTTATTATGCCCACTCCTGGGCTCAGGTCCTCATGGGCCCCCTGCATTTCCCAGCAGCCCCTCCCAGGAACCCTGGTCCAGTGCCCGTGGTGGTCAGGACGTAGCGGTGCAGCAGGCCAGGGCCCACTGATGAATCTGACAAGTTCAACTTCCCAGGTACCAGGTCAGGCAGGCAGTGTGACTTTGTGAGCTACTTATGGTGATGAAGGAACTGGGCAGGACAGCAGGTGACCAGAAGCTGCAGGCTGCTGCGGACACAGGGCCTGCAGCTGCCCACCCACAAGCAGGTCACCTGGACACTGCAGCTCCTGGGCCAGGGTGGGGTTCCAGGGTGAGGCACCCAGCCTCCAATGCTCACGGGCACCCAGGAGCTAGGGAAGGCCAAGGTCACAGCAGGCCACAGGGATGAGGCCTGGCTGGGCCCCAGGTTCAAAGCCCTGCACAGGATAGAGGACGGAGGATTCCTTCTGCTGGGCAGCAGAGATGGGCAGGTGCAGAGCAAGCCAGATGTGGCTCTGCTGGTCAGAACCCACCCAAGAGGGTCCCAGGTGGAACCTGGGGGCTGTGCAGGGGTGCAGAGCAGGAACAAGCGGGACCCCAGGGCTGCAGTGGGTTGGCCAGAGCAGGCGGGTGAGGGAAGAGGCTATGGAGTGGCCTTTCCTCTGGCCCACGTGGACACTGGAGAGTGATCCTGCCCTGCTCCAAGGACCCCAGGGAGCAAGGCCCTTTACACACACTGTTGGGAGCAGTCACTGGCCATGGCTGTGGGGTGGCAGGCACGAGTGTGTCCACCAGCTGTAAGCCTGCTGGGCCCAGCTGTCCCCAAGAATCCCCAGCCTTAGAGGAGAAATGTGGTGGAGTCTGGTGCTTGCCCACAGCCTCCCTTGCTTCCAAGGCAGGAAAGGGAGGTGGGCAGAACCCCAGGATGCTGAGCAGCTGACTCACCAGCTGCTCAGCCCAGTTCCAGGAACATTCTGCTTCATACAGAGCCCAGAAGAGCCAGGTGACTCCAAACTTCTTCCTAGAAGACAGGGCTCTGACAGCCCTACTGTCTTCACCATGCCCTTCCCAGCCTGTCACTGGGCTCATACGCGTGTACAACACGTACACAGCCCCACAGCCCTGCCAGCTTTCTCAGAATTCCCTGCAGGGCCTCCCAGCAATGCTGTCCCTGAACCCAGCTCCTGGTTCTGAGCCCCGCCCCGTGACAATGGTGATGGCAGGGAGAATGCCAGCAGGGCAGTGATGCCACCACCAGTGGCATGTCATCTCAAGTAGCAGGAGGCCTTCAAGACACCTCCAGGCCATTATTTTTTGGATTCTCACTATGCTATAGGGAGAGATGGTATGAGACCCCTTACTCTGGGCCTGGTCACCGCCCTGTCCTGGGCTTGCACAACCCTCCTGGCACTGTGGTTTCTGGCCCACAGCCTGGTCTGCCTGAGCACCTCCCCAGGAAGCCTTCCCTGACTACTCTGGCCTTGGGGTGGGCTCCCCTGCATCTGTGGCACCAGGCGTGGACAGCTCTCAGCCCTGGAGTCTCCACCTGTCACTGGTCAACGAGGCTCACACCTGCCCCTTACTGACCTATGTCCAAGCTCCCTGCTCCCAGGCCATTTATTCCTCGAATGCCCCAATGGCCTGCTGAGGGTGAGGGCACCAGCTCATGGGGGCCCTAACCCACTCCAGGTCACAGTCCCCAGGATAACACAGCCCAGGGCCTCCTGGCCTTGCTTGCCTCTTAGTCTGGGAGTGTGCCACCTCGAGGCAGGCCCTCCCAGCCTGGAGTGGTACCCTTTCCCTTTGCTTGACTCGCTGGTTCCCGACCTGCAACACCTTCTGCAACTCAATGCTCCTGCCCTGCCAAGCATCCTCCTACCAACTCCTTCACACCCAGGGATATCGGCCACCTCCCTGGATGGAGAGTCGGCTCAGCCCTGGCTTGAGCTCCCTGCACACTGCCACCTGCTATCTCTGGGACCACCACATAGGACATGGATGGCAATGACCTCTTGACGGGGATAATCTCCCAGATGACTCTTCAGAGGAAAGCACCCCCTGAAAATCCATGGCTAGTGGGTTCTATGAAAGTGGGGAGGGCCCCTAGCCAAATGGGCTGTGCTGACCTCCCCTGGGCCAACTCACTGTCCCTCTCCTGTCCTCCACGGCCAGATGGCCCACACTCCCAGGACAGCAAGGACTCCAGCCAGAGGTGAGAAGGCCCCCACCCCATGAGGGTGTCCACCACTGGCCAGCTGTCCCCACAGAGCAGCTGCGGATCCCGGGAGCATCCTGTCTTCCTCACTATGGGCACAGCGCCCTGAGTCTGTCACAGACGCACCTGGTGACCCCTCCAGGGAGGGGGTCAGAGTGGAGCTCAGCTGGCTCCCAGATTATCCAAAGTGGATCCTCAGCAGTGGGAATGCTCCTGTTACCCTGGGGCCCATGGTCCACTCCTCCATGTATACCCGCAGCAGAGGAAGATGGGTCCATTCAAAACCCACACACGTGTGCCCTGAAGCATAGTTCACAGCTAGAAGAAGGAAATGCCCTGTTTAGCACTGGATGAACCAGACTGTCTGGACACAAACAACGGAATACCATTCTGCCAAGAAGGAATGGCATTCTCCCGCAGGTGGGTGCTTGGTGACAGAAGCTGGGCCCAGGAGGCCATGCACTGAATGATTCCGTGCAAGGGAGTGTGGGTGAGCGGCTACCACCCCCTGGGCTGGTGAAGGCAGAACAGCTGGCTGTGTGATTGTGCGTACGCTAGAACCACCAATGGCACATGCTAAATGGGACCTGTGTGACAGGGGACTGTCTCAAAGCCACTGCCCACAGCAAGAGCACCACCATGTCCACATGGCCAGGCGCAGGGATGGCCGCCCTCCCGGCGTGTCCACATGGCCAGGCGCAGGGAAGGCCACCCTCTCAGACTTAACTTGCCAGCTCTGCCGTGTGAGTACAGTGAGTTCGATTTGCAGAAAGCATAACCCCATCATAACCCGCTTCCCGGCAAGAGGAAAACCAGCAGGGGCCCTGCCAGGATATGTGACTCTGAGCCCCCACAGAGGCTCCTAAACGTTCTGGTACAAAGTAGTCTGCTATGCATCTGCCAACGCAGGCCAGCCTCTGCCTGCTTCTAGTAGACCGGTTGGTTCCGAGGTCTCCTGCTGTACCGTCCCAGGTGCTCTGCCCCCGCAGGCCCAGGGGTCCCCGGGGAGCTGGCTCTGAACCACACCACCTGGGCCCTCGGCTCTAAGCCCTCCCAGGCTGTGCAAGGAGCTCTACTTACCCATGGAGGTAGTCCAGGGCCAGCTGGGCCCCGGAGCGCTGGGTTGGCAGCCTGGGGGTGGGGGCGGCGCCTGCCTCCCGCAGCCGCTTCCTTGCCTCTTTCCTGAGCTCCTTCTTCAGCTTCCTTTCCAGGACTCTCTTCTGCTCAGGGGACAGTGCAAGGTCCGTCTCCTGCGCAGCCCCACATGCTGCTGTTCCCTGAAAGGCAAGGGGTTGCCAGCCTGTCAGGGCTTTGGGAAGGGAAGGGGAGCACTGATCTAGGCACCGCCAGTGGTGGATGGGCTTCAGCCAGGGACCCTCGGTCTCCCAGCCATGCATGAGGCTCCGCAAACCCCTCCCTGCCCTGTAACTGAGGAGGGGGTACACAGAGTCCTGTACTCTGGGGACCAGCACCTACTCAGAGGCCCTGTGGGGAAGACCAGGTATAGCTGCTGCCCCCAGCACCCCGGAGTCACAGCTGCCTGTGGTGGATGTTCCTCCCGTGCACCTGCAGACGGAGCTCTGGGCCTGTGGAAAGCCGCACCCTCCTGTGATCCTCATGGGTGGGGGCCTGGCTCAAGGGGGACTCAGGCTTCCTTCAACAAACAGCATGCACTGACCCCTTCTAGTGTGCAAGCCCCCCACACTCCTGAGAACAGGAGGGGCCCGGGTGCTGCACACCTTCCCTGAGGGCAGGTGGGCACAGTGAAGGACTGGCTTCTGTCCCCCAGGGGGTGGTAGCCTCCTGGAGCCATCCTTCCCCTACTGCCACCTCCCACCAATCAAACAAGTGTCCAAAGATGGGTGCGGGGCTGCGGGGACGGCAGTCACGGTCCACCCTTCCTCCTAGAAAACCCAGAACACCCGTGTTTGCTGATCCAGGCGGATGCACCAGGGGCTGGGCTGCTGCCCCCAAACTTCCAGGAAGGGGCGAGCGCCCTGCTCACGGGCAGCCTCCCTTCCTGCCCCCTCCCCTCCTTCTCCCTCCCCTCCCCATCACCAGCAGATCCCCTCACACAACTTTGTCCCGTGACAACCTTTGTGTTCCCACTCCACACCCGCTCCTTCCTTCCGGAGCTTTCTACAACCATGGCGCAGCTCTCTCGGCTCCCCTCTCTGCCTCCTATAAAACCAGCTGGAACTCACCAGCCTGCAGTGGCTTCAGGGCTGCATTGGGAGGGCCTTGGCAGCCGCACACTTACATGCACACTCCTGACACACATACTCTCTCACACACACCTGACACATATACTCACACCCTCCTGACACATGTGCTCACACTCACACACTTGTGACACACACACACTCATGGACCTCCTGGCTCTTACTGTACAAACAGGGAGAAATGGCAGCTGTGTGCACCCTGCCTACAGACAGAGCAGGGGAGCAGCCCCCCGCCCTGAGAACAGGAGGGGCCTGGGTGCTGCACACCTTCCCTGAGGGCAGGTGGGCACAGTGAAGGACTGGCTTCTGTCCCCCAGGGGGTGGTAGCCTCCTGGAGCCATCCTTCCCCTACTGCCACCTCCCACCAATCAAACAAGTGTCCAAAGATGGGTGCCCACTACCACACCAGCTTCCAGGGCCAGGAATGCCCGAGCCCCCAGAGGAGCCAGCAGGGGCTCCAAGCCCAAGCAGCTGCCAGAGGGGCACTTGGTTTTGAGTGGGGTTCACTGAAGCCTGGGAGACAGGGGTTTGATGATGAGTTGTGGACCTCGCTAAAGGCCTGTTTCTCCCCATCTACCTGCTCAGGCCCTCCAGGGCCTACTTCCTGTGCCCATGCCAACAGGCTGGGGGGCACCACAGACAAGCTGGCACTGAGAGGAGACAGACAACCTTCCACCCACAGGCCAGTCCCTGCCCCTCTGCAGCCATGCAGGTGGCAAGGAGCCAGCCACCAAGGCCTAAGTCCCTGAAAGGTAAGGACCATGGTAGTGGGGGGCCTAGGGCACCTGCCAGGACCCTTCCATAGGCCACCAGCCCCGGCAGCACCCTCTGTCCCCGAGGCCGAGGGCCTGGTCATATGAGGGGGGCCCTGACCCCTCCAAGGACTGCTGGGGTGCTCTGAGAGGGGCGTGGTCTCTGCAGAAGGGCACAGGAAGGAGGCAGTACAGGGCAGCCAGGGCCGTGGGCTGGCAGCAGGCACCTGAGCCTGATGTTTCCCAGCACAGGTGTGGGTGCAGCCCCACATGAGGAGGCGCCACTGAAGAGTCCAGCCATTTCTCCTAGGGTTTCTATGACACCCAGCATTAAGGGTCTCTGTCTACACAAACCTGGAAACTGCAGAAATAGCTTCTTTAAATCACTCCTGCCTTAGCCAATAGTGCCCCCACCATGGCAGTGGCTGGGGCCCACACTCTGTGTCCCCAGGGAACTAAGTATTTCTCAGAGGAGCTGCTCAGAGAGGTGCAAGGCCAACCCTTGGCAGTGCCAGGGGCCAGGCAGGTCATGGGAGTGTGCCAGGCAGGGGCCGGGTCAAAGTAGGGGCCCTCACCCTGGCATGGCCCAGGCCAACAGGCCTCTCAAGAGAACTGGAAACAGATTTATAGGTGAAATCTGTTTTAAGGCTGGTTCTAACTAGACATCGAATGTTAGATGGGCCAGACCAACCACCGTATGTGAATCGAGTGAGGAACTTCTGACCCGAGACCAAGGAGGAGGGGACCCAGGCCCCAGGCAGTCAGCTTGCAGGGATGGCCCTCCCACTGGGCCAGGCATCCTTTCTGAACCCCAACAGGCCTGTGGGCATTCATCCTGCTGCCTCCCTCGGGCTCCTGCCAAGGAAAACCACCAGGGCCCCTCTCCTGCCAACAGTACTGGGTGGGAGCATGTGACGGCCCCTCTCCAGCCCGCAGTCCCCCAGCACCCACGAGGAGCCCTGGAAGAAGGCACATGGGCATCCCTTCTGTGAACAGCCAGCCTGGCCTGGAGGTGAGGACAGGGGCTCCCCAAGGAAGGAGGAAAGGAGACATACAGACACAGCAAAGTATACCCGACATCGTGATGTCAGGGGGATGCAGATCAGAGCCACAGTGAGGTCACCTCACACCAGCCAGGGCGCAGCTGTCAACAAGACAAATGGCCAGTGTTGGTGAGGATGTGGGAAAAGGGACCCTGGGCGTATGGCTGTCATGGGGAACAGTGTGGGGGCACCTCAAAAACTAACACTGAAATACCATGCAAACCACCAACTTCACCTCTGGAAATCTACCCACAGGAGAACCTATGTTCACTGTAGCACTATTTACAACAGCCAACATACGGAAGCAACCCCAGTGCCCATTGACAGATAAATGGATGGAGACGTGGTACATACGCATGATGGAACATTACTCAGCCGTCAGAAGGAAATCCTGCCATTTGTGACGACATGGATGGACCTAGAGGATATTATGCTGAATGAAATAAGTCAGAGAGAGACAAACACCAGCTGATTTCTCTCACACGTGGAATCTAAAAAGCAAAACAAACGAACAAACAAAACAGATTCATAAATACAGAGAAAAGACTGGTAGCAGCCATGGGGCACTGGGATGAACTGAAGTGAAGAGGGAAAAGTAGTGGGGACGTCTGACATCTTGCTCAAGGTGGTTACATGAGTGCAAACACACCAAATCCACACCAGATGTAGTCTAGGATTTGTGCATTTCACTGTGTTTACCCCAGTAAGGGAAACGCATCTCCCTGCAAGGTGCAGCCTCACCCTCCCCTTCAGGGTGCCTCTGGGGCAACACCTGACTCTGTGGTGCTGAGCCCCAGAGTGGCTCAGAGTTTGTCAGAGGGGTCAGGCAGTGCTGGGGGGCCCACAAGGGACACTGCCTCATTCTGCAGCCCCGAACACAATGGCCCCTGATTATGCCCAAGGCCGAGTGGTGCTCTAACTGCCACAGGGCAGCAAGGCTGCAGAGGGGCCAAGCTGCCCACCCTGGATACTAGGGCGAGAGCAGCGGCCCTGCGGCTGCCCTGACCTGGAAATCGGGGGCAGTGGGGACTCTGAGATGCCTGTCTGCGGGCTGCCCAGGGCAGGTGTGGGGTACCGCTGTTGCTTCTCTGCTTGACCACCTCCCAGCCTTTCAGGAGTGCCCAGCTGCCCTTGGGGTGGACTTGACTTTGGTCAAAGACTGTCTTTAATTTTTCCTGAGCCAGTGCCCTACGAACCCAAGCAATGGTTTCAGTGACAGTATAGAATCTGTGCCTCCTGTTCCTCCATTGCTGGAAGGAAAAGAGGAAGGTGGCAGCGGGGGAGGGCTGTGCCAAGAAGGGATCTGGCCAGGGCCGGGGCAGCTGCTCACCATTGGCCTCACTCAGTTTCTGTGGGAGTCTCAGCATTTCTGGCCCCAGCCAGGTGGGTTTCCCATTGCTGCCAGCATGACGTGAGCGACCACAGCTGTTTTGGGGTGATACCCTAGGAGAATTGCAGGCTGGGAAATGTGTAAATTGGTGGAGGCAGAATGGGACCCAGGGGAAGGTGGAGGGGTCGAAGGCCCCAGGGCAGAGGCCAGCTGGTTCTGGGACCACAGCTGGAGACCAGTGGGAGCAGGGTAAGGAGGGGGGCAAAAACACGTCAACGTGTTTGCCAGGGGCTGTCCGCCAGCTTTCATACAGCCGCTGATCCTAGTGGAACAGGGTTTAATACAATTTTCCTTCTGATTGAGAACGAGCTTTCTTTGGTCGCCGCTGATCTGATAACTCTCCGAAGAATGAGGTTTTAATTAGCAAATAACAGTGTTGACCTACTCAGCACTACTGCACACACCTCCCAGAGATGCCCAAGGGCTAGTGGACAAACTATGGAAACAACGAAAAATCTTAAAAGGAACACAGGAGCCCAGTAACAGCAGCTGGTTGGGGCCCCTTCTGGGGACAAACTCAGGGGAAGACAGGGCCTTAAGAAAAGGGGGTGGGGCATGAGGGGGACCACAGCTGCCCGGGAGTGCCCCCTGCCCCGCCCGGCCCCACCCTGTAGACGCCTACAGGGCCCTCTCCACAACTGGACCACCACTGCTCCCCAAACAGGCGCGCAGATGCATGAGTGGGTGTCTAACTGCAGGGGTGCAAGCACAGAACTTCAGAAAACAGTTGAACCACACTGCAGCCCTGCTGCGCTCTGGGTTTTGAGATTGGACAAGATACAGAATCTGCTATTACGTGAAATAAAGCATCAGCAATGTGTTCTCATCTATAATTGGACGTCTCTACGGTTAAATTTCAAAAGGCACAAAAGTCAGGCACTGTGTGTGGGCAACTCCAGGCAGGCTGTCCAGACAATGGCTGTGGCACCGAGGGGCCAGCATGGCCAAGGGACCCCGAACTTCACCTCCACTGTCTTGTTTCAGCACGACGTTTTTTGTGGACTACATAAGTAACAACGCAGTGTGGTAGAGATGCGTTTAGAAAGTAAAATCTTCCCAGCTTACAGGCAATGAAAAAACCCCATACATGCACTCAAAAAGCCACACACCAAATGTCCCACAAACTGGGGGATTGGGTGGAGCCCTGGAACAAAGGGGAACCACAGCAAGGCTACAGAGAAAAGCTGGTGCTGTGAGCAGATGCGATGCACAAAATGAATGACACTTTCCTTTACCCCAGTGACTCCTGCAAGGGACACTGAGAAAGGGCACTAACTTCATTTGAAAGGTTTCCATAGCCTCACCCCAGACAGAAAAACCCTCAAGGGCGGGAGGCCAACAAGAACGCAGACAGGTCCCAAGAAGGCACCTTTCCACTCTTGTCCTAGGCAGGGGCTCCTGGGCTGGGGCTCCACGGGGGAGTGCTTGCCCCCGGTCCTAGACAGGCAGAACCTCCAGCGCCCCAGCCCGCGTAGCCCCAGGGGGAAACCCGGCACCATTCTCCACTAAGGGATCCACAGAAGCCAGAGCAGGGTTCTACAAACTCCAACCGACAGGACACGTGGGGAGAAAGAGCCTGGGGAACACTCAGCTCCGTGAAGCACGGGCAATGCCAGCTGTGGGCGCTGGGATGGCAGATGGTTTCAAACACCATGTGTCCTCTCCATCCTTTCCTTCACGAGGCCACCTGTGAGCACAGGCCTGCCATGACAACAGGTGCCCTGGAGGACCCCTGGCAGCCACGGCACCTGTACCCTCTATGCCCTCTCATGAAGGGACCCTGCCACCTCTGGTGTGCACTCGGCCAAGGCCGTGGGGGTGGTGCTGGCTGTGGATAGCCGGATGGCGCATCCCTGCAGTGCCCTCCTTGTCCTGGGCTCTCCCTGCACATCCCCTCTTGGGGGGCGGGGGCTCGCTGGCTGCACATCTGTGTGGCTGCACCGGGTCCACTGCCCAGCACACCTGTAACCTGGGTCCACTGTACACAACAGTTCCCTGGGGCAGGCCAGGGCCCCACAGGTCCAGGGTTGAGGGCTGCACAGCACCTGGTGCTCCCTAAGTGTCGGCCCAAGTAGGGTACTCCAGAGGGCTCTGGTTCCCCAGCTTCGCCCACCTGCTCTGGGCAGTCAAAAGTCACACTCACAGTAATTTAGGGCCTTAACATGGTGTGCAGACACCCTGCCAAGCAGACTGAGCTGCCAACCACACACCAGAGAACCATCTCCACCAGCCCACCCTGACGGCCCTGTCCCAACCCCAGCTGCCCTGACAAACTCTCGGGCCATCTGAAGACCAGAGGCCCTGTGTCTGCCAGGCCCAACTGTCCCAGGGGGCCTGGCAGTGGCCCAGGCTGGACACAGTGCTGCAGGGGAGCCAGGGGCATCCCTGGCCACAGATGTGTGGTCTCACTCTGCAGAGGACATGCTGGTGGCAAACCCCCTCCTTGTGAGGGCTCTCGCTGGTGGGACAAGGAAACTTCAGGAACCTTTTGTAGCAGCTCATTTTTGCAAAAAACACAAGCAGTAGCCGGCAGGATGGGTGAGTGTGCAAGGTGCAAAACCTACAGGGTATCCTGTTCCTTTCCTGGGGTCCCCTCTGCACCCCAACATGGTGCCAGGCCTTCAGAGTGAGGCTTTCCAGTCCCCATGTCAATTTGGGGATGAGCAGCCCTGTGGACCCTCTGTCAGTCAGCATGAGGGGCAGGCTTCCCAGGAGATCCTGCAGCCACAGGCCAACACCAGCCCCACCCTGCAGTTGGGGGGCTGGAAATGTGGGGTAATGGGGGCAGCTGAAGATCTGCTGTAAGGGTATCACTGAAGGCCATCACCCAGACCCAGTGGAGCACCACGGGAGGCAGGGTCCAGTGCTTCTGTTTGCAGCCACTCCCACAGCCTGCTGAGGGCTTCATGTGCCCGGGAAGGAACCACAGCGCTGGCCATGCTCCCCCACACCCAGATGCCTGGGCCCTGCCATGGCGGCATACACAGGGTTGGCTGGTGTGACCCACCCAGACCCCTTCCCACAGACCAGGAGGCAGTATCTGCTTTTGAGCTGGGCTGTCTGTTAAATGAGACATCACACTTGGCTCCTCCTGGGCCCACCACATGACACACAGGGAGATGCCACCCATGCCCCGTCATGAGCTACACCTTTCACAGCTATGTCAGGCACCCTGGTTGAAATGTCCAACTTCTCTGCACTCAGGCATCTGGCATTGCCTCTGGGCCCAAACTCAGGCTCTGGAAGGGTTAACAGCAGCTCTCTGACCCGGAGTAGGGTCACTGTCATTCCCAGAGCACCCCAGGAGCAAAGGTACAGTGCTGTCCCTCACCTGGAGAGCTAAGGGAAGGAGCCACCCACCCCCAGGAGGCCCCGTCCCACGGGCAGGGAGCCTCCTGACAAGGCCGAGCTCAGCAGGCAGAGCCAGGCAGGGCCAGTTCCGGAAGAGGAAGAGCGGTGGAGGATGCCACACAGGATGTGGAAGATGGAACAGGCCCACCTCCAGCTGCTGAGGAGAGCTGGGACGCACCACGGACTTGTCCAGACACACCTGGAAGACAGGAGCTACCAGATGCAATGTGCACAAGGTTTTTCAAAGCAAGGCGAACTTTTTTCCTCGGTGAAATATTGTGCAGAAGCCCAAACTCAGAAACCGTGGAGCTGCTGAGGACCCAGCATCCCAGGCTCACGGGGGGATCCTACCTCCACCTATTTGCACAGTAGAGTCATACCTTTTTATTTCTGAGGCATTTCATTTTTCAAAATGTGGTAGAAGAAAAACTCCAGCAGGAGACAAAAGACTCAGGACCCACCCCAATTTACATAAAGATCCAAATCCTCCACTGTGAGCTCGGATGCCCACAGCACAGCCCTTGTGTGCTCTGCATGAGGTCACCCAGCAGGCCAGAGTCAGCACTTGAACTCAGTCCTGCCTGACCCCACCACACGGCCAGACAAGGCTCCACACTCAGCTTCTGGGAGGAGGGTACCCATGGGCCTGCAGAAAAGCCACCTGGGGAGGGGAAGCTCTGCACCCTGGACCCTGACAAGCTGGGAAGCGGCTGGGGTGAGGATGTGCGGCCACTGCTAGCCATGGCTCCTTCCCACTGAGGGGAGAGCACACAGGCCCTGGGTCTAAGGTCCCGTCCACCTCTGGAGGCCGACCAGTCGGGAAGCAGAGCCTGAACTTGGCAGAGCCGGCACCGGCTCCTTCCTGCCGGATGCGACTCCCCAGGCCACGTGTGCACTGTCCTTGCACAGCAGCCTGCCTTTGCCAGACCTCCTTGTGCTTCAGCACTGAGAAGGGACCACAGTGCAGAAAAACACTCGATGCTCTGTCCCCTCATAGCTGTGGGGCTGGGAGCCCTTGGGTCTGTGCGGAGCTCAGTACCCTGGTGAGAACCTGATCCAAAAACCAGAGGGGGGCAGCTGACACCAAAGCCAGGGTAGCCTGCTTGAGTGTCCCCAGGCCCACACCAGATGACCCCATCTCACCCCCCACTGGCTCTGGCTGAGAGCTGCCCCATGTCCCTCCTGAGCCACCCAATGCCCCAAGACTAGTCTGAGATTCATCTCACCAAACCTCCAGACATAGGTGTCACCAGGATGGAAGCCCTTTTCCCACTCTCCTGGGGTCTACTCCTTCCCTAGGGTAAACCCAGCCTGTGCTCCAAGCAGGGGGTGTGGGAGTGGGGATCCCCCCCCTAAGCCTCACCTTAGGACCAGATGCATGTCCCGGAGGATCTGCCGGCTGCCTCTGGGAGGAGGGGATGCAGAGGCTGCCCACGTGAGCCCTGCACTGCTGGGGGCCTCAGGCTGTGTGGGATGGGGGGCAGAGGTCAGGGCTCTGCAACTCAGGTAAGATCAAGCCATTTACATGACCCCACTGCCAGCAGATCGTTGTAATGCCCACAGCACAGGTCAGGAGGGGCCCGCCTGGTGGAGAGAGCAGAGCTGTCACCTGTGAACCAGAACTTCCTGCTGTCCTGAGTAGTTTTAGGAGCATCACACTACAGGGTACAGAGCCTGGGGTCTGGCTCCCTCTTCTTCCTTCAAAGTGCTATCAGGCAGTGGCTGCGAAGGTGCTTCAACAAAGGGTCTGGCACAGGAGCCAGGAGCATGGGCTGCTTGTCAGGTCACCCTGGGGTACAAGCCTCGAGGAGTGGGGCCTGACTGTCACAGCAAGTGGGCAGTGCTGTTTCTCACCAACTGCAGCTGGACGGCAGGCAGGGGGCGATCAGCTAGCTTCTGGCAGAGGCTGGAGACCAGGCCCAGAGCAGAGCAGCAGAAAAATGGAAGCTGGTCCAAGGCAAAGCCCCCTCTTCCTTCCAGTTCTCAACGGCAGGATTCACATCCCCAGCTGTGTACCTTCAGGTTCCACTCTGGGATGAAGACTAGAAAACTTCATCAGACTTAGTACCATATCACTAAAACTGTAACGCATGAGAGCAAATTACTTTTTCATTTGCTAAAAATGATGAATAAAAGAGCATTTCCCACAATTTTTTAATTAGACCTTTTATTCTAGAGTATCTAGATGCACATGCCATTGCGAGAGGCAACACAGGGCTTGAGCCTGGACAGGATGAATGGACCTCTGAACTCAATTCCCAAAGGCTGATTTTTCCAACGCCCCTCACCACTGCCTGTTTGGCTGGACAAACGTGAATGTACTTAGTTGTCTCTTACTACAGGAATGGAACAGGAACAAAATTTCCCCCTTTCATTGTTTGTAAAATCCTAATTAAAACTTATGCATCAACAACTCAGATCACTTCTATAAACTGCACAGCCAAGCCACATGGTGGGACCCTGCTGTGGCAGGCTGTGTGGGGTGGGTGCAATGGCTCCGAGGTCCTGGCGGTGCTGACAGTAAGGCAGACATGGGCTCTGGCCTCGAGGAGCTCACAGCCAGATATAAGTGAGCTCCTGGAGGACAGGGAGCGTGGCTGCCCCAGTCCAGAGCGGCTGTCCAGGGCAGGGCCTCCTCACTCAGCCCGGCGACTCCATGGACTATGCAATGTGGTGCAGCCTGTAGGCTCCTTGGGGTTTTAAATGCATGACACAGGACACATGGGCTCAAACTCTGATAGGAGTACCTATCAGAATATAAAAAAGACCAACTGTGCGGCAGTAATGCACCGTGGCAGGTCTAATGAGCTCCTGACAGTGCAGGAGCTGAGGCAGGGAACACAGAGATGCTGTCACTGTCTTGTGCCACCAAAGCCACCCACGCTCTGTGGCCAACTTTCAGAGTGGAAGAAAATGCTACATTTCAGTCAGAGGTAGTGAAAACTGAGTGCTTCTTTCTCATCTAGGCTCAGATTCCCTGAAATTGAGAGCCCTGGGCTCTGACACCACACGGCCCTGTGAGGCCAGGCTCTCCAATGGGGCCCCCACAGGATCCTCCGAGAAAGAATGCTCTGCCTCATCCAAATCTACCCAGGGGCTCAGGCTCGTTCCATCTGGGCCTTGGGGAACAGGATGAGAACTTCCGAACCCCCTTCCCAGAAACACACACCAGCACACCTGTCAAAGGCTCCAGCCTCCCCAGTTCAGATGAGATGGGGGGCTCTGCCTACAGCCAAGCACAGGGAAAGGAGGGCTGGGATGGGGCCTGCAGGACAGGCCAGTGCTCTGGGGTGGGTCCTCCACAGCCATCTTCTTCCAATCTCATGGCCTTGGCTGACAGTGGGGCTTACCTCCCCCCACCCCGTAGAAGCCTGGGGCTTCCAAGCGAAGGCCCCACAGTGCAGCTCTGTGCCCAGCAGGGCAGGGAGGCAAACACCCCAAGAACTGGGAAACCACAAGCTGTGGGAGACGGCAAGGCCAGAGTCCTATGGCAGCCAGGCTGAACTTCAGGAGAAACACCAAAGCCTGACTTCCATTCTTGCCTGTCTTTTAACCCAAGGATTTAAAGGAGAGTTTGTGGCTTGAGGCAAGTTTGATAATAGCCAGTTGCTTGGAAAAGCCAGAAATGCTGATGTACAGATCTGTGTCCTGTAGCCAGGTGGGAGATGACCAGCCCTACAAAACCTCTTAGAGGTCCCATGGAGCTCAGCCTGATGGACGTCAGTACTGTACAGCTCTCCTGAGGCTGTGCTGTGATCAGCTTCTAAGTTCTCAGGAACAGGTGGTCCTGAGCCAGCAAGGATGGCCCCTCTGCCCACCCCATGCCTGCAGGGTAAGGGTGAGGGACAGGACACCCTCTGCCCTACACTGTCCACAGGCATCTGCACAAAGGGCTCTGCGGACAGCAGTGCCCCCTGCCAAGAACGCTTCCGGGGAGGAGGCAGACTGGTTTGACTGCCTCGGGACAGACCGCTTTTCACAAAGATCAGACTGGGTTTCTGGGAACAGTGTTATGACACTGCAAGTTGCTATTTCTATCTGGGCCACGCCTTGCTGTTTCACAGGCTGCTCACCCCTGCGTTCAGGCACAGTACATCCTGTCCTGTCCCTGGAGGGCTCACGGTACAGTGGCAGCGGACACATGGAGGTACAGATATAAGGAACACAGACAGGCTGGGGCTTTGCAGGAAAGGAGGCAGGTGCAGAAAGACCCCTGGGCTCTCCTCAGAGGCTGTGAGCTGGGGAAAGTACTCACGCCCCACCCGAGGGAAGGAAGGTGCAGATCGGGTGCCCATGGGATTAGTGACTGACATGGGGAGCCAAAAGGCAGATGTCTGGAACCCTTCTTACTTTGCAAGCAAGAGGAACCAGCTGGCAGCCAGTCCTTCTGACAGGAGCCAGCCTCCTGCAGCTGCAGTGTAGTGAGCCGTCAGGACTGGCCAGTCAGCCCTGGAGCGCTGCGGAAGCTCAGCAACCCCAGTCCTCCTCCATCAGAGCATTATCTGGGCCAGCCGTCCAAGGCACATCGAGAGCCCAGTGACTCAGGGAACACAGTGAAGAGCTCTGAGGTTCGGCCTCAGAGCTGGGGCCACCAGGAACAGCGCAGGAGAGGCATGCAGCTGAGCAAAGGGAGGCCTGTGGAGAAGGGTGTGTGGAGAGCTGCCAGGAGTGTGTGACTCTGGCAGGGAGATGGGGTTGAGGGGAGGAGGAGCACCTGGCTTTGGCATAGCTCACAGGGCACACGCTCAGATGTCAACTGTGGGGTCCATGCAGACTGGCAGAGTGCCGGGTGCAGACTGACTCCAAAGCCCCAGCAGCTGGCAAGCTCATGTGCCGGGGAGCAGGGGCAGTCGTCAGGGCCTGAGGTCCCCGGAAAGATCACAGAATGCAGAGTACAGGGGAGGTGCAGGCCAGGAAGTGAAGCTTATCTGAGGCCAGAGACCTACTTAGCGTCTGGCAGCGTTTCCACTTCTGGACAGACTCCCCTACTGCCTCTGCATTTATAGGAGTGTCAGTGGAGTCTCTGTGGGAAGCTTACTCTCTCACACCCAGTCTTCATGGCCTTTGGGAACAGGAAGTCTGAAGAGACTGCCTGGCCTTCCCATTGAGGTTTCCCACCAGCCAGGCATGGGAGACAATACCCCCAGGACACCACCTGAGTCAGGGGACCTCACAGCATGTTACAGCTGCAGAGGGAGTGTGGGCACAGCCATCCAGAAGGGAAATGGCTGCCTACTGAGCAGGAGCTGAGACGTGAATTAGGTATCCTAACCCCAAGGTTGGTCTTCCTGGACCTCTTGATGCCAAAGGCCATCAAGCCCCATCATCTGTGCCACTGGCCCTCACTGTCCCCCAGAATCTCAGTTGAGCCTCTGGGCTGATTTCACCCATATCCCAGGAAGCAAACAGGCCTTGGGCAGCTCCCCTACATGTGGTCTTTGGGTATCCACGCGTAGGCCCTCATCTGATTTGAGGCATATGCATACTGTGATTTACAGCCCTCCCTGTTTCTTCCGTTACTAGCACGACACAAAGGCTTGGAGCACAAGTGCATTATGCGGGGTCAACAGCCAGATGGGGAACGTCACCATTATGGCTTCTAGGCACAAGTGATGACTTGTAGTCAGTCACAGCCCTGCTTCTGAGGCAGGGAGCTCTGCAGGTCACCAGCCACGCCCATCTCCTTCCTAACCGGACTTTGATTGGCCTTCATCCACTTCCTGTGTGAAACAGGCAACTGGCCAGGAACTGAGGCTGCGTTTTATTTTTCATCCGGAATCTGGAAATGCAGCTCTGGCCGGCAGATGGACTTAAGTGGAATACTAAGTCCTGGAGTTGTAAAAGAGTCTAGAAATAACATTTAACACACACAAAACGTACTACTCAGCAACTTCCAAAAAATTAGCCGACAGGTGTGCCTGACTTAAATCATCAGTGAACTCATGACCCTGATAAAGACGAGATTCCTAATGACCCAAAGCTGCAAACACATCTCCCTCTGCACGCTCTCCTCAGCTGCTGGGGAAGACACGCCAGCACTTGCTCCCCTCAAATAAAACAACGGTTTGGCTCAAGATTTCAAGCTGGTGATCTGCGGACCGTTTACAGCAGCTGCGGCGCCCTGTGCTGTCTGGAGAACTCGTGACTTTGGGTACTTAGTGGATGCCCAGAGCTGAACTGTCCTCCGGGGCCTTCCTGTCCCACCTTCACCCCTAGATAACGGGGCCTGGGGCCGCACGTGTGAGCTAAGGGAAACCACAGCAGAACGCAGCACTGGCTACCCGCTGAGGAACCGCAGGCCCCAGACAAATACACCGTCACCGCCCACCTCGCAGGCAGCGAAATGCGATTTTCAAGATGGTTTCATCACACCGGGGAACTACCTGTGGGTCAGGCCTCTCCCACACCGCCGGCACTCCAGCGTGCACGCGGTAAGTTTTTACAAAGGCCCACTGCCAAGTAACAGCTACTCACAGCCGCATAGCGTCACAAGGGCAAGGCGGGGACCCTGCGCGGCTCGCCTCGCGAGCGCTTCTCGGACCGCCCGGCCGTCGCGGGCAGGCAGGGCCGCCACCGCAGCAGCAGCTCACGGCTCACCCCGCCCCGGTACTGCGGCCGCGAGCGCCGGGCAGCCACCGGAGGCGACGGCCCGCCCTCGGGGCCCGGGGTCACCGTCGCACGCGGCCCAACTCGGTCCCAGTGCACACCGATCTCCGCGTCCACCGCCGGCGCCCGCCCGCACTGCGCATGTCAGGTCTGCCCGGCTCGGCTGGAACCGGATCCAGCCGGCTGGGCAGTGACGCACGCGCGCCGGCCCTCTCGCCGTGGGCGGGGCCCTCGGCGCGCTCTCACGGCCACCGTCCCCACCCGGGCCTGCGCGGGCTCCCGGGAGACGCCCGTCGCCGGCGGAGACGCGCCGGTTGAGCCAGGCTAGCCCTCTAACGAGGTTGTTTCGAAGACGAAACGGAGGCTCAGGGAAATTTCTCCGTCCGCAGCTGGGCGGCCAAGTGGCACGCAGAGACGACGCTCAGGGGTCTGCGGTGCCCTGGCTCCCTAGCAGCTGCCCCACAAGGGAGGCAGAAGGCCACCTGGTGCAACACCCCTTCCCCCCACCCCCAACCCTGTTCTCCAACCGTAATACAGGCCTACTCTGACCGGCAGGCTTTGGCCCTGAGTGCTGTCCCCGCCCCCACACCACCACCTGCAAGGGGACCCTAGCTTCCAGGAGCCCCGTCTGCTGTCTCCCCACAGGGCCTCTGCAGGCCAACGGCTCTTCCTTTTCCTGGAGCACTCCTCTTCCCTTCAGGTCTTAAGTCAATCGTCTGCTTCGAGGAAACTTCAGCTTCACCTCCTGAGCCCCCTCCCCATACCGTGGCCCCTCGAACTTCCTCCCGTGGTGACATACACCCGCGGTGGTCCACGGTTAATGCTCAGACCCCACCCAGACCGTGAGTTCCACAAGGGCAGTGCTGCGCGCGCTCAGCACTGTGGTGACATCTACAGCAAATAGCAGGCCCTCAGTAGGGACTACTGCAAGGAAGGAGGCCCACAGCTACCACGCCAACACCTTAGACCTCTTCTAGGGCCTAGTTCCCTCCCCTAAGACAAGACTGCAGGTCCATTTTACGATTCAAAGAAAAACCACACTCCAGCAGCAGGGGGCTATCAAATCCACCCCAGGGCCAACAGTGGCTCTGGTGGGGGGAGGGTTTGTCTCATGCACCTCTGGCAAAGGTCAGACAGCAGGCGTCTGGGACACTCTCTCCTCTGGCTACTGAGGCATGCTCCAGATGCCGTTTCTTCTTTTGCTGCCCACTGTGCACCAGCTGGTGGGTGTGGGGTCCCAACTGCCCAGCCTGATAAGGATCTCCAGGGTCACAGAGCTAACACTACATCTTTTGTGTTTCTCCTCTTGGCCGTTTCACCTCTACTGTAGGCTGGTTCACACACAGGTTTGTGCAATAGTGGCAGTGGGGGCAGGCACCTAGGGACTGCAGAGACCTTCACCAGAGCTGGATGGAGGAAGAGAAGGCAGGGAGCAGGGTGGGGACATGCCTGGCCACTACTGAGGTAGGGCAGGGACATGGACAAGCATCATGATGAACTTTCCCTGCCTATGATAAAAAATGCCAAGATATAAACAGTATAGTAAGAACAGGAAGGGCTCTATCTTAAGGCTAAGATTCCATTTTAAAAATCAGGGAATTAGGAGGTATATGATTTCTAACATATTTTTGGTAATTAGCCAACAATCTATCTTAAGGCAGGGGGAGCAGTCCTAAATGGTATGTCCCCACTGCTTGAAGGTAACCACTACCTTGGAGAACAGGATCAATAAATTTCTTGTGTTAAGTTTATCTTACAGAATTATCTAGAAGACTATGGATGGTGACATAATGTCCCTCACCAGAGATAGACATCATAAGACCACACGTCGAGCCTATGCACCTCCCCTGCCCCTGCCCTTTGCCCCATTTTTAAGAGCCTTAAAAGACAGAATCCTAAGCCCTTAAGTACACCTCCTCTCTCAGGTTGCCCGCACTCCCCTTTCCTCAAGGTACTGTTTGCCTTAATTAAAGACTTCTCACTGCTCATAATTGTGTTTCTTTCTGTGCTCTTCTAGTAGTGTCTTTGTTACTCTATTTCATTCTCTTCTCCAAACTTAAGCATGTCTTCACTCTGTCCTACTTCAGTTCTACTTTCCAAGTAGGAAAGGGCTACTGAAATCTCTGAGTTGGGCTTGACCATCGCCTGGGTGACCTGGACAGGACTGCAGCTGTACAATCATGTCCTGTAACAGCCTGCCCGAAATCTCCTTTCTTTGCCTTTGGGAAGTTCCTAGAACATAATCTCACTCCATCCAGTGCTCTGCGGCTACCCCAAATCCTGGGGTGATAGGGGTTTAGTTACTATGCTGTGAAGATTCCAGAGGACACTAGACACCAGGTGATCCTGGCTTCAGAAGTTGGCAGGGGACCTGTCCTATGCTTTCTTCTCTTTGCTTATCCTTGTTCTCTGCAGCCTGCATGGCTGCTGCTATTCACTATTACTCTTGCTTTAATGAATTCCTTCCTTACCTGTATGAGAGAATTCTTTCTCCTTCAGAGTCAAGAATCCTCCCCTGTTCAGCTTGATGTTTAAGCTGGTAGGCAGGGAGAGACCTCCCTAGACACAGCTGCTAGACAACACTACCATGGCCTCTGTACTGTGTTCTCACTTATGCTATCTTGTTTAATCCTTGGGATGCTGCCCCCCCCTCAATCTCTGATGCCTCCATCAGGACACAATGACATATCATGGACTGCATTCCCCACTCAGCTTGGCCAGATCTGGGGTCTGGGGTCCTTCATTGTTATGGGAATGGCTGGCCTCTGGCTTTTGCGCTCAGAGCTTCTTCGGCAAAAGACAGCAGTGCACATCCTAAGGGCAAGGGCCAGCAAATGCATGGGGACACTGAAACTAAGACATCCCTGCAGGCTGAGAAAACAGTGTAGGCACCGACCCCACTCCACCCCTACTCTGTCAAGGAAGTGCTTCCAGGAGCACTAATTTTATTTATTTATTTATTTATTTTTTATCCAGGTATGATTTTTATTTTTATTATTCATTCATTCATTCATTCATTTATTTTTTGAGAGAGCATCTCTCATATTTATTGATCAAATGGTTGTTAAGGGTTAACAACAATAAAATTCTGTACAGGGGACTCAATGCACAATCATTAATCCACCCCAAGTCTAATTCTCATCAGTCTCGGATTTTCTGAAGCACAATGAACAAGTTCTTACATGGTGTACAAATTCTTACATAGTGAATAAGTTCTTATATGGTGAACAGTACAAGGGCAGTCGTCACAGAAGCTTTCGGTTTTGATCATGCATTATGAACTATAAACAATCAGGTCAAATATGAATATTCATTTGATTTTTATACTTGATTTATATGTGAATCCCACATTTCTCCCTTATTATTATTATTATTATTATTATTATTATTATTATTTTAAATAAAATGCTGAAGTGGTAGGTAGATGCAAGATAAAGGTAGAAAACATAGTTTAGTGCTGTAAGAAAGCAAATGTAGACAATCAGGTGTGTGCCTATAAGCTAAGTATTAATCTAAGCTAGACAAGGGCAACAAAACATCCACAGATGCAGAAGATTTCTCTCAAAACAGGGGGGTGAGGTTCTAAGTCTCACCTCTGTTGAGCCCCAATTTCTCACCTGATGGCACCCATGCAGGCGCACTATTTTTAACGCTGATTAAAGGTTTAAGAAGAGAAACAAACTCCCAGGACAAATAAAAATTCTCGTTCTTCTCCTAACCATAGCTTTACTGCATCCATGCTGAATCACACGCATGTGAGCTCCTAATTATGGGCAGCACACTAATTCTGGAAGCAGACTAACAGGCTTCCACACTGGACAAGGTGCTGAGCATGTGAGGGCAGCTGAGGAAAGGGTGCTTTGCTACCTGGTCACTGAGCCCCAGGTTCACCAAAGAGTGAAGCAGGTTCCCTCTATTGGTGATGGGAGTTGCTGGGCAAGTGTGCATCCCAGCAGGAGCAGGGAAGACAAGGAGGGTGGAGAGACCCAGCTACCTGGCTGTCTTGGTACCACAGGAATGTGCTGCTCCCTGTGTCACTCCCTGTCTTCTTGTTGGCATGGAGAACTTCCACTGTATGCAGAAGCTGACAATTAGTGAATCCTAGCATTCCACAGTTGTGCCTTTTTCCATTGTCCCCTCACACCAGTGATTCAGATGGAACCCCATACGGCACCCTTTTTCCAGATTCAAATCCTTCAGCAGCAGCTCCAACATGATGCTGGGAGATGAGGGAGGGGCCGTTGGAGGCCAGCGGGGCAGCTCTGTGCCCACCAGTCTGGCAATTGCAGACCCACACCAAGAAGCACACTTTGCTACCCAGAGAGGAAGGTTTCCTCTGCCCTGGCAACAGCCCTGCCAATGGGAAGCTGCCACTCCTGGTCTCCTCCAATGGGCTCTTGTGCAAAGCAGCCCCGCCCAGCTCCCCCTCCGCTGTAGACGGTGGGAGGGGGGTGAGGGGGCTTGCCTGTAGTTCCCCATGGTTTGGGGAATCCAGTTGTAATCCCTCTGCCATTGGGAAATAAACCCATTTTGCTGGGAAAACATCTGGCTGTTATTTTTAAGGTTAACATTAGATATATTTTATGTGTATATAGTATAAAATACAGACATAGATAAAAACATAATAACTGGAGCGGAGCACCTTTAGTAACATTCAGTTGTTCTTTGACTTTGGGGGCATAGTGACTGCTTGGGAAGGGGCCTGTTGAAGCAAATCTCCATGCGTCAAAAAACTTGCTATTCTATCAGACCCCCATGACCATTTTCTGCCACATTTCCAGCTTCTAGAAAACAATCCTGCTGAAAAGTGTCCACTGTTATCACCCCAGTTCTTCACTACCTATGAACCAGATGGCCATGGGGGAAACTATCCCTTACAATGATACCAAGGGCTTCCAAGTGACGCCGGCTCCTCTATGGCAGAAAGTGGTCACTTAGCAAGCCCTCCACGCTTGCTCTTCACAGTCTACCACAATGTACTGGGGCCCTGAACACTGTTATATTAACAGAGCCACAGGGAGGTCAAAATATATAACCTTACTCTAAACCAGACTCCCAAGAACTCATAGATTAAACATTCCTGTCCCTCAGCATGTCACGTAAGATCAAACTTACCCTATAGGCGCTGAACTACTAAAAGAAGGTGCATTTTCAAAAGGAATATCATCTTCCCTTATTAGCTAGGGCAGCTGCAGCTGTAACCCTCCATGTTACCCTCCCCAACCCCCAAGAGAAAGACCAAATGCAAAAGACTCTGGAGCAGGCCACTGCCAAGTCCCCGACCAGCAGTCCAGAGTTCCCCTCATATAGAGTGCAGCTGATCTTACCAAACGCCATGCCAAAATAACAGGAAAACCTGCCAAGCTTCAAGACTGGTAAGCAAAGGGCAAAAATGATGTTTCTGTACCCCTGGAGAGGCATGCCCTTAGCCTCACAGAGCACTGGGCTGCAGAGGGCAGCAGTGCACAGGCCTGGGTTCAGGAGCGCCACTGGCAACAAAAGGGAGAAGCCAAGTCACGCGGTTTTTAAAACTCAACACCAAACTATGATGCAGTCAGGAACCCGGGGATAGGGCCCAGCTTCACGCAGTTCCTACACCCCAGTCCCATGTCTGCCCAGGATGGTGGTGCTGTCCCCACAGACATCAAGGTCTTGCACAGGAGTGGTCGACCACATGGGGAGCAGCTAGCAGCAAGGTTCAGCTAGGTACAAGTTGCAGCCCTCTGGGGCATACCTACGTTACCCAGATATGGAATGCCGGTTCCGGTTCAGCTGCAGGTCAGGCTCACTTTGAGGCTGGCCCTGACACACACCAACTGTCAGTTGCTCTTCCTAACTCTGTGTGCCCACTTGGCAGAGGAAGCACTAAGTGGCTTATGTGGAGCTGAATGTCCACTTTCCCTGGTTACAACTGGCTGCAGAGCACCCTGTGGGCAGACTTCTTTAAGCCTGGCATTCCTGGGACTCGGACCAGGATCTCTGGGGTCTGAGGCCAATCACACAGAGAAGGTAGCAGTACTTAGGCAGATTGCTAGGAGAACCCACAGTCCCAAGCCCTGATCTAGGGCCAAAGACCCCAGATTCATATCCTGGTTCTAGTATCTGCTGTATGACGGTGGGCAAGTTGCTTAAATTTTTTGAGCCTCAATCAAATTTAAAATGAGGAAAATACGTATTTCACTGATGCTAAGACACACTGTTCCTCCTTTGAACATCTCTAAAGTCAGGATGCTTCTTACAAGTGACAGGTCAGAATGTAATTGTCAGAGCTTTCTTTTCAGTGGTCCACGTAGTAACAGTGTACGAAGCACTAAGGGTGTCCTGGGTTTGATGAAGTATGGGAGCACATGCCTCGAAAGGTTCTGAGGAACTGGAGCACAAGCTGGCGGAGTCAGTCCCCTGGGCTGCCGGACATCAGTGCTGGCTACCTGTGACCAGTCTTGGCCTTGGGACAAATGTGGCCCATTGCCAAAAGCCCACCATTACAAAGACTGCAACTACAAAGGTGGGGGACAGAGAAGTTCAGGTAATGACAAAATGGTCAAGGGGCTGCTGGGGGTCCAGGAGAGAATGAGGCTCTGCCCTGCCCTCAGCCACAGGCATGTGCCCCCGGAGTCCCCTTTCCAATCCGCGGTGGGAAGCTGTCCCTGGGACGGGCGGCAGCCTTGTTGCTATCCTCGTTGTTACTCCACTCAACCCTGCTCACACATGAAACTGCAACTGGCGTACTGCAATTTTCGAAAGAAATGTTTTTGGATTCTGCCCCAGAATGTGCTGCTTAAGGCAGTATTACACCGCAAGAATTACAGAATAAATGACCTTGTTCTTTAAACTTTCTCAACACTTATAACAGCTACGAGACTAACAAGGCTGCAAATAATGCAGTCTTTAAGTGGTTTTCCTGCGGCCAGTTGAGTTTACAAAGAAACTCCTATCAACAGGAAGCAGAGGGTGAACACGGGAACAGCAAGCTCGCTGGCAAGGGGAGCAGGTGCATCGGGCGGCCCCGATTACCCACGGAAGCGAGGCGGTGGCGGGTGTGCGCGGACAGATTAGCGCGCCCCTGACTCAGCAAGAACGCGCGCCCTGGGGGGCCGCCACCCTCACAGCGACCTCCGGACACAGGCGCGCCCCGGCCGGAGTCTAGTCCAGACGGGGGCGGGGCTGCCGAGCCGGAGGCGGGGCCTGCCGGGCGGAGCGGCGGTCACGTGTGTACACAGGCCCGCGCTGCGCGCTGTGCGCCCCACCGCCTCCTCCGGCCCCGAATTGCGCGAGGCGGCGACTGCGTGCCCCAGGCCCAGCGACCCGGTGAGTGCGTGCCGAGCGCGGGGTTGGCTTCCTCGGTCCCGCCCAGGCGCTGCCCCCTTGGGGCCGGGGCGCTGTCCTCTTGGGAGGTGGGGAGAGATGTCCGCGGCGCTGCCCCCTTGGGGTGGGGGCGTTGTCCCCTGCCCATTAATGGAGCCGCCACCGGCCACCCAACCCCACAGCCAGACCGCGGCCACTGCCCTGCGGTCATTCGCCTGTCGGAGTGCAGGCGGTCAGAAGCACCGCTGATTCCTCCCGTGTCCTGTGGGGGGGCTGTGTTCTCCCGGGTCACCATGGTTATAGCCTTTGTCCCCTCATGATTGCAAAATTTTAGTACGTTCTGGAACTGTGTCTAAGTGGAGATGTCAAGTCTGTTGTTAGTTGTCTTGGACACCTGATAAAGCTACAAAATCCCCTGGGCAGGGAAACACTCTCAAAACTTTAGAGAAGGGCAATGCTCCCCAGCCTCTGGACACCCATTCTGCTAGCAGCAAGAAACGCAGTACCAAGTTAGCCTACGGTCACTTAGCCCTCTGCGCGGTGGTTGGAGCGCCTCGCAGAGCACAGTGGGGAGTCGGAGGGTGGCTCTACCTAGGTGTCCAGAGCACCTCTGACCCTCTGATCTCCACTTTATTGCTTGCGATCGCCATTTTCCACCTTTATAAAACCAGCTCCTTTTCTTGAATGCCAGGACACGTCCTTTCTGCCTACCTGCAGCATCTGGCCAAGGCCAGCACTCATTAGCAGAGGGGCCAGAAGCTGGCTTTACAGGTCTCTGTAAATACAAGAGTAGGAATAAGACAGCTCTGGCCGTGTTGCAGACTGCTCAAGCATAATGGTGACCAGACACTTGTAACTGGGGCACCCTGACAGTGGAAAGAAGCACCATCAGCAATCATGCCACGTGACGCTCACACTCACTACAGAGCTCCTTCAGGAACAGCCGTAGAGTCCAGCTCTCCAAACCAAAGCCTCTGGCATCTTCCTGAATGCAGAAGGTCTCTAGAGATCCCTGGCTTTTAGCGGTTGTAGCTTCTGTTTGGTGTGTTCTGTCACAGGAAGCTGGAACAGAGGTAGTAAAGGCCAACGCCCAGGGCCACACATGGCCAAGAGGCCTTTGGCAAGGGTCCAGGTGTGCCTCTACTGAAGATGGGGACACAGCTTTAGGGCAGAATGCAATGTCAATGCTGACTTGGTGTCCCTGCAACTCCAAACCCCTGGTTGGCTGATGATGATAAAAGCAGGGTCCATCCACTTAATGGGGCACATATAGGGTTCTAGGTTAGGATGTGAAAACTGGTGTAATGACACGTACCCTACCTGGCTGGGAGCATGTTTGTGAGACTGAAGCTGGAAGAGGGCCTTACTACTTTCTGGGCCCAGGAGTGGGCTGCAGGGAGAGGGGCTCCAGGAGCCATATGCCTCTGACAACCCCTGGATGTCCTGTGGAAACCTGAAAACTACCTGCCGCCTGGAGCAACCTCTTGGGGAATCACTGTGTAGTGCACACAACAGAATCATGCTCCTAATGCTATAAATAGTGTTTCCCAGTCACGCCCACGGCTTAAAGACACGCTCCCGGCTGTCTTTTAAGGCTAAAGCCACTTTCAAGACTGGGCAGCATCAGGTCCTAGACCCAAACCATCACCTGGCATCAGAGAACAGAGGGGACTCAACCTAGAGAGTAAAAATGTGAATTTTCTCTCTGAGACGCCAAAATGTGATGCTGCCAAGAAGCAGAGCTCAGTCCTGAGACCCTCCCTCGCAAACACAATGCCCTCAAGTTAACAAAGCGATGGGGAAGTGGGCCAGATGTCCTGTATGTCCCTCAGCAGGTCCACCCTGGGTCTCTCTCATCCCACACATGCCGTGGGGCACACCCAGGAGTTTCACAGTTTTAATTAGAACCCAGCAAACTGAGAGAGCAATTGTGACAAAAATACCTGGCAGGATAAGATCTGCTCTGTGGTTCCGAGCAGGCCCTCATGTGAGGGCACACCTAGGTAAAAGCTGGGGTGCATCTGGGAGCCTGAGGAGGTGTGAGGCCTGCCCAGAGTCTGAAATGGAGACGGGACCTGCCTGCAGTCAGGCCCTTGTTTCTGAGTGAGTCTCGCTGCCTTTCCCCCCAGGCCTGTTGCACCTGGAAGAAGCGTTAGCTTCAAACCCAGTCCATCAGAGGACAAAGGCCTAGCAGCCACTACTCTATGACAAAACATGTCCCCTCTTCCGGGGAGGGAAGCCCAGGGCCCTGCACAGGCACCCGTCCCACTGCTTGGTCTCAGTCCCCACAGCCCTTCCTGAGCCAGCAAACAGGCCCACGCTCTCCGTGGAGAGAGGCAGCTCTTTGTTTGTGCCTCTGAGGGAGGTTGCGGGGCTCACTCTCACCACCCTGCAGTTTTCAGAGATGCAGACAGCAAAAGGCTGTAAAACCAAAGCCACGAATCCATGTAAGAATGGTTCTTATCATGCCAGGGAAGGCAGTTGGTGACAGGAATCAGCATGCATAAGCTCTCTGCATTGAAAACATCAGCCTTTCCAGAGAGTCTGGCTCCTACCAGCTGGATGTTAATTGCAGCTAAAGCCTCTGCCCATTAACACAAAAGGAAATAAACACTCAGGAGTCATTTCAAAGCATTTTGATTGTTCCAGAACATTTATCTGAAGTTGAGGCTTACTGTACAGAGAAGATCCGTGGGCAGGGGGCTGTCGGCTGTGCCGCCCACAGGTCTGCGCCCTCCTCTAGGTATCCGCAGCATCAGAGGGGCTTCCCCACCCCCACTGTCCCGTCAACTCAGGGCAGTTCCACTGCTCCCCTTGGGGAGAGCCTTTGACGTCACCTAATGCATCCTCCTCCCCAGACAAGCCTGCTGGGCTGCAGGCGGCTCTCAGTACCCAGGAGGCGTGTGGCGGAGACAATGGTCAGAGAGGGGCTAATACCCCATATAAAACTCCAAGAGTGGTTACTGTTGCCAGGTGGACGAGGAGAGGCAGAAAAGGGCATATGAGGCAAGGGGTTCGCACGGAAACAGGAAAGATGCTGGGAAACCAAGTGGGCCTCCCCCAGGCCTCTACCACTGTGCATGCACTGTCACGCTGGTGCACGCACACACAGGGCTCCCAGGGAGAACCTAACATGACTGACCCCCAACTTCTGGTGCCCCATTTCCATGGAGATCACTATTTACTTTAGCCCTGGATTTCAGCTAAGTTCATTTTAGCTGTTTACAGACATTCGTTTTGAGGGGCTGGTTTATACCATTTTGGGCTCTTTTTCAAAAAGGCAGAGAAAGATGCTCTTACATCCAAATGCCTCGGATAGCAGGCCCAGCACTAGCGGTGAGTGAAGAGAAGGGGCCCAGGTCTCAGCAGGCCGAAGGAGGTCACTAGGGAGGGCAGTGCCCAGTGTGTTCTCAGCCATAACCAGCGCTCTGTCTTGCCTGCCCCCTTCCTTTGCACTCTGTGCACTCAGGTGAGGGAAGCACATGTCTGCACCCCAATTTCATGCTAGTGCAACACCAGGCGTCCCCTGCTTGTCTTGTTCCCAAGGCCCTCTGACCACAGAGACCTTCAGCCGTGCAAAGTCTCTATGACCTGACCGTGTGTGGCACAGGGTGTGAGGCCCTCAGCATGCACTCTCGAGGGTGGTGCTCCCTTGGGAGAATGGCATTCAGCTTGCAGCTGTGCCCCCCTCCTCACCCTCCCTCCCCATGGGCTTCCCTTTCCCATGTGACAGCTGACAGAGTTTCTGGGTGAAAGTTCTCAGAGCAGCTTCCTCTGCATTTAACATGTGGGAAGAGGGGGTAAAGGTGCCCAACACCTGGGACTGGCTGAGGCCCACCCTTTTGTGCTGTCTATGGCTGGGTTTATTCAACCTTCCCACATCTCCTGATGATTTCCTAAACCGAGGAAACCAAGATAGTAAGGGACCTGCCTAACCTAAGCCACATGGCTGGTAAGCAGTGAGAAGGGCTCCAGTCCTGGCAGTCTGGCTGCAGAGCTGAATCCTAACCACAGAGACCCCAAAAAGCTCAGGGCACCTCATAGCACTTGGGAACAATTCTGGTTGTCACCACCTCTGTGCCAGCTGCAGCCTGCAGGGCACGAGCTCCATGAAAGCAGCTGCGTTTATCAGGGAGCTCCCGTTTTAAAGCTCCCTTGTGTGGCCAAGGAGTCCTCAGGCCAGGGTGAGTAAGAGAGCTCTGCAGGAGCGGTGCAGTCTAGTCCCACACAGCTTGCTGCTGTGGGTCCTGTGACGTGCACTCCCAGGCCCGGAACACCGCTGGGATGATGGCCGCTGTGCACCTGTCCCTGTCTGTCCCACTGCACCCCCAGGGTTGGCCACTACAAGCTCAGGCACTCGCTGCTGCTTGGCACCCCCCAGCCCCTCCCTTTCAGGGATCCTTGGGCCCTGAGCCCCTCACCTTTCCTGTGGCCTGGCTATCCCCCAGCAGGCCTCCACTCCAAGCCCGTGTACTGCAGTCCCTTCGCTGCCCAGCATGCTGACTCACAGGTCAGCCACCGGTGCTGCAGTGGGGACTGGCAAGGAGCCAGCAAGGCTGGAGCTGAGCATGCTGGCTGGGGCCTAAAGGCTGTGCGATGAGCTCCTACGGAGGCAGCAGACACCAAAGCCCTGGAGCAGAGCAGGGAGCCATCTGGGACAGGTGGTGCTTCCCCAGATTTCCAAGCCAGCAAGGAGAGCTGCTGGAGCCAGTGCCAGGCCCCTCTACCTTCACCTGAGGTCATGCAGCAGGCCTAGCAGCCTGGGAGTCAGCCATCTTTGGGCTCTCCTCCACAGCCTGTGCAGCTCCTCCATGCC
The DNA here is from genome assembly GCF_040802235.1 of Manis javanica. NCBI lineage: Eukaryota > Metazoa > Chordata > Mammalia > Pholidota > Manidae > Manis > Manis javanica. Next base: position 25,362,139 of record NC_133165.1, read on the forward strand.
CGAGCCTGGCAGGGAGCTCCTCAGTGCCCCCAAGGTGTGCGGATAGCCCTGCTGAAGAGCTTCCCAACCCAGCAAACAGAGGGAGCCCCAGCCCAGGCCACAAGGTAGGATGACAAGAGGCAGATGACAGCCTTCCCGGGGTTAGAAATTGGCAGGTCTGGATGAGCATCTTCTTGAAAAATAATTTTTGGAGCCAGAGGGGTCTTGGAAGAAAACTGCTTTTCTCTTATTCACAAGAGCTTTGGTAATGAGTGTCATCTAGCTGAAAACACACAGGTGCTGGCCAGGAGTCCCGGGAAAGAGAGGGCTCTGCAAACATCTATATGCTTAGAAACTGGGACGTGACATGGAGCCCCAAAGGGCCCCCTTCCCTTATGTGAGAAACACACTCACTGGTCCCAGCTCAGTAAGTGGACACAGAGACAGAGAAGAGTGGAGCAAGGCTTTAATGACGGTCTTGCAAGATCGGGTATCTGGTGAGCAGACACACCTGAGGCCCTTGGAGCCAAGTAAGATATTCCTTAGTGCGCGAGTCCCTCCCCTGGCTCCTCATTGGCTGAGTACTACAGGGTTCACATTCTTTCCCGGGTAGTCTAAGCCAATTATATCCACATTGGGTCTTCTCTTAACATTTGTCTTAATTTCATTGGTAGGTTTAAAAAACTCAAACAGGTAGAGCCAGGCTCTTACCAATTCCACCCCCCTGCCCCTGCCCAACTCTCAGCCTGAGCAGCATCCTGGCATATTTTCCACCATGTGGCCCTTTGTTAATACCTTACTGTTAAAATGTTTAAACGTCCTGGTGGGAATAAATCACATTTAGGTTTTAGGCTTTTTCTAACACTCAGGATGCTCAGAGACAAAACCAGCACCGTGCACCCACCAGCTGGGCCCATGGTCCTCGGCATGAATCAGGCCTCACCCACCCTGCTGAGGCCACACCACAAGCCAGCAGAGGGCCGGGTGGTAGTGCCTCAGCACTAGATGCCACAAATGGGTTACTAGCCTTCCGAATCACAAAATGCTGGCCTTGAGACCACAGCGTAGCTTTTCTATAAAGGGTAAGCTGCTGGAGTCCAAGAGGCGACCCCTCTGCGCCACAGGACAGAGGGTCCCAGCTCTGTTTAAAGGCTTCCCACAGCCTTCAGTGCCCCATGAGCAGCATGTGGGCTGGGAGTTCTGAGCACTTTCCCATCACATAGCCAGCCTCCTGCCTCAGGACTCGGGCTTGCTTCCTGCTCCTCAGATTCTCCCATATGAAAACATCATTTTTGACTTCCCGCCTCTCCAAAGGCTGCCCTTTCTGTGAGGTGCCGGCAGCCACACATGAGGGAAGAAGAAAGGCCCTGGGCAGCTGTGTTAAGTGTACAGGGGTTATGTTTCAAGTCAGCTTAGGGGCTCACCCCACAGTGGGGGCTGTCTGTCTATTCAGCCCAGGCTGGGCTCCAGCCTGTTTGCAGGGGGCCACTGTCTGCTCTCCTCTCTCCTGTCTACTGCTGGACCCACAGGCCTGGAACTGACCTGCCCTGAAGCTGTGGAAGCCTCTCTATTCCAATGGAACAGGACTGGTCATGCCTGTCCCACCCCAGCCATGCCTGGATTGGGCACTCGAAAGCTGGCCCTGTCCTCATGTATAGGCCTTCTCTTTGAGACTGATCAGGAAGCCCAACAAGAACCCTCAAAGAAAGGAGGCATGTGAGTTACCTTTACATCAATAACGAATGCTTCATAAGAAACACATCCTGGGCAACCCCAGGCACATGTGTGGTCCCTGCCTGGAGAGCCACCTCCCACTCCTTTCCAAGCCAAGGTGCCCAGTGCTTGACAGGAACAGGCCAGCCTCCAGATGCACAGGGACCCCTACAGCCCACCCCCAGCTGAGCAGATGCCCAGGGTGGAGCAGACCTGCCACCATTACTGTGAACCTAGGTAACAATACACCTCCCAGCTAGGTGTGTCCTTGCTCCATGGACCAAGGCTGGTCTGCAGGCCTGGCTCCCCAGGTAACACGCTGCATGCACTGTGGAGAAGCACCCACAGACCTGTGTTGGCCAGGAACCCGAGGGTATGGGGGCAGGGGGTGGGGCTCTGGCTCAGAAAAGCCACCCTGGGAAGAGGCTGGGACCCTGATCAGGGACAGAACCAGGATGTAGCCAAGGAGACACAGTTGGGCTGGCAGAAGCGGGGGTCACGGAGGGATCCTGGGTGCAGCCCTGCAGGAAAGGCGGGAGGATGGGGGATAAGGACAGCCCTGGTGTCTCATCCAATGAAGTGGCTGTCAGCAAAGCCACTGCTGTGGGTGTGACAAGGGCCTGGGCAGACACTGCCAGTGGGTGCCCCTCCTGCAGGGATCGTGGGGGTGGCATGGCGAGAATGGGAAAGGGGTGGCCAGGCCAGCCAGCACAAGGCAGCAGAGCAGTGGTGTGAGGGCAGAGGCTCTGCCAACGACCCCTTTGGCTGAGGGGCTCCTGGAAGTCAGATTACGAATCCTGCCACATGGGGAGAATGCGGCAGCTCTCAAAATGAACCCTGGCAGGACGCAGAGTGCTCCGCACACAGCCAGCCATGGTGGTGCTGGAGAAAATGGGCCCAGCCCCCAGCCAGGGGCTGCCATCTCTGAGCACAAAGGGCCTTCCTGGAAGGAAGGAACAGAGCTCAGCTAACGTGAGGGTGGGAGCCAAACCACTGTTCTCAGGCCCACCTCTTCCCCATACGGCCTCAGGCAGTTCCCAGGTTCCTAGACTTGCAAAACCAGAGTGGACAGAAGCCCAGGAGTTAACACAAGGAAACAGTAAGTATGCGGGCAGGGCCTGTGCCCAGGGCTGCCCGGGTCATGGGTGCAGAGCGACAGGCAGTGGCCATCCTGCAGGAGCAACTGGCACCTGGACAGGGCAGGGCGTCCTGCCCATGCACTTTAGACACCTAAGTTGTGATGAGAGAACCAGCAGCTTCCAGCCCAGGGCACAGCCCACCCTCAGGCCTGCTCCCCGCTGAGCAGATGCCCAGGGTGAAGCAGTCCTGTCACCACTACTGTGAACCCTGGTAGCAATACACCTCCCAGCCAGATATGCTTTCACTGGCTACCCACACCACCACTGCACTCAACAGATGCACTGGCACTGGTGGCCAGCAGGCTGAGCCCCAGTGCAGAGCACGCCTGCCAACTCCTTGTTCATCGGTGCTGCACCTGACAGCCTGAGGCAGGCAAAGCAGGCTCCACCTCAGCAGCACCCAGCTGGAAAGGCAAGGAGCCGGCCTGGAGCAGGCAGGGCTGTGTTCCAGTAACACATCCTCTCCATGCAGTGGTGTCCCTGGCCTGTCCCTGGCCCATGCCTCCTTGCCTCTCACCCTGCAAGCTCACATGGACAAGACTGAACACACCCGACTTTAGGAAATGCCAGCTGGATGCCGTATTTGTAAAGGGTGCAGCCCCATCCAGTAGTACCACGAGCTCCCAAGACCTCTGACACTTGGGGATGCTGGCACCCCGGCAAGAACACCAGAGCAAGAGAGCAATGGGTGTTACTGCTGGCTGCCTGGACACAGGGGCTTCAGGCCTGCAATCTGCCCTGGAAATTGTAGTTCTCCTCTCAGACCTGGGAGAAAGCCACACACAGATGCCAGCCCCACCTTATGACACAGAGTTTTATAAATTCTGTTTTTATAAGCTGTCAGTAAGTCAAAGTCAGGCCCATTTTTAATCGAAACCCAGTGCCGGCAGCCACCTTGTCCTCTTCCACGTGTTAGGGCCGATTCAAACACACATGGCCGGCTAGCCAGCGCGAGACAGGCCAGACAAGCACATGGGCCAGGAAGGGATTCTACGCAGTTTACTCGGCACAGTGGTTTCCCGAGAACACGTCGACTGCATGCCAGGGTGCCCACGCTTCCCTGGGGGTCAGTGTGGGCACAGGCTCGGCAGCCGTGGCCAGGGACCCAGGTGGAGAGCAACAGGCCGCCCAGATGCACCGGCCCTGCGGCTGCCAGAACCTTTCACGTGCAACGCCACACCCTGCAGCCCTATCAGGACACACTGCTCATCCTGCAAAGCACCCTGGGTGCTGGTGCTGCAGTGAGCACAGCCTCGCCACCGTCCAGCAGGCCCGGCCGAGACCCCTGCTTCGTCCGCAGCTTCAGCACATGGGCATCTGCATGGCTGACTTCCTCAAGGAAAACAAGGAACCCGAGGTGCCGCCTTCCACCCCAAGTATCAAAGCCTTGCCAGGTGGGGTGCCAGCAGGAGAGGGGAAACCCAGGCCCCGGGCGCAGCCCTCTCTTGAGCCAGTGGGAGGGAGGGAGCGCCCGTCTGGTAGGACCTACCAATGGCCCCCCCAGGAATAACCCCGAGTTTCTTGAAACTGGCTGTAAACAGAGATAGGGAGGCGCCGCTGAGCCTGCCAGGAGAGGCAGAAACTTGTAACTCACTGGAGGTGAAACAACTGGTGTTCTTCCACGGGGGCAGCAGTGAGCTCACACACGCACAGGAAACCCATGCTGTGCGGGCAGCTGATCAGGACCCCAGGATGTCCAGAGAAACTCGGACTCTCTGGGGTTCTGGTGGCACCTGCATGTAGGCTGCATGCTGACAGGGTCTGCAGTGTGGGCAGAGAAACAGGGTGCCATGAGGTAAGGGGCTGCTGGTAGCTAGACCAGGGAGGAAACTGGGCCAGGTGGGACCATAGAGCTGAATGCTGCCTGCAGGGAAGCTGGCAGAGTGATCAGGCTTGTGGGACCCAGAGCGGGGCCTCCTGGGAACCCAGCCTGCCTGGCAGTGGTGCAGACCATATGGCTGGCCTTTCTCACTGGAAGGTGACTGGCGGTTCAGCACCTGTCCTGAGGATTGTGGAGGGCCTTCCTTCTCTCTTGTCCCTATATGAACACGCTTGGGAATAGGAATGGCTGGGGATATTATGGGCAGACATTAAGGGGCCTTGGATGGAATGCAGGCCAGGTCAGGGGGAAATGCTCCAGGGTGAGACACCTCTGCAATGGCCGCGAGAATGCATAGGGGTCCCTGGGGACTCGAGGCCACTGAGGTCAGCAGAAAGACAAGCTCCACAGCTGTGGACTCCACTTTACTACCAAAGCCACAGCTCAGCAGGCAGGACACATGGGAGGGAAGTCAGCATTCACACACCTGCAACCGGAGGTACTGGGGACGGACAGGCAGGAGAAAAGGAAAGAGCTGTTTCAGTCAGCTAAGTGATGATACAATAGGGACCATTGCCCAGCTGACTAGAGACCACAGCTTCCCGTAGAACCAGTACCAAGGAGGGGCTCACACTGGACCCGAGGGTGTTCTGTAGCAGGCCACCTGCCCCCACCCTGGACCTTGCCCCTGGGGTACAGAGCACCCCACCAGGGCCAGAGGCTGAGGAGCTCTGTGGCTTCAAAGACCAGTGTCAGTGCTATGGGTGATATTACCTTCTGAAAGTGACACGACAGCATGTATGGGCAGAGACAGGCAGGCTTCACCCACGCTGGCCTGACTGAGCATCTTTCCACTGGCCACAAATCGTCTCAGGCTGCTGGATGGCATTCATTAGGACTGCAGAACATTCCTGCCTGCTCCGTGGCCTCCGTCTGGACAGGAATTCACGTGCCACTGCCTCATGGTCAGGTGCTGTGGACTCAGGCAGCCACACCCTGGCATGGGGCATCCAACGTCCCTTCCTTTCCTTCATTATGAGTCCCGACCCAATGTATTGGCCAGCACATGGCAGAGGGTGAGTTTGTTGCAGGTATGAGGGACAAGCTGACTTCACACAGATCACAGATGACCACGCCTCTCCCACACCAGGCTTCCTCCTACTCAGAGACAGCACCACCAGAGCTGGCTCCTCACTGTGCCCCAAGCCTGGGAAGCAAACGTCTGCTTTTGTGCTTGCCTGACAAGTTTTCTTTCCTTGTTCTGAGAGAGCTGGGTGTGCCAAACTGCATTTGGGTGAACATAAGGTTTTCCCCAAAGAATGGTTACACTGCTCAAGAACCTCTGTTCCTTCTTTACATCATGGCTCCACCTGCGAATCTCACTGATTCCTTACACTAGCCATGGACCAGCATCCCACATGCTACGGCAACGGACAGCTGCCCACTCAAGGCCGGGATGGGGAGGGAGGGGCTGGGTGGCAGGGTTGGAGCTCCCAGAGCTTGTCCACTCCTGGGGAGGATGAGGCCCTGGGTGTCCCACATACACCTGGCTCCTCAGGTTTCCAGACCCGAGGGCCACACAGCTCACAGAAGAGCAGCTCTTCAAAAGGTGGGGTCCCCAGCCTCCCCAGACACAAACTTCCTGCTCTCCCAGCTCAGTACAGGATACAGAGCACCATGTAGCAGTCACATACCTGCCCAGGAAGCTGGTGGGCCAGAGTTCTGGTGCTACCAGCTGGTAGGAGCAACAGGGCAGGTTTCTAGCCACCAGATATAGGTGCCGAGGGTGGGGCAGAGAGAGTCCCCTTACACTCACTAGGAAGGGCCTAGGTGGATGCAGAGAGACAGGAATGTGTGCTGGAGGGCTCTGACCTGTCCCCTTGGCAGAAAGGCAGAGTTCACACCAAGATGGCCCAGGCCCCAGGCCCACCCCTCCCTCCACCAAGGTCTTTCTGACACGGCCGAGGGGCTACCTGTCCCAGAAAAGCCTGGGAGTACGTCACAACCCCCCAGTTACTGCACAGGAGCCCTGGGGGCTGACCTGCCTGCCTGTGGGTGGTTTGCCTTTCTAGTAACACCTTTCAGTAAAGAAGCTGAAACTGAGGACGGCTGGGGGGCCAGCATAGTGGGAACAGGAGAGTCAGGACTACAGTCCTCTCTGGACTCCAGGCTGGCCTCCCCGGGTCCCACCCTGAGGGCTTCTGGCCAGATCACAGCCCCAGGGCATCCTGGATAAATTTCCCAGGTCAGGGTGGCCCCATGTGGCTGTGAAGGTTACTGCAGCCACAGTACCGTGCTGGCACAAGGCTAGCTCAGGTCTAGTGATGGCAAATGGGCCTCGGCAGAAACAAGCTCAGGGCAGGGTCTTTCCTGGAAAGGCCGGCAGTGCCTGTCTGCCCTGCACTGGAGAAGGAGCAGGGCTCTCCTCCTGGCCACTCCGCACTTTGGAAGGATCTACAGGCCCAAGGCTCAGACCGAGGAAACAACTAACTTTCTGCTGCCTTTTCCCACAGCCCTGCCGAGCCCCCACCATGTGGAGCTGCAGCCTGCTCAATGGCACAGCCGGGGGTGAGGGCCAGCAACTCTGCCAGCACCTCCACCTGGTCCTGTCCGCCTTCTCCCTGCTCTATCTGGCTGTTGGTGTCCCGGTTGGCTTGGGCTGCAACGCCCTGCTGGTTCTGGCAAACCTGCATGAACAGAGCAGCATGACCATGCCCGACGTCTACTTTGTGAACATGGCCATGGCAGGCCTGGTTCTCAGCATCCTGGCACCCATGCACCTGCTGGGCCCCACAGCCTCTGCGTGGGCCCTGTGGGGCTTTAGCAGCGAGGCCCACATCACAGTGCTGGTGCTGTTCAATGTGGCCTCCCTGGTGACCATGTACTCCACGGCCCTGCTCAGCCTGGACTGCTACATTGAGCGTGCTCTGCCACGCACCTACATGTCCAGCGTCTACAACACCAGGCATGTGTGCGGCTTCATCTGGGGTGGGGCCCTGCTCACCAGCTTCTCCTCCCTGCTCTTCTACATCTGCAGCCATGTTGCCGCCAGGATTGCCGAATGTTCCAAGATGCAGGACACGGAGGCTGCAGATGCCATCATGGTGTTCATCGGGTACCTAGTGCCCACCGTGGCCATGCTCTATGCTCTCGTGCTCATCTCTCGGATCCAGAAGGAGGACACGCCCCTCGACCAGGATGCAGGGAGGCTGGACCCCTCAGTGCACAGACTTCTGGTGGCCACCGTGTGCATGCAGTTTGGGCTCTGGACACCTCACTACCTGACCCTCCTGGGGCACACGATCCTCACCTCGAGGGGGAAGCCCATTGATGGGCATGCCTTGGGGACACTGCTCTTCGCCAAGGACTTGTCCCGACTCCTGGCCTTTTCCAGCAGCTCTGCAATGCCGCTGCTCTACCGCCACATCAACAGGGAATTCCCTAGCAAACTCCGGCGGCTGGTGAAGAAAATGCACTGTGGGCATCAGAGCTGTCCCCCTAACCAGGCGGCTCTACAGCAGGTGACGGCATAGAGGCCTGAGTGCCGGCCCTGCAGGTGCCATTACCACCTGCTTCAGCTGGCTGGCAGAAGTGTCTGGGGGCGCACACCCTGGGGGAAGTTCTGCGGTCAAGCCTGAGGCTGGGGCTCACCACCTGGTAGGTGAGGCAAGTGACTGCAGTGGACGTATTGCACCTTGTCCCTCACATGCTCCCAGCTCTCCCAGGAGATGCACTGAGCAGGAGGCGGTGACATGTTCTCCTGCAGTTGTCTGTGTTTCTCCAAAAAAGACCACCATCAGGCCAAGGCCATGCTGTGTGGGGTGTGCAGGCACGTGTCAGCCCCTCTGTGTGCATAGGTCTTCCCTGCACACACACCAGTCAGGTCCACACCCTAGACCACCCACGGACTTTCAACACCAGACTTTCTAATGAAGCAATGAAAATTTAAAGCCAGTATTTATACTCTGCATTGTTAAAATACTTGATTCCCACCTTATTTTATTTTTGTTTATAAAAAGAGACATTTGGTAGAAGAGTCACAAGTGTTAGAAAAGTACTGAAATGAAGGAGTGGCACCCAGAGCACACGTAGCAGGTGGGCGGGAGGGTGCTGAGTGTGCGCGTGGTAGATGCAGGCATGCGGGCTGAGGCTGCAGAGCTTAAGTGCTTCAGAGAGAGGACAGTCAGCGTGGCAGGTTTGAAGCAAGGAGCAGTGAAGTGGCACAGAGGTTGGCTCTCTCCTTATCTACTCCCCTCCCAGGTGACACCAGTTGGCCTTTTGCAGTATGGCTCTGTCCTAAATTAACTTCCTAAAGTGCACACAAAACCAGAGAATATAAATAAACTGAAGACAACTGCCGTTGGGACATCTCACCTGACATAGAACCTGGAGGGGCTGCCAGGGAAGGGGGAGGGGCCGTGTCTGGCCCCAGGGCCCCCCCAGGCAAAAACGCCCTCTTGCAACCATCAGCTCCCTACTGACTGGCCTGCTCAGTGGGGCAGTAGCTGGTGTGAGCTGGACGGCAGCCCCAGGGGGGGCAGAGCCCAAACACCCAATCCTTCCACTGCTCCTCCTGCTGCAAACATCCCCTTCACCTGTGGAAATGGGCCGAGCCACCCGCTTGCCCCCACCCCATGCCTTATGGTTCAGTTACAGGCCAGCAACTCCTGTCCCCAGACCCTTTAAAAACAGATTACTTTTCAAGTATGGCAAGTGTGAAGTGGTCTGAGGTATTTTTTGGAAGAGAGGTGTGATTAGGGGTGCTGCCCCACCCGCCATGGCCTGCCATATACAAGGCATGCAGACGCCAGGCACAGACCAGCACACGGTGTTTGCTGAAGGGAGAGTGTGAGCTTGGACATCCCTTAAATACAGCTTATTCTCAATGTGAGTCTTCTTATAATACTCGGTTGAAGAGGAAAATACTTGACCTGGAACTGGTGATCTGGTAGCTCTCATCCTGTTCTTAGGTTTGTGCATCTGAAAAAAATTGCTGTTTTGTTGTTGCTCAGCAATGTACTATATTTTTCTTTTTACCTTTGATCCCCTTTCCCTGTTTCCCTGCACCCCCGGCAACCACCAGTCTGTTCCCTGGTCCATGACCGTGTTTTCTTGTTGAGATTCTACACTGAGATCATTCAGTATGTTTCTCTGTCTGGCAGATCTCACCCACTGTACACCCTCTAGGTCCACACCCTTGTTGTAAATGGCAGGGTTTCATTCTGACTCAGGCTAATATTCCATTGTGTACGTGTACCACATCTTCACCAGCTAGCCACTGATGATATAGCACTTAGGTTGCTTTGTATCTTGGCTATTGTGAATAATGCTGTAGCCAACATGGGGGTGTACCTGTTGTTATAAGAGTCTGTGGCTGTATTTCCTTCAGATAAATACCCAGAAGTGGAATTGCTGGATCATTAGGGTTTTTCCCTCAGCTTTCTGAGGTGTCCCCACACTGCTCCCTGCGGTGGCTACACACCAGCAGTGTACAGGGCCCCTTTCCCCACGTCCTCGCCAACACCGACCCTTTGTCTTGCTGATAGCTGCACCCTGGCTGGTGTGAGGGACCTCACCGTGGCTCTGATCTGCATGCCCCGATGACTATGGCATGGAGCCCCTTTTCACACGCATGCTGGCCTCTGTGTGTCTTCTGTGGGAGTGTTTGCTCAGACCCTCTGCCCTTTGTGACCAGATTCTTTGCTGCTGTCAGGGTTCTAAGCGTATTTTGGGTATCAGCCCCATATCAGATACACTGACCCATTCACTCTGACCACCTGAGAACTGAATTCTGACACTTCTGGCCCCAGGGAAATGGAGGGCTCTTTCTGTGGTACTCTACAAGGGAAGTCACTGGTTTGGCCAGAGTCTCTTGAGATACAGCCTAAGTTAGTTGCCACTATGTTACCACCTGCAGAACATGTCACCCCGCACACAGTGTGACCGAGTTAAGAGTCAGCCTCTACAGAACCAAGAAAACACTCCGCGGGATGGTTCCATGGAGCCTGCCGGCTCCCTTGCCAGCAAACTGCAGGCTGGGTCAGAGCACACCTGGGCAGCCTCTGCTGGCAAATGTGCGGCTTCTACTTTCCACACGGCTGCTCCAGGTCAGGTGCCAGGAGTGCCCTTCAAATCCTGCAAGCCTCAGGCTGGACCCTCCTTGAGCACATTGCCCTGCAGACAGTCTGTCCCTAAGGCATGAGGTCAGGGCTGCACGGCCTGGTTCCCGTGGCTGTGACCCCATGTGGAAACCCAGGTGCTGCTGAGGGGCTGCGGCACAAGCCTGGCACGGCAGACATAAGACTTGCTCATGCCACCGTGGTTTAGCTTGTGCTGTAGTCACGGGGCCCCATGCACAGCCTGGCTCCTGGATCACCAGGGGACACGGGAACTGGCAGGTGGGGTGGCTTGCGATGCTGGTGGTATGTTTAAAATAAAAAGACCCCTTTCCTTGCTTACCCTCTCTGCTCTCTGCATCAGGACAGGAAAGGGGTAAATCCTGAAGTCACAGATCCAAGCAGCACACGGTCTCTGCTGCCTGGTCCCTCAGCCCCACTGTTCTTCCCAGAGGGGCCTAAAATCCCTTCTTTTTCAGTATCTCAAAGGCTTTGGTTGACAACTGACCAGTTTCTGGTGTCCCTGAGGGCCTGCCTGGGAGGGGCCTACTGGGGAAGTCCTGTGTTCTTCTGCCTGCCCCTGTCCTGACACCTAACTCTGCAGGTGAACATGCTGAAAGCAGGCCAGCTCTCCCTGGTGGAGCATGGTCCTGGGCTAGCCTGGTCACTGCAAACCCTCCTCCCCTCTGAGGCCCTCCCACTGCTTACGCTGCATTCCTGGATCTTCCCCAGGAGTAAGCCCACAGACTTCATTCTGCCACCAGCCCCATGCGCCCCAGTGCTGACTTCCTATTCAACACCTGTTCATCCACAGACCTGGGCTAAGGTCACCTTGGATGACCCCAACATCGCCTGTGTTTCCCTTACTTTTGAGTGTCGCAAAAAGAATGTTAAAAATTTTGAGCTACTCAGAGAAGAAAGAGGAGCTATTTGGAAAAAGCCAAGATAGGTTGTGAACTCAATCCTACTATTTTTTAATCAACCAGTCCTGTATTTCTTCCAAAGAGTTTGCAAGATGTTTTAAGTTTTTCAAAATTTACATTCCGAAGACATTAATTTTGCTATCAACACATCTTAATATTTTTGTTAATCCACAAAAACTCATCTACCTTGCCATGCACCATCCATTACTTACAATTCCAAAAGGTGAGTAATGGGTTTACTTCATTTACATTATAAAATTTATTGTGGGAAATTGGATATATTGCTAATTGTGGCAGATAAGTTAAGGAATCAAATATTTGTTCCTTATTTATAAAAAGCCCTTGACAAAGGTTAAATCGGGGCAAATTAAGTTGAATTACATGTCAAGTTCTTGAGTTTGAAGTCAGGTAGAGAATCTGGGGGCTTTCTCAATTTAATGGTAAATCTGCCTGACTGGCTGCATCTGCTTGCCTCAAGTTCTGTACATATCAGAAGAAAACTCCACACATTCGAGGATAACCACATCATCCCCAAAGTAGATTTGACCCATTTCTCTGCCAGCAGGTGATGAGCTAAGCAAACTGGCCCGCAGCGTGGCACAGGGGGGAGCTGCAAAGCTCCGAATCCAAGTGCCCACTCTGGGACCAGCTCACACAGATTCTGGGACAGGAACAGGGACCCTGGCAGAAAGCATATGAGACCACACATGGAGTAGGGGTGAAACAGGGAGGGGGCCACAAGAGAGCTTTCTAGAATGATGGAGACATCCCGTATCTTGGCTGGGGTGTTGGTTACACAGGTGTATGCATTTGCCAGAACTCCTCAAACCAGTCACTTAAAAACCTGGGCACTTCCTTCCCTCTTGTGGACATTATGCCCGTCTCACACAGGGACATCCCGGCTGCCTGCCATCAGCATTGTTAGCCTCTGAAATGAGATGCCAACACACAGATGCTTCCAGACAGACAGTGCTGAGCTGTTAGGCGTCAGCAAGACAATATGTGACTGAGAGCCACCCTCCGAATTAACCCCACTTTCCAACCCTGAAGCCATACTGTGGGGCTCTGTCCAGTGGCCAGATGGGCTTCCTCTCTCCAGGGCCACCACCCCTGAGAGAGCCGGGCTGCCTGGCAAGAGCAGTGGGACTTTGCTCATGGCAGAGAGGAGGCTTCCAAAGGCTGGACAGCCAGCGCAGTCCAGTAGGTCACGCTAAGGGACAGACTCGATGCCCTCTCTTGTGGCTTTTGCCCCCGTTCCAGTTGAAGAGCACAGGAAGTGGGACCTGTGGTATGCTCCCTAGCAACCAGGATAAGTAGTAGGCCTTCTCTTTGGAAGCAATTCCTTTAGGCACTCTGGTCCAGAACCCACGTACTTTCAGATGGCAAGCAAATTCTGCTTTCACAAACACACCCCAGCAGAAGCAGAGGGAACATCCCACCAGGAGCTACTCTGCACGGATGCACGCACACACACAGACGCTGCCGTGCTAAGGACAGAGCCCACAGGGGTCTGCTGCCTCCTCCTTGGGTGCTCCCAGCTCCCCACCGAGCCCGGGCTGCCTGGGCATCCTTGCCACTCGCCAGTTGTCAAGCCAACCCTGCCAGTGAACATGCAGGTGAACATCCTGGCAGTCCAGGTTGTACGGTCCTGCAAGTAAAGGCACCTGAAGAGGTAAAAGGCTCAGAGGACCTAAGAGGGGCTGCTGACACTGACTCAATCTCATAAAGCCAGCAGCTGCCATGAAGGCCTGTCACCCTGTGGGACTTAGGGCCAGACAGGGCTATCACAGAAAGGTGGCCCGTGACAATGAGTCCTGGATCAGGACATACATCAGGGTGACCGGCTGAGGCCTGTATGCACAACAGCACAGGCATGGGGCCTGCCACCAAGGTTCCTTGGTGTTCCCCAGACTTCCGAGGTCAAACAAGGAGACACTTCCGCAGGGGAGCTATGAGTCTATGTTATGGGGTGGCATTCACTGTGAGGCCTGTGCACACTGGGCCCCCATGTGCTGGAGCAGGATCTGACACTCTCTGTCTACCGAGCAGGAAAGAGCCCCTCTCCTCCAGCCTTTGCCAGCCATCCGCAGAGTGATCCCCACAGCCTCTCTAACCCTCAGCAATGGCGCCCATCTGACAGCTGGGTGTACCAGGTCATGCTTGTGCATGACATCGCTTGACGCCAGCTAAGCCAGGGGCACTCTGCTGATGTCAGCTGCTGTTCTTGTTGGGTGGGAGGCCCATGAGGAGGGATAGGAGACATGCATATAGACCCTGGATAGTTTTCTTCAGAGCCCAAACCACGCCCAGCATCTGCAAGGCTCTGGGCACCTTCCTGCTATGGATCCGTCCCAAAGGGGCCATGTGTGCCAAGCACAGGGAAACCAAGCCAGCACAAGCACTGAGGCGGGTTAGGAAGGAGCCGACAGGCCGCTGTGGGGACACGGGCACACTGCCCTGCTGGGGGCCAACTGACTGCCCACAAGAGCACCTGCAGGGGGCCTGTCTGCTCCTCTCATCAGAGCACCAGCAGAGGCCTCTGATCTACCAGCCAAACACCAAGGTGGTGGCCTGGGCTGGAATGGGGATTAATAAATCCCCCAACAGATTCACCTTTCTTCCTGGAGTTGATTAACACAGCAGGACATGGGAGCCAAGACAGAAAGCTTGACAATAAGTGGTGATATGGGGGATGGGATCCCTCTGACATGATAGAGATGTACTCTGGCGATGGCTGTGCAACTCCAGGGACTTACTAAAACCACTGAACTCTATTTGTAAAACAGGTAAATTACATGGTATGTAAAGTATCCCTCAAAGCTGTTTTTAAACATGTGAAGATGTCTTGTGACAAAGTCAGCACAAAGGGGTTCTGTCATTACTGTTGGTATTACAGGAAATGACAGCAGGCACCCTCCAGCCCCTGACAACCCCCCCAGCCCCTACAACCACTATGGATTTGCTGCTTCTGGACACTTCGCAGAGTGATCATGACACATGGCCTTGTGTGATTGGCTCCCTGCACTGAACACATGTGCAGGCTGCCCATGGTGCCCTGTGGCATCCCTCAGCCGTTTGGGGTGGTGGTATCTGGTTGGAGGGGTATTTGTTTGCTATCCACTCATCCGGATGGACATGCAAATAGTTCTCGCTTTTGGCTGCTGTGAACATGGGCATTCTGTGTGGACAGGGGTCACTTTGGGAGGCTACACAGTGTTTGTAAGCTGGGCCATGCCTGTGGGCAAAGCCAAGGGCAGATGCTATTGCTGCAAAGTACCCAAGCCTAGGGGTCTCGCACTCACATGGCAGACCCCAATGGCACATCCTGTAAGGGGATGGCCAGGAGGAAAGCCACTGCTCTCACAAACAAGCTTCACCTGCCTTCTCGGCACAGGGCCCAGAAACACAGACACGACCTGGGTGCAGCCAGCACTTGACTCAGCTCCCATGTGAGTCCAAAACCCCACCCAGTACAGGTGTCTGTGCACCTGGGAGGGGAGGGTGTGAGGTCAGGCCTCGGTTTGTTCCCTCACTTAACATTCCCTGTGTGTAGGAACCTCTAGCTGCTGCGTGCTTTACCTTACCCTGCGTTTGCGTTGAGGGGCCCTGGGCCACAGAAGGGATGCTCTGAGCCAGAGACAAGGTGACACCCCACATGGCCCTATGCTGCCCAGGCAGGCATGTCCATCTGCATGCGATCCCTGAGCAGAGCTGACAGCCTCAGGCACAGGTGATCTGAGTGGGGGAGTAAGTCGGATCCGTGGAAATGAGAGATACAGACCAGCACCTTTGTCAGAAGACAAAATGTGCTGGAAGGAGGAGTCCTGGGGAGGAGGGTGTCTGAATGGTAGGGGTCAGGGGGCTCGGAAGGGGTCAGGCCAGGCCCAGGAGCAGCCAGCAGAGGCCAGACTGCCTCAGACACACGTGGGCCTTCTTCTGGTGAGCATGCCTCCAGGCAGGCTTGGCTTAGATACCTCCCCACACGGGCTGATTTTGCTCCATCAGGCTCTCTGATGAAGGGGGCAGGGGGCAGGTCAGCCCCCCAGGGTGAGGCCAGGGCTACCACCTTCTTCCTGCTGGCCCCCAATCTCATGCCTGCCAAACAGCGTCCCACGGTGCCACACAGGTATGAGCTGAGTTGGCGTGTGAGCACTGTCCCTGTGGAGCCAGTGGCAGTACACTTGTCACCCCTGGGGCAGTGTTGTCCCACACAGCCCACAGGTAGGGCCCACCTGCTCCATCACTTCCAGGGTCCTTACCACAGCCAAGTACAGCTCTGTGAGCTCATCTGCAACAGGAGGAGACAGAGGCCTATGGTCACCAGAGTGGAAGTGGCAGAGCAAGGCCCAGAGCTGGACATTCAGGCTTGGAACCCAGTGGCCTTGCCACGGCTGTGCCAGCCTCTCTGCTCCAGTTCCCTTTGATCAGAGGCCAGCATGGGGGCTTGGGACCTCTGAGTGGCCTGTCTCCAGCTGGTTCTTGTCAGACCAGGAGGCTCAGGGCTCCTCTTGCTCAGGGCCGGGGGGCCACACCTGGGCTCACTCTGTCAGGGCCTGGCTCAAGGCTGGGTCCTTCCCTGGGTGCACAGGCTCAGGGCACCACAGGGCTGGACTGGGCTGCTGGCCACAGAGGCCAGCAACAAGGTGCTCCCCAAACTCTCAACTGCTGGGGCCCAGCCTTCTTGGTGGGTGCTCAGACACAGGCCTGGGAGCGGGGATGAGTTTTCACATGGTCCTTCTGGGCAATGGTGTCCCAGCACTGGACCAAGTGCCATTCCAGGTGCAGGCAGGTGGGGCAATGCACTCAGGGTCCGGCTGCCTGACGTCTAGCCTGTGGTCAGGTGGATGGCAGACCCCTGGTGGCACCATGCTGGCCTTGGGGCTGGGTACTCCAAGGGCAGGCTCCACCGCTTTCTTACGGCTAGGGAGGCATGAGCCCGTTCCTGTGTCTGGTTTTGGGTCTGACCTGAAGTGGCAGTGGCTGCCTGCTTTCTGGGAAGGACTGTCCTGCAAGCGGAGCAGCATGTGGAATCTGCAGGAAACCATGGGTGTCCCCAGACACTGGGTGGACACCCTGCCTCTCCATCTGTGATGCTAAGTGACCTCTCCACATACGGTGCTTTGAATTCTTCTGGGTCCCATGGCCAAAATGCAGTGTATGATTTCAGGACTTACGAAGGAAATTCAGTTTTCCTTACAGAAAGGCAGGTCTCTGCACCGCCTGCTTCCAGTGAGCACAGAGCTGCTGAAGGGGAAGGTGTAAGTCAACAAATAATCATGTACCAAGAAGCAAAAAAAGAACAGAAGCTTCCCCAAATCAGGAGGGTCTCGAGAAATGAGAACTACTCACAGTCACTTTCCTATGGCCCTCTTATCTATCCAGAATGTTAAGGTCATAAATTTTCAGAAAATGGAGAACGAGGAGACATGGAAGATGAAATTGATGAGCTTCTGGTAGGCAAGATGCTAGCTGTGGGAGGCAACAACAGTGTTCCTGTAGAACACCGGTGCAAGCAATGACACCTCAGTCAAAAAGGTACCGACACCTATTGAACAGGATGAAGAAGGCAACGAGAAACAGGCCATTCATAAATATGACGAGGATGCAAAAGCCTGTGTGATTGTGTAAAGAGCAATTCTTCAGAAGTCCTGGGAGAAAAGGAATCAGTAGCAAGTGAAGACATAAAATAATAAAAAAAAGATTTTCTTCTTTCAAAGGATGTTACTGATAAGTCAGAAAAGCATGAAGAATAATAATGAGCCACTCCAGGAAATAAAACCAACAGGAGATCAAATAGCTTTCAAAAGCAATAACAAAGATGCCAACCAGAACCTCATGGGGCAAAATCATCAGGATACTTTACCCCCAAATATGAAGAGAAGGTCTAAATCTTGGACAATACTATAAGCATATATTTATGTTCATGGTCACCAAACACTAATTTGAACTTGAAAAACATGGACTTCTGAATAATAAAAGCTTCTGATAACAGAGTTTTAAATGTATAAGTTAATAATTTGTCCTATTTGGTTTGAATGGTACAACCAGTTTTGATATTTATGTATGCTTGTTTTTGACAAGCAGTTTCCAAATATGTGCATCTCAAACTCTTGCTCAAGGGTGTGGCCTTAACTGTTCAGTGGTGCAATAAAAAATATATTTTTATATTTGAAGATTAAATTAAGATATTTCATAGTTTTTACTAAACAATTTTACTTCTTTATAATTTCACAGGGCAATATATCTGCAATCTCAACACTGTAACAGTTTTTAATGTATTTGCAAATTTTTCAAAACTGAGTCAAAACTTATTAATGAACATATTTCAATAAACTATATGTGGTTATTTAAAAAAAAAAGGTGCAGGGAAGGTGGGGCCAGGAGCAGCGAGGACCGCAGCCCTCAGACAGCCCCCCTCTCCCTGTGGCGAGACCCCTCAGCGCACCCTCCGGAAGGGCCCTGGGAGCAGGGATCCACACGGGTGAGCTGTCGACCCCTGAGAAGCAGCCACACTGCCACCTGCCTCTCCTTGCTTTCCCTCCACCTCTGCTCTCTGGCCTTCCAGTTTACAACATTTAACAGCTGAGAGACCGGAGCAGTTTCACAGCTGAGCAAGTCTCCCTCTGAAAACTGAAGTTTATTTATATTATAGGTAGGTCTCAATAAAATATACAATGAAATGTTTTTCTAGCATTTGCGACTAGAAATGACTGAGCAGAGTGCTCAAGTCTCTCTCTTAAGAAAAGATTAACAATTGCCATATCTGTCTCCTGAACACGAGCCAGGAAAAGTTTGTCAACAGAACACACATCTAGGTGTTGACCGAAGCTGCCAGAAACTTACTGCTCTGGATCTTTATCCCAGAGCAGAAACACAGGGACGTTGTGATGTGGCAGAATTCAATGGATACCTTATAGTAGGCCCATTTGGAGCATATATGTTTCCATGGGGCATGAAAGCTGGAAAAGGAGGGCTCTTTCCATGACAGCTAAGGGGCGGGGCAGGGCTGGGGCCCAGACCATGGGCTTCCACCTGAAGGGTGGGTGCCGGGGGGCACCTGGGAAGGAGGCGGAAATTTCCAAGCCAGCAGGTCCTGCCAGCCTTCCACACAGGCAGCCTTAGTGCCAGGGCGTGCTTGGGGTGGCAGGGGAAGGGGAAGGGAAGGTCCCGGTGACCACCTGGATCCTCTTGGCCAGTAGGAGGGGACCAAATGCCCCTGCGCCAGCTTCACCTTGGTGAATGAGAACGCCACCAAGACAATGTGGCAATGTGCTCCCAGGACTGCAGGCCGCTGGGATGGACACCTGGGCTCCCCCAGCTCCTGGCTAGGCAGGGCCCAGGTCCAGGGGGACACACCCTTCCACCCCCAGGGATCTGAATGCAAGCCCAGGGTGAGGTGGGTACTCAACACTGCTGCCTCCAGCAGTCCCAGCGGCCCTGTGCCCCCCTCCTCTGCCCGGCCTCAGTCAGGCTGGGTGCGTGCTACCTGACTCCCCAGGCCTGAGCCAGTCATCTCAGGGTCTGGGGGGCCAGGGCAGTGGGGGCCATGCAGGACAAGACTGTCAGGAGAGGGGTCCTTTAGCAGCACCTGCAGAGCGCCTGCTGGACCACACAGCCTAGGCAGCATCTCACAACCGCACCTGCCCTGTCTCTGCAGGGGCCAGGAGGCGGTGGCCATTGGAAACGGCCTGGCAGCTGGCCTGGTCCACACAGAGAGACCACGGTTCTCTCCTGCTGGGGTGTAAGCCTTCCGGGGCACCAGCATCAGCTGCAGCCCTGAGACCTGCAGTGGGGACAGCTCCGCCCCTGCCATCAGAGCCGATGCCCTGCTCCCTCCAGCTCTGCCCTTCTGCCTCCCATGTTCTGACAGGGCATATCCTGGCTTCCTCGGACCCTCCTCCAAGCCACCCACAGCCCAAACCCAGTGGCATGGCCCCTCCCTGGGGCTCAGGCACTGGGCTGGCAGAGCATAGCAACTCTGGCTCTGCTCTGGGAGGGCTGGCAAATACATGGGATGCAGGGTTTCCAGCAGACACATAGTCACCCTGCATCAGAAGACCCTTGAGTGGAATGAGGAGCATGCCCCCTGCCCAGCCTCATGAGCACCCAACCACTGAGACGGAAAGGAACACTTGGTTCCCCAGGAGGGCCAGGCTGTGTGCCCTGTCACATGTGCCTCACAGGGAAGCCAGCTGTGCCCACGAAGGCTGCAGGGATGGAGGGCAGGGCCCATGGCCGCGGCCGGAGCCGAGGCGGCACATCCCCCAGATCTGTGGGGCAGTGAGCACGTCAAGGAGAGGGACAAAAGACTAAAGGCAACAAAATGGAAACCTCCTTCACCCTTATACCTCAATTAGAGTATTTTCCCTAAAACCCGTAAGAGACATTCAGAGCAGTGCCCAGCATCTGGGTCAGGGCCAGCAGGAGGGAGGGGCAAGCCCCACATGAGGTCCCCGCAGAAGCGGGGCCAGAAGGCCATGCTGCACACGGCGCCCTGCCAAGCAGCCGGGCTTGGGCAGCCTGGGCCAGCTCCCCCACACCACCCTGACCTCAGCCACCAGGCCCAGCATCTGCACCCCAGAGCTGCCCACACAGGGGGCTCTAGAGATTGGGATGGTAGCATGCCCAGCCAAGACCAGAAGGCACTAAAGAAGCCGAGTCCTGCCAGAGGGTGGAGGAGGCAAGGCTAGTTAGTGGGTGGGGAGTTGAGGAGGGCCTTTCCCGTGACTCCCCCCGAACCCCTTCCAGCCACCAGGCTCAGAGAGAGGCTGGTGCCCCCCCTCCACATCGCCCTCGCCTTCAGTATGGGGCCCCTCAGGGATGGAGGCCCCGCTACAGCACTTGGGAGAGGCAGCCCAAGGCCAGCACAACCATGGCAATGACAGGAGGGCGTCTGGCAGACCGTGCGCGCGCAGGAGGCCTTGGCCTTGGCCACAGCCACCCAGGCAAGCTGTGGCCACGGCAGGGCCATCAAGGAGAGCCCTGGCCTCAAAGGTTGATGCTCTTTTTACAGAAAAATAGTTTCTGAACAAGTGTCCAGAAACAGATAAGCATCTCAGTGGAGGATGGCTGCTCACCGCTTGCACCGTGGTGTCTGCTCTGCTGCCCAGACGACAGTCAGGACTTTGTGAGAAGCGCGGAAAACCCCTATCAGCCAACGTGCGGCATGGAATCAGCCCACCAGATGCAGCATGCACAGCTCAGCCATGTGAATAGAGGTCTAGCCCAGGACTCAGGCAGCAGCTGGAAGGGAAGCACCCTACCCCCGGAGCCTGGGGAGCCAGGAGGCAGTGCCTCAATCCAGGAGGCTGGCACTCCCTGGGCCAGCCCTCCTTGCCCTCAGGGAGACCCTCATCCTCTTCACTGGAACTGGGGTGCCCTCATTTCCCCGCCTTCTAAGTCTGGGGAGGCATCCAGGGTAAGGTGAGCCTCACACTTCCTAGAACCATTCCGAAAGACTATTTAAGGAGCAACAGCCAAGAGCTGCTGTAAAGGACACAACATTCTCAAGGCTCTGGCCTTGGAGGGTTCCCAGGGGACCCCGGAGCAGGACTATGCAGCCTTTTGTGTGGCTCATGGCATGGAAGGGCCCCACAAGCCTGGGCTCTTGGCCTGAAACTGGCAGCAGAATAAGTCATGGGTCTGACTTGGGGGGGACTCTGAGTCTCAGGTGAGAACATGCAGGTGCTGGCAGCAATGCAAACCAGCTCAGCCACGTGGAACCCATGGCGGCTCTGTGAGATGCTCATCACACACTTACTGCGGGGACCTGCAGTCCTTGCGGACAGAACCCAAGTGCCCATCAACAGCTAGATGGACAAAAGAGAATGTCTGTATAAACTGTGGAGTATTACTCTGCACGAGAGGCTATCCCACTGTTTGCAACAACATGGATGGGCCCTGAGTGAGCTAAGTCAAAAAAGCCAAGCCTGCATGGTCCCCCTTATGTGTGGCCAAGGCTGTGTAACACAGGCTGAATGGCCAGGTCTGTGTGGTACCCTTATACATGGCCAAGGCTGTGTATTACAGGCTAAAAGGTGAAGCCTGTAAAAAAACAGACTAAAATGGTGGTTTACCAAGGGAGGAGCAAAACTGACAGGGTTAAGGGTACAAACATGCCAGGGGAAGTAAATGCGTGGCAGAGATCTGAGCAGGGCAGCGCAGTGTCCCCAGACAACACACACGCATGGATGTGTGCTGTTCACTCCATTCCACAGAACTCAGCCTCAAATTCATCAAATAAAAAATAATTAAAAGCTAAAAGAAAACCCAACACTCCCACTCTTAGGTATTCATCCAAGAAAAAAGTAAATGTGTGCTCATGAAAAACCTGTGTGTGGGTATCACAGAAGCTTTGTTCATGCCAGAAACACAGAGACAACCCAATGTCGTGCAAATGGTGCCTGGATGAACTGCAGGTCATCCAGGGGCTCTGACCCACGCAATGTCCCCCATGAGTCTCAAGTGCGTCAGGCTGAGTGCAGAGCACAGGCGCACCCGACGCTCTGCCACAGCCTAGGTGACATCACACGAGCAAACCACGGCTGTCAGTCGCTGGGGAGGGAGGCCCAGAGCTCTGAGGTGACGAACCGTTTTGTGCTAGCCCAGGGTGGTGTGTACACAACGACATGCATCTTAATAGCAGGCACCTTGGCCAAACGATGTAGGTTCTGACCTTGATGCCACCATCGGCTGGCTGCCCGTAGGACTGAGCAAATACCTCGCATTCAGTTTAAGGTGGAGTTAGAGCAGTACCCACCTTGTATGGGACTGTAGGGTGCAAGTGAACTTTCCCATAAAGTGCTGCCTGCAGCGTCTGGTAGACAGCAAGCACCATCCTTTCCTGGGGCTCCCAGGCTGGTGAGGCTCTGCTGGTGCCATTGTGCAGAAGGGGAGGGGAGGTCTCACCCACACGTCAAGGGTCAGCACCAGAGCACCAACTCCTGACGGTGGACCCAAGTCCTGGCCTCCACCATCCAACTTGCACCCCAGGAAGATGCCATCACGAAGCTGCAGCTCCTTCCACCCCCAGGGAGGCCCCTTGCTTCTGGAGAAAGGCAGAGATTAGGGCAAGAAGCTGCCAACAAGCTTTTCTGTGGAGGAGGACTCCAGGACGGCCCCTCCCTCCCCTTGGCCACCCAATCACACAACAAAGCTGCATGCCGGGGCCCCTGGCAAGCACAGCATTGTGCACCCCAGAAGCTCCAGAAGGCCAGCCAGCTTGCAGAGTGTGGGCACTGTTTCCTGGCCTGTGCTCAAGGTCTACAAAAGATCTTTCCAGTTTGCCTTAATTAATAAACACTGCAATCACTTCCCCTCAGCCTGGCCACCTCTCTCTTAATCTGGATGATGCTCAGTGTCCAGGGAATCATTCATTACTTTAAGCACCAGCAGGTGGAAAACATTATGTCACTGTGTGTCTCTCAGACCCAGAAAGCCAAACACACACCTGGAGAATGTTTGGGTCCAGGACCTCGCAGGCTTGTGGGGTGGAGGGCAGGGTTCAGAGGGGAAAGCAATATACTTAGGAACCAAAACAACAGGAATGCAGGCAATGCACATCACACACCCAGCAGATGAAAAGGCGACAACACCTTTGCATCAGACAACTGGGTGTCTCGTGCACATGTTTCCAAATGCAGAGTCTGGGGAACATGCTAGGAAGAAAGGCCATCACCGCTGTGCCCCATTTCTGAGTCAGGTGCTACAATCTACAGTCACATTGTGACTCTGCCAGCCTGGCCCCAAGCAAGGACATGCTTCCACACACATGTGCTGCTCAGATGGGCTGTGTCCCCCTCTCAGATCAGTGGCCCTGCCGGGGCCTGCGGCTGCCCATGCAGAACAAAGTGCTGTGGAGTCAGGCCCACCCTTGGGCATTCCATTACAATTAAGTTTGCTTATTTTACTGCTTTCCATTTCCTTTGAATAAACAGCAATGCTGTCTCCCAGCCTCATCTACTGTTCAGTTAAAATTTAAGATAAGGGGTTATGTATATGGATATGAAATTATTTCTGTGACAAAGATGAGCCAGGTAGGCTGGGTCCTTCCACACTGTGCTTTACAGCCCCAGTGCCAGGACTTTACAGTTCAGCTAGGATCAAACAGCTCCTGGTTGGCCAGGCGGGGCAAGCTGCAATCCATGGGGTCTGACGTCCAAGACACGGCACCTTTTCTGTCTCTAGGGTCCACCTGAAGGGGACAGTCCCTCCAGGCAGGCCGGAGTCTGTCAGCATTTCTCTGGGTCCAGAAGCACAACACACGCAATGCCAGCTCGGAGCGCTGTGAATCCCGCTGCTCCCTCCTTAGGGGCAGGGGCCCTGATGAGATCAGCAGATAAGCTGGGTGGGCTTAAAAGCAAGGTCCCAGCTCCCCAATGCCCAGAAATCCTTCACAGAACCCCACCCCCTGGGGAGACGAGGGCCTCTAAGCACATGCTGTGGGGTAGCACTCAGATGTGACCTGGCTCCAAGGAGGCCTTCCATTTGTGAGACAAGGTTTCTGTTGGGTGGGTGTGTGCGCAGCCCCTGCCCAACCTCACGGGCACTGTGCCCCGCTCCAGTGGTGACCCCGTGAGTCTGACTTAGAACCCCCAGTGGGGCAGCCAGCTTCTGTGTCCACCTTGGTGGGAATGGGGTCACACCCAGAAACCTTTCTTCGTGACAAGCGTGCCTGGTGCAGGCTCTGGGCACTGCAGCTCCTCTCCAGGGGCAGGGCCGGCTCCCTGGGCACATGACCAGGTAACACTGCAGGCTACTCCTGTTACAGACTGGGCACTGCTGGAGACAGTCTTCCACCACATGTCCTGCACCTGAGGGGTGTCGTCTCAGCTGTTGAGGATGTCACAGCATCACAGAGTGTCACCTTCTGGTGCGCGCACATGTACACGGCTCTGTCCTGAGCCTGGCAACTGGGATGATTGACTTGAGCACCTTCTTCCAGGGGTGTGCCAGGCTGGGGGTCCTGGACACGTTCCTGCCAGACCTCTGGGTCACCAGTTGCTCTCCCTCACCGCCACCAGCCAGCCAGACTACCTGACCACAGCCAACCTGAGCTATGCCATCCTCTCCTTTCTGTCCAAGGTCTGCCACATCAGTGCATGGTACATGCAAGCTGGCAGTGCTCTCGGAGCTCCTGCTGCAGTGTTCCTCGCCCTCTCTGCCCATCTGTACATGGCCCAAGGGGGCCCGGAGGCTGGCAGAGTCTGGCAGCCATCAGAGGCTGTGCCTGCCTTCCACAGCTCCCTGGCAGTGGTGGTCCTGCTGGGCACATCCAG
This sequence comes from Manis javanica, assembly GCF_040802235.1. NCBI lineage: Eukaryota > Metazoa > Chordata > Mammalia > Pholidota > Manidae > Manis > Manis javanica. The sequence continues at coordinate 25,387,105 of NC_133165.1, forward strand.
GAGCTGCATAAAACTGCTCCATGCCAGGTGGACCTGCTGACTGCCTGGCCTGAGTATGAAATTATTAAGGCTGCCCTGGGCTTGGGGCTGGCCCCTGTGTTGAACCTGGCCTTCTTCATCCTGCTCACTGCCCAGCTGGCCTGGCGGGCAGCTTTTCCCCAGAGGGACGCAGCCTCTGCTCACTGGTGGTTCTGGCCATTGCCCTGACCATGTTTGCCTGCTCACTGCTCTACATCATGTTCCTCCCACAGGCCAGGCTGAAGCTGCAGAGTGATGCTGGCTTACCCAGGGACAGCTCCTCATGAGCCTCTCAGGGCTGCTCCTGTCTGGGGAGAGCTGTGTGCCCACTGTGCTCACCTTCTTCTTCCATGAACCCTGCAGGCTCATGCTGCTGACCATTCCCAGTGCCTCACCTGGGTATGCTGGGGCAGAGGCCAGAAATGGCTTCTCCTCAAATAGAGTACGGACTTAGGTCAGAGCCCAGCCACTCAGAAACCAGGCAGAAGGGCAGGTGAGGGACTTTTCCTGGCAGTTAGGGAGAACTACCCATCTGCTGAAACCCAAGTCTGTTTGGTAAGAACCAATGGGAATGACAGGATTACTTGGAAGCCAATTAAAACCTAGCTTTCTGGAATCCAACTCTATGCAAAAACATGATACTTTGGCCCAATCCCATGCTCACACTTAAAGAAAACCCTGCAAGTCAAGGTCATGGTTAATGTGTATGTGGGGAACAAAACCTGGCCAGACACACACCCAACCTGCCCGACATTGTTCTCAACTGTGCTGGGGTTCCATGTTTAGGCCATCTATTAGCTGGTGTCTTTCTCCAACCCAACCCAGCCAAATGACAACAACATTATTCAAATAACTTCATGGCCTTGTTATAATCAGATCCTAAATGGTCATGGCTAGTTATTTCTATACTGTCAGAGCACTCAGCATGCAGCGTGGGCAGCTGCCAGCTCGGAGGAGCTCGAAAGATTCACAGCCAGGAGGATTAAAGATGGCAGTGTGAGAGGTGAGACAGAGGCTTCCTCCTAAAACCACATATAATACAAAAATATAATTAATACAACTAATCCTGAAAGAGCAACAGGAAAGAGGACTGCACCAAACTGCATACAGCTGGAGAAAAGAATAAGCCTCATGGAACAGGGTAATGTACCAAAGCCAAGGCCTGGCAGGATGCAAGACCTTGCCCCACCCCAGCTTACCGGCGGGAGGAAGAGAAACAGAACGGGGAGGGAGTGGAGGCCTGGGACCGCTGAATCCCTAACTCCAGAGATCTACTCTGGGAGCATGAACCTACATTTCATGGTGCTTTCATGATACTCTTGTGATTAGGGGATTGGAAAGCTAAGACAGGCAGAATTCCTGGAGAGAGTGAGATTCCAGCCACTGGTGGAAAGCAGGGATCCATATACGGCTGCTCTGGGACAAAAGAAAGGTGGGCAGTCTGAGAGACTTCCTAACAGCAAGAGGGCTGCTAAAGGGGCGAGGATTGCACAGACTTACTGCTCAGGAGAAAGGACAGTTAGACAAAATTCTCCAGGTGCACTCTGCCCTGCAGGTTGGGAGCTTTCACAATCTTCAGGCACTCCAGCTCCCTGGCTGGCTACACAGCTCCAAGGACGCCCTCTGTGATACACAGCCTACTGCGACTTTCTCCCAGCCAGCGCCACATGGCTCACAAAGCAGCAAACCCTACCCTGGTGTTAGGCCAGTCAGAGGCAAGACCTGTCTACAGGAACTACAAATACAAAGCATAGAAGCTTATACCTGTGTGCTCAGCCCACTGGTTCAGGCAGTGGAGACAGGCATAGCAGCTGGGAAGCAGGAAACAGCTCTTTCCTTCCCCAAGGCACCAATATCACTCCCCTGCACTCCCCTGTGACCCCTGACATTACTTCAGGGGCTGAGCAGCTCCAGAGAGTAGAGCTTCTGGGCAATAGAGGGCACTATATAAAAATATGAAATGCCAAAGAAACCTGGTTCAAAGTAAAATTATGAATACAATGCCTGAGAATGATATAAATGACATCGACCTCATGAATCTTCCTGAAAGGGATTTAAAAATAAAAATCAGTAACATGCTCATGGAGGTACAGAAAAATATTCAGGAACTCAGGAATGAATTCCGGTCGGAGATCCAATTGTTAAAGAGCACAATGGAGGGTATTAAAAGCAGATTAGATAAGATGGAGATGATAAATGAAATAGAAACTAGAGAAGAGGAATACAAGGAAGCTGAGGCACAGAGAGAAAAAATAATCTCTAAGAATGAAAGAATATTAAGAGAACTGTGCAACCAATCCAAATGGAACAATATTCACATTAGAGGGGTACCAGAAGAAGAAGAGAGAGAGAAAGGGATGAAAGTGTCTTTGAGGAGGTAATTGCTAAAAACTTCCCCAATCTGGGGAAGGAGATCATCTCTCAGGCCATGGAGGTGCACTGATCTCCCAACATAAGGGACCCAAGGAAGACAGCACTAAGATATATAGTAATTAAAATGGGAAAGATCAAGTATAAGGACAGACTATTAAAATCATCCAGAGAGAGAAATAAGATCACATACAAAGGAAAGCCCATCAGGCTATCATCAGACTTCTCAGCAGAAACCTTACAGGCCAGAAGGGAGTGGCATGACGTATTTAATTCAATGAAGCAGAAGGGCATTGAACCAAGAGTACTTTATCTGGCAAGATTATCATTTAAATTTGAAGGAGGGATTAAACAATTTCCAGATAAGCAAAAGCTGAGAGAATTTAACTCCTGAAACCATCTCTACAGTGTATTTTTGAGGGACTGCTATAGATGGAAGTGTTCCTAAGGTTTAATAGTTGTCACCAGAGGTAATAAAACCACAGTAAAGAAAGCAGAACAGCTAATTACTAAACAAATGCAAAATTAAGTTAACTATCCCCAAAGTCAATTAAGGGATAGACAAAGAGTACAGAATATGATACCCTAATATATAAAGAATGGAGGAGGAAGAAAAAGGAGGAGAAAAAAACGGACATTTAGATTATGTTTGCAATAGCATATTAAATGAGTTAAGTTAGACTCTTAGATAGTAAGGAAGTTAACCTTGAACCTTTGGTAACCACGACTCTAAAGCCTGCAATGGCAATAAATACATACCTACCGATAATCACCCTAAACGTAAATGGACTGAATGCACCAATCAAAGGAGACCGAGTCCTGAATGGATAAAAAAACAAGACCCATCTATATGCTGCCTACAAGAGACTCACTTTAAACCCAGAGACATACACAGACTAAAAGTGAAGGGATAGAAAAAGATATTTTCATGCAACTAATAGGGAGAAAAAAGCAGGAGTTTCAGTACTTGTATCAGACAAAATAGACTTCAAAACAAAGAAAGTCATAAGAGACAAAGAAGGACATTACATAATGATAAAGGGGTCAATCCAACAAGAAGATATAATGATTATAAATATCTATGCTCCCAACACAGGAGCACCTACATATGTGAAACAAATACTAACAGAATTAAAAGGGGAAATAGAATGCAATGCACTCATTCTAGGAGACTTCAACACTCCACTCACTCTGAAGGGCAGATCAACCAGACAGAAAATAAGTAAAAAGAAAGACACATTAGAACAGATGGACCTAACAAACATCTACAGAACTCTATACCCAAAAGTAGTAGAACACACATTCTTCACAAGTACACATGGAACATTTTCAAGAATAGATCATATACTAAGCCACAAAAAGAGCCTTGGTAAATTCAAAAAGATTGATATTGTACCAACCACTTTCTCAGACCACAAAGGTATGAAACTAGAAATAAATTATGCAAAGAAAATGAAAAAACCCACAAACACATGAAGGCTTCACAACATGCTCCTAAATAACCAATGGATCAATGACCAAATAAAAACTGAGATCAGGCAATATATGGAGACATATGACAACAATAATTCAACACTGCAAAATCTGGGGGAAACAGCAAAGGCTGTGCTAAGAGGAAAGTATATTGCAATACAGGCCTACCTCAGGAAAGAAGAACAATCCCATATGAGCAATCTAAACTCACAATTAATTAAACTAGAAAAAGAACAAATGAGGCCCAAAGTCAGTAGAAGGAGGGACATAATAAAGATTAGAGCAGAAATAAATCCAATTGAGAAGAATAAAACAATAGAAAGAATCAATGAAAACAAGAGCTGGTTCTTTGAGAAAATAAATGAAATAGATAAACCCCTGCCAGACTTATCAAGAAAAAAGGAGAGTCTACTCACATAAACAGAATCAGAAATGAGAAAGGAAAAAGCACTATGGACACAAAAGAAATACAAAGAATTATGAGAGAATACCATGAAAAATTACATGCTAACAAACTAGATGACCTAGAAGAAATGCACAATTTTCTAGAAAAATACAACCTTCCAAGGTTGACACAGAAAGAAGCAGAAAATCTGAACAAACCAAGTACCAGCAATGAAATTGAAGTGGTAATCAAAAACCTACCTAAAAACAAAACTGCCATACCAGATGGCTTCACTGCTGAATTTTATCAAACATTTAGTGAAGACCTAATAAAGAGTAGAAAAAGAGGGAATACTTCCAAACTCATTCTATGAGGCCAGCATCACTCTAATACCAAAATCTGGCAAAGACACCACAAAGAAAATTACAGACCAATATCCCTGATGAACATAGATGCAAAAATTCTCAACAAAATATTAGCAAACCGAATTAAAAAATACATCAAAAAGATCATCCATCATGATCGAGTGGGATTTATTCCAGGGATGCAAGGATGGTACAACATTAGAAAATCCATCAACATCATTCACCACATCAACAAAAAGGACAAAAACCACATGATCATCTCCATAGATGCTGAAAAAGCATTGGACAAAATTCAACATCCATTCGTGACAAAAACTCTAAGCAAAATGGGCACAGAGGGCAAATACCTCAACATAATAAAGGCCATATATGACAAACCCACAGCCAACATTATACCTAACAGTGAGAAGCGTAAAGTTTTCCTTTAAGATCGGGAACAAGACAAGGATGCCCACTCTCCCCACTTCTATTCAATATAGCACTGGAGGTCCTAGCCATGCAATCAGACAACACAAAGAAATAAAAGGCATCCAGATTGGCAAGGAAGAAGTTAAACTGGCCCTGTTTGCAGATGACATGATATTGTACATACAAAACCCTAAAGAATCCACTCCAAAACTACTAGATCTAATATCTGAATTTAGCAAAGTTGCAGGATACAAAATTAATACACAGAAATCTGTGGCATTCCTATACACTAACAATGAACTAGCAGAGAGAGAAATCAGGAAAACGATTCCATTCACAGTTGCATCAAAAAGAATAAAATACCTAGGAACAAACCTAACAAGGAAGTGAAAGACCTATACTCTGAAAACTACAAGACACTCATGAGAGAAATTAAAGAAGATACCAATAAATGGAAACACATCCCATGCTCATGCATAGGAAGAATTAATATTGTCAAAATGGCCATCCTGCCTAAAGCAATCTACAGATTCAATGCAATTCCTATCAAAATACCAACAGCATTCTTCAACAAATTAGAGAAAATTGTTCTAAAATTCATATGGAACCACCAAAGACCCCAAATAACCAAAGCAATCCTGAGAAGGAAGAATAAAGCTGGGGGGGATTATGCTCCCTAACTTCAAGCTCTACTACAAAGCCACAGTAATCAATATAATTTGGTACTGGCACAAGAACAGACCCATAGACCAATAGAACAGACTAGAGAGCCCTGATAAAAACCCAACCATATATGGTCAATATATATATGATAAAGGAGCCATGAACATACAATGGGGAAATGACAGCCTTTTCAACAGCTGGTGTTGGCAAAACTGGACAGCTACATGCAAGAGAATGAAACTGGATTATTGTTTAACTCCATACACAAAAGTAAACTTCAAAGAACTGAATGCAAGTCATGAAACCGTAAAACTCTTAGAAGACAACATAGGCAAAAATCTCCTGAATATAAACATGAGCAACTTATTCCTGAGCACATCTCCTTGAGCAAAGGAAACAAAAGCAAAAATGAACTCATGGGACTATATCAAACTAAAAAGTTTCTGTACCTCAAAGGACATCATCAACAGAACAAAAAGGCATCCTATAGTATGGGAGAATATATTTGTAAATGACATACCTGACAAGGGGTTAACATTCAAAATACATAAAGAACTCACATGCCTCAACATACCCAAAAAGCAAATAACCCGATTAACAAATAGGCAGAGGATATGAAGAGATGGTTCTCCAAAGAAGAAATTCAGATGGCCAATAGACACATGAAAAGATGCTCCACATCACTAATCATCAGGGAAATGCAAATTAAAACCACAATGAGATATCAGCATTGAAAAGACTAAGAACAACAAATGCTGGCGAGGATGTGGAGAAAGGGGAACCCTTCTACACTGCTGGTGGGAATGTAAGCTAGTTCAACCATTGTGAAAAGCAGTATGGAGGTTCCTCAAAAAACTAAAAATAGAAATACCATTTGACCCCGGAATCCCACTCCTTGGAATTTACCAAAATACAACCTCTCAGATTCAAAAAGACATATGCACCCCTATGTTTATCGCAGCACTTTTTACAATAGCCAAGATATGGAAGCAGCCTAAGTGTCCATCAGTAGATGAACGGATAAAGAAGAGGTGGTACATATACACAATGGAATACTATTCAGCCATAAGAAAGAAACAAATCCTACCATTTGCAACAACGTGGATGAACCTGGAGGATATAATGCTCAGTGAAATAAGCCAGGCAGAGAAAAACAGATGTCAAATGATTTCCCTCATTTGTGGAGTATACCAACGAAACAAAACTGAAGGAACAAAATAGCAGCACACTCAGAGACTCCAAGAAGGGACTAGTGGTTACCAAAGGGGAGGTATGTGGGAGGGAGGGTGGGGAGGGAGGGAGAAGGGCATGGAGGGATATTATGTTTAGTACACATGGTGTGGGGGATCACGGGGAAAACAGTGTAGCACACAGAAGGCAAATAGTGATTCTGTGGCATCTTACTACACTGATGGACAGTGACTGCTTTGGAGTATGGGTGGGGGCTTGATAATATGGGTAAATGTGGTAACTACATTGTTTTTTCATGTGAAACCTTCATGAGTATATATCAATAATACCTTAATAAAAAAAAATTAAAAAAAAAGAAAGTCTTGGCCATACACGTCTTGCCAAGAACAAAGGTTTGTTTTGTCTTTTAAAATTTATCCTTGCACTAGAGGTCTGAGAGTATTACTCACCCACGTTTGAAGGCACTAAAATAAGAGGCACAAGCCCAGTGGTAAGAGCAGTGTGATGCGCTCTGTGCCCCGTGACCTGGCAGGCGACATGCCCATGGCAGGAGCCACGCCCATGGCAGGAGCCAGGCAGGTCTGCAAGCACTTCAAAAGCCCCGTCTGTCCTGAGACTGTTTGCAGGCAGGCTAGCAACATATGAACAAAAACACAAGGATCAGTATTCACCTTATTCCAAAACTGACGTTCATTATTCCTGCTGGACTTACATCTGATGTTCTTAGTTTGGCCAAGGAGACACGCAAAGGGAAGGTGTCTCCCTGGCTTTGTGAGGCCTGTACCTTTGTAGCTCCCTTTCTTTTTGTTTTTACGACTTTACTTTTCTGAGCAGTTTTGGGCTGATAACAAAATTAAGAATTAAGAGACTTCCCTTATATCCCCGCCCCACACGCAGCCTCCCTCACCCCATGAGGTCCCCCAGATGCTGCATGCTGCATCAGTTACAGTCATGGACCCACAGGGACACATCTCCATCACCCACTTCTGGGTTTACCTGAGGGCCACTCCCGGCTGGGCCTTCGTGGTTTGGACTGTGATGACATGTGCCCCCAGTACCATGTCACATGGAACCGTTTCACTCCCTAAAAGCTGCTGTGCTCTGCCTGTGCATCCCTCCCTCCCCCAAACCCTTGGAACCTCTGACCTTCTAGGGCTCCATAGCTTTGCCTTTTCCCAAAGGTCACAGAGTTGAAACCACATGGTATGGAGCTTCTTCCACTCAGTGACGTGCACCTGAGGGGCCCCCATGTCTCTCCATGGCCTGATGGCTCACTTCCCGTTAATGTTGTGTAATATTCCAATGTCTAGATAGCTTCTATTTTAATGAATATTTTGTTAATTTGCAAACTCATAACTTTTGGGAGTTTATCTTTTCAATGCCAATATATATCTGTTACTTTGTGAAAGAAAAAGGATCTAGGTCTCACACAGTTAAGCAGCTTCTGTGACATGCTGTTAAAATATTAAATATTTTCAAATAAGGCTCTTCTATTTCTTCTGCATTTACTCACATATTTGTAAGCCTTTCTATGGACTATGTGAGGTGTGCTCCCAGAGCACTAACCCCGAATGTGAATGACAAAGCTGGGGGTCTCGAGCGGAGGCCCCTGCAGTTCTCAAGCAGGCCAGGAAGCATGGGGCTGGCATGTTCAGGTCTCCTCCCTGCACGGCACCATCACTGGTCAACGGGTGCTGGGCATTGCGTGCCCCTAGCTGAGTGAGTCTCCTGAGGAGCCTTGTGCAGGTCAGCAGGAGCCTCTGCAGCTGTTTCCCAGCTTACAGGCAGGGTCTCAAGTAGCCTTGCCATTCAAGTGTCCTGTTCTGGGGTCTCTACTCACATCATGGATGTTCAAAGGCGGTCGGGTGGGACCAGAACACTGACCGGCCCTGCGTTGACTCTGGGAGTTGTTCAGCTTCTAGCTGGCTGGTAGCTACCCTCAGCCCCTCCAGGAGAATACCCATGCTATGCACACGTGTTCAGCCACACTCAGGGGCCTGCCACCCTGATGTGGGAGCTCTTTCTTGACATGGTCCCCTGTCTCCAGGACTGTCCCCTAGTAAATCCAGCTTCCCCCAGCCTCCCACAAACACAATCTCTGCCCCTCAACATAGCCCAGGCACCCTGTACTGCTTAGGCCCCTGTGCCTGCAGACAGGAGTCAGGGTGCAGACAGGAGCCAGGGCAGGGCAGGCCCAGGTCTCACTGTCCTGGTTTCCTTCTCTCAGAGGGCAAAGTGCCAAACTGCCTACGGTCCCAAAGTCTGAAAACAGCTATCTCCTATATTTCATCAGGTTTCTAATGGTTTATGGCAGGCATGTCCGTTCCCTTACGTCATTCATGGCCAGAAGTGGGGACACCCTAAGCTAATTCATAAATACACAATAATAGACACCAGTGGCTCGCTAGTTGTTGAACTGAGTGAGCTGACTAAAAGCTTGCTCTGCTCAGGGCTCTTGGAGAAGAAGCTGGTTCTGGGACGGGGAGGGCAATGTGCACAAGGAGCCCAAGGATTATTCTGTTGGTTCTGGGGCTGCCGCCAGGGTGGACACTAAGAACAGCTCTCCAAGGGCGGAGCCCAGAGAAAGGTCCAGAGCCCACAGAGAGGAGGCGCAAGGAATCATGGTCCTCCAGGAGCAGCAGGAAGGCACCTCAACCCGGAAGAAAGCACACACGGAAACTGAGACAAACCAGGACTGAGTGGAAGGAGAGTGAGGGAGAAGCCACGACCTGCAGCAGCTCCCCTTCCCTGAGGACACAGCCTGGGGACCACTACAGTGGGGCAGGACAAGAACCCAGTCTTCAGCCTGGCATTCTAGAATAAGCCTCCCATAAACACCCCCTGGGGACTGCTGGCCCCTCCCCAGGGCTGCACCCAGTGTGTGCCCACACGGCTGTGGCTGCCATTGGCAACCCACTCTCGAAGAACCAGAGGAAATGTCCCAAAAGCTCCCAGCAATGGCTGAGAGGACCAGCTGCCAAAAAGCACCAGCAACCCACCCGGGTTGCTCCTTTACAGTGTCATGAACACCACAGGGCACAAGCATGAGCACCCAGCATGGGTGGGGGGCACAATGTGGTAACCTGAACACCTCAAACCCCTTACACAATGGAAAAAGCTCGACGACGGGACTGCAAAGACCCACAGACTTTCTCTGGGAAATGGCCTCAGATAATGGAGTCAGCACCACGGGGCATGTTGTGGCTGCTTGCACGTCTGCATGTGCCCAGGACTACAGTCAGAGTCACTAACCCACCAGCCAGGACACAGCTGAGCAGGTGGTATCCACCTGCCCCAGCACAGGTTTGGGATGCCTGTGGGACCCAAATGCTGGAAGTGCCAGGTGGCAACCTACCTGTCCCCCCCAGCTGGCTTCCAGGTGCAATATCCACACCCAGAAGGAAAGGCCCCCGGAGCAACCTGGCCAATGTCCTGGGTGGTTCTAAGACTCTAGGGACCTGGGGGTCCGCAACAGGTCTTAGCACAGCCCTCCTAGGCCAGCTTGCAACCGCCTGGGAGGCTGCAGGCTGTTGGTCTGGTGTGGTCACAGGCTACAGGCCACAACTCCCACCCACTGTTGTTCCCATCTGGGCTTTGTCTCATGACCCTGGCCCCTTTCTTTATAGAAGGTGGCACTTGCTTGAATGCTCAGGGTCGTCGTGAGGAACAGCCCTGTGGAGAAACAACCTCCTCCAGCAGGGAGGGGCTCTCTGCTTACCCCAACTCTGGCAATCGAAGATGCACAAATGCTGCATGGCGGCACTGGGTACCTGTCCACAACCGCCCACCCTGGTCCCCTCTGTGGGCAGCACACTAGGCTGTGCTTCCCAGCAGACGCCAGCCAGCACTTGCCTCACATGCTGGGGTCTCAACCGCACACAATTCCTGCATTGACTCTGTAGTGCTCTGCTTGGTGTGAAGCCAAAAGAAGTGCAGCCCAGCCACCGGGGATGTGTCTCAGGCAGCTGACTCTGCTCACAGCTGATTCCTCATCAGCCCCTCCCTCCCGCTGAGGGCAGGACAAGGAGGTTGGTGGGAGGAAAGGTCCCCCAGGGGAAAGCAGAAGACAACGGGGCCACAGGGGTTCTCTGATGCCCAAGTGCCAGGCACCTGGCCCACATGGCCCAGCCCCACCAACACCACGACCCACGCACCCACTCCCAGACCCAAGCATGGCATGGAAGGCAGCCTGTTCCCACTGTGGCTGCGTCCACCCTAGGGGTCCATGGTGTAGGAGGGTAGAAGGCCACCCCAAGGGAAACACTTCTCATGCTGGCCACCTGCAGAAGGTGGCAGTGAGGAAGAAAGCAGAGAGCAGCTCAACCAGAGCTGGGCACACGGGAGCCAGGGGACACATCCCCACTATCCAGCTGTGCAGAGCGGACAGGGCCTCCTGTGCAGCATCCCACTCAGGCAGGCTTCCTGGATTTGCCACATGACTGTTCTCTGTGTATATCCAACACTGGGGTATATTTGCAAATTTAGTTAAATGAAAGCTGATCAGACTAGATTCCCTTTGAGGTTCCCACATTTGTCCTGTCTGGGGATGGACAGAGAAGTCCATGAAGAAACCACATCTAACACTGGGATAAGCACGCTGGCTGACACGGGGTAACGCAGGGAGCACTCTGCTGGTGACCTGGCCAGTTAAACTCTCTGTCTCAGTTCTGTCAACAAGATGGTAACAGCAGCCTCTGCTTCCCTGGGGGCTTAATGAGGCACCCCCCTGCCAGATACCTGCCCATGCCACATACACTCATTCAAAGCTGGTTTAGAGTTCACAAGGAGGCCTTTGTGCTTCACCAAGACCTCCACAAGATGTTCCCATTTCTACAACACAGGCACCAACCAGGGGCCAGAGGACTCTGTCCCTAAAATCAGGTCCTGTCCCCTAACCAGTACGAGGGTTCACAAGTTATTAACCAGCCAGCGCTCTAGAGAGATGGTAGGGACCCAAGACCTTGCAGCCCCAGTTCAGCTCTGATTCTGAGCCTTAAGCACAAAATCAGCTACAGCATCTGTTCGAAAGTGAATTCTGCAAAGAACGCACAGGCGTGGCCAGTGACCCGCTCAGGAGCCACCAAGGCTCGGCCTTCCCCCACCAGCAGGAGAGCGGCAGGCCATGGGTCTGCCAGTGGGGAACAGCTATTTTTAAATGACATGTCATGGCTGTTCCAAGGTTTGGGTTTTATTTATTTATTTAACTCAAGAGGAAGCTGTACTTTCTCATGACTCACTTCTTTCAAAATGGTGTCTCGGGCATTTTTAGTGTCAAAACCATCTTGAGTTTCTGGCTGCCCAAAAGTCATTTAAATCATACCACCCTCATGGATGTTACCATGTCACATGTTTAAGAAGCTAACATACTAGAACTGTAGCTGAACTCTAAAGCTGGAAAAGATTCCTGCACATTAGTATTTTTCCATAAAAACCTAACAGACTCTGTTGAAAAATATGTGTGTACTTCCCTAAACACGTATGGGAAAGATGTTCAACTATTATCATCCAGAACCTTCAAGCTCATGGGCAAGAGGCTCACTACAGGCAGTAAGCTCACAGGAGCCACATAGGTGGTGGGAGTCAGGGCAACCCAAGGGCCCAGCCCCCAAATGCTGAGGCCACACGCCCGTGCCCACCATTCTCCTGGGGAGTGCAGCTGGCCACCGGGGCAGGAACGCTGCTGCCACCTGCGAATGCCTGTTCAGTGATAAGAGAGACCACTCAGGCCAACCTCACAGCTTTTGAAAACTTAGGTAAAAAGACACCAGAGGAAAGTGTGAGATCGATGTGAATGTAATGGTGACGTGACCACGGGACTCGGCATTAGCAGCCTGGGCCCCATAGACCCCACCAACCTGAACCACGTGCTGGAGTGGCCCTGCCAGCCTCTCCAAGTGGGCGTTGAAGCTCCACCACCAGGAAGTGGGTGGGATGGCAGCTGAGCAAGGGCACAGGGTTTTGTGCAGGCAGGTGACAATACCTGCCAGGCAGGTGCACCTGGGAGGCTGCGGGAGCAAAGTGAGGGCAGAGGACCCCAAGACATGGCTGCCATGACAACAGAAAAGTACTCTGGTTCCTGATTTGCTTTCTCTTGGGTGTAAACTCAATGAAATTCTGAGGTTAAGTTCCCCATCTGTAATTCACATACTACTTAGGAAACTTAGTGGTTAGTTTTAAAGCCAGTGAGTTGTTAAAACATGCAAGAATATCTAAGTTACAACAAATGATAGGTTATTATCTAAAATATAAACAGACCTGTTTACAATCCCTTCAAACTTAAAAAAACATTTCATATCAGTGGGTGAAGAAAAGGCACTTAAACTGTAAACTTCCATAAAAACGTTTAGTAGGACAGAGCTCACCACCAGTGTGGAAGAAAAAAGTCTGGCGCAGAAATGGTTAATGCAATCTTGAAAGGAGGCTGTCCCAGCAGGGTGGGCGGGGGACCCTATAAAGCCTGCTTGCTGCCTTCCTGCCACAACACCGGCCATTTGGGCAGGCCAGCCCTGCGAGCCAGGCTGCCAGCTGCGCCAGGGCCTCCCCAGCGACCATCTGCCCACAAGTCCAGAGTCACCACTGCCCACGGGACTGTCTGGCAGCACCTCCGGCCTCCCCTGAGCACGCTCCCCAAGGCTTGCTGAGGGACAGAGAAGGGGCTGCTCAGACCCATCCACACCAGGGTGGCCAGCTGCACCCCAGGTAAGTCCCAGTCTGGGGTTCCAGGATTGTCCAGGGCAGGTGCCCCAGCCGATGATCTTGCTGAGGTGTCTATCATGGTTAATAGCTGCACACAGATGGGGATGAACCCGGCCATGGACCCATCTCCCTAGAGAAAACCCAAACTATGCCCTAACCATCTCAGGGTGACTGCAGTAAAGTGGCTCCACATCTCGGCTCTTTCTATAGCACCAGCCAAAAATAACATTGCCCAGTTTCTGTCCTAGCAAGGGTCTATCCACTTGGGGACAATGGGCCGGTGCGGCCATGCAGCTCTGCCCGTGCCAGGCATTCGCTCAGCCCAGCGGTCTCGCCGGGTCTTCAACCAGCACTGACACCTGGCACAGGGAGATGACTATTCCTCCCCAGAGACCCAACAGACCTGATGAACTGCAGTCTTCTCTTCTAGACATGGACAAGCAGGGCAACTTGAAACAAAATGACGCGCACTGTTTAGTGCCCTTTGCATTCCTAAACCTACTGCTGACTTCCCCAAACCTGTCAGCAGGCAGCCACTCTAGCTTCCTCTACTGCTGCATTTGATCATTGTTTGAAAATAAGTGTCTGTTAAGATAAAGACTCCTTTACATGGAAAAAGGTGAAGGTTCATGCTAACACTCTCCCCACATATCTGTTCTAACAGATACAGGGAGGGTTCTACTCATCTATAAGTTTTCCTCTAAAAATGCAGTCTAAAACTTCCCCAAATTTCCACATTTCAAGAGCAAAATGCTGTGTAGTTTTCACAAGAAAATTGAAAGAAGAGGTTTTAGAGTCTGAGAGCAATGACATTTACATGCTTTCAACTGGTATTAGCTACTGAAGATGAATAAAGAATGAAAAATGGTTAATAAAATCAGATTCATCAACCTCAGTGAGGCAACGGTAGCTGAACACTTTAACAATAATAATGGATACCAAGGCCATGATTTATCCTTTTCTTTTTTTCTCTTCCTATTTTTAAGCACTATTTTCAAGCAATAGGTCAATAAACGTCTAGCTGGAAATGCTTCAAATAGGATTCCTAACGGCCTCACAGGGCAAGATGAAAGGTCAAAAGAGAAGCAGTTCAAATCCACTTCAATGTGGCAGTGGTCAGCTCAGGTCTCCCTGCAGCACTGACACCAACTGACTGCTCTCTTGGGCCGTGCCGTGGGCTGGGAGTGTGGAGCAGCCTCTGGCCTCCACCCACTCAATGCTGGGAGCGCCCAGCATCCCTGGCTGAGTCCACAGAACTTCCAGAGGCACGGGGAACAAGGGCAGGGCTGCCGAGCCGTTTACAGTGGAGTCATGTGCCCTCAGCCTGGCACAAGCAAAGGCCCAAGGGACTTGGCTTAGTTTTTCTGCACCCAGTTTCTAGGCTACAGACAGCATTAGACAAACAGAGCAGGCTTTACAGTAATTTGTTAAGACACTGAATAAATTCTAAGTATTATTTCCTAAAACAATTATCAGTTATGCTCATTTTCTTTCATTTCATATTATGAAACATAAGTTTCGTTTTCAGTATCCTAGCTCAGGATTAGCTTTTAAAAAAGCCTGGCTTCTGCTACCGATTTTGTTGTAAAGCGTCTGCTCCTCCCCACACAGCACTGTTAGCAGACGGGGTCTCTCTCTGCCCCTCTCATTTCTCTTCCCAACAGCTGCTGAAGTAGATTCTGCTGCTTCTCCTGACACAGTAGTTTTCCTAAGATGCCTGCTGCTTCCTCAGCCACGGTCCCTCTGAGTGAGGATGACTCACATGCAGTCCCCAACCTAGGCGGCTCTGGGAGCCCTTGGGAAACGAAACAGGTGTCTTTCTACGTGGAGCTGTGCTCCCACTCGGGGCAAGCAGGCCCCCCAGATGTAGGACCTCCAGCCCACACCCATACACCGTGCCCATCACTCTGCAGCTGCCGGCTGTGTGCCTGGCTCACCAGAAAGCCCCGATCACAGCTAAATTCCTCTTCCCGCTGCCCCCCAGGTGCCCAGGTGGTGAGACACATCAGAGCACTAGGCACAGCAGCTGACACCACAAGCATGGCCAGCAGACACAGACACCCGCCCGCTTCTCTGCTCCACCTTCTGCAAAACAAACCCAAAGTGCCCACGTCCCACTGGTGAAGAGATCGGATCCTACAAATGTCCGGCTCACTCCAAAGAATATCACCTTTCTTTCTAAAGATGCATTTATTGTGTAAAAAGGATTTCTGCGAGCCTTATGGCAAGTCTTGAACGTCACAGGTCTGGAGACAGGGTGTGACTTCGCCCACGCCCATCTGCACCATGGAGATGTACCCCGGCACCCACAACAGCACCTCCCCGCAGCTCAATCTGACCTCAGCACTTGCCAGCGCTGCCTGGGTGAACCAGACAGGCAAGCTCTCTGAGCAGCAGTACGCCATCGGGCTGTTCCTGTCCTGCCTGTACACCATCTTCCTCTTCCCCATTGGCTTTGTGGGGAACATTCTGATCCTGGTGGTGAACATCAGCTTCCGGGAAAAGATGACAGTCCCCGACTTGTACTTCATCAATCTGGCAGCAGCAGACCTCATCTTGGTGGCCGACTCGCTGATTGAGGTGTTCAACTTGGACGAGCAGTACTACGACATCGCCGCGCTGTGCACCTTCATGTCCCTCTTCCTGCAGATCAACATGTACAGCAGCATCTTCTTCCTCACGTGGATGAGCTGCGACCGCTACCTCGCCCTGGCCAAGGCCATGCGCTGCGGCTTGCTCCGCACGAAGCACCACGCCCGGCTGAGCTGCGGCCTCATCTGGATGGCCTCGGTTTCCGCCACGCTGGTGCCCTTCACCGCCGTCCACCTGCAGCACTCCGAGGAGGCCTGCTTCTGCTTTGCAGATGTCAAGGAGGTCCAGTGGCTTGAGGTCACCTTGGGGTTCATCATCCCCTTTGCCATCATCGGCCTCTGCTACTCGCTCATTGTCCGGGCTCTCGTCAAGGCCCACAAGCACCGCGGCCTGGGTCCCCGGAGGCAGAAAGCCCTTCGGATGATCCTAGCCGTGGTCCTTGTCTTCTTCATCTGCTGGCTGCCCGAGAACATCTTCATCAGCATTCACCTGCTGCAGCGGGCACAGCCAGGGACTGCTCCCTGCCAACAGTCCTTCCGCCATGCCCACCCTTTGGCTGGCCACATTGTCAACCTTGCGGCTTTCTCCAACAGCTGCCTGAACCCCCTCATCTACAGCTTCCTTGGGGAGACCTTCAGGGACAAACTGAGGCTGTACATTGAACAGAAAACAAACATGTCAGCTCTGAACCGTGTCTGTCATGCTGCCCTGAAGGCAGTCCTTCCAGACAGTGCTGAGCAGTCAGACATGAAGTTCAGCAGTGCAGTGTAGGCACCCTGCTGCATGGACAGAGACTTGAGTGTGCATCTCCCACAGGATGCACGCTAGGGCAGGGACTGGCCACGCCATGCCTGGCCTCAAAACACTGCCAGGGATGCTCCGGTACCTCAGCTGCATCACCCTCAGGGCCCTAGGAACTGCACCGCATGCTGCCTCGACTGTACATATCCGCACACAGAGCTGTCGCTGTCCACGCAGCCCACAGTGTAAGGTCACAGGACTGCAGGAAAGGGCTCAGGACCAGCGTGCACTCATGCTCTCTCTGCATGCTGAATCCTGCACAAGACATTTCTGATGTTGGTCAATGCAAAAGAAGGGGGCACCTTAGACAGAACATCTTAGTTTCAAGGTACATCTGCCATCAATTTGCCATCTTGGGGAGAAAATGAAGTTGGAGTCAGGAACCACTTGGTGGATCTACATCAGGTACTGTGGTACAATTCCCACTGGGGGCTTGTGGTTTTCTTGGGCATGCTAGCAAGCACACCCCGAGTCAGAGGGGAAGTGAGGTGCTTCTCAGTACACACCTAGCATTCCTCACCCCTCAGAGGGCCACCCCACCAGCACCTGCTGGGTGTATGAGGGCTGCTCAGCCACAAAGGTTCTTCTCCAAACAGACACCTGCCTTCCCGCTCAGATCCTCTCCAGAAGCTGTTTGTTTACAATCGTCTGTACATGCACAGAGGTGGAAGGAGACTGGGAGGGTGCAGCACAGAGGGTACCCAGCATGCTGAGGAATGTAAACAGCTCTCACTAAAATGTAAAAACCAATGATTGCTGGGAGTGCTCAGCCCTACTCAATAAAACATAGTCATGTGCCAACTCTTCTAGTTTTTTACCTAAGTAGCTCCCTAACAGGGTGGGGTAGGGCAGGACTCTCAGCCTGGCAGCTGAACAAAGCACACACAGGCCCTGAGGGTCACAAGGCTCACGCCCCACCCAGAGAACTCTTCTAGAGACCAGCACCTAGAGCCAGCCACCTGGACACACCTGGCACGTTGCTGCGCCATCTGTGGGGACCAGGATGAGCTTCACTGTAGATGCCACACATGCCCTGCTTTCCCAGGAGGCTCTACATGGTCCGCTCACAGTGCTCAGGAGGTAGCTGGCTGGGCCCAGCCTAAAGGAGGACGGCAGATTGAGGTCCCACCTCCATGGGCTCCCACTCCTGCCCTCCCGCCCTACTCAGGGCCACCTTCTGGGAAGTGCCCTGCATAGGCCCAGAGGCCTTCCCGTGGGCAGGGCCTCTGGAAGCAGAACATGAGGTAATGTTTACATGACAGGAAAATAAGCCATTTTTAGTTTTATTAGTTTTTTATGGGTGACAATCTCTGGGAGAGTACTTGCCCCCTGCAAACCTCTGCACTTACCAAACTGTGGCCTTGCAGAAGTGCCGTCACTAGCACCGAGTCCCGCTCAGGACTTGCTTTCTAAATACACACCCCAGGTCTAAGGACAAGGAGACCTCTAGGGGTAGTAGGTTGTACAGAGTCAGCATGGGGAACAGACGAGGCTTGCCTGGGGCACTGTGCCTTACCTCCAGGGGTGCTGTGCCTTACTCAGGTGCTGGAGCAGTTTGCTAACAAGCGGGTCCTTCCCACCACCTGTCCAGGGCCTCCAGGAGGTCACCAAATAGAGGTGTAAATGGCTTACTGGCCACCGGGCATGCCCTGCAGAGACCAGAAGGAACCCTACAATGCCCCCTCCCACAGCCCCTGTGCCAGAGGCCCTTGGCCCTGCAGAGCTCTGCACCCATGCACTGCGGCCTGCAAGCCATGACCATGACGTTTACTAGATGAGTGCTATTCACTAAGCCCCCTGACCTCAGAGCTGGCAACTTTAAAGGGCAGAGCGCAGGCACAGACTGGCACTAGGCACCCAGCCACACACTGAGACCTGCCAGCCATGGTCACTGTGGCCCAGCTTGAAGGGCGGCAATGGTGTCCATGGAGACAGCAGAGTTGGAGACCACCTAGCTTTCAGCCCCTACAGGGGAGAGGTGGGAATGTAAGGCCTGGTCTGACTGAGGTGCAGACTGGCCCTATCACTCAAATAAAGGAACCAATGCTGTTAGTCTAACTGGATGGAATGATGCAATTGGAAACTGAGCCCATCCTAAGCCCACATCTCTATGTGCACAGCTCTCTGCACCCCCAGGTATCTAACAGGTGACATCAAACCGTGCAGAAGCCACATAAAGCCTGGTGCCTGGGCACCAAGAGGTCAATCAAGGTCACAGAGCTGATCCATTCCCAAAGGTGCATCAGATGGGATATCTGGGGATGGCAGAATGGAGTCCCTTCCAAGGATCTCAAGGTGGTAACTGTCTGAGCATTAGTCAAGGCTGGGGACCGCACCCCTCTGAGGCAGCCCTTCGCATGGACCAGCTGGGACTCTCCCGAGCTCTCCATGCTTCCATCCATGGGCCCTGAGCCCACCTCTGAGGTCACCAAGGACAAGCCTTTCTCCTTGCACAGGGCCAGGGAAGACTGTGTGAGCCTGACAGGGCCATCCTTGTACTCATCAGCCATCTCCTGCTTCTGAACCGCCTCACCACGAGGCCTTTGTCAGCTGGCACCTGCCTCACACACAGGTTAGACAGGGCTAGACACAGCTCCTACCTCTGCCCTCTCGAAGCCACACCCCACCTGTAAAACTGGCCACAGAGCTGCTTTGGGAGTCCATGGATGGAGAGCAGACACGTGCCGGCAAGGGGCTATAAAAGGGCACGCAGTAGGCGAGGGCCGACTTCACAAGCAGGGACTCTCACTGAGCAGAGCCTGGACCTCTGAAGTCTCTTTTGACCCTGGGAACCTAGAAGCCTTGCTGGGAGACACCAAAGCCAAGGTCACAACCCAGCTGGGCATTCTGCAGCCTGCCCTGCCCACTCAGACACACGCCCTTCTCAAACACACTTGGCTAAGAGCTGAGGCCAATTTAATTATTTTTGGCAGGAACACCAGTTGATAAAATCACTGTGTTTGGCCGCTTCGCTCTTTCCTGGTGACCTGGCTCTCCCAGCTCTGAACCGCACCAGAGCTCAGTGAACAGGGCTGTGGGAAGGTGGGGCCAGCAGTCAGCACCCAGCACTCCTAGCTATGAGGGCCACATGGCTGCCCCCACCCAGACCCCGCACATCTTGGTGAACTGCGCTGAGGATGGGCAGGGAAGCCAGCAGACAAATCCATGGTGGGCGGCTCCCCAGCATATGGGCAGCAGTTCTGAAAGCTTGAATGTGCTATGAGCAGAGGACAATCAGCAGCCGTACTCACCCTGAAGCCGGAATTCTCCAGTGGAAGCGCAAGGACAGGCAAGGAGGAGCAGTGCATCTGGAGGGGTGGGTACTGCTAAATACATACGAATGTGCAGAGGAATAGGGACATGCACATGGGTGTGTATGTGTGTGCTGAGCATGAGCATGGATGACCACGTACAGTGCGTGCACATGTGTAGACACAAATACATGTGCTCACATGTTCCCTAGCTCTGTGTATTAACGGGAGGAGAAGGCCTGGGCAGCCATGGGCAAACCCAGGGGACAGACCCTGGTCTCTAACTCTGAATCCCTGAGAAGGAAGTGGGCTTCTGGGGCAATGGCTGATTTGGGCCAGGGCAAGAAGGTGAAGACAAGCCTAGAACATATTCTGCCTGAAAAAGCTACAAGAAAATGGTAGGGTCACATGAAGGACATAGAGGCCCCACTGAAGGGTTCCCACTGGCCAGATCTGGAGCAATCTGAGCATCAAGATAATTGGGAAGAGTAGACGATTATAAACAATTAAAAAACAAGAAGTCACGAGCTGATTCTAATAATAAACAGATATACATAAAATATAAACAAAATTCAATACAGTAACACAGGAATAGACAATAGGAACATATGAATGGAGTGGTGGGGCGCGGGGGCTTGCTTATAGCAAAATGACACCCACTGAAGGGGACAGCAGATCCTCATCCCGCAACTTCACGGTGAGGCTGGGCAGGCCCAAGCCCCCAGCACCCGCACTGCTTTAATGCAGGGGAAACAACAAGCACACAGCAGATGGCATGGCTCCAAACCCAGCACCTTATGAGGGGCCTGCCAAAAGAAGGCCACACACCTCCACATCCTAATCTGGGATCACAACGTAAATCAAACTGGGGGAAATATCAGAAAGTCCAAAATGGGGACAGAGCATTCACCCAAAATGTCATGTCATAAACACAAAGACAGGCAGAGGGAGTGTCCCAAATTAAGGGAGGGCAGAGACAGCAACTAAAGGCACTATGTGACCCTAACATGCAACAAGGTGCATGACACCGCTGGCAAGGGCACGCAGGGGTCACAGCAGCTTCCCTGGACTGAGTGTGTGCTCCTGTTTAGTGGCGCTCAGGCACACGTCACAGTAGTGGGAGCTGGGGGCACACACAGAAGGTGGGCATGTGTGCAAGCCGCACACACATGTCCAAGCAAACAGGACATAGTGTGTGGAACGTCAGTTCATGCCCACACCCAGAAGAACTGAAACGTGTCCACATAAAAACCTGTACCCAAGTTTTCACAGTGGCAGGATTCACCAAGAGTCATAAGTCAAAACCACCCATATGCCATAAACAGGTGAGTGATCCACAAGATGTAGCCCAGTGGCACCATGAGACATGGGCCACATGAGGGAATGTGCCGGGACACATGCTGCAGCCTGGGTGACATGTGAGCGTGCCACTCAGTGAGACAAGGCAGAGGCGGGGAGGCTGGTGTGACCCCACTGGTGGGAAATGCCCAGAGCAGACACAACCACAGACAGGCAGACAGGGGTGCCAGGCAGGGCTGGAGGCCATGGGGCTTTTCCCTTCGGGGGAAGAGAAATTCTCAGAACAGCCAGGAGTATGGTCACACAACTCTGAGCATACGGCAAAGCCCTCATGTGCCCACCCAGGAGGATGAATTTACAGTATGGAAATTATGTCTCTACAATGCTGTTGTGACCACACGGCTCAGGCTGGGTCCCTTAGCACAGGTGCTGACCCTACCTGGATCTGCCCTCGTATCTGCAAACAACTGGTGCCTCTGAGGTGAGCAGCTGCTGGACAGCTCACTGCTCTGCACGCTTCCCTCGCAGCCACGACCCTTGCTGAAAACGGAAGGTCTAAGCCATCTGGAGCCCTAGAACCTGTCTTCCAACGTTTATCAGTTTCTCTCCTAACTTACTGCCTAGTCGTTTGTACTTTCTCCTCTTTTCTGGGGAAATAATCACCGGCGTGTCTTTCAATAGGCTTTCAGATGAGACACAGAGGAAGAGCTTCCAGAAGATGAAACTGCTCTGGGTCCTTGGGAGCCCTGAAGGCCGGTCCCATAGCCAGTGAGGGCTTGAAGTGGGCTGTGGTGGCCAGCAGGCACAGCCCAGGCCTCCAGTTCCCGTGGCTGCTCTCCAAGGTGTCACAGGTTGCCGTGCAGCAATGGCACCAGTGAGGAGCAGAGGTGCAGAGACCAACGCCTATTTACTCTGCACTGTGCCGGGGCCCACCTGCTCAGAATGCTAGGACCAATGGCTTTCCTACCCAAGCTGCTCTGACATCCCCTTTCCCACCTGTGTCATATTTGTGATACAGCTCCTCCTGGAAAAGCCCAGGGGTTTGAGTGCATGAAGTACGTCTGTGGTCATCCACCTGACCCCAGTCCCACCTGCACCCCCGCAGGGCCGGGCGCGCCCTCTGGGATGGGCTGTGGGACCAAAGGCAGAGGAGTCTCTGACAAGAGCGGGATGGGCCCCTCAACAAGCAGGGTGCACAGAGACAGCATCAGAGTGAGGAACACAAGGCAGGGCAGCCAGGGAAAGACTCCTGGCACTCCAGGCTACTCCCTGCACACGCGCAACTGCGTGGGCTCACACGCTCGGCAGCCCTGCTTCTCCCACTCAGTCTGTGTCCTTAAAAACATGTCGCCTGCTCAGAGTCAATCTGATTTCTACCATTGTCCAGTGGGTGGGGGATCTCGTCTGGGAACAGGGTTTTAAAAGCCAAAGGAACACAGAACAAAAGTACACCAGAGCTGACTGCATTCTAAGCCTACCAGGGTGGGATCAACCTGAACCTTATCACAAGAAATCAGCTGTGGGGCATCCTGGAAGCACTCCAGTTATTATTAGAAAAGGCAGTGCCCTGTCCTCGGGTGGGCCGTTCTATTCAATTCAAACATCTACTGATACTAGGCCCCTGAAGATTAGGGGAGAGCACAATGGAATGAATAACTTTTTATGCAAAGTTCCTGTCCCTTTTCTCCACCCACTCCGTGCCTCTGCCTGGACTGCTACCAGTGTGCTCGCCCTCCTTCAGCCTTTGTCCAGTACTTCGTGTGGGGGTCCGTCAGCCCAGCTGCAGGTGGAGCTACCTGGAAGCACAGGCTGTCCTGGGTCACCTTCGGTCCCCACATGCCCAGGTCCCAGGCTCTGCATGAGGCAGGACTTTGGTGAGTGTGTATGCCTGGAGGCAGGAAGGCCCAGGGCTCTTTCTCAAAGCCTCAGTGTGGTTCTGGACTGTCATCTGGAATATAGGTGAGTCCCCTGTCCCCAAGGAGCTCCAGCTCTTCCAGGGAAGTCAAAGTAAACTCCTAAAACAAACAAGAATGGCGGTGGCCACCACTCCTGAGACACAGCCTGGACAGAACATCCAATTTTCAACAAAGTGCATTTTTCTTTGCTGACTCAACAATACAAACTGCCCAGCAATGAACGACGTCATAGCAGGCTACCCTCAAGCCATGAGCTCTACCTTCGCTTCCCAGGAGCAGCGCCAGCACCCAGCTGCAGCAGCCCATCTACAGGTGAAAAGCAGAAGGTTCCTGCCTCAAAGTTGCAACACAGAGCCCATGAGCAGCTGCAGTACGACCATGCCTGAAGGTCTGGTTTCAGGGCAACACCCAAATCTGTCAGAAAGTCCATGGGGTCACCAAGGATTCTAGTCAACCCCCAACAGGGGACATGATGTCAGGCAACATATGTAAAATTCAACACTAAAGCATGGAAACCTCAGAGAATGGGGAAGAAAGCACAAAAATAGCAGAGGTAAGTGATTTCAGCCAAAGTCACCAATGTCCGAGGACATCTGTCCACACCACACTCCCCCAGTGAGCAAAGGCCCAAAAAGGCTGCACTCCGGGGCTTCCCCCTGACGCACAGGTGGCTGAGCCCCCGTGTCACCCTCACCCCACCCCCAAGCACACACACACAGAGACTGGGGAACAAGCTCCCTCACAAAGGCTGCCTTGGGAACAAGAAAATGGTCTCTCTGAGGTGCTGGGGGCCAGAAGCCTGAGCCTCGGACAGGAGTTGAGGTGGTCCTCACCAGCTGCACCCCCACAGCTGGCTGGAGCCCACAGGGCTTCCTGAAGGACACTGCCAGACGCCACCATCCTAAGCTTGGGAAGTAACTGCTAGTAATCAGAAAGCCGGGGGGGACAGCGGGGACAGTGGAGGTGGCAGCAGGCAGGTAAGGGTGGCAGACACAGTGAACTTCATGCTGGAATGTCAAATGCAGCTCTTGAAACAGCTGTGCTTATCATGATCAACAGGACAAACGCCAGAGGTGAAAAACCTGCAGGAGCATAGAACTACAAAGAAAAACCTAGGAAGTGGGCCAAATGCTGCGAAGCATGCACGTCCACAACTCAGATGAAAGAGAGGATCTTAACAGCACTGTAACTTTCAGGGAAACTGGATCCATAAATTAAAATCCCCTGAGAAATAAATACCCAGGCCCAGCAGGTTTCATTGGTGAATTCTACCAAGCATGAAAAGATGAGTTAACACTAAATACCAGACAAAAACAATAGCAAAAGGGAAACTACAGACCAGTGTCCCTCCAGAATCCAATGCAGAAGTCCTGAATACAGCATCAGCAGACCAAGAAAGCACTGTGTAAAAACTGTTATATCCTATGACCATGTGGTGTTTATTCCAGGGATGTGAGGCTCGTTCAATATTTAAATGTCAATCAATATATCACATCACACTTAAAGGCTGAAGAAGAAAAATTACATCATCAGAGCTGATACAGAAAAACTATTTGACAAAAGTCAACATCAGCATGATAAACAGTCTCAGAAAACTAAGATTAGAAAAGAGTTTCCTCAAATGACAGCAAGCACAGCTCTGGGTGGAAGGAAGGCGATGCAAATGGAAGACAGAAGGACCACGGGTTTGGATGTAGTGGTGAAGTGGGCACGAGACCGGGAAGTCACCAGGGCAGCCCAAGGACAGGATGGGCCCCGTCTGAAAACACTGCCCCTCCACAGAGCCGAGCACACCTGAGGGATACAGAAGCAATGGGGGTGGCCAGACCAGGATGGGAGCAGGGCACGTGGTGAAAAGGGGTGGGATTCTGTGCACATGCTGAAGCCAACAGGCACCCCAATGGACTGGATATGGGGCAAGAGAGGAGCAAAGGACACTGTGTGTGGTCCCACTCCTGCGAGGACCTGGAGCAGCCAACTCAGAGATGGAAACTGGATGGATGCCAGGGCTGGGGAGGGGCAGAAGGGGTGCTCAGTGGGGACAGTCACTCCAGGAAGATGTGAAGTCCGAGATGACAGTGGGGTGCTGTGCAACACAAGCATGCTTAATGTTCCTGCGCTGCATGTAAAATGGCTAAGCAGTTCAACTACGGTACATGTGTCACCAGGATTTCACCAAGTGCCTGGAGCACCAGGGCTGCCACTGCTCCCAAAGGGAGACTGCGAATGGTCGGCCTGGAGGGCATGGGACTCGGGCAGGACAGTGAAGTTCCAAGTCCACTGCTGGATGTTCAGGCAGACGTTGAGCGCCAGAGGGAATCTCGGTGGAATAAAGAGGAAAGTCTGACTGGAGCCACACAACTCAGAGGCTGCAAGAGCCCTGAGCCCAGACCCTTGTGCCCACATGGGTGAGTATGGACAGGAGGCCATAGGCGGGCCGCTGGCAGAGGTGCCTTTACCAACGTGAGGCACTGCTCAGACTCAGGGTTGTCAAGAGGCCGACCGGACTAAGGGCCACCCGAAAAGAGGCACCTCGTGAGCCTCACCTGCTGCTGAAGGGAGGGTCACCTGTGAGACCACATCTGAGGAGGCACTGGAGGCAGCCAGCACTTCTAACTGGTCCCAATCATCCTCACCTCCCAGTTCGAACACCCTCATGTGGGCTGAATGGAATGACATGCTTCTAACCCACAGATAGCAGCAAAAACGGCCGGCAGCCACTCCCAAGACCATGTTACCAAAGACCATGACTTCTGAGTTTCTCTCTCTCCCGCCTTGGGCCAGGTACCCACAGTACAAGCTCCCTACGGAGAGGCTCACATGGCAGGAACCGAGGGTAGCCTTTGTCCAACAGCAGGGACTGTGAGGCCTCAGTCTAACAGCAAGTGATCACTGGATCCCCCCAGCAACTGCTGACAGAGGTGAGGAGCAGGCTGGTCCCCAGATGAGCCTTTGGGGAGACCAGTGCCCCAGCCGACACCTCAGCTGCTGTCTGTGACAGAGTCAGAAGAGCCCTGTAAGCCCCACCCAGACTCCTGACCCACATGAACTTGGTCATTTTCAGGCACATTTTGCACGAATCCGTTACACAACCATAGATAACTGATAGAGCAGCCTATCTAGCAGGATCCACAAATCCCAAGATCTGCAATTCCACTGCAAGGTGTATGTCCCCAGAAGAGTGTGTGCACATGAATGACAGGACGTACATGAGAGCGGTCGGCACAGTGCTCTTTATAATCGTCAAAACTGGAAACAACTCGGCAACCATCACTAGAACAATGGATAAATGACGGTATATTTATATACTGATAAAAATCAACACTCGGTGCTATTCACGACAGCTGGGTAATGCTTACAAATAACATTTAGCGGAAAAAATACAAAAACATGCCTAATCCACTTCTATCAATATAAAGTTCAAATACAGGAAAAACTATCATCCAGGGAACATGCATGGGGAACACAAGTCTAAGAAGAGAGAGTCAGACGGCGATGAGGTCAAGAACCAGCCAGTTTCATTTCTTGACGTGGGTGTGGTTTCAGCTGCATGCACTTCCATTTGCATAATTTACAATAAAAAGAGGGGACGGAAAAACGAAGGAGAGACATCCACTACAGCTACAGCTCATCCGCGGCCATAAAGCGCTTGTAGGAAAATCATAGCTACTCATTTTAAAACCCTAGGCTAAAACTAGAATTTAATGCCACAGTCACTACCATCTCCCAAATCAAATGACCTTAGTTCTTCAGTAAAACCAAAGGGGTATTTCAAACCCCACCCCAAACTCCACACACCTGTTTGTGAAAGTTAATCAAGTACAGGTTGGAAATTAGACATGATGCTAGTAATGTAAGACTCAGAATGAGAAACTTCTGAAAGAAAGAGAAATCTTCCTGGCCTGAAAATAGTCTAGAGGAAAGTCTTTTCCCCTAAGGGGTGAGCTTGGGAAGAAAGAAAGGCTATGTGAGTAGAGTAGGCAGACCACAGGGAGAGAGGGACACACAGCTTCTGCAGACTCAACCCAACAGCCCCACCCTGAGACCCCCAGCAGGACCTGGGAGGTCACTCCGGGGCTCCCGGGCCCCTCCTGAGGGCCATCAGGTCCTGCCAGAACCTGCCATCCCAGCTCCACTGCACTGGGCCACTCATCCCACCAACACCACAAATGTGTCTGGCCTCCTGCCTCCCTTATGCTCCCATGTACAGTTTTGCCTTAAAAACTCTTAGACAGAGTTTAATCCGCCAGTAATGAATATAAACAGAAAAAATAAAGGCTGACTATTTTGAAAACAGCTTATCCTGAGGAAAGGCCCTGCTGGCAGGAGCCCGCCGGAGGAGCCTCAGGCCCCCATTGCCACCCATTCACTCAGTGGTCCCCAGACCTAAGGGTGGCTGGCTTGCCCAGCCCCTTGGCCCTCTAGCTGGCGCCTGCTCTGAGGCGAGCATGTGTCATCTGTGCTCTGCCAACAGCTCCCCTCATTTGTCTGTCTTGAATAAAGTTCTGTTTTCCTTTGAGAGCCCCAGTTCCACCAGACTGTGAGAGCCCTTGGGCAGTTCTGAAGCTCCGGTGGCTTACTTGCACACCCAACAGTGAGGGGCAGCGAGTGTGTCAGGGGCTGGTGTGTTTTCCAGAAGAGAAAGCAGGTCAGAGAGAAGGGCACACAGGGCCTCAACTTCAGATTCTTTCTGTCAAAATACAAACTACCAGGAAACACCATTTACAGGCCGGGAACACCTCTGTGCTTCACCCCAGTTCCCTTTTCAGACCCATGGGCAGTGGCCACGTCCTAAGAGAGAACCAGCCAAGGGTGCCAGGTGGCTCTGTATGCAGAGCCAGCCCCCAGCCCCGCGGGCAGCACCCACCCGTCCCCTGCCCAGGTGAACCTCAGCTCCTAGGATGCAGACTGCCCGCCAGGCTCTGGCTCAGCGCAATGCAGCCCTGGCTCTGGGCAGAGCCAGTAGGACCCTCAAGCCAGCAGCTGCCCAAACAACTCTTCCAAACCCCATTTCTGGTCTCAAGAATGGTGCTTGCTCAAGACAGCATGCCCTGGTGGAAGGACTGCACAGCTGAGGATAAATAATGGATGGTAAGTCAGTCATCTGGGGCCAAGACAGCATGCCAGCCTGACAGGCAAAACTCGGAGTGCACGCTGCGCCAGGACAAAGGTGTTACCCTCTGGGCTGAGCCTGCTCTCGCATGTGTAAAAGCAGACAGCTATCTGTGAAAACCCCTCTGTGCCCAGCACATGGAACAACAGAATTCACTGTATCCTTAAGTCCCAGCTGCCAGATGCTACCAAGTTACTGGAGTGACATTTGGGGACACAAACACATGGCCATCTTGGAGCACCTGTGGCTGAGAAGGCTGCCGTCACACCAGTCATTCTTGTGTTTCAATCCCCAACGTGCAGCTACATCATCAGACATTTGCTGAAGAGGCTACAATGGATGGAGCCTGACGTCCTCATACGAAATCCAGGACTTCAGAAATTCAGAGCACACTTCACTTACTAGTTAAACCACAGCAAGGTTTATGGAGTGCACACCAGAGGCCACACCTGCCACCTGCATCATCTCATGTACTCTTCCTGGCACCCCAAGACGGTCCACAATCACCTCCACAGATGTGATGCTGGGGCACACAGGGGTCACCCTGCCTTGGGTTACACAGCTTTTAAGCAGGGAGCAGGAGACTTACGTGCAGTTCTGACTCTCCAGCCAAAACTCCACTAAGACTCTATTGTGTTTTATAGTAGGAATGTAAATCATAAAATTCTCAGCTCTCAACAAATGTGCAAATTCACTCAGATCAGTTTCTGTGCCACCAAATGTTAATCCCATTTTTGCAGAAGGGCCTATGCTAACAGGTACGTTACTTGTTCTAACAACCACAGAGGTGATGCCAGCTGTGGCTCTCTCAGCATTTACTCACGCAGGGTGTTCTTAAGGCAACCCTGTGGGGTAAGCACATGTTTTGCCCCTTGACAGCCTCAGAGAGTACAGTGCCCGGGGTCATGCTGAGCCCATCTTGTACACCCAGCGCTGGGCCAGGCACCAGGCCGTGAGACCTGGACATTATCCACACTGTTGATGTCCCGTGGCCACATACTTCAGTGCCTGCCCTGAGTTGCACTGGTTGGGGGCCTGCTTACAGCCATCCCATACTGCAGGCCAGGCTGGCCCTGGGGTCAACATGCCTGGCTTTAGGTGGCAGCTGTGCAGAGTCCTGAAGAACATGCGGCTTCACAGAGGTGAAGACAGCATCACTCAGACCAAACCTGACCGTCAGTGTTGGGCTGGGACTTCACCCTGCACACTTTATTTCTAGCCTTTAAAGATACTACCTGTGAGCACAAAATGCAGGCTCATCAACGTGAGCAGCCTATTGCCCGGTTTGCACCTGTGTCCCAAGGCTACATAGCAGCATTCAGATGTACCTGGCCAGCTCAAAAGGTCTTAAAAGCCTCTTTCTGAGCAGGGACAGTGAAGCCGGGGCAGAAAAAGGCCTCCCTATGCCATAAAGACTTACCAAATGAATGGTAACTATAAACCAGACACTGTTTGTGCTCCTAACAGCAGGAGACCTGAGCTCTGTGCCTGGGAAAACCATCTTCAAAGCTACAACTGTTTTCCCAGCTGTGAACACTCCATCCTGGG
Source organism: Manis javanica (assembly GCF_040802235.1). Classification (NCBI taxonomy): domain Eukaryota; kingdom Metazoa; phylum Chordata; class Mammalia; order Pholidota; family Manidae; genus Manis; species Manis javanica. Next base: position 25,417,194 of record NC_133165.1, read on the forward strand.
AAATCTTTTCATACCATGACAAAAATTATTTTGGAAAGATGAGCAAATATTCAGCCTAATCTGCCCATTCTGGTATTTTAGAACTAAAACTGGAGAATTTCCTTGTGTACATTGTTGGACTAGCCAGTGACTGATGTGTCTCATGAACGTTAGTGAATGTTATAATGAAATAAGCTTCCCTGAATAAACATGGTGCCAACTCACTTCACTGCAAACAATAAATTCCGTGGCTCCCTCTGAATAGCAGGGAAGTGGAGACAATTCCAGCAGAGGACAGGAAGCACTCCGTGGCCACATATTCCATTATTAACACGTACAGTCTAATGGAAGAAAACTGCCTTACAGCTACGATAGAGGAAAACACATCCCTGCACTGAGTAAAACTTACCCAGGGGGAACAGGCACATGCTCCAGATAAGCTCTTAGAACCACTGGGGCAAACTTCCCTGTAAACCTTAAAATATCCAATTTACACCATGACCAATAATTCAAGACACACTACATGCCACCCCCCTTCTAACGCCAAGAGGAGAGAAAGCAGGCAGGGAAGCAGGCTCATCAGGAGAACCAGGTCCCCAGCCAGTTCTGCCATCAGCCCTGTGCGGGGCTGTGCCTCCTGGTTCTGGCGGGGGAAGAGGGTGTGCCAACCCAGTGCCTCCTGGGCACTGCAGAGAGACGTGGCCCCCTAACCCAGCTGGCTGGTCAGAGTGGGGTTCAGTCTCTGAAACGGCAGGAGTACTAAACCACGGTGAAAGTCTCATCATTACTTCACGAGGTATTTGTGAGGAAACTGGAAGCCTGAGAGCCAGACATGTTCTTAGAAATACTCAGGAAAAACCACAAACATGCTAACATACCAAACATTTCTCTCTCTAAACATTTCCACATTTTCTATGGTTTTTCCAGTGGGTATGTTTTCTTTTAAAAGGGTCGGGGGCTCTGCTACTAAAAATTAAATGAAGAACTATGCTTAAAAAGACCCCACTGAATCAAGTCTGTCTGAAAAGTTCAACTGTGTCCTTGTAAAAGGCACAGAGGGCGCACAGAGGGAGGGAGCAGGGAGCTGGAGGGGCAGGGCGGGTCCACAATTTCTTCAGCTTGCCGCTTTCATTATTTCAATGCTGTATCCTGGGTAAACAGGTGAGGCGTTCCCAGGGCATGGCTGGTGCAGGGCACTGGAAATACGCTGTTTTCATGCTTCACTCGCAAGACAGCTGAGCCATTCCCCCTGCCAGTATGCTGCGCAGGGGTGATCCCCACGCAGCCAGAAGCCACTTCCCGCTGAAACACCTTTTAGAGACTCTCAGAGACAGGCATCACTGGCCAAGTACAAGTTCGAGGGCCTATTGTCAAAGTCAGGGAGAGTCCTCCTGAGCCACAGGGGATGCACAGGAAGACCTGCCCACAGGGCAGCGGGGCACCTCACCCCCTGGCATCTGTCAAGTGGCTCAGCCCCTCCAAGTCCAGCTGAAAAGCCAGAAGCCAACCCTCTCCGCAGTGACTGGAGACACCAACCCTGGGGTCAAAGGGCAGGCATGGGGTGCTGCAGAGGCGGTCTGCGAACAGAGCCCAGGAGGCCAGCAGGAGTGGGTCACTGCAGCCTGGGAGAGGCCTGGGGGACCAGGGTGGGGAGGGGAATGCTGGCTCAGGGCGAAAGCCATCAACTCAGCTGGAAAAATATTTGAAACAAAGGAAAGACAAAGAGCTCTTAGCATAAAGAGTATTTTTCAAATCAGTACAGAGAAGATAAACTTTGCAACAGGGCTGGTAAAAATATACCGGCATTTGCAAAGAAAACAACCAACATTATATGGAAAATGACCTTCACAGTGGTAATCAAGGAAATTCAAACTACCATGAGTCTTCTTTTTCTGTCACACTGGAAAACATGAAAAAAATTACAGTACCCAAGACTGACGTGGGGACTCTCCCAGATAGAGAAGAAAATACTCCTTTATGGAAATACAGAGCAGGGCCCACTCTGCACTAACCGTAGCCTATCTTAGGCAGAATTCAGTCTTCCTGGTCTCTTCTGTACGTTTCCCTGCATTTTCTCTTTTTTTTTTTTTACATTGGTCATCTAAAACTCAGGAGAGGTACAAACATTGCTTTTTTTAAAGTTACACTTTGCTGAGTTATTCTCTGCTGACCATGAGGCAGCAAAGGTCATGAACATCACCCTGGCTGAGGGGGAGCACAGGCCGTTTTCCTTGGAGGGCGGCCAGATCCCCACAGTAGTGGGGACACTCAGCTTCCAGCCATTCTGCAAAACTTCAGATTTGGCAAATGAGCCAAGAAAATCCATTTCAGAGATGAGACCCATGTACTCATGGCCAGCCCAAACGGCCATTGCTTGGGACCCTAGTCTCCACCTTGCCTGCTGAATTACACCCAAAAAGCTCCTGGAAAGAGAGACAAGGGTGAGACACATGGGCAGGGCGGACAAGGGCCATGCCCCACTGCACCCAGCAGCATGGGCCTGCCCAGTGCCAGCCCACAGGGCAGTTTCTAGAACAGGTAAAGCCAATTGTACATACCACCGAACCTGGAAAAGCAAGAGCTTTAACCCTGTTTCCCCTACTTCCCAGGGAAATTTCAGCAGCCCTCTTCAAAATGTGAGCACCACGATCAGAATGACTAAAATGAAAAGTAGCAAAACACCAAATGTTGGGGAAGATGCAGAGAAGCAGGGTCTCACACAATGACAGTGGGAATGCAAATGGAACAGCCGCCTGGAAAAGTCTGGCAGGTTCCCAAAGAATTAAACATGCACGTGCCAAATGGCCCAGCAAGTCCCCTCCTGGGCATGTACCCCAGAGAAGGAGAATCTGATGTTCATGGGTGTTCACAGCAGCTTTATTTGCAAAAGCAAAGTTCTGAAAACCCAACTGTCCTTCATTCTGTAAGCGGAGGGTTACAGAGAGGTGACACGAGGAAGCATGTGGGGACAGTGTATCTCTGCATCTTGATGTGGTGGTTACAGAAGCCTGTACCCACACATGCAGAACCAGCAAAATCAGAGTAGGTCCCTGGTTGCACCAGGGTCTGCTTCCCAGTTTCTACAGCCTGTTGTCAGTGGGGAACCTGGGGGAGTGTTCACAGGACCTCTGTATTATTTTTTTGGCAATTTGACTACTTATCTACAATTACCTCAATGATAAATCTTTTCTATGAAAACAGAAGTGGGACCCGACAGCACAGCTCTTACCAGCTTTCCACAACACTGCTGCCGCCCGGCAACACACTGACACAGCACTGAGAGCCCTCCTGGCCCACCCACCCAGGAGCTGCCTGCACACAGGGCCAGCACTCCCAGTGCTTCTCCCAGCAGTGGCAGGGGGGAAACCAGCGGGCCATCAACAGGGTGCTGGAAGGGCCCCAACACAGCCCCCAGCCCAGGCACCCCAGGACAGGCTCTCTGCCTCCTATCCTACTCAGGCCTTGAATCTTTGAAGGGCCACTGCATGCGAAGCAGATGTCTACCACTCTGATTTCTACTCATTGCTCCCAGTTCTGATGTTGAGTGCAAGCGAGCAGATGAAACAGCACCTCTATGACACAAGACAGTCCCTCAGGGATTACAGGCAGCATCAGGGACTCACCAAACAACTACTGCCACCACCCCAGATCAGCTCCTTCTCACGATGTCCTCAGGACGTGGCATCCCCAGCCCTCCCCATGGAGGCTGAGCAGCAGAGAGTCCAGATGGCTCAGCACACCAGCAAAAGCTTTGTCCTCTGCAGCACCTCCAGCACTTAATGTTCCTGGATTTCTGGGCAGGGCTTCCATGTTCCATGGATTTGCAAGGAGCTCAGTCAACAGTCTCCCCGTGGACAGAAGAGTTAGAGGCTAGGGCCCACTCGAGGGCCTGTGCCCCAGGAAAGGGCACAGGTGTCCCAGCACAGGGTAGGTGGAATACCAGCACAATCTAGTGGCTCACTTACTGTCTATGTAGATGCTAACTTTGTATTTCGAACCAAATGGCCTGTCAATCACAAGTGTCATATTTGCCCTCTCTTCAGCCCCTGTGCTACAGGGCCCATGGCACCTTCCCGCTGCAGTGTGAGCATCCACACCCGAGACCACAGCAGTTGGGAAAGCTACAGGCCCAGAAAAGGGCCTCGCTGTCTTTCAAACACAGTACAATCCCTGGGCTTACTCTCAGATGTGGAGATCCAGGGACTTGGGCCACCAAGACCTGGTGCCTATGTGAGGAGACCCCCATCAGGGGCAGGCGCCCTGTGCGGGGGATGAAGCCAGGTGTGCTAGCTGCGTGGGGCCTTTCCGGCCTCAGTGGGCTCTATCATGTAGACCAGAGAATTCAAACTCTGGGCCCAACCCCCACGCCAGCCCATTCAGGTAACTGCGCCTTACCTGGACACAGCTACGCCATTCTGCTTGTTCCAGAAAGGCGGCTGGAGCAGAATGACAAATACCACATGGCCCACAAGCCTGAGACATTTCCTAGCTGGTCCGACAGAAGAAATTTACTAAATCCAAATTGATTTAAACCAACTCTCTGCTGGTAGGAGGTAGAGGGATGATGACCAAACACACAGACCAGAATATAAACATCAACCATTTTCATAAAGCATCAGAGAGCTCATAGAAGAGCAAGCGACCTCCAGGCCCACACTGAGGGGTGTCCAGAGGCTGGGACCCAGGAGTGCAACAGGAGGCACAGCCATCATGTCCTGAGGCGACCCGACAGTCCCTGAAAGTCTGAACTTCGGCTTTAGTGGACGCACAGTGGGAGGGGGTGGCCTCAAAGCCAGGGCCCCCAAAGGCGGGAGTCCAGAGGGAGAGAGCCCCTCCGCATCCCTGCAGCCTTGCACAAGTCCTGTGTGAGTCCAAGTTGCTGTGTTTGCCTTTCTGCCGGGAAGACCCAGACGGCCTGTGCACTGTTCTCAGCATGCTGCACGCATATACATGGGAGATCATGCTGGGGCTGGCTGTCCTTGGCACGCTGCATGCATGTGCACGGGAGATCATGCCGGGGTTGGCTGCCCTCAGCACAGTGCATGTATGTACACGAGAGATCACGCCAGGGCTGACTATCCTTGGCACACTGCACGCATGTACATGGGAGATCACGCCGGGGCTAACAGCCCTCGGCACAGTGCACGCGTGTACACGGGAGATCACGCAGTGGCCAGCTGCCCTCAGCACACTGCACATGTGTACACAGGAGATCACGCCGCAGCTGTCTGCCCTCAGCACACTGCATGTGCGTACATGGGAGATCACGCCGCAGCCGGCTGCCCTCAGCACAGTGCATGCTTATACATGGGAGATCACGTCAGTGCCGGGCTGCCCCAGAATCACACTGATGTTGCTGGTTTCTTGAGAAACACTCACCTTCTGAGATAAATACAATCCAAAAAGATGTGTCTGACTTTATAACTTTTACTGCTCTTTATGGGGTGAGGGTTTGTAGGAGGTACAGCTCGTTTTCAATCATGTTTGGGTGCTGAATCTTACCAAACACTCTCCGGGCGTGTTCCAGAGAAGAAGGCTCACACTGCCACTTAGTGCCTGTGAGAAGAGACCACAGATAGACCTGGCCACTCCCAGCACCAGAGTCTGCTCTTCCCTGCATCTCCCCGCCCAAACAGTGAGGCTTGTGACCGTAAAGCCAGACATGAAGGAGCAAGGCAAGCGAGCCCTGGCTCGTCCTAAAGCAAGCACAATTTCACAGACCTGCTATTTTTTGCTCCAAGTTGTATGCTGGAAAAGCCAGTGCAAATTACCATAAATAGGAGGATGTCCTGAAGCTCCCTAATCTCTGCCCCATCCCCAAGGAAAAAACCACCTGCCTATTTATCTCCCTTTATAAAGCAGAACTCTTTCCACAGTTTATCAGAATCCACTGAAAAAAATGTGTAACAACATTCCCATGACCTATTAAATATTCAAACATGTAAGTTAATGCAATAGGAAATGAAAACTGTTTTTAACAGCACAAAACCCCAATTATTAACATATTTGCCGAACAAGTTAAACATCCTTTGGTCAGCAAGCTGCTCCTAAGTTTTATCAGTTACAGAGAAGTTAGGTTAAGAGCTAACATGGAGAATGAGAGGAGATGAGGAGGGGAAAAAAGGCTGGCCCGGCAAGGAATATATGTTTCAGGAAGGATGTGGGGCAGGAAGACCTTGCCCAGAAGGACAGGGGCACCCCTGTGGCCGAGTCAAGACCCACGGGAAGCCCAGACCCCAGGAGCAGCCACGTGGATGGCAGTGACCACACCAACCCTCACCACCAAGCTTCATTTCTATGTCATGTTACGTTAAAAAAAGACAAATTAGGTCTATGCCACCCGATACTTTGCTATAGGAATGCTGTCCAGGTCACCCATTCATTGAGAAATATGCAAGATCCGTTCAGAGAAAACAACAAAACTTAACTCAATGACATAAAAAACAACTTCAATAAACCACAGAAATTTTTTTATGAAATCAGATTCAAAAATTCATACAAATAAGAAAACACATGACAAATGTCAAGAACACTGTCCCAAAAAAACAATAAAACAATGGGACATACTTACTCTACTAGATATAGAAACATGTTTCTAAAAACTAAAGTATCACACAGTATGGTAGGAGAAGTTAAATTATGGTATGTCAAGATAACAGGATCGTATATGACAGAATTTAGAGAAGCATATAATTAATTAAGAGAGAAGACTTCTTAAGGGGAGAATATAATTAATAGAAAAATAAGCAAAAAATGTGATGAGGAAATTCATGGGAGAAAGAAATGCTTAATAATTTTAATATGTCTCAGTCTCACTAGTGATCAGAAAAATGTAAATTAAAACAGATTCTACTCTTCATCTGCCTGATTAGCAGAACAGGAAGGCAGCCGTGACCCAAGAGCACTGGGCCTTCCCGGCAGGAAGCACCAGCAGTAAACTTGCAGCTCCTCTGCCTGCCGTTCCTTCTGGTTGTGTATCCAAAAGAAATGGTCGCACACGTACACAAACCCACAAGCTGCCCTGCTATAAATGCTGGGAACAAGGCACATGACCATCAGCAGGGGAGGTGACACTGTCACCCCCCACCAGGGAAGTATCACGGGGGCAGTAAAACTATTACAGTGGGCCCACACACCCTGATTTGGAAACATCTCCAGGACACAATAAGCCAAAATGGCATGTTAAATAAAGAACACACCATAAAATAAAAATTGATAAATTGGACTTTATCAATACTTAAAACTCCTGCTCTTCAAAAGCCACTGTTGAGAAAGTAAGACCAGCCACAGACTGGGCGGATGTATGTTTGCAAAACAAAAATATGATAAAAGATTACAGCCAGAATACATAAAAAACTCTCAAAAATCAATGAGAAAACAGCCCAATCAAAATGGGAAAGAGGACTGAACACACTTTGCCAAAAACAGCCTACACCCAGCTCCTCACCATTAGTTGTCAGCAATGTGCTCACAAAACTGAGGGAACTCATGATTTAAATGTGCAGTTACACCACAATGAAGCTGCTCTAAAATCCACACAAAGTGACGCAGCCAGACCCATGGGCACAGCCGAATTCCAAGTGCTGACACACGTGGGCACCTGGGGCTGTCGTGCCCACGGTCAAGGCACATGGTATGTGGCCACTCTGGAAAGCCCGATGCAACGTTACTCACCCATGAGAAGGAACAAACACAGGAAGCAACAGAGCAGCCTCGTCTCCTACCAATTCCCTGCAGGCCTCAGGGAAATCCCTGAGCACACTGGGGGCATTTGGTAATGATCCCCAATCCCCTACCCCCACCCCCACCAGGTTAAGGACAAAAATCCACTGCCAGGCCAATAATTCTTGAGGCAGATGCCAGTGGTATGAAGTACTTCGGCTCTGAGCAAGTTCTCAGGGCCATGAAGTTCACAACCTCAGCTATTTGATGGCTTTGTAAAGTACTTGTAGGCTTAGTGCCTGCCAAGTTCCCATCTGATTTTCAAGATTAGAAAGGAGGGAAATGCTGGTCCATCCTGAGTAGCTTTGCTTCCTTCCCATGTAAGCACCACTCCGTGGCCTGGAGAACACTGGCGTGCCAGGCTTGGCCTCCCATGGCCCACTGCTCGTGGCTCAGCAAAGCCTGGACCAGGCAGGGCTGCTCTGGAGCCTGGGACCTGACCAGCCATGGGTGGAACACATTGTTTTCTGAAGGAAAAGTGGTTATTTTCTTTCTAAAAGCTCCCTGTCACCATGCCCTCCAGACTGTCCCTGCTGTCTGGCTAATACCGCTGAGGCCTTTCTCCCACCTACTCACCAACATTTGCAGTGTGAGGGCAGGTGCCAAGAAAGTGCTGGCAGATTCCTTACCTGGTGCTGGTGATGCCAACTGCCCATGCTGGGCCACCCGCTGACAGCCAGTTCTCAGCCCAGGCACACTAAGGGACTGGGGCTGGCGACACGTTAGGTCCCTCATGTCCCTCTGTGTGCTCTAAAAGGAAGCCCAAGCGTGAGCCTCTTGTCTGTTACCAGGTGACCACACAGGCCAGCAACTTCTCCAGCTGCACCGCCTGAGGCACCACGGCCTCTCAGTGTCCCCGCAAAGGTGCTTTTTAAGTGGAAAATGCTCTGCAAACCTAAGGATTCTCGTGAGACGCACTGTGAAGGAGCCCACTCAGCACCCACTCAGGGCCGTCAGCAGGCAGAGCAGCTGCCACCCGGCTCACCCATCCAATCTCCAGGTGGCATCTACACCTTGGGCACCTGCCAAAGTATGCAGCCCCCTGCTGGCTCTGAGGTGGCAGCTGTGTTGATGCCATCCCACCAGGCCCTCCTCAGCGAGAATGGAGACAGGGGCGTGGCCTGCAGAGCTGGCCCAGGGCTCACTGCTGCTGAGCAGGCCACCCCTTTGAATTTTGTGGCCCTGACCAGTAGCCAGTCCTAGACAGGTTCAAGAACCTGAACTCCTATGCCCGGGCCCACAGGGAGGGTTTTAAAAAGTCAAGAAACTGGCAGGATAGGGTGAACTGTGAGACCCCTCTGGTCAAAGGCATCATCCTTAAGAGGAAGCCTGTGAGCTCCCCCCAACACTCGTGAGCCCCAATCTGGCAGGATCGAGGGACTGGGCTCAGTGCAGGGGCTGGGACCCTCCTGAGACCTACAGCGGGTCAAATAGAATGAGTGGGCAAGACACCTGGCAGCTCTTCCTTCTACCTAGGGACACAGGGATGTATGGGGGCATCACAGACAACCCTCCTCTTTGCTTCAGGATTGCAAGGCCTGGCAGGTGATTGGCGAGTGAGCTGAGCAAGTGCAGTTGGAGTGAACAGGTCCTCGCTGCCTGGAGCCGCTCCAACAAGGTACTAGGACGGGAGTACCACGCATGCTGGGCCAGATGCTGAATGGGAGCCCTAGCCCCACAGAGGCTGCCCAGGGGCCAAAAGCCCATCCCTGGAGGCTTGGACACCCCGATGCAGCCTTGGGGCACTTGCACTATGGAAGTGGCTGCAGAGACCCGCAGGTCTATCCCGATGGAATCTTCCAGAGGATAATACATGGCCCAAGTGGGACAGAGGCTTCTCTGTTCTCTGTGTGGATTCCAGAGGCTGTTCGGGGCCCAGGGGTGGTAGGGGGAACAGCCCAGTACTTTTCCACATGCTCCCGGGAGACAGGATGTGCTCTCCAGGCCTAGTCCACCTGCCCTCCTTAAATTAGGCGCAGCGTTCAATGTTCCTTCTTTACAAAATGCCTGACACTGCTTTTTTATAATTTCCCATGAGAACCAGAGGGTGAGTGAGAGAGAAAGCGTTTTTATTGGCCAAGCCCAGGATGCACTCTCCGGGATGAAGTGGTTCCGTTTCCTTGGGAGACTGGCCCCAGTGATGCAGGAAAGGTCTTCAAAACCCAACCCCTAAGCACAGTACCTAACCCACAGAGAGCCAGCTGGAAATGCCCCTGCTGTCCAGCGTTGCCCTGGGGGCAGACCTTCAGAAAGAGCGTCCGTGGCCTCCAGGCGGAGGGCTGCGACCCCTGCTGGCTGGTCAGTCTCCAGGCGCAGGGCCAGGGGCCCCACGCTGGCCTTCCTCCCAGGTGCATTTCAACTTCTGCCGGCTGCTCCTCAGGGCCACAAACCCTCAGCAGTCATCGGCACATGACTCTAGAAGGAAGCCTCTGTGCAAACCAAACAAAACTCAGGCATCAAGAGAGGGTGGAAGGAAACACCACGATTCTCTGCTTTCCACTTTTGCTTTCCAAATTTTCCAAATTTCTTTAAATCAACATGCATTAATAATGACAAGTAATCCTGTACTTTTAAAAAATTACCTGAACTTAACAAAAAGAATATAACTACTGACCTTAGGCAGAAATGTTAACCTCTGCCTCTATTTGCCTTAAACCCACAGTTTTGTGGGTCCTACCAGTAGCCAGCAGCCAGCAAACAGGTCATTAACAAAGAAAAGCTGGAAGCTTCATTACAAATTTAAAAACACCAAGGTGATTGTGTGCAATTCACTTGAAAGAAATTGGAGGAACCCAGAAAAAGCAGGAAGCAGAAATCACCCAAGAAAATCAGGTGTAACGAGGTTCTGTGGGACCTGGAGGTGGGCCGGACCACATAATAGGACCTCCAGTAGTTCTAAAACAACTGCTTTCCATCAGGATCTGGAAACCAAGATACAACTGAGACTCAAGTGGTGGGGAAAGAGAGGGTACCAGCAAATGGCCTGGGCAAAGGCATTTGCTAAGAGCCTGCACTCAGAGCCAGATGCAGTCCCTGGAAACAGCCGGGGTCCCTGCAGGACTTCTGTGCACAGGACAAAAGGTGCCGTGTGCTCAAATGAGCTTCCTGACTTAGCGGGTTCTTGACTAAAGAGAACGCAGAGCACGGGGTACCCAGGACAAGTCGGGGTTCTGGGCCCCAGCCTGGCTCCTCCCCCAACTCCACTGTGGTGGCAGCTGAGAGGTGACCCCCAGCTCCAGGTGAGCACAGATGTTAATACACAAGCATACTTCACAGCTGAGCAGCTCCTCTCCGCGCACATCCTGCACTCACGGCGTCCACCCCATGGCATCTCTGACAGGGCCACAGAAGGATGCTTTAGTCTACCCATCTCAAGAAAGTAGAGCTGCTTGGGCGGATGGAGCCCTGGAGTGATCTAGACCAGCCCTCATCCAACTGGGCACATGTACCCCGAGGGACGCAAGACTTGCCACAGGGTCAGAGCACGGGCGGCCTCCAGGAATCCCTCTAGGCTGCTAGGACCACATGTGCTGAACACTGTTCTGTGAAAAGGCTCAGCAAGGGTGTGCTTGAGGGGCTGGCAGGCACGTGGGCTCTCTCTTCTGCCTCCCGCTACACAATAGCCTTTCCCCACTTCATTTAAGAAAGGCTGTCACCCTGCCCTGGGCATAAAAACTTCAGGGGCACTAAACAAAGGCATAGTTTGAAATGCTGGACTTATAAAGCAAATGAACGTAATTAGCCAGCACCCAATCCTTGACCCATCAGGTGGTTTCCAATTGTTTCTTCTAAAACAACTGAAGAATGACCCAGTCAAGTTGCTATTTAATAGCGATCTTTAAAAATAAAGTTTGATAATGTACGCCAAAAATCACTTAACAGTCTCAGAATTCAATGAGTCAAGTAATATTGCTACAACACAAACTCCGTTCTCATTCACATACTTATGTGTATACAGTTCCTCCAGGCTGACAGCCATGTGAGGAACGGGATGAAACCCACCCCAAGCCCGCCCCCTCATGCAGTTACGGTCCCCATGGGCAAAAGCCACACGGCCTGCTGTGCTCCCTTGCGATGTGTGCCTCAGCAACGCTTCTTCATGGTGAGTTGTCAGAACTCATAATATCTTACGCCGATCTGATCAACTGCATACTAGGAATTGTGAAGACAGCTTAATATAAAAGAAAAATTTTAACACCCAGAATTCAGGGTAACAGAGAACAAATTTGGATGTATATACATATTTTTCTGGCAGATTTATGTTATGCCATGCATTTTTATGTTAAGGTGTGTACTCCTAAGTACAGATTCCCAGCCACACTTCACAAATTACTGTGTGAAGGGCCTCTCCTGTCGCATATGCTACACCAGCCTGGATCCTCAGGGCACAGCTCTGAAGCCCCAGCCCCAGCCCCTGCCAACCACCAAAGTCCCTTTAGTATGGCACCCAACACAGCAATCTGTAGATCCAATGGCGGTAGAAAGGCAGTCGTGGTGTTCCAACCTAAGACTCACTGAAATCCTTACCTGCCCTACAGTTGCTTGTAGAAGGCACTTGTAGCCTGTTCCTGCCTCTGCCCCACCCACACGGACACCAGCAACACGACCACCCAACCCTCCCCAGATCAGGAAACCAGGAGACAAGAATGCGACTGTGGCGCCTACCTGGGGGTGGGCCTCCTTGCTGCCTGGCTCAGCTTCAGGTGCCAGCAGGATCTCCTGTGCTGACGCCTTCTTCCATTTTTTGTTCTTTTTGTCCGTCATTTTGGTAACTTTTCTCTTCTGTTTTGTCATTCTGCAGCAAAGAAAGTAAACTGCTAAATACATAGGAAATAAAAATATGGAAAATAAATAAAAGTTAAAAGAAAGTCGAGCCCCTGATTTCATCACCTGTGGACAGCCAGTCCAGCATTCCGGTGTGTTTCCCGAGTATTTTACTTAACATAGCTGCAATCATACATGCATGATACAGTCCCTGTATTTCTAACTAAACATGAACACAAAGTTTTAAGATTAAGAGAAATACATTTTTAGTGGCAGTATCAAAATTTTCCAAAGGTGAAAATTAGGGAAATGTGTCTACTTCCTCATTACTAACTATTTAGAGTTACTTTTATTTTCTACTATTCTGGCCTAACTCATATTTCCCCATCATGGGATGCTGCAGCACTACACAGGCAGAGGGTGACTGTCACATGCCCTGTCACTGGGGCATTCAGTCACGCCAGGGGGTCTGGCACCGACTGGGGACACATAGAGGAATGCCATATGGGTGCCCGGTTATGACTGCTTTCTGAGGCACAGCAGTGGCTAGGACTCCACGGGTAAGAAGAGAAAACAACGCATGGACTCTAAAACCATGGCCTCTGTGCACTGTGCAATGGGGGGTCAGGAGGAATGGCCAGTGTCCCAGGACCTCGAGGCATGCTGAGTCGGGGGAGAGCCCCCCTTCCCTCCTCCCCTCCTTCCTGGGCAGCACTGGCTGAGGGTCATCTGAGGGATCCTGGTTGGGGGGGGTCCTCGGTGAGGATCCTCAGTGGGGCCCTCTGAAGGGAGATGTCTGAGGGCAAACATTTGAAGGCTGGATGCCCAAGGGAAACCTCCAAGTGGGGACGTCAGCTTAGGGCTAGGACAAGTGGAAGGCGTGGGGAGTGGCTCCTAATAGGTACAGGGTTTCTTTTGGAAGAAGGAAAATGTTCTGAAATTAGGTTGTGGTTGTGGTCACAGAACCCTGTGAATATATGAAGCAAAAAGGAAAACTAATCTCTCTCAAATTGTTTGTCATAAGTTTAAAAATTAATGCCCCAGTACTGCTTTTCCCCTCCTTTCCCCTAGAGGTAACCCTGTTTTACAGAGTGGTTGTGAGGACAGCATGAACATGTGTGAAGCACCTGGCACATCCAGAACCAACCTCACCAGCTTCCCAGGTGCACACATTTGCTGGAACAGTTGTTGAAAGAACCATATTTATGCCATTAAAGTAGTACATCACGTCTACCAGCCAAGGTTGAACTTGGCTGACTTCACCCTCTGTATCAGCACTATTTAAGTGGCCTAGCGTCACCATCAGAAAGCATAAGGCCCCCTACTTATAACTCCTTACAGGCTTTTCTGCAAAAAATCGAGTGACTCAAAACTTCTATAAAGCAATGCCAACATTAGTTTTCCCCATATTAGGTGGCAGGGAGGGAGCAGGTTCAGAAGAGCAGAGGGTGTTACATAATGATATTTACCACTAAAATTAGTACTGACTGCGAGCTTACCATGTGCCAAGCCCTGTTTCAAGTGCTTTACGTATATTAACTCATTTACTTCTTGTGACCAAAGAGGAAGGCACATAGATGAGGAAACTGAGGCACACCTATCAGAGTAGGAAATTAGTAAGGCAGAGCAAAAGCCACATCATTTGCACATTATTTAGAAATATGGAAGTAATTCCAGTAGAAAGAGCTAAAAGGCTAAACTACGCTGCCTCTAAAGAGTAGGACTCAGAGGAGTAGCCAGGGAGAGAGCAGCTGACTACTCTTTCTAGGTAAGTCTCCTAGTACCACGTGAGTTTTTTAGCTATACGCACACATTACTTACCTAATTTAATAGGTTAAAAAAATGTCGTTTTTTACATCAAAGATTTTTAAATTCTATTATTGAGTGTTAGCCAGAGAATGATGACAAAGATACCATCGCGTCTGCTGACAGGAGGGTGAATCGGCAGCCTTTCTGAAAGCTGATTTTATGGCATTCACCAAGCACTTCGGCTCAGTGATTCCCTCCTGGGTATTCAGCCTAATGAAATAATCATGGACAGAGATTCATATACCAGGATGGTAGTGACATTCTGTAAAGGATGATAATACCTCTAATCTTAAAAAGCTGAAAACATCACAGTTGCCCTACAGTGTATATCGGGAAAGCAAACGGCTCCTTCATGCCGGGAAATGCACCTACACAACCAGTACCCACTGTGGCCTCCCAGCACAGGAGTAAGAGTTCAGGGTACAACGGGAAGTTAGAGGCAGGGGACAGGCTGTGTATATGAAGTATGACTCCTGCTTTGCAAGAGAAACTACACATAAATATGCACAAAGGAAAAAACTAGAAAGGAATACATTAAAATATCAGCATCTTAGGGAGTTAGAATCACTAGAATGCTTGTTTTATTTCCTTTAAACTCTTCTGTAACTTCTACAACAAAAGCAGAAAAAAACACCTTATTTTAAGATAGCAGCACAAGTATTCAGTGAAGCAAACAGCTTCCCAACAGAAAGCTGCCCTCTAGCTTGGGCAAACGGGAGGAAGCCAGCTCAGGGCTAATGGGCCAGTCTGGAGGCACAGATCAGGGCAAGTCAGGTCAACAAGCTGAAGCAGCCAGGTCTCCAGGGCTGAAAAGAAACTCCACCCTTAAAGAAATCAGTCAGCCTACTGGAAAAACATGGTTCTTTAAATCTGAAAAGATGGCCCATAGCCCTGGATGTGTTCCTCACCCAGCGAGTCTAAGTTGCCTCTGAGGTGTCTTGGCAGGTTAGAGGTAAGGGCACCTCCCAATTCCCTGGGCAAAGGCCCTGAAGGAGGGCCAGGCCCTCACCATGCACAGCCCTCTGGGGAAGCAGTCCGAGGAGTCCAGAACCGCAGCTTCACTCCTGTCTGTTGGAATACAGGACTGTCCACGTTCTGACTTGCCCACTTTGACAAACAGCTTCCAGACTCCACTCTGCTGCTACCTAACTCTACTTTCTCCCTCCCTTGTCCAAACTCCAAACTCATTACTACAAAAACAATCATGCCACTCACCGAGCCCACCTCCCCTCAATCTAGCTCACTTGGCTCAGATTCATGGGGTCCAGCCAGCCTTGGACTTCCCCCAGACCTGCACTGTGCTGACCACGGCACCCCAGCAGCCTGCCAGCCTCACCGCACCTCACAGAGTTCTGGGCCTGGCACACCCAGCTCCAGCACCTGCTCCTGCCTGGTGGGAAAGCCCCCCAAAAGGCCTCACTTTGAATCAAAAGCCCTGAGCATCAGGGGATCTCTAGGGCTGTCAGCAATTCCCCCGCAGGTCCCCACTGCTGCCACAGGGTCCCAGATCACAATTTGCCTCTCCTAATCTCTGAAACCCTGACATCTCTTTCTGCAGCGGAGCCTGACACCTGACCACTGAGAAAAGCAATTGCAAGGGGACTCCCACAGATCCACACCTTCCCATGCACCCCCAAGAATGGCTCTGAGCAGCCCCTCCTGAGCCATGCCTCCTCCCTTCTCAACTCATGTTTCCCAATCTTAAGCCCCTCTCCACTCCACACACTCTATCCCTGTTTCACCACCTTCTGCAGCAAAACTCAAGAGCTGTCCACTCTCACTGTCCTTAACTCCTGCCCACCCCTTCTCTCTTGTGCCCTCAGGTTTTCGCCCACCACTGTCCCAACACCTTATTATTAAGATCACCCCCGTGAGCTGCAGACAAAGACTCTGTACCGGACCATCCCCAGCCAGGCTCCTCTGAGCTCTCTCTCTACTAGGCCTCAACCTTAACTTATGAAGACGTGAACAAAACACTAACAGAGCTTTTAACACCTCAAGGCCAAACCCCTACCATGACCCTGGCCTGTTTAAAAGGTGCCTGCCTGAAAAAACCCAAGGCTGCCAAAACGATCCAGCCGACATCTGAATAGAGGGCTTCGTCCCCCACAGCCACCTAGAGGGCAGAAACCTAACTTGCGTACATGTTATCCGCAAGCCCAGGTTTTCACAGGGACCGACATCTCCATCCTGTTTTGGGGATTTCCCTACTAACTCTGAGTGACCCCTTCCCCTCCTTCTCCCTCCAAAACACCCAAGCTCCTCCATACAAATCCAAGATGAGTGCAATTGACACTCTTTTCCCTTACTGCAAGTTACTCCCAGTTAACATCTATCCTTACTTTAGCTACACTCCGGCTTTGTTCACTTCTGCCAGGAAACCCCATGGCCAATTCCCAGCTCTCATCTCGCTAGACCTAACAGCAGCACTGGAGAGGTGCTGCTCCCCTCCTGACACGCTCCTTCCTCTTTGCTTTCAAGGCAGACACCACACTCTCCTGCCTCTCCTCCTACCTCTTCACCTCCCTGACCCCTTGACATGAAGGACCCTGCCTCAGTGTTCCGCCTACTCTCATTCCCTCAGCATTCTCATTTAGCTGTGTGGCTTTACATACCAACTGTATGCTGATGACTTCCAAATTTCCCCCTGAACTGGACTACTACACTGTCAACTCGTATACATATCACCAATACCCACACAATCCTCTCACACCGAAGTGTCAAAGTCCACATTCTGACCACCCCCTCCACACAGTTAGCTGGTCCTCCTGCAGCCGTCATCCCCTCAATAAACGGCCGTCTGGCAAAATCCAGATTTTAGTAATCTAAAACCTGTGGAGTCAGCCACAGCTCTGATTTCTGATACATCCAATAGAGCAGTAAACTCGGTTGGCCTTAACTCCAAAACACATCCAGAATTCGAGCTCACACTACCTCTACCATAAACCCGGGTCCTGCCACCCTCTCTCATGTGGAGTATTCAATAGCCTCTGCCCTGGCCCCCTGCCCTTCCAGTGCATTTCCCACACAGCATCCACAATGACTTTTAAAATACGAAGTCAAGTTTATAGCTCACCTCTGCAGGAAAACGTCCCAAGGCTTCCCATCTCACCTAGAGAAAAAGTCCGTGTCCTCGCCAGCGCCGGCAGGTCCCACGAGTCCGCGCTGCTCCGCGTCGTCCTTCCCTCACCTGCTCTCTCCCCGTCTCGCTGCTCACTGCGCTCCCATGTG
Source organism: Manis javanica (assembly GCF_040802235.1). Taxonomy (NCBI): domain Eukaryota; kingdom Metazoa; phylum Chordata; class Mammalia; order Pholidota; family Manidae; genus Manis; species Manis javanica. The sequence goes on from NC_133165.1 coordinate 25,434,699, forward strand.
GTTCACCTGCCCTCATGTCTCCCCCCTCCACCAGGGGTGTCTGCCAGCCACCAAGGTGTCTCGCTGTTTTAATCTTCTGCAGGGGAGCTAATCCCTCCTGTTTTTCACTCTCTCCCCCTCCGGAACGCGGGTCCACCAGAGCCGAGGCCGTTGGTTTCCTCTACGCAGGCGCCCGCGCGCTGACCCGGAGGCCGTGCGGACGCGCAGGAGGAGCCCACCGAGCTCTCCCAGGGGAAGGGGCGGGACAGGCAGGGCAGCGAGTGGAAAGACTGCGGAACGGCGGGGTGGAGGTGCGCAGCCAGCTGTCTCACACAGCCGGAGCAGCCGCCTACCTCCGCTCGCCTGCCCACCCCCAGCCGCCCGCCCGGCCCGCGCACCCACGCGAGGGCCTCCCCGCTACCCCGCGACCCCGCCACCGCACAACCCCTACCTACCTGCGCGTGGCCGCCAACGCCGGCTTCCGGCAAGCGCCCAGGGAACACGATCCCGCCCTCCGGAGCGGCGCCGCCCATTGGCTGAGGCCCGTTTCCATCTCCCTATCGGCCAATGGCAAGAGGCAGCCGTTCGGAGGCGGGCCAGGCGCGGGCGCAGACCGGTGGCGTTGTCTCTGGGCGCCGCGCTGGCCAGGACTGGCGGTTGCTAGGCGATCTCCAAGTGCGAGCGGGCGCGGTACGGCGCGCGCCGGGTTTCCGGCCGCGCGTGCTCTGTCCTGAGCATCACAGTCTCACGCGCGTTGTACAGGTGCCGGCGTTGGGCTGTGGCGGAGCTGCGTGCCCGTTTGTCCCGCGGGGCGGGCGTGCCGGCCGCGGTGGGCTGAGCTCGCCGCGCGCGCCTTCCATCCGAAGCGTAGCGCGCCCTCCGGTGGTAGATGGCGGGCCCTCCGGTGGGAGAAGGTTCTGGCAGCTGTTAAGTATCCCCAGCCCAATTTGCATTTAGAGATGGGGAAATGACCACAGAGTGAGTCTGTGGGTCCACTGGACCTGTGACAGAAGAGGACTGAATTAAATCTCTGGGTTGAAAATTTAACACTAACATTAACTTGAAGATGAACTCAAGAACTTTGTAACTACTAACAGGTGGCAGTTTCTCTTTGTTCTCCCTGTTTTCTGAGTCTCAGGGTCAGAGATAAGGCAGAAGGCTGATTTTGCAGAAGCCAAGCCACCCTGTCCCAGGGGCTTGAGGAGGAACCGATAAGAAAAACAAAAAGCAATTGGATCGGCCTGAGAATGTCTGCTTAGATCCTCGCCAGCTGCTACTTTCTACATCTATGAACACCACGGCCTCTATCCCACGAGTTCCCCTCTAAAAGCCCTAACTGCTGGTGCTCCAGGGGACAGCGGTTCTTTAAGCACCAGCCTGACGCTCCCCCACTTGCCGGCAGATTGATAAACTATTCTTTCCTTTCCTCGGAAACTTGTCATGGTGTTTTGTGGCTTGACTTTGCTGACAAGGACCGGTTTTTGGTAACAAATCTGAAAGACAAACTGAGGACAGGACTCCATTTCTTACCTGGCCTGTCAGGCTCCCTCCAAAGGGGAAGCCAGGAACCTCGGCACCATGGAAGCAGTACCTTATCCCAGGCGGAATCGCAGAGATTAGGGCCCTCCTCAAGTGTCTACTAATGGATGAATGAAAAAAGAAAATGTGGTATATCCACACGATGGAATACTACTCAGCCATAAAATGAAAGTATTGCTAATACATGTGACATCCTGGACAAACGCTGAAAACATTATGCTAAGTAAAAGCAGCCAGTCCCAGAGGACCACATATTGCATGATTCATCTATATGAAATGTCCAGAACAGGCAAATCCACAGGGACAGAAAGTAGCCTAGTGGTTGCCAGGTGCTGGGGGAGGGGGGCGTAAGGAAAATGCAGAATGCTCAGTGGGCACAAGTCTCTTTTTTGGGCATGAAAATGTTCTGCAGCTAAATGGTGCTGGATTACTCACTTTAAGATGGTTAAAATGGTGAACTTTTATGTTATTGATTTTTTGCTCTAATAAGTACTTGGCCCTCCTTTAATGTAGTTGTATCACCCATTTAAAGGGTAACTGTGTTCATCTGTTTGTCTTCAGTTCAAGGCCCACCCCCTGCCCCTGACATCTGTTGAGTTTCATTCACTATGTAAAACACTAACATGAACCCAGACATTAAAACTGCACAAGCAAGTCTATGCCAAGAGGTGGCATGCCCTCCCCTTCACCTCGCCCCCACCCCTCCCACCTCACCCATGGAGGTGCCCAGAATTAATTTCATTAATTTCTGGTTTATCCTTTTCTTTTCTAGCAAAAACAAGCAGATGTATGGATATTTATTTCTTCTTTCTTCCACACAAAAAAGCACATTCTTCCGCACCATGTTCCTTCAAACCATCAGTATATCCTGGAAATCTGCCATCAGTTTACAGACACTCTTTTTATTCCTTTTTACAGCCTCATGGCACTGCACAGGGCAGATTCACTATGGCTCATTGAACCACTGCACATGGCGTGGAGATCATCTCCGATCCTGCAATGACAAATTATGCCATAATGAATAATCTTGTGCACACATGTTTTAATATTATCAATGGTATACTTCAGGATAGATTCCTAGAAGTGAGATTGTTAAACATATATTTGTTTTGCTAGATACTGCCAAATTTTCCTAACGGTTTGTGCCATTTGGCATTCCCACCAGCAATGTGTGGAAATACCTGTTGCCTCACAGCCTTGCCAACAGAGTATGCTGTCCAAGATTGGATTTCTGCTAATCTAATCTGAGAGGTAGGAACCCAGTCTAGTTTTAGTTTGTGACTCTTCTAGCAGGAATGGGGCCGAACGTCCTTTTATACACCCAAGGGCCCCCCTTAGGTACTCTTTGTGTTAGCTCATGTCCTTCACCCACCTTTCTTCCTGGTTCCTGACCTTTTTCCCCTCAATGTTTAAGTTCTTTATATATTAGAGATAGAAACCTTTAACCGTGATCTATGTTGCAAATACTTTCTCCTAGTTTGTCATCTGTCCTTTGATCTTGCTTATGGTGTTCTTTGCCAGGCAGTGTTCATCACTATGAACATCCTCCTTCATAGCATCTGACTTTGGATCAGTGAGAAAACCTTTCCCCATACATGTTATACAGAAATTCACCCATGTTTTCTTTTAGTATTTGCCTGGTTTCATTTTTTACATTTGGATTTCTGATACGAGTCCTTTGTGTGTAATGTAAGGTATAGATGCAATTTTATCTTTTCCTAAATGGCTATCCAGCTGAACCAACACTTTAAAAAAAATCCATCTTTGGCCCCAGTGATTGGAGATACAGCTCTTATCACATCCTCGTTTCCACTTGGGTCTTTTCCCAAAGTTTCTGTTCTATGCTTCCAGTCCGTCTCTTCATGTGCCAGCACCATGCTGTTTCAATTAGCAGGTTCTATGGTGGCGTCACAGCAAGCGGGGCTGGCCCCCAGCTCTTCTATCTCCCTGCTGCTCTTACATGCTTAGTTTTCCATACAAACTGGAGTATCGACTTGTCCAGTTCCAGAAAAAAGTTAGCATTTTTACCAGGATCCTCTTGGATTTAAAAGTCATCTTTATGATGTGGAGTCTTCTTTCTGAGAGCAAGGACTGCCTTTCCCTTGATTTGTGTCCTTTTCTGCCTTTCATGAGTGTTTCAGTTTTATCTGATGCAGGTCCACATATATCTCACACTTTCTCCTAAGTACCATACTTTATCTTTACTTGCCATTGTAAGTGGGAATTTTTCTCTTCCATCAAATCCTCAGATTATCATTTATGGGAAAGAAGACTTGACTCCTGTGTGCTAGTTTTATATCGTGTTACCTTATGAGATTCTTCCATTGTTTCAGGAGGTGTGTACATTTTACCATCTTCCTGCTTCATGGAACACTATTTCCTGATGGCTGAGATACTGTAATCTCGTTTTCCCCTTTCCTCAGTGTTAATGTCCTTGAGACTTGGTCTCAGGAGCAGTACTATGTCTTCCTTCTGTCTCTGTCTGTCTCTCCTTCTTCCCGGCTCTGTGACTTTTATCTGTTGTCATGGCTTTCAATCCACATACACTAATGACTCCAAATTCTACTTCTAGCCTAGGCCTCTAAACTCTCAACCTGCACGTCTGCCTCCTGCTGGGCTTTACTACACAGCAGCCTAAGAACTATCTCAGACCCACACGCTCAGAGTTAAGCCCCTGATGTTCCTTCCAGACCTGTCCCTTCCTTATCATACCTGCCCCCTCCTTTCCTGTCTGGTAAGTGGCTCACAGGAGGCGGGGTGTCACCCTCACTCCTCGGCCCTCCCCCTGCACATTTGCCGATTAAAGCAGAAGGTGCAGTGGACTCTGCTGGTGCCTCTCTTGCCACCTCAGGTCACTTCAGAACCTGTGATGACCCGCTCCCGCATCTGCCCTGACCCATTCTCCACCTCACAACAGCCGGGAAGATCGTTTTACAAGGTGGATCAGATCACTGCAATATGCATTTTGAGGGTAAAACGTTTGCAATTTAAAAATTCCTTCAAGGCTTCCAGAACCACCCTGAGGCCTAGTGGATACTGGTCCTACTTGCTAACTGGAAGCCTGGAAGCTGTTTGCAGAACTGTGACCCACGTGATGAATGCAGCTCTAGGGATGCCCTCTCCTTGGAGCAGGGCGTCACGGCCACATCTGCTTTTGCTGTTATTTCTATTACCACAAAGTCATCTTTTGGCTACATAAGAAGCACTTGCAAATTTAGTGGCACCACTCTGGAATTCCTTACCGTGGTATTTATACTCTCAGAAGCAAATGCACATTTAGCCAGACTCAGCACTGTATACCCTATGTGTGCACAGACTCCTGGTGACGAAACTGGGAAGGTCTGACCCAGAAGCCTCCCTGTGCTCCTGCCGGGAATGCCGACTGAGCCAGAAAGCGGGGCTTGGACACCTTGGTACTCTTCTCACTGCACTGTCATGAGACTGGGCCGAGACAAAGCTCTAGCTTAGTCCAGAATGATAAAGAAATCTCCAAAATATAAAATTAGCCAGCTGCTCTGTCACCATGTATTTTTTTTTTTTGAGAGGGCATCTCTCATATTTATTGATCAAATGGTTGTTAACAACAATAAAATTCAGTATAGGGGGGTCAATGCTCAATGTACAATCATTAATCCATCTCAAGCCTAATTCTCGTCAGTCTCCAATCTTCTGAAGCATAACGAACAAGTTATTACATGGTGTCACCATGTATTTTTTAAAAGACCATTTTAAAAGGCAATTTTTGTAGCAATTCTACTACAAGAAAACTGGGGCCTTTAATGGATTCTAGTAAGAAGACCTCACCATGTGCATGAGGAGTGTGTGTGGATTCTACAAATGTGGGGTTTAGCAGAGCTCCCCAAACATCCTGAAGAGAGGGAGGGAGAACCAGGGGGTGATACACTCAAACAAAAGAAATTAAAAACAGCAAACCACCTCTTCACACAACATTTCACTAATGCCACAGCCTAAACACGCTCCTCTTTGCTCTTTCTGCAATACCTAGTCACCTTGTGTAGCAAACCACAAGTTTAAGGTTTTTATATCCATTCAGCAAAATAAAGCAAAGTAAAATTTATCTGGGGAAGGTTCACAGCAGACCAAAAAGAAAAGTCAAACTAGTTTCTTACCATGTCCCCCAACACATAACACATTTATAATACTGAATGTCAGAGATCCTGATTCTGAAGCTTAAAACTTAGTAAATTAAGAATAAGTCAGCCACTGACCTATTTCAGGTCTTGTCTTAGGCTTATAGCAAAGATTAAGTTTGGGAGGTTAATTAAAAATGTATTTAAAAACATCCCCAATCCCTTCCAGCATGAATAATCCACACACTGGTTTAGAGTGTGGATGGGCCAGTTCTATCATTCTTCCAGTGATACTGGACCCAGTTTCTCACAGGAACTGACATTCTCATGGGCCCTCAACCCCGATTCAGAGGAAGGCCTCAGGGACATCTTGTGAACCTGATACGGTGGTACACATAGCAGAAAGCTAGCAGCAACTGATCTCTCCAGGCTGCAGACTTAACACCAGACACCAGGAACCAGGTATTCAGGCTCGGGGCCCTGCCCAGAATGGCCCGAGCCCAATGCAGGAGAGCCAGGGAAGCCCCGTCAGCAGGCAGGCAGAGACTCTGCTCTACGTGGATGGGGTGGGAAGACCCAAGGCCTCAGGCCCTGACGACAAGGACTGGTCTGTTCAGCTTAGACATGGGCTCACTCCCATCGCCACAGACCCACGATTCCTCAAAAGATAAGGGCGAATTTTTGGAGGCTGACCGCACACTCACACGTCCAGTGGGGGAGAAGTGGGGCCACGGGCTGGGCAGCGCCCAGGAGCGCCTGCCCCCCTCTCAGAGGCCGCGGGCTTCCATCTGAGACTCTGCAGCTGGGCTTCTGAGTATTCTCTGCCCTGGAGGGAAGCTTGGAAAGTGAGGCACAAGGCAGCTCCTTGGGAACCTGCTGACAGTATGCTCACGCCCCATAGTTCCTGTGGCTGCTATATGCAGGGCAAGAAATGATGCCAACAGGTCATACAACTTGCTCAGGGTCACCCATCCAATGGCTGTGGCACAACTTAATCCTGACCTTTGCAACTCAAAAGTGCCTTCCTCCATGGTGTGCTTCTCAAATGTTCCCACCAAAGCTCCCCAGTGGCTAAGCAAACCCCTTCCCACTCCAGACAGAGGAAAACAGCACAAACTTACTGCTAAGTTTTACCCAAAATGTACCTGAACTTTTGATACTAAAAAAAGAAATCTCCAAGGATGGTACAACATTCAACTATCCATCAACATCATCTACCACATCAACAAAAAGGACAAAAACCACATAATCATCTCCATAGTTGCTGAAAAAAGCATTTGACAAAATTCAACATCCATTCATGATAAAAACTCTCAACAAAATGGGTATAGAGGGCAAGTACCTCAACATAATAAAGGCCATATATGACAAACCCACAGCCAACATTATACTTAACAGCGAGAAGCTGAAAGCTTTTTCTTTAAGATCGGGAACAAGACAAGGATGCCCACTCTCCCCACTTCTATTCAACATAGTAATGGTGGTCCTAGCCATGGTAATAAGACAACACAAAGAAATAAAAGGCATCCAGATTGGCAAGGAAGAAGTTAAACTGGCCCTGTTTGCAGATGACATGATATTGTACATACAAAACCCTAAAGAATCCACTCCAAAACTACTAGATCTAATATCTGAATTTAGCAAAGTTGCAGGATACAAAATTAATACACAGAAATCTGTGGCATTCCTATACACTAACAATGAACTAGCAGAGAGAGAAATCAGGAAAACAATTCCATTCACAGTTGCATCAAAAAGAATAAAATACCTAGGAACAAACCTAACAAGGAAGTGAAAGACCTATACTCTGAAAACTACAAGACACTCATGAGAGAAATTAAAGAAGATACCAATAAATGGAAACATATCCCATGCTCATGCATAGGAAGAATTAATATTGTCAAAATGGCCATCCTGCCTAAAGCAATCTACAGATTCAATGCAATTCCTATCAAAATACCAACAGCATTCTTCAACAAATTAGAGAAAATTGTTCTAAAATTCATATGGAACCACCAAAGACCCCAAATAACCAAAGCAATCCTGAGAAGGAAGAATAAAGCTGGGGGGGGGTTATGCTCCCTAACTTCAACCTCTACTACAAAGCCACAGTAATCAATACAATTTGGTACTGGCACAAGAACAGACCCATAGACCAATAGAACAGACTAGAGAGCCCTGATATAAACCCAACCATATATGGTCAATATATATATGATAAAGGAGCCATGAACATACAATGGGGAAATGACAGCCTTTTCAACAGCTGGTGTTGGCAAAACTGGACAGCTACATGCAAGAGAATGAAACTGGATTATTGTTTAACTCCATACACAAAAGTAAACTTGAAATGGGTCAAAGAACTGAATGCAAGTCATGAAACCGTAAAACTCTTAGAAGACAACATAGGCAAAAATCTCCTGAATATAAACATGAGCAACTTATTCCTGAGCACATCTCCTTAAGCAAAGGAAACAAAAGCAAAAATGAACTCATGGGACTACATCAAACTAAAAAATTTCTGTACCTCAAAGGACATCATCAACAGAACAAAAAGGCATCCTATAGTATGGGAGAATATATTTGTAAATGACATACCTGACAAGGGGTTAACATTCAAAATATATAAAGAACTCACATGCCTCAACATACCCAAAAAGCAAATAACCCGATTAACAAATAGGCAGAGGATATGAAGAGATGGTTCTCCAAAGAAGAAATTCAGATGGCCAATAGACACATGAAAAGATGCTCCACATCACTAATCATCAGGGAAATGCAAATTAAAACCACAATGAGATATCAGCATCGAAAAGACTAAGAACAAAAAATGCTGGCGAGGATGTGGAGAAAGGGGAACCCTTCTACACTGCTGGTGGGAATGTAAGCTAGTTCAACCATTGTGAAAAGCAATATGGAGGTTCCTCAAAAAACTAAAAATAGAAATACCATTTGACCCCGGAATCCCACTCCTTGGAATTTACCAAAATACAACCTCTGATTCAAAAAGACATATGCACCCCTATGTTTATCGCAGCACTTTTTACAATAGCCAAGATATGGAAGCAGCCTAAGTGTCCATCAGTAGATGAACGGATAAAGAAGAGGTGGTACATATACACAATGGAATACTATTCAGCCATAAGAAAGAAACAAATCCTACCATTTGCAACAACGTGGATGAACCTGGAGGATATTATGCTCAGTGAAATAAGCCAGGCAGAGAAAAACAGATGTCAAATGATTTCCCTCATTTGTGGAGTATACCAACGAAACAAAACTGAAGGAACAAAATAGCAGCACACTCAGAGACTCCAAGAAGGGACTAGTGGTTACCAAAGGGGAGGAGTGTGGGAGGGCGGGTGGGGAGGGAGGGAGAAGGGGACTGAGGGGTATTATGTTTAGTACACATGGTGGGGGGGATCATGGGAAGAACAGTGTAGCACAGAGAAGGCACACAGTGGATCTGTGGCATCTTGCTGCACTGATGGACAGTGACTGCATTGGGGTATGGGTGGGGACTTGATAATATGGATAAATGTAGTAACCACATTGTTTTTTCATGTGAAACCTTCATAAGAGTGTATATCAATACCTTAAAAAATTAAAAATAAATAAATCCCCTCCACCCCCCCAAAAAAAGAATTCTCCAAACTTTCTACTCATTAGTATTAGCACTATGAACATTTAAAATGCCCCTGTGGCTTCCCTGTCCCTTGACACACTGCCATATACACTCGGGGAGCTACTCAGTGGCACATGCGTCAGCTGACCGCTGACCCCCTTAGCTTTAGATTCTCCAAACAGGCCATGAGGGAAAAATGCTCTGCTTTGTTCATTAAAGATGTAGCTACCTAAAGAGAACATGATGTTTTTACCAGATTAGGGAAAAATCAAATGAAACAGCTGATGAAGGCATGGGGAAACTGAGGTAGAGCAAGCTGCAGGACTTTCTGGATGGCCACCTGGTGCTTTCTACCAAAACTGACTCCACGCGTCCCCTCAGCAGGATAGCACTGATGTTATACCTCCAGGGACATCACCAGAGCAGAGAAGCAGCGACATGTCCCATCTAGAAGGCTGTGCAGCCATTCAGAAATAAGCCCTACCAGTGTTGGTGCAGCCAGATGCTCAGGGAGGCTGAAGAGGCAGGTGGGGCAGCAGGAGACCAAGACCTCCCCATCTGTAACCGCATGTCCTTCATGCTAATTTGCGGAGCAGGATGAGCAGGGCATTTCACTTTCCTCACTTCCATGCCCTCCTGGGCTAGACTATCTGGTAACACAGTGCTTAAGGGGAAATCTGAGCACCCGGGTCGCTCCCAGCTCTGAGGTGCAACAGGCCCCACTCTGCAGTCCGCTTCCTGAGGTCAGCCTTGGTCCGGAGGCAGATGATCCTCCTGACACTGTCCTGTTAGTGGCAGCCTCACGCTGGGTCAGAGCTCATGTCACTCACCTCGCCTCACCACATGGGCATTTCGTTCACATTAAAAGGGTGAGTGCAGGACAGTAAGTGTCAGAGGGAGACCATTCACATTACACGTGACCTCTCACAGAACATTGCCACAGCTGCTCCACTTGTTCATGCTTGTTATTGTTGGTAACCTCTTCCTATGCCTAATTTATAAATCAGACCTCTTCAGAGGGGTGTATGTATAGGAAAAGACAGAGTCTATTTAGGGTCAGTACAATCCATGGTTCCAAGGCATCCAACTGGAGTCTGGACCCCACCCCCCTAGGATCAGGGGGAATATTGAAGTGCACTTAAATATTCCATTCTCAAGACAAATGTGAGCACACTCCTGAATTGGTAATTCTTCCTAAAAGGTGGATATTTTTGACCTTTAGTTTGATCAAAAACTGCACTAATAGGAATATAACGCAAGCTCCCCGTTTTTAAAACTTCTAGTAGCTAGTTTAAAAAAAACAAGTAAAATTAACTTCTATGTTTTATTTAATCACATCCAAAATATCACTTCAACATGTAAACAGTATTTTAAACAATGAGGTATTTTACTTTTCTTTTGGTATTGTCTTCAAAACCCAAGGTTTCAGAGTCTCAACTGGGACACATCTCAACTGGGACTTAAGACCTGATCTGTATTTAGGTTTCATAAAACTCACACTTGAAAAAAAATAGATTCACATACCCAAGTTCCTAACATACTTAAAGCTTTTCTGAAAGATCGAGTCAGCAGCTTTCACTCAAACTTAACGTGTGGTCCCGAGGCCCTCAGCACCACCTGGGAATTTAGACGTGCACATTCTCAGGGTCTCCCCAGAGCCACAGAATCAGGAAGTTTGGGGTGGGGCCCGCCATCTAACAACCTTGGGGGTTGAGGCTAAAGGTTGAGAAGCACTGTCCCAGAACGAAACCACCAGGAGAGCTGGAACTGGCTTTGATCACCTGTGTGCACAGTGGGACTAAGTATGGCCCCTCCCCCATCACATACTGAGTCTGGGGAAGCTGAGGAGTAACCACTTGGGTCTAGGTTGGCCCAGGTACAAAGGGGTGTCCAAAACATTCAGATGGATGATCTGGTAAAATCAGGACCAGCTCAGATGGCATTCTGACACCTCCCTGACCTCTTTCCTAACACCCAAGGTCCCAGGAACGGGGCTGTCCATGGAAGTCTACCGCCTAGAGTCTGTAAGGTCGCATGACTATACTCTCAGTGGAATGGGACCAGCGCCGTGCAGATCCAGCCTCTGGACAAGGACCCTCAACAAGGCAGGCAGAAGTCCTACCCTCTTTCCTGGGCTCAGATGGAGCGACATGAGAACACAGCGTGATCAGCTGTCTGTTGTTTAAGTGATAGAAGCTTCCAGAAGAGTAGGTCCTTGCCTGACTCAGCCCAGGGCAGAGCTGCTCTTGACCTGGCACACTCAGATCCTTTTTCTCTAAGTTAGCTCTGAAAGTACTAGAGCACAATGTTATTTACAAAGTTAAAATCACACACTGAGTAAGCTTTGTCCATGGCTGGACAAACACAGCCATGTCATCTCTTTACTTTCCACCTGAAAGAGAATAAAAGAATAGCTTATTTTTTTAGATTTTTCTTAACTAGAAGCAGTTGACCATATAAAAGACTTAGGCAAGATAGGTTATTTTAGAAACCAATTATAAAATGTTGCTGCTTGAATACATTTTGTGCTTTGTAATTTAGGGGTAATTGAGGCTTGTACCACCTTCCTTACAAGTAAGCTAGCCACCAAGGGAACACGCAGCTGCAGTTGGGCCTTTGACCACATTACAACCAATTTTCAGTGTTCGCTCCTGGGACAAAGACTACTACGCCCAATACAAAAGCAACTCTGTGCAGACGTGCCATTTAGACCAATACCTGAATCGCTGAGCTGGCCAACTGGAAGACTGTGTTTACAGTTCCCAAGGGCTTGGACTCTTGAGGCTCCCGCAGCTGAACACAGGCACAGAAGGGCTGTGAGTACTTGCCCGACCCCTTCACATTTGCTAACCAGCAAAGCCATACCTTCAGGACAGTTAACTGAGCCTGGCTCAGGGACAGACAAGAATCAATCAAATGCAGCTAAAAAGTAATTTATGCCTCTACTTTTATTCAGTAGCAGGCTCAGGCAGACGTTTACACTGCCTTGAGGAGTACTCCTGGTTAATAACACTATGAAGGAGTTGAACTGTGTCCCCACCAACTGTTAGTTTCAAGTCCTCAACACCCAGGACCCCAGAACTTCACCTCACTTGGAAGCAGGGTCACTGCAGGTGTGACTGGTTACAGAACTCACTGTGGAGGAGAGCAGGACCCTGACTCCATGACTGGTGTCCTTAGAAAGGGCACATGTGGTCACAGACCTGCACAGAGGGCTGCCGTGGGAAGATGGAAGCAGGGCTGGAGGCGATGTGTCTGCCGCCAGGGAGCTCCAAGGATGGCCCCAGACCCCCAGCAGCGAGGGCGGGCCTGAAGCAGTCTCCCTCAGAGCCTCAAAAAGCACCAGCCCCACCCACACCTTGACCTGGGACTTTGGGCCTCCAGATTGTGAGAAATAAACTTCCGTCATTTAAGCTGCCCCATGTGTGGCACATTGTTATGGAGGTCACAGGAAACAATACAGCTAGAATCCAACTTTAATTTAGAATCCAATTTTAATTTAGAGTATATTCATCCAAACTCCTACAAGTATTTGACATCAACGACTCGGCACAGAACAATGCTCAGTCGTTCCAGCCCCACCTTGGGGTTTAAGCTGGTTCTGCCATTGCTGCCCCACGCTGAGCAGCCAGAGGCTCTTCTCACCCGGCCACACCGATGGGGCCGAGCCCTCGCCTGCAGCTGTGATCTAGAGGGTGTCTGTGCTGAATGCAGAAATTGCCATGACACTGGTCACAAGCCACCTGCAGCATCTCTCTCTTCTTGCAGCCCTCCTTTGAGCACTGGTATGTGAAAATCTGAAAAAGCAAAAGTTGCTTAAATATTTCAAAAAGGTCCAAGAAGCAATTTTTCAACAGGCCTGAATCAAACCATTAATATTTAAACTAGAAGCAATTTTTAGCTATATGGAACAAAGACACTGAAATTCAAACATCTGACTGTCAGGTGAAAAGATGAATATAATTAAGGAGACATGACAAGGTGAAGAGCACAGCACAGTGAGCTGAGGATTCACGTGAGGTAACTGGAGCTGCTTGCGATAAACACCAGCCCAACCCAGGGGCAGGGGGAAGGTCAGGCCTGAGGCATTGCGCACAGTCCCACACAGGGCGGCCGGCTCCAGGGGCTCTGGGGACAGTGGAGGCTGTCCCCATCAGGGGCAAGGGGGCTAGAATGCCTGTGTGTAGCCCCTGCACCCATTAATAGCTGCTGGGGTTTCTTTTAGGGGAAGGGGAAGACGATGGTGCTATAGATTCCCAGGCAATTTCAACTCTGAAGGTAAGAATGTCAGTAAAGATGGGTGTCAGCAGCCTGAGGACAGCCCTCCAGCAAGGACAGAAGGTGAGGGTGGCCTCAAGGGGCCTGAGCATGTGCAAACAGAGTATCAGCGGTGCCCACGCCCGGAGGGAAAAGGAGGGCACACACACTAGGGAGTGGACAAGGATGGGGGAGACTCAGGGTGTAAATCTGACTTAAGCCAAGAATAAGGATCACCTTGTCAATTTGGGAGCAAGGTGTGCCCAGTAGAGCTGTGGTCTTGTATAAAAGCAGGGAGGTTTTAAAAGGCCTACCAGAAGCCTGGAGGGCAGAAAGTGGGTGCAGAGCAAGAGCAGGGTGGAAAGTAATAGGGTTGGAGGGGGACTGGAGCAAGCTCGCTGAGGGCAGGGGCAGTAGGCTGAGGAACACACTTTATACTTGCGTGTCTGACGGTGAAATGAACGGGCCTCATGTGTTTATGTAATGGAAGTCATTATGTATTTAACGTGTTAGATGTTATATATTTGCGACAGTTGATAACTCACACCACGATCCACGATCAGAAATGGGTTTAAGCTTGACTAAAGCCAATTCCCAGAAGACAAGCATTTGCAGAGCCCATGTACTTGTTTTTAGAGTAATAGGACTGGAAAGTAGTAGTAGTGTGCCTCTAAGAGCAGCCACACTAGAAAAATCACCCAGGCAGACGGGCAGGGCCTCAGGAAGGGCAGGCAGCAGGGCCGGCTCTGACCAGACCTCCGAGGCAGCCCGGGGGGCCTAAGGGCTCTGAGAATCTGCAGTCCAAGGGGAGATAACAACCTGCAGTCTACTGACTATAAACCTCACCGAGTCTCCTTGGACTTCTGGTTAAGGACAGAAAACTGATCATGAGTATTGGCTCTGACTCCTCCAGAAAAACAAAAGAGATTTTCTGAAAAGGATAAACATATGAGGGCAAAGAAGAAATCAGCCACAAGATTTTTGGGGAAAAATAGCTCCTGGGCGGGTAGTGATTGACTGGCAGACATGGGAAAGCCAGGTTACAGCAGGCCAGGAGAGTCCCTGTGAGCAAACCCCCAGGGCTCAGACATGGGTGCTGCTGGGACAGGAGCGAGGGCTGCAAGTCTGGCAGACTGCAGTAGGCAGGGCCCCTAAGGAACAGAGGAGGGGCCTGGAGGACGCTCCATGTGCCCCCGAGAAGCTGGAAGCTGGGAGGGAAATAGAACGCCGCCTCTGGAGAATGTGATTAGCCGAAGAAAAAACCCCAAAGTCAGAGCTCCAGGCTTCCTGAGAAGTGGGCCAGGCAGATGGCCCACAGCCAGAGCCAAAGCCCACACCACTCCCACAGGGCAAACGAGCAGCCAGCAGACGACCACCAGGATATGTCCTGTGACACAGACACACCTGGCAGATCTCACAGGAAAGGCCACCTGTCCAGGAGGCCTAGTATCCAAGTAAGAGTCTGAAGGCAACCGAAGAATCCTAGATGACATTTCCAGAGAAAGCAGGAGAGTTTCCAGTTTGGAGGGGCCACTGAATGCCTAGCATGACAGGTGAGGTCAGATCTACACTAGGAATATTCAACATAAAGTTTATAAACTCTGGGACAAAGAGGGGATCCTCCAACTGCCAGGAGGAAAGCTGGTCCCATAAAGGACCAGGACAGAATGGCTTGGGAATTCTCTAGAACAGTAGCCAAAGTAAGAAACAAACGAAAGCCTGCAAACATCCGAGGGAAGAGTTCAAAGCAAGGACGTTATCCCAGGCTGCTCATAGATGGAAATGGAGAATGAAGAACTGAACGATGTATGCTCTCAAGTTACCTTTCATTCCTCCTCCTGAGAACAAGTAGTGGATGTCCTCCCACCACAATAAAGGAATAAACTAAGAAAACAGAGGACACGGGAAACCAGGGACCCATCATAAAGAAGATGCAGAGGAGGAGGGATTCCCGCCCCCTAGGAAACGCATTGGGGATCTCTCGGCTGCATCCTCAAGGTGAGAGGCCTGGGCTTCAGTCTGCAGCAAGGGTGGGAGTAGAAGAGAGTGGGTATAGGTGAGTGTTAGAATGGGGACAGCTCACCACTCAGCTCACACTGTGTGAATAGGTAAAGCCCCAAACTAAAGGGACAGCAAGACACACTCGCACTACAATACACACACGTGGAAAAAGAAGACACTCCAAACAAAACTGGCTAAGCACTGATAGTACAGCTGACCCTTGAACAACAAGGGCTTGAACTGTGTGCGTCCACTGATAAGCGGATTTATTTCAGTAAATACTGCAGAAATTTTTTGAAGCACAGCTACAACATGAAAGAACATTTCTTCTCACTACCTTACTTTATGTAACAACACAGCAATAATAAACACAACACACAAAATAGAAGTTAACCAAATGTTTCCTACCAGTAAGGCTTCCCATCAACAGGGGGCTGTTAGTAAAGGTTTGGGGAGTCAAAAGTTAAACGTGATTTTTGACTTTGCAGAGAGAAGGTCAGTCCCATCCTGAGCTAAGGGTCAACTGTGGTCTCTGGAGAACAGGCTCGTTGTTTTTCCTAACATGCTTTACTTCCAGATGAACAGATGTCTGACTAATAAAAATGCTAATGCTACCAAAGCAAGAACTCCAAATGTTCAAATTTTACATGCTTTTACACTTTGGTAGGTGGAGCATAGGAAAAAAGTGCTTAGTAATAGAACAGTTCTAGAAAACTTCATTAGCTCTTATCTTGGGAGAAAAAGGGTGAGATTTCTGTAGAGAAAGCAAATCCTAATGTAGATTCCACTATTTAGAGAATGCTTCTGTGACTGAACAAAACCCATGCCATTCACAACATAGGAAAACACTATACTACATAAGGGTTTTATTTTGTATGTGCATAACTAGGACTAGCTTTCATAATCAGGTAACTGACTGTGTTTCCCTAAGAAAAAATACTAACAGTCAGAGGTGACACAGACTCTGTGCTTACCTTTTCTCTCTTTCCAGGATGATATTTACAATCTCTATCCATGTGCTCACCAACCACCACATCTGGTATCTCCCCCTTTTTTATTGGGATTGGGTTGTTACAAAGTGGGCATACTGGGACCTGAACATCCTAAAAATAATAAGATGATATTGCAGATTCAGACAATCCAACTCACAAAAGAAAAGGGACAAGGGCTTAGCGCATTTGAAAGCAGAGAGAGGACAAACACTGGCATTTCAGTCACTCATGAGGTGTTGTTAGTGTAACAGATTACCAATAAGGCATCCCTGAAACCTGCCGATAAAGCTGCCCTAAGAGGGATCTAGTGGGATTTAAACATAACAGACTACCTACCAACTGTAGACCTGAGACAGTCAGACAAAAGCAGCCAAGGAAGGAGGCTGGTGAAACCACTCTGGAAGGTCTCAGAACAGCAGGCTGTCCATCCAGCACCATCTAGGAGAGGGGTAACCTGCCCAAACAGCTCCGGGTGAATGTGACAGAAGAAAATAGCCCTAAGACCCTCCAGCTCTAACTGCCACCAGCCTCTCTGAGCCTTTGAGGCTTCCCACGTGGCTTTTACATGCAGGGAGACCCACTCATCAGCTGACAGGGAGCACAAGCTAGCCTGGGCTCTCAGGACAAAATGGCCATCCAAGCCCAGAACTTGGGGGCTTGGAGGGAATGACCAAAGACCCCAGCAGCTAAATGCCCAGTGCAGTCGAAAGACCTGAGCCAGGGCAGGAGCTGAGGATACTTAGCACAGCCAGACAACCAAGATGACAAGTCACAGGCAGTCCCCTAACCACAGGGCCTATGTCTGCTCTGAGGATAGAGGCACCCAAGAGCTCTTCCTCAGTTGGCAAGTCTGCCAAATTAAGAAACGAAGCATTGCTAATGATCTCTAGCCACACTCACTGTCTAGGGACTTGGGGAGGTTAAATCAACAAGTAAACGGGGTGGTTTGGCCTCATGATCAGCTCCTGGTAAATAAGAGAAATGTGAGTCACCCTCCCCCGCCCCTGCCATGGTGGCTTGGAAAACACTGGAGTGTCAGACCTTGGCCAACTCAGGTCAAAGTATGTAAAGCCCAGTCACTCACTTGTCTAACTGCCATCATGGTGAAGCAGCCAAGGATTCATACAAAGAGCTCACTCAAATAACCTCTGAACCTCCCAGGATAAACTGAATAGAGGCTGGGAGCCATCAGAAAAGTCAATAACAAAAGTCTTACACCTTTGGACTTAGCAAGTCAACTTTCTCAAAGTAATCTTCTGTTTTCTAGTGCATGCTATCTGAATCACCTAATATGACATCTTGGCTGCAGATACCCACATAAGTATTTTTAGATACCTTCCACCTCAATTATTAAACCATTTCTTACACCCCATGAAAACACAGCTATGTTTCCCTTGGTGTAATGAATTAAAGGAACTAAGTATTTTAACCTGTAAACTAAGCTATGACTCCACATGTCCCTGGAAATACAAGCTGTTGCTTTAGCACCGTGCTGCCCAGAACTCCCTGTGAAGGAGGCATGGCCACGTGCCTGCACAGTATAGCAAGCACTGCCACACAGGGTTCTTCAACACCTGAGCTACATCTGAGATGTAGCTGTGTGACTGAGAAACTGGACTTTGATTTCATTAAATTAACAGCTACATGTGTCTAGAGTCTACTATTTTGGACAGCACAGCTTGAGGCAGTGAAGATTAGAGACTTCTGGGTAAAGCCTGCTAAGTTACCTTCTTGAATGCAAAAGGACACTTGTGTGCAGCACAGGTTGAATGATCTTTACAGAAATCTTGCTTACATGCATCACATTTTAATGGAAGAAAATCTAAAAAAAAAAAAAAATAGTGAAGTGTTTTAAATACTAGAACCAAAGAATTACAGATCATATTAAACAGGCATTTACCTACTCCAAGTTCCTTATACCTATCAAATACATCCTAGAGGTATCCCATGTGAGAAAAACTGGGGATCATGAATTCACAATGTCAGTAACACTGAAGAACCGACAGAGTTATGCCTTTCAAGGTGATCCCATAGCAAGTAGTATTCAAGCAGTTAAGCAGCACACTTTGTACCCTTGTCACCTGGCTGTTGGGTGGGTGCTGAGCAACAATGCTGAACAGAATCCACACCTTGGGCCACCTTCCCAATATTGAAAGACCAAGACCCAGAGAATAGCAGCTAACAGACGCTATGGCCAATTCTTCCCCATGAAACAGCCAATAAAATATCCACTTTTCTATTAATATTCTCTTAAAAGCACTTACCTAGCAGCTTGCAAGTTTTTTCTGAACAGTGCTTCCCCAAATCAGGGAACTCCATGAGAAAGCGTCCAAAAGAATGGCAGGATGAAGTATCACCTACAAGACTTAGAACAGTTAGACAAGCAATGATGGCCCTAATTCTAGTCACCAGGATTTACAATTAACAGCCAATGAAGGTAAATGAACATGCTCTGTAAAGAGTGATAAACATCCAAGTCAACCTGGGGCCCAGCAGGGCACTGACGCATCTCAAAGTCCTCTGCCAGAAAAGAGCAAAACGGGAGTTTCGCACAAGCACCACCTCATTCACCTTTTAATTCATCTCATGTAAACGTATTTTGACTCTATTGACACGGGCTTCCCGTATTCACTTTACATGGCTGCCAAGGAAAGTTACAGCTTTGGTGAAGTTTAAATCATTATTTCATCTACCCATTAACACTTGTTTACCCAAACATAACTCCGTTACCAAGTGCCAAATCACATTAGTTGAGCACACTACCCCAGAGAGATTCAGATGTTTAACTCCCTTATGAATTGAGTTTCACTTACAACTTAATTCTTAATAATTAACCTGTAGTTGATCAGGGAGAAGAACAAGCCGTTCACTCACCGTGGAAAACCGGTTACTGGTGACGCTACTGCACTTGAGAGAAACGAGTCCACCGCACTCCTCACAAGCCCCCCTCCATGTTCTGGCACCCAGCAAACCTCTCTACATTGTCCTTCCCAGAATTCAGATCCCGACGGCCTTTTCCGGACCTTTCCATCAGCTCTCTCCACTCCTGGGGGCGTCTCCTATGCTGGCCCTTGAGCCTAGAATACTCTGGCCCCACCTGGATTCCATCTGCTCATCCCCTTGGTTCTCGGTTTGGAGCGTCACTTCCTCAAAAGGGGCTCCCCAACACCCTCACCACGCCGATTCACACATCCCCCAGTCTTACGGACCCTCTAACTCCTTTCCCAACACACTCATCCGGCTTCTAACTGCAAATTCATTATTTATTATCAGCTCTACCGAGCGCAGAGCCCAACAAGGGCACGACACCGAGTGGGTGTTCCAAATCTTTTGCTCAAAGAACTGCCGAGGGTTCGTCGTCCATCCCGATAGTCTAGTGCTTAACACCCCTGGACCGGGGTCATTCTGCTACGACGCTACGCCCTAACTGTTTCAGCCGGGGCCCGAGAGGCTGGAGAGGCTTAGGACCCCACGGACGGCCTCCCGTGAGACCCCAGGGCAGGCTACCCGGGGTGGCCCGCACCTGGCTCTTGCCGGACGCCCGGGCAGCAGCGAACGCGAGCGGAGCGCGGCGAGGACGAGAAGGGTGTCCCTTTCCGTAGTCAGCTGCGAGGCAGGAGGCCAAATGGACAAGCAGAACCGAGTCCGGGAGGCGGCGGAGGTCCGTCGGCGTCCGCGGGAAAGCGCAGCATTGCATCGCTCTGAGCCCCCTGCCATTTATCTTAGCCGCCGCGGCCCCGGCATCCCAGGCGCTCCCCGATACGTCACCGCCAGACCGGCCAATCACCCCCCGCCGCTGCCGGACGTTGACGCACGCCCCGGCTAGTCCCCGCTGGGCCAGCCAATCCCGCCCCGCCGCGGCCCCGTTGGCCTGCCCAGTCCTCGCCCCTCGCCAGCCTTCTGGAACAGTCAGGTAGCGTCTCGGAGCAGCTGATTCACGGTGAAGCGGCTCTGCGCAGGCGCACTGTGCCAGCCGCGAGGGCGGGAAAGCTGAGCCTTGCGCGAGAGGCCGCAGCTGCCTCGGGCCCGCGCCAGACTTTCGGGAGGCCGGGGAGCTCCGCGAACTGGCGCAGGATCGGAGCCGCCAGCAGGGTAAGCGACTGCGTGCGGCCCGGCCCGCGGGGTCCAGGCGTGCCGAGGGGTTGCCCTGCAGTCCGGGGAAAGCCTCTGCTTTAAATGGAACGAGTTACTCAAGGATTTAAAACTTACAACCTCCTGGATTCCCCGTATCTTAGCATTTTGCCTCCTCTGCTCCATCCCACCCCATCCCCCTGCAAACGTGACCCCTTTGGGCCAGCGGAAGTGAGCGGCTGCTCCGAGGCGTCAGCCCTAGTGTCAACTAGCCTTGCGTGTTTCTGCTAAAAGATGCCTTGTGTAACACCTGTTGCTCATCCTTGACTTCTCGCGGCCAGCAGCCCCGCCCCTGCGGGAGGCGGCGTGACTACTGGGCGTGTGTGTGTACCCCGAGGCCCGGGGGCCGGCCTAAACTGCAAGACCGCCAACAAGATGCAAACGTGCGAAAACCGCGGCCGCAAATAGGCCGCCGAAAGGACGCTTGTCTACAGCATCCGAGCTGAACGAGAGGGCCAGCGTCACCTCTTTGGCCCTCATCTGGGGATGTCATCGGGAAACCAGTTTCTCACCGAGCTGCTCGTGCTGTGCTACAAAGAACCACGAATTACCCAAGCCTGGCTTTTGGAGTTAAAAATAAACGTCAGCACAAGTACCAAATGATTTCACTCATATGTGGAATATAAGAACAAAGAAAAACTGGAACAAAACAGCAGCAGACTCACAGAACCCAAGAATGGACTAACGGTTACCAAAGGGAAAGGGACTGGGGAGGACGGGTGGGAAGGGAAGGATAAGGGCGGGGGGAAAAAGAAAGGGGGCATTACGATTAGCAAGTATAATGTGGGAGGGGGGGCACGCGGAGGGCCGTGCAACACAGAGAAGACAAGTAGTGATTCTACAGCATCTTACTACGCTAATGGACAGTGACTGTGAAGGGGATTGTGGGAGGGACTTGGTGAAGGGGGGAGCCTAGTAAACATAATGTTCTGCATGTAATTGTAGATTAATGATAAAAAAAATGCTGGCACACATGTAATATGTTACAGTGATATTTTCTGTCATTCTATATAGCCATTAAAAATGTTGGCATGAATCTAAATTTATTGGTATGTAAAGCTTCATATGATATGCTAAATAAAAAGGTCAGTAAAAATGGTAATAAATAAAATAAACGTCAGCAAGTAGGCAATGTGCAATGTGGAATGTATAAATGAGGATTGGCTGTGTGCGTTCCTTAGTGTCTGAACTGTCTGAGACTATGCTGTAGACATGATGCTCCATCATCCTTACACACTCCAGTGTTTATTTCCACAAAGATTTCCTACATAACCACTGTCCAGCCACCTACGTGAGAAAATCCATATTGTAACAATATTAAGGTCCAATCCAGGACCCTATTTGGACCTTACCAACTCTGATGACAATGTCTTTTTCCTTTCTGCTCCAGGATCCCATATTCCCTCTCCTCTAAGTCAGGGCAGATCCTCAGTCATTATTGCCCCTGAGTTTTTATAAAAGATCTCAGACTTTTTATACATGCGAGATGACTGAGGTTGGGGTCCATGGATGCTTCAGGTCCAGACTCAGGTCATGTTTTCTTGGTAGGACCGCAGAGACAGTGCTGTGCTTATGTAAGCACTGGACTGCAACCCATCCTACCATGGGCGATACTAATCTTGATGAGCTAGTCATATTAATGTCTGCTAGGTGTCTTTATTTTTGTGTGTGTAAATGATTAGTATTTTGTAGAGAGTTACTCCCAAGATTCCACCGTTACTTTTCATCAACCTGCACCTGACAACCTTAACCTCCACCAGTGAGTGTGTCTGAATTACTATGATGGTTGCCACATAGTGTGTTTTAAGTTTCCATCATTTCTTCTATACTTACTGGTTGGCGTTCTGTTGTAAGGGAAAGATTTTGTTTTTTATTCCTCTGTGCATATCAGTGTGGACTCATGGGTTTCTATTTTACCAAGTGGTTCATAGTCTGTTGCTATCATTATTTATTTTGATGTTCAAATTATCTCAGTTTGGTCAGTGAGAGACCCATCAGCTGGCTCCTGAGTCTGCTTGACAGGCTGCCATCATTCTTTGCACTCATTTTTACCTTCTGGCACAGATGTCTCAGGCTCATTTTGTACTCTGAATAACCCAGCCCTAGAATAAATAAATGAATAAATAAATAAATAAATAGAATAAATAAATAAATGAATAAAACAGCCCTAGCTGTTTTCCCAAGGAACATTGTTTCTTTTTATGGAAGGATGGTATTTAGGACCCAAGACTTAAGTGTGTGGTGTGCTTACTGCTACTAGAGTGTCATTGCTTCTAGAACTTCACAGTGCACACAGGCTAGGAAATATATGTGTATATATGTCTGCGTACATACACACTTCTAGGGTTATATCTGTGTGTGTGTGTTTTATATATATCTATTAAGTGCATATCTGTAATCTCAATTCCAGTCCCACACCTCAGGGTTCTTTCTAGCATTCTCCCCTTCCATGTTTATGAATACCTTCTCCACCAGGAAAAAAACTGACTTTCATCATCCTCGGTATATTTTCTTTTCTTTGTGGTCAGTTTATTTGCTTAATGTAATGAATAGCTCTGCCCATCACCTTCACCTGCCGCCTTTGTCACCGCCCCCTCGGCAGCCCACGTCCTGGAGCAGTGGTGGGCACGCTGCTCCATAGGCCTCCTCCCCCTGCCCCCTTTCTTCCAGTTAGTCAAAATCCAATGCCAGTCCAGGCCTTCACTTTTCTTCCTGAAGAATTGTTTTAAAGAAGAAAAATTACTAAGAATAAATACAAATGCAAGCCTTTAAAATGGTTATTACTCATGGTCAAACATCACATATGTATTATTATTATCCTTATTAATAGTCCTAGTATAGAGCTTTAATTTCTCAGGCCTTTTGATAAATACAAATACCCATTACCTTAATGCTATAGGAAGTCAAATTTCCAAAAGTCAGTTAAGCATGTTAGATAACCAGAGTGTTAAAAAATAAAATATAATTAATCAATTGCTATCAGAAAAATGGGATAGATATTACCCTTTCCTGTAAACTTTTTCCTGGGTGTTGAAGTGAAAAGTCTAGGTTCATGTATTCCCAGATTATTTGGGTCTTGCTAGAATCAATTTTAACACACATAAAATGCAGAGTTTTATGTTATGTTTATATCAAGGTTTAACTACTGAGTTTTAGAGCAGAAATCCAAATTCTTTGATTCAAATATGCCATGCTCCAAACTTATAATTTTACATTTGGTAGTATATTAGTTTCTAATTGCTGCTGTAACAAATTATTACAGGTTAAGTGGTCTAAAACAACACAAATTTATTGTCTTGGAGTTCTGTACATCAGAATTTCAAAATACATCTTACAGGCTTAAAAGGAAAGTGCCACAAGGCAACTTTCTTTCTGGGGGCTCTGATAGCATACTGTCCCTTTTCCAGCTCCTACACATTGTCCACCCTCTCTGGCTTGGAACTGCAGGTCACAATCACACCACTTTGACCTCTGCTGCTTTTGCCACATGCCTTTATCTGACCCTTACTTTCCTCTGTCTTTCACTTCTTTCATGGAAAATTACCTCATTGGCCCACCTGTGTAATCCAGGTCATCTCCCTGCCAAAGGATCTGGAACATAGTCACATCTATAAAGTCCTTTTTCTCATATAAAGTGACAGACTCTCAATTCCTGGGATTGGGACATGGACATCTTTGCCAGAACACAGGGAGCAGCCACACTTAACTGCCACAGGGAAACACGAGACTATTCTTTAAAAGTAAAATGTTAAAATTTCTCAGTGTTACACAATACTTTTATCTACTTTTTGAAATATAAAAAACATTTGATGAAAAACTTCAAAACTTTGAATAAATGATGTTGAAAAGACCAAGATTCATAAATGAGTTTTTAACCAAAGAAGAGAAATGTACTTGGACACTACTCTCCCTTCCCCAGTGTTAAACAACAAATCCATGTAAATTCAGAGATCTAATTGGTTTTATTGAGCAATTCATGAATTGGCAACATCCCCTCCAGCAAGCAGAGAGATGCTGGGTGGAATTTTACAAAATGGGAGTTTTTTATAGACAGGAGGGTGGGGGCATTTACTAGCAAAAAAAAAGGGGTTGTTTCAGGCAGGGACACCTCTTAGGGAGCAGGGCAGGGGGTGTCTTACGATGTACACCACCCCATCTTCTTTTAGAGCAGATGGAAAGTGCTCATGGGATAGCTTATCAGTGATGTGGACCAGAAAATTCCTGACTGTTTCTAGGGGAGGTTGAAACTGGGTTTACATATTAAGCCCTGGTGTGGTGACTTGGCTGAGCAGAAGTGACCCCATGTTGGGCCTGTTTCTTTTCAACACCAGGCACAGATGCACACACTCACACGTGTGCACACATGAACGGATGGGCACCTACGTACTCTTTAAGAACCAGAATTCACCCACAGCATCCCAGGGGTTTTACCAGGAGTATACTTGGTCCACCTCTGCTGTTCATGGTCCTGATCTGGCCAAGCCCACACCGAATTGTTACAGAAGCAAAAGACTATGAAGTCAGTGTTATGCAGCTTTTTGTCATTAACTGAACAGCAGTCACTGCAGACATGGAGGAAACAGCGAGAGAACTACAACTACAAGAGCAGCCCTGACACCGGGACCGAGTCCTGCAACCTCAGGATAAACGCAAACAGGTGAGGCGTTGCTCCCTAATGAGGAGCACAGAAGGGTTTCTTGACAGGAATATGCTCCTGGGGAAGATGCTGTGAGGACGGCTGACATGACAACAAAGGACTTAGACTGTTGCCTAAGCTGAGTTCATAAAGCAGCAGCAGGGATTGAGAGGACTGACTCCAGCGTTCAAAGTTCTACTGTGGGTAAAATGCTATCACCCAGGATCGCACGCCGGAGAAATGTTTGTGAAGGGAAGTGCCAACCCACCCGGCCAACGTCTCTGTTGTCTTAAGAAATGGCCCCCACCACCCCATCCAGCAGCCACCACCCAGATCAGGCAGCAGCAGTAAGCGTGGAGGCAAGACCCTCCCCCAGCAAAATGATCACGACTTTGAAAGCGCAGGTGGTAGTTAACATTTTTTAGCAATAAAGCATTTTTGATTAAGGTATGTACATCAGTTTTTTAGACAATACTCTTGCATATCTAATAGATGATAGTTTGGTATAAACATAACTTTTATATGCACTGGGAAACCAGAAAGTTTGTCTCACTTTATTGAGATATTTGCTTTATTGCATTGGTCTGAACCAGACCCACAGTACCGCCCAGGGATGCCTGTATATCATTTGTGGTATTTCCCCATAACAAATGTGCCCGATGCTCAGCTGCAGATCTGATCTGAGCTACTGTCCATCACTGCCTCAGTATTCCTAGTCTTGGGACCAGAGAAACCTAGTCCAGCACAAAATAACAATGGTGCAAAGTCATCCGTTTGTTTTCAAGTTTGTGTTGGTTCCAGAGTGGGTTCTGAATAAGTAATGATCATTCCGATTTCCCATCCCAGTGACTCATTCCGTTCCTGGCCAGGCCCCTTTGCTACCCCTCACGTTGTTGCATTAAATATTAAAGTCCCTTTGTGGCTCTGTGCTGGAGGCAGTGGCAGTTTTTGTGGAAAAATTCCTGCCGGTTGGCTGCTGGGTTTGTTCATTATTTTAATCTATGCATATTGGCTAGGACTGTGACATCGCTTCTTTTTTCCACAAATATTAGTTTGAAATTGAGAGGGAATCAACTTCCCCTGCGGCCTGGAGGCAAAGGAGGGCTCTCACTGGTCCCGGTCACCACATGTAGCTGTGGGACCGACACGGGTGCCCTTCAGGCCGCCCCACGACCTCCTCTCTTTAACCCAGCAGGGACATTTAGGCCGTCCCAGCCAGTTGCTGGCCAGGGCTCTGTTGAAGGTCTGCTTCACACAACATGCTTTTCTGGTGCCGTGGGCAGAGGAGGGGGAGGCATGAGGTCTGAGCTTGTACCACGCACGAGAGCGAGGACTGAAGAAAAGGAAGAAGGCCAGGAAGAAAAGAGACACGCAGCCCGGAGCGGAGCCCTGAGCAGAAAGGGTGTGTGACCCAGGCTGCGGGCGCCAGCGTGTCTGCAGGAGGGCAGGAGTCGCCCGGGAGGCTGCCTGAGACAGTCGGCCCGGTGGGTATGTGGGGCCCGTGAGGCCGTGCTGTGTGCTGGGGAGGGCGGGCTCGCCGCGTGGAGGTGCAGGAGCCGAGGGGGCTGCTCCTCGGTGCAGACCCCTGCCGCGCGCCTCCGACCGCAACCTCAGCATCTTCCGCACAAGGTGGGGCGCGCGCTTTGGGCGCTGAAATCGGAGGAAAACAGTCTTCTGTTCGAGTCAGAGGTTCGAACAAAGGGTCTGGCCCTAAACGCTTTACCTGGAGACTCAGGTTCACTTCAGTTTCTTAATACAGGCTTTGTTCCTTGCGACCAGGAGCCCACCTGTCCTTTTTGCTGCCAGTCAGGCCCATGCCAAGTTCAGTGTCATCGGTTGGGCTGTTGGGAACGCAAGGCACTAGATCTAGAGAGTTCTTCCTGAAGGGGGAGGGCATGGAGGGAAGGGGACGGCGAGGGCTTGCGGAGGGGCAGGGGAGGCAGGTGCAAGCTCCCCACACCCCCAGGCCCCTGCATGATTCTTTGGAAAGGGCTCCTGTGTACTTCTTGCCAGCAGTGGAATCTAAAAACACGCTAATTGCAGCGATAAACCACCAGGCCCTTCCCGATAGGCCTTCGTCCCAGGGCCTGGCCTCCCAGGAGGGTCCTGGAATGCTGCTTGGACCCCCCCTCAGCGGGGCGCCTCCCCCAGTGAGTGAGCATTCGCGGGCAGCCCCTGGTGAGAGCTCAGGCAGCTTGCTGGCTGGATTCCATTTCCGTGCGCGGCAGGGCTGCCGGGCCAGACCTGTGCCGCATCCCCAACACTTCAGGGCTCACCTGGACAGTCGGCGGGGCCTGTCCTATGAGAGGCCAGGGGCCGAGTTACCGAGGCACTGACAGCCCTGGGCTGCTGCTGCAAACACGAAGCAAAACCAGTGGTGCTCAGGGGGTGAGGGAACCCCGTTCCCCACCACACACCCAAAGCCCACGGATTTAGCTAGGAACTTGGAATTCTCCCCCTAACGACTCCAGCTGAAGCAGAAGAGGAAGTTGCAGAGCCTCCTGTGTCTGTCTTCTGACGGGCAGGTGGCCCAAGGGGGACTGCAGACATGGTGTTCCAGGCCCAGCCCGCCCTGGGTTCACTGTGTGAGCCAAGTTTCTTTTTCTCCCTGTCATTTTAAGGGTTTTTACACCATTCCGAGACAGCAGAAGAGGGCCCTGTGACAGCACGGGAGCGAGTGGGGAGCAAGGAGACACTGTGCTGCAAACCCGAGATGTGACGGGGCCACGGCCACTCCCTGTGCGGCCACTGAGGGTCGTTGCACACTGGAAGGCCATACCACAGTCAGCCAAGGTAGCTGGACTCTACAGAGCTTCCCCAAAACTGAATTCTTTCTGCCTCAGGGTGGCGCCTGCAGCCCTGAGCACGCACGCAAGTGGCTAGCAGTGGAAGTTTTGGTCACTTGGCTTAACACAGTCATGACGTGCTCGTTCACCAGCTGCACAGCCAGCCCCATGCCAGACCTCGGTTCCATCTCTGGTGCCGGTGTCCTGCATAAGGCCTGCGCTTTCTCCCAGAACAGGCCGTGCTCCAGGGTGCCTTGTGCTCCTGTGATGTCACAGTCGTCATTGCTCAGTGTGTCCCAGGTGCTTCCCGTAAGCTTGCCCAGAGCACATCTCAAACACTCCTGTGACTGATGCCATCCTGTGAAGTCCACACAGGTAAGAGGACAAGGATACCTGACGGTAAGGAGGCTGGTAAAGAAGCAGAGCTGTAGAGCTTTTCTGAAGGGTAAGCAGACCCCTCAAGAGGAGAGCGAGCTGGGTAAAGTGGAACATGCGAGGGGATGAGTGACGACACCTCAGTGCTTCAGGTGCAGAGCTCGACGGGCAGCTGTGAGCCTTCCTAACTGTCCACGCAGGGGCAAGAATCAGGCTGCGGGAGGGGCCCTCCTGTGCTGTGTGCTCAAGTGCATCGCAACTGAGTGTTGTGCTCACAGGGCCCTGTCCTTACCACTCTCCTTCTAGGTAAAGGTACGAAACATGTTTAAGGTTCTTTACCTTCTTCCCCACAATAATAACTGGCAGGCACTCAACTCCTGTGGGTGTCCTAAACGAGGAGCACGCCTGGAGACAAGGTTGCCATGGCTAGAAAGCACTGGCTTTTGCTGGGTTGGACTGGCATTGACCAGCAGGCGTCCTGGAGAATGTTGTCCTTGGTAAAATCACCCCCACTTTATGCCCTGAGTCTTGTTGCACAGTGAGAAGGCTGGATGTTCTGCCCAGCGAACAGGTGTGTAAGTCAGAGTGTAGGTTATTGGTTAGGGCAAGGGAGGCTGGAGCTATGCTGACTTTTGGAGCATCAACATTAGTGCCAAGAAAGATTGTGATGCATTACTTGCCACATGGAAATGCAGGAATCAGGCCAGTACATGGCCACTGCGGGTCACTTGATGGCATGCAATTTACACCAACAGGACACAGATGCTAGGGGTCACATCATTGTTTTACTGTGGTAAAAACATAGAATATAAAATTTACCATCTTAAGTATCTGTTAAGTGTACAGTGGTGTTAACGATATGCACATTGCTATGGGACAGATCTCCGGACTTCCCTTGCAAAACACACTTTATCCCTGTTAAACAAGAAATGCCCACTGCCTCCCCCAGACCCTGCCCCCTACCATCCTACTTTCTGTCTCCATCAAGTGACCCTCTAAGGCCCTCATATGAGTGGATCACAGTGGGTGTCCTTCTGCGACTGGCTTGTGGGAACTGGCAGAATGCAACTCACGAAGGAAGCTCTGGCTGCAGTCACTTCGTCCCAGGGTCTGAAGTCTCACCTCTGTCAGGGCCAAGTGTGTTCCCCTGCTGCAGGAGACAAGGAGGGCGGGGGGCAAGACTGGCCTTCCTGCAGGACCCTAGGAGTCTACGCTGTGGTTCTCCTATTGGGCTTGTCATGAATTCCACAGTGTCTTTCCTGCCTTGGACACCCAGGCCATAGGGTCTGCCAGGCGGGACCTCCAGTGGAGCTGCTGCAGGCTCTGCAGGCTAGACCTGCTGCAGCGCCTTTCCTGCTCTGGGCCCCACTCAGAGCTGGTCACCTTTGGTGGCACCCAGCACATGGCAAGGGGCATTATTCCTAAGTGCACAATGTGCTCCCTCCAGAACCTAGAGAAGCTACCTTGCAAGACTTTTTACCCTAGCACTTTACTTTGGAAGGAATTTTTGACATGCCCCAGACTAAGAGAGCCCTTAAAATTTCACTGTGGGGAGTCTGAATGGGCACAGGATTTAATGCCCACCCTCTGGAGAGCATGTGCCTTACCAAGGTCTATAGTGTACTTGCCAGTTCTTGTTTATCTGGCCCCAGTAACACGATGTCATTGAGACTGTGGACCAGTGTGATGATCTGCAGAATGTCCGGATGGCCCAAGATCCCTTCAGCCTATTTTATAAAGGCTGGAGAGTTAATACAGCCTTTAGATGCATGCTGTTGTCCTTCCGGGAATGTAAACTGCTTCTGATCCTCCATAATGGTGGAGATGGAAGGGAATGCACTGGCCAAATCATGTACCAAGACTGAGTGGATCTTCTCTAGCAGAGATCGCATCTGTTACATAGCTGCACACAGGGCTTGTTGGTTAGGTTTACTATAGTTCACTGTCACATTTCATGATTGGTGTTGTTCTCATTGTGGCCACTATTTAAATGGCTTACAGTGGGGACTGCTCATTAACGCTTTATCCTTTAAATGCTTGAGGATGGAACTAATCGCTGCCCCTCCCAGGAATGCATTACTGTTTTGACTTCTGTCTTGGCAAGGGTGCCACAGTTTCAGAGGCATCTACTTGGCCTTTTATCCTGTTATATCCCCCTGCATGCCAAGGAACCCATTAGGGTTCTTCCAGTTACCAAGGGTGCCCTCCGATTATGTATTTGGGGACATGACTGCTGCTTGGGGCCAGAGGACCCACTGGTCATGATGAGGTTTTTGATCCCCAAGTATAAATGACGACCTGGACCTCAGATCCAAGAGTCCTTGAAATGTCTGGGTAATCCCCTTTCCTCTGTGTAGGGTGGCCTGTGGGTGGCTATTGGCCGTAGATCCCTGTAGGGAAGGCCCAGGCATCATGGCAGTTTGCACTGGCTGGGGTTCGTGTCTCTCTTCCTCATAAGGACCCAGGCCCTCCTTCAGTCAGCGGGTAACAGTTCTGCTAACTGAGCAAAGGACTGTGGCTTCCCTCAGTCCCTATCATCCATGGATGACTTCTCTTGATTGTATAATCAGGTTCTATCTTTTCAGTTGCCTACCTATCTGTCCCCTAGGAATACTGTGTTTATTAACCATCTTCATTTATTAACTATAAGTATGTCCCCACCTCCCCCTCTAACATGCTGCACTTGCTGCTCTTGCAATAATTGCAGCCAGCTTGCTTTGATACCTGAGCTGCCACCTGTTATGCTGGGATCCTAATGCCTTTGTTGCCATGAGACCCCATTCTGAAACAGCTCTGCTGTTGCTCTGGCTTATAGGGCACAGGAGCTGCCAAGTTCCTCATGATGCTGGTGCCCCTCCCCGGCCCAGTCCTTATTGATCTGGCCGAGAGCCCTGTGCCCTCTGTCAGCTGTGGCTGGCTGGTGTGTTCAGCCTTACATGGTGCATCCACATTAGCACACCCACTTCTCTGAGACCTTTGCCTCCTTCCCCCACTGTGCGCCATGGCAGTTAGTATATTGTGCTTCGATTGCTGTGAGTCATTACTCTTTCCAAACTCCCAAGAACCATCCTAGAAGCAAATTAACCCTGTCTCCTGGTATGAACCCCCGGGCCCTGGGAAAAGTGTTTCCTCATTGGTTAACGCTTCCTTGCCATCTGATATTTTGACCCTTGATCCAGCATATCCTGGTGGCACATCTTGGCTGTGTCTTGCAGCTCCTTCAAGACACAATCACTTCCTCCTTGCCAGGCTCTGCTCATCCTTGGCTGGGCTGTATTGTAATCTGAGCCTACTTAGCAACCTGGTAGACCTCCAGGAAGATGGGGACTACTAGCCTTTAATAGGGACCTGGGGTTCAAGGATTCTTGAGTGCATCAGCCTGGTTGGTTTGATCCCAAGTTTTAGGGGCCCACTGCTTCTAGTTGGGGCCTGACCCTGGCCTAGGAGACTTGTCAGGGTTGAAAATTCAACCTTTTCTGAGCTCTGCTGCCCTTATCGTTAGGCCCCATGCCTGACTCTCCCATTACTCTTGCAAAATGTGAGGTCTCTTTATGTGCTTCCAGAGGAGCCCTGGGGTGTCACACTTCACCTTAAATAAATAACTAACCAACCGCATTTCTTATCTTCCTCCAGTGTATCCATAGCACCTAACAACAGCCACCCCATTGTCCTGATGCTTGGAACTTCCTCCACATGTCCCAAATGCCTGAGACATCGCACCAGCTAATGTAATCCCTTCCAGTGGTATCCCATCCCAATTTATCAGTTAAAAGGTTTTCTTTTTATATTAATGTATTTCATTTTTTAAAATGGTTTTAGGCTTACAGAAAACTTGAGCAGACAGCACAGAGAAGTCCCAAATATACCCCTCTCCTCCAGCACAATTTTCCCCATTACTGTCATCTTGCATTAGCATTTGTTGTGATTGATGAATCAATATTGATACAGTATTATTAATTAAAACCCATAGTTGATAAGGTTCTCTTTTTTGTGTTGTCCAGTTCTGTGGGTTTTAACAAATAATGTCCTGTATCACCATTACTTTATCACTCAGAATAATTTCATGGCCTTTAAAATCCCATGTGTCACCTAATTATCCTTCCTCTGAAATCCTTGTCAGCCACTGATCTTTTGCTGTCCCCATAGTTTTTGCCTTTTTCAGACTGTCACAGAGCTGGAATCATACAGTATGGAGCCTTCTCAGACCAGTATCTTTCACTTAGTGATACACATTTAAAGTTTCTCCATGTCTTTTCATGGCTTGAAAGCTTATTTCTTTTCAGTGCTGAATAATATTCCATTGTCTGGATGGACTACAGTTTGTTTATCCATTTTGAAGGACACCTTGATTGCTTCCCAGTTTTGGCAAGTATGGGTAAAGCTTCTTTAAACATTCATGTGCAGGTTTTGTGAGGACATATGTTTTCAATTCAACTGGGTAAATACTTAGGAGCACAATTGCTGGATGCTATGAGTATGTTCAGCTTTGTAAGAAACCACAGACTCTCCCCACCAACAGTGAGAGGGCGTTCCTGTTGCACTATACCTTCACCAGCATTTGGTGGTGTCCGTGTTGTGGATTTTAGTCATTCTAATTATTGTGTAGTGGTATCTCATTTTTATTTTAATTTGCAATTCTCTAGGGGCACATGACATTGAGCATTGTTTCATATCCTTGTTTGCCATCTGTCTATCTTCTCTGGTAGAGTGTCTGTTTAGATCTTTCACCCATTTTTTTAATTTGCATGTTTATTTTCTTGTTGCATTTTTAGTTCTTTGTAAATTTTGAATGCAAGTCCTTTATCAGATACCTGACCTGTAAACATTTTCTCCCAGTCTTGGACTTTTCTTTTCATTCTCTTAGCATGTTTTTCACAGAGCAAAAGTTTTTAAAAGTCCAGCTTATCAATATTTTCTTTCATAGATCATGTTTTTGGTATTGTATATAAAAATTCATCACCAAACCCAAGGTCAACTAGGTTTTCTACTGTTATCTTTTAGAAGTTTTATCATGTTGCATTTTAAAATTAGGTGGTTTTAAGTTATAATCCATTTTGTGTCAATTTTTGTGAAAGTCATAAAGTCTGTGTCTAGATTCCCTCTCTCTCTCTCTCTCTCTCTCTCTCTCTCTCTTTTTTGGTATGTGGATATCCAATTATTCCAGCATCATTTGTTCAACAAAACTATTTTTTCTCCATTAAATTGCCTTTGCTCCTTAATCAAAGATCTATTGACTATATCTGTGTGGATCTGTTTCTGGGCTCTCTATTCTGGTCCATTGAGCTATTTGTCTCTCCTTTGCTAATACCAGACTATCATGATACCTGTTGCTTTATAGTAGGTCTTGAAGTCAGATAGCATTGAAAGGTTTAACAATTTTTTCACTGTGCCAGGGGTTATCAGTGCTTACCCAGTGACTGCTAGTGAAAGGTCCTCATTTCCAGCCTCACTGCCAGCCGGCCAGGGATCCAGCTCAAAGGTCCCTTTAGGGTTTACTTTCTGGGATCACTCTTGGTACTGACTGTCATTCCCTAGAAATAGACCCTGAAATGGAGAGCCGTGTTTAGGGGCTTATTGAGAGGTTCTTTCATGAACAGTGCCTGGAAGGACACGAGAGGTAGGCTAGGTCAGACGGTGAAGTTGAAGTGCAATGTAATTGCAGCAGGGCGCACACTAGAAGTTCCAGAGCTGGGATGCCCCTTCATACTCCCAACTTGGGGCAAAGGGGCTGGGCCATTTTGCCCCCGCACCGACTAGTTACCCAAAGTGGGTTCCCCTGAGAAGGAGCATGACTTGAGGTGAGGAAGTTCCCTTCAGTGCAGGGCGGTTCCCTTGGAGAGAGACGCAGCTGTGGCATGAGCATCGACCTTGAAGAGTTCTGGATGGGGCAGCACACATCCACCACACTGTCCTTGGGATCTTGGCAGAAACCTCACTCATCAGAGAAGCCATTTACACATGAGGCAAACATGGTTTGCCAGGCCATCTCGCTGTGAGCAGACCTTTTAAGCTACTAACAAGATCTGGAGGCCTATCTCTGCACCATGAAGGATGCTGACAGGGGAAATTCAATATTAATCTTTAGTTTAAAAATATTAACCCAGCACTTAGGATAGGAATTGTGATGTCTTCTCCAAAGGCTAGGAGACAAACTTCCCATCTGTCAGTATTAATAGAAGCAGGGATTAGAAATTAGTTGGGGGCTTAACTGATATTTTTAGAGTTCCACTTGAAAGGTATAAGGATTCTAAAAACAGGAAAGTGGTACATGCTATATAAGTCAGTAAAGGATCATAGTTAGCTTCATGTTCTTTGTAAAGAAACTATTACATATTATGTGGGAGGATTTAACTGTAAAATTGCTTGAAAAGCTGAATTTGATCTGAGACAAGCAGCCTAAAGAAAGGAAACATGCCCATAAATTGTATTAGAAATTTTTAAAGATATTATAAACAGATTATAAAGATACTATGACAGACAATGAGAATGCTTTGTGTAGCCTGCATGTATGGAGAATTTGATGATGCTGTGCTTACAGGTTTATTCTGAAGGTAAGAAGGGGAAAAAGATGTAACAAGAACTAGTGAATTCCACACCTTCATGCAGATGCTCATTCCAGCCACCACACCGGTAGCTGGAGCCAGTGAGACTGACTCATTAGCTACCCCATGCTGTGCACGGAGCCTGTCCGGAGAGGCGACTTGGTCGGTGATGAATGTGTACACGAGCAGATGGATTGAACTTGTTTCCCCAGTACCTATTTAAACAGGAAGTCTAAGCAGTGAGGAAAGACTTAGATGTTTCTAAAAGGAACTCTCCTTACCCTTCCTTTTAATGGGAAAGAGCAAGGACTTCTTTCCATGAAGGATAACCAGCTTGCAGAGGCCCTGTTGAATCCTTAACCCAAAGATGTGATTCTTTGGAGAGACAGCTGGTGAATGTTCTCTGGGTAGACAGAGACACTAATGGGCAATAGAAACCTTTACTTAGAAGCGTAAGATCCCAACAGGCAGAGGTGAGATGGAAGGAGGCAGGACTGTGGTTGATGAGCTAATGAGGACAGCCACAGGAACCTGGGTTTTCAGCAGGTGGTCAGGAGACTCTAAGTCATGATATCAGGGCAGTGCTGCCAAGAAGATGGGTGTGGTGAGAGGTCCTTGGACCTACAAACCCAGTGCTCTGTGGTCCTTGTTAGGGAAATATGAGGCAGATCCAGATCTCCAAGTGAGCATGGTCAGGCAGGCCAGCTGTCAGTTGTGGAGAGCCATGGAAGAAATTAATATTACCCCAGTGAGCCATAATCATAAACAAAACAAAAATATCTACCCTCAGCACTCTCATTCAACATCTTATGTAAAGTCCTAGCTAATACAGTAAGACAGGGAAAGGATATGCAGGTATACAGTTTGGGAAGAAAGAAATAAAAAACCTTGTTTGCAGATGACATGAGTGTAGAAAATCCAAGACAAAAAACAAACAAAAACACCACTTAGAACTAATGAGTGAGGTTTCAGGATACAGGGTTAATATACAAAAGTTAATTGCTTTCCTGTATACTAGCAATGAGTAATTAGAATTTGAAGTTAAAATGCAGTACCATTTCCAAAGTGAACCATGCAGGTGAACTGGAACTCTCACCCGGAGCCTTTGCATTTTCTGTTCCCTCTACCTAGAAGACTTTTCTCCCAGGTGGCCCCAGTACTCACTCCTTGACATCCTTCAAATCATCTCTCAGACAGCTATATTCTTGGAGTCAGAATAGGAAACACCAGGAATCTGTCTCACCAAAGAATCTGTCTGACATAACTTGTTTGAAACTCTGAAGTCTATTGAAGGTTTGCAAGTGTCCAGTGGAAGGCTTAGTAATTGCAGTTGATTCTGTCAATTTCAGCTCTTAGCATAGTAACAGCTACCTAGCCCCAACCCCTGTCCCGGGGCAGGAACCTGTACATGGATTTCCAGAGCAGCTTGCCTGCAGCTTGATTGCTCATTGCTGCTTCTGATCACAGAGATACAAAGAGGAGGGCAACCATTATTGCACCTCCATCTATTGTCACAAATCCCTCCCCCTCTACCTAAAGTGACTTCCAAGAGATTTAAAAGGCTGGCACCCTTCCTCCCCACTTGATTTTTCTTCTTTTTTTCCTTTTGGGAGTCAGAAATTTAAGACTAGGGCATTGAAAGGCAACTGCATATGTGGAGGAAAATTAAAAAGTGACTGTGCATGCCCAGAGAAAGGAATAGGCCCAGAAAATACCTCAGAACACCTAAGGTTTATATCCCTGGCTGATTCTTAGCACAGAGACAGGCTATAACAAATTTAAAAAAAAACAATAATAAAAGCAGCAAACCCTGGGAGAGAGGAAGAATCTAATTTCTAGGGTTGCCACATTGTTAGATTCAAATGTCCAGTTTTCAACAACAGCAACAAAAAAATCGCAAGGCACAAAGAAAAGGATATTATAGCCCATTCAAAGGGTGAGGAGGGGATCAACAGAAACTGTTTCTGAAAAAGACTTGACAGAGTCTACTTGATAAAGACCTTAAAAACAACTGTCTATCTATAGCATCTTACTGTACAGATAGACAGTGTCTGCAATGGTTGGGGTGAGGACTTGATAATATGCATGAATGTTGAAACCACGATGATGTTCATGTAAAACCTTCATAAGATTGTATATCAGTGATACTTTAATTAAAAAGAACTATCTAGATGAAGTTCAAAGAACTAAAGGAAGATTTTGATAAAGTCATGAAAATGGTACATGAACAAAATGGAAATATCAATAAAGAGAGAAAATCTAAGAAGAAACCAAAAAGAAATGCTAGAGCTGAGAAGCATGGTAACTGAAATGAAAAATTCACTAGAGGGATTCAAAGGCAGATATGAACAGGTGGAATAAAGAACCAAAAGGTAGGATGATGGAAATTATTGCATCTGAGGAAGAAAATAAAAAGGTTGGGGGAAAGCAAATGGGGCCTAACGGACTTGTGGGACACTACAAAACAAACATATGCATTATGGGAGTCCCAAAAAGAAAAGAAAGAGGGGCAGAGAGAATATTTGAAGAAATAATGGCTGAAAACTTCCCAAATTTGATGAAAGACATGAATTTAAACATCCAAGAAGCTCAGTGAACTTCAAGAAAGATAAACTCAGAGACCCACACTGAGATATTGTGGGACCCCTGCCTCCATTTTGTGCCTTCCATCTTGAATAACTATGTCCCCTGCATGACCCCTGCCTCCATTTTGTTGTGTCCTCCATCTTGAGTAAGAAGTTTCCCTGCCTCCATTTTGTGCCCTCCATCTTGAATAACTATGTCCCCTACACGATCCCTGCCTCCATTTTTTTTGTGCCCTCCATCTTGAATAACTATGTCCCCTACATGACCCCTGCCTCCATTTTGTTCTGTGTCCTCCATCTTGAGGAAGAAGTTTCCCCGCTCAGGCCACGCCCATTCCCACGGAAACTATGCCCAGCAACCTGTGCAACAAGACCCTGACCTTCCTCAGCCAATCAGCTAAGGTCACAATAAACCACCCCCCTTGGAAAGCCCCTAACTGTTCCAAAAGTATAAAAGCAAAAAAGGGAACTTTGTTCAGAGTCTCAGACTGAGTCCTGTGTTCTGACGGGCCACTGAGACCCTAGTTCAAACTAGCAATAAAGACCTGTTTAGCTCTTGCATCTCGTGACTGAGCCTGGTGACTGCAGCTCCACACGGGGGACTCAAGGAAACGGGGCACAACAATATATTATAATAAAAAATTCAAGAAGACAAAGATAAACTTGAAAGCAGAAAGAGAGAAGTAACTTTTCCCATACAAGGGATACTCAATAAGATTATTGATTAGAATAAGATTAACTTTGGAGGCCAGAGACAGTGGACCTATATATTCAAAGTACTAAAAGAAAAGGAAAACCTGTCAGCCAAGAATCTTATATCCAGTAAAACTGTCCTTCAAGAGTGAGGAAGAAATTAAGACACTTCCAGGTAAACAAAAACTGAGGGAGTTAATTTCCACTAGACCTGCTCTGCAGGAAACGTTCCCTGGAGTCCTGCAACGTGAATGGAAAGGATACTACTAGACAGTAACTCAAAACCGTATGGAGAAATAAAACTCTCAATAAAGGTAAAAACACAGGAAATTATAAAGCTAGTATTATTGTAACAATAGTTTATAACTCTACTTTTTGTTTTCTATGTGATTTAAGAGACTAATGTGTATAAAATAATTATTAGTTTGTGTTTGGGGGCACAAAGTATATAAAGATTTAATTTTGTGATGTCAACAACTGAAAGGAGTGGGGACAGA
The DNA here is from genome assembly GCF_040802235.1 of Manis javanica. Taxonomy (NCBI): domain Eukaryota; kingdom Metazoa; phylum Chordata; class Mammalia; order Pholidota; family Manidae; genus Manis; species Manis javanica. Next base: position 25,473,428 of record NC_133165.1, read on the forward strand.
TGTAAAGGAGCAGAGTTTTTGTATATTTTAGAAGTTAAGATGGTAGAAATTCCAATTCATTTTATAACTTTAGGATGTTAAATGTAATCCCCATGTTTATACAACTACAAAGAATTAGCAATAGCATATACACAAAAGAAGGCTAATGCAGGATATGAGGGACAAAAAAAGCCACAAGACAGAGAATACAAAAAGTGCAATAGCAGAAGGAAGTCCCTCCTTATCAGTAATTACTTTAAACATAAATGGATTAAACTCACCAATAAAAAAAAACAAGTTGGAGAATGGATAAAAACATATGATCCAACCATATGCTGTGTACAAGGGACTCACTTTAGATCTAAAGACATAAATAGATTGAGAGTCAAAGGATGGAAGAAGACAGCCATGCAAATACTAACCAAAAGAGAACAGAGGTGGTGCTACTTATATCGAATAAAATTGACTTTAAATCAAAAAGGGTTACCAAAGACAAGAACACTACATATTAATAAAAGGTTCAACACAGCAAGAAGATAAAACAATTATAAACATTTATATACCTAATAACAGATTGAAAAATGTATAAAGCAAAAACTGATAGAATTGAAGGGAGAAACAGACAGTTCTAAAATTTGCACATTTCAACACCACACTCTAAGTAATGGGTAGAACAACCATATAGAAGATGAGTAAGGAATTAGAGGATTTAACACAATAAACAACAAAATCTTCATACATATACAGAACATTGTACCCAATATCAACAACATATACATTCTTCTCAAGTGCACATGAGATATTTTACAGGACAGACCATATATTAGACCACAATTTAAGTCTCAATAAATTTAAAAACTAGTTATCATACAAAGTACATCTTCTCCAAACAGGATGAAGTTAGAAATCAACAGCAGAAGTAAAGTGGAAAACTCACAAATATGTGGAAATTAAGCATACACACTTAAAGAACCAATGGTTCAAACAAGAAACCACAAAAGCCATTAGAAAATACTTAGAGATGAATGCAAACAGAAATACAACTACCAAAACTTATGTAATGCAGTGAAAGCAGTGTTAAGGGAGAAATTTAGCTATGCATATTCACAGTTTTTAAAAAAAGGGATCTCCAAATAACAACCTAACTTTACAACTGAAGAAACTAGAAAAAGAAAAACACACTAAACACAAAGTTAGCAAGAGGGAAGAAATAATAAAGATTACAGCAGAGATGGATGAAATATAATAGAAAAATAATAGAGACAATCAATGATAACAAAAGTTGGTTCTTCAGAAAGATAAACAAAATCAACAAACCTTTAACTATATGGATTAAGGGAAAAAGAAGACTCAAATTAGTCAGTCATGAAAAACCCACAGCAAACATCATACTCAATGGTGAAAGACAGAAAGCTTTTCCTCTAAGATCTGGACCAAGGCAAGAATATTCACTTTCACCACTTTCATTCAACATATTATTAAAGTCCTAGACATAACAATTAGGTAGGAAAAAGAACAGGCATCCATACTGGAACTGAAGAATGGAATAGAACAGTTGAAGAGAATACAGAACCCAGAAAAAACTCTCACACATATGGTCAAATGATTTTTGGCAAGAGTGCTAAGACCACAAGAGAAAACAGTGCTCAACGTCACTAATAATTAGGGGCATGCACATCAATGCTACAATGAGATACCATTGCAAACCTATTAGGATGCCTACTATTTAAAAAAAAGAAAGAAAAGAATGAATATTGGCAAGGATACAGAGAAACTGGAACTATTGTGCACTGTTAGTGGAAATGTAAAATGGTATAACCACTATGGAAAACAACACATCTGTTCCTCAAAAAATTACAAATAATCTGAGAATTCCACTTCTGGATGTATACTCAAGAGTTGAAAGCAGGTTCTCCAAGACATATTAGCACACCCATTTTCATAGCAGCATTATTCACAGTAACTAAAATGTGGAAGCAACCCAAGTGTCCCTCAAGAGGTGAATGGGTAAGTAAAATGTGGTCCATTCATAGAATGGGATACCATTCAGCCTTAAAGAGGAAGGAAATTCTGATATATGCTACAACGTGGATGAATCTCAAGGACATCTTGCTAAGTGAAATAAGACTGTCAGAAAAAGACAAATACTGTATGATTACACTTACATGAGTACTTAGAGTCATCAAAATCATAGAGACTAAAAGTAGGATGGGTGCTAGGGGCTGGGACCAGAGGGAGTGCTGGGTGATTGCTTAATGGGGACAGACCTTCGGTTTTATAACATGAAAAGAGTTCTGGGGATGGACTGCAATGACGACTGTATAACATTATGAATGTATATAATACCACTGAACTATACTCCTAAGAATTGTTGAGCTGATAAATTTTATGTTACATGTATCTTACCACCATATATATTTTTTAAAGCTATTGTTTCAGTGAGGCCAACCTTCCTTGACCTTCCTATCACCACCCTCACAGTTTCCCCTGTATTCCTTTATTTTTATCTTCAGTATTCTTACCATTTCACACCCCATCTTCTTAGTTTTCTGTACTGGATGTGTTTCCCCCTAGAATGTAAGACAAGGATTGGTGTTGGTTTTGTTCATGGCTGTATCCCAGCCCTCGAATGCCCTGACACATAGAAATTTTCAATAAGTATTTGTTTATAATAGCTTTATTGAGATATAAGTCACGTATCATGCAGTTCACCCACTTGCAGTGTATAACTCCGTGACTTTAGCACATTCACGGGTCTATGCGGCCACCACCCTTGGACGCCAGAACATTTCATCAGCTCAGAAATAGCCCCCAACCCATCAGCAGTCAACCCCCCCACCCCCGTGGCCCACAGCCCAGCCCCCTAGCCGGAGACAGGCACCGCTGCTCTCTGTGTCCACAGATGCACATAAGTGGAACCACACAGTTGGTGGTCTTCCACCACCAGCTTTCACAGGCAGATTGTCCAAGCTCACTCATTTAGCTTGAATCAGCACTTCATTCTCATTTTACCTTTTTCCTCCCCACCTTGCCGTTAGGGTTCTGCACACCATCTTTTATCCAGCCCGGCTCAAATTTCACCTCCTTTGCTAATCCTCCCTGATGTAGAGCACCAAAATCTGAGGTGCCTGACGTAGGATCACATTGCTCTTTCAGAAACAGACATTTGGCTTCCTGTCCAACAGAGAAAGGTACAGCTTGCTCAATAAATCTTAAGGACTGAACTATTTACTCTCCGGAGACTGTGGTTCCTAGTTTTCTTTAACTAGGGTTGATTTCCCATGGTGTTGCTCGTGGAAGATAATTCAGTCTCCTAGCCAATACACCTGACAGTCAAACTCACTTTACTCCCGCCACCAAGCGGCAAGAGGCAAGCATGACAGCGATTCACACCAGAGAGACCAGACCCCAGGTGGATGAAGAAACGGAGGCATATTCTGCCATTTCTGTGCGTGAAGAGCAAGGACTTACCTTCCCTGCAGAGTGTGGCGTGCCTGCTTCTGCTAAGGGCATTTCAGAGGCAGAGTTGGGCTTTGTGAACTTGGTGAGAGGTTGTCTGCACCTTTTCCAACCACTTACAGATCAGGCTGATCATTAGAATCACCTGTGGGTATTTAAAAACTATAGCTACCTGTGGATAAAATGAGAGTTCCTGTGGCCAGGATTCTCATCTGGCCCTGGTTGACTAGCTCACTGCACACCTGTGGGCAATACATGGCTGTTGACTCTATAAAAAGAGCTCCACCCAGTGCTCTGGGTATGACATGGTGGCATGGCTGCAAGGTTGCAGGAGAGCAGAGCAGAGGCTGGAGTGGTGGAGGTGCCTAGGACAGAGGCCCAGAGGATGGCTGTGCAGGATGACTGTGCAGAGAGGTCCAGTGGACAGCTGTGTGGGATGACTGTATGGGACAGCTGTGCAAGCAGAGAGGCCCAGAGGACGACTGTGCAGACAGAGGGGCCCAGAGGACGGCTTGTGTGGGATGGCTGTGCAGAGAGGCCCAGAGGACGGCTGTGCAGACAGAGGGGCCCAGAGGACGGCTTGTGTGGGATGGCTGTGCAGACAGAGGGGCCCAGAGGCAGAGATGGGCTTGCTGCATGCAGACTTGCTCTGAGTGAACGGGATTTTAGTGACTGACCTGCCACCTGGAAATAAAGTTGGGTATAACCCTTTCACCCCAAGAATGCTTTACTGTCATTTTCTTTGGTCACATTGAATCCATAGCAAACTTGCCCGGGGCTGAAACCCATTGGCAAGACACTACCAGAGCCCCATCTTAACCTGCTGCATCAGAATCTCTGGGGTTGTGACCTAGTCCTCTGAATTTTAAAAATCACCAGCAGGTGGGAACCCACCATGCTGATCTGTAAGCTCCTGGAGGGCACAAGCTGGATGTTCATGTTCCCGTGCCACAGCACCTGCCCCCACATGGCCAGCGCACCCAGCACAGAAAGCCCATGAGTGCCGATGGAATGAATGTGTGCCTGGCCAAGCACTGCAGACAGCTTTACAAAAGGGCTTTACAATTGAGGTGAAATTCATGTACATAAAATTCACTGTTTCAAAGTGCACAATTCACTGGCATTTAGTACATTCATAATGTGTACAACCACCATCTCTATATAGTTCCCAAAATTTTCATCCCCCCAACGAGACCCCATCCCCGTTAGGCAGTTACTCCCCAGCAGCCCCTGGCCACCACTAATCTACTTTCTGACTCCATGTTTCATATAAATGGAATCATATATGTGTCCTTTTGTGTCTGGCTTCCCTCTCTGAGCCTAATGCTTTCAGGGTTCATCCAGGTGGTAGTGCACATCAGTGGTCCACTCCTTTTTGTGGCTGAGTAATACTCTGCTACCTGGATATGCCAGCTTTGTTCATTCATCCATTGATGACATGTAAGGCAGTTTTAATATGCACCTCTGTAAAGCCAGCTAGCGGAGGATTCACCACACAGGACCACTCTCTGAATGAACCTGAGGAGCACTTATCTTGCTCATTCGCGGGTGCTTTGATCCAGCCTACACAAGGCTTTTTTCTGACTTAGGGGAGTGTGACAGCTGTGGCCATTTCTATGGAAATGCAGTTAGCCTCAGAAGCTGCTCTTGAGGGAAACCTCAGGGAAAAGGTTTCCAGAAAGACCTATATATTCAAACTTTCCCAATCGCTTTGATTTGAGCCTCAAAATCCTATGGTAGCCCAGGATCCTCTGCAGAAGGGCTAATCTCTCCCTTGTCGCCGGTGTCTTGCCGGTGAGCTGCCTTGCCACTGTGGCTGCTGCGCCATGGCCAGGCCTCAGCGTCGCGGGCCCATGGCCTCCCAGGACAGGCCTGCCAGCCCCGGGGCACTCTCACCACTGCCCTCCCGCAGGTCACTGCTCACAGGTTTTGAGTTGACACACTGGTCCACAAGCCCAGGAACCTATTAAATAAGAACGTCACAGGAAAACTTGAGGACATTATCCTGAGACCCCTGACCCTTTCATAGAATAAAGAAAATACGTACCCTCATTTCCTCTTGTCTTCAGGATTCCTGTGGGTGTGAGGCCCTTGAAACACAGAACTGGTCAAAACGAGGTAAAGTACACCTTGTGGTCAGGTGCATTTCTCCTGGGCACCCATGTGTGGCTGGAGCCCCCAGAAGAGCCATTGCATCAGAGCCCAGAATTCTGTGGTTCGCTCTGCAGCAGTGTTACTGAGAATATAGCGCATACGAGGCCCTGCCCCAGGGCACAGAGTGGTGACCAGCACAAGTCCCTGCTCCCATAACCTGCCACTGGCAGTTGTCACCAACATAGCAGGCAAGGACTATGGGCCTCTGGGGTCGGTGCCTCCCCCACCTCAGCCTCCCTACCTGCCATGCCACACGGATGGTAACACTGTCAGGGTGGTGGCTGCTGGACTGGAAACCCATAGCCCTGTTACAGGGGGTTTGCTGTGCATAGAGGCCTTGTGGCCTTGACTCTTCCCATCCCACACTCAGCCCGCAGCACAGAGAAGTGGGCACCTGAGTTGCAGGCAGACAGTCTGCAAGCTGGGTGGGATCTACAGGGAAGCTGGGGCCCCATGAGAGGAGGCAGAGGTAATGACCCTCAGTCCTGGGGTCCAGAGCAGGACTGAGCAGTCAGCAGAACATAGACCATGTCCCCAGGCCACAGCAGGGCAGTGACAAGCTGCGTCCTTGGTTGTGCAGAAGAGACAGTGCACAGATGCTGGGAGAGAGGGGGTCAGAGACCCCGGGAGGGAGACAGAGTCCCTGTAGGCCTTGGGTCCAGGCCTTTTCCTCCCTGCTGAGTCCCTACAGCTGACGGCCCTTCTCTAGAGCTGCCTTGACCGTGTCCCTGTGCCTTGATCAAACGGTGTCCCCAGGAGCCTTTAGCCTTCAGAGAGAGGGCAGCACATCTGGCGCGCATCCTCCAAGACCCTCCCTTTCCCTCTGACACTTACCTTTCAGACTGAACCTTCTTTGTTGAGAATCAACCTCCCCAAATTAAGTCACCCAAATTCCCAAGTTAGCTGAAAAACCATTTTTCTTGCAAACGTTACATGAACATAATTTAATGTAAGGCATAAACTAATAAACTAAGGACCATATATTGTAGCAGTAGCACAGTAAAAAGCAATCCACTACAAGGGACAAAGGAATAGTATTTTAGCCCAGGGGAAAAGAAAATAAAATAGAGGTGAGATATAAGTTACATTCTGCACATAAATAACTTTAAAGAGAAATAATAAAGATGACTTCCATAACCTTTAATATATTTGGGGAGAGATCATGTCATTGTAGTAAAATAAGGTGATAAGTTTAGCTGAATTTTTTTTTTTTTTTATCACAGTTAAGTAGTTTCTTAACAAAGACACAAGAGGCAAGAGTCATTTTACAGGGATCTTGAGATTCTGGGGATATGCAGAATTTCTTTCCACCCGAGTGACATGGATTTCAGCAGGGCAAATAAAACCGCTTCCATCCGAAAGGTGACTAGTGATCATTAACATTTTAAAACTCCTTTTAAAATCTCATCAAATATATTAACCCAAACATGTATGGTCAGTTAATATACTATAAAAGACCCATGGACATACAATGGGGAAATGACAGCCTCTTCAACAGATGGTGCTGGCAAAACTAGACAGCTCATGTAAGAGAATGAAACTGGATCACTGTTTAACCCCATATACAAAAGTAAATTCGAAATGGATCAAAGAGCTGAATGTAAGTCATGAAACCATAAAACTCTTAGAAAAAAACATCGGCAAAAATCTCTTGGACATAAACATGAGCGACTTCTTCATGAACATATCTCCCCAGGCAAGGAAAACAAAAGCAAAAATGAACAAGTGGGACTATATCAAGCTGAAAAGCTTCTGTACAACAAAGGACACCATCAATAGAACAAAAAGGCATCCTACAGTATGGGAGAATATATTCATAAATGACAGATCTGACAAAGGGTTGACATCCAAAATATATAAAGAGCTCACGCACCTCAACAAACAAAAAGCAAATAATCCAATTAAAAAATGGGCAGAAGAGCTGAACAGACAGTTCTACAAAGAAATTCAGATGGCCAACAGACACATGAAAAGATGCTCCACATTGCTAATCATCAGAGAAATGCAAATTAAAACCACAATGAGGTATCACCTCACACCAGTAAGGATCCCCACCATCCAAAAGGCAAACAACAACAAATGTTGGCTAGGTTGCGGAGAAAGGGGAACCCTCCTACACTGCTGGTGGGAATGTAAATTAGTTCAACCATTGTGGAAAGCAGTATGGAGGTTCCTCAAAAAGCTCAAAATAGAAATGCCATTTGACCCAGGAATTCCACTCCTAGGAATTTACCCTAAGAATGCAGCAGTCCAGTTTGAAAAAGACAGATGCACCCCTATGTTTATTGCAGCACTATTTACAATAGCCAAGAAATTGAAGCAACCTAAGTGTCCATTAGTAGATGAATGGATAAAGAAGATGTGGTATACATATACACAGTGGAATATTATTCAGCCATAAGAAGAAAACAAATCCTATCATTTGCAACAACATGGATGGAGCTAGAGGGTATTATGCTCAGTGAAATAAGCCAGGTGGAGAAAAACAAGTACCAAATGATTTCACTCATATGTGGAGTATAAGAACAAAGAAAAAACTGAAGGAACAAAACAGCAGCAGAATCACAGAACCCAAGAATTGACTAACAGTTAACAAAGGGGAACGGACTGGGAAGGATGGGTGGGAAGGGAGGAATAAGGGAGGGGAAAAAAGAAAGGGGGCATTATGATTAGTATGTATAATTTGGGGGGCAAGGGGAGGGCTGTGCAACACAGAGAAGACAAGTAGTGATTCTACAGCATCTTAGTACACTGATGGACAGTGACTGTAATGGGGTCTGTGAGGGGAACTTGGTGATGGGGGGAGTCTAGTAAATGTAATGTTCCTCATGTAATTGTAGATTAATGATACCAAAATAAAAAATAAGATTAAAAAAATTTCATCAAATAATATACTATTTAGCAATAACAAATCACGAACTATTGATACGCACAAGTTGGGTGACTCTACCCCGAGTGAATGAAAGCCAGTCCTGAAGGTCATGAAGGGTCTGATTCTGTTTATGTAACATTCTTGAGATGGAAAATTATGTAAATGGAGAACAGGTGAGTGCCTGGGTCAGGGATTGAGGGAGGGATTGGAGGGAGGAGCGTGTGGTTATAACAGAAGGGACCCTGTGGTGGCGGATATGTGACCCTACCCATGAGACCAAACCCACAGGTCTGAGTGCCCACACATGCATAAATGAGCATGTGCAGAATTGGGGAAATAAGAGTAAGGTGGGTGGTTTGGACCCCTGTCGATAGGTCAGTATCAGTGTCAGCGTCTGAATATCCCGACTGTGGTGCTGTGCTGGAGCTCTGCAGGACACTTGCTCTTGAGGGGAGCAGAAAATGATACGTGGGATCTCTCTGTGAGTCTAATTATCTCACAATAAGAAATTTCATCTTTAAAAAGGGGGATAAGAGTCTCCCTGGAGTCCAGCCCTCCTGGGCACCCACATCAGCCGGCCACGCAGGTAAGAGGGGAGGCTGAGTAGTCCTTCGGATTCTGCTCTTGGCGCTCACTGGGGTAGAACCCCATGCGCTGCCCTGCGTGTGCCCAGGCTGTCACAGGGCCGCTCGCCCGCTCACAGGAGGCTGACCACAGACCCAGGGCAGGCAAGGGGCCAGCCTGCCCCTGCCCGTGGCCAGGGCTGCTATCCCTTACCTCTCAGATAGTCTTCAGCTTACATTGGGAGCATTTTGCCAGCATTTCCAACTTTGTTACTGTTACTGCAGCCACCATTGCTTTCCTCTGTTTTGGTCTGTACTTGAGTATGAAGGAGGCCGTGTAAGTGAAGGGTCAGGGCGTTGTCTTACCTGGGGAGGAAGGGGAGAGGAGAGAAGAGGCTGGGCCGGGCTGGGGGTCCTGGAGCTCATGGGATTGTCTGTCATCCCCAGGACCCAGAGCAGGGGCTCCCTCGGCGCAGGACAGGCTGGGAAGGCATAGACACCATGCCAGAGAATTCGGAAATGAGGAGACACAGAAGGGAGAAAACGAAAAGGAGAAGCACTCACTCTCCAGTTGCCCGGAGAAACCCGCGCTTAACCTTACAGAGCATTTCCTCACCTTTGAAAAATGTGGGTGAGTGAGAATTCGGCTTTGATTCCCTCATTTCCCACTTAACATTACATTACGAATGTTTCCCCATGACTAAGTTTTAAAATAACTTAGGATTTCTCAGCTGCTGCCTACAGCTCTTCCCAGCGGGGCCTTGGCGGGATTTCAGAATCTGCACCACTGGGTGGAAGTCCTGTGCGGAGATTTCTTCTATCTAATAAGCACAGTGTGATGAGGACAAGTTGACTGGGAAATGCACTTGCCTCCCAACCACAGCGTAGGATCTGTCAGGGTAATAAATTATACTCCTGCTCCACTCAGTTTTATGCAGTGGAAGTATGGGTGTTCGTGCAAAACTTCTCTTTTGCAGGGAGAGGAATGGTTTGTCTTTAAACTTATCTGAATTTTAAAAAGTTATTTCTTAATCTCTTGGCACATTTGGCTTAACTGATGACTCTGAGTGTGCTGAGGGTTTTATGGCTTCTTAAAATTGTCAGAAGCCATCGGACCTTTACGTGGGGTCACACCAGGTCGGTGGTGAATCCCCTTCGGCCAGGAACTCCCAGAACAGAAACAGGACGGAGGTGTTTATGGGAAGCTGGAGGGCTCATGGGGGCAGAGTACTGCTGCTTCTCTTAAGTTCTTCTGTGACATTTTGTTTGTATCTTGTGAATATATTAACTTTAAATAAAAATACGGGGAAAGATGCCTTCAATTCGGTCTTGAAAGTCACGGGGTGTAAATTTTGATTTACAGAAATGTAGCAAGGCTTATGTTTCTCTTTGGTGCAGAAGCAGGTTATGTGTTCGCCGAGAGATGTTTCTGGTGTTCTCAGGCTGGCCTTTTGACTCCAACATGTGGTTTCTTGAAGTTTTTATTTTTTAAGTGCCTTCAATATAACATAGTAATTTTTCTGCCTGTAAAACTGTTACGAGTACCTATGATGGGATAAAATGTTTTCATGGTTCTAAGTATTCAACAAAATCCCCATGACTTCCAGAGGCTCTACTACCCTCCCAACAAGCTCATGCCCTTCACCACCGCCACCTTCTGCGACTTTCTCACAACAACTTGGGGAGCGAGGCTTCTGGGAAGGGCTTTGGGCTCTTCCCAGGAGATTCAGAAGGGTGTTTCGAGGAGGGGCCATCTTCAGTCCCAGACAAGGCTGGGAAGATCGCCCCCCGTGGCCCACCATCCCCCCCTGCGGGCACCCGGAGCTGCATAACCAGCTGCTTCCTCGGCATCGGATCACGCTTGTCTGAACTCGAATTTGCAACTTTCCTCCTCTGCTCAGTCACCTCAGTAGACAGCAGCCCCGCCCCCCAGCAGCCCAGGCAGTCGGGGACATTGATGCCTTGCTTTTTCTCACTGGCTCTCCGACTCCCTCACGGCATCAAAGCGTCCGGTTGAGTGTCCCAACCCTGCGGGCTGCCCTGCATCACCGTCAGAGACACCTTAGTCCAGGCCTCCGTCCTCTGTCCCAAGCACCCCGCCCCCCGGGCTTCCTGCTTCTACTTTCACCCTAATGGCATTCACCTCTCGTATAGCCGCTGCCGAAACCAGAAATCCGACCACGTCACCTGCCCGCTTAAAACTTCCTGGCAGCTTTACATCAGTCGAGGTCTAACCAAGAAAGCAGACCGCCTTCAGGCCTGTATAGCCAAGGGAGTTTAAGGCGGAGAGTTGTTTACACAGAGGTGAGGCAATCAAGAGGCACCTGGACAACAGCAAGATCGACTGCCACCCTTAGGCCAGAGGGACAAGAGGCAGAAGCCGGGCGGCTCTGAGGCTCCCCCAGATTCCTTAGCTTGGTCCCCAGCCCTGGTACCTAGAGCAGTGCTGGCAAATAGGCGCTCAGCAAACGTGGGTCAGCAGGCCAGTTGAGTGGCAGAACTGGCTTTCCCACCTGGCACCTCCCTTCCGGATGTCCTGCACACATGTGGAAGGGCTGATGGCGGTGCAGCAGCCCCCTTTCGCAGGCCGAGGCCCCCCACCTGGGACTGCGTGGCCTCGCGTCAGACAAGCTTGCACCTGAATGCTGTATGAGCTTGGTCTGCTTCTGCCTCCTCATCCATGAAAGAGGGACTGTAATAACCATGGCTGCCGAGAAGGGCTGGTGTGGGGTCCCCTAGGTGTGTCCAGCCTGGGGCTGTGCCGTGGGCCTGGGGGTCCCTGAGGCACTGGGTGCCTAGTCTCCCCGTGGCACTGAGCCGTGGGCCTGGAGTAACTGCTGGGCAAAGAGGGGCAGCTTGAGCCTTGGGAGCGGCTGTCTCCTCATACGAGCTGCTGTGGTCTGGGCAACGCTCGGTGGGACCACAGAACCTACACGGTGTTCTTCCCTCTGACTCAGAACACCCAGCTGTGCACAACTGGCATGTGGAGTATTTCAGAGCCGGATGCCATGGGGTGGCAATGTCTATTAGCCGTTGCCTTTGCACCTGCACATTCTGCCTGGACCCAGGCCCTTCTCTGCTAGGTGCTTCTGTGCCTATGAGCTCGAGGAAGCCTGTGCTGGTCAGCATGGATTTTTACATTTAAAACCCCTTGTTATGGGTTGACTGTCTGATTTCGAAATTTATTCCAGAAACTGGATTGAATGTAGAAGAGATCATTTTGAAATCTTTTAGCTAATCAGTCAGCCTCACTACTCTGTATTTTGGAAGTGCACACATATGGTAAAAAACCAAGTGGAGTTCCTGGAGCAGGTTCTCAAACGCGTCAGTTTTCCTGAGGAGAAACAGATGTGCCTCCCTCCATCAAGAGGACAGAGGTGGGGGTGGCACATTTCTCTCTGAGCTCCCCTGGGACCGCCCTGTGTCCCTAGGTGTCATGCCAGCCTGGGGATCCAGATCAGGGCCTGTCAGTGGAGGATTCACTAGTCACAGAGCCTAGATAAGTGGCCTTTATATAAATGATTTTTTGGAAGAAATTTGTCTGATTGGGGAATTGTTTATCTAAAACTACACTTGTGTCATCCTTTGTACGGTTTGAAGTTGCTGTTTTGCTTTGTCTCTTCCCCAAAAATATAAGTTCCATGTGTTTAGAACTTTTGTGCTATTCCTCTAGCCAACAAGAAGCTGTTGAATTAACTATTAAATGAACTGTTCTCAAATCAATAAATGGAAAATATGGGAAAGACACCTTGCAAAGAAGAGAATACAATGAAAACCTGAAATTTAAGTTAACTCCTTTCATGATATAGTGAGACTATATAAATAGCTTGTTTTTTCCTACAGTCTTAGATCTGTGGCCACTTTGGATGGAGCTGAAGTCCCAAACTTTCTTTAAAAAATCTTTCCAACAGAGAAAGGCTATCAGAGACCTTTGAATGGGGCACCAGGTCACATGCGGTGCTTGGCTGGACTGTGCAGTGCTGCAGAGACCAGACACTTTCGAGACCCACTGTGGCTCTGCTCCTGCGCCCGAGGAAGCAGACTGAGCAGGTTTCCCCGAGTGTTAGAAATGCACTTTGGTGTGATGCCTTCTCATCCAAACCCCAGCACCAGCGAGGGTTGTAAAATGACCACAGGAACGCTTGTAGTGTGGGAGGATTCCTTCTACCGTAAAATATTTATGGGCCACAGCAGCTTCTTAGGCGTAACACACAGGACATCCACCGAGCGAACCACAGACTGGACATATCAGTCTGCATACTGGAATTAACGTGTTTCTGTTTTGCAAGGAGGTTGTAATTTTGAAGTGAAGTTGAGCCAAGGGGCTTATTTTCTTCTAAATTCCTCACCTATGAAAACTGTCTGCAGAGGGTCTTGGAGGCAGCTCTGCCCACAGAGCTCCAATACTTTGCCTCACAGCCAGGATGACTGAGCCTGCTCCTGATGGCCCTGGCTGGGTGCCCCAACTGCGGGCTCCAGGAGAGGCATGTGGTGCACAAGGAGAGGGTGGGCCACCTGATCCCTGGCCTTGGCTTGGCTTTGAGCCAAGGGCTCAAAGATCTGGGCACTTGGTTCTCAAGTTTTCTGGCAGTGTACTACCTGCACAGTTCTGCGTGGAGAGAGGCCTCCTGTAGCTTGGATGGTTGCTAGCGCAGGGCCCCAGATGCTCACGGCACGTGGCAGCAGTTAAGACAAAGGTGCGAGCGGGCCATCCCCCAGGGCTTCCAGCCTGCCAGCCTCCCACCCCCAGGGCCCCCCTCCTGGGGACCTCGTGAGGCAGGCCCACACGGGAGCACCCACTCTTGAGAGTGCTCTGTTGCTTTTTAAGGCATATTTTGTCATGCCATGCAAAGATGAAGCAGGGGATTGTCAGTGGCTGCAGTTCTGCTCCCACCCAGGCTCGGCCGCCTCTCTCATCAGGAAACTACCGCCAGCCACCCCGTCCAGGGTCTTTACTGGCACAAGGCCAGAGATGGGAGGTCTTGGTAGCAGAGGTTTTGTGCCTGTCAGGACGGCTCCTCCGCAATCCTGTTTGTCCCTGGAGGTTTGGTCCACATGGAGGTCCACGCCACGTGGCACGGGGACTCCACATGTGCTCTGTCAGCCACTGTGACTTGTCACAACTGCCACTCCATTGCCACCATTGAACCATGCTGGTCTTCCACTTTATGATACTGTGTACAGGGGCGCCTTGGAAGGTTGCTGTGGCTGCTAGAAGCTAAAAACTCCTCCCCTCCTCTTGCCCCCGAAACTGCCAGTGACATGGTGAGGAATACAGTCAGAACAGAGGTTTTCTTCTTTTCTTTCTTAGTTTTCTTATTCTTAACCCGACAAGAAAGGAATAGCACTTGATTAATGTGACTGTGGGACAGTAAAAACACAGTTTACACTCTTCACTTATCAAACTACAATGGCCTTCACTAACTGACAGTAGAGTGGACAAGCCATTGAATGTGGGTAACTAATACATGGAAACTTAAATTACACATACATATGCAAAAGTGGGACTACAACAGGGAGATGCCAGATTATATTTAACCTAAAGGGGGCAGCAATTCATTCTCTCCAAGGTTTGGGAACATTCTGTAGGCCTGTGGGGGTGGGCTGTCATGAGATGTGAGTTTGTAAGGTAGAGTAGCAAAGAGCAGATATTAGGAAAAACCTGCCAAATTCAGATTTTAGCAAAGCTCATAAACTCTGATGACACATATTGGAGAGAAGAGAGAAGTGGATAAAATTTTGGTAGCAAATTAGACTGTTAACAGATTCATTTTAATATTCAGACTAGTCAAGAAATTTGCTCTGAACTCCCAAGTAACAAATATAAATGTAAAGTAAAAGTAAATGGTCCAGAGGCCCAAGGAAGAGTGAGGACTCCTCTCTGGCTCTGCTTTAGACCCCGGCCTTTACAGCGAGGAGGCCTGAGATGGCAGGTGCACTTCCACCCCCACTTTGGCAGGGGAGCCGCCCGCACACAGGCAGTATGTGTGAGACATCCTTGCTAGCATGTCAGAACAGCGCAGGTCCCCTTCAGCTCCAGTTCTACAGGAAAAGGTAAGCTGCTTGCAGTCAGGGAGCAGGAAGTTTTTCTGGGCTGTGTGATGAGCTCATTATTTATTTGGGCAAGCTCAAAAAGTAACATGTTACCATGAATTCCTGGGCGCTGCTGGGCGCAGCTGGGCTGGGTGGGAGCCCAGGGGCTCCAGGCACGTGGCCTGTGCTCATTTAAAAATATGATTTGCAGCATCAATAAGAGAACAGCCAGAAGCAGAGGCGCTCAGCTGAGCATTTCGGTCTGAGGAAATAAGATGGTCTCGAGGACATTAGACAGTAACTTCATTTTAAATACTGCCCGCAGATTTCAGATCACTTGAATATTTAAAAGAGAATTGTGGGTGTTTGTGACACTGGTTGATAGAGGATCCAAGGGTTGTGCAGAAAAAAATCCCAAGCACTTGAGCAAGGATGTTTTCAAAGTCTTTCTCCAAGTGAAACCAAACTCCGCTGGTCATCACGGGCCCCAGCGTCTGGCGTTTCAGACGTTTGCAGCCCACCTTCCCACCCTGCCTCATCCTCAGACCACCTGTGTGCTCTATCAATTGAACTTCTTGTTTCTTTCAACCAATTTTCTTTTTGGCATAAATAAATTCATTTAAGATGAAAACATATGCTACAACTGTAAAATTACACCTGTAGTATTTTAGGAATACTCTTAATTTTTAGCACACTTGAATTAACAGCCTAAAATTAGCCTCTGCCCTTTTCTTGGCTGAGACAAGGACCTGAACTGCTTCCACTGCAGTAACCATTGCCTGTATTACATGTTATTGTCTGTGCACTTCCGTTGTGAACATCTTTGCTGAAAGCATTTTTGCCACAATAACTTTTGCCACATACCTAATGGGCTGTTGGCAGTTTACCATAAAAGACTAAAAAAAGAAAGAATGAACTGGTTGACAATTTGGTTTGACAGTTTGGTTTTGTTTCCACATTGATGCCATTCTCCCACTTTTATTTCATATAACCCTCAGCCCTCGTGATGGTCTGTATGACGGCACAGAGTTGAGCCCGTATTTCCTGTAGAACTTTGGAACATCTATCGGCGGACATGGGACAGTGTGCCAAGAACTGACAACCATGTGGAAGGCTTTCCCAACACAATACACAGCTCAGTTCCAGACATGCATCCTTGTCTCTGGAAACTGGTACCTCCCTTAGTGAAGGGAGAAATCTTAACAATAAAAGAAAAAGTACAGTGCTGAGGTAGGGGACAAATCAACAAGCAGGAAAGGTATGATACTATGAACAAAAGACTCTGAAGACAGGTGCCAAGGAACAGCCCACAAAATAAACCAGTTATTTCTGTAGCATTGCCATGAGTCTACACTACACAGTGTGTACATATGCAAGTATTTTTATTACACACTAAAGTCTTCTTAATTTTATTATTCATTTTTAATGTTTCCTTATGTCCTTTTTCATTGCTGTCCCTTTTTAAGTTTTTCATGATTTTTATCTTTCATGATGGGAAAATTGCCTTACGGCCTATAAAGTTATGCAGCAAAAATTTCTTGGGGAAAAAATGCTTGTGACAAAATGCATATGGCATTATCCTCACCTGCCCAGCATTTTGTTTCCATCATGTTTGTGACCCCTCAAATAAGTCCTTTTATTATATGTTGTATAGTCGATGCTTACTGAGGTTTATTGATGCTTAGCTTGTAGTGTCACTAATGGGTCTTGCATGTCCTTTCTTCTTTGGGAATTTCCTAATTTCCTTAGCAGTTCTTTCAGCAAGGGACTGTTACTGGTAAAACTGTCTGTGTTTGAACATGTCTGTATGTCTTTATTTCACTGTAAGAGGGTTTAGCAAGACGTGAACAGTTCTGCATTGAAATTTACTTTCAGCATTTTGAAGCTACTGTCCCATCGTATCTTGGCTTCTATTTTGCAGTTGAAAGTCTGCTGTGCGTGTGTAACTGGGTTTTCCTCGCTTACAGCCTGCAAGTTCATCCCTCTGTCTTTGGTAACCTGCGTTTTCAGGACAGTGTGTTTAGACATGGATTTCTCTTTCTGTGTCCTGCTTGGGATTTATGTTTTCTGAACCCAAGAGTGTATATCTTTAATCAGTTCTGTAAAATTCACAGGCATTTCCTCTGCAGATTGCTTCTCCTCTCTTCTTCCAGATGCTTGTTCAGTGTATGTGGGTTCCCCTCACTAGCTGCGTATCTTCATGTTCTTATGTTGCCTGTCGCCTGCTGCCCTTGGCTCACACCGCCCTCCTCTCCCGCCTCCACTTGGTCCCCATACACACTAATCATCGTCACCTGCTTTTCCTTCCTTGTTCTCCTTATACTTTTATTCCTCCCGAATTACAGCACCCAAAACAATACCTTACTCATTATAGAGGCACAATAAATATTTATTGATTTGATTTAGTTTTTAAGAAATAACAAGCACCCAGAGTTCCACTAAAAAACATTTCCCTGAGAACCTCATAAAAACAAATAGGATCACGTTTATAGACTTCTCCTTTAGGCCTCCTGTATTTTCCGTTGGAAGCCAGCCTGATCTCTTTTAGTCTTGTCCTACTTTATTTTCTGTCCCATGCCTATGAACCAGTGCTTATTTTTATAACTGCATTTATGCTTCCAAGCTCTGACAGACAAATCATTGCCCCAGGCCCCCTCATGGTCACAGGCTTCAACTTCCCTCCTGCCCAAGGAGTAACTCACGCTCCAGCAGGCTCCGGCCTGTCCTCTGCAGTCACTTATTCTGCAATCAAGCCTCTCAAGGGGTTTGTATCTCCAGAGAGAAAAGCCACAAATGCAGTATGTGAAAGCACTTTCTAAACTGAAAGTTTCATACAAATGGTAGGGAATGGTATTTACTCTCTGTGCAAATTTAAAGAGAAAGCAATGAAATAAATGTGGTTTTTTTTCCCCCTACGTGCATTGCTAGCCAGCAGGCTCCTAGCCTACCATGTCTTAGTCCACAGGCTCTCCCAGGGAAGTTTCTGTCCAGGAGCATGGGACTATTCCCAAAGCTGAAAGAAAACCTCTCTTCACAACGTTCCTGGGAAAACTTTCTGCCTTCCACCAGGTTTGGATTTCTAGGGAATCTGGACATCTTATTTCCAGATGTTCTAATTAGACAGTACACTTGGTTTCAAAGTACTGGAAAGTCAGCTCGGAGCCCCCCAGCACCTCCTCCTGAAAGGCCCAGCACGAGGAAAGGCTGTGCTGAGGGAGGGTAAAGGGCAGAATGGCAAGCCCGGGTTTTCAGACAGACACCACTTTGCCATTTGGCTCCGTCCAGCCAAGGCAACGGCTTCAAACTGTTCCTCGGGTCATGCTGAGGTTGGGGGGTCAGAGGAAGGGGAGAGAGGGAGTCTTGCCTGTTGGCAGGCTGCCAGACTGAAGTCCAAACACCTGGGTGCCAGATGGGCCCCGTGTGCAGGGTCTACTGTTGACCTGTGCTTTGCCGTCTGGGACTGGGCTGCCCTGAAGACAGGCGGGCTCAGCCAGCTCCCTTCTGCTGTTCGCTTGCTTCTCTCCCCACCTCCAGGCCTGCTGCACTACTCCTACCTGACAGCTTATTGCCAGCTCGTCAGCTTGGTCCTTTGAACACCAGACCTGGGTGCTAATTTAGATGGTCAGAGTCATGTTATCTTTGTTAAAATCCACTGGAGGAAGACACGGCTGGTCGGTCGGTGCACTCAGATGACGGCCTGCAACTAACAGGCCACGACCAGAAACAAGTAAAGTGAGAAGCTACAGGCCACACTGCCCACAGCCAATGGCCAGGCTCAGGAAAAGTCTGGAATGCTGTGGTGACGCCTTCTCCATCGAAACTCCCTAGGCCAGGATGATTCAGAAGTGAAGGCTGCCCCAGATCTGCTTCTTGTTTGTTGAGCTCCTGTCTCCCTTCAAGAGGCAGTGTCCTTCCTTCCCTCTGGGAGTCTGTGCTTCATTGTCTCCTCTCAGGCTAATGGGGTTTGGAGGAAAGGCAGGCTGGGCTCAAATCTGACCCTGCTGCCCATTGCCGGCTCTGGACATGTTCTGTAATCTCTGTGCTACAGCTCCTGTATCTGAACAAATGAGGCTGGTATAGCTCACCTTGCCAGGGTGCGGGAGGCGTGACACAGAGAGCCCAGCACAGGGCTGACACACACCAGGGGCCCAGGACGCCAGTGCTCTGCCCCTTCCACTGGTCCTTGGGTAGCGCACTGCTGTGTTTTTCTGTCCAGTTGGAATATCGGAAATTTTTTACATAGTTCAGTTCAAAGTGAAACAAGTTTAGAAAAAAAATGGATGTGGCTAATAGTGATACCCATACTCTGCTGGAAAACATCCTCGGAAGGCCTGACACCTGTTCTGGGACCCACATGCTCAGTAACTACCCAGCAACATGAAGAGCCACAGAGGACTCTCCCGTCTCCCTCCACCACAGCGTCTCGGGCAACCCCTGCCAGGCAGCTCTGCACTTCACACTGTGTCTCCCTGGCTGAGGAAAGGAGAAGGAAATGTACTAGTAAAAATGGAAAGAGTAGAAAACAGTTTGATGGTTCCTCAAAAAGTCAAACATAGAGCTACCACCTGATCCAGCCGTTCCAGTCTTAGGGGTCCACTGGAAAGAACTGAGAATGAGGCCTCAATACATGTACACACAGCAGCCAAAGGGGGAAGCAATGTCCATTGCCAGATGAGTAGATAAACAAAGTGTGGAGGGGGTGCACATGGAATATTATTTGGCCCTGAAAAGGAATGGAGCCCTGACATGGGCTCAAGGGTGGATGAACCTTGAAATCATGCTCAGTGAGAGAAGCACACAAGGGCCAAACATTGTGTGCTTTTGTTTATATGAAACATCCAAAAGAGACAGATCCACAGAGACAGGGAGGGGGTTAATAGATTTCAGGGGCTCGGGGAGAGGATGGGGATGATGGTCTCTGGGACTGATGACAGTGTTTGGAACTAATTAGAGGTGGTGGTTGCTCAATACTGTAAACATACTAAACAAAGTTCACTTTAAAATGGTGAATTTCATGTTATGTGGCTTTCATCTAAAAAAAAAAAAAAAACCTTGTAGAACTACAAATCCCACCCCAAAAAAACTAAAGGAAAAAAGTAGATCTGTGTTTGTGTATGAGAGCCGACAAGCACAGATTTTGAGCAGAGCTCTGCCTGCACCATTCCCATGGCTGAGGAGGCCCTCCTCCATGCTCCAAAACCCCACCCCATCAGCCCCCCTCAGTCATGAACTTGCCCAGATCTGAGCTTCTGAAGGGCACTTGGCTGAGCTGCTCTTTTTCTGATTTGCCTTGTTTCACCTTTGAAGTAATTTGGGATCAGCTCTAATATTTTTTGCTCTAGAAAAGTAGTAAAAATTAATTAATCTACAACTGCACCAATAGCAAAAGTTAATAGAAATTTTAATAAAAATACAACCTCAATAAGCTTCCCTATTGTTCTAATAAATGCAATAGTAGTTAGAATTATAGATAAAAAATTAATAAAACAGCTGAGGCTCGGGACCATGAAGCTCAGCGAAAGGGGGACAGTCTCTGCACAGCTTCTTCAGCCAGCGAGGTGAGAGGCTGCCCCCGCAGAGCAGTTCGCCTCTCATACTGTGTGTTGGAGATTTTCTTGAACATTTAACTAGTACTCAGTTGGTGGCTTATTTTGAGTTATTCAGATATTTTTATCCAATACAAAAAAAGCTTGGAAACAACTATAATAGCCAAGTGTCAAAAATACAATGATATGTTCACAGAGGATATAGGTAGGAGAGAGTTTTAAGAAAACTAAAGACACCCTCGGCTTCAAGTGCAGGGAAAAGTGGGGTTTCAGCGTCCGTGAGGCCCTGGTCTCTGGGGGGCACTCCCAGAAGCTGGATGTTGTTTAATGGGCTTTTTTTTCTAACACTGTGACAGAAGCTTGGCACATGAAGGAAACGCTGACCCCAGAGGCAAGAAAAACAGCCCACACGTTCAGGGATGGGAAGCCGCACCTTGTCTCCTCAAGGTGGGTAAAGGATGGTGAGCCAGCGGCAGCTTCTCCATGAAGTGCGGCTTCTCGGGGAAATCGTTGCTCTGCTTTGAGGACACGTGTCAGGGCAGTTCAGAGGCTCCACTGGTCCCACCTCTGCGGGGGAAATGAGGTGGGAATGCCTTTGGCCTAGGTAGTTTTTTCGAAGGTGAGGGGAGCATGGAAGTGAAGGTAATAGAGAAACATTTTTAGTTGGCTTTAATTTAGCCAGTTTCCATCACTAAATGCCAGGCCTGGAATTCAAACGTTGCCAGAAATCAGCGTTCTGCTGTGCTGAGAATATCAGGGAGGTGGAGGGAAGGTGTGATCTACAAGCCACCGCGGGGCTGAACACAGTCAAACTCATGCATCCAGGTGGGGCCCACAGGAGCCTGGCAACGGCCCCAGCCGCCCGCCCTGGGAGCACGCCGTTCCAGCTGTGCAGAGGGCTGGTGTCCCGGGGTGCTGGCGCTGGCTTCCAATGGGGGTCCTGAGCCCTTCCTGTCTTCACTACCTCTCCTGAGTGAGGGGCAATAACCAGCCGTGGAGCTGGAAAGGCTAATTCAGAACGAAGTAGGAGGATGGCTGGCCCCAAACCAGGCAGGCTTCCCTCTGGCCTGTCTGTCCCTGGATGGCCAAGCCCCTGCTCCCGGAGAGGCTCCCTTCTGGGGAGAGATCAGAGCAGGCGCTCCTGGGGCACATTTGAGAAATCTTTTAAAAATTATTATAAGCAATTTCAGCAATGAAAAAAATTGACTTAGAGCATGAAGCCCTGTACCCTTCATCGGCTTGTTCGCCTCCCTCTACCGCATCTTTCTTTGCACAGCATAAGATGTCCCATCTTAGCCACTCGCAGTCCAGCGCAGGGGCATTAAGCATATTCACATTGTGCAGCAGCCTCTCCCTCATCTCCAGTCCTCTCTGTCTTCCCACACTGACCCTCTGTCCCCCTGAGATCCCTCCCTGTCCTCAGCCCCTGTCCCTCACCACCCACTGTCTGTGTCTGTGAACAGACTCCTCCAGGGGCCTCCCACAGTGGAGTCACACGGTGTTGGTCCTTCTGCGACTGGCCCAAGTCACTGAGCATGATTTCACTCCAGGTTCATCCATGCCTCTCCACTGCATTTGGACTCAAGAAGTCTTGACTGCCCAGAGGAAGCCGGTAATCAGTTCACACTGAAGCTGCCTTTACTTAAACAATAATATCAATTTCCCCCAACTGTCTACCAATGTGACCTCACGTGGTCCTTGCAGATCACCTGCTGGCAGGGCTGAGGGGCACTCAGGACATCTGTGCTCACTTGTCATGGGCCAGCAGTGCCTCCACAGGAAGAAGGATTGGTGACAAAGTCTTCTGGTCTGGAGTTTCCCAAAGTGGAGGGCACCGTGCTCCTGGTCCCACGAGATGACTGTAGGTGACGCTCAAGGGTGTGTGTTTTTACTTTCATGGCTGTGTGTTTATCTCAATATACCTTTGAGGAAGAGCAACAGGCTCACCACACTGGATCCCATGGATTTAGTCTTAGGATAGGACCGAGTTAAAAAGTGATTCTATTACAAGTAGATTTAAAGAGAAAAACAGTAGTATGTGGATATGATGTGGCAAGATCTCAATAAGTGAAATGTGGGAGACATCCGTGTAGTGGGCGGGCTGTCTTCTCTGGGGTGTGAGGGGCAGCAAGCTGCCCTTGATACCCAGGGAGGGGCCCACCTGAGGCCTCAGTGCTGCCCGTTAGACACTGGCAGCCCCACAGGGCACCAGCATCAGACAGTCACCCTCTGGGATTAAACAAGGGGAAGTTCATAATCCTGTCTGAACCCAAACAAAAGTGTCCCTGAGCAACTGCAGAAGTACTGCACATCGTCTCGCGGCCTGCAGGACTGCAGCCTGCACCTGGGTAGCATCTTCCCTTCTGAGGCACCCCGTTCTTCCTGACAGTGCCCGACCCAGAGCCAGCTGCCCCCTCCTTGGGCCCTGCCCTTCCCCCACCCCAATGCCCAAAGTCCAAAGCCCATGAGTCGCAGGCAGATGATCCCCTCCATCCAGGAGCACTGGACCCCATCTGTGTCCTGTGGGCTTTGCTGGTGGGCACTGACAAGTCAGTTGCTTATAGCTGAGAAGGTAGCTGTCTAGAGCTGGGCCCTCTCATGAGCCAGGAAGAGGGTAATGTGGCCACTGCACAGCTCTGACTCCTAGGCACAGTGTAGGCAGGAACTTCTGCTCTGTTTGGTACCACCTGTCCTTGAATGTGACAACTGAGGGCTCCTCCTGGGATGGTGGCAACTGCTTCCGTTATCTTCTCCTTCACATACTTGAGACACTGGCGTCAGCAAAGAATCTCCTCAAGCTTCTCCAAGTTCTCAAAACATGTGCACATCCTCCTCCTCCTGGAGGGCATGCATGGCCTCCTCCTCCTGGAGGGCACAGCCTCCTCCTGGTGGCACAGGCTCCTCCTATTTCCTTATTCCAGGGTCTTCTCTGAGTTCTGAGCAGTGAATTGCAATCACTTTCTGTCTTGATGTGTTAGCTCTTCACCCATCATCTCTAACCCCACTCACTGGAAGGTGAGCTTGAGGGGAGCAAAGCCAAGAGTAACCACTGGTGGCCTCCCAGGGAAAGGGGCGGGCCGGCCTGGGAACAGAGCCCTTTTGCTCCCCTTTCACATCACTGAGCCACTTGCCCACTGTCTTTTACTGAAAGAATAGGAGGGCTTCTCGGTAATGAAGCAGGCTGTGAGTGGGCACAGCTCAGCTGCGGCTCGGGAATGCGCTGGGCCCACCACCCTCAAAGACCCTTGTGCCTCCAGGGGTCTCTTCCGACAGTTTGCCCTGGCTTGTCCAGTTAGAGGAGTGGTGACACAGTCAACCCCACAGTCCCTGCGTGTTGCACACTTCCTACTTCTTATTAGTCCCAGGAGCCAAATAGGTCAGACAGCCTATAATCAGACAAGTTGAGGGGAAGGGACCTGGGCCACCTCCTGCCTCTAGCATGGGGCACTCATTGGTGTGTTGGTGTATGGAACAGTCATACACC
Organism: Manis javanica; assembly: GCF_040802235.1. NCBI lineage: Eukaryota > Metazoa > Chordata > Mammalia > Pholidota > Manidae > Manis > Manis javanica. Next base: position 25,497,518 of record NC_133165.1, read on the forward strand.
CACCATTACCAGAACCAGGGAAGGTCATGAAGGGGTTCTGGAGGGGACTGGAGGGTGCCGCAGGAAGGCTCTGTGGGGCCACCTCTGCCCCACCAGGCTGACCCTGGAGCCCGGCAGGTGGGCAGCTGTGCTTCTGGGACGTAGTGCTCTTCCCTGGGGCCTCCCAGGTTCACCACGCCCACTGCTGTTTGTGTCTCTGGGAGTGAAAGCTCCTTTTTCTAATGAGGACACCAGCTAGTCACAAAGGGCAGTCTCTCATGATCCTGAGGGGCCCTGGGGACACCCCTGGTGGCAGGCCACCTGTGGCGATTTAAGTTGAAACTCAAACGTCTGCCTGCCATCTTAGCCATCACCCATGATGACATCGGTGAGTCCCAGCTTGTGTTAACAGTTCTGACTAGTGTGTAAGCTCTTAACAAACCTGCTGCCTCTCTCCACAGATTTCTGCCCCTGTGGCCGTGGAACTCACTGCTACTATACTCCCTGACTTAAAGCTAATTCAGACCATCTTAAGTAGTCTTGTTTTTACCCTGGTGGATGAATATAACTGACATCTGACTCTGTAGGAAAGTCAAAGGCAGAGGGAACATAATTCTTTCAACAATGCCTGTTTGTGAATTTCTTCAGAGCAATTGAGCCACCCCCTCACCCCACCCCCCACCCCGAAGGCCATAAATCACTGGGCAGCAGGAGCTGATGTGACTGGGAGGGCCTAAGTCAGGACCACAGCCAGCCACGGGGAGGAGGAGGCCACCGGCCCTGGAGGTTCCCGTGCGACCGCTCAGCCCTGCCTCAGTTTCTCTGTGTCAAAAGTAGCTGGATGGGCTCTGCTGGGAATTAATTAACAAATGTCCATTAAATGTTCACGGTGCAAGTGATCTGCGGCTGCTAAGCAGTATTAAGTAATTACAACCCTCTGATGATGGACCCATCCTGTCATCAATCTGATGCATGAAAATGTTGTTACACATCTTTTCACAAAGACTTTATTTAACAAGAGCTGATCTTTGCAATTTCGTTTATTTTCTCTATCCCTTTTAATTTCAGACTCAAGGGTTATTAGCAGATAGCTGCTCATTTCTGCTGTAAATCAAGAAGATACTCACTAGAAGCCCAATGCGAGTTTGGGCTTATGCAGAATGGGATAATGGCAAGATGGGGTGTTAAACATGGTTCAATTCAGAAATGTTTTTTGTTGAGGGAAAATAAAACAGCATCTTCTGAACTGAGTGACCTCTTAAATGCATTAAAATCCAAATCCTATTCGGCAAAGCTTCAGGATGAGAGACAGCCATCAAATACCAGATCAGATCCTCAAGGCTGGAGAGAAAGGAGGTAGAGGTGGCCGTGAGGACCCTCCTCCCCAGGGACTGCTCTGTCAGCCCCGATGTTGGCAGGTCTTTACCATGCCCAGGAGCTGGTTGCACCCCCAATGTAGGCTGGCACAGAGGGGCCGGGGTGATTTTAAAGGCACATCTCTGAACTCTTTGCTGATGTTGAAATGCGGTGGGGACTGAGGGCCCACAACCAGAGTGCTTCCTCCCTGGGCCCTGCCCCTGCTGCTGGCTCCCAGGTGACATTTTTCTCTCCTTTGTGCCTCCTAAGGAACATGCTGGTCCACAAGAGGGTGTTTTCAGGCCTTACTCCCACATCCCTAATTTATACACTCCTTTCCAGACTGGTCAAATTTCTTTTTGCGAAATTATCCTTGTCTAATCCATAGAGGCGGAAAGTGGATTAGTGGTGGCCAGGGGCTGAGGGGGAGGGGTTGAAGGATGGGGAGTGACTGCTAATGGGTACAGGGTTTCTTTTGGGGGTGATGGAATGTTCTGGAATCAGGTAGTGGTGATGATTGCACAACTCTGTGGATACACTAGGAAGCACCAAACTGTACACTTTAAAAGGCTGAATCTGATGGTGTATCAGTGATATCTCAATAAAGCTGTTGCTTAAAAATTCTTTCTGCCTGTTGCTACCGGCCCGACTAGCTCCTGAGACTGCGAGACCTCGGCCAGCAGTGGAAGCTCATAGGAAGCAGCCCCAACCATCCTGGAGTCCCTAGCCATCTTCTGCTGTTGCCTAAGCACTTGCACAAGTTGCCAAATGCACATGGTCCTCTGGCGTCCAACCCTGGGTCAGGATTCCAAGCTCACCTGAAGCAGATAAAGGACTTGAATATCTGGGAAATTGTAAAATGTATTTGCAAAACCCCTATAGGAGCAAAATTAGATAGTGGCTCAGCTTCAGGCAAAGGAACAGGAGATGAGGACCCCTTTCTTTCTGGACTCTAGGGAACCACCAGACACTGCAGGGCTAACAGCTCCTCTGTCATCAGGCCAACAGCAGAAAGCGGCAGTGCTTTGCAGAATTAGACCCGGGCCTGCCAATACCACATGCACACACACACACGTGTGTGTGTATGTGTGTATGTTGTGTCCATCTGTGTGTGTCCATGTATGTCTCTGTCTCTGTGTGTTTGTCTGGATGTGTGTCTGTGTGTGTGTGTGTGTGCACACGCGTGTCCATGTGTGTGTACAGGGAGAAGCCCATTAGCAAGTTCCTGCGTTAGGTGTAAGAGGCTCTCTGCAGTCCTAGGTCCATCCTTGTTTTCTTGCAATCTTTTTATTTAAAGTTTTGAAGGAATTTTAAAGCCAAGAAGGTAATCTAGGCAGAGCTAGACACTGGAGCCCCTTTCCCTTAGCCTGGACATGTGATGTCTACCTCCTCCAGAGGACCCTTTGGTGTTCCCTAGGGTGGGTGACCTTGCAAAGGGCTGTGGCTGAGCCACAGGACGCTGTTTGTAGGGCAGAACGCAAAAGCAGGCAGGTTCTCCATGAAAGGAAAAGGAGTCGGAGGCTAGGCCCACACTGCCTGTCAGTGTGCGTGTATCCCTTGGTGCAGACCTGGCCCACCAGCCTCCTGCTCTCACCCCAGTTCCCACTTTACAGAAAAGCGACCTTCTGGTGGCCTGGATGGAGAACCCATGGGTAATGGATCACCTTCTTCCCGCCAAAATAAGGTCAGGATAAAGCAGCCCTGAGAGGGAATGGCTCCAGGAGAGTGGAGGCCCACACGGCTGCAGAGGCCCTGCAGCGGTAAAGGGGGCTCCCTCCCACACAGGCCATGCTGCCTAACCTCTGGGAGGCTGCCAGTAAGTTCCAGGGAACCCTTCATCTTTAGGAGTGGCCAGCGGACCTTCCCCAGCTTGAGTGCCCCCTGGACTCACACCGTCCCTGAAGTCTGGGGGTGGGGGCCAGGAAGTGGTCCTGGCTGCCTCCTGCCCCTGCGCTCCCCGGGGGGCCTGATGCAGGGGATCTGCTCGCTGCAGCCAGCAGCTCGCAAGCCAGGGTGGGGAGGGTGGGGGCAGGGGCGGGGAGCGCACCTCTAGGGGAGCCGCCGGAGTCCCCTCATTCTCAGGGAGGAAAAGGGACCCAGGCGGGAGGCTGACCGGTAACAGGTCACCGGTCTTTGTTTACCAGGCCACGAGGCGGGCCTGCCTCACCCCCAGCCTGTTTTCTCTCTGCTGCAGTTTCACGTCCAGGGAAGGACAAAGGGGCCTGCGGCGGATTAGCTTCGCGCGGTGGGCGGTGACTCTCGCGGCCGCAGCTGCTCGGCGGGCGTCGCTAAGGGCCGCGCGGCCCCGTTCCTGTTTACCCAGCGCCGCGCTCAGACGGGGAGGCTCCTTGGGCTTCGTCCAAGGCCGGCTCCGCTCCCGCCCCGTCGGGCCGACCAGTCGGGCTGCGCGCCGCCGGTCGGCGGACAATGGAGAGGCGCTCGCGCGCCGCCGGGCATCAGGTCTTTGTTGCTGGAGCCTCGTGCCGATGGGTTAATGGGGCAGAAGAGCTCCGTGAAGGGCGACAGAAGTGGTTTTTGAAAGAGGGTGTCAGTACAGGGCACGGGGACAAAGGCCAAAACACACTTGGGCGGAGACGGACAGATGGGGACGGGCGCGGGAAACCAATTAGGCGGCGAGCGGGGCGGGGCGCGCCCCACGGGCCCCCGGTTAACCAGGCCGCCGCCCGGCTGCGCCCCGCCCCGCGCGGCTTCGCGCCAAGCCCCCGCGCCGGGGTAGGGACGATAGACTCCCCCGTCCAGAAACAGCCCAGGGCCGAATCCTGAGCGGCTGGGCCGGGCGACCCCCGCTTCCCCTACGAGGGCCTGGAGACGCTGCCCCCGGCCGCGCGGCCCCTCCCGCGCGCGGCTCCGCTAGCCAGGCCAGTGCCCCGCGCCGGGCGCGCGGACACGCGGGCGCGAGGACCGGTCCCTGGGCTGCGAGACGCGCGGGCCGCGCCGGGACCCCGCCAGGCGGCGCTGCTTCCTCCCCAGCCTCCGGCCGCGCTCTGCAAACCGATGCTGTTTAATTAACGTGCAAATTGAGTAGATTAAATGACTCTAAATAATTAGCCACAGATCCTATAAACAAGATAACATATTTAATTAAGCAGCGATATAGATTTTGGAAACTGTTAATGTATTTTTAGAATGGCTGCTTAGATCTTCCACTTTCCCCCCTAACTTCAAACATGTAACTACAGCCCTTGGTACGTGGATAAATATCTGGAAACAAGATTATGCCTGTTAACTTTCAACTAATAGAAATGCTCGTTTAACAGGAACTTGCACAGCTCTGGTGCTGGCACGCTTGGCCCGCATGGCCCTAGCTGGGGGCCGGTTCTGTTCAGCTTTGTTATGATGGGGCTCAGTGTGCACTGGGCATGTGCCCACGATTCCTGACAGAGGGGTGAGCTGATGCGGAATGAGGGGGAACCGAGGAAGGTAAGTGAAAAATACAATCCAATTTCATTATATCAATCACATTTAATTGGCAATTTGTACAAGAAATGACCGGGCTGGCTTTAGGTAAAACTATTAGGCGACAGGCGGGTGTGCTACTAAAATTCTTGGTTAGTTAATTAGTGTCTGAACTGCGGAGGGAAAGGATCCTCAGATTTACTCTCTACAAAGAGAGAGCAGCCCAGACAATTCATTAGGCAGGCGGCTTGTAAATTAGAGCTAAGTTAACCTGATTTCCCTTAATTAAAACATCTTTTCTCGTTTACGATGTGGATATAAGTAGATCTCCAGGGTTTTGAATTTTCTGCAACAGCAGATGGTCAGCTAGAAGCAGATAATAGTTAACGCTTTCTCTCTACCAGTTCCGAACAACGTGAGCCGCTGGCCCATTTGAGGATTAAAAGGAGAGATAACAGGAATGTTAACCCTTCCTAGTCTCTGGAGGAGGGCACCCCAGCCAGGACCGCAAGAGCCCAGGGTGGGGGAAGGGACAGGGTGTCCAGGAGTGGCTGTCTCCTGGAGAAAGGGGAGCGTTGGGGTGGACAGGCCATGTTTGCTGTGCTACCTGGAGGGCAGGGTGAAGTGAGGTGGCCACCTCCAGACTTCCCTTCTCAGTGCCTGGCTGCTGCCTGGCCCTCCAGCCATCTGCCCGCCCCAGCCTGAGGCCCTGCACTTCCAGCTTCTGCCTGCCTCGGGTTGGGGTACTGGTCCTGATACCAGAGTCCTGCCTGGGTGAGGATGAGCCTGCCTAGGCTCAGCAGGCCAATGGACCTTCTCCTGTCACTGGGGCTGGGCACAGCCCTCAACTGCT